>NC_054472.1:58687350-61187350 GCF_017639515.1 Carcharodon carcharias | reverse complement strand
TTAACGGGGGACTTCAATTATCCTTACATAGTATGGGTAATAAGAGTGTAAAGGTAAAACTGGTGGAAGAAATACTGAAATATGTACAAGAGATTTATTTTCATCAGTTGCTTCTAGTCCAAAATGGAAGGACTCTCTGTTGGATCAAGTTTTCAGGAATGAAGTGGGACAGGCAAAATATGTTTCCATGGGAGAACATTTTGGAAACAGTGATCATAATATCAATAAGTTTAGGGTTGCAATGAAAAAAAGCCAAGAAAAAATTGAATGTGAATATACTCAACTGGGATTGAGGCTCAATTGAGGGCTAATTTCAATGAGTTGAGAAGGGACTTGGCTCAGCTGGACTGGAACCAAAGATTGCCAGGCAAGATAGGAAATGAGCAATGGGAGGTCTTCGTAGAAGAGATAGTTTGGGTACATTCATTCCCATGAAAAGGAAAGGAAAAGCACCCAAAGTACAGGGCATTTCTGATAACACACCTGGGGCAGAATTTTTCGTTTGGTGCATGGGCATATGCCCAACCTGCTCGAGCGTGAAATAGCACATGATGACATCAGGCGAGCGCCTTGACATTATTGCGCATTCGCACGATATTTCAGTCGGCGGGCAGGCACGAGAGTTGGAAGCACGCCCGTTGACAATTAAGAGGCCTATTAAAGCCATTCAAGAAATAATTAACTGAGATTCTTTGGTGCCAGTCCTACAACTCTTTGCAGATATTGCACTCCATCTTCCGAAGAGGCAGGCTGAGACCTTTTGGCATACGCTACATCCTTGGTTGGAATTCATGAGCCTAACCATTGAGGAGAAATGTAGGCCAGGGTGTCAGGAGTGAACTAACTGCAACTTTGATTCAAGGAATGTAAACTAGTAAACGGTTGGCAGGCGGGCGAATCGGCCAGGCAGCCTTTGCATTTATCAAGAAAACTCATCCACGGTGGATGAGGTTTCCGATATTAATTTTTTTTAAATAAAAATGTTTGGACAGAATTTTCATCATCCACATATTCCGGTGACTGATTCTGATTTGTGAGCATTTTTCCCGGTTTTTAAAATCGTTATTTTTTGCATTTAAATTCTTTGGTGGCGAGATCAGAGAATCTTGTGAGAAGGCGGCAGTGGCGTTTCCCGACGATGTAAATCCAGGATGCGATTGTTTACTTCCCACTTCAATGGTGGGCTGCGTTTGTCACCGTTGAACATCAGGAACTAAATTTTAATTAATTTGCATCTAATTATTGTGCCCACACAATGGAATCATCCTCCCAGGTCAAAGTTAAATCCCATGATGGCATCATTTTATAACAGCATAATTTACAACTGCCTTTAAAAGGTATGAACCTGGTGACCTCAACTTTGAGGGGAACACGGGCGTGAGTGCACACAGCTTTGCGCAGTGCTCGAGATGATCCCAATGGCTCCGCAGATTCGGGTGGGGGAAGAGGCAAGTCTCTGCAGCGGCGTCTTTGTGGCTGGCTTGTGGTGTCGGGGCAAGGGTGGCAGTGCTGGGGAGAAGGAATAGAAGGCACTCTCTGGGCAAGGGCAACAGTGTTTGGGGGGGGTAGTTTCATGGCAGCACCGAATGAAGAACATGGAGTGTGGGGAGGGGGGAAGAAAATAGCCTGCCTAATGGCAAAGCATGCCAAAGATGAGCACTCCACTGCAACTGAGAGCGTTTAGCTTCAGCTCAATTGACATGCTTGGAGTCAGTCTATTCAAGCAATGGTGCCCACTCTAGCAGCACTAACTCGTCACAGTGCCAATGTGCGCTCCTCTACTGTTAACCCCTCACGTGTACACTTCAAACTCAAATGAGTGTTATTGTGCTGCAGAACCATTGGGCAACTGGGCAAGCTTGAGGATCCCCTTGGGAAATGCGGCCATGGAACACTGGTGGAGGGGTGTGTTCCTAATCCCTGGCATTATGTTTAAGTCGACATTAAAATCACCCTCATGGTCCAAGCAAACCACAAAACCTTGGAGTGCAGGTTAGGATATTGCCTGCACCTGAGATGAGAGTTCAGGATGCAGTCGAGTGGCTGAAGCTGCTGGCACTTGGTCATGTGGTGTGGGGCAGTGCTGGATGGGGGCCTGGTGAGCCTTAATGTGCACTAAACACTGGGCTGGGCATCCATGTGGTGGCTTGGACTCTCCGGCATGCGTGAAGGGGCCTTGAGAGGCAGCCACAGGAAAATGACTTGACCAAGAAAGACCCGTAAGAGACAATTGCGTCTCTCTCTTTGATACTGCAGAGACGAGCCCGTCTGGAACACGGAGCTTGGTGATCTCGCTGTCTGCCTGTTTGCAGGAGAGAAGATGGAGAATAATGCAATGGAGACACCTGGCTCACCAAAGGGACGAGCAGAGCCCTGAAATCCAAGGGTCGGCACGCCCTCCTCCGCATTCAGAAGATGAATGCCATGAGTTGTCATTCGTAGGCACCTCGCTAGATTCACGGTCTACAGATGGTGCATGTGCTACCTGCAGATGAGCAAGACCCAATGTCGCCAACACCTGTCAAGGGAACTGTTCATGCACATATGCTGCCTTCTGCAGGATTTGGCACCACAGGGACTCAGAAGGAATCTATCGCCATTGGCAGTTAAAGTTACCTGTGTGCTCAATTTCTATGGCAGTGGCTCCTTTCAGGGATCTATTGGGGACCTTTGTTGGATTTTGCCAGCCTCCACCCACAAATGTGTCCAGGAGGTCACAGATGCCCTTTTTGCCATGGATCAGGCAAGCTAGGAAGTAAGAGCACTGGGATTTGCTGAGATTTCCAGATTTCCACAGTTGCAGGGTGCCATTAACTGTACCCATGTGGCTCTTAAATCTCCTTGCCAACAAGAAGTCCAGTATGTGAACCGAGGCTTCCGCTCTCAAGTTTCAGCTGGTCTGCGACCTTAACAAATGGATCGTGCAGGTTTGTGTAAGATGCACCAAAGTGTCCACAACTTGTACATCCTCAGTAGGTCTCAGGTCCCTGACACCTTCCAGGGACTGTAAAGATTGCAGTGTTGGCTCCCTGGGGACAAGGGCTATCTGCAAAGGATGTGGCCGATGACACCATGTAGCGGCCTCAGACTGCTGCTGAGAGAAGTTATACAAAGCTCATGTCGCAACTTGGAGTTTGGTGGAGCACACGATTGGCATCCTGAAAATGAGGTTCTGGTGCATGGATAGATCTGACGGAGCGCTCCAGTACACTCCCTGGGGGGTGTCACGCGTCATAGTGGCTTGCTGCTCTAGACAACCTGGCAATGCAAAGGGGGGAGGACCTGGATGATACGCAGATGCAAGAGCTGCATGTCTCCTCTGATGAGGAGGAGGTCGAAGGGGATGAGGGTGATGAGGGCCTGGAAGGTGAGGGTGCAGGCGTTGAAGCCATTGCACTGGCCGGATGAGGCAGGCGTAGTCGTGAGGCCCTCATTTGCAGCAAGATTCCAGGAGGATGATGACAAGATGCAATGAGAACACCCTTGAAATCTTCACATTGCACATGGGAATGTCTGACGCCTATCTGGCTAAGGGCAGCGCGCATACGTTCTGTGAAGACACTCACACCAACAAGGCGCAGCTGAGAAACAGTGGCCATATGGCCAACTTGATCCTTTGGCAGGCTTCACGACCTGTTCCCTTCACACCACACCTTCACCCGTCAGGAATGGTGTCAAGATGGTTTGGGGCGGGGCGGGGGTTTCAGGGGGAGGAGGGGTTGTGGAGGGTGGTGGGGGCGCCCATCTCAAAGGTGTTGAGAGCACACAGACAACATCACGGAACTCAGTAACGCTTGCATGCAAGATTCTTGCAGCAAACACGAGCCACATGGAAGTGCATGCATCACTAATCTGGACAGTGACTTTGGAGCCGGACGATTACTGTGTGTTAGGTGTTACACGCTGCACAGGGGAGAGGCCCCAGACTGCAATACTAGCTTTCATTTTGTGCAGGAAATGAGGTTTCACACCTGATTGACACCAACACTACTCAAAATAATAAGCAGCTAGAGGCAAGGAGATATTCTTGGGAGTGTATTTACAATGGCCAATATTAAGTACAAATGATTAACACCCATGCCAATGTTGTGCAACTAAATCTTCTTGGCCTTCCTAACCCTGCCACTACGTCTCGGTGCTCTCCCGACATCCACAGCGATGGTGGAGGCAGCCTGGTGACTGCTACCTACCTCCAGAGGGCCGAGATCTGTAGGGTCCCAGCCTGCTTTCAGGATCCTGCTGTGTGACAGTGACACCCTTTGCAGCCTGCGGACCTGGGGCTGCTGGGATCACAGGAAAAGAGGATTCGGATGTGCCGGGCGCTACCAGATCACCTGGGTGGATGGTTACAGGGTGTTCACCTGCTGATCCTCCTGCCTATGGGTGCCTGAGGGCCCCTAACTGACTCCTTGAGAGGAAGGGGCAGCTGTAGTGAACTCAGGATGCCCCACCCCCCTTCTCACATTGGCACTGATAGATGACTGCAAGTGCTTCAGCAATGGAGTGCAGCTCCTGCAGCTGTGCAGGACCAATGTCCTGGACCAAGGCCTCCATGGTGGCTGCCATCCTACCAGTGTTGGCCTCGATGTATTGGCATGCCGATGCTATCACCTCACACTGAAGGTGGACGAGATCCTCCATTGTGCCTTGCAATCTGAGGAGTGCAGCAGACATCCTTTCCTGATGTTCTAGAGCTTGCCTTTGCAGCACCAGCAGCTGAAGGATAACTGAGTCCAAAGGCTCCTCCTCTGACTCAGATTCAGCAGATTCCTGGCCTCCAGCAGTCCTCTGAGTGCTGGAGACTTGGGAAGTCCCTGCCACAGCCTGCCGTGGATCAAACAATGTAGTGTGCTCATCAGATTGTGATCCCGAGACTACTCTAGAACTAGGTCCCACTGAGGAGTGTGTCTCTGTGCTGTTGGAGGGTGTGGGTGAGCGCTGTGATGGGTCTTCAATGAGGGTGTCATCAGATTCTCCTTCTGAGGTTTCTTAGGTTTTGAGTCATAGATTTGCCTGCGAGAGCAAGGAGACATAATTAGTGCATGGCAGGGGAACTCACTCACAGCATGGTTGTCTGATGGATATTGTACTGCTAGATCCTCACTTGGTTGAGCACCACCAACCTCACCGTCAGCACAGGAATGGTCCAGATCCTTGCCGGCCAGCTGGATGACTCTGTTTTCAAAGTCCATAAGGACTTTGTTGACAGGTATTCCTCCACCAGTCTGTGACCTCTCTCTTTTGTTATATGCCAGCTTGTCCTGCATGGATACAGATGGAGAGAGTGTAAGCAGGACCCCTGTCAGGCCAGATAATAAGGAGGCCTGGCATGTGTGGGTGGTGAGTGGTGTTCTGGATGAATGAGAACACAATCCGCAGGGCAGATGAAGGTATGTGTGAGAGCGTGAATGGTGGTGTCCCATGAACTGGCAGTGAATTAGATCTCTGTGGATGTGTGATGGGTTTGTGAGTGTGTGATTTGAGAGCGATGAGAAGGGTGACTTCCCCTGGCAGAATGGAGGAGATCATTCACCCTTTAAGGGCACTAGGTGGCTGTCCTCTTTTGCAGGGTGTTGGCACTGACCACCATTGCCACCACCTCCTATGATGGATTGGTGACATTGATTGCTGGTCTTCACCCAGAGTGGGGGTGGAGGACATCACGGCAGCTTCCACTCCGTTCAGTAGTAGTCGCTTAAGTGGGGCATCGCTAAATTTTGGGGGCAGCATATTTCCTCCCTTTAGCAGCCATCAGTTCCAGCAGCTTCCTATCAGTGCTATCAATTTATTTGTATTGCTACAAAATGCTGCATGTATTCAGATACAGAGCCCTTAATTCTATCTTTTTGCAATTCTGGCACAGATTTGATGTCCTTACAAAAGGAAAGATATACTTGAATTAGAAGCATTTCATGAAAGGTTCATTAGGCTGATTCCTGGAATGAAAGGGTTGTCTTATTTAAGATGGAGATGAGGAGGAATTTCTTTTCTCAAAGAATCGTTAGTCTTTGGAATTCTCTTCCACAGGGAGCAGTGGAGATTGGGGCATTTAATATACTCAAGGCTGCGTTAGACAGGTTTTTAATTGACAAGGAAATCAATGGTTATGAGGGACAGGCAGGGAAGTGGAGTTAAGTTCAGAATCAGATCAGCCATGATCTTGTTGAATGACAGAGCAGGCTCAATGGGACCAATGGCCTACTGTTGCTCCTATTTCTTATAATTTTGTGATTTTATGAATGTTCAAACTATAGAGATTAACGTTAAACAGAATATTGGGCTCATATTAGGTTAATAATCCAGTGGAGATACAATCGGAATCCAAAAAGTACAGGAACAACTAGAGAATAGTAACTGAGGGGAAAAGAGAGTGCATGAAAATAGATTGGTGAGCACATACAAGGGAACTCAATGGAAGATAATTGCACGGAAGCAGAGGGCATGATTCAGGTATTAAATAAGAACTTTGCATTTTTCTTCACTAAAGAAGAGGTTGCTGCCAATGTCACAGTAACGGAAGAGTTAGTGGACCAATTGGATAAAATAAAAATAGATAAAGAGGGGTCACCCCATCTATGTGAGCTGTATGCCAGATTGTTAAGGGAAGTAAATATGGAAATTGCACGGAGTTTGGCCACAATCTTCCTTAGGTAATGGAATGATTCCAGATGACTGGCAGATTGAAAATGTGGTGCTCCTGTTCAAAACAAGGTGAGATAAATAAGCCTGGCAAGTACATTGTTCATGCAGATGGTGTTTGACTAACCTGGTTGAGTTCCTTGGTGAAGTAACTGAGAAAGTTGATGAAGGTGGTGAAGCTGATGGTGTACACATCGTCTTTCAAAAGCATTTGGCATATATAATACACTTGTTAGCCAAATTGAAGCCCATGGGCTTAACACAGAGGTAGAATGGATACAGAAATGACTAGGTTATAGAAAGCAGAGAAGAGTGGTGAAAGGTAGTTTTTCAGACTGGATGGCAGTATGCAATGGTGCCCCCCATGGCTTAGAGTTGGGACTACTGGGGTTTTTGACCTGGATTTGCGTATACAAAACATAATTTCAAAGTTTCCAGATACCATGAAACTCAGACATGCAGGAAATAGGTAGAAGGATAGTAACGGATTTCAAGAAGGTATAGACTGGTAAAATGGGCAGCCACATGGGCAGACACATATAACCCAAAGTATAAAATAACTTGGCAGAATGAAAAGAGGCAACACAAAATCAGTGTTAAGATTTTAAAGGCGTGCAGGAAGCGACCTAGTGACAGGACAAGTTGAGAATGTTGTTAGAATGGCATTTGGGATCCTTGGCTTTATAAACAGAAGCATAGAATACTAAAGCAAGGTAACTCCAATCTCCACCCCTCCATTATTTTCACATGGTCCATCTCTGACACTTCCCTTCCCTTCCTTGACCTCTCTGTCTCAATTTCTGGTGATAGACTGTCCACCAATATCCATTACAAGCCTACCGACTCCCACAGCTACCTCCACTACAGCTCCTCACATCCCGCTTCCTGTAAGGACTCAATCCCGTTCTCACAGTTCCTTCGCCTCCATCGCATCTGTTCTGATTACGCCACTTTCAAAAACAGTTCCTCTGACATGTCTTCCTTCTTCCTTAACCGAGGTTTTCCACCCACGGTGGTTGACAGGGCCCTCAAACATGTCCGGCCCATCTCCCGTGCATCCACCCTCATGCCTTCTCCTCCCTCCCAGAAACATGATAGGGTCCCCCTTGTCCTCACTTATCACCCACCAGCCTCCACATTCAAAGGATCATCCTCTGCCATTTCCGCCAACTCCAGCATGATGCCACCACCAAACACATTTTCCCTTCACCGCTCCCACCGGTGGCATTTCCTAGGGATTGTTCCCTCTGAGACACCCTGGTCCACTCCTCCTCAACACCCTCCCATGGCACCTTCCCATGCAACCACAGAAGATGCAACACCTGCCCCTTCACTTCCTCTCTCCTCACCGTCCAAGGGCCCAAACACTCCTTTCAAGTGAAGCAGCATTTCACTTGCACTTCCCTCAACTTAGTCTACTGCATTCGTTGCTCCCAATGCGGTTTCCTTTACATTGGAGAGACCAAACACAGATTGGGTGGCCGCTTTGCAGCACACCTTCAGTCTGTCCACAAGCATTACCCAGACCTCCCTGTCGCTTGCCATTTCAACACTCTACCCTGCTCTCTTGCCCACATGTCTGTCCTTGGTTTGCTGCATTGTTCCAGTGAAGCTCAACGTAAACTGGAGAAACAGCACCTCATCTTCTGACTAGGCACTTTACAGCCTTCCGGACTTAATATTGAGTTCAACAATTTTAGATCTTGAACTCTCTCCTCCATCCCCACCCCCCTTTCCATTTCTTCCCTCTCCTTTTTGATTTTTCGAATAATTTATATAGATTTTTCTTTTCCCACCAATTTCCAATGTTTTTAAATGTATTTCCACCTATTGTTTAACTCTACCTTTTAATATTCCCCCACCCCCACTAGAGCTATTTGTACCTTGCCTGTCCTGCTCGCTACTCTTAATTAGCACATTCCTTTAGATAATATCACCACCTTCAACACCTCTTTGTTCTTTTGTCTGTGACATCTTTTGGTTATCTCCACCTATTACTGGCTGCTTGTCCCAACCAAACCACCTCCCCTCTCCTTAAACCAGCTTATATTTCACCCCTTTCCTATTTTTATTTAGTTCTGTTGAAGGATCATGAGGACTTGAAATGTCAAATGTGCTCTTCTCCGCTGATGCTGCCAGACCTGCTGAGTTTTTCCAAGTATTTCTGTTTCTGTTTTTGTTTTGGATTTCCAGCATCAGCAGTTTTTTGCTTTAAACTATGCTAAGTCTTGTTAAAACACTGGTTAAGCCTCAGCTGTGTATTGTGCCCAATTCTGGGCACCACCTTTTATGAAGTAAGATTTTAAGAAGGATGCCCAGGCTTTAGAAAGTGTGTAACGAAGAAGGGAAGTGGTAGCATAGTGGTTATGTTACTGGACTAATGACCCAGAGGCTCTTTGGCTCATATTCTTCTCCATGTCTCACTGTACTAGTTTTATTTTTCAATGACTTCCTTCAATTTTCAAACAATCCAGCATTGATTTTATCCTACTTTCTCATTTTCCTTGAACTATTCCCTCTATAATGTTTTTTTACCAGTCTGAAATTAGAGTATGAGAGGAAGCTGGCTAGAAATGTAAAAATGGATAGCAAGAGTTTCTACAGGCATTTAAAAAGGAAAAGAGTAAGTAAAGTAAATGTTGGTCCTCTGGAGAGTGAGAATGTGGAGCTAATAGTGGATAATAAGGAAATGGCAGGTGAAATGAACAAATATTTTGCTTCTCTGTTCACTATAGAGGATATAAAAAACATTCCAGTAAAAGCTATATATCAGAAGGTGGAAGGAAGATGGGAACTTGGTGAAATTACAATCACTGAGGAAGCGGTACTGAGCAAACTGATGGAACTTCAGGCTGGCATGTATCTGGGTCCTGATGGATTTCATCCTAGAGTCTTAAAAGAGGTGCTAATGAGGGATTAGATGCGTTGGTGTTAAGTTTCCAAAATTCCATAGATTCTGAAAAGGTTCCATCAGACTGGAAAGCAGCAAATATAACTCCTCTATTTAATAAGGGAGGAAGACAGGAAACAGGAAACTACAGGCCAGTTAATCTTGTAGGGAAATTGATATTTAATGATTAGTCTTAGTTTAGATCACACAATCAAAATATATTGATCAGTTTAGCTTGAGGTATACTATCCTTTTAACTTATAACCAATAGAAGACTCTGCTTAGTTTCATTTGGCAGAGAAAGGCACCATGGGCAGAATATTGCGCTTGTTGGGCAAGCATGCGCCTGACCCGAATGAGTGTAAAATGACACGCGATGATGTTGGTCAAGCGTCCTTATGTCACTGCGCCTTCGTGTGATATTTCAGTTGGTGGGCGCGCGTTGGAGTCAGCAGCGCCCCCACCGACTTTTAACAGGCCTATTAAGACCATTAAAGTTCTAATGTAATGAAATTTTTCACTGCACGTCCAGCCTTAAGGTTGGCAGACAGGTGAAAAGGCCAAGCAGCCTTTGGATTGTTTCCATAGGCGGGGTGAGGTTTCGATCAGTGATTTATAAAAATAAAAATTCTTCAAACTAATTTCTAGCATGTCATATGAGAGGGCATGTTAGATTGGAGTTGGAGTATGAGACACGTGACACAGAGTTACATGAAAGGACAGGTTATTAATATTTTTAACTGCTTTATTTTTTATTTTCAAAGTTCTTCACCTCCCTGAGGCAGCTCTGTGCCTCAGGGAGCTTTTACTGAGCGCACCCCCACGCATGTGCACACTTCCGTGCTCGCACTGTTCCCACCCCCACCCCGGCAATGCTGCAGCGCTGCAGCACGTGTTTCACACTGCTGGCTATTAATTGTCAGGGTTCGATCACGAGCGGCTTCGCAACCGCTCCCGGGCCTGACCACCTTGTCCACCCGATGAGGGCAAAATTCTGAGGTAATGAGGTAACATACTAGTGAGTTATTACAAAACAACTGCTGAAGGAGCCCCTGTTGCACATATCTCCACATCACAAAGTCACATTGAATTGCCACCTTCAAGGTTGAATGGGCAAGCTTACACCCTCTCACATTGTAAAGCCTTATCAGAGCTGGTTATCAGAAAGGGCTAGTTAGGAGGGGTTGATTGTATAGAGAGGAGGGAAAGAATAATAACAGCTGCGTTCTACATTTAGTTTTAATTTGTAGTGCTTTAGAAAAAAGCAATTACATTTGGCTCAATGTATTTTTTGTATTAAGAGCAAACTTTTGCAACAGTGTGTGACTAGTTTTGTAACTGTATAATCTTTTTTGATTTTTATCACTCAAAACTATGCATTAATTGAATATATAAGGAGTACTACCTTACATTTTAAACCATGATTACCTCTATGCACTTATATTTTATACACACTTTGTACAACTTTTAAGCATTATCTAATTTGTAATTGTTTGTATTAGTACTTGCCAACCTTTTGTATTGGGCCTACACAGTTTTAAGATTATAAACAGCTTTTCCAAATCATCCTTTTGTTTTAAAAATAAAGTAACTCATTCCAATTACCAACAACCACAGAGAGAAAAACATCACCTAGCAGAGAGCCTGCAAAGACAGTTATTGATAAAGGTTCAGATTTAACGAGGAACCTGTACCAATTAAGTGGAGTCTGAGACAATGAGAGCTCAAGGTATCATTCATGAGGACATGACAGCATGCTTCCCCTATCCTAAGCAAATGGTCAAAGGAAGATACCACAAAACATCCTTTTGTCTTAGCAAGAAGTTATTAAAATAACACAAATAAACTTTAATGAGGAGGGTGGTCCTACAGGTAATTAACATTTTAAGAAACCAGTCACAGAATAGTGAGAAGTGACATCGATTGACGTTCATCATCCTTGGGGCCAATCACAGACTGATCACGCACCCCTTAAGCCAATTAGAAAATAGCCGTGCCTCATTTAGGTCAATCAGAATACAATAACATCATTGATCACACCATGAGTTGCAGCTTGGAAAGAGTTAATAAGCAGCAGCTTTCACTGACTAACGTGCGTGCGCTGAATTTGAAACTGAAGACTGCTTGTCAGCTGAAAGCAGAAGAACAGAAGACCCCAGAGAGAGAGAAGACCGAGTGTCGACATGTGCCCAAAGCTGAACCAGGAAGCAAGAACGGTAGTATGCCTGTAAAGTCGCAGTCCTGCTGTGATAAGTATTAACTTATAACTTATTTAAGTTTCCTAAGTTACTTCACTAAATTGTCTCCTGTTGCCTGAATGGTTAAAGTCTCAAACAAACAAAATTGAAATTTAAGTTCAAAGAACTTACAGTCTGTCATGGAGATGGTGTTAGAATCAATCATGAGAGAAGTCATAGCTGGGTATTTCGAAAATCTCAAGATAATTGGGAAGAGTCAGCATGGTTTTGTGAAAGGAAAATCATGTTTAACCAATTTATTAGAGTTCTTTGAAGTGGTACATACTGTATGTAGATTTCCAGGAGGCATTTGATAAGGTGCCACATCAAAGGTTATTGTGGAAAAAAGAGTGCATGGTGTAGTGGGTAACATAATAGCTTGGATAGAAGAATGGCTGGCTGGCAGAGTATGCATAAATGGGTCTTTTTCTGTTTAGCAGGATATGATGATTGCAGCCCCACATGGGCCTATGTATACACCTCAACATGTCACTATTTATATCAATAACTACACCTCAACCCCCTCCCACGGCACCTACCCATGCAACCGCAGAAGATGCAACACCTGCCCCTTTACTTCCCCTCTCCAAGGGCCCAAACACTCCTTTCAAGTGAAGCAGCATTTCACTTGCACTTCCCTCAATTTAGTCTACTGAATTCATTGCTCCCAATGCGGTTTCCTCTACATTGGAGAGACCAAACACAGACTGGGTGGTCGCTTTGCAGACACCTTCGGTCTGTCCGCAAGCATTACCCAGACCTCCCTGTCGCTTGCCATTTCAACACTCCACCCTGCTCTCATGGCCACATGTCTGTCCTTGGCCTGCTGCATTGTTCCAGTGAAGCTCAACGCAAACTGGAGGAACTGCACCTCATCGTCCGACTAGGCACTTTACAGCCTTCCGGACTGAATATTGAATTCATCAATTTTAGATCATGACTTCTCTCCTCCATCCCCACCCCCTTTCCAATCCCCCTTTTTTTCCCCAATAATTTATATAGATTTTTCTTTTCCCACCTATTTCCATTATTTTTAAATGTATTTTCATCCATTGTTTTAACTCTATCTTTTAGCCTATTTCGATCCCTTCCCTTCACCCCGCCCCATTCCCACTAGGGCTATCTGTACCTTGCTTGTCCTGCTTTCTACACTTAATTAGCACATTCATTAGATAATTTCACCACCTTCAACACCTCTTTGTCCTTTTGTCTCTGACATCTTTTGGCTACCTCCACCTATCACTGGCTCTCTATCCAGCTCTACCTGTCCCACCCACCACCATCCCCCCCAAACCCCCACCCCCCCACCCCCCCCCCACCTTAAACCAACTTATATTTCACCTCTTTTCTATTTTTACTTAGTTCTGTTGAAGAGTCATACGGACTCGAAACGTTAACTGTGTTCCTCTCCGCAGATGCTGCCAGACCTGCTGAGTTTTTCCAGGTATTTTTATTTTTGTTTTGAATTTCCAGCATCTGCAGTCTTTTGCTTTTATAAAAATAATGATGTTATGCTTCAGTTACACCGGGCTTTGGTGAAACCACATCTCGAATACTGTGTGCAGTTTTGGTCCCCTTATTTTAGGAACGATATAAATGCGTTGGAGCCAATTCAGAGGTGGTTTTCTAGATTGATACCTGGAATGAGTGGGTTGTGTTATGAGGAAAGGTTAGGCAGGCTGGGCTTGTTCCACTGGAGCTTAAAAGAGTGAGGGGTGATTTGATTGAAGTATGAAATATCCTGAATGGTCTTTACAAGGTGGATGTGGAAAGGATGGCTGGGAATTTCTGTGCCCACCGGCATTGGGCGTATTCGGTAGTGTGAGCGGATAATATGGCGCAATCAGTTTCACAACGGTGTGAAACCAGTTTGCAATCATCCGTTCAGCCCATTGATGGTGGGCCACATTTCCCACCATTGGACACCAGAAACCTCATTCAAATATATCTGCATAGCATTATTAAGCTTGCCCATCGGAATCATTCCCCCCTCCACCATTCCCCCCACTGGATCGTCCGCCAACATTGGAAGAAAAGCACGCCAACTTGTTTCATAACACTTTGAGGGGAAATCAGAGGTGAGTACATTGCTCAGAGCTCACCAGGATTGCCTGTTGCACTTTAAGCTTGAAGTGGTGGGATAGGGCTGCCCTGTGTTTAAATGTAGTGCACAAGCATTTGGGGTGGGGTAGAGTGACCGAGAGAAGCAGCCATGCATTAGGGAAACCTTATATAAAGTGATCATTCCCCTGCAACCGAGTCAGTTCAGGCGCAGCCATTGATATGATTGGATTTGGGCTTCTAGCTTATCTGCCCACTCAAGCAATGCAGAGGCATTAAAGTGGCACCAAGTGCTCCAGAGTTTTTCACTCCTCGAGCACAGACTGCAAACTAGTGAGCATTTTTGTGGACTGCAGAATATTTGGACAACTACATGCATTGTATAATCTCCACGGTAAATCTGGCCATGGAGCCTCTCACAGCCCCTTGCGATGTCAGCATCCTGATTTCGACCAGTTTCCTTGATGGTTCAAGCTAACACTGCAGCTTTGCAGTGTGGTTTAGGAGAATGCCTGCACCTGAACTGAGAGCAAAACATGCAGTCCAGTGGGCAAAGCTGCAGCCAATCAGTTGGTTGGAGTGAGGTGGAGGTGGGTGGGGTATTGGGCAGCTATGCAGCGACTAATCTCTGGCCATCCAAGTGGTGGCCAGCACTCTCCACGATGCATTAAGGGGCCTTCACACTTAATGAGAAGAGGTTCTTAGTACACCCAAGCTAACCCATGTGCTTCTCTCTTTCATCCTGCAGGATGAGCACATTAGGATCACGAAGCTGGTGAACTAGCTGTATGCCTCATGGCATACAGAGAGTGGAGATGATCAAGGAGAGAGCGACTGAGGCACCTGGCTGCGCAGAGGAAGGAGCAGCACCCTCAGGAAGAAAGGGTGGCTGGGGGTCCAGCACACACTACTGAAGAGCCATGGTGAGCTATCGCTGTTCAGCACTTAGCGACACTCAGGGTCTATAGACATCATCTTTCATTCCTGCCAATGACTGAGAACCAGTGTCGCCGAAGACTGCGCATGTCTAGGGAACTGGTCGGTCACATCTGCCACCTGCTGCAGGATAAAGTTGACCCTACGCAACAGTGCAGGACAAATGTCCTGGACCAAGGTCTTCATGGTGGCCGCCATCCTACCAGTGTTGACCACAGTGTGTCGGTATGCCAGCACTATCACCTCAGCCTGAAGGTGGATGGACTCATCCATCATGCCTTGCAATCTGAGGAGTGCAGCGGACATCCCTTCCTGATGTTCCCGAGCTTGCCTTTGCAGCTCCAGCAACTGTGACATGACAGAGTCCAGAGGCTCGTCATCTGACTCAGACTCAGCAATGTCCTGGCTCCCAGCAGTCCTCCGAGTGACAGGGACCTGGGAAGTCCCTGCCGCTGCCCGCTGTGGTTCAGGCAATGCAATGCACTCACCAGATTGTGATCCCGAGTCTATTCTAAAGCTAGGTCCCACCGAGGTGTGTGTCTTTGCGCTAGTGGAGGGTGTGAGTGTGCATTGTGACAGGCCTCCAAGGAGTATAACTTCAGATTCTTCTTCAGAGGTTTCTTCAGTGCTTGATTAGAGGCTCTGGGTCATGAACTCTTTCAGCTGTTTCCCAGATGCACCCGTCGAAGCAAGGGGAGATAATTAGTGCATGGCAGTGGCCTGTGAAACAGGATACATCACTCACAGTATGGTTGTCTGATGGAGGTTACACTGCTGGATCCTCACTTGGTGGAGCACCACCAACATCACTGTCAATACAGGAATGGTCCAGATCCTCACTGGCCAGCTGGATGACTCTGTTTTCAAACTTGGTGAGGACGTTGATTTCAGCCATTCCTCCATTAGTCTGTGACCTCTCCCTCTTGTTGTGTGCCAGCTTGTCCTGTATGAATAGAGATGGAGAACTTGTAAGCAGAACTCCTGCCAGGCCAGACGATAAGTATGCCTGGCATGTGTGGGTAGCAAGTGGTTCCATGGATGGGATGAGAACAATGGAGATGTGTATGAGAGAGTCAATGGTGATGCCCCTTTAACTGGCAGTGAGTGAGATCCCCATAAATATGTGATGGGTTTGTGAGTGTGTAAGTTAAGAGTGATGAGAAGAGTGACTTACCCTGGTGGAAAGGGGGAGATCATTCATCCTCTTGTGGCACTGGGCGGCTGTCCTCTTTTGAAGGCCGTTGGCGCTGACCATGCTGCCCCTGCCTCCCAAGCCTGGTAGGTCACGCTGTTGCCCGTCCTATGGCCAGAGTGGGGGCAGAAGACATCACAGCAGGTCTCCACTGCATCCAAACGGCCTTCCAGTGATGCGTCGCTAAACTTGATGCTGCAGTCTTTTTGCCTTTTGTGGATATCTTCCCTGCAGAAGTTGTGGGCTGTAAGCGCTGAGATGTGTGCGCCTGGCTGGACTTTAAATATGGCACCCGGTGTGATGAAGTGGCGTGGCAGGCAAATGAGCCTGCCATGGAAACTGTGTGTTTCCTGGGAATGCATATTTCAGGTTTGGGCTGATACGGCATGAAAACTCGCCATCACAGCCGGCAGTTCAAACATCATTTTACCCGCCTGCTACCGCACTTAGTGCAAATCTGGGACGATTCCTCCCAATGTTTCCTCTTGTGGGTGAATCCAGAACTAGGGTGCACTATTTAAAATTAGGGGTCGCCCTTATAGGATGAATTATTAGGAGGAATTTTTTTTCTCTCCGACGGTTGTGTGACTATGGCATTCTCTGCCTCAGAAAGCAGTAGAAGCAGGGTTATTGAATAATTTTAAGGCAGAAGCAGATAGATTCTTGTTTGACAAGGGAATCAAATGTGATCGGAGGTAGATGAGAATGTGGAATTCAAAACACAAACAGTTCAGCCATCATCTTATTAAATGGTGGAGCGGATCAAGGGGCCTTATGTCCTACTTCTGCTTGTATTTTGCCTGTTTGTATGTTTCCTCTCATGATGTGCCCTACCCAGACTGCCTGTTCCTAATTACATTGAGCAAATTTCATTGCTCATTCAATCTCCACAGCACTTCATCGTTTGATATCTTTTCTGTCCAGCTGATCCTTCCTATTCCCCTCCATGTCCACATTTCAAAGCTATTTTGCAAGTTGGCCTCCTCATCCTATAAGGTCAAGTCTCACATCCATATAAAACAGCACCCAAATCAAGCTCTTTACAAGTCACTTTGTGAGTTGTTTATTCAGCTTTCTGATTCCCAGCGGACTCTTCTTTCTAAATATAGCCTCCTTCATTGCTATCCTTTTTCTTTCCTTGCATCTTCCATCTGCAGATATTATCCTCCTAAAATTTATGACTTCTTTCACCTATTCTAGTTCTCTTCCTTCTATGGATATAGACTATAGAATATGAATATTTTTTGGTGATTTTGAGATATGCATCACTTTGGTTTTTCCAATGTTCACTTTCATTCCAAAGTTCATGCCTGCTTTTAATAGACTATCTTGTAGGTTTTATATTCCTTCATGCTTGCTACAAGTGCTTTGTCATCTGCAAATCTAACTGATGTTATCAATCACTCCCCAAACCTAATGCCAGATTCTGTGTCTTCAAACACTTCTTTGCTCATTGCTTCTGCATAGACATGGAAGAAGACTGGTGATAACTCGTACTCCTCTTCCAATTATGCATGATTCCGATTCCCTGTTGGGTACTCTGTTGCTGCTTGTTCCATGTACCGATTTCTTATGAGTTGTCTATCTCTCCGGTCTATTCCAACGTCTTTCTTCATTGTCAAGTGCTTAATCCAGTCAACCTGAATGAGTGTTTCTTTCAAAATCTACAAAGCAAACATATAGGCCTAGATTGTGATGGAGTGGAGACTCCATGCCGGACCAAAAATGGCACTGGGCACCTGGATCCGGAAGTCTCGCTCTCACTTTTGATAAATCCTATTTTCACCGAGGTGTGTCGGGGGAGGGGGAAGTGGAGATGAAAGGGAGATGTGACTCACACATGGGGGATATCTGAAACCGGTAGGGCTATTTGAACTCATTGCTGTAAGGAAAAAGTGTGGTCCGTGGGTCCATTGGGAATGGGTGGACAGGCATGGGTTGGCTTGGATGGGGGTGGAGATGTGTGAGGGGTGAGTGCTAGAGGGCCTAATATTTAACAATACAGCTGGGGCAAAGTTCCAGATAATGAAGGCAGGCATTTTAACCTTGGCATTTGGCAGCCCCTGTGGACCCTTCCAATCAGTGCCCAGCAGCGGCAGGCCCAACTGCAGCATGCACCCAGCCCCTGCAATGAAAATCCTACCATTCTGAGCACTTTATCTGTGGGTAAGTGTGGGGAGCTGGGAAATTTCCTGGCTCTGTGCATCTGCCTCGGGAGTGAAAATCCAGGCCATGTTTCCTGTCCAAATTCTAACCTGCATTCACTCATTAATCTTATAATACCAATTTCATCTCTTGTCCCACTTCCTCCTTGGAATCCAAACCAGTCATCTCCAAACTAGTTCTGTGCCTTCCCACCCATTCTGTTTGTTACAATTCTCAACACAACCTTCCATGCATGGACAATCTGACTAATTGTACGAAAGTCAGAACATCGGCATGCCTTTGGTTTCTTTCTTAGGATGATCTTTATTGTCTGCATGAAATTCTCTGGCCATTATCTTGATAAGTAAATATCTTTGCACAGCTTATTAAACATTGATGTTATGTTCTTGCCCAGGTGTTTAATCAACTCAGCAGGTATTTCATCTATCACAGCCACTTCTGCAGTTTTTATCTCATTTGTTACTGCTCTCATTCCACTCTATTATTTCTGGCCCAATGAAATCGATGTCAAAGTTTGTCTATTCCAAGCATTGTGTTTTTAAGAGGAAGAAAGGGTCAAGTAGCCATGGATTATGACTGCAATATTGCAAAAGATGGAAGTAACGAGAAAATGGAAGAATATCAATGATGAAGAAGGAAAGCTGAAATACAGATATTTGAATGACAAGTTAAGAAGAGACACAGAAAAGGGCATGAAAACACTGGTTAAAAGAGCAGTGTGGTGCACAAGAGGAATTGGATCAGCTATTAAGGATAGACCTTTTGTGTGCATAAGCAAAGGAGATTAGTAGCACTGAGTATAAAGGATTGAAAACAAGAGCAATAGAGAATAAGGAAGGTGTTTTATTAACAAACCCAGATAAAATAGGAAAAAGTTAGGAGGAGCATTTTGAAGAACTATATGCAAAAAATGAAAAATAAAACTGAAATGATTGAGCTAGAAGATGAGGGTAATATTGATATTGACAGCAGCAGGAGAGTTTAAATTCAGTTAATAAATATGGAATAAAATACTAGTCTCAGTGACAGTATCCATGTAACTACAGCATTCTTGTAAAAACCCATTTGGTCCACTAACTCAATTTAGGGAAGGAAATCTGCCATCCTTGCCTGGTCTGGCCTATATGTTACTCCAGACTACAATAATGGCACTTAACTGACCTCTGAAATGGTCTAGCAATTAAGTCATTCAGTTAAGGACAACTAAAGATGGGCCTTGCCTGCATCCTGTGAGTGAACACTAGAACGATAGCAAGAATGAAAAATTTCAGTTACATGGAAAGACTGGAAAAATTGGCACTGTTCCCCTTAGAGCTGAGATGCCAAAGAGAAAAACTGACAGAGCTATGCAAAAATCTGAAGGACATTAATAAAGTAACTGAAGGAAAATATTTCCAGAGGCAGAATGGTCAGTAACCAGAACACACATTCTGAAGGTAATTGGTAAAATGATTAGAGGCGACATGAGAATTTTTTACACAGCGAGTTGTTGTGATCTGCAATGCACTGCCTGCAGAGATGTCGGAAGCAGATTCACTCGTAACTTTCAAAAGGGAATTGGACAGATATTTGTAGGGGGGATAGTTGCAGGGGTATGGAGAAAGAGCATGGGAGTGGAATTAATTGGACTAATATTGGACTGATTATCAGTGTAGGCAAGAATGTCTGCAGTTTTCAAGTCATTTATCATTTTATTATGTTGCTTGCATGTTCCGTCCTGCATTAAAGCACAATTCTTCATCCTTGAATCCCTCCATCATGGTATAGTATGAAAATTTTGTCTTGCTTCTAATTCCTGAATGATTACAAGCAGAGCATTGTTAGCACAGTGCTTAATGACATCATCCCATAAGATCATGGCAGTAATGTTAATTAATGGTAGCAGTGTTAATATAATGTACCCAGAGAATTAAAGAACTCACTTTATGAGGATGATCTTCAAGGAAAGTCTAACAACAAATCAAACAGGCAAACCTTGAGACATAAGGCAGAAATTCATGCCCCGCAGGTGGGCACACACCTGACCCAGTTAGACATAAAGTGAGTGAGCGTCCCAACATCATCACACACTCGTACGATATTTCGGTCAACAGGCGCACGAGAGAGTCGACAGTGCACCGGCCAACAATTAAGAGGCCTTTAAGGCTGTTAATCAAGTAATTAAACACAATTTTTCACTGCCCCTACAATCTTACAGCGGGCGGGCATTTCGGTCCGGTGGCCTTTTGATTTTGTAGAAAACCTCATCCACAGGCCAGATGAGGTCTCAGCATTTAGTTAAAAAAATATATAAATTTTTGGGCAGATTTGTTGTTCTGTTAATGTTATTGTGATTAAGTCCCGTGTCGGGACATTTTTTTCAGATTTTAAAACTCTTTATTTTTGAATTTAAAATTGTTCAGCTCCCTGAGGAAGCAGGGAGCTTCCAGTGTGCATGTGCAGACTTCTGCAGTCTCATGCCTCCCACTCCCCCCCCCAGCAGCGCTGAAGTTCTCAGTGCACGTTTCACGCTGGCTGGCCGTTAATTGGCCAGTGTGAAATCGCGGTCGGGAAGCCGAACGCCGGCGGCAGGCTATTTCCCAGCCATTCCCGGGCCCACTCACCACACCTGCCCAACTACCAGAAAATCCTGCGCCTAGAACTATGCATGTGTCAGGATTTCATATGTTGTAGTTTATTCAACAATAGCACCATTCTACTGAAGTACAGCTATATAATTTCAAGCCCTAGTTATTAATTTATAAATTCATATGACATTTCTTTTGAAAACTAAGTAATACGGTCAGATACACTATTCACTGCAGACTGAAATATGATAATGGGTCAATAAGCCAGTGGCTCAAACCTGCTGTTAACTAACAATGAATGGATAATATTTTGGGTCAAATTTTTGGGCAGCATAAATTTCCATCATTCTCTCTGTGTGCTCTCAATATCTTTGAGGTGCAGCTGGCCCCCCATCTCATCAGCTTCTGTGTCCGGTGATAGTTTGGTCCTGAAGGCTCAGCTCATGAAGAATGCCATACGATCAGGAGAAGTTAAAGTTTCCCCACTCCATCTCCATGATATGACACTGTTCACAGAATGCAAGTGAGCTGCCATCAGCCAGACAGGAGACAGACATTCACATAAGCTGTGTGAGGATCAATGGTGTGTCCCCACTGCACATCATCATCATCCTCCTGGAATGTAGGGACTATGGGCATCCACTGTGTCTCCATGACAGAAGCCTTATTACAGAGGCTATGTGCACTGCCATCAGCCAGGCAGGAGTCAAACATTCACAGATGCAATGTAAGAGTCTATGGTGTCTCCTCACTGCATGTGGTTGTCATCCTCCACAAATCTAGCAGCTACAAGGGCCTCCTGAGCGCGCCTGCATAACTTGGCCAGTGTGATGGCCTCTTTGCAATCATCCTCGTCTTTGAGGACCTCCTCACCCTCATCCTCATCAATGTACTCTTCATGGAGGAGACCTCTAGCTCCTCCATTTCCTCAATCTCAGCCAGTTGCTCTCCGCAATGAAGTGCCAGCTTGTAAAGGGTGCAGCAGGCGATGATGATGCATGTCACCCTCTGTGGACTGTATTGCAGGGCTCCACCAGACTGGTCCAGGCATTGGAACCTTATTTTCTGCATCCCAATGGTTTGCTCCACCAAACAGCGAGTTGCAGCATGAGCCTTGTTATACCATATGCCTGCTGCAGCCTGAGGCCGCTGTACGGGTGTCATCAACCGCGTCCTCTCGTCTCCGAGGAGCCAACACTGCAGCCTCTGTGGACCCTGGATCACATCAGGGACCTGAGACCTGCTGAGAATTTAGGAGTCATGGACACTCCCTGGGAACCATACGCAGACCTGCAGGTCCCACATCAGCTGAACATTCAGCGAGTGGAAGCCCTTGTGGTTGATGTGGTCGACCGCTTGTTGTGATGGAGATCTGAGCACCATGTGAGTGCAGTTGATGGCACCCTACACCTGTGGGAAACCGGAGATCTAGGCAAATCCCAGCAATTTTACATCCTGGCTTTGCTGATCCTGGGTGAAATGCACAAAGTTTCTCAAAGATGTAGAAATGTCTTCGCGAAGATGGCATCCATGACTTCATGGATGCATTTGTGCATGGAAGGTTGCGATATCCTACAGAGGTCACCTGTGGAGCCCTGAAAGGAGCCACTGGCATAAAAATTGAGCGCCGCAGTCACTTTCAGTGGATGCCCTCCATGTTCATTTGGCGCCAAACCCTGCAGCAGGTGGTAGATGTGACCAGCCAGTTCCCTGGACATGTGGAGTCTTTGGCGACACTGGTTCTTGGTGATCTGCAGGAATGACAAGTGCCACCTATAGACTCTGGGTCTAGCTAGGCATCGAACAGCAACAGCTTATTGTGGCTCTTCTGCAGCATGTGTAGGGGCCCCAGCAACCCCTTCATCCTGAGGGTGCTGTTC
This sequence comes from Carcharodon carcharias, assembly GCF_017639515.1. Taxonomy (NCBI): domain Eukaryota; kingdom Metazoa; phylum Chordata; class Chondrichthyes; order Lamniformes; family Lamnidae; genus Carcharodon; species Carcharodon carcharias. The sequence goes on along the minus strand of NC_054472.1, from coordinate 61,164,782 downwards.
CTCCCTCTGCCCAGCCAGGCACCTCCGTTGCTTTCTTCTCCTTCATCTCTGTTCTCTGTACACCAGGAAGCATACAGCTAGGTCACCAGGCTCCATGTGCCTGATGTACTCCTCCTGCAGGATGAAAAAGAGAGATGCATGGGTTAGCTTGGGTATGCTAAGAACGTCTCTTTGTTAAGTCTGAAGACCCCTTCACGCACTCTGGAGAGCACTGGTCACCCTCTTTGCCCAATGGACTGCATGCTGTGCTCTCAGATTAGGTGCAGGCATTCTCCTAGCGCGTGCTGCAATTCTGCACTGTTAGCTTCAACCATCAGAGAGACTGGGCCAAACCAGAATAATTACATTGCAAGTGGCTGGGAGCACCTCCACCAGTGACTGCTCCATGGCCAGCTTTAGCATGGAGGTTGTACAATGTGTGTAGTTGCTCAGCTGTTCTGCATTGCACTAAAACTCTCATTAGTTTGCAGTCTGTGCCCGAGGGGTGAAAAGCTCTGGAGCATTTGATGGCACTTTCATGTCTCTGCATTGTTTGGGTGGGTAGATAGGCTGGAGGCCCGACTCCAAGCATGTCAATGTCAATGGGTCTGAACTGTCTCAGCTGTGGATAATGGTCACTTTGTACAAGGTTTCCCTAATGCGTGGCTGCTCCTGCCCCCATCACCCCCCAGCAACTGCAGTGCAGACCTGGCCTCCCAACTCGCCTTAGCCACAGTGCAGCCCTTTACCCGGCACCGCACTGTCAGCTAGCCAGGTAAAAGCAACTTGCCTATGCCTTCACCTGAATGTGCGGCACCTCAACCTTGAGGTCCAACAAACACTGTGCAATGTTACTTGAAGTGCATCTCACCAAGTGCATGCCTTATAAATGTCGTTGTGCAGCATATCGGCATGCAATCACTCCAATGTGCCTGGATGATCCAGATTTGGGGGATGACTCTGACGAGCAGGGCTTATAATAATATGCAGATGCATTAAAATGATGTTCCTGACATGTGTTGGTGGGTAGCCTGGCCCTCCATTGACAGGCAAATTGAACGATTGCAAACTGGTTTCACGACAGTGAGTAACCGAGTGTTGGCCTTCCTGGCATTTGTCCGCTCCTGGCCACCATGACGCCCGATGCCAAAGGGCACGGAAAATTCTGCCTATAGTTTTTCATATGCCACTTATAAAAGTCAAACCTACTTTTTCAGGGATCTTAGCCCTAAAATTTCAGTATGATCTCCACAATCACATCAAAAACCTCAATTCATTATTCATTAAAAAATTATATTTATCATATTCTTCCAGTTCCTACTTGTCAATTAAGGCAAGAAGAACATAAATCAGTATTGATTTGTGTGGGGTAAACAGACAGATCAGAGAAGAGTAATAAAAAGTGCACATGGAAACAGGATGCAGGGATCAACTCTCAGAGCAAACTTTAAATAAAACCCATGGGTCTTGTGCCCTCAATTATCAGTCTCAGCCTTCCTGGGAAGGGAAGGGGAGGCTCAGGCCTTGCCAGTTGGACTTGCCAAGTGAGCGCTGACTCAGTGCGATCCCGCTTACAAATTCTAGGCCAAGGGTTGGGAGCCAAGCATGACATTTTCCAATGGCGTGGCCCTTCCCTTCCTCTGATCTTCAAGCAGCATTGAAACCACAGGCCCAGTTGATGCCAACACTACCTCACCCAGCGTATGTGGTTTGGGAGAGGCTCCTTCACAAAAACAGAGAGAGTGAGAGAGAGAAAGAGAGACAATAAACAGCTGGTGAGGGCACCACTTTCCCATTAACTTGTGGAGTCTTTTGAGAGCCATGTTGGGTATATCAGGCAGGTGTGTTTTAGTTGAAAATAAGCCCCTCAAAAATATGCTCATTTAAGAGGTGACCCCGCAACTTTTTGACCCCCAAAAAATTGGTCTCAAAAATTCGACTTCTACATGAGTCTATATGGCACATGATGACTATGTTATTAAATTAAGTACCAGAACTACATATGTTTAAACATTGTTTGTTAGATAACTGCAACAAGCTATTTGATGAATGCTGAAGACTCATATATAATAATAAAAACAAAAAAACTGCGGATGCTGGAAATCCAAAACAAAAACAGAATTACCTGGAAAAACTCAGCAGGTCTGGCAGCATCGACGGAGAAGAAAAGAGTTGACGTTTCAAGTCCTCATGACCCTTCGACAGAACTTGAGTTCGAGTCCAAGAAAGAGTTGAAATATAAGCTGATTTAAGGTGTGCGGGGGGGGCGGAGAGAGAGAGAGAGAGAGAAGTGGAGGGGGTTGGTGTGGGTGTAGGGACAAACAAGCAGTGATAGAAGCAGATCATCAAAAGATGTCAACAACAATAGAACAAAAGAATACATAGGTGTTAAAGTTGGTGATATTATCTAAACGAATGTGCTAATTAAGAATGGATGGTAGGGCACTCAAGGTATAGCTCTAGTGGGGGTGGGGAGAGCATAAAAGATTTTAAAATATTTAAAAATAATGGAAATAGGTGGGAAAAGAAAAATCTATATAACTTATTGGAAAAAAAAGGAAGGGGGAAACAGAAAGGGGGTGGGGATGGGGGAGGGAGCTCAAGACCTAAAGTTGTTAAATTCAATATTCAGTACGGAAGGCTGTAAAGTGCCTAGTCGGAAGATGAGGTGTTGTTCCTCCAGTTTGCGTTGGGCTTCACTGGAACAATGCAGCAAGCCAAGGACAGACATGTGGGCAAGAGAGCAGGGTGGAGTGTTAAAATGGCAAGCGACAGGGAGGTTTGGGTCATTCTTGCGGACAGACCGCAGGTGTTCTGCAAAGCGGTCGCCCAGTTTACGTTTGGTCTCTCCAATGTAGAGGAGACCACATTGGGAGCAACAAATGCAGTAGACTAAGTTGGGGGAAATGCAAGTGAAATGCTGCTTCACTTGAAAGGAGTGTTTGGGCCCTTGGACAGTGAGGAGAGAGGAAGTGAAGGGGCAGGTGTTGCATCTTTTGCGTGGGCATGGGGTGGTGCCATAGGAGAGGGTTAAGGAGTAGGGGGTGATGGAGGAGTGGACCAGGGTGTCCCGGAGGGAGCGATCCCTACGGAATGCCGATAGGGGGGGGTGAAGGGAAGATGTGTTTGGTGGTGACATCATGCTGGAGTTGGCGAAAATGGCGGAGGATGATCCTTTGAATGCGGAGGCTGGTGGGGTGATAAGTGAGGACAAGGCGGACACTATCATGTTTCTGGGAGGGAAAACCCACCAGCCTCCGCATTCAAAGGATCATCTTCCGCCATTTCTGCCAACTCCAGCATGATGCCACCACCAAACACATCTTCCCTTCACCCCCACTATCGGCATTCCGTAGGGATCGCTCCCTCCGGGACACCCTGGTCCACTCCTCCATCACCCCCTACTCCTCAACCCCCTCCTATGGCACCACCCCATGCCCACGCAAAAGATGCAACACCTGCCCCTTCACTTCCTCTCTCCTCACTGTCCAAGGGCCCAAACACTCCTTTCAAGTGAAGCAGCATTTCACTTGCATTTCCCCCAACTTAGTCTACTGCATTCGTTGCTCCCAATGTGGTCTCCTCTACATTGGAGAGACCAAACGTAATCTGGGCGACCGCTTTGCAGAACACCTGCGGTCTGTCCGCAAGAATGACCCAAACCTCCCTGTTGCTTGCCATTTTAACACTCCACCCTGCTCTCTTGCCCACATGTCTGTCCTTGGCTTGCTGCATTGTTCCAGTGAAGCCCAAAGCAAACTGGAGGAACAACACCTCATCTTCCGACTAGGCACTTTATAGCCTTCCGGACTGAATATTGAATTCAACAACTTTAGGTCTCAAGTTCCCTCCCCATTCCCACCCCCTTTCTGTTTCCCCCTTCCTTTTTTTTCCAATAAGTTATATAGATTTTTCTTTTCCCACCTATTTCCATTATTTTTAAATATTTTAAAATCTTTAATGCTCTCCCCACCCCCACTAGAGCTATACCTTGAGTGCCCTACCATCCATTCTTAAATAGCACATTCGTTTAGATAATATCACCAACTTTAACACCTATGTGTTCTTTTGTTCTATTGTTGTTGACATCTTTTGATGATCTGCTTCTATCACTGCTTGTTTGTCCCTACAACAACACCAACCCCCTCCACTTCTCTCTCTCTCTCTCTCTCTCCGCCCCCCCCCAACACACCTTAAACCAGCTTATATTTCAACTCTTTCTTGGACTCGAACTCAAGTTCTGTCGAAGGGTCATGAGGACTTGAAACGTCAACTCTTTTCTTCTCCGCCGATGCTGCCAGACCTGCTGAGTTTTTCCAGGTAATTCTGTTTTTGTTTTGCTGAAGACTCATATGCTGCATTTGTTCTTCATCCTCAGTCATGATTAATGGCAGGAATTATCCACTTCTGGATACTTGATTACATAGTTTGTTTTTAAATTGTATTTTTGTATTTGTATTAATAGTGAAAAGTCAAAAGTTTATTGATTTATATCGGGTTTGTAAATGATTTTACTTATGACCAATTCTGTTTAATTCGAGTAGGGATTATAAAGCCTAAAGCTTGCAATCTCAAGTACCCACTCACTGTACATTCCATCTGATAATAACAGCTGGACAGGCCACCAAGAGATGGAAAAGATGTTGAAGTAGAAATAACCTGTTTATGTTAGTACACTTTACATAACATGCCTTCTCCGTAAAATTCATCTTCTCCTCCATACGTGAAATCTGGAAGTTTAAGATGACCACTGCACATCTGACACTCCGACTTAGAAATTTTGGCATATCTGTTTTTGGGCGCTTTATCTGCACAGTGTTAATGTATCATGCTCAAATGACAATTTTTGAAAGAGCCCAGGCTTTTGGTCATGGACATCATCATAATGTAGATGTCTTTGCTGCAGAAGACCGTACAGGTTAATGTTCAAATTTCCAGGTAACTGTTTGGATTGGATCGCGGGGGCTTGCAGGAGGATTGGGTAAGCCTTGGAGTCGGTGATCAGGATTTGGCGGGGCATCTGGTAGGAAGACCATTGACCTTGGGAGTGAATTTGGGAAGTAGGGAGTGGTGTTGGGGATAGAGTAGGAAGATTACAGACCTTGGGAGTAATGTTTGTTGGTCGGAAGTACTGCTGGGGATTTGGAAGGAAGATTGGAGACCTTGGGAGTACTTTTGGGAAGTCAGATAGGTTAATCAGATCTTCCTGTGCATCTCTACCAATTATTATTTTGATTGAAGCTAATTTACTATCATCTGTTTTATACTATCACACAAAGTTAAAATCTATTCCAGTCCAAGCTGCTTATCATGAAAGGGCAATGAAAAATTTGAAAACATACTTGTTTTATTTTTAGATATGGTAGCCATTTAGTTCCCCAATTATTTTTCCCATTGTGTTAAGTCTCTATATGCCATTCAATTATTTTTGACACCAAGGCCAGAATCTTTGGGTCGGCAAGCGGGGATGGGCCCCGCTCGGCAATGCATGAAATGATGCGCGGTGACGTCGGGCGTGCAACCCGAGTCACCGCACATCATTCAGATCCTCAGTTCGACGGGCGCGCACCGGAGTCAGCTGTGCACCTACCCACAGCCGCTTCCATCCAACCCCCCTGATGGGGAGAAAAGTCTCCCCCAATAGGCAGCCTTCTCCAAGTGATCTGAACATACTGCTTTGGATGCTAGGAGATGTGAAAGAGAAGCTGGGAGTAACCGACTCTCTGACTTGCACGCCCTGATTCTGAAGCCCACTTTTAATCCTATACTTGTTGAGGTCCTATTCTGCCAAACCGTTATGCATGAAGCAGCTCCAGGTATTTAAATGACTAAATCTCGCTCTCTAATCATGGTGACAGACTCATGGACTGATGAAAATTATGTCTATGTGTTTGCTGCTACAGTAATCAAGCCAGATTTAGTATTATAAACAGTAAGAGCTAGCTCATGAATGCCAGCATCCTTAACAAATGTCAGTAGAAAAGGAAGCTGAGAGAATACATCCCTCTATTACATTCCCCTTTGTTCTCCCCGCATTTCCCTCAGATTTTGGATAAAATTCTGGGAAGTTCAGTTGCAATCCAGTCCCTCACAATGTGTGCATTCCTAAACCACCCTTATTACTGTTTTACTGTAATACGGTTAAACCATTAACCGTTGTAGTTCACTAAAAGCACCTCACGATAATTCAAATCTGAACTATTAAAATATTCTAGTTATGAGAATCGTTTGTTCTTTTTTAATTCTGAAGTTGATATTGAAGGCGCTACATTAAAAATAATTAATTGAAAGCAATTAAATTAATATCATTCCATAATACTGCAAAGAAAGGTTACCTTTATTACATTACACATTGTTTGATAAGATGCAACCAAAGATATGTTATCATTGGCAGGTTATATAAACGAATTTCAATAGAATGCATCAAATGTGTAGCTCACCATACTTTGAGGTAGATGCAGTATTTGACCCTGAGGTCAAAGAAGTTGCACATCAGATCTCTGCACACTTCACTCATTAGCTGTGTAGCATTGCTCAGCAGCAGTGAGAGAGACTCAGGAGAATATGTTATCACAGTTGAGGTAATTACCTCCAGCTGTCCTTCTAAAACTATAATAAATTGAATTAATTGCTGAATATTTAAATTTTAGCGTATTACAGCTGTACTGCAGAAGGTGCAGGCTTGTTTTCAATATTAGAAGGAAGCACACAAACCGAATTGTTGCACAAGACTTGATGAGTACCAATGTTTGTATGTGTTATGTGTCATCAAAAAGGTTAAAAATAGTTTGCTATATAAAGACTTTCAAAATGTTTAAATCAATTTTAATAACTGCACTTGAGTTTTCATTGCACAGATACTAACAAACTGGAGTACCCCATAATTAAATTTTACAGTTAAATGGGAACCAAAGAAGATAACGGAAGGAATTTCATGCTCTCCCTCATGAGTGTTTGGTGGTGGGGGGCATTTAATCAGGTGGGAGGGTGGTGGGCAGGAACCCTGCCGCCCTCCCACCAACACCTTGAGTAAATGGACTTCTCTCTTCCCACTCCACCGCTAATCGAGGCCTTTAAGTGGACAATTAATGCTCCCTTAAGGGCCTTATACCAGTGCTGGGCACAACAAGCAAATCCTTGCAGGGTTGCTTGCAGGGTTGGGGGGTGGGGGGACCCTCATTCAAAAATACTCGAAGGATCCAGCATTGGGGACATGTCTGATGTGAGCCACCCCCCTGCACTTGCTGCCTACCACCAACTCCCACTCCTCCATGACCCACCCCTCTCACCATCACCTAGCTGTGGCCTGAGATCCACTGAGGATACTAGGCCTTATGTGGGTGTCATACTCGCAGCGGCCACCAGCTTCCTGGTGGCAATACCATTCAATAGAACTACCGACTTCTGATCCTTGATCCCATGGAAGGCCCGCCATTGCCCAGTGCCTGAGTGGAAAGACCCCCAGCCTCCCCATTACATTTGCCCAACCTGTGAATGAAAACATTCCTCACACTGTACATACTCAAGCTTGAATCTTATTAAATTTCTGGTTCATTATTTGTGTGTCCATTCTCTGCTAGGAGCTAAACACATTAAGGTAAAATTGAATATTTGAGTCACAGTTTTCTTCTCCGCCGATGCTGCCAGACCTGCTGAGTTTTTCCAGGTAATTCTGTTTTTGTTTTGGATTTCCAGCATCCGCAGTTTTTTTGTTTTTATTAAGGTAAAATCGCTGATTTGTTGTTGCTGGTAGGCGCCCTGCTCAAAGGGCATATCTCTTTGGAATTAGGTTTACAACTAAGTGATCACAATCCTCTGACCCACACTCCCATCAAGTGTGGCTCTGTGTTTGGAATATGCAATCAGAGAATTAACCATTTTACTCCTGGGGAGATCATGTTTGTTGAAGATAGGTGCTGAAAGAATGAAATGAGCCGCATTTGCAATGAGACCATATGGAAGCCCAAAACTCAGATGTTGTGAATGTGTAAGGGTAAGCCCGATGGAAAAATGACATGGGGCTAATAGTTGAGAGAGCTGGCAGAAGACACCACAATGGGAGGCTTTTGTAGTGTCTTTGATAGCCTTCCTAGAATGATGATGATTAACTTTGCTTCAATTTTCAGGCTGCAGGATTGACAGAAATGTAAGGCCAGAAACGGCATGTTATTAATAGCCAAGAGCATCCACAGAGTGGCAATCACCGTCGGATTGCCACTCCACGACTTACCCAAATCTGGAGCTGCACATTTCTCACCCGGACTTCTGACCTGGGCCTGCTCAACACTGTTCATTGTACAGCTCCTGGAGGTCCTTCTCTGCAGGACAGCATTGTTGGGGGAAATGAAGTCACAGCACTAGCTGCCATAAACCGGGTAAATTTAAAGGTCCCAGCCACTTTGACAGGAGTTAAAGTAAGTGTATAAGGTAAGTGGGTAGCATGGGTGAGGGGCCATTCAGGATTGGAGGCCGGGGTGCTGGGAGGGTAGTCGGGGTGTTGGGGGTGGTTGGGGGTGGAGGGGTAGTTGGTGGGGTCATGGGGTTTGTGGGTGGTCAGGAGGCATGGGCTGATACTAGGGGAGGTGGGGTAGTCTGGGTGTGGGGGGGTAGCTGTGTGGGGGTGGGGGGTCATCAGGAAGTCCAGTGGTGGGTGGAGGACAATGCCATGATTACCTAGGAATTTGAAATTATTTTAATCCATCTAACCATTCCTGGGTAATTATTCTGCTAAGAGAGTCAGAGCCATCTGAAATCTCTGATTTAAATCAATTTCGGAGAGTTCCAGATGCAGAATAATTTCCCATCAGAAGTTTGAACTTCCTGGGCCTGCTCAACACTGTTCATTGTACAGCTCCTGGAGGTCCTTCTCTGCAGGACAGCATTGTTGGGGGAAATGAAGTCACAGCACTAGCTGCCATAAACCGGGTAAATTTAAAGGTCCCAGCCACTTTGACAGGAGTTAAAGTAAGTGTATAAGGTAAGTGGGTAGCATGGGTGAGGGGCCATTCAGGATTGGAGGCCGGGGTGCCTCCTGTTGCAGTCTTTGCATGGGGATTTCTGGGGGGGCGGTGTTCCCCAGCGCATCCTCTGGGGTAAGACCCCACTCACACGCCCACCCCTGTCCCGGTCCCAATCCCAGGAAATGGAGGATCTGGGTCAATTTGGGCCACTGCTACAAAACAATATTTTATAAAATGCTGGTGGCTTTTCATTGATAATATTACACCAATCTATAGGAAGGTATAATTATAGTTTTAAGACAGGCAGCACAATGTCTGTCTGTAATCTGATTTAGGATTTAATGATTTCACAAAGAACTATTCTTTAAAACTGTGATGAAGAAAGTTATATAGTGAATTCTGCATCTCAGAAATCTGCTTTAAGTCAAACAACACGATGCAGAACTTTTGAGTTCGGTGGGCGGTCATGGTCAGCATTCCTGGGAGCGGCCAGGAAATGGGCTGCCACCCCCAATTGGCCCAAGGCCATGAATTCATGCTGACAGGCCAATTAAGGCCCGGCCAGTGTGAAACGTGGCTCCTCACTGGTCGAGAAGGGACGAATGGGGGCAGGGGATGTCGGCCATGTGTCCAATGGAGAACCGGCAACCAGTTTAAAAGCGGCCCAGACAGCCCCTGGAAAGATGCTTCTTCGGTGTTGCCAATAAGAAATTGTGGCTTCTAGGCAGCTGCAGATGCCAGGCAGGAGTGCAGGTTGGGTGGGTACTCATGCCCCTGCCTCCCCCACCCCCCCCAGTTTTCTAATGAGTGCCTCACGGTCCTCCTGGAGGAGGTGGCTGCCAGGAGGGACACCCTTGTCCCCAGAGATGGAAGGAGGAGGCCACCGTACCTGACAAAAAGAGCTTGGGAGGAGGTGGCAGCGCTGGTCAGCAGCCATGATGTTGTGCAACACCCCTGGGTCCAATGCGGCAAGAGATTTAATGACTTGCTGCACTAAGGAAGGGTGAGTCCCATATTGGCATGGATCAGTGTGTTGAAATGTTAAGGTCTGGCCGTCCCACCACCTCACCCCACCCCCCACCCCCCAGTGCAGTTCAGGGGTGTTAGTGTCTGAGTGCCAACCATCAATGAAGCCAGAGCTGGACAAGGGGGTGAGTTCTTGCTGCTTGGACTGAGTGCCTTGCGGCTCGAGGGCCACAACTCAAATGTGCCCTGTGAGGTGCTCCTCAGGTGGGGTTGGCCAGGCTGCAATGGCGCTGCAGGTAGAGAGTGGACTAATCCATGCTCCTCTGGAGAAGAAGGCCCATAACAACATTGAAAGGTCTCAGACCAGCAGAGGCCCCCAAAACCTCCCAGTCCTCACGAAGAACAAGTAGGATGCCTTGGAGATGGGGAGTACCTTGGTCAACCGGCCACGCAGAGGCTGAGGTGTCAGATGAAGGTAAGAGTGCAATGCACAAAGGTGAGACTTTCAGATGGTGCAGCTATTCTTGTGTAGCCTCCTCATTGGTGGGAACCTTAAACCTGGATTCCCCATTGATCATTAAAGACGATGGCACCATGATGCAGATCTCCACTGTCTCACCAGCGTGCCTGGCATGCACAGTGACAGTGTGATGACTTAAACTAATGATATGTCATTGTTCTCCCTTAAATTTGCCGCCAGACATCCAATTGCAGCACCCCAAAGAGCCACCCCTGATGGCAGAGGACCACCAGGCTCCAGATGCACCTGTGTTACACCTGGTCTCTGAACCAGGCACCGGCGCAGATATCAGCACCTCAGCGGTCATGAGATCAGAAGCTAGAATGTCGTTGCACAATAGTGAGGGCACTTCACACTCACTTGAGATGCAGGCGGAGCAGAGAGTGCCCAAGGTCCTGGTAGGCGGAGGGCTGCTGGAGATCAAGACAATGATGAGTTTGAAGGCAGATGATGAGCCTCGAGTTGCAAATTCTTTATGTCCAGCGAGATGTGCAGGAGGGTCTGGTGAAGTTCCATGAGGATATGCGTGCCATGGCCTCCATTATTGAAGAGCCCATGCACAGCATCAGCACTGCATTGACCCACATGACCGAACGCACTACCCCCTCATTGCAGAGAGAGAGATGACTTTCATGGAGAAGCTTCTCCAGGGACAGAATCAGGGGTTCCTGGGGTTGTGCTTGGACCTGCAAGCCCTCACATAATCACTGTCCTTGGGTGGTCAGTGTCAGTGTGGGAGATGGATGATCGACTCAGTATCTCAGCTAGGTGTCCATCCATCAATGGCAAGCAGGGAGGTCCAGAGTGACCTCACATTGGCACACAACCTCCCTGTTGTCTTTGCAGGCTCCTCTCAGGGTGCTCTGGATGACGACAGCAGCTCCTCCGCCCCTCTGCCAGTGACCATGGCATCTGATGAGGCTACAGTGACTGGGGAGATGCCAGCCGTGGCACTGGCCGTTCCCCCCCAGTTGGGGCCAGCACAGGCTCCACTGCCAGAGGAAACCACCAAGGTCATCAAGGCCACCAGGAAAGAAGAGTCAGCAGGCTGTTTCCAATGCTGGTGCCAGTGAGGAGAGGTACCAGAATGTAGCACTGGTAAACGTAGGTTTAAGGCACCATGAGCACAAGAGGGATTGGCCACTGGTGATATTCTGTTGTGCGATGTTTTGTTTACATTTACTCATCTGGGGCTGAAGACCAGAGAAGTTTTTGTTAATTTGTTTGGATTGTCAAAATCATATTAATTTTCCTTTGTCGTAATGGCCTGAGTATGTTTCATCTTTTTTATTTAATGTGGTGCATGGTATGCCATTATGTAATGCCGGATGTGGGTGGCTTTAAACTTTATTGCACTGAGTGGACTTTGGGGGCAAATGAAAGCGTCATTTCAGACATCCGGGATGGAGGTGGCAGCCCTGGCATGAGGGGTGGTGCTTATTTGGCAGCCTAGCTGAAGGATCTATGGATCAAGGTGCCCCTGGTGTCCCTGCCTCCCTGGAGGTTACAGAGATCTGCCTCCAGACCCTCAGCGTTCTCCTCACCATGCTCATCTTTGGACTCACCACTGGATTTATCATCTGTGGCCTCTGGAGTTGCATCAAGATCCTCTTCCTCCAGTAGTTCCCCCCTTGTCAGTGCCAGGTTGTGGAGAGTGCAGCATGCAACCACTATCAGTGACACCCACTCTGGGGGGTATTGTAGTGCTCCTCCTGAACGGTCCAGGTATCGGAAGCTAGTCTTCAGAAGACCAATGACTCTCTCTATCATCGCCCTTGTGGAGGCATGGCTCCTGTTATACAGCTGTGCTACCTCTGTTCCTTGGCGACTCAGAGGCATCATAAGCCACCTTTTCAATGGATAGCCCTTGTCACCCAGCAGCCATCCATCCAGCCGGGCTGGAGCACTGAAGAGCCTCGGCACCTAGGAGCGTCTCAGGATGTAAGCATCATGGCAGCTGCCAGGGTACCTTGCATAGACTTGCAGAATCTGCATCCTGTGATCACACACTATCTGCACATTCATGGAGTAGAAGCCCTTCCTGTTGACAAAGGCACAGGGCTCACCCGCTGGTACCCTGATGGCCACATGTGTGCAGTCGATTGCACCCTAAGTGTGGGGGAAGCCAGCAATCACTGCAAACCCTCTGGCTTACTCTGCCTGACTGGCCTCGTCCATACGGAAATGAATGAGAGTCAATACCCACCTGAACAGAGCCTCTGTCACCAGCTTGACACGACTATGGATGGTTGATTGGGAAACTCCACACAGATTCCCCACTGACCCCTGGAAAGAGCCAGATGCACAGAAGTTGAGGTTCATTGTGACCTTCAGAGCCACTGGCTTGGGCTTTCCACCCACACAGTCGGAGCTGATCTCAGGGCCAATCATCTGACAAATGGACATCACAGTTTCCCTGAAGAGGCGGTGACTCCTTCAGCGTTGCATCTTGGACATATTGATGTAGTTGTATTGCTGCCTGTAAACCCTGGCAGCAGAAGGTGGTGCCTTCTGCAGCCCCTAACGCCTTGGACTACATGCTTGTGCCTGCAGCTCTCCTCCCACAGGTTGCTCCCCTGCAAACTGCATTGGGACACCGGGCCTCCTCTCCCTTCTGCCCCTCTCTTCCTCCTCAGAGGCGGTTCCTTCAGCAGAGACCACAATCCCCATATACCAGGGTAAGGGAAGGCTGTTTGATGCCTGGAAGGTTCCACATGTTCTGAATCCCCCGGGGTCTTTGAAGACACGAAGGAGACTTGAAATGAAGCCTGGAAATGCTAAGAATGTTGCCCCAACCAGAGATGAAGCTGCCAAGTACCAATAAGTCACCAGCAGCCAACCATCTACCAAACTCCTCACTACTCATACTGGCAATGCTGCTGACCATTTTTATCCCGCCTGTGGATAAGGTTTTGCTAATTGTCGGTTGGCTGGCTGCCGGTTTTGTCTGTGTGACCAGTGCAAAATATGTAAAATCGGCATCAATTGCCTTTTTAAAGGCCTTAACTGGCCTCTTAATTAATGCCGGCTGTGGCTCCGACTCCCGCTCGTGCCCACCGACCGAAATATCACACAAGTGCGTGATGACATCGGGACGCTCACCCAACGTCACCACATGCTATTTTATGCTCGAATGGGTCAGGCATGTGCCTGCCCGCTCAGCAAAAAATTCTGCCCCTGGAATGATAATAGTACTTGATGGATTCTCCTGTGGCTTCAGCAGATACGTGTTCAGCAAGGAGTACAGTTATTCACCCTCTAGGTTGGTATCATTTTATATGTCATCGGTATGTGGTTACAATCAGGTTGGCACACAAACTGGATCACAATATCAACAGGTTTTAGTTGAAAACACCAAGCTTTAATGCAACCACACAATTCATCTTTAATGTATATTTTATTTCATATATTATATATATAATCTTGTCTGCCTGGTGAAAACCTGGAAAGTAGGAAGTTAAAACCACCTGATGTTTTGTTCACTTTCCGTAGCCTTTAATTTTAACTTGCTCTTCTCAACAGGTAAGAAGGACACCCACCAGAAACTAGTCTGTATAACTATAAGAAATTTCTAACATGCAGCTTTAGTTTTTATATGCATTTATGTTTAAATTTAATGAAGATGTTAAAATGCAGAGTAATCATACTTTAGTTGCTGAAATCTGTGGTTAAAAAAAGATAATAATGGAAACATCTAACAGCAACAACAATTTCAATTTATGTTGTGCATTTAACAGAGTAAAAACACCTCAAGGCATTTTACAGGAGTCAAAATCAGTCAAAGTTTGACACTGAGCTACTTAAAGAGATATTAGAACAGTGGCGAAAAGCTGAGTCAAAAAGGGAGGTTTCAGGGAGCAACTTAAAGGAGAAGATGTGGTGAAATTTAGGGAGCTTAGGGCCTTGGCAGCTAATAAAGGTGGCTGGTCACAGTGGATCAGTGGAAATTTGGTGTGTGCAAGAGGCCAGAATTGGAGAAGTGCAGAAATATCAGCAAGAGCTTCTATAGGTATATAAAAAGAAAGAGAGTAGATAAAGTGAGAGTGGGACCCTTGGAGCTTACAATTGGAGAATTGATAATGGAGAACAGAGAAATGGCAGATAATTTAAATCAATATTTTGCATTGGTCTTAACAGTGGAGGACATCATAAACATTCCAAAGATATCAGATAAGCAAGGAGCTAATGGGAGGAAAGATCTTGTCACTATCACAAGGGGCAAAGTATTTGAGAACCAAATGGGACTAAAAGCAGACAAGTCGCCACACCTGATGGCTGGCATCCAAGGGTTTTAGAGGAAGCGGCTGCAAAGTTAGTGGAGACATTGGTCGAAACATTCCAGAACTCACTGGATTCCGGAAGGGTCCCAGCGGATTGGAAAACTGCTAATGCCCCTGTTCAAGAATGGGGGGAGACAAAAAGCAGGAAACTATAGGCCAGTCAGCCTACATCTGTAGTTGGGAAAATGCTAGAGTCCATTATTTAGGAAGAAATAGCAGGACATTTAGGAAAGCTTAATGCAATCAAACAGCATCAACATGGTTTTGTGAAAGGGAAATCATGTTTGACAAATTTTCTAGAGTTCTTTGAGGATATAACAAGCAGAGTTGATAAAGGGAAACTGGTAGATGTAGTGTATTTGGATTTTCAGAAGGCATTTGATAAGTTGCCACGTAAAAGGTTATTGCACAAGATAAGAGCTCACGGTATTGGGGGTAATGTATTAGCATGGATTGAGGATTGGTTAACACACAAAAGACAGAGTTGGGATTAATGTATCTTTTTCAGGTTGGAAAGACGTCATAGGAGTCATAGTCATAGAGGTCTACAGCACAGAAAAAGACCCTTCGGTCCATCGAGTCTGCACTAGTCAAACAGGTACTTAACTATTCTAGCCCCATTTTCCAGCATTAGGTCCATAGTCTTGTCTGTCGTGACATCGCAAGTTCGCATCCAAATACTTCTTAAATGTTATGAGGGTTTCTTCCTCCACCACCCTTTCGGGTAGTGAGTTCCAGATTCCCACCACCCGCTGGGTGAAAAAATTCTTCCCCACATCCCCTCTAAACCTTCTGCCCCTTACCTTAAATCTATGCCCCATGGTTATTGATCCCTCCACCAAGGGGAAAAGCTCCTTCCTGTCAACCCTATCTATGCCCCTCATAATTTTATACACCTCAATCCCCCTTCAATCTCCTCTGCTCCAGGGAAAATAACCCCAGTCTATCTAATCTCTCCTCATAACTAAAACTCTCCAGCCCAGGAGACATCCTGGTAAATCTCCTCTGCACTCTCTCTAGTGCAATCACATCCTTCCTATAATGCGGATTCCAGAACTGCAGGCAATACTCTAGCTGTGGCCTAACCAGCGTTTTATATAGTTCCAGCATAACCTCCCTGCTCTCATATTCTATGCCTTGGCTAATAAAGGCAAGTACCCCATATGCCTTTTTAATCACCTTATCTCCTTGTCCCACTATCTTAAGGGACCGGTGGACATGCACACCAAGGTCTCTCTGATCCTCGGTGCTTCCCAGGGTTCTACAATTCATTGTATATTCCCGTGCCTTGTTTGTCCTGCCCGAGTGCATCACCTCACAATTATCCAGATTAAATTCCATTTGCCACTGATCAGCCCATCTGACCAGCCCATCTATATCCTCGTGTAATCTAAGGCTATCCTCCTCATTATTTACCACCCCACCAATTTTCATGTCATCCGTGAACTTACTGATCAACCCTCCTACATTCAAGTCTAAATCGTTTATATATACCACAAATAGCTAGGGGCCCAGCGCCGATCCCTGTGGAACTCCACTGGACACAGGCATCCAGTCACTAAAAACACCCCTCGAATATTACTCTCTGCTTCCTACCACTCAACCAATTCTGGATCCAATTTGCCAAATTGCCTTGGATCCCATGAGCTCTTGCCTTCTTTATCAGTCTCCCATGCGGGACCTTATGAAAAACCTTGTTAAGGTCCAAGTGGTCTACGTCAAATGCATTGCCCTCATCTACACACCTGGTCACCTTTTCGAAAAATTCAATCAAATTGGTCAGACATGACCTCCCCTTAACAAAACCACGCTGACTGTCCTTGATTAATCCCTGCCTCTCCAAATGTAGATTAATTCTTCCAATAGTTTCCCCACTATTGAGGATAGACTGACTGACCTGTAGTTCTCTGGTTTATCCCTTCCTCCCTTCTTGAATAACGGTACCACATTGGCTGTCCTCCAGTCCTCTGGCACCTCTCCTGTGGCCAGAGAGCTATTTCCTTCCTTGCCTCACTTAGCATCCTGGGATACATTTCATCTGGGCCTGGAGATTTATCTACTTTTAAACCTGCCAGACCACTTAGAACCTCCTCCCTTTCTATGCTAATTTCTTTAATTATATCACAGTCCTTCTGCCTAATTTCCATACCCACATCGTCCCTCTCACTTGTCAACACCGACACAAATTATTCATTTAGAACCCTACCTACGTCTTCCGGCTCCACACACAAATTACCGCTATGGTCCTTATTGGGCCCCACACTTTCCCTCATTATCCTCTTACTCTTAATATACTTGTAAAATAACTTTGGATTTTCCTTTATTTTACCTGCCAATGTTTTTTCATGCTTTTTTGCTCCCCTAGTTTCCTTTTTAAGTTCCCCCTGCACATTCTGTACTCCTCTAGGGTTTCTGCTGTTTTGAGCCCTCGGTATCTGCCGTAAGCCTCCCTTTAACTCTTTATCCAGTCCTGTATATCCCTCAACGTCCAGGGTTTCCTGGATTTGTTGGTCCCACCCTTTGTCTTCACTGGAATATGTTGGCCCTGTACTCTCCCTATTTCCTTCTTGAATGAGTCCCACTGCTCTGACGCAGATTTACCTAAAAGTAGCTGCTCCCAGTCCACTCTGGCCAAATCATATCTGATCTTATTAAAATCGGCCTTCCCCCAGTTTAGAACCCTAATTTCTGGCCCACCTTTGTCCTTTTCCATAACATCCTTGAATCTAATGGAGTTATGATCACTATCTGCAAAATGCTCCCCCACTGATACCTCTACCACTTGTCCAGCTTCATTCCCTAAAATTAAGTCCAGGGCCGCCCCCCTCTCTTGTCAGACCTTCATCATACTTAAAAAGCTCTCCTGAATGCATTTTAAGAATTTTGCTCCCTCTAAACCTATCACACTATGACTAACCCAGTTAATGTTGGGGAAGTTGAAATTCCCCACCATTACTATCCTACTATTTTTACATGTCTCTGAAATTTGCCTACATAACTGCTCTTCTATTTCTCTCTAACTGTTTGGGGGCCTATAGTACACTCCCAGCAATGTGATTGCTCCTTCTTTGTTTTTCAGTTCTACCCATATGGCTTCATTTGAGGAGCCTTCTAAGACATCATCCCTCCTTACTGCTGTAATTGATTCCTTGATCAATATTGCGATACCCCCTCCTCTTTTACCACCTTCCCTGTCTCGCCTGAAGACCCTATATCCTGGAATATTGAGCTGCCAATCCTGCCCCTCTCTCAACCATGTCTCTGTAACAGAAATGACATCATACTTCCATGTGTTAATTTGTGCCCTTAACTCATCTGCCTTATTCGTCAGACTCCTTACGTTAAAATAAATATCATCCAAACTTGCCAAGCTCACTTGTGTCTTAACTGGCCTATAATTTCTATGTCTTCCAGACTCACTTGTTTTCTCTTCTAATTTTGGCTGTGCACCTCCCCCTGCTGAACCTTGTCTCAAGATCCCATCCCCCTGCCAAGTTAGTTTAAACCCTCCCCAACAGCACTGGCAAACCTCTCTGCAAGGATGTTGGTCCCATTCCGGTTCATGTGCGACCCATCCATCTTGTACAGGTCACCCCCAGAAACAGTCCCAGTGTCCCAGAAATCTAGACCCCTGCCTCCTGCACCATCTCTCCAGCCACGCATTCATCTGGACTAACCTCCCATTTCTCTACTCACTAGTACGTGGCACCAGAAGTATCCCAGAGATTACAACCTTTGAGGTCCTGTTTTCAATGTGCTTTCTAGCTCCCTAAATTCTGCTTGCAGAACCTCATCCCTCTTTCTATCTATGTCGTCGGTACCAATATGTGCCACGGTCTCTGCCTGTTTTCCCTCCTCTTTTAGAAAGCCCTGCAGCCATTCAGTGATATCCTTGACCCTGGCACCAGGGAGGAGGGAGGCAACATACCATCATGGAGTCTCATCTACGGCCACAGAAACACCTGTCTGTTCCCCTTACTATCAAGTCCCCTATCGCTATTGCTCTTTCATTTTTTTCCTCCCCCCCGCCCCCCCACCCCCTCCCCGCCAAGTGCAGGTGAGCCATTCACAGTGCCATGAGCATGACCGCACTCCCCAGAGGAACCAGCACTCTCACCATTTTCCAACACAGAAAAAACAGTCCTTGAGCGAGATGCAACCTGGGGATTTTCTGACTGACTGCCTGCCTGACACCTTTCTTCTGACTAATGGTCACCCATTCCCTCTAGACATAACTAGTGGAGTGTCACAAGGATCAGTCCTAGCGCCTCAATTATTTAGTATCTATATTAATGACTTGGAGGAGGGGGCAAGTGTAATGTATCCAAATTTGCTGATGATACAAAAATAGGTGAGAGCGCATGTTGCAATGAGGACATAAGGAACCTGCAAGGGGATATAGTCCCGTTGAGTGAGTGGACAAAAACTTGTCAGATGGAGTTTAATGTAGGAAAGTGTGAGGTCATGCACTTTGGGAGGAAAAATCAAAAGGCAGGGAGAGAGACTCCAAAAAAGTGCAGCACAAAGGTATCTGGGTGTTCTTGTGCATCAAACACAAAAAATTAGCATGCAAGTGCAGAAAGTTATTAAGAAGGAAAATTGAATTTTGGCCAGTATTTCTAAGGGGTTGAAGTTTAAAAATAGGGAAGTCATGTTACAACTGTACAGGGCGTTGGTGGGGCCGCACCTGGAGTACTGCGTACAGTTTTGGTCCCTGTATTTAAGAAAGGATATACTGGCATTGGAGGCAGTTCAAAAGAGATTCACTAGGCTGATTCCTGGGATGAAGGGGCTGACTTTTCAAGAACGGCTAAATCGGTTAGGCCTTTATTCATTATAGTTTAGAGGAAAGAGGGGTGACCTTATTGAAATGTACAAAATTCTGAGGGGGATTGACAGGGTAGATGTTGTGAAAATGTTTCCGTTAGTCGGGGAATCTCGAACTAGGTTACATAGTTACAAAATAAGCCGACACTCATTTAAAACTGAGATGCGAAGGAATTTCTTCTCTCAGAGGGTAGTAAATGTCTGGAATTCTCTACCTTAGATTTGTGGAGGCTAAATCACTGAAAGCATTTAAAGAGGAGGTGGATAGATTTTTGAAATATTGGGGAGTTGAAAGTTATGAGGAGCTGGCACGAATGAGGAGTTGAGGCCTGCAGAAGATCAGCCATGATCTTATTGAATGGCGGGGCAGGCTTGAGAGGCCGACTGGCCCATCCCTGCTCCTATTTCTTAGGTTCTTATATTGGAGCGTTTTAGGGCTAGAGATTGGAACATGAAAATGGGGAGAGATTTGAACATAAGGATAAAAATGTTAAAATCAAGGCATTGCCAGGCTGAGGGCCAATGTAGGTCAGCAAGTACAGAAGTGATTAAATGACTCCTGTCCTCCACCATTTCATGTACTTTTCCCTTTTGTCCTTTCCCTGCCCCCACTCCCCCTTTTTTCCCATTTCTCTGCAATTGTTTAAAAGCAGTTACTGCAACACATGTAACATATAGCAAGGTGTGACCATTTTGTTGTATTGCCCTCTCTGCTGGGGAAGTGTAAGTAAAGTTAGCACAATAATGGCTGCCTGCAGCTGGGCACGTGATAGTCTTACTCAGTGCAATACACAACAGAAAGATGGTGACAAGGCTGGGATGGAATTTTCTTTTGCATTTCATTTGATAGATTAGGACTGAAGAACATTGTGACACATTTTTGGAACTCCTAAAGTTGATTTTGAGGAAGTTTGAGCAATTTGGAAGATTGCTGTGTTTGCAAATTGTGTTCAGATAAGCGATGAGTCAGCATGGCACGTAATTGAAATAAAAAGGCACTGAAGATATATTTGGGGACAATGAGGGAGCTCAATCCTTAATAAAGAGGATTGGTAGATTTATAAATGAAGGCTTCACCTTCGGCTGAAAGTGAATAAAACAGGAGATGAGGGTAAAGTAAATGATTCCTTACCTTTATGGGATACTTTTGATGTGGTCTTTAACCAGTGTTGCCAGAAATACCGTTGTTTGATGGAAAATGCTGAAATTAATGAAATTCTGGACTCATATTGTGGCTGACTAAAATTGAAATGGAGCCGAGGGTTGCATTCTGGAAAAGGTAGCGGTTGTCAAGTGAAACTGTTGCAGAATACAATTTTGAATTAATGAAACTCTCTCATCACAGTGGGTATGGCTCGAACTAAGAAATTAACCTTAAAGACCCATTTGCAGGAAGCCTGAGAACAATAAATTCTAGGCCAAGCTTTTGAGTGAAGGCAATAAATTGAATTGGCAGGAAGCCTGCAATAAGGCCACAGCCAGGGAAATGGGAGAAAGAGAGATTTGCGGATTGCAAGCGAGTTCTTTTCCTGAGCCAGCAGGGGTGGTCCAGCAGATTTCAGCAACATCCAGGCCATGGCAGACAATTTCATAATCTCAGTTAGAAATATAGGGCGGAATCTTCCCAGATTTGCACTAAGTGCGGTTGTGGATGGGAAAAAGGACATTTTACATGTCAGCCACAATGGCAGCTTCTCATACTGTAACATCCCAATCCCGCCACATTAATCATGCATTCACACGAAACACGCCATTTAGATGGCTGCTGGGCTCTCATTTGCCCGCCACGCCATCACCTCATCGCTTCATCATGTCGAGCGAACACTTCTCAGTGCTTCCAGTATAGGACTATTGTAAAGCAGGCCCCGAAAGGCAAGAAGACTGCAGGCCCCCATGTTTAATTACCCTTCCCTCGAGCGCCTTTTGGACACGATGGAGGCCCACCCTGATGTCCTCTACCTCGCTGTGACAGCCGGATGGGCAGCCATATCACTAATCCAGCATAGGAACGGTAGAAGTGGTGGCCAGCACAAATGCCCTGCAGAGGAGGACAGCCACCCAGTGCTGCAAGAGGACGAGTGATCTCCTCCTTTCCATCAGGGTAAGTCACTCTTCTCATCACTCTCAACCCACACATTTACAAACACATCAGATATTCACAGGGATCTCACGCACTGCCAGTTCAAGAGACATCACCATTCACTCTCTCACATACACTTTCATTGGCCTCATACCCTCCATGGGACCACTCACCACCCACACATGCCAGGCATGCTTATCATCTGGCCTGGCAGGTGTCCTGTCAATA
The DNA here is from genome assembly GCF_017639515.1 of Carcharodon carcharias. Lineage (NCBI taxonomy): Eukaryota > Metazoa > Chordata > Chondrichthyes > Lamniformes > Lamnidae > Carcharodon > Carcharodon carcharias. Next base: position 61,142,942 of record NC_054472.1, on the reverse strand, counting down.
CTCTCTCCATCTGATTTCATGCAGGACAAGCTGGCACACAACAACAGGGAGAGGTTGCAGACCAGCGGAGGAATGTCTGAAATCAAGGTCCTCAGAGACTTTGAAGACAGTGCCATCCATCTGACTGATGAGGATCTGGACCATTCCCCACAGTGAGGTCGACGGTTCTCTACCAAGTGAGGACCCGACAATGCAACATCTATTAGATAACCACGCCTGAATGATGTATCCTGTTTCACAGGCCACTGCCATTCACTAATTTCTTCCACAGGGACATCTGGGAAACAGCCGATGAAGCCCATGACCCCAAATCAAGCCCCAAAGGAACCTTTGAAGGAGAATCTGAAGGCACCTTCATCGAAGACACAGCGCCCACCCACACCATGCAACAGTGCAGAGACACATGTCTCGGTGGGACTTAGCTTTAGAGAAGCCTCAGGATCACAACCTGGTGAGCACATTGCACTGTCTGAACCACAGCAGGTGACGGAAGGGAATTGCCAGGTCTCTGTCACTCAGTGGGCTGCTGGAGTCCAGAAATCTGCTGAGTCTGAGTCAGATGACAAGCCCGTGGACTCAGTCATGGCACAGTGGCTGGAGCTGCAAAGGCAAGCTAGGAAACATCAGGAAGGGATGTCTGTTGCACTCCTCAGATTGGAAGGCACAATAGATAAATCCGTCCGCCTTCAGGCTGAGGTGATAGCGCCGGCATGGCAAGGTACTGAGGTCAACACTAGTAGGATGGTGGCTGCCATGGAGACCTTGGTCCAGGACAAGGGTAAAGGGTAAAAAGGGTGGTCAACAGGACATTAAACTATAAAGTGAGTGGGGAGAGGGAAAGCTAAAACTCCAAGTAATATGACTAATGGGAAACAAAACAGCAGGTTAGCGTGTGGGGGGATGGATTCAACTTCATGGAAAATTATGAAGAAACTGAAAAGAAAGGAGAGCCCAGGAGAAGCTATTAAAGTCTCCAGAACACAAAATAGGACAGAGTGTTTGGAAAGGACTAGGAATCTAACTTCAAGCACATCAGATAAAGGGACGACAATAAGAAAGGGGACGGGAAATATAGGACTGAAGGTGTTGTATCTGAATGCAAGCAGTATACGAAATAAGGTAAATGAACTTGTGGTGCAGATTGAAATTGGCAGGTATGATGTGGTGGGCATCACGGAGACATGGCTGCAAGGGGATCAGGACTGGGAGCAAAAGATCCAAGGATATACATCCTATCGAAAAGATAGGCAGGTTGGCAGAGGGGGTGGGGTTGCTTTGTTAGTAAGAAATGCAATTAAATCGATAGCAAGAAATGATGTAGGGTCAGATGATGTAGAATCTGTGTGGGTAGAGTTGAAGAACCGCAAAGGTATAAAAACCATAATGGGAGTTATGTACAGGCCTCCGAACAGCAGTCAGGATGTGGGGCACAAGATATACCAGGAGGTAGAAAAGGTGTGTAAGAAAGGCAAGGTTACAGTGATCATGGGAGATTTCAATATGTAGGTAGACTGGGAAAATCAGGTTGGTAGTGGATCCCAAGAAAAGGAATTTGTGGAATGTTTACGAGATGGCTTTTTGGAGCAGCTTGTGGTGGAGCCCACTAGGGAACAGGCAATTCTAGATTTAGTGATGTGCATTGAGGCAGGTTTGATAAGGGAGCTTAAGGTGAAGGAACCCTTAGGAGGAAGTGACCATAATATGATAGAATTTACCCTGCAATTTGAGAGGAAAAAGCTGGAATCAAATGTAACGGTTTTACAGTTGAATAAAGGCAACTACAGAGGCATGAGGGAGGAGCTGGCCAGAATTGACTGGGAGATGAGCCTAGCAGGAAAGACAGTGGAACAGCAATGGCAGGAGTTTCTGGGAGTCATTTGGGAGACACAGCAAAAATTCACCCCTAGGAAGAAGAAGCATACTAAAGGGAGGACGAGGCAACCATGGCTGACAAGGGAAGTCAGGGACAGCATAAAAGCTAAAGAGAAAGCATACAATGCAGCGAAGAGCAATGGGAAACCAGGGGTTTGGGAAGCCTACAAAGACCAACAGAGGACAACAAAAAAAGAAATAACGAGAGAGAAGATTAAATATGAGGGTAAACTAGCCAGGAATATAAAAGAAGATTGCAAGAGTTTTTTTAGATATATAAAGGGTAAGAGAGAGGCAAAAGTGGACATTGGGCCCCTGGAAAATGATGCTGGAGAAGTAGTAGTGGGGAAGAAAGAAATGGCGGAGGAACTGAATAGGTACTTTGCGTCAGTCTTCACAATGGAAGACATGTGTGACATCCCCAAAGTTCAAGGGAGTCAGGGGGCAGAGGTGAGTATGGTGGCCATTACCAAGGAGAAGGTGCTAGGAAAACTGAAAGGTCTGAAGGTGGATAAATCACCTGGACCAGATGGATTACACCCCAGAGTTCTGAAGGAGATAGCTGAAGAGATAGTGGAGGCATTAGTGGTGATCTTTCAGGAATCACTGGAGTCAGGGAGGGTCCCAGGGGACTGGAAAATCGCTTATGTAACTCCCTTGTTTAAGAAGGGAGTGAGGCAAAAGACGGGAAATTACAGGCCGATTAGCCTGACCTCGGTCATTGGTAAGATTTTAGAGCCCATTATTAAGGATGAGATTTCAGAATACTTGGGGGTGCATGATAAAATAGGGCAAAGTCAGCATGGTTTCATCAAGGGGAGGTTATGCCTGACAAATCTGTTAGAATTCTTTGAGGAGGTAACGAGTAGTTTAGACATAGGAGAGCCAATGGATGTTATCTACTTGGACTTCCAGAAGGCCTTTGACAAGGTGCCGCACAGGAGGCTGCTCCTTTGACAAGGTGCCGCACAGGAGGCTGCTCAGTAAGATAAGAGCCCATGGTGTTAGAGGCCTGGTACTAGCATGGATAGAGATTGGCTGTCTGGCAGGAGGCAGAGAGTGGGGTTAAGGAGGTTCTTCTCAGGATGGCGGCTGGTGACTAGTGGAGTTCCGCAGGGGTCAGTGTTGGGACCACAACTTTTCACTGTATACATTAATGATCTAGATGAAGGAACTGAGCGCATCCTGGCTAAGTTTGCAGATGATACAAAGATAGGTGGAGGGACAGGTAGTATTGAGGAGATGGGGAGGTTGGGAGAATGGGTAAATAAGTGGCAGATGGAATACAATGTGGGGAAGTGTGAGGTCATGCACTTTGGTAGGAAGAATAGAGGTATAGACTATTTTCTAAATGGGGAGAGAATTCAGAAGTCTGGAGTGCAAAGGGACTTGGGAGTCCTAGTCCAGGATTCTCTTAATGTTAACTTGCAGGTTGAGTCAGTAGTTAGGAAGGCAAATGCAATGTTGGCATTTCTTTTGAGAGGACTAGAATATAAAAGCAGAGATGTGCTGCTGAGGCTTTATAAGGCTCTGGTCGGACCACATTTAGAATATTGTGAGCAATTTTGGGCCCTGTATCTCAGGAAGGATGTGCTGGCTCTGGAGGGGGTCCAGAGGAGGTTCATGAGAATGATCCCAGGAATGGAAGGCTTAACATATGAGGAATGTTTGAGGACTCTGTGTCTATACTTGATGGAGTTTAGAAGGATGAGGGGGGATCTGATTGAAACTTACAGAATACTGAGAGGCCTGGGTAGAGTGGATGTGGGGAAGATGTTTCCATTAGTAGGAGAGACCAGGACCCGAGGGCACAGCCTCAGAGTAAAGGGAAGACTTTTAGAACAGAGATGAGGAGAAACTTCTTTAGCCAGACAGTGGTGAATCTATGGAATTCATTGCCACAGAAGACTGTGGAGGCCAGGTCATTGAGTGTATTTAAGACCGAGATTGATAGGTTCTTGATTGGTAAGGGGATCAAAGGTTACGGGGAGAAGGCGGGAGAATGGGGTTGAGAATCTTATCAGCCATGATTGAATGGTGGAGCAGGCTCGATGGGCCGAATGGCCTAATTTCTGCTCCTATGTCTTATGGTCTTATGACATCGGTCCTGCACTGCTGCGCAAGCTGAATTCCATCATTGATACCATAGTTGGCCTCCAGCGGTGTCAAAGTGAGAGGGGTACAGGGCAGCTCAATCTCACTCCAGCTTCCCCTTCTACTCAAGGAGTCAGCCAGGGGCCCTCAGATACCCATAAGGAGGAGGATTAGCAGGTGCACATCCTGGGACATCTACCCGGGTGAATGTCTGGGAATGTCCAGCCCATCCAAATCCCCACTTCCTGTGACCTGAGCAGCTCTAGCTCCACAGGTCAAGAAGGGTGCCCCTGCCAAACAGCAAGACCCCAAAAGCAGGCCAGGGCCCTCCAGGTTTCAAGCCTCCAGAGGAAGCCTGCCAAGGTCACCACAGGCAGTGCGTAGCAGTCAGCAGGCTGCCTCCACCTCCACTGTAGATGTCTGGGGTGCACCAAGATGCAGCGGCAAGGTTAGGAAGATTAAAAAGATGTAGTTGCATAGCCTGGGCATGGCTGTTAATCACATGATGAGCAGTGTTCGTGTTACTCAGATGTAAAACCGTGGTTCCTGCACAAGATAAAGGCAGGTGTCTCAGTCCAGGGCCTCTTCCACATGCTTTGTGCAGCCTTCAGACCAAAGTGATGGTCTGGCTTCACACTCCCTGGACACATTATTGATACCTGTACCTCGGCGGTTCTGGTCATTGCTGCCAAAATGTCATGGGCAGGCGTTACAGAGTTCCACCATTCTCTCTGTGTGCTCTCAGCATCTTTAAGGTGGGGCTGGCCCCCATCTTGTCAGCTTCTGTGACCAGTGACGCTGTGCTCCTGAAAGGGTCAGCCTGACAAATGATGAGATCCTTTTAAAGTTTCATAGCTGCATCTCTATGATATGACCCTGATCACAGATCACAAACAAGCTGTCTTTGACCAGACAGGAGTCAGACATTCACAGAGGCTGCATGAAGATCTGTGTTTTCACTGCATATTGTCATCATCCTTCTGCAATCAATTGGCTATTAGGGTCACCACTACGTCTCCATGACAGGAGCATTATCACAGAGGGTAGGTGCGCTGCTATCAGCTGGACTGGAATCAAATGTCCACAGATGCAAATGTCCTCACTGCATGTTGTCATCATCCTCCACAAATTTAGAGGCTGCGAGGGCCTCCTAAATGCACTGCCTCATCTGGCCTGTGTAATGGCCTCATCATTGCCTTTGAGGACCTCCTCCCCCTCATCCCAGTTGACGGCCCCCTCATCGGAGGAGACATCCAGCTCCTACATCTGCTCCTCAGCCAGCTCTTCTCCAGGTTGCAAAGGGCGCAGCAGAGGACAATTTGTGACAGCCGCTGTGGGCTATATTGCAGGACTCCACCAGAGTGGTCCAGGCACTGGAACCTCATTTCCAGCATCCTAATCGATTGCTCCACCAAGTTGTGAGTTGCAGCATGAGCCTCGTTATATCTTCGCTCTGCTGCAGCCTGAGGCCGCCGCATGGGTGTCATCAGCCACGTCCTCTGCGGGTAGCCCGTGTCTCCGAGAAGCTACACCTGCAGCCTCTGTGGACCCTGGGATACATCAGGGACCTGTGACTGACTGAGATTGAAGGAGTTGTGGACACTCCCTGCGAATGTGCGCAAACCTGCAGGATGCATTTGTGGTGGTCATGCACCAGTTGATCATTCAGCGAGTGCAACCCCTTGCGACAGACATTGTTGACCGCTTGCTGTGACGGAGATCTGAGCACCACGTGAGTGCAGTCGATGGCACCCTGCACCTGTGGGAATCCTGAGATTTGGGCAAATCCCAGCATCTTGCTGCATCCTGGCTTTCCTGGTCCCGGGTGAAATGCACAAAGTTGTATACCTTCACTAAGAGGGCGTATATGACCTTGTGGACACATTTGTGGGTGAAGGCTTGCGATATCCCACAGCGGTCACCTGTGGAGCCCTGAAAGGAGTCAATGGTGTGAAAATAGGGTGCTGCGGTCACTTTCATGGCTGCTGGCAGTGGATGCCCTCCATGTCCCTGTAGTACCATATCCTGCAGTAGCTGGCAGATGTAACTCATCAGTTCCCTAAATGTGTGCAGTCTTTGGCGACACTTTTTCTTGGTTATCTACATGGCTGTCCATGGGGGAGACTGGTCCAAGCCGGGATGATGACATTGCAAGGGGCTGTGAGCACCTCCACCAGTGACTGCTCCACGGCCAGCTTTAGCAAGGAGATTGTACATCTTGCCCAGTCATCCAGTTGTTCTGCAGTCCACTAAAATGCTCATTAGTTTACAGCCTGTGCCCGAGGGGTGAAAAGCTTTGGAGAACTTGGTGGCATTTTCCTATCTCTGCATTGCATGAGTCGGGGGCAGATCAGTTAGAGGCCCAACTCTAAGCATGTGGCTGCAACTGGACAGCCACAGCTGTGGAGGAATGATCACTTTATACAAGGTTTCCCTGATGTGTGGCCACTTCCCTTCCCGCAATGCCGCATGTGTTTGTGCACTACCTTCAGCTGCAGGGCAGCCCTTGCCCCTCCCCCCAAGTCATCTCAACTGCAGTGCAACCCTTGCCCAACCCCCAATTCATCCAGCTGAGAAGAAGCAACTTGCTTGTGTCCCCACCTGAATGTGCGGCACCTCAACCTTGAAGTCTAACAGGCTACCCTCGCACACTGCGTAATGTTATGGTGCACTCATCTCCGTGTTCCCCTCGAAGTGCAGCTTGCCAGGTGCCCACCTTATATATGCTGTTGTGAAACACGTCGCCTGCAATCACACCGACGTGCTCAGATGATCCAGCATGGGCTTTTGATTCCAGTGAGAAAGGCTTATAATGATATGCAGATGTATTACAATGAGGTTCCCGACGTCTGACAATAGGTAACACAGCCTGCCATTGACGAGCAGAGCGGACAATTGCAAATGTTTTTACAATGTCGTAACATCACTTTTTGGCCTACTCACCATATTGTCCGCTCACACCACCAAACACCTGATGCCAGCAGGCATGGAAAATTCCGCCCATAGATACCACTTTTGCCACATGCCACTAACCATTTAAATGTCCCCATTTCCAGTCCAAGAGCAATGTCTTGGGAAAGTTGATCATATCCAGATGGCATGCAGGAATAGTGGAGACAGTAATGCTCCCACCATGGTGGGTTGCAGCCATGCACCAGGTCAAGGTTGTGGTGGAACTGAAGCTAGGAATATGGAAATCCTCGAATGTGCATGTGATAGATATGGAAACAGAAGCTGATATTGTCCAGCAGAAAGTTCAAGGATGGAATTCTCCCACTCGGGACTGAGTCTCATGACGGGAGAAGGAACGGGGCATGTTTCCTGCTGTGTCATGTGACCTCAGCCTTATTAATTATGCAGCCGGGAGCTTCCCTATGTTTTGCATGGTGGGGTGGGTTGGGTTGCTAGCACCCCAGCATCACATACGGGTGCCGTTTTTAAAAGGTTTCCGGACATCACTTACCCACCATTGAAGAAAGAAGGTGGACCTCCAGGAACACTCTGAAGCTGGAAGATGGACCTCCTCAAGGACACTGAAGCTGGAAGACCACAGTCACTGGAGGCCTCCATCCCGAACTCCGGAGGCATCCCCAGGCTTTCTTCAGGTAAGTGCCAATACGCACACGCCATGTTGGACTGGATGTGTTCTGGGTGGGCATGATTTCCTGCTGGCAGCACAGACGATCAGGCATGGGCAGTAATTCCAGATTATCCTTCATCTGCATCCCATTAGCCTCCGCTGCCATTTTATGCTGGCGTGAAACCGATTTTTGGACCCTCTGCTGCTGCATTCTCCACCCCTCTCCCCTCGCCCACCATTAAATCTGCTGTGGGGAGCATGGGAGAATTCTGCCCCAAGAGTTAAAATCAGTCAAAGAGCAAGAAAAACAGCACATGGAAGATGAAAGTAAAAGTGCTGAAGAAAAAATCCCAGTGCCAACAGAAAAATGAAAGTGGGACATTCACGACGTACTTTCATCATTGATACAGCTGCAGTGGTGTCTATTATCCTGGAAGGAGAAAAGTCCCTAAGCCCCATTTCCTTACTGAAAACTGGTGTGAAACTCACTATTTATGCTAATAACAGCAGTTGAGTGCTGTATCGAGTTAGTGTTAGGGTGATATATGATGATGCAGCCAATTATTCAACATTCATAGTGGTAGAAGGGAAGAGGGTCTCCCTGATGGGTAGGAATTGGTTTCAGAAAATACGCTTAAATTGGACAAAGTTATTTATTATAGGGATCAGTAAGACTTTGTCTTACATTGAGGAAGTGAGAGCACAAAGTGGTCCTTGAGTGAGGAGGACCAAATGGTCAAATTGACCATGAGCATAATATTAAATATCATATGTCAGTAGATCGTGCAAATGCGAATGTTCTTTAGGGATTTCCTGTGAAGACTGATTCATTTCGAGCCACTGAGTTACCTGTGAATTACTTTACACACAGAAATGACATGCCAATGTCTGCCAGAGAAATTAGTGAAGCTCGCAAGGATGCAATGCTCAGTAAAGTGCTCAATTATGTCATGACTGGCTGACCTAAAGAATGTGATGATGAGAAACTGCAGGAATATTTCACACATAGAAATGAACTGAGTGTACATCAAAGCTGTCTCCTATCAGATTTAAAAGTCATTATTCTGCCAAGGTATTAAGATGGATTGCTAGAAGAATTCATTAGGAGCACCCAGGGATAATCTGTATGAGAGCAGTAGCAAGAAGGTTCCAAATGTGTAGAGGTGGTGGTGTGTGTCAGCTTCACCTCTGACTTCTGAGCGGTCTGAATCGCTCCCGCTCCCTGGGTTCTAGACCTTGGACTTATTTGGGAGTTGTGACAAAGTGCAGCAGACAACTGGTTTTGGTGCAAGAAAAAAAGCTGGGTTTATTGAAGTTACAAATGAACTTATAACATTAGGATTACATTGAGATTATACAGACCTACAAAGTACACTTAATTAAGAATGGGGAACTCACGGCATAATGAGGGAAAATCATGCTACTAATCCCCTTACCCTTGTCCCACCCCCAAAACCTAACTAAATTGCACTAGGAGAGGTCAGGGATCATGCTCACCGACCAGGGTTCCTTGACAGTTTGAAATCCAGCCAGGTAAGCCAGTTGCAGTTTTGGGGTACGCTCTTTGTGTCCTCTGGGGCCTGCTGTCCACAAGTGGTCCTGGTCTGTGGAATCTGGGAAAGTTCTTCAGTTGTGTGGAGGGTGCGGTTGTGGGTGGTCGATCTTTGTGGAGGGCTGTGGTTGCGGCCTTGTTGTCTTCGGTTGAGCCTGTCACCCCTTGCCCCTCGCCATGATGTTGCCTGCAGGCTTGTAAACCTCCAGATCTCCTCCCTCCACTTAGCCCAGCTGCCTCTCCCTGTTTAAACTCTGCTTCAACCACTCCAAAACTGCTCACTCACCAAAACTGCTTACCCCCTTCATAACTGCTGACCCAGTTATACTGTTTTTTCAAATTTCTTATCTGAAACCAAATTAAGGTTAGTTCTTTGTCTGATTTGGGCTTCTTCAGGTGATTGTTGTCTCATTGTTTTTAATGGGCTAGCATTATGTTTATCGTTGTCTTCCTGTCCCCATAATTAATCTTGAACTGAAAGCCATTGTATACATGGAGTATTGGTGGGTTCACATAATTGCATTGATTGCTGCCTTCCTGCCTTAGTAGTTTGTAATGATTATTTATGCAAGATTTTGATGGGCTTTAGTTTCGTGTAAGATGAAGTCTTTCTCTGGGTTGATTATTTTAAAGGGAAGAATGCATATTCTCTCTCTTTTCGTTGTCTGGTTTCAGGCAACAATCCACATTGTACTCAACAAGCCCGGGCATGTCCAGTCCCAGGCCTTCATGGGCCTAGCCTCCTGTCTGCAGAGTTCTACACTTAACTCAGCAGTTGGGTCCTCTGCCATAAAAGTACAAAAGTCATATCCTTGTTGATAATATGAAAAATGTGGGAATTTTGAGAACCCTTCAAATATAGATAGAGATATTGAAGAGTTGGTGAAAATGTGTGAAGTGTGCCTCAGAATAAGAAATGATCCAACCAAGGTTTCTTTAATTTTATGGTAGAATGCAAGTAAACCATGGAAATGAGTATGCCAATTTCTTTGAAGTTGAAGCGAAAGAGTACCTTGTTTTGGTCGATAGCTGCACCAAGTAGATAAATGTTGAGTCTATGCCCAATGCCACAAGGGTCAAAACGATTGAGGTTTTGAGAAGTTGGTTTGCAATTTATGAGTTTGCCAAAGGTGTTGGTGTTAGATGATGGCCCACAGTTTATGTCAGAAGAGTTTGAAATATTTCTAATTAAGAATGGAGTCAAGTACACTTTAATACCACCATATCACCCAGCATCAAATGGTGCTGCAGAAAGAAATATACAGGTCGCGAAGAGGTCTTTGCAGATGTATTTGCTAGCTGAGAAGGTTGACAGTAATTTCCATATTTCTCTCTGAGACAGGCTAGACAATTTTCTGTTCTCCTGCAGAATAACTCCACAGTTTACAATAGGTTGCTCAACTTTTGAGTTAGTGTCCAGACATGCTCCTAGGACAAGGTTTAATGTGCTTAAACCAATCAATGGCAATGTAAGAGAAAAACAAGACAAAGTGAAGATGAGTCATGATATGTGAGTCATGAAACTTAGAAAGGTCAGTGCTGGTCAGAAGATCAAGGTGAAAAACCATTAAGATGTTAAGGAGAAATATGCGAGGGTAGTTGGAAAAAAACTAGGTGCATTCACATATCTAGTGAAGATTGGAGATATATTCTGTCAGTGTCATGTGGATCATTTGCTTGAACTTGGAAACCTGACAGAAGGAAAGCAGGAGATATATCCTATAGTCCAAATTCTTCCCACAGACCAAAGTAAAATTCAGAAAGTTTCCAATATTCAGGAATCCACCAGTAGAGCAAAGTGAGTCAGAGTCTTTGATTAAGGCAAATCAATCAATGTCATAGTCCAAACCATTAAGTGGAGTTGGTAGTCAAAGTTCAGGTTTAACACAACAGAGATGTTGAGAGAAAACAGTCAATTTAATGTAGAACAGTCAATGTAAATAGAAGGAGATATCCAGACAGCAAGAGAAAGAAGGTTAATTGAAATTATGCAGGAAGGAAGAAGAAAAATGTCGTTCTTTCCATTATTTCTTTTTAAATAACAATATTTTTATTAAACACATACTGGTATTAAGGAAAAACTTTTATTTAACATGTAAATTATTCTGGTTGTATGGGCAATATATGTTTTGTCTGTGATTACAGTTTAAAAAAAAGTATCGCGCCCAACCTGTTAAATTGTTGATTTTTTAAAAATTTATGATGTGTGCGTCACTGGCTAGGCCAGCATTTATTGCCTACCCAAATTATCCTTGAGAAGGCGGTGGTTAGCTGCCTTCTTGAATTGCTGCAGTCCATGTGGTGTAGGTACATCCACACTGCTGTTAGGGAGGAATTGGACCAGGTGACAGTGAAGGATTGGCAATTTATTTCCAAGTCAAGATGATGAGTGGCTTGGAAGGGAACCTCCAAGTACTGGTATTCTCATGTGTCAGCTGCCCTTGTTCTTCTAGACGATTATGGTCGTAGGTTTGGAAGGTGTTGTCTAAGGAACCTTGGTGAGTTCCTGCAGTGCATCTTGTAGATGGTACATACTACTGCCACTGTGCGTTGGTGGTGGAGGGAGTGAATGTTCCTGAATGTGCTGCCAAATAAACAGGCTGCTTTGTCCTGGATGGTGTAGAGCTTCTTGAGTGTTTTTGGAACCACAGTCATCCAAGCAAGTAGAAAGTGTTACATCACAATCCTGACTTGTGCCTTGTAGATGGTGGACAGGCTTTAGGGAGTCAGAGGGTGAGTTATTCGTCACAGGATTCCTAGCCTCTGACCTCCTCTTGTAGTATTTATATGTCCAGCCAAGTTCAGTTTTTGATCACTGGTAACCCCCAGGATGTTGATATTGGGGAATTCAGCAATAGTAACGCCATTGAATGTCAATTGGAGATGGTTAGATTCTCTCTTATTGGAGATGGTCATTGCCTGGCACTCATGTGGCACAAATGCTACTTGCCACTTGTCAGCCCAAGCCTTGATATTTGCCAGGTCCTCCTGCATTTGGACATGGACTGCTTCAATACCTGAAGAGTCACGAATGGTGCTGAACACTGTGCAACCATTAGCGAACATCCCCACTTCTAACCTTATGATGGAAGGAAGGTCATTGGTGAAGCAGCTGAAGATGGTTTGGCCTAGGACACTACACTAAGGAACTCCTGCAGTGATGTCCTACAAATGAGAGGATTGACCTCCAACAACCACAATCATCTTCCCATGTGCTAGGTATGACTCCAACCAGCAGAGACTCCACGTAAAATAACACACATGATGCTTTGGTTGGTGGGCACGTGCTGGAGTTGGCCGTATGTCTACTGACAATTAAAAGGCCTATTAAGGCAATTAACAAGGTAATAAAAATTAATTTTTTGCTGTCGGTCCAACCTTATGGTTGGTGGGCAGGTGAAAAGGCCAAGTGGCCTTTGCACTTTTTAGGAAACCTCATCCACAGGTGGGAAATAAAAACAAAATAAAAATTTTAAAACTTAATTAATAACATGTCCCTGCTCATGTGACATGAGTCACATGAAGGGACATGCTTTATAACATTTTAAATTTCTTTATTATTTTTCTTAACTGTACATCTTCCTGAGGCAGCTCTGTGTCTCAGGGAGATTTTCAAGCGCTCACTCGTACACATGCGCAAAGTTTGTGCTCGCCCCGCTTATCATCCTCTCCCCACCTGCACAGGCAGCACTGAGCACGCCCACTCGTGTTTCACATCAGGCGGGACTTAATTGGCTCACCAGCGTGAAATCGTCTTCTGGACTCGATCGCGGGCAGCAGTCAGTTTCCCAACTGCCCTTGCCTGACCCCACCGAGCCCACCCGACAAGGGTGAAATTCTGCCCATAAAGTCAGTTCCATCATGGCTGCCTGCAGATGATCATGCATTCATCTTAGTGCAATACACAACAGCAAAAAAACAATTATCTTATTGTGCCTGTGCAAGCTGTCTGAATGAGATGTCTGATTAGTCCCACTCCCCTGTTCTTTCCTCATAGCTCCACCATTTTTTATTTTTTAGCATATGCCCAAATCCCTTTTGAAAGATGCCATTGAATCTGCTTTCAGGCAATGCATTCCAGATAATAACAACCCACTGCATGAAAAATCCTCCTCAGCTTCTCTTGCCTTTTTGCCAAGTTTGGCCCTATCTACTCTACCAAAATGCTTCAACATCTTCCTGTTCTAAGTCAAGGTCATTGACCTGAAGTGTTCAGATGAGGGAGGTATATACAAGATCAGTGAATTGATGGAATGTTAGAATGGATTCATCCATACTTGATGAAATGCTTTAAGCCATGTTTACATGAAACAGGCCCACCTTGTTATTGTGAAGAGGGGCTGTGGCATGGTGTATCTGAGTGTTCTGCAACATGACACATGACTCATTTCTAAGCAAAGTGAAATACCTGCTTCAATGCAGATCATAAATTAATTCTGTGTTTTCAACACAACATCCAAAATTATTAAGACACGTTTTCCTATTTGCCCCTTTTTATTACCTGAATGGAGGAGTCAACATAACTGAAATTAATTATTTTGTCCAAGTTGTCTTGTTTTACACCTTGCCCAAGCATCCCTGACAATACATTGTTTGTTTCATTCTGAATCAACCAGTTTTTGTTAGCCACTGTCAACTCAAGCTCAAGATAAAGCTCCTCAAAATTTCCAAAGATCACTCAAAGATGCCAGTTCTATAAAATCTGGTTTTATTGTCCACTGCCAGCATGTTAGTTCACAGGTACCACAGGTTAGTCGGAAGCAGTCTTCTGTTCATTTGTCTCATAGTGCAGCTTCATTTTTTTACATCTGAAAGCATTTCCAGAATTTGTCTTTTCTCAAACTTCAAAAGAGACATAGAGGTGCTTCAAGGCTTCAAGTCACTTAATTGGCCAAAATCCTGGAGTCCCTGAAAGAAAGTGATTTAAGTAGTTCATGTTCCCTCAAAGTTCCTTGATTGCTTCAATCTTTTTATCATGTGGAAATGCCAAACTGCTTCCAGCAATTCTGAGAAGAGTCTGATCTGAATCTAAAATCATTTTATAAATACCTATAATTAAGATTAAGATATGCTCAATTAAAATAGTGTAAAATTTAGTCAGCTCCTATTCCCTACCCTCCTCTTCCCCAGTTGGATTTCTTCTAAACAATATATCACTAGCTTTGCCAGATTTTATTTTATTCTGATTCAACATAATGAGAAATCATGTACAGCACAACTAGAGAAACATCTGCAAAGAGTATTCTTCCCACTCCAGTCCATTATTTTGGAGTTCCACAATACCTCTCTTTGAGCCCCTCATCTACATGCTGGCCCTTGCCAGCATCATTCAAAAACACATCAGATTCCACATGTACGATGATGACACCCAGCTCTACCTCACGACCATCTCCCTCAAGCTCTCCACCGTCTCTGATTTATCATGCTGCTTGCCTGACATTCAGTGCTGGATGAGCAGAAATTTCCTCCACCTAAGTATTAGGAAGATCAACTGGGCAGAATTTTCCCAGGCTGGATCAGGGATGAGAGGGGTGAGAAAGTCCCAGAACTTAACATTAGGTCAGGAGACTGCCCTCTTCCAGCTTTCCCCATGGCAGCATTGAAGGTAAACAGGAAACCCTTTTCCATCTGTCAGGTAAGGAATTAAGGAATTGTTGAAGCTGTTAGAATCGTATCTCACAAGAATCATATATCTCGCTGCCCGGGGGCCGGACCATGATTTCATGCTGACAGGCCAATTTACGCCAGCCCAGTGTGAAACATGTGCTGCAGTGCTTAGCGCTGCCTGTGCAGGTGGGGGGGGGGGGTGGAGGAGAGCGAGTGGGGAGCTTTGCACATGTGTGCAGGTGCACCATGGAAAACCTCTCTGAGGCAGCTCCGTGAAGAGTTCTGAAAAACAAAAATAAAGAATTTTTAAATGTTAAAAAACATGTCCCCTCGTGCGACTCTGTCATATGAGCAGGGAGATGTTATGAATGAGATGTAAATTTTTTAATTTTATTTTTATTTGCTTTTGGAAACCTCATCCTGCACATGGATAAGCTTTCCTAACAAGTGCAATGGCCGCTTGGCCTTTTCGCCTGCCTACCAACCATAAGGTTGGATGGGCAGCAAAAAATTTAAGTTCATTAATACTTTAATGGCCTTCTAATGGTCAGCTGGCACATTGCTGATTCCTGCACACGGCCACCGACCAAACTATCATGTGACTGCGCATTGACGTCGGGACACTCGCCCGACGTTATCATGCGTCATTTCATGCTCGAGCGGGTCAGGCGCATGCCCACCCACCGTGGTGAAAATTCTGCCCTGAATTTTTCTTTTACAAAATGGAAGGGCATGGCATGATCTGGACATTTGGATGTTAACACGGGATTTTTTTTTAAAGGTCATAAGTTCACCTTGGAACTGTCAACAAACAGGCCTCTTCCAAGAAATCACCTGACCCTTATGGTACTTGTGGAAGACCTGGTTGCTTATTTAAACTGTAATCTGATGGAGAAAGAAAAACTGAAGGAACGTTGATAACTTGCTGGAAATCACATGGGAGAAAGGGGACAAAAACTTAAGTTTTGAACCTGCTTGTTTTGCAGTCAGTCTTGTTGGAGAGCAAGCTGAGGAGAGGAGGTCCCCTCTCTCTACGTTGCCTAAAATTGTGTGTGGCTATCAACCTGTAGCCCGAGAATCCTCATCTGAGTGTAACTAGTCTGCCTTAGGACCTGCAAACCTGAGATCAGCTGGTGACAATTTCCAGGCATCCACCAGGACCTACAGCCCATCTTCACATGAGGGAATTCCTGGTCGACAGCATTGACACCCTGTCGACTTTATCATTTATTTTATAATGCCTATCCTCCAAAGCCCGTCTCTGTAGAGAGACTCTATCTGTTTGTCCTTTGTTTGTCTGTGTGTGTGCTGGGGGAACTCTTTAGGAAGAGATAGATAGTTATACTTCTCGATTACAATCATGTGTTAATCAGTACTTGCAACTTGTTAAAAGAAGATTAATTTTAAAAATAAATGCATCATTCTGAGTTTTTGAAAGAAGCTTGGTCAGACTCTCTTTTCTTTTGGGTACAAGAAGTATACACAACTGGCCATTCTGTGAGAAAATGAAACATTTAAATTAATGGTACGACCTGCAGTGTAGTGGGGCTTGATAATTGGCACAATCCTTCCATCCCAGTTGTAACAAAGTTAACAAGCTATTTGAGCTGTTTTAGCTCTGAATCCTGGGTTGCCTTGTGAGGGGACATCTCCTGATTTGTCACCAACTTGCCAGGATCACTAAGATGAGTGTACAGCAGGAGGAGCTTATTCAACTTTGATCAGTTACAATGAGGAGTTCCCACCATGGCCATTGAGAGGCTGCCCTTCAAAGCACTTCTTCTCTTGGGGGACACTTTTGCTGTTTGACAGGTGATTGCCAACTTCTTGGAAGAACACTTTACCTGTTTAGAACTTCATTAAACTTCAGCGGAATTTACCTGCTGCTAGTCTTCACCGTGTCATGGAAGCATCTTAAGTTGCTCCAGTTTTCACCTCTGCTGAGGGTCAAAAGCAGAGGCCCCCCCCACTGCCGACTGCTCCAGCAGCAGCAGGAGGAGCAACACCAGCAGCCGCAAAAACTGCCTTCTCCTCAGCCACATGCCCCTACACAGGACAGAGGGAAAGGAAAACAATATCCAGCTGGGAGGAGGTGAGACCCCCAACACTGGTTTTATTGACACGGAACCAGCTTTTTTGACAGGTCTGAGCACCACGGCTTCAGGAGGCTCTTACAACAGGGCCTGCAGACACCTGCAACCTCCTGGAACAAAACCTCCTTCCTGGTGGAGCAGGTGGGCACACATTGGCAATGACCAATAAGCAGGATCTCCCAGTCTGCAGCTAATTGATCAGAATTTTACGACACCCACCCCCCTCCCCCAACCCACCCCAGAACAGATTGGCAGGCAGGGTTGGGGTGTAAAATTGGGTGTCAGGGCAGGGGGCACATTTTACCAGTGATGGCAAAGGTATCGGGGAGGGACCCCACCTGATATTCTCTAATTAAGGAACTACCCCTGCCTTTGCTGGTATTTTACCAGTCGGCGTTGGGGTTGCCAATGCCACTTGGAGAGGCCGCCAGGTAAACCCTGGCAATCTTGCTGCTGGCTAAACTGGGGTGAGTCTTTCCTGTTTGGGCACCCTGTGCCTGATGGATTTACCCCACAATGGTGAGCCATCCCCACTTGTCCCCTCAATCACCGAACCTCATGATCGAGACTCCCAGCTCCTTGCCAGGGCCTGCCTGCCTGGCCCTGCGAAGCTGCTCTAACTCACCTTTGCATCTGGCCTCCACCATTACTCCACATGGGAAACTGGCTGCAGTTCCAATAGAGGCCACTGCTCCCAATGAGCAGCTGGGACTGGAGAGATGCCGGATATCTGACTGCCCACAGCACAGAGTCACCAACCTTCTGCTGCCTCTTCAACTCTCCCAGCTTGTCACGAGCCCTCACCATGTGGAGCCTGCCAATGGCAGAGCTTGCACTGCTTGGATCTCTTTCTTTGCTCCTCTTCCCAGTGGTTTCTCTCCCTCTTGGTTCCTACTGGTGGTCTCCTCCAGTGGCTCCTTTTCTGGTGGTCTCCCTCCCTGAGTCCTCCCTTTCTGGGACTTCTCCCTGGCTTCTCTCTCCCTGTCCTGGAACTCTCCTTATGGCATCAAATTGGTCCCGTGGTTGTTGTAATCATGCCAAGAAGGCACACTCCCAATGTCTCAGATGGCTCAGCCCTTTGACTGAAAAAACAAAACTAGGAGGGAACATGCACAGTCTGTCACTCTGCAGCGCTCTGAGCATGCACTGGAACTATTGGCCCTGCCGAGAAACGGAGTCCTCGGCTTCCACACAGAAGAAGGTAAGTTCACATTTCTTAACACCTATACCTGGGGAGAAGGAAAGCTTCACCGTAGTGAAGGTTACTTTATAATGGCTTTGAAAATAAATCAAGTTCATATCCTCATAAAGATTATCAAATAGTTTATTGATTACTGTACAGATAACCTCTCCATATTTTCCATAATTACAGATTTCATATTTTAAAAGTTATAAAGGCTTAACGAAACAAAAGCAAGTACAGGTGACAAGTAGGATTAGCAGGATTTAAACATCATGGAATTATCACAACTCAGAGCCTGTGGGCAGGATTTTCGGGTAGTCGGGTGGGCATGGAAGCCAGGCCCAGGAGCAGCTGGGAAACAGTCCCCCACCCACGATTGGCCCCCAACCGCGATTTCACCCTGGTTGGCCAAGGGGTGGGAGGAGGGTGAGCGCAAAAGTCTGTGTGTGTGCAGGGGAGCGTGCACTGAAAGCTCCCTGAGGGCAGGGAGCTGCCTCAAGGAACTGAAGAATTTTAAAATCAAGAATAAAGAATTTGAAAATGTGAAAAACATGTCCCTCCATAGGACTCACTCACATGAACAAAGACATAGTAAAAATTATGTCAAAACATTTTTTTTTAAATTAATGTTGGAAACCTCATCCCATCCATCAATAAGGTTTCCTCAAAAAGGCAAAGGCTGCCTGGCCAATTCGTCTGCCTGTCAACCATTAGGTTGGATGAGCAGCAAAAATAGCCTTTGATTATTTGATTAATGGACGTAATAGGCCTCTTAATTGACAGTGGGCACGCTGCTGACTCGAGTGCACGATGACGCCGGGACGCTCGCCCGACATCATCGCGAGCTATTTTACGCCCATCGGGTCGGGCACACACCCGCCCATGGGACGTAAAATTCTGCCCTGTGTTTATCCTACACATTTTCTTTAAACTCCAACAGAACATCAACAATTAAATAATTTTTTTCCCATTGTCTTTTCACGGTCAACCAAAGGTTGTGAGGATACATTGAAGCTTTCTTTAGAAATATCTTGGCCAGCTTGTACTTCTATTTTGTAACATGGGTTTTCAACCTTTCTGGTGTAACTGCAACCAATACTATTGTAGTCTCTTCTTCTTCTCATATAGATGCATATTAGTCATGCTATATGATACAATTGATTTTTGCATAGGATTCTCAATCTTAATACACAAGAATATGAGGTTTTTTTTACTCTTCTCCTCTGTTGATGGAAACATGCCTTCAATGGGTCCTTTAAGTTTGCTACAGAAACTATGTCTGTCCGATTGACAACCAGATTCAAAATTACTCACTTACTTACAAAATTCACTCACTTCCTCCATAACAAATTTTATTGTTTCATTGTTTTGATCAACGTCAAATGATTAAACCTGCACCAAAGGAGTTTTTCTCCCTTTACTTAAGTCACATTCTAGTTCATCCAAGAAATGTGCCACAGCCTTCGGCACACCTTCATATTCTTCTCGCTGACACTTGAAAGATAGAACCTACATCTTCACTCCTTTCACAATTTCATCCAAATATTTGCTACCTCTTTTATTTCCCAATTCCTTTCCAAGTTTGTAATCTTTTCATTTAGCTTAGCTACTGTTCCAGTGAGTTTAGTTGCCTTTGTTTCAAAGTCATCGATAGAACCTTTATACAATTTTGACAGCTTCACATGGGCATTCTCATTCCTTTTGGAATCCTTCCTCCGTGGTTACTATTTGCTCCTTAGACTCTTCCAATTTACTTGTTAGACCCTCAATCTGCTTCTTAATATTTTCCTCAGCTACTTTTAAAGTCTGGATCTGCTCTTCCATACCACACATCTCATGCTTCTTGTTCTCCAGAATGCATCAGAATTTAAGAATTTCATGGCTTTTTTTCACAATTAAGTTCCAGTAATTCCTCAGTTTTGGTTTTTAATTTGGCCTTCAACCAATTGTTCTCATTTATCAGCAATTTATTTTCCTGTTCAAGGCATATTTCACGATATCTAATAGAGATTTCTGATACTTGAAGTTCTTCATATTTTAATTGAGGATCTATCTTTCTTAAATTCGATTCTACAAGTTTATCGTTGAGACACTACAAGTCTTCATTCAAGTGTTCTACTTCCTGTGACCCAGGCTTAAAAGCTCTCACTAATTCTCATGTTTCATCAGCATCTTTCAAAGCATGAATATTGCTTCTTGACATTGATTAGTTTATCCTTAGCAGAGCTGAATTCCTCACACAGCCCCTGAAATTCCTGCATTTCCAATGTTAACATTTTTTGGTCCAGGGCTAGTCGTTATACCACTTGTTAGGAAATAGAGATAGTTTAAGTAAGTTATATGTGGATTTGGGTGTGTTGGGAAAAGATATATGTTTAATTTTAAGTTCAATGTATATTTTTCTCTATTTGTGGGTTAAAAGGTGTAATCTGGGATCTAGTTTCATTTTTGAGTGGAGACAGCAGATCTAAAGTTCTGTTTGTATACCTGCATTTCTAATGAGCTTTTTATGACTCTTGAAGGAGATTTAAAGCAAACAAGATTTTTTTTAAAAACTGTGCTGTGGCCGAGCAACAGGGGTCCAGAGAGGGAGATCCACACACACACACACACACACACACACAGACATACCCACACACACAGACAGTTAAACTAAAAGCAGTTTGAATTCAGTTGGTCGTTCTGCTGTAAGTTGAGACAGCAGTTTAAGTCTCTCCTTAGCTGACATACTAGCAGACTGCTGAGGGAAATAAGTCTAAGAATCTTAGATGAGTTGCTCTAAAGTTAAAGTAACAGTGAATGTCAAGTCAGTTCTGAATCTCAAGGGAGATACCAAATTGTTAGTTGTCTACTGGGAGGGGGAACTGCAGAGAGAGCAGATTTCCCATAAGAACCAAAAAGTCCCAAAACCAAGGAGTGAGGCAGAAAGGAGGGGTCCCAAGAAGACCTTCCAGTCAAAGGAAGAACAGGAATCTGGAACAGGTCCTGTTCTGTGGAAGTGAAAGTAAGGAGCAGAGAGGAATGTTCCAAGCTTCAAGCTTAAAGAGAAGAAAGCTGCCGGAAGCAGATTTAAAGGAGAAGCCAGAAGATCCAAGGAGACAGCTAAACATCTGTAACTCTCTATATGGGCATGTGAAGTAATTGTGTTCTGTTGGCATGGCTGAGCATTTGAGAGAGAGTGTGTGGAAGGAAGTTTGAATGCATATGATCATCCAGGGGAGAGGATCATTGGAAGGAGAGTTTGAAACCCCAGAGGTGGACCTTTGCAGAAGGCATCTGAGAGAAAGCATCGGTTTGGGAGAAGATTCCAAAGTGAGTTCTTTGAGAGTGGAGATTGGAAACCCTTGTGTGAAAGACAGAATTCAGTGAGAGCAGTGTGACAAGCTTCTGGGGGGAGTTGAGGAGAGATCTATAACATCTGTTTGGAGTGAGATCTGTCACTTGAAGCAGAATTTTCTGCCTGTTGGGCGGACAGGCGGGCCCAACCCAATCTCCGGCGGGCGGGGAGCTGATCCCCACCAGAGAAGTGGGCTCCGCCACCATTTTATGTGGGTGGGCCAATTAAGGCCCACCCAGTGTGACATCTGGTGGGAAGAGCTATGCACTTCCTGTGCGGGCGGGAGGGATTCCCCAAAAGTGAGACCTGCCTCAGGGAGATTGCTTACACTTTTAAAAATATTAAAAATAGAAACAAAAAAATTCCCTGACATGTCCCCCTCATGTGACAATGTCACATGAGATGGGACATGTTCATAATTAACATAATAACTTTATAAAAAATGTTAAAACCCTGCATGAAACCTCATCCTGCTGGTGGATGAGGTTTTATGTTTTCTCTATTTGCCGCTAGGGCTCCTGGCCTGTCCGCCAACCTTAAGGTTGGACAGGCAGGTCCTTTAATTGCTTAAATGGTCCTGTCAATGGTCTCAGTTGGCCATTGACAGGTCACCGGGCGCACAGCTGATTTTGCTGTGCCCCAGCCTTCCTGAAAATTTAAATGGGGCGCGGTG
This sequence comes from Carcharodon carcharias, assembly GCF_017639515.1. Classification (NCBI taxonomy): domain Eukaryota; kingdom Metazoa; phylum Chordata; class Chondrichthyes; order Lamniformes; family Lamnidae; genus Carcharodon; species Carcharodon carcharias. The sequence continues at coordinate 61,120,951 of NC_054472.1, read as the reverse complement.
ACTTTGGGAGTTCCACCCGACATCATCCCGCGTCATTTTATGCATCAGTGAGCGGGCCCTGCCCCCTGCTCACCGATGGCAAAATTCTGCCCTGGGTTTTAGAGTGTTGTGTGTCTGACCACAGGTCACCAATGGTTTACATGGACTGTGTACTTACTGTGAACTTTAGAGTATAAGATAGCTTTTGTAACTTGTGTTATCCTTAGTGATATGAAATAGAGATAGTTTAAGTAAGTTATATTGGTATTTGTGGGTGTTTGAAATGAGTTTTAGCTTTAATGTTTTTTGTAATAGATATTGCTCAAAGATAAGTGGAAAAGACCTATTCGAAATGGGATTTGGAGAAATAGCAGTATCATAAAAAGTTGAAAGATCAAACCAAGCAGGAGTATGAAATCCTTTTGTATGAACATAAAAAGCACCTCAACAACATCTTTGAAATGGCAAAAAGAGGTTTTGACCAGTGAAGAAATGAAATGTTAATCCACAAAAATGCCATTTTGACTTTGTTAAATTACATAAGTAAAGAAGAAATAAGAACAGGAGTAGACCATTTGGCTCCTCAAGCCTGCTCTGCCATTCAATAAGACCATGGCTGATCTTTTTGCGTTTCGATTTCCACACTCCCATCTAACCCTGACGACCTTTGATTCCTTTGCCTCACAAGAACCTATCTACCTCTGCCTTAAAAATATTCAATGACTCTGCCTCCACCACCTTTTGAGGTAGAGAGTTCCAAAGTCGCACAACCCTCTGAGAAAAAAAACAATCTCCTCATTTCTGTCCTAAAAGGACAGCGCCTAATTTTAAAACAGTGGCACAGTGCCCCCTAGTTCTGGACTCACCTGCAAGAGGAAATATCCTTTCCATGTCCACCATGTCAAGGCCGTTCAGGATATTGTATACTTCAATCAAATCACCCCTCACTCTTCTAAACTTCAGTGGAAACAAGCCCAGTTTGTCCAACCTTCCCTCATAAGACAATCCACTCATTCCAGGTATCAATCTAGTAAACCTGCTTTGAACTGTATCCAATGCATTTACATCTTTCCTTAAATAAGGAGACCAAAACTGCACACAGTATTTGAGGTGCGGTCTCAGCAATGCCCTGTATAACTGAAGCATAACATCCTTACTTTTATGTTCAATCCCTCTCATAATAAAGGATAGCATTCCATTAGCCTTCTTAATTACTTGTTTTACCTGCATACTAACTTTTTGTGACTCATGTACTATAGCGCCTAGATCCCTCTGCACCTCAGAATTATGCAGCCATTCTCCATTTAAGTAATACTCTGCTTTTTTTGTTCTTCCTGCCAACTGAAATGCAAATTTACCACATTTGAATTTGGAAAATGAGCTTGGGGATAGAATTATGCTTACAGCGAATGAAAAGGATGATTGGGCTGAAGAAATAAATGAAACATTCTTTCTGAGTTAAAGACTGGGAATAAAGATAAAAAGAAGAATCATAAGAGCTGAGCTATGATAATACTATGTTGTACAAATTCTATTAATCTTGTTACATTTATTGACTTTAGGTACATTTTTGTAACTCTTTCAAGTACAAACCCATTTCCATCTGTTTCAGATGAAGTTACATTGTTTCATAGTTTGCCATTGTGAGATTTGAACTCTTGATCTTGGGGTTACAAACCCAGTATCATAACCACTTGGCTATTTAGGCCAAGCAGGTATGTTTTTGTAATTGCACAATATAATGTGTGGTTGTGACGAGATGGAAAATTTATTTGTATAGCAAGTAAAAAGCTATTGTTAGAGATTTATGATGTTGAGTTTGTGGGAGGACATTGTAAAGAAACCTTCACCGTTGTGAAGCTCTCTTTCCTCTAAAGGATGATGTTAGGATATAGAGATAGTTTAAGTAAGTTATGTTGATACTTGTAGGTGTTAGGAATGAGTTTTATCCTTAATATTTATGTTTGATTTGTATTTCTGTATCTGTGTGTTAATAAAAGGTCAAGTTGAGTTTTAGTTTCACTTTAAAAGATGCCTGCATTTCTAATGAGAGTTTAGAGAAGTTAGGCAGACACAAGAGTAGAAAAACTGAGCTGTTGCCTTGCAACAGGGGCCCAGAGAGGTAGGTCCTTCCCACAGACACACACACACAGAAGAAACTAGAAACAGCAGTTTTGAGTTCAGTTTTGAAGACAGCTGCCAGGCAGAAGCAACCAAGAACGGGCAGATAGCCAGTTCCAAACCAATGATAAAAACAAAAAAACTGCGGATGCTGGAAATCCAAAACAAAAACAGAATTACCTGGAAAAACTCAGCAGGTCTGGCAGCATCGGCGGAGAAGAAAAGAGTTGACGTTTCGAGTCCTCATGACCCTTCGACAGAACTTGAGTTCGAGTCCAGGAAAGAGCTGAAATATAAGCTGGTTTAAGGTGTGTGTGTGGGGGGCGGAGAGATAGAGAGACAGAGAGGTGGAGGGGGTTGGTGTGGTTGTAGCGACAAACAAGCAGTGATAGAAGCAGATCATCAAAAGATGTCAACAACAATAGTACAATAGAACACATAGGTGTTAAAGATAAAGTTGGTGATATTATCTAAACGAATGTGCTAATTAAGAATGGATGGTAGGGCACTCAAGGTATAGCTCTAGTGGGTTTTTTTTTATATTTTTTTTTTATTATTTTTTTTTTTTATTTTATATAATGGAAATAGGTGGGAAAAGGAAAATCTTTATAATTTATTGGGAAAAAAAAAAGGGGGAAACAGAAAGGGGGTGGGGATGGGGGAGGGGACTCACGACCTAAAGTTGTTGAATTCAATATTCAGTCCGGAAGGCTGTAAAGTCCCTAGTCGGAAGATGAGGTGTTGTTCCTCCAGTTTGCGTTGGGCTTCACTGGAACAATGCAGCAAGCCAAGGACAGACATGTGGGCAAGAGAGCAGGGTGGAGTGTTAAAATGGCAAGCGACAGGGAGGTTTGGGTCATTCTTGCGGACAGACCGCAGGTGTTCTGCAAAGCGGTCGCCCAGTTTACGTTTGGTCTCTCCAATGTAGAGGAGACCACATTGGGAGCAACGAATGCAGTAGACTAAGTTGGGGGAAATGCAAGTGAAATGCTGCTTCACTTGAAAGGAGTGTTTGGGTCCTTGGACGGTGAGGAGAGAGGAAGTGAAGGGGCAGGTGTTGCCCACGCAAAAGATGCAACACCTGCCCCTTCACTTCCTCTCTCCTCACCGTCCAAGGACCCAAACACTCCTTTCAAGTGAAGCAGCATTTCATTTGCATTTCCCCCAACTTAGTCTACTGCATTCGTTGCTCCCAATGTGGTCTCCTCTACATTGGAGAGACCAAACGTAAACTGGGCGACCGCTTTGCAGAACACCTGCGGTCTGTCCGCAAGAATGACCCAAACCTCCCTGTCGCTTGCCATTTTAACACTCCACCCTGCTCTCTTGCCCACATGTCTGTCCTTGGCTTGCTGCATTGTTCCAGTGAAGCCCAACGCAAACTGGAGGAACAACACCTCATCTTCCGACTAGGGACTTTACAGCCTTCCGGACTGAATATTGAATTCAACAACTTTAGGTCGTGAGTCCCCTCCCCCATCCCCACCCCCTTTCTGTTTCCCCCTTTTTTTTTTCCCAATAAATTATAAAGATTTTCCTTTTCCCACCTATTTCCATTATATAAAATAAAAAAAAAAAATAATAAAAAAAAAAATAAAAAAAAAAACCCATTAGAGCTATACCTTGAGTGCCCTACCATCCATTCTTAATTAGCACATTCGTTTAGATAATATCACCAACTTTATCTTTAACACCTATGTGTTCTATTGTACTATTGTTGTTGACATCTTTTGATGATCTGCTTCTATCACTGCTTGTTTGTCGCTACAACCACACCAACCCCCTCCACCTCTCTGTCTCTCTATCTCTCCGCCCCCCACACACACACCTTAAACCAGCTTATATTTCAGCTCTTTCCTGGACTCGAACTCAAGTTCTGTCGAAGGGTCATGAGGACTCGAAACGTCAACTCTTTTCTTCTCCGCCGATGCTGCCAGTTCCAAACCAAAGTTGGTTGAAAGTAGCTGCTAGAGAGAGACTGGCGCAAAAGGGACAGATAGCAAGTCCCAAGCAAAAGAAGAAAGTCCCCAAATCTAGGGGAATGGAAAAGGAGAAAGTCCCAAGCAGACCTCCTAGTCAAAGGAATGACAGAAACCTGGAAAAAATCCTGTTAAGTGAAGTTAAGAGTGAGGGGCAGAGAAAGGCTCTAAGCTTCAAGATTAAAGCTCCAAGCCGCAGGAAGCAAAGTCAAAGTGATAAAAAGGCTTATGAGAAGTCAGAAAGTCCAAAGAGGCAACTGAAGGTCTGTAACTCTTTGCTATGGGTATGTGAAGCAGTGGTGCACTGTTGACAGCTGAGTCAGTGAGAGAGACTGTTTGGAAGAAAGCTTGAATGCATGTGGTGACCCACGAGAGAGGAACATCGGAAGGGGAGTCCGAAATCCTGGAGGTGAATTCTTACAGAAAGCGTCTGAGCGAAAGTGTTGGTTTGGGAGAAGATTGGAAGAATGGGTCCCTGCCTATGGCTTCTTGTTCTGATGAACAGTGTTCATGTAACTCAGATGTGAAACCTTTCTGCACTGGATAAAGGCAGGTGTCAGTCCAAGGCCTCTTCCCTGTGCTTTGTACAGCCTTCAGGCCAAAGTGATTGTCTGGTTTCAAACTCCATGGACACATTACTGTTGTCTGCACCTTAACAGTGCTTATCAGTGCTGCCAGAATGTTGTAGGCAGGCATCACAAAATACTGTCATTCCCTCTCTGTGCCCTCAGCACCTTTAAAGTGGGCTGAACCCCATCTCTTCAGCATCTGTGACCAGTGATACTGTGCCCCTGAAGGTGTCAGGTGCTGAAGGCAGGCAAAAGATCAGATCCTTTGAAAGTTTCATGGCTGCATCTCTATGATATGGCCCTGATCACAGAGTACAAGCGAGCTGCCCTCAGCCAGACAGGAGACAGACATTCTCAGAGGCTATGTGAAGATCTATGGAGTGTCCTCACTGCATGTTGTCATCATCCTCCTGCAATCAACTGACTATTAGGGCCTCCACTGCGTCTCCAAGAAAGGAGTACTGTCACAGAGGGTATGTGCGTTTGCCATAAGCCAGACTGGAGTCAAACGTTCACAGATGCAATGTCAGGATCTATGGTGTCTCCTCACTGCATGTCATCATCATCCTCCACAAATCTAGCAGCTATGAGGGCCTCCCCAGCGTGCCTGCCTCACCTGGCCAGTGCGAGGGTCTCCTCCCAATCATTGACGCCTTTGAGGACCTCCACACCCTCATCCCCGTCAGCATCCTCCTCATCGGCAACGCCCTCCAGATCCTCCATCTCCTCCTCAGCCAGCTCCTCTCCCCATTGCAGAACCAAGTTGTAAAGGGTGCAGCAGGCGCCAATGATGCGTGACACCCTCTGTGGCCTATATTGCAGGGCTCCACCAGACAGGTTCAGGCACCGGTACCTCATTTTCAGCATCCCGACGATCTGCTCCACCCAGTTGTGGGTTGCAACATAAGCCTCGCTATACCTTCGCTCTGCTTCAGTCTAAGACCCCCTCACGGGTACCATCAGCCACATCATCTGCGGGTAGCCCATGTCCTTGAGGAGCCATCCCTTCAGCTTATGTGGATTCTGGAAGACTTCAGGGATCTGTGGTCAACTCAGAATGTAGGAGTCGTGCACACTCCCTGGAAACCGTGCGCAGATCTGCAGGATGCATTTGTGGTGGTCATACACCAGCTGCACATACAGCGAATGGAACCCCTTGTGATTAATATAGTTGACCATGTGTTACGACGGAAATCTGAGCACCATGTGAGTGCAGTCGAGGGCACCCTACACCTGTGGGAAACCCGAGATCTGGGCAAATCCAATCCCTCACATCCTGGTTGTCTTGGTCCTGGGCGAAATGCACAAAGTTGTATGTCCTCGCAAAGATGGCATCCATGACTCATGGATGCATTTGTGGGCGGAGGGTTGTGATATCCCACAGAGGTCACCTGTGGAACCCTGAAAGGAGCCACTGGCATAGAAATTGAGCGCCGGGTTCATTTTCACAGCCAATGGCAGTGGATGCCCTCCAGGTCCCCAATGTGCCAAATCCTGCAGCAGGTGACAGATGTGACAGACCAGTTCCCTAGGTATGTGCAGTCTTTAGCGACACTGCTTCTTGGTTATCTGTAGGCATGAAAGGCAGTGTCTATAGACCCTCAGTCTAGCTAGGCGCCAACGAGTGACAGCTCGCTGTGGCTCTTCGGCAGCGTGTTCGAGAGCCCCAACTGCCCCTTCTTCCAGAGGGTGCTGCTCCTCCCCCTGCGTAGCCAGCCACCTCAGTCGCTCTCTTCTCAGTCATCTTCACTCTCTGTATGCCACAAAGCTTACAGCTAGTTCACCAGGCTCCATGACCCTGATGTACACCTCCTGCAGGATGAAATAGAGAGACATGTGGTTAGCATGGGTGTACTAAGAACCTATCTTTGTAAAATATAAATGCCCCTTAACACATCACAGAGAGTGCTGGCCACCACTTGGATGGCCAGAGATTAGTGCGCTGCATGGCTGCTGGAAACCCCACCCACCTCAGCCCCACAGTACCTGACCAATTGGCGGCAGCTTTGCCCATTGGACTGCATGCTGTGCTCTCAGCTCAGGCACAGGTATTCTCCTAACCCACACTGCAAGGCTGCACTGTTAGCTTGAACCATGGGGGAGATTGGTCCAAGCTGGGATGCTGACATCGCAAGGGGCTGTGAGCACCTCCAGCCGCGACTATTCCATGGACAGCTTTAGCAAGGAGATTGTACAATGTGCTCAGTCGCCCAACTGTGCTGCAGTCCACTAAAACGCTCATTAGTTTGCAGTCTGTGCCCGAGGGTTGAAAAACATTTGAGCACCTGGTGGCAATTTGATATCTCTGTGTTGCTGAGTGGGCAGAGAAACTAGAAGCTCAACTCCAATCATATCAATGTGGCTGTGCCCAAACTGTCTCAGCTGCAGAGGAATGTTCGCTTTATACAATATTTCCTTAATGTGTGGACGCTTACCTTGCCCAAACCCCTGCACCCCACATGTGCTTGTGCACTACCTTCAACCACAGGTCAGCCTTTGCACCCCCCCACCCTAAACATGCTTCAACCCCTGGGCAGCCCTTGCCTCCCCCCAGTGCCGCCCAATGCAACTCAACCAAAGGGCAGCCCGTTCACCCCCCTCCCCCACAATGCAGTATAGCCCTTGCACCCCCACCTCCCCCCCCACCTCCCCCAACATATCTCAACCTTGAAGTCCAACAGGCGACCTGGGCAAGAGCCCCACAACATTACTGTACACTCACCTGCAAGTTCCCCTCAAAGTGCAGCCCACCGCTGGATGCCATTTATAACCTTTTATATATTGTCAAACACTTCAGTGTGCTATCATGCTGATGTAAGCAGGCAATCCAGCGGGGGCTGGGGGTGGATGATTCCGGCGGGCTGGGTTTATAGTGATATGCAGATGTATTACCATGAAGTTCCCGACATCCGATGGCAGGGAACGCATCTCACATCGTGAAACTGAGCTTTGGCCTTCTCGCCACATTGTCCACTCATGCCACCGAACATGCCCAATGCTAGTGGGCACAGACGATTCTGCCCTACGTTCCACTGGCTTTTCGAGGCTGCATTCTAGCACTGACTCATGTGCAGAACTCCAGCCCTTCAGCCATGCCCTGCAGAACACCAGTTCTCCAAAGCCTTACCTTTGCTCCAAGATCCACGCAGGCACATTCCCGATGTCCCGGATGGCTGAGCCCTTAAACTGAAGAACAAAACTGGAAGGCAGCATGAGCAGCCTGTCACCCTGCCACACTTGCATATGCACCAGATCTCTTGGGCCTGCCAGGAAATGGAGTCCTCAGCTTTCACCTGGAACAGGGTAAGTTCACATTTCTTAACAAATGATTCTGTATTCAGTATACAGTATACAGTAGTAATGGTAAAGGTCAGGCATGTGCACATAGCCTCCCAGATAACATTTTATGTAGACAGTCTTAATTTCAAATAAAGAACCCACATTATTGTTTTATCAATCCTTCTCACATGATTAGCATGTTTACGATATATAAAGTATGTAACATCCTCCTTCTCCTCAGAGTCTGCCACTCACTGCTCTTGTCTTTGATCTGTGTGAAGAAGAAGACTAATTAGAGGGTAATGCGCATTCCATCATGTCCTTCAGATTACTCCCAGTGTGGAGCTTCATGTGATCAGTGGTGGATGTGTGAACATAATGCTTTGTGTTCGCCAGAGGCTTTCTTGTGCCCATCAATTTGGCTAATCACTCTCTCCCATCTCCCCTCCTGTCTCACCAAATGCAATGGAATGGCCAGCATGCTAGCCTCTGAGTTCAAGAGCCTCCTCCTCTGTTGGGGTCAGGATACCAAGATATAGGATCGCACCACCAGTCTTGACCCTTTGACGTTATGCACAGATTTCTTCTGAAAGAACATAAACGATCACCCGATCGTTTAGTTAGTCACTAGATTGTTAGTCACCCGACAAAGACAAGCACAATGCTTACGCAGGTGGCCGCCTGACCGCCCATGGTGGTGCCACAGGAACGTCTCCTGTATGTGCCTACTCAGTAGTGGCAGTGCAGGAGTCAATTATGATAGACAGAAGCTATTCACCTTGAGGATGTCATGCCTCCAGCAGGCAATGCTGCTTCCCAGTCCCATTGCCACTGACGGGGAAGGCATTCCCTTCCTACAGATCTCACCCTGAAGCATAGCCACATGAAAGCCCCTAAGGAAAGCAATGTGTGGAACACACTCCTTAGCAAATTGCATGAGGTTATTAACCTGCTTGCAGCGCTGCCGCCAAGTTTGAGGGACGATCCCATGGCTCCTATGATCTCTATCCAGTCTGGCTTGGAATCCTTTCCACTGTAACAGCAACTTGCATCTGTAGAAAGTCCAATAAATGTGATAAAGTGTCCCAAGATGCTTTTCAGGAGCATTATCAAATAAAATTTGACACTAAGCCATATAAAGATATATAAAGATAGGCCTTCTCTGAATTTTGCAGCAAGACCCAAGGTCCCTCCACTGATTTCAGAATTCTGTGGCGGGCAGCCAGTTAACTGTCTCGACTCTCATACATCAGCTCAATACAAAACATTCACGCTTTTCCATCGAGAGGAGTGTTAACTGGTGGAAGTACTCGCAGGCTGATTAACAGTCTGGCAGGCCATGAAATGAACACTCCTTCCATAGCTGTGACTAGCTTTACCAGCCAAAGGTGTGGTTAGTCCTCAACAGCAGAGGCCTTTCAGCTCCCATAATTTATACATTGACAGGAATCAGGTGAGCCCATCTCCACTTGACTTAAGTAATCCACAGAGTATTAACGCAGAATTCAGAGCCAGTGCTCAGCTCTCCAGCATCCCAGGATGATCTGGAGTAGGCTTTGGACTATGCACCTTCAGACTTAGAGGAAGGAATATCATCAGTATTTGTGTTCAACAGATAGAATTATACACAGTTCAAATATTTCCCACATACTACCACTGCACAACAGAATATCGCAAAAATTTTCAATTACTATATCCTAACTTACTGTAACAGGAAGCAAGGTGGGTTTTTATAACAACAACAACAACAAGTTGCATTTGTATGTCTTATGGTTTGGAAGATACATATCCAACTAACAAGACCCTTTCATGGTTGACCAAGGCTATGAAGGGGCAGGCCACTGAGGACTCAGATGGTGGTGAATCTTTGGAATTGTCTGCCCCAGAGGGCTGTGGGGGCTCAGTCGTTGACTATGTTCAAGACTCAGATCAATAGATTTCTACATCTTAAAAACATCAAGAGATAGTGCAGGAAAATGGTGTTAAGGTAGGAGATCAGCCACATTTTCATTGAATGGTGGAGCGGGCTCGAAGGGCTGGATGGCCTACTCCTGCTCCTATTTCTTATGTTCTTAAAGCCAGAATTTTGCTGCCATAATGTAAGTCCCGCTCTTGAGACAAATTGCAAGTCCCAAGCCCATGCAGGAGGGGAGTGGGTTCACAGCGGTAATTTTCCCCACCACTGGGACTGCTGTCCAAATAAGGAGAAAAGCCTGCCTCGAGCCACTGACCCAGAGAGCCACAGCCTTGGCATTTTCACCAAGCAATAGGGGTGGCCGCTGCTGAGGCTGCAAAGGGAAAGAGAGGGTGCCTCCATTTTGCAGCATCTTCACAGGTAAGCCCAAACATTTATTTCTGTGCTAGGGCTATGTCAGAGCCATTTGGGTGGCAATCGCTGCTGGGAATTTCCTTTTTGGTTCATGGGGCCTCAGGAAATCAAGGCTCCCATCCCATCCCACCCCCGGGAAACCATGAGAGGCTGCCATGATACAACTGGGGAACTCAGCACACGGTGAGTGGCTATTCTGATGCTGCCAAAATACATGGCGGCCTATTAATTGGCTTAGGTAACCTCCCACCAGACGGCAGGCCACTACTAGGAATACCTCCTGGCAACTCGAATGTCCCAACGTCTTTCATAGCCATTTTCCTGCCTCCCGGCCTGTCTTCAATGAGCCGGTAAAATCTTGGCCTATGTTTCTTCTTTGGACTATTTTGCCTTTAAATTAGTTAAAGTTTCTAGTTTAAAACAAAAAAAAGTTGAGCCAAACAGAAGACCTCAATTCTGATTTAGCAATGCACTTTGTGGTTATTTTTAATTTCATGCTCATATTTTCTTTTTTAAATTATCTCATGAATATTGAACTGCTTCCATATCCATTTAAAAGAAAACAAAAGTATTAGGCAGGATTTTGATTCACCATTTTGTCCTTATAAGGATCTAAATAGCAAAGCAACCTTAAGTGAGATGGTGATTGCGATTGTTTATGGGACCTTGCTGTGTGAAAATTGGCTGCCATGTTCCCTACATTAAAACAGTGACTGCACTACAAAAGAATTTCATTGGCTGTGAAGCTTTTTAAGATACCCTGAGATCATGGAAGATGCAATCTCAGTACAAGTTTCTTTTTATCCTGGACACAGCTTGCTGTGAATTTTCCTGGTTAATAATACTGGTACATATCTAAATTTAAAAGAAATATAGGGAAGAAGAGAGGCAGAATAGTGATAGCTCTTGCGGCAGAAAGTTCTCTTGGAGTTGTATCAGCGGACTCCACTCGTAATATTGATTCATGCACTGTCTGACCATGGAGTGTTAACTACTGTCTCTTAATATGAAGTGCATGATATCTTTTTTTACTGGTACTTTTGCCCCTTCTTATTAAATATACATCCCTGCCAAATCTGTGGTGAGTTCAACCTACAATTTCATTGAAATCCTCATTTTTCTTTGTCTACTGACACTTGATCATTTTACAAGCCATAAAGGTGCTGGTGGCCCTTCTTGGACATCATCAAATAAGGTCACAAGGAAACATGATTTCTAACCTGTGCCCACTTGCCTCATTTTAAAGTAATTTGAAACTGTAGTTGTAAAGACAACCTCATTTTTCTTGCCTGCATCAGTACACAAGCTTCTATTTCACAGTTAAATAATTTCTTTTTTATCATAACAACTTGCATTCTATATAATGTAGGTCATTTTCTAATATTAGAGAGTAATTAGTACAAATATTTTTTGCAATCACTTTCCAGTAATAGATTCATCTTTATATATATTATATATATATATATAGCTGCCAAAAATCTTTTGCTTATCTTTCACATATCCCTTTTACATGGTAAGTAAATATATGTGATTATCATTTTTGTGTCCTACATCCACAAAATAGAATGCACAAAATGTGTTTTATTAATACTAGAATTTAATATAAAACATAATTGCATCTAATAATTACAGAGTGACTAAATAATTTAACCACACTTCCTTTTTTGCCCTTCATGACTTATCTCCCCTTGGGATAATATTGCGTTTCTCATGACTTACAACCTGTAGTAGCAATACAATAAATTTGATTTCATTTAGCTTCCATTTCTATGCTATTTTAATTCCCTCAATGCTATCCTCACTGCCTGATTTTTATAGACAAGAAGATTCTTTTATTGAAATGGAAATTTCTGGTCTCCCACCATTTCCCATGAGATGTAAGTACTGTGAACTTTAAGGTTGAAACCCAAAGAAGATGCATTCACTTCCATATATAATCAGCTGAAATATTTTGTTGTTGCACCAGATTTATAACCTCTAAGAGAGCTACACTTTGATTAGATCTTAAACCCAACTTGTTGACAGATTGTGTGCAATTTTAGCTAATTTCTTCTCATCTTCAATTCTCTTGTTCATAATTTCTTTAAACCACTGCATCTTATTTTAAAATATAACTTAGTTTTATTACGTGGAGACATAATATTTAATCATCAAAACTTTCAACTTTTGCAGGGGCATAAAATAGGTGATGCTGGATTGGTTGCCTGCATGAGTTTCCTTTGCATGGACTTCAATTAATTGATCAATATGATAATGCTTGATTTACACTTCTGACTAAAATGAAAGCTCTGCCCAGTGTTTCGAAAAGATTTTGACTGAAAGTCTATTTAGAATTTGCCTTATGGAGAAGTAGTTTATCAGATCAAAGAAACTATGATTTCTTGGTTATTTATTAAAATAGTATCATGAACATATAGCACAGAAGATGGCCATTCAGCTCATTGAGTCTGTGCTGGCTCTTTGAAAAACAATTCAATTAGACCTACTCCCCAGCCTTTTCCCCATATCCCTGTAATTTCTTCTCCTCCAAGTAATTATCTAATTCCTTTCTGAGAGTTACTACTGACATTGTTTCCACCATAACATCAGGCAGTGCATTCCAAATTTTAACTACTTATTGTGTAAAAATAAATCCTCATGTCGTCTCCAATTCCTTTGCCATTCATCTCCTGTGGCCTTTCGTTATTGAACCTCAGGCAATAGAAGCAGTTTCTCTTTATCAGCTCGATTGAAACCCTTCATGTTTTTAACTGTCCCTATCAAATCTCCTGTTAGCCTTTTCTCTAAGGAGAACAATCTCAGATTCTCCACCCTGGCCAAGTAACTGTAATCTCTCATCCCTGGAATCTTTCTAGTAAATTGCTGCTTTACACTCTCTGAAGCCTTCATGTTCTTCCTAAAGTGTGGTGCCCAAAATCGGATGTAATTCCTCACCTAGTGTTCTATATAGCTTTAGCCTAACTTCCTTTATTCTTTCATGGGATGTGTGCATCGCTGGCAAGGCCAGCATTTGTTGACCATCCCTAATTGCCCTTGAACTGAGTGGCTTGCTAGGCCAATTCAGAGGGCAGCTATGCGTCAACAACATTGCTATGGGTCTGGATCCAGACTAAGTAAGGACATCAAATTTCCTTCCCTAAAGGACATTAGTGAACCAGATGGGTTTTTTTCAAATATCAATAATAGTTTCATGGTCACCATTACTGTGACTAGCTTTATATTCCAGATTCTGTTACCTAAATTTAAATTCCACCAATATGGCAGGATTTGAACCATTAGATCATTAGCCTGGGGCGTGGGTGAGGGGGTTCTCTGGATTACTAGCTCAGTGACATTACCACTGCGCCATCAGCGACCCCCTTCCTGGGCCTTTGTGCTCTTTGGGCTTACAGACCAGTTCATGGTGCAAGGGTGAGGAGGATAATGGTGAGTGTGGGGGGGTTGGGGTGACAGCAGCAAGTCAGGAACCCAATTCTTGCTGGAGCTTTTTAACTCTGCTACAGAAATAGCATTCCGTTTCTGGGTCTCCCAGCCAAACACAGGGTACAGCCGTGATGACAGTCTGCATCTGTAAAGGATTTCTATTTAAAAGAACCCCACAGGAGGTCAGAATGGAAGCAAGACATGCGAAGGCTCATGTCTGCAATCTATGTCTCTCTGTACCTGTGGAAACCCAGCCACTCTATCAAATGCCAGAGCCTTCAGGTTTAGGCTGGCCTCATTAGTTACAAGGTTGTTGTAAATGGCAGCCATGGCAAACATGGCATCGGTCACTTCACATATGCACTTGTGGGCAGCAGAAGGTCAAAATTCTATGCATGTCACCAGTCGGCAGGATCCAGAGGAAAATGAATTCAGGGCTGTGGTGGCCTTGACTGCCACTGGCAATGCATGTCACTTAGCCCACGAGGAAAGATCTTGTTCCAGAAGGCTGCAGATATCAACAACAACCTGCCATAAAAGCCTGAGCCTTCTGAGGCACAGATTATCAGCCATGTTGAGAAAGCTGACCCTCTGCCTGTAGACCCTGTGTTCAGGTGTCAGTTTCCATGAGTTGGTGCTCTGTCCCCTCTGCCCTGTGGAGTGGTTGGTGACCAAGTGGAAGGCAGCAGCTGCTGCTGGGTGTTGATCCTACTTCTGTTGGTATTGCTGCTCCTCGTCAGAGGTCAAAGTTAGAACAGCATAAGCTGCTCCTATGTTGCATTGAAGCATGAGCAGGGAAATTCAGAAGAAGGTGAGTAGATTTCAAGAAATTTATAACAAGTCGGAAATCATTCAGTAAATGTCCTGTGAGCAAAAGCCTTTCACTTACACAGGGAAGCAGGTGTGCAGTTTCACTCTTCAAAGGTTTTCTAGCTTGTCAGTTTCTCAGAGCAATGAATTCCTGCTGTGCTCTCATATTGATGACTCTGGCAAGTTTCAGACAGCTCGGGAAACGTATGCACAAACTGTTAAAGACAGAATGTGAGGCTAAGGCTAGAATTAATTTTCCCTTAATATATTTAATTTACAGACTTGGCATCTCCATGAGAGTTTCTCAAACACACCCTGGTAAAAACCAGAAATGAGTGGATTCATATCGGGTTTCCAACACGCCAGCATTTTTGGGAGGTTTTTACTGCCACTTGCACATGAACCCATGTCCCCTTGCCAGTTTAAATTTTGCCAAATCCTTCAGTCATAAAGACAAAGATACCATGTATTTTATTAACTGCTTTATTAACCTGCTCTGCTACCTTCAATGATTTAAGCACAAAAACCCCCCAGTTTCTTTATGTTCTTGCATCCCTTTTAAAATCATACTATTTAGCGTTTAATGTCTCTCCTCATTCTTTCTACCAAAATGTGTCACCTCATGTTATTCAGCATTTAATTTCATCTGCCATGTGTTGATTGTTGACAGTGTTAATAATATCTGGCCTAGAGAGTGAAAAAGTGTAAGAGAGGTTTCTCAGTCCTTCAGGCAATGGATTGCTGTTGGAAATCTAAAACTGTCAAAAAAAATTTAAAATAACCTTACTTTTCCTTTCTGTCTCTTTTTTCTTTTTTATTCAAACTTTCTTCCCATTCCTTAACTTAACTTTCTGTATCTGACTTAAAATTGAATTTCCCAAATCTACCCTTTTGGTCCAAAATCCTGTTGACTCTTATCAGCACATGTTCCCAGCAACTTACAGAACAAGAGGCTTGATTTGAAGGGTACAAATAAATGTCTAACTAACAGGGTCCACCATGGGATGACCTGCTCCAGTAGCTCTGGGCCATTAAATTAAATCAATGACTTTGCAGAGTATCATCTTTTCTTTTCGTATACTAATCTAATATAAAGGTGTAATTAGATTAGTCATGACTATAGTTTCTTAAAAAATATATTGCATATTATTGATTAAAGACATGAGAACCAGCTTTAAATCATCTAACACATCAGTTAACCTAAACGTTGTCAAATCATACTCCCTGATTTTGGTTCATAGAGGAATTAAAGACTGATTGTAAAATTGCCAAATCTCCATTTGGACAGTTATTTGACTGTTTTGACCTTGTGCAATACTTTTATTTCTCCACTAGATGTCTTCATTATTGTAATTGTCCCAAAGCTCACTGTCAACATCTAGGTGGAATTTAATGCTAGTCGAGGGAGCGAAGGGAAAGTGATGGGTTAGGGGCAAAATAGAAGGGAAAACAAAGTTTCAAGCTCTCTACATCGGGACAGATGCACCATATTCTCCTGGTGGCAAGTTGGAAGCAGGATGGCAGTGCTGACCGCACACGGTGGGGAGGTATTTGACAAGGATTTGTATACAATGAATACTGTTATAACCATAGCAGATGTTAATTGCTGAGCAAACCAAATCTCAGAGGGAAAGTTGGCATATGGCCTACTTATTTTCTTTTGTATTCTGAAAATGAGAAGAAAACATACTGATCTCAGCAGCAAGAAGCCCAGTAACCTTTGGGGATTTAATAAATTAAAAGTAAAAGTTCTATTAACAAGAAGAAAAGCACACAAGGTTAAATTTGAACAGTTAAATTAGTCTTACAAAGCATTTCCCCAAAAGACTTCCTACTTAGTCAGACCCACAAGTAAACACCTTCCAGGCAATTCTCCTTTATAGATGTTTAATTAAAAAATCCAGTAATATTACCCAAGGAAAGCTGATGTAGCTTTAATAAAGGCAAATCACACGACATCTTAAACTCTCTTCCACTCTGCTGTGGAAATCCAAGACTTCAGAACAAGATTGCTTTTTTCAACCCAAGTCTTTTCTGGCTTGATTGAATGGTTGATTCAAACTGCACCTTCTCCCAGCCTAGAGCTGTTTCCAGAAATCTTCCTCATATAGCCTAGAACCAATAACCAGCAGCAAACTCCTAAGTTCTCCACAGTAACTCTTACTTCCCCCCCACACACACACACACACTTCATCTCAGGTTCCATTGTTCTCATGCCTCTTTGAAACTCAAATCCTTCCAAACATAAAATCTTTCATGTTTCTATTTTGGCTCTGCTTTCAGGTCAATAAAATGTAATGTACCTTCTTCTATTTATCTATGGAACTCCTGTAAGATGCAAAAATGTTTCTTGACATCTCTGACTGCCCTTTGATATTCAAACAAACTCTCAACTTATCTAAAAAATGCAAATGTTAGATCCAACCTATTTACTTGCACCTCAGTCCACTATAATATCTCATTACAAATGCACAAACCTAACACCTCTATCCTTTTGTGTCCTAAACCTCCCAGACAACCTGTCTCTAGTAACCTTTCCCCAGGTTAATTACACCATTTATGGATACAGACCACCTTCTTCACAGAATAACACCATATTCCCAAAAATATAAAAAAGAATCCATTCTCACAATACTCTTAAAATACAAGTTTTTGCAGTTAAATACTACCTTTGTAATTAAGTTAGAGGCACACAGGAAACATGAGCCTTCGCTTTCACAATAGGTTAATGCTGGTCTGAAGCAGGTGAGGCATTCTTTGAGGTTGAAGTTGAGCGAATTGGAGCTTGTCTCTCATTACTGGGAGAGTTTGCTGGAAGAGAGGACAGGAGGCTGAGAAGCATTGCAAGGCAGGTCAAGAATGACCGAGGGAAGCTCAAGGGTGATTGTGGGAGGGTGGAGGGTTATCGAGGGAAGATCAAGGGCGATCAAGGGAAGCTCAAGGTGACTGAGAGAAGGTTGAGAGACATTAAGAGAAACATCAGGTTATGGTCCATTGGTACATAAGCACAAGATTTGGTTGAAGGCCAGGTCATGAGTGGAAGACACACCTTTGCTTGGCTTCCTCCCCCTGTTCAATTTCTGGAGGCAAAATATTTCTTGTCCAAGCAATGTCTCTGGCAGGTCCACCAGATGTTTCCCTGCCTGTCTCTTCATCTCGAGTAGGTTTCTTGTGGCCATAATCATCATCAGCCTGGGCACAGCATGGGCCTGGCTTCCAGCAGTCCTCAGGGCTTTCTGCCATTACAGCCTCCATCAGCTGTTCCACTGTGTCTGTGATGTGCTCACTGCGATTGCATACCCAATGAGGTGACTGTACCTGTGTTGATGGAAGGTGTAGGGGAAAGATATAATGGTGCATCCTCTGAAGCTTCGACATCGTCCTCCTCAGATGTCATCTGCAGGGTCATGGGCAATGAAGTTGGCCAGCCCTCTGGAATGCAAAGACCTGCATTTGGAGAACACAAAGAATTAGGTTCACATTATTCACAGCCCCTCTTCCCATCCCTTTGTGACACACATCTCCATTCTGTCCGGAGGTGAACACCAAGCTCCAGGCCTCTTTACTCTCTTCTCTCTGCACTCCTGCTTCACTGCTTGTGATTGCCTGGTCACCAAGCTCTCCAACCAGTTCTTTACATCCTCCTCCGCAAGTATAAGTGTCCTAATCTCAGGCACTCCCCCCGCCACCACAACCCGTTTTCTCTGGCAATATGTGCCATTTTCTCCTGCAGACAGTTGGACATCTAACCCCTTAGCACACATCAGTCTGACAGATAGTAGATGCTCCTGGGTAATCCCTCAACACCCCCACTCTCATGGCTCTTGTACAATGATGGAAGTATTAGCCTGCATATTCCAGTCCATATATGTTCAGACCTCATGATGGATCTAATGCCTTATACTGCATCCTACCACCTGACCACCCCCTCCCCTCACTTGAAGACATCTCTTGTTTCCCTCATGTGAGCCACATTCACCCAACGACACTGTTATACTCACCCAGGTGGTGCAGAGCAGCTTATTGGCCCTTTCCCTGCATTGGACCATGTTTGTCTGTGGACCCCACTACTGCTAACCTCCATTATGATCTCTATCCAGGCTCCATTAGTCAGGTAGGAGGCTCTCCTGAAACCATAGGCAGGGAAAAGCACCACCCAATGTTCCTGGTCAGCCTGGTGGACAACCTACAGGGAGGAATTGCTGAACTGTGGACCACACGTTGTGTCTTCTGAGACATTTGCCAATAGAGTGTGGAGGACAAAGTGATGCTCCTGGTGTCATTGGTAGAGAGGAAGGCTGAACTAAAAATGATGCTCCTGGGATTTCCATCAGCTTCTAGCCACACTGATGCTGCTGGCTTATACGCACTGAATCCCTGTCAGGTGCCGTGTAAAAATGGTGCCCGGACCTCCAACCCTGTCAGCTGCTGGTGGGTTCGGTGACTTCCGGGCCCCCCCCCCACTGCATATGCAAACAATATGATGTGCTTTGCCTTCATTGATCCAAATTCTGTGAGGTAACCAAAATGGATCTGACCAGACACTTGAGTAGCAATCAAAGGGCGATTAGAATATACTGATGTCCAATTTAATAGCCTTCATTATAGTTAGCAGTCTCAATGTGGGGTCGCAAGCAGTGCATGCTTGTTTTAAATAATATGGTAATTGGTCTCATTTGATATAAGTAGGGCGCTCGTTATGATTTTTATGCTGGAACTGGTGGAAGTGTGTTTAATGCAGCCTCCGATTTGTTCCACAGGCAATGGAACTGATAAGGCCTTCTGACAAATACTGAATAATCTTTGTTGGCTCCAGAGGAGCACTCCTGTTTCTACGGGGCCCACAAAAATAATCTGAGCAATTGCTCTCTCGGGTCTGTTGTATGATGTGCCTGCATTCCATCATAATGTAAAGGTGCTCGGCAGAGCAAGGGTTAATGTGGGACTGGAGAATAGCACAGCCCATTGTGTGATATATAGAGTCACATGGTAATAGACAAAGAGCACAGTCTAGAAAGAACACTCTGGAGCCAGCCTGTATGGAGGTAACAGCATCATGTATGACAATAACCTGGGATCTGAAAATAGTTAAAGGTTAACAATAAAGGGTTCATGTTTAAATATACAAGTTCCAAGATCTCGTCATTGAGATATCTGAAGAACCTATATTACAACAGGGACCACCCCATTTCACCCTGACAGCTCTGCACCACACCGCCCCCCCCCCCCCACCCGCTATTAAATAACTTCACCAGCAGCTGTCCAGGCCTGAAACTGATGTCTCAATACAGCAAGCTGTGCCGGACTTCATGTTTGGCCCTATGCAGTGTATCTGCAAGACTTAAATGAGCCTGGGGCTGCAATATAGCCACTTCCCATGCAGGAACTGGCAGTGAACAAGCTCATTCTGCCAGTCAGAAAGGCAAGGCTCATGGGGCCTTTTTTTTTCACCTATATGAGGCTAGATCAGAAAATGTCAAGGGGGGATTCTTGCATCGCTACAAAACCAGCCCAGACTTTTCCTTCCTTTGAAATGCACAGAAGAAAAATGCAGCTCTCCTCACCAATCTTCCCTTTCTGCAGCCTGAACAGGTGATGCTTGGCTTACTGGCCTAAAGACAACATTTTACTTCTGCTTCTTCAGAATAGGATAATTCACTCTGTTCTATTCTATCCATCCAAATGAAAATATTCTCTGAACATTGCTTCAGCAACAACAACCCACATTTATATAGCGTCTTTAATTTAGTAAAATGCCCCAAGACACTTAACATGCGTGCTAGCAAATAAAATTTGACACCAAGTCACTTGGGAGATATTAGGGCAGATGGTCAATGGCTTTGTCCAAATGATTGATTTAAGGAGCTTTTTAATAGAGAAAAGAGAGTTGGAGTGTTAGGGCCTTGGCAGCTAAAGGATCGGCCATCAATGGTAGAGCGATTAAAATCAGTGCTGCTCAAAAGAAATAACATGGAGGTGCACAAGGGCAGAAATCCCCAGGAAAAGGGGCAAAAGTGGCAATTAGAAATTCAAAACTCTGAAACATGACCTCAAACCATCTCCAGTGTGCCCAATTCTTGTTTTCATTGGGGTGAGTCAGAGCCGGGAGGAAATCTAATGGCTGTCCAGAAGCCGATGTGTCAGTTAAATATTTTATTGAGGCTGGATGCTTCAAAGTTAGCCATTGTTTATTTTTAATGCCTAGTGGATAGCTTTTCCTGGTTTTGGGAAACCTGACAGCTGGAAGGAAGCAAAAAGGGCTGGATCCATCAGGCACATGCCTTTTACAGCACTGCCTGTGAGCCAAGAAAAGAAGAAGTGCCTCCCATTGGTCTCCATTTCCCCTTGCTTCCCTACCTATGATCTGTCAATGCCCCCAAAATATCGGCCTTCCCATCCCCATGATTGGAACCTAGGATCCCGACCTGGTCATGGTCAATAAACTCATGACTACTCCCCACTCCCCACTGCTCCACCCACCTGATGTCCTCTCAGCCCCTCTGCTGTCCTTCCAGGCACTCCACAAAATTGTCTCAATCCAAGATCTTCCCCTCCCTCCTTTCTGCTTTCCGGCTGTGGCCAAGGGCCACAGGCCTTCTTGCCAGCCAGGCAGCTTCCAAATCTCACTGGCTGCTGGCCAAGAAGTAGAGTCAAAGCATTTAAGCAAGGTCCTGCCATCAAATTTCAGCTTCCCAGATGCTACACCTCCCAGCCATGCCTCCTTGTCCCCCACCCCCAACATCCTGCTCCCTCTCCCCCCATATATCGAGGCCTATATGACTATGTTTTTATTTTACAAGCTTTCCTTAGAAATTCCTTGGCTTTTTTAACCATTTTCATCTGGTTCAGCCAACATGTATTAACTATGGAAAACGTATTTGTATTTATTCTGAAGTTTTTTGTTGTTAACAGAATCGAAAGTGATATTATTCATGGACAGTAAATTATTCTTTTATATTACCTCATTCACTCCACTGTATTTGAGGACAGGATGTTTATATTAACAGAATATGCAGCATTCCCATATAAATACAGGAATTCTTGTTTTGAATGGTAATTTACCGCCTATGTTTCTGTACTGGCAGGGAAATGGGGAGTCCTGCTATTATATGGGATTACATACTGGTATTTTCCATGCTCAAATTTCCAAGAGGCCCAAGAAAATATCTACAAGTCAGCTAAAGTGGAAACTCATAAAATGGCTGCTGAAAGTTTTCAGTATTCATTTCTTATCCCCAACTTAACAGAGTGATGGATTTAGTCACAGTCAAGTTCTGAAGCTGTAGACAAGGCCACATATTACAGTCTGATCTAATTTTGACTTTGAAGGTGGGGGTGGGGAGGCTGCGGATACTAGCAGCAAAGAAATGAAGCAAAGGAAAAGGACAGAGAGAGAGATGCTGGCACAGTTGCTAAAGTGAAGTTAAATAAAACCTTTTATAAAACCTTCCTTTCTGGTTGGATAAAATGCAAATTGCTTCTTATGCATCCAACAAATTTCTTCTTGTACTTATTGATTTTCCACTATACAGAAATCAAGGAACAATTCCCTAATCAGTTGAATTACTCCTATTCTTTCCGTGGTACATTCTCACATGTACAAGAATAAAATATGCAGGGAAGTAACCAAGGGAATTGAGAGGAATGATCTGACAGCTTTGAGTGTATGCAGAAAGTGTGTGCTGAGAATTATATTTGATGAATTAGGTGCTGTGTGAAGGTTTCAACTCACTGTTGGGTTTTCTGCAGCTTTAGCCCGATCAGATTGCAGCGCCTTAGATACATGCAGTGCTATCCAAATTTGATCATTAGAAAGGAATTCTTCCACAAACCAGAACACTTCCAATTATTCAAATAATCATCTGGATAATTGAACCCATGATTCCAAGTTGTATCTCATGGTTAGCTTAGTATTTTTATTTGAACCTCACAGCATAGTGGGAGACAGTGGCACAGTGGTAATGTCACTACAATTGAAGATGGTTGATGAGAATAAACCAGCTCCCAAGAAGGGAGCCAAGAAAGCCTTAAAGAAGCCATCAGCAAAGGGTGGCAAGAAGCGGCCAAAGATCGAGGAAGGAGAGCTACTCCATCTACATCTACAAAATGATGAAGCAAGTTCACTCCGACACTGGCATCTCCTCCAAGGCCATGAGTATAATGAACTCGTTCGTGAATTATACTTTCGAGCGCATCGCGGGCGAGGCTTCCCACCTGGCTCATTACAACAAGCGGCACCATCAGCTCCCGGGAGATCCAGACCGCCATGTGCCTGCTGCCACCCGGGGAACTGGTCAAGCATGCCCTGCAATGTCCCTTTAAGATGCTCCTTAAACTCTATCTCTTTGCCCAAGTATTTGGTCACCTGTCCTGATATCCCCTTATTAGGCTCAGTGTCAAATTGTATTTGATAATGCTTAACATGAAGCACTTAGGACATTTCTCTACATTAAAGATGCTCTATAAATGCTAGCTGCTGTTGTTGTACAATGGCTGCCCTGCTTTTCTTCTGTTTTTTTAAATTTAGCGTTATTGAGCTTGTTTTTCTGTTCAGGTTTGCTTAATTATTTGTTTTCTTTTGCTTCAATGGTTAATTTGCAAGGTAGCATATTGAGGTAGCACATTCTAACACATAGTGACAACTAATCATCTCTGTCTTTTATTCCCAAGAGTGAACTTGGTTCTGAATCTGTTACTTCTTGTTTCTTTTACTGGTGCTATAGGGACCTGCAGAGGTTATTGGTTGAGTCAATCTGGAAACATTTTGTTCACTGGACCACTTTCTCTGTCAGCTGTCTGGTATTCCTAGACATTTGCACTTATAGGGCAGAATCATGTGAAGCCCCCAGGAGCAGGAAACAAGGTGGGTGGGGCACTTAATTGAGCAGGAGGAAAAATGTGACCTTCCCTAGAATGGGATAAAAGTTGGTTATTTCGTTGTCAGTAGATTGTGCTTCCCAACAGCATGCATCAGGAACCTCTGTTTAACATATTAGCATGTTATGCACGCTCATTAAAGTAAAACACAACTTCGCCACAATTAAGTGTACCTTTGGAATTAAGTAGGCAGCAAATGAGAAACACAGGCCTTCAGAATCACAACTGCTTAAAGGAGTCATGCAGCAGGCAAAGTAGCCTTCTTGGTGGATTTGGACTGAGCAGGAGCTGTTTTTTCTTGTACGGGGAGATTTGCTGATACAGGGAACAGGAGGCATTGACAATTGGCTGTGAAAGGGGACCAGGGCATGACTGATTATGGGATGGAGGGAGGGAGGTGGCAATCTTACAAAGTCTCAAGGGGACGAGAGGGAGGAAGCTGGACTTTACAGGGAAGGTCAATGTCTATGGCTGGTAGGTCAAGCATAATTGTGAGGAGATCAAGCATTATACAGGGAAGGTCAATGATGAAATCCTGAGATTCAAGGGAAACAGAGGGAAGGTCAAGGATGATAGAGGGAGGGTTGAGGATGATAGATGGCAAGTCAATGGTAACAGGGGCCTGTTCCAGTGTGCCGGGGTATGACCAATTGTAATGGGAGTGGGGGGGGAGAAGCTCTGGGTTAATGTTAGTTTGTCAAAGGTGATGGTGGAGTTACGGGTTGAGGATCATCGAAGGCAGGGCAAGGGTGATGGAGTGAGGGTTGAGGGTGAAAGAAGAAAGTGCAAAGGTGATTGAGTGAGGATGCTGGGTGATGTCTTCAAGCTCCAGGGCACAGACATAGCTGCATCAACAAGAGTTCTCTGGAGTAAAGCTTGAGAATGGAGTGGGCCATGGTGGGGTGGATGGAAACCTGGATGTGGCCCAATGCTAAGTATAGGGACCCCTTTGTTCAAAATTGCTCAGGATAGAGGGCCTTGAAGACTGTGCTGACCAGATCTTTGCCTGCCTTTTGTTTGCAGTTCACCTCAGACGGACAAGATTGGTCAAGTACACTCAGTGCTTCTGCTAGCTCTGGCGCAGTTGTACAGGAGCCGGCAGATGGTAGCCTAGGGCTAAGCACAGCAACAGCCAAAACACCATTGGATGCCAGCAGAGACTCAGGCAGCTCAGGATTCTTGCAACCAGGGACAAGTGTGACATTGAGCATTGTCGCATAATTGAATATACTGCAGGCGATGTAACTACCTGCAAATGTCAGAGAGGCAATGTCAGAGACAGCTGAGGATGTCGCAGGCTTCCATCACTCACCTTTGCTAGCTCCTTCAGTAAGATCCAAGTTCTCATGGATTGGGAGACAGTCCAATGACAGTTGCATTAGAAGTCACTGTGGCATTGAATACCTATGCCTATGGGTCTTTCCACGGTTTCACGGGAAACATGTGTGGCATCTCTCAGTCAGCCACTCTCAGATGTATCAGTCAATGAATTTGTGCAATTCACCACAGACCCTGACATCCAGGTAGCCAGATCTGTGGCATTCATTGCCTTGACTGGATTTCCATAGGACCAAGGGGCATTTGATTCCATACATGTAGCAGTAAGAGCTCCCTGGGACCATACAGCAGCTTTCATAAACCAAAAAGACTTTCACTCTCTCAATGTGCAGCTGGTCTGTGATTACCGCAAACAAATCCTGGAAGTGTACCCTCGCTTCCCAGGGAGCTCTTATAATTCTTATAACTTCACTTGCTCTCAGGTGCCACAACTGTTTCTCCCCCTCTGCAACTGCAGGGGTGGCTCCTGGCTGACAGGGGGTGTCCTGTGAAGAGTTGGCTCATGACACGCGTGCGAACCCACAAAGCCCAGCAGAAGGGAGACACAATGCCGCCCATGCCTCAGCAAGGTTAACAACAGGACAGACCATTGGACTGCTGATGAGGTTCTGTTGCCTGGGCGGCTCAGGTGGAATGCTGCAGAATGTGCCAGAGTGAATCCCCAGGATCATTGTGCTACACAACCTTGTGCAGCAAACTGGTGAGGTCCTTACAGATGGGGAGATGGAGGATTTGGAGGCCTCCTCAAACAAGAGAGACGGGGAAGAGCCTGATGTTTATGAAGGAGTGGATGGTGCAGCTGCAGATGTGAGGGTGATGGACTGATGTGCCAGACAGGCCCATGACACACTCATTACAACCAGATTCCAGGTAAAATGAGACCCTCACAAGATCTCTTGATCTCCTCTGCAGTGTAAGTCATGGTGTAAGTGTCAGCAGAGCTGGAACACTGTTTCCAGACCAACATATATTTCTATGACCTCGGGTACCTAAAAGGAAAAATGCTTCAAGCCCTTGGCATGAGCATGGTTTTTATGGAAGCCACATCCACTTGTGAATTGAAAGGAAGTGGCACATGACTCAGTGACAGTCACTCCAAAAGCTGGCAATGCCTTGCTAAGAACTCTGTGCTCACCTATCACATATGGAATACCTCAGCTGGAGATGCTGTTTAGACAAACCGTACCTGATACATGATAAGCAGGTGAACATGACCTGCTGGTTTGCCAGCTGGTTCCAAACTTCTAACTTTATAGAGGTTGCCTAAAATATAAACCCGCACATGTTGAGATACTTAGAGATGTCACTACTTTTGATGCTACATAATGAATAGTGTTTCTATAGGCCCACTTCATCCATCATTGATCATCCATGAAGTGCTACACCCTTAAGTGCACCCATCAGTTTGTACAACTCCCAACATAATGACCATTCAGCCACAGATGAATAAAGTGATCCAAACCATGGGCAGGATTTTTGGGGCAGGCCCGACATGCCAATGCGTAAAATGATGCGTGATGTCATCAGGCGTGCATCCCGATGTCATCGTGCTGTCTCACGATGTTTCATTCGGCGGGCACTCGCTGGAGTCGGCTGCGCGCCCGCCAATATATGAACGGCCTATTAAGGCCATTAAGGAAGTGATTAAGCTAATTCTTAACGCTGTGTGTCCAACCTTAAGGTTGGTGGGCAGGTGGAAAGGCCAAGCAGCCTTCACGTTTTTTAGGAAACATCATCCACGAGTGAGATGAGGTTTCCTAAAGCTTTTATTAATTTAATTTAAAAATTTTCCTACATATAAAAACATGTCCCAGCTCATATGACACAGTCACATGAGGGGACATGTTTAAATAAATTTTTACTCCATGCATTTAATATTTTTAGTAGCGATTCAATCTTTCTGAGGCAGCTCCGTGCCTCAGGGAGATTGAACTGCTCTTTTGCGCGCATGTGCGAAAGACCCGCTGGCCCCAACTCTCTCTCTTCCCCCCACCCACATATGTAGCGCTGAGCACTGCCACTTGCATCTTACACTCGGCGGGCCTTAATTGACCCGCCCACAAATAAATGGCGGCACGGAGCCGATTGCAGGTGCCGATTGGCTCCGCGCCTGCCCCCACCCTAGCCCGCCTGCCCGCTGCCTGAAAGATTGGTGACTTATACTATCCATAGACTGACTAGACTCCCCAGCATTATAATTTTTTCATATTATGTTTTCCAACACTATACATTGATGCAACTTTGACACCCACATCTGAGGTGGAGGTAGCCTGCTGAGTGCTGTGCCTCATTACCTGAGATGACCTTGGCTACCATGTTCTGGTGGTCTAAGGCCTAAAAGGCTCTGGCCTGCTGACAGTCTGCTGAACAGGTGCAGGATGGAGGAGGTGAAGTCACTAGCAGACGGGAGGAGGAGTGGCAGCAATCATTTGGAGTGCCCGGAGATAATGCCACTGAGGCAGATTGCTGGTGCTCCTCTTCCACGACAGTGCATGATGGCACCTTCCTAACTCCAGGAGGACAAAGGCACCTGGAGGAAGGCTGAGGTGCCTTGTTCCCCTTTTGCCTAGTGACTGCTGAATAAAAGCCATGGTCAGAGTGACAGAATGCAGGTCTGAGCACATATCCTGCAGCCACTGAATGTTCTGCTGGACCTGGCTTCCGATGCCAATCACCAACCTTTCTATGGAGGAAGCCAAGTGCTTGCATGCTGAAGCTATGACAGCACTCAGGACTTAAGCAGACTTCTCCACCAGATCTTCTCCAGTTCAAGGCTGCACATGGCCTTGGTCATTTCCACCAGATTTTCCCCGGCCTGTCTCTGCATCCCCATCAGGTTTCTTATGGTTGATTCCAGAGGCTCGTCATCAACATGGGGCTCAGCATGGACTTGGTTTCCACCGGTCCTCTGATGTCAGGGACCTCAGCTGTCTCAACCTCCATCAGCTGTGGGGACGTGTCTGTGATGCGCTCACCACATTGTGATCCCAAGCCTAATGGCAAAGGCATACCCAGCAAGGTGGATGTTTCTGTGATGGTGGAGACTGTGTGGGGAATGATGTGACAGTGCATCCTCTGAGTGTTCCATCTCACCATGCTCAGAGTTGGAGGTCGAGCCTCTTCCATTTCCCCTTGCTTCAAGGACCTGCAGTGGAGAACACAAAGAATTATCAAGGTTATGGACAATCTCTTTTCCTATCATGGATATCATGTATAAGTCAACTTGTCAACACGAGTTTGGAGGCATCCTGACTCAGCGGCCTTGAAATTCCAGCCTCTCCACCTGCACAGATTCATCATCCTTCCTCCCCAGCTAATTCCACAGCCTCCTCTTTTGCAGGGTTAAGATCCTGATGACGGGGGCACCGCCACCATTTTTGACTGTTCCTTGATGTTCTACACTCCTTTTTCCTGCAGTTGTTTGGGTGATTTAATGTTATCTAATTTGAATCTATATAGTATTTCTGTTATATTCAGTGATTTATTTTAATTTGCAACTTCCTCCAGCTAGGAAAGCACAATGCTGCAAATTTACGTTACATATTTCAATTCGTACATTGGTTTATCGGGGTAAAAATTGTCCAAAGGAACATTGGATGCATCCAATGGGTCGGGTGGCGCCTGCCCGCTGACCTAAAAATCCTGCCCTTAAAGTCGTGATTTTCAGGAATGCAACCACAAATTTAAGTGAGGACTTAATGTATCATCCCAATGAGTACATAACCGCTTTATGAGCATGCAGGCCTCAGGCAGCTCCTGACATCTCCCTAGTAAGTGTTCCATACATGCACTGTCCTGCAACTGGTTCAACTCCCACAGCATGAACTGGCTCCCATACATTTAGTCCATGTGATCCTAAGGCATGCAACCCAAACTCCTGCCTGGCATACCTCTACACCCTAACATTTCCATTTCTTGATGCCCTATGAGTGTCACTTTGCAGTGACTGCACGGTGTCACTTACCCTTGCAGAGTGCAGGCAGTCATTTCCTGCATTGCATCTAGTCATGCTTTGGGACCCTACGGCTGCTAACCTCCACTGTCATCACTGTCCAGGCCACCGTGGTTGGGCAGTGTAGGGCTTCGTGCTGCCATCACTGGACCTCCTATCGATTTCAGCTGGCCTGGGAGAAAAGCTGCAGGGAGGCATCATTGAATGGTGGAGCCACTCTTTGTCTGCGTTCAGACATTCTGCAAAGAAAATTTAGTGGGTGACAGCAGGTAGTTGGGATGGATGTGGGCATGGGTTTGGTGGTTGCGGGGAGGGTTGGGGGGTGGGGTAACAGTCAGTTCCAGGGATCCAAAGGGACGGTTCAGAGGTGGGGTGTAGCAGCAGTTCCACTTGGAAAATCTCCTGAAAACCAGGCATTCTAATGTGCTGAAAGGCTGGGAGTGGATGCCTGTCCGGATGCTGTTTAAATATGGCATCCAGACCTTTGACCTCATTAGGTAAGCTGGAACTGATGATTTTAGTCCTGTCCTGCTGCATAATTGGCTGGGCTCCTGGAGTATGAACATCTGACTGGCTGGCTACTGTATAATTACACGTGGCCAGCTGTCCTGCCTACAAACGTACATTTGGCCCCACTGTCAGGATTCTCAACAACAGAGGAAGTTGTAGTTGAGGCTTTGCACTTTTGTGGTAACAGATTTATTTTTTGAATCCATGGCTAAGCATATAACAAAGTTTATAGTTTTTTAGAATATTTCCAACAAATGCAATATGTCCATTAATTTGATTTATACTGCAAGGATGGCAATTTTTTCTTCAATATTAACTTTAGTGTTCATTGCACACAGAAATTTCATGCCCTATTACACTTGTGATATTTGTCAATGGAATCCATAGAAAAGAGAGGAATTGTAAACTCCTAATTGTTTCTCGTGAATGCAGTATAAGCAGTAGGGAGTGCTAGCCGTGCATTGTAAGATATTAGAAGAAAGAACAGTTTTGTACTTAGAAGAAGGTAATGGAAGTCATTTTGAACTGCGGCAAGAACAGAAAACAGGCAATTGTGTATCAGCCACCCATTATACATCCCACCTGATTTAATTGAGATAGATCATGGATGAGCGATCCACAGCTGTCAGTTTTCCGACTGTGCCAAAAGTGAAAATTACTCCAATGCATTGAGTTGCAAATTTATGAAATACTGCTAGTAATCTTGGGGGAATGAATGTTCAATAGATTCCCCTAACCTCCCCTTGTGCTTTGTAGCAGACGCATTAAGGTGTTTAAACTAATGTTAAAATAATGGATGGAGGGATGTAATACAAATGTATTGAACATTTATCCATTATTATCAATAACAGTAATTTCTAATCTATTATCTTTGTAACTGTTATAACAAGTATAATTAACAGTTGTGCTGAGAATATTCAAGGCAACTGATGGAACATTTAGTTCAGAAAAAAGTAAAAACCCAAAAACAAAAACAAAAAATGCTGGAAATACTCAGCAGGTCTAGCAGCATCTGTGGAGAGAGAAAGAAAGTTGACACTTGGAGTCTCTATGACCCTTCTTCAGAGCCCAAAAATCCTGTCATCCAACAACAAAACGTTGTGTCTCTGTATTTGTTATTCATCATCATAACATGTAAAATGTTTTGTTATTGGAGGCACTACACTTCAAATGAGGAAATAAACCCAGGCACAGTCAAAATAAAATAAATCAAATTTCCTTGGTAGCATTAGAATGAGCTATAAAGTGAATTCCATATCCAAAGTGGCACAAATTGGATACATTTTAGTTAAATTACAAATACCTACACTCACCAAATTTATTTAACCTAGTCTCCAGGTTAACCTATGCGACAAAGTGCTCTGTCTGTCTTTCTGCATGTACACTGCCATTTTCACACGCCCAATTGTAAATTTCTGCAGGATCATTGCAGGTGAACATGCACCCTGCTAAAGATGTATCTTAACAAAATTCAGGGGAAACAAGCAACTACAGACTCTGTTTTCCTCTGTAGAAAAAGTTTAATGATAAAGGATCTGCAAGTAAACAGTTGAGTAAGGCATCTTACTTTTGTGCTAAAATGTGAAAGCTCACCCATGAAGCAAATGTTGCTTGTTAAGGATTCTAAAGTACTTGTTAAAGGAAAATGAAGACTAATTCATGGTGTTTCATTCATGTTGGAATAAATACAAAGAATAGATTCATTACTCACCTGAGTTCATCTTGCAAATGAAGAGAACTATTTCAAAGGTTCTACAGAGAAATGACAAGAGTGAATAATGTTTCATTTTTATCATCCCGACAGTGTGGATGTGGCCATTGTCAGTTATTACATAATAAAGCAGGAACTCAGGCCAGGATTTTGCCAACAATGTGCTGTTCCTGACATTGTTACTGGAACTATACACCTCTTATGCTTTCTCTCTTTTTCCTGTTTCCCATTGCAATTAAAATTCGCGGTGCCGGCTGCATGAATGGAAAACGCGTGTGATTCAGCAAAGGGTAAGCTTTTCATTGATGAAATCTGTCATCAGCAACACAACAGGTATGGATGGGCTATAAAAGAGCCTCCTGGTCAAACAGGGTGGCTCTGCATCATGGTCAAAACTTTCTTGTGCAAATATATTTCTATAAACATAAGACTTGAGAGCACAAATGTGGCATGGGTGTTTTTCAAAATTAAATTTCACTTGTAAATATTTCACATGACATTGGTTTTACTTTTTTCATGGCCATTTTGGTCTCATCAGGGGCAAGTAAAGATCATCAGACCTTTAATTCCATTTATTACATTCAAATTCTACTCTCTGCAGTGGTAGGATTTGAACGTCAGTCCCCAGAATACTAGTTGAGTGACAATACCACTATGCCACCACCTCCCCCAATATACTGTTATACCTACTGGCATTTATTGTTACAGAAGACCTAGGGACATGCCCTTTATTGTGGAAGAAACGATGTTGTGTTTTTCTGTTCACTCTTTATAGAATGTACATATTAATGTCCAGTTGTACTCGTCACTCTCTGGGACATAGCCACTCTGCATATGGAATTCACTTTATAGTTCACTTCTAGTGCCACCAAGGAAATTTGATTTATTTTATTTTGCAGGTACAGCTGGCCCTTCCTTCTATGCTTTGTAAGCGAGATTGTCAAAGATCACACTCAGTGGGGATAACTGAAAGGCTATAGATGAACTCAAAACCCTGTAAGGACTCTGCCAGCCAACACCCTGAGATGGACCCAAATGTAGCAAGTACTGACACCACCCTTTAGGCCCTTCACTTTCTTACCTTGACTGACTGTCCCCACTACCCCGTCACCACACCAAGGATACCAGGCTCTTAACTCCTCCATGCCCTTGCCCCCACCCTCTGTCCCCTCCTGGATCCGTCATCCATTCCTCCATGCCCCAACCCCACCCCACAACCCTCATCATCACTGACTCACCCTTACCAGTTCACCAATTCTGAGCCTCCATGCAAGCTGTCATTCTCCTGCTCCCCCTCACTCCACCATTCCCCCATCCCCATCCAGGTGCCATAGAGTTCAACAAGGAAGACCATTGACCTCAGACATAACTGAACAAAGCTGACTGGTGCACACCACCTTTAAACAACCATGAATTGGCAGCCCCAAAATTACCATGCGCCACTGACATTATCTTATTGGTAGGACTTCCTTAAAAACTATTTCACATTATTGAGTATTAATGGCATGTAAATGTATTACCAGTCTAAACCCACCACAGGCTGGCATAATGCTTGACATGCTGCAAACACGCTGGTAACTATATTTCTGCATCTCAACTCGCAGCCAGGAAATGAAAATTTCACATCCCGCTTGATTAAGTCACCCCGCACACCACATTTCCAGCTCTTGCAGGCTCCATACAATCCCTCTCCCCTGCTCCTTAGCCTAAGATCAGTCTGCATCTACCTATGAAAATTTCAGGAGCAATCATCAGCAGCAAGAAAGGTAGACACAGTTTTGCCTTTTTGTTTGCTTCCCTGAGGTATAAAACGACATTAACTGTACACAGTCATTGTCATGATCCATAAAATGGGCCTTAGTATCATGTACAATTTTCCTAAGATTTATCAACATGACAACAACAACCATCAGAATATTATGCACATCAATGTACACTTTTCTGAGTGCATTTATGGGTGAATTCACCAATTTTGCATTGACATTTGACTAAGAGTGCTTTGAATGCCTGGCCTATGTGTTATTTATGCTCAAGTAACAATGTAAGCATTTTCTTCATCCATAACTTAAAAAGTAATTGTTTGAAGCATCACGTGTACAATTCTCTTATGACCGTATAAAGACAGTGTCTTACCTCAGCGCCCTTTTTAAAGTCATGAAATACCTTCTACATTTCCTGCTAAGTACCAAAAGTGACCGACCCCAACTTCATGCAACCCACAATGTACTGACAAGCTTTTGGTGTCCTGAATATGTGTTTATAAGCCACATCCCAAGCCAATGAGTTGAATACACTTCTGAAGAACACTGCAAATGGGTTAGTTGCTCTGCTTTCAAAACGTTTACCAAGAGCAAAATGTTTGAATGTTTTTTATTCTTTCATAGGATGTGGGGATCACTGGCAAAGCCAAGATTAGTTGCCCATTCCTAACTGCCCTTGAACTGAGTGACTTGCTAGGCTCTTTCAGAGATCAATTAAGTCTACTTACAATGTGTCACATTTAAAGAGCATTTATTTGAAATGAAGAAGACTGAAATTAACATTGTTATTAACATATGTATTCTCAATGGCCAATTCTTATGTGTTAATTCCAATAAATTTAGATTGCACAAAATTGAAAGCAAAATTGCAACATAACAGCACTACTAGTCCATAGAGGCAACTCTTTTCCTGAAGGGAGAAAATATGCCTCGATATCATTTAGTACAATTTTTACCCTCACCCTCTGCAATCCACCACCTACTAATGCATAAGGGAACAGACAGATCTTATACATTCACTTATCTCCTGATGTAATGTCACTGTTGCACAGTGCATTAGCATTGAGCATATGGTTCATTAATGTAAATATTATTGTAATAATTGCATGCTGTTTGAAATAGAATCAAAATGGTTCATAAATAAAGTGAAATTAATCTGTGTGAAAGAAAAATCATTATGACAATCCAGCTATGAAAGCATCTCTAAAAGCCTATGCACCATCTTCAAGGTTCAAGTCAGGACATTGATGCAACACTCTGCACCCACTTGGATGGGTATGGCTGCAACAACACTCAAGAAACGAAACACCAGACAGCTTTGAACAGTGCTAGATTTGACAATCCTCCCACTGCTCCATTATTTTCTCCTTCCACTATCTGTGAATTATGTTTGCAGTATCTAGTATCTACAAAAGGCTTCAACAGAACTTCTCACTCCAAAACCCTCTACTGTCAAAAAAGACAAGAGCAATATGATCAACGAGCACCATTATTCCAAGTCACAGATGTGGAAACTGCCGGAGAGAAATTCTTTTGCAGCGCTTGACAGACTTAGCTTAAATCCTGGGAGCAGGTAGCAGGCCAGCTCTTCAATGGCGCTAGGCAAACAAATTTCTGTCCCTGCATCAAAGAAACACACTATTTGGCTTCACTGCTCTATACCAATGTTTACATGTAAGCCTCCTTTCACTAATTACCTCTCCCCACCCTGCCCCTTGTCCTTCTAGGTGGTAGTGGTCATGGGTTTGGAAGGTGCTGTCTAAGGAACCTTGATGAATTCCTGCAGTGCATCTTGTAGATGGTACACACTGCTGCTACTGTGCGTCGGTGATAGAGGGAGTGAACGTTGGTGGATGTGGTGCCAATCAAGCAGGCTGCTTTGTCCTGGGCGGTGTCAAGCTTCTTCAGTGTTGTTGGAGCTGCACTCATCCAGGCAAGTTGGGAGTATTCCATCACATTCCTGACTTGTGCCTTGTAGATAGTGGACAGGGTTTGCAGAGTCAGGAGGTGAGTTACTCATCACACGATTCCAAGCCTCTGACCTGCACTTGTAGCCAAAGTATTTATATGGCTGGTCCAGTTCAGTTTCTGGTCAATGGTAACTCCCAGTGTCTTGATAGTGGAGGATTCAGTGATGGTAATGCCATTGAACATCAGGGTTGATGGTTGGATTCTTTCTTGTTGGAGATGCTCATTGCCTGACACTTGTGTGGCGTGAATGTTACTTTCTACTTGTCAGCCCAAGCCTGGATATTGTTCAGGTCTTGCTGCATTTGGACATGGACTGCTTCAGTGTCTGAGGAGTTGTGAATGGTGCTGAACATTGTGCAATCATCAGCGAACAGCCCCACTTCTGACCTTACAATGGAAGGAAGGTCATTGATGAAGTAGCTGAAGATGGTTGGGCCTAGGACAATACCCTGAGGAACTCCTGCAGTGATGTCCTGGAGCTGAGATGTCTGACCTCTAACAACAACAACCATCTTCCTTTGTGCTAGGCATGACACCAACCAGTGGAGAGTTTTCCCCCTGATTTCCATTGACTCCAGTTTTGCTTGGGCTCCTTGATGCCACACTCCATCAAATACTGCCTTGATGTCAAGGGCAGTCACTCTCACCTCACCTCAGGAGTTCAGCTCTTTTGTCCATGTTTGAACCAAAGCTTTAACGAGGTCAGGAGCTGAGTGGTCCTGGCGGAACCCAAACTGGGCATCAGTGAACAGGTTATTGCTAAGCCAGTGCTGCTTGATAACACTGTTGATGACCCCTTCCATTACTTTACTGTTGATGGAGAGAAGACTAATGGGGCGGTAATTGAATGGGTTGGATTTGTCCTGCTTTTTGTGCACAGCACATACCTGGGCAATTTTCCACAGAGCCGGGTAGATGCCAGTGTTGTAGTTGTACTGGAACAGTTTGGCTAGGGGCGTGGCAAGTTCTGGAGCACAAGAGTTCAGTACTATTGCCGGAATATTGTCAGGGCTCATAGCCTTTGCAGTATCCAGTGCCTTCAGCCTCTTCTTGATATCACGTGGAGTGAATCGAATTGTCTGAAGACTGGCATCCGTGATGCTGGGGACCTCTGGAGGAGGCTGCGATGGATCATCGACTCGGCACTTCTGGCTGAAGATTGTTGCGAATGCATCCGCCTTATCTCTAGCACTGATGTGCTGGACTCCTCCATCATTGAGGATAGGGATATTTGTGGATCCACCTCCACCAGTGAGTTGTTTAATTGTCCACCAGCATTTACTGCTGGATGTGACAGGACTGCAGAGCTTAGATCTGATCCATTGGTTGTGGGGCCGTTTAGCTCTGTCTTTCACTTGCTATTTGGCACACAAGTAGTCCTGTTTTAGAGCTTCACCAGGTTGATGCCTCATTTTTAGGTTTGCCTGGTGCTGCTCCTGGCACGCTCTCCTGCACTCTTCATCCAGAGTTGATACATTGGCTTGATGGTAATGGTAGAGTGGGGGACACGCAGGGCCATGAGGTTACCGATTGTGTTTGACTACAATTCCGCTGCTGCTGTTGGCCCACAGCGTCTCATGGATGCCCAGTCCTGAGTTGCCAGATCTGTTCGAAATCTATCCCATTTAGTACAGTGGTAGTGCTACACAACATGATGGAGGGTATCCTCAATGTGAAGGCGGGACTTAGTCTCCACAATGACTGTGCAGTGGTCACTCCTACCGATACTGTCATGGACAGTTGCATTGCGACAGGCAGGTTGGTGAGGATGAGGTCAAGTATGTTTTTCCCTCTTGTTGGTTCCCTCACCACTTGCCGCAGATCCAGTCTAGCAGCCATGTAATTTAGGATGTGGCCAGATCGGTCAGTAGTGGTGCTACCAAGCAACTCTTGGTGAGGGACATTGAAGTCCCCCACCCAGAGAACATTCTGCGCCCTTGCTGCCCTCAGTACTTTCCCCAAGTGATGTTCAACATGGAGGAGCACTGATTCATCAGCTAAGGGAGGGTGGTGTGTAGTAATCAGCAGGAGGTTTCCTTGCCCATGTTTGACCTGATGCCATGAGACATCATGGGGCCTGGAGTCGATGTTGAGGACTCCCAGGGCATCTCCCTCCCGACTGTATACCATTGTGCCACCACCTCTGCTGGGTCTTTCCTGCCAGTGGGACAGGACATACCCAGGGATGGTGATGGTGGAGTCTAGGACATTATCTGTAAACCATGATTCAGTGAGGATGACTACAGCAGGCTGTTGCTTAGCTAGTCTGTGAGACAGCTCTCCCAATTTTGGCACTAGTCCCCTGACGTTAGTAAGAAGGACTTTGCAGGTCAACAGGGATGAGATTGCCGTTGTCGTTTCCAGTGTCTTTGGTCGATGCCACATGGTCTGTCCAGTTTCATTCCTTTTTTGTGTCTTTGTAGCAGTTTGTTACAACTGAATGGCTTGCCAGGCCATTTCAGAGGGCATTTAAGAGTCAACCACATTGCAGTGGGTCTGGAGTCACATGTAGGCCAGACCAAGTAAGGATGACAGATATCCTTCCCTAAAGGACATTAGTGAACCAGATGATTTTTTACAACAATCAAAATTGGTTTCATGGTCATCTTTGGACTTTTAAGTCCTGATTTTTATTGAATTCAAATTCCACTATCTGCCATGGCGGGATTCGACCTCAGGGCCCCAGGGCATTACCCTGAATCTCTGGTTTACTAGTCCAGCGACAATACTCATTATGTCTCCCCTTCAATCAGTTAACGCTATCTGTTTCAACCACTCTATGTTCTCACCACTCATCATATAAGGAAATTCCACCTAAGTTCTTTGTGTGATTTTGGACATTTATCACTGTTCCTTCATTGTAGCTGGGTCAAAATTCTGGAATTTTCTACTTAATATCATTGTGAGAGCACTTTCAGGACCAGGAGAGAATCAGTTCATGATAGCCCTTCACCACTTTCTTAGGGCACTAAGGATGGACAATAAATCTGGCCTTGCCAGCATCACCCACATCCAAGAACAATTTTGTTTATAAAGTAGTAACATAGGAGCACTATGTAATCTTTCTAATAGACTTAGTTCAAACTTTGTGTTGCACTTTTGGAGCCAAAATGTTTGTGCCAAATTCAAAATTATCCATTTATTAACTCATAATGGAATCTGGGGTATTAAGGGAGTGAGGGAGAAGTTACTGAAGGGGGTGGTGGTGTGTGTCAGCTTCACCTCTGACTTCTGAGCAGTCCGAATCGCTCCCACTCCCTGAGTTCTGGAACTTGGACTTATTTGGGGGTTGTGACAAAGTGCAGCATACAACTGGTTTTGGTGCAAGAAACAAAACTGGGTTTACTGAAGTCACAAATGAACTTATAACATTAGGACTACACTGAGATTATGCAGACCTACAAAGTAGTCTTAGTTAAGAATGGGCAACACACAGCATAACAAGGGAAAATCATGCTACGATTCCCCTTACCCTTGTCCCACCCCCAAAACCTAATTAAATTGAACTAGGAGAGGTCAGGGATCATGCGCACTAACCAGGGTTCCTTGACAGTTCAAAATCCAGCCAGGTAAGCCGGTTGCAGTTTTGGGGTACGCTCTTTGTGTCCTCTGGGGCCTGCTGTTCCCACGTGGTCTTGGTCTGTGGAATCTGCGAAGGCTCTTCAGTTGTGTGGAGGGCGCAGTTGTGGGTGGTCGATCTTCATGGAGGGCTACGGTTGCGGCCTTGTTGTCTTCGGTTGAGCCTGCCACTCCGTGCCCCTCACCGTGATGTTGCTTGCGGGCCTGCAAACCTTCAGATCTCCTCCCTCCGCTTGGCTCAGCTCCCTGCTTAAACTCGACTTCAACCACTCCCAGCTGTCCACTGCCCTGTGTCAGCTTTCAAAACTGCTCACCTTTCTATGTCAGCTTTCAAAACTGCTCACCCTCCTAACTGCTGGCCCAGTGATACTGTTTTTTTCAAATTTCTTATCTGAAACCAAATCAAGGTTAGTTCTTTGTCTGATTTGGGCTTCTTCAGGTGATTGTTGTCTCGTTACTTTTAATGGGCTCGAATGATGTTTATCATTGATTTCCTGCCCCCGTAACTCGTCTTGAACTGAAAGCCATTGCATATGTGGAGTATTGATGGGTTTGTATTATTGCATTGATTGTTGTCTTCCTGCCTTATTAGTTAGTAGTGATTATTTATGCAAGATTTTGATGGGCTTTAGCTTTGTGTGAGATGGAGTCTTTTTCTGGGTTAATTGTTTTACAGGGAAGAATGCGTATTCTGTCTCCTCTCGTTGTCTGGTTTCAGGTAAAAGTCCAAAACTCATATCCTTGTTGATGATATGAAAAATGTGGGAATTTTGAGAACCCTTCAGCACCCCTGTGATACTTAAACCTTGCTTCAAGTATCATATGAGAAAAAAAAACAAAATTCCCAACCCTCCATAGTCAATCTTCCTCTGTAATTACCTATCTGAGATCTCATTACACATACATTCCCCATTCTTTAAAATGTGGTGTACGTAAGCATGCATAGACAAAATACAGTTATTTACATACATCCAAACATTTAGCGGGTCCAACACCCCACTTGGTGCACATACATCTTTATTAAAAGAAAACAACAAGTAAAAGTCTTTCTTAAAAATAACTGAACATTAAAAAAACAACAATCTTTATTCAGGAACACATAGAAAAAAATGAAAGTTTCAAATAGGTGTATCTCTCTCCACCTTAGTATAATGCTTCTTCCAGGTCCTTTCATTTTGGAACTCTAAGATTTTGCCTTTTCCCTTAAACTGAGAGCACAACAGGTACCACACTATTCCCAGCCGGCAAACCACAAGGACATGGGAAGCCATTCTGACCCATGAAGGGACCTCTATGTTTTCGAAAATGTCCCACCAGGGTGGGACTGTGATACCTTGAATCTCTCCCTTTATCTCATGTGTTTTCTGCTGCAAAGTATAGAAATACTTTTGGGATAACTCTACAGCTTTTAGTAGTTTAGTAAGATGTTCTGATAGAGGGGAAATTTGGTAACTGAAATGTGTAACAGCTTTGTAGGTTGGTAATGTTTTCCCTAACAGTGAGGTGAACAGTGGAGGGTTCAGGAATGGGGACAATTCATTCCTAGGCCACTTGAACTTCTGCCTCGGGTTTAAAACAAAAACTGCTATCACTTACTGGACACTGGATGTGCTGTCCAAGCTGATGGTGGGGCGCACTTGTGGTGACACAATATGTCCCACCCCCTATATATGCTACCTGTGGGGGAACATGGCCTTGTGCCACTACCTCCATGGTACAGTTTATAGGCCGTGCACCAGCATTTTTAAACCCACACTGTGGTCTGGAATAGGCGTTCAAGTGCTGGAGACACAGTACTACGGGCGCACCCCGGCTCTGGCACCCAGAGCGGTCTGTACCTGTCATCATGTACTCCCACTTTATGACGTAAGGTAGGACCGCAGCGAAATGGAGATGTGCACCCCCTTGAATGACTCCAATGTTCTCCACCCTATATACCGGTGCAGGTCAGACTTTCCCACCCATGACCGGCATCCTCACTACTATACCCATGATGGTGTGGTTGGAGCGCCCACAATTTACTGGGACAGGGTAGGCTTCAGAGGCTAGGCGGAACTGACATGAGCTTAGTGAATTCTCAGATGGGTGGAGGCCTGCGAGGTGCTTGTTGCTGATCCAGGAAGGGAATAAACCTTGCTTTAAATCCTCCAGGTTGCTGCAGCCCTCGCCCAGCAACCATGCCCCGTACAGCACGCACACCTCATTCTGTGCAGCCTGGTCTGATGCATTCCTATCCTCTCGAATGAGTGCATTCGCTGTTTTGGTGTGCCTTTCCAACTCAGCAATAATCTCCTATAAATGGACCGTCATGGCCTGGTCCTCATGTAGCTCTGAGCCTATTACTGTGTTCTCCTCTGTTAAGATTTTTCTTAATTGTGTTTTTAAACCGTTTATTTGTGTTTGCAATTCTATATCATCCAGACTGTTTATCACAGAGGATCCTGTAGTATATGCTGTGAAAACATCATTCCAGGTTCCCCTTCTTTGTCTCCCCGCATTGTTAAAGTACTCAGTGTGGGTAGTGTACAGTTCTGTTTTGTCTACATTGGCAAGATCGAACTCATAGAATTTCCTGAACATTTCTCTTAACAGGGCCTGGTATAGCTGTTCTGTCCCCTTGGGGCACCACTCAGGTAAGTGTAACTCTGTGAGGTTTAGAATCATGGAAGCTACCGCGTAATGTACCCCCTGGTATAGCACCTTTTTGGTCGGCACTAGTACCAGTCCATTCCCTGGTCCCTTGGTGGTGGCAGGGCAGTTCTCCATATGTGTCCTTACTGTCGGGGCCATGGGCAGGGACCTGTGGGCGCGTGTCACGAGTTCAGTGGCCTTAACTGAGGCTGGAGAGGATGGGGTTATGCAAGTGTGTAGGTGGGAATCCCACTCCAAACCCTTCCCCTTGTCCAGCCATGCTGCAGAAAAGATAATGGATACGCCCATGGGGCAGGTCTTCCGCAATCCCCACATTCAGACACAGATTCCCTGTTCCAATTTCTACCACTTGTCCCAGCACATGCTCACCCCCCCCCCCGCATCATTCCTGGTAATGGTCCGATGAGTGTCATTCCCCAGTGGCTGCCAGTCAGCTGTACTGTCCCCCATGTCTCTGCTCAGCTTCCTGAGCCACCATCACCTTCCCAGGGGAATCTGTCCTCTGCAGGTCAGGCACACGTGTTTCCCCTCAATGACCCAAACCCGTGTGGCCACAACCTGTATGCTGGGGCAGGGGAGGCAGGCCACCCGTATGTGAACCTGGTCTGACTGGAGTATCGGGTGGAGTTAGATCCCAGCCACCCTGGCCATCTTCCCACACAGGAATAGGTAGTGATCTCCTCCACGTTACCTTCGCTTCCTCTCGCAGTCACAATCGGTGCTCTCTCCCCTGAGCACCCAAAAACGTGGGAGTTCTCCATGCCTCCCAGTGGCCATTCCTATCAGGGTGAGTAGGGGTATGTCCCCATCTTATCAAAATCCTTTCTGTAGGGAGACATAAGAGCATATAGCCAAGTCCCGAATGGACTCACTGGCTTGGGTAAAGCATAGTCCAGTCTTGCAACCTCGACTCAATACAAACACTCTTAAACAATAATACTTAAACTACCAACCACCTTATTTAAAATTTAACTAAAAACACCCAAGCTTAACAATCTCAAAATTAAATAACAGAAGCTATGTACATCTGCCACCTGTCCCCGGGCGGCCAGGTTAATCCCTGTTCGGGCTACAGTACACTACCCCCTTCGGTGTGGCCGCCCTGTCCTGTACCTTTGGTCCCTCGCAGCCTGCGCCTGCTGGCTGGGGACCTCTGTCCTCAGATTGATCCCTGACTTGAGGGGCTGCCTTCTAAACTGGGGAACCAGTGACCACGGTTTCTTTGGCCGTGGCATTCGTGGGGACCTTCTCGGGACTCTGGCTGGTGGGGGTTTACTGGCAGGTGGGTCTTCAACCCGAGCCATTGTCTCATCTTGTGCAGTGTATGAAATCTTCACTGCCACTGGCTGGGGATTTCTATCCTCAGGCTGTACCTCTTCTAAACCTGTGTCAGAGGTAGGTAACTTTCTGCCCTCAGGTCCCACCTCGTCTGAGTCCCAGATGAGCGGGGGAGTGTCGCAAACAGTGGGTGGGATGGCCCTTCCCTTAACAGAAGCCACTGCACCTGCTTGTACTGTCTGTGAGTTTGCTTCTGCTGCAGGCTGAGGATTTTTATCCTCAGACCTTGCCCCAACTGGCTGTTCCCTTCTCTCAGATTTAAACAACTTACATTGGTTCCCATTCCTACCCGTGACTGCTGCTATATGACGGGGCCCATATGGGTCCCAGAAAATGCCAGTGTGGGCACCCTCCTTAGCCAGCACGTTGGCCTGCCGGTTGCCCTCACTCCGGGGTTCTGTGGAGGAATGGGCTTTCACCTTATGGATGAAAACCTCCCCTCCCTCCCCCACTGCTGCTGGCTCTAGTCAGGGTTGTGGGTGAGATGGGGCTGATGGTGGTCAGCGCGCGGTGGTGGCTGCTACCTTCCCTGGACCAATCAATAGGGTTCTCATGGTGCCAAAAATGACTCAACCATGGCGGTAGGGATTTCTATCTCTGCCTTTTGGGCTGGGGTTGAGGAATTCTTTCCCTTGTTATCTTTCTAAGGATTCTTACACTCCTCCCTCCAGTGTCCATTCTTCCCACACCCATAACAGTTGAGCTTTGTGCTGGAAGGGTTATTCCCTTCCTGATGCCACTCCTTCCTACCCTGGCCGGGTTTCATTTCATGCACTTTCCCTTTAGGTGGGTGTGCATCGGTTCCTTTACCATTACGGTAAGCTATGGTCAATAGTCTGATTACTGTGAGTTCGGTAGTCATGAGATTCTTTGGGTCAAACTACATTCCTGCCGCAGCCTGGACCTGTGGCAAGCTGTTTGCCACCAGGCAACAGAGCCAGTGGGCCCACTGATCCTGGTCCAGGTTAGCCCGGTTAGGCGTCCCACTGCATGCGCTCCTATAGACCGGCCACAACCTGTCGGCAAAAGGCTGCGGGTGTTCTCCTACGAGCTGCATTGTTTTTTTCACCCGGGAGAAAGGACTTCCCTCATTCATCCCCATGGCCTCAAGAACTTCCTCCTTGAGCTCCCCATAATCACACTGTCCCATCTTACATTGGTCTGAAAGGGACTGGAAGAACTTAGTCTCCAGGGAGAATAGCAGCATTTTGGCCTGTTCAGCATCATTGCACTCGTGGATGCTTGCTGCTTGTTCCACTTCCCTGAAGTGGACCGAGGGATCCCCATTTGCTGCAAGTTTAGTTAAATGGCTTACCATGGCCCTAAGCTATTGGGTGCTGTGGAGAACTACGAACTGGTTTTGGAAGGGTCCCTCATCCCCATTATCAACGGGCAGGATGAACCATTGCTGCCGGGCCAGG
Organism: Carcharodon carcharias; assembly: GCF_017639515.1. Classification (NCBI taxonomy): domain Eukaryota; kingdom Metazoa; phylum Chordata; class Chondrichthyes; order Lamniformes; family Lamnidae; genus Carcharodon; species Carcharodon carcharias. The sequence continues at coordinate 61,077,353 of NC_054472.1, read as the reverse complement.
CAAATCAGCCCCGGTCCCAGCCTCTCTTGCTGGGGGTTTTCCTTCTGAGCTTCTGCCCCTAATTCCACTCCACCCCCCAACCCTGCCAAATTTCACTAAAGTTTGGCGCTATGGGTGGTGGTCATGGGCCCTCCTCCTCCTCAAATGTGTAGTCCCTTGGCACTACCTGTGATGTCTGAACCGTCCTCCCCAAGTTCTCTATGAAGTTGACCTGGGCTGCACTAGGGCTTATGAGGCACACCATGCCTTTTGCCATCAGTAGAGCCAGGTTCAGACTCTCTATCTGCTTCTGACAGGGGCCATGGTCTGCATCCTCAAACCCCTGTGCGCTCACTATCTTATAGGCTGCCTGTAAGCCTTTTACTTTCTCCTCCTGTTCTCTTACTTGTCTTGCTAGGCGGGCATTCTTTTCCCGCAACCCCAGCTCATTGTTCTTGGCCTCGGTGACCTGACACTGTAAATATTCCTGCTGGGTCTTATGCTTCCCCATTAACCGAACTGGTTCAGAGCCTACAATGCTAACAGTAACTTCTCCCCTGCTAGGGCCTTTGTTTGGACTTCCAGGGCTGACTCCCGAATCTCAGCTGCCTGTACTTCAACGAGCCTCTCCAAAAGCTGGATCTGTTTCTTGAAGCACATCAGCCAGGCTGCCTTTTCTATGGATTATTTATGCTCCTTCCCATCTGTCCATTTAGCTGCAGCACCTACAGTCACCCAGCCTTTAACAGATTAGTGACCCATTTTTTTCCCATATTCACCTTACTGAACAAATAATTTGAAATCCTCTCTTCCATTACAGTTCTCTCTTCCAAATCAGTGTCCACTGCATTGCATCCCTTTTGCCAAGGTCCTGCCGCAGTCACCATTATGTAGGGGGTGGTGGTGTGTGTCAGCTTCACCTCTGACTTCTGAGCGGTCTGAATTGCTCCCACTCCCTGGATTCTAGAACTTGGACTTATTTGGGGGTTGTGACAAAGTGCAGCATACAACTGGTTTTGGTTCAAGAAATAAAACTGGGTTTACTGAAGTCACAAATGAACTTATAACATTCGGATTACATTGAGATTATACAGACCTACAAAGTACACTTAGTTAAGAATGGGCAACACATGGCATAACGAGGGAAAATCACACTACTAATTCCCTTACCCTTGTCCCACCCCCAAAACCTAACTAAATTGAACTAGGAGAGGTCAGGGATCATGCGCACTAACCAGGGTTCCTTGACAGTTCAAAATCCAGCCAGGTAAGCCGATTGCAGTTTTGGGGTATGCTCTTTGTGTCCTCTGGGGTCTGCCATCCCCACATGGTCCTGTGGAATCTGCAAAGGTTCTTCAGTTGGGTGGAGGGCGCGGTTGTCGGTGGTCGATCTTCGTGGAGGGCTATGGTTGCGGCCTTGTTGTCTTCGGTTGAGCCTACCACCCCGTGCCCCTCACCGTGAGGTTGCCTGCGGGCCTGCAAACCTTCAGATCTCCTTCCTCCTCTTGGCTCAGCTCCCTGCTTAAACTCGGCTTCAACCACTCCCAACTGTTCACTGCCCTGTGTCAGCGTTCAAAACTGCTCACCTTTCTGTGTCAGCTTTCAAAACTGCTCACCCTTCTAACTGCTGGCCCAGTTATACTGTTTTTTTCAAATTTCTTATCTGAAACCAAATCAAGGTTAGTTCTTTGTCTGATTTGGGCTTCTTCAGGTGATAGTTGTCTCATTGTTTTTATTGGGCTTGAATGATGTTTATCATTGTCTTCCTGGCCCCATAACTAGTCTTGAACTGAAAGCCATTGCATATGTGGAGTATTGATGGGTTCGCATTATTGCATTGATTGTTGTCTTCCTGCCTTAGTAGTTAGTAGTGATTATTTATGCAAGATTTTGATGGGCTTTAGTTTCGTATGAGATGACGTCTTTCTCTGAGTTGATTTTTTTAAAGGGAAGAATGCGTATTCTGTCTCCTCTCGTTGTCTGGTTTCAGGTAAAATTTCAAAAGTCATATCCTTGTTGATGATATGAAAAATGTTACTTGTAAATAATAGTAGATTTTTACAAACCTTCTCCCACACTGATTGCACGAATTAAATTTGAGAATTAAAATGGACATGATGAAAACATTTATAGTCAAAAGCCCAGTTTGGAATTTTTCACTATAAAATGGCCAGAATTGCAGAATATGATACCCAGAACATACATAAAAACTCTGAAAAATCCAGTACCACCATGTGATAATAATTGGTTTTCTCAGTCACTGTAAAAAATTGATTCTGTTTGTTACCAGCAGCAAAAAAGAAATGATGTGTTGATGGATCCTTTCTAGTCAAACCCTCTGACTACAGACTCTAATTTGGTAAATTGCAGTTTTATGTTGCTGAACCTCCCTTCATTGGTCAGGCGCTAAAGTAAAGAAAAGCAATTCCACTTGGGCAAATCTATAATTGTGCTGAGGTTTCAGAATAATTAATGAGGATATGTGGAGCTGGAATGTTTAGGAATAGATATTCACATTCATGGAAGTAATGTTCACAGTCAAAAAGATATACAGGAGATCCTTATTCATTGCATCCACTTGCTTTGAGAAGAGGGTTGACTGTTGCCCCACATAGGATACCTAATCATTTAAACTATACTTTAGTTCAATATATGGTAAGCTGGTGACTTAAATTTGGCTGCTTGTCCAGAATGGTATGGCCGGTTTTGCTTTGCTCTCATCTCAGTTAATCATATAGTCAAAGCACATATTGAGCATTTCAATCTGTCTCAGCACATTACTGAGTGTGATCAATGGTTGATAATATACTGGGAGAGGTCGCTTTGCAAAGGATCATTGTGTACTCTTGGTTATCAACACCACCATATCTGGGTCTTGTATAATTGCAATGACCCTGCATTTCAGCATCAGAGATAAATAGTTGAGGGGAATATGCGACTTTCATCTTTTCTTTAATACAAAATGAAAAAGCGAAGAGTCAAATTCTTTTTGTGGGCCTCAACTGAGGACTAATGAATAGTTTTAAACAAGTCAATGAATTTATCACTGAACAGAATTCTCTGAGGACAAGAAAATTATTCCGAATCAATATGGTCAAGCACTGTTACAGCATCCATACAGAACACCAAAGCCTCACTTTCAATCTGAGTGGTGTAAAATATTAAAAGTGGTAAATGCAAAGTCAATAAAGTTACTGGGGGAGAAGCTGGTCTATGCCTGCAATGCAAAATCACCTTGTAGTGAATCGGTAGGCAATTTTTCACCATGTCAGTTTTTACTTTCAAATGATTTGGAAAATATTTCGGAATGTTAATTTCAAATTAAGTAAAAGTGACAGAGAGATGAGGAAATGGGTCACCAAAAAGAGTCTGAACTATTGTTTTATGAACTTCAGTGTAAAGAAGATCAGGCACTGTGTAAATTCATCTGACGATTTGCTATGAGCCTGTTTCACGCTGGTGATGTGGACCAATTCCATGTCCCACTGACTTAATTTTAATCTGGACTGAATAAGGTGAATTAACTGAGTAAGAAATCTATTTTTCAATGTCAAGATATGGACATTTAAATTATAGAGGAAGACAAATGGCCAATGGGAATCACAACTTGGGCTTTTTCTGTCCCTGAATTGAAAACATTTCCAACTACTGACATCTGATTCTCAAGTAGAACTATATAGAACGGCCACATGTGCTGTAGGTAACCCACAGTGCTGTTAGGGAGGGAGTTCAAAGATCTTGAAGGAACGGCAATATGGTTCCAAGTCAGGATGGTGAGTGGCTTGGAGGGGAGCTTGCAGATGGTGGTGTTCCCATGTGTCTGCTGCCCTTGTCCTTCTAAATTGTAGAGGCCATGGATTTGGAATGTGTTGTAAAAGGAACATTGGTGTGTTCCTGCAGTGCATCTTGTAGATGGTACACACTGTTGCCACTGTGTATTGGTGCTGGAGGGAGTGGATGTTTGTGGATGTGGTGCCAATCAAGTGGGCTGCTTTGTCCTAGATGGTTTCAAACTTCTTGAGTGTTGTGGGAGCTGCACTCATCCAGGCCAGTGGGGAGTATTCCATCACACTCCTGACTTGTGCCTTGTAGTTGGTGGACAGGCTTTGGGGACTCAGCAGGTGAATTACTCTCCATAGAATTCCCAGCCTCTGACCTGGTCTTGCAGCCACTGTATTTATTTGGCTGGTCCAGTTCAGTTTCTGGTCAATGGTAACCCCAGGATGTTGATAGTGGGGGATTCATCAATGGTAATACCATTGAATGTCAAGGGGAGATGGTTAGGTTCTCTCTGGTTGGCGATGGTCATTGCCTGGCACTTGTGTGGCATAAATGTTACTTGCCACTTATCAGCCCAAGCCTGAATGTCGTCCAGGTCTTCCTGCGTATGAACACAGACAACTTCAGTATCTGAGGAGTTGCGAATAGTATAGAGCATCATGCATTCATCAGCGAACATCCCTATTCCTGACCTTATTATGGAAGTAAGGTGATTGATGAAGCAGCTGAAGATGGTTGGGCTGAGTACACTACCCTGAGTTTACATTGCATTTAAACTTATCTACGGATTTTCTGTGGGGTTTTGCACTGGAAATTGCTGCAATGAGAAAGGATTTTGGTAACAGTATTCTCTACGTGGAGATCTGGATCTGAGCAAATAGGGCAAATAACGGTACATCTACTTAACCAATCCGGTAAAAGAATCCTTTCTAAGAATCATTGACAGGAATTTTAGCAACAAAAGCAGATGGGTTGGGAATGGGGAGAATGATAATTCTATAAACCTGAACCCTGACTTCAAAATCACCTCCAGCCCACGCATTTAAAGGTTTTACAGAGGTGAGGCAAGGGCCAAACAGCCAACCTGCTCCCAGGAGACGGATTGGCAATTTAAATATTTTAATGAAGCTGATAGCCTCTAATTTACACATTTTACAGTGAATGGTTGGGGTTTCTGTGACCCCAAAGAGTGCAGCAGCTGAAATAAAACAAAAGCATCTTCAGGGAGGAAGTAATTGTCCTCACAGCCTTGCTGGCGGTATAGGTGATGCAGCAGTTCTTTCCTCCAGACTGCCCAAGCTTCCCTATATCAGGCAGCCATTCCATACAAACAGCCGGTATCAGGGATTGGTCCCACCATCCTCCAGGATTGAAATCCCACCCCCAGCTACCCTGCAACCCCTGGGGTCCGGGATTGGACTCCCTGGGATTGGAGCCCCTTGAGATTAGGGACCAAAGTTCACCCCCAGAAATTGGACCCTGCTGTGGTGATGCATGTGGCTTATCTTTTTCTGCAGCCTGCCACGGAGTGTTCCCGATCTGAATGGAAGACCAAACTGTCAATTAGACTAACCTCTGGGCAATGAACCTGCCAGGTCCATTAGCCCTACAGTGGAACTAAAAATCCACAGCATCCAAAACACTACCCTAACCTATGTAACTCATCTTTATTGGTATTCAGACAAACACATTCTGAACCATGAGGTGTCAGAATAGTTACTTCAATGCCAAGTCATATTCAGAATGTAAAATTTATAAAAGGGAGGAAGGTTGAGATTAAGAGAGATGGATACAAGAGATGGAAATAAAAAATTTAAAAACTATTTAAGTCTTTTTATTTTTAAATCTCCAACAATTATAAAATTCTGAAGGAGTGAGATAAAACGCTGTAAATTTTTGTTTTCAGTGCCAAAGAGAGTGTTTGGCAGTAATTAAGATCATGCTTTTTAACAATTTACTTACTGGAACGGGCAACCCCTGTAACTTTTTTTGAAAGGTTTAGTGGGTATCTGTCACATAAGTAGAATAAATAACACAGGGATTGACCATTTCCAACAAGACAGATTGACCAATCAGAGTTGATCTGCCTGGTTTGAATTTGAACCAATGCTTGGCAGCTAGCTGTTCCCTGGCACATTCTCCATGGCAATGCCTCTGCCAATCAGAGTGCACTTTCCAACCAATCTGCACTCTCTTCTCATGCAGTATAAATTGTTGTTCCCTTTGAGATTTGGTGTTCTTGCAACTCTGTCCTGATGAGTGAAAGATGTAAAGCTTCAACAACATCTCTTTTTTCAGCAATTCTCAAGTTGCAAATGGTATATGCTCAAATCAATCAAAATGGTGGAAAGATACTGACAGGGGGTTATTATGGGGGCGAAGGGTTCCTTGGAGAATCAAGTGTTATACTTCATTCTGAAATCAATATAAAGTGATATATGTGGAATTTTTATTTACAGCTGTCATTACATTAACCATCAATAACCATCAACACCAGATGATATTAGCTGTTTAGTTGTATGTCATCTACTCATTGAACATTAAGTTACTTTTTTTGTTCAATCCTAAAACTTCAGCTTGGACAGTCTGTGCTTCCATAAACTACTTGTGGTAGGTTCTCAGCAAGAGTGGGCCTTTGCTGATTGATCCATTGGAACTAGACCTCACCTAATTTCATAAGCCATAGGCAATGTTACCTCAGAACATTCTCTCATCAGGTATAGGTAGCCAATCACCTATATTCCTATTTACTTACTTTTGATTAAAAAAAGGTAAATTCTGGAATTCTACATAAAAATCAATGGAGCAACACCTACAGCAGTTATACTCATCTGCCCTTTAATATATTTCTAGCTTTATCATCTCTTAACTCTATTCATCTTCTTGTATCAACAAAGAGATTATTATATCTCATCCTGAAAGTTTTGTCATTTTCCCCTATAACTCTTTGACTGGATGTCTCAACAGAAGGTTAACATTGTCAACCTATGTCAAGCTATATGTAGATGTTAAATGTTAATGTAACCTGCTGGCACCAATTATTCAACAGAGATTTTAAAAACTCAACACACCTAATTATTTGAAATGAACTACCCTTTATTACCTCCTCAAAATAAAAATCAATTATTCCATCAAGGTTAAAGGCTCAACAATGCTTTAAGTACCTTTAGTCATAAGTAGTGTATAATGGCTATTTTTCTATTCGGGAAGTTGAAAAGAGAGAAGGACAGGTGACTCAGAGAGAAACGGACTGACAACTCAAAGATCTGTCATGCATAACTGGGTTTCAACATCTTTTTTACAGAATTTCAAGGAACAGCTGGAGTAGCATCAGTTTCACATAATTCCTCTATCTCATAAATTCACACAAATCCAAAATGAAACTAAAATTATGTCATGTTTTATTCATTATCAAAAGGATGCTCTCAGTCAGAATTGGTTCAAAACCTAGCACATATCTGGAAAATTGGACTGAGTTTCTAAATTTCAAACTTTTACATTTGCGTGTTATTATGAATTCAATTAATTGTGCCCCTGGGTGCTAAATTAGCAGTCTGTGGAGATTGTAAGATTTAAGGTACAGAATGTTCTAATGCTTGTTACATTGGTTCCTGCCTAATAACAAGGGTAAGACACTCTGGGAGTGTTTTGACAGGTCAAGGTCAGTGAACAGACTCCAACTTAAAGAAAGGGCTGCGGGGAGCAAATTTTAAGTCAACAGAGCCATTGGGGCAAAGGTACTCCTTTGGAGCAGTCGTGTTCTGCTGGGCATGGCCATAGGTCTGAAACTGTGCGTAGGGTCATCGAGGTCTACAGCACAGAAAAAGGCCCTTTGGCCCATCGAGTCTGGGCCAGTCATACAAGTACCTAACTATTCTAATCCCATTTTCCAGCACCGGGCCCATAGCCTTGTATGCCATGGCATTGCATGTGAACATCCAAATACTTCTTAAATGTTATGAGGGTTTCTGCCTCTACCACCCTTTCAGGCAGTGAGTTCTAGATTCCCACCACCCTCTGGGTGAAAAAATTCTTCCTCACATCCCCCTTAAACCTCCAGCCCCTTACCTTAAATCTATGCCCCCTAGTTATTGATCCTTCCACTAAGGGGAAAAGTTCCTTCCTCTCTACCCTATCTATGCCCCTCATAATTTTATACACCTCAATTATGTCCCCCTCTCAATCTCCTCTGCTCCAGGGAAAATAACCCCAGTTTATCCAATCTCTCCTCATAACTCCTCATAAAACTCTCCAGCCCAGGTAACATCCTGGTAAATCTCCTCTGCATTCTGTCTAGTGCAATCACATCCTTCCTATAATGCAGATTCCAGAATTGCACGCAATATTCTAGCTGTGGCCTAAACAGTGTTTTAAGCAGTTCCAGCATAACCTCCCTGCTCTTATATTCTATGCCTCGGCTAATAAAGGCAAGTATCCCATAGGCCTTCTTAACCACCTTATCCACCTGTCCCATTACCTTAAGGGACCGGTGGACATGCACACCAAGGTCCCTCTGATCCTGGGTACTTCCCAGGCCCCTACCATTCATCGGTTATTCCTGTGACTTGTGAGCACGTGAGCTAATGTATGCAGGAATCCAGGGAGAAAGAATTTTGGAAGGCAAGATTGAAACCCTTTGAGATGGGCTATGGTTAAAGATGTCCGACTGGGGCGACCTTTGGAGAGAATTCTCAGGAAGTATCTTCTAAGGTGGAGATTGGAAACACTCTAGAGAAAGACAAAGTTTCAGTGAGATTGGTTGACTCACAGTGGGACTAACGTCTGGGTGATTTGTTGACAAACCCATGGAATCTATTTTTGGTTGCATGTGTCATTTTCTTTGCAATGTGGTGCGTCCGACCACAGGTCGGCTGTTAATTCACATATTCCTCATACTTGCCTTGAATATTAGAGTGTAAGACAGATTTGTAAATTGTTTTATCGTTCTGTGCTTCTATAGTAACGTTTGTTTTTGTTTGTTCAAAACCTGTGCAATCTTGTGGCTTTATTCCAAAAGCAGGTGTCATGAATCTCAACCTTTATCTACTTTAAACAAGATGTTATTGGTCCCTGACCAGATCTCCCCCCTACATTCCAGGTTTTGGCCAATGATCATAACAGTATATAAAAACAAACTTCCATTTACAAACAGTATTTCAGATGAGAGGCAGAAACAGCCTGTTATATCCAAGGAAACAAGACTGTTTCACAAGACCTCAGTCAATGTCCACAAGCAGCAAGACCTGGATAATAGTGGAAATAACATTTGCACAACACAAATGCCAGGCAAGGATTGATTGCAATAAAAGAGAGCCTAACTGCCTCCCTTTGACATTCAATGGCATTACCAATGCTGAATAGCCCCATCCCTCCCCATCACCCCCATCAACACACTGGAGGTCACCATTAATCAGAAACTCAACTATGCCAGCCTTATAAATGATATAGCCACCAGAGCATGCAAGTGACTCATCCTCTGACTCACCAAAGCCTCCTCATTACCTGCAAGGCACAAATCATGAATGGGATAAATTACTATCAGCTTGCCTGGATGGGTACAGAATGTAAAAACACTCACATAGCTCAACACAACGAAGCAATCCAATTGATCAGCACCTAATGCGCTGATTTAAACATCCATTCACTTCATCATTGTGTACCGTGGCTGCAGTCTGTACTAATCTACAGGATGCATTGCACCAAGTCACTGCAGTACATCCCAAACTTGTGATCTCCTCCACATTGAAGAACAAAGGCAGCAGGTGCATAAGAACACAACCACCTCCAGTTTCCCTCCAAGTCACACAGCATCTTAACATGGACATATATCGCCTTTCCTGCATTGACAGTAAGTCCTGGGATACCCTATCTAACAGCACTGTGGGAGCACATTCACAACACTGGCAGCAGCGGTTCAAGAAGAAGGCTCACTACCAACTTCTGACAAGCATCTAGTGGTCTTGCCAGCAATCCCCAAATTCCTTGAATGTATATTAAGGAAAATTGAAAGAAAATATGTAACATTATGTTAAATATAATATGACAGACTTAAAAGAAATCAGAGATCTCAAATGCTTGTCATTTTTGAAAAGGTTAGAAATTGGGCTTTCAGTTTTGCCAGCTCCATTAGCTCTGCTCACTGAGACATCGATGGCAGCAATGCCAAGTATGGCAAGCACACCAACTGGTCCTGCTGTGCATCGACAATATTTGAAAAGCCATTGCTGTTATCTGCATTTCCATCTGTTTCTGTCTGCAGAATAGATTTGATAAATAATATGCATGGTGTCAGGATTACTAGACCACCTTGTCTGGGACTAGGATTGTAAACTTAGTCACAAAATACTGGTCCTATAAATCAAGCTTCCAATTCTGCAGAATTTAAAATTTCACATTTACATAAATACTGCTATTGCAAAATGAATAAAAATAATTTGAACATTGATATTAATGGCAGAAGTTTGCATTCATCTGACATTCCTTTCCAGTTCTCTTATCCCAGGCTTTAACACATTTATTTACATGGGTTAATGGGCCAAATTCTGTTGTCAAAATAACAGTGAGGCAAATGGTGCTCAGTTATTTACATGTAAGTTTTAGAACTTCAAGCGAGGAGCAGATGAAGGCAAAAAAAATGTCAGGAGGCTGGTGCTTCTGCAGGCTGAAGTTGTCATGTCAGGTGGTGGCAGACATCTACTATCTTGTACAAGCAGCCTAGCTGAATCTTCTGGTCGGCGAGCGGAGCGGGCCCCGCTCACCGATGTGTAAAATGACACACGGTTACATCAGGCGTGTGTCCCGACGTCACCGCGCATCGTTCAGATTTTCAGTTTGGCGGGCGCACACCAGAGTCAGCTGCATGCCTGCCGAACTGTCAAAGACCTGTTAAGGCCATTTAAATACCAATTAAAAGAATTAACAGAGCTGCCCATCCAACCTTAAGGTTTGCGCGCAGGCGAAGAGCCCAGGCGGCCTTCACATTTATCATGAAACCTCATCAACAGGCGGAATGAAGTTTCATGAAAGCTTTATAAATCAAATGAAGATTTTAATTAAAAATCTATGACATGTCCCAGCTCATGTGACACTGTCACATGAAGGGATATGTCAGAATAATTTTTTTTCTGAATTTCAAATAATAACAATTAAACTAATCTCCCTGAGGCAGCTCTGTGCCTCAGGGAGATTTCTGCACTCTTTTGCGCATTTGCGTGGAAGAGCACAGGCCCCGACTCAGCCTCCTCCCCCTGCCCACACAGGAAGAGCTCAGCTCTTCTGGGTGCGTGTAACGCTGGGCAGGCCTTAATTGGCCCGCCCACGTAAAATGACGGCGTGCAGCCAATCTCGGGCGGCAATCGGCTGCGAACCTGCCCACGCCCGCACCCAGTCAGCACCCTCAATGGGGAGAAAATTCTCCCCACAGAGTTACAGAATTATTACAGTGCTGAATGAGGACATTCAGCTGGTTGTGTCCAGGCCGGTTCTCTGAACGGCCGAGTCACACTACCAGCCTTTCTCCAGAGCCCTGCGAACATTCTTCCCTTCAGATAATCATCCAATCCTCTTTTGAAGGTCTCAATTGAAGCTGCCCCCACCACATTCTCAGACAGTGAAGTCCAGATCCTAACCACTCACAGCATGAAAAAGTTTTTCATTACGTCATTGTTGTTTTTTATGCCAAACACCTTAAGTCATACCCTTTGGTTCTTGATCCTTCCACCAATGGGAGCCATTTCTCTCTATCTACTCTGTCCAGCTCCCTCATGATTTTGAACACAGAATTACAGAATTGTTACAGCACAGAATAAAGCCATTCGGCCTATCGGATCTGCACCAGCTCTTTGAATGAGCAATTCACCTAGTGCCATTCCCCCACTTTCTACCCATAACCCTGCACATTCTAACCCTGAATCAAATCATCTCTTAACCTTCTGTAAGGAGAACAGTCTTTCAAACACCATCACACACATTGTACATCTGACAAATGGATCCTGGCATATGTTGACATTCATCATGAAACAAGAGAACAGAAGATTCAGCAGTCAGGGTGCAATATTGAACAAGATGTTAAAATGGTGTTAGCCAATAAATTTTATGTTGCATTATTAAAAAATGGAATGTAGCAATATAACATTTTGTCAAACATCCATGTGCATACCCTGGTGAATTACAATTTCTTGAACTTACACTCCCACCGCTTCTACTTGGCTCATTCAGTGTAATTTCAGCAAAGGTGCAGGGAAGCTGCCTAGATCCCTGCTCTGACTGCTGAGATGCTCTTGGCCTATGCCCTGGATCCTGAGGGCCCCACCATTGACTGCACCATCTGCCCCTGTACAGGGTGGAGACACAGTCATCAGCAAGCAAGGCAGCAAGTTATTTTCTGACTGGAGGATGGAGGGAGTGGGTGAATGGTGGCCACCTGTGTGAATTGAAAATGCTTTGAGGGAGCTCCCACTTCAATGTCCCCTTTCACCATCATCAGTCTCTTAGGCCAATACCACATCACTGCTACTACTCTATTAATGGCCACTCTGCATTTTAATGCCACAGATAAGCATCTGTCATTTGGTTTAAGACAAGTTAACATCTATTGTCTACATTGCTTTGGTCATGGCCTGCATGAACATAAGAACATAAGAAATAGGAGCAGGAGTAGGTCATTCTGTCCCTCAAGCCCCCTCTGCCAGTAAATAAGATCATGGCTGATCTGATGTGACCCTAACTCCATTTTCCTGCCTGCCCACATAGCCCTTGACTCCATTGTCAATCAAGCATCTGTCTAACTCAGTCTTGAGTTTATTCAAATTCCCAGCCTCCACTGTGCACTGGGGGAGAGAATTTCAAAGACTATCAACCCTCTGAGAGAAGAGATTCCTCCTCATCCCGGTCTTAAATGGGAGACCTCTTATTTTGAAACGGTGCCCTCTCACAAAGGGATACATCCTCTTAACATCTACCCTCCCAAGCCCCCTCAGAATCTTGTATATTTCATTCTTCTAAACTCCAGTGAGTAGAGGCCCAATAACCTGTTCAACCTTTCTCCCTGTACAGCTAAGAAAACTCCTTCATCCCAGTCATCAGCCTGATGAATCTTCTCTGAACTGCCTCCAATCAAAGTATGTCCCTCCTTAAATAAGGTGATCAAAACTGCACACGGTGTTCTAGGTGTGGTCTCACCAATGCCCAAGAAGTCCCTACTTTTGTACTCCATTCCCATTGTAATAAAGGCCAATATTCCATTTGCCTTCTTAATCACTGGCTGTACCTGTGTGCTGACTTTTTGTGATTTTTGATGAAATGTAATGCAAGCTTTGCTTGAGGTTTTATGAGGGTGAATTCTTTCTCCATGGCATATATTCTTCTAACTCCTTATGCAACCAACTCACTCACAAACAAATTAGACTATGTCATCCTCTTTGTTGTTCTCTCCAGGGCCTCCTCCTCTGCATCAGTTAGATAGGCTGGAAAGTAATGGTGGGTTGGGAACTAGGCAATGCTGGAGAATTGGGAGGAATGGTAAAGGGTGGGGTGGGGTTGAGAGGGGGTGGTGGGTGTGGTGAGTGCAGTTGTGGGTGGGAAGGTGGTGTTCCCAACATATTCTCAATGCCGTACAATTCTCTCAGCAGCAGGCAAATTCAAAGACTGTGGTCCCTCAAGGGCCACTTAAGGATCTTTTCCCACCACCATTTTACCAAGAGCAGATTGGCCCTATGCTAAAAACAAAAAAACTGCGGATGCTGGAAATCCAAAACAAAAACAGAATTACCTGGAAAAACTCAGCAGGTCTGGCAGCATCGGCGGAGAAGAGTTGACGTTTTGAGTCCTCATGACCCTTCGACAGAACTTGAGTGAATCCAAGAAAGGGGTGAAATATAAGCTGGTTTAAGGTGTGTGTGTGTGTGTGTGTGTGTGTGTGTGGGGAGGTGGGGGGGGGGTGGGGGTGGGGGGGGGTCGGTGGGGAGGCTGTTGGGTGGGCCCTATGCCATAGGCAGAGAAGTATGAAGTTATTTTGTTTGGTAGGAAGAATGAGGAGAGGCATAGAAAATTAAGAATACAATTTTAAAGAGTGTGCTGGAGCAAACGGACCTGGGGATGGATGTGCATAAATCATTGAAGATGGCAGGACTCTTAAAAAAGAACAGATAATAAAGCACACGGATCCTGGGCTCTGTGAACAGGGGCAGAGTACAAAAGTAAGGAAGTTATGATAAACCTGTATAAAACACTGGTTCAGTCCCAGCTGGAGTATAGTGTCCAGTTCTGTGCACTACACTTTAGGAAGGATGTGAAAGCACGAGAGAGGGCGCAGAAAAGATTCAAGAAAACTGTTTCAGGGATGAAGAACTTCAGTTATGTGAATAGATTGAAGAAGTTGGGGCTATTCTTCTTGAAGAAGAGAAGGGTGAGAGGAGATTTGATAGACGGGGGAATCTGTCCAGAGTGGATTTGGATAAAACTGTTTCCCTTGATGGAAGGATCAAGAACCAGATGACACTGATTTAGGATGATTGAAAAAAATGCAATGGTGACATGAGGATAAACTTTCTAACACACCGAGTGGTTAGGATCCCGAATGCACTGCCTAAGAATGTGGTGGAGGCAGAGTCCATTGTGGCTTTCAGAAGAAAATAGGATAATTATCTGAAGAGAAAATATATGGAAAAGGAGGCGGAGTTGGTCTTGCAGAGAGCCAGCGCAGGCACATCACGCCAAATGCCCTCCTCTGTGCTAAAATCATTTTATGATTCTATGATCTTTCAGCAATTTGCAGGGAAAGTTTGCTCTTCTATTTCCTTTCCACTATTTGACACCTTATAGTATACACTCAGCAACGTAATAGCTCCTCTTTTCTAACCAAATGAAATCCGTATTTGACATCTCAAGTACATCATCCCTTTCCAGCGCTGTCACAGTAGCTTTGCCCAATACTGCCACACACTGTCCCTCCTTTCTCTCCTTCTCTATCTTTTCTGAATACATTGTAGCCAGAAATATGAAGTGCCCCCCTTATCGAGGTCTCTATTATTGGCACTGTGTAATAACACCATGTGGCTACTTGTGCCTATAGTTCACCAACCTTACTTATCACTCTCCAGATGTGTGCATACATGCACACAAAACCAATGGTTTCCAAACAAGTTTGGTTGAAGGTCTCCTTTTCAAATTGGTTAGTAGCCACAAAACACTCCATCCGCCTAAATTTTAATGCTGTATAATGCTCATAATATGAACATGCGACATGTAAATACTGTTTTAATAATGCTTTTAACAAAACAGGTATTTGAGTTCAAGTATCTGGCACTTATATTTTTTACTAAAACTCCCCTCTTTTGAATAAGGGAAAAAACAAAGCTGAACACACCTGGTACACACCACCAACATTGGTAACTGTGGGTCTATACGGTGACCTTTGAGCCACTCTCAACGATCCGCCCCACACATTCCTTCCTTGATGAGACAGCAAAACCGCTGCTGTAAACCGATATCAGCTGCCTCACATTTCCTCTCATTTAATCCCTCTGATTTCTGAAGTTCTCTTCACTGCTGCTTGTCTCTCCCACTCCTCTCAGTACCTTGTATCTCATGTCTGATGCTTCATACTAGTGTGTCTCTCCCTAGAAATGAGTTTAACTCTTCACACAGCATTAGTTAACCTTGCTGGTCCCAGCCCCTATGAGGTGCAATCAACCCCTCTTGTACAGGTTGCTGCTGCCCAAAGCAATGCCCCAGGAATCAGAAGCTCACCCTCCTGTACTATTTCTTTTGTCTTATCTTACTTCTCCCATGCTCACTAGCACATAGCACTGTGAGTAATCCAGACAGTGTGACATTTGAGATCCTGCCCTTTAACATCCTCACTAGCTCCAGAAACATTATCTGTGGGACCTCTTTGCTAAGTCATTATTTTCCAACTGAGACCATGAATTCTGGATGTTTCCCTCCCCGCTGTAAATATTCTACACTCATTCACCCTTTACCCTGGCATAAAGGAGACTTTAGACTGCATGCTCCTGAGATTTCATCACCCTCATCAGTAATCACTGTATCTTGGGTTTGCTTTGCCAAACGTTCCAGGCTCTAGGCAACATAATGATGGTCCTTTAAGGCACTTATTAAGTTTATGACTCAAGGCCATCTATCTTTTGATAGATATCCCAGGATTTCCTAGCATCTCCCATTGGATTCTTCATTTTCCAGACACTTAGATGCTATGTCCATACAGACGCTGTAGTCCCTGGGTAAGACTGACTATAAGTTCCTTATCATGATCTCTCTTTCCAAATGTTAGCTCAAAGTAAAACTATCAGCATTCTCATTCAAATTTTATTTCCTGAAATGATAGCCTATGGGTGACATTACATGCTTGTAGAACCAGATGAAATTATTAATTTTGCCATTTATAGTAATGAATTATAGCATTTTATGTGATTTTCCTTCAAAGCATAAACTGGCTAAGGACTGAAAATGGAAGCATGCCATCAAATACATTAGACTTCTGAAAAAATACTTCGATTCAAATAACATTGCAGCTGTAGCTCAGCACTCTCACCTCTGAGTCACAAGACTCTGGTTTCAAGGCCTATGCTAGGGCTTAAGAACAAAAATCAAGCTGCCAATGGTTTTACTTTAAGCTAACATTCGGAGATGCTGTCTTTCAGATGAGTTGTTAAACTGAGGCCCTATCTGCCTGCTTGGAGAATGTAAAAGATCCTATGGCACCACTTTGAAGAAGAGCAAGACAGTTATCCCTGATGCCCTGGCCAATATTAACCCTCAATCAACATCACAAAAACATGTTACTTGGTCATTATTATATTGCTTTCTGTGGGAGTTTGCAGTGTGCAAGTTGGCTGCTATGTTTCCTACAAGACAGCTACACATTTGTGCTGCAGGCCTGAAGTGGGATCTGAACCTAGAGTTGTTTGTTGTAGGAACAAGGATGCTACCAACTGAGCCACAGCTGAAGAGGCCAAAGGGCAGCTGTAGCATCTCCCACATTTGCAAGGGAAGGTCCTTGGGGAAGTGGAGCAGATGCTGGGGGTGATTCAAGACTGGGTCAGGGTGTCATGGAGGGAATGGTCCCTTCGGAATGCTTAAAGGGGAAGAGAAGATGTGTTTGGCGGTGGCATCATGCTGGATATGGTAGAAATGGGGGAGGATGATACATTAAATGTAGAGGCTGGTGGGCTGGAAGCTGGGGGCAGGGGGAAACCCTGGATTTGGGAGGAAGAGGAAGGATGAGAAATGAAATGCAGGAAATATTAAAGGACATGGCTCCGTTATCAAAGCCAAGGGAAAATTGCATTGTTATAACTGATGTGGCAAAGGCAGAGAAACTGGGAGAATGGAATAGGCTCCTTACAGGATATGGGGTGTCGAGGTAGCTATGGGGGTCAATGGGCTGAATTTTCCTGGCCCTGTGGAGATGGGAGTTAGAGGTGAGGTAACTGGGAAAACAGAGGGATGTTTCGGGATTTTTGCCTCTGGGGAAACTTTCCTGGGGTGGGCAAGAAAGAAAGTTGGCATCCTGCTCCAATGAAGTGAGTAGCCAATTATGCCGCTTGAGGCTCAAGTAGTGGGCATTTTCCAATGGAGATGGGATCATCTTGCCATCGGTATGTGGAGCCTGCCAGTATTTGAGAGGTAATCTCCCAATGGAAGGCTGGATGGCTATCAGAGCTGGAGGCTCTATGCCCCAATAAAAACACTGACAAGACAAGAGGCCCAACAGAAATAACTTCTGTGGAGAGTATCCCTCTCCACCCCAATGGCCCTACACTCTAGGGTCCTCTTTAATATAACATTTGTAGAAGACATCATAGAGTGCATCCATGTGGATATCCCCAACTCTAGCATTACCACCAAGCCAGGGAATCAATCCTGGTTCAATGAAGAGTGCAGGAGGGCATGCCAGGAGCAGCACTAGGCACACCTAAAAATGTGGTGTCAACCTGGTGAAGCTGTAACACAGGACTACTTGCATGCCAAACAGCGTAAGCAGCAAGTGACAGAGAGAGTTAAGGGATTCCACAATCAACGGATCAGATCTAAGCTCTGCAGTCCTGCCACATCCAATCGTGAATGGTGGTGGACAATTAAAAACTCACTGGAGGAGGAGGTTCCACAAATATCCCCATCCTCAATGATCAAGATGATCAAGCTAAGTCTGGAGCATTTGCTACAATCTTCAGCCAGAAGTGCCGAGTGGATGATCCATCTCGGCCTCTTCCGGAGGTCCCCAGGATCACAGATGCCAGTCTCCAGCCAATTCAATTTGCTCCACGTGATATCAAGAAACAGCTGAAGGCACTGGATGCTACAAAGGCTATGGAACCTGACAATATTCCAGCAATAATACTGAACACCCGTGCTCCAGGACTTGCCATGCCCCTACCCAAGCTGTTCCAGTGCAGCTATAACACTGGCATCTAGCCAGCTATGTGGAAAATTGCCCAGGTATGTCCTGTACACAAAAAGCAGGACAAATCCAACCTGGCCAATTACCGCCCCATCAGTCTACTCTTGATTATCAGTAAAGTAATGGAAGGGGTCATCAACAGTCCTATCAAATGGTGCTTGCTTAGCAATAACCTGTTCACTGACACCCAGTTTGGGCTCCATCAGGGCCACTCAGCTCCTGACCTCATTACAGCCTTGGCTCAAACATGAACAAAAGAGCTGAACTCCAGAAGTGAGAGTGACAGCCCTTATCATCAAGGCAGCATTTCACCGAGTGTGGCATCAAGGAGCCCAAGCAAAACTGAAGTCAATGGGAATCGGGGGAAAACTCTCCACTGGCTGGAGTCATACCTAGCACAAAGGAAGATGGTTGTGGTTGTTGGAGATCAGCCATCTCAGCTCCAGGACATCACTGCAAGAGTTCCTCAGGGTAGTGTCCTCGGCCCAACCATCTTCAGCTGCTTCATCAATGACCTTCCTTCCATCATAAGTTCAGAAGTGGGGATGTTCGCTAACGATTGCACAATGTTCAGCACCATTCCCTATTCCTCAGATATTGAAGCAGTCCATGTCCAAATGCAGCAAGACATGGACAATATCCAGGCTTAGGCTGACAGGTGGCAAGTAACATTCACGCCACACAAGTGCCAGGCAATGACCATTTCCAACAAGACAGATTCTAACCATTGCCCCTTGAATCCCCCACTATCACTGAATCCCTCACTATCAACATCCTAGGGGTCACCATTGACCAGAAACTGAACTGGACTAGCCATATAAATACTATGGCTACAAGAACAGGTCAGAGATTTGGAATCGTGCAATGATTAACTCACCTCCTGACTCCCCAAATCCTGTCCACCATCTACAAGGCACAAGTCAGGAATGTGATTGAATACTCCCCACTTGCTTGGATGAGTGCAGCTCCCACAACACTTAAGGAGCTTGACACCATTCAGGACAAAGCAGCCTGCTTGATTGGCACCACATCCACACACATTCACTCCTTCCACCATCGACTCAAAGTACAGTATTGTGTGCCATGTGCAAATTGCACTGCAGGAATTCACCAAGGCTCCTTAGTCAGTACCCTCCAAACCCACAACCACTACCATGTAGAAGGACAAGGGCAGCAGATAGATGGGGACACCACTACCTAGATGTTCCGCTTCAAGTCAGTCACCATCATGACTTGGAAATATGTTGCCATTCCTTCACTGTAGCTTGTTCAAAACCCTGGAACTCCCTTCCTAACAGCACTGTGGGTCTACCTGCATTACATGTACTGCTGCGGTTCAAGAAGGCAGCTCACTACCACCTTCTCAAGGGCAACTAGGGATGGGCAATAAATGCTGACCCAGCCAACGAAGGCCACATTCTGTGAATGAATTTAAAAAAAACACTATCCATTAACCATTCATATTAACATACAATTGACTCTATACAAAAATTAACTTTTCAAGCATGCTATTCATTTTTGACATTACACTATATATGTATGCTTATGCCTGTTGCTATAGTTATATAATAACAATAATTATATAATTATATATAATTTAAAAATATCAACTTGTAATTCAGTTTATTTCCTCAGATATTAATCCATACATATCCTGATACCTCAATAGGACCTGGAGCAGGGGAATAACTCACTAAATATCTGTCCCACAATACATCCCAACCACTTTGGCAAAAAATATGTTGACGCCAGAAGCATTTTCCCATTAGTGAAGATTGCACTGAAGTGCAAGCATCAAACTTGCTGAGAGAAACAAGTTTGCAATCTTCAGGCAAAAAGAGAAAGCCCAGATGATTTTTAAAAAAAAAGCCTGTAGCAATAATCCCTTTGACACTGTGTTAGCTGCCTGCTCCATCACCACACGCTCCTCTGAGGCTGCTGAACAAAATACAGATCATAAAGTTTATAGTAGTAGACCTGATGGAACAATTTTTCTCTTTCAAAGGCAAATTTGACATATGTTGACAATTCATGCAGGTGACCTTGAGTGAACTGAGAAATACTTGTACCAATCTGTCATGGCTGGATCAGACAGCTAAGGGTAAAACTGTTGAATTTTCTTTATTTTCTGTACTACCTCTCTTTTTCCTCCATTTGCTTACAGAATGTAAACTCATATGTGTCATCAACTTTGATAATTGTGCTCCTGTGTAATTTCTGTATGTAGAAAAAGACCAGGTACCTGCACCTGTATAAGCTTTCAAAAATGATTAATTTGCCTGGTGGTAGATTTTTAAGGTTAACTTTTTAGGCCCCAATGGGGGCAGGCATCGAGGTGGGCGGGTCCGTAAATCTGTGCTGCCAGCCAGCATGACAGTTTTCCAGCACCTACCCACCATCTAGTAATTTTCCAGCAGGAATAATTGAAGGCGGAGGAGGCCTGCAAGTTGTGGGTAGTCAATTTAGCTAGCTCATGGCCTATTCATGAGGCACCAAGAAACAATGGAGGTAGCCTCCCTTCAAGAGACTGGGCGGGTCAGCTCACCAGACAGGTTTAGGGGCTGTCCTCCACAATGATGGCCCAGCAGCAGTGGCCCAGTTGAGGTTTCCCCTCTATATTGGAAGCCCAACTGCTCAGGGCAACTTTTATTTTAGCTTTGAAAAAGTTGGAAAGATGAACATTCATCTTAGGGTGCCCTCTCTGATAATTAGCTGCAAAAGCATCCTGCTGCCTCTTCTGAGGTATTGGCCCTCCAGCTTCAAAAGCCCACTTATACTCCGCTTCGGTATTTCTCAGGGAGATAGGACAGGTAGACATGACATTGAATGATGAGATGGGCAATGAAATAACTGAATTTAAAATTTTTTAAAAAGAATATATTGAATGAACTAAAAAGCCTCAAAGAGGATAAGGAATTCTGGCCCAGATGGATTGTATCCGGGGTGTATTTGGAAAAAATCTAGAGAAGAAGTAGCAGAGTCATTACTACACATATGAAATAATTAATTAGAAAAAGTTGTAGTGCCAGAACTAATGCAATTCCAATAATTCAGAAGAGAGACAGAACATGTCCAGGGAATTGTAAGCCAGTCAGCTTAACATCAGTGGAAGGAGAAAGAATGGAATCCCTATGGAAGGAGGGAATAGAAGAACATCTACAAATGAGACATATAATACTGAATTGCCAGCAGGGATTTTAAGAGAGAAAATCTTGCTTGCCCAATCTTATTAATATTTTTGAGGAGGTAACAGAGAGAGTAAACAAAGGTAACACAGTAAAAGTAATTTTTCTGGATTTTCAAAAGGCCTTCAATCTGGTTTTCCATAATAGACTAATGAATTAGTTCATAGCATGTAGCATCAGGAGACAAGTGGCAGAATGGATTGCTCACTGGCTTCAAGACAGAAAGCTGAAAGTGGGAGCTAGGGTAGTTATTCAGAATGGCTGAAAGTGAGAAATGGTACTCCAGTACGATCAGTACTAGGACTACTGCTGTTCATAATTTACATTAATGATTTGAACTTTGAAATCAGAAACACAATTTCTCAATTTGTGGATGACACCAAATTGGGAGTGGGTGGGCATCAATTGGCAAAAGGGTGGGCAGGCTACCTACCACCTCTGCCAGTGCTGGTAAAATTCTAGTGGAGATGGATCGGCGGTAGGTGAGGCTCCCGTGCCATAACACCCCCCTAATTTTATGTCCCAGCCCTTCAGCCTGCCAGCTCATTCATTGGGGGTTGTAAAATTCCATCCTGTGTAATTATTGCACATAGGTATAAGATTATTAACACTGAACCCTATTAAGACCCTTTTTGTAGTATAATGAAACAGGCAAATGTAGAAATAGGGCATAATATAAATTGATGCCAAGGTAGAAAGATTCTGAGAAATAATGTCAAGTTTTAATCGCTTAATGCAGTTAAGAGCTACAAGGCTGGATTTTCACAAATGAGGCGGGAAGCCCAAGTCAGGAAATTTCCTTTCAAAGAAAGAATAAATTATTATAAACTCAAAGATGTCAATCAATCAAAGCTAACATTCCACTTCAGTCTGTGCAAGCAGAACCTTGCTGAGTCGATCCATTAGTGAGTCTTAGAACTCAGCCAAATTTTCATAATGAGGCCATCTGGCAACTGTATCAACGAAACAGATGGCCAGAAATATATTTCACAAGATGACCTCATTGTGACCAGGGGCATGAAGCGGCATAGAAAGATCATGGGAGTATGCGGGCTTGGAGGGAGGATGGGGGAGCATGGGAATATGAGGGATAATGGGTAAGAGCTTTTAAACTTACCTTTCAAAAGGTTCCTGAATCCAGAATATGGTTCACGACCACTCTGAGGGTCCATGAACCATGCGTCCTGGAGAAGCTGGCTGAACTGCACAAAAATTGCAGGGAGCTATAAGTTGCCTACCCCTGCAATGGGACTGGCTAAGTCAGGAATGCAGGGTTTGAGCTTGCTACCCGCACCCTTATCCTGTGCCATCAGATATTGCTAGGAATGGGGGGCAAATCCCTGAATTGGCCTTTTCAAAGGCATCCAGACTCAGTCCAACTCTACAAAATTCCAGCCCAAAGTCCCTGAACACTGCTTGTGTAAAGTGCTTGTGTGAGCTAAAAAGGCAAGATGCAAGGGCCTCTGTAAATGGCAACAGGATGTAGCAGCCTTGAGATAGGAGGATGCAGAACAACAATTCAAAAGCAGAACATGACTAAGTGAGGCTAGAATTGCTCACATGAGCTATGACTGGGCACAGGATGGAGTAAATTGAATAAGAGCCAGGATAAAAGAAACTCTTCTGACTGTGGCCACATGGTAGAGATAACACACAGAAACCAGCAATCAAGAGAATTGAGACAAAAAAGCAGACTGAAAACTTAGACATTTAACTTTAACATAAGTTAAATTTAACTGTAATTAACTCCAAGCTTGTTTGAATTGCATTGACATCAGAGTTATTACTAGTTTCTCAATCAGATGTTCACTTATATTACATTTAAAACCTAAAGGTGATATTCCTGAAACTGAAAATTATTATTTAAAAATGAATTATGAACCAGATTTTCACAACAGTAACTTCCTCCCCCTGTCAACACAACTCTCTGTTCCTCCTATACTTGGTTTCAAATACAAACCTTGATATACTGCTCACAGTTTTCTTGATCTATATATGGTGAATGTTTGAGCATATAACCACTTGCCACTTCCTGTCAATCAGAATGTTCCATTAATCCATAGTTTTGTGGCTCTCCTTGAATTAAATCACAAAAATCATAAAGGGGTTGCAGGCAAAACAAATCATACAGTTCACATCATAAGGTCTCAGTTCACATAGCTGATATTCTGTATGATTCATAGATAGCTTCTTCATGTTTATGCTCTGATTTGGTAAGCTGCTTGCCAACAGAAGATAAGGCATTTCAGCTACATTTACGTCAAAAGAATGGAAATTCATTTGCTAAGCTTTTCAGATAAGGCAATAGCCATAATGGCATATAGCACCTCCGAAATGTGCTTATAGTGCATTAACATTATAGAGTTTATTTTCTGCTTTTACATTGTGTACATAGCAAGAAAAGATAAAAGATTTACAGAATGCATTGTAATTTGTAATGTGCAATCCTAAATTTCAAGACAATGAATTGAAAGTTAAAATTCTATTTTGTGTTTTCAAACATAGTTCCTATCTTCCAAAATTAGGTGTGCATTACAATAGTTCTGAAGGTATTTAAAATAGATATTAACAAAAATGTAGAGGGGCTAGTGGGTAAATTGTACATGACAAGGCTTTTCACAGAGAATACAAAAGGCATCACCGAAGGTGTAGTGGAGAATATAATGGACATTACCAGGGATGCAATGGAGGATATATTGGGATTTATCAGGGATGTAATTGTGACTGTGAAGGGAATTACCAGAAAGTAATGCAGGATATTGTAGTTTTAGGGTGGAATTTTGCCGTCAGTGTGCGGAGATCGGCCTGATACACCGATGCTTAAAATGACATGTGATGACATCTGGCGTGGGCCCCGACATCATTGCGTGTCATTTCAATATTTTGTTCAGCAAGTGCACACCGGAGGTGGCTGCATACCTGCCGAACTGTCAGCAGCCTATAATGGTCTTTAAAAAAGTAATTAAACTTGTTAATAATGCTGCCCATCCAACCTTGCCCACAGGCGGGATGAGGTTTCCTGAAGCTTTCATAAAATAAATAAATACATTTTCCTAACTTCACAAACATGTCCCAGCTCGTGTGACACTGTCATATGAGGGGGCACATTTAAATAACATTTAACTTTATTTATTAAAGAGTTTTGTAACCCATTCAATCTCCCTGAGGGACGGAGCTCTTTTGCGCACATGCGCAAAACAGCGCAGGCCCTGACTCTCCCTCTTCCCCCTGCCCACACAGGTGGCGCTGAGAGCTACTGGCCATGCACCATGCTGGGTGGGCCCTAATTTGCCCATCCATGTAAAATGGCGGCATGCAGCCGATCGGCTCCGCGTCTGCCTCCCGCTCACCCGCCATAGGAAAAATTCTCCCCATAGGGTTTGTTAGGATCAATGTATGGAACTGTGTAAATAGCACCTCCTATAATGATGATGTAAGAGAACGCATGACTAGCTGTCAAGAAGAAGAACGTTCATGGCTTCAACAATGTAACACCTAGTCATTGTTAGTTCAGTTTAATTATTTAAAATAAACCAGTTATTGTTTGAGCATGCAAAATCTCAGTAGTCATTCCACAGCTAGACTAACTAACAATATAGAACAGATATAATGGACATGGAGGATGTAACAGCTGAAGAGTTTGCAACCACCTTCAGCCAGAAATGCTGGGTGGTTGATCCAACTGGGCCTTCTCTTAAAGTCCCCAGCATCACAAATGCCAATCTTTAGCCAATTTGATTCATTTCAAGTGATATCAAAAAACTAGCTGAAGGCACTGGATACTACAAAGGCTATGTGCCCTGACAACATTTTGGCAGTAGTGCTGAAGACTTGTGCTCCAGAGCTAGCTACACCCCTAGCCAAGCTGATACAACACCAGCAACTACCTGGCTATGTGGGAAATTGCCCAGTTATGTCCTGTCTACAAAAAGCAGGAAAAATCCAACCTGGCTAATTACCATCCCAAACATTTACTCTCGATCATCAGCAAAGTGATGGAAGGTACTGCCGACAGTGCTATCGAGTGGTACTTACACGGGAATAATTTGCTCACCGATGGTCAGTTGAGATCCACTCAGCTCCTGACCTCATTACAGCTTTGATCCAAACATGAACAAAAGAGCTGAATTCCACAGGTGAGGTGGGAGTGATTGCCTTTGACAAGGTGGCATTTGACTGAGTGTGGCATTAGGAAGCCCTTTGTGAAAGAAAAAAAATAATTCTTGAGAGATATGGTTCTAACAGACTCCTGACCTACAGCAATGTGGTTGACTCTTAATTGTCCTCCCTAGCAATTAGAGATGGGCAACAAATGTGGCCTTTCCAGCAATGCCCACATCCCATGAAAGAAAGAAAATAAGGATGGCCAACAAATGCTATCCTTGTCAGTGACAATTTCATCCTGTGAAAGAAAAAATATATCGCTGGGATGTAATAGAGGATATACTGGACATTACTTGGGTGTAATAGGTGATATATTGAACATTACCAGAGGTGCAATGGAGAGTATAATGTGGATAACCATGGTATGGGTGCAATGAAGAGAGATGCTTCTGGAAGGAGCCTCGTGCTTATCTATCCCTGTACCTAGTTGTATAGAGTTAATAAATGTTTGAAAGTTCCTGGATGCAATCTTTCCAGTAGTCTCTGCTAAACACCCAGTGGGACCATTTCTGATGATATTTCATGATGGCAGCAGTAAAACCACCAAATTGCAAGGATCCCGACCAAACTGCCAATGGTGGGGAATTAAAAGCCATTGAAAACACAGCAGCGAGGGAATGACTGCAGCAAAGAATTGTAAGGGAAAGCGCTAATGGAGTCCCAAGATGGTCAATTAAAGTAACAGGCAATCTTGGAAAAACTTCCACCTCTGCCCAACTTTGACTACGTGAAAGGTGTTGACCACGAATCATACTAGAAAAACTGGTGTTTCAGATTCATCAGGTATAGCACCACTTCAGGATTAGTACAGAAGCCCAGAGGCCTGGTAAAAAACAGGTTAGCACACTTCTCCATTTCATTAGCAGCAGTGTGGATGATAGTTTAGTAAGACAGGGTGTTAATTAGGACACTTCACACTATGGAGAAGTTATTAAGGCCTTCAATACATGTTTCAGTTTTCTGAGGAACGTTATTATAGACTGGGTGAGGCTTAACAGGCGTTCTTAGGAATCTAGAAAATGCATTGATTTTTTTCATGAATGACCTGTATGGCTGACAGTTGCTGGTATGGGTCTCTAAGGGAAGAATCATCCAAGATAGCATTGTGGTGGGTCTCCTTGATGAAACCTTATCTGATTTTCTGCAATCCAGGGAAAAGCGAACAAGACAGTGAAATTAGCAAGGCAGGCTGAGTTTCACTGTCAGTTTCGGAGGGTAATAGCTGCAAATGCTGACAGTTTCACCATCACTGCGACAACAACATCCTGACCATTATTTCCACGTGAGATTTGCTGTCATATGGGGGGAAGCAGGGGTTGGGGTGAGGGAGGGCCAATGTAGGATGTTTAAATAGTTAATGAGTAGCTTAATCAGTGAAAGAAAGACTTGGGGGTGGGGGGAATGCAGTATAAAGCGTTAATAGCTATTATGCTAATAGCTAATTTACATCATCAATGATGCCAAATTACGTGTCTCTAAAACTCAGGGGGAGATGCTTCTGGACAGAGTGTTGTGTTTATTTATCCCTGTATGTAGTCATATATAGTGAATAAACATTTGGAAGTTCCTGGATGCCTCGTTTCCAGTAGTCTCTGGGACCATATCTGATGAGACTTCAATTGTCAGAACATCTGCTGATGGAATTTTTATCATAATGGATAAGTGTGGCATTACATAAATATAAAATTAAGTTTCAAGGGTCAAACACATTGTTCAGCAATAGTTATGACTTAGCACACTGTTAAAAACCTAGTTGCACGTCATTAATAAGGTGTAACTTTTTCAGGAGTTTCTAACAGTGATATTACAACATAGAAGGGCAAGTCCTTGTCAGTTCAGTGACTTCTAAAGATGCCCAGCTGCAGGGACTTCAGCTGAGTACCCTATGGAAGGGTAAGGGATCACAGGCAGCAACTTCCAAATTTCCTTGTTTAACTGTGCATTGTGTGCACTTCAGAAGCTGCTGTCAGTTTCAGAGGCTGCAAATGCTGATAGTTTCACCATTATTGTAATAACAGCATCCCAGCCATTATGTCCTTATGAGGCTTGCTGTCATATGTTGTTTGATAACTCTCCTGGGAAGGGCACTGGGATGTTTTAAAATATTAAAGGTATTCTGTAAATGCAAGTATTGCTATTCTGCAATAGGATCCTTGGCTGATCATTTTCTCTCCATAGACCACGGACCTAGATTGCTGGGACCATTTAAGTCAGAACAGAACAGAAGTTGATCCTGCAACTATACAGTTCAGTACCGCACAATGTGATACACTGTCACAAGTTTCTAAAATATTTTGTTATAAGACATCAGCAGGAAATTAGTTTTATTGTTCACTTCTAGTGTTTCATTCCACCAGCTAGTTTAATGGTTCCCAAACTGTTAGAACAATAGTGTTGGTAGCACTTTCTACTGTTCTATGAGCGTCTGCATTGATTTTAGAGTCACACAAACAATATAATTAATTCCACTGGGAAACTGCTTTGCTCTGAGTGAAATACCTCCAGAAAAGGCCATAAAGGTATCTTTGGGGTAGATTTATGCATTGATGAGACCTGGTTCTTCTTTGAGTAATAATAGAATAAGACACAGGAAAATCAAACAATGAAGGATATACAAAGAAGTCCCATATGACAGAGATATTCTCTTGGGACCCAGGAACAATAAGATGAATAATTTCGTGTATGTGCTAAGTCTGAAAGCATGGCCAGACTTTAACCAAATTTGAACTGTAGCGGGGAAAGAGAGAAAGGATCTAAGTTATAACTTTCACTCTTTGCTTCTTAAAGGGCAGAGTTTTACATCCCGCAGGCGGGTGCGCGCCCGACCTAATCAGGAGTAAAATAGTGTGCAATATTTCACGTGGGTGCCAGAGCGGTGCCCGCCATTAATTAAGCAGCCACTTAAGGCCCTTTAGAGTCCAATTGATGGTGATTTTTTTTTTGCCCATGCAATTTCCAGCTCGTCGCATGGGCAAAATGGGTAGGCGGCCAGCTGACATTTTCACAAACCTCATCCAAGGGTGGGATAAAAAGGGTCAGCAGCATTGCCAGTGTGAGTAGTGAGGAGTTTTGGAGATAGTTTGGTTGTTTATTGGTACTTGGCAGCCTCATATCTGTTTGGGGTTTCCTTATTTGCATTTCCAGGCTTCATTTCAGGACTCATTGCTGTCTGCAAGGCCCACGGAGGATTCAGATCATGTGGATCCTTCCAGGTATCAGGCAGCCTCCCCTTACCCTGGTAATGGGGGTTGTGGTCTTCTCTGAGGAGGAAGAAAGGGACACAAGGGAGACGAGACCATGTGTCCCTGTGCAGCTTCCAATGGAGGGACCTGTGGGAGGAGAGGCACAGGCACAAGGTGTGCAGGGCCAGCAGGAAGTCTAAGGCAGAAGGGGCCACAGAAGAAGCCACTATCCAGCTGTCAGGGTGTACAGGCGGTGATGCAGCTACCTCAATGTGTCCAAAGTGCAATGCCGAAGGAAGCTCCGTCTCCCAAGGGACACCGTGACCTCCATTTGCCAGATGGTTAGGTCTGAAACCAGCTCCAACTATTTGGGTGGATACTTCATGCCAGTGGCTCTGACAGTCATAGTGGCCCTCAACTCCTATGCCTCCGGCTCTTTCCAGGGCTCAGGGAAGATCTGTGTGGAGCCTCCCAATCAGCTGTCCATAGTTGTTTCAAGCTGGTGACAGAAGCTCTGTTCAGGCGGGTATTGACTTTTATTCTTTACCATATGGATGAGGCCAGCCAGACTGAGCAAGCCAGAGACTTTGCAGCGATTGCTGGGTTCCTCCGCGTCCAGGGTGCCATCGACTACACCTCAAGGCGCCAGCGGGTCAGCCGCATGATTCGTTAACAGGAAGGGATTCCAGTCCATGAATGTGCAGGTAGTGTGTGACTACAGGACGCAGATTCTGCAAGTCTTTGCAAGGTACTCTGGCAGCTCCCATGACAGTTATATCCTGAGACACTCCCACGTGCCGAGGCTCTTCAGTGCTCCAGCCCAACTGGATGGATTGCTGCTGTTATCTGTTGAAGAGATGGCTCATGATACCTCTCTGCCAACCAAGAACAGAGACAGAGAAGCGTCCGAGTAATGCCTCCACAAGGGTGGTGGTAGAGAGGACCATAGGTCTTCCCAAGATGCGCTTCTGATGCCTGGACCATTCAGGGGGAGCCTGAGCCGCAGAGCGGGTGTCACTGAACATGGTTGCATGCTGCGTGCCCCACAATCTGGCACTGGCAAGGGGGGACCCACTGGAGGAAGAGGGTCTTGATGCAGCTGCACAAACCACAAATGCTGAGTCCAGTAGTGAGTCTGAAGAGGAGCATGGAAACAGACCTCGGTAACCTCCAGGGAGGCAGGGACACCAGGGATGCCTTGATCCAACGCTCCTTCAGCTGGGCAACCAAAGGTCAGCTTCAAATCCATGCCAGGGCTGCCTCCTCCATCCTGGATGTCTGAAGGACCTTTTCATTTGAACAGAAAGAACCCTCAGTGCCTGTGCAGTAAAGTTCAGAGCTACCTGCATCCAACATTACATTCTGCATTCCTGCACCAATGAAATAAAAAGGTGAAGCATATTCAGGCAATGACGACAAAAACACATCTTAACAGTAACGTTCCTGGTATTCAACATCAGACACATATAGATAAAGTAAACAAAACTGAACATAAAATCAACCATGACCTGTCTCTCTCATGCTCATTGTGTCTTTAACTTATGTTTGTGAGTGCTACATCTAGATGCTCCCCCCTCCCTGGCACCAGCATTGGAGGCAGCCTGCTGACTCTGCTGTCTTGTTGGCCTTGATGACCTTGTCATTTGTCCTCTGGCCAGTGAAGTCTGTGCTGGCCCCGCCTGGAAGAGAGCGGCCAGTGCCACACCTGGTATCTCCCGAGTCGCAGCAGCCTCATCAGATGCAACGGTCACTGGCGGATGGATGGAGGAGCTGCTGCCCTCATCCAGAGTGCCCTGAGAGGAGCCCACAGAGACAACAGGCAGCTCATGTGCCAACATAAAGTCGCTCTGCATGGACTCCTCTATAACAGAGACCATGGCACGCATACCCTCACAGATCTCCGCCAGGTCCTCCCACACATCTCGCTGGACATCCAGCATCTGCTACCCAATGGACGACTCCAGAGGCTCATCATCTGCCTTCAACTGAGCACTTTCCTGGTCCCCAGGAGTCCTCCGACTACCGGCGCCCTGGGCACTCTCTGCCTCTGCCCGCACCGCAAGCGATTGTGAAGTGCCCTCATCAATGTGTACCGAGATATTAGACCCCACTCTAATGCCCAGCAAGGTGCTGGTATCTGCACTGGTGCCTGCTTCAGAGAGCGGGTGTGATGCAAGTGCAAATAACACCCAGTGGTCCTCAGGTGCCATGGGTGGCCCTTCGGAGTCCAGAGATCAAACGCCTGCTGGCAAACCTGAAAGGGAGAACAAGGGCATATCATTACAAAGTCATCACACTGTCACTGTGCATGCCAGGCATCCTGGTGAGACAATGGAGATCTGCATCACAATGCCATCATCTTCCAAAATCAGTGGGGAGGCCAGGTTCGAGGCTTACATCAATGAAGAGACGCAAGTCAAAAGTCTCACCTCTGTGCACTGCATTATCACCTTCATCTGGCATCCCTACCTCTTAGCGCCCAGTTGCATGTGGGGCATGCTGGCTCTCGAGCTCCAGGGCATCTTGCTCGTAACTCGAGAGAATTAGGTGACTGGCTGGGCCTCCGCTAGTCCGCAAACTTTCCATTTTGTTGTGGACCATTTTCTCCTGAAACAAGCATTGATTAGTCCTCTCTCTACCTGCAGTCTAGCCAGCCCCAGCTGAGGAACACCTCCCACAGCACATTCGAGTGGTGGCCTTCAAGCTGCAAGGTACTCAGCCCAAGCACCAGAGCTCACCTCCTTGGCCAGCTCCAGCATGATTGACAGTTGGCACTCAGACTCCAGCACCTCTGAGGACCAAGGAGCGATGGCCAGACTTTAACACATCTGCACACTGACCCACGTCAACCCTTCCTGAGCAGGTCATTGAAGCACTTCTGGCACTGCATCCAGGAGCGCCGCACCACGTCACGGCTGCTCACTATTGCTACCACCTCCTCCCATGCCCTTTTCGTTGAAATGGCCTCCTCCTCCCATCCCTGGGGTCAAGGGTGTCCCTCCTGGCAGCCACTGCCTCCAGGAGGACGGCAAGTCACTCATCAGAAAAGCGGCAGGCTGAGTACCCAACCGATGTGCCCTCCCGCCTGTCGTGTCCAGCCGCACTTGGGCCCATAGTGAAGGTTGAGGGGGCAGCCTCCGCAGCAGCCTCCCAGGGGCTGCTTTGGCCACTTTTAAACTGGCCGCCGGGTCATCATTGGACCCAGTGGCCAAAAGGCCCCCCACCCCACATGGCCCTTCCTGGCCAATGTGGAGCTGTGGTTTCACACTGGGCAGATCATGGAGCCTGGTGAATTAATTGTGTGCCTGGTGACCTACTGAGTGTGAAGATGACAGAGGAGAGAGCGACTAAGGCTCCTGGCTGTGCACGGGCAGGATTAGCAGCATCAGGAAGAAGGGGCGGCTGGGGCTCCCGCATATGCCGCAGAAGAGCCACAGTGAGCCATTGCTGATCAGTGCTTAGCAACACCCAGGGTCTATAGACACTGCCTGTGATTCCTGCAGATGACTGAGAACCAGTGTCGCTGAAGACTGCGCATGTCTAGGGAACTGGTCGGTCATATCTGCCACCTGCTGCAGGATTTGGTGCCACAGGGACATGGAGGGCCATGAAAGTGACAGCAGCACTCAATTTCTATGCCAATGGTTCCTTTTGGGGCTCCACAGGTGACCTCTGTGGGATCTCACAAGTCTCTACCCACAAATGCATCCATGAGGTCTCAGATGTCATCTTTGCAAGGGCACACAACTTTGAGCATTTCACCCGGGACCAGGAGAACCAGGATGCAAGACCAATTGGATTCACCCAGATCTCGGGCTTCCCACAGGTTCAGGCTGCGATCAGCTGCACTCACTTGGTGCTCAGATCTCCATCAGAACACACGGTGAACTATATTAACCATAAGGGTTTCAATTCGCTGAATGTGCAGTTCGTGTATGACCACCAAAAACTCATCCTGCAGGTCCGCGCATGGTTTCCAAGGATGGGAATGACTCCTAAGTTCTCTGTCGGTCACAGATCCCTGAAGTCTTCCAGGGTCCAGAGAAGCTGCAGGGATGGCTCCTCGGGGACAAGGGCTACCTGCAGAGACTGTGGCTGATCATACTGCGCAGCAGCTTTGGACTGCAGCAGAGTGAAGATGTAACGAGGCTTATGCTGCAACTTGCATCTTGGTGAAGCAGGCACTTGGGATGCTGAAGATGAGGTTCCGGTGCCTAGAACAGTCTGGTGGAGCCCTGCAATATAGCCCGCAGAGGGTGTCACGTATCGTCGTTGTCTGCTGTGCCCTTTACAACCTGGCACTGCAACGGGGAGACAAGCTGGCTGAAGAGGAGATGAAGAGGCTGAAGGTCTATTTCAATGAGGAGGGCGCCGATGGGAGTGCGGATGAGGAGAGCTTTGGAGGCGATGATGATGGGGAAGAAGCCCTTGCACTGGCCAGGTGAGGCAGTCACGCTCGGGAAGCCCTCATAGCTGCTAGGTTTATGGAGGATGGTGACAACATGCAGTGAGATGTCCCCATAGATCCTCACATCGCCTCTGTGAACATTTGACTCCAGTCTGACTTATGGCAGCACGAATACTCCTGTCATTGAGATGCAGTGGAAGTCCTAATAGACACTGGGCAGAATCTTGCCCTTGGATGGCGTGCGAGCCCCACCGGTTCAGTGGCGGGCGGGCAGCCGACCCCCAACACTGAAACGGGGCCCGCCGCCATTTTGAGAGGGCGGGCCAATTAAGGCCCACCCAGCGGGCGGCCCGACGGGAAGCGCTATGTGCTTCCTGTTCCGGAGGCGAGAAGGAATCCCCAACTGTCAAAGTGCGATCTTTCGTGCATGTGTGTGAAAGAGCGCACTTCTCCCTGAGGCAAAGTCCTGTCTCAGGGAGAATACTGATAGTGCCAAAAACATTAAAAATAGAAACATTAAAAAATTAACATGTCCCCCTCATGTGACAATGTCACACGAGATGGGACATGTTAATAAAAAACGCATAAACTTTAATTTTTTACAATACGGACATGAAACTTCATCCCGCCGGTGGATGAGGTTTCTCATATTATCAGAAGCTCTCTGGGGCTCCTGCCTGTCTGCCAGCCTTAAGGTTGGACGGGCGGCTCTTTAATTACTTTAAATAGCCTGTCAATGGCCTCAATTGGCCATTGACAGGTCAGCGGGCGGACAGCTGAATTCGCTGTCCGCCCACCTTCCTAAAAATTTAAATGGACCACGATGACATCGGGGATTCCTCCCGACGTCGTCCCGTGTCATTTTTCCCTCAGTGACTGGGCCCCCCCCCAAATCACTGAGGGGAAAATCCTGGCCATTCAATTGCAGGAGGATGATGATGACATGCAGTGAGGACACTCCATAGATCTTCACACAGCCTATGAGATTGTCTGACTCCTGTCTGGCTGAGGGCATTTCACTTGCGCTCTGTGATCAGGGTCATATCATAGAGACTCAGCCATGAAACATTAGAAGCATCCGATCCTTTGTCTTCCTTCGGCACCTGAGCCCTTCAGGAACTGGTGCACAGCATCAATAGTCACAGATGCTGGTGTGATGGGGACCAGCCCCCACTTAAAGGTGCTGAGAGCACACAGAGAGAATGAGAGAACTCCG
Source organism: Carcharodon carcharias (assembly GCF_017639515.1). NCBI lineage: Eukaryota > Metazoa > Chordata > Chondrichthyes > Lamniformes > Lamnidae > Carcharodon > Carcharodon carcharias. The sequence continues at coordinate 61,043,017 of NC_054472.1, read as the reverse complement.
TGGCACCTGCCCACTACATTCTGGCAGCAATGACCAGCACCATTGAGGTGCAGGCATCAGTTATGTGTCCAGGGAGTGTAAGGCTGGGCCATCACTGTGGCCTGAAGGCTGCACAGAGTACAGCAAAGAGGCCCTGGACTGAGACACCTGCTTTTTATTGTGTGCAGAAAGGTTTCATATCTAACTGACCAGAACGCTACTCATCAGAACAAGGAGCCACAGGCAGGGAGACATTCTTGCGGGTTTACTGACAATAGTGAACAGTCTGTGCAAGTGATTAACACCTGTGCCCAGCCTGTGCAACTAATTCTCCTTAACTTCCCTAAACTTGCCGTTATGTCGTGTTGCTCCCCAGACAGCGGAGGTGGAATCAGCCTGCTGACTGTGACACCCTGTCTGTGATGACCTTGGCAGACATCCTCTAGAGGACTGAGACTTGAAGGCCCTGGCCTGCTTTCAGGGTCCTGCTATTTGGCAGTGGCACACTCCTCGGCCTGTGGAGCTGGAGCTGTGAGGTCACAGGGATTCTGATGGGCCAGACACTCCTCGAGTTACCTGGGTGGATGGCCCCAGGTGTGCATCTGCTGATCCTCCTCCCTATGGGTAGCCAAGGGCCCCTGGCTGACTCCTTGAGGAGAAGGGGAAGCTAGAGTGAGATTGAGCTGCATGTACATTGTTGGAAACTAATTATGGCGTCAGCGATGGTGTTGAGCCCACGCAGCAGCCACGTCCTGGGACCAAGGTCTCCATGGCAGCTGCCATCCTACCAGTGTTGACCTTGGTGTATTGGCATGCCGGCACTATCACCTCAGTCTGAAGGCGGATGGACTCCTCCATCGTGCCTTGCAATCCGAGGAGTGCAACAGACATCCCTTCCTGATGTTCCCAAGCTTGCCTTTGCAGCTCCAACAACTGTGACATGACAGAGTCCAGATGCTCCTCATCTGACTCATCTGGCTTTGCTGACTCTGCAAATTTCTGACCTCCAGCCGTCCTCCGAGTGCCAGATGCCAGGGAAGTCCCTGCCACCACCTGCTGTGGATCAGACAGTGCGAAGTGCACCAGATTGTGATCCTGAGACTACTCTAAAGCTTGGTCCCACTGAGGTGTGTGTCCCTGTGCTGGTGGAGGGTGTGGGTGAGCGCTGTGATAGGACTTCAAGGAGGCTGCCTTCGGATTCCTCTTCAGAGATTTCTTCGGGGTTTGATTGGAGGCCCTGGGTCACAGACTGCATCAGCTGTGTCCCAGATGTGCCTGCTAACACAAGGGGAGACAATTAGTGCATGGCATTGGCCTGTGAAACAGGATACATCACTCACAGCATTGTTGTCTAATGTATTTTGCACTGCTGGACTTCACTTGGTAAAGCACCACCAACCTCAACGACAGCAAAGGATCGATCCAGCTCCTCACTGGCCCGCTCGATGGCTCTATTTTCAAAGTCTGGGAAGACCTTGATTTCAGGCATTCTTCCACCGGTCTGCGACCTCCCCCTGTTGTTGTGTACCAGCTTATCCTGCATGAATAGAGATGGAGAAAGTGTAAGCAGGACACCTGCCAGACCAAATGTTAAGTACGCCTGGCATCCATGAGTGGAAAGGTTTTTTTTACTCATTCGTGGGATGTGGACTTCAATGGCTGGGCCAGCATTTGGTGGTGGTGATCTGCTTTCTTGAACCGCTGCAGTCCATGTGGTGTAGGTATACCCACGGTTCTGTTCAGAAGGGAGTTCCAGGATTTTGACACAGCGACAGTGAAGGAATGGCGATATAGTTCCAAGTCAGGATGCTGCCCTTGTCCTTCTAGATGGTAGTGGTCGTGGGGTTTGGAAGGTGCTGTCGAAGGAACCTTGGTGAATTTCTTTTTTTTTCATTTGTTTATGGGATGTGGGTGTCAATGGCTAGGCCAGCATTTATTGCCCATCCCTAATTGCCCTTTTTCAGGGGGCATTTAAAAGTCAACCACATTGCTGTGAGTCTGGAGTCACATGTAGGCCAGGCCAGGTAAGGATGACAGATTTCCTTCCCTAAAGGACATTAGTAAACCAGATGGGTTTTGACAACAATCAGCAACAGTTTCATGGTCACCATCATACCTTTAATTCCAGATTTTTATTGGATTCAGATTTCACCATCTGCCATGGTGGGGTTCGAACCCAGGTCTCCAGAATATTATCCTGGGTCTCTGGATTATTGGCCCAGCAACAATACCACTACACCATCACCTCCCCATCTGCAGTGCATCTTCTAGATAGTACACACTGCTGCTACTGTGCTCCCTCCCTCATAGGGGAGGGAGTGAATGTTTGTGGAAGGGGTGCCAATCAAGTGGCTGCTTTGTCCTGGATGATGTGAAGCTTCTTGAGTGTTGCTGGAGCTGCTCTCATCCAGGCAAGTGGGGAGTGTTCCATCACACTCCTCACTTGTGCCTTGTAGATGGTGGACAGGTTTTGGGGAGTCAGGATGTGGGTTATTCATCGCATGATTCCTAGCCTCTGACTTGCTCTTGTAGCCACAGTATTTATATGGCTAGTCCAGTTCAGTTTCTGGTCAATTGTAACTCCCAGGATGTTGAAAGTGGAGTATTCAGTGATGGTAATGCCATTGAACATCAAGGGGCGATGGTTAGATTTTGCTTGTTGGAGATGGTAATTGCCTGACACTTTTGTGGCACCAATGTTACTTGCCACTTGTCATCCCAACCCTGGATATTGTCTAGGTCTTGTTGCATTTGGACATGGACAGCTTCAGTGTCTGAGGAGTCACAAATGGTGCTGCACATTGTGCAATCATCAGCGAATATCCCCACTTCAGACCTTATGATGGAAGGAAGGTCATTGATGAAGCAGCTGAAGATGGTTGGGCCGAGGACACTACCCTGAGGAACTCCTGCAGTGATGTCCTGGAACTGAAATGACTGACCTCCAACAACCACAGTCAACTTCCTTTGTGCTATGTATGACTCCAACCAGTGGAGAGCTTTCCCCTGATCCCCATTGACTCCAGTTTTGCCAGGGCTCCTTGATGCCACACTCGGTCAAATGCTGTCTATATATCAAGGGCAGTCACTCTCACCTCACCTCAGGAGTTCAGCTCTTTTGTCCATGTTTGAACCAAGGTCAGGAGCTGAGAGTCCCTGGCAGAACTAAAACTGGGCATCAGTGAGCAGGTAATTGCCAAGCAAATGCCACTTGGTAGCACTGTTGATGACCCCTTCCATTACTTTACTGAAAATTGAGAGTAGACTGACGGGGTGGTAATTTGCCAGTTTGGATTTGCCCTGCTTTTTGTGTACAGGACATACCTGAGCAATTTTCAACATAGCCGGGTAGATGCCAGTGTTGTAGCTATGCTGGAACAACTTGGCGAGGAGTGCGGCAAGTTCTGGAGCACAAATCTTCAACACTATTGCTGGAGTATTGTCGGGGCCCTTAAACTTTGCAGTATCCAGTGCCTCCAGTCTTTTCTTGATATCATGTGGAGTGAATCGAATTGACTGAAGACTGGCTGGGGACCTCCGGAGGAGGCCGAGATGGATCATCCACTCGGCGCTTCTAGCTAAAGATTGTAGCAAATGCTTCAGCCTTATCTTTTACACTGATGTGCTGGGCTCCCCCATCACTGGGGATGGGGATATTTGTGGAGCCTCCTCCTCTAGTGAGTTATTTAATTGTCCACCACCATTCACAACTGGATCTGGCAAGACTGCAGAGCTTAGATCTGATCCATTGGTTGTGGGATCACTTAACTCTGTCTATTACTTGCTGCTTATGCTGTTTGGCAGCAAGTAGTCCGGTGTTATAGCTTCACCAGGTTGACACCTCATTTTTAGGTATGCTTGTCGCTGTTCCTGGCATGCCCTCCTGCACTCCTCATTGAACCAGAGTGATCTCCTGGCTTGATGGTAATGGTAGAGTGGGGGATATGCCATGCTATCAGGTTACAGATTGTGTTCAAGTACAATTCTGCTGCTGCTGATGGCCCACGGCCCTCATGGATGCCCAGTCTTGAGTTGCTCAATCTGTTTGAAATCTATCCCATTTAGCACAGTGATAGTGGACACAACACGATGGAGTGTATCTTCAATGTGAAGGGTGGTACAACATCTTCACATGGTTCCATGGACAGGATGAGGACAATGACGGTGAGTGTGAGGGAGTGAATGGTGATGTCCTATGAGCTGGCATGGGCGAAATCCCTCCGGCTGTGTGATGGGTTTATGAGTGTGTGAGTTGAGAGTGGTGAGAAGTGTGATTTACCCTGGCGGAACGGAGGAGATCATTCATCCTCTTACAGCACTGGGTGACTGTCCTCTTTGCAAGGGGTTGCCGCTGACCACCGCTGCCTCCACCTCTCAAGCTAGATTAGTGAGATAGCTGCCTATCCTGTGGCCAGTGCGGGGGTAGAGGACATCCCGGTGGGACTCCACGACATTCCAAAAGGTGTTCCAGTGATGTGTCATTGAACCTGGGGGCTGCAGTCTTTGCCTTTCAAGGCCATGTCTTCTTTGCAGCAGTGGTGGTCTGGCAACACTGAGAGGTGTGCCTGCAGCTGGACTTTAAAGATGGTGCCCGGTGTGATGCAGCGGTGAGGTGATGGTGGGCAGGTGAATCGTAGCCCGCTTGTCATGGAAACAGCATATTTCCTGGGAATGCATAAATAATGAGGCGGGTTTGGGAAGATACAGTGTGAAAACCCGCCATCGCGGCCTGAGGGTAAAATGTCATTTTACCCACCCGCTACCGCACTTAGTGCAAATCTCAGAAAATTCCGCCCTATGGGCGGGAAATCACATGCAGCGCACTCAATCCTCTCCAACTGCATCCTCTCCTATAGCCTCGCTGGCAACATGGGATCATATATAGTTCAAAGATGTTGGGGTAATTCTGAATTTGGGTAAAATTGTAAAGTCCTCCATTGACCTTAATAAAAATGAAAATCAGGAGATATACAGTCGATGGCTGGTCTAATACATCCACTTTACATTATTGCCCAAAGAAAACATTGCTCACAATAAGAAAGGTTACCAATCACTAAAACATATGATTGCAGTTTATCCACAGTTCTTTTCTTTGTTTTAATTGCTTCATTTGATTTAATGGATTATCAATCCACAAAATGTGTTACAGCCCTCTATAATTATGACGTCTTTTGGCAGAACCCACAGTGCTTTGACTGTCATACAATGGGCTTAACAAGTCACTTGCTAGGCAATGAGCAATCAGACCATCACACAAAGGCAGCCGATACATGATTACCACACAGTCTGCCTATCTGTTTCTCTTCTGCCCTATGTCTGCCTTTATAAATATAGAGGTTTGCTTCTGTTCAAGGATCAGTGAACGAATGATACTGGATGGTAGAATTATCTTTTGAATCAGCCTGACACCAGATGATTCCTTGCAGTGTCTCATTTGGTGTTTTGATGACCTGCTGAGTGTAAAATGGCTGCTGACTTTATTATTTGCCAACAGTAACTGCGCATTGTAATTCATTCAATATAAAACACAATGGGGCAGTTCTGAGAAATGTGATCAGGTAACAATTTGGCCTATGATGCCTGTGCTGGCACTTTGAAAGAGCTATTTGATTAGGTCCAATCCCCTGCTCTTTCCTTTAGCCTTTCAAATTGTTTCTGAAGTATTTAGGCAATTCCATTTTGAAAAGTTGTTATTGAATCTGTCACCACTATCCTTTCAGCTTCTGCATTCTAGATCATAACAACTGGCTGCATAAAAAACATTTCTCCTGTTCTTGCCTCTGATTCTCTTGCCAACATCCTTAAATCTGATTACAAAACCTCCTGTCAATGGAAACAGTTTCTCTTTATTTACTCTACTGAAACCTCTCAAAATTTTAAATACCTTATGAAATCACCCCATAGCCTTCTGTACTTTAAGGAGAACAAACCTAGCTTCTCTCATCTCTCCACATAAATGATGCCGCTCAACAGTAGTTTTGAAACTCCTTTGCACTCTCTCCAAGACCTTGACATCCTTCCTAAAATGTGGCACCCAGAATTGAATACGGTACTCCAGCTGAGGCCTAACCCGTGACTTAAATTTAGCATAACATCCTTACTTTTGTATTGTATTCCTCCATTTATAAAGCCTAGGATTTTGTATGTATTTTAAACAGCCTTCTCAATGTGCCCTGCAAACTCCAGTGAAAACTTCAATGGAAATCAAATTTGGGAAACTGTAAAAAATGCAGCTTATCCAACATTGCCTGGTGTACACTATCGGCTAAAGTCAAAATAATTGCCAATGTGTGATGGCACAAACCATTTCAGGTCTGAAGCATTATTCTGTAGCATTGGTTGGTTACCTTGTTCTTCCTAATAGTCCCTACAGTTACCTTCATTTAAGAGTTTGATTGTAATGCATAGGAATCAGCATTCTGCCAAATTAAAATGGCCAACTCTTCCATAAAATTATGGTTTCAGCAGGGAGAAGGATAAGTAATGTAAAAGTATGAACCAACTCTCTTTTTTGCTGACCTCTGCTTTCAGTATCAGCAGAGTACTGAAAAAGTTTAATTATGTCAGGTCTACAGTTTTTTGTCTAATCTTGTGCCTCGAAAGTGAAACAAAATCATGTTAAGCCTTGAATAGCATTGTAACGAGCATACTACCTGCAGGGCAACATGTGCTATATTGTTCCAGAAAATAGAACAATATGTTAACTATGGGGTAGAAATTGGCATGCCCATGTTTTCAGGCACAGGGGCTGTGACACACTACCTGCCTACACTGGGTTCCGAATGAGGTGGGCAGCATGTACAATTGGTGCACCCACCTCATGTTGATGATAGTGTGACCCAGAGTGACTCCCTCACTGCACTTCTCCTTATGGTGCTGCTATCTGCCTCTGCACACCGCAGGAGGCATCATGAAAGAGCCATGTGCTTCAAGTTTTTAAAGGCGCAATCCCTATAAATGGGCAAGCTGCACTATTGGACTAAAGGCAGCTAGATAATCGCCACACATACACACATTTCCAAACCTCTGCAAACCTGCAGCTACTCAGCTATGGCAGGCAAATCACACAGTCCACAGTGACACAAAGTCACTGATATTCTCCCCTCTCTCTTGCTGGGGAAGGTGGCCCACATCAGGCAGCAAAACCAGAGAACTGCCAGCAACCCCTCAGTGGCCTTGAAGATGCTCCAACCAATCACTGGGAGTGATACCACAGAGCCAGTGCCACTGCTGAGGCCATCAAGGATGATGGTAAGTCATGTACCTTCTCCACGCACCCCTCACCCTCATCCTGAAAAGTGTCATGAAATGGCAACTGATGTGACTATGGAACTCCTCCTTTCCTCCCCAGGTTCCCCATCTTCACCCCAACCCTCCCAATAGATTTTAGATAGTAAAGAACTAATGCCCACCCAATCTCTTCAGCTGAAGAGGAAGAGCAAGAGTGAAGCTGAGGGACATTCACTGGACCTTACACTCACAGCCACCAGCTCAGATATTGCCAATTAGTGAGCTTTAGATGCTGGTATAGTGAGTGGATTACAGGAAAACACCGATGAGATGCACACCAAAATGCTTGGTTCATTGGCAGGCCTGCCAGACAGCCTACTGTCGCAGACAAAGAGAATGGGTGTCCCTTGCTCCAACAAAGCACAGAATATCACACAGAGCTTGGAGCCCATTCTATCCAACATGGAAGTGGTCAACAATGCCATGACAACATGGGTAGACCAACCAATGACGGACTCCCTTCTGGCCACTGTTTCAGATTTTGCTGCAACTAAGTTGAAATCCATTCCAACATATCAGCGTTCCAGTGAAAGCTCAGAGAGAGGTCATGAGAGCTATGTTTGCTGCCATATAAATTCCAATGGCTGCCATCTTGACTATGTTTACCAGTGCTCAAAGTGGATTGCAGGGTCTCACAGAATTCCAGGAACTGTGCTCCAATAGATTACTAGGATTTCAGGGGTACCATCCCAGGTGAATGGCAAAGGCTACATGGAGCAAGAACCTGCTTCCATCTCTCAGGAGGACAGCATTCATACTTCCACCACTAGCATTCTGCCAGTGCCCTTCCTGTTGCCTCTCAGCCAGCCAGCTGGGACTGCTGCTACACATGTTGAAGTTGTGCAATCCAAAGCAGGATCCCCAAGGCCTAGAACTACTTAAGATCATCCTGCAAGGCTATTTACTCTTTGAAAGTCAGTACCTTGCACCAGTCATGCTGCAGCCACTGTAGCAATGTGAAGGAGCATTATGTCAGGTAAGGAAATCCACAAGACAGACACTAAAGGGATATACAATATTTTTGTACGATTGATGTATTGCGGGATGAAGTTGTTGAGTGAAGGTTTTGTTGTTGGCCTTTATTGGGTGTGTTGGCCAAGGAGATTTTATGATAGTGAAACTGATATGGACAAATGGTTGGGCAATAGGAGGTCCATGTTGGTGTGAGAAACTTCCTTTTAACTGAAAAGACATCTCACAATGCAGTCCCTTTTTCTGTGTCCAGTTGAATGTGGTGGATGTGGTCTCCTCCCCGCTTCATCCACTTCTTCTTCCTTCTGCTGATGTGGCTTCCAGACCCCAGGAAGTAACAACTGAGCCTTTATGGTGGCTTGGTTGTGGAGGATACAGTGCTGCATCAAAATCAAGGATAGCCTTTCAGGTGTGTACTATAGAGATCCCCCGAGAAATGTTGGCAGAGAAACCATTATTTGAAGAGTCCAATGATGATGCTGTGGGTGGCTCCATGGCTTGCATTTGAAGGCCCTCTGACTCGCATAATAAGATGGAGGAAGAAGTCAGCCATATGTGGAGGAATTAGTCCTAGTTGTTAAGCAGCAATCCTCCGATGTCCATTGGAGATTCAAAGATTGGCAAAGGGTAAATGTATTGTGGGCGCTACCTGCATAGCAAGCATTCACCAAGGTGGATTCCTTGGTGTGTTCACACACCACTGCACATTCAGAGAGTGGTAGCCCTGGTAGTTCCAGTGAATCTCCTTATTGACATGGGGGGCGCACAAAACTAGGCGCATGTAGTCAATATTGTCCTGCACCATCAGGGAGACTGCTATCAAGCAAATTCACATGCCCTTTAATCCTACTGTTCCCTTTTCAGGGTGAAGAGGATGATATCCTCTCTCCTTCTGTACAGTGTCTCTATGATCTCCCTGACGCATGAATGTTGACTATGGGATGCTACTGATATTGCCAGCTCTCGTTTGGTGGCGAATTTTAGGGTGACAGTGGCCTCCATGACCATTGGGAGGGATGCCCTCACCCTGCTTTAAGACTCCAGTTCAGCGTAAAGAAGGGTGCTCAACCCTGTGCTGACCTCTTTGGTGAAGCATAGCCTCTTCAAACACTGCTCCTGACTCATGATAATGTAGAAGTGGTGCACCCAAGCAGCATTTGTGGGTAGAGTTTCTATGGAGAGTGCTCCCTCTCCCTCCTCAGAGAACTTCCCCTCTCCCCTTCTCTTACAGGTATGCATGAAATCAGGGAAATGGAGGAGTTACTGTGCCTACTGCTATGTGGAGTCCTATGTTTCACAGAGACGAAGACAGAAGTAGTGACGTTAATCAAACATGCAATATGAGAACAATCAATGACCCTTATAAAAAGATACTGGTCTCCATTATGGTTAGCCTCGGTCAACTTCAAGGAAACATTGGAGAGGTTTCTCCCTCAAGTGTCATGGACCAATGTTTGGTGATCAGCAATGCCACAGTACAGATGACCATGTATATGATACAAGAGGGAAAATGAGTATGCCTGACATGTAACAGTAGGGAAAGAGTCCTCAAGGTATTGGTGGCTTCAGAATAGTAAGAGTGACAGCTCAAGTTATCACCAAATAGGAACACCTGACAACAAGTTATTCTGGGAGTCACATAGAAAAGAGAATGAGGGGATGTAAATGCGTGTTTACCCACAAAGAAGTGATTGTCATAGACCTCCTTTTAATGATGCGGATATATTTGGTTCTGAAATCAAAGGAGAAAATAGCATCCACATTCCTCTCATGATTAGGGACAATGGTGATGAGAATTATTAAAAGATTCCACACCAATGGTGGGAAAGATTGGTTCACCCCTACCACAGATGTGAGTGTAAAGGAGGAACATTGCAGACGGTGGAACTGAAAGCATCCCCTAAACTGCCCCTCCCCAGTAAGGCTTGATCTAATAGTGAATGCCCAATCTACACTGAGGGACCTAAAAATAGATTTGTGACCATCCCTATTAAAATGGTACTGTACCATGATGTCCATCACAAGGTAGTCACTGTAATGTTAAATTTGACCAACATTGAGTTGCCTAAGCGATGTAAAAATAAAATAACCCTCTATTTCACAAATTGTTACAAGAAGTAATGGATGAGTTTATATTAAGGAAAGAGGAAAGTCATGGAAACAAATACCATGACCTGATCAATTCTCTAGAAGTCCTAGAGCTTACTGTCTGAAGAAAGAGAAGCTTGATAAACAATGCCGCTACTATGTTTAACATACAGGAACCTCACTTCTAAATAGCTTAGATTTAGTTGCCTAGATTACAAGATCAAAGATCTTAAATCACAACTTAAGAAAACTTTACAAGAAACCAATACTAATCAGGATCTTGAGCTGCAAGAGGATCAGATAATGACTATACATGTACAAGATGTAGTGAAACAATTGGAGTTGCATGCAAACACGGTTAATCTATTAATTAAAGAGGATAGAAATGTCTCTGATGAGGTTGAAATGTAATGATTCGTGCAGGATATATGGATCCTAGTTGGTAGATGAAACATGGGAAAACATAAAGTTAATAGAAAAGGCAAGTTCCCCCTCATGGCTGAGAAAAGAACACCCTGATGCATTAGGGAAATATCACAATGATATCTCCATAAGTGCCCTGCCAAGCCTTATACAAGTCTATCTGGTCTGGCACAAATGTAAGAGCAAATCATTTACCAGTGGCACACAATGGGAGGCCACTTTTGCCAGTCTATGGTTGGAAAACACTGGGGTTATCCAAAGAAATATGCATATGCAACATTACCAACATCACACGTATGTGGATCAACAACTATGGAACCCAGATAGGAACAGAAATGGAAGGTTGCAGAAAGCTTAGATAATCAATAGCCTGTCCACACTAAATAATGCCAACTGATAAATCATGTGAGTTCAACCAACCCAAGAAAACAGTTAACTGAAGTTCAAGGGAAAGAATTCTTTGATATGTCATATGGAAGGAAAGGTGAATATTGCTTTACTATTAGTCAATGGGGTTGTAAACATTGAAGTAAGATTTATGCTGTTACCAAGAAGACCTTTTGTTTTAAGCCTATTCAATCTGTAAGAATCAGGGGATAAGATTTAATTAAATATATGTATATATATATAAAATGTTACTGAACTTGTCAAGGTACCAGATTCATTAAAGCATGGCTTGCATAAGTATGTGGAGAAATTCAGTTATGATATCCCATCTTTGCAAAAGCAGTTAGTAAAGCTAAAAGTAGCAATTAAACAATGGTAAAAAGGTTATTATCAGATGCAACAACATAGATGCCTGATTGGGAAAGAAACTAATGATTTTAAGACTACTGCATATTCATGGAAATATTGGAATAAGGGTGCTGACACACCCTTGGATGAGAAAAATTTCTCATATACTGGTTGTTATCCAACTGTTGATTGTGCTGTACTTGTTAACTGAGCTGATCCAGCTGTGAAGAAGAAAGAAGAATGAGCAGCTTATTGAACTGTGGCAAAAGTGATGGATGATCCAAAACTGGCTCAAGTGTCTCAGTAATGTGGTTATTAAGACACTTGATCAAGAGTTATACGACTGAGAGAATTTGCTACTTGACAACAAGACACTTGACCAATTTATCCATCATGCTCTGCGGTCGAGTTGAACAGATGTCCAAGTTCGTTTGCAAAACCGGAAGTCAGCATAAGTGGTGACCTGTAAACTGTGAAGACATCTGTCAGGTCAAAGGAAGTTGAATCAATGATCAAGAGTGGCAAACGAAAGCCAAATGTCAGACTTTGGCACTTGGAGTGTTACCAGTTCTTTGAGGTCAGACTCCAAGAATTTTTGCACGTGCTCATCAACAGTGGATGTGTCACTCATTGGCCGAAGCCCTTTCCTCAGCCCATCTGTTAACTGTGTATAAGACTGAAGAACCCAAGTAACTTTGCTGCAGTCAATTGGAGAAGAGTGACCTAGTCAGTCACTAAGAAGAGTACAATCAGCATTAGCTTGACCACTAGCAGGTGATTCTACGCATCCTGAGTGTGAACTTTTAATGGTTAAGGAGTTTGTTAAGTTTCAATAGTGTAACAAAGTTGAGGTTCATATAATTAAATGGTTCTGGTTGACTTCTGTCAAACTGGTTTTGTCATGTCCTTAGTTAACCTTGTATTTGAACTGAATAACAAGTACAGGCTATAGAAGCATTGATTTGAGTTGCTGGAGCAATTTGCTGAACGCGGTAATGGAGGAATAACTTTACCGAATAATGGGACAGTATTGCAGAACCTCTTGATCTAAAACATGACTGGAAAGGAGGAAAAAAAATGCAAAGTATTATGCCCAGCTTTTCCTCCTCCTCCCCTACATCATCATGCCTTATCCATGTTAAGGGCTATATCTCCTAGGGGTTTTGTCTGTCTTTCTGAATTCATTGGTTTTGGGGGAATAGGGTTTGGAGTAGCTTTTGCTTCTTCCTTCTTTCATTTATCATTTTCCTTTTTCCAAATCCACTTTCTCTGTCAGCTATTTTTCTGAGGAGATGGCCAGCATCACTATCCTCACTATTCCCTTCCTGTTTTATACTGTAGCTGTTGAATTGGAGCAAATGGATGGTCCAGAGCTCTGGGGTTATCTTCACTCCAAAAGCTCTGTGGTGCAAACAACTCTTTGTGGTTTCACCGGCTTCTCTGAGTGCTCATAAAGCTTCATTTGGTGAACAAGGTACCATTTGATTGCCTTGGGCAACTTCACTGGCCTTGTGCACAACACTATAACATAAAAAGCATGTCTTCTCTGACTCTTTGACCCTCTTTTTCAGACCCTTCCCCTTTGGCTTTTATAATCATCTTTCGAGCTACATCCTTCAGTTGAACACTCTTAATATCAGGAGGAAATGGCATCTCTTTCCAGATAAGTGTTGTTGTCAACACTGCCCCGACTTTTGAGGATTCCAGAAAACTCTTCAGAAAGCTCCTCACTGTGTTAGCTATTGTCACCAGCATTTGTGCGTTAACTAGGGGCTTTTCCATCTGTTGATATAAGCCCTTGTCTGGCCCATACAGTTAAGTACTCCCTGCAGGACTTAAAAGTAAACACTGGGCTGGATTTTATGGGGCACCATGTTCCTCGCCGACCCTCGTCGGTCAGGAGTCAATCCATGAAAAATCTGGCTGCCCCACAGCCATTTTATGCTCAGTTAATTGGTTAAGGGTGAGACTGCTGCTCCCAATTGCTGAGGAAGTCCTGTCTTAGAGAGCTAACCAGGCCAATTGGCCAGCAGCTCTAAAGTCCCAGTAGCACCAGGTTCAAGCAAGGACAACGATGGGATTACAGGTAGTCCACGAGCAAGAGGAGTATGTGGAGCCGGACCACAGAGCATGATAGATAAATTGGTTAAGTCTCTTTTTGTTCAACAGAAAATAGTCTCTTGGTCTTACCCTTCTACAAACACTGCCTGAACAAAATTAAATCAAAAACACCTCATCTGTAACTTGCTGAGTGTCCCTTTACATTGCCCCAGACTGGGTCCGCCTTGTTTAATAATGCTTTATTGTTTTAGGAGTGATTAATGAAGACACTGTCTGCAGATGAAGAAAAAATTTGGATTCCTGACATTATGATAGTGCCCATTTATGGTCTTCGGGTGCAAGCAGGAGCATTGTTGCATGCACCATTCTAATTCAGTGATGTCACAAAGGCAGGAGTGGCCAGCAGTGTATCGCGAATGTGGGAACCTGTAGAAGCCTTTATCACTAGAGACTATGCTGTTTCATTTCTTGCCCCATATGTTCTTTTAACATTTGTCCGACACTCCTCTCAAATCCAGGCTGAAATTATGGTAAGTCCCCATTGTATTTAAAATTTCAACCAATTTTATAGTCAGAAAAATATTTCTGACAATTGTTGTGAACCATTAGAATAGTAAACCAAACCTAAACTTGATGGTAAATGGCCTTCAGTAGAGTGCATCACATGTTTAATCTTTCTGCCATTACTGGTCACATAGTTCTATACCATAAAGCATTGGGGGTCATTTATAAAGGTTAAGTCCAGGTTCCTCAGGTCCAGGTGTCTCCGGTTGCTGATACTAACAGATTTTGGGGGGTAATTTTTAAATTTATGACTGGGTGAAGAATGAATGACAACAAATTAACAGCCTATTTTGCACCTCCCCCAATTTTCTCATCCAATCAAGTCAACTGAAAAGAAAACCAGATGAGTTGTAAATCAGGCGGCTGCTTCGCTATCACTCATTTTTTGCCCACTAACAAAAGTTAAAATGTCCCCTTGGTATCCTGTAGTTTATTCCTCAGGGAGCCAATACATTTAAGAATAACACGTTTCAAACTTCAGGCATACAAAATAAAACCAGGCCAAACCAGAAAATAAGCAAATCTGGCACAGTTAAATGGACTTTGAGTGTCACAATGCCTGGGCTTTGGAGCCATATGTTGTTAATGGATGCCACTTAGATACTCCTGGTCTAAATGATCTAATTTCTGTCAATGATGTTAAAGCCTAAAATACGCATGATTTTTCTACAGTTTCATTTGATATAATGGGCCCTCCGAGAGACATATGCTTCACCTCCAGCCACTTCTGATGTGGCACCTGAAGCACCCCAAATCCAGGCTGAAATTATGGCAAGTCCTCATTGCATTTAACATTCCAACCAATTTTATAGTCAGAAAAATATTTTTGACTCAAGCGGGCAGATTTCTCCCAATTGGTGTTGTCATGACATCATTCAACACTACCAGGTGATTTGACACCTTCTTTGTAAACTTGAGACATGCAGGTCCATTCAAGATGTTCAATGGTCACTCATTGACAAACATGCATTCAGCTGTAAGAGGCCCCTCACCAGTGTTATTTTAAGGTCCAGGCAATATCTTGCAGTGGAGATGCTTTTGACTTACTGCTCCTTAGGCTGAGTTTGTGGAAAAATGGTGCTTCATTAGAGCTGGTGCTTAAAGCCATGGAGGAGACAGGAATTACTGTTTGAGGTGTGGAGGGTGTGGTTGCTGTGCATCTGGGTTTGCAACATGATCATGAAATTAGGCAGAGCAGGAGAGATGGGACGCTCTTCAAAGATGGAGAAGGAGGAGTGATCTAATTCAAGGGCTCACCCACCCAAGGTTTTCAGACAGCAGTTATCCTACCTTCATCTGACTTAGTGCCTATGGCAACCCAGTTTCAACAAATGAGTAGTCCCTGAGCTGTGTCCTCTTCTACAAACCAAGTTGGAGCCTAATACCAAGGCAAGGATGGATCTGCCATTGGCTATCAAAGTCACCATTACTTTAATTTTTTTATGCATCTGGGTTCTTTCAGTTGGAAGTGGGAGTCATCTCCAATATCACAGAATCACAGAATCACAGTGCAGAAGAGGCCCTTCGACCCATCGGGTCTGCACTGACATGTGTCAAACACCTGACCTACCTACCTAATCCCATTTACCAGCACTTGGTCCATAGCCTTGAATGTTATGACATGCCAAGTGCTCATCCAGATACTTTTTAAAGGATGTGAGGCAACCCGCCTCCACCACCCTCCCAGGCAGCACATTCCAGATCGGCACCAGCTTCTGGGTAAAAAAGTTTTTCCTCACATCCCCCTTAAACCTCCTGCCACTGACCTTGAACTTATGTCCCCTTGTGACTGACCCTTCAACTAAGGGGAACAACTGCTCCCTATCCACACTGTCCATGCCACTCAAATATTTCCCAGTGTGCCATTTATTGAAGCATCTGGGAGTAAATGGAGATTATCAACTCCACACAAGGAATGTGGATTGTCTTCTTGCTCAAGAGGTACAAGATAGAGCACATGACCTCACCAAGGGAGCAGGATTCCTGATAATGGAGGGTACCACCGACATCACATAAGTGGCTGTGTGTACTACCCCCTCCCTATAACAACAGACAGAGATATAGAAATCTCAGCTCCATAAATGGCAGTTGGCATGCACCCAAACCAAAAACATATCAGTGAGTGCCCATTATCTTGGCAGGAGATATGATACATTCATCTTGCGCCAGTCAGCCCTACTCACAGTCCTAAGATCTCTGGGAGGAGCCTGAGGCAAGCTGCCCATGGAAAGAGTTTACTCCCTCTGCACATAGCTACATGGCTGATTATCCCCCCTCCCCCACACAACCCCCACCCCCCCCACCCCCCACCACCATCCCCCCCACTTGCCATCACCTGAGAGGAGAACATGTGTACAACTGGAGGCAAGGTGCCACGTGAAATACTGTTGAGTAGACAATCAACCATTGTCTCCAGGAATCTTGAGCCCATCTTAGGAGGGGAAGAAGGAGGAGGAAAAGGAAGAGGAGGCAGAAAAGGAAGAGATATGCTAGACCCTTTCTAACTAGATGGGTTGTCAGAGAGAGCATTATCACTGCCTGTTTTCCATTAAACTACTTGCCCTGAACACCATGGACCCAGGCCTTGCCACTGTCACATCCATCCAAGACAGCCCATCACAGCATCCCCTTAGCCACCACCAAGCAATAAAGGCCACCAATGAAAACCTTCTCATTAGCATCTTTATCAAATAGCACATCCAATATGCAAACTGCTGTATCATAACACTGATAGAAAGCTACAGATGTTCATTAGGGGAGACTACAGATGGTCTTGCAGGATGACCTTGAGCAGCTCTAGGCCTTGAGGGCCTGATGTTGAGCTGTACCATTTCGGCTGGAGTGGTAGCCTGAGCTGGTGGCTAAGAGGAAACAGCAAGGGCACTCAGATGCGGCAGTTGGTCAGAGCATGAATACTGCCACCCTGAGAGAGGACAGCAGGTTTGTGCACCATGGAGCCACTGCCATTACCACAGGCTGGCATTGATTTCTGAATCTGGACACCTCTTTGAGCACTGAGATCCACAGCCATAAAGGCAACAGTCTGAGCTGGCACTGCAGCAAGCATGGAGCTCATTAATTCCGACTGACCTTTCACAGTAGCACCTAGACATCTGCGCTGTAATGGAATCTGACAGAGCAGCCACCAGACAATGCATCATGGCTGGGTCTGCTAGTACTATCATGGAGCTTGCCACCACATCCAGTCAAGAAAGGATTGGCTCCAATTTCTGCACAACCCCTCTGCCACGTTGAAGCTGGACTGCTCCAGGTTCCTTGACAGAGACAGGAAGTTTTCTAATTAGCATGTCAATGCATCAAACAACTCAGTGTGCACGTTCACCACAATTCTTCTATATGTCATCTTATCAAAGTCCTCATCTAAGTCCTTGTAGCAGAACTTGTCTGTGATCTCATCCTCTGGTGAGTTCATGAGCTTCCTTTCGCTCTGGCTTGGCTGCAGCATATTGAAGCCCAATGACTCACAACATGCAGATCCTGGATCTACACTAACGTCTAAAGTTCATGCAGTACCTGAGCTGGTGGCTGTGTCTGACAGATCAAGTGAAAGTACTTCCTCATCACTAGTGTGGGTTACTCTCCCTCTTCCACCTGGTTGTCTTGAGGCTGGCCAGGTGCAATACTTGGGTATCCAAAAACGTAAAAGCAGAAGAGGAGGGTTGATCTGGAAGATGATGGAGGGAAAAGTAGGAGGTCCAGGTAATCTGCAGCTTTCACTGCTTGTCAGATTCAGGATGAGAGTGAGGAGGGAGTTGAGAAGGTGCACAAGGAAGTGACTAACTTTCAGTTTTGATGGTCTTGGTGATGTTGGATTTATGGGCTGTGTTGCAGCCAAACCCATGATTCTCAGCACCATCTCCCCTGACAAGCCCAGTGGATGAAAATGTGCCTGGCAGCTGCTAGTTCTCTGCTGCCCCCTCCTGTTAAAAATGACTCTGTCCTGACAGAGACAATGTCAGTGACTGTGTGCTACCATGAGTGATGTTCCTGCCATAGCTGAATAGCTGAGCGATGTGGGGAGAGTAAAAACTGGGTGTGAGCTTGGCATCATTGAAAGTTATATATGGGTTAGGTGGAGTATGTGAATGTGAGCCTTGAGTGGTAATGTGTGCGGCTATGTGAGTGGTGGGGCTGCATTGAGTAGTGTGTAGGATGTGTGATGTAAACATGAGTTCACTGACTCTAACCATGCATGTAAAGCCATTCAGCTTCTTCCGGCACTGTTGTCAGGTCCCTGGGGCCAGATTCCAGCATTGAACTTCCTTGTCACCTACTTCCATTTCCTTCAGAGGATCTGGCTTAAGGGCCTTCTGGCCTCCTGAAGAAACATGGCCCCTCTTCTTCTGCCCATCTTGGTCACTAATGCTTCCAGTGCCCCATCTGTGAACCTGGTAATCCTCTCCCTGCCCTGGTGCCCCAGTTCCCTTATTTAGAGTTGCAACACACCATCATTTGGCAGCAGCCTCCTGTTATCCAGTGTAGTTGCCTTTTAAGAAGGACAAATTGCCTTCAAGAGCTGGAGACTAGCTGGAACATCTTTGCATACTTTTAGGTCCCCTGTTGTGTGCAGATAGCTAGTAATGCAGGTCACACTTGGCTGCATGCTCCTACCATACAAATGAGAAGGCAGCATGAAATTTACACACTGCTTATACTTCCATAATAATGAGCAGGTTGCAATTTAGTAACTTCCCTTCCCCATCCCACCTCCACCCCAACACCCAAAAAACAGTCTCATATTTCTCGAAAATAAAAATTTGTATTAAGACCAAAACCTTGTCATTTTGATTCGGTATTCTAAAGCGCTAAAAGGAACTTTGTGAGCCTATAAAGCAATTAAAAACTGTGTGTAAAAATAAAATTGACCATTCTGAACAGTCAGAATTCTGAGCAGCAGTCTGGTCCTGATTTATCCATCATCAGTTGGTTCTGTTGGAATGAGGCCCAAACCCAAATATCGAGTTATCATGAGCATCACTATTCAGGTGCAGGAAGTTTACCTAAAACAAAAACAGAAATACCTGGAAAAACTCAGCAGGTCTGGCAGCATTGGCGGAGAAGTGCAAAGTTGACATTTCAAGTCCTCATGACCCTTCAACAGAACTAAGTAGAAATAGGAAAGGGGTGAAATATAAGCTGGTTCAAGGTGGGGGGAAGGAGTGGGGGGGGGTGTGGTTGTTGCGACAAGCAAGCAGTGATAGGAGGAGATAACCAAAAGATGTCACAGACAAAAGAATAAAGAGGTGTTGAAGGTGGTGATTTTATCTAAAAGAATGTGCCAATTAAGAGTGGAGAGCAGGACAAGCAAGGTAGCTCTAGTGGGGATGGGGTGAAATAAACCATGGGTGGAATACATTTAAAAGTAATGGAAATAGGTGGGAAAAGAAAGATCCATATAAATTATTGGAAAAAACAAAAGGGAGGGGGAAGAAACGGAAAGGGGGTAGGGATGGAGGAGGGAGCTCATGATCTAAAGTTGTTGAACTCAATATTCAGTCCGGAAGGCTGTAAAGTGCCTAGTTGGAAGATGAGGTGCTGTTCCTCCAGTTTGCGTTGAGCTTCACTGGAACAATGCAGCAAGCCAAGGACAGACATGTGGGCAAGAGAGCAGGGTGGAGTGTTGAAATGGCAAGTGACAGGGAGGTCTGGGTCATGCTTACGGACAGACTGAAGGAGTTCTGCAAAGCGGTCACCCAGTCTGCGTTTGGTTTCTCCAACGTAGAGGAACCCGCATTGGGAGCAACGAATGCAAGAGACTAAGTTGGGGAAATGCAAGTGAAATGCTGCTTCACTTGAAAAGAGTGTTTGGGCCCTTGGATGGTGAGGAGAGGGAAAGTGAAGGGGCAGGTGTTGCGTATTTTGCGTTTGCATGGGGCGGTGTTGTAGGTGGGGGATGAGGAGTAGGGGGTGATGGAGAAGTGGACCATGGTGTCATGGACGGAACGATCCCTACGGAATGCCAACGGGGGGGGGGGTGAAGGGAAGATATGTTTGGTAGTGGCATCATGGTGGAGTTGGTGGAAATGGAGGAGGATGATTCTTTGAATGCGGAGGCTGGTGGGGTGATAAGTGAGGACAAGGGGGACCCTATCATGTTTCTGGGAGGGAGGAGGAGGCGTGAGGGCAGATGTGTGGAAGATGGGCCAGACACGGTTGAGGGCCCTGTCAACTACCATGGGTGGAAAACCTCAGTTAAGGAAGAAGGAGGACATGTCAGAGGAGCTGTTTTTGAAGGCAGCATCATCAGAACAGATGCGACGGAGGTGAAGGAACTGAGAGAATGGGATGGGGTCCTTACAGAAAGCGGGGTGTGAGGAGCTGTAGTCGAGGTAGCTGTGGGAGTCGGTGGGTTTGTAATGGATATTGGTGGACAGTCTATCACCAGAGATTGAGACAGAGAGGTCAAGGAGGGGAAGGGAAGTGTCAGAGATGGACCACATGAAAATGATGGAGGGGTGGAGATTGGAAGCAAAATTAATAAATTTTTCCAAGTCCCGATGAGAGCATGAAGCAGCACCGCAGTAATCATCGACGTACCGGAGAAAGAATTGTGGAAGGGGGCCGGAGTAGGACTGGAACAAAGAATGTTCCACATACCCCATAAAAAGACAGGCATAGCTGGGGCCCATGCGGGTACCCATAGCTACACCTTTTATTTGGAGGAAGTGAAAGGAGATGAAGGAGAAATTGTTCAGTGTGAGAACAAGTTCAGCCAGACGGAGGAGAGTAGTGATGGACGGGGATTGTTCGGGCCTCTGTTTGAGGAAGAAGCTAAGGGCCCTCAGACCATCCTGGTGGGGGATGGAGGTGTAGAGGGATTGGATGTCCATGGTGATGAGGAAGCAGTTGGGGCCAGGGAACTGGAAATTTTTGATGTGACTTAAGGTGTCAGAGGAATCACGGATGTAGGTGGGAAGGGACTGGACAAGGGGAGAGAGAAGGGAGTCAAGATAACGAGAAATGAGTTCTGTGGTGCAGGAGCAAGCTGACACGATCGGTCTACCGGGGCAGTTCTGTTTTTGGATTTTGGGTAGGAGATAGAAGCGGGCCCTCCGAGATTGGGCGACTATCAGGTTGGAAGCTTTGGGAGGAAGATCCCCAGAGGAGATGAGGTCAGTGACAGTCCTGGAAACAATGGCTTGATGTTCAGTGGTGGGGTCATGGTCCAGGGAGAGGTAGGAGAAAGTGTCTGTGAGTTGACGCTCAGCCTCCGTGAGGTAGAGGTCAGTGCGCCAGACGACAACAGCACCACCCTTGTCAGTGGGTTTGATAACAATATCAGGGTTGGACCTGAGAGAATGGAGTGCAGTAAGTTCAAAGAGAGAGAGATTAGAATGGGTGAGAGGAGCAGAGAAATTGAGACGACTAATGTCGCGCCAACAGTTCTCAGTGAAAAGATCAAGAGAAGGTAAGAATCCAGAGGGAGGGGTCCAGGTGGAGGGAGAATATTGGAGGTAGGTAAAAGGATCCGTTGAATGGGGAGAGGACTCCTGCCCAAAAAAGTGAGCCCGGAGACAAAGACGGCGGAAGAAGAGTTCAGCATCATGCCGAGCCCGAAATTCATTGAAGTGAGGGCATAAGGGTATGAAACTAAGTCCTTTACTGAGCACTGAACGTTCAGCATCGGAGAGGGGAAGGTCAGGGGGTATAGTGAATACACGGCTGGGGCTGGGATTGGAAGATAGGGTGGGGACGGAGGGACAAGCAGGGGTGGAGGGTCCTAGATGGGTGTTGGTGTCAATGAGTTGTTGGAGCTTGCGTTCCTTAGCACTTGAGAGAAAGAGAAAAAGTTTCTTGTTGAGGCGTCGGATGAGCCGAAGAATAAAATGAAACTGGGGGCACGCGCAGCTTTGAAAAAGGGTACGGTGGTGCTGCTGGAAGGAGAGGTTGAGTGTGTTCATATGGCGGCGCATGGCACTGAGTGTGGATTTCAGAATGTGACGGGAACAGCAGTCCGAGAAACGTTTTATGTCCCGGAGATACCTGTAATCCGGGGTGGGTTCGAAATATGAGGGGTGGAATTTCAGTTGAAATCCACGTGGGGTAAGTCAGAGACGGGGACAGTCACTGAGAAAGTAGATATGGCTGTGAAAGCGGGTTTTAGTAAACACCTTGTCAAACACCAGGAGGGAAATGGAAAGCAATGAAAGTGAGCAAGGCAAAAGAGAGATACGGAAATCTTGTCACAGAGAAGAACAGAACTTCTTCAAGGAGGTGGGCATTTCTTGAAGAGCAGTGGCAGTCAATTAAACACAGAGATAAAAACAAAAAAACTGCGGATGCTGGAAATCCAAAACAAAAACAGAATTACTTGGAAAAACTCAGCAGGTCTGGCAGCATCGGCGGAGAAGAAAAGAGTTGATGTTTCGAGTCCTCATGACCCTTCGACAGAACTTGAGTTCGAGTCCAAGAAAGAGTTGAAATATAAGCTGGTTTAAGGTGTGGGGGGTGGGGGGGGGCGGGTGGGGGAGAGAGAGAGAGAGAGAGAAGTGGAGGGGGGTGGTGTGGTTGTAGGCAAAAGCAGTGATAGAAGCAGATCAACAAAAGATGTCACAAACAACAGGACAAAAGAACACATAGGTGTTAAAGTTGGTGATATTATCTAAACGAATGTGCTAATTAAGAATGGATGGTAGGGCACTCAAGGTATAGCTCTAGTGGAGGTGGGGAGAGCATAAAAGATTTAAAATATGTAAAAATAATGGAAATAGGTGGGAAAAGAAAAATCTATATAATTTATTGGAAAAAAACAAAAGGAAGGGGGAAACAGAAAGGGGGTGGGGATGGAGGGGGGAGCTCAAGACCTTAAGTTGTTGAACTCAATATTCAGTACGGAAGGCTGTAAAGTGCCTAGTCGGAAGATGAGGTGTTGTTCCTCCAGTTTGCGTTGGGCTTCACTGGAACAATGCAGCAAGCCAAGGACAGACATGTGGGCAAGAGAGCAGGGTGGAGTGTTGAAATGGCAAGTGACAGGTGGAGATTGGAAGCAAAATTAATAAATAACTTTGGTGCTGCTTCATGCTCTCGTCGGGACTTGGAAAAATTTATTAATTTTGCTTCCAATCTCCACCCCTCCATCATTTTCATGTGGTCCATCTCTGACACTTCCCTTCCCTTCCTTGACCTCGCTGTCTCAATCCCTGGTGATAGACTGTCCACCAATATCCATTACAAACCCACCGACTCCCACAGCTACCTTGACTACAGCTCCTCACACCCCACCTCCTGTAAGGACTCCATCCCATTCTCTCAGTTCCTTCGCCTCCGTCGCATCTGTTCTGATGATGCTACCTTCAAAAACAGTTCCTCTGACATGTCCTCCTTCTTCCTTAACCGAGGTTTTCCACCCACGGCCATTGACAGTGCCCTCAACCGTGTCCGGCCCATCTCCCGCGCATCTGCCCTCACGCCTTCTCCTCCCTTCCAGAAACATGATAGGGTCCCCCTTGTCCTCACTTATCACCCCACCAGCCTCCGCATTCAAAGGATCATCCTCCACCATTTCCGCCAACTCCAGCATGATGCCACCACCAAACACATCTTCCCTTCACCCCCCCCTATCGGCATTCTGTAGGGATCGCTCCCTCCTGGACACCCTAGTCCACTCCTCCATCACCGCCTACTCCTCAACCCCCCCCCATGGCACCACCCCGTGCCCACGCAAAAGATGCAACACCTGCCCCTTCACTTCCTCTCTCCTCACTGTCCAAGGGCCCAAACACTCTTTTCAAGTGAAGCAGCATTTCACTTGCATTTCCCCCAACTTAGTCTACTGCATTCGTTGCTCCCAATGTGGTCTCCTCTACATTGGAGAGACCAAACTTAAACTGGGCGACTGCTTTGCAGAACACCTGCGGTCTATCCGCAAGAATGACCCAAACCTCCCTGTCGCTTGCCATTTTAACACTCCACCCTGCTCTCTTGCCCACATGTCTGTCCTTGGCTTGCTGCATTGTTCCAGTGAAGCCCAACGCAAACTGGAGGAACAACACCTCATCTTCCGACTAGGCACTTTACAGCCTTCCGGACTGAATATTGAATTCAACAACTTTGGGTCTTGAGCTCCCCCCTCCATCCCCACCCCCTTTCTGTTTCCCCCTTCCTTTTGTTTTTTTCCAATAAATTATATAGATTTTTCTTTTCCCACCTATTTCCATTATTTTTACATATTTTAAAGCTTTTATGCTCTCCCCACCTCCACTAGAGCTATACCTTGAGTGCCCTACCATCCATTCTTAATTAGCACATTCGTTTAGATAATATCACCAACTTTAACACTTATGTGTTCTTTTGTCCTGTTGTTTGTGACATCTTTTGATGATCTGCTTCTATCACTGCTTTTGCCTACAACCACACAACCCCCCTCCACTTCTCTCCCTCTCTCTCTCCCCCCCACCACCCCCCCCACCCCCCACCCCCACCCCCCCAACCTCCAACACCTTAAACCAGCTTATATTTCAACTCTTTCTTGGACTCGAACTCAAGTTCTGTCGAAGGGTCATGAGGACTCGAAACGTCAACTCTTTTCTTCTCTGCCGATGCTGCCAGACCTGCTGAGTTTTTCCAAGTAATTCTGTTTTTGTTTTGGATTTCCAGCATCCGCAGTTTTTTTGTTTTTATCTCTGAATTTAACCATCCTTGCAAAACAAAGTCTCTGACTTCCGACAATATTGGATGTCTGTTCATCCAATTTCTAATTTGCTTTGCACACACAGACAGAGAATCCAAGAAATTCAGTAACAGCACAACTTCTTGTGGAACAGGCAGATATACAATGCTATCTGGTAACAGGAGATGACTGAGTGCACCCACATTTACAATGTGTAAGCCAGGGTGGTACATAAAAGTATACTCATACACAGATAATATCAAAGCCCAACATTGTATCCTTGCTGATCCTATTGGTGGAATGGTCTTATCCTCACTGTATAAACCTTAATGGTTTGTGGTCCAACACAATGGTGAAATGTCATCTATGTAGGTACTAGTGGAATTTTCTCACCCCGAATACCACCAATAATCCTTTCTTTTTTAGCTGAGAATAACCCTTCTCAGCTGCAGAGAGGGTTCTCAAGACATAGCCAATGGGCCTTTCTGATCCATTTTCCATTCCCTCACCATAATGAGAGGCATCACATGTTAATACCAACTCTTTCAATGGGTCATAGGTTACCAATAAACATGACAAATGCAACAGTTTCTTTACTTTCACAAAGGCTTCTTCCTGTTGTGAATTCCATGACCAATGGTGATTCTTTTTTAACAACAAGTGTAATGGTGCTTACACAGTTGATAAGTTAGGCAAGAAGCAGTTATAGTAGTTGACCAGAAAGGACTTGAGTTCCGTTACATGGCTGAAGAGGGTGCATCTTTTATTGCCCAAATTTTCTCTTCTACTGGACGCAAACCCATGGCTTCCACCCTGTGACCCAGGTAAGTAACTTCTGGTCACAAAACAAAAACAGAATTACCTGGAAAAATTCAGCAGGTCTGGCAGCATCAGCAGAGAAGAAAAGAGTTGACGTTTCGAGTCCTCATGACCCTTTCACAGAACTGAGTAACTTCTGGTACCTGAAATGTGCATTTTTCCTTCTTTAACTGTACACCAGCTTCCACGAACCTTCTTAGCACACTCCAGGCTGGCCAAGCGTTCTGTCTCAGTTGACACTGTAATTAGAACATCATCTAGTTTACTAGCATTTGGGGAAGTCCTTGCAAAAGACTCTCCATTGTTCTCTGGAAGGTAGGACATACAGAGGACACTCCAAATGGTAGGTGAGTGTACTGATAAAGACCCTTGTGTGTTTTCATAGTCACGTATTCTCTTGATGTGCTATCCAGTTGTAAATGTTGGCAGGTGTGGCTCATATCCAATGCCTCCTGCCAGCTTTGCACTAAGTCACCTATCCTTGGAATGGGGTACTTGTCTAGCTTTGCTGCCTTGTTTACGGTCAATTTATAGTCCTCACAAATGTGTATGATTTGGTCTGGCTTAACCACTGGACTATGGGTGCTGCCCATTCTGAGAATTGGACAGGTTGGATGCTGCCCAGCTTTTCTAGCCAGCACGGCTCTACATCCATATCCTCCTTCAATGCCTGAGGATCCACATATATCTTGACCTGAAAATCTTTTAACTTTTCTAATTCATTCCAAAATACCATGTTGTATTTCCTTAGCAGTTCAAGAACTCCTCCTGTTTCAGGTGAAATATTTCAGACTAGTCAAGTTTGATCTTCTGAAACCAGTCTCAGCCTAAAAGACTGGGTCCTTCTCCTTTCACTATTATCACAGGCAGCTGGGCTGTCAGTTGCCTATAAGCCACAGGCACCGTGGCAATGCCCTTTATCCGAATAGATTCTCCAGTGTATGTCATTAATTTAGTGGTTGTCCGCTGCAGGTTTAGTGGCAGGGTACCTTCAGTAAGGTATTTGAAAGTGTGCTCTCCCACCACTGTAGTTGAGGCACCTGTGTCCACCTCCATTGTTAATGGCTTCTGATTAACTTGGATTGTAACAGTGATAGGTTCGGTTTTTACTGCGGTGACGCTATATAGGGAATAGATGTTGGTGTCGGCAACTTCAAGTTCTGCTATATTCTTTAATACAATCATTTTGCTGCTTTATGGGCTATTTTGACTTTGCCCTACATTGCCTTACGATGTGACCTTTCTTATGACAGTAATAGCATTCTGCATCCTTGAATTTACAGGTTTCTGGTCCGTGGTCACCTCCACACCTATAACAACTGGCTCTTGGAGTCGCTGCTGAAATGTTTCTACTTGGCCTTTTCATATTCCTAACAGTGGACATTGCCTCTCGTTTCCATGCTGTGGGTCTGGTTTTCACACCACGCTCAGCAGAAGGTTCCTGCCCCACATGAAGAACAGTGTCATGTTGTATGTGTTGCGCAGTCTGTGAGTCCCTCACAGCGCTTTCCATGGCGAGGGAGATTCTTAGGGCTACTTAAAGTCAATGTTGATCCCAGCAAGTAAACAGCGCTGAATGGCATCATCCTGAACTCCACAAATAATCAGACCCGCAGCATCTCATTTAGTGTGTCCCCAAAGTCACAGTGTTCTGTCAACTGCTTAAGGTTCACTACATAGGTTACGATAGACTCCCCCTGGGCCCTAATTTTGGAATTAAACTTAAAACGCTGCATTATTACAGATGGCTTCAGCTGGAAGTGCATTTTCACCAGGTCCACCAATTAATTGTAAATTAGAATTGGGCGCACTCAGGGCCGACAGGTTGTGAATGAGGTTGTATGTTTTACTGCCACATACATTCAAAAGCATGGCTTTCTGCTTTTCCTCCATGGTAATTTTGTTCACTATAGAATAAAATCTGAGGCACTCTACATACTGGCCCCAGTCTTCCATCATCGTATCATAAGGGTCGATTCTGCCAAAGAGTGGCATGACTGGTGAATAGTCTTATCTTTTTCTTAAGATTCGATGTACACACGGTGATAAGGAGAGGTGCAGTGTCGGATTTATTTTACCTTTGTCACCAAATGCAATGACTCAACAGAGCTGACAGGTTTCAACAAGAAACAGATAAACTTTATTACACAGAGCGTTTCAGGAGTAATTACTCGACCAAGACTCTCATCAGGAAGCCAAAACCCTCGGGTTGCCCGCGCTTAGGGCTCATTGGTTGGAGCTTCCCATTTACCACAGTCCCCACCACCACCCTATTGTCCAATTAAATGCTCCCTCACCACAAAACTCACCATGGGGCGAGGGCATGAAATTCCAACCATTATCTTTGTTGTCTGAAGTCGGATATGGCTCCCACTGCAGGCAGCAGGTAAAGGTCAAATTTAAATCTAAATGCATGGCCAAGTGACATTGTCAGTGCCAAAATGTGATTCCTGTTGGGTATTCGGGGGAAGGTGGGCTGTTGGTGTCAAACCCACCAAATAAACCCAGCTGGATCCAGCAGTGTGCCCAGAATAGGACAAACTAAGTTAGATTTTTTATTCTTTGGGAGGATTCTTAGGAGTCGAGGATATGCCCCAGCCTCCTCTCCTTCCTCTCGCTGGCATCTGTTTGGGAAACCTCCCCAATACTTATCGTATGCTTTGGATACTTCCGTTGGGTCACCCCTGGCAGACTGGCTTCCAAACTAATTCCTGTTGCCCTCCATTGGCTTTGGGCAGGAGGCCAATTTCAGATAGTCATGAGGGTCGGCGATTAAAATCGGCAGGGCCTGGCTTCCTTCAGAACTTCCGAGTATGTTGTTCTATTCAGGTAACCAGATTGTGAAGGATAGAACTGGAGCCTAATCTTTGCACACTTATCAGCTTTTATTTACAGAGATACACACAGCATCTGCAGTATTTAGTTTTATTAAGTAAAGGATTCATGCCGCAAATGCCAAATAGAACGGGTCTTGCCGGATTGATGGCCGAATGGCATACCTAGCAGTCATTGTTTGTGGTTGTGAAATTTTAGGTCATTGGCACTAGAACCAAAGATTGTGTCCTCGAGTGTTTTAGCAGTCCCTGAGTTTTCGAAATACACTGTAGTGATGAGCGCACCCAGTTGCAATCCCCATGTGCAGGCTGTGCTTGCAGACTAGCAGCTGAAACTAGAGGGTCACTTAGCTCAGTTGGCTGGACAGCTGGTTTGTGATGTGGAGTGATACCAACAGCAAGGGTCCAATTCCTGTACCGGCTGAGGTCAGCTATGAAGGTCCAGCCTTCTCAGCCTTGCCCCTCAGGTTAAACTCACCACCAAGCATCTCTCTCTAATGAGCAAGCAGCTTCCTAATGGTTCTCTGTGACTATGGCATCTTTCACTTCAGTCCCAACTGTCCTGCAACTGCAGCTCCTCCCAACACTATGAAATTAATTTTTATCATACAAATTTTACAAATTGTACGCATCTGCTGGTGTAGTTTGCTTTGAGAATTATAATTGCTCAGTTAGTTCTGGTCTTCTTTTTATTTGTAACAATTTAGGTAATCATCCAAGGCTTTAAATTTTCAATTTCCTTTGTGGAATATAAAATGACAGCTGAGCAGTACATTGGTATTTTATTGTGGTTCATGCTACCTGTAGACTTAGCATTGCTCAATTGATTCAAATGTTGGTTAGTCAGTAAACTGCCTATGAGGCCCGATTAGGAAATAGCTGCAGAGGCCCCAATTTTAAAGGGGAACACATAAACAGTGTACATGAGCCACAAAAGCAGGTCATGTTACTGGAGAGTCTCAGAATGGGGAGATCTGACTGTTCTTAACAGCAGAGCCTCATTTGTATAAATATCCCTGAGACCCACCCAAACCTGAGCAGATCCACTAGTCAGTGGGTGGGAGCAGGAATCTGAGTGCAGGAGGCTGCAGCCTGAAACCTGTGGGGATTGTTTCCAGTTGTTATTTGAGCGGACAGGGGTCTTGGGTTGTAATCTGAGTGGAAGCTCTATGTGCAGTTGGGAGGTGAGGGGAGGAGCAGGGACAAGGGAGGTCCAAAACTTCCTGATGAAGCCAGGAGGAGCACTATTACCTAACTAAGGCTTTTCTGACCCATGATCCAGTTCTCTGCAGGTGTAACCTGGCAGAGGAGTTGTCACTGCTCCCCTGCCAGGCCATTGTCTTAGATTGCAGATCAGGTCCTGCTGACATCATTGGCTTTGATTTGCATATTTAAGGAAGGCCGTATCTGAAGGATGTCTCACCCAGCTGCCTCTGGAAAGGTTATGTTCAGGACACTGCAGGTAAGCAGTGGGATCAGAGCAGCTAAGTGACTGGCCTTATTTTAACCGCTCAACACCTGGTATCAGCCAGCCAGATAAAATTGGAGCAAGGGTCTCTGATAGAGTCACTGCCTGGCAGCCTTCTCACCAAATTGCCAGCACTTAACTGGCTAACCACTGAGAAAGAGCTGCTCCTACATTGAACGATCTCCAGCTCAGGCAGTGATCTAACTCCAACCTGGATGATCTAAATTCCCCATTAGATAGTCAGTACCCCTTTCTCTGAAAATTCTTTCTCTGAAAATGCTTTGCTAATTTTGCTTTTATTTTTCGGTTGAAAACAGAGTAGCATGGAAGAATAAATATAAAAACAGTGATGTTTCTGCTTATCTTTTGGTATTCCACCAGTTTTAAACACTCACGTCTGCTGTCATTGTCATTAAATAATAGTGCAGAAGAGCTCTGTATGCCTTTCAAATATATTTTAAAAATTTCAAAACATTTCAGTTTGTTTTGCTGCTCACTGAGTAGAGAAGAACACTACAAGCAACAGAATACATGGAATCAATTCAAAATCAGTTTGGATTTTGATTTGGTTCAATTTGGTTTCAATCTTTAATCATTTTCAGCAGGATTCCACCAAGCCCCATAAGTGTAAAATTGAGCTGGTGGCAGTATTTATGGAAGCTAAAATGTCACCAGCGTGCAAGCTAATTTAATGCTCATAATCATCAGTTGGACAACATTCTCATAGATCACAGTAGCCTCCATTGGGGATAACATGTTGTGAGCAAAGAGAACATGACTACATTAGTATTCATGACCAGGAACTCATATGGAGATAAAAAGAAGACTACAGTATTTATTGTCTAGTTGTAACAGTGGAAACAAAATCTAACATTCCACTGATAAAAGAGAAGCTGATCCAGAAATAGTTTTCATCCTTCCATGTTCAATTTTCATCAATACAAACACTTCAATTTTTTGGTATTGTACATTAATGTGAGGTTTCAGCAGTTAAACACAGCAAACTTTGTTGATGAAGTTTGTACCAAGTAGCATGCTAAGTACACCCAGTACTACCAGTCACAATGGTCAAATTGTCAGTGACTAAGCTGGCACAACAATGGAAGACCACCACTGAAAACAGCTCAAAAGAAAATGGCATCAGTTCAAATAAACACCAACAGCATAGATTGGGGGTCCTGTCAAAGGGCAGATACTGTCATGCTCGGCAAGGGAGGGAGTAAGGCCTCCCAGGTCTCCATTAATCACAATCCTCAGATATACAAGCTGGTCAGAGTCAAAAGAATAGGAACGTGGGATGTGCGAACAATGAACAGGAAAGGAAAGCTAGAGAACATAAGGCAAGGAATTGAAAAGGAGAAATATCCTAGGGTTAGGTAAGGGATGGTGGACAAGGGAAGGCAAATACATAAGTGATAAAATGGGAATGACATACCCAGGAGGAATAGAAAAGGAACAGAGAGCAGCAGTAGAGCTAGACAAGGAAGCTGTTAACTAAGAGTGAAGTGAAATGCAAGTCAGATGAACTGATGCTAGTGAAATTAAAGGGGCAACCATGTGGACATTACCATCAGTCAAGTATATATCTGGATGAGGAGGTTGATGAGATGATTCTTATTTATCCTTTGAAGCAAAGATGATATGTTCATCTGGATTATTTGGTAGGCTTCTGGTGCATTAGTAGGTGACTGCCATGGCTAATTTATGCCTGGAAGGTCCAGCTGCAAATATGACAGAATACTGCAGACAGTTGGGTTTTGGGCAATTTGTTGACTCCATACTTTTCTCTCTGTGCCTCTGATATGTACTTGCTTTCAAAGGAGGCCACACCATTTGTAATTTGATTGCATCAGGTACAGCGATCCTGGATGAGCTTCTCGCAGGAGTTCCCCCAGCATTGAAGAACAAATTGAAGAGGAGAATGGAAAGAGCTATGTGATTGTTTTGGCAAATTGGTATGGTATTATTGGAGAAGGAAGAGGTAAAAAAAGAAGGACCATACGGACTTGGAAAAAGAAATGAATGAGGCCAAAACTGATAGGTTTGTGCAGAAGAACAGGACTCAGATCGAATATTTGATTTAGACCCATTAAAGAAGATGATACGCATTGAAATGTTTGATGATACAGGAATATTTCAACTGGGCAATATAATTGTGAGAAGATATAGGAATATTGTTAAAAACTCAAGCTCAACCGAGAGCTGACGCAGAATCAGATCATAATATTGTGAAAATGGAAATTTAATTCTGACTAAAAAATCCAAGGTGGAAGACACAGAAAACGGTTGAACTGAGAGAGGCTGAAAGAAGTAAATGAAGAATTTATAAATGAAGTAAACAATGTACTAGCTAGAAAAGGTGCGAATACCACCAACATGAATGACCAATTGAAACAGATGAAAGAACCTGTCCAGGAAGGAGGGATAAATAGCATACGGTTTTTAAGAGGAAGAAGATGAAAAAATTATGGGTCATGACTGCAATATTGCAAAAGATGGAAGAATGGAGAAAATGGAAGAATATCAGTGCTGAAGTAAGGAAACTGAGATACAAACACTTGAATAATGAGTTAAAAAGAGAAACAGAATAGGCACAAGAATAATGGTTAAAAGAGCAGTGTGATATTCTTGGAGAATTAGACCTTTTATATGCAAATACAAAAGAGATTAGTAGCACTAAGTGTAAAACACTGAAAACAGCAGGAATAGAGTATAATAAAGGTGTTTTATTAACAAACCCTGATAAAATAGGAAAAAGATGGAAGAAGCATATTGATGAACTATACGAAGAAAGTGAAATACCTGAAATGATTAACCTAGAAGAAGAGAGTAATGTTGACATTGAAGTTTACTAAGCTGCACAATATCAGGAGAATGGGCAGAGGACTTCATACAGACATTAATGATCACCCTAAGAAAGAAGACAAAGGCTTAGTAAGCATTGATGTTAAGTTCTTTCCCATGTTTTTAATCAACTCTGTAGGTATTTCATTTATTCCAGCTGCTTTTCCTGTTTTAATCTCATTTATTGCTGCTATTATCTAACTCCCTAGTATTTCTGGTCCAATGAAATCAATATCAACATTGCTCTCTTCTTCTGGCTTAATCATTTCAGATATTTCACTTTCTTCGTATAGTTCATCAATAAACTCCTTCTATCTTTTTCCTATTTTATCAGGGTTTGTAACTAAAACACCTTTGTTATCCTCTATTGCTGTTGTTTTCAGTCCTTTTTGCTTAGTGCTACTAATCTCCTTTGTACTTGCATACAAAAGCAAATTCTCCAAGAATATCACACTGCTCTTTTAAGCATTGTTCTTATGCCTATTCTGTTTCTCTTTTTAACTCATTATTCAAGTGTCTGTATCTCAGTTTCCTTACTTCAGCACTGATATTCTTCCATTTTCTCCATTCTTCCATCTTTTGCAATATTGCAGTCATGACTCATAATTTTTTCATCTTCTTCCTCTTAAAAACCGTATGCTATTTGTCCCTCCTTCCTGGACAGGTTCTTTCATCTGTTTCAATTGGTCATTCATGTTGGTGGTATTCGCAGCTTTTCTAGCTAGTACGTTGTTTACTTCATTTACAAATTCTTCATTTACTTCTTTCAGCCTCTCTCAGTTCAACCGTTTTCTATGTCTTCCACCTTGGATTTTTTACAGTCGGAATTAAATTTCCATTTTCACAATATTATGATCTGATTCTGCGTCAGCTCTCGGTTGAGCTTGAGTTTTTAACAATATTCCTATATCTTCTCACAATTATATTGCCCAGTTGAAATATTCCTGTATCATCAAACATTTCAGTGCGTATCATCTTCTTTAATGAGTCTAAATCAAATATTCGTTTTGAGTCCTGTTCTTCTGCACAAACCTACAAGTTTTTGGCCTCATTCATTTCTTTTTCCAAGTCCATATGGTCCTTTTTTTACCTTTTCCTTCTCCAAGAATACCATACCAATTTGCCAAAACAATCACATAGCTCTTTCCATTCTCCTCTTCAATTTGTTCTTCAATGCTGGGGGAACTCCTGCGAGAAGCTCATCCAGGATCGCTGTACCTGATGCAATCAAATTACAAATGGTGTGGCCTCCTTTGAAAGCAAGTACATATCAGAGGCACAGAGAGAAAGAGTATGGAGAGGAAATCCTGAGTCAGCAAATCATCCAAAACCCAACTATCTGTGGTATCCTGGCGCAGTTCTGAATTTTGTACATTTAGTCTTTCCATGCATTGAAGATTGTGTTCAGAAATCCAACAGAATGGGGAGTACAGAACCATATCAGGGATGCCCAGTTTGGATTCCAGGGAGGAAGTAGGATGAGAGAAGCAATCGGCATTATAAGATTTATGAGTGATTGCAATTTAGAAGTTGAACAGGAATTATATATTTGTTTTATAGATTTTGAAAAAGCACTTATCAGGTTGACTGGATTAAGCTCTTGACAGTGCTGAAAGAAATTGGAGTAGACCGGAAAGATAGGTGACTCATAAGAAATCAAACAGCAACAGTGAGAGTAGCCAATGGGGAGTTGGAACCATGTGTAATTGGAAGAGGACTTTGAAAGGGTGTTGTTTATCACCAGTCCTCTTCAATAACTCTGCAGAGGAAATGAGTTAAGATTGAGGAGCAAATGATAACATCAGTTAGATATGCAGATGACTATCTAACTGATTTTATCAGTTGCTCCTCAACCTGAAGAAGGATTATAAGAACTAGTGGATGGATCAGTAACAGCAGGCATGAACTTTGAAATGAAAGTGAGCATCAGCAAACTCAAAGTGATGCATATCTCAAAATCATCAAGAAATAGTCATATATTCATATTCTACAGAATATTCAATATTCATAGAAGGAAGAGAACTAGAACAGGTGCAAGAATTCGAGTAGTTAAGAAGCATATATCTGCAGATGGAAGATGCAGCCAAGAATTAAGAAAATGGATAGCAATAGGAACCACTGTATTTTGTGAGAAGAGACAGTTGTTAACCAGAAAGCTGAAGAAGCTACTCACAAAGCAACTTGATTTGGAGTATTGTTTTGTATGGATGTGAGGCTTGGACCTTATAGAAGGAGGTAACTTGCTAAATAGCTTTGAAATGTGGGTTTGAAGGAGAATGGGAAGGAATCGCTGGACAGAAAAAGTAACAAATGATGACGTGCTGAGGAGAGTGAACGAACAAAGAAATTTTCTAAACATAACTAGGAGAAGGTTGAGAAACTGGGCAGGGCATATCTTAAGAGGAAATGGACTAGAAAGAGATTTTGTGGAGGAAAAAAGAGGAAAAGGAAGGAAACAAATATCAATGCTGGCTTGAAAATTGGATGAAGGTATTGGAAATGAAAAGACTGGCACAGGACAAAGAGACATGGGGCAGAATTTCATGGCTCTGTCGCAGCGGGGATGGAGCTTCAAAACTCCATTGACTTTGGCTGGGCCATAAGATCCTGCCGGCATAAAATTTCACCCATGGAGATAACTATGAGCCAAGGATCTGCCTTTGGGCAAAGATACAGGGTGATCATGAGTATACTATTAATTAATCTTGTAGAATAAATGTAAAATGTTGTGTCCTGTTTGTCATTTAAAGTCTCAGCTATATCAACAGCTGATGGAAGTTTCACTTGGGCGCAAGTAATTAGTGAAAATTTCACAGAGAAAGATTTAGCCTGCGGTTTCATATATATGTAAAGGTCCAGCTGGTGATTGCTGGACCAGAACTAAGTCAGTGGAGGGTACAAAAATTATACTTTTATTCCACTTTATCAAAGGCATACCAAATCTCCTTGAGATGTCATACGAAAATCTGTCTTTAATAAAAAAAGCTACCTCATCTGGGATCATACTTTAATTCAACACTTTGTTTCCAGCCTCCTGGCCCACATTTCATGAAATGCATTTAGATAAAAATTTGTTCTGTATGTCAGTCTAGAGTTCTGGATGCTGTGTTTACTCTGTAGATACAATTGGACATTTAATTGCAATTTGACTGCCAAAACAAAGAGCCCACATGTGAAAATCTACAGTTCACTTTCATGGTCAGCAGCAGCATGAAGTGTTCATTGCGAACAAAATACTGCCAGGAATTACTTGCTCCTAATGTAAATGGTATAACTACCTGTACAGTTAAGTTCCAGATGGTCTTTAATTTACTTGAAACACTGCAATTCATTGATTATGAAATTTTCACGTCTATGAAAGAACTGCTATTACTCACCAATCCTCAGAGAAATCTTTTCATTTATTTAATGTAACCAGATTCCACTCTGAGAAAGTTCAATGTTAATATTTCACATCATGAATGACAAACAATCCTATTGTATGCTTTTAAAGACATCAACGGGCTGTTCTGTGCCTTCAGCCTGCAAATCAGAGGTCTATTAGTGCCAGTGATGTTGCCCATACTTAATGCACAAAAAACCATTTGCGTGAGAGTTAGTAGCAAGTATCTGGATATTGGACTTGTCCAAGCCACTTAAATCGAAGATGTTTTATAATGTAACCTCTTATGGGGCTACTCTTGATTGGGAGCATTTCTCTGATGATTGCTCTCACTCAAGGTTAAGCTAGTCAGATCTCACGGACACTTGTTTGAGTCTAAAGAACCAATCCATCTCTCCCGTAATGAAAGGAATCAGCAAAGAAATCACCTTCTCCCAGATAGATGTCCTTAATAAGCATCAACTAGGTTATAAATATTCAATAAATTACGTGGGTCTGGGGTCCCTCTTCAATAATATATCTCCCATTTATGAGTATACAGAGAGGGGTTCTTGGAGTTGTCTACAGAATACTACATGAGACAATACATTTACTGAGTTATTGTAAAATTCATTAAAGAACCGAACATGCAATACACTTCAAGTGGCTAAGCATATTGCAACATTAAAGATTACTTAAAAGATGGAATTTCTAATATAAAATCCAAAAGTTTAATCTCTACAATGTTACAACAAAATATCTTAGAATGTCCATCAAAATCTAAAATAAAGTGTTACCTTAAATTCCCTGAGTAGTACGCCACCTGCTTAGCAAGATGTCACTCCTCAATTAAGAGTAGAAGTATCTGAGTGTGTACTTGGCATGTTTACAAGAAGCACTGGTGAGGATTCAAATACTTCTGAATTTTCAGTGGTGAAGTTCTTACTTTTATACTGTTTCTAACCTGATGAGTTAATCTTTTGCAAATGTGGGTGTTACATCTGTTTAGGTTCATCCCTTTTCATTATCCTTATAAGGCTATATCAGTCACGATTATTAATAAAATTCTAAATTATTTAATTGATGAGAATTCTCTTATCATTAAGTTGTGAGCTCTTTTCCGGTCAAAAATGTTTGTCATGTCTTACAGTAACAATTACAATAACTTCTGTTTATTTGTTTCTTAAAATTATAGAATTGTATCTTATTCTTAAAAAGGTTTTTAAACTTTAGAAAGAACCTATTTTCAACCAAGTCATCCAGAGGCTGCATAGATTTTTTTTCCTGGTTCAACCAGAGGCTACCTTCCCATGGCATCTGCTTTTTTTTCTTAAAGGTGATGTGTAATGTTCAATTTCTGTGATTGATCATCTTTCTGTGAATTGACAATGGGTTCACAAGACATCAGTGATATCTGGTTCTATCTTGCACCATCTTGGAACCAATTCTTTTCTCAAGCTTATACCATTAAAATCACCAGGTCACATACAAACTGGATATATTTTATATCACAAAGAGATGTTACTGTCTTTTAATACCCTTTTAACAATCCTTTTGCTAAAAGCTATGTTATCAGGATTATAAAATAGACAGAACCTGAATATTTTGTTTTTCTCACAATACCATGTCCTAGGTACCTTATGTTCAAAGCGCTCTTTAAAAACATTCCAATACCATAGGTGGATTTTACTAATGGTCATATGTTTTAAGTCAGGTACCAGAGATGTCTCACCAAAAACTTTAAGCCTTCTCCGCTCTTGAAAAGAGTGACAATTCATTTGTATTAAGGGGATCTTTATTCCTAAAATGTAATGTCCTGATTATATCAGAATTCTACCTAATTATCTACATTCCGCCTAATTATCTACATTCCAAATTATATTTTATTCCACCTAATTATATCTATATCCTTCAAAATATTGTCATGTGTAAGTAATTTCCCATTACAGGCACAGCATTACAGGCTTAGTATCAGGAAAACCAAAGCCATTGTTTTCAGTCACCAATGCCAGTCCCTTGCCATTGACTCCATTCACATTCCCCCAAGCCCTCTCTCAGACTGCACCTGATTGTTTAAAACCTCGCCATCATGATCAGCCCTGAGCTGAACTAAAGCCTCATATCATATCCATCACCAAGAATTCATATTTTCAAGTGCACAGCATTGCCTGCCTGAGCCTCAAGTTCCACCCTTAGCTGATTATTCTACTGCCTGCTTTCTGGATTCCCACCTTGTGTAGACGATATCTTAATCCTTATCTTGTCCTGCACAAAATTCCACCCAACTACCATCTTTAAGCTGGTTTACATTGACTTCCTGATCCTGATCAACATAATAAATTTGTTGTCATCTCCCTGCGCCAGGATCTTCCGAGCAACAGCAATAAATGTCAGATTGTCACTGCACTCGAAAATTACCTGATTTCATGCTGCTGCACATTTCTACAGCGGTCTTCCAAAACTAGCTTTCCCAAAAATTCACAGCACAGCGTCACTGAGGAATCTGTCAAAGCGGAGTAGAGTCAGGGGTAAGACAGGACGCACCCTCTTTTTATGGTACTAGCTAGCATATGGTATATTTAAAGATCCTGTTTGAATGTTAATGAATATATGAATGGGTGGATGAATGAGTGAATAGCTGGTTGGGTGAGGTGGTCAGTCTGTGAGATAGCAGTTGGGTGAGGTGGTAGGTGGGTGAGATGGTAAGTGGTTAGAGCCGTAGGTGGATAGGGTTGGTGAGGTGGCAGGTGGGTGAGTGGCAGGTGAGTGAGGTGGTAGTGGGTGAGATTGCAGGTCGGTGAGATGGCAAATGGGCGAATTGGGTAGGCAGGTAGGGCAGCAGCTGAAGTGGTAGATGGGCGAGATGGTGGATGGGTGAAATGGTAGATGGGTAAGGTGGTAGTTGAATGAGATGGTAAGTGGTTAGGGTCGTAGGCGGATAGGGTTGGTGAGGTTGCAGGTGGGTCAGTGGCAGCTGAGTGAGGTGGTAATGGATGAGGTTGCAGGTCAGTGAGATGGCAGATGGGTGAGTTGGGTAGATGGGTAGGGTGGCAGCTGAAATGGTAAATGGGTGAGGTGGTAGGTGAATGAGATGGTAAGTGGGTGAGGTGGTAGGTGGAATCAGTGGTAGCTGTGTCTGGGGTGGTAGTTGGGTGGTAGTCTAGTCCGGTAGGTAGTGGGATCGGTTTGGGCCAGGAGGGTAGTTAGGTCTGGTTGGGGGAGTAGACGTGTTGGGATATGGTAAGGTGGTTGGGGTGCAGGGTAGTTGGGTTGAGGGAGTAGTTGGGTCAGGTGGGGTTTAGTCAAGAGGATAGGGGTTAGTCGGGTCGGGTCAGGGGTTAGTTGGGTTGGGTTGAATGGATAACCGGATGGTTGAGGAGGTAGTCGGGCCAGGTCAACAGGTAGCTGGGTGGTCAGGGGTTAGTTGGGGTGTCAGGGAGGTAGTTGGATGGTTGGAAGGTAGTTGGGTTGCTGGGGAGGTGATTAGAGGTGAGGGGTAGTCGGAGGGGTTGAGAGGGAGTCGGGGATGTCAGTATAAGTAATTAGGGGGTCAGTTCTGGAGCTACCCTGGTGTAAGACTTGGTTTTAATTTGTCTAACTTTCCCTGGGTCTGAACGTAATTCAGAGTTAGAGACATTTGTGAAGGGTCCTGGGGAGCAGAGGAATTGCCCATTGGAAATTGAAATTTCCCGGATAATTCCCATGGAAGTCCACACTTCAGGGTTTCCACATGGTCCTGATGTGGATCTTCAGTCGTATGTCCAGTCTCCAATGATCTGAAGACCAGAAGACTTGGGCCCAGGTATATCCATGTGTATTACAGGCAGGTGAGATGTGGTAAGGTGGCTCCCCTTTCTTTCCACCTCTCAGTTGACTACAGCAGCTTTTTTTTAAGAATTTGCTTACCAATTCACTGAGCATTGACTGTTTAATTGTTGTGTCTGTTAGACAGGTTTACTTGTAAGTTTTTAACATCCAAATAAAATAATAAAAATGCTCCAACTCTGACAGTGCATTCAAGAGTTCACACACACATATACACACATGCACAAATGCACACGTTACAGAGTGGGAGGATAGGTTAAATTGTTTCAGAGTCCAATGAAGGTCAGTTAAATGTGGATCCTGTAGATGGATGACTTAGATGGTTTCAGACTGTGTTTTTCTGGATTCTGCATTGAGACAATTTTAAAATGTTGACAGATGATTTCTGTCTTTTCTTCTGGAGTGAGCAGATGCTGGGTTGATGTTTAAAGTGCTGCCTGCCGCATGTGGCTGGTCAAAAAACAAGCAGGGCGCAAGCTTGCTAGATGGCTGGCGGGAGAGGGTGCCAACTCGGAGTCCTCCTGGTTTCACTCTGACTGTCCTTGGAAGGAACTTCCTAAAACACAAAGAGGGTTAGCTTTCTCATCACATGACCAACTCGCACAAACTAGCCAGTTACTCAGCCATGGACATAGCAATCTGATTCCAGGTCCACTGTTTAAAAATGATTAGATTATGGCTGGTGCACACCCCTTCTTGTTGGGAGGGTGTTAGTTACAGAACACTAAGCGGAATCATCCCAGATTTGCACTAAGTGCAACAACGGGCAGGTAAAATGATGTTTTACCCGTCAGCCGCAATGGCGGCTTTTCACACTGTATCGTCCCAAACTCACAGCATTAGTTATGCATTCCCGAGAAACACGCCATTTCAATGGTGGGTGGGCTCTGCCACACCATCACCTTGCCGCTTCATCACACCGGACGCTCTATTTAAAGTGCAACTGCGTACACACTTCTCAGTGCTTCCAGCC
Source organism: Carcharodon carcharias (assembly GCF_017639515.1). Classification (NCBI taxonomy): domain Eukaryota; kingdom Metazoa; phylum Chordata; class Chondrichthyes; order Lamniformes; family Lamnidae; genus Carcharodon; species Carcharodon carcharias. The sequence continues at coordinate 61,002,151 of NC_054472.1, read as the reverse complement.
TAGGACTGCTGCACGGAAGACATGGCCTTGAAAGGCAAGACGACTGCAGCCACCTGATTCAATGACGCATCCCTCGAGTGCCTTTTGGAAGCAGTGGGGCCTCACTGTGATGTCCCCTACCCCGGCTTTGGCCGCAGGATGGGCAGCAACATCATTAATTTGACTTGGGAGGTGGTGGGAGCAGTGGTCAGCGCCAATGCCCTGCAAAAGCGGACAGGCACCGAATGCCGCAAGAGGATGAATGATCTCTTCTGTTCTGCTAGGGTAAGTCACTCTTCTCATCACTCTCAACTCACACACTCACAAACCTATCGCACATCCACAGGGATCTCACTCACTGCCGGTTCAAGGGACATCAGCATTCACTCTCTCACACACATCATCATTGTTCTCATCCCATCTATGAGGCGAATTACCAACCACACATGCCTGGCATACTTATCATCTGGCCTGGCAGGCACCCTGCTTATACTCTCTTCACCTCTATTCATGCAGGATCAGCTGTCAGACAACAAGAGGGGGAGATCGTAGAAAAGCCTGAAATCAAGGTCCTCACAGAATTTGAAAACAGAGCCATCCAGCTGACAGTGAGGTCGGTGGTGCTCTACCAAGTGAGGATCCAGCAGTGCAACATCCATCAGACAACCATGCTGTGAGTGATGTGTCTTCTTTCACAGGCCACTGCCATGCACTAATTATCTCCCCTTGCTTTCACAGGAACATCTGGAAACAGCCGCGGAAGTCCATGACCCAGGGCCTCCAATGAAACACTGAAGAAACCTCTGAAGAGGAAGCTGAAGGTACCTTCCTTTCACAGCCCTCACCCACACCCTCCACCAATGCAGGGACACACACATCAGTGGGCCCTCACTTTACAGTAGACTTGGGATCACAATCTGATGAGTGCATCAGGCTTTCTGATCCACAGCAGGTGGAGGCAGGGATTTCCCAGGTTTCTGCCACTTGGATGACTGCTGGATGCCAGGAATTTGCTGAGCCCGAGTCAGATGAGGAGCCTCTGGACTCGGTCATGTCACAGTTGCTAGAGCTGCAAAGGCAAGCTCGGGAACATCAGGAAGGGATGTCCAGTGCACTCCTCAGATTGCAAGGCATGATGGAGGAGTTCATCTGCCTTCAGGCTGAGGTGATAGCGCCGGCATGCCAAAGCACTGAAGTCAACGCCGGTAGGATGGTGGCCACCATGGAGACCTTGGTCCAGGATGTTGCTCCTGCACTGCTATGCGGGCTGAACTCCATCACTGATGCCATAGTTGGCCTCCAACTATGCGAGAGGGGTGTGGGGCAGCCCAATCTCACTCCAGCTACCCCTCCTCCTCAAGGAGTCAGCCAGGGGCCCTTGGGAACACATATAAAGGAGAATCAGCAGGTGTACCACACAGCAGGACCCCAAAAGCAGGCCGGGGTCCTCCAAATCTCAGCCCTCCAGAGGACGGCCACCAAGATCATTACAGACAGGGCTTAGCAGTCAGTAGGCTACCTCCACCTCTCATGTGGATGGCTGTAGAGCACCAAGCCATAACAGCAGGTTTAGGACGGTTAAGAAGATGTAGTTGCACAGCCTGGGCACGGGTGTTAATGTTCACTCTTGTCCATGAACTCCAAAGAATGTCTCCCTGCCTATGGCTCCTTTTTCTAATGAACAGTGTTTGTGTCACTCAGATGTGAAACCTTTCTGCACAGATAAAGGCAGGTGCCTCAGTTCAGGGCCTCTTCCCTGTGCTTTGTGCAGCCTTCAGACCAAAGTGATGGTCCAGTTTCTCAGTCCCTGGACACATTTCTGATGCCTCCATCTCAATGGTGCTTGTCATTGCTGCCAGAATGTTATGGGCAGGTGTCACAGAGTTCTGTCATTCTCTCTGTGTGCTCTCAGCATCTTTAAGGTGGGGCTGGTCCCCATCTCTTCAGCATCTGTGATCAGTGATGCTGTGCTCCTGAAGGGGTCAGGCGCTGAAGGAGGACGAATGATCAGGTGCCTTAAAAGTTTCATGGCTGCGTCTCTGTGATATGGCCCTGATCATAATGCACAAGCGATCTGCACTCGGCCAGACCTGTCTGAGATGTCTGAGTCAGATATCCTCAGAGGCTATGTAAAGATCTATGGAGTGTCCTCACTGCAAGTTGTCATCATCCTCCTGCAATCGAGTGACTATTAGGGCCTCCACTGCATCTGCATGGCAGGAGCATTATCACAGATGGTACGTGTGCTGCCATAAGCCAGACTAGAGTCAAACGTTCATAGATTCAATGTGAGGATCATATGGTCTCCTGACTGCACGTTGTCATCATCCTCCAAAAATCTAGCAGCTATAAGGGCCCCCTGAGCACACCTGCCTCATCTGGCCAGTGTGAGGGCCTCATCGCTGTCCTCATTGCCTTTGAGGACCTCCTCACCCTCATGACCGTCAATGTCCTCATTGGAGGAGACCTCCAGCTCCTGCATTTTCTTCCCAGCCAGCTTGTCTTCCCGTTGCAGCACTGGGCTGTAAAAGGCACAGCATGACACCCTCTGTGGACTATATTACAGGGCTCCACCAGACTGGCCCAGGCACTGGAAACTTATCCCAATGGTCTACTTCACCAAGTTGCAAGTTGCTGCATGATCTGCTGCAGTCTGAGGCTGCTGCATTGGTGTCATCAGCCATGTCATCTGCAGGTAGCCGTTGTCCCCGAGGAGCTGAACCTGCAGCCTCTGTGGATCCTGAAAAACATCAGGGATCTGTGGCCGACTGAGAACACAGGAGTCATGGACACTCCCTGGAAACCGTGCGCAGACCTGCAGGATGCATTTTTCATGGTCACACACCAGCTCCACATTCAGCGAATGGGATCCCTTGCAATGAACATAGTTGATCGCTTGTTGTGATGGAGATCTGAGCGCCACGTGAGTGCAGTCGATGGCACCCTGCACCTGTTGGAAACCTGAGATCTGGGCAAACCCAATCGTTTTTGCATCCTGGCTGTCCTTCCCAGGTGAAATGCACATAGTTGTGTGCTGTCGCAAAGATGGCATCCATGACCTCATAGATGCATTTGTGTGTGCAGGCTTGTGATATCCCACAGAAGTCACCTGTGGAGCCCCAAAAGGAGCTATTGGCGTATAAATTGAATGCCACTGTCAAAGTCACTGGCAGTGGATGCCCTCCATGTCCACATGGCATCAAATCCTGCAGCAGCTGGCAGATGTCACCAAACAGTTCCCTGGAAATGTGCAGTCTTCAGCCACAGTGGTTTTTGGTCACCTGCAGGAATGAAAGGTGGCATCTATAGAACCTGGGTCTAATTAGGCGCCAACCAGTGACGGATCGCTGTGGTTCTTCGGCGACATGTGCGGGAGCCCCAGCCGCACCCTCTTCCAGAGGGTGCTGCTCCTCCCTCTGTGCTGCTAGGCACATCAGTCACTCTCTTCCCTGTCATCTTCACTCTCTGTGAGGCATACAGCTAGTTCACCAGGTTCCATGATCCTGATGCACCCCTCCTGCAGGGTGAAAGAGAGAGAGACATATGGGTTAGTTAAGAACCTCTCCTGCTTAAGCCTGAAGGCCCCTGAATGCATCCCGGAGAGTGCTGGCCACCACTTGGATGGCCAGAGTTTAGTGCGCTGCGTGGCCACCGGAAACCCCACGTTCCTCCGTCCCACTCCACCTGACCGATTGGCGGCAGCTTTGCCCACTGGACTGCATGCTGTGGTCTCAGCTCAGGCGCAGGTATTCTCCTAATCCACACTGCAAGGCTGCACTGTTAGGGGAGACTGGTCCAAAACTTAATAAAGACACCGGAATAGTGACATTGTAAGGGGTTGTGGGCACCTCTACAAGTGACTGCTCCATGGCCAGCTTTAGCAAGGAGATTGTACAACCTGCCCAGTCACCCAACTGTTCTGCAGTCCACTAAGATGCTTATTAGTTGGCAGTCTTTGCCCAAGGGGTGAAAAGCTCTCGAGTACTTCGTGGCACTTAGATGCCTCTGCGTTGCTTGAGTGGGCAGAGAAGCTAGAGGCCCAACTCCAATCATGTGAATGTGGCTGTGCCTGAACTGTCTCAGCTGCAGAGGAACGGTCACTTTATACAAGGTGCCCCTATTGCGTGGCCTCTTCTCTTGCCCACCCCTGCCACCCCACACATGCTTGTGCGCTACCTTCCCTTCAACCACAGGATAACCTTTGCGCCCCCTCCCCCTCCCGCACCCCAATCCAAAGTCACCTCATCCACAAGGCAGCTTTTACTCACCCCCCGCAGCACCCCCCAACCCCACCAACGTGCCTCAACCTTGAAGTCCAACAGGCATCCCTGGCAAGCACTCCGCAATGTCAATGTGCACTCACCTCCAAGTTCCCCTCAAGTACATGCCTTTTAAATGCTGTTGTGAAACACGTCGGTTTTCAAATCACACTGACGTGGGCGGACAATCCAGCAGTGGTGGATGTTTTTGGCAGGCTAGCCTTATAATGATTGCTGATGAATTACAATGAGGTCCCCGACGTGCGATGGCAGAAAGTGCGGCCTGCCATCAACGGGCTGAACAGATGATCGCAAATTGGTTTCACGACGTCATGAAACCAATTTTTGGCCTTCTCGCCATGTTATCTGCTGACACCACCAATATCAGTGGGCACGGAAAATTACACTGTCTCTTAAAGAAGTCTTCATAACCTTCAGTCGACTAACAGCAAGTTTTTATTAGCTACTTGCAACTATATACATATATGGTAAAGGGTACAGGCAAGGAGCTCTCTTCATATCTAGGTATTTTCATGTCTCTGCTCAACACCATACTGACCTACGTCTGGGTCATATGCCTTTTCACATCACTTTGTTGGCAGTCATGTACTCAGTTCCATATTAACCATGTATGTGCCAGACCCTTATACTACACCTCCCCCAAGTTTTTATCTAATGTATATGAAGTTACACTAGTTTACTTCATGTCTTACATTGTTATCAGTCTCATGCATTTACATTGCTGTTACCACATTACTGCTTTACTACATAATCACAACTACAATTATCACTATCCCATCTCTCCACTTCATGTCTTTGAATTTACAGGTTCAGGTGGTCTGGAGGCCTTATAACCCTTCCATATCTCAATTGCCATTCCATCGGAGGAGTGGTAGGCTCTGTTGGTTCTGGTTCTTGCTGTTGGCTTGCAGGTTGGGCTGGCATTTGGGTGTGCTTTCATCCTTTTCTTCCATTGCTTCATGTTGAACCAAAGTTGGTCAGTTCAGCAGTTGTGTTGATCATTAATTGCTGCTATTGTAAATCATTTCTTGCAGGATGGATGAACGTTGTTTTTGTCTCCTCGGCGCTTCTTTCTCTTCTTCTTTCTCCATGTTGGCCACCTTCATGGCCTCTGAAGAAGAAGAGCATTCCTGGGCAAGAAGAAGGTTTAGTGGTATTCTCACCTCTATCTGTTGTTGTTAATGCTGAGAGAGTGCTACCAGGTTCTAGCATCTTTTGTGGTTGTGGCATGCTGACTGATAGCTGCAGTATGTATACAGTGGCTGATATGTTGAGCCAGCTGTAACCATCATCATAGTTGGAAGTAGAGGCTATTGAACTGCTGATCACTCAGTTGTACCACGTCCGTTGGAGGCGTCATGATTATGTCATGGATGGTAAGCTGATCTGACCGCTGGAGGTTTTCCTGGGACCTGCAATGAGAATGGACCAACCTGCTCCACAAAGAGAGAAGGGAGTTCAGAGCTGAAGTCCAAGTCTGAATACTCTTTAGTGTTTGAGTACTTGGGACCATGTAGTTCTGTTGGCTAACAACAGTGGTAATCTTGACATCCTCTGCCACCTGGAGGAGATCCAAGGCTGCGCAGGCATCCCTGCTCTGGAGAGAAAAAGGAGAGAAAGGCTGGTTATGGATGATGTACATCAGCTCAAAGACCTGTTTGGTGTCATACCTCAGTGGTTCCAGGATCATGCCAATAACAGAATTCGGATTCTTCCTGTCCCATAAAGTGGAGTATCCATTGTTCAAAACCAGAGATCTGTGAGCCATGGATTCTCACCTGACAAGATTTATGCTCGTACCTGAATCTAATTTAAAATGTGTTAGCTGACCATTAACAAGGATATCAGCATTCCAAAATGAAGAACCACACCCAAGAAGCATGGCTTTATGTCTTCTAGGTTTTCGGTCTCAACCTCATGGGTTACTTTTATGCTTCCTGTGCATTTCTGGGGTTTTGATTTGTACAGTTTACCATAGTGTCCCATCCTGCTACAGTGGAAGCATTGGGCTGTACTTGAAGGACACTGATGTCTCCTGAGAATAGCACTGGCACTGAATAGCTCTGTTTTTCCTGTCTAGGATTGTCCCTGTGTCTTTGTGATCTGATATGCTGGATTGAGGGTTGGCTTCTGTTTGTCATTTTATTTTCTCCCCTTAAGATTGTCCTGTGTTGCTCATGTAGTTCAGGCAGTCAATCTGGATGGCCTTGTCTAGTGATAGGTCATCTCTAGGTTGTAGGAAGTCAAAGAGTGAATTATCTATGATACCCATCATGATTCTGTCACGGATGTGTTCAGATTTTAAATCTCCACATTCACACCCCTCTGCCATCCTGTAGAGATAATTCAAGAAGGAATCAATAGGTTTTCCAGGCAGCTGGATTCTCTTATATAAAAACACATTATAAATGCTGGAAAAACTCAGCAGGTCTGCGGAGAGAGAAACAGAGTTAATGTTTTGAGCCCATATGGCTCTTCTTCAGGGCGAAAGAGAAGTAGAAATGTGATGAAATTTATTCTGTTTAAGGGGGGCAGAGCAAGTGAAGCTGGATAGAAGGTGAGCAACAGGTGGAGGCTAAGGAGAGATTAACAACGATTTCATGGACACAAGACAAAGAGTGTGTGAATGGTAGTGGTAAGGGTTAAGGAGCATGCTGATAGTGGCATAAAGGTAAGAAAGCAGAATATGTGAATAGCAGAACAAGGGTAGAACTATGTGGAAGAATAACATAGAAAAGTGACAGACGGCCCTTTTGGGTGTGGGGTGGGGGGAGGTGTGGTGTTTAGGGAAAGAGGATAAAGGGATTTAAAAAAAGGGAATAGAAAATGAGATTTTCTTGTTGAATTTAGCTCTCTCCAACATTTTATTGGTTTGAAAATTGAAATAAATGTCAAAAGATTTTAAAACCTCTTCAAATTTGATGGATGAGTCATTAATACCTTGTCTTGCCATGATGTCATCTGCAATTAGCCTAAGAGAGTAAAGAAGCATGTTCACTTACTCTTGTTCTGAATTTTTATTGAAACCAGAAGCGACACACTATCTTAAAAATCCTTTCCTCCGAGGACCCCAATTTTCTAACAGGTCTGGGCCTTGGGTTAGTCCAAATTGAATTGGAAGAGTTGAATTGTGATCCATGTTAAAGAACTTACCGGCTTTCAAGATGGTGTTGCTGTTGACTGCAATACAAAGGATTTCCTGCATTGTCTGTTTTGGCAGGTTCCACAAAATGGCAATGGCATGTTTCTTGAAGGAAAATTTTTAACAATGGCTGCCTGGGTTGGCCGTCTGCTAACTTCTGTTCAGCAGTTTGCCTTTCCGAATAAGATATGTCTAAATTTAAACATAAGCTTGTTGTTTTGCAAGTTGGAAAGTCGCACTGTTCCCAAGAGATTTAGTTATTATTTTCTTTTATGAGCTCAGGGTCCATTTGTTGAGGCATTAAGTCAGAAATTGGGTTTTAGCCAAACCCAATTTAGCCAAATGGTTTCATTCAAACTATACTTCTGACATTAGATTTGTGGAGAGGTTCTCAAGACTAGCTGCAGCCTCGAATTTCAAAAGATTTAGCTCACCCTTTCAGGCTCTGTGGGCTCTGAGTTCTGAAACTGAACTTCCAAGGGAAATTCAATGGAGTCTTCTGCTGCAGTTAAACATCTCTGCCTTCTGCTTCCAGGCTCTTTTCTCTAGTGCATTTTCTGGTGAATTTTCTCAGCATCTTCAACTTCTGTGGGAAGCTTCTCTCAGGGCAAAATTTACATTGAAGTGTTTGCTTCATCTTAGTCTTTTAACATTTTATTGAGGATGAGGGTTTTTAATCCTGAACTACCGCCACATCGGGAGAGTGTTGGCTACAGAATGATGTCTCTTAAAGAAGTCATCATAATCTTCAGTAGGTTAACAGCAAGTCTTCATTAACTACTTGTAACTATATACATGATAAAGGTGGACTGTCTCCATCTCTAGGTCTTTTCACATCTCTGTTCAGCACCACATTGATCCTACATCTGGGTCATGTGTCTTCTTACATCACTGTGTGGGCAGTAGTGTACCGAGTCCCACATTAACCCTATATGTGCCAGACCTTTATACTACATTTCTTAGCTGGGGTCCATTGTCCAAAGTGATTGAGTCTAATGGCTTGGTCCACACCCAGCTGAATACACATGTCTGGATGTTTTGTAAATGGTTCAGGAACCATTGTCTTTGGTGGGCTACTTCTGGACGCACCGGCTCCTTTCTGACGGCTATGTAATTTGTAGGGAACAGCTATGTAAATGTCTGACCATCTTAGGAGCTGGTGTTTAAGTCACGTAAAAAGCTGTTGTTCAATCTTTTTAAATTTATCCAGTGGTTTCAGCCCACTCCGTAAGTAAAGTAATTTTCAATATAAAACATGGTTTTATAACACCCACTTTATCTCAGCAACTAGTCTTTTTTTTCTGCCCCTGTATCTTTTAGCCATTTGGCTGGCTTTATTTGTGTTTTCCCTCTCTTTCCCCACCATTGATCATGAAACCCACTCTCTGGAACTCTCCCAATAAACATTTTCACTTCTCCCCTTCTCTCTCCTTTTAAAAGGTTTCCCAAACCATCTTTGAACAATCTTGAAATCACCCCTCTAGCCTTTTCTCCATCACTTGATGTAATTTCTTTATCTGTATCCATATGTGAAACATTTGAGGCACTTTGATGTTGCTGTACTGTACCAATCTCCATTTGAAAGCAAATTTTTATATTCCCTAATGTGAGACATCAGTGTTGTGGATGGAAAGCTGGTGTAACAGTAGAATTAATCTTTGTACTTTCAGGTCAAGAGATCTCACTAGGGTTGGCAAGTTGAGATTGTTCTCCCATAAATGTAAAAAATTCATAACTCATGAATAAAAAACTGAAGTTTAATCATGCAATAAGTTACTCTGTTTAATATATTGGTATGTGAACTTTGTCAGTTCTGAATGCCTTATGCTATTATTGACAAGTGTGAATGTCTTTTTCAATGTTCATATATGCATGGAGTAAATTTAACTTATTGTGTAAAAGGGACAATATCAGACTGGCTGCCTGTTACACACCTCTGCCAATTTTCCATTCCATGGAATTAGTTTTTGACATGTCATGTAACCCTGCAGATCATTTATTATTTAGTATCTATCCCTGTACCTGTAGAACCATCATGAGCACATATTTCTGCTGTCCCTCCCTCACCAACACATGGCAACTCAGCCTATGCTTCCACCTTAACATAGCTGCCTATTGTTAGGAAACACAAATGTTTACCTTGTTCTGTAGTTGCAGTTGGGGATTTTTGTATATGCACTGGCTGGAGGATGGCTGCACAGGCCGCAGTTGGTGTCCTTCACAGCTTCAGGCTGAGGACCAGCCCTGCACGCCTGCACAGAAGGAAAAAGTAGTGAAGCGAGACAGCGTGAAAAGCTTGTTAGTTGACCTGAAACCAGAGCACCATTACAAAGAAGGTGCCCCAGGGAGCAGGATACGAAGAAGGAGGCGGGGAGAAGGTCCCAAACCCAGAAGGGAGTCCCAGGTAAGGGATAAGGACAGAGGTCAGAAACAGATCCTGTCATGTAGGGTTGAGAGAAAATGGCAGAACAATAGGCTTTCAGCTAAAGAAAGCTGCAGGGAGCAGACTTGAAACAAAGTGGGCTGGAGAAAAGTCCAGAGAATCCTAGAGGGCAACAAAGTTTGGTGACTCCGGGCTGCAGGCCAGAAGAGCGAAGGTACACTTTTGGAGCAGTGGTGTTCTGCTTGGTACGGCTGAAGATCCTAAAGTGTGCTTGGAAGGTAAAGGAAGAATCCTTGGAGATCCAAAGGAAAGGAATCTCTGAAGGCGAGATTGAAACCCTGGAGGTGGATCTTTGTTGAAGTCGTCCGAGTGGGAGCAATGTTTGAAGAAAATTACAAGGCAAGTTCTTCAACCGTGGAGATCGAAACTCCTGAGGAGAAAGGCAGGGGGCAGAATTTTCACCTCCGTGCACTAAGTGTGGTGGCAGGCATGAAAATCAACGTTTGCTGGCCAGCTGCAATGGCGGGTTTTTGCACCATATAGTCCGCTTCCGACCTCATTAATTATGCATGCACAGGAAGCACACCAGATCACAGGTAGACAGCATCTAGTTCACCCACCCCACCATGAGCTCACCTCTTCCTCATTCCAAGTGCTATACTTAAATGGCACCCGTGCACAGCTTTTTCAATGTCAACAGCCCAAGGCTGCCACAGATGAGAGAGATGGCCCGAAAAAGGAAGGGGGCAGCTGCACCCAACTTCAGTGATGCCTCCCTAGAATGCCTGTGGCACAGAGAGGAGGCCACCATGATATCCTCTACCCTGTGAAGTCTGGAAGAGGTTCACCAACCTCACCACTCTGGCTTGGGAGTCAGTGGCAGCAGTGCCACTGCAGCACAGAAGAGGATAACCATCCAATGCAGAAAGAGGATAAATTATCTCATCCATGCCGCCAGGGTGAGTCAATCATTTCATTACTCACACACTCACAAGCCCGTTACACATTCACTGGTATCTCACATGCTGCCAACTCAAGGGACATCACCACTCACTCTTTCGCACACACCCTCACACCTCCATCTAGGCTCAGCTCCTCTGGAGATCACATTCTCAGCCATCCTTGGGGAGCTGGCGGTGTTGTGATATTGTCACTGGATGAGTAATCCAGAGACCCAGGATAAAGCTCTGGGGATCTGGGTTCGAATCCCACCGCAGCAGATGGTGGAGTTTGAATTCAATAAAAATCTGGAATTAAAAGTCCGATGATGACCATGAAACCACTGCCGTTTGTTATAAAAACCCATTGGATTCACTAATGCCCTTTAGGGAAGGAAATCTGTTGCCCTTACCTGGTCTGGCCTATATGTGCCTCCAGACCCACAGCAATGTGGTTGACTCTCAAATGCCCTCTGAACAAGGGCAGTTAGGGATGGGACCAGACAGTGGCACCCACATCCCATGAATGAATAAAAAAGAAATCACCACCAACACATGGCAAGCGTCCTTATCATCTGCTCACACTCTCTATCTGCCTTTATGTAAGACAAGCTCGCACACAATCAGAGGGAGAAGCCTCAGACCAGGGTTGAGTGGCTGAAACAAGGTCTTCAGTCCCTATGAGAATCAAGCCATTGAGCTGGCTGGAAAGGACCTGAACCATGCCTGTGGCAATTGTGTGTGAGTGGCGCACACCCAAGTGAGGATCCTGCACCAGCTCATCCCTCAGACAACAATACTGTCAGTGCATTGTCCTGTTTTAGAATTGCCTGCCATGCACTAATTATCTCTCCTTTATTTCATAGGTACCTCTGGGAAATGCCCAAGGCCACAAGCCAGGCCCTCAGCTCCAGCCCTGATGATACCTCAGGTTGGGAGCTAGAGAAAAGCACCATAGAAGACCTGTCACAGCACTCACCCAAACCTTCCACTAGCACAGAGACACAGACCTCGATGGGACTTAGTTCTAGAGTAGCCTCGAGGTCACGAGCTGGTGAGCAGAGCACAAAATCTGGTCCACAGCAGGCAGAACCACAGGCATCCGAGGTCGCCGGCACTCCAAGGAATGTTGGAACCCAGGATCTGCTGTGTCCGAGTCAGATGACAATCCTCAAGACTTGATCCTCATTCAGTTGCTGGATCTGCAGCAACAATCATGAGAACATCAGGATAGGAAGTCAGCTGCACTCTTCAGAATGCAAGGCACAAGGGAGGAGTCCGTCTGTGTTCAGCTCAAGGTGATAGTACTGGCATACCAATTCACCAAGGCCAACTGGTAGAATGGCGGCTGCCATAGAGACCTTTGTCCAAGACATCAGTCCTGCACTGCTACAGGAGCTGCACTCCATCGCCGGAGCCATTGGTGGCATCCATCAGTGGCTACGTGAGAGAGGGCGGGGCCCCTCAATCTCACTCCAGCTGCTGCTTCTCCTCAGGGAGTAAGCCAAGAGCCCTTGGGCACACTTAGGGAGGAGGATCAGCAGCTGGACACCTGGGGCCATCCACACAGATGATTCTGGGACAGTCCAACTGATCCCAATCCCCTCTTCCTGTGACCCCATAACCTTCAGCTCCAGCCCCGCAGCAGGACCCCCAAAGCTGGCTGGAGCCCGTCAGATCCCGCAGGAGAATGTGGTTGAGAAACTTATCAGCCATGATTGAATGGCGGAGCAGACTCCAAGGGCCGAATGGTCTAATTTCTGCTCCTATGTCTTATGGTCTCGGCCTTCCAGAGGACACCCACCAAAGTCATCACAGGCACAGGGCGAAGCAGTCAACAGTCTGCCTCTACCCTCCACTGTAGATGTTGGGGAAGCCACCAAGATGAAGCGGTAGGTTAGGAAAGTAAAAGAAAATTAGGAGCACAATGACAGCGTGGGTGTTCACAATATGTATGTAATGTACACAAACCTAAATAGAATCGCATCCATTTCATATGTCCACTTGTGTATGCCTCCTTTATATAATGAGCTGTGTTGCTATCAATCAGTTGTGATACCATGATCACTTGTCTTACTTATCGCACATGTCGCTATCATGGGCCTCTCATCTATGTAGTGTGCTTCCATATCACCGCAGTGTGTGCCCCTTTTTCACATTATTCTCAGTGATGCCTTGACCTTAATGTTAAGTGTGCTTGTGGAAAGAACCTCGTTCACGTGCTTTGAACATTTTGTCATCTTTATTCTGGGCTGTGGACGATTGAAGCAGAAGTGTTCTCCCATCTTGAGGCCCCAACAATACCTTTTCCCGATTTATATGTGCCAATGCCTCCCCTGACTGAATGTGTCATCTGCGGCCTAGTACAGTGCCAGAATCACCATGGACCAAGGCACGTGATGTAACAACAACGTCCCGTGCACAAAAATCTGGGCACGGTTGAGACCGGACTGACATGCCCTCCCTCTCCCTGGACTGGGACAAGGACAGGCTTTGCAAGCTCAACAATGTAAACTGAGGCATTACTTCATTCAGTGATCCTCCCATTCTGGCCCCAAGTGGCTTATGTCATTCTTTAACATGCTCTCTTCCCATCCTGGCATTGAGGACCCTAACAGCCCCCTGCATCCCTCTGCCCCAGTCATGTGTCTGAGTGCAAACTTCCCCAATCTTACCCCCCCCCCCCCCCCCCCCCCCCCCCCCCCCCCCCATACCACCACCACGTGGTGCCACTTTCCCTCCTTCTCTAATGGAACCCTTGTCATGCAGCACATTAGAAAACACCCCGCCTTACCGCAGGTTTCGAAGGTAGAAATTTGCTAGTGACAACACCCTGAAGGTGATGTGTAGTTGCCTGCGAATCCTGACACTGATTACCATGAGCACCTATGATGGAAGGTAGACGAATGAACCTCGAAGTCATAAGCGAAGTGCAGGTCGCCACTCGCGCATCACTTATATGCTGTTGTGAAACATGGCATTCTAACTGCACGCCAACATGCCTTGATGATCCAGCATGGAGGGAAGATGAAATGCATGTATTGAAATAATGTTCCCGTCATGCCACAGTGGGAAACACTGCCCGCCATTGAAGGCTGCAGCGCACAATCGCGAACTGGTTTAACAACGACTCAAACCGATTTTTTGGCTTCTCGCGATAGTTTCCGGCCCCACCGCCATGATGCCTGCCACAGGAGGGAGCGGGAAATCCCGGCCAGAGGTTCAGTGAGACCAAATGGCTCACGGTGTGACATGCATCTGGTTGGTAAAAACAAAAAACTGCGGATGCTGGAAATCCAAATCAAAAACAGAATTACATGGAAAAACTCAGCAGGTCTGGCAGCATCGGCGGAGAAGAAAAGAGTTGACGTTTCAAGTCCTCATGACCCTTCGACAGAACTAGGTGAATCCCAGGAAGGATTGAAATATAAGCTGGTTTAAGGTGGTGGTGGGGGGGGAAGTGGGGGGGGTTGGGCTGGGGGAGAGACGTGGAGGGGGATGTTGTGGTTGTAGGGACAAATAAGCAGTGATAGAAGCAGATCATCAAAAGATGTCACAGACGGCAGAACAAGAGAACACATAGGTGTCGAAGTTGGTGATATTATCTAAACGAATGTGCTAATTAAGACTGGATGGTAGGGCACTCAAGGTATAGTTCTAGTGGGGGTGGGAGGAGCATAAAAGACTTAAAAATATTTAAAAATAATGGAAATAGGAGGGAAAAAGAAAAATCTATATAATTTATTGGAAAAAAACAAAAGGAAGGGGGAAGAAACAGAAGGGGGGTAGGGATGGAGGAGGGAGGTCAAGACCTAAAGTTGTTGAATTCAATATTCAGTCCAGAAGGCTGTAAAATGCCTAAACGGAAGATGAGGTGTTGTTCCTCCAGTTTGCGTTGGGCTTCACTGGAACAATGCAGCAAGCCAAGGACAGACATGTGGGCAAGAGAGCAGGGTGGGGTGTTGAAATGGCAAGCGACAGGGAGGTTTGGGTCATTCTTGCGGACAGACCGCAGGTGTTCTGCAAAGCGGTCGCCCAGTTTACATTTGGTCTCTCCAGTGTAGAGGAGACCGCATTGGGAGCAACGAATGCAGTAGACTAAGTTGGGGGAAAGGCAAGTGAAATGTTGCTTCACTTGAAAGGAGTGATTGGGCCCTTGGACGGTGAGGAAAGAGGAAGTGAAGGGGCAGGTGTTACATCTTTTGCATGGGCATGGGATGGTGCCATAGGAGGGGGTTGGGGAGTAAGCGGTGATGGAGGAGTGGACCAGGGTATCCTGGAGGGAACGATCCCTACGGAATGCCGACAGTGGGGGTGAAGGGAAGATGTGTTTGGTAGTGGCATCATGCTGGAGTTGGCGGAAATGGCGGAGGATGATCCTTTGAATGCGGAGGCTGGTGGGGTGATAAGTGAGGACAAGGGGGACCCTATCATGTTTCTGGGAGGGAGGAGAAGGCGTGAGGGCGGATGCGCGGGAGATGGGCCGGACACGGTTGAGGGCCCTGTCAACGACCGTGGGTGGAAAACCTCGGTTAAGGAAGAAGGAGGACATGTCAGAGGAACTGTTTTTGAAGGTAGCATCATCGGAACAGATGCGACGGAGGCGAAGGAACTGAGAGAATGGGATGGAGTCCTTACAGGAAGCGGGGTGTGAGGAGCTGTAGTCAAGGTAGCTGTGGGAGTCGGTAGGCTTGTAATGGATATTGGTGGACAGTCTATCACCAGAGATTGAGACAGCGAGGTTAAGGAAGGGAAGGGAAGTGTCAGAGATGGACCATGTGAAAATGATGGAGGGGTGGAGACTGGAAGCAAAATTAATAAATTTTTCCAAGTCCCGACGAGAGCACGAAGCAGCACCGAAGTAATCATCGATGTACCGGAGAAAGAGTTGTGGAAGGGGGCCGGAGTAGGACTGGAACAAGGAATGTTCCACATACCCCATAAAGAGACAGGCATAGCTGGGGCCCATGCGTGTACCCATAGCCACACCTTTTATTTGGAGGAAGTGAGAGGAGTTGAAGGAGAAATTGTTCAGTGTGAGAACAAGTTCAGCCAGACGGAGGAGAGTAGTGGTGGATGGGGATTGTTCGGGCTTCTGTTCGAGGAAGAAGCTAAGGGCCCTCAGACCATCCTGGTGGGGGATGGAGGTGTAGAGGGATTGGACGTCCATGGTGAAGAGGAAGCGGTTGGGGCCAGGGAACTGGAAATTGTTGATGTGACATAAGGTGTCAGAGGAATCACGGATGTAGGTGGGAAGGGATTGGACAAGGGGAGAGAGAAGGGAGTCAAGATAACGAGAGATGAGTTCTGTGGGGCAGGAGCAAGCTGACACGATCAGTCGACCGGGACAGTTCTGTTTGTGGATTTTGGGTAGGAGGTAGAAGCAGGCCGTCCGAGGTTGGGCGACTATCAGGTTGGAAGATGTGGGAGGAAGATCCCCAGAGGAGATGAGGTCAGTGACAGTCCTGGAAACAATGGCTTGATGTTCAGTGGTGGGGTCATGGTCCAGGGAGAGGTATGAGGATGTGTCTGTGAGTTGATGCTCAGCCTCCGCGAGGTAGAGGTCAGTGCGCCAGACAGCAACAGCATCACCCTTGTCGGCGGGTTTGATGACGATGTCAGGGTTGGACCTGAGAGAATGGAGTGCAGTAAGTTCAGAGAGAGAGAGATTAGTATGGGTGAGATGAGCAGAGAAATTCAGATGACTAATGTCACGCCAACAGTTCTCAATGAGAAGATCAAAAGAAGGTAAGAAACTCTTTTCTCAGTGACTGTCTCCATCTCCGAATTACCCCAGGTGGATTTCAACTGAAATTCCACCCCTCATGTTTCGAACCCACCCAGGATTGCAGGTATTTCCGGGACATAAAACGTTTCTCGGACTGCTGTTCCCGTCGCATCCTGAGATCCACACTCAGTGCCATGCACCGCCATATGAACACACTCGACCTCTCCCTCCAGCAGCACCGCCGTACCCTTTTTCAAAGCTGCGCGTGCCCCCAGTTTCATTTTATTCTTCGGCTCATCCGATGCCTCAACAAGAAACGTTTTCTCTTTTTCTCAAGTGCTAAGAAACGCAAGCTCCAACAATTCATCGACACCAACACCCATCTAGGATCCTCCACCCCTGCCTGTCCCTCCGTCCCCACCCAATCTTCCAATCGCAGCCCCAGCCATGTATTCACTATACCCCCTGACCTTCCCCTCTCCGATGCTGAACGTTCAGTGCTCAGCAAAGGACTTAGTTTCATACCCCTACGCCCTCACCTTAATGAATTTTGGGCTCGGCACGATGCTGAACTCTTCTTCCGCCGTCTTTGTCTCCGGGCTCACTTCTTTGGGCAGGAGTCCTCTCCACATTCAACGGATCCTGTCACCTACCTCCAATATTCTACCTCCACCTGGACCCCTCCCTCTGGATTCTTACCTTCTCTTGATCTTTTCATTGAGAACTGTCGGCGCGACATTAGTCGTCTCAATTTCTCTGCTCCTCTCACCCATTCTAATCTCTCTCTCTCTGAACTTACTGCACTCCATTCTCTCAGGTCCAACCCTGACATCATCATCAAACCCGCCGACAAGGATGGTGCTGTTGTTGTCTGGCGCACTGACCTCTACCTCGCGGAGGCTGAGCGTCAACTCACAGACACTTGCTCCTACCTCTCCCTGGACCATGACCCCACCACTGAACATCAAGCCATTGTTTCCAGGACTGTCACTGAACTCATCTCCTCTGGGGATCTTCCTCCCACAGCTTCCAACCTGATAGTCGCCCAACCTCGGACGGCCTGCTTCTACCTCCTACCCAAAATCCACAAACAGAACTGTCCCGATCGACTGATCATGTCAGCTTGCTCCTGCCCCACAGAACTCATCTCTCGTTATCTTGACTCCCTTCTCTCTCCCCTTGTCCAATCCCTTCCCACCTACATCCGTGATTCCCTTGACATCTTACGTCACATCAACAATTTCCAGTTCCCTGGCCCCAACCGCTTCCTCTTCACCATGGACGTCCAATCCCTCTACACCTCCATCCCCCACCAGGATGGTCTGAGGGCCCTTAGCTTCTTCCTCGAACAGAAGCCCGAACAATCCCCATCCACCACTACTCTCCTCCGTCTGGCTGAACTTGTTCTCACACTGAACAATTTCTCCTTCAACTCCTCTCACTTCCTCCAAATAAAAGGTGTGGCTATGGGTACCTGCATGGGCCCCAGCTATGCCTGTCTCTTTATGGGGTATGTGGAACATTCCTTGTTCCAGTCCTACTCCGGCCCCCTTCCACAACTCTTTCTCCGGTACATCGATGATTACTTCGGTGCTGCTTCGTGCTCTCGTCGGGACTTGGAAAAATTTATTAATTTTACTTCCAATCTCCACCTCTCCATCATTTTGACGTGGTCCATCTCTGACACTTCCCTTCCCTTCCTTGACCTCGCTGTCTCAATCTCTGGTGTTAGACTGTCCACCAATATCCATTACAAGCCTACCGACTCCCACAGCTACCTTGACTACAGCTCCTCACACCCCGCTTCCTGTAAGGACTCCATCCCATTCTCTCAGTTCCTTCGCCTCCGTCGCATCTGTTCCGATGATGCTACCTTCAAAAACAGTTCCTCTGACATGTCCTCCTTCTTCCTTAACCGAGGTTTTCCACCCACGGTCGTTGACAGGGCCCTCAACTGTGTCCGGCCCATCTCCCACGCATCCGCCCTCACGCCTTCTCCTCCCTCCCAGAAACATGATAGGGTCCCCCTTGTCCTCACTTATCACCCCACTAGCCTCCGCATTCAAAGGATCATCCTCCGCCATTTCCGCCAACTCCAGCATGATGCCACTACCAAACACATCTTCCCTTCACCCCCACTGTCGGCATTCCGTAGGGTTCGTTCCCTCCTGGACACCCTGGTCCACTCCTCCATCACCGCTTACTCCCCAACCCCCACCTATGGCACCATCCCATGACCACACAAAAGATGTAACACCTGCCCCTTCACTTCCTCTCTCCTCACTGTCCAAGGGCCCAAACAGTCCTTTCAAGTGAAGCAACATTTCACTTGCATTTCCCCCAACTTAGTCTACTGCATTCGTTGCTCCCAATGCGGTCTCCTCTACATTGGAGAGACCAAACGTAAACTGGGTGACCGCTTTGTAGAACACTTGCGTTCTGTCTGCAAGAATGACCCAAACCTCCCTGTCGCTTGCCATTTCAACACCCCACCCTGCTCTCTTGCCCACATGTCTGTCCTTGGCTCTCTGCACCTGGTTGGGTTGTTGAGAAATCAATAGAATCTGCTTTGATCACATCTGTCATTTATTCTGGAGTGCGGTGTGTCTGGCCATGGTTCTCCAGTTGGTTCACATGTACCACTTACCCTGAATATTTGAGTATAATATAGATATGGTAAATTGTTTTATCTTTCTAAATTAAATGTGTCTGTAAAGATCTTGCTGGGGTGAAGGAATCACAAATATTTGAATCATTCTCTTGTGTTTGTATTAAGATCTTTCCAACCTTTTTGTCTGGTGCAATATAGCTCATTTTTCTTGTTTTCTAAATGTTTTCTTCTTTGTGTCAAAAGTTCATCAGCAGATTCCTGTGAACTTGTTCAGCAACTTTCCTCCACGGTTTCAAACAAAAAAAAAATTAGGAACTTTTAGCCAGGTTTCACTCTGGGATCTCACTTGTTTAGTATTAACATCAGCTGCAATTGTACCTACACTAGTGAGTACTACAAGTGCAAATACTACCGATTGCTTTTCAATTCTATGATGTGTTTCATCTCTAGCTTTACAATAACAACATTCCTCATTCTCAGCGAAGAGAGCTGAGAGTGCATTGTAAGTAAATAATCACACTTATTCATCTGGATATTATATTGCCATTGCACATATTATACTCTTGTGCACAATTACTGTGCAAAGTCATATTTATGTAACATATTGTGCAAAGCACAGGCTATCTAAACAATAGCCCATATCTTCTCACCTTCAGATCATCGCAGATGACTGTCAGGACCCCGCGGAAGTCCCAACATGCAGGGTCCATGGGAACTTCCCAAGAAGTTTACATTTCTGATGGGCAATTCCCCTGCTCCAGGGGACCCTATGAATTAAGGTCAGACTCGGAGTTAGGGTCAGAGACTTCAGACAACTCTGTGTAACTTACCTGAATATTTATCCAGGGAAAGTTAGACATAAAAACCCGAGTATAACTCCTGTGTAACTTTACACTGATCACCCAGTCACCCACACTAACCCCCCCTGCCCTGACCACCCCTCTCATCCCCTGACCACCCCCCTGACCACCCTTGACCTTCTGACTTTTCCTCTGATCTGACCTGACCCAACTCCCTTTGATCCACCTACACACTCACATACCTACCCAGCTCACTGACCTCACCACCTGCCAACTACCCACCTGTCACCTTACCACCCTACCCATGTACCACCTCACCCACCTGACACCCTACCCATTTACTTCATCAATGCCAACCACTTTTCCACTTACTTCACCCATTTACCTCACCCACCTACCCACCCTACCACTCTACCCATTCACTCATTTGTCCACTCAACCATTCACCCATTCACTAACATTCATCCATTGCCCATTCACACTGGACATTCAAACTTACCTTATGGCCTCTAGTGCTGTAAAAAGTGGGAGTATATTCTCTGCTGATCTCTTTGCTGCTATCTGTGCGGATCCATGCACTAAGGGAGTTCTTCTGCATCTTGGGTTGGAAGCCTGGCATTTTGAAGCATATCCAGATAACTGGGCAGTTTTCTGCCTGGTCAGTGTCGGGCACAGTGGTTCCAACTCTGACTGGAAGATTTGGGCTAATGGCCAGTGTAGCACAACATCAGAAGCTCTGCATTGTTATCTAACCCCCATTGGCCTTGTGCTTTCCAAGCTTTCTGCCTCTAGCTGATCTGTAATAGCTTCAGCATATAGCATCAATTGTTTATGCTCTGGAGATCCACCACCCTGAACTTTTGCTGGCTTTGTTTTCAAATATAAAAGCACTAAGCTTGAGGCACAGTCATTTGGCCTGTGGAATTTTTTCTCCATAGTAGAGTTCAGATGCAGAATGCACATACATATTGACATAATCCTCCTATTTCCATTTCTAAGAATTTATGGCTTTTTCGATAATACTTCTTTCTGTCAGTACAGCTTTTAGTGCAGCTTTCACAACTACAAGTTCCATCATACATATCTATATGTTCTGTGCTCCTACCTCACTGAAATATTCATGTCTTCATTTTTGTCCTTTTTTGAAGTTACGCAACTTCTTTATCAATTCTCTCCAAGTCTTTCTAGTGGTTCACACAGAATTCACCATCTCAGTTGACTACACCTATGCTTGCCTCCTCTAGAAGTCCATCACAGAAGCCATCAAAGCTTGAAGGGCCTGCATGGCAAAATCTGTTTTTCTCTTAACAATCAAATAGTTTTGTGGTAGTTGTAACTCTTTCGAGTACAAACCCGTTTCCATCTGTTTCAGATGAAGTTACATTGTTTCATAGTTTGCCATTGTGAGATTTGAACTCTTGAGCTTGGGGTTACAAACCCAGTACCATAACCACTTGGCTATTTAGGCCAAGCCTTTGTGGTAGTTGTAGCTGGATTAACAAACTTTCCAACATTTATGTAATTTAAGTGACTTGTTAGCTGCACAAGACCTGTTAACTGTCATTATCCCAGATTTATTTCACAGTGTCAACAAAGTTCAATGTTGAGAAAACACATGTTTCAAAATCATTTAATTCTAGATGTTCATTCGATACATCTTAATTTAACCCATTTAAAAATACATAGGAATGCAGCCCAACCCCCCAAGTCCATTCCATGGAGAGTATAAGAGCATTCAGTAAGCACTATAGATATCAGTGCCACCTGTTGGTCATCTCCTCTGAGAACACTAATTCACCAAAGTTCACAGTCCATCCAATAATTGGAACATTGCACCATGCAAGTGTGTTATTGAATTCAATTCACTTGAAAGAAAACAATTAGACATCCCACAACAAAATAAATGAGAATATTATGTAAGAGTGGTGGTTATGGTACTAGACCAGTACCCCAGGAGTCAGGCATCTCAATATGGCAAATTGTGAAATTGAATTCATTGAGTCTGTAACTTGTAGACTGACAGCAGAAAATGACCATGACCTAATGCAAAACATCCAAATGGTTTGTTAATACCCCTCAGTGATGGGAACCTGTTGCCCAGTTAAGCTGACATGTAAATCCAGTTTCACATTGTAAGGTTAATTCTTAATCCTTTTAAGGAAAACAAACAAGACAAATAAACACAATTTTGCCAATATTGCCCACATCCCGAGAACAAACAAATGACCAGCTTTTACCAGTGACACTAATGATTTGTACATCTCTTTTACTAGTGATATAAATCTCACAGTCAGAACCAATGGTATAACAGTCATTATGTTACTGTAAGTACACTAAGATGCAATGAAGTATCTTTGCCACCCCTATGCTTTAGGTGTTTGTTCTTTTTCTATGTTTTCAATTAAGAAGGAGAAACAATGAATGTACTACATATATGCTTGCACTTCTGGGTGTTATATTTCACAAATGTAGTATAGAGGTGGGCATTGTCACAAACATGCATTACCAAATGCAGTAATAGAGGTCAGTCAGTTTCTAAATACAAATTTATTCACTACATTGTGTGTATAACTATAATAATTAAAAATCTTACATCTACTCATTCATCCTGTCTGCAAAACTTTACTTCCTATTGTTATTTCCTATTAGAATTTTGTTTCAGAATTTTCCATTACTGTCAACAAAGTTCAATGCTGAGAAAACATGCCAATGCAAACTTATTTATTCGTAGATTTTCATTTGATGCACCTTAATTTAACCCACTTTAAAATGCATAGGAATACAGCCTTCCCAAAGCTTGGCCTAAATAGCCAAGTGGTTAGGGTACTGGGTTTGTAACCCTAAGATCAAGAGTTCAAATCTCACAATGGCAAACTATGAAACAATGTAACTTCATCTGAAACAGATGGAAACAGGTTTACTCAAAAGAGTATCAAGAGTTCAAATCTCACAATGGCAAACTATGAAACAATGTAACTTCATCTGAAACAGATGGAAACAGGTTTACTCAAGAGTATCAAGAGTTCAAATCTCACAATGGCAAACTATGAAACAATGTAACTTCATCTGAAACAGATGGAAACAGGCTTATACTCGAAAGAGTTACAGCCTCCCCAAGTCCATTCCATGGAGAGTGTAAGAGCATTCACTAATCAAATTCACTATAGGTACTAGTGCCATCTGTTGGTGATCTCCTCTGGGAACACTAATTCATCAAAGTTCAATAGTCCATCAAATAACTGGAACATTGTACCAGGCTAGAGTGTTGTCAGATACAATGCACTTGCAAGAAAAACCTGATACATTCCTGCTGTGGTATATTTGACAAATGAACCATAGGAGGCTCAGGTACAGGGTTACTATTGTTTATTCAAGCATTTACAAGGAGAGAACCACCTCAAAGCGGCTTGAGGTAGCACTGTACCAATTTACAAGTGTACAGCTTATTTATATGTCATTGATCACGTACAAGAACATTGTTCAGATTCCAATCTTGTCAACATATAGGTTTACATTCTAGGTACATACATCCCCCTTCACCCAGGCAGAGCTTTCTGCCCCTATCTAAGCTGGGACCATCTGGCCTTTCCTTATCTGTTGAAAAGCACACTTAATCTATTCTGTTTTTATCCTCCGTCCCCATTGCAGTTCCCAGGGACTTTCTGGTGATTGCAGACCCTAAGGGTATACAAAGCTCATCTGGTAACCCTTAACTGTTTTTGTACTTGATGGCACTGGCTGCCTGGAGATTCTAAGTAATTCCCTTTCAATAAATTCTTACTGTGTTCCCCCTAACATCCCAAAACAAAACAAATGAGAATATTTTGTAAGGGTATTGTAAATTCCATTCATAACAAAACCAGCTTTAGCCCATTTGTTACACTGTAATTACACCCTCCCACTGGTGGGATTGCCACAAGCCTGAGCTGCAGAGACAATTATATGGTCCAATCACGTCTGCTTTCCAAATATCCCCATAGTTTTGCTTATTTAACTGTAAATAATACAAAATCTGTTTAGATTTGATAAAGATAGAGGCATTTGTGGATGACACAAAGCTTGGAAGAACGGTCAACTGTGAGGAGGTTAGTGATAAACTTCAAGAGCACATAGACAGGTTGGAAAAATGAGTTTAGTGCAGAGAAGTGTGAAGTGATTCATTTTGTGAGGAAGAACAAGGATTGGCAATATAAAATACATTTCTAAAGGGGGTGCAGGAGCAGAGGGACCTGGGGGTATATGTGCACAGAACATTGAAGGTGGAAAGGCAGTTTGAAAAAGCAGTTAATAAAGCTATATAAATAGACATAGAGTAAATAGGAAGGAAGTTAAAATATAAAACACTGATCTGGCTTCAAATGAGCATTGTACCCAATGAGCATCACATTTTAGAAAGGATGTGAAGGCATTAGATGGGTGCAGAAACGATTCAAAGAATTGTTCCAGTGATGAGGAACTTCTGTTATGTGGATAGACTGAAGAAGCTGAGAATGTTCTTCTTAGAGAAATGAAGATTAAGAGGAGATTTGATAGAAGTGTTCAAAATTATGAGGAGTCTACAGAGCATATATAGAGGAAGTGATTTCATTGGTGGAAGGATCAAGAACCAGAGGACATAGATTTAAGGTGATTAGCAAAAGAAGCAACATGACATGAGGAAAGGCTTTTTTATAAAGCATGTGGTTCGGATCTGGAATGCATTACCTGAGAGTGGAATGGAGGCAAATTCAATCAAAGACTTCAAAGAAGAATTGGATAACTGCAATAATATAAAAGCAAAATGCTTCAGATGCTGGAAATCTAGAACAAAAACAAAAATACCTGGAAAAACTCAGCAGGTCTGACAGCATCTGCGGAGAGGGATACGGTTGATGTTTCGAGTCCGTATGACCCTTCATCAGAACTAAGAAATATAGAAATGAGGTGAAATATAAGCTGGTAGAGGGGGGTGGGACAGTTAGAGCTCGATAGGAGTCCAGTGATAGGTGGAGACCAAGAAGAGACTGCTAAAGTTGTCATAGACAAAACGACAAAGGTGATATTATCTAAGGAATGTGCTAATGGGGACATTAAGGGTAGCAAGCAGGACAAGCTAGTGGCAGATGGCCCTAGTGGAGGTGGGATGGGGGGAAGGGATCGAAATGGGCTAAAAGGTGGAGATGAAACAATAGATTGAAATAAATTTAAAAATAGGTGGGAAAAGGAAATATATATTTGGAAAAAAAAATTATAAATTATTAGAAAAAGGGGGATTGGAAAGTGGGTGGGGATGGAGGAGAGAGTTCATGATCTGAAATTGTTGAACTCAATATTAAGTCCGGAAGACTGTAAAGTGCCTAGTCGGAAGATGAGGTGCTGTTCCTCCAGTTGCGCTAAGCTTCACTGGAACATTGCAGCAGGCCAAGGATGGACATGTGGGCATGAGAGTAGGGTGGTGTGTTGAAATGGCAAGCGACAGGGAGGTCTGGGTCATGCTTGCAGACAGATCGAAGTTGTTCCATAAAGTGGTCACCCAGTCTGCATTTGGTCTCTGCAATGTAGAGGAGACCACATTGGGAGCAGCGAATGCAGTAGACTAAATTGAGGGAAGAGCAAGTGAAGTGCTGCTTCACTTGAAAGGAGTGTTTGGGCCCTTGGACAGTGAGGAGGGGGGAAGTAAAGGGGCAGGTGTTGCACCTTCTGCGGTTGCATGGGAAGGTGCTGTGGGAGGGGGTTGAGGTCTAGGGGGTGATGGAGGAGTGGACCAAGGTTTCCTAGAGGGAACGATCCCTGCTGAAAGCTACCAGGGGGGGTGAAGGGAAGATGTGTTTGGTGGTGACATCATGCCGGGTTTGGCTGAAATGGCTGAGAATGATCCTTTGAATGCGGAGGCTGGTGGGGTGATAAGTGAGGACAAGGGGGACCCTATCATGATTCTGGGAGGGACAGGAAGTTGTGAGGGCGGATGCGCGGGAGATGGGCTGGACATGGTTGAGGGCCCTGTCAACCACTGTGGGTGGAAAACCTCAGTTAAGGAAGAAGGAAGACATGTCAGAGGAACTGTTTTGGAAAGTGGCATCATCAGAACAGATGCAACGGAGAAGAAGGAACTGAGAGAATGGGATGGAGTCCTTACAGGAAGCGGGGTGTGAGGAGCTGTAGTCGAGATAGCTGTGGGAATCGGTAGGCTTGTAATGAATATTGGTGGGTAGTCTATCACCAGAAATTGAGACTGAGAGGTCAAGGAAGGGAAGGGAAGTGTCAGTGATGGACCACGTGAAAATGATGTAGGGGTGGAAATTTGAAGCAAAATTAATAAATTTTTCCAGATCCAGTTGAGAGCATGAAGCGGCACCGAAGCAGTCATCGATGTATTGGAGAAAGAATTGTGGGAGGGGCCCTGAGTAGGACTGGAACAAGGAATGATCAACCTACCCCATAAAGAGACAGGCATAACTGGGGCCCATGCGGATAACTAATTGGATAACTATTTGGAGGAAAGGAATTTGCAGGGCTATGGGGAAAAGGTGGGTGTTTGGGATGGGGTGAGTTATTATTGTGGAGAGCTGGCACAGACATGACAGGCTGAATTGCCTCCTTCTGTGCTGTAACTGCCAATCGTTCTATGATTTTAAGATGTATAACTTTAAAATGGCAGCTGAATTATGGCTGCACACCTGGTCCAATTATTCCACCCTCTAAGAACAGCATTACCTGTGACACTTGAGGAAGTTGACTAGTGTATAAAATGATGGTTTCCTAAGAGATCTTTGTGAGGCTCTCTATGTCCTGAAAGCCATATAACCTGCTTGAGCTTTACTTCTAAGCTGAATGACAGTACCAGAGTGTTTTGGTTTATCCCTGTAACCTACTTTCAACAAACTATCATTCTATATAAAAGGTTGGATTTCCACCTGCATATGGGGCAAGTATGGAGGCGGGTAGGGGGTGAATATTTTCACCACTGGCTAGCTTGTTGGTGTGGTGGCACCATATGAACATAAGATATAGGAGAGGAGTAGCCCATTTGGTCCTCGAGCCTCTGCCATTCAATAATTCATGAGCTGATCTGATTGTGGCCTTAACTCCACTTTCCTAGCTGTCCCCATTAAGCCTTGGCTCCCTTGTTGATCAAAAATCTGTCTAACTCAGCTGTGAATATATTCAATGACCCAGCTTCTAGTGCTCCGTGGGGAAGAGAATTGCAAAAGTTAATGACCCACTGAAAAAAAATCTCTTCATCTCAGTCTTAGTTGGGAGATACCTCATTTTTAAAGTGTACCTTCTAGATCTAGATTCCACCATAAGGACAAACACCCACTTTATGTCTACCCTGCCAAGCCCCCTCAGAATCTTATATGTTTCAATAAGGTAACCCCTCATTCTTCTAAACTCCAGTGAGTATAGGCCCAATTTACTCAATCTTTCCTCATTAGACAACTCCTTCATCCCAGGAAACAGCATAGTGAACTTTCTCTGAACCTCTTTTGATGGAAGTATGTCCCTCCTTAAGCAAGGAGACCAAAGCAGCACACAATACTCTAGTTGTGGTCTCACCAATGTCCTGGCACAGTTGTAGCAAGACTTCCCTACTTTTATATTCCATCCCCTTCGCAATAAAGGCCAACATTCCATTTGCCTTCCTAATTACTTGCTGCACTTGCTTGCTAACTTTTTGTGATTCATGTATGAGGACATCCAGATCGCTCTTTACCACAGCAAACTTCAGCCTCTTTCCATTTAAAAATATTCTGCCTTTCTATTCTTCCCTCACATTTTCCCACATTATACTCCATGTACCAAATTTTGCCCACTCACTTAATCAATCTATATCACTTTGCAGATTATTTGCATCCTCCACACAACTTGCTTTCCTAACTATCTTTATATCATCAGTGAATTTGGCTACAAAACAGTCAGACTCTTCATCCAAGTCATTAATATTGATGGTAAATAGGTGAGGTACCAGCACTGATCCCTGTGGCACTCTATGAGTTACTGTTGGCCAAGTTGAAAATGACCCATTTATCCTGACTCTCTGTTAACTAATCCTCTATATACACTGATATATCACCACCACCACCCCACCACCCCCACCCTGCCAATCAATCAACACCATGAGCTCTTATTTCATGTATTAGCCTTTTATTTGGCACTTTATCAAATGCGTTTTGGAAATCCAAATACACATCTATAGGTTCCCCTTTATCCAGCCTACTTTTAGCATCCTCAAAGAACTGTAATAAATTTGTCAAACATGACTCCCTTTTCCCAAACCATGCTGACTCTGCCTGATTGTATTATGATTTTCTAAATGTCCTGCTATTATTTCCTTAATAAGAGATTTTACATTTACCAATGACAGATATTAAGCTTACTGGCCTATAGTTTCTTGCTTTTTTGTCTCCCTCCTTTCTTAAATAGAGTTGTTACCTTTTTGGTTTTCCAATCCACTGGGACCTTTCCAGAATGTAGGGAGTTTTGGAAGATTACAGTTAATGCATCCACTGTCTCTGCCACCACTTCTTAAAAGATCCAAAGATGCAGACCATCAGGTCCAATGGACTTGTCAGCCTTTACTCCCATTAGTTTTCTTAGTATATTTTTTCTAGTAATCATGATTGCTTTCGGTTCCTTTCTCCCTTTGCTTCTTGATTTTCTACTATTCTTGGGATGATTTTTCTTTCTTCTACTGTGAAGGCAGATGCAAAACATTTGTTCAAAGTGTCAGGACCACAGATCCTATCCCCGAATTGCTTATGGATACGTTGAACTTGTAAGTAAGAAATGTGTTTTTTTAAAAAAGAACATATAAGCAAAAGCTGGCTAAGACTGTAAGGTAAACTGTAACTTGCTGGAAAATTCCTACGTGGATTACTTGACCAACTAGCTCAGAAGGAATGGAATGTTGCACCCAAAAGGCTTACTTCAGACAGGCACTTCAAAGGAAAAGAGACAATGCAAACTGAATTGTAATCTCCTGTGGCTGGGGACATAATGGAAAAATGATTATCATCTCAGCCAAAACCACCTCCTGTTGAGTTATATCCTAGACTGTAAACATAAACTGAGTTAAAAGAAAACATATCTGCGTGAGAGACATGTTTATATTTTTCCCTTCCACGAATACACAAGGAAAGGGGTTTAAAAAAGCCAACAGCAACCCTAGTTCTGTGTGCTAGGCTGGTGTTCTGTTCTGGCATGTGTGTGCTGTGAATGTCACAGCTGAAGAGCCCCAGTTAGGTATCCCTGCGCTTGCAGGTAAAAAAGTCTCTCTCTCTGATTGCTGGAAGCAAGTCACAAGTCAGTAAAGCCACAGCTGAAAAGGAGACCAGATAACTCCTTTCAGCTAACCGGCAGAACCAAGAATCCCCAAACCTGCTCGACTGCTAAAGTCAGCGCTATGGATATTACCCCAATTTAAGAGCCACAGCGTTTCACCATCTACTCCGCACAGACAAGCCAAAGGTCTGATTTGTATAACTTTTTTAACTTTTATTTTTGGACTCAATTTCTCATTTCCAATCTGTATGTATGTGTGTTGCATTTTTATTATTTTTTCTTGCATTTAGTAACTAGTAAACTCATTCTTTCTTTGACTCGAAACAGCCTGTTTAAATTGGCTCCTTTTAAAAAATAAATGCATTTGGACTGGGAAAAGGCATCCATGAGGGAAGTGATCCTTTTTAAGTTAACCTTGTTGCGACCAGCCCAGGGGTTGAATAAAGAAAGGAGAGCCAGTTCACCCTTCCTCACCTGGGAGCATAACAATTTAGGGAACCTCATCTAGGATCATAACAAATTGGGGGTATCTCGCCTGGGGACTGCTTGTAATAAAAGTCTCTGTGATGTCCTTGTTCTGAAACTACAAGACCAATAGTTACTTTAGCTATCCTTTTGCTTTTGCGACATTCAGAAGTGTTTCATGTCTCTTTTTATAGTTCTTGCTAGTTTTCTCTCATACTCAATTTTTTCCCTTTTTATCATTATCCTTTTCTCATTTTTAAAGCTTTCCCAATCTTCTAGCCCATCACTAATCTTTGCAGCATTGTAAGCCTTTTCTTTCAATTATCCATCTTGTCACAGCTGCTAAAAGCATTAAAATGAAAAGCTTTTAGTTCTGCCTTTTACAATTTTTCCCTACTCTGATTTTACTTGCTGGTGCACTATTGTGTTTGAATGCTCTGTCCCTTCCTCTCACACTCTGGCTATCATTACCCACATTGCTTCGCTGTATTATTGCCTTGTCCTTGCTCTTTAATTTGTAAATCCCCTGTCACGTGAACCATCCCCTCCAACTCCCCGAACCAATTAGCTTAAAGCACTCTCTACAGCACACGTTATATGATTCACCAGGACTCAGATCCCAACAGGGTTCAGATGAAGACCATCCCAATAGTACAACTGCCTCTTATCCCAGTACTGGTGCCAGTGCCCCATGAATCACTTCTCCTACACTAATCTCTGAGTCACGCATTCAACTCTCTGATCAGTTTTATCTTATATCAATTTGCTTGTGGCTTAGGTAGTAAATCAGAGATTATTACTTTTGTGGTTCTGCCTTTTAATTTAGCTCTCCTAGCTGCTCATAATTCCTTAGCAGAACCTTTTTCCTAGTCCTGCCTATGTTGTTGGTATCCACATGGACAAAGGCAACTTTATCCTTCCCTTCACAATCCAAGTTCCTCTCCAGGCTGAGGAGATGTCTAGCACTGGCCAGGCAACACAGCCTTCAGGACATGCATTGCTAGCTGCAGAGAACCATATCTATCCCCCTAACTATATTGTCCCCTATTACTTCTACTACCTTTTAACTGCTACAACTTAAATAGCCCCCTGCACCATGGAGCTGTGATTAATTTGCCCATCCTCCTTGCAGTCCCTGTTCTTGTCCCCACGGATTGCAAGAACATCAAGCCTGTTGGACAAGTACAAGAGCTGAGGCCCCCGCATTGCTATCTTCTGGCTCCCCATTCCTGCCTCACTTGCAGTCACACCCACCTATCCCTGACCACGAACCAAATCTGAAGTGCCGAACCTAAGAGGTGTGACCACCTCCTGGAACAAAGCGTTTGAGTAATGTTCCCCTTCCTTGATGCATTGCAGTGTCCAAAGCTCAGGCTCCAGCTCATCAACTCTATACCAAATCCCTTGAGCTGCAGACACTTACTACAGATGTGGTTACCATGGATCACACTTGGAATCGAACCTACCCACAGGCTACAGCTGCTTCACATCACCTGCACAGCCATCTTTAATTTCTTTTATCTAACTACTTAGATTTCATGTATAGAAATATCACTCAACAAATGTTTGTAATTAGATTAAGTAATTAGTTTAACTAGTCAAACTATAAATTTAATACAATATTTTTATTTCCCCTGCACCAGATAAACCTGTTTCCCAGTAAAGTAATGTCTCCATGTCTGCTCTGACGACGTTTTTTAGTTTAAAACTTGTAAAAGTTCCAGAGAGGGCATCTCAAGAAGCCGTACCTGAAGCTCCCCCCTCCCCCACCAAGCCAGGTTCTGAAGCAAAACTAAAATCCTGTCTAAAGTATCAATTTTAAGTTCAAGAATGCGGAAAACAAGATAACTTATTTATATGGCGCCCAACTTGTCAATGACCTATTTTTTTCAGGTATTTAGAGTGGCCAGTATCACTGTAAATAGCATTAAAAAATTGGTCTTGTCACTCAGTTCTTGTGTTCTCTAATGTTCTGTGATTTGATTGAAAATACAGCATGAGGCCTTATTTTTCAGTTATGAAGCCAAATTCTAATGCACACCCAAGTATGAGAGATAAAAAGATATATTTTTTTAAGAAGTCATGATTTTAGGAATAAAGAGAAAATAAGATTGAACAGAAACTATAACTGAGAAGGTTGCAATGATTAAAATTAAACAAAAAATACTCTGGAGAAGGATACAAACTGAGGGAGTAAAGCGATGAGCAATAATGTTTTTGCCGTTATCCTAAAACTAGTCTTTGCATCTCAATATTTTTAATTTAATATTCATTGATTGTTCAGCATCATAATACAAGCTGATATCTTTAACAAGTGGTTGGCCTAGGGAGCAGAATCATTTGGTGCTGCCAGCTAACTAAGGGTTTATTGTAATCCCATTCATCGCCCCCACTGTAATAGAAAATGACCTAATGACTAACATTCAAATTATTCATTAGCAAGTCAGAAGGAGATATAATTTTAACCACAAGAAGTGTACTTAGATATTTGATTGAAAACAATCTATAAAATCTTCCACACAGCACATAGTCCCATTACAATATTTGTCAAAGCATAATTATCATAACCCACATAACATGTAGATTTTGCATTTGGCTGGCCTGTGTCCAGTAGTTATAGTATAGTAACTCTAGGTAATTATGAATCTTTTTGTGCTATTGTCTGATCAGGGTCTCCTTGGTTGCACAATTCTGTCACCCCATAAAATATCTGGCCTTTTCTGGAAATGTAATGATATGAATAGTTCCCTCATAAATAGGCCTAGAAATTTGACAATGCAATATGATTTTTTGAGTACTAGAAATTCTTTTAAGCCTCCAGTATGGCAGACAGGAAATGCATGCTCATTACAAATAAAAAGTGTCCTGTCAAACACATTTCAATGCCAAAAAGGTTGACATGCAGTGTCCATGCCTGAATGGCAGTTAGGTGCATAGCATATGCAAATAAGAGGCCTGTTACCTTTTTGAGGCCCTCGCTGGAAGTTTGGTTTTCCTATTCACTGGTTACACTCAGGAACTAGGATGCAACCAACAAGGTAAATTGCTAAAATATACTTATCTGAATAAGACCAAGAGTACTCCACCTGAATAAGAGCAAGAGTAATCCACCTGTATAAGAGCAAGAGTACTCCACCTGAATAAGAACAAGAGTACTCCTTTTGACCCCATGTTCAAAGAACGAGAGTTGCTGCCAGACACTTTTCCCCACCCAAATACTGTCAATCATCCCCTCCCCCAACCATAGCAAACTCCCACCCAGCCATCACTACACCCCCACTGATCATTGCTAGTTAACTGCCCATCATCTCCCCATTATTTCATTCACTGCTACATCCTGACCTGGCTGCCCCAATTCTTGGTTACTGCAATTCCAAGCCGTGCCCCTTCCTCTCTTAACTGAGGGCCAGTGTGAAACAATCCTCATCACACCATGCTGGCAAATGGCCTCTTGCTCTCTATAAATTGCTGCCTCAAAGGAAAGGAGACCCAAGTACCAATATCAAAGGCCGCTTGGCTACACCATCCAAGTTAGGCCCCTGGGTCCTCAACAACCTTTAAATGGGAGCACCTGAATTTCTGGGCATCAATTTTTAAGTCTGTCTAGATACCATGGATAAAATGTAGGTCAACTTCACTCCAGAATTATTTTCCAGATGATCAAAACAATTCATCTTCTTAATCATTTTTATTAAAATACCCAGGGTAAAAATATATTTTATTGTCCCAGTATGTCATCTTTATATTATCTTTTGCAAACTTTGGACCTTGTTTGAATGGAAAATTGTAGAGCTTAATCTCCATTCTTTATAAACACCTGGCACTTATTGAAGTGATGATTTGTTTTCCAGATCCAGAGGCAAATTAAATATACAAACAACAGGAAGTAAAGATTTATAAAAAGGATCTTGGATCATTACTTTCAACATCCTCTCGAATCCCAATAACTCAGTTGATGATTTATCAAAACCAAATTTATTTTAATGCATATTTTTTTCTGCTTCAGCCTAAGTTTCCCTGAAGTAAGAACATAAGAAATAGGAGCAGAAATTGTCCATAAAGCCCCTCAAGCCTGCTCCATCATTCAATACAATTATGGCTGGTCCTTGGCCTCGACTCCACTTTCCCACCCACTCCCCATGTCCCTTGATTTCCTGAGAGACCAAAACTCTGTCTATCCCAACCTTAAATATATTCAACGACAGAGTATCCACAACACTCTGGGATGGAGAATTCCAAATATTTCCAACCTTCTGAGTGAAGGAATTTCTCCTGACCTCTGTCCTAATGATCAACAGCTTATCCAGCGACTGTGCCCCTGTGCTCTAGATTCCACAACCAAGGGAACAACCTCTTGGTGTCTACTCAGTCCAGCCCCTTCAGAATCTCTCATTCTTCTAAATTCCAGAGAGGGTGGGCTCGATTTACTCAGCCTCTGATCATAAGACAACCCTCTCATCCCAGAATCTAATCTAATGAACCTCGGTTGTACTGACTCCAATGCAACTACAGAGAGCCCTCACTTAATGTCATTAATTGGTTCCTGGAAAACGTAATGTTATGCAAAACATAGGCCAGGATTTTACTTATGGGGGCGAACTGTTTGGGATTGGACGCGGGTGGGTATGGAGCCGATCGCCACCCCTGATCAGCTCTGTGCCGCCATTTTACGCAGGCGGGCAAATTAAGGCCCGCCCTGCATGAATCACAGCTCCCAAAAACAGCGGGAAAGGGCGAGCAGTGGCAGGAGTCCAATGACCGCCAGGTCCAAAGGCAACCTGGCGGCCTAATCAAAAATGGAAGGTAGCCTTCCAAAGGCTGCCACTGATGTTGCACAGCAGGATGTCCGACAGCGCTCTTGGAGAGCAGGCCAGACGGGAAGGCAGGTTGGCAGAGCAGTATGCCCCGATCATTTTGGATGAGTGCCTTGCTACCTTCCTTGAGGAGGTGGCAGCGCTACACAAAATCCTTGTGCCAAGGGATGGGAGGAGGAGGTCCCCCCACATGACAAAACGTGCCTGGGAGAAGGTAGCAGAATGGATCAGCTCCCACGATGTGATGAGACGCACTTGGGTGCAGTGCCGCAAGCAGTTTAATGACATCTTGCGATCGGGGAGGGTGAGTACCGTGTTAGCTGGATCACTTAGCACAACAGTTAAGTTGACCCCCCCCCGCCCCCCACCAACTCAGAATTTCGTTTTTACATTCATTCATTCACGGGATGTGGCCTTCGCTGGGTCGACCAGCATTTATTGCCATCCCTAGTTGCCCCTGAGTGGTGGTGAACTGCCACCTGTATCTGCTGCATGCGGTGCACTTACACCCACAGTACTGTTTGCAGGTGAGCTCCAAGATTTGGACCTACGCACAGTGGTGGAGCACCAAAACATTTCAAAGCCAGGATGCTGTGTGACTTGGAGGGGAACTTCCAGGTGGCGGTGTACCCATTCATCTGCTGTCCTTGTCCTTCTAGGTGGTAGCGCTCGTGGGTTTGGAAGGTCAGAGTTTGAGTTAAAAATGTGATGGAGGCAGCATCTGGTCAATGTGGTCAGCCCTGGCTGCTTGGTGTAAGTGTACGGCGGCTCCAGGGTCATGAGTTGGGTGAGCGCTGCAAGGTTTCACTCAGGTGGGGTTGGCCAGTCTGCCGTAGCAATGCAGGTACACAGTGGACGAATCAATGCTCCCCTCTCCTTTCAGGAGAAGACAGCCCACAATAATGCAGAGAGGCTGTGGACTGGCAGAGGGCAGCCCACCTTCTCATCATGACCAGATACGAGTAGGAGGCACTGGAGCTGGAGAGGCACCATGTGCATAGATCAACCAGCTGCGGTGAGGTTGGGGTGCCACTGTGAGATAAGAATGCCGTGCACTGAGGTCACAATGTCTGTCAGTGCAAGCATTCCACTGTTGTGTATATTGATTTCAGTATCCAACATGGGATCCCCATTGATAATGGAAGGAGGAGCGCATTCTGATCCGGGTGCCAAATATGCACATTAACAGTGTAATGACTTCTACTAATCAAATGTCCTTGTTCTTCCTTTCAGCCTCACCGGAGCACTCCCACACTCAGGAGGCAGAGACTGCCGCTAACCCCTGAGGGCCCAGAAGATAGACACGCACCAGTGTCACACCCTCTCAGCCAGGTAGGCACCAGCGCAGATATCAGCACCTCGGTGGGGATAATACCATTGGCTTTTTTCTTGGTGCACAGCAGTGAGGGCACTTTACACTCACTTGAGGTGCAGGAGGAGGCAGAGAGTACCCAGGGCTCTGGCAGTCGGAGGACTGCTGGTGTCCAGGAACATGCTCAGTCGGTGGCTGATGATGTGCCTCTGGAGTTGTCCCTGAGACTGTAGATGCCAGAAGTCCAGCAGGGGGTGCTGGAGGATCTGGCAGAGATACATGAGGGAATGTACGCCATGGTCTCCATGATGCAGGAGTCCATGCAGAGCATGTGCAAGGCAATTACCCTCATGGCTGAGCGCAATGCCTCCTTCATGGAGAGAGTGACGAATCTCATGGAGAGGTTCCTCCAGGAGAACAATCAGGGCTTCCAGGGGATGCATTCGGACCTGCAAGCCCTCACACTGCAATGACCTCAGCTGGTCAGTGTCAGTGTGGGAGATGGATTAGGCACCCAGTATCCCAGCTAGGTGCCCATCCTTCAATGGTGGGCAGGGAGGTCTGAAGCGACCTCACATTGGCACACGAGCTGCCTGTCGTCTCTGCGGGCTCCTCTCAGGCGTTCCAGATGACGACAGCAGCTCCTCTGCCCCTCTGCCAGTGACCATGGTATCTGATAAGGCTGCAGTGACTGAGGAGATGTCAACTGTGCCACTGGCCACTCCCACCTAGTCGGGGCCAGCACAGGCTCCACGAGCCAGAGGAAAACCGCCAAGGTCATTAAGGTCAACAGGACAGCAGAGTGAGCAGGTTACCTTAAATTCCCGTGCCAGCGAGGGTGGGAGCACCTAGATGTAGCACCCACAAACGTAAACATAAATCACCTTAGGCACAACACGGGCTTCTCACTGGTGATTTTCTTTTGCCCCCTGTTTCAGTTGTTTTTCAGTAGTTTTGCTGCTCAACACCTTTTAATGGACTTTCATTTCTGTATGCAAGTTGGCAATCATGAAATGTTTTAGTTCTCAACAAGCCTCTGGGAGCTTCTTTACTTCTGCAGGTGAAGGGGAACCCATGATGTTATGAGTGACTTGTTTGTCATTGAGCTTTATTGACAAGGCACATGGTTAATGTTCCTAACCAGGCAGATGTTGCTCTCAGGTATCAAGTATGGAGCCTCTAGCCCTGGCTTGGGTTAGAGGTTCATCTGTGGTGTGCTAGTTGAAGGTTCATTGGATCAAAGCCTCCTGGGTGTCCCTGCCTCCCTGGAGGTTGCCCGGATCAGTGTTACCCCCCTCAGCGTTCTCCTGAGTGTGCTCGTCCTCAGATTCACTACTGGACTCATCATCTGCAGCTAGAGCATCTGCGTCTACATCTTCTTCATCCACTGTGTCCCCCCTTTGCAGTGCCAAATTGTGGAGAGCATAGCATGCAACCACTATCAGTGACACATGATCCAGGGGAGTATTGCAGTGTGCCCCCTAAACGGTCCAGGCATCAGAAGCACATCTTGAGAAGACCGATGGTTCCCTCTACCACGGCCCTTGTGGAGGCATGGCTCCTGTTGTACCGCTGCTCAGCGTCTGTTCCTCTGTTCTTGGATGGATAGCCTTTGTCACCCAGCAGCCATCCATCCAGCCGGGCTGGAGCACTGAAAAGCCTCAGCACCTGGGAGTATCTCAGTATGTAGGCGTCATGGGAGCTACCTGGGTACCGTGCACAGACTTGTAGAATCTGCATCCTGTGGTCACAAACTATCTGCACATTCATGGAGTGGAAGCCCTTCCTGTTGACAAAGGAACCGGGCTCACCCACTGGTGCCTTGATGGCCACATGTGTGCAGTCGATTTTCCCTTGGACGCGGGGGAAACCAGCAATGACCGCGAAGCCTCTGGCTCACTGTGTCTGGCCGGCCTTGTCCGATGAGTAGTGAATGAAAGTCAATGCATGCCTGAATAGAGCATCTGTCACCAGCTTGACACAAGTATGGCCAGCTGACTGGGAGACTTCACAAAGATCACCTACCTACCCCTGGAAAGAGCTGGAGGCATAGAAGTTGAGGGCAACTGTGACTTTCAGCACCACTGGCATGGGGTGTCCACCCTCACAATTGGAGCTGATCTCAGGGTTGGGCATCCGATAAATGGAGGTCACGTCTCCCTTGAGAGACGAAGCCTCCTTCAGCACTGAACTTCAGGCATATTGCTGCCTGTACACCCTGGCAGCAGGATAGTGGTATCTCCTGGAGCCCCTTCTGCCTTGCACTTCTTGTTGGCCCTGCACTCCTTGTGCCTGCGCCTCTCCTCTCAAAGGTGGCTCCCCTGGAGGCTGAATATGGACTCCTGGCCTCTTCCCCCTTCTGGCCCTCCCTCCACAGAGGATGTGCCTCCGGTGGAGAGCACAATTCCCATTCCCAAGGTAAGGGAAGGCTGTCTGATATCTGCAAGGTACCAAGTGTTATGTTTCCTCCAGTGTCCTGAACTGAAGCCTGTTTTTTCTGTCAAAGCAGCTCCGAAGAGAATTGAAGTTGTCCTGTTCACACAAGCAAGGAGCAGTAAGTTTAAAAAGTAAATTATTAACAACTTGCATTAGCAAGCCCACTCACCCCTCTTATCCTGCCCATGGATGAAGTTTTTAAAAATGTGGCCTACCCACCTGTCCGTTGCACCCGTGCAACGCCCTGAAAATCACACAGGCTGCGCAAAATAGTCTTCAATTGCTGCCTCAAGGGCATCAAGCAGCCTGTTAATTAATGGCAGGCACTTCGGAAGCCGTAGCGCACCCGCCCTCTGAAATATCACGATGGCGGGCGGTGATGTCAGGATGCACGCCTGATGTCATCGAGCGTCATTTTACGCATTGGCATGTCAAGCCCGACCCCGCACCGTGATGGTAAAATTCTGCCCATAGATAAACGGGGGTTATAAACGGGGGTTACATTCTTGGGGGATGGTTTCTGGAATATACATTTCCATACAAATATGTATATTCATCATGATCCCCCCTCCTCTAGAGCCCTCTGTCATTCCAATGCTTTCAGGTCCTCAGTAGCCAATACATCTGCATGGGAGACAAGCAACTCTGCAATATACTTGATATTTAGTTAATCCAATTTTCTAGCCCATATCTACAATTGTCTCTTGGATTTTCTCAACAGGCTCTACATATTCTTTGGCTCTAACACAATCTGACCACAATTTCCACCAGACACGACTCATATTGGATGAGGTAACCTCATTCCATGCTACAGAGATGTTATCAATGGACTTAATGTTGTTATAATTCTTTCAAAACTTCCTTAGGGAAGGATCATCATCAGCATCACTTTACCTGATGGCCTGTTCTTAGAACCATAGAAATGTTATGGTGCAGAAAGAGGCCATTCAGCCCATTGTGTCTGTGCCGGCCATAAAAAGAGAAAAAAGAAGCTATCCGCTCATTTTTAATCCTACTTTCCAGCACTTGGTCCATAGCCTTGCAGGTTACAGCACTTCAGGGGCATATCCAGCTACCTTTTAAATGAGTTGAGCATTTCAACCTCAACCACCAACTTAGGCAATGAATTCCAGACGCCCACCACCCACTGGGTGAAAATATTTTCCTCATGTCCCCTCTAATCCTTCTGCCAATCACCTTAAATCTATGCCGCCTCGCCTATGGGAAACAGGTCTTTACTGTCTACCCTATCTAGGCGCTTCATTATTTTGTACAACTCAATTAGGTCACACCTCAGCCTCCTCTGTTCTAAGGAAAGGAACCCTAGCCTATCCAATCTTTCTTCATAACTGCAATTTTCAAGCCCTGGCGACATTCTTGTAAATTTCCTCCGTACTCTTCCCAGAACAATTATGTCCTTCCTGTGGTGTGGTGACCAGAACTATACACAATATTCCAGCTGTTTCCTAACTAGTATTTTATACAGTTCCAGCATTATATCCATTCTTTGTATTCAATACCTCATCCAATAAAGGAAATCATTCCATATGCTTTGTTTACCACCCTATCCACCTGTCCTGCCACCTTCAGGGAACTGTGGACATGCACTCCAAGGTCTCTCACTCCCTTTCTTCTATGGTAATAGGTCATGAAGGTTGCAATCACTTATTGATCCATTGAGTGAAAAATGGAGTGGTGTTAGGTGCTAGGAATATCACTTTGACAAAGCCACTGAGGTTATGAAGAACCATAGAATGGCCAGGAGCATTGTCCATTGAGGAGCAATGCTTTGCTGGCAAGATTATTTGCTGAAGAATAATTCTTGAAAGCTGGACAAAAGATGTATACTAATCCTCAAAAATTCCTTTGTTTATTTATACCTTCTTGTTTGTCATTCACATAATTGGTAGCTTGTTCTTTGAATAATCTGCTGGGTGTTTGGGAATGTACACATGTGTTGGTTTTGTTTTAAAATCACCTGCTGCGTTTCCACCAAGCAGTCAAGTCAGATGATCATCTGTTGCTTTAAAGCTTACCACACTCTTCTGCTTTTTAAGTATGTGTCCTGGGAGGCATTTTTTCCAGAATAACGAAAGTTAGCATGTTTTTATACCTTGCAAATCACCCATGACTAGCATTAAATGGTTCTACATTTTAACTTGCACCATAGTCTTTCTTAAGATCATCGTACAAATTCCTATCCTTTTCCTGAGCAAGCATTAAACTTGGAGACATGCGTTGTTGAATTTGATGTTTAATCCAAATAGTTTGCAGTGTTTCCATGTCCATCATAAAAATTTCTACTTAGGCTAACAGCAGCCAAATGAATTGTAAGCTTATCGAACTCTTCTTT
Source organism: Carcharodon carcharias (assembly GCF_017639515.1). Classification (NCBI taxonomy): domain Eukaryota; kingdom Metazoa; phylum Chordata; class Chondrichthyes; order Lamniformes; family Lamnidae; genus Carcharodon; species Carcharodon carcharias. The sequence continues at coordinate 60,961,649 of NC_054472.1, read as the reverse complement.
TATCAGTGTATTTAATAATTGTTTTTACCATTGTTGCTAGCAAGTCAAGAGCTCTCACAATATCACTGCACATTCACCTATTTCAGAGCATTTATAATATTTAATTTCATTTGAAGTGTAACTTGTTTTTGCTGTCTTTTCTCAACAGAAAGCATTTCATAATCACTAGCTCTGTTTTGGCCCATTCTGAATGAATTTTAAGAGTAAAATTAACAAATAATACCACAAGTATCCAAGACAACTAAGGTGGTGAAAGGAGATAACTGCTGTTTTGCACAATTCATAAAATAGCAAAGCACACACTCTGTAAGGCATTTTGAAATTTTGTGTATTTCTGTCATGCTGTAAGGTCTTTCTGTGTTTCTTTTTTAATGTCTTATATTTATACTTGTGTTAAAATGTAACCAGTTGCTAGGTGGACCAATGTCCTGAGCTCAAAACATGGTGGTTGGAACATGGAGTGCAGAGGACATCGGGCTGAAGGGCGAAGAATTCTGACTGAAGACATCAATGCTGAGGTTTATATGAAACTTTTTAAAAATAAAGACTGAACAAAGATATACACACACAGACACAAACTTGTCAGGGTATGTCACTGGGGCGATGGCTATCTACCAGATACCCTGCCTAAAGAAACTAACTGAAACAATGACTTCTCATGTATGTGTGAATGGGCTTTTTTCCTGCTTTACCAAGGTACAGAAATCACATCCATTGCTGGAGACAGCCCCTGCTGAAAGCAGGAAATGATCGCACACAGGCAGTCTTTGTGTGGCCAGAGTTGGATTGATAACCCAATCGAATGACTCAATTTAAGACATTATCTTATATGCCGAGAGAAGGGGCATAAAACCAAAGCTCTCAAGAACATTGCTGCTGCAGCCAGGAAGTGTGACTTGGTCAGTCACGGGAGGTCATTGGAAGAATTTGTTCAGCAGTCTGACCACCTGGGGGATGAGCTTCTGCACATGGGTCTTACGAAGCAACTGGTGTTGTACGTATACATCATTGCTTGGTGGGTTAATAAAGGTTTTCCACATAAAGTGGAAATTGTATCCATATTGTGTTTTGTTTCATTGATACCAAAATACAGGGTGAGGACCTAAGAGTGTAATGGGACCCTCTGTTTAAGAGTCTTGCAACTCCACCCATCTATAATGTACAACACAGTGGGTACTTAACCAGCAGTCTTTAAAAGGGTGACTGGAGACCACAACAGTGCAATCTGGGCCCAGCACGACAAAAACCTGGACTGCTTCCAATCTGTCTGAGGCTCATAACTGGCTCCCAAGACCCAGTTCTGAGGAAGAGTCATATTGGACTCGAAATGTTAACTCTGTTTCTTTCTCCACAGAAGCTGCCAGACCAATTGTTTTTCACACTTCAGACATTTTTTTCAAAGATTTAAATGGCAGGACTTTTAAATGCCTCCCTTTGACAGCTCCCTTTGACAGGTGATTCTGACAGTTTTGACAATTGATTTTGACAGATTCTGTTGACAGTTCCAATAAGCTTGTCAGTAACGCATTTATGCACTTTCTACACACATTTATGCCTAATTTTAACAATTCCAAAGACACCTGACCTCCCCCAAAGGGCACCTGACCACCACCAAAGGTGTCCTGAGACCAGACCCAAAGAGGTACCTTATCTCTACAAAGGGGTACGTACATTGGCTTTCCAAATGAATCCACAAAGTTCAGATCTGCTCTTACCAGGTCTAATCTTCACACTTTGGGTTTCACACTCCTGGCTTACCAAAATCCCACTTCTGTAGAGGCAGCTGAACATTGAAATGGCCAGCTGCCTCCATAAACTGCACATGCTCGAACCCTGGCCACACTTCATTGATGCCCTCGCAAAAATGGGAGGTGCCTTATTTGGAGGCAGGTCTTCTAATTTCCGAGCTCGTTTACCATTTTTGCTACGATGGAGAGGCTCTGCGTTGTAGCGAAAACGCAGGCGAGAGACATTTGCGGAGGGTCCTGGGGAGCAGGGGAATTGCCCATCATAAGTTCAAATTTTCCAGGCAATTCCCATGGAGTCATTGCATTGGGACTCCCCAGGGGTCCTGCAGCGCATCTTGTGGGGCCTAGCCCAGTCTCTTACAATGTGGAGACCGGAAGATCTGGGCAATTGTGATTTTCTAAGCGCTTTGTTAAAACTTCCTTAATAATATCTTTCAGCATTTTCCCAAAGAATTATGTCAGGCTAACAGGCTTGTAGTTGCCAGTTTTCTCTTTTACTCCTTTCTTGAATAGTGGTGTTACGTATTTTAATTTCCAATCCTCTGGGCCTATTCTGGAATCTTGGGAACTATTCTGCAGGAACACAAGGAAAGCACAGTTCAAAAACTAAGATGTAGGCCATCAGGTCTTGGGGATTTGTCATATTTTAGCCTCCTATGTTTCACCAATATTTTATATCTTGTGATAATAATTACCTTAAGCTCTTCACTGCCAGTAGCCACTCGATTCCCGCCTATTTCTGGTATATAATTTGCCTCTGAAGACAAACCCAAAAATATTTGTTCAATGTCTCTTCCCTTTCCTCATTCCCCATAATCATTTCTCCTGTCCCTGCCTCTAAGGGGCTAATGTTTACTTTCATGACTCTCCTTTTTATATACTTGCAAAAATTCCTACAATATGTTCTTATATTCCTGGCTAGTTTACCCTCATTCTATTTTTCCCCTTTTTGATCAACTTTTTGGTGGCCCATTACTGGTATCTAAGACTCTCCCAAACCTTAGGCTTCTGACCAATTTTTGCCACATTAAAAGCCTCTTCTTTGAATCTAACACTATTCTTAACTTTCTTAGAAAGCCATAGATGGATCTTTCTTGCTGAGGTTTTGTTTTTTAATGGAATGTAATCTTGTTAAATATCTTAGAGGGCTGAATTTTACACCAGTGGGATTTTACAGTCTTGGCGAAGTCAGTAGAGTTCAGGATGGCTCACCGCATTTTACGTCACCACCACGATGGGTCCTTAAAATTCTGGCTGAAATGTTTCTTTACATGTTCCCTATTGGTTATTTACTATCATAACATTTAGCCTATTACCCAATCGGCATTAGCTATCTCTCCTCTCAAACCTATGTTATTGGCTTTGCTTAATTTCAAGACGCTTGTTTGGGACTGGAATATGTCACTTTCAAACCTACTATGCAATTCAATTGTATTATGAACACGCTTTACCACTGTACCTATGCTATGTGATTCCTAATTAACCCTGCCTCTTTGCATAATACTAGATCTAAAATATCTTTATTCCTAACTGATCCTACAATGTATTATTTCAAGAAATTGTTATGGAAGCATACTAGACTACCTTTGCCAATTTGATTGGTTCAGCCTATATGAAGATTAAAGGCGCCCACAGTTAATACATCACCTTAGTTGCAAACTCCAATTGCTCCTTGCTTAATACTTATTCCAGTAGCATAATTATTGTTATGGGGGCCTATAAACTATTCTCACCAATGTTTTTTGATCCTTGTTATTCCTAATCTCCACCCATACTGATTCTACTTCCTAATTTTCTGAGCCAAGGTCCTTCCTCACTACTGTGCATATGTTATCCCTTACTATCAGGACTACTCCTCCTCATTTTACACTCTGCCTGTTTTTTTGAAATGTTCTGTGCTCTGGAACATTTATTTCCCAACCGGTGGTCATTTTGTAACCATGGGCTGGATTTTACCCTCCCAACAGTGAGTTTGAAGGCAGGAGGCATGTAAAATCCAAAGAGTGACCTATGCACCACCCATCTGCCTGCCCCGGCTTGTTGAAATTTTATGGGGGGTGGGGGATTGCCAGGGGGGTGGGGGGTGGGTGGTGGGGGGAATGGAAAGTGTCATGTGACCCATCTGCCCTTGGATCTATTGAGGCCATTAAGTGGCCAATTAATGGTCATCTCGCCTTGCCAGTATTTTACCCCTGGCAGGGGGAGGCCCATGCCACGTGGGAAACACGTCAACTTTAACTGCGCAGGCTGCTGTCAGGCAAAGGGTTGGGAGAATCTCCTTTGCAGGTTCCCTGGGCCGATCAAAGGTCAATTCCTCACTTTACCCCTCCCCTTCACTTCTTGAATCTGGCCCCTCCCAACTCCCTCCCCCTCAATCCCCTATCCCCTCACCCCCTCACCCTTTGCCAAGACCACCAACACCAGACTTCCTTGGGCTCCTCAGCATGGTAGCACTACCAGCAGTCACCAATACTCCTGCTGACACTGATGGGATTTACTCTTTCATGAGATGTGGGCCTTCTGACAAAGATAGTACTTGTTGCTCATCCCTAATTTCCCTTGAACTAAACACTTTAGAGGACAGTTAAGAGTCAACCATATTGCTGTGGCCCTGGAGTCATGTGTAAACCAGACTGGGTAAGGACAGACAGATTTCCTCCCCTAAAAGACGTTAATGAACCAGGTGGGCCTTTATGACAATCAATGATAGTTTCATCGTCACCAATACTGAGAATAGCTTTAACATTCCATATTTATTATTTGAATTTAAAATCCACCAGCTGCTGTGGTGGGATCTGAACCCATGCCCACCCTGATAATTAGCTTGAGCCTTTGGATTACAAGCCTAGTGACATTATCACTATGCCACCAGAGCTGCCAACCAACCGGATTAGCTGGCAGCTCTCTAAGGCAGAACCTCCTCCCTCGATGGGGGTGGAAGTCTTGCTTTAAAACAATTGACGCTGCTCCCTTCTTCCCATATCATTCTTTGAGCACCATGTTTAATTCTCTATCTGCTTGACCCAGTGCATGGCTTAGGTAGCGATCCAGTGGTCATCACCTTTGAGGTTCTGCATTTTAATTTGAACCCTAACTCAAACTATGTCAGCAGAACATCATTCCTAATTCTACATATGTCCTTAGTTTCTACAGGGACCACAACAACTGGTTCCTCACGTTCCCACTCCAAGTTTATCCCTAGCCATGTCTCCATCTAGCCTTAATCCTGGCATCAGGCAGGCAACACAAACTTTAGAACTCCCAGTCACAGCTGCAGAGAACAATGTCTATCACCTTTACTATACTGTTCCTGTCATCACCATATTCCTTTAGTCTCTTCCTCTTTTGAATGGCACTCTACACCATGGTGCCATGGTTAGTTTGCTCATCCCCCTGCTGTTCTTGTTCTCATCCATACAGGTCGCAAGTACCTTGTACCTGTTGGTCAAAGTCAAGGACTGGGGCTCCTCCATCACTACATGCTGGCTCCCTAAACTTGCCTAACATGTTGTCACACTCTCCTGTCCCTGACCATTGATCAGCTGTAAAGTTCTACTTAACCTAAGAAGTGTGTCTACCTCCCAGAACGAGGTGTCCAAGTAACTCCGTCCCTGATATCCTGCCATATCTGCTAATCAGACTCCAGCTTAGCTCAAGTCCAAGCTGGAGACAATTACCACAGAGATGGTTGTCTGGGACTGCAACACACTCCTCAAACTCTCACATCTTGCAGTCCTAATATACCACCTTGCCCTGCCATGTCTGCCTAACCTTACTTATTTTATTTGATTATTTTACTAAATTAGTAGCTACTTAGCAAAAATAATGGTAAGTTAGTCTCCTAGCTTGGAGACAAAAAGGCTCATCAACCACTGGAGGTAAATCAAAAGAATAAAAAGCAGCACGTCCTTCACCCCCTGCACCAAATTCCCACGTGCACCAAATTCACGACTTAACACTGGGATCATTAAGCAACCTGTTTCCTGTTCATTCTGTGCTTCCCTAATCTTCACTTTCATCATTGAAGACTTTTAATCATTCATACAGAATCCCTTCTCTGGCCTCACCCTTCCCAAGAGTTTTATGGAATGAATAACTAATCTTACAGACTCAAGGTGGTTGTCTGCAATTTGCAATTGTATTCTGCATCATGCAGTCACTTCTGTAACATTGTGGATTAATGGTCATTCTATTTGTTTAAAGGGTGTCTATTACCTGTACAGATCTTTTTCCCAATGGTACTAAATTCTTGTTACAAATAATCATTGCTCTCAGCTCTTCCGAACAGTAGTTTTTCTAATAGTACTGCATGAGATAGTTTCTGTTATAAGTAGTAATTTTATAGTGTTTTCATAATGGAGCCTCAATGTAATGGGGTCTCAGGTAGGTTATATGATTACAGCAATATGGAGTCAATTCTGCAATCTTTGCAGACATCCATCTCTATGCCATACAGCTTTACACTTCCCAAAATGAACAAAATCTCTGAGAACTGTTGAGTCAATGCTGATGGCCTAAATTCATAAATCTAGGTGTTTCAGACTGTATCGAATGGAGTGTGCTTTGGGTGCCCTGGTGCCGTCAGTTTAAAGAATCTCAGAGGTTTTGGGAGTTGCTTTAGGATGCACAGCTAATGGTCGCAATCAAACTACACAGTAAGGTAATGGAATCCCAACCTGGTTCTGAGTATCTCTGAGTTTCAGTGAGGGGCTGACACAGCCACATGTATGTACTCAATGGCTCCCTGAAGCATTGAAATCCCACTGTCCTGTTCAATCCTATTATTCTTCCTCTGGTCCTCTCTGACAATAAGGAATGATATACAGTCATTCCTCAGAGTGTATACAGCAGCAGAGACCGCCGCTATGCGGAAAAGCACATGGGATTGGGATAAGTGAAAGATATCATGTTTTGCAGCCTGGAAGGTTTCAGCAGCATAAAAATTAAGGGCTACTGTGACCTTGACTGCAGTGGGCAATAAAACCTGGCTGTGCTGAGAGATCTGAATCTTCCTTCTACGAGGCTACAGACCTCTGTAATGAACTGCTTGGTAAGGTCATGCACTGGCCTTGTGTCATGTGAATGTAGGAATGATGCTTTCTGGAGAGCCTGGGTTGATAGGGCCTCCTCCTGAGGGCTGTCCTCTCCCTTCTCTCCTCTCCCTTTTCTCCACTCTCTCATCCATCAGCTGATGATACAATGCCTGGCTTCATTGTTTCTTCCAGACCAGGAGAGCTCCATGTAAGATCCCCATGACCAAGCACTCCCTTTCTCCTGATGATTCCTCCAGCTACCGACTAGGTACTTTACAGCCTTCCGGACTGAATATTGAGTTCAACAACGTTAGATTATGAACTCTCTCCTCCATCCCCATCCCCTTTCCGATCCCCCTTGTTCCAATAATTTATATATATTTTTCTTTTCCCATCCATTTCCATTATTTTTAAATGTATTTCCATCCATTGTTTTATCTCTACCTTCTGTACCTTGCTCATCCTGCTTTCTACCCTTAATGTCCCCATTAGCACATTTCTTAACTAATATCACCACTGCCAACACCTCTTTGTCCTTTTGTCTATGACATCTTTTGGCAATCTCCATCTATCACTGGCCCTCTATCCAGCTCTCCTGTCCCAACCCTCCTTAAACCAGCTTATATTTCACCTCTTTTCTATTTTTCCTTAGTTCTGATGAAGAGTCATTCGGACTCGAAACGTTAACTGTGTTCATCTCTGTAGATGCTGTCAGACCTGCTGAGTTTTTGCAGGTATTTTTGTTTTTGTTCTAGATTTCCAGCATCCGCAGTATTTTGCTTTTATTATAATGATGTATAGCCTCTTTATAGAATTAGGAATCATTTTAATTGGTAATCACAGGTTTAATCATCTTTGGAGTGGTCCTTTACCAAGCCAGCTCTTGTACTATTGGCTGGCTAAGCAGGCATTGCATCTCAAGACCCCATCCTGGTCGCCTTGGAGCTATTTCGATCCTAAACTACCAGCACTGCAGTGGACTAAATAGTCCCCATTTTGATGACTAAAGTACTGATTAGCATCCACTGATTTAAGGTGAAATTTCTGATTAATTAAAATTAAAAATCTTTAGAAATTGGATGAGTGGTACAGCAAGGCAAAAGTTGTTCTTAAATTTTTTTAAAAGAAAGATTAAAAGTATGCTGCACATTGGCACAATTGCAATGTGACTAATACTTAGCACACATGATGCTGAACTTCCAGTTTTCATGAAATGAGCAACAATAAACTTCACAACAGGCATTGGTACAGTAGTGTAGGTCGTTATATTACACTGAGACCAAATAAGCAGTGCAAGTGGGTGTCTTCCATATCTGCAGTCATCTCACAAACTTTTGTTCTGTGTTCGGTTTCCTAGTCACCATTTCATAAGTAATATTTTGTCCTTTTTTTCTGTGAAATGGATTACATTTTCCTCGCTTCTGCTGTATGTTTTCTTTAAATTATTAATAAGGGTGTTTTGATACAAATTGATGGATTAGTATGGGGAATGGAAAGTGGGTTATTTCTGTTCACTCTCTGAATAGTGAAATGCTTCTTCAGCTTTCCAAAATGTATTAGTTTTCTTTCATATAAGTCAATATTATTTGCTAAGAATGTCCAGTATTGTGTAGTATGAAGGGAAATTAAATATCCAACAATAACCACTTGCACATTAAACATTGGAAAATATCTAAGGGCATCCTACAGAAGCATATGCAGAGAAAGCATGTCACTGAAGCAAAGAAGAAAATCTTATCGAATCAAAGAGGTGGGTTTAATATTTCTACAGAATCAAAAGAAGGTTTCTTCAGTCACATGCTTCCAACAATCAGATTGTGTAAAACAACAATCCAGATCCATCACTTCAAAGTCATATTGGTACTTTTTGGGCTGGGGCTTTAGGAGGAGTTATACAGGAATATTGTTTAGCTTTTGATTAAATGTCAGTGGAAATCAATCTTTAGTCTCAGTGGTGCGCTAATGCAAAGGTCTTCCCTATTTTATTCTGCATGGTGTCAATCAGTCTCTTCCACAGTAATTACTTCTCTCATTAAATATTTGTTCTCAAGAGGATTGCAGTTAAAAACAACTTGTGATAAACAGGATTATTGCTGCCAGGTCTGTCATAAACAGTCAAATGTGGCATTTAAATATTTCATGCAACCCATTGCTTGTATATTCAAATATCTGACCTAACCTCTCTGCCAGAGAAAGCTCATGCTGGTGCTGAGGTGACCTCTCCGTCTTTAAATGCATATGGTTCATGCACCATTTAGTATAACTGAGACTGTGGGTGCAATTTCCCATGCCCATTGGTGTTGGACATCATGGCGGGCATGGCGGACAATAAGATGGCAAGGCCAAAATTTGGTTTCACAATGTCGTGAAACCAGTTTGCAATCGTCCACTCTGCCCATCAATGGCAGGTGGTATTTCCCACCACCGCATGCCAGGAACTTCATTGTGACACGTCTGCATATCATTATAAGCCCAGCTCACAAAATCATTTCCCCACGCTGGATCATCCAGGCTTGCCAGCGTGGTTGCATGCTTCACAACTGTACATAAGCAACATGCACCTGACAACCTGCACTCGGCTCAGGACTTTGAGGTTTGTTTGCCAACTTTGCTTTGGGCAGAACTCATGGTCACTAGCGCCAGGCTTCGCAGGCAGCACCACATTACTTTTAGGGTGGCTCACAACCTACCAGGTCTCTACCTACCAGACCAGCCGTAAGGTGGGGTGGCTTTTCAGGATGCAGGGCTAGGGCTTGCTTGAGGAAGGGGGAGAAGATGCCTCAGGCAAGGGAAGAGGCTGCAGGGCAAGGGCTGTACTGGGTAGGGAGAGAATACCAGGGTGTGTGTGGGGGTACAAGTTGATCTGTGCAAGTGGCCTCAAGATGGTGAGGGCTAAGGAGGCAGTCTCCAGAGGAGATGAGGCCAGAAGGGGATGTGAGTGTGTGCATGAAAGAAGGAGTGGTAATGTCCCTTGAGTGAGTGAGATGCCATTGAATGTGTGATGGGCTTGTGAGTGTGTCAGTTTAGAGTGATGAGATAGTTGCGGCATGAATGAGATCATTCATTGTCTTTCTGCACTGGAAGGCCAAACTCTTCTGTGCAGTATTGGTGCTGCCCATCACTGCCACTCCCAAGCCAGAGTGGTGAGATTGCTGGACCTCCTGTGGCCAGAGCTGGGGTGGAGGACATCACAGCGGGCTTCCAAAAGGCAATCCAGCGATGGGTCATTGGACTCTTCGTGGCTTTCAGGGCCATCTCTTCACTGAAGCAGTCCAAGGCTGCAAACATTGAGAATTGTGTGTGCGGCTGCTGTTTAGATATGCCACCTGGAGTGAGGAAACAGCGTGGCGAGTGATTCAGAGGCTACCCGCCAGTGAGACGGTGTATTTCCTGTGCCTGCATAATTAATGAGGCAGGATCGGGACAATAAGGCGTGAAAAGCCGCCATTGCGGCTGGCGGGTAAAAGCTCCTTTTGCCCGCCTGCTACCATACAGTGCAAATCTGGGACAATTCCACCCTGTGGCTTGGCTAAACACTTGAATAGCACAGATCTGAGGAAAATGTGAGCAAATCTTGAGGTATCTACAGAGAATATACTTCTGGGAGAGAGGTTTGTTTGACAAGCCTGCTTGTGACTTTCTGTATACGAAAATTGAGAGAGGGGAATGTACAGCGAGACCTGGGTGTCCTTGTGCACCAGTCACTGAAGGTAAGCATGCTAGTGCAGCAGGCAATAAAGAAGGAAAATGGTATGTTGGACTTCACAGCGAGAGAATTCGAGTACAGGAGCAGGGATGTCTTGCTGCAATTATACAGGGCCTTGGTGAGACCACACCTGGAATATTGTGTGCAGTTTTGGTCTCCTTATCTGAGGAAGGATGTTCTTTCTATAGAGGGAGTGCAGCGAAGGTTTACCAGACTGATTCCTGGGATGGCGGGACTGACGTATGAGGAGGGATTAAGTCGGTTAGGATTGTTTTCGATTGAGTTCAGAAGAATGAGGGGAGATCTCATAGAAACCTATAAAATTCTAACAGGACTAGACAGGGTGGATGCAGGAAAGGTGTTCCCAATGGTGGGAGAATCCAGAACCAGGAGTCACAGTCTGAGGATACAGGGTAGACCATTTAGGACTGAGATGAGGAGAAACTTCTTCACCCAGAGAATGGTGAGCCTGTGGAATTCGCTACCACAGAAAATAGTTGAGGCCAACACATTGTATGTTTTCAAGACAGAGTAGAATATATAGCTCTTGGGGTGAAAGGGATCAAAGGATATGGGGAGAAAGTGGGAGCAGGCTATTGAGTTGGATGATCAGTCATGATTATAATGAATGTCGGAGCAGGCTCGAAGGGGCAAATGGCCTAATCCTGCTCCTATTTTCTATGTTTCTATGTGTCAGCAACACTTTTGCTCTGCTTCCTACAGTTAGAATTAACACTAAAATCTAAAGGAAACCCATGGTCAGGGTGCAGTTCGGTTTTGAACATGGGGCTGCAAAACACAGGCTTGGACCTAACATTGGAGGCCTGAAATGCAGAGGTCAGATTTTGCTTAGTGATAAAGGTATGGTGAAAACCAGTGAATCAGCCCACTAAGAGTGTGTAGTTTATTGACCCACATCCTGCGGTCAGTGGTGAAGCAGAGATATATGCTGTTGGCTATGTTTAAAATAATGTTGTTGGCTGCAGCAGAAACTTACTCTCCCAGGTGCAGCTTGGGTCCAACGATGAGGTGAGTGGAGAAGCCTAATGGTGCGGCGCAATTCCAGCGAAGCTATGGCCTCTTTGACCTCACGAGCTGAAGGCAGGCCCCTTGAGTTCTGACTCAACGACTGGTAATCTTAATCATTTTAAATGTTTTTTTAATGCACTTTTAATTCTAGCTCCTCCCCATACATTGACAATCACATTCCCCTCCCCCACCGCACCCCCCCCACCAACCCCCACAACGAGCCACTGTGCCAGAGTGTTAAATCCTACCAATTTAAAGGCCTGGACTCCTGAGCAGGCTCTGTGCCTGCTCAAAGCAACCCTAAATAAATCACCACAAACACCAGGGAAAGTTCAGGACAATCAGCCCAAATTTGCACACTGACAAATTCTGATGAGACTATCAGTGTGGGCTCCCTTAGAGCCCATTCAGGCAAACTGCAACTTCCAGAGTTGAGCATAAGTTGGTTTTCCATGGTTGCAGTTCTGTTACGGCCGTCAATAGCAGCAAACATCTCAACGTTCGCCACTATTAACACTGCACGTTCAAGGCCAAATTCCATTTGTCAAAGAAAAAATTAAGATTAATTAAGTGATATTTGCTTTAGCTGCTACATTGAATGTCCACTTCTTGTCTATAACAGGTAGCAATTGTATATTTGTGTCAATTGCATTCTGATAAAAGGCCATTGACCTGAAATATTGGGTGGTATTTAATGGAGGTGGCAGGGATCTTGTGCGCCAGTTGGAGAGCTGGTGAGAGCACACATCGCCTCTTTTAGGGAAGGCCCACAGAGTTAAGTGTCTGCAGGCACTTTACAGGCCAACAATGGGCCTTCCCTGGAATCAAGGATCCTGGAGATGGAAGACTCACCCACTGAGAACTGTCAGCCAATCAGAGGCTGGCAACTCTATTGACTGGCAGCATCGCCAGGGAGGTGGTGGCTGCTGCCAGTAAGAGCTATCCGAGGCCTAGGATCATGAATAGATCCAAGCACATAGGCGAGTGATAGGGTGAGAAGGGTGGGGTTGAGGATGGGAGTTGGACAGGGGGATCAGGGAATTGGTTGTCAGCAGACCCCAATCTTTCCCACTGCAGGGTCCCTCAATCAAGCACTGAATGCTTTTGAACAAGGGACACCCCAGGGAACCTACAAACAAATGCACCAGGGTTTGTTTGTCAAGCTTCCCGTGTGGCGAGTTTCTGCCTGCAACTGGGAGCGGCAGCAGGATAAGGCCCTTTAGGCAAGAATTATTTGCCCCTTAACGGCATTGGTGTCAGGGAGGAAGACTGTTCATGAGTCTTCCCAGCACCGACTTAGCAGGGTCAATTCAGGAAGCTGGAAGGTTTCCCAGCCAGCACCCTCCTGCCTGATTAAATGTCCTCTCAGTCACAAAACACACCACTGGTGAGGGCATTAAATTCTGCCCATTAACTCCATTTCTCTGTCTGCAGATGCTGCCTGACCTGCTTAGTATTTCCAGCATTTGCTGTTTTTATTTCAGACATCTAGCATCCGTTGTACTTTGCTTTTGAATTTGTATCCGCTTTCATCTTTTGAAATGTTTATCAGTTAACTTTTGAGAAGACTGAAGAAGTAAACATGATGGCATGTGAAAAAGATACAGCACCACAAAATTTGGCTACTTGACACTTGTATTTTGTGGTACAGGTGTCATTGCCATATCAAAATGGTGCCCACATCATACCCACACTTTTGGTGAGAGTGTGCTGCATTTTGTCACCAGTGCAGACAATGGGATTGTGCATGCCTGTCATTGTGTGACATTGTTTTGACATTCCTGGTGTCACTTAGGATTTCTGAACTCCAACTAATGCCCTCCCTTAACCTTGCACAGTTGAATATGTGTTCAGCAGCAGGAAAGAACCCTCACCCCACCCAACACCCACCAGCATGATTAACATGGATCATCAGCCACTTGTAGATTAGTTGCTAATTAATTTCATTTGGCTACTGAGTTAGCAGATGTGTTTTGTAGTTTGTACCATTATCTAAAGTTATCTAAAGAGAGTGGTGTAGCACATGGTGAAAGCCTTGGTTTTCATTTTAAGTGCTCTATCAGACCACTTTCTCCCAGTCATGGGTGTATTATTTCTTTTACTCCCTGGGCCTGCAACATGACAAGGACAATGAGCAGAGGTGACACAAGAGTAGGACAAGCTACTCAAAGGAGGAGGAGGAGGAAGAGAAAGGGGAGAAGGGTGCAGCAAGAGGCCATATCTGCCCATAATCTTCAGGGAGCAATGTTTCTCCCTAAACCACAGCAAAGTACAGAGTGTGCAATGTCCATTTCACTAAGGAGGTGCTCACCTGTTGCTGGAAGAACCGCACCCCTAGAGCAGGGTGAGGACAGCATTGCTAGTGGCTATGAAGGTGACTGGTCATGAATTTTTATTCATCAGGCTCTTTCCTGGCTGAAGCATGTGATGTCTGCAACATTTCCCAGCTTGTAGTTCACTGCTGCATAAAGGAAGTAACTGATACTCTGTATGAAAGACAGCGGAATACATTTAATTATTTCTTGCCAGGGAGAAGCAGGCAGAGCAAGCTGACACTTTCACCGGACTAACAGGCTTCCCAGGATGCAGAGTGCCATTTGTAGTGTTAGGGTTTGTAAGGGTTAATGCGTGGAACTGTGTAAATAGCACCTCCCAGAATGATGAGGTAAGAGAACATATGACTAGGAGAGGAGAATGTTCATGGCTTCAGCAGTGTAACATCTAATCATGGATAGCTCTACATAGTTCACTTGTATAAAATGAACTAGTTGCTGTTTGGACGAACCAATATCTCAGAAATCATTCCGAAGCTAGACTAACCAACGTACAACATGATAGCAGCAGCGATAGACCCAGAACCCTGAAAACTCAGCTTTAAAGACAATTAAATGTCAGACCTGTAATAGTGGCACTAAAACTACAGAACTCTGTAAGACACAGTTGAAGAACTCCAAAGCTGCCCCATAGATGAAGTGGAGGCAGGAAGAGTCAGAAAACCAACTTTTTAAGTCATTCAGGGCATGCAGTGGTCTGTGAAGAGAATCCCAATCCAGCGATGGTAGGCTTTGAGTCAGAGAACCAAGCAAAGATCATGGAACTGGTGAGAAACTCTTAAAAAGGGTAAAAAAAAAATCAATTTTATTGATGTAATCTGCAGGCAGCACTGAGAATAGCAGATCCTGAGCAAGGGTGGGTTACAGAAAACCCTGCAGTCTGAATCTGATGTCAGCACCATTATACATGGTGACCACAATGCTCCAGGGGAAGGGAGTGAGAAATTATTAAAACATCTTAAAGCATAGCAATTTTAACAGCTTTGCAGTACACAAGAAATTAATACCAAGTCTAGCTAGGAGATCCCACAGGGAGAGACTACAACTGCAGCGGGGCTTGGTGAGAAGCTGAAAAGTGCAGGAAAGCTTCAAATACTGGAAGGAAAATTTAAAATTCAGGTGAACCATCTAAAAGCTTAGAAAATTCATGGATCCTAAATTTATGCTACCTGAGAGGTTTGGGCACATGGCAGGGGAAAATCAAGCTCCAAGCTGGGCACTTCAGAGAAATAAGATTATTTTTTGTTGTTGTTGTCTCTCCCTGTGGGATCTCTCAGCTAGACTTGGTATTAATTTCTTATGTACTGCAAAGCTGTTAAAAATTGTTTTGCTTTAATTTGTTTTAATAATTTCTCACTCCCTTCCCCTGGAGCATTGTGGTCACCATGTGTAATGGTGCTGACATCAGATCCAGACTGCAGGGTTTTCTGTAACCCACCCTTGCTAGAGATCTGCTATTCTCAGTGCTGCTTGCAGATTGCATCAATAAAATTGATTTTTTACCCTTTTTAAGGGTTGCTCACCAGTTCCATGATCTTTGCTTGGTTCTCTGACTCAAAGCCTACCATTGGGATTCTGAATTGCTTCAGGATTGGACAGTAAGTCTGAAGCTGAACAGGTCAACACATAACTTTACTCCATAGGACCATTAGAAGTATCAGCGAGGGAACATTTTGGGGATAGTGACCATAATTCCATAAGATTTAAGGTAGTTATGGAAAAGGACAAAGATGGACTGGAAATAAAGGTCCTGAATTTGGGGAAGGCTAATTTCAGTGTGATAAGACAGGATCTGGCCAAAGTGGACTGGGAGCAGCCACTTGTAGGAAAGTCTACATCAGACCAGTGGTCTGATTCAAAGAGGAAATAGTGAGAGTTCAGAGCTGACCTGTTCCCGTAAAGGTGAAGGGTAGGATCAACCAAGGAAACCTGGATGTCAAGGGATATAGAGGATTGGATAAGGAAAAAAAAGGAGCCTTATGGCAGATACAGAAGACTGAAAAAACAGAAGGCCTAGAGGAGTATAGAAAGTGTAGGGGGTACTGAAAAAAATAATTAGGAGATTGAAGAGGGGGCATGAAAAAACACTGACAGCCAAGCTAAAGGAAAATCCCAAGGCATTTTATAAATATATTAAGGGCAAGGGGATAACCATGGAAGAGTATTGTCCACTAGGGACCAAAGTAACAATCTGTTTGTGGAGCCCGAGGGCGTAGGTGAGGTTTTGAATGATAACTTTTCACCTGTGTTCACTGTGGAGAAGGACAAAGTAGGTGTAGAAATCAGGGAGGAGGCCTATGAACAAAGTAGCATTGAAAGAGAGGAGGTATTAGCGGTTTTGGAGGGCTTAAAAGTGGATAAATCCACAGGCCCAGATGAGATGTATCCCAGGCTGCTATGTGAGGCAAGGGAGGTGATTGCATGGTCTCTGACATTAATTTTCAAATCCTATCTGGCCACGGGAGAGGTGCCAGAGGACTGGAGGACAGTAAATGTGGTACTTTTCAAGAAGGATAGTAAGGATAAACCAGGTAATTACAGGCCAGTGAGTCTAACATCAGTGTTAGAGAAACTATTGGAAAACATTCTGAGAGACAGGATTAATCTCCACTTGGAGAAGCAGGGATTAATCAAGGATAGTCAGCATGGCTTTGTCAGGGGGAGATCATGCCTGACAAATTTGATTGAATTTTTCGAGAAGGTGACTAGTTGTGTAGATGAGGGTAGTGCAGTTGATGTAGTCTACATGGACTTCAATAAGGTTTTTGACAAGGTCCCTCATGGGAGGATGGTCAAGAAGGAAGAGCAAACTGAATCCAAAATTGGCTTAGTGGAAGAAGGCCGAGCATAATAGTCAAAGCTGTTTTTGCGATTGGAAGCCTGTGTCAAGTGGTGTAACGCAGGGGTCAGTGCTGGGACCCTTGCTGTTTGTAGTGTAAATTAATAATTTAGTCGTGAATATAGGAGGTATGATCAGTAAGTTCACAGCTGACGTGAAAACTGGTGGTGTTATAAGTAATGAGGAGGAAAGCCTTAGATTACAGAACGATATAGATGGGCTGGTAAGATGGGCAGACCAGTGGAAAATGGAATTTAATCCTGAGAAGTGTGAGGTGATGCATTTTGGGAGAACTAACAAGGCAAGGGAATACACAATGAATGGTAGGGCCCTAGGAAGTACAGAGGGTCAGAGGAACTTTGGTAAACTTGTCCATAGATCCCTGAAGGCAGCAGCACAGGTAGGTAAGTTAGTTAAGAAGGCAAATGGGATACCTGCCTTTGTTAGCTGAGGCATAGGGGAAAATTTTCCCTCCATGGTGTGACATCCGCCAGGGAGCGCTATCCCTGTGCAGGCAGAGGGGGATTCCCTCTGCTGAGAGTGCGCTCTTTCACGCATGCACGCGAAAGAGCGCACTGATCTCCCTGAGGCTATGTGCTGTCTCAGGGAGATCAGCTCCAAATTTAAAAATGTTAAACAAATGATAACAACATTTCCCTGACATGTCCCCTCATTTGACACTGTCACATGAGTTGGGACATGTCCATCACTTTTACTGAAATCTTTATTAAATATTTTAAAACAATCATAAAACCTTATCCCGCCCGTGGATGAGGTTTCATGCTTTTTCTTCAGCTCGCCAGGGCTCCCGGCCTGCCTGCCACCCCTAAAGTTGGATCGGCAGGTCCATTAATGAGGTTAATTACTTTTTAAATGGCCTCAATAAGCATTGACAGGTTGGTGGGTGCGCAGCTGACTCGGCTGCGTCCCCGCTGACCTGAAAATGGAAATGAGACGGGGTGATGTTGGAAGTTCCACCCGACGTCATCCTGCGTCACTTTACGGGTCAGCAAGTGGGCCCCGCTCTCGTTCGCCAACCAAAACATCCTCCCCATAGAGTATAAGAATGGCACACCATAAGAAGGATTTGATTTTACTGGAGGGGGTGCAGAGGAGATTCACCAGGATGTTGCCTGGGCTGGAGCATTTCAGCTGTGAAGAGAGACTGGATAGGAGGGGTTGTTTTCCTTAGAGCAGAAAAGGCTGAGCGGGGACCTGATAGAGGTATACAAAATTATGAAGGGCATAGAGAGGGTAGATAGGAATAAGCTTTCCCCTTAGCAGAGGTGTCAATAACCAGGGGGCATAGACTTAAGGTAAGGAACAGGAGGTTTAGAAGGGATTTGAGGAAATAATTTTCACTCAGAGGGTGGTTGAAATCTGTCTGGGGGGGTGGGTAAAGGCAGGAAACTTCATAACATTTAAGAAGCATTTTAATGAGCATTTGAAATACCATAGCGTACAGGGCTATGGGCCAAGTGCTGGAAAATGGATTAGAATAGATAGGTTCTTGCTGACCAGCATGAACACGATGGGCCGAAGGGTCTGTTTCTGTGCTGTATAACTCTTTGGCTCTATGAATCTATGACCAGTAGCAGGTGATGTTATTGCTAGACAAGGCATCAGTGAGACTTCTGATAAATTTGAAGAAAGCTTTTGTCTTCAATAACCATTTCATCCAGAGGAGCAATAAAAATCTGGAAAGGCCCAAATCCAACAATAGGGTCCAGAAACCAGGTGAGCCAATGGATGCTTTTATTAATGAGCTTTACAGGCTGGTTGAAGGATGCGAGTATGGAGGTGTAAAAACAGAATTAATACGAAACCACATTGTAGTCGGTGTTCCCAATGACTCCCTACCAAACTTAATGCAATCTAAGGAAGAGCTAACCTTTGAGAAAGCAGTACAGCTGGTGAGACAAACAGAGGTCCATAAACAGAATAGGGCAAATAGAGGTGAAGAAAAACCTTAGCTCAGGAAACTCTAAAGTTCCTTAAGCCCAGAAATGTAAAATAAGCATTAAAAAAGAAGGTACAATTTGGAGGGAAAATACAGATGCCATAAAACCAGCCAACGCTTTGACATCAAAAACTTCCACAGGCACGAACAGTATCCGGCAAACATTGCAGAGTGCTTTCTCTGCAGAAGAAATGGCCACTTAGGGAAGAAGTATTGAAGTAAAACCTTTAACTTCACAGTTTTCAAAGTAAATTTCTTCATGCACAAGGCTATAAATGAAGTTGAAGAATTTCCACCAGAAGAGGAACAAAAATATTTCCTGGGTGACATCAATGACCCCAATCATACATTCTAGAATGCAGATATATATATCAAATGATATGTCACCAACTTTAAACTAGATACTGGAGCAAGTGTAATGGTTTTATCAGACACTGAACCCTGGTTACCAACTTATTGCCTGCAGCCAATGGAAACCCAACTATATGGTCCAGGCAGGATCAAACTAAAAGTCCAACATTTAACAAAACCATAATAACTGCAGGTATTGCTTCGAAAGTGGAAGATGAAAACTGGTAACGGAATAGCCTGCTCAAATAGCACATTCATCCGATAGTGGTGACCTTCTAGAAAGTACATCTATACATTTCCATCCGCCAACAGTGGTCATCAAGGATGTTAGCAGTCAAAGAAGTCAAAAATTAGACATGGAACCAAGCCATGCAATAGCCGCTTTTTCTAAGCTGGAAGAAAGTGAACTTGATAAACGAGGTCTGCTGGATTTTGAGGGAAACCAAGACATTGATCAGGTAGATTCCTCACAGCTTCCCATAATACCCAAAGAATTACTTTCAGGACTAGATGTCCAGGACTATCCAAGAGTTCAAGAACGAGTGACTGCAAGGAGCCATTGAGCCAGAAGTAAGGGAAGACAGAAAAAAATAAAGGAAAGAGGCCAAGCACAAGGAGAAAGAATAGGGAGCATGAGAAACGCAACGAGAGGGATAATCGAATAAACAGAGGGAAATGCGATCGAGAAAAGTATAACAGTAAAGAGAGGAAGAAGCAGGTCAAGTCCAGAAGTCAGAACAATAGTCGAACAATCAATAGAGATCTTATTTAGCAAATACTTTATATAGTACTATACGTAGAAACCGGAGCAATCTTATTTCTATTCATCAAGATAGCAATCAGTCATATATTTGGAAGGACCAGGCATTGGGTCAGAAAGTAATAAAGAACCAGATGTAACAACTCTCAATGAAGAAAAAGGAGTTCAAAGGGAGAATATTGATCTTCCAAGTCTGACAAGAGCACCATCAGGGAGAGTTGTGAAGCCTCCTGACGGACTGAATCTGTGGTGTCAGAAACTTGGGGAGAGATGGGGTAGTATGTAAATACAAATTTAAAAAATATGGATGAAAACTTGGGGGAGATGTAATATTAGGCTTAGTAAGGCTTAATGTGTGGGACTATGTAAATAGCACCTCCCAAGACGATGAGATAAGAGAACACATGACTAGAAGAGGTGAAGGAGAATGTTCATGGCTTCAGCTGTGTAACATCTAGTCATGGATAGCTGTACAAAGCTCAATTGTTGAAAATAAACCAGTTGTTTGAACATACCGATATCTCAATTATCATTCTGAAGCTACATGAACCAATAAGCAAAACTATTGACTGCACACATAGTACTTTGAAGATGCCGCATGTCAATTTGGAGATTTACCACAATCTGAAAGGATTTCTCTCCCTCAACAACCCTCAATAGCTGGTGTATAAATATACTCAGCGCATCATACAGGTCAATGTCCCGTATCCTGACAGTGGTCAAGATATCTTCATTCCACAGTTATCTGCTGTGTCATCTGTACTTGAGCTACCTTGACTACCCAGAGGGAGGTTACTGTGTGACAAGAGCTATTCACTGGCCACCTGGTTCATGTTTCCAGTTCACCAGCCAAACACCCATGAGAAATATGCAAATAAACAAAGGTATGCTGCCATACAAAATGTGACCATACAAATAACTGGGATATCTGTACACACGCTCCCTGGACCACTCTGGAGGAGCCCTCAGTACTCATTAGAGTGCATTTCAAGGTCTCAAGATTCATCATGGTTAGCTGCAAGGTGCACAAAGTTACCATCACGTGACCACAACCCTTGCCACCCGTTGTACGGTGATCAGCTGGGGAGGAGTACGAGGTGAAGGAAGAGGTGGAGCAGGAGGAAGAGGTGGTGGACGAAGAAAAGGAGGAGGACAGGAAGAAGAGAAGGAGAAGGTGGCAGCCAACATGGCTCCTTTCTGACCAGGCTGTATGATGAACTCATACTGTGATACCAGTAAACACAGACCCAATTCCCCATTCACCAACAGTCTCACATCTTACTTTCCCTCTGTATTGACTGTCAGAGTGTCCACTTGGCCACAATACAAAAATAAAAGCCACAACAAAACAAACATTCCAAACAAACTTTATAATGCAAACCATCCAGTATTCCATACACAAGACTGTTAATCCCCTTTGGGCTTTTCTTCAGTGCCTGTATTCCATGTGTCTTTGCCTGTCCTAATGCCCCTATCCAGAGCTACCCCAGTGGCTGCAGCATGGCTGGTGAAAGGCCACTGACTTTCAGTAGGAGAAACTACAGAGGGCCTTGCAGGCAACCTCAAGCAGCTCTGGGCCCAGAAGATCAAGCTTTGGACTACATCACCTCAGCATGGGTGGCAACAATCTGGATAGGCTGGCTGACGGGTAACAGTAAGGACACATGGGAGGGCAGCTGTGGGAGGATGAATGCTGTCATCCTGAGCGAGGAGAGCTCTCCATGGAGTCACTTTCACTCCCCCTGCGCCGGTGCATCAACAGTCCTACTGATCTGTAGGAGGACAGGTTGCTAGACTGCTATGAGATGTTGCAAGCCAACAGCTATGATGGCAGCTAGCAACAAGCTGTGCTTGCATGACTTCTATGTGACCATCCACTGCAGCACCCAGACGTTGGGTATCTCCAGACTGTGCTATAATGGAAGCTGAGACATTGGTCATCTGACTCTATCATGGTTGGGCTGACAAGTATGGGATAGGAGTTGTGGCCAACATTTAAATACTGGAAAGCATGGGCTCCAAGCTCTGCACAAAGCCTTATGCAAGGTTATTGCTGGACTTCTTCAGGCTCTTTTTTAGTGACCACAACCTTCCTGATAGGCTTACGAATGAACCAAACATTTCATTGTTTGTCCATTGCAGATTTTTTCTGTAGGCAGCCCCATCTAAGTCCTCATCTGAGTCTTCTGCAGCAGAACTCGTATGCAACTTCACCCTTCAGCAAACCTGTGCTACCCTCTCCTCCGAAATGGCTGCAGACCACTTTTGCCCGGTGTCTCAGCATGTACAGAATCCCACCTCTAAGTTAGACCCTAAAGTCCACACAGTGCCAGCATCTGAGCTGGTGACTGCAAATGTGAGATTGAGTGATGGTGTTTTGATCATCATCAGTCTTGTCTTCCTTTTCCATGCTGCATTTCTACCACTGCCTTACCAGGTGACAGTTCTTGGACTGAAAAGTAGAAAGTCACAAGGCTAGGGCTGTGGTGATGGGAGGCGGGAAGGAAAGCAAAAGGTGCCTGCTCAGAACAGGGGTTCTCGGCTAGGTGTCCATCGCCCACAGAGATCCATGAAAATGTTTCAAGATGCCCACCAAAATAGCCAGAGAATGTGTAGAATGCAAGCCTTGCACAATCTACCTACGCCTCTCCCTCTCTTGCTAATGAATTTGTAAACCCGTGCTTGAGTGCCATGAATATTCGATTCAATCAACAGATAGTAACTGAGACCTAGGCACAAGAAGATTCGCAACTGCAACACATCACTGCACCCTTAGCTGAACCTCGATCTAATGCCCAGCACTAGCAAGAGTTTCACATTAAGTAAGACAAAAATACTTAAAAAAAAATTACTTGTGTTGTATTTTAGGGAGTCTATGGAATTTTTATAACCTGGAGTATGGGGCCTCAGAAGCAAAATGTGCAACAACCCCTCCTGGCCCTCCTGATTGGGGACCCCGTGACCCACAGAGTGCCCCCTACCCCGGTGCCCTCCCACCCCCCACTCTGGTGGCAATGGTTACCCCCACTAAAAGAGAACCCCTGCCCTCCACAATGACCCAAACAACCCCCTCACACCCCTGTTTCTCCAGGACCTGTCTAACCAGCCCTGACAAGCCCAGCCCACTCAGCTGTGTTCCATGGCCTCCTCCATGTTCAGTGCTCCAGGACCAGTTGCAGTACCAGCTGTAGCCACCACTCCCAGTGGCACTGCTGGTTCTGAATCGCTGCTGGTAAACTGATTGGTCATGAAATCCAGTCCTGTGAGTTCAAGTTGAGTCATGGTTAACAGAGATTGTTGATAGGTGAATTAAGGAGCGGTGGTGAATTGATTAATGTATGCATAGTTGACAAGTGGTTCAGGATATTGCATTTGAAAATGCATTTACTAGCCTTGGCCACTTGTGTGAGTCATTGAACATCTCCCTGGCCTGCATCAAGGTCTTCGATGGTGATCTTTGTCATGTCTAGCTGGAGAGCCTCCTGGTCACGCTGTCTACCTCTAGTACCAAGGGCTTCAGTGTTGTATTGGAAAGCCTTGCAACATACTTGCTGTCCTGGGTTGCACCATTATTCTTCCTGCTCAGGCCCTTTTCCCCCGCCACTTCCAGCACCTGCTATAGTCAGAATGCATCTCTCCTTTAGGAGGTGCAGGCTGGCTTTAAGTAATGCAGACTAGCTTTAAGTGGTGCTAGTATCACACAAACTTGAACCTTATTTAGCGCTAGCTGCATGCTGCAATCATGGCAATATGCACCGCGTCAGAAGAAAGAGCCATGAGTTAAACACACTTCGCAATCCCTGCATCCATTTACGGGGTCTATTGAGATTTTCCCCCACTGTGTTCAGCTCCTATCAATGCAAAGTGTTTACACTACTTGTCAAAATATCCAACAGGGGACAACCCAATAAAATACCTAAGGCAGACTTCAACTTGTACCTACAGGATTGGCCTCAGTTGTGATGTTCTCATTGTTGAGTATAGAATTGGCACTCACTGACATGGCTCACACATGAATAATGCCATACCCCAGTAATGAGTCAATATCTTGAGGAAGGGAAGGAAGAAAAATGGCAAGGAAAAGAAATCATTCTTTGACAACAGGGCTGAATGCAGCCAAAACTGAGTTTTAAAAGGAAGCAATGCTTCCAGAAATTTTAATAGTCCAACAAATCTACATGTAATTCATTTTGATTGGGAATTAATAGATTCATAAATCATGCTCTAGCATTAAAAGACCGGTGTTTTGATATGATTCCCAAGCTCAACAGCTTATATGACAAATCATAAACTGCCACTGCACTTGCAATACTATGACCATTATATAATGTCATAAACACTCTCAATTGGCTAAGAAAAAGTTGCAATGCATAATTTCAAGTAGAAAATGCCTGTAGCAACTCCCACCTCAAATGATTCAGTACTGAATTCCAATGTGTTAGATATTTTGAAAATCTCTTGAGTAATGTTATAATATTTGTGTTTGTCAACTGATTTTAGGTACTGTGATTGCTAATCTTGTCTTGCCGTTATTAGTAGCACCAATAATAGATGGAGGTGCCTCCAGAAATAAAGGTAAAAAATTTTCTATTAAAAATGCCCACAGCTGCCAGGCCACCATTGTGGAGGGGCAATCCCTCCACTGGACAGCCAGCTGTGGCAGCTGTGGCCATAGAAACATGGTAGGTGTGGAGGCCTACCTAGTGGCACGGAGCACTGTTACCCCATCCTGGCCTGCAGCTGGGGAGCCATTGCCATTCTCTGGCCATGTTTCAGCCTCAATGGGGGGGACCCATGTGCCAAATTGAAAATTTCAGTTTGCCTCTGCTGAGCAGCCTTAACAGGCTATTTAATTGGTCCAGGCTACTCAATGTTGAGGGCAGGTTGCCATCACCGCCCCTCACCATCACCCAACCCCTACCCCCAGCATCACCATGCTCTGCTTGCAACTAAAATGACCTGGAGGTGGCAACATTCTGACAGTCCGGCACACCGCTCTCCAGTGTACATTTTTGAATCTTCCCATCTGCAGTCCTGGGTCCAATAGGAATCCAAAATTCTACCCATTAACTCTGCTTTTCTCTCTTTGCAAATACTGCATGAGCTGCTAAGTACTTCTAGCATTTTATGTTTTTATTAGGGTCAATAAAACCTGTCCAGGAGCCAGATTCAACCAATAGGATACCCTGATTGCCCTGACTCCTGCCAGCAGCATTACATAGAGCCATTTGCTAGCTGTTCCTGCCTTCCTGGATTGTTATTCTGCTGTGCAGCATACAATATTGTTTCATTGCAGCAGAGAGCACAATGTTCTATCCTTAATGCCTCTTTACTTTTCTATTAGTATGGCATACTGCTAAATTGCAAAAGAACATCCTAAATAGTGAGATAAACTATATACATATTATTAAAGTGAAAGGACATGAATCCTACCTCTGATAAAGAGCAATTGACTGAAAATATTTCTCTCTTCACAGATGCTGTGTATTATATTTCCAACAATTTCTGTTTTTAATTATCACTTCCTGGGGCTTGTGCTCTATCGTTTGAGCCATACATCTATTTGCCTTTCCACCACTGCTGCACATCATGCTGATGGGTATAAAGGTAGTTTTCACTGAATACCCCAGAGTCCTCTCTTCTATATATTTTAAACTCCTATTGTTGGTTTCCCTTCCCCAAATTCCATACATTAAGCAACATAGTGTAGTTGGTACAGGATTGTAATGGTTATGTTATTGTATTTGCAATGCAGTGTACAGAAGATTTATTAATTGATCCTAATGAGTAGAATAAATAAAATCAATGATTAATTCTAAGCTGCATAAGGGAAAATTAGCTAAGGTAATTGCTGCAAAAGGAAAATATGAGGCAATGGTGCAAGAGCCAGCAATGAGGATACTGATGCATTGTAAATACTAGGTTGGAGGTAAGGAAAAGATTTGGAAGATTAGCTGAATTGCCAGTCAATTAGGGTCTGGGTGGACTAACTGATGTTTGTTGGAGCAGAAAAATACCCTCTGCTCAATCCAACCTGTTCCACATAACTGTGTCACTATACAGATACTCCTCACTCCATGCAGAGGCCAGCCATGTGATTTTCTTGGAGTGGTGTTAAAAAACAGATAAAATTCAGGCCAATTTAGAGGATAAAAATCTGGAACTTTCCTCTCTAACCTCACTAGGCAATCAAAATGATCCAGGCCATCAATCTGGCCATGATAATTCTATGCAATGCCTATATTTTGTAAGAGGTGATCTCAACCCCAACCAGAATTAGGCCCTGCTCTTCTTTGTACTTCCCTCAATTTGTTCTACTGCAGTCATTGCTCCCAATGTGGTCTCCTCCACATTGGAGAGCCAAACACAGAATGGATGACCGCTTTGCGGAACACCTTCGGTCTGTCCACAAGCATGACCCAGACCTTCCTATCACTTGCCATTTCACACACCACCCTGCTCTCATGCCCATATGTCCATTCTTGGCCTGCTGCAATGTTCCAGTGAAGCTCAACGCAAACTGGAGGAACAGCACTTCATCTTCCAATTAGGCACTTTACAGCCTTCAACACTTAACATTGAGTTCAACAACTTCAGACCATGAACTCTCTCATCCATCCTCACCCCCTTTTGATCCCCTTTTTTCAATACTCATTTCTATTTTTTAATTTTGATTTTTTTTTGCACTTATTTTTATTATTATTATTAGTTTTCCATTTATTTCCTTTTTTATTCATTTATTTATCCCCAACTTTTAGCCTATTTTTGATCTTTTTTCCCACCACCATTCCCTCCCCCTACCCCATTCCCACTAGGGTCATCTGTCACTTGCTCATATTCTTTCCAGAATGCTTACCCTGGTCCGGCCACTATCACATTCTGCTTTCTACTTTTAACATCTCAAGTAGCACCTCCCTTAGCCAGTATCACCACTGTTAACACCCCTTTGACCTTTTGTTTATGACATCTTTTGCAATCTCCTCTTTGCCTCCACCTATCGCTGGCCTTCTACCCAGCTTCACCTGTTCCACTCCCCCTTAAACAGTAAATACTTCGCCACATTTTTACTTCTCTTTAGCTCTGAAGAAGTCATACAGACTCGAAATGTTAACTCTGTCTTTTGCTCCATCAATGCTGTTAGGCCTGCAGAGTTTTTCCAGCATTTTTTGTTTTTGTTTCAGATTTCCAGTATCCACATTATTTTACCTATTCTTAGTGTTTAATTCACTGGCACTTCCCATCCAGGAATGCCTACCTTGAAGGAGTACTGCTCTTCTCTCCAACAGGATTTCTGCTTGCCTCTTTTGCCCTGTTCCATTGCTTTCCATTTCCCTCCTGGTGTTTGACTAGGTGTTTACTAAAACTGGCTTTCACAGCCATATTTCCTTCCTCGGTGACTGTCTCCATCTCCGATTCACCCCACGTACATTCCAACTGAAGTTCCATCCCTCATGTTTTGAATCCATCCAGGATTACAAGTATCTCTGGGACATACAACACTCCTCGGACTGCTGTTCACGCTGCATCCTGAGATCTACACCCAGTGCCATGTGCCACCATATGAACACACTCGACCTTTCCCTGCAGCAGCACCGACTCACCCTATCTCAAAGCTGTCCTTACCCCCAGTTTCATTTTATTTTTAATCTCATGCAACGCCTTAACAAGAAACTTTGGCTCTTTCTTTCGGGTGCTAAGGAAAGCAAGCTCGAACAACTCATTGATACCAATGCCCATCCAGGACCCTCCACCCCTTCCCGTCCCTCTGACCCCATCCCATCTTCTATTCCCAGCCCTTGCCATATATTTGCTGTACCCCCGACCTTCCCCTCTCTGATGCTGAACATTCAGTACTCAGCAAAGGACTCAGTTTCATACCATTACACTCTCACCTCAATGAATTCCGGGCTCGGCATGATGCTGAACTCTTCTTCCACCGTCTTCATCTCCATGCTCACTTCTTTGGGCAGGAGTCCTCCTCCCATTCAACAGATCCTTTCACCCGCCTTCTCCAGTATTCTCCCTCCAGCTGGACCCCTCCCTCTGGCCACTTACCTGCCCTTGATCTTTTCATTGAGAACTGTTGGCGTGACATCGGCCATCTCAACTTCTCTGCTCTTCTCACCCATTCTAACCTGTCTCCTTCTGAACTTGCCACTCTCCATTCTCTCAGGTCCAACCCTGACTTTGTTATCAAACCTGCTGACAAGAGTGGTGCTGTTCTTGTCTGGCGTACTGACCTCCACCTTGCAGCGGCTGAGCGCCAATTCTTAGACACTTCCTCCTACCACTCCCTGGACCATGACCCCACCACCAAACATCAAACCATTGTTTCCAGGACTGTCACTGTCCTCATCTCCTCTGGAGATCTTCTCTCCACAGCTTCCAACTTCATAGTCTCCCAACCTCAGACAGCCCACCTCTATCTCCTCCCCAAAATCCACAAACAGGACTGTCCCGGTAGACCAATCATGTCAGCTTGTTCCTGCCCCACAGAACTCATTTCTTCCTATCTTGACTCCATTCTCTCTCCCCTTATCCAGTCTCTTCCCACCTACAACTGTGATTCTTCTGATGTCCTACATCATATCAACAATTTCACTGGCCCTAACCACCTCCTCTTCACCATGGACATCCAAGCCCTCTACACTTCCATCCCCCACTGATGGCTCTCCGCTTCTTCCTTGAACAGAGACCCGAAAAATCCCCATCCAACACCACTCTCCTCCATCTGGCTGAACCTCTTCTCACTGAACAATTTCTACTTAAAGTAGTCTCATTTCCTCCAAATAAAAGGTGTGGCTATGGGTTCCCGCATGGACCCCAATTATGCCTGTCTCTTTATGGGGTATGTGGAACATTCCTGTTCCAGTCCTACTCAGGCCCCCTCCCACAACTCTTTTCTCGGCACATCAATGACTGTTTTGGTGCAGCTTCATGCTCTCATCTGGACCTGGAAAAAATTATCAATTTTGCTTCCAATCTCCACCCCTCCATCACTTTCACATGGTCCATTTATGACACTTCCCTTCCCTTCCTTGGCCTCTGTGTCTCAATTTCTGATGATAGACTGTCCACCAATATTCATTACAAGCCCACCAACTCCCACAGCTACCTCAACTACAGCTCCTTACACCCGCTTCCTGTAAGAACTCCATCCCATTCTCTTCGCCTCCATCGCATCTGTTCTGATGATGCCACTTTCAGAAACAGTTCCTCTGACATGTCTTCCTTCTTCCTTAACCGAGGTTTTCATCCCTCGGTGGTTGACAGGGCCCTCAACCGTGTCCGGCCCATCTCCCACACATCCGCCCTCACACCTTCCTCTCCCTCCCAGAGCCATGATAGTGTCCCCCTTGTCCTCACTTTTCACCGTGCCAGCTTCTGCACTCAAAGGATCATCCTCCACCATTTCTGCCAACTCCACCATGATGCCACCACCAAACACATCTTCCCTTCACATCCCCTCCTGTCAGCACTCCGTAGGGACCATTCCCTCCGGGACACCCTGGTCCACTCCTCCATCATCCCCAACATTTCAACCCACTCCCATGGCACTTCCCATGCAATCACAGAAGGAGCAACACCTGTCCCTTTACTTCCCCCCTCCTCACCGTCCAAGGGCTCAAACACTCCTTTCAAGTGAAGCAGCACTTCACTTGCACTTCCCTCAATTTAGTCTACTGCATTCGCTGCTCCCAATGCAGTCTCCTCTACATTGGAGAAACCAAACGCAGACTGGCTGACCGTTTTGCAGAACAACTTCAGTTTGTCCTCAGGTATGACCCAGACGTTGCTATCGCTTGCCATTTCAACACTCCACCCTGCTGTCATGCCCACATGTCCGTCCTTGGCCTGCTGCAATGTTCCAGTGAAGCTCAACGCACACTGGAGGAACAGCACTGCATCTTCCGACTAGGCACTTTACAGCCTTCCGGACTTAACATTGAGTTCAACAACTTCAGATCATGAACTCTCTCCTCCATTCCCATCCCTTTTTGATCCCCTTTCTTCAATACTCATTTCTATTTTTTAATTTTCCTTTATTTTTTCCACTTATTTTTATTATTATTATTTTTAAATTTTATTTCCATTTTTATTCATTTATTTATCCCCAGCTTTTAATCTTTTTTCCCACCATCGTCCCTTCCCCCTGCCCCACCTCCAAAAGGGCCATCGTCACTTGCTCGTGTTGTTTTTTCCAGAGTGCTTACCCTGGTCTGGCCATTATCACATTCTGCTTTCTGCTCCATTAGCACCTCCTTTAGCCAGTACCATTACCATTAACATCCCTTTGACCTTTTGTTTATGATATCTTTTGCAAACCCCCCTTTGCCTCCTCTCATTGCTGGCCTTCTATCCAGCTTCACCTGTTCCACCCCATTTAAACAGTATATATTTCACCACATTTTCACTTTTCTTTAGCTCTGAAGAAGAGTCAAACGGACTCGACACGTTAACTCTGTCTTTCTACAGATGCTCTTAGACCTGCTGAGCTTTTCCATCATTTTTTGTTTTTGTTTCTGATCATAAGTCTTTGGAAGCTACACTTAAAAAGGCCCTAAACTGTGCACCAAAAGATTACTAATGCATCTGCAGAAGTACTGGGTCAGTGTTAAGTACAAACCGGGCAAGGAAATGTACATTGCAGACACTCTGTCATGTGCATACCTACCCATCATGGAGGAAAAGGATAAAGAAATGGAAGCACAGGTTCACGTTCTGACAAAGAACTTACCTGTGGCTGTAACCAAACTGGATGAAATCAGGGAAGTGACCAAGAATGACACCACCCTGAGAAAACCACAGAGAAAACTGGCTGGCCCACACATCAAAGCAGAGGCCCTTCTGCTGTACAAGAGTACTGGAGCAGTCATGAGGAACTCCATGTAGCAGAAGGAATACTTTTCAAGGGAGAAAAGATCATTATTCCTGCAACACCGAGAAAAGAAATGCTGCAGCGCATACATGAATGTTACCTCGGCATAGAAACACACAGGAGAAGAGCTCAAGATATAATGTATTGGACTGGAAGGGAAGCACAAATCGGGGAAATGGTGAATGCATGTGCAGTGTGCCAAAAGTACAGTAAGTCGCAACCAAAAGAACCACTTCAACCGCACAGTTCCAGAGAGGCCCTGGCAGAAAATTGGAGTGCAGTAAGAGCATCACTGTAATAAATCATTTAAAATCAATTTTTCATCAACACAACATAGCTGAAGTGCTCATCTCAGATAACGGTCTATAATTCTCAAGCACTGAGTTTTGCAAATTTGCGCAGGACTGGGAGTTTTGCCACACTACGTCAATCCCAAATATTCACAATCCAACAGAATGGTGGAACGTACCATGGAGGCCTTAAAACACCTGTTGAAGAAGGCAAAGGCAGATGGAAGAGACTCCTACCTGGCTCTGCTGGATTTCAAGAATTAGAGGGCATTGGATCATCACCAGCACAACTCCTGATGGGGAGAAGACTACGAACTAAGCTTCCAACTGTGCCCCAACTGTTATTTCCATAGCCAGTGAGTTACAACATGCAGGACCTGCTCAAACTGAGACAGCAGAAGTAGAAACAGTACTCTGATCAAGGCGCCCAACCTCTGCCTGACCTGAACATGGGAGCGACAGTGAGGATTCAGCATGAAGGGATCTGGAATCCTGCTATTGTCACAGGAATCACAGGAGAACCAAGATCTTACATAGTGCAGACTCCAAATGCACAACAGTACAGGAGAAACCAGAAATTCTTACGGAAAACAAATGAAACACAAACCTGCTCTAAACCAGAAACAGTACCTGAAGATGAAAAACCAGAATGCACCAGTGAGGCAACATATAATCAGACAACGCCTGAGGGTCCTGAAAACTATCCAAGGGGTGATAGTGACACAGAGCTGGAGAAGGCCCCATGTCCATCAAGATCATTTCTGTCACCATTTAGAATATCCAGTGGAAGAATTGTGTAAAAACTACAGAGAAACAAAGATGAGTAAAAGGCAAAACAGACTGATCAAAACAGAGTGGTGAAGAATAGGTAAGATGCTTTGTGTACTTGAATTGTATCAAAACATTTTAAAAAGGGGAAATGTCATGATAATAATTGATTATGGTTGTGGACTCCGGTATTAGATACTATACAGTACTCTGTACTATAAACGGGGTCACCTGACCTGGGGTTAAAGGTCAAATATCACAAGTTGGAACCGATCTTGATAGAATTCAGACACTGCAGATATTTGTTCACGTTAGGAAAATGTGTTATCAATAAGGTTAGCTCAGCTACAATGCCGATGGCCTGTGTGCATCATTAAAAAAGAAACTACAAACAAGACAGGTGGAGGACAGGAAAGAAGGAGAAGCAGGGGCAGGAGGCCTTTAGATGTCCCTGAGACATTGGGATCAAGTAGCACTGGATGGAGGTCAGTGGCAGGAGTGTTGCTCTTAGAACATGGATGCAATGTAGGAAGAATTTATCGATCTCACACAAGCTTGTGAAGGTCAGTGAGATCACTTCAAATAACACATACTACCAACTGCAACCACTAGCTTCATCCAGCATTGATTGCCCATCCCTAGTTGCCCTTGAGAAGGTGGTGGTGAGCTGCCTCCTTGAACTGCTGCAGTCCATGTGGTGTAGGTACACCCACAGTGCTATTAGGAAGGTAGTTCCAGGACTTTGACCCAGCGACATTGAAGGACTGGCGATATATTTCCAAGTCAGGATGGTGAGTGACTTGGAGGGGAACTTACAGATGGTGGTGTTCCCATCTATCTGCTGCCCTTGTCCTTCTAGATGGTAGTGGTAGTGAGCTTGGAAGTTGCTGTGGAAGGAGCCTTGGTGAATTCCTGCTGTGCACATTGTAGATGGTACACACTGCTGCTACTATGCGTCAGTGATGGAGGGAATGAATGCTTGTGGTTGTAGTGCCAATCAAGCAGGCTGCTTTGTCCTGGATGGTGTCAAGCTTCTTCAGTGCTGGAAGCTGCACGTATGGAGAGTATTTCATCACACTCCTGACTTGTGCTTTGTAGATGGTGGACAAGCTTTGGGAGGTCAGGAGGTGAGTTACTCATTGCACGATTCCTAGCCTCTGACCTGCTCTTGTGGCTACAGTATTTATAAGGCTAGTCCAGTTCAGTTTCTGATCAATGGTAACCATCAAGATGTTGATAGTGGGGGATTCAGTGATGGTAATGCCATTGAGCATCAAGGGATAATGGTTGGATTCTCTCTTGTTGGAGATAGTCTGACACTTATGTGGCACAAATGTTGCTTGCCACTCGTCAGCCCAAGCCTGGATATTGTCCAGGTCTTTGTTGCATTTGGACATGGACTGCTTTAGTATCTGAGGAGTCATGAATGGTGCTGAACATTGTGCAATCATCAGCAAACATCCCCATTTCTGACCTTATGATGGAAGGAAGGTCATTGATGAAGCAGCTGAAGATGTTTGGGCTGAGGACACCACCCTGAGGATCTCCTACAGTGATGTCCTGGAGCTGAGATGACTGACCTGCAACAACCACAACATCTTCCTTTGTGCTAGGAATGACTCCAACCACTTGAGAGTTTTCCCCCTGATTCCCATTGACTCTAGTTTTGCTAGGGCTCCTTGATGCCACACTTGGTGAAATGCTGCCTTGATGTCAAGGGAAGTTACTCTCACCACAGATGGGGACATTATCTGTAAGGTGCCTTAGGTTGATGTTGGGTGGTCTCTCTGGTTTCATTATTTTTTTGTGACTTTGTAGTGGTTCGTTACAACTGAGTGTCTTGCTGGGCTATTTCAGAGGTATTTAAGATACACATTGCTGTGGGTCTGGAGTCACATGTAGGCCAGACCATGTAAGGATGACAGATTTGCTTCCCTAAAGGGCATTAATGAATCAGATGTGTTTTTACAATAATAGACAATTGTTCCCTGGTCATTATTAGACTTTTAATTCCAGATTTTTATTGGATTCAAATTCCACCATCTGCCATGGCAGGATTTGAACCTAGGTCCCCAGAGCATTACCCTGAGTCTCTGGATTACTAGTCCAATGACAATTCCACTACGCCATCACCTCCCCCACCCCATTGAAGGGATTAGTTTTGACTATCCTGAGAAGGAGCATCACTGGAGCCAGGGACGCTCCTGGGGCTAAAGTCCAATGATGAGAATATTAGACTTATCAATTCTCCTCACATCTCACTTGTTCTGCATCCCACAATCTCTTCTGACTTAGAAGCTGCAGAGGGTATAAGCATACATTCCTTACTTTTCTCCTCACCACATCCCAAACTTTGTCCCTTTTGCATTTCAGACACTCACAAGCTAGGCACTTCATAGTCAGTGGTCGAAAAACAAAAACAACAGTGAAGTTTATGTGTCATGGTCTCTCGATCTTAAACTCACAGCCACCAGCTCAGATATTGACAGTACACCTATTTTAGAAGCAAGGATAGAGGAGGGATCTGCATGTGATGGGGCATCAGACCAAATTGCACAGGAATCAGGAGGCAGGGAAGGACAGTGCAGGTGCTAGCTTGTCAGAGGGCAAGATTGCACACTAGCTCTGCTGCAGCAGACTCAGATGAGAACTTTGATGGGCCAATTGCAGAAGCAGGATGATGGGTGTACATAATCCAAAGCTTGCAATGATGCTAGAAAACCTGCACTCAATGTTGTGAAACATGGGAGGAGCCCAGCAGCAGGACATGTGTAGAAGCTGGAGTCTATCCATTCACATTCATCTAACATGGAATGCTTGGTCACATCCGTGGATCTCCACCTTGGCGTGGTAGAGAGGATTGTGCACTCCAACGATCCTTTGAGCAATGCTATCAGGAGCTCCTTGTCCCAGGTAGGGGCAGCCATGGTGACAAAGTTGGAGGGAGGTACCAGACAAAGTGTGGTCCGAAAGATTCTCAAAGGCAGTACAGGCAAAGGAAGGTGGTCCTGGTTATCATGGCTCAATACGTCATCAAAATCTGACCACTAATCCCATCAAGATTATGTGGACAGCGATGGTGCCCCCAAGGTCCCCACATTAAACAAAGTCATGCACAGATTTCTACGAGGATCCATTAGCTAAGTCCTGTGGTGATGAGGGGTTGGCAATAGGGACAGGGATGTGAACCTGGGAGTCCCTAGTCAAGAATCTACACACAGGCAACAGATGCATGAAGGTCATTGGACATCTGTGTTAGGACAGAGGTGTCTTTGGGTAGCAGCATCTGTGACTGAGCAGCCGCCTTCAGGATACCCTCTGCTCACCCCAAACATGGAGAGGACTAGGAAAGGTACCCTGAAAATAGGCTTCCCACTTTCCCCTGGCTCAGGATCTACACTCGGTGCAATCACCTTGGTGGTCAAAGGAAGAAAACTCTAAATTTTGCAATATGGAATGCTAGAACATTCATGGATAACCTCAAGAGTGACTGTCGGGAAAGAAGAGCAGCAATCATATCACGACTCCAAATTGACATCCCCAGCCTTAGTGAGGCCTGCCTTCCTGGAGACGGACAGCTGAAGGAACGAGCAGGAGATACACCTTCTAGTGGAAAGGGAAGGCTGACAGCAACACTTGTGTCACAGAACAAAAACAGAATTACCTGGAAAAACTCAGCAGGTCTGGCAGCATCGGCGGAGAAGAAAAGAGTTGACGTTTCGAGTCCTCATGACCCTTCGACAGAACTTGAGTTCGAGTCCAAGAAAGAGTTGAAATATAAGCTGGTTTAAGGTGTGTGTGTGGGGGGTGGAGAGATAGAGAGAGAGAGAGGTGGGGGGGGGTGTGGTGTGGTTGTAGGGACAAACAAGCAGTGATAGAAGTTGGTTTTGCCATTGGAATAGGATCTTGGATACACTGCCAGAACTCTGCAGTTGAATAAATGGAAGACCTATGATGCCTCAACTCATGATGACCAACATGCCACCCTCATATGCCAGCATCATTATCAGACCCTGACTCTGATGAAGGTGTTAAGGAAAAGGTCTTTTCTGACCCTAAAGAAGTCCTCGCCACCATCCTAAAGGAAGAAAAGATCATTCTTCTGGAGGACATTGATGCTAAGGGTTGTTGTGACTCTTGTGCCTGGAGTGGAACCATTGTGAAAAACAAAGTGGGGAAAGCCAATGTAAATGACATTCTCCTGCTAACAAAGTGTGCTCAACATGGCCTTATTATAACAAACATCCTCTTCTGCCAGAAGGACAAATACAAAACCACATGGAGGTATCCAACTCAAAGCTTTGGCATGTCCTGGATTATGTCATTGTTTGGGACAAAATCTAAGCGATGCCTGTATCAATCGACCCATGCAGGGGACTGATCCCTGCTAGACAGATCATTGACTTGTTCAGCCAGTGATGAACATTCACCTAAGTCCAAGGCATCACAAGGCCCAAAAATCAGCCCTAAAGCAGCCTAACTAAAGAGAGGAATTCTAACTGCAGTTCACAATCAATCTAGAAAATCTTCACACATCCAAGTCAATTCCAGAACAGTGGAATCAAATAAAGTCAGCTGTACCAGACCCCTGTGTCCAGACCATTGGGTTTGGACACCAACATCACTAGGATGATGAAAACGAGGCTGAAAAATGTGATCGCCTAAAACAAAAATGATCAGCCTTCATTGCCTGACAGAATAACTCAAGGTCACAAGGCAAGAAGACAGCATTCCAACAGCACAAGGCTGACACCCAAAAATAAATCTGGAAGTTAAAGGGCATGTGGTGGGAAGAGAAAGCCTGAGAGATCCAACATTTTGCTGAACACTATGATATGGGAAGATTTTATGAAGCCACTAGTGCCATCAACAGACCAAACTGACATAAACCCCTTCACTTACAGGATAAGTGTTTCAATTCTGAAGTTAACCAGTGATATACATCAACACTGGAAAGAACATTTTCAAAAACTCTTCAACTGTGAACCCACAGTGACAGCTCATATTCTTTAGGTTATCCAAGTAGAATCCACGGGTGAACCACCATTGATGGGAAAGCTGCAACAAGCAATCAAACAAATGAAAAACAACAAAGCCTGCAGCCAAATAATGTTCCAGCTGAGATCTTCAAAGCTGATGGGCTTTTGCTCACATCAAGACTCCATGCGCTCACCCTACAGATTTGAGAGGAAAAAGAACTCTCACCAACTTCAGGAATATGGTAATTGTAATTATCTCCAAGAAGAGAAATAAATCATACTGTGGAAACTATCCAGTTTTTCCCTCCTGCCTATAGCAAGGGAAATTCTGACATACATTCTCCTGAATTGCCTACTTCCTGTGGCTGAGGAAATAATCCAGAGACAATGTGGCTTTGGACCTTTCAGATGAGTCTCTGACATGGTCTTTGTTATGAGACAAATCTAAAAAAAAATGCTGAGAGTGATACCAGGAACTCTTCATTGCAGTCATCAACCTGACCAAAGTGTGTGGCCCATTAAATTGTGAGGCTCGGTGGATCATGCTCCAAAGATTTGCATGTCCAAGAAACTTAATCACAAATCTGCAATTGCTTCATGATGATATGACTGCAATTGTCTCAAAGGAGAAATCTGAAACAGATGCCTTCACAATCTAGATCAGCTGGATCACGACAAGGCTGTGTGATAGCCCCCATGTTATTTACAATCTACCTGGCAGTGGTTATTCACCTCATCAAAGATTAATTACCCTCTGGTGTTAATATCAAATAAACCTAAATGAAAAAATCTTTAACCTCAGTCACCTCCATGTCCACCAAAGACATACCTGACCTGCAGTTTGCAGACGACTGCAGAATCATTGTCCACTCTGCAGCAGATTTGCAAGCCTTCCTTGATTTCTTCAATTTTGCATACAAGATCTCTAGAGGGTGGATTTTTCCCTCATTTGCCAGGGTTGAGGGTGGCAGTCAGGGAGCTGACTGCCGTCCGCGATTGGGGTGGGACTGTGATTTCACACTGGCAGGCCAATTAAGGCCCGCCCAGCGTGAAACATGAGCGGCAGTGCCCAGCGCTGTCTGCATGGCTGTGGGGGCGGGTAGGAGGGCGAGCACAAACTTTGTGCATGTGCACGACAGTGCTCTTGAAAATCTCCCTGAAGTACAGAGCTGCCTCAGGGAAATGAACAGTTTAAAACATCAAAAATATAGATTTCTAAAATGTGAGAAAACATGTCCCCTCATGCGACTCTGTCACATGAGCAGGGACATGTTATTAATTTTTCCAAATGGCAGGCAGAGATCAGTGCTGGGACCCCAGTTATTCATAATATATATTACTGATTTAGGTGAGGGAACTAAATGTAATATCTGCAAATCTGCAGATGAAACAAAGCTGGGTGGGAGGGTAAGCTGTGAGGAGGATGCAGAGATGCTTCAGTGTGATTTGGACAAGCTGAGTGAGTGGGCAAATGCATGGCAGATGCAGTATAATGTGGATAAATGTGAGGTTATCCACTTTGGTAGCAAAAACAAGGAGGCAGATTATTATCTGAATGGCTGTAAGTTGAGAGAGGGGAATGTACAATGAGATCTGTGTGTCCTTATACACCAGTTGCTGAAGGTAAGCTTGCAGGTGTAGCAGGCGGTAAAGAAGGAAAATGGTATATTGGCCTTCATAGCCAGAGGATTCAAGTACAGGAGCAGGGATGTCTTGCTGCAATTATACAGGGCCTTGTTGAGACCACACATGGAATAAAATGTGCAGTTTTGGTCTCCTTATCTGAGGAAGGATGTACTTGCTATAGAGGGAGTGCAGTGAAGGTTTATCAGGCTGATTCCACGATGGTGGGACGAACGTATGAGGAGAGATTGAGTCGGTTAGGATTATATTCGCTTGAGTTTAGAAGAATTAGGGAGGATCTCGTAGAAACCTATAAAGTTCTAACAGGACTAGACAGGGTAGATGCAGGAAGGATGTTCCCGATGGCGGGGGAGTCCAGAACCAGGGGTCAAAGTCTGAGGATACGGAGTAGACCATTTAGGACTGAGAAGAGGAGATATTTCTTCACCCAGAGAGTGGTGAGCCTATGGAATTCGCTACCACAGAAAGTAGTTGAGGCCAAAACATTGTATGTTTTCAAGAAGGAGTTAGATATAGCTCTTGGGATGAAAGGGATCAAAGGATATGGGGAGCAGGCTATTGAGTTGGATGATCAGCCATGATCATAATGAATGGTGGGGCAGGCTCGAAGGGCCGAATGGCCTATTCCTACTCCTATTTTCTATGTTTCTATGTATGTTTCTATGTAATTACATTTAAAATTTGTATTTTTTTTCCTGTTGGAAACCTCATCCCGCCCGTGGACTAGGTGGACAGTTTAGCTTTGACATGGAGGCGACTGAGGTTAAAGATTTTTCCGTTTAGGCATATTTGATATTAAGACCAGAGGGTAGTTAACTTTTGATGAGGTGAATAATCACTGCCAGGTAGATTGTAAATAACATGGGTGCTATCACACAGCCTTATCGTGGATGAGGTTTCCTAAAAAGTGCAAAGGACACTCGGCCTTTTCTCCTGCCCACCAACCACAAGGTTGGACGGGCAGTGAAAAAATTAATTCAATGACCCTTTTAATGGCTTTAATAGACCTTTTAATTGTCGGCGGGTGTGCTGCCGACTCCTGCTCATGCCTGCCAACTGAAGTATCGCGCGAGTGCACGATGACATCGGGACACTCACCCGATGTCATCACGTGTCATTTTACGCTCGGTCAGGTCAGGTGCACGCCCGCCCACCCAACGAGTGGGAAATTCTCCCCTAGGTCCTTGAATGTTGCCAAAACAAAAGTCACATATCAGCTCACATCTGGTCAGCAAAATTTTCCACCTCCCATATATTTTGAAGGAGACACTCTAGAATACATTGAGCACTTCCCGTACCTTGGCAGCCATCTGTCTCAAAAGGCTACAACTGAAGACGAGATCCAACACTGGTTCAGCTGCACCAGCTCAGCCTTCTACAAACTACAGCAGTGAGTATTTGACAACTAAAACCTCTGCAAGTCAATAAAAGCCCTAGTGCAAAGAGCAGTTATCATCACCACACTCCCATACTGCAGTGAGACCTGGACTGTGTATCAGCGACACATAAGAGTGCTAGAAAACATCAGTGATGCTTCTGCCACATCCTCCAGATTCAGTGGGAGGACCATTGAACAAACACTACTGTCCTTCTTGAAGACAGCTCCAAAACATTTCAGCAAAACTCATGAAAAATCAACTTTGATGGACTGAACAATGTGTTCAGATGCTGAAAAGCGTCTCTCTCTCCAGATCATGTTTTCTCAACTCTCAAATGGTCAGTATTCCAGAGGAGGACAAATAAAACTTTTCGAAGACACTCTGATGCTCTCCTTAAAGCACAGCAGTGTTGATATTAATGACTGGGAGGAGCTTGCTACCAATCATCCAGAATGGCAACAACTTGTCCATCTAGTTGCCTCATGCTTTGATTCACCACATCTTAATGATGAAGCAGAGAAGCAACAGAGGAGGGAAGAAAAGGAAGCACATCCATGGGACATCCTCCCCCATGCGCTCAAAGATCTATGGATTAAGAATTGGCCTGTTCAGCCACATGAAGACTCATGGAAGGTACTCAAGAACCTGAGTAGACATCACCCTCGAATAGAGGGACAGCCAATGCCGATGACTGTCCCCTCCATTAACATGCCTTTGGAACCCATCATAATGCAATGTCTGATGGCCGAGGTCACATCTTCCATTGCAGCACAAATCACAAGCGTGATGGGTCAAATATAAGTGGCAAAGAGGGCAACCACAAAATGAAGGAATTTTGAGTACTGACAGGATAATAGGCACTCTCCTGCGCGATGTACTGCCTGTGGCTGAAAATTTTTATTATTTTAAAAATCCATGGAATTGTTTATCATCTTGAAGAAATTTGACATTCCACAAGTGTAAAATTAATTCTGCATGGCTATAGTGGTCGTTCAGCAGTAATTATGATTTATTCCACTTTTAAAAATCTAGCTACACCTCATTCGACAAGGCATAATTTTTTGAAGGATTTTTACAGCAGTACAGCAGCGTAATAAGTGGAAGTTCACATCAAATCAAGTAATTTCTAGGATTACCATCTGTAAGGACTTTAACAATGTGCCCTGTGGAGAAACGAGAAACCACTGACAGCAACTTCTGGATTTCCGTGTTTAACTGCACATGTGTGGATACCAGGAGTTGCTGGCAATTTCACAGAGTGATAATGACAAATGCTGACAGCTTTGCTGTCATTACAAGCCCGAAGAATCCGGGCCATTTATTAAAGCAAGCCCCGCCAGCAACTCAAGGCTGCTCCTGGTAAAGTATAAGAGGAACTCTGAAATCTGTAATTTGCTATTAAGCCACTATCCAGGTTTCTTGCTAGTCCCTGAAATTCTGTATCTTGCTATTATGATCATTTACTCTTTCCATCCTTACAAATGTCCATTGTCCAGTGTATTCCATCCTCTGTACAACATATGAGCTTATCATTTAAATCAATTAAGACAATTCTATAACAGTCAGACAGCACTTATAGAGCTATTAAGATGTTCAAATCTGTCACAGGACAGCAATGGGTTCTGGAGAGAAAAACCACAGACTCCCCAGAGAGTCAGAGCTCCTGGTTCTGAGCCACTTGCATGCTCATTCTCAATTACTTATTCAACTTTACGTTTGGCTATTTTAGCAGCTCATTGATGCAGTAAGAGTTGGATTGGAGCGAGGAATGGGTCTACAGGGAAAATGTTGAACCAAATTGGCACTAATATTCTGGCATCATGGGCAGCTTTTTCCAGTCGGTGTGCGGGGGCGGGGCCCGCTCACCGAAGCGTAAAATGATGCGGGATAATGTTGGGCGTGCGTCCCGACGTCTCCCCGCATCATTTAGATTTTCAGTTCAGCGGGCGCACAGCTGACTCGGCTGCGCACCCGCCGACCTGTCAACGGCCTATTAAGGCCATTAATAAAGTAATTGCAATGATTAATGGACCTGCCCGTCGAACCTTAAGGTTGGCAGGCAGGTGAAGAGCCCAGGTAGCATGAAACCTCATCCACGGGCGGGATGAAGGTTCATGAGGGATTTTAAAATTTCAGAATATTTTAAAATAAAAGTAATGGACATGTCCCAGCTCATGTGACAGTGTCTCATGAGGGGACAAATCAGGAAAATATTTTCTACTCTTTAAAAATTTTTTATAATTTCCAATGATCTCCCTGAGGCAGCTCTTTGCCTCAGGGAGACCTGTGCACTCTTTTACATGCATGCACGAACATACAGGATTAGAATGGTCCTTGTGGTCCATTTGTCCAATCCTAGCGTTTAAGAAATATCACATACCATAATACCTCAATATACCTATCAAGTTTTCTACAGGTACATATCTAACTCTTTCTTGAATATTAACCAGCTTTTGCGCAAATTAATCAAACCTAAACTGCCTTTTAACCTTCCTCTTTTACATTTGAGGCAGGCTGTGTCATCACTACAGAAACCTGGGATTATGTGAAACATTCTCATGCTTTTCTTGTTTATATGTTTTATAAATAGCAAGCTGAAGGCAGAGATAGAGAAAGCTGTAACCTAGGGCAATTAGGAGTGAGGTTAAGCAGGATATTGAAGAAAGAATAAGAAAAAAAAGGACAAGGGAACTATAGAATGCTGCACAATTAGGTAATCGAAATTGCAGAAGTGCAAAACATGGCTTTGTGGTTATCTAACATCTGATCACTAAATCAATGCCAAACTTTTATTGGCCAAGAGATTGATATGAAGAACTCTGATGCCCCATTGCACCATTTTGTACTTGAGGACACCCTGCCACTGGGCGAAAGTTATCTATCCTGTCCAGATGATGCCTTGTGTTGACTGGGAAAGTGTTGCCCACTGCAAACATAAGGGCT
The DNA here is from genome assembly GCF_017639515.1 of Carcharodon carcharias. Taxonomy (NCBI): domain Eukaryota; kingdom Metazoa; phylum Chordata; class Chondrichthyes; order Lamniformes; family Lamnidae; genus Carcharodon; species Carcharodon carcharias. The sequence continues at coordinate 60,919,008 of NC_054472.1, read as the reverse complement.
GTCACTTGCTTGATATATGTATGCACTACTGACTGCCTGATGTGACAGCTGTTTTCTAGAAGGATCTGATAGCATGACAGACTCATGCTGTGGTAACTTTCCTTTCCAATAATCTAATCCAAATATTGTGTGCAGGTCATGTGCAGCAAATAGTACAACTCTGAGATAGCCTGCCTTGAAAATAGGAGTTAGGGAAGGCAGCTCTGTTTTGACACATTTAAATGCATTTGGAGGCTTCCATAAAGCAAGGTTAGTAATGGGTGTGGCAAATGTCTTCAGCTTTGTTGCACCTGCATCTGTTGGCCCCTTACAAACTCCTGTCCCTCATCTCAGAACCCCCAAAGGAATTTCATTCTTATCAAGGTTGCAACATCAAAACCATCAGTAGTAAATAATTAAGCAAGGTAGTGGTGGGAAAATACAGAAAGTACAGAAGTGGAAGACTGCCCAGGAAAGCCATTTAACACATGGAGCAAAAAGAGAATAAAACATAAAGCTTTGTCAAAAATCAGTTGGGGGAGCTTCATGGTTTTTTTTCGATAGGGAATGGATGGAGCTGTGTGGAGGTTTATGGGTAATAATGGCCCGTAACTTCTGCGCTCCCCAGCATCGGATTTGGGGATGCGCTGGGGAATCCCTCTTGAAATTCAAAGGTAAGGGTTTGTACGACAATTGCCCAGAAGTGCACACACCCTCTGGACAAATACACTACGCTGTGTACCATCCGAAAAAGAGTTTTAAAATGCAAACTTCGGATGGTTCCACCTGAGTTATACCAATAGTTACCCAGGAACAGCTAGAAGAATTAAAATCTCTTTTAACTTCTGGGTAACTATTGTAAAGACCCAGACCGTACCCACAGGACTCCCCCCACCAACTTCCGACAATCCGACCTCACCCCCAAGCCAACCTCAACACCCCTGACATTGGATCCCTGCCCCCGACCTCAGACCGCCCCCTGCAACCCCAGATCCCCCACCCCCCCCGACCTCTGGAACCCCGCCCCAATGATCCCCCCAACCTAAGGACACCCCCAACCCCCAAATCCTATCCAGTTACTTAAGGCACTTACCTTCCCCTTGGCCTGTCAATTTTCCTGGCCCTTTAAACTTACCCGCTTTACGGCAGCAAGGGCTGTAAAAAAGGGGGAGTGGCCTCCTTGAATACACTGGATCTACACTTCACAAGGGCCTGTGAGGATTTTTTCGATGCAGGCCCCAAGCAGCTTTGGTGAACAGAAGTGTCAACGTTATTTTCAAGACCGGGGCAGAATGTTCGGGTCAGTGAGCGGGTCTGGGGCCTGCTCGCCGATGCATCAAAGTGATGTGCGGTGACATCAGGTGTGCTTCCTGACTTCACCGCACGTCATTCAGATCTTCAGTTCGGCAGGTGTGCAGCAGAGTCGGCTGCCCGTCCACTGAACTGTGAAAAGCCATTTAAAAACTAATTAAAATAATTAAATGAGCTGCTCGTCCAACCTTAAGGTTGGCAGGCGAAGAGCCCAGGCAGCCTTCGCATTTATCATGAAACCGCATCCACGGGCGGGATGAGGTTTCATGAAGGTTTTTAAAGTTTAATGAACATTTTTAATAAAATTCGTTGACATGTCCCAGCTCATGTGACACTGTCACATGAGGGGACATGTCTTAAATTTTTCTTTTCTCTATTAAAATTTTCCAAAATCAAACTAATCTCCCTGAGGCAGCTTTGTGCCTCAAGGAGATTTCTGCGGTCTTTCGCACACATGCGCAAAAGAGCACAGGCTCCGACTCAGCCGACTCACCCTGCCCGCACAAGGAGTGCTCAGCCTTAATTGGCCCGCCCACATAAAATGGCGGCACGCAGCCAATCACGGACAGTGATCAGCTACGTGCCTGCCACACCCGCTCCTGTCCAACACCCCCACCCCCGCTATGGGGAGAAAATTCTCCCCCGGGTAAGTAGGCATTTATTTCTTCTAATTTCTGGGGCCAGCACTTTCCAACGCTAGTCAGAAGTTGCGGCCCAGTGCGTCTCAGTGATCTGTGCTGGAACCTGTTTTGGTTTCTATTAACAAAAAATAATTTGTATATAGGCACAAAGCTATATCAAAGTTTGTTGATGGTAGCAAATTAGGGAATACTGTATAATGTCAAACTTGACTGAGTGGTAGCACTCTTTCTTGGAGTAATAAGGTCATGGCTTCAAGCCCTGTTACAGAGACTAACGTACATAATCACGCATCATTACAGTACTGAGAGAAAGCTGCAGGATGTGTCATCGTTCAGTCAAGGTTTTTACCCAAGTGGGTTTTCCCTCTCAAGTGAAAATAAAAGATCCAATGGTACTATTTAAAGATGAACAAGGGCCACAATTCATTGCTCAACCAACACAACTGAAATAGATTATCTTGTCTTGTTTATGCCTGTGAGACATTGTGGCTCATAAAATAGCTATTTTATTTCTCTGCATTGAACACGCTGATAAAATAAAAGTTGCTACATAAATGCATAATACAAACTTGAGTAAGTACTGAAAGAGGGCAAAAACAAGTTAGTAGAGTGGGCATGTAGGCAATAATGCAACTCAATATTGAAAAATGTGAAGTAAAGCACTGAGAATAAAATAAAATGAAGTGTACACTTTAGGAGTAAGATACTTAACATAACAGAGGAACAGAAAGATCGAGGGGTCCAGGTACATGGATCTTTCAAAGTGGAAGTGCACATTTCAAAGATTCAAAAAAAAATTGGTATTCTGGATCTATGCATCATGACATTGAATATAAAATAAAGGAAGTGATGTTGAATTTGTGTAAAACATTGGTTATCCACAATTTGATTATTTTATGTAGTTCAGAAAGATAGGGGAGATTGAAGATCGGCGTGCAAATCTTTGAAAGGTTGTCAGGGGTAAAAAGTGAAAGATTGTTTCCACTGATTGGCAAATCAATAATCTCTGGATTTGATGAGGCACCGTTACTGGATTGCCAGTGAGACAGAGGGCTGAATTTACCCAGAATTGCACCAAGTGCAGTAGCAAGTGGGTAAAATGGAATTCTACCCGCCGATGAAAATGGTGGGATTTCATGCCGTATCTTCCAGAGTCTGCCTCATTATTTATTCACTCCCGTGAAACAAGCAGTTTCCATGGTGGGCAGGCTCTCATTCACCCGCTCACCATCACCCGGCTGTTGCATCACACTGGCCGCCATCTTTAAAAGGCAGCCGCTAGCAAAGCGCTTATCGCCACCAGCTCACCACTGCTGCCTGGGAGACATAGCCAGCAAAGGAAGAAATCCTACAGCCCCCTGCTTCAACAACGGATCCCTCAAGTGACTGCTGGATGCTGTGGAGGCCCCCCGGGGTGTGCTCTACCCCCGTTCTGGCCACAGGATGGGTAGCAATGTCACCAGCCCGGCTTGGGAGACAGTGGCAGCAGCGGTGATCAACGCCAATGCCCTTCTGAAGATGACAGCCACCCCAGTGTCGCAAAAGGATGGATGATTTCCTTTGTTCCGCCAGGGTAAATCACTCTTTTCAACACCCCCTACTTACACATTCATAAACCCATCACACATCCACATGGCCCTCACTCACTGCCAGTACAAGAGACATCACCATTCACACTTTCACACACACTGTCATTGTCCTCATCCCATCCATGGGACTGTTCACCACCCATACTGGCCAGGCATACTTATCATCTGGCCCGGCAGGTGTCCTGATACACTCTCCCCATCTCTATCCATGCAGGACAAACTGCCTCACAACAGGAGGGAAAGGTCGCAGACAGGTGGAGGGATGCTGGAAATCAAAGTTCTCACAGAATTTGAAAACAGAGCCATCCAGCTGGCTGGCGATGACCAGGACCGGTCATGTGCTGATGGTGAGGTCGGCTGTGCTCTACCAAGTGAGGATCCAACAGTGCAACATCCATCAGAAAACCTTGCTATGAGTGATGTGCCCACTTTCACAAGCCACTGCCATGCACTAATTATCTCCCCTTGCTTTCGCAAGCATATCTGGAAAGCAGCAGACGGAGTCCTCGACCCAGAGGCCCCAAGCAAGCTCCAAAGAAACTTCCAAAGAGGAATCTGAAGGCATCCTCTCTGAAGTCCTGTCACAGTGCTCGACCACACCCTCCACCAGCGCAGAGACACACACCTCGGTGAGACCTAGCTTTAGAATAGCCTCAGCATCAAAATCTGGTGAGCACAGTGCATTTTCTGATCCACAGCATGCAGGGGCAGGGACTTCCCAGGTCCCCGACACTCGGAGGACTGCTGGAGGCTAGAATGTTGCTGAGTCCGAGTCAGAAGATGAGCCTCTGGATTCAGTCATGTCACAGTTGCTGGGGCTACAAAGGCAAGCTCGGGGACATCAGGAAGGGATGGCAGCTGCACTCCTCAGATTGCAAGGCATGATGGAGGAGTCTGTCTGCTTTCAGTCTGAGGTGATAGCACCAGCATTGCAATGCACCGAGGTCAACACTGGCCAGATGGTGGCCGCCATGGAGATCTTGGTCATGGATGTCACTCCTGTGCTGCTGTGCGGGCTTAACTCCATTGCTGATGCCATAGTTGGCCTCCAGCAGTGTATAGGTGAGAGGGGTACTGGGCATCTCCATCTCACCCCAGCTACCCCTTCCACTCACGGAGTCAACCAGGGGCCCTCAGGCACCCATAGAGAGGAGGATCAGCAGGTGTGGGAGTGACCGACCCATCTTATTCCCCTCTTCCTGTGATCTCTGCGGATCCAGCTTCACAGGCCAAGAAAGGTGCCACTGCCCTGAAAGAAGGCCAGGGCCCTCCAGAAGACACCCTTTCAACACAGATAGGGCACAGTCAACAGGCTGCCTCCAACTCCACTGTGGATGTCCGGGGAGCACCAAAACCTAACGGCAGGGTTAGAACTAAGGAGAATTAGTTACACAGCCTGGGCATGGTTATTAATCACTTAATAATGTTCACTATTGTCAATGATCTCCCAAGAATGTCTCCCTGCCTGTGGCTCCTTGTTCTGATGAGCAGTGTTTTTGTCACTCAGATGTGAAACCTTTCTGCACAAGATAAAAAGCATTTGTCTCAGTCCAGGACCTTTTCCCTGTGTTTTGTGCAGCCTTCTGGCCACAGTGATGGTCCAGCCTCACAAGCCCTGGAAACATTACTGATGCCTGCACCTCAATGGTGCTGGTCATTGCTGCCAGAATGTAGTGGGCAGGAGCCACAGGGTTCTCTCATTCTCTCTGTGTGCTCTCAGCACCTTTAAGGTGGGGCTGGTCCCCATCACACCAGCATCTGTGACCAGCGATGCTGTGCACCAGCTCCTGAAGAGCTGAGGTGCTGAAGGCAGACACAGCATCAGATGCGTCTACAGTTTCATGGCTGTGTCTCTGAGATGGCCTTGATCATGGAGAGCAAGTGAGCTGCCCTTGGCCAGACAGGAGTCAGACATTCTCAGAGGCCATGTGAGGACCGGTAGAGTGTCCTCACTGCACGTTGTCATCATCCTCCTGCGATCGTGTGGCTATTAGGGCTTCCACTGCATCTCCATGACAGGAGCATTCTCACAGAGGGTATTGGCACTGAGGTAAGCCAGGCTGGAGTCAAACGTTCACAACTGCGATGTGAGGATCTACAGGGACACCTCACTGCATGTCGTCATCATCCTCCACAAATCTGGCAGCTATGAGGGCCTGCCAAGTGCACTTGCCTCATCTGGCCAGTGCGAGAGCCTCACCCCGTCATTGTCACCACCAAGGACCCCCTCACCTTCAATTCCATCAGAGGAGGCATGCAGCTCCTTCATCTCCTCCTCAGCCAGCTCCTCTCCCTGTTGCAGCACCAGGTTGCAAAGGGCACAGCAGACAACGACGATGTGCGACACCCTCTGTGGACTGTATTGCAGGGCTCCACCAGATCGATCCAGGCACCAGAACCGCATCTTCAGCATCCCAATGGTTTGCTCCACCAAGTTGCGAGCTGCAGCATGAGCCTCGTTATAGCGTTGCTCTGCTGCAGTCTGAGGTCGCTACACGGGTGTCATCAGCCACAGCCTCTGCCCAAGGAGCCAATCCTGCAGCCTCTGTGGACCGTGGAAGACTGCAGGGATCTGCAAGCGACTGAGGATGTAGGAGTTGTGCACAGTCCCTGGAAACCTGCCGGATGCGTTTCTGGTGCTCGCACACCAGCTGCATGTTCAGTGAGTGGAAGCCCTTGGGGTTGATGAAGTCACTGAGTGTAGTGATGGAGACCCGAGCACCACATGAGTGCAGCCAATCGCACCCTGCACCTGTGGGAATCCCGAGATCAGGGTAAATCCAATCGCCCTTGCATTCTGGCTGACCCAGTCCCGGGCAAAATGCACAAAGTTGTTGCCATGGAGAAGGTGTCATCTGTGACCTCAGGGATGCATTTGTGGATGGCGGATTGTGAAATCCCACAGAGGTCACCTGTGGAGTTCTGGAAGGAACCACTGGCATAGAAATTGAGCACCATAGTCACTTTCACAGCCACTGGCAGTGGATGCCCTCCTTGTCCCCTTGGCGCCAAGTCCTGCAGTAAGTGGCAGATGTGAGCCTCCAGGTCCCTAGACATGCGCAGTCGTCGGCGACACTGGTTCTCAGTCATCTACAGGAATGACAGGTGGCATCTATAGACCCTGGGTATCGCTAAGTGCCGACCAGCCACGGCTCGCTGTTGCTCCTGGGCAGTGTGTCCCGGAGCCCCTGCTGCCCCTTCTTCATGAGGTTGCTGCTCCTGCCTTTGCACCACCAGGAGCCTCAGTCACTCCCTCCTCCATCTTCTACGCTCTCTGTAGACTATCAGGCATACAGCTGGTCACCAGGATCCATGATTACTGACATGGTCCTCCTGCAGCATGAAAGAGAGAAAGACGTGGTTATCATGGCTGTACTTAGCACCTTTCCTGGCCCTTTGTGACTACCCCTTAACGATTCCCGGAGAGTGCTGGTCACCCCTCGGATGGCCAGAGATGAGTGCACTGCTTGGCTGCCTTGTCAACCTGTGACATGGGGAGCATTGGTCCAAACCAGAATGCTGAGATTGCAAGGAGCTGTGAGCATCTCCAGCAGTGACTGCAAATGGCCAGCGTTGGCAAGGAGATTGTACAACGTGTGCAGTCCAACTGCTCTGTGATCCAATAAAGTGGTGGCGGACTCGACGTCTGTGCCGGGGTTGGGGAGGTGGGGGTGGGAGGTAAGTTATGGAGCACTTGGTGGCCCTTTGGCACCTCCGTGTTGCTTGCATGGGCAGGCAGGCTAGGAGCCTGACCCCAATCATCTAACTATTGCTGCGTCTGATCTGTCTCAGTTGCAGAGACACGGTCAGTTTATACAGGTGTCCCTAACGCGTGGCCACTCCCCTCACTTACCCACCCCCACCTCGATTGCCTGTGTGCAGGATGCAGCACCCGGGCAGCACTTGACCCCCTCACCACCCCCTCAGCAGTCGCCTCTGAGGCTGGCCAACACTTGCCACCAGACACCCCACACCCCTTAGCAGTCGCCTCCGGGCCCAGGCATCAGTTTTCCCTGACCCCTGGCGTCCCTGAGGCCTGGAAACAATGGGCGAGCTGTGGAAAATGCTACTGCTCACTCACCTCAGTTCCCCCAAAGTGAAGGCCATCAAGTTGCACATTGCCTGGGTGCTGTTGTGAAACACATCGGCGTGCTTTCTTACCGATGTGGACGGATGATACAGTGGGGTACCAAAAGCCTGGCGGGATGGCCTTTTAATTATATGCTAATGTATTACAATTACCTCCCCACCGTCCGATGACAGGAAACGTGGCCTGCCATTGGCAGGCTGAGCAGAAGATCGTGACTTGCCTTCCCACAGTCGTGAAATGTGTCCTGCCATATTTGCACGCACTCCACCTATCACGCCCGCCGCCAGCGGGCTCGGAAAATTCCGCCAAAGAATATGAAGATAATTTCTACCTTTGCTGATAGCCACAGAAAAATGACGGAGTGAATTACTGCCTGCTATAGATCTCATCTGATTTAATTTCCATTGTTTACTGTGCAAGGTAAAAATGACCCTCTATAGCATTATTAAGAAGCAAACTTGGTAAGAGAGAATATAAAAAAACTATTTGGGAAATGGCCAAGCACATGTGATTGGAATAGATGGTTTCAAACAAAGAGGTAACACCAACACAGGCTCAATGGACTGAAAAATCTCCTTCTGTTGTGTAATTTTCAGGATTCTGTGAATACTATAAAAACTGAAGCTACTGCCTCTGAGAAAATTTTGCACATCAACTAAACAATGATTTTACTGCAGGCTTCATTTCTAACACAATTACAAAAAGGTTATCTCAGTAGTAACCCCATTGGATATAAAACCATAAGTGCTTAAAGGAATGGTTGAGAGATCCAGACCATCTCAGAGGATGGTTATGTATCATAAGTTGCTTTTAGAATTATTTACAATAATTTCAATTGGATTTCGCTGCCTGAATATTATCAGTTTTATTCCCTTAGTCCATTGTAACATGATGCTCCAGTTTGTTGATTTTCTTTTTGTAGTTGAAATGTTTTGGCAAGTCTTCAGTAGCCCACTGGCATTCTATGTAAACACAATCGATCACCAGTATTATTTCTCTGCACATAACAGGCAAGAATAAAATCTGAATCAGCGTTAGGCACTGCTTTTGAGTTTTTTCACAGTTATACTGTGTGCGGCACGCTGCAGAATAATTTGTTCTTTATTGGAAGAAAATCAGATGCAAAGTTTGCACAATACAGACATACCACTGCCTCTTTATTCACTGGCTTCAGCCTTTAACATAAAGGCCTTGAGATGATAATGTGGAAAACTAGTTCACGAATGCTTAACACAATAGTCGAAATTCCTTTCCATTTTAGTGGAGGTATGAAGTTGCTTAAATAAATGAATAAATGCCTCAACCTCAATAGAGGAGTGAGTAAAATGGGACAAGCATGTTAATTTTTTCCCAGGATGTATTGACACAGCCAAGTCCTTCGGTTGTCTACTTGGGAAGAAAAATGCTAATATGACCAAAAGCAATCTATCCCAGAATTAAAAGCAAAATACTGTGGATGTTAGGAATCTCAAATAAAAACAGGAAATTTTGGAAATACTTAGCAGGTCTGGTGACATCTGTGGAGGGAGGTACAGACTTAACATATTGAGCAAATTGAACTGAATTAGAAGCCTGAACTGTAGTTGTCTTGAAGAACATAGAACTTCACTTTCCAACAGTTAATTCAAGGTGCTCCTATAAATTGTAGCAGGTGAGAAAGACATAGGAGCAGAAGTAGGCCATTTGGCCCATTGAGTCTACTCTGCCATTCAATGAGATCATGGCTGATCTGATAATCCTCATCTCCACTTTCCTGCCTTGTCCCCAAAGCCTTTGATTTCCTTACTGAATTAAAATCTGTCTATCTCTGCCTTGAATATACTTAACAACCTAGCCTCTACAGGACTCTGTGGTAAAGAATTCCAAATTGACTACCCTTTGAAAGAAGAACTTCCTCCTCATCTCAGTTTTAAATGGGCACTCACTTACTCTGAGATTATACCCTCTGGTCCGAGGCTCTCCCACAAGGGGAAACAACTCCTCCACATCTACCTTATCCAGCCCCGTGAGAATCTTATGTGCTTCAATAAGGTCACCTCTCATTCTTCTAAACTCCAATGAGTACAGGCCCAACCGACTCAACCTCTCCTCATAAAAAAATACCTCCATACCCGTGGTCACCCAGTGAACCTTATCCGGACTGCCTCCAATGCCAGTATATCTTTCCTTAGATAAGGAGACCAAAACTTTTCACAGTGTTCTAGGTGTGACCTTGTATAATTTTAGCAAGACTTCCTTATTTTTATACTCCATTCCCTTTGAAATATAAGCCAACATTCCATTTGCCTTACCTATTACCTGTTGAACTTGTATTTTTTTTGGGGGGATTCATGCACAAGGACTCCCAAATCCCTTTGTGTTACAGCCTTCTGCAGTCTTTCTCCATTTAAATAATATTCAGCTCCTCTATTCTTCCTGCCAAAGTGCATAATCTCACATTTTCCCACATTATACTGCCAAGTTTTTGTCCACTCACTTAACCTGTCTATATCCCTCTGTAGACTCTTTGTGTCATCCTCACCACTCGCCTTCCCACCTATTTTTGTGTCATCCACAAACTTGGTGATAGTACATTCACTTCCCTCATCCAAGTCATTAATATATATTGTAAATGACTGAAGCCCCAGCACTGATCTCCGTGGCACTGCACTAGTTACAGGTTGCCATCCCAAAAATGCCCCCCTTATCCCAACTCTCTGTCTTCTATTAGTTAGCCAATACACTTTCAAGCTAATATACTATGGGCTCTTATCTTATTAAGTAGCCTTATGTGTGGTACCTTATCGAACGCCTTTTGGAAATCCAAATATGTTACATCTACTGGTTCCCCTTTATCTATCCTGCTTGTTACCTCCTCAAAGAATTCTAATAAATTGTTAGGCATGATTTCCTGTTCATGAATCCATGCAGATTCTGCTTGATTAGATTATGTATTTCTAAATGCTCTGCTATTACGTCCTTTATAATAGATTCCAACATTTTCCCAATGACAGATATTGAGCTGACTGGCCTACAGTTACCTGTTTTTTGTCTCCCTCCCTTTTTGAATAAGGGTGTTACATTGGCTGTTCTCCAATCCTCTCGGGCTTTTCCAGAATGTAAGGATTCTTGGAACACTATCTCTATAGCTACTCCCTTTCATATCCTAGGATGCAACCCATCAAGTCCAGGGAACTTATCAGCCTTTAGGCCCATTAGTTTCCCTAGTACTTTTCCTCTAGTGATAGTTATTGTATTTATTTCCTTCCAATCTTTTGCCCCTTGATTATTTAGTGGTTTTGGAATGCTATTAGTATCTTCTACCATGAAGACTGAAGCAAAGTATTTATTCAACTCCTCTGCTATTTCCTGTTTACCCATTATTATTTCCCCAGTCTCATTCCCCAAGGAGTCTAAGTTCACTTTGGCTTCTCTCTTCCTTTTTATATATTTAAAGACGCTCTTACTGTCTGTTTTTACATTACTTGCTAGTTTACCCTCAAAGTTTATTTTCTCCTTCTTTATTTTTTTTTGGTCATCTTTTGTTGGTTTTTAAAACTTTCCCAATCCCCTGGCTTACCATTAATCTTTGCCACATTGTGTGTTTTTTCTTTCAATCTGATACTGTCCTTAACTTCCTTGGTTGACCATGGTTGGTTTATCCCCTTCCTTATTTCTTCTTCTTCACTGGAATATAACTTTGCTGAGAGTCATGAACTATTTTCTTAAATATCTGCCATTGTTCATCAACCCTCTTTTCTGCTAAACTGCTTTCCCAGTCCACTCCAGCCAACCCTGCCCTCATTCCATATTAATTACCCCTATTTAAGTTTAGCACAGATGTTTCTGAACTAAGTTTCTCACTCTCAAACTGAATGCTAAATTCTACCATACTATGGTCACTGTTTCCTAGGGGATCCTTTACTCTGAGATCATTTATTAACCTGCCTCATTACATATTACCAGATCCAAAATAGCCTGGTCCCTGGTTCGATTCACAACATATTATTCCAAGAAACTGCTCTGAAAACACTTTATGAATTCTTGCTCATTGTTACCTCTGCCAATTTGTTTTTCCCAATATACATGAAAATTAAAGTCACACATGATTAATGTACTGCCTTTTTTACATGCCCTCATGCCCTCATTATCTCCTGATTTATTCTCTGTCCTACAGTATAGCTAATGTCAGGGGGCCTATAGGCTACTCCCCCCAGTGTCTTCTTCCCTTTGTTATTTCTTACCTCCATCCATATGGATTCTACATCTTCTGAACCAAGATAATTTCTTGCTATCGTACTTATTTCATCTCGTGCTAAAAAGGCTACCCAACCACCACCCTTTCCTTATTGCCTGTCCTTTCAAAAAGGCACATACCCCTGTATATTTCCAGCTTTGATCTCTTTGTAACCATGTCTCCATAATAGCTATGAGATCATACCCATTAACCTCTATCTGTGACGTTAATTCATTTATTTTGTTCAGAATACCACGTGCATTTAAGTAAAGAGCCATTCATTTGCCTTTTTCCATTCCTTCCCTCTTTGACCCTATTTGTTGTTGATTTTTTATGTTTGTACACTCTGTCCCTTCCTGTCCCTTTCCTAAAGAAAATTGAGTTGTTAATGACCTTAATTGGCCTCTTAATTGTCGGCCGGTGCACTTCCGACTTTTGCGTGTGCCCGCCAACCGAAATATTGCGCAAGTGCAGGATGATGTCGGGACACTCACCCGGTGTCATCTCACGCAATTTCACACCAGATCGAGTTAGGAGCGTACCCGCCCGATCAGCATAAAATTCTGCTCCAGGGGTTGTTGGCCACGGACTTTCATGATGTGGTCAATCAGGTTGACAGTCAATTTGCTAATCCTTCCAATTTGCCCGTGGCAGGCGGTATGAGTGGGGGAAATTCCTGGTCAGCCATTACTGACAACTTGCCTTGCCAGCACGTCAGTATATGAAACCCCTCATGACAAAGAAATGAGGAGAATTGCATCCAACATTGGATGAACAAAGCTGAAGAGAAGAAAAAATATCATTAAGTGCACCAAAAAACATAAAGCTAACAATGAGTTACACCAGATAGTGAGTAAATGATTATACAATCGTGATTAAATCAACACAAAGTATCACTTTATAAACAGTGGTTAGCATCCCTACCTCTGAGTTAGGAGCCCTAAGCTCAAGCCAAACTGGTTAATTACCAACCTGCAAATCCTTCCAACATATTCCAATGGCAGGCGGTAAGGTCGAGAGAAATTTCTGGTCAGCCATGTGATTAAAGAAACTTGCAGTCTCTACTGTCACTACCTATAACCCCAGACCAAAAAGTGCATGTTACTACAGCAACTCAGACTCCCTGAAATGATCTGTAGCACACCATCACTATATAAATTTTCATTAACTTTCATATTATTAGGTTTTGTCTTGATTTCAATGATGACAATAAAGTGTTACAGACAAATCACCTATAGGCCTTGATTGGAGCTGACATGATGTAAAATTTTATTGCCAGTGCACGTTCAATCAATGAAAACCTTGGCATTGCCTTTTAAATTTGCAATAAAAAGAAAATATAAAAGGACATGAAATATGGTACAAGTTGCATGTCAACCACATACTAAATTCTAATACTTTGTAGTCTGTGAATTTCCATGAAGTTTATTTTTTCATATTTCATTTTGAATGAGCTATGCCCAAGAAACATATTTCATCCTAATCTTGAACACAAAAGTCACTGTGAACACTTATATCAGAATCAGTTTCCCAAAGCTACAGTTAGATTATATCCTGCTTTGTAATAAACACAAAATGTGAAACAATTTGATTGACTGCTACTTATTTATTTGAGCATTTGCACAACCTACTAAATTTCTGCTGAATATGCAGAGTAATATGAGCACAACAGCATATCTGGAGAAGTAATCATTCAATAAATGTTGAGGAAAAACAACTCTGTTGGTTACATTTACAAAGAAAAAAAGTATTTATGTGACATTTTCAATAGCCAAAAGAGCATTTGTTTTCTTCTCAATAATTATGCTTGTGTGGTTTATTTAATTGAAGACATAGAAACATAGAAAATAGGAGCAGGAGAAGGTCATTCGGCCCCTCGAGCCAGCTCCATCATTCAATATGATTATAGTTGATCCTCCATCTCAATGCCATACTCTCACTCTCTCCCCACACCCCTTGATGCCTTTACAGTCCAGAAATCTATCCATTTCCTTCTTAAATATATTCAGTGACTTGGCTTCCAAAGCCTCCTCTGGTAGAGAATTCCATAGCTTCACCACCTCTGAGTGAAGAAATTTCTCCTTATCTCAGTCCTAAATGGTCTACCCCATATCCTGAGACTATGATCCCTTGTTCTAGATCCTCCCCCACTGTACCCCCGCCCCGCTCCCCCCCCCCGCCCCCGCAGCAAGAGGAGATATCATCCCTGCATCCAGTCTGTCCATCCCTGTCAGAATTTTATATGTTTCAATGAGATCTCATCTCATTCTGCTAAACTCCAGTGAATACAGACTTAGTCGGCCCAATCACTCTTCATATGACAATCCTGCCATCCCAGGAATCAATCAGGTGAACCTTCGCTGCACTTCCTTTATGGAAAATATATCCTTTCTTAGGTAAGAAGAGCAAAACTGCACACAATATGCCAGGTATGTTCTCACCAAGGCTCTGTACAGCTGTAGTAAGACATCCTTGCCCCTGTACTCAAGTCGTCTCACAATGAAGGCCAACATACTGCTTGCTGCACCTGCATGCTTGCTTTCAGTGATTGGTGCACAAAGACACCCAGGTACCTTTGTAAATCAACAGCTCCCAATCTATCACCACTTAAATAATGCTCTGCCATTCTGTTTTTCCTACCGAAGTGGATAACTTCACACTTATCTACATTATACTGCATCTGTCATGTATTCGTCCACACACTCAACCTGTCTAATTCACCTTGAAGCCTCTTAACACCCTCTTCATCACTCACATTCCCACCTAGTTTTGTGTCACCAACGAACTTGGAAATGTTACATTTGGTTCCCTCATGCAAATCATTGATATATATATTGTGAATAACTGGGGCCCAAGCACTGATCCCTGCGGTACCCCACTAGTCACCACCTGCCACTCCGAAAAAGACCCAGTTATTCTTACTTTCTGCCTCCTGTCTGCTGACCAATTCTCAATCCATGCCAATATATTACCTCCAAACCCATGTGCTTTAATTTTGCACATTAACCTCTTATGTGGGACTTTATCAAAAGCTTTCTGAAAATCCAAATACACCACCCAATTGTTCTCTCTTATCTATTCTTCTAGCTACATCCTCAAAAAACTCCAGCAGGTTTGTCAAATACAATTTCCCTTTCATAAATCCATGTTGACCTCGTCTGATCCTGTTGATATTATCTAAGTGACCTGTCATCCTTTATAATAGAATCCAGCATTTTCCCTACTACTGATGTTAGGCTAACCAGTCTGTAATTCATTGTTTTCTCCCTCCTTTCTTAAAAATGTTTATGTCAAAAGAGTTGAGTTGACTTCCATGGAAAGGAAAATTGGCTGGGTTGTGTAATGAGCAAACAATTCAATAACATCTATTTTACACCTCTGCCAAATTTGACATAGGGGCTCATTTTCACCTTCATTGTCTGCGGTAATCTGGTGGAGAAGATAAACTGCTCATTGTTTTACCTGCCCCATATTTATCCCATTAATCTCAATGGGATGAAAATTGAGCGAGTCCCAAGATGGGCAGGCAGTTTGTTGAAATTGAAAATTTGCTCAATAATTGCAGGTTTAAAAAAGGTCACAAAATTGACTAATGAGATTCTGAGATTTGCAGAAAAATGAAAAAAAAAAGGATGAATTTGCATTTGTGAGACTACAGTTGGAGTTTGCACTTTTGGGCAGCCATAATAGAAAGGATATTAGAAAAATAGAAAGTTCTAATGCAGATTAACTAAGATAATATTCAGAATCAACATTTTATGGTCCTGATGGAAGGCAGAAAACATTTAATAAAAATGTTCAAAATTGTGAAATAATTTGAAGGGGCAAATAGTGAACAAATTCTTCTATTTGCTGGTGAATCACAAGCACTGGAGCACAAGCTTTGTACAGGTAGTCTACATGGCCATTAGACCATCAAAATTAAGTCAAACATAACATTTAAGAGGTAATTAGATAAGCATTTGGGAAAAAATATGGAAGGGTACAGGAAAAAAGCACAGACATTAGACAAGCACGGGCACGATGAGCAAAATTATATGCTGTGTTGATGTTTCCATGCTCATGTGATTTTCAGATCTGAATTAGTGTCAATAAAGTCTACAAAACTTGTGCAGAAACAGAATTCAGACAGTGTTGTGCTGTCATCTGCTTCCTATATTACCAAAAAAGCAATTCAAAAGTTGTAAATGCTGCACTCTAGACATATCTATTATGGGGAGGTGGTGGTGTAATGGTATTAACAATGGACTGGTAATCTAGAGACCCAGGGTAATGTTCTGGGGAACCGCGTCCGAATCCCACCATGGCAGATAGTACAATTTGAATTCAATAAAAATTCAATTAGAAGTCTAATGATGACTATGAAATCATTGCTGATTGTTGTATAAACCCATCTGGTTCACTAATGTCCCTTAGGGAAAGAAATCTGCAATCCTTACCTGGTCTGGCCTACATGTGAATCCAGACCCTCAGCAATGTGGTTGACCTCTGAATGAGGGCAATTAGGGATGGGCAATAAATGCTGGCCTAGCCAGTGACACCCACATCCCATGAACAAATAAAAAAAGACTCTCCTAAAGCTTAATTCTTCTATCACAATTTGACCAAATGGTTAGCAGAAAATGGAACTGACTTTGATCTAAATATGAAACAAGGACTAGGAAACTCCTCAGAACTGCCTCCTCTCTGTCGGTGTTACTTCGCTAAAAATCCCAGTTGTTTGACTGCACTTTGACAGAGCGGGAGCATTTCTGAGGAACCTCTCAATGAAGCAATTCCTCACATAAAGATGTCATTAGTTCAAATAGTGCTGTCAGGTTTGTCTTTAACTATTCGGGTCCACTCAAAATTGATTTGAAGAGTTTAGAGGCTCGAAGGGGTATTCTGGAGAGGGAGAATTAAATAAATTATTGGCTGGGAAATTCCTCAGAGCTGCTCCTGCTCTACCAAAATTCTAATCCTGGTGCACTTCTGGCAAAGTAGTGTCAGCTGCCCAAAAGCAGCTCCAAGGAATTTCCTGACGTTGACACACTTTGCTGCTTTTGGAGTCGAAGTAAGACATACCGACACAATCCAATTATTCTTGGCCTGCTACCATAAACAGAGCACAATCTTAGCTTATGGTTGGCACAAAGTCAGCTGACAGATATATGTCAATAGATACGTCTTCATAGGCAAGGGTCAGGTTCAGTAAATATTGGCTAAATGGAAATTCTCATAGAAGGTTCATAGCTAACAGAGCGGCATAACAATGACTTAAGTGCTGACAACAATGAAAATATACAACGGTATTCATTAAGAAAATTTGCAGATTCACTCTATCTGTGCATAGATTAGCACAGACTTCTCTGTGCTGATTAAAGTGACAACGTCCTTCAACGTTTGACTCTGAATCCTTTCACAAGGCATCAGTGCAAATTAACAATGGGGCTGTCAAGGAATGCATCTAGCAGGTTTCTATTTTATAGGAAAGCCAAATTTGTCCACATTGGCATCACCCCCAGGTAGCTGAGGCACAAAGGCAAGGATGTCCACTGGATAGCTGATTTCCCAGAATGCAGACTGGCAAGATGACATGCATATGGCACTGAATGCACCAAGCAAGCAGGCACTGAATTGGTGAGCGTGTGATCTGGTAAGCTACCATTTCCAGAATATCCACGTGGTCTCTGATGCAGGGATGTGTCCTCACCTGTTGTTGCAAGGGCGCTAGAGGAGAAACTGATCAACTGCAGTGGCATCACCTCAGAATTAATATCCACCCACAATTCAAGAATCACCTGGGTGAAGAAGCTCAGGAAAAATAAATGCTCCATTTCCAAAGCAATTACCATAATCCATAAGTAACAAACCAGAAGATAATATCTGCCAAACAACACATTTATTTTAATTTACAGCCAGAAAATATAATGTGCCTATTCTTTCTTAGCATTGCACTTGTTCCTCATTCCATAACTGTGCTATTTGATCTTATATCATAGATGTGTGTCTTTGTGCTCCTGAGAACCTGTAACATGAGAGATGTATGGCTCTTCATGTTATATTTAAGACTGAGATAGCACTTGACTAATCACAGCTGACTCTTATGAAAGAGCCAATGCTGGCTGCGTCTCTGGAGGGTGCTCTTGGAACAACAAGAACTTATCTCCACCACCACGAACACACATTGAGGGGAAATTGCTGGAGTCCTGGCATTTGCTGCTGTCCTGTTAGAGCTCCAACCACTGTCAATCCACTCAACTTCGGTCCTAAGCCCTGCCCATTCTAGTCAGTTGGATGGCTGGTATAATGTCAGCCATCAGATGAATCCAGCCCTGAGACACAGCACTGGTCATGGTCTGGGAGCCATGATCAATCTGTCCCCAAATGAATCTTTAGTTGTGAGGTATGTGCTTCCATGGAGCTGGAGGGTCTGAATGGTCCCTTGGTCCTTATGCAGATGCCAATGCAGCTACCATTTCACGCATTGTCATCTGCAAGGAAGAGAAACCTTCTAGGATGGTATCATAAAAGGAGAAATGCAGCCTCAGCCGTCAGGCCTACATTCCAGCACACCCTGATAAACTGCCTTCAGAGTAAACATGTAGATTTAATATTCCTCCAGCATCCTTCTTCTGAGGCAGGTACCCATGAACTTTGAGCCCCACAGCTCTGAAGTCATCACAACATTCTCCTTTGCATTCACATTGAAGATGATACATCATCAAACTCCTCCCACAGCCAAAGACACGGCAAGTTCTGGTGCACAATTATTCTTCAGTATGATTGCTGGGATGTTTTCATGGCTCATAGCCTTTGCAGTATCCAGTGCCTTCAGCCATTTCTAGATATCATGTGGAGTGAATTGAATTGGATGAAAACTGGCATCTGCGCTGCTGGGGACCTCAGGAGGAGACCGAGATGGATCATCCACTCGGCAATTCTGGCTGAAGATGTTTGCAAATGCTACAGCCTTCTGAGGAGGAAACCAACATTAAACTGATTCAATTAGCACTAAATAAGTATCTGCTGTACATAAATAATAAATAAACAGTAATTACCAATTAATTTCAAATCAAACCAATTCATCAGCTAATTAATACGAAGCCTCAAGCGATTCTGTTAGCTCTCGATATAAATTACTGCTAATTAATAAATAAAGGTTTGAGATGGCATAACAAGTAATGTGTGGGACTGCGCTACATGGGAGGTGGTTAACAGCGAAAGTGTCCCAGATTGCTACATCTGCAATAATTACTGCTGGTTTGAGGCACTCCTGCTCAGAGTCTTTGAGCTGGAGTATGACTTAAAGACACTCCAATACATAAGGGAGGAAGAGGAACTTTTGGATAGTTTTGGACATGTCACATTTTAGAGGAAAGCACAGGTACAGGAAGAGGAGAGTGTGACTATTATGCAACAGGGTAAAGACAAACAAGTGGAGATAGAGAAGGAGGGCATTTTGACACTGCCCCTGTCCAACAATATACTTGCTATCGGTGATGATAAGAATTTAGGCCTTTTGGTGGACAGCCAGAAAACTAATCATGGAACTGTCAAGTAGGAATCAGTGCAAGGATAGCAATGGGTGGTGGGGGTGGAGTGAGGGGGGGGATGGAGTAGTGGAGTTGGAAGAGTAGAAAAGAAATGTTGTAGCCCTAATAGAATTGATAATTAGGGAGATAGATAGCTTCCTTTGCAGGGGAAGACCAGGAAACCGTACTGCCTACTTGGACCAACAGTATCTTGGAACAATGAAACAGGAACTTGGAAAGATAGAGGAAAATTGAGTTGATATGGTCTATATTGGGACAGTGGTACTGGGAAGAAAAGGGATCAGATCCTGCTCAGGGAATATCAGAAGTTAGGAAGCAAATTCAAGACAAAACAAAACCAAATGAATGGTAATCCCAGTGTTATGACCAGAGCCATGTGTTAATTAGCATAGGGATGTACAAATAAAGAAAGTGATTGCAATTGAAAGACTGGCATGTTGGCAATGGGGGGGGTGGGGGGGTGGGGGTGGAGGGGGGGGGTGGGGGTGGGTGTTCCAGTTCATGGGGCACTAAGACCAATACTGGGACTGGAAAAGGGAACCAGAGTGACAACAATGTCCAAACCAAAAGGATAAATAGAGTTGTGGGACTATAAACTAATCGGGCAGCAGGGAGGGATCTTGTGAAAATAATGTAATTCTGAAGATAAAAGAAATAAGGGATGAGAGTAAATGTTAGATCAAGGTAAGGAACAACAATAACATTAATGGCCAGGAAACAAACTCAGTTATAAAACAGAAGAATAAAAGGACTGTTAAGAAAAAGTAAAAAGAACGATAATTCAAGACAAAATAAATTGCCTGTACAGCATAAATGCAGCATCCAAAGTCAAACAAAAATAACTGGGAACATAAATTGGTAATGATTAACCAGATATAATAGACATATCTGAAATGTGACTACATACTGAACAGGTCTGGCAACTAAATATTGCAGATTTTACATGATCAGAAAGGATAGGGATGGAAGAAATAGATGGGGTTAGCTATACAAATTAGAAATAACATAATGTAGTAGAGAATAGGGACATAACCAGTAGAAGGTTAGAAACAGAATCCATATGGATTAAAATAAAAGACAAGAAGGGATTGATCATGCCAATAGGAGAATGCTATAACCCACCCCATAGTGGAAAAGAAGCAGAGGAAGAAATATCTAAGTAATCCTGTGAAATGAGTAAAAGGCATAGAATAATAATCATGGGAGATTTTAGCTACCCCCAAATAAAGTGAAAGTGGTACAGAGGAAGGAGATTGACAATGTCGACAGGATTCCTTTCTTATCCCAAAAAAGTCCAACAAAAAGAGAGAGCACGGTTGCATCTAGCACTTGGAAATGAAAGAGAATTGTTAAGAGAGGTAAGGTAATGAAAACATCTAGGAAATAGTGATCATCACTTCCTGAGGCTGATAATGATTGGCCTCCAACAACCACAACCATCATCCTTTGTGTTAGGTATGACTCCAAGCAGTGGAGAGTTTTCCCTTTGGTTCCCACTCATTTCAATTTTTCTTGGACTCCAACACTTGATCAAATGCTGCCTTATTTGAAGGGCAGTCACCCTCACCTCACCTCTTGAATTCAGGTATTCTGCCCATGTTTAGATCAAGGTCAGGAGGACAGGAACCGAGTGGCCCTGGCAGAACTCAAACTGGACATCAGTAAGCAGGCTATTGATATGTAAATGCTGCTTGATTTCTCTGGTGATGACATCCTCTGTCACTTTATTGTTAATTGAGAGTAGACTGATGCAGCATTAATTGGCCGAGTTGGATTTCTCCTGCTTTTTGTGGATAGTACTTACCTGGGAAATTGTCCACATTGTCGAATAGATGTTAGGGTTTAGCTGTACTGGAACAGCTTGGCACAGCTACTCCGGGGCACAACTCTTCAGTACTACTGCTGGAATATTGTCAGGGATCATAGTCTTTGACATATCTAATGCCTTCAGCCTTTTCTTGCTATCAAGTGGAGGGATATTATAATGAATTGACAGAGCAGGCAGGAAACAAGAAACGGATAAACTTTATTACAGAGAGCTTTTCAGGTGCTAAGTGTTCAATCAGGACTCTCGTCAGGAAGCCCCACCCCCTGGATTTCCCGCACTTACAGCTCAATGGTTGGAGCTTCCAAAAACATCACATGACCCCTAATAAACAGCAAGAGAGGCCATACCCTCAGTTACTACTGATATGAAAATAGAACAGCGGTGTGAAAAAAAACTTGGTGATCAATAGATTTCAGGAAAAATATTTTTGGCTAAAAAGCAAACAAAAAATAATAGCCAATAATGACATATCATACCAAAAAAGAGATGTAGAAAAATTGAAACTATGGGAAAGGTATGCACTAACTACATAGACCACACAGGAGACAATGCCAAAAGATAATATGAAAATACTAGAAAAAAAAGCAGAAAATAGGAAAGCAAAGAGAAACTACAAACTCAAATGATTAAGGGATAAAAAAGAAATAGTCTACCGACATATAGGGCAGAATTTTCCCTTTGGCGTGCAGGGGTGGGCACTGCGTGTCCGTGCGTAAAATGACACGCGGTGACATCGGACATTTCGCTGGCCAGATGTGCTTCCATCATTAATTAACAGGCCACTTAAGGCTCTTGACTCACCAATTGACGCCAATTTTTTGGTGCCTATGCAATCATCGGGTCAGCTCATGGACATAATGAGCAGGCAGGTAGGACACATTTGTATAAATCTCTTCCACGGGCGGGATAAGAGGGCTCACTGGGGTAGCGAGTGTGCACAGTCAAGTATTCATTTATGAAAGTTTTTGAAACTTGCCTGTGTGATCTGCAGTACTTCAAAACACATACCAACTGCATTTTCTGGACTCTTAACCTTCAGGTCAGCACTCTGCAATGAGGAATCTTTTCTGGGCCTGCAGGTTCAGGAAGCGCTCCCTCAGCCTGGGAATGGGAGCTGAACTGTCCACTGGGGCCAGCTCCTCTGAGGAGGAAGGGAGGGCTAAAAGGGGGAGGAGGTCAGGAGTGCACATTCAGAGCCCAGGGGAGCCACCTTTGGGGGGACAGGCACAGGCACAAGAGGTGCAGGGCCAAAGGGAAGTCCAAGGCGGAAGGAGCTGCAGAAGACGCCACTATCCTGCTTCCAGGGTTTACAGGCAGCAAAGCAGCTACCTCAATATGTCTGAGGTGCAGTGCCGAAGGAGGCTCCATCTCTCAAGGGAGACTGTCAACTATATCTGTCAGATGATGGGCCCTGAGATCTCCACTAACTGAGTGGGTGGACACCCCATGCCATTGGCTCTAAATGTCACAGCTGCCCTCAACTTCTATGCCTCTGCCTCCTTCCAGGGGTCGGTAGGTGATCTTTGTGGTGTCTCCCAATCAGTTGTCCACACTTATGTCAAGCAGATGACAGACGCTCTGCTAAGGCGTGCATTGACTTTCTTTCACTTCCATTGGGACCAGGCAAGCCAGACACAGTGAGCCAGAGGCTTTGCAGCCATTGCTGGCTTCCCCCGTGTCCAGGGTGCAATAGACTGCACACATTAAGGCGCCAGCAGGTGAGCCCAGTGCCTTCATCAACAGGAAGGGCTTCCACTCCACGAACGTGCAGATATTGTGTGATCACAGGATGCTGATTCTACAAGTCTGTGTAAGGTACCCAGGCAACTCCCACGACGCCTACATCCTCAGACGTACCCAGGTGCCGAGGCTCTTCACTGCTCCAGCCCGGCTTGATGGATGGCTGCTGGGTGATAAGGGCTATCCGCTCAGAAGGTGGCTCATGACTCCTCTCCGCCATCCAAGAACAGAAGCTGAGCAGCGCTACAATAGAAGCCAGGGGACCACAAGGGCTGTGGTGGAGAAAACCATCTCTCTTCCCAAGATGCACTTCTGGTGCCTGGACCGCTCAGGGGGCGCATTCTAGTAACCCACAGATCGTGTCTCAGTGATAGTGGTAGCATGCTGCGCTCTCCACAATCTTGCACTGGAAAAGGGGGATGCAGTGGACGATGAAGACATTGACGCAGTGGCTGAGGCTGCACACGATGAGTCCAGCAGTGAGTCCAAGGATGAGCAAGCACAGGGAAATGCTGAGGGGGTAGACGCTGACCCAGGCATACTTCAGGGAGGCAGGGACACCCGGGAGGCTTTAATCCAATGAGCCTTCAGGTAGCACATCACAGCTGGCTCACCAGGACAAGCTTGGGCTGTAGGCTCAATACTTGAGCCTAAGTGCAACATCAGCCAGGTTAGGAACAGTCACCAAGGGCCTTGTTAATAAAGCTGAATGTCCAACAAAGCGCTCTTTACAGTTTTGGAAACTATACAAATGCAGAAGAAAAGAGGCACCCTCAGCCATGGTGACATATCTGAATTTAATATGTCAAGCAAACCAATTTATTCCAAAAAATAGACACTAGTGTTACAAATCAAAACAAATCATAAGGACCTCATCACGGGCCAACTCAAAAGCACCAGTGATTAATCCGTGGAGTGACTAAGGTGCCTTATGTTTACGTTTGCGGGTGCTATGTCTTGGTGCCGCCCCATCGCTCGGAGTGGTTTGTGAGACACCCTGCTGTCCATTTGGTCTCAATGACTTTGGCGGTTGTCCTCTGGCCCGTGGAGCCAGTGCTGGCCCTGCCTGGGAGAGAGCTGCCAGTTCCACAGCTGGCGTCTCCCCAGTCGTCGCAGCCTCACTGGATGCTACGGTCACTGGGAGAGGGGCGAAGGAGTTGCCGCCCTCATCCAGAGTGCCCTGAGAGGTGCCCGCAGAGATGCCAGGCAGCTGCAGTGCCGGTGTGAGGTCACTTTGGACCTCCCTGCTCATCATGGATGGATGGGCACCGAGCTGGGAAATTTGATGCCCAAACCATCTCCCACATTGGCACTGACCAGTTGAGGTCAATGCCGATGTGAGGGCTTGCTGGTCAGAGCGCATTCACAGGAAGCCCTGATGGGTCTCCTGGAGTAGGGTCTCCACGAGAGTCGCCACTTTCTCCATGGAGGATTCTTGGCACTCAGACATGTGGCTCATTGCTTCGGCGATTGTCCGCGTAGACTCCTCCACCACAGACACCAAGCCCAGCATAGACTCTTGTAGTTCCCCCAGATGCTCCCATACACCCGGCCACATTTCCTGCACCTGTGCATCTCG
Organism: Carcharodon carcharias; assembly: GCF_017639515.1. Classification (NCBI taxonomy): domain Eukaryota; kingdom Metazoa; phylum Chordata; class Chondrichthyes; order Lamniformes; family Lamnidae; genus Carcharodon; species Carcharodon carcharias. Next base: position 60,894,500 of record NC_054472.1, on the reverse strand, counting down.
GATGATTCCAGAAGCACATCATCAGGCACCAACAAAGCATGTGCCTGGTCCCCTGAAATCCTCCGACTGCTGGTGCCATAGGCACTCTCTGTCTCTGCCAGCTCCTCCAGCGACTTTGAAGTGCCCTCACCACTGTGCCCCAGGACACTAGCCAATGTGCGAATTCCCACTGAGGTGCTAATATCTGCGCTGGTGCCTGCCTCGCAAAAACGGTGTGACGCTGGTGAGACTTCAGGCACCTCAAGTGTGAGAGGGGCCTCTGCTGCTCCTCCTCCCAGCCCTGCTCTGCTGATGCTGAAAGGAAGAACAAGAACATTGGACCAGTTAACGTGGAGACAATGTCAATGTGCATCCCTGTCCCCCGGATCATTATGTGCTCATCCTTCCATAACTAATGGTCAAGCCATGTTGCAAAATTAAATCAATTAACATTCAGCAATGCTATGGCTGTTGGGAGAACAATGCTGACCTCACTGTTGGGCATAAAAATCTGGCCAGGGTACCCCAGCCTCACCGACACCAGTGGACCTTGGCGCATGGAGCCTCTCCAGATCCAGGGCCTTCTGCTTGAAGCATCTAAGAATGGCAACCTGTGCCTGTCCGCTGCCAGTCCTCGCACACTCTGTCGCATTATGAGCATTCTTCTGAAAGTGAGAGACGAGTATTTAGTAGTACAAATTGCACATGGACCCTCTTGCCGGACGGCCCACCCCAACCAGAGTGGGACACGTCAGGGCTCCAGTGCCTCCTCACCCCGCTGCTGCCGAACACACACACAAAGATGCTAGGCCTGTTCCCCAAACCCCCATGCCCCTCTTGGACACATGCTGCCTGCATCGCATTAGGCACCACACAGTACATCCTTCCATTAGCAAGGAGGCGCAAGCACATGGAACGCAGAGCGCAGCAGATGGTTTGTTGCCACACCACCTTGAAGCTTCCCTCCCAGCATGTCATCACCCTGACTTGGACATCCTACAGTTCAAACACAGCACTTAGGTGCAACTCCTCCAGGCTGCCCTCAAAACAGTAATGTGGGTCTCAGTGTACTATATGCTGCAGGCACAGAATCCTTTTCTTCACCACCCTCTCGAGCTGACCTCAGCATGGGCAATATCTGCTGGCCCACCCAGCGAAGGACAAATGCCATCAATGATTCAATGCAGTCACTACACTCAGACTTCAGGGATGGTGGGGGTGGTGGGTGGGGGGGATGTGGGGGACAGGGGTGGGCAGCAGTGGGGTTAGCTGACCTGCTGGGTTACAAGACCAATGCCAACATGGTACTCACCCTGCTAGAGCAAACAAGGCGTTGAAGCGCCTGTGACACTGGATCCAGGTGCTTTGCACCATGTTGCAGGAGCTCATTAACCTCTGCCACCTCTTCCCAGGCACGCTTTATCATATGGTGGGGGAGCCTCCTCCTCCCATCCTGGGGAACCAGCACCTCCCGCCATGCTGCCATCTCCACGAGGAGGGCAGCAAGGCAGTCATCAGGTAAACAAGGGGTACACTGGGTCCCTGTCCTACCCTCCGGGCTGGCCTGTCCCGCTACCCTACCATCCAACCTTGCCTGCTCAGCTGGCCTGCCCTCCAGACTGGCCTGCTCACCATTGTGAGCAGCCTTGCAAAGGCTGCCAACACCTCAGATAAACAGGCCACCGGGTCGCCATTGGACCTGGCAGACAGTGCACTCCCGCCGCTGCCCGCCCACTCACGCTATCCTCGGGAGTCACGCATTACGCTGGGTGGGCCTTAATTGGCCCGCCTGCATAAAATGGCGGGGCAGACCCAATTTCAGGCGGTGACTGGGTCCATGCCTGCTTGCACCTGCTTCCGCTCCAACCACCACCCGCACAACCAAAAAATTCAGCCCATAAATGCAAAAGAAAAGTCAGGACAGGGAGAGGGCCAGGAAGAGAAACACCTATTAAACTCATAGGTAGTGGCCATGAGATGGCAGAAATATTTTACTTAGACACTGTATTTAGCAGGGAGACAAACATGTTTGGCATGACATAAGAAGAGATCAAAAAAGATATAGATAAGATAGAAATGGAGGATATAATTGATTAACTACTCAAACTCAGAGAGGATAAACACAAGTAGTACTGTAAACAGTTCTGGTTTCTACATTATTACAAGGATTTAGAAGCGCTGAGAAGGTGCAAGAAGATTTGCTAGAATGATACCTGAACTGAGAGATTATTCCTATCAGGATTGATTCAATAGACTGAGAATTTTTTCTCTAAAAAAGAAAACTGTGTAGTGACCTACGAGAGATATGTAATATTATTAAATGGTTTCATAGAGTAGACACAGATAAGGTTTTTCTACTTGCTGGGGAAACCAAAACTAAGGGCCATAAATATAAGATAATCATTAATAAATCATTCATTCATTCACGTGTGTTCCACCCAAAGGCAGGTCCTTAGCCCATTATTTGCTGATGTTTCATCCTGAATTTTTTTGTTGGCAGCTTTTTTTGTCATGGCTGTGTGCCCTTGCTTCTGCTGTCAGAGACAGATTGAGGAGGCAAATCCCAAGTCTACCTCAACCGGAACAGGAATCAAACCCATGCTGTTGGCATTAACCTGAACCACACGCTAGCCATCTAGCTAACTGAACTAACCATCCCCTATAGCCACAAATAAACCCGGTAGCAAATTCAGGAGAAATTTCTTTATCCAGAGAGTGACTGGAATGTAAAACTCACTATCACAAGGAGTAGATGAGGTAACTAAAACTTAACAGAAAGCTAGGCAAATATATCAAAGAGAAGAACAATAAAAGGTTATGTTGGTGGGGTTAGATGAGGAAGGGAGGCTTGTGTGCAACACAAACACATGGTGGATCTGGTGTTGTAAATACTATATAATACAATCTAATGCAATGCAGCCTATCCGTTTCATACATAACATAAGAACATTCCTGCTCCTCTGGCCATGTATGCTTATTTTTAATTATTTCAAAAGATAAGCCATTTCTATACCCATTTGTTTAGAATAAACATGTCAGTCAGCTTTAACTTGCTGGCTGTCATTACAATGTATTAATATATAATGCAGAACCTAAGGGCAGGATCTTCCAGCCTCTGCCCCTGCCACCACTGCACCACCACCCCCCACCCAACCCTCCCCCTGCCTCCCCTGTGCCGGGGCCTGCGATCTATTGAAATCTCCGTTCACACTGGCAGGACATGAAGAGCCCACCGAGGCGAGGGGCTGGAAACCTCTGACCTAAGTAACTGTTTTAAAATCAATAAACAATATTAAAAAGAAATTGTAAATAAGTAAAATTAGCTTAGGAAGTTGGTACATAATGCAACTCCTTCCTTTATTGCTAACAGTTCTGATAAAACTAATCGTTAATTTGTGATAAATGCTTACTAAGATGCTTGTAAGATGAAAACTTCTATGGTTTTGCTGTCAAAGACAAAGTCTTTTACAGGCACTGGGGTGTGGACCGCATTGGAACATCAAACATTTTGGGGCTAAAATAGGATAATGCCAGTAATCGGGTACAGGGATTGTGGTGTGTGATGAACTGGGCCCTTTCAGAGCAATGCAGCCAGCACACAACTTTATACCACCTGATTACTTCAATAATGATGACATGGAGTGTACTGCTTAGCACACTTCAAGTGGTTTCACTTCTGAACAGAGGATCCAAGTTTGTGTGAGATGAAAGCTAACCTGCACCCTTAAAAGCAAGGTGCATTTCGACTGGAGCAACTCCCAGAAGTAGTTGAAAAGGAGTTTTTGAGCAGAAAGGGAGTTGAAATGCTGCAATGGCCCACAATATGCCCCAAGGTGCTCCAATGCAGTGCTGGTTGTCTTGGTGCAGGAGATGGATAGGAGGAGAGAGATTCACTTCCCACAGGCACCCAGGCAGACTTCCAGATGGGTCTGATGAAGGCAGTTAGAACAGACCATCATGCAGTGAATGCCAGTAGTCAAATTCCGAGGACTTGGATGCTGCAAAACGTTTAACTACCTCACAAAAGTGGTGACGGTTGGTGAATGGATCTCCACATGCTATAGCCTCACAAATGAACTATTAATCCTGCACACTGTTACATTCACCATACCTCTGTTATGATGCAGTCGATGATGTGTGCCAGGTGGATCAAATCCGCAAGGGAAACTTGATCCCGCTATCACAACGGTTTTTCAATTTATGTTGAGATGCGTGCCCTGAATTCAGAAGTAATTAGTTGTCATGAAGCCATTGATGCATATAATATTTTGAAAAATATTTTTATTTTAAAATAGAGGCTTAGATTGCAGGTATGTCTTAATTGGATTAAAGCCAGCTAGTCCGGGTTCTTTGATGCACTAGTTTGAGGTGTAAACAGGGAGATAGCGTGCATTTGCATCTTTTGAACAGAGCATTCAAGAAGTGGGGTGAAATTTTGCTGCCTTTCCAACAGATAGCAAATCATATGTCTATATTACTAATAAAATAGGTACTGTGAAAGGGGTTTCATTGCTGAAAGATAAAATTCTAAGAGATTGTTGATACAATGAGAATTAACATTCAATGGGGCTGGTAGGTATAACTTCAGTAGTTTTCGGATGTACAGGCAGAGGCAATGTAAAATCAAGAAGCAGCTGTAAGCCTCCAACTGGCTCCACAATGGAAAGAACCTCATTTTGAATTTGTAAAGTGAAAACGTATTGCCTGGTGTTTTGTTTAAGTCTGTGGGCAGAATCTTCTGTTTGGCATGTGGGGGTGGGCCCAGCACGCTGACACGTAAAATGATCCGTGGTGACATTGGGCGTGCTTCCCGACATCGCCATGCATCATTCCGATCTTCTGTTCGGCAGGCGCACACCAGAGTCGGCTGCGTGCCCCCCAGCTGCCAAAGGCCTGTTAAAGCCATTAATGAACTAATTAAAGTACTTGTCAGGGCTGCCCATCCAATCTTAAGGTTGGTGGGCAGGTGAAGATCTCAGGCAGCCTTCCCATTTTTCATCGAACCTCATCCACGGGTGGGATGAGGTTTCATGAAGGGTTTATTAATTAAATAAAATGTTTTATGAAAATCCATAAACATGTCCCAGCTCATGTGACAATGTCACATGGGGGACACGACTGAATAATTTTATTTTTTTCTTTTTTCCGATGTCTTATTATGAAACTAATCTCCTTGAGGCAGCTCCGTGCCTCAGGGAGATTTCTGCACTCTTTCGTGTACATGCGAAAAGAGTGCAGGCCCCGACTCTCCCTCCTCCCCCCGCCCGCACAGGTAGCGCTGAGCGCTTCTGGGTGCATGTCACGCTGGGCAGGCCTTAATTGGCCCACCCATGTAAAATGGCAGCGAGCATCTGATCACGGGCAGCGATCGGCTCCGCGCCCACCCGTGCCCGCACCCAACCGGCCTGCTCGACAGGGAGAAAATTCTCCTCTATGGGCTGCTGTTGCCTTAATGGAGATTAGTTTGGGAATTAGTTAAAAGTTATGATAGTAGTAATTTGCAGCCATGTGTACACATATCTTAATCTGTGTAAATTAATAAAATGTTTCACTTAGTTAATGTAGAATCTCGAGAACGGGTGGTCTGATTCCTGACTTTAGAGTCGCATCTCAAATATGGCACTCAGAGCAGAATTTTCTGTCTGTCGGGTGGGCTGCATGGGAGCGGGCGTGAATGGGTGCAGACCTGATTGCCACCCACAATCGGGTCCGTGCCGCCATTTTATGCAGGCAGGCCAATTAAGCTCCACCCAGTGTGAATCACGGCTCCCGAGGACAGCGGGAGTGGGCGGGCGGCAGCAATGACCACCGGGTCCAATGGAGACCCAGAGACCTGTTTTAAAAAGTTGCTGCAGCCTTTGAAAGGCTGAGAAGCATGGCCAGTGGAAGGGCTCCCCCAGAACGCTGCTGGTGAGCAGGCCAGGCAGGAGGGTAGGGCAGGGGGGCACTGTGCCCCTCGTTTTTTGGATGATTGCCCTGCTGCCCTCCTCGAAGAAGTGGCAGCATGACGGGAGGCCCTCGTTCCCAGGGACAGGAGGAGGAGGCCTCCCCACATGACCCAACTTGCCTGGGAGGAGGTGGCAGAGGTGGTGAGCTCCTGTAACATGGTGCAACACACCTGGATCCAGTGTTGCAAGCGCTTCAACAACCTGTTGCACTTGGAAAGGGTGAGTACCATGTTGGCATTGATCACGTAACCCAGCAGGTAGGCTTTCCCCCCACCTTACCCCACCCCGCCCCCCAACCCCGAGTGTAGTGACTGCATTGAATCATTGATGGCATGTGTCCTTCGCTGGGTGAGCCAGCAGATATTGCCCATGCCAAGGTCACCCTGAGAGGGTGGTGAAGAGATGGGCTCTGCCCCCACAGCATGTGGTACACTGAGACCCACATTACTGTTTTGGGGGCAATGTGGAGGACCTGCTCCTAGGCGCTGTGCTGAAATTCCAGGACATGTCAAAGTCAGGGTGATGACAGGCTGGGAGGAGGCTTCAATGTGTCATTGGCACCGATCGATCTGCTGCCCTCTGCACTCTACATGCTTGCGCCTCCTTACTATGGAAGGTTAGACTGTGTGGTGCCTCATGTGATGTAGGCAGCATTTGTTCAAAGGGGAGGGGTGGGGAGCTAGACAGGCCTAGCATCTTTGTGTGAGTGTTCAGCAACAGCTGGGTGAGGAGACAATGGAGCCTTGCAATGTCCCACTCTGGTTGGGGTGGGCCGTCTGCGAAGAGAGTCCAGGTACAAGCAACACTAATCAATGCTCTTCTCTCCTTTTCAGGAAAAGAATGCACATAATGCCGCCGAGTAGGTGAGGACTGGCGGAGGGCCGGCCCAGTTGGCAATTCTCAGTTACTTCAAGAAGGAGGCCCTAGATCTGGAGAGGCGCCATGCATCCAGGTCCACGGACTCGTATGCTTGCCCAGCATTGAGGTCACCATTGCTCTCCCAACAGCCATGGCAGTGCTGAATGTTCAGTGATTGAAGTTTGCTGCATGACTTGACCATTGCTTATGGAAGGATGAGCGCATAATGATCCCGGGGACAGGGATGCACTTTGACATTGTCTCGACATTAACTTATCTAATGTCCTTGTTCTTCCTTTCGGCATCAGCGGAGCAGGGTTGGAAGGAGGAGCAGCAGCGGCCCCTCTCACACCTGAGGGGCCTGAAGTCTCACCAGCCTCATACCAGCAAACGCAGGAAATATGGCCAGGTGTGCGAGAGCATCTGGCGGAGATACATGAGGCTCTGCTTGGCTTGGTCTCCATGGTGGAGGAGTGTACGTGGACCATCATCGATGCATTGAACCACATGGCCAAGCGCCATGCGTCCTCCATGGAGAGAGTGGCAACTCTCATAGAGAGGTTCCTCCATGAGACCAATTAGGGCTTCCTGGGGATGCGCTCGGACCAGCAAGCCCTCGCATCAGCATTGACCTCAGCTGGTCATTGCCAGTGTGGGAGATGGCCTGGGCATCAAGTTTCCCAGCTCGGTGCCCATCCATCCACAGTGAGCAGGGAGGTCCAAAGCGACCTCATGTCGGCACAGCAGCTGCCTGTCATCTCTGCGGGCACCTCTCAGGGCGCTCCAGATGATGCGGCAGCTCCTCCACCCATCTCCCAGTGACTGTTGCATCTGATGAGGCTGCGAGGACTGGGGAGATGCCAGCTGTGAAATTGGCAAGTCCCTTCCAGGCGGAGCCAGCACAGGCTCCACGGGCCAGAGGATGACCGCCAAGGTCATTGAGACCAACAGGACAGCAGAGTCAGCAGGCTGTCTCAGATTCCACTCCCAGCGAGGGGGCAGCACCAAGATGTAGTACCCGATAAAGTAAACATAAGGCACCTTAGGCACACTGCTGGTTTATCACTAGTGCTTTTGTGTTGGCCTAAGATGTGGTCTTTATGAGTTGGTGTGATGTTTAACATGTCTGTCATTTTGTTTCCTTAAGTTCCTTTTGTTATAATATTAAATTCAGACATGCCACCATGGCTAAGGGTGCCTCTTTTCTTCTGAAGGTGGATGGTTACCAATAATGTTATGAGTGATTTGTGGGACATTCAGCTTTATTAACAAGGCCCTTAATTACTGTTCCTATCCAGGCAGATTTTGCACTCAGGTATCGAGTATGGAGCTGCAGCCCAGATTTGTCCTGGAGGTCCATAAGTGGTGTTCTAGCTGAAGGTTCATTGGATTAAAGCCTCCTTGGTGTCCCTATCTCCCTGCAGTATGCTCGGGTCAGTGTCTGCTGCCTCAGCATTTCCCTGTGTGTGCTCATCCTCGGACTCACTGCTGGACTCATCGTGTGCAGCCACAGCCACTGCCTCCAGATCTTCATCATCCACAGCGTCCCCGCCATTCCAGTGCAAGATTGTGGAGAGCACAGCATGCAGCCACTATCAGCGACACACGATCTGGGGGGCACTGGAGTGCACCCCCTGAGCGGTCCAGGCATCAGAAGCGCATTTAGAGAAGACAATGGCTCTCTCCACCACAGCCCTTGTGAAGACGTGGCTCCTATTGTACCGCTGCTCAACCTCTGTTCTTGGATGGCGGAGAGGCATCATGAGCCACCTTCTGAGGGGATAGCCCTTGTCACCCAGCAGCCATCCATCTAGCCGGGCTGGAGCACTGAAGAGCCCCGGCACTTGGGAGTGTCTGAGGATGTAGGCGTCATGGGAGCTGCCTGGGTACCTTACACAGACTTGTAGAATCAGCATCCTGTGATCACACAAAATCTGCACGTTCATGGACTGGAAGCCCTTCCTGTTGACGAAGGCACCGGGCTCACTTGCTGGCGCCTTGATGGCCACATTTGTGCAGTCTATTGCACCCTGGAATGGGGGAAGCCAGCAATGGCTGCGAAGCCTCTGGCTCGCTGTGTCTGGCTAGCCTGGTCCCAATGGAAGTGAATGCACGCTTGAACAGAGCATCTGTAAGCTGCTTGATACAAGTGTGGAGAGTTGATTGGGAGACACCATAAAGATCACCCACCGAGCCCTGGAAGGAGCCAGTGGCATAGAAGTTGAGGGCAGCTATGACCTTCAGAGCCACTGGCATGGGTCGTCTACCCACACAGTTAGCAGACATCTCAGGTCCTATCATCTGACAGATATAGTTGACTGTCTCCTTCGAGAGACGGAACTTCCTTTGGCACTTCACCTCAGACATATTGAGGTAGCTGCTTCGCTGCCTGTATACCCTGGCAGCAGGATAGTGACATCTTCTGTGGCCCCTTCCACCTTGGATTACCTCTTGGCCCTGCATCCCTTATGCCTGTGCCTGACCTCCAAAAGGTGGTTCCCCCTGGAGGTTGAATGTCACTCCTGGCCTCCTCGCCCTTCTAGCTCTCCCTTCCTCCTCAGAGGAGGTGCCTCCAGTGGAGATTTCAACTCCCATTCCCAGGCTAAGGGAAGGCTTCCTGAAACCTGTAGGCCCAGAAAAGATTCTTCTCTGCAGAGTGCTGACCTGAAAGTTGAGAATTCAGACCAAGGAGCTGGTATGCATTTTGAAGTATTGCAGCACACACAGACAAGTATCAGTAACTTTGAAAAATCAATATTTGGCAGAGCACACTCGTGACCCCACTCACCCATCTTATCCTACCTGTGGATGAGGTTTATATAAATGTGTCCTACCCGCCTGCCCATTACACCCATGTGCCGACCTGAAGATCGCACGGGGGCCTGAAAAATCACCATCAATTGGTGCCTCAAGGGCCTTAAGTGGCCCGTTAATTAATGGCGGGAGCACATTGGGTATCATTGCGTGCCTGCCCAACGAAATATCGCGCATGGTGACACCGGGACACTCGCCCGATGTCACTGCGCGTGATTTTACGTGTCAGTGCATGGGTCCTGCCCCCGCTCACCAACAGAAAAATTCTGCCCTTAAAATTATTGATTTTCACAGTTGTTTACAGTTTTCCCCCTGGGATTTTTTAATAACTCCGCTCTACCAACTGCATTGGTCATAACAATTGGGGGCTGTGTAGATAAATTATATTTCTAATTTCTCCATTGTTTAGGAATTGGCAGACTTTAAAGCTTACGAGTACGAGAGGCGCTTTGAATTCAGGAGCTGGTGAGGTATTTTAGAAGTGGTGAGACTGCAAGATGGTTCAGACAATTGCTAAAACTTGACTGGGAGTAAAAGAAATAACTCTAATTGGGTTGGAGAAAATAACCAAAAGCAAGTTAATAGAATTGGCAGATAAGTTACAATTGGGGTTACCTGCGGAAGCTAGGAAATCTTGTGTAGTACAGCATCTACCGTTGGAAGTGAAACCTGACACCAGTGAGTCACAGCTGGAGGTAGTGAGCGTCCAGTTGCAAATGAAAAAGTTTGAATTAGAAGCAAAGGATAGAGAAATGGCTTTTAAAAGGGATTAGAAATTGTGAAGATGGAGGAGGAGGAAAGAGAAAAAGAATTCCAACTAAAAACGTTGGCAGTTAGAAAATAGAATTCAATAGGTGAGGAAGGATTTATCTCTAGAGTAGAACCCAGTGGGGACATGTTTAAATTTCTCCAAGCTTGTGGAAACAGACATTGAAGCATTTTTATTTCATTTGGGAAGCTAGCTAAACAGATGAAATGGCCACAGGAAAACTGGACTTTATTATTACAATCTAAGTTATTAGGTAGGGGGCTTGAGGTATATGCTTCGCTTTCAGAAGAAATGGTGGTGAATAATGATGTAGTGAAAAAAGTTATGTTGAGTGCATATGAGTTGGTTCCTGAAGCGGACATGCAGAAATTTAGGGATTAAGAAAAACAGTTTGGGCAAACATAAAAATAACAATAAAAATAAAAGTAGCTGGAAATACTCAGCAGGTCTGACAGCATCTGCGGAGATGAATACAGTTAACGTTTCGAGTCCTTATGACTCCTCATCAGAACTGAGGAAATATAGAAATGAGGTGAAATATAAGCTGGTTGAGGGCGGTAGGACAGGTAGAGCTGGATAGAGGCCAGTGATAGGTGGAGGCAAAGAAGATATTGCCAAAGATGTCATAGACAAAAGGACAAAGGGGTGTTGACAGTGGTGATATTAGCTAAGGAATGTGCTAATGTTGACATTAAGGGTAGAAAGCAGGACGAACAAGTGACAGATAGCCCTAGTGGGGGTGGGGTGGGGGGAAGGGATCGAAATAGACTAAAAGGTGGAGATGAAACAATGGATGAAAATACATTTTAAAATAATGATAATAGGTGGGAATAGAAAAATATATTTAAAAAATATAAATTAATGGAAAAAGGGGGATCAGAAAGATGGTGGGGATGGAGGAGAGAGTTCCTGATCTGAAGTTGTTGAACTCAATGTTAAGTCCGGAAGGCTGTAAAGTGCCTAGTTGGAAGATGAGGTTCTGATCCTCCAGTTTGCGTTGAGCTTCACTGGAACATTGCAGCAGACCAAGGATGGACATGTGGGCATAAGAGCAGGTTGGTGTGTTGAAATGGCAAGTGACAGGGAGGCCTTGATCATGCTTGTGGACAGACCGAAGGTGTTCCACAAAGCGGTCACCCAGTCTGCGTTTGGTCTATCCAATGTAGAGGTGACCGCATTGGGAGCAGTGGATGCAGTAGACTAAATTGAGGGAAGTGCAAGTGAAATGCTGCTTCACTTGAAAGGAGTGTTTGGGCCCTTGAACGGTGATTGCATGGGAAGGTGCCGTGGGAGGGGGTTGAGGTGTAGGGGGTGATGGAGGAGTGGACCAGGGTGCCTCGAAGAGAATGATCCCTGTAGAATGCCGCCCTGGGGAGGTGGGGGGGTGGGGGGGGGCGGTGGTGAGTGTGAAAGGAACATGTGTTTGGTGATGGCATCATGCTGGAGTTAACGGAAATGGCGCAGAGGACAATCCATTCAATGCGGAGGCTGGTGGGGTGATAAATAAGGAGAAGGGAGACCCAATCATGGTTCGGTAAGGGAGAGGAAGGTGTGAGGGCGGATGCACAGGAGATGGGCTGGACATGGTTGAGGGCCCTGTCAACCACCTTGTGTGGAAAACCTCAGTTAAGGAAGAAGGAAGACATGTCAGGGGAACTGTTTTTGTAAGTGGCATCATCAGAACAGATGCGACGGAGGCAAAGGAACTGAGAGAATGGGATGGAGTCCTTACAGGAAGCGGGGTGTAAGCAAATGTAGTCGAGGTAGCTGTGGGAGTCGGTAGGCTTGTAATGGATATTAAACACAAAAAAACTGTGGATGCTGGAAATCCAAAGCAAAAACAGAATTACCTGGAAAAACTCAGCAGGTCTGGCAGCATCGGCAGAGAAGAAAAGAGTTGACGTTTCGAGTCCTCATGACCCTTCGACAGAACTTGAGTTTGAGTCCAAGAAAGAGTTGAAATATAAGCTGGTTTAAGGTGTTGGGGGTGGGGCGAGAGAGAGAGAGAAAGAGAGAAGTGGAGGGGGGTGGTGTGGTTGTAGGCAAAAGCAGTGATAGAAGCAGATCATCAAAAGATGTCATAAACAACAGGACAAAAGAACACATAAGTGTTAAAGTTGGTGATATTATCTAAACGAATGTGCTAATTAAGAATGGATGGTAGGGCACTCAAGGTATAGCTCTAGTGAGGGTGGGGGGAGCATAAAAGATTTAAAATATTTAAAAATAATGGAAATAGGTGGGAAAAGAAAATCTATATAATTTATTGGAAAAAAACAAAAGGAAGGGGGAAACAGAAAGGGGGTGGGGATGGAGGGGGGAGCTCAAGACCCAAAGTTGTTGAATTCAATATTCAGTCCGGAAGGCTGTAAAGTGCCTAGTCGGAAGATGAGGTGTTGTTCCTCCAGTTTGCGTTGGGCTTCACTGGAACAATGCAGCAAGCCAAGGACAGACATGTGGGCAAGAGAGCAGGGTGGAGTGTTAAAATGGCAAGCGACAGGGAGGTTTGGGTCATTCTTGCGGACAGAACGCAGGTGTTCTGCAAAGCGATCACCCAGTTTACGTTTGGTCTCTCCAATGTAGAGGAGACCACATTGGGAGCAACGAATGCAGTAGACTAAGTTGGGGGAGATGCAAGTGAAATGCTGCTTCACTTGAAAAGAGTGTTTGGGCCGTTGGACAGAGAGGAGAGAGGAAGTGAAGGGGCAGGTGTTGCATCTTTTGCGTGGGTATGGTGTGCTGCCATAGGAGGGGGTTGAGGAGTAGGCGGTGATGGAGGAGTGGACCAGGGTGTCCCGGAGGGAGCGATCCCTATGGAATGCCGATAAGGGGGGTGAAGGGAAGATGTGTTTGGTGGTGGCATCATGCTGGAGTTGGCGGAAATGGCGGAGGATGATCCTTTGAATGCGGAGGCTGGTGGGGTGATAAGTGAGGACAAGGGGGACCCTATCATGTTTCTGGGAGGGAAGAGAAGGCGTGAGGGCAGATGCGTGGGAGATGGGCCAGACACGGTTGAAGGCCGTGTCAACGACCGTGGGTGGAAAACCTCGGTTAAGGAAGAAGGATGACATGTCAGAGGAACTGTTTTTGAATGTAGCATCATCGGAACAGATGCGACGGAGGCGAAGGAACTGAGAGAATTGGATGGAGTCCTTACAGGAGACGGGGTGTGAGGAGCTGTAGTCGAGGTAGCTGTGGGAGTCGGTGGGTTTGCAATGGATATTGGTGGACAGTCTATCACCAGAGATTGAGACAGAGAGGTCAAGGAAGGGAAGGGAAGTGTCAGAGATGGACCACGTGAAAATGATGGAGGGGTGGAGATTGGAAGCAAAATTAATAAATTTTTCCAAGTCCCGCCGAGAGCACGAAGCAGCACCGAAGTAATCATCGATGTACCGGAGAAAGAGTTGTGGAAGGGGGCCGGAGTAGGACTGGAACAAAGAATGTTCCACATACCCCATAAAGAGACAGGCATAGCTGGGGCCCATGCGGGTACCCATAGCTACACCTTTTATTTGGAGGAAGTGAGAGGATTCGAAGGAGAAATTGTTCAGTGTGAGAACAAGTTCAGCCAGACGGAGGAGAGTAGTGGTGGATGGGGATTGTACGGGCCTCTGATCGAGGAAGAAGCTAAGGGCCCTCAGACCATCCTGGTGGGGGATGGAGGTGTAGAGGGATTGGACGTCCATGGTGAAGAGGAAGTGGTTGAGGCCAGGGAACTGGAAATTGTTGATGTGACGTAAGGTGTCAGAGGAATCACAGATGTAGGTGGGAAGGGACTGGACAAGGGGAGAGAGAAGGGAGTCAAGATAACGAGAAATGAGTTCTGTGGGGCAGGAGCAAGCTGAGATGATCGGTCTCTCCCCTTGTCCAATCCCTTCCCACCTACATCCGTGATTCCTCTGACACCTTATGTCACATCAAAAATTTCCAGTTCCCTGGCCCCAAACGCTTCCTCTTCACCATGGACGTCCAATCCCTCTACACCTCCATCCCCCACCAGGATGGTCTGAGGGCCCTTAGCTTCTTCCTCGATCAGAGGCCCGTACAATCCCCATCCACCACTACTCTCCTCCGTCTGGCTGAACTTGTTCTCACACTGAACAATTTCTCCTTCGAATCCTCTCACTTCCTCCAAATAAAAGGTGTAGCTATGGGTACCCGCATGGGCCCCAGCTATGCCTGTCTCTTTATGGGGTATGTGGAACATTCTTTGTTCCAGTCCTACTCCGGCCCCCTTCCACAACTCTTTCTCCGGTACATCGATGATTACTTCGGTGCTGCTTCGTGCTCTCGGCGGGACTTGGAAAAATTTATTAATTTTGCTTCCAATCTCCACCCCTCCATCATTTTCACGTGGTCCATCTCTGACACTTCCCTTCCCTTCCTTGACCTCTCTGTCTCAATCTCTGGTGATAGACTGTCCACCAATATCCATTACAAACCCAACAACTCCCACAGCTACCTCGACTACAGCTCCTCACACCCCGCCTCCACTCAGGACTCCATCCAATTCTCTCAGTTCCTTCGCCTCCGTCGCATCTGTTCCGATGATGCTACCTTCAAAAACAGTTCCTCTGACATGTCCTCCTTCTTCCTTAACCGAGGTTTTCCACCCACGGTCGTTGACACGGCCTTCAACCGTGTCCGGTCCATCTCCCGCGCATCCGCCCTTATGACTTCTCCTCCCTCCCAGAAACATGATAGGGTCCCCCTTGTCCTCACTTATCACCCCACCAGCCTCCGCATTCAAAGGATCATCCTCCGCCATTTCCGCCAACTCCAGCATGATGCCACCACCAAACACATCTTCCCTTCACCCCCCTTATCGGCATTCCATAGGGATCACTCCCTCCGGGACACCCTGGTCCACTCCTCCATCACCGCCTACTCCTCAACCCCCACCTATGGCACCACACCATACCCACGCAAAAGATGCAACACCTGCCCTTTCACTTCCTCTCTCCTCACTGTCCAACGGCCCAAACACTCTTTTCAAGTGAAGCAGCATTTCACTTGCATCTCCCCCAACTTAGTCTACCGCAGTCGTTGCTCCCAATGTGGTCTCCTTCTACACTGGAGAGACCAAACGTAAACTGGGTGATCACTTTGCAGAACACCTGCGGTCTGTCCGCAAGAATGACCCAAACCTCCCTGTCGCTTGCCATTTTAACACTCCACCCTGCTCTCTTGCCCACATGTCTGTCCTTGGCTTGCTGCATTGTTCCAGTGAAGCCCAACGCAAACTGGAGGAACAACACCTCATCTTCCAACTAGGCACTTTACAGTCTTCTGGACTGAATATTGAGTTCAACAACTTTGGGTCTTGAGCTCCCCCCTCCATCCCCACCCCCTTTCTGTTTCCCCCTTCCTTTTGTTTTTTTCCAATAAATTATATAGATTTTCTTTTCCCACCTATTTCCATTATTTTTAAATATTTTAAATCTTTTATGCTCCCCCCACCCCCACTAGAGCTATACCTTGAGTGCCCTACCATCCATTCTTAATTAGCACATTTGTTTAGATAATATCACCAACTTTAACACTTATGTGTTTTTGTCCTGTTGTTTATGACATCTTTTGATGATCTGCTTCTATCACTGCTTTTGCCTACAAGCACACCACCCCCCTCCACTTCTCTCTTTCTCTCTCTCTCTCACCCCCCCCCCCCCCACCCCAACACCTTAAACCAGCTTATATTTCAACTCTTTCTTGGACTCGAACTCAAGTTCTGTCGAAGGGTCATGAGGACTCGAAATGTCAACTCTTTTTTTCTCCGCCGATGCTGCCAGACCTGCTGAGTTTTTCTAGGTAATTCTGTTTTTGCTTTGTAATGGATATTGGTAGACAGTCTATCACCAGAAATTGAGACAGAGAGGTCAAGGAAGGGAAGGGAAGTGTCAGTGATGGACCATGTGAAAATGATGGAGGGGTGGAAATTGGAAGCAAAATTAATACATTTTTCCAGGTCCAGACGAGAGCATGAAGCGGCACTGAAGCAGTCATCGATGTACCAGAGAAAGAAGTTGTGAGGGGGGGCCTGAGTAGCACTGGAACAAGGAATGTTCCACATACCCCATAAAGAGACAGGCATAACTGGGGCCCATGTGGGTACCCATAGCCACACCTTTTATTTGGAGAAAATGAAACCTGTTTAAGAAGAAATTGTTCAGTGTGAGAACAAGTTCAGCCAGAAGGAGGAGAGTAGTGGTGGATGGGGATTGTTCAGGCCTTTGTTCAATGAAGAAGCAGAGAGCCATCAGACCATCCCAATGGGGGATGAAGGTGTAGAGGGATTGGAGGTTCATGGTGAAGAGGAGGCGGTTGGGGCCAGGGAACTGGAAATTATTGATATGATGTAGGGTGTCAGAGGAATCGTGGATGTAGGTGGGAAGAGACTGGACAAGGGGAGAGAGAATGGAGTCAAGATAGCAAGAAATGAGTTCCTTGGGGCAGGAACAGGCTGACATGATTGGTCTACCGGGATAGTTCTGTTTGTGGATTTTGGGTAGGAGGTAGAAGCGGGCCATCCGAGGTTGGGAGACCATGAGGTTGGAAGCTGTGGAAGGAAGATCTCCAGAGGAGGTGAGGTCAGTGACAGTCCTGGAAACAATGGTTTGATGTTCAGTGGTGGGGTCATGGTCTGGGGGAGGTAGAAGGAAGTTTCTGTGAGTTGACGCTCAGCCTCTGCGAGGTAGAGGTCAGTGCGCCAGATGACAACATCACCACCCTTGTCAGCAGGTTTGATGACAAAGTCCTGAGAGAATGGTGTGAGGCAATTCAGAAAGAGACAGGTTAGAGTGGGTGAGAGGAGCAGAGAAATTGAGATGACTAATGCCATGCCAACAGTTCTCATTGAAAAGATCAAGAGCAGGTAAGAATCCAGAGGGAGGGGTCCAGGTGGAGGGAGAATATTGGAGATGGGTAAAAGGATCTGTTGAACAGGGAGATGACTCCTGCCCAAAGAAGTGAGCACAGAAACAAAGGCAGTGGAAGAAGAGTTCAGCATCGTGCTGAGCCTGACATTCATTGAGGTGAGGGTGTAAGGGTATGAAACTGAGCCCTTTGCTGAGCACTGAAGGCTCAGCATCAGAGAGGGGAAGGTCAGAGGGTACGATGAATACACAGCCGAGGCTGGGATTGGAAGATGGGATGGGGTCAGAGAGACGGGCAGGGGTGGAGGGTTCTGGATGGGTGTTGGTGTTGATGAGTTGTTGGAGCTTGCGTTCCTTTGCACCTGAAAGAAAGAGACAAAGTTTCTTGTTGAGGTGTCGGATGAGACAAAGAATAAAATGAAACTGGGGGCACGGTCAGTTTAGAAATAGGGTGAGTCGGTGTTGCTGGAGGGAGAGGTCTGGTGGTACATGGCATTGAGCTGGAATCTCAGGATGCAACGAGAACAGCAGTCCGAGGAGCGTTGTATGTCCCAGAGGTACCTGTAATCCTGGGTGGGTTCGAAACATATAATGCACAAATTTATATTGAGTTTGAAAGAGTAAACAAAATAATTTTGACCGGTGGATACAGGCATTAAAAATAGAGTCAACCTATACAGCTCTTAGGGAAGTCATTCTTTTGGAAGAATTTAAAGATTTAAACCTTCAGTAGTGAGAACTCATGTGGAGGAACAGAGGATTGATTCTGTAAGATAAGCAGCAAATATAGCTGATGATTATGAGTTAGTTCATAGAGCTAATCCTTTTACCCATCATCCTTTCAAATTGGAAAAGGATAAAAAGTGGGAAGATGAAAGTATGGTAGGTGTCAGGGAAGAGAAGGAGCAGCTGGAAGTTCCCAAGACATTTTTTTCTCAGGAAAAAAAAGGGAAACGATGAAGGTACAAGTGACATTCGAAAAATGAGCTGTTTTCATTGTGGTAAAGTGGGGCACATGAAGTCAGCGTGTTGGAGATTGCAGGAAAATTCTGTAGGAATTATTTGGGTACAGAAAAGCTCTGGAAGTAAAAGTACTATGGGTTCTGAGGTTCAGGCACAGGAGAAACCAATGGTTTGTGTACAGTTGAAACAGAGAGAATCAGTGAAAGGTAAAGAAGTGGGAATGTGTTCACAGTTTACTTAAGAGAATTCTGAGGAGCAGGTCACAGAAATGTTTAAAGACTTTGTATGTGAAGGGAAAGTCTTTTCATGTGTACGGGGTGGAGTAGGTAAAGATATTAAAATATTAAGAGACACAGGGGCTAGCCAATCCTTAATGTTGTGGGATAGTGATATTTGCTGTTCAGAGGGAATGTTGCAGGAGAAGATAATAATAAGTGGGTTCATGGAGATGCAAAATCTATTCCATTGTGGAAGTTAAATTTAAAGATCAAATGGAAAAATGGTGAAGTTATAGTTGGAGTGGTGGAAAAATTGCCCATTGCAGGGGTTCAATTTATTCTGAGTAATGATATAGCTGGATCGCAAATGTGGGTGATGCCTATGGTAGTTGAGCAGCCTGTAGAAATGTTTGCAACAGAAGTGCTGCAGAAGGATTGTTTCCGCATTGTTTTACAATAAGATCAAAAGCCCATCGGGAAGAACTAAATATACAAGATAAGCAGGCAGCTCAAAGGCAAGAAGAAGGTGTTGAGGTCCAGTTAGCTGACACTGAATTTAATGGCATTGTTCAGGAGGAAGGAATGAAGTTCAGTTCAGTTGAGGTGTTTGGCGTGAAGAGGTTGGTGGAGTTACAGAAAAATGATTTGCAATTAAAACATCTGTGTTGGAAGGCTTGTTCAGAAACTGAAAAGAAATGCATTCCAGTATGTTATCATCTTCAAGGGAGTTATTTAATAAATACTCCAGATGGAGGAAAGAAGCAGAGGGTGTGTCATGTAACGATGCTTGGAGAATGCTTTGACAGGGAAGAGAGACAAAAAGAGATGTTAGTGATGGTGAATGATGAGAAAGAGGTAGAAGTTCAGGACTCTGAAATTGATTTTCCTCTAATAAATTGGCTAAGGAGGGGGTGCTTGAAAATTTAAGTACAATATTGAGTTACATTCCAAGCAAGTGTCAAAGTGATTTGGAAAAGCTATTGCAGTCACACAAGCCTATTTGTGGAAATAAGTTGGGAAAGACACATATAGCATTACATGATATATGTATAGAAATATCATCTTCAGTGAGGCAACAACCTTACAGATTAAATCCATCAAAGTTATCACAAGTACAAAAAGAAATTGATTTCATGCTTCAAAATGATATAATTGAGTCTAGTTGCAGTAACTGGAGTTCGCCTGCTGTACTGGTACCGAAACTGGATGGAACAGAAAGACTGTGTGGACTATCAAAAAGTGAATTTGGTGACAAAAGCAAATTCATATCCCATACAACGGTTAGAAGATTGCATTGAGAAAGTGAGACAATCGAAATTTATCACAAAGATTTGCTTGCTAAAAGACTATTGGCAGGTACCATTGTCGGACAGAGCAAAGGAGATATCAGTTTTCGTAACACCAAGTGGACTAAATCAGTTCAAAGTCATGCCGTTTGGTATGAAGAATGCACCTGCAACATTTCAAAGACTGACAAACAACGTAATTCAAGGTCTAAGCAATTGTGCGGTTTATTTGATGATCTAATTGTTTTCAATCAGACATGGGAGGACCAGTACAGCATCTGGAGGGATTATTTACTCAACTACAAGAAGCTAATTTGGTGATGAACTTGTCTAAAAGTGAATTTGCAAAAGCGCAAGTTACATATCTAGGCCATACCATTGGACATGGTAAGGCAGCTCCGAGAGATGCGAAAGTCAAGGCTATCGTGGATTTCCCAGCACCTACAACAAAATGAGAAATTTTGAGATTTCTGGGCATGCGTGGGTTTTACCAGAAATTTGTGCCAAACTTTAGCTAAGTGGTTGCTCCACTGACTGAATTATTAAGAAAGAACAAGAAGTTTCAATGGACACTGGAGTGTCAGAAGTCATTCGATAGTTTGAAAACTGTGTTAACTAAGACAACAGTGTTGGCAGTGCTCAATTATGCCAAGCAATTCAAGTTGGCCATTGATGCATTGGGGCTGTACTGTTACAAGAAGATGACACTGGAATTGAAAATCGATAGGGTATTTATCACGGAAGCTGAATGTACAACAGAGAAGATAGTCAACGATTGAGAAAGAGGCCTTAGGTTTGGTGTTAGCATTGCAGCATTTTGAAATTTATGTTGCAAACAATTCATCAGAAACAATCGTTTATTCAGATCATAATCTTTTGAAGTTTTTGGACAAATTTCATGACAGAAGTGCAAGGCTTTTCAGATGGAGTCTGTTATTACAACCATTTAATCTATATGTTATACAAGTTGCTGGAAGAGAAAATCTGTCGCAGATGCATTATCAAGAGTTTGAAAGTTAAAGAAAAGGGGACATTTTTAAAAATCTGGACACTGAACTAGAGTGATTTCTGTTGATATTATGCACTTGTTATGTTAATGCATGCATCTGGTAATGTAATAGTGAAATAAGTATAGGAGATTGTGTGAGATGGGTTATTAAAATGAAGCCATCTTTTAGACTTATGATGGTTCATTTTCTGATAAGGAAGGGGATGTCACGAAGTTATTAAGGTATACAATATTTTGAAAAATAGTTTTCATTTAAAATAGAGGTTTAGTTGCAGGTATGCCTTAATTGGATTAAAGTCAGCTAGTCTGGGTGCTTTGATATATTAGTTCGAGATGTAAACAGAGAGGTGGAGTGTATTTGCATTTTTTGAACAGAGCATTCAGGAAGTGGGGTGAAAACTTGCCGCCTTTCTAACAGATACCAAGCCATCTGTCTATATTACTAATAAAGTTGGTACTATGAAAGGGGTTTCATTGTTAAAAGGTAAAGTTCAAAGAGGTTGTTGATATAATGAGAATTAACATTCAATGGGGCTAGTAGGTATAACTTCAGTAGTTTTTGGGTGTGCAGGCAGAGGCATGTAAGATCAAAAGGCAGCTGTAAGCCTCCAACTGGTTCAACTGGCTCCATAGTGGAAGGAACCTCATTTTGAATTTGTAAGGTGAAAATGCTTTGCCTGGTGTTTTGATTAAGTCTATGGGTTGCTGTTGCCTTAATAGAGATTAGTTTGGGAATTTGTTAAAAGTTATGATAGTAGTAATTAGTAGCCATGTGTACATATATTTTAACCTGTGTAAATTAATAAAATGTTTCAATTAGTTAATGTAAAGGCTCGAGAGCTAGTGGTCTGATTCCTGAGTTCAGAGTCGCATCTCAAACATTTAAAATTATTGATTATGACAGTTGTTTAAAGTTTCCCTTTGGGATGTTTAAATAAGTCCGCTTTACCAACTGCATCGGTCATAACATAAGTCCACTAAGACTTTAGAGATTTCTTTAAAAACTGAAATTAAAATATTTATTAACAAAATAAAAGATTTAAAGCACATATAGGTCTAAAATTATTACTATAATAACTCCTAAAATCCCTAATCAACTAGGCTCCCAGTTATACCCCCTTTAAGTCAGATATTTTAGATGTTAAACAGATACAGCAAATTAACACAATACCCTGGATAGTGGAATCCAAAGTGGCTTTCTCCAGCTTTGGTTTCTGTAGACAGCAGACTTAATATATAAATACTATAGACTTCTCACACATCTGTTAGATTTTACAATGCCTTCTCCTGACACATAGGTCTCGCCGACACGTAAAATGACGTGTGGATTGAATTTTTTGAGGAAGTGACCAGATCTGTATATGAGGGCAGTGCAGTTGATGTAGTTTATATGGATTTCAGCAAAGCCTTTGACAAGGTCCCACATGGGAGTCTTATAAAGAAGGCAAATGTACATGGGATACAGGGTAATTTGATAAGGTGGATTCAAAATTGGCTTAGTTGTAGGAGACAGAGGGTGATGCCAGAAGGCTGCTTTAGAGACTGGAAGCGAGTGTCCAGTGATGTACTACAAGGATCTGAGCTGGGTCCCCTATTATTTATCATTTATATAAACGACATAGATGACTATGTGGGGGGTTAGGATTAGTAAGTTTGTGGATGACACAAAGTTTGGCCGGGTGGTTAACAGTGAAGCTGAATGTCTTGGGCTACAGGAAGATATCGATGGAATGGTCAAATGGGCAGATAAGTGGCAGATGGAATTTAACCCTGAAAAGTGTGAGATGATACACTTTGGAAGGAATAATTTGACAAGGAAGTATTCAATGAATGGCATGACACTAAGAAGTGTGTGCCCATAGATTTCTGAAGGCGGAGGGGCATGTTAGTGGGGTGGTGAAAAAGGCATTTGGGACACTTGCCTTTATTAATTGTGGCATAGATTACAAAAGGAGGGAGGTCAACTTGGAGTTGTATAGAACCTTGCTGAGGCCACAGCTGGAGTAGTGTGTGCAGTTCTGGTCACCACACTATAGGAAGGATGTGATTGCACTGCAGGGGGTGCAGAGGAGATTCACCAGGGTGTTGCCTGGGATGAAATATTTAAGTTATAAAGAGAGGTTGGATAGACTTGGGTTATTTTCGTTGGAGCAAAGAAAACTAAGGAACCTGATCGAAGTGTACAAGATTATGAGGGACATGGACACGGTGGATAGGGAGAAGCTGTTTCCCTTAGTTGAAGGGTCAGTCACGAGGGGACACAAGTTCAAGGTGAAGGGCAGGAGGGTTAGGGGGAATGTGAGGAAAAAACTTTTTTACCCAGAGGGTGGTGACAGTCTGGAATGCGTTGCCTGGGAGGGTGGTGGAGGCGGGTTGCCTCACATCCTTTAAAAAGTACCTGGATGAGCACTTGGCACGTCATAGCATTCAAGGCTATGGGCCAAGTGCTGGTAAATGGGATTAGGTAGGTTGGTCAGGTGTTTCTCACATGCCAGTGCAGACTCGATGGGCCAAAGGGCCTTTTCTGCACTGTATGATTCTGTGATTCTGTGAAGGTCAGAGATAAAAATAGAAAACAGGAAACATAGCCCCCCAACTCCCTGTGACAGCACCTGTTGCTTTTTTTATGGCAGCCAATTTTGTGGCATTTGATTATCCTACTGCAGGACAATACATTAACATTTAAATCAGGTTCCCACATGCAATTGGGAGCCCAATTTAACTTTAACAGTTACTACATGGATTTTTCAGGGCACTAGAAAATTGGTAGTGAAAGGGAGGTGAGACTTGCTTACTCCACAATTTAAGTACCTTTTACAGAACTTCTTGTGGGCCAAAGGAGCAGGACTGTTCCCTCAGATCCCCGTGGAAGCCTTTGGCCTCACCTCTGCCAATTGTGATCTCTCTTTCCCCTCAACACGATCGCCAAACTCCCACCCTCGCAGCTGATCCCACTTCCCCAGCCCCAATCGCCAATTATACTCTCTCCCACAATACTCTCTCCCCAGTCTCCCAAGCCCCAGTGGTTGTCTCTCCACACTACAACCCTTGCCCAATCCCTGAATGTCAGCTTTCACCCCTCCTGATTAGAAGGACCACATCCAACAACCGGCCAGGTTATTACTTTGGCTGGCGGCTAGATGGGAAACCAATGGCAATAATGATATTGAGATCCTGCTCTTAAAATTGACAGGACCTCCGTGTTCCTGGGCTTGCCAGGTTTCTCAGCCAATTATGATATCCAGCTTACCGTTCCTACCTCGCTGGCAATTTTGGGCCATTAACTCTGTTTTCCCCTCTCTGCACATGCTGTCAGATCTGCTGAGAGTTTTATACAGTTTTGTTTTGAACTTCTGGCCCATTCCTGTGTTGTAAATATATTTCTAAGACACTGTAAGATGGGTAGCAAAATTAAATCAGGTCTGAAATTGATAAAGGAGAAACAGGCAATTAGAATAGCGTCCAGATCACACTTGTTTTTGCGATCATTTCCTGATATAATTTCAGACCTGATCAGCAGCTTTCAATGCTTCTCATGTTCCTTGGCTGTAAACATCTTCACAGTTATCAAACAATCCTTGTTGTTAATCAGATTGCAGGTCTTCCCATCAATGCTTCCTAATTCAATAAGCTCGTAGGTTACATAAGATCAATCTCCATACTTGTTGCAAGGAGGAATTAACT
This sequence comes from Carcharodon carcharias, assembly GCF_017639515.1. NCBI lineage: Eukaryota > Metazoa > Chordata > Chondrichthyes > Lamniformes > Lamnidae > Carcharodon > Carcharodon carcharias. The sequence continues at coordinate 60,870,097 of NC_054472.1, read as the reverse complement.
CAGCAAGATCACTATTTGAGTCAATTTTGTTCTTAGTGTTACGAATTTTCTCTCAGGTACTACCAGCACAGTGCTGAGTTGATAAATAGCAATTTATTCATTTTATTTCTTGTTTGCAATTGTATTTTCGGCAGTATTTCCACTGCCAGCACTGACGCTTTAATGGAGGGGTGGGGGGGGCTGCTATTTATTATGTACAGCTAGCCACACATTTCAAATATGCATATGCCCTTTGCAGCACTTTTTGTTTTGAAAATATAGCTCTAACGAGGCCACTCAGCAGAGCTATAAAATGGGAAGGATCTGCTTCAAAAGATAATACAGTGCTATTGGTTTTTTTATTGATTTTTTGCTTAATTTTCACTTTAATATTTACTGTTCCTGAAAACGTTGCACAATCTAATCTAATGAAAGCTTGATTTGTTCAAGTTGTCTAGTGGTTATGCACCTGGCTTTGATTTTAAGTAAATAATTGAGACAAAAAATACAAGTATCTTACCTTATCCTTAGTAGTTTTCCTGAAGTGTTTTCATGCTTTATAAAGGTACTCAATTACTCTTCACCCAAATTATTGTACTGTATCCAGTACCAAAACTGTTCTCAACTGCATATTGATTTCCTATGAGGTTTATATATTTAAGTGTTTCTTTGAAATAAAAATGTTGGATAGTTAATCTCTCATCAGGAGTTGAATGGAACAAATGGTGTTAATTTACTTTTCCACTGAGACCAAATCAACAATATTGTCTACAACATCTGTGACTCACTCTACAAGATATAAAAAGTAAGTGTCTGTAAAAGCTTGTTTGAAATGCAATATGGGAAAAGAAACAGAGTAATGAAACTGTTGTAATATGTTAAATGATTCATACATATAGGTTGGTTCTGTATTCCTGAAACATGAAATCAAAGAGTCCGTATGATGCATATTCCTTTAAGTGCTAACATTTATTATATTTTAAATATTTAGAAGTGCTCTTTTTATTGATAGGTAAATTGAATTCCATTATTTCTTTTGGAAAATAAATGTGATTTTCTTTGCAGCAATGAAAGACAAGAGGCCCTAAAATTGCATGCAATGTGTTTCTAAGCAGTCAGCATGCACTGCCATCTCATGGTAATATTCTCTCCAATCAAAACTTTCCAGATAAGAATGCCAATCTTTTAGCATGCTGAAGAAAAATACATTTGAAAACACATACATCCATCACGTCCACCCAGTCTAAGAACTGCTGTTTCTTTATTAGTATAATTCTGATATCAAAAAGAGAAAATTGACTCAACCCATATGGGCAAACTGGCTATGCAAGAATGTCTGTAAAAATTTGCAGTTCTTAAAGCATAAATGTTTCCATTTGTTTAATGAAAAAGGAATGCATGGAACACCAGATAGTAACCTTTTGGCATAGTAATGCTGATATGGCTGAAGTTGTTTCTGAGAATATGTCTTTCCTTTTTCTTAAAAGTTTTTCTCTAATAAAATTTGATCAACTCTAAATGATCATATTTATCATTATTGGTGTCATTATTTTCAAAGAAACAGTATGTAGAATTTTAAATTATGTCGATTCTAGGCTAATCATATGTGTTTATATTAAAATGAAAGTCTTTATTATTTAGAACATATTTGTAATATTAATTGATGCTTTTAATGTAAAACTGAACAACAGTATTCGTAATTGAAATTCCCTGTATCATTTCAGGCTAGTGTTTGCATATTTTATAGTATACATCAGATTGTTCCTATTGGTTATTATTGATAAATATTTCCCTGAATAAAATTATTTCCATATCATTTGCCTAGATGTTTCTTAATTTTAAATTTGCTACACATAAGGTCCTGATAAATGCACTCGTTGGCAAACAAAATCAAATTTTAGGATAAACCAATAATTATTAGTTTACAGCTAGTAAATCCATGTATGCTGAGGCATTTTTTCAAAATGCTTTCAGCGCCAAAAAATTACAAATATTAGATATTGCTTCTACTCTGTCGGTCAGTTTTATGGAAATTGCATTTCATTCTTCACCTATGTAGAAGGATAAACCATACTTCCCATTGCACAAGTAGGATTTTCCAGTATGCCTGTTATTCAGGCTTTCCTGACAAATGGCTTCTCTCCTAGAGAAATTCTAGTAATCTTCATTTGTGAAATACCCACATCATTTCTGAGATACTAAAGGTAATACAGAACTTTTGAAAACCAATTGTGAATCTACAATCCTGAATATATTTCATGCTATCAGCAAAACAGCGAATGAGGTCAAGAATCATTGCATCCTATATTTTAAAGAATAAGATTGCTGAAAGTTAAGAAATATGGTTTAATTTTTGCCTTTGCAATATTGTTTTTTTTTGTGAATTATTTTTCTCTACAACTGAGTAACTTGTGTGAATAATGATGAAGAATTGTGCTGGTTGCTATATAATACATAGCAATATTATAGCAATTTACAAGAAGATTTTTCTACACATTCACCCTCACAACACTGAACCTGTAGTGCAATTTCAGAAATAAAAGAAAGGCTTCTCTTTATATAGTACCTTTCACAACCTGAAGGATATCCCAAAGCATTTAACAGTCAATGAAGTACTTTTGAAGTGTAATGAAATAAATCATCTCCATAGCAACCAGGACAGTTCTTCCACCAAAATAATCTCTGTTCCTCTTATCAAAATTACAAAAGGTATTGTCTGATCATCATGATGGAACCAATTTAAGGCATTGTAGCATATCTTTCTATTTCATCTGGTCCAATGATGAAAGTAGAAAACCCTGTCACAGGCAAAGACAATTCCACATGGGGACTAAGAAGAGGGAAATCACTCAGGAACTCTTTCCACGTTTTTTTTTATGTCCACTCAAGTGGCTATGGTAGAGATCAGAAAACAGGGCTGCCTTCCCACCCATTATCAACTGGTACTTGGTGATGGAAAACCTAAAGGGAAGGAAGAACTGATGTTTAAAAAAAGGAAAGCGTACAACCATAACTTTGAGCTGGGAGTATGATGTCTAATGTTGGAGCTCAAAAAACCCAGTAATTATCCCTACTAATCGATCATTTTTGAGTCTTTGTTGAAATTTATTAAATGGAAAGTTCAAGCTGGAATTAAATTGTAACCTTTTCAGATTGCAACTCCCCATTAATTGAAACATGTGACAGCTATAACAGCCATCAAACGTAGGAGCAGAAGTAGGCCAATCAGCCCTTTGAGTCTGTTCCGCCATTCAATGAGATCACGGCTGATCTCATAATCCTCAACTCCGCTTTCCTGCCTTTTCCCCAAAGCCCTTGGTTCCCTTACTGATTAAAAACTGTCTATCTCAGCCTTGAATATACTTAATGACCCAGTCTCAACAGCTCTTTGCGGTAAATAATTTACCAGATTGACTACTCTCTGAGAGAAAAAAATTCCTTCTTATCTCTGTCCTAAATGGGTGACCCCTTACCCTGAGATTATACCCTCTGGACCTAGACACTCCCACAAGGGGAAACAACATCTCAGCATCTACTCTGTTAAGTCCCCTAAGAATCTTAAATATTTCAATAAGGTCGCCTCTCATTCTTCTAAACTCCAGTGAGTACAGGCTCAACCTACTCAACCACTCCTCATAAGAAAATCCCTCCGTGCCCAGGTTCAACCTGGTGAACCTTCTCTGGGCTGCCTCCAGTGCCAGTATATCTTTCCTTAGATAAGGGGACAAAGCTGTTCACAGTCTTCTAGGTACCGTATAACCAGTGCCCTGTATGGTTTTAGCAAGACTTCCCTATTTTTATATTCCATTCTCTTTGAAATGAAGGCAACATTCCATTTGCCTTCCCTATTACCTGCTGAACTTGTCTGCTAGCTTTTTGTGATTCATGCACGAGGATCCCCAAATCCCTTTGTGCTGCAGCTTTCCGTAGTCTTTCTCCATTTGAATAATATTCAGCTCCTCTACTCTTCCTGCCAAAGTGCACAACTTCACATTTTCCTGCATTATTTTTCATCTGCCAAGTTTTTGCTCACTCACTTAACCTATCTATATCCCTTTGTGGACTCCTTGTGTCATCCTCGTCACTTGTCTTCCCACCTATTTTCGTGCCATCCACAAACTTGACAATGGAAAATTCATTTCCTTCATCCAAGTCATTAACATATATTGTAAATAACTGAGGCCCCAGCATTGATCCCTGTGGTTCCCCACTAGTTACAGGTTGCCCTCTTGAAAATGCCCCCCTTATCCCAACTCTCTGTCTTCTATTAATTAGCTAATCTTCTATCCATGCTAATATATTACCCCCAACACCATGGGCTCTCATCTTATTAAGTAGCCATATGTGTGGGACCCTATTGACGCCTTTTGGAAATCCAAATATAATATATCTACTGGTTCCTCTTTATCTATCTTGCTTGTTACCTCCTCAAAGAATTCTAATAAATTTGTTAGGCATGATTTCCCCTTCATGAAGCCATGTTGACTCTGCTTGATTGTATTATGTATTCCTAAATGATCTGCTATTACATCCTTTAAAATAGACACTAACATTTTCCCAATGATGGATGTTAAGCCAATTGGCCTATAGTTACCTGTTTTTTGTCTCCCTTCCTTTTTGAATAAGGGTGTTACATTGCCAATTTTCCAATCCTCTGGGACTTTTCCAGAATCCAAGGATTCTTGTAAGATTACTAGCAGTGCATCCACTATCTCTGTAGCTACTTCCTTTAATATCCTAGGATGCAACCCATTGGGTCCAGAGGACTTATCGGCCTTTGGTCCCATTAGTTTCCCTAGTACTTTTTCTCTGGTGATAGTTATTGTATTTATTTCCTCCCTGCCCCCTTTTGCCCCTTGATTATTTAGTATTTTTGGAATGCTATTAGTGTCTTCTACCATGAAGAGTGATGCAAAGTATTTATTTAACTCCTCTGCCATGTCCTGATTCCGCATTATTATTTCCCTAGTTTAATTCTCTAAGGGGCCTATGTTCATTTTGCCCTCTCTCTCTTCCTTTTTATATATTTAAAGAAGCTCTTATAGTCCGTTTCTATATTACTTGCTTGTTTACCCTCAAAGTTTATTTTCTCCCTCTTTATTAGTTTTTGGTCATCTTTTGTTGGTTTTTAAAAGTTTCCCAATCACCTGGCTTAGCACTAATCTTTGCTACATTGTATGTTTTTTCTTTCAATTTGATACTGTGCTTAACTTCCTTGGTTAACCATGGTTGGTTGATCCCCTTCCTACAATCTTTATACCTCACTGAGATATATCCTTGTTAGAACCATACAAAAGTTACAGCATAGGAGGCCATTTGGCCCATCTTGTCCATGCCAGCCCAAGGACACCCAGGTGCCCTTTCTAATCCCACCTTCCTGCAACCAGCCCACAGCCCTGCAGCTTACAGCACTTTAGGTGCAGATCCAGGTACTTTTCAAAAGAGTTTTTAAGTTTCTGCCTCTACCAGTTGTTGTGAGTCATGAATTATTTTCTTAAACATCTACCATTGTTCATCAACTGTCTTCCCTGCTAAGCTCCTTTTTCAGTCCACTCCAGCCAACTCTGCCCTCATTCCTTTGAAATTACCCTTATTTAAGTTTAGCATAGCTGTCTCTGACCCAAGTTTCTCAATCTCTTACTGAATGCTAATTTCTACCACATTATGGTCACTGTTTCCTAGGGGATCTTTTACTCTGAGATCATTTATTAAACTTGCCTTATTACACATTACCAGGCCCAAAATATCCTGATCCCTAGTTGGATCCATAACATATTGTTCTAGGAAACTGTCTTGAATACATTCTATGAATTCTTGCTCATAGCTACCTCTGCCAATTTAATTTTCCCAATCTACATGAAGACTAAAGTCACCCACGACTAATATACTGCCTTTTTTACACGCCCTCATTATCTCCTGATTTATTCTCTGGCCTACAGTATAGCTACTGTTATGTGGTCTATAGACTACTCCCACCAGTGTCTTCTTCCCCTTGTTATTTCTTACCTCCATGGATTCTACATCTTCTGATCCAAGAACATTTCTTTCTATCATACTTATTCCATCTCATACTATCAAAGCTATTCTGCCACCGCCTGCCTGTCCTTTCGAAAAGTCACATGCCCATGAATATTTAGCTTTGATCTCCTTATAACCATGTCCTCATAATCGCTATAAGATCATACCTATCAACCTCTATTTGTGCCATTAATTCATTTATGTTGTTCCAGTACTACGTGTATTGAAATAAAGAGCCATTAGTTTTGTCTTTTTACCATTATTTCCCCTTTTGACCCTATTTTCTGCTGTATTTTTAAGTTTGTACACTCTGTCCCTTCCTGCCACACTCTGGGTATCATTATCTAAAGAGCTGCCCTGCAATACTGCCATAGCCTTTTGCTTTGTAAGCCTACGTATCCCCTCTCCAGAACCCTCCCCCACCCTATTTAGTTTAAAGCCCTCTCGCCCTAGTTATTTGATTCACCAGGATACTGATCCCAGCACGGTTCAAGTGAAGCCCATCCCACCGGAATAGCTCCTTCCTACTCCAGTACTGGTGCCAGTGCCCCATGAACTGAAACCCATTCCTCCCACACCAACCTTTGAGCCATGCATTTAACCCCTTGACTTTATTTGCCCTATGCTAGTTTGCCTGTGGCTCAGGCAGCAATCCCAAGATTATCACCTTGGAGGTTCTGCTTTTTAATTTAGCTCCTAACTGTTCAAATTCTTTCAGCAGAACTGAACTTTCAGCAGAACTTTCAATAGAGCTCATGTAAATACAATGAGAATTGATGCTTGCACAATCAATGTTCCCTTTAGAAAAATGATTTTACTAAGAATTACACCATTATAGAAAAAAAAAAATACAATTGGATTCTTATTCTTATTCCTGTACAATCTTTTTTACAAATGATGCCTGTAGTATATAAAAGTCCATGAGTTGATGTTCAACTTGCAGCTTACATGTAAAATAGCATTGTGGATGGACCTGTCATTATTGAAGCCACCTGATTACCATTTTCATTGATTAAGTCATTGGTATACACCATTGAAATATTCCAATTGAACTTAATGACAATTTATGGAAGAGCATTAGCTTATTGCTCATAGCTTTTGCAACTTCATCTAATATCATGCTAAAATTCATTATATTACAAATCAAAGACTGCCAAACACTTTATCAAAATCTCTATCATCCACAAAGGTAAAATCAAAATACTGTGGATGCTGGAAATCTGAAACAGAGATAGAAAATGCTGGAAAAACTCAGCAGGCCTGACAGCATCTGTGGAGAGAGAAACAGAGTTAATGTTTTGAGTCTGTGTGACCCTTCTTCAGAGCTATAATCCTTCTTCAGCTGTGAAGAAGGGTCATACAGACTCGAAAAATTGGGCTGAATTTTCGGCTCAGTGAGCGGGGGCAGGGCTCGCTCGCCGAGGATTAAAATGATGCAGGGTAATGTCGGGCGGGCGTCCCAACGTCACCGCACGTCATTTAGATTTTCAGTTCGGCGGGCATGCAGCTGACTCGGCTGTGCACCCATCGAACTGTCAAAGGCCTATTAAGGCCATTAATTAACTAATTAACCCTATTGAGAAAGCTGGCAAAGAGCCCGGGCAGTCTTCACATTTTTCATGGACCCACGGGCAGGATGAGGTTTCATGAACGGTTTATAAGTTGAATAAATTTTTTCATGAAACTTCATTGACATGTCTTCACAAAGGAAGACACAAATAATATACCAGAAATGTTGGGGAACACAGGGTTTAGTGAGAGAGAGGAGCTGAAAGGAATCAGTATTAGCAGGGAAATGGTGTTGAGGAAACTGATGGGTTTGAAGATAGATAAATCCCCAGGACCTGATAATCTACTAAGCATAGTGCTTCCCGCCGAACGTCACGCTTGGCGGGCCTTAATTGGCCCACCCACGTAAAATGGCGGCAGGCCTGCTTCTCCAGCGGGGATTGGCTCCCAGCCCGCCAGGGATTGGGTCAGGCCCGCCCGCCGACAGGCAGAAAATTCTGCCCTCTATGGCCAGGATTTTCCCCTTCGCGATTTGGGGGCGGGGCCCGGTCGCCGAGGGGAAAATGACACGGGATGACGTCGGGAGGAACCCCCGATGTCATCCCGGGCCATTTAAATCTTAAGGAAGGCAGGCAGACAGCAAAATCAGCTGTCCACCCGCCGACCTGTCAATGGCCAATTAAGGCCATTGACAGGCTCATTAAGATAGTTAAATGCCCTGCCCGGCCAAGCTTAAGGCTGTCGGGCAGGCCAGGAGCCCCAGGGGCCTGTAGACTATTAATGAAACTTCATCCACTGGCGGGATGAAGTTTCATTACCGTTTTGTAAAAATTTAATAAATTTTATTACTTTGTTATCAACATGTCCTATCTCATTTGATATTGTCACATGAAGGGGACATGTTAATAATTTTAAAATGTCTCTGCCCCCTATTTAGGATAGGATAGCCCGCCGCCAGCCAAGGACTAAATACTGCCCTATGTTTCTATGTCCCAGCTCATGTGACACTGTTACATGAGGGGACATGTCTGAAATGTTTTATTTTTCCTTATTAACATTTTTAACACTTAAAACTTATCTCTCTGAGGCACTCTTTCAAGTGCATGCATGAAAAAGCACACTCCTAGCTCAGGCAAACCCCGCCCACCCGTACGGAGGGCGCACAACACTTCCTGATGTGCGTCATGCTGGGCGGGGCTTAATTAGCCCCCCATGTAAAATGGTGGTGCAGACCCAATCAGGGGTGCCGGTCAGGTCTGCGCCTGCCCCCGCACAACCCCCCCACCCCCAATGCGGGGAAAATTCTACCCATTATCTCTGTTTCTCTCTCCACAGATGCTGTCAGACTTGCTGAGTTTTTCCAGCATTTTCTGTTTCTATCTCTATCATCGACAGTTTGTCTTCAAAATGGCATCAACACCAGTAGAATACATCATATCTATGTGATAAATGTGAACTGAATATATAATAGACAAGTAACAAAAGCATAAACTCTGAAATTCTGATTAAGGCCAGTGCAAAACCCTTGTGGTTGTCTGGATTGGGAGGCAGAAAATGGGGCAAAACCCAGTTGTTCTGGGAATCCATACAAAGTTTTTCTTTCTGCCAATTTCTAGCGTGGGATCCATGGGTGAATTTTCTGATTGCCGCTCATAGCAAGGAGGTGTCTCCAGGGTGCTCCAAACCTACCCTTGAGAACTGGTATAAATCTCGCTAGTGCCTTTACATTGACAGTGAAAAGTGAGAATATCCTGATTTAATGGTAAAGTCCTGTTAATTTCCACAATGAAGGGATATGAGCACATTTTTTTTCAGGGGAAGGCATCCCCCTAATATTCAATGTACCAAACATGACCATATGTCACAAGTAAACTAAACGCTTTCTCAGCATATTAGAGGATCTGAATATAAGCCTGGAAGAATCTACACAATTTGAAGAACAGCACAAAGGAAAGACATGAATAATACAGTAAAGTAGTAGCATGGGATAGTTTAGAAAAATGGAATGAGACAGGGAAATTTTAACAAGGATATTGCAAATAATGCTCTAAATGTGAAAACGACATGGTTTTGCAAATTAAATGAAGTGAAAGTGAGCACCATGTAGGAAGTTAGCAGCAGAGGAACATCCAGGACTACATTGTCATCCATCTGATCAGGCCCAAGATCAAAACATTCTACAGATTATTACACCTGTTGTTTCCCACAGTCCTTGGGCAGAAATTTGCCCTTAACGGGTGGGCTGGGCGGGAGTGATCAGGAAGCCGCCTGCCGCTTGCGATTAGCACCGGACTGTGATTTCACACTGGCGAGCCAATTAAGGCCCGCCCAGCATGAAACATGAAGGGCAGCGCTGAGCACTGCCTCTGCAAGGGAGTGGAGGAGGGCGAGCAGGCCAAGTGGGCCGAGCATGAACTTTGCGCGTGAGTGGGCACTTCATCATCTCCCTGAGGCACTGAGGTGGGATGAAGAGATATGAAAAAAAATGCTTTTTTAATATAAATGTAATGAAATATGGCCCCTCATGTGACTCTGTCTCGGCCTTTTCATTTTTTTGGAACCTCATCCAGCCCACAGATGAGGTTTCCAAAACAATGCAAAGGCCGCTTGGCTTTTTCGCCTGCCAGCCAACCGTTAATTTAATTGATTACTAAATGGCCTTAACTGGCCTTTTAATTGTCGGCGGGAGCACTGCTGTCTCCGGTGCACACCCACCAACTGAACTATTACGCGACTGCATGTTGACATGGGCACGCTTGGCTGAGGTCAACGCACGTCATTTCATGCTCAAGCAGGTCAGACATGCACCAGTCCACCATGCAAAAATATCTTCCCCTTATCTCTGCCAAATATCTATTTCATTCCCTCTTGAATTTGCCAATAATTTCCATGCATCAAATTACCATGGCTGAGTCTCCACTTGCTCATACCTTTAAAACGAAAACTGATTTGTAATAAGAGGGCTCAGTGTGCAATTAGTGGTGAATAGATGGCATTGAAAATTACATTCCACACATCATCACTAATGTATTGAGGGGACAACTTAGAAACTATGAGAGTGTTGAGGATTGGTGATGTGTAGGGGTAGGTCCTTGTCTTCATTGCCTGGTCTGTAAACTGGAGGAGCACAGCAGTTTATAGAATGTAATGAAAATCAGGCATGTTTCTATAAACGTTGATGATCAGTTCCATCAGACTAACCATCCAGGTGATGAAATCAAAATCAACATTGTGAAGTCTGAATAGGGTGTGCCATCGTTACTGAGTAACTTGCCAGTCATATATTTCATGGTCCACTGATTATGTTACATCTATTCACCCATTATATAGTACACACAAGGATAGAAGAGTGTATTTGTTAACAATATTGCGCCCAACTAAATATTTGTTCTGACGAAAGGTCACAGGCCTGAACTGTTTCTCTCTCCATAGATGCTCTCTAACTTGTTGTGTATTCCCAGCACTTTTTATTTTTTTTTATTGAACATTTGTCCTTATGGGCAGAATATTGCACTCATCAGGCTCGCACTCACCTGACCCGAACGAGCGTAAAATGAGACAGGATATTTCGGTCGGCGGGCACATGCGGGAGTAGGCAGCATACCTATTAAGGCCATTAAAGTTCTAATTAAATTAAATTTTTCACTGCCCGTCCAACCTTATGGTTGGCGGGCAGGCGAAAAGGCCAAGCGGCCTTTGGGTTTTTCGCGAAACCTCATCCACGGGCGGGATGAGGTTTCGATCAGTGATTTTAAAAAAAATTTAAAATTTTCAAACTAATTTGTAACATATTCCTGCTCATGTGACAAAGAGGGGGCATGTTATTAACATTTTTTAAATTTTTATTTTTTCTGTTCAAAAAGGTTCAGCTCCCTGAGACAGCTCCGTGCCTCAGGGAGCTTTTGCTACGCGCACCCATGTGCATGTGTGAAGTTCGCCCTCCTCCCCCTCACACAGGCAGTGCTGAACACTGCAGCGCATGATTCACTCTGGTTGGCCGTTAATTGGCCAGCCAGTGTGAAGTGACAGTCAGAGCCTGCTCGCCGGCGACAGTCCGATTCGCGGCCACTCCCATTCGCCTCTGCCGAGCCCGCCCGACAACTGGAAAATCCTGGCCGATGTCTTCTGAAAGTCCTATTCGCTTTTCCGTGATTTCTCCACCTAACAAGTGGTCAACCAGGTGCACCAAAAAAACTCTGTCAATGCAAGGAACTCACAACAACCACAGCAAAGCCCTGAAAATAAATTGGCTATCCTAAATAGGGGACAATGCTAACCAAAGACCTAAAATCTTTCTTCTGGGGATGATTTCAAGGGAAGGTGAAAGTAAGACCCATTCCCTGGTGTTTTTGTTCTTAGTAAGGCAATGATCTATCCATTTCTTCTGACCATAGTAGTGAAGCCATTTGTAAGGTTTGTTTACCTATTGCTCAGGGAACCTTTGCACTCACTCTTCTCCATAAAAAAATAGTCACTTACAATGCTAGCAATTTGATTCTTAGAGCTGGGAACTCAGGAAACTGTACTAGTGCACTCAGCAAAAACCCGAGTCCGCCTTCCAGTGCAACCCCTTATTCCTTACAGGTATACCACATGCTAAATATCAGTAAAATTGTAAGTCCTGATGAGATAAAACTAGCTTCACAAAATAATGCTAAGTTTTCTGGTTAAAGTTTTAATTTTTTGTGGCTGTCACAATAATGATCATTAGCCATATTCCTAAGTATTGGTGTAATTAAACAAATTCTCCATTACCACCATGAGGTTATCAGCATTGTGAGTGTATACCCAGACTAGGGGAGCTGGTTAGCTCAGTTGGCATGTAACTCAGTTTAGCACCAACAGCACCAGGTCCAATCATTGTTCCAACTGAGGGAGACTCAGGACCTGCCTCCCTGCCCTACCTGTGCTAAAAAATCATAGCACTTTGCCACGGTTCAGCAAATGATCACCAAGAGCTGCCTTCAAGCAGGGAACTGTGGAAGAAGACATACTGATCACTTGAACAGACATTTCCCATCACCCTGGATAACCCATTGCTAAACTAAAATGCTTTACAATTTTAAATTTGGCTCAGTGGGTGTTTGCTGGGTTGCAGTGCTATCATAGATTTCTATCTGCATCTACTCCCCTTAAACCAAAATCTAACCTTCAGCTGTTCATACTTTAGAATGCTGCAAAGCAACCTTTTTTTTAAAAAAAGAGGGAATCCAGTCATTCCATCCTGGCTTTTCCTGCTGTCGGCAAAAGCTCAGGAATTAAAAGCATCCGCCAGTCTATAATGAAACAATTACTCTCTAATTGACCTCAGCACAGATCTATTGAAACAAATTCAAACTTCTCACCTGAAAAAACACAGGAGTACTTTAGAAGCAGAATATTATTCGGAAGGTGAACATGATACAATGCTCCTAACCATATAGAACAGCCAATCTCTGGCTTAATATTAGCATTGACTTAGGAAATACGTTCTTTTAATTTGCAAAATAGGTCAATTAAGTTAAGCTGGCTCTGACCAGCTATTAGAATATTTCATTTTGAGGCTGAACATTACTTCATATTTAACAAGCATCATTTAATGTTCTCAACAAACCAAATATATACAGCAATTGGAATGGCACATTAGCCATACATAAAATGTAAATATTCATAAAACTTACATCTTTTGTCAGATTTAAGTCATTTGCATCAGGTTGAACAGTAATAATAACTCTATCGGCGGAGAAGAAAAGAGTTAACGTTTCGAGTCCTCATGACCCTTCGACTGAGTCAACTCTTTTCTTCTCCGCCGATGCTGCCAGACCTGCTGAGTTTTTCCAGGTAATTCTGTTTTTGTTTTGGATTTCCAGCATCCGCAGTTTTTTGTTTTTATATAATAATAACTCCATAATTGCCTAAAGTTTATGGGTCTACAAAAGAAAGGAATTCCAGAGATAACCCAATCATATAGACCACACCCACTCATAAATGGTGCGAATGGGACGGAACAAAAAACAAACAGAGCACCATCCATGTATTCTTAGTACCTTGGCAAGTTATACACCATCCTATTCAAATCTGGTGACATTGGACTGAAGTAAACATTGGTTGGTTGAGGGCAGAGGGGGTGGTGACAATGGTCGGTACCGGAGTACAGTGGATTGTGGGTGGTTGCAAGTGAAAGTGGAAGAAAACTGATGGGCAATCTGTACTCGGCTGCAACATGCACACCTACAGGTTCCACTACGGCACAGTTGCTTGCGTGAGAGCAGCCTGCTTGACAGAGGCACAGGGTCATTAATAATGGCAGGTCGACACTTGACACAGTGCTGAGTATGATAATTCAAGGTAACTAGGGATTTTCAACATTCCTTTTAGTTTAACAGCTGCAGCAGGTGTTTCCAGAGGTTCAGGAAACTCACTGGTGTAAAGGAAGTGGGTTTGAGCTGCAATTTATGGGTCTCTTCAAGGTTCAAATTTCACAATTCCAATAAAGTCTCGTTGCTTGCAGCTGCATTGTCATTATTCTCTGGCAATCGTCTGACAGAGAGTTTTTGTCAGCATAGAAGCTTTTAAGAAGTTTGCATCCTTTCAGATGGACACCAGCAGGATGGGACATGGCATGGATACTTACCACGCCATGTCGGACAAGGAAGACAACTACCTGCCCCAACAGCAATAACCTGCTGTGGTACGATCTGTCCATACACAAGAGAGAGATCCACAGGGAGGGATGTACACAGGAGGGAGGTGCACAGTAGGGAAGTGCACAGGAGAGAGGTGCACAGGAGGGAGGTGCACAGGGGAGAGGCACACAGCGGAGAGATATACAGCGGAAAGGTGCACAGCGGGGAGAGGTACACAGGGGAGAGATGCACAGGAGGGAGGTTCACAAGAGGGAGGTACACAGGGGGAGGCACACAGGAGAGAGCTGCACTGGAGAGAGCTGCACTGGAGAGAGGTGCACTGGAGAGAGGTGCACTGGAGAGAGGTGCACAGGAGAGAGGCGCACAGGGAAAGTTGCACAGGGGAGAGGTGCACAGGAGAGAGGTGCACAAGAGGAAGGTGCGCAGGGGAGAGTTGCACAGTGGAGAGGTGTAGAGGAGGGAGGTTTACAGGATGGAGGTGTACAGGGGAGAGATTTACATGGGAGAGGTGCACATGAAGTAGGTGCACAGGAGAGAGGTGCAGAGGAGGGAGGTGCACGGGAGAGAGGTGTACATTGGAGAGGTGCAGAGGGGAGAAGTGCACAGGAGAGAGGTGAACGGGACTGAGCTGTATAGGATGGGGGTGCACAGGGAAGAGGTGCACAAGGGAGAGTTGCACAGGGGAAATGTGCAGAATAGCAGAGAGGGGACCAACAGAGTGGCGCTATTCATGCATGGGGCTCCAGGCAGCCATGTACGTTCCTGCCATGAGTGCCAGAGATGTTCTCATAGCTTAACATTAAGTTAATTATTCAAACTAGACCAAATAATAAGTGGAACCCACCACATTGCACATCTGCCCATTAGTTCAGTCAAATGACATTCATCATGAAACAAGAGAACAGGAGAGTTGGCAATTAGGATGCAATAATAGGCAAGGTGTGCAAGTGCTGCCAATGAATACATTTTATGAAGAGTAAAAAAGTAAAGTTAATATATAATTTTGTCAAACGCCCATGACTATACCCTTGGTAAAGGGGTGAATCACAATTGCCTGAACTTTCCCTTCCAACTGATTCTACATGGTGCATTCCATGTGGCTTCAGCAGAGGTAGAGGCAAGCTGCTCAGCTTCCTGCCCTCTTGACTCAGCTGCTTTTGTTCTTTGCCCTCTGTGTTTTGAAGCTCCAGCCAGCGCTGCAGGAATGCTGGTTTCCCCTGCTTGATGAGTTCAGGTGGTATAATATCAGCACCTAAAGTTTTGCCGATGGCAAGTGAGTCAATAGCTTTGCTAAGCTCCTCCACTGAGGGTTTGATATTCAGCTTTGTCATGACAAGCTTGGCACTGCCGGTGTACAGGGGGTAGTCAGGTCAGATTGGTCGTTGGGGCAGGGAGGGGTGGTAGTTTGATGGTGGATTAGTCGGGTTGGGTCAGGGGTTGTCAGGTTGAAGGGGCAGTTAGGTTGGGTTGGGGGATGTGATTGGAGGTTGTTCGTTGTGGTTCTCAGTTCAGTTATAATGGTTAATCAATGAGTTAGACCAGGTATTAACCAGCATAACATTTCTAGGGAAAATGTCCAGGTAAGTCCTACATATCTGCCCAAAGCTTCTGACACGGAGCTCAATGTCATCGACATCTGTGGAGTGCCCCAGGAGGTGGAAATCATCCCATCAGAAGTTTAAACTTCCCAGGCAATTTCAGCGCACATGTGTTCATCAGGACTTGCACAGAATCCTGGCGCGCATCTCCCAACTTTAGTCCAGATCGCGACAATTTAGAATGCTGGATGATTTGGGCCAATACCAATTTTATAACTTGCAGAACTGGATACCTTTGGCTACAAAGAGTATCTCAAAAAAGGATATAAAGCAGACTGAGTTTTAATGAACAATTCACAGGGCAGAATTTTTCAGTCGGCACGCGGACGTGGGCTCAACATGCCGATGCATAAAATGACACACGATGACCTCGGGCATGCATCCCGATGTCATCACGCAATCCCGCAATATTTTGTTCAGCGGGTGCGTGCCAGAGCCGGCTGCACACCAGTTGATATGTAAATGGTCTATTAAGGCCACTAAGGAAGTAATTGATGTATTGTTAACGCTGCCCGTCCAACCTTAAGGTTGGTGGGCAGGCAAAAACACTATGCGGCCTACATGTTTTTTAGGAAACCTCATCCACGAGCGGGATGAGGTTTCCCAAAGCTTCTATTCAAAAAATAATTTTTTTCTCCTAAGTATAAAAACATGCCCCATCTCACGTGGCACAGCCACATGAGGGGACATATTTGAATAAATTTATAAACCTTTTATTTAATAACTTTAAACTTTAATATCGATTCAACCTCCCTGAGGCAACTCCGTGCCTCAAGGAGATTGAAGTGCTCTTTCGCACACATGCTGCAAGACCACCCCCACCCACTCCCGCCAAGCCTGCCCACCATATGAAAAATTCTGCTCACAGTTTCTGAAATCTACTGTAAAGGCCTTTATCCTAAATTTACATCAATAAATAGCCAACATAACTCCATTCTTGTTCAGCCTTTACTAAATAGCCATAATACAATTTTAGCCAAATAGCCCTTTTGTTGTATTGTTAGAAGTGGAGTGGCATAGTTCTTTTCGTGCCAGGTTTTGGGTCACAGTTGTCTCCACCACTGAAAATGCAATGCTATGGATCTTGTTCCAATTCACTTTGATCTCAATATATCTAAACTAGCCTGGATCTGTGATACTGGCTCCAAGAAAACACATAGAAAGCCTTCCTAGGTCTATTCTGTCGTGTAGCTCCACGGAAATTACTCTTCATCCAAAAGAGCAGTAGAGTTTTCTTTTAGGTTCTTAACTACCAACTGATTTGACTAAACAATTGATGAGCCAGTGAATAAACAATAGGAATACAACACCTATATGTTGAAAATATAAGTTATACTATTTATGTCCTTTCAAGAAAAACAAAAAAAAATACGGTTTCTCCACCAAATACAGTTTCTCTACTAAATCATTATTTTGTTAAATTAACATTTTATATACACAAATAATCCTTTTTGCCCTTTATTTTTCATTAGGTGGGAGCTATATTGGCATGGCCTAACACTTATAGGTACCAGATTAACTTGATTTGATTTAAATGATTCAATTTATACTATACTGGGGCTCCTTGGATTTAAAAAAAAACAGCAATTCAATTCAAGAAAGAACTGGAAGTCACGCACATTACTAAAGCCATAACACAACACTGTTCAAGCTTAAATAATGTAGTGCCAGTCCTCCCTTAGGTCTGTGACCTTGGGGATAACAGTACAAATTTCCTAACATTTTCACCAATCTGGATTGAGGAAATGGAATTTAGCTGCAGATGGCCTTTAATCTCTTCTCTCTAAAGAATTTGCCCAATCTTCCTGAGTAACTCCAGCAGATTGGCAGAACCCCAAGAGAAATGATTGTTTCCAACAGTGGGATCTCCTTGGAAGTTTGGACTCCTTGTGCATTGTAGCTGGATTTAAAGTGGAAGAGACCAAACTGAAACTGATAAAAAATTATTTTTGTGAAAAGGAGGTCTGAGCATAATTATAAAGTCTTTGAAAGTACTGAAGTTTTTTTTTTAAAAGAGATGCATAGCAGGAGCAATCAATCACAATGAGACAGAGCTGGAGAACTGTGCCTTTATGTAAATTAAGGCTTTGTTTTGTTCCCAATCCCTTAACTGCAGGAGAGAAATGTCCCTCAAATGTGAGGCCACTGCTCATCAGCACACTGAAATAATTCCCTGATGTCAATGTGAAAGTGTGTTAAGTTGAATAAAAATGATTTATCAAATTCTTATTCAGCATCTCTGATGTCCACTTCACACCACTGAAATAAACCATGTTTATATCTCCCCTGTATGCAAAATTATGCTTACCATTGATATTAGAAGCAATGTCAACAAAACAAAAATGTAATTTTTCTGCAAGAGAGATGTTAAATTGCAAACGAGGCAAGGTTTTTCTTCCTCATAGTAACGACATTCAATGAACTTAATTTGCATTTTCATAATGGTGACACTTCATAATAAGAAAGCCATAGGCCATTATCTGTACAAGATTCAGAAATTCAACATAAACCAGAGAACATACCTAATTCACGGTCAAATAAAAATAGAATTCACATCATCCTGGAAGGAGAAATAACAAATTATGACCTGGAATACATTACCTGAAAGGATGGTGAGGGCAGGTTCTATGGTAACTTTCAAAAGGGAATTTAGCTTATACTTAAAACAGAAAAGGAAACATTTGCAGGACAGGGAGGAAAGAGCAAGGGAGTGGGACTTATTGCACAACTCTTTCAAGGCAGAATTGGCCAAATGGCTTCCTTCTGTGTTGGAAGATTCTGGGATAACAGTTGACAGTTTGACGGAACAAAAGATCTGGTGAAGAAATGTTGGAGTAGCGAAATACAAGTGAAAGGAATGTTAAATGTCATGGAAAAGAAAGATGGAAGGTCGTGAATGAGGGTCAAAGTCAGAGTGACAGGTTTGCAAATTTTGAACAAGTAGGGGTTGGATTTCTACTTTATGTTTTAGATTTTACCTGTTTTTCCAATGGAGTTTTGCATCAACTGGGTAAAGCATTTATCTGCTTACATGCCATTTTATCAGACTAAGACATTCAGAGACAGCTTAAAGAAATTACCAACCCCTGTGTTATGTGAAGTTTTTTTTGAAAATCAGCAGTTTTAAGAACACTCAGAGGCTGCCCTTAGCACAACACTATCGAATATGTTGTGCAAATGTGATTATCTTTAAGTACACATGACTGGAGTTCTGGCCCGCTAAGGTCAGAGTAAATGTAGTAAAGGAAGAAAACAAGAAAGTTGGCAAAACATAGAATTGAAACTGTACTTTTAATAACTGAAGCCTATGAGCCATATGAAGAATGCTGTCACGTAACAAGAGATGACAGGAATGATTTCCTGTTTTTAGATGCGAATGGGTTGATAGCAACATGAAAATGGAGGCGCATCACATACTGCCCATTTCCACCACTGTTTCATTTGCTTTCTTTTTGATCAGGACCTCTCCATAAAGTATAAAGGGAGAAACTGCTTCCATTAGCAGGAGGATAAAGGACTAGAGCACCCTGATTTCAGGTGATTGACAAAAGAAGCAAAATGAGGAATAAATTTTTTTACACAGCAAATCATTAGGATCTGGATTGCACTAGCTGAGAATGTGATGGAGGTACATTCAATCATGCACTCAAAAAGGAATTGGATTATCCGAAGAGAAAAAAATTGTAGGGCTAAGGGGAAAGGTAGGGAATGGGACTAGCTGAGTAGCTCTTACAAGGCAGAATCTTATGCTCTTTTAACACAGAGAGATGGGACAATTTCCAGATCCCTCACTGACTGCCGCAGTGTCAGTCTAGAAGTTCTCCTTGGAGGCTGTCAATTAAGAGGCCATCTCTGAGTCCACCATTCAATTAAAGACAGTGGGAGGGTCCCTGAGGTGTTATGACACAGCAGTTGGTAAAGGCTGAGTTGTTTAAATCCCAGAGGGAAACTTGAACAAATGTCATAAACTATATTTTCAATTGGTATGTTTGAGATACAGCTCTGACTTCAGGAATAAGACCACTGAGCCTCAAGAGGTTTTTTATATAAAACTAAATTAAGCATTTATTAATTTAACAACAAATTAAACACATACACATGTCTACAAATACTACCATAAAACTTTTAAACAAATCCCCAAATTAATCACTCCCAGGTAAATCTCCATCTAGGCAACAGTAACCTATAGTCTTTAAACAGACACCAGGCAAAGCACATTTGACCTTACAAATTCAAAATGAGGTTCCTTTCAATTTGTTTCATTTGCAGACACAGTTCTAGGTTTACAGGCTGGTTAGATCTAATATGCTTCTGACCTATACACACAAACTCCTTTCTGTATATACCTAGCTTTCTCTTTGAATGTAAATTTTCCATTGTATTACTAGGGTTTTTAAATTCTAACAATAATCCTTTAATTCCACCAATTTTATTAGTAATATAAACATGTTGCTCGGCACCTCACAGCTAGGTGCAAGATTTTACCCATTCTTTTAAATGGTTTATTCGACAAATGCAAATTGATTTTACCTTTTACTTTAAATTCACCTAATTAACATCTCAAATTACTATACATCAAAGCACCCAGACTAGCTGGCTTTATCCAAATAAGCCATACACAGACATGCACATAGACAGACATATAGAGCAGAATTTTCCATTCAGCATGCCGGGGTGGGCCCCGCTCGTCGACGCATAAAATGATGCGCGGTGACATCGGGCGTGCGCCCTGATGTCGCCACGCATCACTCCGACCTTTAGTTTGGTGGGCGTGCACCAGAGTCGACTTTGCACCCGTTGAACTGTGAAAGGCCTGGTTAGGCCATTGATAATTGTCAGGGCTGCCTATCCAACCTTAAGGTTGACGGGCAGGTGAACAGCCCAGGCGGCCTTGGCATTTTTCATGGAACCTCATCCACGGGCGGAATGAGGTTTCATGAAGGTTTTATTAATTCAATAAATGTGCCTCAGGGAGATTTCTGCCCCAGGGAGATTTCTGCGCTCATTCACATGCATACACGAAACAGCGCAGGCCCCGAATCTCCCTCCTCCCCCCATCTACACAGGTAGCGCTCGCTACCAGGCACACATCACACTGGGTGGGCCTTAATTGGTCTGCTCATGTAAAGTGGCGATCAGCTCTGCGCCTGCCCGCACCCGCTCCCAATCAGCTCGCCCAATGGGGAGAAAATTCTCCCCACAGAAACACACATAGATGCAGACCCTACTACTGATCCAATTTAAAAATAATTTCCAATAACATTACAGTCATTAATCTCTTTATGACAGCGGCTATAGGCCCAATCAGAGGGCCTGCAACCTTGAAAGGATGGAAGCCCCACTGGCAGAGGTGCCATCTTAAGGTATTCTCTGTAGAGGTTAGAAGTTTTTGAGAAATGAGCTCTGGTTACAGCTGCCAGCTCATACCTGTCATGGGGAAACCCGCTGTCCTCCAGCCACAGTAGTGGCCTGCAGATCACTACTGCCCCAGTGGCGGTGGGTGTGTGTGTGGGAGGTGGGGGGGATGCAGGCTTCATTGGCCCTCATTTCCAGTCACTGGCAAGCCCCCTCCAAGCACGTGTGGGTCTTGGCCCTAAGTGGGAGGCTCATTCTTCACCAGAGAAGTTCCAATAACCACAAAGGGGGAGTTAATTGTCATTTATTCAAATTGGTTACCCATCTCTGCAAAGGGGTGGTACCTCAGTCAATGATAACCTGCCTCCAGGAAGATCTCTTGGAGATGTGAACATATCGTCCTGTTGACCTGACTTTACTTTTTCTGACTTTTCTCCCATCCTGCCTTCAAACCCACTCTCACAGGACTAGGATGGTTCAAACCACAGAGAGACACCATGGACATAACGGGTTAATGGCCTCCTTCTGTACTGTTACCATTTGATGATTCCATGATCCTACACATACAGCCAGAGCCTCATTAAAGCATGCAAACAGGGGACTTTCTGCCTTTGCTAAGATCTCAATGCTATTTTCATTCCTATTAGTCTGGGAATGCTCAGTGTGGGTCCACCAGTAAAACTGGGCTGAGCAAGCTGGTTACACTCATACCCAGCATTATAGGAAAGAAGAATGTCTTGCAATTTATAAAGTGCTTTTCATGAACTAAGGACATCTCCTAGTGCTTTACAGTCAATTAAGTACTTTTGAAATGTAGTCACTGTTGGAATCATGGCAGCTAATTTGTACATGGCAAGTTCCCACATTAAAAGTGGCAGTTCCCTACAAGGACTCAGATTATTGGTATCTGTTTGGAGAGTTAGAGGAGCTTGTCTGAGAATACTATTTTGCTGACATTGTGCCAGTTTTTTTGCATTACTTGGAAATCAATCACTCTGATAGCATTGATAAGAACTTACTTTGCTGAAGATTTTAGCCTTCTCTCACTGGCTGCAGGAAGAGGTGAAATCAGTTGCAGTTGCTATGGGTGGAAGAGCTTCAGGGGTCCAGTAAGAAGGAGAGCCACTCACAGGTGGCTTAACACTGCTCATAGTCTACAGAACCAAATTAAGCAATCTGTACTTCAAAAGTGTGCAGGAGGAGATTTCACAGCTCACACGAGACCATATGATATCACGATAGCTGGCACTGCAATCCCTGTAGCAGTTAAGGTGAACACAAACTGAGTGCATCAGGGTCATTGCAGGTTTCAAAGGGAAGCGTTTGTAAAGTGGATCAACCTGCAGTGCATTCATGCATAAAGGAGCCCACAGACATGTTAGAGGTAATGGAGACCCGGAAGAGTGGGGAGCAGAAGGTGCAAAACACCTGAGCCTGTGCCATCTGGGGGGACCTGGACTCACATCGCATCTTTTGACTTTGCATTATCGGCAACACTGCCCCTCTCTCAAGTGACCACCTCACGCCTCAATGTACTCACACACAAGTATGGGCTGGGCCCTCCATTCAAAGACAAACTTCTAGCACTCGGAATCTGATTGTCCTGGACCGAAAGCCCAAGTCCGTGCGGCCAATTTTTTTGACAACCAGGGTGCATTCTGGGTAATGTAATCCACCCTTGGCCAGGCTGTCACCCTCCTGCATTGATGCCAGTCCACTAAAGGAATACAGGAGCTACCCTCACATTAAGATGGCAGAGTGGGCCAGGGAGGCCAGGAGAAGTGGCGGCTGCAGCAAAAGTGAGGCCCGGGGCAGTTGGGTTGTTAGACAGGGAAGACAGGAAGAAAGTGTTGCCACCTTCACAGCTGCCCTGAACTCCTTTTCAGCGACATTAATTTCCAAACCACCTAGGTGAGTGAGTGAGTGAGTGAGTGAGTGAGTGAGATGAGTGAGTGAGAGAGTGAGTAAGTGTGAGAGAGAGACAGAACCCTGAGACTGGGATTGAGCTGGACACATAAACAAAAATCTATCCACAAGCTGGGCCAGGAGAGATGGAAATCTTAAGCTGAAAGGCAACCTGCTTCCGGCCCCCAATTTCATATGATTTCCACTGAGGCCAGCTCAGGGTGTGCATCAGCATAAGTGAATGCAAGATTACTGTCAGTTAAACCCAACTACTCGGCCCTAGTCCCCGCCTCCTTCCCTGGTCACAAGGACTTTGGGCATAGTCTGTCTGTCTCTGGCTCAGATTCTTCAGTGAAAAGGCGAAAAAGATTTATTAGTTAGCTCTGCTGTTGGCACTTTTTAATGATAATTTTTCATAATTACTCTTTTTTTTAGTTATCAATTTATTGTTTTGACATTGTTTCCTTCATACCTCAGCATTTTTTTAAAATTCATGTTTAATGTTTTGCCAAACCAGATCTCAGGAAGTTGCTGCTGGGTTCTTGCTGAAGGGGAATGAAAGGTTCACAAGAAGTCTTACTGCTATAGGGCTGACAAAAGGGGTTAATTTTGCTCCAATCGAAACAGAAAGTGTTGGAAATGCTCAGCACTTCTGGTGGCTTCTGTACAGTGAGGAACAGAGGTCAGTGCCCCGTTTTCAGAACTCATGCATATTGTGGACCTGAAACATTAAATCTGTTTCTGCCTCCACAGATGCTGCCTGGCTTGCTGAGTATTTCCAGCATTTTCTATTTATATTTTAGATTGCCAGCATCTGCAGTACTTTTATCTCCTCTTATATGCTCCATGCTGGGCATCTGTAAGTGTTGTTAGCTTCAATTTAAAATGAGAAAATACTTATTACTAAGTGCAAAGTGCATTGTTCTGTTAACAAAGCCCGCTTGTGTGGATAGAAATAGTGCATTACTGCAAGTGAATTGGTGCTAATTTACTGAAAGGTTTTGCCTTTTTTAAACTTGGAAGTGAAACCAAGAGTCATCCACCAATAGAATATTTCACTATTAGTTCAAGATATTCTCATTTTTTCATAGGATTTTTTGTTTGCGATGCTTGTGAAGTTCAAATCTTTTGGAAGTTGCTGTCTGGATATTGTACAGGGCCAGGTTCAAAGAAGTGTAATATGCATAATATGTGTCATGACAGTATAATAATTTTCATAATATTTTTCTGACTTACTATAAAGTAGGTTAATGGGAGTTGTGTTTTTCTGTCTGTGTGTGTGTGATTTAATTACCTTTTCTAGCCAAGCAGACTGCGAGTTGAAGTTATCAAAAGAAGTAAGGTGTAGAAGTGTTTTAATATGTTAATGAGTAAACATGTTTGAGGTCTTAGCATGTAAAGTGTAAAGGGACTTTAGATAGATGAAGGGGGATTTGAATTTCAAGGAGGTTAATGAGAATAGTAACAACATGAAAAGATTTATATTATAAAAGTTCCAAAGACATATGGAAACAATGGAATTTACATATTAAAAAGGGTGAAACATTTTTTAGGAGAATGAGGCTATGTGTTAGGGAGAGGCATTGTAAGATCTAACAGAAGTGTGAGAACCCTCAGCATTTGTGCATAAACCTGCTGTCTGCAGAAACCAAAGTTAGAGAAAGCCACTTGGAATTCCACTGCCCAGGGTATTGTGTTAATTTGCTGGATCTGCTTAAAATCTAACAATCTGCCTTAAAAGGGGTGTAACTGGAAGTCAGGTTAATTCGGGATTTTAGGGGGAAAGTTTTCTCCCCATCGGGAGGCTGGGTGGGAATGGATGCCTGTGAAGATTAGTTCAGCCAATAAATAGGCCTCAACCAGAGCAATGCTGGTGCTTGGAATGAATGGAGCAACCAACAGCATCTTTCTGATGGTGATCTTTCCCATCTCTTGTGCTGCATGGTCCAAGTCATGGGATGAACCATGAAAAGAGGGGAGAGATAAGGAGAGAAATGAAGGACAGCAAGCAATCTACCATGCAGTACCAGGTGCAGATTTCCTGTATGTGTGACTAACTGAGAGAAGAAAAAAGGTAAGGGAAAATAAACAGACCTCCAGCATTGTTTTCACCAATGCATTGGTCCTCTCTGTACTAATAATATCTAATGCCTCCTGCTGCAAATGACTAAGGGCTTGAGTGGTAGATACCCCTCTCCAAGTTCAGATCCCCTCCCTTTTGTTGTGAGCCAGTAGGAAGTGTTTGTGGGCTAAATTTTACAAGGCGCAGTTTCCTTGCCTCCAGCTAAAGTGTTGGGAGGAGAGCTTGCTGCCCCATAGTCATCTAATGGCCAATTCCTTGCTAATTGACTGGAGGCAGCATTTTTGGCCCTCAGGGACAAGAATCCCTGCCTTTAAAAGCCACCAACCAATTAGAGGCCGGCAGTTCTCCAACACTTTGAGGCCGAGGTGTGCAGTATTGGTTCAGGATTGGAGTAAGTGTTAGGGGTCTTGCCGGGTGCCCAGGTGGGCAGGCCCCAATGAGTGGGACGAGGATGCTGGGGAGGTTGGTCTTTGAAAGGCCAACCGGGGAGGGCAACTGGGGTGGGATTGTGGGGTAAAACCTACTTGGGGTGGGGGTGTTATTTGATGGATCCTTGGGGCCCATTAAGGAGAGGCTTCCCTTTTCCTGCCACCAGCCCATGCAGAACCTGCCGAGTTGGCTGCTTGATGTGGGCCTCTCCCAATGATGGTGGGATGAAGCCTGAAGTGAAAATTGATTGCCCACTTAAGGGCCACAATTGGTCCACTGTTGAGCAGGCTGCTTAACATCACCCCCACCACTGGTATAATTGCAGATGGGTAGGTGGCAGCCTGGCCACCCATTAGGTTTAATGAGCCCCCGTCTCCATCAAACCCACTGGCGGATACGTATGAAATCCAGCCGTTTATGTGTGCGTGTGTGTGTGTGTGTGTGTGTGTGTGTGTGTGTGCGTGTGTGTGTGATTCTTGTAAGGAGATATGCAGATGTGTGAGACAGCTCCAAACATTGAGCATCTTGAGAGGGAGAAGCAGAAAGTTACAAGCAAGATGGTGAAAGGGTCTTGTTCCAAATATTGGTGTGAATGGGGAACATAAAAGCAGTTAGCTGAAGAGTAAAATGCATTTCAGTTGTAACCAGATCGAAGCAGAATTCAACTTGCAGCTGCTCTAAAAGAAACTCACGTTATATAATTATAAGAAGGGCAGGTTGTTGCATTGTCACCTTCTCATTAGAGAAAAACCAAGAGGAGTGGGAGAAGGGAGAGTCTGGAGCACTGAGCAGGTGAGAATGTGTTGTGGCAAGGCATTATTTTTGGTATTTTGGTATTTGTATTGGTATTTAGATCCATGATGGCAATAGTCTGAACTTACAGGCCAACGAGTTGAGTTTGCATGCCAGCAGCCTGTGCATCCGCTGTAACATTCCAATGCAATGGAAGCAGAGGTGTCAGCCTTCAGAAGCTTCATCATGATTGCTTCCAGAGGTGTAACACTGGAGGCGACCACCTGTGCCACGTTGGGAAGGATGGGCTCCAAGTTTTGTACAAAGCCCTGTACTAAAATGTTGCCAGGTTCCATCATACTCATTGACAATACGTGTAGGTTTACTGGCAGGATTCCCAGTGCATCAAGCATTTGGGTGTTTATATCAATCAGCTTTCTTCTGTAGCATTGCAGCAGAACTAGTGTGGACCTTTGACCTCTGGTATCATGACAACTGAGTTCTCTTTTCCCCTGTCCTGGCTGCCTGCACTTGCATCTGGTGTCTCATTGCATACAGATTCTGACTTTATGCTATCCTTTAAATTACATTCAATGTCAGTGTCTGAGCTATAGTAATAGTGCATCTTCATCTTTGCTGCCTTCTTGGCCTTCCTCCTCTTGGGTATCTAAAAGGAAAAGGGGACAAGATTGTGGTGAGGGGAGAGGAAAACGTGAGGGACGATCTAAATATTGTCTAAAAAATTATGAAATGTTTTGATCGCGTAGACACAGAGAGAATGGTGCCACTTGTCAACAGCCTATTAAGGCCATTAAAAAAGCAATTAAAGTTGTTAGCAATGCTGCCTGCCTAACCTTAATGTTGGCGGGCAGGCAAAGAGCCCAAGCGGCCTTCAGGAAACCTCATCCATGGGCGGGATGAGGTTCCCTGAAGGTTTTATAAAATAATCAATTAAATTATGCAAAATTCACAAACATGTCACAGCTCATGTAACACTGCCACATGCTTAAATAATTTTTTACTTCCTTTTTTAAGTAATTTAATTATGAACTTAATCTCCCTGAGGCAGCTCCGTACCTCAGAGGGATTGCTGCACTCTTTCGCGCATCTGCAGGCCCCGACTCTCCCTCCTCCCCCTGCCTGCATAGGTAGCGCTAAGCACTACAGAATGCGTATTACGCTGCGTGAGCCTTAATTGGCCCACCCACATAAAATGGCGGCACGCAACCGATTGTGGGTAGTGATTGGCTCTGCGCCTGCCCCCACCCGCTGCCCCCCCTCCCCTCAGCCTATCTGATATAGGTAAGATTCAGCCCCAAGACATCAAATTGGAAGTTTAGTAAGAAACTTCTTTGCCCAGAAAGCACTGAGAATGTAGAACTCACTACCGGAGAGAGTAGTAGAGGTGAATAGTGTAGATGCATTTAAGGAGCAGCTTAGTAACCCTATGAGGGAGAAGGGAATAGATGGTGATGGAGATAGAGTTAGATGAAGAAGGATGGGAAGGTGCTTAAGTGGACAATAAACAGCAGCATGGGCTGGTTTGTCCAAATGGCCTGTTTCCGTGCTGTATAGTCCATATTATATGTAAAAAATAAATGCATTCTTACACCATCAGCAGCTTCTCCGTCAGGTAGAATTGCGAGACAATTAGGCAAATTAGGATGAGAGGAGGAGGATTACACTTCCACAGTCTTAGCAATAGTCCTCCCACAATGGCCAGCACTGTCTCCTCCATGGGGTCAGGACATCTAGGCATGTCTCTCGCCTTTGACAGTTTCTTGCTGCCTCTGATTATGTGTCACCTTCTCTTTCAAGATAGAGTAAAGTGTATCAGAGTGTCACCCAATCTGTTTGGGTGATGTGGCCATCATGGTCCAACATTGTGATGTGGGTTTGAGGCTTGCAACAATGCTAGGTGTGCAAGGGTGAGGTGGAGCTTATGAATGCTAGCTATGTGAATTGGATCAGCTGTAGCTTAATTGGTAGAACTCTTGATCCTCAGTCATAAAAGGTCTGCGTTTAAGTACCACTCCAGGATTTAAATACAAAAATTCAAGGCTGACACTCCAATGCAATACTGAGGGAGTGCTATACTATCAGAGGCACTGTCTTTCAGATGAGACTTTAAACAAAGGCTCCATATGCCTGCTTCAATGTGTGTAAAATATACCTTGGCACCATTTTGAAGAAGAGCAGGGGAGTTATCACCAGTGCCCTGGCCAGTATTGATCCCTCAATCAACATAAATAAAACAGATTACCTTGTCATTGTTTGTGAGAATTCATTGTGCACTAATTGGCTGCTGTGTTTCCTGCATTAAACAGTGACTGCACTTCAAAAAGTAATTAATTATCTGTAAAGTGCTTTGAGACATCTAGTGATCATGAAAAGTGTGATGTAAACACAGGTCTTTCTTTTCCTTTCTTTATGAGTTCTGACTGATTGATATTGTTAGTAGGTGAGTGATGGAGTGTGGTTAATTGAATAGTGGCTAAGGTTAGTGTTGCATTTGGAAGGATATGGCAATTGAAGATGCATTCATTGACTTTGATTACTCATGTGAGCTCATTGAACTTCTTTTGGCAATAGATCAATGTTTTTGGAGTTCTATTCTTGGCATCAACCATCTCCACTATCTCCTGCCATTGCCTTCTGTGTATGTGTCCAAGAGCCTCGGCCCCTCCAGAGGATACAAGATGTTTCTTATCTGTTCAACCTCTTCCTGTGCTCTGACTGAAAATCTTGGTAACTGCATGCTCATATGGGCTGGTCATCATTGATTGTTACACAGCACTATTCCAAATGATTTCAGCATCTCCAGCAGCATTAATGTACCTTCCCTTGAAGAGGTGCAATCTAGATTTAAGCAGTGCAGGTTAACTTCAAGAAGTAAAAACAAAACAAAAACAAAAAAAAAACAAAAAAAAAACAAAAAAAAACAAAAACAAAAAAAAAAAACTGCGAATGCTGGAAATCCAAAACAAAAACAGAATTAGCTGGAAAAACTCAGCAGGTCTGGCAGCATCGGCGGAGAAGAAAAGAGTTGACGTTTCGAGTCCTCATGACCCTTCGACAGAACTTGAGTTCGAGTCCAAGAAAGTGTTGAAATATAAGCTGGTTTAAGGTGTGTGTGGGGGGCGGAGAGATAGAGAGACAGAGAGGTGGAGTAGGGGGGGTGGGTGTGGTTGTAGGGACAAACAAGCAGTGATAGAAGCAGATCATCAAAAGATGTCAACAACAATAGTACAATAGAACACATAGGTGTTAAAGTTAAAGTTGGTGATATTATCTAAACGTATGTGCTAATTAAGAATGGATGGTAGGGCACTCAAGGTATAGCTCTAGTGGGGGTTTTTTTGTTTTTTTTATATAATGGAAATAGGTGGGAAAAGGAAAATCTTTATAATTTATTGGAAAAAAAAGGAAGGGGGAAACAGAAAGGGGGTGGGGATGGGGGAGGGAGCTCACGACCTAAAGTTGTTGAATTCAATATTCAGTCCGGAAGGCTGTAAAGTCCCTAGTCGGAAGATGAGGTGTTGTTAATCCAGTTTGCGTTGGGCTTCACTGGAACAGTGCAGCAAGCCAAGGACAGACATGTGGGCAAGAGAGCAGGGTGGAGTGTTAAAATGGCAAGCGACAGGGAGGTTTGGGTCATTCTTGCGGACAGACCGCAGGTGTTCTGCAAAGCGGTCGCCCAGTTTACATTTGCTCTCTCCAATGTAGAGGAGACCACATTGGGAGCAACGAATGCAGTGGACTAAGTTGGGGGAGTTGCAAGTGAAATGCTGCTTCACTTGAAAGGAGTGTTTGGGTCCTTGGACAGTGAGGAGAGAGGAAGTGAAGGGGCAGGTGTTGCATCTTTTGCGTGGGCATGGGGTGGTGCCATAGGAGGGGGTTGAGGAGTAGGGGGTGATGGAGGAGTGGACCAGGGTGTCCCGGAGGGAGCGATCACTACGGAATGCCGATAAGGGGGGTGAAGGGAAGATGTGTTTGGTGGTGGCATCATGCTGGAGTTGGCGGAAATGGCAGAGGATGATCCTTTGAATGTGGAGGCTGGTGGGGTGATAAGTGAGGACAAGGGGGACCCTATCATGTTTCTGGAAGGGAGGAGAAGGCATGAGGGTGGATGCGCGGGAGATGGGCCGGACACGGTTGAGGGCCCTGTCAACGACCGTGGATGGAAAACCTCGGTTAAGGAAGAAGGAGGACATGTCAGAGGAACTGTTTTTGAATGTAGCATCATCGGAACAGATGCGACGGAGGCGAAGGAACTGAGAGAATTGGATGGAGTCCTTACAGGAAGCGGGGTGTGAGGAGCTGTAGTCGAGATAGCTGTGGGAGTCGGTGGGTTTGTAATGGATATTGGTGGACAATCTATCACCAGAGATTGAGACAGAGAGGTCAAGGAAGGGAAGGGAAGTGTCAGAGATTGACCACGTGAAAATGATGGAGGGGTGGAGATTGGAAGCAAAATTAATACATTTTTCCAAGTCCCGACGAGAGCATGAAGCGGCACCGAAGTAATCATCGATGTACCGGAGAAAGAGTTGTGGAAGGGGGCCGGAGTAGGACTGCAACAAGGAATGCTCCACATACCCCATAAAGAGACAGGCATAGCTGGGGCCCATGCGGGTACCCATAGCCACACCTTTTATTTGGAGGAAGTGAGAGGAGTTGAAGGAGAAATTGTTCAGCATGAGAACAAGTTCAGCCAGACGGAGGAGAGTAGTGGTGTAGCGCTTCCTGTAAGGACTCCATCCCATTCCCTCAGTTCCTTCACCACCGTCGCATCTATTCCGATGATGCTACATTCAAAAACAGTTCCTCTGACATGTCCTCCTTCTTCCTTAACCGAGGTTTTCCACTCACGGTCGTTGACAGGGCCCTCAACCGTGTCCGGCCCATCTCCCGCGCATCCGCCCTCACGCCTTCTCCTCCCTCCCAGAAACATGATAGGGTCCCCCTTGTCCTCACTTATCACCCCACCAGCCTCCGCATTCAAAGGATCATCCTCCGCCATTTCCGCCAACTCCAGCATGATGCCACCACCAAACACATCTTCCCTTCACCCCCCTTATCGGCATTCCATAAGAATCGCTCCCTCCGGGACACCCTGGTCCACTCCTCCATCACCCCCTACTCCTCAACCCCCTCCTATGGCACCACCCCATGCCCACGCAAAAGATGCTACACCTGCCCCTTCACTTCCTCTCTCCTCACCATCCAAGGACCCAAACACTCCTTTCAAGTGAAGCAGCATTTCACTTGCATCTCCCCCAACTTAGTCTACTGCATTCGTTGCTCCCAATGTGGTCTCCTCTACATTGGAGAGACCAAACGTAAACTGGGCGACCGCTTTGCAGAACACCTGCGGTCTGTCCGCAAGAATGACCCAAACCTCCCTGTCGCTTGCCATTTTAACACTCCACCCTGCTCTCTTGCCCACATGTCTGTCCTTGGCTTGCTGCATTGTTCCAGTGAAGCCCGACGCAAACTGGAGGAACAACACCTCATCTTCCGACTAGGGACTTTACAGCCTTCCGGACTGAATATTGAATTCAACAACTTTAGGTCGTGAGCTCCCTCCCCCAACCCCACCCCCTTTCTGTTTCCCCCTTCCTTTTTTTTCCAATAAATTATAAAGATTTTCCTTTTCCCACCTATTTCCATTATATAAAAAAAAACAAAAAACCCCCCACTAGAGCTATACCTTGAGTGCCCTACCATCCATTCTTAATTAGCACATTCGTTTAGATAATATCACCAACTTTTAACTTTAACACCTATGTGTTCTATTGTACTATTGTTGTTGACATCTTTTGATGATCTACTTCTATCACTGCTTGTTTGTCCCTACAACCACACCCACCCCCCCTCCACCTCTCTGTCTCTCTATCTCTCTGCCCCCCACACACACACCTTAAACCAGCTTATATTTCAACTCTTTCTTGGACTCGAACTCAAGTTCTGTCGAAGGGTCATGAGGACTCGAAACGTCAACTCTTTTCTTCTCCGCCGATGCTGCCAGACCTGCTGAGTTTTTCCAGGTAATTCTAACTTCAAGAAGTGTTAGGAAGTAAAGATCTTGGACCCCCTGCTGCTACATTCAGCCAATGATCAGCATGAGGAGTACTGACTCCACACAGGAATCATGATAATAAGCATATAGTCCAAAGTTCTCACTCTGACTATTCCACCAAAAGGACACAGATTCATCACACATTATGATTTCTGTGCCTGTTTTTGTGGGATAACCAATTTAACCAGCATCATTTCCAACATGCACTATTCCATTAGTAGTGAAACATTATCTTAGAGTAAGTGCATAAGTCTGTACTGGACCTTTCTTCTAACCTAAAGTAAATTCTCCATGGGCACGTCTCTGTCAATCAGAGTCCACTTGCCAACCAATTATCACTCTCTTCACATACAGTATGAACTGTTGTTTTCCCCTTATATTGGTATTCTTGCGAAGTGTCCTGATGGGTTCAAGATGAAAAGCTTAAACATGTCTCTTTTCTCAGCAATACTAAATTAAGAGTGTTACCAGCTGAGTCAATACCTTTTAAGTATTGGTCCATAACTTCTGATCTCCAGGGATACCCTAATGATGTGCCAGGGGACCAGCTGCTCCCCACTGCCCTCCACTCCTCCCCACACCGCTCCCCTCTAATGGATGTCCCCACATAAGGATTGCACTACAATTGCTCAGGAAGTTTCAAAATTCCAGTGGGCAATTACCTTGCAATGGGAATCACCTAATACTACAATTCAAATTTCAGATTTGGGATGGTTTTAACTGCCTTACAAGAGCACGTACCCAATACAGAATACACGTACCCAATACAATACAGAAATAGATAGGAGGGCATTTTGTGATGAGAACATAATGAATCTGCAAGGGGATACAGCCAGGTTGAGTGAGTCGACAAAAACTTGGCAGATGGAGTTTAGTGTAGGAAAGTGTGAGGTCATGCACTTTGGTAGGAAAAATTAAAAGGTAGGCTATTATTTAAAATGGAGAGAGACTCCAAAAAAGTGCAGTACAGAGGGAGCTGGGTGTTCTTGTGCATGAAACACAAAAAGTTAGCATGCAGATGCAGCAAGTAATTAAGGCGGCAAATGGAATTTTGGCCTGTACTGTTAGGAGGCTGGAGTTTAAAAATAGGGAAGTCTCGTTACAACTATACAGGGTGTTGGTGAGGCCACACCTGGAGTATCGTGTACAGTTTTGGTCCCCTTATTTAAGAAAGGATATACTGACATTGGAGGCAGTTTAAAGGAGATTCACTAGACTGATTCTTGGGATGAAGGGGTTGACTTTTCATGAATGGATAAACAGCTTAGGCCTTTATTCATTAGCGTTTAGAAGAATGAGCGGTGATTTTATTGAAACGTACAAGATTCTGAGGGGGATTGACAGGCTAGATATTGAGAAGATGTTTCCACTAGTGGGGGAATCTCGAACTAGGGGACACAGTTACAGAATCAGGCAACACTCATTTAAAGCTGAGATGTGAAGGAATTTCTTCTCTCAGAGATAATGCGTGGAATTCTCTAGCCCAGAGAGTTGTGGAGGCTAGGTCACTGAAAATATTTAAAGAGGAGCTAGATAGATTTTTGAAATATTGGGGAGCTGAGGGCTATGAGGAGCTGGCACAAAAGAGGAGTTGAGGCCTGGGGCAGAACAACCATGATCTTATTGAATGGCAGGGCAGGCTTGAGGGACTGAATGGTCTACTCCAGCTCCTATTTCCTATGTTCTTATAACTGCCCTCCTGACGTCCTGACCACCCCACAGCCTCCGACTACCCTCACCAACCAGCCCCCCAACTGGTCACGCGAATCCCCACGACCACCCGATCACCCTGTAACTGCCTGACCCCACCAATGAACACCTGAACACCCACAAATACCATTCAAACCCCACCAATGACTACCCCCAACCACCCTCCGTTCCTACCCACTTACCTGACACACTTCCCTTCTCCCTGGCTTCTCAAAGTAGCTGAACCTTTAAACCTGATGGCAGTTAGTGCTGTAAAAAAGGGAACATAGCATCCTTTTGTCCGATTCTCCTGCACTCAGCTGAGAAAATGTCTGAACAGCTGCACTGCACTATTCTCACCTGCCTGAGTCAGATGTTCAGGCATGAAATGTGCAGCAGCATTTCAGAGCAAGGTAACAGGAGCAGAATGGCAATCCGACTGGGATTGCTACTGCACGGAAGTCATGGCCCCATTATTTTATTATGCCTGTTGGAGATGTCCTCTGGAGGTATCTCACATAGATGTTGAAGGGACCTAATTTATCATGTCATTACCAGCAATTCTTCACATTATCAAGAGGAGTCTGGTTTGCTGCTCTCTTCTACCTTTACTGATTGGCTTACCCCTATGCCTTGCAGTGACTAGAACTGTGTACAATGTCCAATGGAATGTCTGATTCAGGCATTTTATATTTTCAGGCAAATTTAAAAAATGTTTTTTATTCATTCGTGGGGTGTGGGTGTCGCTAGCTAGGTCAGCATTTATTGCCTATCCCTAACTGCCCTTGAGAAGGTGGTGAGCTGCCTCCTTCAATCTCTGCAGTCCATGTGGTGTAGGTATGCCCATAGTCCTGTTAGGACAGAGTTCCAGCATTTTGAAACATCGACAGTGAAGGAACGGCAATATATTTCCAAGTCAGGTCGGTGAGTGGCTTGGAGGGAAACTTCCAGGTGGTGGTGCTTTGGCAATATAAATCAGCATTTGACTTGCTTCTTATATGGACACTTCATAGTGATTATACGTAGAGAATGACGAATCATAGAGCACGACCAGCTCTCTTTCAACTTTCTTGACCAGTTTCATCGTGTGCATGGCTACATGTACATTCTACTTTTACTTCCAGTATGAAACACTGGCACCTACCTGACAATGTGAAAAATTGCCCAGGTATTTCCTGTCCACTAAGAGAGTTCCAGGATTTTGACCCAGCGACAATGAAGGAACGGTGATATATTCCCAAATCTGGATGGTGAGTGGCTTGGAGGGGAACTTTCCCAACAGCATGGGCTGTTCCCATGCATCTGCTGCCCTCGTCCTTCTCAATGGTGGCGGTCATGGGTTTGGAAGGTGCTGTCCAAGGAGCCTTGGTGCATTCCTGCAGTGCATCATGTAAGTGGTACACACTGCTGCCACTGTTAGTTTGTGGTGGAGGGCATGAATGTTTATGGATGTGGTGCCAATCAAGCAGGCTGCTTTGTCCTGGATGGTGTCAAGCTTCTTCAGTGTTGTTGGATCTGCACTCATCCAGGCAAGTGGGGAGTATTCCATCACGCTCTGGACTTGTGCCTTGTAGATGGTGGACAGGCTTAGGGAAGGCAGGAAGTGAGTTATTCACTGTAGCATTCCTAGCCTCTGACCTGCTCTTGTAGCCATAGTATTTATATGGCTAATCCAATTCAGTTTCTGCTCAATAGTAACCCCCAGGATGTTGATAGTGGGGGAATTCAGTGATGGTAATGCCATTGAACATCAAGGGGCGACGGTCATTGCCTGGCACTTGTGTGACCCAAATATTTCTTGCCACTCGTCAACCCAAGCCTGGATATTGTCCAGGTCTTGCTGCATTTGGACACCGGCTGCTTCAGTATCTGAGGAGTTGCGAATGGTGCTGAACATTGTGCAATAATCAGCGAACATGCCCACATCTGACCTTATGAAGGAAAGAAGGTCATTGATGAAGCAGCTGAAGATGGTAGGGCCTAGGACACTACCCTGAACTGAGGTAATTGACCTCCAAGAACCACAACCATCTTCCTTTGTGCTAGGTATGACTCCAACCAGTGGAGAGCTTACCCCCGATTTCCATTGACTCCAGTTTTGCTAGGATACCTTGATGCCACACTGTGCTGCCTTGATGTCAAGGGCAGTCATTCTCACCTCACCTCTGGAGTTCAGCTCTTTTGTCCATGTTTGAACCAAGGTCAGAAGCTGAGTGGTCCTGGCAGAACCCGAACTGTGCATCAGTGAGCAGGTTATTGCTAAGTAAGTGCTGTTTGATAATATTGTTGATGACTCCTTCCATTACTTTACTGATTATCGAGAGTTGACTGATGGGGCGGTAATGGGCTGGGTTGGATTTGTCCTGGTTTTTTGTACAGGACATAAATAGGCAAGTTTCCATATTGCCGGGTAGATTCCAGTGTTGTAGCTGTACTGGAAAGTACTTGGCAAGTTCGAGAGCACAAGTCTTCAGTACTATTGCCAGAATAATGTGAGAACCCATAGCCTTTGCAGTGTCCAGTGCCTTCAGCTGTCTCTTGATATCACGTGGAGTGAATCAAAATGTCTGGTGCTGGGGACCTCCAGAGGAGACCGAGATGGATCATCCACTTGGCATTTCTGGCTGGAGATTATTGCCTTATCTTTTGCACTGATGTTCTGGGCTCCTCCATCATTCAGGATGGGGATATTTGTGTGGCCCCCTCTTCCAGTGAGTTGTGTAATTGTCCACTATCATTCATGACTGGATGTGGCAGGACCACAGAGCTTAGATCTGATCCATTGGTTGTGGAATCACTTAGCTCTGTCTACTGTTTGCTGCTTTTGCTGTTTGGCAGCAAGTAGCCCTGTGTTGTGGCTTCACCAGGTTGACACCTCATTTTTAGATATTCCTGGGTCCCCCTTGAACCTCCGACTCCCTCCCTGACCCTCCAACTCTCCCCAATCCTCTGACTCCCTCAGACCCTCGAACGCCCCCCCCAACCCACCTACCTCTTCCACCCTGCCTCCACCGATCCTCTGACTCCTCCAAATCCTCCAACTCCCCCCGACCCGTCAACTTTCACGAACCTCCAACTTCCCTAACCCTCCAACTACCCCTGGCCCTCAGACTCCATCTGATCCTCTGACAACCCGCTGATCTCTTAAATCCGACCCCCAATTCTCTGACTCCCCCCGTGATCCTTCGACCCCCCTCCCCATAGCTCCAACTCCCTCACTGATCCTCCAACCCACTTGCTGATCCTCTGCCCCTCCCCAAATCCTGTGACGCCCTCTCCAATCCTACAACTCCCTCTCCGACTTTCTTACTTCCCCGACCCCCTGAGTCCCGCCCAACCCTCCGAGTTCCCCAACCCTCTGACTAACCCCTGCCCCTCCAACTACCCCATGACCCCCAACCCTCTGACTCCCCAACCGTCTAACTAGACTTGACCTGTCCCAATCTCACCACCTTACCCACCCTGCCACCCTACATACCCTGCCATTTATCGCCTTGCCACCTACTACCCTGCCACCTGCCTCCCTACCCACCCTGCCACCCTACCTTACCTGCCACTTACCACTGCTACCTACCAAACTGCCACCCTGCAACCTTTGCACCCACAACCCTGCCACCTACCACCCAACCCACCCTACCATCCAACCCACCCTCCCTTCCTTCAACTCTACTACTCTTCCCACCTACCTCACTTTCATTCATTCACTAACACAATGAAAAGCTATTTAAATGCCCCAAAGCCTTTCACCATGTTAGTGAATAAAGGCTTACCAAAACATGGCAGCTAGTGACATACAAAGTGGACATGGCTTCCCCCGACGAGTCTGCTCTATGAAGATGAACTCTGAGAACAGGTACGCTCCACATTTCTGAAGAGGCACGGTTCAGAAGTCCGGTCGAGAAATTTGGAGTTCCAGTGTTGTGTTACGAAATAGGAGTGGAGTGGCAATCCAATGGTGATTCCTCCGAAGATTCGGCCCATTATTTTGTCAGCCTGGCTTAATAGTAACACTCTCACCTTTAAGTTGTGAAGGTTTTATGTTCAAGCCCCACTCCAGGAATTGAGAACATAAATCAACACTGGCACTTCAGTGCTGTACTGGACTTCCTGAAGATGTGAAAGTCACTGTATAAATGCAAATTATTTCCTTTTTTATTGTTTCGGAGCTAGTGGGTTTACAACTCCAGTCAGGATTTTAGCATATGATCTAGGCTGTCTCTGCAGTTCAGTACTGAGGGAATGCTCCCACTCTCAGAGCTCCAACTTTTTGATGCAACATTAAACAAAAGTTTTGTTCAGATAAAAGGGAAATATCTTCTAATGTTATCTGAAGAAGAGTTGATAGTTGTCTCAGTATCCCCGACAATCTTTATTCCTCAAACAACACCACCAAGGACAGATTACCTGGTTATTTATCATCTGATGTTGTGGGATCAAGCTGTGTACAAATTGGCTACTGAATTTATCTACCAAGCAACAATGCTTACACTTTGAAAGTAATTCATGGGCCATTAAGTACTTGAGAATTTCCCAAGGATTTAATGACACCAAATGATTATAAATCTTACTCTTTTTTCCCTTTCTTGTTCAACCCATTGAGATATGATTGCTTCATAAAATTATACTAGATCTTTTTCAATTTTTCCATAGTCTACATTATTTCTATTATTTGGCAGAATAATACATGTGTTGTAAATATGCCCTCCTATAATGTAAAAAAAGTTGTATTTTGCATAGTATTGTTGATAACAAAACCTCTCATGTCACACTTAAACATATTCATCCATTCCTGTAGCAATTATGGCTTCTATCTCCTGACTCCCCAAAGCATCTGCACAACTTGCAAGGTACTTGTTAGGTGTATGATAGAGTACACCTCACTTTCCTAGATTAGAGAAGCTATAGCAACGCTCTAGAAGATTTACACCATCGAAGGCACCGTACTTCACCCATTAAACTTATTTATGCAACCTCTCCCTTGCTGATGGTTGCAGTGCATAGGAAAAATATTGGCTATTAAAATCAAAGAAAACCTAAAGATATTTTATAAGTACTAAAAGAACAAAAGGACAAGAATAGGGCCAATTAGAGACCCAATTAGAGAACGTGTGTGGAGGCATGGTTCTTGATGACTACTTTGCATCTGCTGCCACAGAAAGCCGGGTGAAGCAGTTAGTGTAGTTAAGGATTAGGAATGTGAAATATTGGATGGGGTAAACATAGTAAAGGAGGAAATATTAAGATAATTAGCATCCTTGAAAGTGGAAAAATAAACTAGGCCCAAACCAATGTATCTCAGACTACTAAGGGCAGCACATGAAGGAATAGCAGAGGCTCTGACCTTCATTTTCTAATCCTCTCTGGCTACAGGCATGGTACTAAGTTTATACCCATTATATAAAAGGGTAGAGAGGGATAGCCCGAATATTTACAAATCAGTCGAACCTCAATGGTGGGCAAATTAATGGAAACAATCCTGAGAGATAGTATAAATCGCCATTTAGAAAGACATGGATTAATCAAGGGCAGTCAACATGGATTTATTAAAGGACAATCATGTCTGACTAACTTGATTGAATTTTTTGAGGAGATAACAAGGAGGGTCGATGAGGATAGCCTACATAGATTTTAGCAAGGCTTTTGATAAGATCCAACATGGCAGACTGGTCAGAAAATTAAAGGCCCATGGGATTGAAGGGAAAGGAACAAGTTAGTTCCAAACTTGGCTCAGTGACCAGAAGCAAAGGGTGATGGTTGAAGGGTATTTTTGTGACTGGAAGGCTATTTCCAGTGGGGTTCTGCAGAGCTCTGTACTGGGTCCCTTGGTGTTCATGGTAAATATGAATAATTTAGGAGGGAATTTTAAAGCTACCCACTGGCATATTTGCAGGTAGGGGGGAGGGCAGCTAAAATAACACAGATGGCTAGCCCACCTCTAGGCCACCCACCCCTGAGCCGTCCCCCATAATACGGTGGATGAGTAAGGCATCAGACAGCCCACCTGCCTTTGGGCCTGTTGAGGTCCTTAACTGCATGGCCAATTAATAGCCAGTTAAGTGTCATTTTCTGCCTCCACCGCAATAACATGTGGCTGGGGAAAGTGGATCGAAGGAGGCCAGCCCACTTTTTCAATAACTCAGGGCAAAAGGCAGGAAGGAAAGGACTGTACCTGCTTTCAGGGTGCTCTGTGCCCATCAGGGGCACAGTCCCATGATGGTACCTCCCCCTCTTTGTACTTCCCATCCAGCCTCCAGAACCTTCCCATCCAATTCCTCCCTTCCCCCCCCATCCCTCTGCCATCTCCCCCACCACCCCATTCCCTTCCTCCCCCACCCCTCTGCCATCTCCCCCACCACCCCATTCCCAACTCCTTAGGGACCTCAATCCCTCCCTGACTCAAAGTCCCAGACTCATCCTTCAGTCCAGCAACCATGTTCTTTCTCCTCTGGACTGCTTGTAGCTCCAGAAGCAGACACTACTGAATTATGGGGCTGCTGGGACCACTCAGCTATTGGCCAATCAGATTGGTCAGCAGCTCTCGAGGGCAGCTGTTCTTTTCCCCGAGAGTCGGAAACCCCACTCTCAGCTTGTTAAGACCTCTCCCAGCATGTTATTGCTGCAGGGCAGCCTGAAAAGATGCTAGGGGCAGGAACCTTCAACCCATTTAAAAAACACTTGAGTATGTAGTTGAGGTGCCATAACCCCAATGAGCTTGGGACCAAGAGCCTGAAGGTGGGAATAGACGGGATAAATCTTTTTCAGCCAACACAGACAGGATGGGCCAAATGGTTTCCTTCTGTGCTGTAAAGGTTTCCATGTTTCTATTGACTGGGTTTTACGTTTAGAAATTGGGACTGCCGTCGTCCCATTCATATGTAAAATCCGTGAACCCAACATCATCACACTGGTCTCCCATAATGCAGAAGTTGGTTAGGTGCCAAAATCGGTGGTTAGTGGTTTTGAAATTTTAGCAGGAAGCACCTATAAATGTCAGAGCACCAGTGCCTGAGAAGACTCTGCCTCCCCAGGGAGACAGTCACATCAATCTGTGACATGCTGGCTGGGGAGATTGCATCAAATTGTGTAGGTGGACAACCAATGTCTGTAGCTTTGAAGGTCACAATGGCATTGATATTTTTCAGCACAGCATCCTTCCAGGCATCATCTGGGGACTTGTGTGGGATATTGTAGCCAGCGGCACATCACTGCATCAAGATGTTCATAGATGCTATGTTCAGCTGTGCACGAGTTTGTCTCATTTAGCGAGGACAACATCAGCCGGGCAGAAAGACTAGAGGATTTAGCAGCATTGTCGGATTTCCAAAGGTCTAAGGCATAACAGATTGCACACATGTAGTCATTAAAGTGCCTTCAGAACAGTCAGGAGTATTTGTCAACAGGAAAGGATATCTTTCCATTAATAATCAGCTTGTATGTGACCACAGGCAATGGATAATAAAAGTGTGTGCACACTATCCTGGCAGCTGTCACGATGCATACATAATTAGCCTCTCCCAGATGCCAGGGTGTTCACTGAGCCAGAATCTTTAGTTGGCTGGCTTCTGGGAGATGGAGATGGCTTATGACACCAGTAAGTGATAGAGCCTGACAGGAGGTACAATGAAAGCCATTCATCCACGAAAGCTATCATTGAGCAAACCATTGGTCTGCTCAAAATGCGATGCTGATGCTTGGATAGATCAGGTGGCACTCTCCAAAATGCACCTGTGAGAGTGTCTGCTGCGCGTTGCACAACATGGCCCTCTGGGAGGGTGGGGGGTTGTGGGGGTGGGGGGCATGGGGAAGCACTGGCACAGGAGGATCTGATTGAGATAGCCCAGTCCTCTGATGATGATTCTGATGAAGAGGAGGGTGAGCCCTTCCAGCCAGCTATTCAAGTTGGTCTGCCAGAGGGTCTGCATGCCCAGGAGACAAGAGATCCTCTATCCAGGGAAGACTCTAATAACAATTTGTCTCAACACCTTCTAGCCCTTGTCACCTTAACCTGTTACCTCCCTCCCATGAACACCAGGGCTGTATCTGCCAAGAGCAAAACTGTAGAGTCACCAAATAATGCTGAGCAGAGGAGACCATATGAACACAAATTCCCATAACAGCATTTAATATAACCAATTCAAAACCATCTCCTAACACACAGATAATGCATGAATGCAGCCAGAGCATCATGTGAAAAGGACAATCTTTTATTTGCAAAATGATCAACATGCCTGCTAACTCACAAATATGAAAATCACCCATGTGTACCCATGTGTGACTGATATGTCTTTTTAATTCTCTTACAGGTATGATGGTGTGCTGCCCCCTCCTTGCTGCCAGCTGTGCTGGAGACAGGCTGCTGGCCTCTTGCCTGGGTTGACTTTAGTGGGCGTCCTCTGTTCGCCTGAGGCCATAAGTGCCCTGACATGGTGGGAGCCTCCTGCACATGGCACAAGGCTCATCTGTCACTGTGGCATTGGGAGGCATCTGTGCCAATGGCCAAGAGGTGGATGATAGCCTGTCCCCATCAGAAGTGCCCTGAGGAATACCTTCCAGGGCCATCTGGCTCTCCTCACTTTCCTGAGAGAAACCAGGAGCTGGCAGGGACTCCAGGCTCCTCATTCACCTCCCACCTTGGCTCTGGGCACCAGACCTCAGAGACAGGGCAATGGAGTGCAGGATAGAACATGTACCTATTTTCTCATCTGTGAGCTGCTGGAGTTGGCCCACCATGACAGTCACCAATCTCTAAATAAAGGAAGCCATGCATTCTAAAAGGTGGGTCATCGTAGTGCTCTTGGCCTGGACAAACTCCTCCAATGTCCATGCCAGCGCATACTACCCCACTGGAATCTTTGCCACACCTCCACATGCTGTGTGTTGTAGTTCCTGTTGTAGAATGTACTGGTCCAGGATTATAGCAAGAAAGAGCTACTGGTGTATCAGGGTATCTCCCTAACAACTAGTTTATTTACACCATTCATAGTATGTACATAGTGAGTTACAGGGAAAGCACATCTCCCCTAAGGGTTGCCTGTCTGCTCCTGACAGTGCCTCACACGCTATTGACTAATGTCAGTACCATATCATGATGTGCCCCATAGATTAGCATATAAGGCCATAAGATATAGGAGCAGAAGTAGACCATTCGGCTCATCAAGTCTGCTCCACCATTCAATGAGATCATGGTTGATCTGATAATTCTCAACTCCACTTTCCTGCCTTTTCACCATTACCCTTGAGTCCCTTACTGATTAAAAATCTGTCTATCTCAGCTTTGAATATACTTAATGTCCCAGCCTCTACAGCCTGCTGCAATGAAGAATTCCAAAGATTCACTACCCTTTGAGAGAAGAAATTCCTCCTCATTTCTGTTTCAAATAGACACCCCCTTGCTATGAGATTATGCCCTCTGGTCCTAGACTCTCCCACAAGGGGTAACAACCTCCCAGCATCTGCCCTGTCAAGTCCCCTAAGAAATTTATATGTTTCAATAAGGTTGCCTTTCATTCTTTTAAACTCCAATGAGTACAGGCCCAATCTACTCAATCTCTCCTCATAAGAAAATCCCTCCATACCCAGGATCAACCTAGTGAATATTCTCTGGACTGCCTCCAATGCCAGTATATCTTTCCTTAGATAAGGGGACCAAATCTGTTCACAGTATTCTAGGTGTGGTCTAACTACTGCCCTGTATAGTTTTAGCAAGACTTCCCTATTTGTATACTCCATTCCCTTTGAAATAAAGGCCAACATTCCATTTGCCTTACCTATTGCCATCTGAACTTGTATGCTAGCTTTTTGTGATTCATGCATGGGGATCCCAAATTCCTCTGTGCTGCAGCTTTCTTCAGTCTTTCTCCATTTAAATAATATTCAGCTCCTCTGCTTTTTCTGCCAAAGTGCACAACCTCATACTTTCCCACATTATATTCTATCTGTCACTTTTTTACCCACTCACTTAACCTGTTTATATCCCTCTGTAGACTCTTTGTGTCACCCTCACCACTTGTCTTCCCACCTATTTTTGTGTCATCTACAAACTTGGCGATAGTACATTCATTTCCCTCATCCAAGTCATTAATATATATTGTAAATAATTGTGGCCCCAGCACTGATCCCTGTGGCACTCCACTAGTTACAGGTTGCCATCCTGAAAATGCATCCCCCCCAAACACCCACCCCATGTCCTAACTCTCAGTCTTCAATTAGTTAGCCAGTCCTCTACCCATGCTAATATATTACCCCCAACACCATGGGCTCTGATCTTATTAAGTAGCCTTATGTGTGGTACCTTATTGAATGTCTTTTGGAAACCCATCTACTGGTTCCCCTTTATCTGTCCTGCTTGTTACCCCCTCAAAGGATTCTAATAAATTTGTCAGGCGTGATTTCCCCTTCATGAAGCCGTGCTGACTCTGCTTGATTATATTATGCATATCTAAACACTCTGCTATTACATCCTTTATAATAGACTCCAACATTTTCCCAATGACAGATGTTAAGCTAGCTGGCCTATAA
Organism: Carcharodon carcharias; assembly: GCF_017639515.1. Taxonomy (NCBI): domain Eukaryota; kingdom Metazoa; phylum Chordata; class Chondrichthyes; order Lamniformes; family Lamnidae; genus Carcharodon; species Carcharodon carcharias. The sequence continues at coordinate 60,825,574 of NC_054472.1, read as the reverse complement.
TTACCTGTTTTTTGTCTCCCTCATTTTTTGAATAAGAATGTTACATTGGCAGTTTTCCAGTCCTCTGGGATATATCCAGAATCTAAGGATTCTGGAAAATATCCATTCTGTTAACCACACCTGCCCCCAAGGACACCTTTTTACCTTTTTAACAAAAACATGAAACTACATCCAGCCTTCACTATATGTTGTGGTTGTGTTCCTGAAAATCACTACTTTAACTGAATCAACCTTATGTGAATCACGATTCCCCACAGGGATAAATGTTAAAGCTAGAGTTTGGTTCCGTTGGACATTTCTTGCCCAGAAAAAAACAAAGTACAAGTTGAAATACTGTTCCATACATGTGCAGCACTGCGCGTTCCTAGCTGAAATAACTTGCAAAATAAATTGTTAAATATAAAATAAATCCTGTAGAAGTTCAAATTAGATGGCACTCACCAGTCTCTCTCTTCTTAGGCAACCCCTCCGATTTGGGAATGATTGGTTTCCACTCCAGCTTGATGGACTGGGGAGATGTTTTACCTCTTTACGACTGCTTTGAGGATATCCCAAAACCATTTCAGTGGAGGTGGCTTTGAGTGATTTGAGCCTTGAAGCTGGGCTTGGGGTTCACATGGCTGTTGCACCATGTGTGGGTAGCCCAAGAACTCTAACAATATCAACTGCTCGTTCATTCATTCTCCAGCCTCAAGAAGTTATAAAACATCCAATTTCACTGCTAGGCTGATGGCTGCTCTTGCTTTCTTTGCAGTCACAGGCACACTACTACCACTTATTGGGCTTTTCTCGCTCATGTTTATAAGTTATTTAAAAGCCTCACCCACAGCAAAACTCCAAAATTTAAATCTTCCAACTTTTTCTTTGAAAAAAATCAACTTTTAAAGTGATTAAAACTCTTACCCACAGCAAAACTCCAACAGTTAAATCAAATTTAAATCTTCCAACTTTTTCTTTGAAAAAAACAACTTTAAAAGTGACTAGATCTATCACCCACAGCAAAACTCCAAAATTTAGCAAACCCTGGCTTTGGATGCCTCTATCAACCAAAAAAAAAATTGTGATTGCTTCGAATACCACATGACTAACAATGAAACCAAGCCAACAGGACCCAATGTTGCATGAAGGGAGCCGGCGTGTGCTGCGCAATGACATGTGAAACACGATTACACCATGGGCGGCAATGATGTGCGCTGCACGATGACATGTGAAACACTATGACGTGGGAAAAAACTTTACACAGGAAATTGGGATTTATACCGGGAAGATGGACTTACAACAAAACACCACTTTATAACGATTCGACTTAAATTGGGACAAATTACAACGGGGACTTACTGTATCTCTTTAACTATTCACATGACCTTTGCTTTTAAACTATTTACATTCCTGCCTCCTCCCCCCACATTCCCCAGGAGACCCCAGCTACAGAATGAGTCTCTGGGAGCCTTCACCACTCTTCGCAATCGTGTCCTGATGAATGGTCCAATGAGTTGGAGGTCTTGGATTGAGTCCTGGGGTGGGTCAACACTTCTCGGAGCACGTGGTGTGTTGGGGGTCTTCTGGCCACATCGCAAGGTAATTGAAACCTTTGATCTGGTGGGAGTGATCTTGCTGAGGGCTCACCTGTTTCTTCAGAAAGTAACACACAGCGTCTGGGCCAAATACAAGTGCAAATATTCCATGCCAGTGAGAATGAGGCCTTCAGCTTCTCGGTTCTGTGTTCAGATTCACTGGTCCGGCATCAAAGGTGGCAAAACTGTCTGGTATTGTACCACTGGCGTTGTTTTCACAGAGGTTAAACTCCTTGGCCCGCATTGCATTATGGTCAGCAGGAATGATATGCGGCTGAAGGTTTACAGACAAAGGGGAACCTGTGTATTTAAACAATGGCTCTTAAGGAGTTTGGCCAGAGAGAATCCGGTCTAGGGGATTAGCCTGATGCTGCATGAAAGCTGTGTACCAATCTGAATCCTTGGACATCAGCTCCTTATTGGTCTAGACTGCTCGCTCAACTTTCACATTGGCTTGTGGGTGAAGGGGGGAGTTGGTGACATGGAAAATCCCATTGTCAATGAAGAGCTGCCGAAAATGTGTGTCAACAAACTGGGGCTATTATCTGAAATAATTTCATCCAGAAGCCAATGTGTGTAAAAGATGGTTTGCAGTGCCTTGGTGACAAACTCAACTATGGTTTTATGAAATCTGATTATCTCTAACTATAGAGAATAATCATCAGTAACGATGAATTATGTCTTGCCATGAATGTCAAAGAGGTCAAGCCCTAACTTCTGCCATGGGCGATGAGGAAAGACAGATGGTGCCAGGAGTTCCATTGGTTTTGGAGTGTGAATGCAACAGGTGCAACAGGATAGGACAAAATCCTGGACCGCTTGTGTGATAACTGCAACCACATCAATTGCAGTGCTCTCACTCTGCATTTGATGATGCCGAGGTGACCTCAGTGAAGGCAAATATCTTGTCGCATGGCGTGGAATGACCAAACAATGGTCGTAAACTAAGAGGTTGTCCACAATGGTCAAATGGACTTGTTGCTCATAATATTTGTGGATAAGACAGTCGGTAGGGTTGTACCATCAAGGGTGGTTTGGTCCCCATCTTGAATGCATTTGGCATCCTGTTTTGGGCGCGTCAAACATCCTGGAGGTTCATGGCAGATATGGGCAGTAGCTCATGACGTGAAGGGAAATGCTTCTACTTCTGAAACCAATGTAGACTTGAGGGCAACAGCATGGTCGACTGGGACTCTGGAGGGAGCATCAGCCGTGGTTTATGACTTGCCTGGGACATGGACGTATGTTGGTACCTCATCAACCGGAGGCAAAATCGTTGAATACAGACAGGTATCTTAACAATCTCTGTGGGAGTGAAGAGTATGCTGATGGGCTTGTGGTCTGTTTTTGCCTAGTAGCGCATCCACATCAGGTAATCAAAAAGCACCCGACAGCCCATGTAACTGCCAGTGCCTTTTTCTCAATAGCAGCACACCTTTGTTCATTTTCTGTAAGAACTCTCGAAGCAAAATATACAGGTTTGCTATCATTTTTCTTATGCAGCCAAATGAGAACACTGCTGAGGCTCATAGAGGAAGTGTCTGCAGCTGCAACCATAGGCAATGTGGGATCATACTGCACCAGGGCATGTGAGGAGACAAGGCAATCTTTAATGGATTGAAAGGCCTTGATTTGTTCAGAGCCCTAGAACCATTGTTGGCCCTTTCGCAGGAGATTTCTCAAGGGTTCTGAGAATGTGGCCATGTTTGGGATGAACTTCCCACCAGGTTCATTGTCCCAAGGAAATGTCAAATATCAGTGATGCACGTAGGCCTTTGTTTTCTGGGGATCGATTGTAATACCATGCCATTGTATGATGTGTCCTAGAAATTTTTGTTGGTCCTGGCGAACTCACACTTGTCATTCAGCGTGAGGTCTGCTTCCTGGAGAGTATCTATTACCCTGTGGTAATGTTTGGATCTCATAGAACTATGTATGAGGATGTTGTCCATATGGCAGATAACACCTTGTTTGCCCTCGAGAATTGTTGACATGGTACACTGGAATATCTTAGGGGCAGACAGAATGCTGAATGGGAGGTGGTTAAAGCAAAGACCACCAAAGGCCATCAGGAGCCTTGATTCCTTGTTGAGGAGTACTTTCCAAAACCCGCTGTTCACACCAAGCTTAGTAAAAAGGACGCTATTGGCGAGTTTGGCCAAACTGTCATCTACTGACGCCATCAGGTGGACTTCCCGCTGCCCAGCTTTACTAAGCTGCTTAAGATCCAAACAAAGTCGGAGGTGGCCTTTAGGTTTGGGAATGGTGACCAGACCTGAACACCAGCAGGATGCTTGTGTGACCTGGGAAATAAAGCCCCTGTGTAAAATGTAGTCAAGTTCCTCCTTAACCTTTGGCAATAGAGGGCTTGCCACCCTCCTAGTGGTGAACAGACACCCTGACATTGAGTCTGGGAGCAGAGAAATATGATATTCATTCTTCAGCTTCCTCAGCCCTTGAAAAAGTTGTCAGAAGGTGAAGCTGGTGTCAGATGGAAGAATCTCATCATCTTTTTGTTAGATACCTCACTGTGCGCACACATACTTGCTAAGCAGGGAAATGGTTTGGTTGCGGATGACAAAAAGGATTTTTGTAATCTGTCAGCCCTTATGGCACAGTCAGTGTGGCAGTAATCTAAGCCTTAATATGTAGGTTTGTTTGACCTGGTCCCTGGGGTACCATGTTGGTAGGCTGAAGAGGAATTGTGTGAAGCCATGTAAGGTGACCTGCCAGTTCAGATATCCCTGTGCCAGGGCCAAGTCTGAAGCATGATGGGAACCCTCTGACCTCTATATTGACGGACTCAAAGTCCTGGTGAACTTCACCTAGGAAGTGTGAGATAGGTGCTAATTTCTGGTGGTGTCATTGTTTGCCCTGTTTGTTGGGGAATTTAACCAAGCAGCAAAGCTGGAAATGTCCCGTCCTACAGCATTTGAAGCACTGAGCTATGCCAAATGGACAATCCTGCCATTTGTGCTGTCGTCTCACGCCACAGTGCAAACATTTCAAAATGGCAGTGGACCGGTTCCCCACCTTTTGTCCTGTTTTGGTGGAGTTCGGCACAGGTGGAGTTACCGAGCTTAACCTCACAAAAGAAGGAAAGAACTGAACTGGATTGGTTGTCAAAATGCTTCATGGCACATAATCCAGCAGCAATCTCTGTGTAAGTCTTCGAGGCTTGAAAACGAGCTCAGTAGGGGTAGTGACCATTCTTGCAATGCTGCCATTGCTACCCATCTATGGTGTGTCGCTGAGATGTGTGATAAGGTATCTTACCAAAGTGGGATCACTGTTGTCTTTTACTGTGGGTGTTCATCGTACGGCACCAATAATGGACTAAATTGGTGCTGCCACCACTGTTATCATGTTGTAGAATATGCTGGCCAGGATTCTAGCAAGGAAGAGCCACAGGTGTATCATAGTATCTATTTAAAAACTAGTTTGTTTATACTATTCACAGTATGTACATAGTGAGTTACAGGGGAGAAACATGTAATGACTTGATGTACCAGACAGGTTTCAACAAGAAACAGGTAATCATTATTTACAGAGAGCTTTTCAGATGCTACATGCTTGAACCAGGTCATCGACAGGAAGCCCCACCCCACCAGGTTACCCGCATTTAGGGCTCATTGGTCGGACCCTCCAAAAAAATCACATGACCCTTGATAGACTGTAAGAGAGGCTATACTTTCAGTTACTCCAGCACATCTCCCCTCAGGCGTGCCTGTCTGCTCCCGACAGTACCTCGTACACAACAGACTGATGTCAATGCCACATCATGATGTGCCCCATAGATTAGCATATCCAGTCTGTTAACCCTTTATACCACACATCCAGCATCCGCAACCTGACCAACAACTCCGGGGGCTTGAGCATCAGGCTGGGGTTCAGCATCGAGGATGCCTTCAGCACTCTTCAAAGTGTTTAGGCAGAATTTTGCCCTCATCAGGCAGGTTCAGCAGGGGTGAGCGGGAGCGGTCAGGAAACTGACCACCGCCCACGACTGGGCCTCAACTGCGATTTTACACTGGAGGGCCAGTTAAGGCCCGCCTAGCATGAAACATGTGCAGCAGCGCTCAGTGCTGCCTGTGTGGGGCGGGAGGAGGGCAAACAGGGAACTGCATGGAGGAAAAGCTCCCTGAGGCACAGGGTTGGCATGAGCAGGGACTGGTTAGAAATTAGTTTGAAATTTATTTTTTTTATGACAGATCGAAACATCATCCCACCCATGGATGAGGTTTCGCAAAAAATCCAAAGGCCGCTAGGCCTTTTCGCCTGCTCAACAACTGTGAGGGTTAACAGGCAGCGAAAAATTGAATTCAACTAGATCTTTAATTTCCTAAATAGACCTGTTAATTGTTGGCAGGCCTGCCAACCAAATAGCGAGTGCGCAATGATGTCAGAACGCTCGCCCGGCGACATCGCGCATCATTTTACACTCATTTGGGTTGGGAACGTGCCCACCCAATAAGCGCAACATTCTAGCCTTGGAATATGTCTTTAAGGGATAGCAGCTTGACAACACTAGAAAGGGAAGTGTTTCATGCAATCCAGTCTTCATTTCGCTTTTGCTTTTGAGCAGAGCACACACAACGCAGCTCTGCTGCTGATGTCGTCGAGCTTTCTACCTTTGTATAAATGTCCTCATGTGCCTAATCTATATAAATTAATCTACAACATGATTACCCAATCCCTAATGAGCGATTGGTGCCTTTATATCATTATACTAAATGACATGGTGTTCAGCCGTGGTCAAACAGCCTGGCAGCTTGCTTAAGTACAGGTATGACATGGTGGATAGTCTTAGACCATGCCACGTGGCATGAGATGACCCTTGATGTTCTGGTCAGACTGCAACAGCGTTGTAGCATCAGAGAGTGTTAACCAAAGCATGGTGACTGCGCAGAACAGTTTTGAAAATACAGTGCTAGAATAGTGCTCATGTAAAAAGCAGACCAATCCCTTGTAGTGAGATTGCAGCACATAGTCTGTCTGTTCAGTGAGGGGTACAGCATGCTGAAAGGACCAGCACTGGGTTAGCTCATTCGGGACAGGTGAGTGACCAGTGGGTGGGCCAGATTGATAGCAAGTGATAGAGAGTCAAACAAAAAAAAACTGTCATAAAAATCAGGCCAGAGAAGGTTGTGATTATAATGTACCTTCGGAAAAGTGCATGCAAGTGGCTACAGTGACAATCTTTCCAGGTACTGTAGAAGAAGGGAAGCCAAAGTGGTATTGTCAGAATGTCCACAAAATTCTGTAGTTTGAATTGGAATGCAGCTGACCTACTAAACGAATTTAAAAATGTTAAACACTATACAGAGCTATGGATTCTTGATTCAGGTCTGTCTGAACCAGTCAAGCAAGCCATAAAAATTTGCCTAGCAATTTGAAGTATAGGTCCACACAGCCTGACAATGTCAGGATTAACAGAAGACGGGATTCCCAACAGATATGGACTACATTGGAAGAGCGGCTCACGATCAGGTTCAACTTCCATATTTATCAACTAGATCTCATGTCATTTCAACAACAGCCTACAGAATCCAAAGACCACTTCATCAGCAGATATTTTTTCATTCACAGGATGTGGGCTTCACTGGCTGGACCAGCATTTATTGCCCATCCCGAGTTGCCCTTGAGAAGGTGGTGGTGAGCTGCCTTCTTGAATCGCTATAGCCCATGTGGTGTAGGTACACCCGCAGTGCTGTTAGGACAGGATTCCAGGATTTTGACCCAGCAACAGTGAAGGAACGGCGATATATTTCCAAGTCAGGATTGTGAGTGACTTGGAGGGGAACTTCCAGGTGCTGGTATTCCCATCTATTTGCTGCCCTTGTCCTTCTAGATGGTAGTGGTCATGGGTTTGGAAGTTGCTGTCGAAGGAGCCTTGGTGAATTCTTGCAGTGCATCTTGTAGATGGTACAGACTGCTGCTACTGTGCATTGGTGGTAGAGGGAGTGAATGTTTGTGAACGTGGTGCCAATCAAGTGGGCTGCTTTGTCCTGGACGGTGTCAAGCTTCTTGAATGTTGTGCGAGCTGCACTCATCTAGCCAAGCGGGGAGTATTCCATCACACTCCTGACTTGTGCCTTGAAGATGGTGGACAGGCTTTGGGGAGTCAGGAGGTAAGTTACTTGTCGCACAATTCTTAGCCTCTGACCTGCTCTTGTAACCACAGTATTTATATGGCTAGTCCAGTTCAGCTTCTAGCTAATGGTAGCCCCCAGGTTGTTGATAGCGTGGGTTTCAGTGATGGTAATGCCATTGAACATCAAGGGGTGATGGTTAGATTCTCTCTTGTTGCAGATGGTCATTGCCTAGCACTTGTGTGGCATGAATGTTACTTGCCACTTGTCAGTCCAAGCCTGGTTATTGTCCAGGTCTTGTTGTATATGGACATGGACTGCCTCAATGTCTGAGGAGATGTGAATGATGCTGAACCTTGTGCAATCATCAGTGAACATCCGCACTTCTGACCTTATGATGGAAGGAAGGTCATTGATGAAGCAGCTGAAGATGATTGGGCTGAGGACACTACCCTGAGGAACTCCTTCTGTGATGTCCTGGAGCTGAGGTGACCAACCTCCAACAACCATCTTCCTTTGTGCTAGATATGACTCCAACCAGTAGAGAGTTTTCCACATTGACTCCAGTTTTGCTTGGGCTCCATGATGCCACATTCTGTCAAATGCAGCCTTGATGTTAAGGGCAGTCACTCTCACCTCAGCTCTGGAGTTCAGCTCTTTTGTCCATGTTTGAACCAAGGTTGTAATGAGGTCAGGAGCTGACCAGAGATATTCAGGTTATGATGAGAAGGAAAAGAGAGGCTTTTAGCAGGTACAAGGGAAGCAAGTCAGCAGAGGTATTAGTGGAGTACAGAAAGTGCAGGATGGAGTTTAAGAAAGCAATTAGGAGAGCAAAGCGGGGATATGAGAAAGCACTGGCTGGCAAAAGTAGGGAAAATCCCAAGATATTCTATAAGTATATCAATGGGAAGAGGATAACCAGGGAAAGAATAGGGCCCATTAAGCTGGAGCCAGGGGACATCGCTGGAGTGTTGAATGAATACTTCACGTCCATCTTCACCCAAGAGAATGAGGATGAAGGTATCAAACTCGGGGAGAGAGACTGCGAGGTTCTTGAGCAAATTGATATAGGGGGTGACAAGGTATTGGAGGAGTTAGCCGGCTTAAAAGTGGACAAATCTCCAGGTCTGGATGATTTGTGTCTCAGACTGCTGAGGGAGGCAAGGGAGGAGATCACATGGGCTCCGACCCAAATTTTTAATTCCTCTCTGGCCATGGGGGAGGTGCCAGAAGACTGGAGAACAGCGAATGTGGTTCCGCTATTTAAGAAAGGTTGTAGAGATAAGCCAGGGAACTACAGGCTAGTGAGTGTCACGTCTGTGGTAGGGAATCTATTGAAGAAATTTCTGAAGGAGAGGATCTATCTCCACTTGGAGAGGCAAGGTTAGATCAGGGATAGTCAGCATGGCTTTGTCAGATGGAGGTCATGCCTAAAATACTTGATTGAATTTTTTGAGGAGGTGACCAGGTGTGTAGATGAGGGTAGTGCAGTTGATGTAGTTTATATGGATTTCAGCAAAGCCTTTGACAAGGTCGCACATGGGAGTCTTATAAAGGAGGCAAAGACACATGGGATACAGGGTAATTTGATAAGGTGGATTCAAAATTGGCTTAGTTATAGGAGACAGAGGGTGCTGACAGAAGGATGCTTTAGTGACTGGAAGCCAATGTCCAGTGGCGTACCACAGGGATCTGTGCTGGGTCCCCTATTATTTGTCATTTATAGAAATGACATAAATGACTATGTGGGGGTAGGATTAGTAAGTTTGTGGATGACACAAAGATTGGCCAGGTGGTTAACAGTGAGGTTGAGTGTCTTGGGCTACAGGAAGATATAGATGGGATGGTCAAATGGGCAGATAAGTGGCAGATGGAATTTAACCCTGAAAAGTGTGAATTGATACACTTTGGAAGGAATAATTTGACAAGGAAATATTCAATGAATGGCATGACACTAGGAAGTTCTGAGGAACAAAGGGACCTTGACGTGTGTGTCCATGGATCTCTGAAGGCAGAGGGGCATGTTAATGGGGTGATGAAAAGGGCATTTGAAACACTTGCCTTTATCAATCGAGGCATAGATTACAAAAGTAGGAAGGTCTTGTTGGAGTTATATAGAACCTTGGTGAGGCCACAGCTGGAGTACTGTGTACAGTTCTGGTCGCCACATTATAGGAAGGATGTGATTGCACTGGAGGGGGTGCAGAGGAGATTCACTAGGATGTTGCCTGGAATGAAACATTTAAGTTATCAAGAGAGGTTGGATAGACTTGGGTGAGTTGTTTAATTGTCCACCACCATTCATGACTGGATCTAACAGGATTGCAAGAGCTTAGGTCTGATCCGTTGCTTGTGGATTCACTTAACTCTGTCAATCACTAGCTGCTTATGCTGTTTGGCACCCAAGTAGTTCTATGTTATAGCTTCACCAGGTTGACACCTCATTGTTATGTATTCCTGGTGTTGCTCCTGGCATGCCATCCTGCATTCTTCATTGAACCAGGTTTGATCCCCTGGCTTGATGGGAATGGTAGAGTGGGGCATATGATGGGCCATGAGGTTACAGATTGTGTTCGAGTGCAAATCTGCTGCTGCTGATCGTCCACAATGCCTCATGGATGCCCAGTCTTGAGTTGCTAGATCTATTCAAAATCTATCCCATTTAGCATGGTGGTAATGCCACACAACACGCTGGAGGGTATCCTCAATGTGAACGCTGGACTTCATCTCCACAACGACTGTGTGATGGTCACTCCTACTGATACCGTCATGGACAGAAACATTTGCAGCAGGCAGGTTAGTGAGGATGAGGTCAATTATGTTTTTCCCTCTTGTTGGTTCACTCACCACCTGCTGCAGACCCAGTCTAGCAGCTATGTTTTTTTGGACTCAGCCAGCAGTGGTGCTACCGAGCTACTCCTGGTGATGGACATTGAAATCCCCCAGACAGAGTACATTGTGTGACCTTGCCACCCTCAGTGCTTCCTCGTAGTGGTGCAACATGGAGGAGCACTGATGCATCAGTAGGAGGGTAGTATGTGGTAATCAGCAAGAGGTTTCCTTGCCCATGTTTGACCTGATGCCATGAGATTTCATGGGCCCTGGAGTCGATATTGAGGGTTCCCAAGGCAACTCCCTCCCAACTATGCCACCACCTCTGCTGGGTCTGTCCTGCCAGTGGGACAGGACAAGCCCAGGGATGGTGATGGTGGTGTCTGGGGCATTATCTGTAAGGTATGATTCCGTGAGGATGACTATGTCAGGCTGTTACTTGACTAGTCTGTTAGACAGCCCCCCCAATATTAGTAAGGAGGACTTTGCAGGTTGACAGGGCCATTGTCATTTTCAGTGCCTAGATCGATGCCAGGTGGTCCGTCTGGCTTCGTTCCGTTTTTGTGACTTTGTAGCAGGTTGATACAACTGAATGGTTTGCTAGGCCATTTCAGAAGGTATTTTAGAGTCAACCACATTGCTGTGGGTCTGGAGTCACATATCCAGACCAGATAAGGATGACAGCTTTTCTTCCCTAAATTACATTAGTGAACTAGATGGGTTTTTACAATAATTGACAATGTTTTCATGGTCATCATTAGAGACTTTTAAGTCCAGATTTTTCTTGAATTCAAATTCCACCATCTGCTGTGATGGGATTCAAATCCACGTCCCCAGAGCATTACCCTGGGTCTCTGGATCCCTTATCCAGTAACAATACCCCTACGCCATCACCTCCCCAGAGGGAGAGATAACAGACAGAATTGTTGAGTTGGTGACTGCATCCATTTGCATAGAAGCTTTCCAGAAAGATCTGCTAGACAAACCCAAAATGTATAGCCTTGAATAACTATTCCAAGATAATCATAAATACAAAGTGATCCTCACAGGTTGACAAAGCTGACAGGTCTTAACTGTTGACCCACTTACTACAACACTCAAACTCGCACAACATGTGGAAGGGGTAGCCTTTTGCATGCACCAAGGAAATGCTCAGCTTTCCAGCAATTCTGCATTGCCTATGACAGAAATGGCCATTGGCAGCAGCAGTGCATGAGAGCAAAGGGCTGATGCAGCTACAACGACTACTGAAAATGACAATGATATACATGATGAGAAGAAGAGTGGTGGACATATGTTTCACACCTTCAGTCTCTTGGGCAACGTACATGCTGTCACAACAGCCAAAGTACTTACCCAAGTTCAAATTTTCTGCCCTGAGAAACTTGGTAACAATTCATTATTGGCCAAGTTTGACACAGAGGCAAGTGCCAACATACTACTCCTGCAAATTCTAAATGATATGTATCCACAGACATGGAAGGCCATGGCAAAAACTACTGCTGTGCAACTTTTGGCATACAATGGTTCACTTATTCCACATGCAGGATCCTGGAGTGCAAGTACAATCAACCCTCCTTGGTGGCACAGACACTCTACACAATGGAGGCTAAAGGTCCAGTGATTGTAGGGCTGCCAGCATGCTATGACTGCGCACTAGTGACAATCCACGGATTCAGTCATGTATTACAGATCAACCTCAGAAACTATTCCTACCACCTCAGTTCATGACCTAACATTAAAATATCCAAAATGTTTCAACAAAATTGACAATTTCAAGGGAGTTGCAATGTTACACATGCAAGGGAACACCAGTCATTCAATTGATCTACCATGTAACTGCAGCATCCACTTACAAGACAAATTAAACATCAAACTAGACAAAATGGAGAAAGGCAGTATCATTAGAAGAGTACAAGAACATATCAATTGGTGCAGCTCAATTACATCTGTCATAAGAAGGACGGATCATTGAGAATATGTCTTGATCCATGATGTTTAAATGCAGCTTTGAAATGTTGTCCTTATAAAATGCCCACATTAGAAGAGTTAACTCCAAGAATTTTGCAGGTGCAAAATTGTTCTTGAAGCTTAATGCCTAGCATGGCTACTGGTGAGTACATCACATAGAGATGTCCCAAGAGCTTACTACATTTGAGCTCCATTCAGATGGCACTGTATTCAATGACTATCTTTCAGGCTATCTGTTAGCCAGGATCTCTTTCAAGCTCACATGGATCACATGACATGCAATGCACCAGAATGTATCATCAATGACATTGCTGTTATGGGAAGAACTAAGCAAGAACATGACCATAATCTACACTTATTGATGCAAGCGGTATGTAATGAAGGGTTGGTGTTCCACAGCCTGGAGTGTGCCATCATCAGGCAGCAGATCAATTTCTTCAATTCTATTTATTCCAGTGCTGGCATATGTCTCAATCCAAGTAAAATAGAAGGTATCAAAGACATGCCAACGTCTCAAGATAAGGATGATCATTGAAGATGTATAGGCCTTGTAAAGACCATATCTTTTTATTTTCAGTTGGACTGTGGATTAAAATAACAATGGCTGCAGTTTGAAAGACATGTCCACTGGAACAGGATGAGATATATACAATGTTGCAGTCCTTGAACAGAGTGTGCAATAAAAGACAATGTGGTGCCAGAAAGGATTCCGGGACCAAGGGAGCTGCCTGGCAACAACGTTTTAATTGGCTCCTGGTGACCAGGTTTGTGCGAGAGCAATGCTGCAGAATAGCTCCTAGCCTGAAAGGAAAAAGACCTAAAACCTTTCTCTCCTGGGTTTGTAAGATTTCAGTAATCCTACAGTAATAGCTAGCTGGCTTTTTCTCATCACGTCTCTATAGCCTGCTCTCTCTCTGAAAACCCTTGCCAAGAGGCAAAGGGGAAAATTATTGTTAGCAACGTTGAAAAGCAAGTACTCAACCAGTGAACTAAATACTGAAAGTGCTGGAAGACCACCTTGTGTCCATCAACAAGAATTGAAAGGAATTTGGGAGACAGTGATCAAAATCAACCCATTGAATCCTGTACTCCGGAATTTATGCTATTGAATTGTTTTATCCCACTCTTAAAAGCCATGTTTTTGTGTGTATTATGTGACTTGTATGTGTGTGTATAGGGATTTAAGAAGGGGTAGTGTTTAGGTTATAGAATTAGAAATTAGCAGTTCATATTTCTTTCTTTTGCCACCAGTTAATGACAGTTTGTTCAATAAACAGTTATTTACTTAGCAAGTTTACAAACCTAGTGCTCGTATTCTCTTAACCTAAATTAAATAATTAGGGGAGTTGATTAAACTTTGTTCACATTTTTCATGCCTCGGGGAGCAGTGGGGCTTGGGATTGCAGCACACTATCTCCAGTGAGTTGTGACAAAGTTTGGGGGCTTGTCTGGGATATTTTGGAATAAAAGACAATGATGATTTGGGTGTAGATTTAGTAAGTAAAAAGCTAAAAGGAAACACCAGGTTTTTACCATCAAAAATAAGATGGCACTGGAAACTGCTAAAGCTTTCCTGCAAGTGAAAGAGATGTCCCTGACAATTTTACAAGGGAACCCAAAAGCCAGGTTAATTGAATTGGCAAGTAAATTAAGAGCAGGATTGCCTGCCAAAGCTAGGAAGGCAGAGATAATCAAAGAGATGGCACAGCATTTGTTATTGGAAGGATTACCCGAGAGACAAAATTCTCCAAAGGGTTATTCATTGGAATGGGTTCAAATTCATATGCAAATAAAACAACTGGAACTAGAGGCAGCAGAAAAGGAAAGAGAAAGGGAACAGGCAAAAAGGGCAGAGAAAGAAAAAGGAAAGGAAAGAGAGAGAGCATTCCAAAGGGAACAGGCAGAAGAGGAAAGAGGAAGGACATTTCAAAGGGAGTTAGAAATGACAAAGTTAGAAAAGGAAGAAAGAGAAAAAGAGAGTCCCAGCTTAAAATGCTAACAGTTAAAAAAGACACCAATATGCGAGGCAGGACTTATTTCTGGATCAGAATCCATTGGGGAGATGTTTAAATTTGTACAAGCTCTTCCAAAATTTGAGGAAAGGAATGTTGAAGCATTCTTTACTTCATTTGAGAAGATAGTTAAATAGGTCAACTGACCAAAGAAAAACTGGACATTGCCCATGTAGAGCAAATTGACAGGTAGAGCACAGGAAAGTTGTCAGAGGAGATTTCTAGGGATTATGATGTGGTGAAAAAAGCCATTTTGAGTGCATATGAGTTGGTCCCTGAAACATACAGACAAAAGTTTTGAAATTTAAAGGAAGAAGCCTAGACAGACTTACACTGAATTTTAAAGGGTTAAGCAAAGTAGTTTTGACAGGTGAATAGGAGCATTAGGAGTTGAAACTTCCTATGAAGTTCTCAGAGAGACCATTCGCTTGGAAGAATTTAAAAACTCCCTACCTTCTGTAATAAGAACCCATGTTGAAGACCAAAGGGTTGTAATGCGAGACAGGCAGCAATAATGGCTGATGATTATGGGCTGATCCATGAAACTAAACCTTTTTTCCATCACCCCCATAAATTTGAAAAGGATAGAAAGTGGGAGAATGAAAGGAATGCAAGTAGCCAGGGTAAAGAATGGATAGCTGGGAATCCCTTGAGATCTCCTCTCCAGATCAGGAAGGTACTGAGGGTGGAGATGGAACTCGAAGGCCTAAGTGTTACCATTGTAATAAAGTGGGACACATTTGTTCAGGATGCTGGAAGTTGCGAGGGAAGCCCATGGGACTTATTGGAGTTCCTAAGAGTGAGTCCGAAAAGGGAACTTAAATAGAAAATGCTCCATATCAAATTGTAGCTTTAACTACAAATAAGGGACTGGAAGTAAACACTGCTGTGAATGCAGGTAAAGTGAATAAGGTAGATGAGAGATATAAAGGGTTTTTGTCTAAAGAAAAGATAACCCCTTTTTCATCAAATGATGCAGCTAAACCCGTAACTATGTTAAGGGATACAGGAGCTCCTCAAACCCTTTTGCTGGAGAAGGGCCTAGTTTTCCCTCCAGAGAGTTCAATGAAAGCTAAGGTATTGGTAAACAGGATAAGTGGAGAGTATATCCCCGTTCCATTGTACAAAGTGCAATTGGAGTGTGGTTTGTTGTCTGGATCAGTGGTAGTAGGAGTGGTTAAGAAATTAACTGTGGAAGGAGTTGATTTACTCCTGGGGAACAATTTGACAGGACTGAAGGTTATAGCTTCGCCCATAATTATGGAAAGTCCGAGAGAGACTGAAGAGACGGCACAGTCACAAGAACAAGTTCCTGGTATTTTTCCATCACGTGTAGTGACCAGAGCAATGGCTAAACAAAGTTCATCACCGGAGTTCAAAGGAATACCATGAGCAGATGTTGGAGCAGCCAAAGCATTCTTTCAGGATGAGGCTAATTCAAAAGGAAGTGTTTGGTGTTTCTTCATTAATTGAGGCTCAGAAAGCAGATCCAGAGTTACACAAGTTAGCACAGTCAGCTCACACTGAAACTGAGGCTGAAGGAGCTCCAGAGTGCAATTACATTAAAACCAGAGTTCTGATGAGGAAGTGGAGACACCCTCACAGACCTGCGGATGAGGAATGGACGGTTGTTCATCAGATAGTGACACCGCCCAAATATTGTAAGGAGATATCACGAATAGCACATGAAATCCCTATGGCAGAACATGTAGGAATACGGAAAACCCAAGCATCGATAAACAGGCATTTTACCTAGCCAAAATTTCATAAGAATGTAGTGGTATTTTGTGAAAGATGTCACACGTCAGGTAGTAGGTAAACCTCAACATGTAAGCAAACCAGCAGCTTTAATACCCATACCAGTTTTTGAAGAACAATTCAGTCAGGTATTAGTAGATTGTGTAAGACCATGACCCAAAAGGAAAGCAGGACATCAGTATATCCTTACAATCATGGATATGACAACCTAATTTCCAGAAGCTATTCCTTTAAGGACAATTACAGCTAAGGTGATAGTGGAAAAGTTAACTCAGTTTTTCACTTGTTATGGTGTGCCAGTTGAAATACAATCTGACCAAGTTTCTAACTTCATGTCTACAATTTTCCAGGACATAATCAGCAATTTGGATATCAAACAACTAAAGTCTACCACTCATCACCTACAGACACAGGGAGCTTTAGAGAGATACCATCAGACTCTCAAAACCATGATTAAGACCTATTGCCATGAATATCCAAAGGATTGGGACAAAGGATTAGATTTCTTACTATTTGCGACCAGAGATTTTCCAAATGAATCTACTGGATTTAATCCATTTAAATTGATCTATGGTCATGAAATAAGAAGCCCATTAAAAGTGAATATAGAAAAGTTTCTAAAGCAGAAAGATGGATACTCCATGTTGGATTACATGTCCATGTTTTTAGAAAGGCTCACAGGAGCATGTAAAGTAGCATGAGAGCACTTAAAAATTTCCAAATCCAAAATGAAAGAATGGGCAGAAAAACATGCTACAAGTAGAACGTCCCAAGCAGAAGATTAAGTATTGGTATTAGCATCTTTGCAGGGTGAACCTCTGAAAGTGAAATTCAGTAGCCCCTACAAGGTAGTTAGGAGAGTTAGTAAAGTGACTTATCTGATAGATACTCCTGAGCATAGGAAGAAGAAACAGTTATGTCACAGAAACATGTTGAAGCAATATTATCGCAGAGAAGATGAAAAGATAGGGCAAGTGGGCCAGGTGGTAGGAGTAGTGGAGGATGACAGAGACAGTAAGGTCAAGATAGAAGAAGAAAGAGACAGTGCCCAAAGTGAGCCTCCTACAATTCGACTAGCCAATACAACAATACTGAGACAGTTAGACACTGTGTTCCCATATTTAGAGGAAGGACCAAGAACGGATCTAATAAGGTTACTAAGGAAGTATAAGGGAATTTGTAGGGATATACCTGGGTATATTACATTAGCCAAACATGATGTGAATGTGCCGATAAAACAACATCATTATTGGTTGAGCCCAGAAAAACAAGCTCAGTTAGAAACAGAGATTCAATCTATGCTGGACAATTAATTGATTGAGCCTAGCCAAAGTAACCGGAGTTCACCGGTAATATTGGTTCATAGGCTGGATGGATCTACTAGATTTTGTATAGAATGCAGGAAAGTGAATGTAGTACCAATGACAGATTTGTACCCAATTCCTCAGTTAGAAGATTGCATCGATAGGGTTGGCAGTGCCTCATTTCATTCTAAAATTGATCTATTGAAGGGGTACTGGCAAGTGCCATTAGCCTCAAGGGCTAAAGAAATATCCACCTTTGTTACATCAAGTGTCATATCAATGGGTTGTATCAATGTCTAGTCATGCCGTTTGGGTTTAAAAATGCCCCAGCTACATTTCAGAGATTTATGAATCAAGTCAAACAGAAGTACAGAACTGTGTGGTTTACTTAGATGATGCCATAATATATAGTAATACATGGGAAGAACATGTAAAGCAATTAGAGAACCTGTTTAAGCAATTGCAATTGGCTGGCTTAGTCATAAATCTGGCCAAAAGAGAATTTGCAAAAGCAAGGGTAACTTACCTGGGTGACATCATAGGACAAGGGCAAGTGTTGCCAAGAACAGCAAAAGTGAACACTCTAATAGAATTCCCCATTCCTAAAACTAAACGAGAAATCATGAGGTTTTTGGAAATGTGTGGATTTTGTAGGAAGTTTGTGCCTAACTTCAGCACAATAACTGTACCTTTCACCAATTTGTTGAGAAAATAGGCAAAAGTGGTATGATCAGCAGAATGCCAAGCAGCCTTTGAAAAGCTGAAGGAAATTTTACTAAATGAACCAGTGTTGGCCGCCCCTGACTTTACCAAAACTTTTAAAATGGCCATTGATTCTAGCGACTTGGGAGTAGGTGCAGTCCAATTGCAAGATGATCAATTAGAGCTAGAGAAACTGGTGGGATACTTTTCCAAGAAACTAGATCAATATCAGGGGAAGTATTCTACAGTAGAAAAAAAAAAGCTCTAGCATTGTTGTTGTCTCTTCAACACTTTGAAGTTTATGTCCGACAAGGTAACAAAGAAACATTAATCTACTCTGACCATAATCCGCAGGCGTTCATTGAAAAGTTTAAATCTCAAAATACGAGACTGTTTAAATAGAGTCTATTGTTTCAACATTCAATGTAAAGATTGTTCCTATTGTCAGCAAAAATAATGTGATTGTGAATGCATTGTCCCAGGTTTAAAATACTGAAATAAGTTAAAGGGGTAAGAAATGCTGAAGATTGTATAAAATTGTATAAGAGGGAGGAAGGATGAATGAAAGTAAGTCTTGTGTTTTGTTGTCCATATGTCACATACCTTGTGATGAAACACATTTTTGAAATGGTGTTTCATGTCTTTTAAGTCTGGAGGCATGTAAGGAACTGTAAGGGGTTCGATCAGTGCTCGTTTACCCTTATGTTGGTTCTTGATTTTACGATTTTATTAAGGACAAACTCACAGGGATACAGGGTTTAAGGCTCAATCACAAACTTATTTATTGACAGAACACCTCCACTGCCCCGAATACAAGAGCTCTAAACTAGTGTAATGAAGCTGCACAACACTCTAAGCCACAAATTCATTTATAAAACACTACTGAAAAGTAGAACCATAGGTAAAGCCCCACAGTTCTGCCCCAAAACTTACTCAATGCAACTCAAATGCCCTTTCAGGATATAGTTACTACCCTTAAAGCTATCCTTAATTCTCAGCCTCAAAATCCATGGGCCTGGCTGATACTTACAACTCCCTACATGATTGGTTTTCCGGTGCGAGCTGTAAGTCCATCAATTGGGTTGAAAATTCCTGATCTTCTTTGGTGACTGGTGATGACCAGACTCCACGACCTTGGCCTTTTTATTATAAATCTTGTTTATAGCATCAAAGTACATTTCCTGGACCACATTCTGTTTGGATGGTCAGTGCTTAGCACCCCTCAATCTCTTTAGTCTGGTTCCTGCCTAGGTCCAGGCAATCCATTTATTGCGATGCTGTTTCCACGACCAAAACAATGAACCCCATCCCAGTGTGATGTCTTTGGATCTCAAGTTAACGTGTATGTGATTAAGATCCATTTCTCCTTAGCTGTTGTCGATATTTGTTTGTGTGATGGCTGTTGTCTTTGCTGTGAGCTCCCAGTTTCTTTAATTGAATTATCTGATGGCACCTGCTTTGTGTCTTTGAGGTGATAATGTCCCAGTATCTTTATAGAGTATCGATTTGGTATTGGTATTGACACGTTTGAAGAGTAATCCCTTGAGGCACAACCTGCCTCTGTGTTCAGTTTTGGCCTGTTTTGTTTTGCAATGTTTATTTCCATGAAGTGAGCGAGATCTTTGGGGTGTTCATATTTAGTAAAGTCAAGTTGGAGTAGATTCTGATCCTACAGAACATATCTTTTTCTTTCTGTTGGACTGTGGATTAAAATCACAATGGCTGCAATTTGAAAGACATGTCCACTGGAACAGGATGAGAGGTATATATAATGTTGCAGTCCTTGAACAGAGTGTGCCATGAAAGACAGGATAGTGCCGGAAAGGATTCTAGACCAAGGGAGCTGCCTGGCAATGATGTTTTAATTGGCACCTGACCAGGTTTTTGTGAGAGCAGTGCAGCAGAATAGCTCCCAGCCTGAAAGGAAAAAGACCTAAAATGTCTCTCTCCTGTGTGTGTAAGATTCCAGTAATAGCTAGCTGGCTTTTTCTCCTCATATCCCTATAACCTGCTCTCTCTCTATCCGAAAACCCCTGTCAAGAGGCAAAGGGGAAACCACTCTTAGAGAGACTGAAAGACAAATGCTCAACCTGTGAACTAAATATTGAAAGTGCTAGAAGATCACCTTCTGTCAGCAACAAGAACTGAAAGGAATTTGGAAAACAGTGATCAAAATTAACCCATTGAATCCTCTACTCTGGAATTGATGCTATTGAACTGTTTTATCCCACCCTTAAAATCCATGTTTTCTGTGTCTTGTATGTGTGTGTATAGGGATTTAAGAAGGGGTAGAGTTTAAGTTATGGTGTTAGAAATTAGCAGTTCATATTTCTTTATTTTGCCACTGGTTAACAACAGTTTGCTCAATAAACAGTTAGTTACTTGTCAAGTTTACAAACCTACTGCTCATATTCTGTTAAACTAAATTAAACAATTAGGTGGGTTGATCAAACTTTTTTTACATTTGTCGCAGCTTGGGGAGCAATGGGGCTTGATATTGCAACGGCGTACTATCCCCAGTGGGTCGTGACAGCTTCTTTAATATCTTGTCTCCATACATTTCCAATTTTGCCCAAAAATTGTCGTCACTAAGAGAATTGATGAGAAAGGATGTGCTTTTCCTGTGGCACAAAGATCACCAATACCTCTTCGAAGCACTGAAACAGTCATTATCAGAAGCAACATTGCAATTTTATTATCCAAGGGAGACAGTTTGCCGGGAGATAGATGCCTCACAGAAAGCTTGGGGAGCGTGCATACTACAAAAAAGCAAACCGATTGTATTTGCTTCAAAATATCTGTAACACAATCCAACTAGTCCAACATTGAGCAGGGAGCATTGTCTTTGGTATTTGGAATCATCCATTTTCACACCTTTTTATTTGGCAAAAGATTTGTGGTCAAGGCCGACCACAAGCCACTAGAGATAATCTAAGAAAAAACATTGGCCAGTGCACCACCAAGATTGCAACGCCTCTTGATAAAAGATTCAAGGTTACAACTGTGAGATCAGGTACAAACCAGGTAATTTGATGATCATATTGGATACGCTTAATGGATTGCCTAACCCAGCAAAAACAAAAGACATATATTTGGATCTACAAGTTCACTTCAATGATATCGAACCTGAAACTTTTCTCCAAATTGATCTGGCACATTTTGTGCAACACAAATGCCAGCAGCTACAAGAAGCAACAGTAAATATTCCACACTACAGAAGCTGTGGAAAACCATCAATAACACATGTCCTGATTCAATATGTCCACGAACACGTGAGATTATTTTGGCTTTATCTGGAAAAGCTAGGCATCTCCCAGGGAGCCATTTTAAAGGCAGGTAAGCCATTATACCGAAATCTTTACAACCTGGGGCAGAATTTTCAAGTTCAGGAGTGGCCGCATGCAGGCGCGCCTCCAATTGGTGCCCTCAATTGGGGGCATGCCACCATTTTATGCGGGTGGGCCAATTAAGGCCCGCCCAGCATGACGTCCACCAGGAAGCTCTATGCACTCCCTGTGCAGGCGTGGGGGGGGGATTCCCTAAACCGAGAGTGCACTCTTTCGTACATGTGCGCAAAAGAGTGCGCTCATCTCCTTGAGGCTAAGTGCTGCATCAGGGAGATCGGTGCCAAATTCAAAAATGTTAAAAATAGAAGAATAAAATTTCCCTGACATGTCCCCTCATGTGACACTGTCACATGAGTTGGGACATGTCCAATGCTTTTAGTTAAGCTTTTATTAAATTTTTTAAAACTTACATGAAATCTCATCCTGCCCGTGGATGAGGTTTCATGCTTTCTCTAAAGTTCGCCAGGGCTCCCAGCCTGCCCGCCAACTTTAAGGTTGGACAGGCAGGTCCTTTAACTACTGCAATTACTTTATAAATGGCCTCAGTTAGCCGTTGACAGGTCGGTGGGCACACAGCTAATTCAGCTGTGCCCCCACCAATCTGAAAATTAAAATGACACGGGCTGACATCAGGAGTTCTGCCCGATGTCATCCTGCATCACTTTATGCACCGGTGTGTGGGCCCTATCCCCTGCATGCCAACTAGGAAATCCTGCCCCTGATATTCTTCAATAACTTCATCACTCACACATGGACATAAATCAGGCAAGAAGACTTGCAAGAGAGACAGTTTATTGGCCGAGTATGAACAATGACATTGAAATCGTTGTCAAGGAGTGCGAGGCATATCAAGAGCATATGCCAAATCAACACAAAGAATCACTGATTCCACATGAAGTTACTACCCATCCTTGGTCCAAAATCACATCTGACCTATTTTACTGACTTCATCATCAACAACCACTATACCAAGTACCCCAATATTTGACAAACGCACAATACATCAAGCATAACTGTCGTGTGCACTCTAAATGCTATTTTCAGTTTATTTTTTGTGCCTAGAGAGATCATTACGAATAATGGTCCATAATTTATTGGTAAGCCATTTCAGGATGTGTGTGAGAAGTGGAACAGCAATCACACTACTTCTTCTCCTCATCACCCTGAATCTAATGGCCTAGCTGAATGGATGATTCAAATTGTGAAATCCCTAATTCTGAAACGTAGACAGGCCAAGTAAGATCTACACATTGCAATGTTACATCTGAGAGCAACACTTCTAACTGCAACTATTCCATCATCAACAGAACTTATGTTTGACAGACTAGTGCATATCAATCTACCTACTCTTACCCATTCTACTCTCTCAGAACCTAGAGAACAGCTTTTAAATCTGCAAGAGCAGATGACCACCGTGCTCAATAAAAATGCAGGCACAGGATTGCAAAGTTTACTGTTGGGACAACAACTTTTTATCCAGGATCCCACAGAAGGTACATGGCAACCAGCTGAGATGACAAACATTTGTTCGGAACCAAAGTCCCATGAAGTCATTACACACAAACACAAAATGGTGAGGCATAACTGAGGACAAATCAGATCCACTCCAGTTTCTCAACCACCACACAGTCCTATTGCATCCAGAAATAGATCCCAAATGCAACCAGGAGCAACATTCAAGAATAACAATCCCACAGATCACTGTGTGCAATTAAAGACACCCTCAGACAAGGTTATCATTACAAGGTCTGAGTGTACCAGCAGAATATTTCTACACTTTAAAGACGCATAGATTCATCAGTTCTATAAACTTCTGTCAGATAACTAAACATGAATATGTATTATAAATAGCTATATTTCTTTGGAAAGGGCAAATATCTTTCAAAAGAAAGGCGTATGTTGTAATATGCCTTTAAGGGATAGCGGCATGACATCACTAGAGGGGAATTGTGCCATGTGATTGAATCTTAGTTTCACTTTTGCTTTTGAGCAGAGCATATACACACAGCTCTGCTGTTGATGTCTTCAAGTTTCCTACCTTTGTATAAATGTTCTCATGTGCCTATTCTCAATAAATGAACCCACAACATGTTTACATAATCTCTTATGGGCAACTGGTGCTTATATCATTATAACAATATGACACCATCTCAATCTCAGGTAGCTAGCCTTGTGATGGTGATGAGCTCTCACCAGTGTGTGGATCCCTTACAGCCGAATCGCACAAACCCATTGAGGTGCATGTATCTGCACTGATGCACCACAGGGGTATGATAGCTGGTATTTGAAACTTAGCCCCTTCAACATAATTCCTTCCTCCCAGAATTCTACAAGCCCCCCAAGTCAAGAGCCATCAATGCTATGCTTTCCTGATAGGTTCCCTAGTTCCCAACACCTTTCCCACTCCCTTCAGCACTGTTTGCAGGAAATGTAGATATGCACCCTTAGAATCTCACCAATCCAACCTTGCCTCAGCCAATCGTTCTGCTCCAATCATTGGCTTCCAGCTCCAGGGCCTCCTGTTCAGTGGGGGTGAGAATGGTCAGGTTTTCAGATACACCTCTGGCCCTGGCCTTCTCTCAGGTATTACGCACCCTCTTCTCCTGCAAATAATGAGGGACATTGTAATGATTATGCTGTGCTAAAATCATGCCTTCAAGTATGTGGCTAACATGTACTTTGTTGGTGGCCAACATTTCTCAATGTTCCTTGCCAATTAACAGGTGTTGCAGCTCAACCAACACCTCTCCCTCCCACGAGCCTTCTTGGCCATGCAGATTGGCACGTCTGCATCATGCCACCTTTAGTCTTGGGAACTACACTAGGCAATCCCACATTCGAGCCACTTCGCACCCTTCCATACTATTACATCTCCAAGATGGTTACACATTCACCCTGGTAGATCTCAAGAGGTCATTGAGCCTTTTCTGGCTCTGCAGCCAAGCTCTTTGGATGATTCCATGGCTGCTGATCTCTGCTGCAACCTTCATTCAGGCTACTTTGGTCTAGCTGGGAAGTCTCCTCTTCCTATCTACCAGCATTAGGGGCTCCCGCCGATCACTCACAGCCTGGAGGAACACTCATAGGGGGGTCATCACCAAACTGTTGGCTGTCCTTGGTCTGGGTCCCTCAAAAGCTGGTGGCTCCATTCTATCGTTCATCTGTGGCGAGACAAAGAGAAGTAAAGGGTTGCATTTGAGTCTTTTCCAAACACTTGTTGTTCCTAAGGGGAATGGGTCAGCTGCATTCAATTTTTCTTTCCTTTCTGGCAAGATTCACTACTAACACAATAGTCATCCACATTTAAAACCTAGCTCCTACATGTTGCAATAGTTCACTGGATTTAAAAGTCTTCTTGCAAAAAAGTTTCAGCCTCCAAACAATGAGCTCTGGTGCAGTTGCCACAAGCCCGTGTCAGGGGTGCCTTTAAGTGGATAGCCATGGCCAACTTTCAGTTCATGACTACCCACTCAAAGGCACCCCTGACACAGGACTTGTAGCCTCGATTGGGCGTGCTGCCCACCATTCTCCCCAGCAGCTGGCTGGATTTTGCCTGTGGCTGTTAATTAGCCATAAGATGCATTATCGGGGGTCTTTGAAAGGTGGAATGGGAGTTGGTAATCCACACACTTGCAGGTTGGACTCCCACCCACTGCTAAGCAGCATAATATTCAGCCTGACGTTTCTATGTCAGATGGAACTTAGTGCAGAGAAGCGTGAACTGATGCAGTTTGCAAGGAAGAATGATGGGAGAGAATATAAACCAAATAATATAATTTTAAAGAGGGCGCAGGAACAGAGAGACCTGCTGTTCACAGGCAAAAACCTTTGAAGGTGGCAGGAGGTAAACATTTATAAATTATTAGTTAGTCCTCAGCTACAGTATTGTGTCCAATTCCGAGCACCACACTTTAGGAAGCAAGTCAAAGCCCTGGAGATGGTGCAAAGGGTTTAATAGATTTATGTCAGCAATGAGGGACTTCGCTTATTTGGAGTGAGTAGAGAAGCTTATGTTTTTCTCCTTGGAGTAGATAGGGTTAAGGGGAGATTTAATTATAAAGGGTTTTGATAGAGTACATAAGGAGACGCTGTTTCCACCAGCAGTGTAACAGAGGGCACAAATTTATGATTAAAAGAAAACCAGATGAGAGTTTTCTTTCACACAGTATGTTGTTATAAACTGAAAGTGCTGCCTGATGTGGCGTTGGGAACAGATTCAAAAGTAATGTTAAAAGGGAATTCAATAGATACTTGAAAAGGAAAATTTTGCACGGTTGTTGGGAAAAAGCAGGGCAGATTAATTGGATAGCTCTTTCAAACAGCCAACACAGACACAATGGGCTGAATAGCCTCCCTCTGTGCTATATGATTGCATGCATGATTGCATGGGTATATATTTTATATATTTTTATTAGATCTGACTGTGAATAAGATCAAAATTAGCAAGCCTCAAGAAAGGCTAGAAATTTTGAGATTTTTTTCTCCGCCAAGACATGGATACATGGAACAGATTCTCATTAAAGGCAGTTAGTGTTGGATGGGCACAGTTGCATAGTATTTCTATTGCTGCCTGGATTGAAATCAGATAATTCAATGCGCACTTAGAATTCAGCACTGCAACAATTTGATATAGTGCTGTTTACCATTATGCTAGGAAGGCCTTCACCAATAAGACTATCAAAAAGGCTCATTCCATTCTTTTTAATGGCAAATGCTCAAGAAACCAACCCCATCATAACTGAATAATGTGGTAAGCAACACAATATTGCATTCACTAATATTGGAACATTTTTTCCCTTGAAAATAATATCAATGTGGTCAAAACACAGTTTATTTTTCAAAATAGATTTTAAATGCTTTACAGACAAACTTAGACCCTTTAATTCAGTATCTTCATTTATTGCTGACTATAGACCGTGAAATATCCTGTTTTTCACAGATGGTGAGAAAGCCTGTTAGCTAGAATCTACAGCATTATGGACAAATTAATTCACCTATTTTGATGTGTTGATTGGCAGGACTAATTTCTTAGATCTTTCCTGAATTGCCTCTGAGCGTTAGAAAGATATTTTAGAGTTTTGCCAAATTTTCTCTTTCCTCAGGATATTGTTGTGTCTTTATTCATGCCCTTGAAAACTTTAAAACGTCTCTTCTACTGAGGTACTGTAGAGTATATTGCAAAAAGAATAGGTGCTATATTATTTTTACTGTGTAGTTAATCTAGTAATTGTAAAAGTGTTGGTAACTGTTTGTGGCATAGGTCCACAGTGAAATGCATGTATATAAATATCTTGTCTAGCCTTCCATTGTAAAGCCTATGGAGATGCCAGAAGTTGGATTCAAGTCTCCTTGCCGATAAACACACTGAACTGTCTCAGAATGTACATGCATAATGAAGTGCACATTAATGATATTGACGTCAATAAAGATCAAGGCGCTAAAGACAAGTTGTTTATAATTAGTTTGCATTGACATATGTACTGAACAGGGAAGAGACAGTAGGATGATGCCCCTTTTTTCCATCTCTCGACTAACTGCAACAAGATGCCTTTTAAAGAAGAAGAGTTCAACCCCTTGAGTGCTGTGACTCTGAAGAACAGGCACAAGTGAGATGTTCTTATCAATTTTAAAAAAGAGAGGACAACTATTTATTTCTCAACACCTGAATGTAGTCACAACAGCACCCATGTGCACACACTCACACACATGCACACACACAAGAAAAGGTGATTACAAAAGAGATAGCATCCACTCAGGTTTTTAGAAAAAATTACTGTTAAATTTGTCTTTCGAGGTGAAAGCTGGAAGCATTGCAGAGCTGATTATTTCCTTTTGATTCACTAAAGAAAATGGAGGTTGGAAGTTTCTGGTGATGAATTCACAATGGCTTACTCCTTCTGGCTTTGCTCCAGTTGGGGTGTAGTCGAGCTCCTGAAGACCTGGCTTGGTTCTACAAATCAGTATGTAAAAGACTAGCCCCCTTCTCTGCCTGTTAGGGAATTCTATGCAAGGTCTTTTCTTTGCTAGGTGGGATCCCTTCCCTCTGTGGCC
Organism: Carcharodon carcharias; assembly: GCF_017639515.1. Lineage (NCBI taxonomy): Eukaryota > Metazoa > Chordata > Chondrichthyes > Lamniformes > Lamnidae > Carcharodon > Carcharodon carcharias. The sequence goes on along the minus strand of NC_054472.1, from coordinate 60,797,931 downwards.
CCCTTGTCTCCCAGACTTGAATTTTCTGCTGCTCAAGATGTGTGTTCATAAATGTATGCTAATAAATATTTCTTATCAGAAGCAGGTTTCTGTTAAGTTACTACAGTATTACCATTCCCATTGTGCACACAAATGGTCCCCGGTGGCATTGGCATTGACACAAAACGGTTTTAGGTCCCGGCCAATTTCATCTCTGTGATGGAATATTGTTTTTCTTCACACCTATCTTGTGGAATTTCATTTTACAGCCACTAAGTCCATGTGACTATTGTATATTTCTGCAGACATTTAGATAACAGTAGCTGTTAACCTGACAAGAGAAATCTGTTGCATTTTGATGCCTTCCCAATGGAATATCCTAAAAGGACCATTCATGTTTTTAATGTTCTGACCAGACAAGCAGGCTACTTCCAGCCTTGGACAGTTTCATGTATATTTGTAGACAAGGGGGGAGGTCAGGTCACCTGATCCCCCCCTTGACTCCATCTTGTTATAACACAAATTGCCCATTCAACATGTGTTTTTTTTAATTCAGCCATGGGATGTGGGCTTTGCTGGCTGGGCCAGCATTTACTGCCCACCCCCAATTGCCCTTGAGAAGGTGGTGGTGAGCTGCCTTCCTGAACTGCTGCAGTCCCTGCATTGTAGGTACATCCACAGCTCTGTTAGGGAGGATGTTCCAGGATTTTGATCCAGTGACAGTGAAGGAATGGCAATATATCAGGATGGTGTATGGCCAGGAGGGGAAATGCCAGGTGCAGATATTCCCATGTATCTGTAGCGCTTGTCCTTCTAGATGGTAGTGGCCATGCATTTGGAAGGTGCTGTCGAAGGAGCCTTGGTGACTTCCTGCAATGCACCTTGTAGATGGTATACACTGCTGCCACTCTGCTTCAGTGGTGGAGGTAGTGAAGGTTTGTGGAAGGGGTACCAGGTTTGTGGAAGGGGTGCCAATCAAGTGGACTGCTTTGTCCTGGATGGTATTAAGCTTTTTGAGTGTTGTGCATGCTGCAGTCATCCAGGCAAGCAGAGAGTATTCCATCACATTCCTGACCTGCGACTTGTAGATGGTGGACAGCCTTTGGGGAGTCAGGAGGTGAGTTAATCACCACAGGATTCCTAGCTTCTGACCTGCTTTTGTTGCTGCAGTATTTATATGGTTAATCCAGTTCAGTTTCTGGCCAATGGTAGCCCCCAGGATGTTGATAGTGAGGGATTCAGCAATGGTAAGGCCATTGAATATAAAGGTACGATGGTTAGATTCTCTCTTGTTGAATATGGTCATTGCGTTGCATTTGTGTGACACGAATGTTGTCAGCTCAAGCCTGGATATTGGACATGGACTGCTTCAGTATCTGAGGAGTCACAAATGATGCTGAACAATGCGCAATCATTAGCGAACATCCCCACTTCTGACCTTATGATGGAAAGTAGATCATTGACGAAGCAGCTGAAGATAATTGGACCAAGGGCACTACCCTAAGGAACTCCTGCAGTGATGTCCTGGAACTGAGATGATTGACCTCCAACAACCACAACCATCTTACTTTGTGCTAGATATGACTCCAACCAGTAGAGAGTTTTCCCCCTAATTCCGACTGACTCCAGTTTTGCCAGGGCTCCTTAATGTCACACTCGGTTAAATGCTTCCTTGATGTCAAGGGCAGTCACTCTCACCTCACCTCAGGAGTTCAGCTCTTTTGTCCATGCTTGAACCAAGGCTGAAATGAGGTCAGAAGCTGAGTGATCCTGGTGGAACACAACTGAGCATCAGTGAGCAGCTTATTGCTAAGCAATAGCCATTTGACAGCACAGTTGATGACTCCTTCCATCGCTTTGCTGATGATGATGATAAAAAAAACTCAAACACAAAGAAAATGGGCACAGCTCCAAAGAAGAAAATTTTAGGAAGCTTGATCAAAAGCTTGATCAAAGAGGTAGGTTTAAGGAAAATAGGACTTGGAGAGCCCAAATGTTAGGACAGAAATCCCAGAGAGTTGGATCTCAGCATCTAGACATAATTCAGAATGGTGTTGTGAAGGTCAACAGGATGCAATAAAAGTCAAAATAAGAGAAATAGAGAATTGAGGGGGCACAGGGTGAGGGTGGGGTGGTGTTGTAGTGTGGCTTGTCCATTTTAAGGTACAAATATTTTCTTAGGGAGAGGTGAGATCATGGGGGAGTGAAACAGCGAAGTAAGATCATTAAGGGTAAGACAAGAACTAGCAGATTCATAAAAAAAAGAATTGGTTCAAGGAATGAAGTATTGTGAGCTATATATTCATTGGAAAGTTAGAAAATCTGGCTAGAAAATCAGGTTGTTGACAAGACCAAGGGACATAAAAGGTTTCTGTCAGAAAGGAATAATGAAGAGAAAGGTAAGAAAGTATATCAGCTCAGAGCAGGTATGGAACAGAAAATTTCACAAGGGTTTCTTCTTTGTAGGTTGTCCCTCGGGGTCGAGGGTGACTTCTTCCACACTAAAAATGAGTTCTCAGGTAACTGAGAAGTCCAATACATGACCTACAGTCTCTGTCCAGGTGGGGCCGATGATGGTAGGGGGAAACAGGTGGATGGGGTGCCTGGGTTTCCACACACTCCTTTCGTTGTCAATGCTTGGCTTCAGCTAGCCCTTGGCAATGAGATTCAAGGTGTCCAATTCCTTCCCGGATGCTTTCCCTCCACTTCGGGCAGTCTTGGGCCAGGGATTCCCAGGTGTCGGTGGGGATGTTGCACTTTTTCAAGGAGGCTTCGAGGGTATCCTTGAAGCCTTTCCTCTGCCCTCCTGATGCTCACTTGCCATGTCGAAGCTCCGAGTAGTGCGCTTTGTTCCAGAAGTCTTGTTTCAGGCATACAGAGATGTGGCCTGCCTAATGGATCTGATCGAGCATAGTCAATCCTTTGATGCTGTGGATGATGGCCTGAACAAAAACACTGACAATGAGGCACCTATCCTGCCAATGGATTGTCAGGGTCTTGCAGTGGTATCTCTCCAGAGTTTTGAGGTGCCTCCTGTACATAGTCCATGCCTCTGAGCCATATAGGAGGGTGGGTATCACTACTGCTCTTTAGACTGTGAGCTTGGTGCTGAGTTTGAGGTCCTGGTCTTCAAACAGTCTCTACCTCAGCCAGCCGAAGGCTGTGCTGGCACACTGAAGGCAGTATTGAACCTTGTTGTCGATGTCTGCCCTTGTTGACAGTAGGCTTCCAAGGTATAGAAAGTGGTCCACATTGTCCAAAGTCTCGTCATGGATTTTGATAACTGGGGTGGGGGGGTGGGGGTGGGGGTGCAATGCAGTGTGGAGGGGGCAGGTTGGTAGAGGACCTATGTCTTGCAGTTGTTTAGTGGAAGGTCCATACTCTCATACACCTCAGTGAAGGTGTTGACAATGGCTTGGAGCTCAGCCTCCGAGTGTGTGCAAATGCAGGCACCATCTGCATCCTGTAGTTCATTGACAGAGGATGAGATGACCTTGGATCTGGCCTGTAGATGGCAGAGGTTGAACAGGTCCTGCTTGTTCTGTAATTTAGCTCCACTCTAGTGGGGAGTTTGCTGAAAGTAAGATGGAGCATTGTGGCAAGGACGATTGAGAAGACCCACAAGGGTTTGTTGGAATAGCATCAAGGTAATAATATAAGTGGTAGCAATAGGTAGTTCCAAATTTAGTAAAACAACTCTTCTTTTTCTCATAAAGACAAGAATAATTCAGGAACAGAAACAGGTATTAGTTAATATTCTGGCTGAGATATTTCATTATTCTTTGGAAGAATGGTAATACTAGCAGACTACAAACTAGCTAATAAGATGTGCTTTGAGAAAGGACAAAGGTATAAAGTTGGTTTCACAAGTGAGTACACTTGACTTCAAAGTTGTATCAATTCCTATTATAAAAAAAACTACTCTGTGATTTTCTGTCGAGTGGAAGCTAATAATAAGAATCAGCATGGGCAATCAAATTGTCTCAGTTCTTCTGTAGAAACTCTCATTCCTCTACATTTGTCACTTTGAGACTTGACTATTGCAATGCTCTTCTCAAGGGCCTCTCATTCTCCACACCCTAAACTTCAAATTGTCCAAACCTCTGGTGTATGTATTATGTCCTGCTCCAGATCTTGCTCTTCAAATCACTGTTGGTCCTTGCTGATCTGCATTGACTCCTATTTCTTCAATGATTCAAATTTAAAATTCTTATCCTCATGTTTAAATCCTTGCTTGGCTTTCCCCTGCCCCCGACACCAATCTCTCTGTTCTACCCCTGGAATACCATATAAACAAGTTTGTTTGAATCGTTTCAAGGTATGGACAAGTAAGTGGATGAAGTAAAATTAGGTGAGATTTTTAACAGGAGACATTTTACAATAAGATAAGCAAATTATGAGTGGAGATTGGCTTTGCAAAAAAAGAACTACTCAAAGGAACAAGCGATAGCTTAAGCTGATCACCTATGACTAGTGGCGTCCAATAATCATGAATTATGAGATCTTTGAGGTTCATAATACTGATTAACAGCCTCAGCAGAAGTATTATGAACAGAATGTCTGAGGATATAAAATTTTTCCAAGGATTTTGTGATTTAACCCGACCAGAAAATTTTGACAACATTTTTACTTACAAATGCATTTAATGCACTCAAAAACAATCAGTGATCATTTGACATCAAATGTTCTAATTTGGAACAAGTTTTCATGCAGTCAGCAGCGTTTTGCTATTTTTGACACTAAATGCAATCAAAGGTGCTAGAAGGCAAAAGGTACAGAAAGGCACCGCATTGAGCACTCAAAGGCTTCAAAAGTGCTCAAAGGCATCAAAGATGCTTAACGGCATCAAAATAATGCACTCAAAGGCATCAAGTACGCTCAAAGGCATCAAATATGATCAGCAATCTAATGCATTGAAAAACGCCCACCCCCTGATCTCTTCTTGGTGCCCCATGGTGCTCCTTGGTCCTTCCTCCACCCGCCACGACTTGCACCCCCACCGAACTCCACTTGACATTCCATGGTGCTTCTCCCTGGCCCTCCATTCCTCTTAGCATTCCCTGGTGTGCCTGGTGCTTCCCCACACAACCCATCCTGATCTCCTGTTGGCATTCCTTTGTAGTTCCCTCCGCCCAGCATCACAGTTTCCTCTCAGTGTTCCCTGGCAATTCCCTTTCCACAACCAATCTTCACCCTGTGGCCCAGCCCACACTCTCACCCAACAACATCTCTCTGCTTGTCCCCTCCCCACCAGTGACTCTGTCCTCTCCCCACCCCTTCCTCCAGAACATTCTGTCATCTCTACACATCTCCCTTTGCCTAGGCAACTCTTTCTTCTTTCACTCCCCCGATTTCCCCAACCCAAAGACTCAATTCTTTCTGCTGCCTTTGCTGGTCCACACCAGTTGGAAAGTGGCAGCAGAGCAGGTCTTCACTGTTACTTCCGGCTCTGACCAGCCCCATGACCTGAGTGCTCCAGGGGTGGTGGGGGGTGGGGAATGGTGGATGATGTGGTGGGGTGTGGGCAGGAGAGGAAAAGGTGGGGGGGGGAGGAGAGGATGTGAAGAGGGGAGTGGAGGAGAGAGAGAGAGAGTGGGAAAGAGGGAAGAGGGGGATGGAGGGGAGATGGGAAATGGGAGAAGAGGGGAAAGGGTAGAGTGGAAGATAGAGAGGTGAGGGGAGGAGGAAAGAAGGGGAAAAGGAAAAGGTAGATGGGGGAGAAAACTGCTGTATTCAGGCGGCGGTGGGTCAAGGTGTTTGGGCAGTTGTTGAAAGAAAATTCTCCAGGGGGTGGTGGGGGAGAAAACTGCCGCAAGCTGGGGGAGGGAGGGGGCATTGAGGTGCTGCAATCCAGGGGCAGGGTGAGGGAGCAAGGCTGTGCTGCGCTAATTATAGGTTATGAAGAAAAACATAAAACTAGTTTGTCAAAGCATGCATGTTAAAACAGAGCCTGTTGTTTCTGACGTTAGCTCAGTTTTAGGATGTTTGAAGCTGTAGAATTTCTGAAATATAGAGAATTGTATGTTCAGCAGTGTAAATCTAGTTTAATTTTTCAAGTGTCTGTCAGGAAGCTGTCTCTCGTGAAAAAGACCAGTCGCCCTTTAAAGTTCTAATTATTATATAAATGGTACATGTGTGAAGAACATGTGAAATTTAATCAAGTTTTATCGTGATTTCTATAATTTAAGAATTTCCTCAGGAACAGAATCTATCTTTTTTTTTGGTGTCAGATTGCTTAAAGTAAGTAATTTTGTTAAGCATAAGTGTTTGGGTGCTACAGTTTGATGCCAATTGATGACAGTGGTACCAGTTGATCTGCCTTGTCGAACGGTAGCTAAATGATTGCTTTTGAGCAGAAGTGATATTGAATGATGGCTAAATGATTGCTTTTGAGTGAAATTGATGTCAACTGTGCGCAAATGAGCGCTGCTGAATGCAAATGATGTCAAAATTGTATGGTAGGGAAAGACCAGTTTGAACACGGGTTGTAAATTGAATGGGTGGAGGCCAGTGTGGGAGGAAAGCCCCCTGAAATGTGAGGTCAATTAGACCCCAGCCATTTGGCTGACAGGGTGCAGTCTTGATTGCTTTGCTTAATCAGGCCACCTTCCCACTTGTTAATTTCCAAAAATTGCCCACGGACATTTATAAAAACCTTAAAGCAAGGTTGCACCCTGCTGACATTTTTCTTTTCATCTCTGAGCTCTTGGAGTCATCCTGCTGCAATGGGTAGAAAGCCACATCCTCAGAGGTGGAGAAATTTGGTTGGGAGGATCTTCTCCCTGTGCCAGCCAATGGGAAAGAAATTACTGGAAAAATAATGGCAAATTAACAGCGCTTGCCTTTACTGTTATGAAATGAATACAACAATTTGCAGTGATAAAGGGATACACTACTAGTTAAGTTAATCCGCAAATTTCAGAACAATTCTCACCATTAACCTTGATAAAAATGAAAAGCATTCTCGCCTTGAGCTTCTCCATTGAAATTAATTGTATGTCATGAAATTGTTAGATTTACACTGTTATTACGAAATGCTCCTTGAGGGTTTTTGAACTTTTTATCTGTCTTGGGAGTATTTTTTGCCCATCTTTCCATACAATGGAACAATTCATGACATGCCAGAGTGAGACTCCACAGTTTAATTGCTCCCTTTTTTGGGCCTCCAAGGTTGGGTGTCAGGTCAGAACTATAGATCACATAATTAACGGGGCATTCATGACATGAACGATCAGCTCTAAATGGCTGCAGCAATAAGGTCAATTCGTAATAACGAAGAAGTGATAGCCATTTTAAAAGCGAATGTTTAAAATTGTGAGGTCCGCACTGTATTCCCAAACGATTTTCTAAAATGAATCTAGCTGATTTGCATTTATGGGTATCAAAACAGATTTGCATCCTGAGTATTATTGGCTTCTGATAACACATCTGTTAGAAACACATTCATGTTTAAAACAGCTATCACTTATAGTGGCCAACAAGTGCTAACCAATAGACATTTCCATTTATGTCATTTTCAAAATTTTAGCTTCTTAAGTGTTTCATCTACTTCATGCAGAAACCGCTGTGTTTAATCACTTTTGTTTTGAAATAACTTTACAGATTTCACATCCCCAACATCATTTAAAATTCATTGCATTCCTTGTGTGCACCTGTTTAAGGACATAAGAAATAAGAGCAGAATAAGTCATATGAAGGCTGTTCCACCAGCTAATCGATCATTGCTGATTCAACTTCAACTCTACTTTCTTGAATGATTTCCACATCCCTTGACTCAGCTTGCATCCAAAAAGCTATTGATCTTAGCCTTAAATATACAGAATGACTGAGCATTCTATCCTCTGGGATAGAGAATTCCAAAGATTCACAGCCCTCTGAGTGAAAAAGTTCCTTCCATCCCAGTCCAAAATACCCAACCCCTTATCTTGAGATTATGCCTAATGGGTCTGTTCTACTCAATCCCACCTCATAGCACAACCCTCTAATTCCAGGAATCAAACCAGTAAACCTCCTTTGCACCCCCTTTAAGGGTGAATATATCCATCCTTGGTTACAGAAAGCAAAGCTACGCACAATAGCCCAGGTGTGGTCTCACCAAAGTCTGTATAATTGCTTACTCTTGTACTCCAATTCTCTTGGAATAATCGCCAACATGACATTTGCTTTTCCAATTGCCGACTGTATCACATGTTAACTATCAGTGCTTCTTCTACCAAGGACACCCAAATCCCTCCAGACACTAGCATTTAACGGTTCCTCACCATTTAAAAATATCCTGTTCTCTATTCTTCCTACCAAAGTGAATAACCTTATATTTCTGCACATTATACTCTATCTGCCACCTTTTTTTGCACCTATGTATACCTCTTTTAACTTAAAAAGAGGATGGGTTTGAAGGCAGGCCATATTAGGTTTAGTAATGAATGATGAGCCAGCTTTAGTTAGTGATGTAACCGTAAGGAAACATTTGGCTAACAGTGATCATAATACGATCAGATTCATTGTTCAGGTTCAAAAGGAGAAACTTAATGCAAATACTAAAATTCTGGATTTTGGTAAGGAGAACAAGGAGAACTTACTCTTGGCAAGGAGACTGAGGTTGGAAACAGAAAAGTAGTAGAAACAGTAATCGGGAAAAACTACAGATGAAAAATGAGAGATATTGAAAAATGAGCTTAGCTTCATACAGGACTAGTATCCATCGTTAATCAGTTAAGAGCTTTAGTTGCCAAGTAAAATAGTCATGGTCAGTCAAAGATGGAGAGATAAAATAAAACTAAAGGAAAGAATATATAACTATGCAAAGAATAAAAGAAGTGGCTGTGGAAATGGTAGATGCATTGGTTGTAATTTTACAAAAATCCCTTGATTCTGGAAAGGCCTCATCAGATTGGAAAATAGCAAATGTTATGTCTCTGTTCAAAAGAAAGGAGAGAGACAGAAAGCACCACAGAGCAGTTAGCTTAACATCTGTCATTGGGAAAAAGCTTGGGTCTATTATTATGAAGGTTGTAGCAGGGCACTGAAGAAATCTTAACACAATTAAGCAGAGTCATATGGCTTTTTGAAAGGGGAATCATGTTTGACTAATTTATTACTGTTCTTTGAGAAAGTAACAAGTAACGTGAGTAAAGGGGAACTTGCAGATGTGGCGTACTTCAACTTCCAAGAGGCATTTGATAAGGTATCACATCAAAGGTAACTACATAAAATAAGACCTCATGGTGAAGGGACTAACATATTATCATGGATAGAGGATTGGTTGGCTCACAGGAAGCAGAGAGAAGGGATAAATGGTTCATTTTCAGTTGGCAATCTGGAACCAGTTGAGTGCCATAGAGATCAGTGCTGGGGCCTCAACTGCTTACAATCAATAGATTTCTTTATTTAAGTCATTTATAATGTATGGTGGCTATATTTGCTCATGACACAAAGATAGGTAGGAAAATAAATTGTGAGGAGGGCATAAAGAGTCTACAAAGGGATATAGATAGGTTGAAAAAAAATAAATGGAGTATAATGTGGGAAAATGTGAATTCATCTACTTTGGCAGAAAGAATAGAAAAGCACTATATTATTTCAATTGAGAGAAATTGCAAAACTCTGGATACGGAGAGACCTGGATCACTAATGTCTTTTAGGGAAGGAAATCTGTCGTCCTTAACTGGCCTACATGTAACTCCAGACCCCCAGCAACGTGGTTGACTCTGAAATACCCTCTGAACTAGGGCAACTAGGTATGGGTAATAAATGCTGGCCTGGCCAGTGATGCCCACATTCCATGAATGAATAATTTAAAAAAAATCTGGGTTCCTGGTACATGAATCAGGATAAGTTAGTATGAAGGTACAGCAAGTGATAAGGAAGGCAAATAGAATGTTGTTTATTGCAGGAGGAATGGAATATAAATGTAGGGAATTTTTGCTAGAATTGGATATGCCATTGGTGAGACCTCATCTGGAGTACTGTGTACAGTTTTGGTCTCCTTACTTGAGAAAGGATATAATAGCATTAGAAACAGTTCAGAGAATATTCACTTGACTGATGCCTGGGATGAAGGGGTTATCTTATGAGGAAAGGTTGGGCAGGTTTAATTTGTATCCATTGGAGTTTGGAAGAATGAGAATCTAGCTTTTCCTACTATCCTACAAAAACAGTTTCACTGTTCCGGATCAAACCTGATGGGTCAAGAATATTTCTGCATTTTGTACACCTACACTGCCATTCACTCATTATCCTCTCAAAGGCCAACACCACAATTTAAAAACACACAACTGGGTCGCAATGTTCCCTCTTTCTGCTTGTTTTTTTTTAAATGATCCTGTCTCTTGTTTCTCTCTTTCAATCCATTTTCAATCTTTCAATCTCATTATTTCTCTTTCTGCATCTAATTTAATGCTGATTCACTCTATTTTCTTCTCTGTCAGTCACACTTTTTCATCCACCATCCTTTTATTCAACCAGTTACGGAAATAAATCACTGAGCAAGATGTTCACCAAGTCCAAGATATGACATTAACATCACTTAGCTGTCATACCTTTGCCTTTTGAACAATTTGCATGCTAATGTTGTGTGATCTGACAGATGAGGAAAAAAATTCTGGTTTAAAGAGCTCGTTGCAAGATGCACTGTTCTGGCAATTTCTAGCCCATTGCTTTACATTGGTATACATGTGAAACTAATTGGCCTGCGGTTGTTTGTTTCTTGATTGTTTCAACGGTAAATTCAATATTTGCTCTGCGATGTGGCCATACAGGGCAGCAATGTCTCAGAATTTGTTCCTTATTTGCCCCATCATTGGCAACCATGCCTTCACCTTTCTTAGTCCTAAGCTTTGAAATTCCCTCCTTAAAACTCTCAGCTCAATGTTGTCCTTAAAAACTATCTACTGTCTCCTTCTTTGACCCACTGCCAATTTTTATCTGATTACGCTCCAGAGAAGTGCCTTGCAATATCTTATAATGCTAAAGGTGCTATATAAATGTACTGTTGTTACTGCTGAAATAACTGCTCGGCCAGGTCAGTGGCGACATTGATATTGCCATCTTCAGTGATCCTGAGCTGAAGAGTAAATTCAGCCAGTGTTCCTAATCCTCATCGCCATCCAGTGGCTGCTGCTATAAGTGCACATTTATAGGCATCCTTTACATACATGGAATTACATCCTCCTTGTTATGTAATTTTACAATATAATATGTAAAGACAAACTTTTCTGGGATAGACCTTATATTTAAAAATCCACTGACCATTACTATCTAGTTTCACACATGAAGTGACACGGCTCACACTCTGATGGTTCGTCCAGACTTGCAGTGCTGTGAACAGTTTTGATCTCCGTATTAAACAATGGATATAGAACTGAAGAAAATAGAAAAAAATGCTAGAATGTTTTCAGAAATAAAAGTTTATACCTAATAGGAAAGATTTAACAGGCTGGGCCTCATTTCTTGAGAAAAGTGAGGATGAGGAGGCTGAGGCATGGGGGTAACCTGAAAGTTGTCTTTAAGAATATGAAAGGGTCTGAAAGGGCAGAGGTAGAAAAGATGTTTCCACTTGTGGTTGAGACCAGAACTGGGGGCCATAAATGTAAGATAGTCATGAATATATCCAGTGGAAAATTCAGAAGAAATTTCTTTACCCAGAGAGTAATTAGACTGTGAAACCCGCTACCAGATGGAGTAGTTCACTAGAATCGCATAGATGCATTCAAGGGGAAGCTAGATAAATTCACAAGGGAGAAAGGAATAGAAGGATATGGGGTTGAATGAAGACCAGTGGAAGGAGGCTCATGTGGAGCATAAATACTGGCATGGACCTGTTGGAACAAACATGTTTCTATGCCATAAATACTTTTTAATATTGTAATTTGTAATGATATTCCAGCAGAGATCATCACACAGTCAGGAGACAAGTGGTAAAATGGGAGCACTGAATGTAAAAAGCTCTGCAAAGAAATACTTCATAATAAATGAATAAAGAAAACAATGTCAAGTGCTTACTATTAACATTATTTGACTTAAATAGTTTGATGTGTTTCAGGATCATTTTGAAGAATGCCAGCTAGCCACTGACCTCTCCATATATGGATTCATAACTAGCAACACTATCAAGATTACTACTATAAATTCAAATAGGTTCAAAAATAGTTACGATGAGATAAAAACTCATTCACTGAGAAACAGTGCTTTATTCATTTTCAGATTTTAATGTAAATATGAATTCCAGACATCTTCAAAATGAATATTTTTGATATCAGTCCTAACTAGAGGAATTGAAGTTTTATATTTAGCATTCTGTCAACAGATCTAAAACAGATGTCGTGTAATGCATTGTGGGATATTTAACCACAATCATTTTTTTTTGGAGTGCAGGTCGTCTGAGTTTCTTTTGACTTTTAATTTACCCAAATAAAATAACTTCTTGTTTTGCTCCAGTGTGTCTACTCTTTTTGTTGTGCAACTACTATATGTGAATTGTTAGACAAGAAAATAAAAATAGGAAACCTTGATTTCTGGGTTATGAAATTGTTGCTGAGTCAGATGAAGTCAAACCACCTCCCTGTTTGATTCATGTGTGCTGACAGCTCATGGTCACCTTACCATAATAAACCATAAACATAATCTAGTTCCCCTTAGCATGGGGTCTTATTTGTGCTGAGTATCACCATTTATATTTGACATTTTAATGAAAATTACCATTTGATTCCAGCAACACAAATTAAAGGCAGGCACCTAGGCAGAAGTTTAAAGAATCGCCATGTGATCGGTCTAAAGGATTTTTTCTGTGTAAGCCATATTAGATAAATGTTAAAGATGTTCAGAGAAAAATAGAAAGCTTCAATGTGCATTTTCGTTTTGTGTATTCTCATGTTTATGTCGTAATTAGAATACATTTATCTCCAAATATGTACTTTTTAAAATATTTAACTTCTTTGACATATTTTCTAGTACTTGAAACTGTACAACACAGTTGAAAGTTTAATTAGTGGGTATACAGTTTCTGGATATGAATGGGGAAGTACATATAATGCAGTGTTCCCGATTCTGATTCCTGTTTAATGATACTTGTTGCAGAGTTCATGGCCTAGAAATCTGATCACACAGTGCCTGTTTTCCGCATGCTAAATGCAAAGCCTCTAATATGGCGGGAAGAGTTACAAGCCAGATGTGCACCAGCCAGTATTCGCAAAAATCAGGTGTCCATGACCCATCCCTGAAACAGAGATTTCTGTTTGAGACATTCTCTGCAATTTTGATTTTCTATAAGGCGTAAACCGCCAGTGCTGGCTGTATTCAGGAAAACCTGGTCTATGTATGGTTTGTCAGGCAGTCTGTAAAGGACGTACTGCATGTGATATAGACCACTGCCAACATTTTAAAATATGCTGAGCTGAATGAGGAGCAAAGAGGAGCAGGCATACTCCTCCAAGCCCTAAACTAAAACCATGTTGGAGAGTAAAAGCCACCTTATGTCTCCAAAGTGATCTCAACCACCTTACCCCACCCACCCACACCTGCCGATTTCTTCCACCACTATCCCTTCCAATTGTTATCAATGCTCCACTCACAATCCCCATCAACGCCAGGCACTCCCCCCTTCCTAATCCCCTCGCACAATCCCCACTGACACCAGTCATTCCCCACGCACAATCCCACTGATACCAGTCACTCCCTTCACACAATCCCCACTGATACCAGTCATTCCCCTCACACAATCCCACTGATACCAGTCATTCCCCTCGCACAATCCCCACTGATACCAGTCATTCCCCTCGCACAATCCCCACTGATACCAGTCACAGAATCACAGAATCACACAGTGCAGAAGAGCCCCTTTGGCCCATCGAGTCTGCACCGACATGTGAGAAACACCTGACCTAACTACCTAATCCCATTTACCAGCACTTGGCCCATAGCCTTGAATGTTGTGACGTGCCAAATGCTCGTCCAGGTACTTTTTAAAGGATGTGAGGCAACCCGCCTCCACCACCCTCCCAGGCAGCACATTCCAGACTGTCACCACCCTCTGGGTGAAAGTTTTTCCTCACATCCCCCCCTAAACCTCTTGCCCCTCACCTTGAATTGTGTCCCTTCGTGACTGACCCTTCAGCTAAGAGGAATAGCTGCTCCCTATCCACCCTGTCCATGCCCCTCATAATCTTGTACACTTCGATCAGGTCGCCCCTCAGTCTTCTCTGCTCCAACGAAAACAATCCAAGTCTATCCAAAACAAAAACAGAATTACCTGGAAAAACTCAGCAGGTCTGGCAGCATCGGCGGAGAAGAAAAGAGTTGATGTTTCGAGTCCTCATGACCCTTCAATAGAACTGAGTGAACTTTAGGAGAGGGGTGAAATATAAGCTGGTTTAAGGTGGGCGGGGTGGTGGGGGGAGAGAAGTGGGGGGGTGGTGTGGTTGTAGGGACGAGCAAGCAGTGATAGGAGCAGATAATCAAAAGATGTCACAGACAAAAGAAAAAAGAGGTGTTGAAGGTGGTGATATTATCTAAACGAATGTGCTAATTAAGAATGGATGGCAGGACACTCAAGGTACAGCTCTAGTGGGGGTGGGGTGGAAAGGCTAACAGGGCATAAAAGATATAGATTTAAAAATAATGGAAATAGCTGGGAAAAGAAAAATCTATATAAATTATTGGAAAAAACAAAAGGAAGGGGGGAGAAACAGAAAGGGGGTGGGGATGGGGGAGGGAGCTCAAGACCTAAAGTTGTTGAATTCAATATTCAGTCCGGAAGGCTGTAAAGTGCCTAGTCGGAAGACAAGGTGCTGTTCCTCCAGTTTGCGTTGGGCTTCACTGGAACAATGCAGCAAGCCAAGGATGGACATGTGGGCAAGAGAGCAGAGTGGAGTGTTAAAATGGCAAGCGACAGGGAGGTTTAGGTCTTTCTTGCGGACAGACGCAGGTGTTCTGCAAAGCGGTCACCCAGTTTACATTTGGTCTCTCCAATGTAGAGGAGACCGCATTGGGAGCAACGAATGCAGTAGACTAAGTTGGGGGAAATGCAAGTGAAATGCTGCTTCACTTGAAAGGAGTGTTTGGGCCCTTGGACGGTGAGGAGAGAGGAAGTGAAGGGGCAGGTGTTGCATCTTTTACGTGGACATGGGGTGGTGCCATAGGAGGTGGTTGAGGAGTAGGGAGTGATGGAGGAGTGGACCAGGGTGTCACGGAGGGAATGATCCCTACGGAATGCCATCGGGGGGGTGAAGGGAAGATGTGTTTGGTGGTGGCATCATGCTGGCATTGGCGGAAATGGCAGAGGATGATCCTTTGAATGCGGAGGCTGGTGGGGTGATAAGTGAGGACAAGGGGGACCCTATCATATTTCTGGGAGGGAGGAGAAAGCATGAGGGCAGATGCACGGGAGATGGGCTGAACACAGTTGAGGGCCCTGTCAACGACCGTGGGTGGAAAACCTCAGTTAAGGAAGAAGGAGGACATGTCAGAGGAACTGTTTTTGAAGGTAGCATCATCAAAACAGATGCGACGTAGGCAAAGGAACTGAGAGAATGGGATGGAGTCCTTACAGGAAGCGGGGGTTTGAGGAGCTGTAGTCGAGGTAGTCTATCCAACCTCTCTTCATAACTTAAATGTTTCATCTCCAGCAACATCCTGGTGAATCTCCTCTGCACCCCGTCCAGTGCAATCACATCCTTCCTATAATGTGGCAACAAGAACTGCACACAGTACTCCAGCTGTGGCCTCACGAAGCTTCTATATAACTCCAACATGAACTCCTTACCTTTGTAATCTATGCCTCGACTGATAAAGGCAAGTGTCCCATATGCCTTTTTCACCACCCCACTAACATGCCCCTCCACGTTCAGGGATCTGTGGACACACACGCCTAGGTCCCTTTGCTCCTCAGAACTTCCTAGAGTCATGCCATTCATTGAATATTTCTTTGTCAAATTACTCCTGCCAAAGTGTACCAATTCACACTTTTCAGGGTGAAATTCCATCTGCCACTTTTCTGTCCATTTGACCATCCCGTCTATATCTTCTTGTAGCCCAAGACCCTCAACTTCACTGTTAACCACTCGGCCAATCTTTGTGTCATCCGCAAACTTACTAATTCTAACCCCCACATAGTCATCTATGTTGTTTATATAAATGATGAATAATAGGGGACCCAGCACAGACCCCTGTGGTACGTCACTGGACACTGGCTTCCAGTCACTAAAGCAGACTTCTGTCATCACCCTCTGTCTCCTACAACTAAGCCAATTTTGAATCCACCTTATCAAATTATCCTGTATCCCATGTTCATTTGCCTTCTTTAATTCTCCCAAGTGGGACCTTGTCAAAGGCTTTGCTGAAATCCATATAAACTACATCAGCTGCACTACCCTCATCTACACACCTGGTCACCTCCTCAAAAAATTCAATCACATTTGTTAGGCATGACCTCCCTCAGACAAAGCCATGCTGACTATCCCTGATCAAACCTTGCCTCTCCAAGTGGAGATAGATTCTCTCCTTCAGAATTTTCTCCAACAGTTTCCCTACCAATGATGTGAGACTCACTGGTCTGTCATTCCCTAGCTTATCTCTACAACCCTTCTTAAATAGCGGAACCACATTAGCTGATCTCCAGTCCTCTGGCACCTCTTCCGTGGCCAGATGGAATGAAAAATTTGGGTCAGAGACCCTGCGATCTCCTCCCTTCCCTCCCTCAGCAGTCTAGGACAAAAATCATCTGGACCTGGAGATTTGTCCACTTTTAAGCCTGCCAACACGTTCAATGCCTTGTCACTTCCTACATCAATTTTCTCAAGAACCTCTCAGTCTCTCTCCCCAAATTCTATACCTTCATCCTCATTCACTTGGGTGAAGACAGATGTGAAGTATTCATTCAACACTCTACCGATGTCCTCTGGCTCCACCCATAGATTGCCCCCTTGGTGCCTAATGGGACCAGTGGCTCCCCTCGCACAATCCCCACTGATACCAGTGGCTCCCCTCGCACAATCCCCACTGATACCAGTGGCTCCCCTCGCACAATCCCCACTGATACCAGTGGCTCCCCTCGCACAATCCCCACTGATACCAGTGGCTCCCCACGCACAATCCCCATTGATACCAGTGGCTCCCTTCGCACAATCCCCACTGATACCAGTGGCTCCCCTCGCACAATCCCCACTGATACCAGTGGCTCCCCTCGCACAATCCCCACTGATACCAGTGGCTCCCCTCGCACAATCCCCACTGATACCAGTGGCTCCCCTCGCACAATCCCCACTGATACCAGTGGCTCCCCTCACACAATCCCCACTGATACCAGTGGCTCCCCACGCACAATCCCCATTGATACCAGTGGCTCCCTTCGCACAATCCCCACTGATACCAGTGGCTCCCCTCGCACAATCCCCATTGATACCAGTGGCTCCCCTCGCACAATCCCCACTGATACCAGTTTGCTCCATCTCACAATCCCCACTGATGCCAGTCACTTGCAGTTTTCAACCCTTCCCAATGTCAGTCACTTCTCTCTCAATCGCTAATGATGCTATTTGCTCCCCTTTCTCTATCCTTACTGACGCTCCTTGCTCAATCACCACTCGTGCCCCTCTCATAATTCCCACTGATGACCTTCTCCTAGTCATCTCAACCCCACTCTAGTTCAATCCTATTACTTACATAGGTGTGTTGCAGGTGCCCCAATCTTCAAGTCATTTTCTCCACCGAGTTACCAACAGGAAACAGCTCACTGGTTTGATGAAAATGAAACCTGAGGACGACCATTACGTACACGTCAAGTCAGGAGTGTGATGAATACCTCCACATGCCTGGATGAGTGTGGTTCTGACAACACTCAAGGCGCCAGTCACCAACCAGGACAATTAAAGCAGCTCACTTGATTGGCACCCCATTCACCACCTTTAACATTCACTCTTTCAACTACTGACTTACAGTGGCAGGACTGTGTACATTTACAAGATGCAGAAACTCACCAAGGCTCTTTCAACAAAACCTTCCAAACCAGCAACCTCTACCACCTAGAAAGATAAAGGCAGCAACCTCTATTTTTTTAGGGAACTTTTCAGAGATGTTTTGCCTATTCTTTATTGCTAGAACTTTTTTTTGTATCAGAGCCAGTAATATTTATGTTGTAACGAAATGAGTAGAATATCTGCAAAACTAGAGTTGACTGCAATTAAAGCATCTCCAATACTTCAGCAGTAAAGGAAGAACTTATAAAGAGCTAACATGAGAAAAAAGGTTCTTATGATATATGTTTTTGTGAGGACTCTTGAAATGACAAGGTCTGTAAGTGCCAGCTACAGACACCCATGGCAATTACTAAATAGTTAAAATCTACAATGGGAATTCATTTGAAAGCTCTCCAATACAATATCTCATGGGATTGAAGGCATATCAGGTGAAAGAGGGCAAGCCAGGGAGATATATCAGGGCTGGCACCAGGCCACATGCTCTTGTCATTATCATGTGTACTCTGCCCACAGACAGGTCCTTGGCTCACTGTCTGCTGATGCTTCACCCTGAGCTGTTTTCTGGGCAGTTTTTGTCAATGGTTGTTCACCATTGCATTTCTCATAGGGGCAGGGTGAGGAGGTAGGTTCCAAGTCTACCTCAGCTGGAATGGGAATCAAGCTCATGCTGTCGGTGTTATTCCAGACCACATGCCAGCCATCTAGCCAACCAGGCAACCCAGTCCCTCTCTTATCATTGTACTACTAGTCTTAACACAGGCCCTGGCATAACTACCTGACAATAACTGAAGACAAGGTGTTCTGCAGGCTCTGGGCCAGGGTCAGTTGCAGGAATTGTTCTATCTGCACTAATGTGACCTGTCATCATTCTGCATCATAGAAAAGACACTCCCAGTGGCAGTATAGGTCACCAATATTATCAGATTTAATCTCTCTAGACTAGTAAATGGATAATCTACTGTATAAGCCAAGGTGTTTGTCGTATAGACATCAAGCATGTAACTAGTATTATAATGCTATGCCCTTTATTTTTGAAAATAAGATTTTTCAACTTTAACTGGCTGTAAATTTTGCAATTTGTGCTGAGATAGAGCAAACTGCTTAAAAATGCAAGGCTATATTCCAAGGTGAAGGTGAGAAACAAACAAATCTATTTCCTATAATCCAGACACCCATTGAAACTCGCAACTATCTAAGGAAGAGATATTAAAAATGCAAAGTACTGGACATTGAAACAATGGTTGCCACAGACAGACACATCCAAAACCTCTTGGAAATACAGAATGGGTGAAGTATTTCAAGACAAGGCTGCCAACCACTTGAGAGAAATTGCAAGTGACACAGGCAATGTCAAGAAAGTCTTCAGCAAAGGGAATAAGCTGAGGGCTGCTCTCTCTCCCTCTCTCTCTTTTGGAATAAATGTGTCACCTGGTTCAAGAAGCCAATTCTACCAGAAACCTACCAACGAACCAACCAAGATCTCTTAATAATTGCAACATCTTCTACATCTGACTGCTTCCCAGAAAAATAGCTAACCTAAATCAGCCATAACATTTACAATCTATGCCTCAAAGACCATCAAAGGATACTTAACTGTATATTCTTTTGCCTTTTTTTTATTGGACTCTTATCTCTGAAACGTGTGCGTGTGCTTGTGCATGTGTGTTGCGGTGGTAGACACCAAATGACTGCATGAGGGCCGAATGTTTGATGTCACATTTATTTATTTTTTTCTGAGTTAGCGGTTAAAAAATTTGCTTTTTCTTCAAATCGAGAAAACGTTGTTTGATTGGCTTCTTACTTATTGCCCACAGTTTAAAAAATATATTCTGATTTGGAAAAGGCATATTCCCACGAGAAAGAAACTTAAACCTTTGTTGTAACCAGCCAAGGAGGTAGAATTGAAGGGAGCCAGTTCACCCCTTCTCACCTGGTCATAACACCAATTCATCAGTTAGCACATCTAATGTTTTGAGCACTGTTTCCTCTAGAATGCAACAGAAACATGGCACAACCACATTGTTCCATTTTTCAAAGTACAGGTGTCATTCAAGGCAGCCAATAGGTTCCTACACCTTCTCTTCCACTACCACTTGCTCCTCCTCATCTATGCACTGTGATCCACCGGGTACCAGCTCCTCAATCTCACTAACTTTCTTCTTCTGGGACATAGCACAGTGCTGCTGCTGCTTGCAGGCTTTGGTGAGAGAGGGTCATGGTGATGGAGTTTTGTCCTGTTCTTTGTCACTGCCAGTGCTGCCAAACTGATATATAGAGAATAATTCCTATTCTCATATAGTTCCCATTATAATTCAGACACCAAGACATACCTTCAAATATCTACACTTTGCAAGGTAGTTTGTGCAATGTTTATGTAACTGTGTTGCTCCTTGGTAATGAGCAAAAAGGGCACAAGACATAGAAGCTACATGGTGCTAGCACTAAGTTTTATGGAAGACTGCAGTTTCACCTTCCCCACTCTCTTGGTGTCATTATGAATGAATGTCTATACAGTGAAGGCTTTGAAATCTCTGAAACCTGTTCCATTTTGGATCTGTTCCTTATATTACATGCCTTGTTTTTCAATGGGATAAGTAGCCTTAAGATGTTGCAAGGTGGGGAGCATATACATAGTGACAGTTATGTATCCAACCTACACCCCATTCTAGGTGCCAATATGTGGCACTGCGTTATACCGCCACTTACTATTTGTTTGAGATACTGGAGGGCAGTTGTCGCTAGTGGAAATGAATCCCAACAATAATTAAGATGTAGAGGTGGTAAATTGGGGCAAAAAAATATACAAAAGCTGCATGGTAACAGATCTTATTTTGTGCAT
Source organism: Carcharodon carcharias (assembly GCF_017639515.1). Lineage (NCBI taxonomy): Eukaryota > Metazoa > Chordata > Chondrichthyes > Lamniformes > Lamnidae > Carcharodon > Carcharodon carcharias. The sequence goes on along the minus strand of NC_054472.1, from coordinate 60,777,144 downwards.
TTTTATACACAGCCCGCAAAATGTTTTTCCTTCTTATTATGATTAATGATTTAATAAAAACCAATAACCCATGATTTTTTGACTCACCTAACTGATAGAAGACAACATGCTTGTGTAGGTGGGTGAGTTAAAATTGATAATCCTTAAGAAATAATGTATGGGGAATTTGAGGAGAAAGTTGCAGAAACAGCAATAATTCATCTGCACTGTGTGGGAACTTGAAAAAGGAACAATGTGTCACTTAGGATATAATCATTAAAGTCTCTTAAGAAAATCACACAGATCGGGTTTTGCACATTATACGTACATGATTTAACAGAGAAATGAAAATGTGTCTTGAATTATTTACATAAGCAACCTAAGGTAATGCACTAGAGGATTTCTTTAAACGTTATTGGCAGACAGATGCTGAAAGATTTGTGTGATTTATAATGTTCTTGAATAAACGTGCAGTTAAATGGGACTGTGATATATTATGTGATGCCACTGATAATTTCCTTAAATTTGATTAGGCAATGATAATGGACTGCATGTCATAACTCATCAGAAGGTTGATGCCATTTCTTTGCATCATTGGAATAAGATGGTCTGAAGTGTTGCATAATAACAATCCTGAATTTGAAGGTTAGCATTATCTATGATTAATGCACTTCAAGGTTAGGTTAGGTACATAGACTTACCTTCTTTCCAAATGGGTTCTTGCCTCCATTAATCACAACAAATGTATCTTCTAAATTATTACTGCTTGCCACTGCTGATAACATAACAACAGAGGTTACAGCACTTTCATACTCATTCCTTAATGGTGATAGCATTAAACATGACATGGCTTGATTGATCTCAAAGAGCAGCAACCAATGTGTCTCCAGATTTCAAATTGTGTTATCGGGCTGAATAGATTAACCATTTAAGAAAAGTGTTCGAACAGACTTCTGGCCTTGCTCTCAGCCAGTTCTGTCTTGAGTCACTTCTTACCCTGATATTAACTGCTAATCAAAAAGATCATAGAAACACTGGAAAACATTATTTAGATTTCTTCTGAAGATATGGGATGTTGTGTGCTGTATTTTAACAATTCTCACATAGAACAGTCTATTAATGCACTATCCAGAATCACTGCTGAGCCTGCAGGGAAGTTGAACTTGAGGGCTGGGTGTTTTCCTCTAAAGTAATGCTCTAGAATTTTTTTAAAAATTACTAAACCAATTTTAATCTCTATAAACCTGATTATTTTTCAACAGATATTTGCACATCTGTTTGAAGAATGTAAATATGTTTCAGCATGTTACTTTGCCCTCCTTTTATTATTTTATCTGCCTGAGTCAGAGTCTAATATGATTTCCAAACACTGTTTATTGATTCGGAAAGCAGAGGCCTGGGACCAGGTGGTGCACTTTCACCTCCAGATTTGGTTCAAATCCAACCCAGATTATCAGGATATAAACCTCTCTCTGTTGGCTTTAGGAGTACTATGTCAAAGCAGTCTCAATCTATTGAAACTTAGCCAATAGCAAAACATTCCTCATGAACTCCCACTAATTCTACTTAAATTGTCAACATGTATGGTTGCTGTGAAATATAACAAAATTCACAGTGGAGCGTGCTCTTCTGCATTTTAGATTCTTGAACATTGCTGTGGAAGGGCAGAGGGAGTTTTATTCTGCTTCTGGCTGCTACATATATAAACTCATACAGAGTCATAGATTCTCACAGCATAGGAGGACAGACGTGTCTATTCTGATTCTTTGAAAGAGCTATCCAATTAGTTCCATTCCCCTGACCTACAATTTTCTCCCCTTCCAAGTATTTATCCAATTTTCTTTTGAAAGTTGCTCTTGAATCTATTTCCACCACCCTTTCAGGCAGTGCATTCCAGATCACAGCAACTGCTGTGTAAAATAAAAATTATCTTCATCTCACTTCTGACACATTTGGCAATTATCTTAAATCTGTTCTCATGACTCCACAAAATCAAATCAAAAAAGATTTGGCCCTTTTATTTTGAAATCACTACCTATTTGACCCTCAAAGTGGCAATCTGCATTCCCTATTTAAGTCATAGGATCTTAATTTGCCAATTAAAAGGAACTACTGCTGTAAGTAGGCTGGCATCTGGCCACACAACAGCAGGCCCTTTCCTTGCTAGCAGTGGTTGTAACGACAGTGTAACCAAGGTACTAAGTGTTCTGATGAAATTTAAACGCCATTCCTGCCCCATTTACTCCAGGTGGGCCGGCCTCAAATCAGGGTGTAGATGCCTAAGGTGGAAAACAATTACAAGCACAACACTGATATTTATAACTTTATGAAACAAAAATATGAATTTAGAAGAGGTCAGGTTAGGTATTTCCTACTTTTTTTTCTGAGTACTGCTTATTACTTCAATAATATTCCATACATTATATATTTTAATATGTTCATTTGGAGTCTTCATTTTCTGGACTGGATTTTAGGGTGCTGGGTTGCAATTCAACATGTGCCTTTGGCTGTCCATATCAAAGTGGACAACACATAAAATTTATGTACCCATCTCATCTGAATGATTGTGGCACTGGCTGTTGCACTGCACTACTCTCTATTCCTTGATGCTGCCAACGAGTTCTACACACAGCAGGAGGTCCCTGCAGCATTGCTTGCTGATCACATGGTACAGGCATGTACCATGCTTATATTTCAGCTCTTTCCTGGACTCGAACTCAAGTTCTGTCGAAGGGTCATGAGGACTCGAAACGTCAACTCTTTTCTTCTCCGCCGATGCTGCCAGACCTGCTGAGTTTTTCCAGGTAATTCTGTTTTTGTTTTGGATTTCCAGCATCCGCAGTTTTTTTGTTTTTATACATGGTACAGGCAACCTGTTGTTCTTAAAGGGGGCAACCTTTAAAGGAAGTGACACATTAAGATTGCATTGGAAGTTCTTGTAAACAGAACAGGAGGGTGGGCAGAAGGATCCATAGTGCTGCATGTGGCACTGGAGACATTAGTGGTGCAGGTGGGAAGGAGGAGAGATATTGTGATCCCACAGGAAGCCGAGAGACCATCGTCAGAAGGGAATGGGGCAGTTGACCAGGAAGGTCAGCTCCCAGAGATTGGACATAAGAAGCTGTTAGCAGTGCCAAAGGAGGTCTAGTGACCTCATGTGAGTGGTAAGCATCAGTAAATGCATCTTCACATGCATTTTTTGCCCACCACATCACATACCTCTCGCATTGCTTAGTGCACCACATCCCCATCACTCACCCAACTGCACTCCTTAGCACCCAGGACTAACATCCGGATACCCCATCTCATCCTGACACATTTACCAATGCTGCCAGCCTCATACCAACCTCTAATTGTTCAGCTATTGCAGGTACATCACCCAAACACAGTTCTATACAATCCTTGGTATTCTGCCCTCTCTCTTGCAGGGACAAGGTGGTACACAATAGAAGAGAGAAGAGCAAACTGGCAGGGGACAGGGATAGCTAAGCTCTATAGAAGAGATGATTCTCTGCATGTTTGGGCCTGTTGTAATGAGACCTTCAGACATCCAACATCACTGAGAACTTTGAAGATAATGGTATGTTCCTGCTTTATGCCCCCTCTCAACTCCAAGCACATCTTTATTCTCTTATCTGGCATGATGAACAAGTTATTGATGTTGTGGCTATGGACCACTTGCTTCCCATGCCAATGCCTTCCGCCACAACAACCCTTCCCTTCTGAATTCCTGCTCTTAGACACCCTAGAACCCCAGCAGGAGGAAACATAGCAACAGCACAGTATTGATCTGACAGTCAGAGCCACCAGCTCAAATATTGGCACTGTGCTTACCTTGGAGGCTAGTATAAAGTTGGGATCAGCACATGGTGAGTCAATAGGTACAATTGGGCTGAAAACAGGCCAGGAGCAAAGGATGATTCATTTGCCAGCTCACAGGAGAACATGGTGGCAGACAAGTACTGCTGCTGAGAATTCAGATGCGGACCTCGATGGGGCAACAGAAAGGAGGGCATGCCAGGATTCTGGGTGTATTGTTTGATCTGCTAGGCAGCCTCCTGTCACTGTCAAGACACAAAGAAGAGTCTATTGTGGTCTTGTACTCTCTTATGTCTGCTGCCACTATATAGGAAATACAAACATATGAAACAGGAGCAGAAGTAGGCCATTTGGCCCGTCAAGCCTGCTCCACCATTTAATAAGATTATGGCTGATCTGTTTGTGTTTGGAATTCCTATCTACTCCCAATAACAATTGATTCCCTTGCCTAACAAGAATCTATCTGCCTCTGCCTTAAAAATATTCAATGACCCATCTTCCACCGCCTTCTAAGGCAGCGAGTTCCAAAGTTTGAGAGAAAAGATTTCTCCTCATTACTGTCTTACAAGGGTGACCCCTAATTTTAAAACAGTGCCCCCCCTAGTTCTGAACTCACCCACAAGAGGAAACATCCTTACCACATCCACCTCATCAAGAGTATTCAGGATCTTGTATGCTTCAATCAAATCACCTTTCACTCTTCTAAACTCCAATGGAAACAAGCCCAGCCAGTCTAACCTCTCCTCATAAGACATCCCTCTCATTCCTTATAACTATCTAGTAAACTTCCTTTGAACCACCTCCAACACTTTTACATCCTTCCATAAACAAGGAGACCAAACAGCACAGAATATTTGAGATGTAATCTCACCAATGCCTTGTATAACTGAAGCATAACAACCTTACTTTTATGTTCAATTCCTCTCATAATAAAGGATAGAATTTTATTAACCTTCTTGATTACGTGCTGTACCTGCATTCTAACTTTTTGAGACTCATGCATTAGAACACCTAGATCCCTCTGCACCTCAGAAGTCTGCAGTTGTTCTCTATTTATGTAATACTCTTTTTTTATTCTTCCTGCCAAACTGTTTCACATTTTTCTACATTGTATGTCATCTGCCAGATTTTGGCCTACTCACTCAACTTATCTATGTCTGTCTGCAAGCTCCATATGTCTTTTTCACAACATATTTTCCTACCTATCTTTGTGTCATCTGCAAATTTAGCTACCATGCCTTTGCACCCTCATCTAAGTCATTGATATAAATTGAAAAAAGTTGAGGCCCCAGCACAGACCCCTGTGAGAATTGTTTGCAAGATATAATAATTGTCATAATGTTATTGGAATTTATTGTAAAGTAGATTAATAGTGGGGCCAGTGTGTATGGGACTTAACTGAATTAAGGGCAGCTGGTCTGAAGACTTTGACATAGCAGAAGATAAGCTAGTTTGAAATGATAAGTGGGTAAAAATGGTTGAAGTTTTAGAATGTGAGGTGTAAAGGGAACAATTATATTTTTAATAAACCAAACTAGCTTGAATTCAAAAAAGGGGGTGAAATGTTTCCCCGAGCCAGGCGCAGTTAAGAAACAGTTTGTTTATTTTTCCCAAAGGCTACTGGTAAAATTGGTACTATGATAGATTTTATTATTAGAGAGGTCAAGTCCAAAGACATAGTGAAACAGTGGGAATTTGCTTTCAAAGGGGAAAATATGTATAAAGGAGTGAAGTATGAGTGTAAGGGCAGGAATTCTAAGATCTAACACAAGTGTGAAAGGCCTCCAGTATCTAAGCCTCAAGCTGCTGTGTACAAAGAACCAAAGCTGAGAAAAACTCACTTTGAATTCGATTGCTCAGGGTATTGTGTTACTTTGCCTGGGTCTTTTAAAATCTGTGTCTTTTTGTTGCCTTAATGGAAGTGTAACTGGGAGTTAGATTAACAAGGGGAGCTAGGAGTTATCATAGTAGCAAATTGTAAATCTATGTATGTGCTTAAAATCATTTTTAAAATTTTAATAAAGATTTAATTTAGTTTTTTAAGAAACCTATAAGACTTGGTGGCCTTCTTTTTATTGAATTCAAAGCCCGCATCTCGAAATAAGTACAAATTGTAAATAGTTGTGGCAGCTGCTTCAAGTTTCCCTCTGGAATTTGGGCAGCTTGGCATTCACCATCTGCCTACCATAACAGAATCTACTCATCACATCCTGCCAATCGGACAAAGACCCATTTATGCATACTCTCTGTTTTCTGCCAGCCAGCCAATATTCTATCAGTTCTAATATGATACCCACTATACCATGAGCTTTTATTTTCCACAATAGCCTTTGATATGGCACCTGATCAAATGCCTTCTGGAAATCCAAATGCAGTACATTAACAGGCTCCAATTTATCAGCAGCACATGTTATTCCTTCTAAGAACGCTAATAAATTGGTAACACATGATATCCCTTTCTTAAAACCATATATATTGAAGGTCTTGATGTAGACCTCAAGGGATCTGTCACTATGCTACCTATGCTAAGTAAGGTATTGAGACTGTCGGATATTCTGGTTGAACACAATTACATGAAGTTTATTACTAGCAACAACTATACAGCTCTGCACAGGCCTTGATCTAGCCTGCATCCTAACAGTTACATATTATTTGACTATATGCCTGAATCATAAGATTAACATGAAGTCTTACTGACGCAGTATCACAGGCCAGGATTTTCCGGTCGGTGAGCCGGGGGGTGGGAAGTTGGGTGGGGGGGTCGCGTGGTGGTGGTGCGAGGCCTGCTCGCCTTTGTGTAAAATGACGCACGGTGATGTCAGGCAGAACTCCCAACGTCACCGCGCCCCATTTAAATTTTCTGGTAGGCGGGGGCTCAGCAAAATCATGTGTACGCCCGCCAACCTGTCAATGGCCAATTGAGGCCATTGACAGAGTCATTGAAGTAATTAATGGACCTGCCCGACCAACCTTAAGGTTGGCGGGCAGGCCAGGAAAAGCATGAAACCTCATCCATGGGTGGGATGAGGTTTCATGTAGGTTTTAAAAAATATGAAAGAACTCACTCTTGGCTCAGAGAATCCCCACCCCGCCCACACAGGGAGCAAATTGCGCTCCCGCATGCCCGCTCTTCAACTCCCCCCCCCCACCGATGGGGGGAAAATTCTGCCCACAGACAGTAATGAACATCTAGAGGTCATAGGCAAGAGTAAACGCCTAACATGGAGTCTGTACCTTTTATCCTCTACCCTTACACATGGTGATGTCATAGTGATGCCACTATTGTTATGACTGATGATGACTGGTAAAGTGGCGTTATTTAAAAATTCCAGAGGGAAACATTAAACAATTGTCATAACCTATAATTTTAAGTGTTATGTTTGAGATGTGACTCTAAATTCAGGAATCAGATGACCAGTTCTTGAGATTTTACATTAAACTAAATGAATCATTTTATTAATTTACACAGGTTAAAAAAATAGATATATATATACACATGGCTACAAATTACTATGATCATTACTGTTAACAAATTCTCAAACTAATCTCCATTAAGGCAACAGCAACCCTTAGACTTAAGCAAATACCAAGCAAAGCATTTTCACCTTACGAATTCAAAATGAGGTTCTTTTCACTTTGGTTCCTACGGAGCCAGTTTTTTTTGCAAAAATATACTTTATTCATAAAATATCTTCAACCACATTCCAAACCATTTTGAAATCACCATCACAAAAGTACAATCAGGTTCAACTTTTACAACATGTATCACAACGTGCATCAGTACAAACAATGAATATTACAATCATTGGCAGACATTCATTTTGAGCTGTACAGCCCAAGGGGCTCTACACAGTTCCCAGTCCCTCGGTGCACTGTGGCAGAAAGGTCTTAGGCAGCAACCCTTCCCCATTGCGCCTTTGCAGCAGCTGCCCCAAGCTTTAGAGCTTCCCTCAGCACATAGTCCTGGACTTTGGAATGTGCCTGTCTGCAACACTCAGTTGGGGATAACTCTTTGCGCTGGAAGACCAACAAGTTTCGGGCAGACCAAAGCGCGTCTTTCACCGAGTTGATGATCCTCCAACTGTAGCTGATGTTTGTCTCGGTGTGTGTCCCTGGGAACAGCCCGTAGAGCACAGAGTCCTGTGTTACAGAACTGCTCAGGATGAAGCTTGACAGAAACCACTGCATCACTCTCCAGACCTTCTTTGCAAAGACACAATCTACAAGGAGGTGAACAATGGTCTCTTCCCCACCACAGCCACCTCAAGGGCAACATGCCAAGGGGGTGAGACTCCTGGCTTGTAGGAAGGATCTGACGGGGAGGGCCTTTCTCACCACCAGCCAAGCTACGTGTTGGTGCTTGTTGGAAAGTTCTGGCGATGAGGCATTCTGCCAAATGACTTTGTCAGTCTGCTCAGGGAACCATCTCACAGGATCCACCCTCACCTTTTCCCTCAGGGCCTCTAAGACGTTACGTGCCAACCACTGCCTGATGGACTTGTGGTCAAAGGTGTTTCTCTGCATAAATTTTTCCACGAGGGACAGGTTGTATGGCATGGTCCAACTACTTGGAGCGTTCTGCGGCAGCATAGCCAGACCCATCCTTCGCAACACCGGGGACAGGTAGAACCTCAGCATGTAGTGACACTTGGTGTTTGCATACTGAGGGTCTACGCACTGCTTGATGCAGCCACACACAAAGGTGGCCATCAGTATGAGGCCGATGTTGGGTACGTTTTTTCCCCCTTTATCTAGAGTTTTGTGCGGACATGATCCATTTTCGACCTTCAGATAAAGCGGAAGATGTCTCGGGTGATCGCCACCACGCAGGATTGTGGAATGGGCCAGACCTGCGCCACGTACAACAACAGCGAGAGTGCCTCACACCTGATGACCAGGTTCTTACCCGCAATGGAGAGGGAGCGTCGCTCCCACATGCCCAGTTTCCTTTTCACCATAGACACTCGCTCCTTCCAGTTTCTAACGCATACCCTCCAAACCATATCCCCAGCACCTTCAGGCCGGCAGCCCTGACAGTGAAGGGGACAAAGGATCGGTCAGCCCAGTTCCTGAAGAACATGGCCTCACTCTTCCCACGATTTACCTTGGCTCCCGAGGCCAGTTCGAACTGGTCGCAGATGTGGATCAGTCTGTGCACCAACAGCAGATCCGAGCAGAAGACGGCAACATCATCCATGTACAGGGAGGCTTTGATCTGAGTGCCTCCACTGCCTGGGATCGTCACTCCTCTTATGCCTGGATCCTTCCTGATGGACTCAGCAAAGGGTTCTATGCAACACACGAAAAGAACAGGCAAGAGAGGACAGCACTGCCTCACTCCAGATTTAATCGGAAAGCTATCTGATTCCCACCCATTGATTGAGACTGCGCTACAGATGTTAGTGTAGAGCAGTTGGATCCAATTGCGAATTCCCTCCCCAAACCCCATTTTGGAGAGCACATCTACCATGTAAGTGTGCGATATTCTGTCAAAGGCCTTCTCCTGATCCAGGCTGATGAGGCACGTGTCCACACCCCTATCCTGCGCATAGGCAATCATATCCCTGAGCAGCGCGAGGCTGTCAGAAATCTTCTGCCTGGCACAATGCAGGTCTGGTCGGGGTGGATCACCAATTCCAGAGCGGATTTGACCCGATTGGCGATGACCTTGGACAGAATCTTATAGTCCACATTCAACAGTGAAATGGGTCACCAATTTCTAATTTCTTCCCTTCCCCACCCTTGTGCTTGTAGATGTGGGTGATAATGTCTTTCCTCATGGATTCTGACATACTGCCAGCCAGGAGCATACTCTCGTACACTTCTAGCAGGACTGGGCCGATCCAGTCCCACAGAGCCGAATGGAGCCAATTGGAGGCTTACAGCTGCTGTTGATCTCACATTGCCTCTGCCCTACACACATAACACTGATGAAGTTATACCTAGCACAGCCCATTAGGACTCTAAAATAATTTCATTTCTTTGTATTTAACATCTCAGTGAGAATCTTTGAGGAGCGAATAGAAAAAAGCAGTGTAGTTTAGACCCAGTTAATAGCAATTATATAAATAATAATCTTCTACCTAAAGAGTTTATTTTAAGTTTCTAATTAGAAAAGAGAAATGACTGCAGTCTGTAGTCTGCAATTGCTGTGCCATGTGTGAACTTCAGAATACTTCATATATCCCAGAGGCCCATGTTTGCAAGATGCACCTCCAGCTGCTTGAACTCACGCTGAGGCATTCTGAGCCTGAGCAACAGGTAATTTTGTTAAGGGCATATCATGTTCGTCTAACCTGATTTGAGTTTTTCATTGAGGTAATAGAGAGGTTGAATGAGGGCAGCCCAAGCGATGTTGTGCATATGGACTTTCAAAAGGCATTTGGTAGAGTAACTTATGAGACTTGTTAGTAAAGTTGGAGCCCATAGGATAAAAAAGGCATCAGCCTACATGATTCACATTTGGCTAAAGGATAAAAAACAGAGTTATGGTGAATGATTGTTTTTCAGACTGACGGGCGATAAGTAGTGGAGTCCCAAAGGTTAGCAGGCAAAACTGTAATTGAACAATGGGCTGTTTCAGGAAATAGATATAGTCTTAAGTAAGTTATATGTGTATTTGGAGGTTTTAGGAATAAGATATATCTTTAACTTTAAGTTCAATTTGTACTTCTGTATGTTGTGGGTTAAAAGAGTGAAACCTGAGTTTTAGTTACACTTTAAAAGATGCCTGCATTTTAATGAGATTTTGTGATCTTGACAGAGTTAACAAACAAGGTAGAAATAAAATGTGCTGTTGCCTAGCAACAGGGGTCCAAAGAGAGGGTCCATACACAGACAGAGAAACTGAAAGCAGCTTGAGTTCAGTTGGTCAGAGTTGCCAGCAGAAGCAGCATAGGAGGGGGTCAGCTAGCAAGTCCCAAACTAAAGTTGAAGCCAGCTGCCAGGAGAAGCAGGACACAGGAGAGGGAACTGCAAGGAGCAGGTTCCAAAAACTAAAGAGGAAAGTTCCCAAATCCAGAGGAGTGAAACAGGAAAGGTCCGAAGAGGACAGTTAAGTCAAAGGACAAGATCAGGAACCTAGAAAAGGTCCTGTTAAGTGAAGTTAAGATGGAGGATCAGAGAAAAGCTACAGGCTTGAAGGGAGAAAGCTGCAGGATGCAGCCTTAAAGCAAAATAGGCTGGTGAGAAGCCAAAAAATCCAAGGAGACAGTTGAAGGTCTGTAACACTTTATTATGGGCATGTGAAGCAGTGGTGTTCTGTTGGCATGGCTGAGTCAGGGAGAGGATGTGTGAACATTAGAGTATAAGATAGCTTTTGTAACTTGTGTTACCCTTACAAATCTTGGCTGAGATACTAATTGAAAACTTTGCATATGTCTTTACCAAGGAAGAAAATGCTGCCAAAGTCATAACTGAAGCGAATGTAGTTGAAACACTGGATGAGCTAAAATTGGTAAAAGAGGAGGTACTAAAAAGGCTGGATGTATTTAAAGTTAATACATCACCAGGACAGGATAGGATGCATCCATGAAGTTATGGGAAGAAAGGGTGGAAATTGCTGAGGCACTGTCCATAATATTCAAATCCTCCATGGCTATGAGGTTGTGGCAGCAGACTGGAGAATTGCAAATACAAAACCTTTGTTTAAATTGGTGTAAGGATAAGAACATAACATAAAAACATAAGAAATGGAAGCAGGAGTTGGCCATTTGGTCCTTCTGGCCTGCTTAGCCATTCAATAAAATCACGGCTGGTGCCCTTTAAATGTGGTACTAGACCTTCAGGTCTGTGAGGTGACAGTGGTGGCATTGGCTTCCTGTCCAGCCTTACTGCAGGAGTTGCTGTGCTCCACATACATGAATACCTAATTGGCTGGCTGCTGCATGATTACGCGTGGCCAGCTGTCCCACGTACAAGCTGAGGTGCTATCCACTTCTAGGCCCATTAGCGACAATCTCACCCCTCCAGAAGATTCTGCTCCTTATTTTTAAAATGTGCCCTCTAGATCTAGATTTCCCCACGAGGGGAAACATTCGGCATCTATCCCCTCAAGCTCCATCTTAGAATCTCATATATCTCAATAAGATCACCTCTCATTCTTCTAAACTCCAATGAGTATAGGCCCAACCTACTCAACCTTTCCTCATTCATTATGGCCCTCAAGCCATAAATTAGCCTAGTGAACTTTCTCTCAACTGCTTCCAATTCAAATGTACCCCTCCTCAAATAAGGTGACCAAAACTGCATGCAGTGCTCAAAATGAGGTCTCACCAATGCTCTGCACGGTTGTAACGAGACTTCTCTACTTTTATACTTCATCCCCTTGAAATAGGGGCCAACATTCCATTTGTCTTCCTAATTATTTGCTGTACTTGTATGCTAACATTTTGTGATTCATGTATGAGGACACCCAGATCCCCCTGTACCATAGCATTTTGAAGTCTCTCTCCATTTAAATAATATCCTGCTTTTCTTCCAAACAAAGTGGACAACCTCACATTTTCAAACATCATACAGCACCTGCCAAATTTTTGGCCACTCACTTAACCAATCTATATCACTTTGCAGACTCTTTGGGGGAGTTTTATGGAGGCGATGGGGATCTCAATGGCTGAAGAGCAGGCGAGAGATGCATGTTGCCTCTTTTGGGAAGGGCTGCCAAATTATGATCCAATCAGGCAATTGATAGCCCTCAGTCCTATTAGTTTCCCTAGTACTTTTCCTCTAGTGATAGTAATTGTTTTAATTTCCTCCTGCACTTTCGTCCCTTGATTTTCTACTAATCTATGCCTTTTGTGTGTTCTAGCGTAAAGAGAGATACAAAACACATTGGCATTTAATGCAGCTGATGGGGATCTCATCTGCTGGCTGGAGAGCCAGTGAGTGCCCCACTCCTGCTTCTTTGGAGAAGGACTGCCAAATGAAGTGCCACTCAGGGTGACATTGCTTCTCTGGGCAATTTGTTGCCATGGCAAATGTTGCTCTAATCTGTTGCATTTGTTGGGCAACAGTTGACCTCTGGGTCTGATGGTCATTTAGTTCCTTGCTCACTTAGCGAAATCAGATCTGCCTCATCAGCTGTCTGCTATGAAGGAGCAGCATTTTGTATTAAGTATAAATGTCTGCAGTTGTGATAAGACTTCACTTTCACCGTGCACAATTGAGGTGACAATTTTTCTACGTAGGTCCCAAGTTGCCAATTGGGCTGATGTTTGCTGAGTGCATTAAATATTTGCACTCCCTCCGGCTCTCCAACTCTCAACTCTGGCAATAATTTGGCAATGTTATCAAAGTGAAATTTGGCTTTCTGTCTGATTGTGTCAGTCAGTCCTTTTGCTATTTTTGGCCTCAGTAGTTTATTCACTATTGGAAGAGTGGTCTGGGTGCAGCATGACATTAGTCGTTGGACTGGACTACTTCCAGTGCCTTCAGTAGGTGTGTTTCTCCACTCTAAGATTGCCTTGTACACATCTGTGCTGGATCTGGTCAATTTTTTGATGATCCCTTTCACCATTGCCTCAGCCTTTCCATTTGACTGGGGTGGGGTTGCGAGCATGGGGATCATGTGTAGTGTTGAATTTCTCAATCATTCATGAAGTGCCTGGATTATTCTTTCATGAGCTGAGGCTCATTGTTGCTCATCACAATGTCAGGAACATAAAATGTGCTTTCAGGCATTCTACAATCACACTGGTGTTCATTGACGACAGCAAATCCAACTCCCAATAGTCCAAATAGTAGTCGACGGTGATGAGATAGTAAGTCCCAAAGAGAGTGAAAAAGTCAATTCCGAGTTTCATCCGTGATCTGTCCGGGATGTCTTGCATCATGAGCAGCTCCTTAGCTTGCTTAGCTTGATGTTCATTACAAGCACTGCACTGGCTGATATGGTCCTTAATCTCATTGCTCATGTTTGGCCACTACAACACTACTCTTGTCTTCTCAGACTAGACTCAATTCTTTGCTGGCTTGTGTGGATGCACTTCAGAATCTCTTTTCTCATTTCTTTAGGGATTTGACTCTAGTCTGTTTGTACAAGATACCATCTTTGGCAATGACTTCATCTCTGTATGTATGCCCAATATTCTTTTATGACAGCAGGTGTGTCTTTGATGGTTTCAGGCCATCCTTTCATCACTACTTCCTGAATCACTTGGAGGGTTTCATCTCATTGTGTACTTTGCTGGATCTTTGCTAAGTTGATAACTTCCCGAGCATGCTGTTGATTCTCATCAAATCTGGATGATTTCATACTCTGTATTAGCATCATCAACTTCCTTCAAAGGTGATATACATCTGCTTCCCTTGCTTGTACTTCATTTCTTAATGCTTTCTCTGCAAATGAAGAAACATCCTTTACAGATGCTTTGGATCAGATAGAGGCAGTTTGTGAAAGATGGCACTGGCATTGTCATCACTAGTTGTTTGATGTGGGTGAAAGCTGCTTCTTGTTCTATGCCCCAAAATCACTGAACATCCTTTGCAGTGAACTTGTGTAGAGATTCACACACAGATGACAAATTAGGCATGAGCTTGGTCATTCACAAATTCAACCAATTGTTGAACCATCTTAACATCTGTTGGTTGCTGCATCTCCAACAGCTCACATCTTATCAGGATCAGGGTGACATTCTCCTCGGAAGATGTTAAGTTGGCCTTGCACTCTCCTCGACTTCAAGATGAAATTCACCAAAAAGACATCCAAGACTTGTGAAAACATCTTTGTAATCTGTCAGATTCTGTTCGGTAGTCATTGGCTTGTTGTCATGTAAAACACCGTGCTGAAAGTTACTGGTCCAAGCTTTTGACTTGTTTCAGCTGAGGTGAGGGGATTTTGCTTAATGCAACTGAAGACCTTCTTTCTTCCAAAGCATTGGGCTCTCAGCTTAGTTTGTCATCTTGGGGTGAGTATCCTGCCATCATAGAGCCTTGACTTTACCTGTGATGGCTTCATTTTCAGGTCATCAACTTGAGGAACTTCACATTGGTTTGTGAAGCTCATGATATTGCATTTAGCGCCAGTGTCTGTCTGACACTTCACATTAACTCTCCTTCTGCATTCATCATTCTAATAGTGAAACAAACCATTTTTTTACCTTGGGAATTGACAATGCCAACCTGTTCTAGGGTGTAAAGTGGTTTGTCAGAATCATCATTGGACATCTCTCCACAACCATACTTTATAGGCTTGCTTTTCTTCTTTCCAGCAAAGCACTTGTATGCAAAGTGGTTCAGCTGCTTGCAGTTAGAGCACTGCTTTCCCCATGCTGGACATGCTTCCTTTTCTTTGTGTAGTGTTCCCTTTGTGTAGTATTTAATCCAGTACTCCCTCTTTGATCTCTCTGCTGGCCCTTCCGTAAAAATGCCCTTCTTTTTCTTCCTTGATTTGTACTTGGAAGTCTTGGGCTTTCTCTCAGCATAGTGCGAAGTCTCATCAATACTCTCATCAATACTCTTCAATTAATAATTAGGCTCATTTGAACTTCTGCACATGTCAAAAGCTTTCTTGAGACTAAATTTCTCTTCTCTCATCAGATGTGCTGTCATGGTCTCTTATTTTTAAGACAATCCTATCTCTGTTCAGATCATCCTTTAGTTGCCCAAACTTTCGTGATTCAGCTAGACGTCTCAGTGCAATTACATACTGATCAGTATTCTCCATCTCTTCCTGAGCTCCAGGGATAAGCACATGGCATTCATAAATGACAATAGTAGAGGGAGCAAAGTGGGTCTTCAAGACCTCCAAAATTTCACAAGTTGTTATATTCCTTCTGTCGGGTCACTTTGCTCAGCGAACACGGTTGCACGCCTATCCACTGGTGAGTGAGTTGGTAATCAAGATGATGCTGACGAAGAGACCATTGTAACCTGAAGCACATGTTGTTTATTAACACAGTAATGGAGCACTAACAAATGTCTACATCTCAACTAAATGCTATTCTAAAACTACCGATTCACAATGTAGCTTGTGCTACACAGCAATTGGGTAATACAATCACGTGGTCAATCTGGTCACATTCTCTTAAAGGTGTATTGCACCTCAGATTACCACAAAAGTCTTGCTTTACTGCTCCTCAGCGAGGTTTAGGGTGCACTACAGTTTATAGCACTCCTTCCCCAAAACTGATAAAGAGTTGCTACTCTTATTTGTTCAGATATTTTGCTCAACTCCCTCGCAATTTCATAACTCTGTCTTTGAAATGGTAAGAATTGCAAATTCTATCTCAAATTTCTTTTCAAGTCCATCAGAGTAATTGGATGCCATAATGACTCATCCAGCTGTTGATATCTTGTATAAAGTTGCAGATGGAAATTTTAATTATTCTTTGCTGTTTTTTCACATCTGCTGCCTCTTTTACAGCCCCTCTCCTTCTAGGAATTAATATGATCCTCAGCCGACAGCAGCGCACAACCAGCCCGAGTTCCATGGGCACAATCTTCACCACAAATGACGCACACCTGCAGGAACTGCTCAACTCGGACTGGATGGGGTAGACCCACCAATATTAACTTCCACTAACAGAAACAGCTCAGCAATTATCTCTCTGCCTATTCTCAGCTTCTGTAACTAGCCTCGGTCTTCCTCAGTCTTCTTTACCTGGTTTGTACTGCACCAGTGGACTCATCAACTGCTGCAGCTCAGCTTGGATTAATCAGTGTCCTTTTATATCTTTTAAGCAGGTTCAGTTTCCCAGAAGTTTTGGCTTCCAAACTTCAGTTTGTTTTTCTTTCCTTAGAAACTGGGAGGATTCTTTCTATGTTTACCAGTTGCATTCCCCTTTTCAGTTCAGTTTCTGCTTTAGTTGGGGTCTGCTTCAAAAAAACACTTATTAAATTTAAAGACACAGATTCCCTTACACATTAATGATTTGGACTTGAGGATACAGGACACAATTGCAACATTTGCAGATGACACGAAGCTTGCAAGTATAGTGAACAGTGAGGGGGATAATGATAGACATCGAGAGGACAGGAAATCTGGATGAATGACAGACATATAGTGGGTGAGATTCAGTGTAGAAAAGTGTGAGGTGGTACATTTTGGCTCAGCATTCCACTCAGATTTTGGTGGGAAGAATAAGGAAAGACATTATATGCTGAATGTTACAATTTTGCAAGAAAATGGAGACAAGTGGGTGTTTGTGAATTAACCTTTGAAGGCAAGACAGGTCAAAAAAAAAATTAATAAAGCACATGCTACCCTGGGCTCATATAAGTCACAGGTTAGCTAAAAACAAATTAATGACATAAACATTTTATACTAAAATGCAGAAACATTAAAGATAATGACTGCAAAATTTGTTTAAATGCACCCATATTTACAACAACAAGGGTGCAGTTTCCAGCCCCAATGATATCGGGCATCATGGCGGGTATGAACGGACAATATGGCGAGATAGCCAAAAATTGATTCCATGCCATTGTGAAACGAGTTTACAATCATCCACTCCACCTGTCAAAGAGAGGCTGCGTTTCCCACCGCTGCATGTTGTGAACCTAATTTCAACACTTTAGCATCCCATTATACGCCCTGCTCGTCAGAATCATCCCTCCATGCCGGATCATCTGGGCACAATTGCAGACCGACGTGTTTCACGACTGTACATAAGTGACGTGCACCTGCCGAGCTGCACTTCATTCGGGACTTCAAGATATGTTTGCTCACCTCGCTTCAGGCAACACTTGCAGTCATCAGCGCCAGGCTTCACAGGCAGCACCACATCACCTTTAGTGGAGTTCACAGGCAGGTCTTTACCTATCAGAGCAGCAGCTGCAGCTAGGGCTTGCTTGGGGAAGGGAGAGAAGTTGCCTCAGGCAAGGGAAGAGGCTGCAGGGCAAGGGCTGCACTGGGGGAGTGGGGTATCCCAGGGTGTATGTGGGGGCACATGTTGATCTGTGCAAGTGGCCTCAAGATGGTGAAGGCTGAGAAGGCAGTGTCCAGAGGAGATGAGGACAGATGGAGATTTGAAGGTGTGTGTGAGAGTGTGAATGATGGTGTCTCTTGAGCTGGCAGTGAGTGAGATGCCGGTGAATATATGATGGGCTTGTGAGCGTCTAAGTTTAGAGAGATGAGATGGTTGCCTTATCCTGGGGGCAGGAATGAGATCATTCATCTGTTTTCTGCACTGGATGGCCGATCTCGTGTGCAGCATTGGCACTGACCACCTTTGCCAGCACCTCCCAAGCTGGAGTGTTGAGAGCAATGGGCCTCCTGCAGCCAGAGCGGGGATAGAGGACATGGCAGTAGGCCTCCATGGCATCCAGAAGGCGTCCTAAGGATGCGTCACTGAATCGGGGAACTGCACTCTTCTTGGCTTTAGGGGCCATGTCTTCACCGGAGCAGTCCTGGGCTTCGAGCATTGAGAAGTATGCGCGTAGCTGTAGTTAAATGTGGCGGCCTGCTTGAGGAAGCAGCAAAGTAATGGTATGGCAGGCAAATCGGATGCCACCCACCAGTGAGACGGTGTGTTTCCTGTAACTGCATAATTAATGAGGTGGGAATGGGACGACATGGCGCACACACCCACCATTGCGGCTGGTGGGTAAAATGACTTTCCCCACTGCACCTTGCGCAAATCTGGGGCGATTCCGCCCATAGAGTACAAAAGCCTGGAAGTCATGCTAAACCTATATAAAACACTAGTTTGGCCCGAGACGGAGTATTGTGTCCAATTCTGGGGCCACAATTTGGGAAGGATGTGAAGGCTTTGGCAAGGATAAAGAAGATAATGATCCAAGGGATGAGCGATTACAGTCACATGGATAGAGTGGAGAAGCTGAGATTGTTCTGAGAGCACAGGCTTTATTAGAGGTGTTTAAAATCATGAAGGGTTTAGATTAAGTAAATAAAAAGCAACTGTTGAAATCACCAGAAAGCACATATTTAAGGTGATTAACAAAATTATCTGAGGTTAAAACTTATTTACATGAGTGGTAGGATTTGGAATACACTGCCTGATGGGGGTGATGGATACAGATTCAACAGTGGCTTTCAAAAGGGAATTGGATAAATACTTGAAGTAGAAATATTTGCCGAGGTATGAGGAAAGAGTGGGGGTTTAGAATATTTAGAATATTGTGAGCAATTTTGGGCCCCGTATCTCAGGAAGGATGTGCTGGCCCTGGAGAGGGTCCAGAGGAGGTTCACGAGAATGAAAGGCTTAACATATGATGAATGTTTGAGGACTCTGGGTCTATACTCGATGGAGTTTAGAAGGTTGAGGGGGGATCTGATTGAAACTTACAGAATACTGAAAGACCTGGATAGAGTGGACGTGGGCAAGATGTTTCCATTAGTAGGAGAGACTAGGACCCGAGGGCACAGTCTCAGAGTAAAGAGAAGACCTTTTAGAACAGAGATGAGGAGAAACTTCTTTAGCCAGAGAGTGGTGAATCTATGGAATTCATTGCCACAGAAGGCTGTGGAGGCCAGGTCATTGAGTGTATTTAAGACCGAGATAGATAGGTTCTTGATTGGTAAGGGGATCAAAGGTTACAGGGAGAAGGCGGGAGAATGGGGTTGAGAAACTTATCAGCCATGATTGAATGGCAGAGCAGACTCGATGGGCCGAATGGCCTAATTTCTGCTCCTATGTCTTATGATCTTATGGGTGTGGAACGAACTGGAATATTCTTCAAAAGTGCTGGCACAGACTTGATGGCCCAAATGGCCTCCTTTTGTGCTGTGCTATTCTAAAGCTCTATAGTTAAAATAAAGTAATAATCAAATAATATCTAAGTGAAGAAACATCAAAACCTGTGTAGTGAAAAGTACTGGCAAATGCAAAAACACTTATTTCCTATTTCTAACAAGCTAAATTGCTGGCAAATATGATGTGACATGAGTAACAACATGTTTTTTGTTTTTAAATTTTACTTCTGTTACTGTTTTTCATTACTGTAACACTTACTTTCTCATTAAAGATGACTCGCTGCTTGCATGTTTTTGTCCCGTGATCTTACCCTAGTGACTTTTAACCTCTTATCATGGAACATAACTGTGACAAACTTTAGGACATAGAGTTATCTTCGTAAAGAAATATTTGCAGAGGTATGAGGAAAGAGTGGGGGTGTGGAACGAACTGGAAAGTCTTCAAAAGTGCTGGCACAAGTTTGATGGGCCAAAATATCTTTATGCATTTCAGAGGCACACATCAGTTTTCATTGCTTATATGTTTTCCTGGAATAGCTCACTAGCCTGTCACCACAGGCTATAGCTTGAAGGGTGCCACTCCACAACAAGCATGGATGATCAGGAGACTACTCGCTCTCATCACCTGCCGTGGGAATATTGGAAAGATTTGCAAGTTGATAGTTAACCTGCTTGGCCATATTATAAATGCACATTCCATGGCCATCAGGTCCTAGAGTGGGTCTCAAACACAGAATTTCTGGCTTAAAGGCAGGGACACTACCCACTGCACCACAAGGCCTCCTACATAAAATATCAGGATCACAGAATTCATTGAATGAGAGTGATTAACTAGGCGTAATGTTAAAAAACAGTGAGGAAAATCTGAATGTGATATGGTGTGTAGTTGAGAAAGTAGAGCAAGCACAAAACTGTTGACTAGAGAAACATGTGACTGAGAGTAAGCTGCTTTGGGGCAAGAGCAATCAGAGAAATAAGGTTACGAAGAAACAACAGCACAAAAACATTTTGACTCATGTAGAAAACTGCAGCAAAAACACCATCAACACAGACTGCTAAGAACCAATGCTGAGACCAGCTAAATCTCTGCAAGCTCATATAAATCACAGGTTAGGTAAAAAACAATTAATTGCACAAACATTTTATTCTAAATTAAAATGCAGAAGTATTAAAGATAGCAACTGCAAAATTTGTTTGCATGCACCCATATTTACAACACCAAGGTTGCGGTTTCTGGTCCAAAGACATGCCCCCTCACTTCTGGTGTCTGTAGTATAAAAGGTTAATGTTAAATATGTAAATCTATGACCTACATCATCAGTGATGTAAGATTACATGGCAACAGAGTATGCTGAAAGATAGTTCTGTGTAGAGCCTCATGCCAAGCCTGTACTGTATATAGTTAGTATAATGTTCAATGAAAAGTAAAGTTTACCAACAGCCTTGCCTCCAGCATTTATCTATAAATCCAGACCATGAACAACCTCATCTAAGACCCATATCAATATTAACAGATGATGGGAGCCCAGCGACTGAAAGAATCATCAAGAGAAACAATTTCAGGACAAGGACAGCACAGGAAAATCGCCAACAGAACTCAAAAAAAGGCTACCGTGAAGAGAAGCCATGGAGAAAACGCTAGCTTTACCAGAGTTCTTCAACTATGTGGAACACCCGGATAAAGCAGAGAAGTGGCAGAAGTGGCATCATAGGTTTACCAGGCACAGAATAGCTTCAGAACTAGTAGAGAAGACAGTATCTTTCTCTATGCCATAGGCAGTAGTACAGATGACATAATATTCAGACAAGGCTTAAACAAAAAGACAGTGACATAGTAAGAGGTTATCAAAGTCTTTGACACCTATTTTAGTCTCAGAAGGAACACCATTATAGAAAAGGCAAAGTTCAATAGATGTACCCAAAAACCAGGAGAGAGCATAGATTCCTTCATTAGTGATTTATATCAACCAGCTGAGAATTGCGAATATGGGACCCTGAAAGCCGAATTAATTCGGGATTGCATTGTTTTAGGAGCTTTTATCAGATTTTCTGCAGTCAAGTAAGATTTGACCCTATTGAATGCTGTGCAATTAACAAGGCAGGCAGAAGTGAGAAAATGAGATATTTATTTGAGGTGACAAAGAGATCTTGTGGAGAAAAACAGCTGACACTGCAGTTTGTAGGACACAGAAGTAGCAGCGCACCTAATCCAAAACAGGGAAAGTGTGAAGAGGGCACGGTAGCCACCATTACTCAGTGTTCACGCCGTGACAGGAAAAGGCTGCACTGGCGTAAAGAATACCCTGCCAAAAATGCGGAGTGCAATTCCTCTAAGAATAGAGGACATTTTAAATCAATACGCCACAGCAAAATCTCCTAACACAAAAATTAAAATAGAAATAACTAAAATCAGGTAGCATTCATGAAGTTAAAGATGGGAAAAGATAATTAAGTGCCATTCTTGGGAGAAATTACAGGATCAAATGGGAGCTATTGGAGCACAGACATTATGGTCAACAGACATAAACTTCAAAGTAGACACTTGAGCAAGAGGTTCAATTCTTTCTGACACAGAACAGTGGCTAAAACAAGACTCCAGCCATCAAGCATATGATTCCATGGTCCAGGAGGCATTCAACTGAAAGTCAAGAGACATTTGACTGCTAAATTCCTGTACAAAGAAAGAGAAATCACAGAAACTTTGTATGTGATCCACGATCAAGAGTGTTCACTGTTAAGTCAAAAAGCTGGCAGAGACCTAAAACTTATCTATAAAGTAGATGAATTGAGAAGCCAAGAGCAACTAATAGGATTCTGGACAGATTTTTCAAAATTATTCCGAAGTCCTGAAAAAACTGAAACAAGTGCTGTGAAGCAAGAGCACTAGAACCTAATAGAACCACTCAAAAACCTCAAGAAAATCAGGGAGAAGATGAACAGCAGATTAAAAAACCAGAAGTTCATTACCTGGAGCAGCAGCTTGCATCAAGTAAGAAACCGATAGACAAACCTGAACAAAGAAAACAATAAACAACAGCAGATATACTGTCATGCATTCTTGTGGAAAAACCTGAACAGGAGGAAATACATTTAATTGAGAATGTAGAGTCATATACCTCATTGACCGCAAAATTCCTACCAGCAGCAACACAGAGGCTGAATGGAATTCAGAAGGCAAAAAAAGCAGGCGAAGAATGTGCTAAAATTAGGGAATACTGCATAAATGGGTGGCCCAAAAATGTTCCAAATAATCTCATCCTGAAACAATACTTCAAGTAACGAAGACATCTCAGCGACATGGATGACTTGCTAATTTATGATGATGTTGGTCATATCCAGACTCCTCAGACTTGAGATCCTTCAGAGGATACACCAGGGACACCTGGACATTATAAAGTGTTGTGCTGAAGCATGAAATTCAGTTTGGTTGCCAGGAATCTCAAAATCATTAGAGGAAATGATTTTGAGCTGCATCACCAGGAGAAAAAGAAAACCACTGATGGTATCTGTATTTCCGTCCAGACTGTGGGAACATCTCAGAATGGATCTTTTCGAGCTCAAGAGGAAGACATTCCTCATAGTTATTGACTATTATTCCAGATGGATTGAGGTCAAATGTTTTCATGGTCTGACCTCATAAGTAGTCATTAAACCATTAAAAGAAATTTTGCCATACATTTGGCATTCCAGATCTAGTTATTTCAGACAATGACCCACACTTTGCAAATGAATGTTTTAAGAAGTTCACAGAAGACCACGGATTTGTCCACACAACTAGTTCAGCTAGGTACCCACAAGCTAATGGAAAGGCCAAAAGAGGAGACAGAATGGTAAAATACTTTGTTGAAGAAAAATGATCTCAACATGGTACTGTTGAACTACCAGACTACTCTACTTCAGAATGGTTTGGCTCCATCAGAACTTCTGATGGGGAGAAGTCTTCAGGCTCAACTTCCTGTTCTTCCACACATTCTTATGCCATGTCTCAAAGCAGCAGATATAGAGAGAGAGTAAGTGAGAAGGAGGATGAGTATCGTGCAAATCAAACCAGAAACTAAAATGAACACCATAGAGTACAGGATTTACCAGGACTTTAATCAAGTGAATCAATCTGGATTTGTGAACAGAATTACAAAGGCCAAGTCTTGGAGAAAACACAAAAAATCCAAGAACTTACCTTGTAGAGACTGAAAATTGAATAGTTAGATGAAACAGAAGCATACTCAGCTACAAGAAGAAGACCATCAATGGAATGGTCTAACTATCCATATGATCAGGAAGACGACCAAAATAAAGAGCCAATAATCTCTGATGATTCATATAGTACCTCACCAAGTTCAAAAGAGAACATCTAACCTCCAAGACAGCTGAGAAAAGGATTGGGAAGATTGGTGAAACCATCGTTTATCTCTGAACTAGGGATGAAGACCGAGAGTTCAGATGGCGATATAAGATAACATAAACAAAGTTTTTAATAGAGTGAGAGCCTTGGGGGAGATGTAGCATAAAGGATTAATGTTAAATATGTAAGTATATAGTCTACATCATCAGTGATATAAGATCACATGACAATACAGTATGCTGAGAGATAGTTCTGTGTAGAGGCTTGTGCTAAGCCTGTATTGTATAAATATAATTAGTATAATGTTCAATAAAAGGTAAAGTTTACCAACAGCCTTGCCTCCAGCATTATCTATAAATCCAGACCATGAACAACCTCATCTATGACCCACAATGATGATAGAGGGTCTAGTGATTTTTAGTCTAGTTACCAGTGAAGGGTTAGCCACTTTTAGGCATGGTAGCCTTACCACAGCTCTAGGAGTACAAGCATGGCATACATTGACACTGTGCAGCAATTGTCTCAGGGGACAAGGCTCTTTGAGGAGCATATATGCCTTGGGATGAAGTGAGGTAGGGAGTAGCCATGGGAGTTCTCAGTGTTGAGCCTCCTCTGTTGAGTCTGTAGAGGTGAGGGATGGTGTGAGGGGCAGTAGAGTTAAGGGCCGAGTGTGGGGAGCAGCCCCTGAGCTGGGCTGCTGTGTATGCTTGTAGACCTGCGGTGTGACAGGCTGCATGTTTACATAAATGTTTGCAGCCACTTGCAAGGGAGTGCAGAGACAGGATGGGCTAGCAGAAGCCTCAAAGCTGGATTTTCTCAGGCAGTGCAGCTAGAAAAGAAGGGAACATGCAATGGGCTGTGATATCACTGAGGGTTCATTCATACTGGGCCAACTTTTCCATCAAATATTCAGCACTTTCAGGGATAATGTTTCCTTCAGTGGAGGCCTTGATTTTCTTGTGGCACAACGGTAGCAGCAGAGGCAGACATTTTACTGGTTCCCAGACAGGTTTGATCCGCCTCCATTTACACCTCTGCTTATGCTGCCATTTTCAGCCCTCTGCTGATGCAGGAGGTGGCAGGCCTGACTCCAACCAATTCCCCCCCTCCACTCCTCCATCCTCCCAATGGAAAGTGTTCCAGCTGGCACTGCCAGGATAGGTAGGGATCACGACCCAGGGAAAGTGTCCAACTTCTGATTTCCACATCTATGATGGAAAGAATACAATGCTTTCTTTCTACCCTTAGAAAACAGGAAAAGTGAGCATATGGCTTCAGCAGAATAGCAGGTTTCCTAATAGTGCAGGGTGCATTAATGGCACAAACATCACTTTGCAAGTGCTGTATGGAAATTCAAAGATGTATCACATCCACAGAGTGTTGCACTCCTTCATTGTCCAGCTTGTGTGCGACCATACCCAGAATATCATGCAGATCAGTGCTCACTACGTTAGCAGCAGTCATGATGCAATTATTCTGGGTCAGGCCACTGTACCATCAACATTTGAACTGCCATGAGAATTCAGAGGGTGACATCTGGATGACTCTGGCTATCTGCTGACTACCTGGTTTATGATTCTAGTGTGCAAACCGTGCACTCGAGCAAGCATATAAGTAATGAGAGCCATGCTGCCTCACAAAATGTCATTGAGCAAATTATTGGGGTAACTGAGCAATGCTTTAGCTGCCTGGGTCACTCTGGAGCAGCCCTGTGGTGCTTTGCAGAGCACATCTCACAATTTGTTGTGGTCTGCTACATCCTGCACCATCTCGCCATCCATGATGGCACAGACTTTGCCACCAGGTCTATGGCCAGCAACTGAGGAGATGGTGGAAAAGGAAGGGGAGGAGGAAGAAGATGAGGTGGAAGAGAATGGGGAGGAAGAGGAGGAGGAGAAGGGGGAGGAAGAAGAAGAGGAAGAGGAAAAAAGGAAGAAGAAGAACAACAACAACCAATACAGCACCTTTCAGGCTGGGCTGTCCATAATAGCTTCATTAGTTCCATGCTGGGAGGGCAGGAGGTGGGTTGATGATTCTTGGATGCTGTGGCAGTTGGGGGGTTGATGGGGAAGGTGGTTGATGGGTGCAGGTCAGGGGGAGTCAATGGATATTGGGTCGTTGATGGTTGCTGGATGCTGGGGAGGTCATCAATGGTTCCTGGATACTGTAGCGGTGTGAGGGTTGTTGCTGGATGCTGGGGGGGGGTGGTTAATGGCTCTGGGAATCTTGCAAGCCTTTGTATTCTCAGGATGGTTGCAAGGAGGATCCATAAGGCAAAGACCATTTGCATCAGAGTTTGGCTGCTGGCAACCATTAATTAGCTGGCTGGCATGAGATTGTAATGTGAATGCGAGTCAGAGCAGAGCCTTTGGCACCCACCTCCAGTTCTGTCTTCCCATTCCCACCAGGTCCTGAAAAGTCCCAGCTCATCAGAGCAATTTCTATTCATCACATTAAAGTCCAGGACGTTAGGAGCAGTCAACCTACTCCTAACACTATGCTTCACTCCTACCTTTCTATCATTTCTAGTGCTTCTCTTAGGTGCGACCTGAGGGGCAGGACATTACTCATGTTGCAGAAGAGGATCATGAGCTGTCCTTTCATTGCAGTTTTTCCCAGCGAGACCAAGTGCTGGCTAGACTTGGTTCCTGAATGACTCTCCTTCATTCCTTGGACTCCGAGGATGGAATTGTCTTTGATTTCCACCAAGTGCGGTAGCGGGCGGGTAAGACAACGTTTTACCTACTGTCCGCAATGGCAGCTTTTCACGCTGTAATGTCTCAAACTCACCGCATTAACTATGCATTCCTGAGAAACACACCGTTTCAATGGTGGACGGGCTCTTATTCGCCTGCCACGCAACCATCTCACCGCTTCATCACGCTAGGCACCATATTTAAAGTGCAACCATGCACACACCTCTCAACGCTTCCAGACAAGGAAGATATGGCCCCGAAAGACAAAAAGACTGCAGCCTCCAGGTTCAGTGAGTAGTCCCTTGAGCGCCTTTTGGACACAGCGGAAGTTGCCATGATGCCATCTACCACCGCTCTGGCCAGAGATGTTAGGCAGCAACATTACTAATCTGGCTTGGGAGCTGGTGGCAGCAGTGGGTGTGCCAACACCCTGCAAAAAAGGACAGCCACCCACTGCCTGAAGAGGATGAATGATCTCTTCCTTTCCACCAGGCGAAGTCACTCTATTCATCACTCTCAGCTCACACACTCACAAACCCATCACACATCCACAGGGCCCTCATTCACTGCCAGTTCAATGGACATCACCAATCACTCTCTCACACACACCGTCATTGTGCTCATCCCATCCATGGGACCACTCACCACCCACACATGCTAGGCATACTTATCATCTGGCCTGGCGGGTATCCTGGTACACTCTCTCCATCTCTATTCATGCAGGACAAGCTGGCACACAACAAGAGGGGGAGGTCGCAGACAGGTGGAGGAATGCCTGAAATCAAGGTCCTCACAGGCTTTGGAAACAGAGCCATCCAGCTGGCTGGTGAGGATCTGGACCATTATTGTGCTGACAGTGAGGTCGGCAGTGCTCTACCAAGTGAGGATCCAGCAGTGCAACATCCATCAGACAACCATGTTGTGAGTGATGTGTCCTCTTTCACAGGCCACTGCCACGCACTAATTATCTCCTCTTGCTTTCACAGGCACATCTGGGAAACAGACAACAGAGTTCACGACCTAGAGCCTCCAATCAAGCCCCAGGAGAAACTCAGAAGAGGAATCCACTGAAACCCTCCCTGAAGACCCATCACAGCTTTCACCCACATCCTCCACCAGTGCAGAGACACATACCTTGGTGGGACCAAGCTTTAGAGTAGCCTTGAGATGTTCCTATGTTCCTAATCTGGTGAGCACATCATGCTTTCTGATCTACAGCAGGCGACGGAAGAGGCTTCCCATGTGTCCGGCACTCGGAGGACTGCTAGAGGCCAGAAATTTGCTGAGTCCGAGTCAGATGATGAGCCTCTGGACTCGGTCATGTCACAGTTGCTGGAGCTGCAAAGGCAAGCTCGGGAACATCAGGAAGGGATGTCCGCTGCACTCTTCAGATTGCAAGGCACAATGGAGGAGTCCTTCTGCCTTCAGACTGAGGTGATAGTGCCGGCATGCACTGAGGTCAACACTGGTAGGATGGCAGCCGCCATGGAGACCTTGGTCCAGGATGTTGCTTCTGCACTGCTGCGGGGGCTGACTCCATTGCCGATGCCATAGTTGGCCTCCAACAGTGTCGATGTGAGAGGGGTACTGGGCAGCTCGATCTCACTCCAGCTTCCCGTTCTCCTCAAGGAGTCAGCCTGGGGCCTCGGGCACCCATAGGACAGAGGATCAGCAGGTGTATCCCCCGGGGCCATCCATCCAGGTGAGTCCGGAAGTGTCCAGCCCATCTGAATCCCAACTTCCTGTGACCTCAACAGCTCCAGCTTCACTGGCTGAGGAGGGTGCTACTGCCACACAGCAGGATCCTGAAAGCAAGCCGAGGCCCTCCAGGTCCTCAGCCTTCCAGAAGACACCCAATAAGGTCATTATAGTCAATAGAACGTAACAGTTAGCAGGCTGTCTCCACCTCTGCTGTGAATGTCCGGGGAGCACCAAGATGTCGTGGCAGGGTTAGGAAGATTAAGAAGATGCAGTTGCACAGCGTGTGCGCAGGTGGTAATCACTTGTGCATAAAGTTCACTATTGCTAATAAACTCCCAAGAATGTTTTCTTGCCTATAGCTCCTTGTTCTGATGAGCAGTGTCCATGTTACTCAGATGTGAAACTTTTCTGCGTAGGATAAAGGCAGGTGTCTCAGTCCAGGGCCTCTTCCCTGTGCTCTGTGCAGCCTTCAGACCAAAATGATGGTTCAGCCTCAAACTCTCTGAACACATTACTGATGCCTGCATCTCAATTGTGCTTGTCATTGCTGCCAGAATGCCATGGGCAGGCTTCACTGAGCTCCGTCATTCTCTCTGTGTGTTCTCAGTACCTTTAAGGTGGGGCTGACCCCATCTCATTAGCATCTGTGACCAGTGACGCTGTGATACTGATCACAGAGCGCAAGCAAGCTGCCCTCAGCCAGACAGGAGTCAGACATTCACTGATGCGATATGAGGATCTATGGGGACACCTCACTGCGTGTCGTCATCATCCTCCACAAATTTGGCAGCTATGAGGGTCTCCCAAGCATGCCTGCCTGGCCTGGCCAGTGCGAGGGCCTCATTGTCATTATCGTTGCCTTTGAGGCCCTCCTCACTCTCATCACCATCGACATCCTCCTCGTTGGAGGAGATCTCCAGCTCCTGCATCTCCTCCTCAGCCAGCTCCTCTCCCCATGGCAGCTCCAGGTTGTAAAGGGCAATAGCATGTGACAACGATGCATGACACCCTCTGTGGAAGGTATTGCAGGGCTCCACCAGACCGTTCCAGGCACCGGAACCTCATTATACAATCACTCTGCTGCAGTCTGAGGCTGCCGCACAGGTGTAATCAGCCACATCCTCTGCGAGAAGCCTTTGTTCCCGAGGAGCCATCCCTGCAGCCTTCGTGGATCCTGGAAGGCATCAGGGAGCTGTGACTGACTAAGAATGTAGGCGTTGTAGACACTCCCTGGAAATTGCACGCAAACCTGCAAATGCGTTTGTGGTGGTCACACACCAGCTGCACATTCAGTGAATGGAAGCCCTTGCGGTTGATATAGTTGATCCTTTGTTGCAATGGAGATCTGAGCACCCACATGAATGCAGTCGATCGCACCCTGCGCCTGTGGGAAACCCGAAATCTGGGCAAATCCAATCGCCCTTGCATCGTGGCTGTCCTTCTCCCGGGCGAAATGCACAAAGTTGTGTGTCCTCACAAAGATGGCATCAGTGAACTCATGGGTAGAGGCTTGTGTTATCCCACAACGGCCACCGGTGGAACCCTGAAAGGAGATACTGGCTTAAAAATTGAATGTCGTGGACACTTTCATGAGCACTGGCAGTGGATGCCCTCCATGTCCCTGTGGCACCAAATCCTGCAGTAGCTGGCAGAATGTTCCCTAGACATGCGCAATCTTCAGTGACACTGGTTCTCGGTCGTCTGCAGGAATGAAAGGCAGCGTCTATAGACCCTGGGTCTAGCTAGGCACCGACAAACAACGGCTCACTGTGGCTCTTCAGCAGCGCGAAGCCCCAGCCACCCCTTCTTCCTGAGGGTGCTGCTCCTCCCTCTGCCAGGCACTTCAGTCTCTCTCTTCTCCATTGTCTCCACTCTCGGTATGCCACAAGGCATACAGCTAGGTCACCAGGCTCCATGCTCCTGATGTTCTCCTCCTGCAGGGTGAAAGAGAGAGATGCTTGGGTTTGCTTGGGTGTTTTAAGAACCTATCTTGGTTTAATCTGAAGTCCCCTTAGTGCATCCCGGTGACTGCTGACCACCACTTGAATGTTCAGAGTTTAGTGCACTGCATGGCTGCCCAAAACCCCACCCACCTCCACCCCTCTCCATCTGACTGATTGGCGGCAGCTTTGTCCATTGGACTGCATGCTGTGCTCTCAGCTCAGGCACAGGCATTCTCCTAACGTGCACTGCAAGTCTGCACTGTTAGCTTGAACCATGGGGGATGATATTGCAAGGGGCTGTGAGCACCTCCACCAGTCACTGCTCCATGGCCAGCTTTAGCAAGGAGATTGTACAACCTGCCCAGTTGTCCAACTGTTCGGCAGTCCACTAAAATGCTCATTAGTTTGCAATCTGTGCTGAAGGGTGAAAAAGCTCTGGAGCACTTGGTGGCACTTTCATGCCACTGCATTGCTTGAGTGGGCAGATAAGCTAGAAGCCCAACTCCACCCATGTCAATGTGGCTGTGCTTGAACTTTACCAGCCGCAAAGGAATGGTCACTTTGTACAAGATTTCCCTAATGCATGGCCACTTCCCTCTGCCCAACTCCGCATGTGCTTGTGCACTACCTTCAACTACAGTTCAGCCCTTGCCCCAATCCCCAAGTCAATTCAACTACAGGGAGCCTTTCCCCCCATCCCCAAGTCATCTCAACCACAGGGCAGCCCTTGCCCCCACCCCCAAGTCGCCTCAACTGCAGGGCAACCCTTCCTCCCACGCCTCCAATGCGCCTCAACCTTGAAGTCCAACAGGTGACCCACAGGAGCGCTGTCAAATGTTACTGTGTACTCACCTCTGAATCTCCCACAAACTGCAGCCTGCCAATGCACGCCTTATATATGCTGTTGTGAAACACATCGGTGTGAGGATGGACAATGTGGGGGGATGACTCCGGCAGGCTGGCCTTTTAATGATATGCAGATGTATCACAAAGATGCTCCTGTTGTCCAATAGTGGAAAATTGATGGGCTGAGCAGATGATCGCAAACTGGTTTCATGACAGCATGAAACCGATTCTTGGCCTTCTCGCCATATTGTCCTCTTACGCCTGACACCAGAGACCATGGACAATTCTGCCCTGAGTGGTATAGCCAAACCCCTGGTATGTGTTACTAACCTGAATGATGGTGATATCAGATACCAGTGGTTGACATTCCAGGCAGTTATTAGATGCTGAAATCCCTGAGAGCCATCACAATGCATCACAGTTGCCATGGTTTTGAAGCTGTTATGTGCGTTTTTTCCCTTATAGCCTCAAGAGCTACAGCCTGTTTTTTCTGTGGAGATGTAGACATCAACTGGTTCCTAACTGCTTCTGAGGTGAGGGTTGCAACAAATTTAATTGAAGTTGCCACATACTCCACTTTGTTTTAAATTCACTCTTGGGATGTGGGCCTGGCTATATTATGACTGATGCAGTTGGTAAAGCAGAGTTATTTAAAAATCTCAAAGGGAACTTTAAACAACTGTCATAACCTATAATTTTAAGTGTTATGTTTAAGATGTGACTCTAAATGCAGGAATTAGACCATCAGTTCTTGAGGTTTTACATTAAACTAACTGAAACATTTTATTCATTTACATAGGTTAAAAATATATATACACATGACTACAAATTACTACTATCATAACTTTTAACAAATTACCAAACTAATCTCCATTAAGGCAACAGCAACCCATCGACTTAACCAGACACCAGGCAAAATATTTCACCTTATGAATTCAAAATAAGGTTCTTTTGACTGTGGAGCCAGTTGGAGGCTTGCAGCTGCCTTTTGGTCTTACGTTGCCTCTGCCTGCACACCCGAAAACTGCTGAAGTTATACCTACTGCCACTGATTGAATTCAAATTCTCAATGTCTCACCTATCTCTTTGAATTTTACCTTTTAACAATGAAAACCCATTCATTGTACCAAATTTTATTAGTAATATAAACATATTGCTTGGTAGCTGCTAGAAAGGCATCAAGCTTTCATCCCACTTCTAGAATGCTCTATTCAAAAATGCAAATACACTCTACCTGTTTACATCTCAAACCAGTACATATCAAAGCACCCAGATTAGCTGACCTTAATCTAATTAAGACACACCTGCAGACTAAACCTCTATTTTAAAAGAAAAATATCTTCCAAAGTATTATATTCATAATAGCTTCATGACAGACCGAGAAGGGCAATATTTACTGCCCTTCGCTGGTTGGCTTTGAAAAAGTAGTAGTAAACCGTCTTGTTGAACTGCTGCAGTCCCTGTGATGACAATGATCCTACGATGTTGCTAGGCATGGAGTTCCAGGATTTTGAACCATGCGACCATGAAGGAGAGCCAATATATGTTCAAGTCAGGATGTTGTGTGACTTGGAGGAGCACTTGGAGTAGATGGTATTCCAATTGACCTGCTGCTTTTGTCCTCATTGACAGTGAGGTTCATTGGTTTGGGCTGTGCTGTCATAGATACCTTAGTGACCTGCTGCACTGCATCCTGTAAATAGCACAGTCTGGAGCCATAGTGCCCCAGTGGTAGAGGGGGTGAATATTTAGGCTGGTGGATGCAATGCTGATCAAGCAGGCTGCTTTATTCTGAATGGTGTCAATCTTCTTGAGTGCAACTATTGACATTCAGGCAAGTGGAAAACCTGCCATCACACTCCTGTCTTGTGCCGTGTAGTTTGGGATGTGGTTTGACCTATGACCTGCTCCAAGTAGCCATGGCACTGATGTGGCTAGTCTGGTGAATTTTTGGTCAATGGTGACCCCCAAGATGTTGATTCTGGGTCACTCAATAACAGCAATGCCATTGAATATCATGGGTGTGTGCTCTCTTGGTGCAGTTGATTAATGCCTGGCATTTGCATGCCACGAATATTACTTACCACTTATCGGGTCCAAGCCTGGATATTGTACAGGTGCCGCCACATGTCAAATTACAAATGGAGTTGAGCCCTAAAATCATCAGCAAACAGCCCTACTTCTAACCTTCTGATGAAAGAAGTCTCTAAATAATGCCCCTGTAGATAGTTAGGCCTTGGGTGCTGCCCTGAGGGAGCTGGGGCTGAGATATTGGCCTCCAGTGACCACAATCATCTTTCTTTGTAAATTGTATGACTCCAGTCACTAGAGGGTGTTTCCCCAGTTTTCCAATTACTATGGCTTTACTCGGGTTCCAGGGTGCCACATGCCGCTGAATGTTGCCATGAAATCAGGGGCAGTTGCTTTTATCTTAAATTTTAAAAAAGTGTTGGAATACCCTTCAGATCTTGGCAGCATCTATGGAGAGGAAAACAGAGTTATTGTTTCATGTCAGTGACTCTTTATTACCAAGCATTTTGCAGCATTTTCCGTTATTATTTCAGATTCCAGATACTTTGCTCTCCACTCTTGCCTCATTTATGTTATTCAGTGCTTGCGCCCATGTTTGAACTCAGGCTATTATAAGCTGAGTGGGCCTGGCCAAACCCAAACTGAGCATTGATGAGCAGCTTATTGGTGAGTAAGGGCTGCTTCAATCCACTGTTAAAAACTTACCCCGTCACTTGGCTGATGATTGAGTTAGGAAGGTAATTGGCCAGGTTAAATTTGTCATGCTTTTTCTGGAAAAGAGATATCTGGGCAAGTTTCTACATTTTCAGGTAGATGCCAGTATCATAGCTATGCCAGGACAACTTGGAAAGTTCTGCAGCACAAGTCTTAAGCACTACAGCCAGGATATTGTTAGGACCAATAGCCATTGCTGTGTACAGTTCATTGAGCCATTTCTTGATGCTATATGGGGTGAATTGAATTGGTTGATGCCTGCCATCTATAATGGTGAGGGCCTCCTCCAGAGGATGCCAAGAAGGATCATCTGCTCAGCAAGTCTGGCTGAAGATGTTTGCAATCGCTACTGCCTTGTCTTTTGTTTTCATGGCCACTATCATTAAAGATGGGGATGTTTGTGGAGTCTCCTCTTCTCCTATCTTGCTTAACTGTCCACCATCATTCATGATTGGTTATGAAAGCGCTGCAAAGCTTTGGCTCCTTTTGGTTGTGAGATCATTATAGCATGTTTTCCTTTTTCCCACTCTTTGCATGCATGTATTTCTGTATTGTAGCATCACCAAGTGTGCCTCTATTCCAGATATGGCAATGTCTGCAGCAAAGAAAAAGCTTTCTTAATGTTGTCACAACTGTTGTGAACCCAAGAGTAACAGCTGTCAGACGCCACACATTTTTCAGATTGACCCAAGAGCCTGCATATTGATAGGATTTCCCTGAAATACTCTTTTTTTCAGCTGTGCACCCATGAGTACCCCCTCAGCCTCCACTTCAATGGAGGTGCACTTGGCGACGCTACAATACAGAAATGCATGCATGTAATGAATGGGAACAAGAAAAACATGCTATAGTGATCTCATAACCAAAAGGAGCCAAAGCTATGCAGTGCTTCCACATCCAATCATGAATGATGGTGGACAGTTAAGCAGGATAAAAGAGAAGATTCCATGAACATTCCCATCTTCAATGATGATGGCCATGAGTACAAAAGACAAGGCAGTAGCGATTGCAAACATCTTCAGCCAGACTTGCTGAGCAGATGATCCTTCTTGGCATCCTCTGGAGGAGGCCCTCACCATTATAGATGGCAGGCATCAACCAATTCAATTCACCCCATATAGCATCAAGAAATGGCTCAACGAACTGTACACAGCAATGGCTATTGGTCCTAACAATATCCTGGCTGTAGTGCTAAGACTTGTGCTGTAGAACTTTCCAAGTTGTCCTGGCATAGCTCTGACACTGGCATCTATCTGAAAATGTAGAAACTTGCCCAGATATCTCTTTTCCAGAAAAAGCATGACAAATTTAACCTGGCCAATTACCTTCCTAACCCAATCGTCAGCCAATTGATGGGGGAAGTTGTTAACAATGGATTGAAGTAGCCCTTACTCACCAATAAGCTGCTCACCAATGCTCAGTTTGGGTTTGGCCGGGCCCACTAAGCTTATAATAGCCTGAGTTCAAACATTGGCGCAAGTACTGAATAACATAAATGAGGCAAGAGTGGAGAGCTTCATCCATTTTCCACTCTTCCTGTTATTTTATGCTCTGTGAATGCCCTGGTGACTACATCCTAACTAAATTAATCCAATTCTCTCCAAAGCATCTGAGTTGGTGTATGGGAAGGAAGAACAGACAGCACAGAGGATAGGCTGGAGGGGACTGTGGCAGACTAACACAGGTCAGCAACTGCGCAGGAACTCATGGTTAAGCTGAAGTACAACCTCATCCCCTTCTCCAACATCATCCTCCTTATCAAGGAGCTAGTTGTGTCTCTGTTCATCCTTGTCTTCATCATCAACATCATCTTCCTCTTCCTTTGAGAATAGAAATTACATATGAACATATATACATACAAACATAAGAATTAGGAGCAGGAGTAATCCATTTGGACCCTCAGGCCTGCTCCACCATTTGCTAAGAAATTAAGAATGGATGAATGCAAAACCACAAGAATAAAGAATGCCATGGGAATAAGGAGCAGAGAAGAGCAGAAGCTTAATATGGTATCCGGACTATTAAGCCCATCCTTCCAAAGAGACTTTATAATCTATCCTCATCTGAACGCTGTTCTTTAATCTCTTGAAAAAATGTTGCAGATGATTATTTTCTATTTTTCCAAGGATTATCATGAGCCATTATCATTAAGTGATTCCTTCACCCTTACATTCCACCTGTAAACTCTGGCCCTGCTGCCTTCCACAGACATAGTCCCTTTCCCCATACCACCTATCCCAGGAACACAGGGTTTAATATATTGTTACAGATAAATACTGAAAATGTAGAGTTGTAATGCATTAGTCTTCTGTGATTTTCGAAACACAGCAATGATAATAAACTCTGAACGACTGACTTTGTGTTGCTGGTAATATCCAAAATACGATGATGCTCACTTATCCCAGTAATGTTGAAGAACAGTAAAACAAAATACATCTGTCAAAGTATTAATTCAGGGAAGTGGAATGTTTCAAACGAATCCATAAAAATAATAAATCATTTAACAGTGTTCAAAGTGCACAATGTCTTCATTTCTTAAAAAAAACACTGTAGCTTCAGTTAATTTTGTATACTTCATCCATCAAATTTTTGAATACACATTGCCTGTAAGACACTGCTTCACACTCCAATACATTTGTTCATATTGTTCAAACGTTCATATTTGTATGACAATGCAAAAGCAAGCCCTATGATTCATACTGGTGTAGTAATTGAGCCACTATAACAAATAGGTTACGGTCAGCAGTATATTGTCACTCTTTTCATTTGTTCATGGAAGCCGGTATTACCAGAAAGGCCAGCATTTATTGCCTATCCTTAATTGTCTTTGAGAAGGTGGTGGTGAGCTGCCTACTTGAACTGCTGCAGTCCATGTGGTGAAGATACGTCCACAGTGCTGCAAGGGAGGGAGTTCCAAGAATTTGACTTAGCAATGTTGAAGGAACAGTGGTATATTTCCAGATCAGGAAATTGTATGATAATATAGGTGTGCTTGCAGGTGCTGGTGTTCCCATGCGCTCGCAACTCTTGTCATTCTATGTGGTAAAATTCATGTGTTTGGAAGGTGTTGTCAAAGAAGGATTGGTGACTTGCTGCAGTGCACCATATAAATGGAACCACAGAGTCAAAATCTGCCAGTAGTGGAGGGAGTAAATGTTTAAGGTCGTGGATGGGGTGGTGCTCAAGCTGGCTGCTTTGTCCTGGATGGTGTGAAGCTTCTTGAGTGTTGTTGGAGCTGCACTCATCCAGGCCAGTGGAGATTATTCTATCACACTTGTGACTGGTGTCTTGTCGTTGGTGGACAGGCTTTGTGGACTCAGAATCAGGGGCCGGGAGAGGGTGGTGCAGATGGTGCCAAACACCAGGGGCTGGGGGGAACTGGGAGTTGGTGTTTTAAATGGAGCTCTCAAGTCATTCACACTGAGCAGCCAGAGCTCCAGATCTGAAAGACCGGTAAAAAGGATTGGAACCGTCAGGCTGAGAATACCGATTTTTTTAAAGCTGGTCTTTCAGGTCAGTTTCACTGAGTTGCTGCACTGCTGTTTCCAATCTTATGGTAAATTTGTTCCTTTTTTTATGAAAAGCCCACCAGGAAAACACAAAGCTGCCTGAAGTTGAGAAGCAGCGACTCAACAACTGATCTCAGTTGGCAAATGGTAAACGAAACCCCTGTAATTTTAGAATCAATTGGATGCTGTGTCTCTGTGTCGGGGTGTGTGAGGTTGGCAGGTGGGGAGGAGGTTGGGGAATTGGAGGGAGGTTGTAGGAGGATAGGGGGTGGGAGTAGGTTAGGCGGTAGGGGGAGGTTAGGAACTATGGAGGGGGCGGGGGAAGTTTGGGGTGGGATGGGGGTGGTTGTTGGGGGAGGAAGTTGGCTGGGAAAGTTCGAGGGGGTGGGGGGAGTTGGAAGTGTTAGGGAGGTGGTGGGGAGGTTGGGGATTGGGGGAGTTTTGGGTTTGGGGAGGTTTGTGGGAAGGGAGGGGGAGTGGGGATAGACAAGGGGGATTGGAGGTGGGGTTGAGGGTGGAAGTCACTTTTAAGGTCTAGTACCACAAACTTAAATTCTATACACTTCTCAAAATTCTCTTTTGAATTTAACCCAGCATAAAAAGCAGTCTAAATGTTTACTGTGCCCTAAAGTAGACAAAATCCTGATGACATGCTGTGCTGATGTACCAGAGGCTTGAGAATCATGAGGCTCATCAAATTAAATACAAGAAACTAAAAACCAGGAGTGATGGAAAACAGAGGGCTGACTCACTATGACCAGTTTTATTACTCTTGCAAAGTCTGGGAATGAAATCTCTATTTGTCACTAAGAGATTGCGTAAAGAAAGGTTTGACAAATCTCTACTCCATCCAAGGTTCAACCTACATTGCACCATCCTGTTTAAATTCTAGCAGGAGGTGGTCATACTGTGGGACTAAAATTTCCCTGGATTGAGGAATCCTGATCATCCACTGTAACTTTGGCAAAAAAATCCATTGAAACTCTACAGAAACCGCAGGAAAGGCTTTTACCATAAAGGGTCTTTATAAAAACCCAATCCTATGACTTAAATGCTTCTAGAAATGGTTTCTCTCAGAATTTTGCTGTCACAGTCTCTTTTTTTTGCTGTTGAAGTTTCTTATTTATTAATTACACCTTTCTACTTACTTTGTCTGTTTCTCTCACACCTCAAACAATGATTAGAATTTCTTTTTAATATGATTTGCACATTTATTTAGTACAAATATAATGCAACTTCATATGGAGCCTATGGATAGGTTGTAAATGCACAGTGTACAACCCAATTGTAAGACAATGGGTTGACACCAGAGAAGTCAGAATTGTATTGGCTACAGAGTTGAATTGTTTTGTAAATTTTGTGGTTTATTTATAGCCGCTTCCCTAACATCAGTTGATTGTTCTACGGTTAATTATCCTTAAGAGACTCAGTATTGGGCCTCCAATTTTGCTATTGCTACAGTCACTCTGCCTACTATATGCAGGTGTAATGAGAGAAAGGCAAAAGCTACATTTATACACCACCATTCCAGATGTCCCAAATTGCTTTACGGCCAATTAAGTGCTTTTGAATTGTAGTACCTTTTATAATGTAGACAATGTTCTCAAATGGTGGAGCAGGCTTGAGAGGCCAAATGGCCTACTTCTGGTCCTAATACATATGTTCATGTCATTCTAGATAGATGAGATGAACTGGGCTAGATGGCCTTTGTCATCTATAATTATCTTTTGAACAGAGGATGGAATTATGGCTGGCGTTTTGTTTATTTTGATGCTAATTAATGTTTATTGTGAGCAGGCTTTGTGGAGTGAAAATGCCAGAACAAAAGTGCATAATGGGCTCATAGTAAATCAGTAACCTGTTTTACACTGGACATGATTCTCAAGAGTCCATTCCATTGAACTCAATCTTGTCCTTTTGTCTACTTATCTATTATCCCACTTTATCTTGGTGCTTTTTATCAGTTTTTTTTAGGTATTAAAATATTGTGATAATGTTCTTTTGCATAGTAGATACTGAAAATATATTGTACTGAGAAGCAGCAATCAGCAGAGTCTTCAGACTTGCTGATCAAGAGAACATTGATACAATTGTGAACCGATAAGTTGTTGTCCTCTGGCCTCTTATAGGTTGTGTTGCATAAAGCCACCTGAGAGCTCCAATGCTTCTCACTGACAGTGAAGACCTATGTTGTTCAATCATTCCACTTTGTTGCTCAGGAGTCATTTGATCTTTCTACCCTGTGAGATTACTGATAAAATAGAATCAAATTTCACCCTTTATGAAATAATTATATTGAGTAATATCATGTGCCCAACAGGAAAAAGTCTTCTTCTACTCCTACAGAATGGAAAAGGTCTTGTGTTTATCTGGGTTGCAAGTATTGAATCTTTCCTCCAAATATGAATTTACTGGCAGTGTGCCCATGTGGTGCAATGTGCGGAACATGTGAATGAGGGCTGAGGCAGTTACCGAGATCAGTGGTATTGCCTGCACAGTGTTATAAATAACTAATGGTATATATTGCACAATATTGTTAAAGTAAAATTTCTATTCTGGTTTGCTTAATTGTCACATCATCTATATGGCACACACAAACTAACATTGTATAACATCATTGCTGCTCTTAATATTAATGACTCATGCTGCATATATACCGGATGCTATTTGTAACCAAATGCCAACAATGGGTGTTATCAATTTACTAGGACCTTTCTGTGACTGTTTGGTGAATTGATTGGTGAATATTGAAAGAGGAAAAATATTATGCATGATTGAAGAGAAGGGTTAAGGTAGGGACCCGGCGTTGGGGGTGCTGGTGGAATTAAGGACCCAGTAACATAAGCACCAGGGCCCATGATTTCTCTCCCTGGCCCTGGTCAGGATGTGAGGTACTCATCCAAAATTCCCAGCCTCTGACCTCCTCTTGTAGCCACAGTATTTATATGACTGGTCCAGTTAAGTTTTTGGCCAATAGTGACTGCAAGGATATTACAGGTGATGGATTCGTTGATGTCAATGTAGTTGAATGTCACCGGAAGGTGGTTAGATTCTCTCTTGCTGGTGATAGTCATTACTTGAAAGTTGTGTGGTGCATTTGTTCCTTTCCACATATCAGCCCAAGCCTGACTGCTGTCCTAGTCTTGCTGCATGTAGGCCAGGACTGCTTCAAATTTGAAAAGTTGTGAATGGAACTGAACACTGTGTAATTATTAGCGAACATTCCCACATCTGATCTTATGATGGAGGAAAGATCATTGCTTAAACAGCTGAAAGTATTCAGGCCTAGGAGACTATCCTGAGGAACTCTAGCAGTGAGTCCTGGGGCTGAGATGTTTGGCCTCCAACAACCACAACCATCATCACCGACCAGTGGAGGGATTTCCCCTCATTTCCATTGATTTCAGTTTTATTAGGCGTCCTTAATGCTTAACTCAGTCAAATGCTGCCTTAATGTCAAGGACAGTCACTCTCACGTCATATCTGGAATTCAGCTCTTTTGTCCATGTTTGCATCAAGGCTGTAATGAGGTCTGGAGTTGAGTGGTCCTGGTGGAACTCAAACTGAGCACATTTGAACAGATTATTGATATGTAAATGCCACTTGATAGTGCTGTCGTCAACACCTTGCATCACTTTGCTGATGATTGAGAGTAGACTGATGGGGGAGTAATTGGTCAGTTTGTATTTGTCCAACTTCTTGGGGAAAATATATATTTGCGCAGTTAACTGCTTTCTCAGGTTGATGCAAGTCTTGTAGATGTATCAGAATAGCTTGGCTAGAGGCACAACTAGTTTTGTGGCACTACAGCTGGAACGTTGTTGAGACCCATAGACTTTGCTGCATTTACTGCAGTCAGCTGTTTCTTGATGTTACTTGGATTACAATAGCTAAAAGTTGGTTCCTCTGATGGTTGGGAGCTGAGCAGGAGGCCAAGATGGATCATCCATTCTGCACTTCTGGCCTCATTTTTGCACTCTTGCCCACTTAAACAACTAACAGGAAGATGGAATGGCAGAGTGAGGGATGTTGTGTTATAAGGTTACAAATTGAGGTGAAATACAATTCTGTTGCCACTGATGATGTACAATGCTTCGTAAATTCCAGTTTTGGGCTCCGAGACCTGTTTTGAATTCATTCCATTTAGCACGGTGTTAGTGCCATAGAATATCTTGGATGGTGTGCTCGATGTGAAGATGGGTCTTTGTCTCCACAAGGACTGTACAGTGGCGACTACTACCAATACTAAAATGGACAAATGCATCTGCAACAGGTAGGTTGATGAGGACAAGGTCAAGTAGGTTTGTCCTTCATGTTGTTTCTCCCACCACCTGCCCATGTCCAGGCTCCTAAATATGTCTGTCAGTCTCAGCCAGCTCAGTCAGTAGCAGTGCTACTGAGCTACTCTAGGTGATGGATTTTGAAATCCCCATCTACAGTAAATTCTGCGCCCTTGCTTCTCTCAGTGCTTCTTCCAAGTGGTGTTAAACAAGGAGAAACGCTGATTCTTCACCTGAGGAAGAGTGCTAGATAGCAATCAGCAAAATGTTTCCTTGCCCAGGCTTGTCCTGATGCCATGAGACTTCACAGTATCATGGGCCAATATTGAGGACTCTCAGGCCACTCCCTCCTCATTATATAACCCTGTACCACCAAACCTGCATCACTTAGGGCAGGAAAATCAGTAATGATTACCACTATATTATAGAATATCCAAGATATTCTATGGCACTAACACTGTGCCAAATGGAATGAATTCAAAACAGGTCTCAGAGCGCAAAACTGGACATTTACGAAGCATTGCACACCATCAGTGGCAACAGAATTGTATTTCACCTCAATGTGTAACCTTATAACACAACATCCCTCACTCTACCATTCCATCTTCCTGTTAATTGTTTAACTGGGCATGAGTGCAAAAATGAGGCCAGTGGGTCGGATTCATCCACCTGATCTTCCACTTTTCAGCTCATTAATTATGTATCAGCCAGGAGCTAGTTGAATGGTGGAGCGGGCAAGGATTTGTCCACCCTGCTGTTACCTCATGGGGTCAAAGGTCCTGGAGCCATTTTTAAATGGCACCCGCACAGAAATTCACTCACTGCAAGCCAGGTTTGTTTTTCGTTCTGGATCTCAATGGCACGCAAAAAAACCAAATCCTCCATTCCCCAGTTCTGCGAGGCCTCCTTGGGGATTCTCCTTCAGGCCGTCCATGAAAGGCAGAGATCATCTTTCCCCAGGATGGGAGAAGGAGGTCCTCTGACCTAACTACACCAACCTGGGAGGAGGTATCCAGGGAGGTCAGCGCTCATGGGTTACAAAAAAGGGCCACACTGCAGTGCAGGAAAGGGATGAATGATTAGGGTAAGATGCCAGGGTAAGTGAAACTTCTACTCACTTCGAACTTACACTCTCATAATGGCATCAGGCAGTCTAGCGGATGTCAAACACTACAAGCAGATGGAACATCAACACTGTATGCCTGCCAGCCACTTTAACATCACCATCTCACGTAAATTCCTGCACAAGCTGAGTTTTAATCCCTTGTTGGGGAGGGCTCAGCAGATACAACAGGCAGGCAGGCATGCTTGTGAACTGCTCTTCCATCCATAGTGTTCACAGTCAATCCATCTGCCTTTATACGGGACAAGATCACCCACAACAGGAGGGAGAGAGTGAAGACTGGAGGGGGGAACCTCAGAGTTGAGGACACTCTCCACCTATGAGGAATAAGCGGCCGAGCTCACTGGAGAGGACAGAGATCATTCCTGTGCAGAAAGTGAGGCCAGCTTCATCCAACAAGCCAGTGAAGGTCCAAGCAGTATATATCAGCCTCTTGCAAACAATGATTGTGAGCGACCTTTGGGCAGGATTTTCCCCCCTTAGAGGGGGAAGCTGATGGGCAGGCGCTCACAGGCGCGCTTCCGATCGGCGCTCCTGATCAGGGGCGTGGCACCATTTTACGTGGACAGGCCAATTAAGGCCCGCCCAGCCTGATGTCCACACAGAAGCGCTATGCAGTCCCTGTGCGGGGTGGGAGGGAGAAGGGGGGTGGAAATCCCAAAACCGAGAGTGCGCTCTTTCGCACATGTGCATGAAAGAGCGCATTCATCTCCCTGAGGCTAAGTGCTGTCATATGAGTTGGGACATGTCCATAATTTTTACAAAAGCTTTATTAAAGTTTTTAAAAACCTACATGAAACCTCATCCCGTCCGTGGATGGGGTTTCATGCCCTTTCTAATTCTTGCCAGGGCTCCTGGTCTGTCCGCCAACCTTAAGGTTGGACGGGCACATTCATTAATTAGTTTAATTACTCTGTCAATGGCCTCAATTGGCCATTGACAGGCCGGCAGGCACACAGCTGATTTTGCTGCACCCCTGCCTACCGGAAAATTTAAATGGGGCGCGGTGACATCGGGAGATCCGCTGAACGTCACCGCGCGTCATTTTACGTGTCAGTGAGCAGGCCCCGCCCCCTGCTCGCCAACGGGAAAATCCTGCCTATAATGTTGAAGCCTGCCTAGTCAATCATTAATTATCTCTTCTCTCTATTCCAGGTAGCAGTAATAAAAGGCGAAGGCCATTTTCAAGCAAGCGTCTCAGACCCAGCCCCCAGACGAGCTCAAATGCTGAACACCCATCTGATTAAGATCTGTTACTGCACCCTCCACCAGCACAGATACACACACTTCAGTGGGACTTAGTTCTATAGCAGGCTCGGGTTCACAATCTGGTGATCACCCCACCAACACAGGTCCACAGCAGGCTGAAGCAGTGATAGCCGAGGTGTCTGACACTCGGAGGGCTCTGGGGACCAGGCCCCTGCGGAGACCAAGTCCAATGACAAGCCTCTGGTAGAAATGTTGGAGATGCAGAGACAGGCAGGAGAACATCAAAATTGTCAGAGGCTGTCGCCAGCCTGAAACAAAGAATGAGGAGTCTGTTCACGTTCTGCCCGATGTTGTGGCCCCGGCATGCAAGCTGCAGTCGTCAGGTCTGCTACACACAGGGTTAATGTGAGACGACCCACACAATGATGTTAAAAGACATATGACCCAGAGCCAGGGTCAGTCTAGAGATGGACAGAGAGCTGTAACGACCAAGGA
Organism: Carcharodon carcharias; assembly: GCF_017639515.1. Classification (NCBI taxonomy): domain Eukaryota; kingdom Metazoa; phylum Chordata; class Chondrichthyes; order Lamniformes; family Lamnidae; genus Carcharodon; species Carcharodon carcharias. The sequence goes on along the minus strand of NC_054472.1, from coordinate 60,732,802 downwards.
TGGAGTCATCACCATACCTGTACCCTCTACTGTATATCTGTATATAGTTATGAGTTGTTAATAAAGACTTGCTGTTAATATACTCAAGACAACGAGGTCTACTTCCTAGTGTCCGAAGCAGGATTCTTCACAAGTGCATTGAAGTCTCCATGGGGAGGGTGGTGGCCATCTTGGAGACCTTGGTTCAGCAGTTTCTGTCGGACTTGCCCTCAGGCCTGCACATCATCATTATAGCCATGGGTGCGTTCCATCAGTGACTAGGTGAGAGGGGGATGGGGCACCTTGACCCCCACCCCCCCCCCGCAGGCGCCACTTCTCAAGATGACAGGGCAGGACACTAGGGCACCCAAAGGGAGGAGAAGCGCCGGCCAGATACCCTGGGAATAACAATCCAGGACACTCCAAGGGTGTCCTGCTGCTCCAAATCCTCTCTGCCAGGGCCCTTATCAATTCCAGCAAGTCAGACCGAGGAGCGGGCACCTGCCCCAGAGCAGGATACCCTTAGCAGGCCAGGGTCCCCACACCTCTGGCCCCAGAGGATGCCCGCCAAAGTTATCTCAGAGAACAGGGCATAGCTGCCAGTAGGCTGCCTCCACCTCTGCTATGGATGTTGGGACTGCACCAAGATAGGGTTAGAAAAATTAAGAAGTTTTGTAACCAAAGCTCGCATTTATCCTTCTCCAAGTCTCAGGTATTCAATGGCTAATCGATGTGATGTAAGGTCCTGCATTCAGTCAAGGGTCCAAAATGTACCTCCCTCAATTAACTCCTACCTGGACCCTCAGTTCCATTAACTCGCACTCAATCTCATCAGTGATTAGCCTTTATTTTCACATCTGCAACATTAACAATGACACATACCTGGACAATACATATGTGACCCTTGGATCTTAGGCAGCCATTGTTTGGCCTCAGGAGAATTGCTCATCAAGGTTAATGATTATCCTGATGCTGTTGCACTGAAGTCTGTAGTTTGTGGATGTACCAAGTATTTGCTGATGCCAACGTTTGAAAGTTTTTTCCCAAGTGAACTTTGCAATGGCACTCATTTAATGACTGTGGGTTCTTGGGAAAAGTAGTATTCATCGTCGATCACCATAGCCTTCAATTCATCCCTACAGCATGCTTTTGTCTCTGTGTTTATTTCTTTCTTAGTGCTCACTCTCCCCAGGTTGAGCGATGGAAGTTGGTTCCACTTGGTGACATTAGAAATGTCTGCTAGACAGGAATGAGTGTGTGATGTCAGAGGCATGCCATCATCTTGATGAAGCCATCTACATACCTGTGAGGATCTTACTTTGCTCCTGAACGGCTGCCTATTGGTGCTTTACAGAATCCTTCTGTGCAGACACATTATGCAACTCAATATGGAATTCATTACATGACTGTGCACTCATTAACGTAGGGTAGTTAGAAAGGATTGGTTTGTGAGATGTACAATGTTGAGGACTATAATGATGTGAAAGTGATGCTTTGGCACATCACCTGAGTGCTCAACAGGTCCTATGAAGGGAAGAATTGTCATTGACAGCCGTGTCAATCCTGACTGGGCCACGTTTCTACCTAATGCCAAGGCAGTGCAGGGCTTAGGCTTGGCAAACTTCTGACAAATGCAGGGTCATGAGTGTTTGTAAAAAATCAAATGATGGTCCTGCTGAGCCACTCTCTGGGAGGACAATGTGAACATAACTGGCAGCTTTCGGTGCATGTTGTCGAGTAACATGTCACTGCGCCTTGATGTTCGAAGGCATATTGGAACTCAGTGGAAGATGAGGCCTCTGCATTATTCATCCATAAAAGCTGGTGTTTGGAGAGATGGTGCTGTCTGGATGTAGCTCCCTCTTGAGAAGGTCAAGCGCTAACCATTGACAAATTGACAAACGTTTTTCCTGTTAGTGCCACCTTGCTAAGCTGCTGTCACACTGGCATGAGTGCATCAATGTGTGCAATGGCATTTCAGCTGCTTGAAGGCTGACATGTCTACTGACTTGTTGACACCATGGATGAAAGGTCTGCAGCATATGTAGCTGCTTAAGCAGATGTGCTAATGGAATGCTAATCACATTCCACAGTTGCCACATGTTCCCTAGGCTACTGTGCCTTCCAAGGATGACCCCATTGTTAGAGTTGAAGGTGACTTATACTGCTTCCGTGATAACTGTGGGATTGATGACCTTTCCTGATATATTGACATTAAGATTTGGTTGTGTCCCCTGCATCAAAGCCTGAAGAGAACATTGATCATGAAAATTTGTTTTCGCCTTATTCCTTTTGAAATCTTCTAGCAATGAGGTTGTCATGGGCACACTACCACATCGTGCCCATGCAGTGGCATCTTCATGTGGCTCATCTGAACCTTCACCCTCTTCAGATTCATCCCTTTCTAAGTCTTCTTCTTCTGAAGAAACATCTAGCTTCTCCATGTCTCCCTCTGGCAACACATCCCCCCTTTGCAGCGCAATGTTGTGCAGGGCACAGCAAACAACAATGATGAGTGAGTATCGGAAAGCCTCTCCTGACTGGTCAAAACATCAGAAATGCATCCTTAAGAGGCCAACAGTATGCTCTTTTAAGGACCTTGTGGCAGCAGATCCACTCTGTGGCTGATGAACAGGCATCATTAGCCATGTCTTCTGGGGGGGGGCTAACCCTTTTCACCAAGGAGCCAACTCTCTAAGCGCTGACATATCTCTGACATCGGCGAGTGACTCAAAATGTACGAGTCTTGTGAACTCCCTAGCACAAACATGTTGGATCTGCTTTTTGTGATTACAAATGAGCTGGAGGTTCAGAGAGTAAAATCCTTTTCTTTAATGATCTCAGAGGCTGCTGCCAGGGAGCTTTCGAGGCCACATGTGTGCAGTTGGTGACACCCTGCCCTTGAGGGAATCCTGAAATCACAGCAAATCCCACAGCTCTGGCAGCTGGGCTTGCATCATCCATGCGAAATTGCACGTAATGGTGAGCTTTACTGCAAAGAGCATATGACACCTCCCTTAAGCATTTGTGTGTCACCAATTGTAAGATTCTGCAAAGATCCCTAGTGGACCCCTGGAAGGACCCACTGGCAAAAAGGTTTGGTGCAGCAGTAATCTTCAGAGCAACTGACCCTCCAAATCCATGTGCATGAGCTCCTCATAGACAATGTTGCAAGAATGAGCTACCACATCCCTAGACAAGTGAAGGTGCCTGCAGCACTGTCTTTCACTCATCTCCATGAACTCCATCTACTGCAGACTCTTGGTCGTGCCAAACATCTTAATGAATTCGGCCGCTCATCATCAGCATCTGGGATTTCCGGGGACCCCACTGTCTCTTGATCCTTAGGGCAATGGTCTTCCCTGAGCTGTGCTAATCGGCAACAGGCCCTTCCTCTCCTCAGTCTAACCATGGCTATCAACAAGGCAGCATTGCCTGCAGCCTGCATTCTCCATTCCTCCTTGTGTAAGTGAACAGATAAAATTGACGGATCAATGGTAGTTCCCCTTGAATGGCCTCCCTCCACATACAAGGCAAGAATGCAGTCTCGAGCCCATGACTTGCCCTCAGTCTGTACATGGCATACCAAGGCCATCATGTGCAGGATGATATCATGCTGGAGGACGAGGTGGCTGAACTTTCCCCTCAGACGTGACTGCACATTCACAACAAGGTTTTAATGAAGGAAAAAAGACCCATGTCCTTTAACTAACAGTCAGACCTGGTTGACCTCCAGTGGCTTTGACAATAATCATCGAAAGCTAATCCTTGCACTTTGCCATGACTGCAAGCATGGAGAGTTCAATGCCACGGCCAGTGCATCTAGTACACGGAGGCTTGTAGAGTCCATGCTGCCTCTAAGCAGCAACCGTGGCCCTGGATTCTTTGACCCTACTTCCATTCTGACATGCCTCTGTAGGACCAATTAAGACCAAATGCACCACAGCACCGAAACTTAATGGTTTCTTACCTGAATGCACAACATTAGTAAAGGAGCCAGCTCATCCATTATGCATTGGACCCTCAAATCTAACACTCAGCTGAGCCATGCTCTCCATGGTTTGAGCAGGACAGTTATAGGGTGCCCCCTTTAGTTGGCTAAAAGTTGCTGTGCTGAACTCCTCCTGCATGCCCAGAGACCCCAACCCAATCGATGTTATTCTAGCTTGTTTTTCAAACGGCGTCATTCTTAGGTGAATGTGAATATGGTGCTGCTGACTTTTGTGAGTGAGACCAGCCTTTAACCTTCCCCTCTCACCCTCCATGCTTCTCCCATCCCCCTCCCTATTCACACCTCCTAATTACCCTCTCCAGCCTCCTGTTACCCTTCACCCCATCATTTTCCATGTGAATATTCCTTTTCTCCCCCCTGAACCCTTCAATGTTGATGTCCCTTGCTCTTTGTCAACCTGACTCCTCTCCTTCTCAAGGCCACATGCAGCCTTAATTTTTGGGACCCATCTCTATGAGACCATTCTATACCACCCCATGAATAAGGTACTGACTTACAGGATCCAGATGCCTCCACTGAATGTTACCCTGCTCTCTGCCTCACAATACCATGACTCGAGCCCCCCAGGACCATATTCCTGAGGTCTCTGACTCTTCCTTGGATAGTCTCATAACTCTTGCCTTTCATGACTCCACTCTGTTCCTTGACCACCCCCTAGTCCTTTCTCTATGTTCCCCCTCACCTCTTGTGTTCCCCCCACCATTTCTGGCCATTTTGCCCCTCTCACCTTCTGTGTTCCCCTCCAGCTTGCCTCTGTCTTTCCCTCCCCTCTCGTGTTTCCGCCTGCTAGTTCTGCCTCTGTCTTCTCCCTCCCCTCTCGTGTTCCACACCCCATCCTCCCGTAGTCGTGCCTCCATCTCCCCCCCTCCCCACCAGTCTTGCCTCCTGTTCTCAGCCTTGGCACACCTTGACTCAAGAAGCTTGACAACCTCCAGGACAAGGTATCCACTTGATTGGCACCACATCCACAAACATTCACTCCCTCCACCATCGACTCACAGTAGCAGCAGTATGTACCATCTACATGATGCACTACAGGAATTCACCAAGGCTTCTTAGACAGCACCTTCCAAACCCACGACCACCACCATGTAGAAGGACAAGGCCAACAGATAGATGGGAACATCACCAGCTGGAAGATCCCCTCCACGTGACTCACCATCCTGACTTGGAAATATATCGCTGTTCCTTCACTGTTACTGGGTCAAAATCCTGGAACTCCCTTCCTAACAGCACTGTGGTTATGCCTACACCACATGGACTGCTGCAGTTCAAGAAGGCAGCTCACCACCACCTTCTCAAGGGCAACTAGGGATGGGCAATAAATGCTGGCGCTGCCAGCGAAGCCCACATCTTGTGAATGAATAATAAAAAATGGCACTCAATGTTTCACAGTTACGTTCTTAAAGGAAGGCAAAAACAGTGTCTGCTGACCTCCAAGTTGTGAGTGAACTGAAACTCGGCAGGTGCGCGCCGCTTATATACAGTCATGAAACAGACCATTCTAATTATCCACTGGTGGAGTGCTTAATTTAGAGGGGAACATAATTCCAGCAAGCTGGCCTTTTAATGAGTATTCATGAGATGCAAATAAATGCAAATGTGGTTCCCAACACAGATCAGCAGGAAACTCGACCAGCCTTTAACCCACCATCAGAGTCGGGAGAATAAAATCCCAAACTAATTTCCCACCGGCAGGAAAGTGACATTTCCCATCATGCCAAATTTATTCTCCCCACACGGCACAATTCCCACCGCTGGCAGGAGCGGAAAATTCCACCCTTAATCTTGAGGCAATTAAACATGAAGAAAACATGAAACGCCATTTACATATCAGTAAAGAGCTTATTTCTATCCGTCTTCTCATTATCAGCTTCGAACCATATTCACATTCTTCTCAGCAAGATCTTGGATAATGAAACACACCATATCAAATGAAACAAAGAAATATTTTGCCATGTAAAACATTTAAAAGCATGACACTAACTTTCAATAGCCTAATCTTGGGGATGAACCGTCCCCTCTTAATGATGCAGAGTAGAGAATGGGACATTATATTTGACATTAATTCCAACAATTCCAAAATGGAATGCTATCCCCTCTCTGTTAATCAATAACAACTTTCAAACAATTACTGTTTAAAATGCAGTGAACATTAGGGTAGCAATGCAACTGCTTACACAAGTCAATGAGGCTTTCTTTGTCCTTTGTTTCACAGGAGTACAGCGGAGCACACATACAAACATTGTAAATCATGTTAAAAGCTCCCAGGGTTTGTGTTATTTACTTGGGTATGGTGCTACTTTATATCAGCTTTGGAAGGTTTGCCTAACTGAATTAGTGGTAAATGTACTGTTGTATAATCAAAATTTTTACCTCTATTGAACATGTATTAGTAAATAATAGCATTTCACAAGGAAAGTTCTAAATTAGTGGATTGTGGCTACATTCATACTAAATCATTGAAAGCACTTGAACATCAAAAGTAGAATGTATTCTAAATCTGAAACAAGTTTGTCCATTTGAAAAACACGGCATAGAATTTACCTTAAAACATAGTGGCTGATGTCATTTGACATTGCATTGGTTAAAATAATGGTATTAGCAGGTTCTTTACCACTCAGCTTCAGGACACTGTACTTAGGGAATATTTATTCATGGAACAGCAGAGATAGCATGTCCCTTTATATATCTGCAGTGGTGTTCTATGAAAATCTGCCAGGTTACACAATGATGTAGCACAGAAGGAAGTTCCAGTAATACTGGCAAACTGGTAGCCCAGTAGGAAGTGCCAGCAAGCTAGAATGAGGATCATCTGACATCAATAATCAACTGAAAGTATGCACCCCCTTTCTGATGTGTGTGTGTGTGTGTGTGTGTGTGTGCACAGCTGGGTGAGGTTGTCACACAAAGAGGCAAAGTCCTGGGCTGGACTGTCATATTGAGAGGCTACTGCGGTCCACCTGGTGCAATTGAAAGCAAGAAGAAGTTTATTATTTTTAGATCAGAGGCATCTGATCCCAATAAGGGGTTATACGGGGAAATGATGGTGTAGTGGTATTGTCACTGGACTAGTAATCCAGAAGCCCAGGGTAATGCTTTGAGGACTGGGGTTCAAATCCTGCCGCAGCAGATGGTGGAATTTGAATTCAATTTAAAATCTGGAATTAAAAGTCTAGTGATGAAACCATTGTCGATTGTTGCAAAAATGCATCTGGTTCACTAATCTGCCATCCTTACCTGGCCTGGCCTATATGTGACTCCAGACTGCTATAAAGCCATAAAAAAGGAACGAAACCCACCGGACCACCCAGAAACAACAATGGCCATCTCAGCTCTGTTAACCCTGCAAAGTCCTCCTTACTAACAGCTGTGGGCTAGCGCCAAAATTAGGAGAGCTGTCTCACAGGCTAGCCAAGCAACAGCCTGACAAAGTTATCGTCCCAGACATCACCATTCCTAGGGATGCCTTGTCCCACCAGCAGGACAGACCCAGCAGAGTGGTGGCACAGTGGCATACAGTCAGGAGGGAGTTGCCTGGGAGCCCTCAACATCAATTCCAGACCAAATGAAGTCTCATGGCATCATGCCAAACATGGGCAAGAAAGCCTTCTGCTGTTTATCACGTACTGATGAATCAGTGCTCCTCCATGTTGAATGCCACTTGAAGGAGGCACTGAGGTTGGCAAGGGTGCAGAATGTACTCTGGGTGCAGGACTTCAATGTCCATCAGCAAGAGTGGCTCGGGAGTACAACTGCTGGCTGAGTCCTAAGGACATAGATGCAACTATGGGCAAATCCATCTATCCACGACAATCTCAATAGGAGTGACCAGCACAGTCGTTATGGAGACGAAGACCCACCTTCATATTGAGGTACCCTCCATTGTGTTGTGTGGCATTACCACTGTGCTAAATGGGATAGGTTTCAAACAGATCTAGCAACTCAAGACTGTCCATGAGGCGCTGTGGGCCATCAGCAGCAGCAGAAGTGCACCCAAAAACAATCTGTAACCTTATGGCCTGGCATATCCCTCACTCTACCATTACCATCAAGCCAGGGAGGGATCAACCCTGGTTCAATGAGGAGTGCAGGAGGGCATGCCAGGAGCAGCACCAGGCATACCTAAAAATGAGATGTCTACCTGCTGTCTACAACACAGGACTACTTGCATGCCAAACAGCATAAGCAGCAAGTGATAGACAGAACCAAGTGAACCCACAACCAACGGATCAGATCTAAGCTCTGCAGTCCTGCCACACCCAGTCTTAAATTGTGGTGGACAATTAAACAACTCACTGGAGGAGGAGGCTGCAAAAATATCCTCATCCTCAATGATGGAGGAGCCTAGCATATCAGTGCAAAAGATAAGGCTGAAGAATTTGCTACAATCTTCAGCCAGAAGTGCTGAGTGGATGATCCATCTTGACCTCCTCTGGAGGTCCCCAACATCACAGATGCCTGCCTTCAGCCAATTCGATCCATCCACGTGCTATCAAGAAACGGCTGAAGGCACTGGACACTGCAAAGGCTATGGGCCCTGACAATGTTCTGGCAATAGTATTAAAGACTTGTGCTCCAGAACTTGCCATGCCCCTAGCCAGCCTGTTCCAGTACAGATACAACACTGGCATCTACCCGGCTATGTGGAAATTACCCAGGTTATGTCCTGTACACAACCAGCAGGACAAATCCAACCTGGCCAATTACAGACCCATTGGTCCACTCTCAATCATCAGCAAAGTAATAGAAGGAGTCATCAACAGTGCCATCAAGCAGCACTTGTTTGGCAATAACCTGCTCACTGACGCCCAGTTTGGGTTCTGCCAGGACAACTCAGTTCCTGGCCTCATTACAGCCTTGGTTCAGGCATGGACAAAAGAGCTGAACTTCTGAGGTGAGGTGAGTGACTGCCCTTGAGTTCAAGGCAACATTTGACAGAGTGTAGCATCAAGGAGCCCTAGTAAAACTGGAGTCAATGGGAATCAGGGGAAAAACTCCACTGGTTGGAGCATACCTAGTACAAAGGAAGATGGTTGTGGTTGTTGGAGGTCAGTCATCTCAGCTCCAAGACATCATTGCAGAAGACCCTCAGGGTAATGTCCTAGGCTCAACCATCTTCAGCTGCTTCATCAATGACCTTCCTTCCATCATAATGTCAAAAGTGGGGATGTTTGCTGATGATTGCACAATGTTCAGCACCATTTGCGACTCCTCAGATGCTGAAGCAGTCCATTTCCAAATGCAGCAAGACCTGGACAATATCCAGGCTTGGGCTGACAAGTGACAAGTAACATTCGCACCAAACAAGTGCCAGGCAATTACCATCTCCAACAAGAGCGAATCCAACCATCGCCCCTTGATGTCCAATGGCATTACCATCACTAAATCCCCCACTATCAACATCCTGGGTGTTACCATTGAACTGGACCAACCATATAAATACTGTGGCCACAAGAGCAGGTCAGACACTAGGAATCGTGTGACGTGTAACCCACCTCCTGACTCCCCAAAGCCTGTCCACCATCTACAAGGCATAAGTCAGGAGTGTGATGGAATACTCCCCACTTGCCTTGAGTGCAGCTCCCACAACACTCAAGAAGCTTGACACCATCCAGGACATTCATCAAGGATCCTTCGACAGCACCTTTCAAACCCATGGCTGCTACCATCTAGAAGGACAGATAGATGGGAACACCACCACCTGGACATTCCCCAAGTCACTCACCATCCTGACTTGGAAATATATCACCATTCCTTCACTGTCACTGGGTCAAAATCCTGGAACTCCCTTCCTAACAGAGCTGTGGGTGTACCTACAGCACAGGGGCTGCAGCGGTTCAAGAAGGCAGCTCACCACCACCTTTGAAAGGGCAACTAGGGATGGGCAATAAATGCTGGTCCAGCCAGCGAAGCCCACATTCCGTGAATGAATAAAAATAAATAAATAAATCTATCTGCCATAGCTTTTGACTCTGCTCCTACTTTCTTACCTGGAAATGATCTGATGTTTTCTCACCTGACCTGCCGTCTTAGACCAGGTGAGAACCATCTAGCGTAGCAGGTTCCCGAGTCCTTCTGTCAAGGGAGAGAGTCGGAGGCAAGGAAGCTATGCCCCCTTTTTTACAACAGTCCTGCCTTAAAGTAGATTAAAGGTCCAGCCACTTTGGGAAGCCAGGGAGAAAATAAGTTGAAGGTAAATGGATAGTATCAGGGGGTGGAAGCAGTCAGGTGGTCAGTGGTGGGGGGCGGTGAGTGGGGCGGGCCGAGTGGTCAATGAGAGGGGACTCAGGTGGTCAGTGGGGGAAAGGTCAGGTGGTCGGTGGTGTGGTCAGGTGGTCAATGGGGGATGGTTGGGTGGTCATAGGGAGTTGGTCAGTGCAGGGGGCAGGTGTTGGGGAGTTGGTCATGCGGGGGGTGGGGAAGGTATTTGAGGGGAGGGGAGGGGAGGGCAGTCAGGAGTTCCCGTGGTGGGTCAGGTGGTAATCAGGTGGTTCAGGGGGGAGGGTAGTCAGTGAGGGGTGTAATCCAGGTAGGGGTGGGGAGAGTGGTGGAGTCCCATGGGGTTCAAGGAAGACAGTTGGGGGTTACTATGTTGGATGAGGGGAGTAGTGGGGGTCTTGTTGGGGGGGTGCCAGGGGGGTAGTCGGGGAGGGAGGGTTTAGTGGGGGTTTGGAGGGTAGTCGGGGGTGGTGAGGAGTTAGAGGGTGGGGTAGGTGGGTAATTGGGGATGTCCCATGGGTGGTTGGAGGGTGGGGGGGTCAGTCCTCAAGTTACCCAGAAGTTAGAAGTGGTCTTAATTCTTCTGACTTTTTCTAGGTAACTATTCTTGTAAGAAAGTTGGAACTATCCAAAGTTTGTGATTTGAATCATATTTTTGTGGTTCCCATTGCGGTGCAATTGTCCAACAGTTCTGACTTCCGTGGGCAATCTTTACATGGAGATTGTTATGATGCCTGGAGCTTGGAGTTACAGGCCACCATCTTTTCCTGATCAGAGGGATGCTGCATTGATCAGCATTAAGAGAGATGTGGCAGGTAAATTTAAATTGCCGTTATGTAAGTAAATGTATTATCCTGTCTGGAGGTTGCAAGAATTTCTTCTTGGAGGCAGTAATTAAGCCTTGAAATATCCTCCACCTTTTCCTGGAAGGGTGCCTGCTCTTCTTTCAACCTCCGATCTTACCCATCAGCTCTTCCTGGCACTGGGCAGGTCTATCACCTGTCCTCAAGAATACGAGTTGGGTGGGATTGGGCTGGGGCTGGAGCCAGAGTCCACCAACCACAGCCCTAATCGGGCAGGGTCTGTGTGGCCCGCTATGCTGCTGACTGGGAGCCATGTGCGGAGCTACCGGGGACAGCACGGGCACACGATAACTGCTTATAGTCACTATTTTGCCCTGAGCCTCACAGCTAGGCCGGTTTGTTGCTGCTACTGGTCTCTGACCATCACCGCACCGCCCCCGCTACTGCTGCTTCAACTACTGCTTTTCCTCTGCTGCCACAGCTGCTGCCTCTGTCGCCATGGCTTCCTCCACCATCATGGTTGCTGATTCGATTGCCACCTCCACTGCTGTTGCCACCTCCTCCGCTGCCTCCTCTGCCGCTGTTTTTGCCTCCCTCGCTGCTGTTGCTATCTCTTCCTCTGACGCTATTGCCACCACCACCTCCTCAGCCTTGTCCACCACTGTTGCCGACTCCACCGTTGCCTCCATCACTGTTATCTAGGCCAAACTTTGTTTTACAATGTTCAGCAATGTTTTTAACATTCTGACACTTTCTGTGTCAATTCAACAATCTCATAATTGTGGATCTCCATACTTTCTTCATTCTTTGCATTTTCCTACAAATTTCAGGCTTTTAAAAATCCAAACTTGGCAATACCTATTTTCCAATTTCCCAGTCTTCTATTTTGTTCTTTTCAGCCCTGGTAGGTGCCCTTCAACGTGGGCCTTGGCCCTTCACTTTGAGTTCTCTATTTCCTTTTTTTACCAAAGTGTATGAAAACTAAGGTTTACATCCTTAAAATTCTTACTTCCTTTACAATCAATTGAAGCACCCTTTTGTGAAAAACCATTGGTTGATTGGATACATTAGCAAGAACTCCTATGCACTATGTAAACTAGTATAATCGGGTATGTCCCATAAAGGGTTAACTGTAATGATCTGTTACGTCAGAGAAGGAAGTGACATATACTCATGTGATCTGAGAAAGTCCAAGAGACAGCAGCATGGAAAGAAGCTCATAACTGTAAATGTGTTACAATAAAGTTAGAGTGTTTGCAGCTGGCAGTCTTCAGGAGTTATTGAAACTATTCCAACTCAACAAGACAGTAATATATAAACCATGAGTATTGTGTCATGAAAAAGGATACAAGCCTGGAATCAGCTGTTGGTGCACAATTGAATGGTTAACTGAAGGTTACTCTCAGCTTTTGAGGATTACAGAGAAAGCTGTTCAAAACATTTTTGCACTTCTTTTGTAAAAATGTGGGATGAATATCAAGCCTTTTGAATAAACTGAAGAATCAATAATCTTCATAATCAGCTGTCAACTACAATTAGGAGGCAGTTGAAGGCTTTAAAATGCATTGATGAGGCCAAGTCAGCTGTCAACTCAACAAAATGGCTAAACAATGGGGCAGAGTAAGGGATAACAAGTTTACTTACCAAAAATCCTACTCCAAGGAGCTAGGAAGAGAAGGGACATACTTTACGATATTGATGCCTTTCACTCTTTTCCAAAGTTCTTGTTGCAAAGGAAGGAATGACAAAAATCAAGCAAAATCTGTCAAACATCACAGTACCATACATGACTGACCCACGTACAGGAAGTAGACCAAGCAGAATCCTAGCAGGCTGCCAGTGAAACATTGCAGTCATCCAGCACACCACACTTTCCATTAAAAAATCATTTTAGACAGAATAGTAGGTTGGGTGTTGTACATCTGAAGCAAAGGACAAGCAGAAAGGGACAGCATGGTTCCAACTGCAGCTGACAATATTCAAACACCAGCTAGATGTTGAGTGAGTGAAAATCCTTTCTGTTGTTATTGTTCAGCGGATGCTCATGTGGAGTCTTTATTGCCACATGTGTTGTATCGATGGCACTGTAAACCAAGGGATAGTTAGCCACATAGTGAAGCTAGCTGCCTGCTATTTCTGCTTTGTTGGCTGGATAGGAAATGAACTGCAATGTCTGCGTGACCAGGGCACCTGACACTGTTTTGATACAGTGATTCATTCCAGGTCTATTTGTGCGGCTTATGCCCTGTGAAACAGTCCTGAATTAACCAAAAATAAGTAAGAGATATGAGGAAATGGTGGCATGCCTTGATAAAGCAGTGTGTGTGTTAACAATGTAAGGTCTTCTGCCACACCCTGTGGAATAGTTCAATATGTTTGAGTACATGGTTGAAGGTGACCCCCAAAGCAGATGAGGGTTGCCAACATTATAATGGAGCAACAAACTGACTAATAGTTACCCCCACTGGCATACCATTATACAACAATGCCAAAGTCCATTTGTTGATCTGCTATGAGGACACCAGCATGTCCCCTGGTTTCATTAACAATTCTCCATTGAGCGGTAAATGGGGAGGGTATATAATCAGGCTTTGCAAGCCAGTGACATAAGTAAAATGATACACTGCCCAAAATGTCACAAGTGGCTGTTGCTCACATGGAGTATAAAGGCCCCAAAGGATCGGAGAATACAATCAGCCCGCTCTTTGCTGAAAGCAATGCTCTGGTTCATTGTGTCTACCTCAAGGTGAAAGGGACAAGTCGGATCCGGAGCAGCAAGACAATCTGCCTGCATAACGATTGTTTTAAGTTTAGCCACTGTGTCACAAATGGAGCTCTGTCTAGAGAGGCCAGATATCATCAGTCTTTCCTTCACCCATTTGTAAAGTGGTTTCACTATCTTGGCAAATCCGGGAATGAAAGTTCTTTGGTATTTAGTATCCCCAGGAACGAATGGAGCACTGTTTTCATGACCGGGAGAGGCAGTTATGACCTCCATTTTGTGGCTGTCCCAGGCTCTTCCTGTCAATGCGATGGACACTCCTAGAGAGGTGACTCGTCCTTTTAGCAACTGAGCTTTGCGCACCTTAACCTTAAGACCCTCCTGGAACAATGTGATTAACAGATCGTTGAGGAAGGATAATATTTGTCTACAATACAGCAGCCAAAAGAAAAGCCTCCACATACTGAAGCAAACATTCTGGTCTCAGAAATCCCTTGAGTACTGTGCCATACAGTTGTGAAAATTCTTGGGGCATTAGGCAATCCCTGAGGCAAACAAATCCAAGTATAGCTTTGGTCTTCAAAGGTAAATTCAAACTTGTACTGATATTCCTTTCTAACAGGAATACTCCAAAATCCATTTAAATGTCTAGTGTCAAAAAGAAATGAGATCCTATCGGTATCTGTGACAAAAACATTTCCTCATGACCAGGGAACAGGCTGGTGCTTGAGAGTTGAGTTTGCAGTAGCTAATGTCAGCCTCCAACTGCTGTCCGGTTTCTTAAGTGAGCTGGTCATGAAAGTGCCCAGCCTAACAACACCCTGCTGGTGGAGGGATTAAACAGTGTCGCTGACATAAGGGTGACTGTCTCAATAGATGAGGTATTGTTTGGCTGGTGAGTGAGGGGGCTCGCTTGTGGAATCCTCCCCTGTCATTCATTAGGAACCATGCTTACCCATAGCAAACACTAGGGCCTGAACTTTGCGTTCTGAGGTGGCGCGTGCACAGTTCTGTTGCAGGGTCATGAGGACTCAAAACATCAACTGTGCTCTTCTCTGCCAATGCTGCCAGCCTTGCTGAGTTTTTCCAGGCATTTCTGTTTCTGTTTCTGACCGCGATTTTACGTTGCCCATACGATTTTTAACTCTTCGCATAGGCAAAACAGGTGGGCGGAATTTACATTTTTATCATTTCCTCATCCAGGGGTGGGATAAAAGCCCTGGAGCAGCAGCACTTTCTCTGTCATTGCCAGTCCTTTGCTGTGTGAGTACAGAGTGATCCCAGAGTTCCTTGGCATCTCGTTTGATTGTCAAGCCGGCCTTTTAGCATCTCAGTTCCTCATCTTCCCTGGAAGGATCCCCTGACCATTACAGCACGGTGCTCCTTCATTTTTAAGGCACTGCTCCCCTGCATCCCATCTAATGGGGATAGTGTATTCCGCTGGTGGAACCTCCTCCTGAAGAGGAAGAGGGGGCAGGAAGGAGAGGAAGCCAGGTAGGCATGGGCAGCATCCCAGGGACAGACCTTTAAGAAGAGTGGTGTGAGCTCAGCTGGTGCAGGGCCAGCAGGGAGGCCAAGGTGGGAGGGGATGCCAAAGGTGCCACTATTCAGCATCTAGAGTGTTCAGGCAGCGCTCCAACTACTTCCAGATGTCCAAGGTCCAGTGCCGCAGGAGGCTCCGCCTCTCCACGGACACAGTGACAGCAATATGTCACATGATAGGTCCGGAAATCGCCTCCAACTGCATAGGCAGACACCCCATGCTGGTGACTTTGAATGTCACAGTGGCCCTCAACTTCTGTGCCTCTGGTTCTTTTCAGGGCTCAGTGGAGGAACTGTGTGGCATTTCTCAACCAGCTGCACACAGTTGCATCAAGCTCAACTGATGCTAACTTTAGACATGTCCATCCTTTCATCCATTTCCAGACAGATGAGGCAAGCCAGGCAGAGAGGGCACGAGGCTTTGCTGCGATGGCTGGGTTGTCCCGCGTCCAGGGTGTAATGGATTGCACTCTCGTGACTATCAAGGCACCAACAGGTGAGCCTGGAGCTTTCGTCAACAGTAAGGAGTTCCAATCAGTGAATGTTGATTGTGACCACAGGACACAGATTCTCCAAGTTTGCGCCTGTTACCCTGGGAGATCAAACGATGCTCACACCTTGCGGCATTCACAGTCACCAAGGCTCTTGCACGAATGTATGGATGGCTCCTGGGTGACAAGGGCTATCCTTTGAAGTGGTGGCCTCACCCAAGAACTGAGGCTGAGGAGTGATACAATAGGATTCATGCCTCCACAACTGCAGTGGTGGAGAGGACAATCGGGCTGCTAAAGATGTGTTTCAGATGCCTGGACCAGTCAGGGGGTGCATTGAGTATCCTCCAGGGTGTGTCTTCCTCATAGTCATCGCATGCTGCGCCCTCCACAAACTGGCTCTGGCAAGGGGGGACCCACAAGAGGCTGGGGAGAGCAAGGCAGCTCCACAGGCAACAGAGAAGACTCAAGCGATGGCTCAGAGGAAGAGCCTGGGGAGGCGCAGGGTGAGGACCTCGAGGCAGAGAACAGGAACCCTCATGGAGGCAGGGATACCAGGGATGATTTAATGCAGTGAACTTACTGCTAGGCATCCAAGGCATTGATGCCTCGTCAAGCCAATGGCACTGTCTCCTTCGCTAACAATCAATAAATGAGAACACAATTCCATATGCTGGCACCACACAACACCATACTTTTACAAGCCTGTATGCATCTGGCACCTATTCAAACCACCCAGCCAACTCAGTCTATTTAAGTTAAATAAATGTTTATGGTATTTAACATGAACAAACAAAGAACAAACAAAGTGTCCATCCCTAACACAGGAGTCAAAATAATTAACCCAAAAAATGTCCCCCGTGACACGCCCCGGCTGTGCTCAAGGTGCCTTCAACACACGTCTGCTGGTGCTGTGTCCTGGTGCCCTCCCCTCACTGACAGTGGTGTTGGAGGCAGCCTGCTGACTCTGCTGTCCCGGTGGCCCTTGGCAGTCATCCTATGGCTGCAGGAACCTGAACAGGCTCGCCTGGGAGGGTGCATCCAGCCTCATGGCTTGGCACTCCTCGGTCATTGCGGCGTCATCAGATGCAGCATTCACTGGCAAAGGGGTGGAGGAGCTTGTGCCCTTATGCAGGGCGCTCTGAGAGAAGCCCACAGAGAGGACAGGCAGCTCGTCTGCCAGCGTGAGGTGCATTTGCAGTTCCCTGCTCATTATTGATGGACGGGGACCTAGCAGGGAGACTCGGTGCCCTATCCATCTTTCACACTGGCAGTGACCTCCTGAGGTCACTGCCTGTATGAGGGCTCGCAGGCCCAAGCGCAAATCCAGGAACCCCTCAGTCTGCTCCTGAAGCTGCCTCTCCATGATAGTCACCACTCTTTCAATGGAGGAGGCAGTGCGCTTGGTGTTAAGGGTCAACACAGAACTCATGCTCCTCATGGACTTTTCCATGATGGAAACCATGACACACAAACCCTCATGGATCTCCGCCAGTTCTCCTCACACATCCTGCTGGACATCCAGTATCTGCCACCTGATGGACCACTCCAGAGTCTCATCATCTGCCTTGGACTCAGCATGGTCCTCGTCTCCAGCTATGATCCCACTGTTGGTTCCCTGGGACCTCTCTACCTCTGCCAGCTCCTCATGTGAGTGAGATATGCCCTCACCACTATACATTATCCGTAGAGCCGAATACCTAATGCCCACTGATGCATCAGTATCTGCACTTTGACCCTGGTGCAGGTGTGCTGTTTTCCTCGGAGCTCAATTGAGGGGGTGGGGTCCTCAGGGTCGCCAATGGCTCCTGCAGAAGTGCATCTGTGGGAGGAAGGCAAAAGATCAGTACATTCAATCGTCAAAGTCACTATGCATGCTAGCCGGGCTGAAAAGACAATAGAGAGCTGCTGCATGGTTGCCATGTGCATTGGAGCTTCAATGGGCTCTCTGGCTATGACAGTTAGTTTTTGATGAGAGGAGCCCATTATGTTTCCAGTACCCACTGCTGACGAATCTGTCACCTGCATTCTTACCTTCATCCGAGAACCCCTCCTCACCGTGACAGGAGGAGCGAGCTGGCCAGTGGCATTCAAGTTCCAGTGCATCGCTCTTGTACTTAGTGAGGGAGCACAGATTTGGCACTCCTCCACCTGCTCTGTGGTGCTCCTCTGCTCCTGACAGGGAAAAATAGCCTAATTATTATTCAGATAGCTTCATTATTGCTCCATCTCCCTGAAGGTCCTTTCCTGGTTCCTACCTACCCTCCCACCCAACATTAGGTGGACTGTGTCACTGTGGCATATCTCACCCTGCAATGCACTGATGCCAGTCATGCTGACGTCCCAGCCTGGGCAGAGCAGGCTAATGTGCCAATGGCATACACACTCATAGACCCCTGAATGTTCCAAGAAACAGCCACCTGCTAAAGTTCTCCGCACAGATCTGTCATTTCTGCACTTACTCTTGCTGACTGCAGCTGATCATTGAATCTTTTGCGGCACTGAATCCACGTGCGGTGCACGACATCATGCCCATCGTCTTATAGGGTATGACAGCAAACGCCACTAGGTTCAATCTTGAATGCCTAAATGGTCAAGGACAGTTTTGGTGACTTGCTTGGTGGTCGTCCATTCACTTCAGACACCCACCTCAAAATTAGCTTTGATGTTGGTGGCAAAGCGCTGAAAAGTATCCTCCTAAGGTCTCCCTCCTCTAATTCGGGGTGAATTTTTCAATGTGTCACCAACTCTGGTTCACAGCGACCAGTTTATCTCCGTCCTGAAAGAACCCTAATTCTCGAGCCATGCACTCCATGCCAGAATGAGTCAGTGGTCTTGACTCTGTTGTAGTTGTTGCCCTTTTGCGGCCCTGGTCTTCCCATTTCACAATCGTGGTCACTGCAACAGGTTGTGAATCCTGAAAGTCAGTTGTCCCTCTTTCCTCAGTCTCAGACCCCCGGCTTTCCCACCCTGACTCTCCCCATATGCTTCCACCATTATTCTCGCAGGAGGCTGGGCAGTGCCTCCCATGGTTACTGCAGATACAGTTGTCTGTTGTCTCCCTAATCTTCCCTGCAGTTCGTAAACTTGTAGGCAGCACTGGGAGTGTGATGCCATGACATACAAGGCTATGGGCCTAGTGCTGGAAAATGGGATTAGAATAGTCAGGTACTTGTTTAACTGGCGCAGACTCAATGGGCCAAAGGGCCTTTTTCTGTGCTGTAGACTTCTATGATTCTATGACTATGAGTGATTCGCTTCCCATTGAAGTTTGCTCATTAATTCTCTGAGTGCCCCCGCTGCATCTGCCTTGTGCCTTTTTAAGCACTCATTCCCTTCCTTCTGCTTTTTCAACTGTCTTCCTGACTGTCACCCATAGCTGTGCCAGCATTCAGGTTAGAGACATGCTGCTCTGCAACAAAGTGGTCATAGGTTGGTTGCACAGCTCCAAATCTCAAACCCACTGGTTCAGTTGCTCAATCTCTTGATCTTTCTGGGTAGCGGTCTCTTGGATCTGCTGATTCAATCACCCTATGTCCTTATCTTTCTGATTACTAATCTCATCATCTAAGTGTAAAAGTGACGCTGTAAGCCAGAAGGTTCTTGCCTTCTCTGTCTTTAATTTCTTCTGGCCTATCCTATCTTGGATGAACTTTATAATTCCTTGTGTGGCTTCTGTTCGCTTGCCGTCAGACATTCAGCCATGAGTTCTTATATCTTATTGTCACAAAGTTTATCTAATTTCTGCTCAAAGACATCTTTGGGTGACATTTTACCGACTCTATTTATTCACATGTATTCTTATGCCTATGTAAGTGCCTTTGAACACTGGTAGCTCCATAAAGGTCTCCACACTTTCCAAAGAGTTTTTTCCCTCCCTGGGCGCATGTTGGTTGGACTGACGAACTTGAGATCCTTTCTTCCTCTCAAAAATGTTCAGAATGGACCAAGTCCTGCTGTGGTCACCAATTGCCAGAATTATGGGGTCATCCATCCATTTAAGGCAGGAACAGGCTTGGCAGCAAAGCTTTATTGTGAGTCAACTTTATTGACACCACGTCAGGACAAGTTTGCTAAGTTCTTAGATAAATTATGGCAATAAACTTGCACAATGATTTACATTTTAGCACAGATTATGCTACCCATGTCAAGATTTGGAAGCTAGAGCACACAAACGGTTTCTTTCACAGCTTTGGTCTTTTGGTCTTCAAGCCTCTTTCTCTCTCTTTCTCTCTGTCGCTGTCTCTCTCTTTCTCTTTGGTGTCTTGTTTTGTTTATTGTGATGCTGGGTGGTTTCCCTCCGCTGCACAAAGACAAAATTAGGGTCACTTTTATCCTGACGTTATCCAATTAACCCCTCCTGACCACAATCATTTTCAGCCCTATGTGTGAGGATACATTAGCTGACTAATCAGGTATCTTTCATATGGGCATTACAATATTACATAATGTTTTTCATGTCTACCTGTACCTCTTACCTCAATGCCCCAAGGTCTTATCTTCTACAGGGGCCTAGACATTCCAGTCTTATACTTTCTAATATATAAGCAATTCCCATGGACAGCCTCAAGGCCTTATCCTGTGAGCAAGCTCTTTTATAACTTGACATAATTTCCCATGGTGCCACTAACTTGGTATCTTTCTATACTAATCCCTATATCTAAGTTTTCCCACTTTACTACACTAAGACAAATTCTTAATAAGTTAGATGTTAGTTTCTAATAATAAAGTTAGATTTTGACAATTAGCAATCTGGTTAATAACCTAATAATCTGACAGCATTTTAACACTAAATCGCTGTATGTCAAAACACAAACAGTTTAGACTTCAGATAACATTGAGCCAAGAAGATGCACTTTAATTCAGCCATCTTCTGTAAAAATACAGGGCTACTTATTTTTGCTTCTATACGGTTTATCTAAAGTAGAATCTAGTTGCTTCTTTAAAATCGAATCGATTGTGATATCTTCAGTAAACAACAACTCAGTGTGTTTCCAAGTGCTGAGTGGAAACTTTACAAGCTTGTGTCTAATCCGATGTGAGTGAGACCTATTTTCAATAGAAACTCCAGTTTTAGAAGAATAGAATGGGTGATATTGGATCAGTAACCTTAAATAAAAATTGGGTAGATTATAGATCCGATATTGACCATTTTACATCCCTGACTAAGTCAAAAGCTCTACCCTTTGTGTTTTCAGTTATTGTTAAAATAGTCATAAGGATACTAGATTCATTCAGGAATCAAATGCAGACTGGAGATAATCCCCAGAGAAATTTAAAAAAAAACATTGGGAACACAGGAGAATTTCTGACTCTTCCCCACACATCTCCCATGTGATGTGTTATTTAATTGTTACATTCTGTAGGGGGTGGTGGTGTGTGTCAGCTTCACCTCTGACTTCTGAGTGGTCTGAATCACTCCCACTCCCTGGGTTCTAGACCTTGGATTTCTTTGGGGATTGTGACAAAGTGCAGCAGACAACTGGTTAAGGTGCAAGAAAAAAAAACTGGGTTTATTGAAGTCACAAATGAATTTATAACATTAGGATTACACTGAGATTATACAGATCTACAAAGTACACTTAGTTAAGAATGGGGAACACACAGCATAATGAGGGAAAATCACATTACTAATCCCCTTACCCTGTCCCACCCCCAAAACCTAACCAAATTGAACTAGGAGAGGTCAGGGATCATGCTCACCATCCAGGGTTCCTTGACAGTTCGAAATCCAGCCAGGTAAGCCGGTTGCAGTTTTGGGGTATGCTCTTTGTGTCCTCTGGGGCCTGCCATCCCCACGTGGCCCTGGTCTGTGGAATCTGCGAAGGTTCTTCAGTTGGGTGGAGGGCGCGGTTGTCGGTGGTCGATCTTCGTGGAGGGCTGTGGTTGCGGCCTTGTTGTCTTCAGTTGAGCCTGCCACCCTGTGCCCCTCGCCGTGATGTTGCCTGCAGGCCTGCAAACCTTCAGATCTCCTTCCTCCGCTTGGCTCAGCTACCTTTCCCTGCTTAAGCTCGGCTTCAACCGCCCCAAAACTGCTCACCCTCCTCCCCTTCTTAACTGGTGGCCCAGTTATACTGTTTTTTTGAATTTCCAAATCAAAGTTAGTTCTTTGTCTGATTTTGGTGGGCTTCTTCAGGTGATTGTTGTCTCATTGTTTTTAATGGGCTCGCATGATGTTTATCATTGTCTTTCTGTCCCCGTAACTAGTCTTGAACTGAAAGCCATTATATATGTGGAGTATTGATAGGTTTGCATAATTGCATTGCTTGCTGCCTTCCTGCCTTAGTAGTTAGTAATGATTATTTATGCAAGATTTTGATGGGCTTTAGTTTCGTGTAAGATGAAGTCTTTCTCTGGGTTGATTGTTTTAAAGGGAAGAATGCATATTCTCTCTCCTCTCGTTGTCTGGTTTCAGGCACCAATCCACACTGTACTCAACAAGCCCGAGCGTGTCCAGTCCCAGGCCTTCATGGGCCTAGCCTCCTGTCTGCAGGGTTCTACACTTAACTCAGCAGTTGGGTCCTCTGCCATAAAAGTCCAAAAGTCATATCCTTGTTGATAATATGAAAAATGTGGGAATTTTGAGAACCCTTCAATTCTGCTATTTTTATAATATGTGATTATTTCAATTGTTTTTAGTTGCAGCTTTTGTACTCTACTTCAGTTAGTCACACTAGTTACTATTATGCTGAAGTCCAGGAGTTCTGAGTGGAAGACTTAATTTTAGCTGAAATTTCCCTGGACATTGGTTAAGCAATATTGCACAGATTATCTGTAAGAAAGAATTAAGACATAGATAAGATTGTATGATTCAATCACACTCCTTGATAGGTTGGTTCAGGAGCACCATTAATGGCATTTGGGAAATATGCTTTGATTGTAATATCTGGCCTGTCAGTTGAAGAACACAATTCCAAACTTCCACATATTTAGTTGCAAGGTCTGATGCACCCATCAATACTCTACTCTACTCTAGCTGTAGAATTTTATGGGACTATTGGAGGATCTATTGATATAAATTCTATGTAAAAGACGAGTAATGTGATTATGTGTTTGGAAACCAGAGTCCAACCTTTAAAAAGCAAATTCTGATAAACGATTGGAGCATCAGGCTAGAGGGCAGCATATATGTAGCAAAGTGCTTAGCTTGCTGGTACTGGTTGTCAGGCATTGACTGCCACATGAATATTTTTCTGTCACTTTTCACGAATGTCTGCCACTGCAGTACTGATAGAAGCAGCCAAAGAAGGTTAAAGAGCATAAAGGGATCGAAAAATTGATTATTGTTTCAATAGGCGAGATCTGCAAACCCCTGCCTGAAAAGATACAGCAGAAGAGAGACAGACTGCTGGCTTTGTAAGAGAAAACCACCAGAAATGTCTCTCATAATAACTGGGGGAGGATAAACAGGCATTGAATGTCACCTTTCTCATCCCAGGTCTGAAGATCAATGAAGTTGAATGACCTGGCTCAGGCAGACAAGGTATTATACTTACTATTATTACCTTTCTTACTTGAGAGCCATGAGCAAATGCTCAGTCCTCATCTTCTAAAATCAACAGCTGCACAAAGGGCAATTCCTTCTGCATTCCAGTTAAGACTGGCACTCACTTGATTTACTAAGACTCAAATCCTCCGATCCCATTCAGGACAATGGGCAGCAATATTCTGCCACCAGCTGCAGTCCATTGCAATCTCTTTCACTGCAGCACAGGTGGTGTCCCGCTCTTAGAGGTCCTTCTTAAATGTACTTTGCCAGGTCTTTTTTGGTCAGCTCCATCTTCTTTTTCCATCTGGTGGTGTCCATGCTTCTTCCACTCTGGCAGGGCATATGTCTGGGAGGCAAAATATGTGTCCTGCTAGTCATGATGTCCTGCAGGTGCTTTTGACCAGTCCTCTGTAGCACTTCTTCATTAGTGATGCCATGTCTCCGTGTAACGCTCAGGATCTTATGTAGGCAACGTGGGTGAAAGATGTCCAACTTACATGACACCTTTGATGTTCTCTTCCAGGTCTCGCTGGCATAGATTATAGATGGTGCTACTATGGACATGTAGATCCTCGGCTTCATGACCATGTTGATGGTGTTAGTTGCACGACCATGTGGAGCTATGAGAAGGCCCATGTTGCTTTGCTGATTCTTGTGTGGACATTGATCTCTACATCGCCCTCCCTCAAGATGCTGCTTCCTAGGTA
Source organism: Carcharodon carcharias (assembly GCF_017639515.1). Taxonomy (NCBI): domain Eukaryota; kingdom Metazoa; phylum Chordata; class Chondrichthyes; order Lamniformes; family Lamnidae; genus Carcharodon; species Carcharodon carcharias. The sequence goes on along the minus strand of NC_054472.1, from coordinate 60,708,835 downwards.
GGTGAAGTGATCCAGCCAACACTGTCTTGGTTTCTCGCAGCTAATGTGCAAACCAACCTTGGCACAGCTACTCTCAAGCCTGGTGGTCAAGTCTTGGAGCATGCATGATTCTTCAGCCAGCAAAGCCATGTCGTCTGCAAAATCCAAGTCCATCAACCACAGAATGCAAAGGCTGCACCCACCAACGCCTTCCTCATGATGAAATTGATGACCAAAAAGGAAAGGAATGAGAATGGAAATTTTCAAAAGCGGGATTAAGGAAAGTGCAGGAATCACCATCGGGCAGAGGAGAGGAACAAAGAACGATGGATCACTGAGGCAGTGTGGAAGTTGATTGATGAAGGGAAACTGATGAAGAGCAAGAGGGACCAGGAAAATAAAACTGAGCAAAGACAAGAAGACGATTAGCAGTACAGAAGACTGGATACGGTCATGAAGAAGAGTTGCAGGAGAGACAAATGAGGGTGGGTAGATGTAAAAGCCAGGGAGGAACAAGAAATAGCAAATTGGAACGATTCCAAGATGCTGTACAGTATCACATGGGAGCTGACTGGTACAAGAAGAAATGTCACTATACCAATCAAGGGCAAGGATGGTAGGAAACTATTGATGGATGAGGAGTACGAGGCAAGCTGGGTGGAACACCTTCAGGAGATCCTCAACCAGCCCAACCCTAGCTCCATGTTCGGGTTTAGCAACAACACCACACACCTCAACAGCTGAATGTCAACCTGGGAGAAGTTGCCAGATCAGAGGTCCAAAGAGACATCAGTAGCCTGAAGAACAACAAGGCACCTGAGATCAACAAGATACCAGTAGAGCTATTGAAACATGGCAAGAACACCATCACAATGAGCTTAGTGGCCTGTTCAACAAGATCTGGACTGCGGAAGACGTCCGGATGACTGGAGGTGAAGAGTAATTGTCAAGCTGCCAAAGAAAGCTAACCTCAGCAACTGCAACAATTGGAGGGGCGTAACACCTCTGTCAAGGTCTTCAGCACGGTGCTCCTCAACAGATTGAAAGCAGAAGTATGCAGTGCCCTTTGTGAAGAAAAGGCAGGTTTCCAGAGTGGCAGATCATGCTGCAAGCAGGTCTTTCCACTCAGGAACATCATAAAGCAGAGCCTAGGGTATCAGGAGCCACTTTTATCAACTTCATTGATGTTAGGAAGACTTTTGATAGCATTCATTGGCAGTCACTGGTACATTGTACAACAGTACAGCACCCCGGAGTGATCCATTAACATCTTCAAAGCTTAAAACTGCGACTCCAGCTGCTGCGTCAAGACCAGCACATGGAGTCCTTCAACATCATCACAGCATTCACTTCCGATCTTACAAAATACATTGCTGTATCACCTAACAGCACTTATTTGCATTTATAATAATAAAATCTATTGCTCTATTTTTACAGGGTGATACTATTGCATCTCTTACTTCAATTGTATGATGCAACCTGGTGGCACTCTGTTGTTAGCCTTCATCTAATTCATTCAATCTTGTTGCAGGGAAAGCTGACGCATAATGCCAGCAAGATGCAGGGCACTGGATGGGGCATCCCTGACATTAAAAAACTCACCCCCTATGAGTGGCAGGATATGCAGCTGCTGGGGCAGCACTCTGCTCGTTCTATGGGAGATAATGTGTTCAAGAATATATCTTCAGCACCAGGTTACCAACTGCAAATGCATACCAGTCACCATGGCACCCCTTTGAAGCACCTCACAGCCACAAACTTCCATCACATTCTCTGTCTCCTTAAATCTAAAGGGGAAATGCGAGCCCATTCTTTTTTTTTCCTGTAGATTAATTAGAGCAACAGAGACACAGGGGGAGGATAGAGCAAGATGATAAATAAAAGAAGTTGAAGAGTAGAGAAAAAAAGTTTTCCTTAGCAGCATGCAAGATGACAAACAGAAGAAAAATGTTAAAGGGGGTGAGGATGTTTGCACACACCCTTGAGTCCTAGGACCACCATATTGCTATTTGCTGCTCTGCCACAACCTCTTATCCTTGCATGTGTCCCAAAGGGAAGACAGGAAGGAATATATATCTACATCAACCTGGTTACTTTATAAAGTTATTATTTTAATTTTAAAATGAACAAAGGCTTTACCTTGACATACCTAACTAGCCATGACTCATACCAGAAGAATTTCTAACCATCCAAAACCAGAATGGACCTTGTTACCTTTAAAGAGGCACTAATGCCCCTTGTGACTGCAGAAAATCAAATTCCAAAGAAAGGCACCAACACCCTTTACATTTCTAAGGCAGATCTGTGGCCAACAGAGACATTGGGTAGAAGGTCCCCCCCTCGGGGGGGTTGTGCAGGGGTGGGCATGGGCAGACGCGGACCCGATCAGCGGTCTGTGCTGCCATTTTATGTGGATGGGCCAATTAAGGCCTGCCAAGTGTGATATGCACCTGGAAACGCTGAGCGCTCCCCGTGCAGACTCCGTAGGGCCTGCGCTGCAGTGTCACATGATCTGGGACATGTCAATGAACTTTAATTTAAAAATTTATTTAATTTATAAATCCTTCATGAAACCTCATCCCGCCTGCGGTTGAGGTTCCATGAAAAATGCGAAGGCCACCTGGGCTCTTTGTCTGCCCGCCAACATTAAGGTTGGATGGGCAGCTTTCTCAATAGGGTTAATTAGTTCATTAATAGCCTTAACAGGCCTTTGACAGTTCAGCGGGTGCAAAGCCGACCTGCCGAAATATAAATCTAAATGACACGTGGTGACATCGGGACACACGCCCGACATCACCCAGCGATATTTTAGGCCTCAGCGAGTGGGCTCTGCCCCCGGTCTCCAAGCCGAAGATTCAGCCCCTTATGTCTGCAAGGACCCTGACTTCTCTATTAAACCTCTCAAGATTCCAGGCCTGGGAAAAAAAATCCTTTGTTCAGCACCCAGGAGAAGGAGTGGGAGGTATGTCACATGACCTCCTCTAAGCTGCTACGACCTGTAATATTGCCATGTGGAACTGAACCCAGGCTGTCCACCATTTTATCATCTAATGAGGTAGCATCAGAAAGAGCTTTGTCCAGGTAGATTGCCTGACCTTCATCTACACTGTGAACTATAGGAACATCAGAACTCTTGTATCTGTGCCTATAAGACTCATTCATCTCTATGTGCCCTCTTCCATCGGGGAAGTTATCACTTCTGGGAAGACTGATCACCCTGCAACAGTTTGTTTACTAACCTCTGAAGGAATACACCATTGGACATTTGATTCTGGACTCTGGACTTACATGAAACCATAACTCTCATTTTTATTGTGGTCTTGCCCTGTACCCCTTCCTTTCCCTTATCCCTCTTTTATTGTATGAGTGCAGAAAGGGGCGGACATTGCGAAACCGCTTTCCCATGTTTTGTGTGTGTGTAAAATAAAACAACCCTCTTATTTACTTTATCTTAGGTTTAGTAAGGGGTTTTTAATAAAGGATTGGATCACTCCAAACCAAAGTGTTGGGGAAAATACACAACCACTTATAAAGCGGGAAATCAGAAATCAAAAATGCTTTTCTGTTTATGGATGGGTAGTGAGAGGAGAAATCAGGACTGTTTAAATTAATTCCCCTTTCTGTCCATAACACACTTTTTCACCACCAAACACCAGCTCAAATATTTTCATCTGTGGTGAATTAGGTAATGTTAATGAGGATGTGGCAGCAGATATTTTATTGAACGCAAGGGAACCCAAAGCAAAGGAGTGGGTGAGGGCGTAGCACCTTCGCACATTCCCTGCCTGTGATATTAGAATCATGGGCAGGATCTTCCGGTCAGCAAATGGGGACGGGTCCCGCTTGCCAACGCGTAAAATGACGCGGGATGATGCCAATGGAACTCCCGACGTCACCCCGCCTCATTTTCATTTTCAGGTCGTTGGAGGTGCAGCCAAATCAGCTGTGCACCTGCTGACCTGTCAACTGTCTATTAAGGCCATTGAAAAACTAAATTAATGGACCTGCCCGTCCAACCTTAGGATTGCCGGGCAGGCCGGGAGCCCTGGTGGGCTTTGGAAAAAGCATGAAACCTCATCCACGGGCCCGAAAAAACAATAAGTGCTGACATAGCCAGCGAAAGCCACATCCCTTGATTGAATAAAAAATACCAATTCTTGAGGCTTGGCATTTAGTCTCCAAGCATGCATGGCAAACGACAAGGTGTGACTCTTAAGTGTGCAGCCTTCAAATTAAACAAAAGTAATGAACTATAAATAATTTTAAATTTCTTTTCAGAACTTTGGACAACTTAATCCATTTAATATTATGTAGGAGTGAAGAACTCATTTCTGGAGTTCCCAAAGGATTAAAATCCAATTGCGTGGTTTACTAACTCTTAAGGTTTGTGAAACCTAATTACTCATTTTCAACCAAAGGCACATGGGTCATGTTATATTCATACTCGAAGGGGGTGAATTCCAGAATTCTTGTGGTGCATAAATTGCAAGTACTTGACCCCCTTTCCTTAGTGAAAAGACCTTTAAACCGCACCAGGTATTTAACTTTTTCTGCAATATACTTCTGCAAGATTCATTCAATAGCTGCTAGCCAGTGTAAGAGAAGCAGCCTAGTGAAAATAGAACGAAATTCTGTTTTGAAATATTTCATGAATTAAGTTTGGTTTAGAGGTTAAAAATTGATTTTTCTTTAGCTTTCAGGTTCAATACAGGCATTGTACAGTCAGAATATAAGTCTTTATTCATTCAAAGTCAAAGTTTGAATAAAAAAATATACATCAAGGCAAGGCAGATAGTGCCATGTACAGAAATATATCTTCATTTATTTTCCTTCTGTAGATTTAGGACTGTTCTCAACTATTGGCAGGTTATTAGTGGGATGAAACTTTCACCCACCCTCATAAGCCTATCGCAATCCTGCTCAAACTTCTTGATTCAGCTCTAATTAGTTACATGGAGGGGGACAATAGTTCTCCAAGGCTCCAAAGAAATCTTCCCAGTACTTAGCTCGTAACCTCACATACTCAGGGAGAACTGCACAGAAGTAAATAAATACTTAGAGATACTTATAAGAAGTATTTGCAGTTAATGTGTAGGAAGCATTTGGAAGTCTTTATTTTTGCTGAACTTTGTTTTAGGAAGTAGACTTTAGAATGTATTTCTGTGGACCTGTATTATCACATGTGACAGGGTGGCCTTTTTATTGCGAAGTCAAGTTGTAGAATGTCTGACAATGCAGGTCTTTGTGAGGCAGTTGTTGATAGAGGGTTGGGAGGACAGACTGTGGAATCTTTTCTTCATGCTCTCAATTTTAATTTGGGAAAAGCACTTAGTGGCAAGCCACTGCCTCTTTTTTCAGGCTACAGGGTGTTGGCTCTCTTGTTCCACCTCCTGTCATTCTCCTTTTCCTAATGTCAGGATGCAGGGAATTTCACAACCATTTTCCTCATCAATATCATCACCTTCAGCTCCAGAATGTACTAATCTTTAGTCATGGCATTATTAATTAAAACACAGCAAGCAAATAGAAAGTGCCAGTTTTTGCTAAACCTACTGAAGGGCTTTACCAGACTTGTCTAGGTACCTAAAACAAATCTGCTCTACAAAGACCTTTGTAACCCCACCAAGCTTATCATAGCTATTGTCTCCTTCCATCTGTAGGTCCCTTGCTTACATCCTAAGTCATAACTACAAAGGCTATATACCTGATCAACACAGCCATCCTGATACACCTCTTTGTTCTTTTGTCTGTGACATCTTTTGGTTATCTCCTTCTATCACTGCTTGCTTGTCCCAACAACCACACCCCCCACCCCCTAAAACCAGCTTATATTTCACCCCTCTCCTATTTTTACTTAGTTCTGTTGAAGGATCATGAGGACTTGAAATGTCAACTGTGCTCTTCTCCGCCGATGCTGCCAGACCTGCTGAGTTTTTCCAGGTAATTTTTATTTTTTGTTTTGGATTTCCAGCATCCGCAGTTTTTTTTGTTTTTATCTTTGAGTTTCTTGGGTGTTGTTGGAGCTGCACTCATCCATCACGCTCCTGACTTATGCCTTGTAGGTGGAGGACAGGCTTTGGGGATTCAGGAAGTGAACTACTCAGAGCAGTATTCATATGGCTGATCCAGTTAAGTATCTTGTCAATGGTAACCTCCAGGATGTTGACAGCGGGGGACTCAGTGTTGGCAATGTCATTGCGTGGCACTTGCATAAAGCAAATGTTACTTGCCAATTATCAGCACAAGTCTGATTGTTGTGCATACATATGGGGCAGAATTTAGCCCTTGTCGAACAGGCTCAGTGGGGGGCATGTGGGGTGGGCGGGGCAGTTGGGAAACCGACCGCCGCCCGCAATCAAGGTCGGAGGTCGATTTCACGCTGGAAGGCCAATTAAGGCCTGCCCAGTGTGAAACACGAGTGGGCAGCGCTCAGCACTGCCTGCGTGGGCAAGGGAGGAGGGCAAGCGAGATGAGTGTGAACTCCACCCATGTGCACAAATGCGCATTTGATAATCTCCCTGAGGCACAGAGCCACCTCAGGGAGATGAAGAGTATTAAAAATAATAATAAAGAAATGAAAATGTGACTCTGTCACATGAGCAGGGACATGTTATTAATTAAATTTTAACATTTTTATTTGCTTTAGGAAACCTTATACCACCTGTGGATGAAGTTTCCTAAAATGTGCAAAGGCCACTTGGCCTTTTCGGCTGCCCGCCAACCATAAGGTTTGATGGGCAGTGAAAAGTTTCTTTCAATTACTTTGTTAATGGCCTTAATAAGCCTCTTAATTGTCAGCAGGCGCGCTGCTGATTCCGGCGCTTGCCCGCCAACTGAAATGTCATGCAACAGCGCATTGACATCGGGACATTTGCCCAATGTCAATGCACATCATTTTACGCTCGAGCGGGTCAGGCACGTGCCTGCCTGTCAAGGTAAAAATTTTGCCCATGAATATACATACGAATTAGGAGCAGGAGTATGCCATTTGGTCCCTCGAGCCGGTTCCACCATTTGATAGGGTCATGCCTGATCTGATTGTGGCCTCAATTCTACTTTCCTGTCTACCCACTGTAACCTTTGATTCCCTTGTCAATCAAGAATCTGTCTAACTGGGTGTTAAAAATATTCAATGGTTTCTGGGGAAGAGAATTCCACAGACTAACGACTCTCAGAGAAAAAAAATTGCCTCGTCTCTCTCTCTCTTAAATGGGAGACCCCTTATTTTCAAATTATGTCATCTAGTTCTAGTCTTTCCCACAAGGGGAAACATCCTCTCAGCATTCACCCTGTCAAGTCTCCTCAGGATCTTATGTTTCCATAAAATCACTTTGCATTCTTTTAAACTCCAGTGGTTACAAGCCCAACCTGTCCAACCTTCCCTCATAGGATACCCTTCAGGAATCAGTTGCATGAGCTTCTCTGAACTAATCCCGTTGCAATTATCCAAAGTAAAGAGACCAAAACTGTACACAGTATTCCAGTTGCGGTCTCACCAATTCCCTGTATAACTGTAACAAAACTTTGACCCTACTTTTATATTCCATTCCCCTTGAAATAAACAACATGCCATTTGCCTTCCTAGTCATTTGCTGTACCTGCCTATTAACTTTATGTGATTTATGTACCAGCTCCCTCCGTACCACAGAGTTCTGTAGTCTCTCTCTCTATTTAAATAATATACTGCTTTTCTATTCTTCCTGCCAAAGTGGACAAGTTCACTTTTTCCCCCATTATACTCCATCTACCAATTTTTTGCCTGCTCTCAATCCTATCTATATCCCTTTACTCCTTATGTCCTCTTCAGAGCTTACTCTCCTACCTATCTTTGTGTCAGTAGCAAATTTAGCAACCATACATTCAATCCTTTCATCCAAGTCATAACTGATGAGTTATTCACTGAACTGATTGGAAATTAACACTGATTCCTCTGGCACTCCATTAGGTACAGTTTGCTACCCCAAAAATGTCCCATTTATCCTTACTCTCTGCTTCCTGTTAGCTAATCAATCCTCTATCCATGCTAATATGAGCTTTTATTTTGTGTAGTAGCCTTTAATGTGGCACCATATGAAATGCATTTTGCGTCAGGTCTTACTGCATGCAAGCATAGCCTGCTTTTGTATCTGAGGAGTCACAAATAATATTGAGCGTTGCAATCATCAGCCAACATCCCCACTTCTGACCCTGGATGAATCATGCTGGGACCAGTGTCCTGGCGAATCACATAACCAGGCATTGTAGATAGGGCTTTAAACTAAATAGTTGGGGGGAGGGTTCAGTTGCATGGAAATATAAAAAAATTAAAGTTTAAGGAGAGGGTAAGAGTGCAGATTAGTGACTAGGCTGATTGTTATCAAAAAGTGAAAAGAAGGACAAAGTGTGTGAATGCCATATTGCACCAAAGAATCATATAAGAGTAGGGAAAATTGACAATCGGGCAAACTTAAAGGCTTTGTATCTGAATGCATGTAGCATTCGGAATAAAACTAATGAGTTAACAGCGCAAATAGAGATAAATAGGTATGATTTGCTGGCGATTACTGAGAAGTGGTTACAGGGAGAACAGGTTTGGGAGTTGAATATCCAAGGGATCTCAGTGTTTCAGAAGGATAGGCAGGAAGGAAAGGGAGCTTTGTTAGTAAAAGAAGAGGTCAGTGCTATAGTGAGGAATGATATAGGCACGGGAGAGCAAGACGTAGAGTCAGTCTGGATAGAAATAAGAAATAGCAAGGGAAAGAAGTCCCTGGTAGGAGTAATCTATAGGTCCCCAAACAGTAGTTTAGCAGTCGGGCACAGTATAAACCAGGAAATACTGGGAGCATGTAAGAAAGGCACGGCAATAACGATGGGTGATTTTAATATGCATATAAACTGGACTAATCAAATTGGCAAGGGTACCCTTGAGGGAGAGTTCATGGAGTGTATTAGAGATTGTTTCTTGGAGCAATATGTTGTGGAACCAACCAGGGAGCAGGCTATTCTGGATTTGGTTTTGTGTAATGAAATGGGATTAATTAATGATCTCATAGTGAAGGGTCCTCTGGGGAAGAGTGATTATAGCATGATAGAATTTCAAGTTCAGTTTGAGTGCGAGAAACTTGAGTCCCACACTAGTGTTCTGGGGTTAAACAAAGGTAACTATATTGGCATGAGGGCAGATTTGGCCCTCATGGACTGGGCAAGAAGACTACAAGGTAGGACACTTGATGAACAGTGGCAGATATTTAAGGAGATATTCAATTCCTCCCAAGTAAAATATATCCCAATGAGGAAGAAAGATGGTAAGAGGGGGAGAAAGAATACATGGCTAAGCAATGAAGTTAAAGTTAAAGGCAAAAACTAATGCATACCACATTGCAAAAGTCAGTGGCAGGCTGGAAGATTAGGAAACTTTTAAAGATCAACAAAGGGTTACTAAAAAAATAATAAAAAGAGTAAAGATAAATTATGTAAGAAAACTAGCGCAAAATATATAAGCTGATAGCAAAAGCTTCTACAAGTATATAAAAGGAAAGAGAGTAACTAAAGTGAATGTTGGTCCTTTGGAGGACTAGACTGGGGAGTTAATAATGGGGAACACAGAAATGGCAGGGACGCTTAATCAATCAGATTTCACAGCGGAGGACACTAGTACCACCCCAATAGTAACAGGTAGTGCAGAGGATATAGAGAAGGAGAAACTTAGAACAATCAGCATCACTAGGGAAAAAGTACTGAGCAAACTATTGGGAATAAAGGGTACCAAGTCCCCAGGACCTGATGGCCTACATCCTGGGGTCTTAAAGGAAGTGGCAGCGGAGATAGTGGATGCATTGGCTATAGTATTCCAAAATTCCCTGGATTCCAGAAAGGTTCCAGTGGATTGGAAAAATGCTAATATAATGCCCTTATTCAAAAAGAGGGAGAGGCAGAAAGTAGGAAACTATGGACCAGTTAGTTTAATGTCTGTCATTGGGAAATTGTTGGAATCCATTATTAAGGAAATAGTAATGGGGCATTTGGAAAGTAAAACTGCAATCCATAAGAGTCAGAATAGTTTTATGAAGAATAAATCATGTTTGACTAACTTACTAGAGTTCTTTGAAGATGTGACAAGCAAAATGGATAATGGGGATCCTGTAGATGTAGTATATCTGGACTTCCAGAAGGCCTTTGAAAAGGTGTATACAAAATATTAATACACAAGATAAGATCACATGGAGTTAGGGTAATATATTAGCTTGGATAGAGGATTGGCTAACCTACAGAAAACAGAGAGTTGGGATAGATAGGTCTTTTTCTGGATGGCAAGCTGTAACTAGTGGGGTGCCACAGTGTTTGGTCCTTGGGCCCCAACTATTTACAATCAATATTAATGACTTGGATTCAGGGAAAGAAGATACTATAGCTAAATTTGCAGATGACACCAAAATGGGTGGAAAAGTAAGTTGCCATGAAGAAATAAGAAATTTACAAATGGATTTAGACAGGTGAATGGGCCAAAATTTGACAGATGGAGTTTAATGTGGATAAGTGTGAGGTTATCCATTTTGGTTGGAAGAATAAAAAGGCAACTTATTATTTAAATGGAGAGAAACTTCAGAATGCTTCAGTGCAGAGGGATCTGGGTGTCCTCGTGCATGAATCGCTGAAAGCTAGTATGCAGGTACAGCAGTAATAAGGAAGGCAAATGGAATTTTGGCATTTATTGCTAAAGGAATAGAGTGTAAGAATAGGGAAGTGTTGTTGCAACTATACAAGGCATTGGTGAGACCACACCTGAAGTACTGTGCACAGTTTTGGTCCCCTTACTTGAGGAAGGATGTAGTTGCACTGGAGGCCCTTCAGAGGAGGTTCACTAGATTGATTCCAGAGATGCAGGGCTTGTCTTATGAGGAGAGATTGAGCAGTTTAGGCCTATACTCGCTAGAGTTTAGAAGGATGAGAAGAGATCTAATTGAGGTATATAAGATGCTAAAGGGGATAGACAAAGTAGAAGTGGAGCGGATGTTTCCCCTTGTGGGGCATTCTAGAATGAGAGGCCATAGTTTTAGGCTAAGGGGTGGTAGATTTAAATCAGAGATGAGGAGAAGATAGACAGATTTTTAATTAGTAATGGGTTGAACGGTTATGGGGAGAGGGTGGGAAATTGGAGCTGAGGCCGAAATGCGATCAGCCATGATCGTAATGAATGGCAGAGCAGGCTCGAGGGGCTGAATTGCCTACTCCTGCTCCTAGTTTTTATGTTCTTCGCCCAGCATTTTCCTGGGACTGAGATGATTGGCCTCCAAAAAACCACAACCACCTTCCATTTTGCCGGCAATGGCTCCAACCAGTGGAGATTTTCCCCCTGATTCCCACTGAATTCAATTTTACCAGGGGTCTTTGATGCCACACTCAGTCAGATGCTGCCTTGATATCAAGGGAAGTCATTCCCACTTCTCCTCTTGAGTTCAGCTCTTTTGTTAAGGTTTGAACCAAGGTTGTAATGAGGTCTGAGCCGAAAGGCCCTGGTGGAACCCAAACTGAGCATTGGTGAGCAGGTTATTGAGCGTGTAAAAGCAGCTTGATAGCATTGTCGATGACACCTTCCATCACTTTGCTGATGATCGCGATTAAACGTATGGGATGGTACATGGCTAGGTAGAGCCAATATTTTAGTTGCACTGGAACAGCTTGGACTAGGGACACAGCTAATTCTAGAGCACACGTCTTTAGCATGTTCAGTCATATTGGACTCGAAAGGTTAACCCTGCTTGTCTCTCTCCACAGATGCTGCCAGACCTGCTGAGTTTTTCAAGCATTTTCTATTTTCATATGGCCCACTATATGCGGTGTTCGTCCCAGTGTACAGTTCATAACAGCAATATTCATTATTCATACCTTTATCTTGGAAAAACATGCCAAGATGCTTTAAAGAAGTGTAATCATACAAAAATCTATACAGATGAAAGAAAGATTAGAAGAGGTGATCACAGGTTTCAGCAAAGTGGTGGATTATAAGGAGATTCTTAATGGAAGAGTGAGGTAAAAGTGGTGTGATTTTAAGACAGGAATTCCAGAGTCTGATGCCTAAATAAATGAATACACAAGAACCAATGATTGGCAAGACAACACTTGGAACACTGTGTACAGTTTTGCTCTGCTTAATAAGAAAGGATATACTTGCCTTTTAGGGATGTGCAAACATTTCACTAGATTGTCTCCTGGAGGGCTGCCAGGAGAGATTGATTAGAATGGGCTTATATTCTCTGGAGTTTAGAAGAACGATAGACGATATCATTAAAATGTAAACATTTCTTAGTGGGATTGATATAGATGAAAGGCTATTTCCTTGGCCAGAGGGCCTAGTACTAATGGTCATAATCTCAGGATAAGGGGTCAGCCATTGAAGTCAGAGATGACTAGAAATGTCTTCACTCAGAGGGTTTTGAATTTTATAATTCTCTACCTCACAGGGCTGTGGATGCTCAGTCACTGAGAATATTCAAGGCTGGGAACAATAAATTTTGGATGAAATCAATGGAGATAGGGCAGTGAAATGGAGTAGAAATTGAAAGATGATCTTATTGAATGGTTCTTCAGGCTTGAAAAGCTATATGGCCTACTTCTGCTCCTATTTATGTTCATATGATAAGGCACAGTATGCTAGGATGCTCAAAAGGCCAAATTCAGGGGAAGAGTGAATCCAGGCAGGAGTGGTGTACTTGTGAGGCTGGAGGTGCATACTGAGATAAGGATATATGGGCCTTAAATACAGAATCAACATTTTATATTTGAGGTGTTGAGGAACCAAGCACCATTGTAAGGAGAGGGGTATTGTATAAGGTATGAGCGGGAGAGTTTACAGAGCATAATAAATGGAAGGCCTGCCAGGAGAATAGTTGAATCTGGAGATGGCAAAAGAATAGTCACAATTTTAGCTGCAGGAGGACTGAAGCAAAGGTTGAGGCAGACAACGTTGGAAGTTTGAAAGTGAAAGTACCCAGTCTTTGTAATAGAGACTATATTAGACTGGGATCCAATAATATAGCGAGATTGTAAACAGCCTGGTCCAACTTTAATCAATGCCCAGAGAAGTATAGGCAAGCAATGGTGAGGGTACTTTAGTTGTGGTCATGTTCTCATAAGTCAGGCAGTAACTGAGGGATTTTTTGCAAATTCCTATTCCACAGTGAGCCACTCCATTTCCATGCAGCAAGACAGGCAGGACTGGGAATGGGTATGCTTGGAGAATTGGAATTTTGATGCAAAGTTTTGAAGTAATAGGCCATGACTGGTTTCAGTGTCCCAACCCAACCTGGAGCCAAAAAGGAGGTAAATCCAAACCTTAGTTCCTGTATTGACGGACTGGGGATAACTTTAACTTTTAATATTGGTGTAAAATGGTGCCAATGAAAAGGAAAATTGGATGTCATTATTTGTACTTATATAGCTGAGTTAATGGATACATATAGCTTTCAATGAAATTGGTTGTGCTGTAGTATGCTGCTTAGTACAGTTCTGGGTAAGTTAATGTGCCTTTAATAGCAATGATGATGATTGGCAGTCAATTTGTATACTAAGTAAATTATTGCTCTGTCCTGTTACCATTATTTGTACTTAGAAGGAGAAAACCAAGCTGCATTATAATGATGTCTGCCACTTAACAAAGTTGGCAAAGTGTGCTGCACATCAAAGTGCAGTCAATTTTAATCCACATGCATAAAGGTAATAAAGAAGACAAAAATGACAACAATGGTGGCTGTCATGTAAATATGTAACATTGATGAAAGGTAACCAGAACCCAAGTGAGTAAAGCTGTGGTAGTGTATGTTCTGTGTATCAGAAGGCTATACTGGAGCTCCGTACTCATATGTGATGGTGGTGTGTAAGGTGGATGAAGACGAAAAGAACAATGATTGTGGTGTGTAAGGTGGATGAAGACTAAAAGAACAATGATGATAATGACTGGCACAAGGATTCACTCAATCCTGATGTACACAAAATATGCACGGACAGCAAAGGTCAAATTGGATCAAAATCGGTCTATTATGTACACCAAATATTGCAGCATTACAGTGGGTTGTTATGCTGTAATAGATTGGGAAAAGGAAGAAGTGCATCTTCATAGTGTTGCAGAGGTCAGGATTGACCCCATTATAAGAAAAACTTTTTAACACTCCGTCTCACTGGAACATTGCATGGAAAGAAAACTCGGAAGGACGTGGGGATAATTTTCCTCCAAATTAACACCTGATATCAGGCTGTATCAAAGCAGAAAATCAAGAAAAGTAGGGTCACAAGGTCTTCCCATAAAGACCCACCCTCTGCCCCCCTTCCTGTCAGATTATGCTGGCTACCCACTTCCTGCACCATTGCATGTAAGTGCTGATGAGCTGGATGGAGTTTCCTTCACCACTCTCTTTGCCTTCAGGTCTGCCCTTCACACCCCCAGGAAATAATATTACTATAAAGATGCCATTGTCAATTTGAGTACAGTGTCCTAGATGTTAAAGGAGATTGTGGAAGCCATAACGTAAGATTTTGAATAGCTGCAAGCATACTCTGTATTTTCTAAGCATTTCTACTGGAGAAGGAATAATTACTGAAAACTATGCTAAGAAAATTCCCGTGTCAAATTTTAAAATGTTAAAGGCATTCAAGAACTATGGAGCTTCTACTCGGAATTCCCTTTGTTCTCTGCCTTGAGGAAGAGCATAATGAGGATCAGGAGGACGAGTGGATGGAGGCCAAGCTAATCCAGCATCAGATATTCATCTCAAAGGGTGTATAGACGAATGTGGAATATCAAGAATTTATCTGCAAGTGGCATCTGAGGAGGCTGCTAAGGTAATAGTTGAATTATATGACCATCTGACCCCTGAAATACACTTCAACCAAATTTACAACTCTGTCCAGTACAATGAAAATTACAATTGCATTGAACTCATATGTGGCCAGATCTTTCAGGACTGTTTCACAGGTATAAGCCACACAAATAGATCTGGAATGAATCACTGTATCAAAGCTGTGTCAGGTGCCCTGATCACACATACATAGCAGTTCATTTCCTATCCAACCAACAAAGCAGAAATAGCAGGCAGCCAGCTTCACTAAGTGGCTAACTGTCCCTTGGTTTACAGTGCCATCGATACAACACATGTGGCAATAAAGACTCCACATGAACATCTGCTGGACAATAACAACAGAAAGGATTTTCACACACTCAACATCTAGCTGGTGTGTGTGCGCGCATGATGCCAGCCACATTATTTTTCATGTGAACGCTTAATGCTTTTGTGTTGTGGGAGTCTACTCTTCAATGCTTATTCAGCCAGCAGTTTGTGCCCAGAAGGCTGTTCAGTGACCTAGGATACCCTCCACAGCCATAGTTGATGGCCTTACTCCATCTGACTAAGAACAGCAGAGGAGAACAGGTAAAATGGCATGATAAAAAGCCTAATTGAGCAGACTATTGGGAAACTGAAGTCTTGCTTCAGTTATTTGGACAGTCACTGAAGTGCAACCCTTCAAGAGTTTTGAGTATCATATTGGCATGCGGCATGCTCTGCTGTTATTCTGAAAGTAATTATCTTTCTC
This sequence comes from Carcharodon carcharias, assembly GCF_017639515.1. Taxonomy (NCBI): domain Eukaryota; kingdom Metazoa; phylum Chordata; class Chondrichthyes; order Lamniformes; family Lamnidae; genus Carcharodon; species Carcharodon carcharias. The sequence continues at coordinate 60,693,292 of NC_054472.1, read as the reverse complement.
TCTGCAGATGAGGAAGAAGGCAGTCAGGCTCACCTTCAACAAAAGATTGAAAATGAAGGGGAAGAGGTGGTACTGGCTGACATTGCCACATCCTTCCATAATACCAGTGCTACTTTTAGGTTTCCTCTCCATGTCCAAGGGTTGATTCCTCTTTGCTGTTATTTGTGCCAGAGACATTAGCTTTTGCAACTTTTACCACTTTTCCTGCACAGAAGCTATTGCTGCAATTTGAAGTGTGTTTCCAAGATTTCCAAGTCACCTGGCCATTTTCAACAATGTAAAGAGTGTGCTGGATATTGTTTGTGAGACTTATTCAAAAATAGAAAGCTGATAATTGAGGAACACTCTCAACTAACTCTGTGTGCCTCTCTTAGTACAAAATAATAGAGAAAATGTTGTGTAGTTTAGGTATGGTGTATTTCTGTATTGTTCATTCCTCACCCATGTTATGATGTGACAGATAATGTGTGCCAGGCGGACCAAATCCTTCCAATTTAACCTTCCACAATGGAATAGGCTTAGAATCTCCATGAACCCCACTTATTATCACCTGTTCCTGCAATACTCCCTCTGAACAACAAATGTCACTATTCCATAACATTAAGGATTGACCAGCCCCTGTGTCTCTTAAAATTTTAATATCTTTCCCTACTCCACCCTGTACACATGGAATGACTTCCCTTTCACATACAAATTCTTAAAGCATCTCTGCAAACTGCTTTTCAAAACTCCCTTAGATAAATTGTGAACACGTTCCTACTTCTTTATCTATCCACTGATTCTCCCTGCTTCACCTGTACACAAACTATTGGTTTTTCCTGTGCCTGACCCTCAGAACCCACAGTACTTTTACTTCCAGAACTTTTCTGCATTCCAATTACTGCAACAGATTTTTCCTGTAACTTACAACACATTGACTTTGTGTGCCCAACCTTATTACAATGAAAGCACCTTGATTTTCGAGTGTCACTTCTACCCTCAGCACCTTCCAGTTTAATCTGAGGAAAAACTTCCTGCAAATTTCCTACTCCTTCTCTTCCCTTCCTTTCACCTTCCCACTTTCTATCCTGCTCTGATTTAAAAGGGTGATGAAGAAAAGGTGATGAACTAACCCATAGGGGAGAATGTTCCCCATGTCAGGCCTGCGATCAGGTCCACGCCGCCATTTTATGCAGGTGGGCCAATTAAGACCCAACCAGCTTAATGTGTGTCACCCAAGGTTAGTGGGAGTGGGCAGGCGACGGCGGGAGTTCGATGACCACCGGGTCCATTGGCGACCCAGCAGCCTGTTTAAATGAGGTGCTAGCAGCCTTGCAAAGGCTGTTCACAATGGCCAGTAGAAGGGCTCACCAGAGCACTGCCAGGCCAGAGGGTTGGGCAGCTGGGCAGTGTGTCCTTCGGTTTTCTGATGAGTGCCCAGCTGCCCTCCTGGAGGAGGTGGCAGCGCAACGGGAGGTCCTCATTCTGAGGGAAGTGAGGAGGAGGCCCCCCCACCTGACCAAACGTGCCTGGGGGGGAAGTGGCAGAGATAGTCAGCTCCCATGATGTGGTGCCAGTGCCGCAAGCAATTCAATGACCTCTTGCGCTCAGGAAGGGTGAGTACCATGTTGGCAGAGGTCACTTAACACAACAGGTAGGCTTTCCCCCCAGTGCCCCCCTCCCAAACTCTGAGTCAATTATAGCATTGAATCCTTCATAGTATGTTTCCCTCGCTGGGTGGGCCAGCAGATATTGCCCTACCTTGTTTACCCTGAGAGGGTTCTGCACCTGCAGCATGTGTGACACTGACACCCAGAGCTTTGGGGCAAGCTCAAGGATCTGCACAAGGACCTTGGCATAGTGCTGGAACTGCAAAGCATGTCAAAGTCAGGCTGCTGACATGCTGGGAGGGGAGTTTCCAGCTGGCGGGGCACCAATCCATCTGCTGCCCTTGGCATTCCACGTGCTTGCCCTTCCCTGCTTTGCAAAGTTAGACCGTGTGGTGCCAAATGTGATGGAGGCAGCACGTGGGTAAGGGAGATCAGCGGCAGCTGCGGGGTTACGAATCACTGGAGCCCTGCAATGTCCCACGCTGGTTGGGGTGGCAGGGATGCGATGGGAATCCACAGGGTGGACTAATCAATGCTCCTCTCTCCTTTTCAGGAGGAGAACGCACACAATGCCACCGAGCTGTTGCGGACTGGCGGAGGCCAGGCTCACTTGGCCATCATGACTAGATACAAGCAGGAGGCGATGGATCTGGAGAGGCACCTTGCTCCCAGGTCCACCGTGGTGGTGAGGCTGCGGTGCCACGGGGAGGTAAGATTGCTGAGCACTGAGGTTACCATGTGTGTCCCAGCAGCCATGGTACTGCTGAATATTCAGTGATGAAGCTTGCAACATGGGCTGACCATTGATTATGGAAGGATGAGCTCACACTGATCCGGGGGCCAGACATGCACATTGACATTGTCTTCACTTTAACTAATTAAATGTCCTTGTTCTTCTTTTCAGCATCACCAGAGCAGGGCTGGGAGGAGGAGGCAGAAGAGCCATCTCTGATACCTGAGGGCCCTGAACAATTGGACTCACCAGCGTCACACTATCTCTGCCAGGCAGGTACTAGCACAGATACTAGCACCTCGGTGAGAATTAGATTATTGGCTAGTGTCCCGGGGCACAGCGGTGAGGGCACTTCACACTTGCTTGAAGTGCAGGCGGACACAGAGAGTTCTCAGAGCCAGCAGACGTAGGACTGCAGGGTACCAGGCACATGCTCAGTCGGTGGCTGATGATGTGCCTCTGGAGTCATCCGTGAGGCAGCAGACGCTGGAAGTCCAGCAGGGGGTGCGATAGGATCTGGCGGAGATACATGAGGCAATGCGTGGCATGGTCTCCATGCTGGATGAGTCCACGCGGACCATCACCGATGCAATGAGCCTCATGGTCGAGCACCATGCTTCCTCCATGGAGAGAGGGGCGACTCTCATGGAGATGCTCCTCCGGGAGACCAATCAGGGATGCGTTCAGACCAGCAAGCCCTCACAGCGGCATTGACCTGATCAGTGCCAGTGTGGGAGATGGTTTGGGCACCAAATATCCCAGCTCGGTGCGCATCCATCTACGGTGAGCAGGGAGGTCCGGAGTGATCTCACATTGGCACAGCAGCCACCTGTCGTCTCTGTGGGCTCCTCTCAGTGCACTCTGGATGAGGGCAGCATCTCCTCGCCCTCTGCCAGTGACCGTGGGGTCCCATGAGGCTGCAGTGACTGGGGAGATGCCAGATGGCGGGGCCATCAAAGGCTCCATGGGCCAGAGGATGGCCGCCAAGGTCATTGAGGCCAACAGCACAGCACAATGAGCAGGCTGTCTCAGTTGCCAGTGCCAGTGAGGGGGGGAGCACCTAGACATAGCACCCAGAAACATAAACCTAAGGCACCTTAGGCGCACCACGGGTTTCTCACTGGTGGTATTATGTTGCCCCGTTATTAGTTCATGACCACTTGGTGTGATGCATAACACCTTTGTAATTTTTTTTTGTGAACCTCATTTTGTAAAATCATTACATGTTGATATGTGAGGATGGCTCAGGGTGACTCCTTACTTCTGCAGATGGACGGGAACCCATGATGTTATGAGTGAGTAGTTGACATTGAGCTTTATTGACAAGGCCCTTAGTTAATGTTCCTACCCAGGAAGATTTTGCACTCAGGTATTGAGTATGGAGCCTGCAGGCCTAGTTTGTGTCGGAGGTCCATCAGTGGTGTGCTAACTGAAGATTCATTGGATTAGAGCCTCCCGGGTGTCCCTGCCTCCCTGGACGATGCCCGGGTCAGCGTCTATCCCCTCGGCTATAAAAATAAAAAAACTGCGGATGCCGGAAATCCAAAACAAAAACAGAATTACCTGGAAAAACTCAGCAGGTCTGGCAGCATCGGCGGAGAAGAAAAGAGTTGACGTTTCGAGTCCTCATGACTCTTCGACAGAACTTGAGTGAATCCAAGAAAGGGGTGAAATATAAGCTGGTTTAAGGTGTGTTGCGGGGGTGGGGGAGGGGGGGTTGGGGATTGGATGGGTGGAGAGAAGTGGAGGGGGTTGGTGTGGTTGTAGGGACAAGCAAGCAGTAATAGAAGCAGATCATCCCCTCAGCATTCTCCTGTGGGTGCTCATCCTCGGACTCACTGCTGGACTCATCGTGTGCAGCCAGAGCAATTGCGTCCACAACTTCTGCGTTCACTGCGTCACCTCTTTCCAGCACAGTATGCAACCACTATCAGCGCCACACGATCTGGGGTATATTGGAGCACGTCCCCGAACAGTCCAGGCTTTGGAAGAAGACCAATGGTTCTCTCCACCACAGCCCTTGTGGAGACGTGGCTCCTATTGTACCGCTGCTCGGCTTCTGTTCTTGGATGGCAGAGGGGTGTCATGAGCCACATTTGAGAGGATAGTCCTTGTCGCCCAGCAGCCATCCATCCAGCTGGGCTGGAGCACTGAAGAACCTCGGCACCTGGGAGTGTCTGAGGATGAAGGTGTCGTGGGAGCTGCCTGGGTACCTTGCACAGACTTGTAGAATCTGCATCCTGTGATCACACACTATCTGCACATTCATGGAGTGGAAGCCCTTCCTGTTGACGAAGGCACCGGGCTCACCTGCTGGCACCTTGATGGCCACATGTGTACAGTTTACAGCACCCTGGACGCGGGGGAAGCCAGCAATGACCGCGAAGCCCCTGGCTCGCTTAGCCTGGCTGCCCTCATCCCAGCAGTAGTGAATGAAAGTCAATGCACACCTGAACAGAGCGTCTGTCACCTGCTTGACACAAGTGCAGACAGCTGACTGGGAGACTCCGCAAAGATCACCCACCGACCCCTGGAAAGAGCCAGAGGCATAGGAGTTGAGGGTACCCATGACCTTCAGTGCCACTGACACAGGGTGCCCACCCACACAGTTGGCACAGATCTCAGGGCCTATCATCTGACAGATGGCGGTGACTGTCTCCCTTGAGAGACAGAGCCTCCTTCGGCACTGCACCTCAGACGTATTGAGGTAGCTGCTTCACTGCCTGAATACCCTGGGCCTTCTGCGGCCCCTTCCGCCTTGGACTTCCTGTTGGCCCTGCACCCCTTGTGCCTGAGCCTCTCTTCCAAAGGTGGCTCCCCTGGAGGCTGAATGTGGACTTCTGGCCTCCTTCCCCTTCTAGCCCTCCCTTCCTCCTCAGAAGAGGTGCCTCCAGTGGAGAGCACAACTCCCATTCCCAGGCTAAGGGAAGGCTTCCTGAAACCAGCAAGGCCCCAGAAACGATGTTTACTCGAGTCCTGACCTGAAGCCTATTACTCGTGTCCAAGCAGCTGTGAAGAGTTTTGAAGTATTCCTGCTCACACAGGCAAGTATCAGTAACTTTAACAATTAAATATCTGAAAAATAACACCCGCAACCCCACTCACCCCTCTTATCCCACCCGTGGATGAGATTTATACAAATGTGGCCTACCCGCCTGCCCGTTGCACCCTTGCGACATCCTGAAGATTGCACAGGCCATGAAAAATCCCCAACAATTGCTGCCTCAATGGCCTTAAGTGATCATTTTCTAAGAGCTGCATATGTTGCCTCTACCTTTAATGCCCATATCCACCAGTCGAAATTACTTTGTTTTAATCTCTCAAACTCAATATAAGTTTGCCCAGGCTGTTTCCTTATATTCCTAAATTTCTACCTGTACACCTCCAAAACCAACTCATATGCACTCAAAATAGCCTTTTTTACTGCATCATAATCCACTGACACTTCTTCTGACAGTGAAGCGTAAACCTCATGAGCTCGACCCACTAACCTAGACTGTAAAAGTAATGTCCAGATTCCTCTTGGTCATTTCATCTGCTTAACTATCTTCTCAAATGAAATAAAGAACACCTCCTCATCCCTTTCTTCAAACTTCGGAAGAGCTTGAACCAATTTAAACATTTTCCCACTGGGTGTTAGGTTGAAGGTTTTTCATCATCAGAACCTTTCTCAGCATCTGAGATCTCTTTTTTAGGGTCTTCCTAAGGCCTTCTCTCCTTCCTCCATTGCTAACTTCTCCCTCTGGAGGTCGAGTTTTTGCATTTCCATTTCTCTTTGAAATACTCTCTCCTTTTCTTTCTTTTTATTTCTCTGCCCTTTCTTTTTATTTTCTTTTTCTGTAGCCTCGATTTCAAGTGTTTCAATTTCCATTGCTTATTCAAGTTCAATCTTCTTCATCTGTAACTGAAGTCTCACTGCCTCTATCTGTGATTCACTAGTGTCAGGTATCACTGCCAATTGCAAATGCTGTTCTATCACTTCAACTATGTCTGCTTTCTTTGCCCCTACTCAACCGCAACTTATCCACCAATTCTGTTAACTCACCTTTAGATACTTGTTGTAATCCCATCAGAGTTATATCTTCTATTTCCAAAAAAGATTTAGCCATGGATACAGCCATTTTTGCAGTCTCACCACTTTAAATCCTTGACACCAACTCCTGAATTCAATGTGCTTCTTGTACTCATAGCCTTAAGATTCATCAACTCCAAATCAAATCAAGGAATTTCAAAATATCCCGCAAAGAACCCCCAATTTTTTATGATATGGCAGATGATATGTGCCAGGTGGACCAAATCCATGAAGGAAACTTGGCCACGATATCACAACAGCTTTGCAATTTATATTTATTATGAGACATGATTGAATTGAGAAGTAATGAGTCCACCAAGACCTTCAGAGATTTTTAAACTTAAATTAAAATATTTAACAAAATAAAAGATTTCAAGCACATATATAAGGCTACAATTACTTACTATTATAACAAATCCTAAAGTTCCTAACTGACCTGACTTCCAGTTACACACTCTCTTTAAGGCAACAGTCCAAATTAGATCTTAGATTTAAAACAGAACCAGCAAGTTAACACAATACCCACTTGACAGTGGAATTCCAAACATTTTTCCCAAACTTCAGTTGCTTTACATAGCAGACTAAGGCACAAATGGCTGAAGGCTTCTTGAAGTCTGTTTTGCATGCTCCAGTTACATCTTACATGGCCTCCTTAGGCCATAGCCTTTCATTCTCCTTTATGTATGTTTCTCTCACTTTAATATGTAAATTCTATTGTTCTATGTGTCTTTGAAACTGTATCTTCCTCAAGTTGCCAACATTGTCTGTAATCTTTGGGAAAAATAAAAGCACTCCTTAATCTTGCTTACCTGGCTATTTGTAAACAGACTAAGTTCCTTTTGAAATCCAAACATTCCCTTCGTTTATCTAAAAATGCAAATTCCCTTCACACCTTAAATGCTAAGCTAGCATCCATGTTTACTCATTGGCATGTCAAACACCTGGCTTCACCTAGCTACTTTTGATGAATTCAAACTTGCAGTCTATTTAAATCCAAATGTAATTAAATCACAAAGACAAAACCACCTATACATAACCACATAAACCTACTTTACAATAAACCAGAAAAATATTTTGAAAATTGTTACACTTTCATCACACCCATTGGTTTACTCTGTCCTATTAGAACACAAAGTTGCATGGTCAATTAAAACTGGCTGTTTTTGTAATGGTTCAAGGTAGTGGGGTATGAAAGTACTAAGGTTACTTGAAAAAACTGTAAGAGATGTATGTGCTATTCTTGCACACTCTAATGGTTCAGTATCATGATCATGAATTGTCTGTCTTCTTACCCTTGAATAAATTCTGGAACAATGGCAAATAATTTTATCTATGTGAAGACCAGTTGCTGAAAACACTTCAGATGTAGCCTTATTGAGTGGGATAAAAACACATTGGCTGGGATTTTCCGGTCTCGCCCAGGGCAGACATAATGGTCGGTGGGAAGGGAAAGTATCACAGGAACAAAAAAGTCAGTTTCCCGTCAGTGTAAGGACAGGTTGCTATTGTCCGCTCCAGCCCTCAATGGTGGCACGCTTTACCCACTGCACCATGTCAGTAACGTCATTTGAATACATCAGACTATTGTTAATATTCATTATCAAGGCAGCTGCCCGGAATCACACCACCATTGGGTCAATAGGCCACACCAGCATTTGATTAGACCAGCATGATTCACAACAGCATATAAGCAATGTGCACTTGGTGACCTGCACTTCACTCATGACTTTCAGGTTTGTTCGCCTACCTTGAATCACGCAGCACTCGTGGCACCTCAGACTCCACACCGGCTTTGCAGGCAGCACCACTTCGCTTTCAAGGGAGGTGATTACAGAGGCAAGGCTTTATATACCAGACCAGTGGTAAGACGGGGGTAGGTTGTTATGTGCTCCAGGGCAAGGGCTTGAATGCGGGGGAAGACAAGACAGATACAAGGGAGGGACTGGTGGAAAAGGACTTGATTGAGAGGTGGGAGAAGACTGGGGATGGTTGCACTCAAACACATGACTAGGGGAAGACTGGTGAAGGTTGCACTCAGGCTCATGATTGCGGGTAGGGTGGAGGGAGCATTCTCTGAGCCAGAATTAGGAGAAAGCCTATTATAGGAGAACATAAGCGTGTTTGGTCTTGAATTGGGAGAAAGTCTCTTACAGAAGGACATTAGCCAGTCGGGGCCAGAGTGAGAGGATTGTGGAGTGAAGAAGTGCTTCAGCTTACATTGCTGAGCTCCCAAAGACTGTCCTTGCCCCAGTCCAGGGAGTGTTTGGGGGGGTGGGGGTGTTGTCAGTCCACTGTCAGTCATGCTCAGCATAGCGTGTGCAGGGTGTGGGTCATCACCTCGCGCACAGTGATCCGAAGGGTTTCTGGCATAGTACTCGGCCGCAGGTGGTACATTCACAGTCACAGTGAAGGGAGGCATCTGGAGCCTTTAAATTGGGAACAGGTAGCAGGCACTCGATGGTCTCAGTATAGTAGACCTCAAGATGGCGAGGGGTAAGGTCTACATGGGACATTGGCACATCCACCTCAAACGACTCAGGGGTAACACAGGGATATCAACCACAATTACAATGGGATCAAGGATTACAGGGGGAGGACTCCAGTATGCTCCTCCAGGATGATGGGAAGGATTTCCACGGTCACAGAGGGAGTGTCGAAGCTGTTAGTGCTTACGGAAGTAAAGGATCACTGCACTGTGGGGTCAATTAAAGGTGCACCCATCTGGAATCTCTATTACCAAATGAGGAGGAATGCGCAGCTGAGACATGTTAGAGGCATTTCAATAGAGGCAATCTGGACCCTTCGATGTAATAACGCATTCATGCGAGATTAATTCTGATGCACTCTAATCATCAATCTCCCTGCAATAACCCATTCTACCAATTGTGCCAATTCCCCAGTGTGATAATGACTCCAAAAGCAAGTGGGCACTTGGACAAACAGGAGAAGCCTCTTGGAATCCCCACCTCAGAACCTTGCAGCTGCCAGGTTCAGAGATGGGAACTCCGAGGCCCCCCTAGAAGAATCTCATACCCTCACAGAGCACATGCCGTCATGTGTATTCCAAATGATGTAGTCAGAGAGTCGACTGAATGAGTAATTTATCGCCTCGAATAAATGCAGGACATCTAAGTGTTCAGTCAAATCTATCTCATAGCAGTATGTCAAATAAAGTGGGGCTGGGGATGTGGGAGGAAGCATACTGTGACACTGAGAGCAGTCACTGCGATGGCCAGGAGAGTGTTGGCTAATAGGTGCCTAGATTGTAACCAAGCTCTTCAACGCACAGTTACTCACGAGTCAGTGACAGAAAGAGAACCCTTGGAGGCTGGTGCTCAGTCATGTCTTTCCTTTAATCTTCCTGCAGAGAGGAAATATTCAGGACAATGGAGGGTGCATTTAATCCTGCTTGCATGATTGCATCCAGGCAGGCGGAAAGGCAGAGAAGAGTGCTATGGCCACATCAGACTCGCCAAAAGGAGGCGCTTCACCCTGATGAGCAAGGGCAGCAGGGCCCCCTCTGGACCCAGAGGATTAGGCTCATAGAAATGCTGCGCGTAGGCACCTCTCAAGACAAAAGGTGTATAGAAGACACATGTCTTTTCTGCAGATTAGCGAGAGACAGTGTCATCAACATCTCCACATGCCCAGGGATCTGGTGGCTCACATCCACCACATTCTCCATGAGTTGAAGCTACGGGGACTGGGAATTCATCCTTTGCCAGTGGCTTTGAAATTCACAACTTCTCTTAACTTCTACACGAGTGGCTCTTTCCAGGGATCCACTGGGGGCCTCTACGGGATTTCTCAAGCTTCCACACATAAATGCATACAGGAGGTGACGGATACCCTCTTTGCTATGGGCCACAATTCTTGCACTTCGCTCGAGGTCAAGTGTTATGTTCCATCTGTCAGGTCGCTTTTCTCGCGAACACTATCTACCAGTGGGTGAGTTGGCAAACAATAAACTGCAGACACAGAGACCAATATCAGATGAAGCATATGCTATTTATTTACGCAAGTAACACAGCACTAATACAATGTGATTCTCAAACCAGACCCTATTCTAAACTACGGATTAATATTGTAGCCCATGCTACGCAGCAATTGGGTAATGCAATCAAGTGGTCAATCTCTTAAAAGTCTATTGCACCTCAGATTACCACATCAAACTAGCCAGACAGCCAGAGCACTGGGCTTTGATGCTATGTTTGAATTCCCACAGGTGCAGAGTGTCATCAACTGCACTCATGTGGCTATAAGAGCTCTTTGGAAATGGGCAATGCAATACAGCAACAGGAAAGTCTTCCACTTGTTCAATGTGCAACTGTTCTGTGACCACCAGAAACACATCATGCAAGTTTATGCAAGATAGCTGGGAAGTTGCCATGACCCCTACATCTTGAGTAGATCGCAGATCCCACACACCTTTGAAGGACCACACAACATCCAGGGTTGGCTCCTCAGTGACAAAGGCTACCCACAAAGGATGTGGCTGATGATGCCCATCCAATGACCATAAACTCCCGTTGACGGAACGTACAATGATGCTCATTCTGCCACATGAACATTGATAGAGTGGACCAGTGGCATCTTGAAGATGCAATTCTGATGCCTCGACAGATGTGGTGGAGCACTCCAGTACATTCCTCAGAGGGTTTCATGTATCATCGTGGTTTGCTGCACCCTGCACAACCTGGTGCTGTGAAGGGGGGAGGACTTACCAGATGCTGAGATGGAGGAGCTGCATGTATCCTCCGATGAGGAGGACATCAAGAGGGATGATGGTGATGAGGACAAGGAGGCCAAGGCTCCAGGGGAAGAAACCATAGCACAGGCCAGTTGAGGCATGCATGCACATGAGACATTCATAGCCAACAGATTCCAGGAGGATGATGACAAGTAGCAATGCTTATCCTTCTGGAAAAATACATTCCATGATGGGCCCACATCTCCATCAGCATGGCTTGTCTTCTCAACTGTCCTCTTCATTCTGAGATTGAGTAGTTACATGTTCTGCTCACTATGTCTTCATCTTCTGAAGGATGATGAAGCCTCAGGGGCATGTGTCCTTGCCAAGATGAGGTAGCAACGGCAGGAGGCCATTCCAGCATCACATGACAGAAGGAGCTGCCTCCTCAAGCACCTTTCCAACATCCCAGTCACTAAGGCAGCTTACAGAAGGCAGGAGTTGCATTGCGGTCGTCAGTGGATTCATGACAATCTACCTTCAGTCTGACAAAGTGTCTCAAGGAGATCCACATCCACCAATGGAAAAATGCCTTATGTGTCACTTTGATGGTGATACTGTGAGGTTAGACTTGGGCAAAGGCAGGCAAGGACAGTCAACAGGTGTTCATGCTTGTTCAAAACACTCAGTCCTCACTATTACCATAATCCCCATTACTTTAAGACCTCCACTCTCAGTTAGGGGTGTGGGGCTCCAGTTAGTCTAACCTTTTAATGGACATAGATCACCTCACGATGACCATCTTCACACATTTGCCTGACAGACATAAAAAGTCTCCTTTTCCACACTTTCAGTTTCCCATAATGGTCAGCACTGGCCTTTGCAACACCAGAAATGCAGACACGCCATGAAGCCCTCAAGATTCTGCTTCGTTGATAATAAAGCAACACATCAACTACATTACATCCTAGCTCCTAACCTATCTCTGCCCTGAGCACTGTCTTCCTGTCAAGATAACATGTGAGCAGCGAGACCATGCTCAACAGTTCCATTGACCAAAACACATCTCCCTATAGATGTACATCACTGAGCTCTGTGAGTGTTTGGGTGGGGGAGGCTAAGCAGAATTAATGGACCAGTGCTGTGTCCCTTCTTTTTGACATTAGCATTGTTGGTGCTATGCAGACACTTACAGGGTGCAAAATGGTTAAAGCTGTAGCTTTGAGTGTCAGGACAAAATTGTGCCCATGGAGGACGGAGCACCGGCACATTGAGGTGGGAAGGTGTACACATTTACAGGTCAGCTTAGCAGATACACTTTCATAGAGTCGACAATGGACAAGGCTGGCAGGAGCACAAACAACCTGGGCTTTTAGATTGCAAACCTTCACACATGACAGAGATCATCGAGGTCAAGGAAAGATTACCCTTCTCCATGCACATCTACATCTCTCCTTCTGCACTGCACCTTCACCTTTGACAATGCAGGCGAGTTGGGGGACTAGATGATCCTCCATCTTCTGGAGCCAAGAATGAACATCACTTGAACCTGCAATGCATGTCGAAGAGATGCCTTGCACAAGCACACTTTACATTGAGGGTGACTTATCACTGATGTCAGTAATGAACTGAGAAGGGACACACACTGACGGTATGGCTGCACACAACACCTACCAGAGGCACATGATGTGAAATCTGCAATACGACAGAGTGGGGGCAGTGGGGGGGGGTGGGGGGTGGGGGGGGGATCATGGTGTGAAATCTGATCAGGCACTACACAACTCAGCATACAAAGGAGACAAACACAAGGGGAGATGTGGAATGGGTGCAATTCCATTTACATTGGTGGAAAGTATATACATGTGGTAAACACCCATGCCACCATCTTATTCTTAATATTTCTTGATTTTACTAACCCTGCCAGTCTTGGTGCATCCCAGCCGCCCGCAGTGGAAGTGGGTGCAGCCTGCTGATTGCTATGCCATGTTGTCTGTGGTGACTTTGGAGGGTGTCGTCTGGAGGGCTGAGACTTGGAGAATCCTGGCCTGCTTTGGGTCTCCTGCTCTGGAGCAGGTGCACCCTCCTATGCCAGTGGAGCTGGAGGTGATGGAGGCCACAGACAGAGGGAATTGGAATCGGCTAGACACTCCTGGAGTCACTTGGGTGGATGGTCTTGGGGTATCCCCTCCCTATGGGTTCCAGAGTGCCTCTGGCTGACTCCTTGAGGAGAAGGGGCATCTGGAGTGAGATCTAGGTGCCCGGGCCCCTTCTCGTATAGCCACTGATGGATGCTACCAATGCCTACAGCAATGGAGTGCAACTTCCATGGCAGCACAGGCGCTATGTCCTGGAACAAGGCCTCCTTGGCAGCCACCATCCTACCAATGTTGACCTCGGTGTACTGGTGCTATCACCTGAACTGAATTTGGACGGACTCCTCCATCATATGTTGCAATCTGTGGATTGCAGCTGACAACCCAGCCTGATATTCTCATGTCTGTTGCTGCTGCCCCAACATCTGTGTTAAGCTGTGGTCCATATGCTCATCATCCAACTGGGATTCAGCAAAATTGTGGCCTCCAACAGTCGTCCAAATGTCTGTGACCTTGGTTGCCCCTGCCTCCGCCTGCTGTGGACCAGAATCTGTGCTGTGCTCACCAGGTTGTGATACCAAGTCTGCTCTAGATCTAGGTCCCACCGTGGTGTGTGTCTCTGGCTGGTGGAGGGTGCGGGTGAGCGCCGTAATGGGTCTTCTACAAGTGGGTCCTCAAGATTTTCATCTGAGGTGTCATCGGGGCTGCGTCCCAGTGTCCCTGGGGCACTTGACTGTGGTGTCAATGAAGGAGAGTAGAGGTAGTTGGTGCATGGCAACAGACTCCAAGACATAACGTTGCACTCAGTCTTGCTGTCCGAAGGATCAGCTGATGCAGGGCCCTCACTTGGGTGTGCGCCACCAACCTCACCATCACCACAGGCATAGCCACAGTCCTCTCTGGCCAGCTGAACTGCATGCTCCTCAAACTGGGTGAGGGCTCTGAGCTCTTTCATCCCACCACTGGCTTGGGACCTCTCCCTTCTTTATGGGAGATCTTGGCCTACATGAAGACAGATGGAAAGAGTATGAGCAGAAAGCATGCCAAGGCAGATGGTAAATATGCCTGCCTTGTGTGGATGCTGAGTGGAGTCTTGTACAGGATGAGGACACAAGCTGCACAAGATGTGAGCACAGATGGAGATATCAGGGTGTGTGTGGGAGAGTGAGTGAAGTTGTCTTTGTGTTGGTAATGTGTGAGATCCCTGTTGTCTGTCATCTTGCAAACGTGTGAGGGGCTTGTGAAAGTGTGACCTGAGAGGGTTGAGAAAGTTGACTTACTCTGGCCGTGCGGATGAGATCATTCATCCATTTGAGGCATTGAATCGTTGTTCTCCTGTGGGCTGAGTTGGTACTCACTGCCTAAGACACCTCCTCCCAAGCCAGGTTGGTGACCTTGCCTCAGTCCCTCCTCAATTTGGGCCTTGGGTGGGTGTGGTACCAGCAATAGCCACCTACACCCCAGTGATACTACTGAGTACAGGAGAAGTGCTGGCCTCTGATTGGTCCGCAGCCGTCAGTGAGCAAGACTTACACACTCCAAGGGTCCTTGATCCTGAGGAAGGACCGCCACTGGACTGGTAAGTGCCTGAGTGGCACAGGATGTGGTGGGCCTTCCCGAAAAGACACTCCACCGGATATCCAGTGGGTAGAGAAGGTCATGGCAGGCCTCGACAGGGTCCAGAAGGTGACCCAGTGAGGCATCACTAAACTTGGGGGCTCCACTCTTCATGCTTTTGAGGGCCATCTCTCCCTGGAACAGTCCTCGGCTGCAGGCATTGAAAGATCTGCATGCGGCCGAGGCTTAAATATGGTGCCCAGAACAACGATCCGCTGAGGTCATGGTGGGGCGGATGAACCACAGGCCACCCACTAGCGAAACAGAGTGTTTCCAGCTGATGCATATTTAAGGAGACGCAAAAACGCGCCATAGCAGCCGGCGGGGAAAAAGTTACTTTTCCTGCCCACCACCGCACTTAGACTGCAGAGGGGAAAATCCCACCCATTGTTTGTGGAACCAAAATTGTAACCTGAGAGAACATTTAACACAGCTATCCCAGGCATTTGAGCAGTATGTGAAGAACAGTTAGCCACAATTTTTCTTTGGATTTACATTTACAAAAAGGGGATCAAAATTTGAGATTTAGGGTGGAATCAACTGGAGAGCTGGCAAGAGACCCGCGTCTCCTCTTTTCAGGAAGGCCCACTGCATCCTGTGCCACTCAGGCACTTAACAGGCCAGTGATGGTCCTTCCTCAGGATCAAGGACCTTGGGAGGGTGGAAGTCCTGCCTACTGATAGCTGCTGACCAACCAGAGGCCAGCGCTCCCCTGTACTCAGTAGTACCACTGCGGAGTAGGTGGCTATTGTCGGTATTACACCCACCCAAGGCCCAGATCGAGGCAGGAACAAGGCATATGTAAATGATGGCGGAGGTGGAGTTGCAGGGGAGGGAGTAAAGGGGACGGCAGCAAGGTAGCTTTCAGTGGGTCCCCCATTCCTGATGGCAGGTCCCTCAATCAGGCACTGAGTACCTTTGAATGGAGGACACCATCCCCTACCCTCCAACACCACTCCCCCCAACACCCCCAAGAACCCAGAAGCAAACCCGTTAGGGTTTGCTTGTCATGCTACCCTCAGGACACTCTCCCTGCCCGCTGCTGGGTTAATACTAGGGGTGGTAGGATGAGATCCTTATGTGGACATTAACTGGTCACCCAACGGCCTCAACTGGCAGCAGGGCAGGAAGGTCATCCACAGCCCTTCCTGGCACGGATCTAATCGGGGTGAAGGTGGGACGGTGGCAGGATCCCCACCCACGATTCTCCTGTCCGATTAAATGCCCCCCACTACCAAACTCATCCCAGGGACAGCACAAGATTCCCTCTTGATTTTTAGTTCCCAGGGTAATTTTGTTCCAGTCTTCTGGTGTGTTTTGGGAGTTAGTGATTCTATGCTTTCTATATCTATCAGAAATAGGGTGCACATCAGTACTTTTACCTGTCAATTCACAGCCAAGTCGAAGATTACATCTGAGATTAAAAACATAGTTTTAGTGTTGTTACTACTGCTTTGCATAATCTGACCTGGTTTAACATAGCAATACTTTATCGGAAAAACATCAACTTATTGAATGATGAGAATTGGGTATCAATTTAAATATAGAGATAAAAACAAAAAACTGCGGATGCTGGAAATCCAAAACAAAAACAGAATTACCTGGAAAAACTCAGCAGGTCTGGCAGCATCGGCGGAGAAGAAAAGAGTTGACGTTTTGAGTCCTCATTACCCTTCTGTTGACTCGAAACGTCAACTCTTTTCTTCTCTGCCGATGCTGCCAGGCCTGCTGAGTTTTTCCAGGTAATTCTGTTTTTGTTATCAATTTAAATATGTCTAACATACTCCGATACTTCAAATTCCCTATTCCATCAGCGTTATTAATAACAGTTAAATAGGTATTATTACCCCTTGCAGCTTAAGGATTAATATATACTTGATAATAGTTTACAATATAAAATAAGTATTCAAACATTACTGATGCGTTGTTATGAAGCAACACTAATGATTTTTTAATAGAACCGTTGCTTAGTCTAATGTGTGCAATGAACCTACTTGCTTTACACTATATTGCTCAAGTGTTCTGAACAGGGCTTGAAGAAAAGTGTGTTGTTTTGTGCCAATAGTAAATTAGAGGCGTCAAAGAGTGCAAAGCAAACCACATTCTGTTTGAGAATATTAATAAGTGCTGAACCTGTAGATAAAGCAACAAAATGGGGTTCATTTTATTCTCTGTTTAAAATTAAAGAAATATGTGTCTGGACTTTACAGTTTCCGACAGGTTAGGGGAGGCGGAACAAGAAATACATGATTCGCTCGCTCCCACCCTCACCATCTCAACACAGTGTATCAACTGTCAGACGGCCAATCAATGGCTGCCCAACCAATTAGAGTTGGGAAGGAGAGGTGGGAGATTGTGCTCCATGCCCAATCAGGTGTCTCTCAATTGGCGAAGGATTAGGCCATGAACTGGAAGTCAGCCATGGCCACCCATTTAAAGGCATAGTGGGATCGGGTTTGGTGACAGCTGCAGGAGAAAGCCAAGTTTGGTGATATAATACTGGGAAGAAGGCAGCATCCATTGTTGACACTGAGGCAGTAGAGCAGCAGCAGGTGAGAAAATGTTTCTTTTCCATTCTGGTGACTATTGTGACAGCCAAGGCCAGGGTCAGAAGTCATGGACCTTGGTGCTTCTCCTGTTTCTGGGCCCCTTATCCCCTACCCACCCACCACCACCACCTCTTTCAATGCTCCTCCCCAATCATGCCTGTTATTTTTCTCGCTTTCACCATTCACCAATCACAGAAAGGTCCTAGTAAAATGATAACTCCCATTATTGTATCTGGTTACAAACACCATCCAATATATATGCATTGTGGATCTTTAATATTAAGAGCAGCAACAATATAATGCAATGTTAGCTTGTGTGTGCCCTATAGGTGATCCCATGCAACTATTAACTGAACCAGGGAGAACAAGTTTTATTTTAATTGCAACATACAATTGTTAATTTGACAGGAAAATATACTATTAGGATTTATAACACTGCAGACGATAAGACTATTTTTGTTGACTGCCTCATTAACATGTTCAGCGCATTGCACCAAATGTACATGATGACAGTAAATTCATATTTGGGAGAAAGATTCAATATTTGCAACACTGATTATAAAAAAAATCCTGAATGGCTTTCTTGCAAATGGACATACGAAATAGGAGCAGAAGTAGGCCATTCAGCCCTCAAGCCTGCACTGCCTTTCAATAAGATCACGGCTGATCTGTTTGTGTTTTGAATTACACAGTCCAATCTAACCTCGGTAAACCTTGATTTCCCCAGCCTAACAAGAATCTATCTACTTCTGCCTTAAAAATATTCAATGACTCCTGCCTCCACTGCCTTTGGAGGCAGAGTGTCCCAAAGTCACTCTGAGAGAGAAAACTTCTCCTCATCTCTGTCCTAAAAGGGCGACCCCTAATTTTAAAACAGTGGCCCCTAGTTCTCACCCACCAGAAGAAACACCCTTTCCACATCGACCTTGTCAATATTGTTCAGGATCTTATATACTAAATCAAGTCACCCCTCACTCTTCTCTTCTAAACACCAGTGGAATCAATGTCAGTCAGTCTACCCTTTCCTCATACGACAACCCACTCATTCCAGGTATCAATCTAGTAAACCTCCTCTGAACCGCCTGAAAAGCATTTACATCCTTCCTTAAACAAAGAGACCAAATATTCGGGGTGTAGTCTCACCAATGCCCCATATAACTGAAGCATAACATCCTTACTTTTATGTTCAATTCCTCTCGTAATAAAGGATAGCATTACATTACCCGCCTTAATTATGAGCTGTACCTGCATACTAACGTTTTTGTGACTAATGCACTAGAACACCAAGATCCCTCTGCACCTCAGAATTCTGCAGCCTTTCTCTGTTTCATTAATACTTTTTTTTATTCTTCCTGCCAAAGTGAACTTCACATTTTCCTACGTTATACTCCATCTGCCAGATTTTTGCCCACTCAATCAACCTATCTGTATCCATCTGCCAACCTCCTTATGTCCTTTTCACAACATACTTTTCTACTTATCATAGTGTCATCTACAAATTTAGCTACCCTGCCTTTACTCCCCTCATCTAAATTAATGATATAAATTGTAAAAAGCTCAGACCCCAGCACAGACCCCTGCAGAGCTCCTCTTGTCAGATCCTGCCAATCAAAAAAAGAGTTGACGTTTCAGGTCCTCATGACCCTTCAACAGAACTTGAAGGGTCATGAGGACTCGAAACATCAACTCTTTTCTTCTCCGCCGATGCTGCCAGACCTGCTGAGTTTTTCCGGGTAATTCTGTTTTTGTTTTGGATTTCCAGCATCCGCGGTTTTTTTGTTTTTAATCAAAAAAAGACCCATTTATGCATACTCTGTTTTCTGCCAGCCAGCCAATCTTCTATCCATGCTAATATGTTACCCCCCAACCCCCCCCCCACTATACCATGAGCTTTTCTTTTGCACAATAAACTTTGATGTGGCAGCTTATCAAATGCCTTCTGGAAATCCAAATACAGCACATATACAGGCCCCCCTTTATGCAGAGCATATGTTATTCCTTCAAATTTGTTCTGTACAGAAAAAAAAGACTGTCTCCATGGGGCAGTTTATGCTGTTTCATCGTTGGAGATAAAAGCAAAATACTGCGGATGCTGGAAATCTGAAATAAAAACAGAAAATGCTGGAAAAACTCAGCAGGTCTGGCAGCATCTGTGGAGAGAGAAACAGAATTAAGTTTTTGAGTACATATGACTCTTCTTCAGAGTTCTATACCATTTCTAGCATTCTGCATAATATTTCTCCCTTAGCCAGCACGACCAAAGCCAAATCTTCTGATCAATCATTCACGGTGTAGTGGCACTGTTGCTGGACTAGTAATCCAGAGACCCAGGATAATGGTCTAGGGAGCTGGGTTCGAATCCCACCATGGCAGATGATGGAATCTGAATTCAATAAAAACCTGGAATTAAAAGTCTAAGAATGATCATGAAACCATTGTCAAACGTTGTAAAAACTCATCTGATTTACTAATGCCGTCCTTACCTGGTTCCCCACCTGGTCTGGACTACATGTGACTCCAGGCCCATAGCAATGTAGTTGACTCTGAAATGGCCTCTAAGCACTTAGTTGTATCAAACTGCTACAAAGTCTCAAAAAAGCAATGAAACTGGACAGACCACCTGGCATCAACCTAGGCACTGGAAATGACAGTGGCAAACGCAGCCTTGTCAACCCTGCAAACATCTGAGGGCTATTGCCAAAATTGAGAGTGCTGTCTTAGTCTAGTCAAGCTGCAGCCTGACATAGTCATCCTCACGGAATCATATCTTACAGATAATATCCCAGACACCACCATCAGCATCTCTGGGAATGTCCTGTCCCACCGGCTGGACAGATCCAGCAGAGGTTGTGGTATACAGTCGGGAGGGAGATGCCCTGGGAATCCTCAACATCCACTCTGTATCCCATGAAGTCTCATGGCATCAGGTCAAACATGGGCAAGGAAACCTCCTGCTGTTTACCACATACCACCCTCCCTCAGCTGATCAATCAGTGCTCCTCCATGTTAAGCACCACTTGGAGGATGCACTGAGGGTGGCAAGGATGCAGAATATGCTCTAGGTGGGGAGCTTCAAAAAGATTGGCTGGGTAGCACCACTACTGACCAAGCTGGCCAAGGCCTAAAGGATATAGCTGCTAGACAGGGTCTGCGGCCGGTGGTGAGGGAACCAACAAGAAGGAAAAACATACTTGACCTCATCCTCACCAACCTGCCTGCCGCAGGTGTATCCGTCCATGGCAGAATCAGTAGGATTGACTACCGCACAGGCATTGTGGAGATGAAGACCTACCTTCACACTGAGGATACCCTCCATTGTGTAGTGTGGTACTACCACTGTGCTAAATGGGATACATTTCAAACAGATCTAGCAACTCAAGACTGGACATTCGTGAGGCACTGTGGGCCATCAGCAGCAGCAGAATTAGACTTGAACACAATCTGCAACCTCATGGCCTGGCATATCCCCCACTCTACCATTACCACCAAGCCAGGGGATCAACCCTGGGTCAATGAAGAGTACAGGAGGACATGCCAGGAGCAGCACCAGGCATACCTAAAAATAAGCACTCAACCTGGTGAAGCTATAACACAGGACTACTTGCATGCCAAACAGCATAAGCAGCAAGAGATAGACAGAGCTAAGCGATCCCACAACCAACAGATCAGATGTAAACTCTGCAATCCAGCCACATCCAGTCGTGAATGATGGTGGACAATTAAACAATTCACTGGAGGAGGAGGCTCCACAAATACCTCCATTGTCAATGTGGGGGAGCCCAGGACATCAGTGCAAAAGATAAGGCTCAAGTATTTGCTACAACCTTCAGCCAGGAGTGCCGAGTGAATAATCCATCTCGGCCTCCTCCAGAGGTCCCTGGCATCACAAATGCCAGTCTTCAGCCAATTCAATTCAATCCACGTGATATCAAGAAATGGCAAATGGCACTGGATAGTGCAAAGACTATGGGCCCTGACAATATTCTGGCAATAGTACTGAAGGCTTGTGCTCCAAAACTTGCCATGTCCCTAGCCAAGCTGTTCCAGTACAGCTACAACACTGGAATCTACCCAGCTGTGTGGCAAATTGCCCAGGTATGTCCTGTACACAAAAAGCAGGACAAATCCAACCCAGCCAATTACCGTCCCATCAGTCTACTCTCAGGGTCATCAACAGTGCTATCAAGCAGAACTTGCTTAGCAATAACCTGCTCACTGACGCCCAGTTTGGGTTCTGCCAGGGCCACTCAGCTCCTGACCGCATTACAACCTTGGTTCAAACATGAACAAAAGAGCTGAACTCTCGAGGTGAAGTGAGAGTGACTACCCTTGACATCAAGGCAGCATTTGACAGAGTGTGGCATCAAGGAACCCTAATAAAACTGGAGTCAATGGGAATCAGAGGGAAAATTCTCCACTGGTTGGAGTCCTATCTAGCACAAAGGAAGATGGCTGTGGTTGTTGGAGACCAGTCATCTCAGCTCCAGGACATCACTGCAGGTGTTCCTCAAAGTAGTGTCCTAGGCCCAAACTTGTTCAGCTGCTTCAACAATGACCTTTCTTCCATCATGTAGTCAGATATGGGGATGTTCGCTGATGATTGCAATGTTCTGTCAACATTCACGACTCCTTAAATAATCAAATAGTCCATGCTCAAATGCAGCAAGACCTGTACAATATCCAGGCTTGGGCTGACAAGTGACATGTAACATTTGTGCCACACAAGTGCCAGGCAGTGACCATCTCCAACAAGAGAGTATCTAACCATCGCCCCTTGACATTCAATGGCATTACCATCACTGAATCCAACCCTATCAACATCCTGGGGGTACCATTGGAGAGAAATTTCTAGTTCTGTTACCAGTACTGGGTGATTCATTAAATGCAAGGTTTAGTGGACCTTACAGGTTGAAAAGGAATTGAGTGAAGTAAATTATTTAATAAATACGCCAGATAGAAGGAAGTAGCAGAGGGTGTATCATTGTTGTCTGGTGCACTGACATCTACCTCGCGGAGGCTAAGCGTCAACTCACAGACACTTCCTCCTACCTCTCCCTGGACCATGACCCCACCACTGAACATCAAGTCATTGTTTCCAGAATGGTCACTGACCTCATGTCCTCTGGAGATCTTCCTCCCACAGCTTCCAACCTGATAGTCGCCCAACCTCGGACGGCCCGCTTCTACCTCCTACCCAAAATCCACAAACAGGACGGTCCCGGCAGACCGATTGTGTCAGCCTGTTCCTGTCCCACGGGACTCATTTCTTGCTATCTTGACTCCCTTCTCTCACCCCTTGTCCAGTCCCTTCCCACCTACATCCGTGATTCCTCTGACACCTTACGTCACATCAACAATTTCCAGTTCCCTGGCCCCAACCGCCTTTTCTTCACCATGGATGTCCAATCCCTCTACACCTCCATCCCCCACCAGGATGATCTGAGGGCTCTCAGCTTCTTCCTCGAACAGAAGCCCGCACAATCCCCTTCCACCACTACTCTCCTCCATCTGGCTGAACTTGTTCTCACACTGAACAATTTCTCCTTTAACTCCTCTCACTTCCTCCAAATAAAAGGTGTGGCTATGGGTACCCGCATGGGCCCCAGCTATGCCTGTCTCTTTATGGGGTATGTAGAACATTCCTTGTTCCAGTCTTACTCCGGCCCCCTTCCACAACTCTTTCTCCGGTACATCGATAATTACTTCGGTGCTGCTTCATGCTCTTGTCAGGACCTGGAAAAATGTATTAATTTTGCTTCCAATCTCCATCATTTCACCCTTCCATCATTTTCACATGGTCCATCACTGATACTTACCTACCCTTCCTTGATCTCTCTGTCTCAATTTCTGGTGATAGACTGTCCACCAATATCCATTACAAGACTACCGACTCCCACAGCTACCTCGACTACAGCTCCTCACACCCCGCTTCCTGTAAGGACTCCATCCAATTCTCTCAGTTCCTTCGCCTCCGTCGCATCAGTTCTGATGATGCTACCTTCAAAAACAGTTCTTCTGACATGTCCTCCTTCTTCCTTAACCGAGGTTTTCCAACCATGGTTGTTGACAGGGCCCTCAACCATGTCCGGCCCATCTCCTATGCATCCGCCCTCACGCCTTCTCCTCCCTCCCAGAAACATGATATAGTCCCCCTTGTCCTCACTTATCACTCCAACAGCCTCCTCTGCCATTTCCGCCAACTCCAGTATGATGCCACCACCAAACACATCTTCCCTTCAGCCCCCCCTGCGGCATTCCGTAGGGATCATTCCCTCCTTGACACCCTGGTCCACTCCTCCATCACCCCTTACTCCTCAACCCCCACCTACGGCACCTCCCCATGTAAATGCAAAATATGCAACACCTGCCCCTTCACTTCCTCTCTCCTCACCGTCCAAGGGCCCAAACACTCTTTTCAAGTGAAGCAGCATTTCACTTGCACTTCCCTCAATCTAGTCTACAGCATTCGTTGCTCCCAATGCGGTTTCCACTACATTGGAGAGACCAAACGCAGACTGGGTGACCACTTTGCAGAACACCTTCGGTCTGTCCGCAAGAATGACCCAGACCTCCCTGTCGCTTGCCATTTTAACACTCCACCTTGCTCTCTTGCCCACATGTCTGTCCTTGGCTTGCTGCATTGTTCCAATGAAGCTCAATGCAAACTGGAGGAACAGCACCTCATCTTCCGACTAGGCACTTTACACCCTTCCGCCTGAATATTGAGTTCAACAACTTTAGATCTTGAACTCCCTCCTCCATCCCCACCCCCTTTCCGTTTCTTCCCCCTCCCTTTTGTTTTTTCCAATAATTTATATAGATTTTTCTTTTCCCACCTATTTCCATTATTTTTAAATGTATTCCACCCATGGTTTATTTCACCCCACCCCCACTAGAGCTACTTTGCTCATCCTGCTCTCCAATCTTAATTAGCACATTATTTTAGATAATATCACCACCTTCAACACCTCTTTGTTCTTTTGTCTGTGACATCTTTTGGTTATCTGCTCCTACCACTGCTTGCTTGTCCCAACAACCCACCCTTCTTCCCCCCCCCCCACTCCCCCTTAAACCAGCTTATATTTCACCCCTTTCCTATTTCTACTTAGTTCTGTTGAAGGGTCATGAGGACTCGAAACATCAACTTTGTTCTTCTCCGCTGATGCTGCCAGACCTGCTGAGTTTTTCCAGCTATTTCTGTGTTTGTTATGCTTAAAAAGTACTTTGACAGGGAAGAGGAACAAGAGGTATGAATGATGGTGGATAATGAGAAAGAGGTAGAAATGCAAGACTGAAATTTATTTTCCTCTAATCAAATTGGATAATGAGGGGGTGCTTGAAAATTTAATTGAAATATTAAGTTACCTTCCAAACTAGTGTCAGTGATTTGGGAAAGCTATTGCAGTCACACAAACCTATCTGTGGGAATAAGTTGGGGAAGACAGGTTTGGCTATATGTCTTCAATAAGGCAACACCCTTATAGATTAAATCCGGCAAAGTTATCATAAGCACAAAAAGAATTTGACTTCTTACTTCAAAATGATATAATTGAATCTAACTGCAGTAACTGGAGTTCGTCTATTGTGCTGATACTGAAATTTATGGAACACAAAGACTGTGTGTGGACTATCGAAAGGTAAATGCAATGACAAAAGAGGACTCCTATCCTATACAACAGTTGGAAGATTGCATTGAGAAAGTGCGGCAATCGAAATTTATCACAAAGATTGACTTGCTAAAAGGATATTGGCAAATACCATTATCGGAGAGAGCAAAGGAGATATTGGCTTTTGTGATGCCAAATGGACTGTATCAGTTTAAAGGCAAACCACTTGGTATGAAGTGTGCACCTTCAACATTTCAAAGACTGATAAACAAAGTAACTGCAGGGCTATGCAACTGTGCTTTTTATATTGATGATCTGTTAGTTTTCAGTCAGATGTAGGAGGAACATTTGCAGCATCTGGAAGAATTATTTTCTCGATTACAAGAAGTTAATTTGGTGATGAACCTGGCTAAAAGTGAATTTGCAAAAACGCAATTTACATATCTAGGCCATACAATTGGGTATGTAAGGTGACTCCAAGAGATGAGAAAGTCAAGGTTATTGTGGATTTCCCCCTGCCTCCAACAAAATGGGAAGTTTTGAGATTCCTGGGCATGAGTGGGTTTTATCGGAATTTGTACCAAATTTTAGCAGTGTGGTTGCTCCACTGACTGAACTAAAAAAGGACAAGAATTTTCAATGGAAACTGGATTGTCAGAAGTCATTTGACAGTTTGAAAACTGAATTAAGTACAACACCAGTAGTGGCAGTACCCAATTACGCCAAGCAATTTAAGTTGGCCATTGACACGAGCGATATAGGCATTGGGGCTGTACTGTTACAAAAGGATGACACTGGAATTGAAAAACCAATAGAGTATTTTTCACAATAGCTGGATGTACAACAGAGAAGATACTCAATGATCGATAAAGAGACCTTGAGTTTGGTGTTAGCATTTTGAAACTTATGTTGCAAACAAGCCATCAGAAACAATTGACCATAATCCTTTGAAGTTTTTGGACAAATCTCAAGACAGAAGTAGAAGACTTTTCAGGTGGAGTCTATTATTACAACCATTTAATCTGCGGATTATACATGTTGCTGCTAGAGAAAATCTGTTCGCAGATGCGTTACCAAGAGTTTGAAGCTTAAAGGGAAAATTGGACATTTTAAGAAACCTGGACACCGGATTGGAGTGATTTCTATCGATACCAAAGACTTATATATATATATATATATATATATATATATATATATTATATATTATATATATATATATATATAGTTATGTTAATGAATGCATCTGGTGATGTAATAATGTAATAAATATAGGAGACAGCATGAGATGGGTTATTAAAAATTGAAGCCATCTTTTAAAATTATGATGGTTCATTTTTCAATAAGGAAGGGGAATTCACAAAGAGATAGTAATGCCTATAATGTTTTTGGAAGTTATTTTTAAATTGGAATTGTGGTGGGGGTCTGTGTCTGTGTGTGTGGCTTAATTGGATTAAAGCCAGTTAGTCTGGGTGTTTTGAGATGTTAATTAGGTAAATAGTATAGTAAATTTGCACTTGTTGAATAAAGCACTCAAGAGCGGGAATAAAATCTTGTACCTAACTGGGAGATGCCAAGCAATGTGTTTATATTACTAATAACACTGTGGGATGAAAATGTTATTGTTAGAAGCTGTGGCACCTAATGATACAATGGAAAATTTACATTCAAAGGGGAACAAAAGGTATAAAGAGGGAAAGAAGACGGTGTGTAAAGTAAAGGCATTTAAGATCTAACCAGTTGTAAGCCTACAACTGTGTCTGCAAAGGAACCAAATTGCAAGGAACCTCATTTTGAATTCGTAAAGTCAAACGTGCTTTGCCTAGTGTCTGTTTAAAGTCTATAGGTTACTGCTGCCTAGATGGAGATTTATCTGGGAGTGATTAATTTGGGAATTCATTTAAAGGTTTTATGGTAGTATTTGTAGACATGTGCATGTGTTTAATTTGTTGTTAAATTAATAAATGTTTAATTTAGTTTTATATAAAAAACCTCTTGAGGCTCAGTGGTTTTATTCCTGAATTCAGAGCTGCATCTCAAACATGCCAATTGAAAATATAAGTTATGACAATTGTTCAAGTTTCCCTCGGGGATTTAAACAACTCGGCTTTTACCAACTGCTGTGTCATAACAGTACCATCCAGAAGATGCACTGCAGAAATTCACCAGGGCTCCTTAGACAGCACCTTCAAAACCCACGACCACTACCATCTAGAAGGATAAGGGCAGCAGATAGATGGCAGCACCACCACCTGGAAGTTCCCTTCCAAGTCACTCACCATCCTGACATGGAAATATATTACTGTTCTTTCACTGTCGCTGGGTCAAAATCATGAAACTCACTCCCTAACAGCACTATGGATATACCTACTCCACATGGGCTGCAGCGATTGATGAAAGCGTAGCTCAACACAACTTCCTCAAGGGCAACTATGGGTGGGAAATAAATGCTGGACCAGCCAGCAAAGCCCATATCCCATGAATGAATAGAAAAAGTTGTCAGCCACGTTCACCTACCTAACAACAGGGACTACTTCAAAAGTAATTAGTTGGTTATAAAGCATTTTGGGAGATCCTAAGGACTTGTTTAAATTGTTGGGCTCATCCAACAGAACAGGAACCCAACCCTGAATATTTTTTTAAAATTATCCTTATTACTATCTTATTCTTAAACTTAACTGTTCTGCTGATCAAAGCCAATTAAGATGGTTGACCGTCTGTCTGGAAATTATCCCCAGTGGCCTCCAGAACAAAAGAATTTTCTTCTCACACCTCATTATGTTCAAAGAGCTTCTAACAGGCCACCTGGGGCTACACAGAACAATTTCAAAAAGAGCTACAGGAATTCCATTTGCATTTGATAAGCCAACCTTGCTTAGGGCTGTTGAGACAATGATTTCCCCAACACCAGACCCTCAACATAAATGGCACCTCTATCAATCCATAATGGCTGAGACATTATCAGTCCTGAAAACAAAGCCAAATTCCAGACATTGGACAAACATCCTTTGTTGAAATCACTGTGGAGAAGGAAGGTCACATGGCCCAAAGCCTTGGCCTTATAAGCAGTCTAATGTTAGCTTTCTATGTCGTGCAACCAGTCTGCTGTTTAACAACCAACTGGCAGGCCACACAGAAGCAAGCTCTGCTCGGGTTGGACCACCGGCACATCTAACCTGGCTCTGCTGGAAGGTTTTGTATCATCACCTACAGAACTGATGCGATCTCTGCGTGCCTAGTTCATCTTGCGGCATCAATGGCACCTGGGAATGCGAATCTTACAACACTGGTCTCTAGGCAGCCGACCATCAAATGTCCAGGTGAAAGACTTCCTCATTGGACTCTGACTTCGGGACTCTGGAACTCACGTGAACCAATATTCATTTTCTCTGTGGTCCTTGTATTACAAATCCTCCTTTTCTCTATGCCACCTTTACTGTGTGAATACACATTGCTAACGCTCCTTTTCCCAGGTTTTGAATGTGTACAATAAACTAACCTGCTGAGTTAATCCCAACTCAAGTTTGCTGTGGGATTATTAGTAAAATTGGATCACACAAAACCCCAAGGGGAAAATATGCTACGATTTATTCATAAACAAGTCAACCCAATTCAAAACACCTCCTGTTTATGGAGAGGTGGTAAGAGGAAAACAGTACTGTTTGAACTGACCCACCACCTCTCCCCCCACTTCCTATCCATAACAAAGTTCTATATAGTTGCAGAGTATTTTTCTTTTTTCTATTATTCTTCATCTGAAAGCCTCAAGAGTCGCCTTAACATAGTATTTTTTTTTTGCCTGGAACTGTAATTCTGCTAGCTGAAGGCAGTCTGAGCTCATAATTGCAGAAGATGGGTCATAGCACTTAGTGAGCTCAACAGATCCTTCTCTTCAGTTTCTTCATATCTTTTTGGTTATTTTTCAAACTATTTGAAGCAAACCTGGACTGCAAATTACGAAATCTTTATTCACGTAATGTTTGTAGTATAAAGTTTACGTTGAAAAGAGACAAGCTATTTGTGTGTGAGGGAGTGGAATCCATTTCCGATATGACAGCTTATACATACCAGTTGTAATTTTTGTTTGTGGTCACATTATAAACAATTTATAAACTTCAGGCTAAGATGAACAGAGGACCCGAATTCATCCTGACTCAAGGCTTAGGTTGGATGCTTGTTCTACACCCCTACTGAATTTACTCTCCAATGAAATCAGTTAGCTTTGTAATCAACTCCACTCCCACCCCCACTGACCCCCCACCACCCTCCCTCCCAACATCCAGGACCAGCTCTGAAAACTTGAGGTATTATTTGAGGCAGATACTAATCTTTGGGCAGCTTTGTGATTTTTCTGGGTGGCTTTTAAAAAAAATCATTGGAACCACGAAGCTGCTGGAAAGTCAGAAGGAGCGGCGCAGCAACTCAGTGAAACTCAACTGACAGTTCTAGAATTTTTTTTTTTAAATCGGTTTTTCAGGTTTGAAACTCTGGTCTGCTCAGCCCAGACAATGATGAAAACTCCATTTCTGACAACGGGACCCAGCACCCCACCAACTCCCAGGTCCCAGCCCATTATTTTACTAATCTGGGGTGGGTTGTCGCGGTAAAATGGTTAAATGCTAGACAATAATTTTTCCGTTCACGCACAGTACAAAACATAGTCCATCAATAGGGGAGAAAGGGAAGCTCTGTGGGTAAACATGTTTTATGGTACCATCTCTTGGAACAGCATTGATACATTTATTTGCAAATCTTTTGAGGGGAGGCATTCTTTCTTTTACTTTTTCATGCAAGTTTATTTCATGCCTAAAAAATAGTATTTAATGATTGCAGTGGTGAGAGATGAAAGGGGTTTCAGAAGGCCCAAGGCCCCGTAACATCCTACCTGCCAGTGACTGAGGACAACTGCCTCAGTTTGCTTCAGATCACCAGGAAGCCAGCTGAAAATGTTGGGCACCTGCAGCCAGGTTGCAACATACAAATGGCACCTACTATTCGGTAATTCATAAACTCACTGTATTTCCTATCTGTCTGTGGATACTCTCATTATGCCACCTATTGGGCAGAACTTTCCAAGCCTGCAGGCGGTGGGCGTGAAAGGTGGCGGGCGTGGATAATTTGGTGTGACCTGCTTCACGACAGCGTGAAGGCAGGTCGCGATCGTCCGTTCAGCCTGCTGACGGCAGGCCATGTTTCCCACCTTCGGTCGGTGGGGAGCTAATTGTAATACATTAGTATATAATTAAAAGGCCATCCCGCCAGGCTTTTGCAACCCTGCCGTACCATCCATCCATGTCAGTGGGAAAGGACGCCGACATATTTCACAACAGCACGCAGGCAACATGCACTTGGCGGCCTTCACTTTGGGGGAACAGCTTTGGGTGAGTGAGCAGCAGCGTTCTCCACAGCTCGTCCGTTGTTTACAGACCTCAGGTACGCCAGGGGGGCAGGGGAAACTGATGCCCGGCCCCAGAGATGACTGCTGAAGGAGGGGATGGTGTCCAGGAGCAAGTATTGGCCAGCCTCGGAGGCCACTGCTTGGGGAAGGGTGGGGGGGTGGGGGGGCGGTCAAGTGCTGCCCTGGTGCTGCATCCCATGCACGGGTAATCGAGGTGGGGGGGTGGGTAAGTGAGGGGAGTGGCCATGCATTAGGGACACCTGTATAAACTGACCAGGCCTCTGTATCTAAGAGATCAGGCGTAGCCACAGTGATATGATTAGGATCAGGCTCCTAGCCTGCCCGCCCATGAAAGCAACACGGAGGCATTAAAGGGCCACCAAGTACCCCATACCTTACCTCCCACCACCCCTCCTAGGCACAGACTTCGAGCCCACCGCCACTTTATTGAATCACGAAGCAGTTGGACTGCACACGTTGTACAATCTCCTTGCCAACCTGGCCATGTAGCAGTCACTGCTGGATGTGCTCACAGCCCCTTGCAATCTCAGCAACCTGGTTTGGGCCAGTGACCTCATGTCACAGGTTGACAGGGCAGCCATGCAGCGCACTCATCTCTGGCCATCCGAGGGGTGACCAGCGCTCTCCAGGAAGCATTAAGGGGCAGTCACACAGGGCCAGGAAAGGTGCTAAGTCCAGCCATGATAACCATGTCTCTCTGTCTTTCATGCTGCAGGAGGACCACATCAGGATCATGGATCCTGGTGACCAGCTGTATGCCTGATGGCCTACTGAGAGCGTAGAAGATGTAGGAGGGAGCGACTGAGGCTCCTGGATGCGCAAAGGCTGGAGCAGCAACCTCATGAAGAAGTGGCAGCAGGGGCTCCTGCACACACTGCCCAGGAGCGACAGTGAGATGCGGCCCATCAACGCCTAGCGACATCGCCTGCCATTCCTGCAGGTGATCGAGAACCAATGTCGCTGACGACTGCGCATGTCTAGGGACCAGGTGAGACACATCTGCAATTTACTGCAGGACTTGGCGCCAACAACCAGGGGCTGTGAAAGTGACTGTGGCGCTCAATTTCTACGCCAGTGGCTCCTTTCAGAACTCCTCAGGTTTCCTCTGTGGGGTTTCACAATCCACCACGCACAAATACATCCATGAGGTCACAGATGCCACCTTCTCCATGGCAACAACTTGGTGCATTTCGCCCGGGACCAGGACAGCCAGGATGCCAGGGCCATTGGATTCACCCTGATCTCGGGATTTCCACAGGTGCAGGGTGCAATTGACTGCATTCATGTGGCGCTCGGGTCTCCAGGGCTACACTCAGTGACTTCATCAACTGCAAGAGCTTCCACTCACTGAATGTGCAGCTGGTATGCGAGTACCAGAAACACATCCTGCAGATGTGCGCAGTTTCCAGGGACTGTGCACAACTCCTACATCCTGAGTCACTCGCAGATCCCTGCAGTCATCTAGGGTCCACAGAAGCTGCAGGATTGGCTCCTTGAGGAGAAGGCTGTGGCTGATGAAACCCATGCAGCGGCCTCAGACTGCAGCAGAGTGATGGTATAATGAGGCTGACGCTACAGCTCACAACTTGGTGGAGCAGACCATCGGGATGCTGAAGATGAGGTTCCGGTGCCTGGACCAGTCTGGTGGAGCCCTGAAATACAAGCCACAGAGGGTGTCACGCATCGTCATCGTCTGCTGCATCCTATACAACCTGGCGCTGCAACGGGGAGAGGAGCTTCCTGAAGAGGAGATGGAGGAACTGCAGTTCTCCTCTGATGAGGATGACATCGATGGGGTTAGGGGTGAGGGGATCCTCGATGGTAACAATGACAGGGATGAGGCTGTTGCACCGGCTAGACAAAGCAGGTGTACTCGAGAGGCCCTCATAGTTGGAGGGTGATGACGACATGCAGTGAGGTGTCTCTGTAGATCCTTACATCACAGTTGTGAACGTTTGATTCCAGTCAGACTTATCGCAGCGCCAATACCCTCTGTGAGAATGATCCTGTCATGGCGATGCAGTGGAGACCCTAATTGTCACTCAATCGCTGGAGGATGATGACAACATGCAGTGAGGACACTCCATTGATCTTCACATAGCCTCTGAGAATGTCTGACTCCTGTCTGGCCGAGAGCATTTCGCTTGCACTCTGTGATCAGGACCACCTCAGAGACACAGCCATGAAACTTTAGATGCATCTGATGCTGTGTCTGCCTTCAGCACCTCAGCACTTCAGGAGCTGGTGCACAGCATCGCTGGTCACAAATGCTGGTGTGATGGGGGCCAGCCCCACCTTAAAGGTGCTGAGAGCACACGAAGAGCGAGAGAACTCTGTGGTGCCTGCCCACTACGTTCTGGCAGCAATGACCAGCAGAGCCAAGGTGCAGGCATCAGTAATGTTTCCAGGGAGTGTGAGTCTGAAGGCCACAGGGAATGGCCCTGGTCTGAGACACCTGCCTTTATCCCGTGCAGAAAGGTTTCACATCTGAGTGACAAGAACACTGCTCAGCAGAAATATCAGCCATAGGCTGCGTGACATTCTTAGGAGATTATTGACAATTGTGAACAGTATGTAGAAATAATCAACATGCATGGCCAGACTGTGCAACTACTTTTATCTAACTGTCCTAACCCTGCCGCTACGTCTTGGTGCTCCCCGGACATCCACAGTAGAGGTGGAGGCAGCATGTCTGTGATGACTTTAGTGGGTGTCCTCTGGAGGGCCAAGACTTGGAGGGCCCTGGCCTGCTTTCTGGGACCTGCTGTGTGGCAGTGGCACCCTCCTCGACCTGTGAAGCTGGATCTGCGGAGGTCACAGGAAGATGGGAATTGGATGGGCCAGTCACTCCAAAAGTCACATGTAATGGCAGTGAGTGATGGCCCTGTGGATGGGGTTGTGATTGTGAGTTGGGAGTGATGAAAAGAGTGACTTTCCCTGGGGGAATGAAGGCGATCATTCATCCTTTTGTGGCACTGGGTGACTGTCCTCCTCTGCAAGGCGCTCAAGCCAGGTTGGTGACATTGCTACCCATCCTGCGGCCAGAGCGGGGGGTAGAACAAATCCTGTCAGGCTTCCACAGCATCTAACAGTCGCTCGAAGGACCCGTCGTTGAAGCGGGTTCTGCAGACTTTTTGCCTTTGCTGGCCATGTCTCCCAGGCAGCGGTGATGAGCTGGTGGCGATGAGCGCTTTGCTGGCGGCTTCATTTTAAAGATGGCAGCCAGCGGGATAGAACAGCGGGGTGATGGCAAGCGGGCGAATGATATCCCACCTGCCTTGGAAACAGCGTGTTTCCCAGGAATGCAGAAATAATGAGGCAGGCTCGGGAAGATACAGTGTGAAAACCCATCATTTTCATCGGTGGGCAGGACTCCATTTTAACCGTCCGCTGCCGCACTTGGTGCATTTCTGGAAAATTCCACCCGTTGACTCAAGCTGACCATTTCTGCAGTTTAACCATTTT
The DNA here is from genome assembly GCF_017639515.1 of Carcharodon carcharias. Classification (NCBI taxonomy): domain Eukaryota; kingdom Metazoa; phylum Chordata; class Chondrichthyes; order Lamniformes; family Lamnidae; genus Carcharodon; species Carcharodon carcharias. The sequence continues at coordinate 60,659,461 of NC_054472.1, read as the reverse complement.
CAGTTTGACACGGAGACTCCTATTTCTTCCCTTGTGTGTGTTTTTCTCCCTGTCCCATTGTTCTATTCCTTTTTAAATGTTCTACATGAGCAGTATTTTCCAGATTTGATAAAGCAATTATCTTGCCTGCCCTCTTCATGGATGCTGACTGTTCTCGAGTGTTTCCAGCATTTTCTGTTTTTGTTTCTGTATTTTTTTTCTTTTCATCCATTTTTTTTCTATTTGTAGAATTTTCATTAAAATGAAAAATGAGCTTTCAGAATACCCACAAAGTTACATTCTGCATGTGACCACTCAACAGTCTAGAGGAATTGGGACCTTCTCCACAATTTATGCAGACAGACCTTCAGATGAGTTAAAAGGGTTCTGAATGACAATCCATGTTTACAATAAACTTGAGTACAATGAATCCCCACCTATACTACACATATTGGGTGGAATACAATGTTCTCCTGCGAGCGTGATGGGAGTCAGGGGTGGCACCTATAATTGAGTGGGAAGGTCCGGTGTGGAGAGCCCATTGCTTTCCTGACTCCCACTAATTAAGTTGGTGCAGGGAAGGTCACAGTCAGCCTTGCAGTCCCGAGACCAATTTATGCCTTTAAGTGTTGAAGTAATTGCCACTTAAGAACCTGGTATTTTACGTGTGAAGAGCCCATCTTCAATTGCAGGCCAATTAGAGGGTTGGCAACCCTTCAGTCCCAGCAGTGCCACCAGGAGTGCTGGCCATTGCTGCAACTGCAGGCCGCCCAGAATAGTAGCCAGTGATGAAGACCTCAAAAAAAAAGGTAAGAAGGTGAGAGGATTTGGTGTGGAGGGCAGAGAGGGCTCTTACAGCTGGTGGGGCCCTTAATACTGGGGGTCCTCCATGGGCAACAGTGTGCCCAATCAGAATGAGGCTGTTATACCATGGCCTTCCTGCAGATTTGGGGAGGGCTCTTCTGATTGGTCACACTGTTGCCCATGGAGGATCCCCAGTATTAAGGGCCCCACCAGCTGTAAGAGCCCTATCTGCCCTCCACACCAAATCCTCTCACCTTCTTACCTTTTTTTTTGAGGCCTTCATCACTGGCTACTGTTCTGGGCTGCCTGCAGTTGCAGCAATGGCCAGCACTCCTGGTGGCACTGCTGGGACTGAAGGGTTGCCAACCCTCTAACTGGCCTGCAATTGAAGGTGGGCTCTTCACACGTAAAGGCCAAGGAACCCCAAAGGCAGGCATTGACTGCCCAGTGGCCATTTAATTTTCATCAGGGCTCCAGAAAATAACTACAGAAGGGATGCCACCATCCAGAAGGACGGTGAACAGGAGCACTATCATGGCCATTAAATGCAGCCCTTTGAGTACCTGGAATTAAGTGTAACATCATTCTGTGCAGATTTGGTTGAAACACATGAACTCAGGGGAAAGTGAATTTTCTTACATGATCTACTGCATTGCAGCCAATTTGCTTGTTCCATAATGTTACACAAGATTTGGGATTGCATTCTGAGGCTAGACCAGGAGGACTTCTTTTGTTTTTTTTCCACCATTGTAGTGATGAGCTCAACTGTAAAATCACCATGGTTACTCAAATCCACATTGTAACATTTGAATACAGTTAATGGACACAATGTGCCTACTGCAACAATTCACTTGAATATTCCTGTATTGTTACTGCAGTAGGAATAACAACAGATGGTACAAAAGTGCTGATCTCCATTGATGCAGGTAGAACAAGAACTAGCCAAATGGTTACCATGGAGATTGGGAGGGGCATTAAAGCCTTCAATTTGGCCAGTTTTGCATCAACGTTTGGTTTGGTCTTAAAACAAAATGTGCTAAGGAGAGTCGAGTGATATAACATTTGATTGGTGGCTTTAATATAAACAAATGCCACAAAGTGCTAATCTATGCATGTGAATAACTTCTCTTACTTACTCCATCTCTCCTCTGCTGCATCTTTCACTGGAATTTTACAACCTCTCCTATTCTCCCCTGGGAGGCATAAAATCAGATGGGATGGCAGAGGGTGGCATGCCATCACCTTCCCACCTCTTGTGGTATTTTACTAACAGCAGGATAGGCAGTAGGCAACCCACCTCTCTTAGCTCTTTCGAGTACAAACACGTTTTTCATCTGTTCCTATTCAGATGAAGTTGCATTGTTTCATAGTTTGCCATTGTGAGATTTGAATTCTTGATCTTGGGGTTACAAACCCAGTACCGTAAACACTTGGCTATTTAGGCCAAGCAACCCACCTCTCTTAAGCTAACTGAGGCCCTTAAGTAGCTAATTAGTGGGTGCTTAAGGGCCTCTTCCCACCGCAGTTAGTATTTTACTGGCAGCATGTGGGCACTTTGCCACACGGAAGGCCACCCAGTAAAACCTAGTGACCTCCCAGCAAGTTATTTGATGGGACGGGGTCCCCTCCTGATGGGCACCCTGCAGCCCATGAAGAGACGCCCAGTGACAAGGGCCAGCCCTACTGGAAGATCATCCCCACATCCTCAAGACTGACGCCGCACCCCCCCACCCCCCACTTCGCTGGGGCCTACCTGATTCTTTCTGGCAACCGTCTTACCTGCCTCCTCTATAGTGGTTGGTCCAGCGCCTGCTGCAGTTCCAGCAGTAACCACCACTCTCAGTGGTGCTATTCAGATTTAAGTGCTGCTAGCTCTCTGATTGTCGGGCAGCCTATGGTAATGGGACATCCTACATCAGAGGGGCAGAAGGCATCACTGACTGTAGACAATTTATTTAGGCTGCAGGCCTGCTTAACCTAAAATTGTGTCATGACTTCCAGTGTAAAAGGCCCAGCGAACTTTAAAAAGAAGATAAAGGGCGGCTAAGAATAAAGATCCTTGAAGAAAGGACAAAAGAAGAAAAAAATTAAGATTCACCAAGATGTCAGAACATCACAGGAGCAGCAGATACAAGCTGAGGCCAAATCCTGAAACCAGACAGCAGTGAGCACAGGCCCAAAGCTGCAAGCAGCAGTACAAAAGCAGGACAATTCCAGGGGTCAGCAAAAGCAAGGGATCCACACTACCTCAATTGCTAATGATGTGATTGCATGGCTGGCGGTTGATGAGACTTTAACTTCTTAGGATGAAGTCCTGCAAGCTTTCGACTCTTATTTCAGCATCTGTTTGAATTTATAACAGAGAGCTACCTAGTGAACTTTGCAAGGCAAATGGAACATGGGAAACAGAATCGGGTATTTGTTCACAGGGAAAGAGAGGTCCCGTGGAGAAGATCAAGTGAGGTTATTTAGTTTGTAAGTCATTAGAAAGAAAGCGCACCAAAGCCAAAACAAAAACAAAAATACTTGAAAAAACTTAGCAGGTCTGGCATCATCTGCGGAAGGGGGCACAGTTAACGTTTCAAGTCCGAATGACCTTTCAACAGAACTAAGTAAAAATAGAAGAGAGGTGAAATATAAGCTGGTTTAAGGGGGAGTGGGACAAGTAGAGCAGGATAGAGGGCCAGTGATAGGTGGAGATAACCAAAAGATGTCACAGACAAAAGGACAAAGAGGTGTTGAAGGTGGTGATATTATCTAAGGAATGTGCTAATTAAGGGTTGAAAGCAGGACAAGCAAGGTACAGAGGGCCCTAGTGGGGGTGGGGTGGGGTGAAGGAATCAAAAAAGGCTAAAACGTAGAGATAAAACAATGGATGGAAATACATTTAAAAATAATGGAAGTAGGTGGGAAAAGAAAAATCTATATAAATTATTGGAAAAAAAGAGGGGGAATCGGAAAGTGGGTGGGGATGGAGGAGAGAGTTCATAATCTAAAATTGTTGAACTCAATATTCAGTCTGGAAGGCTGTAAAGTGCCTAGTCGGAAGATGAGGTGCTGTTCTTCCAGTTTGCGTTGAGCTTCACTGGAACATTGCAGCAAGCCAAGGACAGACATGTGGCCATGAGAGCAGGGTGGAGTGTTGAAATGGCAAGCGACAGGGAGGTCTGAATAATGCTTGTGTTCAACAATTTTAGATCATGAACTGTCTCTTCCATCCCACCCCCTTTCCGATTCCCCCCTTTTTTTCCCAATAATTTATATAGATTTTTCTTTTCCCACCTACTTCCATTATTTTTAAATGTATTTCCATCCATTGTTTTATCTCTACCTTTTAGCCTTTTTTGATTCCTTCACCCCACCCCACCCCCACTAGGGCTATCTGTACCTTGCTCGTCCTGCTTTCTACCCTGAATTAGCACATTCCTTAGATAATTAGCACCTTCAACACCTCTTTGTCCTTTTGTCTGTGATATCTTTTGGTTATCTCCACCTATCACTGGCCCTCTATCCAGCTCTACTTGTCCCACCCCACCTTAAACCAGCTTCTATTTTTACTTAGTTCTGTTGAAGGGTCATTCAGACTCGAAACGTTAACTGTGCTTCTCTCTGCAGATGCTGCCAGACCTGCTGAGTTTTCCAGGCATTTTTGTTTTTGCTTTGGATTACCAAAGCCAAAGCCCACCGAAATGAGGACAAACATGCTAACCACCATTTTGAAATGTCGTCAGTGTGGCAGGAACAAACCGCACAAGCGAGAAGCACATCCAGCGGGCAGAGGGAGGGCAGAGTGCCATAACTGTGGAAAAAAGTTCAAAACTGCTTGTCACTCAAAAATGCTGGCAACCTGTAAAAAGAGGGAGAAAATTTTAAAACAGGGCCACATACAAAAAGTGGAAGAACAATAAGCAAATAAACTAACTTTCCTGGGGGAGGTAAATTACACTGAAAACAAGTAGTAGAGTATTAAACTTGAAGTGGATGGGCACGCCACAGCGTTTAAAATTAGACACAGGAGCAGGGGTTTCTGTTTTATCAGGTGAAATCAAATGGCTCAAACAGATTACATTGCAACCTCATCTATCAAATTACAAGGCCCTGGAGGGACAACTTGAAAAGTGAAAGGTCACCTCATGGCAAAGCTGAAATATAAAGACCGAGAAATCCTCAAACCTCTCTATGTCATTCAAATCAAGAGTGGTCTCTACTAAGCAGAAAGGCATGCCTATCGCTGAGATTAATCTATAAAGTAAATGCAATTGCTGATGAGAATTAAAGCAGTACATTTCAAAATGAATTTCCAAAATTGTTTTCAGGCCTAGGGATGTTAAAGACCAAGTAACATATCACCCTATGAGCTGATGGTAAACCAATTAACCTCTTTAAACCAAGGAAAGTCCCTCGCCCATTTTTTGACAAAGTAAATGGTGAATTAAAAAGATGCAGTAGTAAGGGGTTATCTCACCAGTCTCTGTGCCAACAAAATGATGCCAGGAATGGTTACAATCCCAAAGCCAAATGGTTCAATAAGAATCTGCATGGATTTAACTCCACTAAACAAATCAGTGGAACGTGAGATCCACCCAATAGCCAAACTAACCAAGAGTACTTTATTTACCAAATTGGATGTAAGCTGTGAATTTTGGCAGTTGCCTCTGGACAGAGAATCCAGATTAATGACCATGTTTATAACACTATTCAGTCATTATTGTTTCAATAGATTGGCCTTTGGCATAGAAATCTGCATCTGGAATTTTCCAGAAAACTATGTCTCACACTCTAGAGTGCATGGAAGGAGTAATATGCTGTATGGACAACATACTTATACATGACTCCATGCAAGAAGTGCATGATTGCAGGGTCAGAGCAGTCCTGAGAGTCTTACAGGATGCAGGCCTAACATTAAAAGAAAAATGTGATTCCGCCAAGCCTGTGATTGAGTTTCCAGGTCACATACCACTGGAAGCACTGTTGATCCACACGAAAAAATGTAATCAGAGGATTTCTACAATCAAGGATCATAATTGAACTTTAAAGGTTCCTTGGAATGGTCAACCAAGGGCACAAGTTCCTATTAAACTTAGCAGATGTCAATGAACCATTGGGACAGCTGTTGAGGCAGGCTCAACAGTGATTCTGGAATGTGGACCAGTAAAATGCTTTCAAAGGGTTAACCAAGTAGTAATCTCTTTTGAAATCTTAGCACGTTATGACCCAGAATTATCAACCATAGTTGCAACAATTAGACTTCTGTGGGCAGCTTTATTTCAAGTGCAGAGAGACAGCAATCATAGACCAGTCTAGTTTGCCTCTAGGTTACTAACAGAAACAGAGCAACAATACACTACAATAGAAAAAGAAGCATTGGCAGCAATGTGAGTATGCAGAAAAAACTCAGACTTTGTTATGGGATCATGTTTCAGAATCAAAACAGACCATAAGCCACTAGTCACCCTTCTGAACATGAATGAAGTTGGGAAGACGCTGCCCAGAAACCAGTGGCTCAGACTAAGATTGATGAGATATGACTCCATCACAGAGTATGCGCAAGGAAAGTATCAAACAACGGCAGACACAGTGTCACAAAACCAACAGCAGGAACCAAACAAGAGAAGTTACACTTCAGTGAAGAGGTTGAAGCATATACACCCTTAATCACTCAGCGCTTACAAGCTACTACAAAGAAGTTGCAGGAAATAAAACAAGCTTAGCAATGAGATGAAGAATGTCTCCAAGTCTGAGAATATTCTCCAGAAGGATGGCTAGACTGCATCCCCATTAATCCAGTACTATGAACAGCGCAAGCACCTCACTGTCATTGACTACTTACTAGTCTTCAACTAGAGCATAGCCATACCGAGAAGACTTTGGCTTGATGTTCTTCAAAGACTTTGCCGAGGTTATCTGAGAATAGCAAAATGTCGTGTGAGAGCACAACAATCTATCTGGTGACCAGGCATTACTCGCTCTATAGAAGAAATTATTTCTGTCTTGTGCTGTAAACAGCCAAGAAAAAATAATCACCTTTTACTTTTCCATCAAGGCTATGGGAGCATCTGGGAATGGACTTATTTAAATTTAGGGGAAAAAAAACTTCCTTATTGTCATAGATTACTATTCATCATAGATTGAAGTAAACAGCTTGGATTGTATCGCAGCGGAAGCAGTTATCCAATCCCTCAAGAGAGCTTATGAAACATATAGTGTCCCAGATATCGTAGTGGTCCATAATGGGCTGCAATTTGCTAATGAGCTAATCTACAATTTTGCAAGCGAATATGGCTTCGTTCATGTAACCAGTTCACCTTGGTATCTTCAAGTGAATGGAGGAGCTGAGAGAGGAGTACGAACTGTCAAAGATTTATTGAAGAAAAATGAAGACCTTAATCTAGCTCTTCTGAGTTATCGAATCTCATCACTACAAGATGGTTTCTCACCATCAAAGTTACTAACAAATTGGAGATTGAGAACACAGCTTCCGTCTCTAGAACAAAAACTTCAACACAATATCACCAAGAATAACCAAGAGAGGATAAAACTTGTGATGAAGAACACAGAAGCAACCAGGCACGGAATTTTAATCATAGGCATAGTCTACATGAGTTACCAGTGCTGAAGCACATGGATTGAGTATGGGTCTTAGACCAACAGAAGGAAGGTACAATCATTGAAAAAACTCTACAACCAAGATCGTGCAGGGTTGAGACAGACCAAGGTATCGTAAGGAGAAACCGCAGCACCTTAATAACCTTGGAGGGAAAGCCAATAAAAACTTGGGCTTACTACTCAGATCCTAATGAAGAGGAAGAAAGACTTACTACAAGCCTACAGCCACCCAGGAGAGGAACACTCATACTGACAAAAGGGAAAGTACGGAATATCCCCGACCTTAAAAGGAATTCAGGATGAGATCAGGGAGATTTTTTTTATTCCCACATGAGATGTGGGCATCACTGGCTAGATCAACATTTATTGCCCATCCCTAATTGCCCTTGGGAAGGTGGTGATAAGCTGACTTCTTGAACCACTGCAGTCCATATGGTGTAGATACACCCAGAGTCTGTTAGGGAGGGAGTTCCAGGATTTTTACCGAGGAACAGTGAAGGAACATTGATATATTTCCAAGTCAGGATGTCGAGGGGTTTGGAATGGGAGCTTGCAGCTGGTGGCATTCCCATGCATCTGCTTCCCTTATCCTTCTAGATGGTAGTGGTTGTACATTTGGAAGGTGCTGCCTAAGGGGCCTTGGCAAGTTTTTGCAGTGCATCTTGTAGATGATACACACTGCCGCCACTGTGCGTCAGTGGTGAAGGGAGTGAATGTTTGTGGATAAGGTGCGATTCAAGCGGGCTGTTTTGTCCCAGGTGGTGTCAAGCTTCCTGAGAGTTGTTGGAGCTGCACTCATCCAGGCAAGTGGAGAGTATTCCATCACACTCCTGACCTGTGTCTTGAAGATGGTGGACAGGCTGTTGAGAGTTAGAAGGTGAGTTTCTTGCCTCAGGGTTCCTAGCCTCTGACATGCTCTTATAACCACAGTATTTATGTGGCTAGTCCAGTCCAGTTTCTGGTCAATGGTAACCCCCAGGATGTTGATAGTGCGGTATTCAGTGATGGTAATGCCATTGAATGTCAAGAGGCAATGGTTAGATCCTCTCTTGTTGGAGATGGTCATTGTCTGACACTTGTGTGGCACAAATGTTACTTGTCACTTGTCAGCCCAAGCCTGGATATTGTCCAGATGTTGCTGCATTTGGATATGAACTGCTTCAGTATCTGAGGAGTCACAAATGGTATTGAACATTGTGCAATCATCAGCAAACATCCCCAATTCTGATCTTATGATGGAAGGAACGTCATTGATGAAGCAGCTGAAGATGATTGGACCTAGGACACTGCCCTGAGGAACTCCTGCAGTGATATCCTGGAACTGACATGACTGACCTCTAACAACAACAACCATCTTCCTTTGTGCCAGGCATGACTCCAGCCAGTGGAGAGTTTTCCCCTGATTCCTCTTGACTCCAGTTTTGCTAGAGTACCTTAATGGCACACGTCGTCAAATGCTTCCTTGATGTCAAGGACAGTCACTCTCACTTCACCTTGGTCAAGGCACCTTCAAGACTAATCCTGTGATGTCTGAGACATTTGTGGGAGATGTAGGAGGATGTAAATATGATTGGGATAAAGACTTTGGTGGGGGGACATAGAGTAAAGGGTTTAACATCAGAAGCATACCTTATGCTGATGTAATAATGTCAAATCACATAACTGAGAAATAAGAAAGTTCTGGAAGGAGGAGAAGCTCCAACCTCATGTAGAGGTCCAAATGTGTAAATAGTTGCTGTAAATAAATATAATGGTTTTGAGAACTATAGACTCAAGCAGCATATATTTGGAGAATAGACAATCCCCAAAGCCCCCGTCTACACCCTGACCATACAACGATACAATCGCCTCCATGTATTATCCCAGCCATTGTTTTGATCAGCGGTCCTACATTGTCTCGCGTTATAAGTGCATGGAGCACTAACTGTGCCAAAGCTGAGCCTCGGGCCTCATATAAGAATTGTAGCATAAGTCATGTGTAACATTGTGGAAAAAGCAATTTGCCTGCAGTGCAGCAGATGATGCTTTTGCAAGAAAATTGAATTATCTCTGAGTTTGTGTGCTTCAAGAAAAATTACACTGAATTACATTAAATTTAAGTCAGGATATTCAAATATGTGCATTATGGGTGGGGATTCATTGCATGCAGGTTTATAGTCAACACTGTTATTTATCATGTGGACTATTCGGAGAATGGGTTTGAACACAATGCTGATGTGCAACATACAAAACTGCAATGAGAATGGTTTGATTTCTCGGAATAATTCACAGCAACAAATGCAAGGTAATTTGGATGCTGGAAATTTGAAATAAAAACATAAATGCTGAAAAATATAACGGGATGGATAGAATCTTGGGACAGAGAAACAGAATTATCAGCTGAGATTTTAATTTGCTCCTATATCCTCTAATTTACCCAAATGTTTAAATAACAATGATAAAGTTGTCATTCCAAAGATCAATGGAAGTACACGCAAACATTTCTAGCAAGGTACAATATTTGTGCCTACTTTGCATTTATTAGGAAAGTTACACATCATTAGATTGGCAAGGCAGCTCTTGGGGTATCCTAAATCTTCTCCATATAGCCTTGGTAATATTGATCCAGTCATCAACAACATTGTTTTTGGGGTCAGAACTTAGAGAACTTAACCTCTATTGTATGCTAATTATTTACTGCAAAATAAATACTTTCAAACAAGGCATAATGCAAATTTAATACAAGATAGGATGAATTGAAATAGAACTTTGCAAAGATTATTAGCACATCTACATCCCACTAAAAACTCATTTTGTTTGAATCTGGGACAGAATGTGTTCAAAACAGATGATGATAACCCTATTGTCAAAGTGAAACCCAGCCATTGATTGATTTTTATATCTTTGATTTGATGACCATGTCAATAATTTTAATGGGCTGTGGTATGTGCTGATTTAAGGTGCTAAAAGATGTTGTCTAAATTTGAATATATCCAGATAAAAGATATCAGGAACTATCAGACCAAATTCAAGTTATTTACTTATCTTGGATTTGAGCACAACTTTGGCACTCAACCTGGATTATTAATGGAGAATAGGAAAATAATGACCTTATTGTTGTTTATAGTCAATCCAAGCTGGTTAGAATAATGCAGTTATTGCTATTTGGACACCAGTCAAGATTTTTGTGACAGGCAGTGTAAACACTATGCATCATCAATTTTAGTCATGTGTAAGCTAGCTTTTAACCATTGTATCATGTGCACCCATTGTTTGTCAAAGTAATACAGAATATAGTTGTAGAAGGTCAAATAAGATAAGATATTGAATAAAGATTTTTTTCTATGAACCTTTATTACAGCATATTTGATCTGTTGCTTTCTCTCCTCCCTAAAGCCTACCTCTTTGATCAACATTTTACTCACCTTTCCTAATATCTCCTTTATTGGCCATGTGTCAGTTTTTTGCCTGATAATGCTCTTGTGAATTAGCTTGGGACTTTTTACTATATTAAGGATGCTGTACAAATGCCAGTTGTTATTGAGCGTAATACATATTCCCATAACAATAGCCAGGTTCTAGTAAGGTGAAAGGGAGCATAAGACTTGAAATATCAGGAAAAGAATGGTATGAATATCCAAGCAAAATATGAATATTGTTATAATTCCTGTAGAAATTGATAAATTTTAGAAAGTTAATCAAATTTCCCATTACTGACTAGAAGGGTCATACGACAAGATTTCAAGTTTTCAGACTTTTACTGTAACAAACATGCTAAAAGCAACATTTTCTAAACAATAGTTCAGTAGGCAACATATACTCTAAACTACAAGAAAGGTTTTCCCATTTAACTTTCAAAATGGCCAAAAATCCCCCTGCACGGTTATGCTTTTCTCTGTCCCTTCAATAGATACTTTAATCTTTAGGAACCAATCCAAAACTATACTCCGTTTCCGCTATGGCTTGCTTCCTTTTTCCTCTTCTAATCCCGAACTGACTTTCAAAGAGATTCCTCTCTTTAGCTAAACCTATGTGAATCTTGCAGCCTCATTTAAATCCTCGCAAACTTGGTCTCTTCAGCCTGAGCATGAACTCCCATCCACATTCTGTATGGTGAACAATAGACCCTGGATGCCTCTATCTCTCTGCTCTCTCTATCTCTCACTCTCAGATTCCTGCAGACTGACCTATCTGTGATATTCAAGGGTACCTTAAAAAAATCTGTAACCCGATCCTTCAGTGGCTTGCTATGGACTCTTATCCCCTCAAAACCCATCTCCATGGCAATGTGAATCACATGAGCATTGTATCCAGGTAGAAATGCTAATTAGCTACTCTCTAGACCCCTAGCTCCATTCTATATTGGAATTAAACAGACAGATTAAGGTACACTCATTTACAAAACTTGACATTCCTAACACCTCCCTATGAAACTTGGAGACTCAACTGTTGGAGTTGAGCCCACTAATCCTGCATACAGATTGGAAGTGGCAGCAGGGGCTCCAAAGTTCTGAGGTGGGCTGGTTTAAAAGGCCCACTTCAGTTCTCAAGGACTTCATCCCAGTTGTGTTGTCCAATATTAGGCCATCTAATCCTCAACCCTCACATCCCCTCACTCACTCCCCATGCCCCATCCATGCCAATTCATGCCAATCCATGCCCCTCCACCCACCCCAATGGTGCCTTGCAGCCCTATGGCAACTTAATGACAAATCATGCCAACTCATGACACCACACTCATCCCCATGGTTCCTTATAGCCCTATTCCAACTTAGTTCCAACTCATGCCAACCCATGCCCCCACCCACCACTCTCTGTCATTACACGTTCTATGCCAAGTATCTATTACAGACTTTGCTATTTAAAAACAAACATTCTCATTCATAAAAGACCATTCAATACATTTAAATCACCTAATCCCTTTTAAAAACAAGCATTTGCATACATGAACCCACATCAAAGACAGCTAATCCTTTAATAACCTCTTGGAGCTGTCAATCAAATTGTGAACTTACAGTGTAGAAAATGACAGGTGTGGAGATAGTAATAATGTCATATTGATAGCCCTGAGGCTTAAGTCAACAAACAACTATTGAAACTGAAAGCACAGATTTGTTTCAACTCAAAGACACAGGCAGGTTTTTTTAAATTTAAAGGGCAGGTGATTTAAATAATTTGACAGTTTGACAGTCCCACAGACCTTATTCACCTTTTATGAGCATTACATAAACTCACAGAGCTACCGGGGATAAAATAGGGGATTGGAACTGACTGAATTACTTCACAGAAAGCTGGCATGGATTTGATGGATAGTTGGTATTTTTCTATGCTCTATGACTCTATGTCTATAATTAAAGGGTGATTATTGGAAGTAAATGAATTCTGGTACTATTCATGTTCTAGTTACTCAACCCACATGATGTTGGCACATCAGCATTGCAGTCTGTATAACTCTCGTCCCAAGCTTCACATTTTACACCTACTATGCCTGAACAAAAGCTAAAGCCAACTTCATCTGGCATAATGAGTTTAAGTTTTCTCTTTCACTCTCTGTGGTTCCTTAAACCTCTTGCATTCCGTATCATCGGTGATAAGAGAAATTCACTTTGCCGTTACGTCACTTTGTGAAATCTTTCTCTTCAAAATGTATTAATTGCACAATTAAAGTTGATCATCTGTTAACATATCCATTAGCACCACAGTGTCACAGTTAGTTTCTGTAAATGACATCAACAATGATTAGATTCATGAACTATGGGCGAACCTCTTCCTAAAGGGCTAAGAATGTTTTACAAATCAAAAGTTGGCAAATGTCCTAAAATAGTTCTCCAGTATCTAGGATACAATAGATGTAAAAACCCAGAAGATTTATACTTCATTGTCATTTGGAAGATGAAATACTTAACATTAATTAAAATCTTAAGTAGAAAATGTATAATTGTCATTGTTCAGCTGTAATTTAGCTGAATTCTTTACATATTTATTATCCTTTTTAGTGTAAGGAAAGTGATGAGATAATGGGTATATGCTATAAATGGTAAAAAAAAATCCTTGTTCTCAAACCATGCCCTCTTTGATAAACGTTAGCAATGGAAAATAAATAGTAATGTGCAATTTAACACCATACATAGAATTATGGAACCATAGAACGGGTACAGCACAGTAAGAGGCCATTCAGCCCATTGTGTACTATCTTTCTGAAGAGCAATTTGGCTTGTCCACCCCTCCTGCACTTTCCCTACAGCCTTGCAATATTTTTCCCTCCAGTTGCTTATCCAGTTCCCTTTTGAAAGGCATGATTGTGTCTGATTCCAGCACGTCTCAGAGGGTGTGGAATGGCTGTAATGATTAAAGATGACATTACAGTACTGGAGAGAGAGGATGTGTCAGAGGGGCCAAGGATTGAATCTCTCTGGTTAGAAATAAGGAAAGAAAAAGGTGCAACAACATTGACCAGTGTAGTATATAGACCACCAACTAGTGGAAAGGATATAGAGCAACAAATTTGCAAAGAAATTACAGAGAGGTGCAAGAATTATAGAGTAATCATAATGGGAGACTTCAAGTATCCAAATATAGACTAGGATAGGAATAGTGCAAAGGGACAAGAGGGTAGAGAGCTCCTGGAATGTGTTCAAGATAATTTTCTGCAGCAGTGCATTTCCAGTCCAAAGAGCGAGAAAGCATTGTTCAAGCTGGTTCTGGGGAATGAGTTGGCACAAGTGGATCAAATATCAGTGGGGGACCATTTAGGGGACAGTGACCATTGCATCATTAGATTTAGTTTGGCCATGGAAAAGAACAAGGAACAATCCAGAGCTGGGGTAATTAATTAGGAGAAAGCTAACTTCGATGAAATGAGAATGCATCTGAGTCATTTGAGTTGGAATCGAATGTTGGCAGGAAAGATGGTAGCTGAACAATGGACTACTTTCAAAGAAAAGGTATTGTAGGCTATGTCAAGGTATATTCCCTTGAAGCAGGAAGGTAGAACAAATAAATCCAGAGCACCCTGGATGACGAAAGAGATAGCGGTAAAGATGAAAAGGAAGAAGAGTATATATGACAGGTGTCAAGTAGAAAATACAATGGAGAATCAGGCTGAATATAGAAGGACCAGAGGAGAAGTGAAAAAACTTCTAAGAAAATCAAGGAAAAAGCATGAAAAGAGACTGGCAGCTAATATTAAAGGGAATCCCAAGGTCTTCTATAAGCATATAAATGATAAAAGGGTGGCAAAAGAAAGAGTAGGGCCGATTAGGGAAAAACAAAAAGGGGACTTACAGTTGGAGGCAGGAGAAATAGCATCTGTCTTTATAAAGAAAGAAGATGATACCCAGGCCAAGGCGAGAGACGAGGTAACTGGTATACTAAAAGAATTTACAATTGAGAAGGAGGAGGTTTTAGAAAGGCTATCTTTACATTGATAAGGGACCAGGGCTGAATGAAATACATCCAAGGATACTGAGGGAAGTGAGAGTTGAAATTTCAGATGCACTACTGATAATTTTCCAGTCTTCATTAGATACAGGGGTGATGCCAGAGGACTGGAGAATTGCAAATGTTTCACCCTTGTTCAAAAAGTGGTGCAAGGATAAAGCCAGCAACTACAGACCAGTCAGTTTGACTTCAGTGGTAGGGAAACTTCTGGACACTATAGTTCGGGACAAAATCAATAGTCACTTAGACAAGTGCAGGATAATTAAGGAAAGGCAACATGAATTTATTAAGGGGAAATCATGTTTAACTAACCTGCTGGACTTTTTTGAGGAGGTAGCAGAGAAGGTTGATAAGGGCAACACTACTGATGTGGAGTATATGGATTTTCAAAAGGTATTTAATACAGTGCCACACAACAGACTTGTGAGCAAAATTCTAAGTCATGGAATAAAAGGGAAAGTAGTCACTTGGATAAGGAATTGCTAAGTGACAGGCAACAAAGAGTGATGGTCAATGGATATTTTTCAGATTGAAGGAAGGTTTGTAGTCAAGTTCCCCAGGGGTTGGTGTTGGGACCCTTGCTCTTCCTGATATATATTAATGATCTGGACTGTGGTGTTCAAGGCATAATTTTAAAACTTGCAGATGATACAAAGATTGGAAATGTTGTCAACTGTGATGAGGACAGTCTTGAACTTCAAAAGTGCAGAGACATGTTGGTGGATTGGTGGATTGGGCAGACAAGTGGCAGATGAAGTTCAATGCAGAGAAGTGTGAGGAGAAAATGGAGAGACAGTATAAAATAAAGGGAGAGACTCTAAAGGAGGTGCAGGAACAGAGGAAGCTTGGTGTATATGTACATAGGTCATTGAAGATGGCAGGGCATTTTGAGAGAGCAGTTAATAAAGCATATAGTATCTTAGGCTTTACTAGTAGAGGCATTGAGTACAAGAGCAAGGAGATCATGTTGAACATGCATAAAACACTAGTTAGGCCTCACCTGGTGTACTGCATCCAGTTCTGTGTACCATACTTGAGGAAGGATGTGAAGGCATTGGAGAGAGTATACAGCTTTACAAGAATGATTCCCGGGATGAAGAACTGTAGCTATGAGGAGAGATTGGAGATGTTGGGTCTGTTTTCTTTAACGAAAAGAAGGCTGAGAGGAGACTTGATAGAGGTATTCAATATCCTGAGGGGTATGGACAGGGTAAATAGTGAGAAACTGTTCCCATTCAAGGGAGCATCACGATTCAAAATAATTAGCAAAAGGAGTAAATATGATGTGAGGAAAATATTTTTCACCCAAAGGGTTGTTGGAGTCTGGAACGAACTTCTTGAAAGGGTGGTGGAGGCAGATTCAATCGAGGTATTCAAAGGGGAATTGGATGGCTATCTGTACAAAAAAGGATGTGCAAGGTTACAGGGATAAGGCAGGGGAGTGGGACTAGATAGAATGCTCTTTCAGAGAGCCTGTGCAGCCTTGATGGGCTGAATGGCCTCCTTCTGCATTGTATAAGGATTCTGTTATTCTGTGTATTTCCAGATTCCAACAAATCACTGTATAAAACAACTCTCCCTCATGTCACTTTTGTGGTTTCGCCAATCACTTTAAAACTCTGTCCTCTGATCGTCAACCTTTCTGCCAATGGGGGCATTTTCTCTCTATCTACTCTGTCTAGACCCCTCATGATTATGAACGCCTCTATCAGACCCCTTCTCAACCTTCTCTGCTCTTAGAACAACATCAGCTTCTCCAATCTATTCATGTAACTGAAGTCCCTCATCCTTGGAACCATTATCGCAAATCTTTTCTGCACCTTTTCCACAGCCTTCACAGCCTTCTCAGAGTGTGGTGCCTATAATTGGATACAATATCCCTGTTGAGTCTGATCCGGTTCTTTGTAATTGTTCACCATAACTTCCCTGTTTTTGTACTCGATGCCTCTACTTATAAAACCCAATGTCATGTAAACCCACTTTCTCAATCTGCCCTGCCACTTTCAATGCTTCGTGTAAACACACTGCATGGGTCTCTCTGTTCCTGCGCCTCCAATAGAATTGTACCTTTTATTTTATATATAGCCAGTAAAATACAAGTAAAATAATTCAAATTTGTTGTCACTTAAAGTTCTTAATAGAAACCACTTTATAAGCAATAAGATTTTATTGAATAATAGCCTACAATTTCCCCCTCAACACTGCACATTGCCCCACCCCCCCCTCTCAAACACCCCTCAAACCCCTAGCCCCACTCCTCTCATTCACCTCAGCATAAATCAGGCACAGTGCACCCCTCTTCACATGACCAGAATCCATTTGGATTTTCAGATTCAGGTCATTGGATAGGCCTGAATAAACAGGGGCCTGCGCTCAACATTAGGGCTGGAAATTCCACCATTGTCCAGAAATAATATCCACAGTGCCTCAATGCCCAAGAACAGTTTGGACTAATTAAGTAAAGGCTTACTTTATCTGCATGGCTTTGCTGCCTGATCTTTTCAAATCCTTAGTACTGGTAGGAACCAGACACATAGATCACTGCCAATTGCTCCCTAGCAATAAGCACCTTCCCGTTGTTCCTACATAAAAATGACACAGGAAAGTATTTCACACCTCTCTCACATTATTTTTAATAACACTAGCATATGTTCTAGGTACAAATACCTTTGCAACATTACATACCAGCTGCATAAAATGATCAGCAGTAGCCCTTTATATGGTCCATTGCAAGAAAAATCTCCAGACCTCTCAAAGGACAATATGCTGTCCACCATTGCCCAAGTCCACCCACCCTGCCCCAAGTTAACAAGTTTGCTTTTGCCACATTAGTGTTACAGTGAGGGCTGGGTATTCCATTGAGGGTTAAACTCCTATTACTCATTCCTCAAAGCACCAGCCTGCCTGGCCGTGCATCAGCCTAAGCCAATTTTTAAAAATTGTTTTTGGGATATGGGTGACGCTGACAAGGCTGTATTTTTTGCCCATCCCTAATCTCCCGGAAGGCATTGAGTCAACCACATCGTTGCTTGTCAATTACCATAACCACTACCATGCCCAGTTATCTTTCTTCCTCTTCTTTCTCCTCTTATTCTTCCACTGATTTCAGACTCATTTTTCAACTTTTCTGGCTTCAAAGATTTCCTTCAATGAATGGGGAAGTAGTGCAGCACACAGCAGATGTAGTGATCCTAGTTATTTCCTTGGCGCTGCAGAACAGGACATCACCTGATCTCTCTAGACAAAAAAAGAGTTGTTTCAACATGTTAATTCTATCACCAGTTTGGGTGGAGACTTTGGCCTTATTATGGTTTGCTCTGCCTCAGTGTGGAGCTCCGGAATGATGTTGTCCACCCATTCTTCCTTTTCAGCATTTGTGGCATTATGACCTATCACTAGATAAGAGCACTTGTTAATTTTTTTGAACATCAGATGTATCATCTTTAGGAAGAAACGTTACACCAAGACCTTTCCTGCTTGTTCAGATGGATATAAAAGCACTTTTTGATAAAATATAGCTAGTTAGGTCTCCCAGTTGTCCTGGTCAAAATTCTTCCTCCAACCAACAACATCAAAAGGACATTAAGTGGCCATTCATCACATTTATTGTTGAGGGACTTTGCCTGCACAGATTGGCTAATGCATTTTATTACATTACTAAATTTCATTGGAAATGTAGAACTTTGGAACTTGTGATGAAGCACTATATAAATGTAAGTTTTTATTTACAGAATGTAATTATTCACAATTTTGTATATCTGAAAATATTAAATTCACCAGCAAGTGTTTGCCTGAAAAGAATTAATGAATAAAAAGCTAGATATGGCTTCAGGTCAACTTCCAGCTATGCACCAATGCAATCGGCACAGCCCACGTGGATCTTCCATCAGCCTCAAAACTGTTGTAAGTCTTTCCAAGTGTCTTTCTGAAATTAAGACCAGGAGGAGTCAAACCTCCCTTATATCAGGAAAACCAAAAGTGTTCAATTCTTCTCCAACAAACACCAAAATACCCCAGGCCTGCTTCCCTTCACTCATCGAGCCCAATTAGTACAACTTCCCATTCATTGGGCACAATGTCCACACACAGGAACTTCTGTGAAACCAATGAGAAAGAAACTGCTTCTCTAAAAGATCCAAAATTATTACATGTGTCAACATAATTTGTGTCTGCAAGCATATCCTTGGGAATGAAAACTCTTAAACTATGGCTGGAATTTAAAGTCGTCCATGGAAGCGAGTTCACAGGCGGGGGAAAGAACCATGTGATTGGCTGGGAGGATGCAGGGTGGAAGTTCGAAGGTCCCCCACCCCACCTTTGATCAAGTCCAAGACAGGAAAGCTTGCGGGCAGCCTTCCAGGAGGCCAATTGAGGCCCTTAAGTGGCGGGCAGGGGACTCGCCATCCAAACCTGTCTGGTTTGCCAATGGCCTACCCTGGTTCCCTTATTCACAGGCACTCTGTGCCCAGTGGAGGGACCTGGCATCAGGAAGGGGAGCCCTGCAGGTGACCAAAGCCCTGCTCTTGCTTTTGACCCCCCTCACCAACCCCTTGCTGGTAACCCCCTCCCCATGTCCCAACCTGCCAAGCCCCACCTCTATCTAGCGATCCCACTGTCATGCCGGCAGTGCACATCGCTTCTGGTTGTGCTGCCGGTCCAGGAGAGCTGCTGCCTCTGCTTGGCAAGCAACTCTCAGGGCAGGATCTCCACACTACTGGGGGCTTAATTGGACAGGGGGCCAGACACTGCCCAGGCAATTGCCTGATTGGAATAGCATCGGGCTCCTGGGGAAAAGCGAAGTGGTCCCATCACTGGCTCTCCAACCAATGGGCAAGAGCCCCATCACCCAAATTAATTCTCAGCCTATATGTACTCCATGGAAAACTTTCCTAGTGCCAGATGGCAATGTGACCAAAGCTTTCAGAAGGAGCTTTAAGCACATTTTTTTCCAAAAGGTACTATCCCTAATTTGAATTGTTTCAGGCAATAATTTCCTTGACTGATCTTATGCAGTTGTGGCCAGGAGGTGCCTTTTTCTTCAGCAGTTTAATTAACCTATTCTTTTCCAAGCTGAATCAGTTACAGAATCCAGCCTACATTAATGAAAATCTTCTCCAAACTGCTGCTAATTCAGTTAGGGTGTCAAATTCAAAAATCTCTTCTTCTCTGCCTTCATTGCAGATTTTTAAAAAGTTGTCGCTAAAATGAGTGTGGGTTCAGGGAGCCTGCTACTAATAAGTGTGGGTTGGAGAGAGGCTTACGTTACAATCTTGATTCTGTGCCCAGCACACACATTCAGTGAGACTGAACCTCACAACTTCGGCCCTCTTAGGCCAACTTGGATGTGACTGGTTTGAAAAAGAAGGGTTACACCATTAATGTAATTAGCCATAAACACTGCACAATATTATGGGAATCGAGGAGTATGGAGGCCAGGTAAGAAAGCGGTGCTGAGGTCAAGAATCAGCCATGATCTTATTAAATGGTTGAGTAGGTTTGGGAAGCCGTATGGACTAACTCTCCTCCTACTTCTCACATTCTTCTGTTAACTTCATGCACACATCTTGACGCCAAATGCCAAACAGCTTTTCCTCTGAGATTGGGTGCTTCAACGCTGTTGCTTCAATCCGGAATACATTAAGTTAAAAATGCAATACTGTGATTTTCTGGTATTGGACTCTTTCTGATGCATGTGGCAGAATTTTGCCCTTGGTGGGCATGCGGGCCCCACCAGCTCGGCAGCTGTGGACAACCAACCCCTGCCACTGAAACGGAGCCGGCTGCCATTTTGAGTGGGCGGGCCAATTAAGGCCCGCCCAACAGGAAGCGCTACGCTTCCTGTGCCTGGGGGTGGGGCAGGAATCCCCACCTGTCAAGGTGCTGTCTTAGGGAAATTACTGACATGTAAAAAAACACCTAAAATAGCAAAAGATTAAAATTATGAACGTGTCCCCCTCATGTGACAATGTCACACGAGATGGGACATGTTAATAAGAAACACATTAAATTTATTACACTTTTTAAAAACAGACATGAAACCTCGTTCCATCAGTGGTCAACGGGCCCACAGCTGATTTCACTGTCCACCCGCCTTCCTGAAAATTTAAAGGGACTGGGATGACGTCGGGGATTCTTCCTGATGTCATCCCGCGTTATTTTCACCTCGGCGAACGGGCCCCGCCCCCAAAGCGCTGACGGGAAAATCCTGGCCTAAATTGACATTTGCTTATCAGATGATTATCAAATAGGGTTTTCAAGCTGAGCTAAAGGGGGAAAATTCAAAAGCCCATGTAAATGGGCCCAAGGGCTGCAATTGCGAATAACCCATGCCCATTGACTGCAATGCAGGCAGCCCACCAGCTTTGTGCTTTCTGCTTATTTTAAACATTTAAACATCCAGCCGGTGTTTAGTATTCAAAAGCCACCTGCATCAGAAAGGGTCCAATATCAGAAATGCTAGCATTACTTAAAGTTAGCCTGAACTGTTAAAATCCCTGCATCTTTTCAAGGGGCAGTGCCTTGTGGCCAGGGCAAGTGCTGCAATCGTGCAGGAAGTGACTCTGACTTAGGAACAATGAATAATGGCACAACATGGGACACAGAGGGCTTCCAGATTTTCTGACACTATACTGATGGCCTTTGTGGAGGAGGTGGGCAGGAGGAGCGATCCCCACAGGGAACTAGAAGGCACTCTGGACGCAAGCTTAGGAGGTAGTGGAGGCAAATAGCTGGTCAATGACAAGAGTCAAGTGCCAAATATCTGAATACAATGCTACAAGATGTTCAGTAACCTCAGATAAATGGTTAAGGTCAGTTAATGCATCTTCAAATGCCATATCCCACCAACTGCAGCAATAGTTTCAGACACTTCACAATTCACTGCATCTCACTCTCTCACCTAACAACGATGTCTATTAATCAGGACTCATACAAACCATTCATTTTCTCCACTGCACTCTTAGCACTGCTGAAAGCCACACACTCACATCTCACACTTGCACAAGCTGTCAGCCGCACCACCCAAGCAGAATATACAACATTCACTGGCACATTTCCATCTCTCTTGAGGGACAGTGTGCACACAACCAGAGGTAGCAGAATCTGACAGGAGGACAAGCAGCCTGCATGTCCTGCTCCCCACAGAGGTGTTGGTGCTGGCCAATTATCGGGATGGTCATTACTGGGCCTGTGGCCAGGGGTGAGGTTGAAACCATCAAAGATAACAGTAGCCTCATACCTAATCCTGCTTCTCACATCTCACTTCCTCTTCTCCATAATCACTTCTGATTTACAAGATGCAGATGGTGTAATGCAGTGATGAAATGTATTTAGCTTGCAATAAATAGAACGCCTCAATTACCTCTCTTACGCAATAGTGGATGTTAATCTGCAAGATGTTGTAAATATCTTCGTGCCCAGCCTGGAATGAGCCAGACACATGAAAGTTCATCACCATGGTCACCTTCACAGCCTGGCAATCTGACAATACAGTCCTTGTCATGCACTGATCCGACAGTTGTTGCCACAGCAAATGGCAGATTTTAATGAGGATGCCCTTCGTGAAGTACAGACACCTTGTTCATATTGGCCCAGACTTTTCTGGTCTCTGGATCATTGGAGACCAGACATAAGAGGTGCGCTGGAACATCACAAATGTCCTGTGTGCTGACCTCTGTGGGATTTGCCTGAGAAGTTTGAAATTCCAACAAACAATTTCCCCACTTGCCTGGACCCTCCATATCCAAGCCTTCAGATCAACTGTCTTTAATTCAATTAAGTCACACACATACACACACACACACACAGAGAGAGACCCATAGACACAGGCCACATTATTTCTCTACAGTAAATTCCAATAACATTATGAAAATTATTATATCTTCCTGACACAACATTCACAAGTTTCACACCTTTAAAAAAAAAATCTGCTTTTCTATTCTTACGACCAAAGTGAATAACTTCACACTTCCCCAAATTATACTACATCTGCCTTCTTGTTGCCCACTCGCCTAAACTGTCTATATTTATTTGCAGTCCTCCTGTGTCTTTCCTGCACCTTAGCTTTCCACCTAGCTTTGTATAATCAGCAAACTTTGATGCATTACTCTCCGTCTCTTCATCTAAGCCATTAGTATAGATCATAAAAAGCTGAGGGCCCCAGCACTCCATTAGTCACAGCCTACCAACTTGAAGATGCCACATTTATGCCCACTCTCTGCTTCCTGTCCATTAACCAATCCTCTATCCAGGCTAATATACTACCCCCAACCTCATGAGCAAATATATTGCCTATTCACCTTTTATATGACACCTTAACGAAAGCCTTTGGAAATCCAGGTAAACTACATCTACTGGTTTCCTATTAACTACCCTACTAGTTACATCCTCAAAAAACCAATACATTTTTCCCTTTAGTAAACCCATGTTGACTAGCTCTAATCATACTATACTTTGCTAAATGCATTGTTAAGACTTCCTTAATAATAGATTCAAATTATAGGCTAGGAGCAACTGGTTTGTGAAAAAGCTTTAAAGTCAGCAAAACTCTTTCAGTTCCTGATACACCATTCTCTGTAATATTTTGCAGCTTTAAACAACTATACAAAGCACCAACAACTTGTGAAATCAAAGCATAAGCCGGAAGCTATCAACCAGCAACAAACTGTAAGCAGTTGATGATCCTGTTAACTAACACTAAAGGGGCATCCTCCAGCTGCTGAATACATCTTCATCTGTTCAAGGTTAAGAGGGGGCATTCGCTGGAGCATTGAGCTACAAAATGGCAAAGCTGGTGTCAAATCAGTGTTGCACGCTGATTGGCATTATGATCTGCCTGCTCTGTATACAGCCAGTGACTGTTCATGGTGCATGCGCTAATGGCCTCATTAGTATGTTGACCGGTGTGATTCATCCCAAAAGTGTGCATGTGCACTGCAGACACCATTTTGGAGTTCTAACGGCATTCATAGCACTTTTGTGGACATAAAAGATCTGTTTCTCGCCTAAAGTATTTAATGTTTTCTTTCAGTTACATTTTGTGTGTTTATTTTGACAGTTATTCTGCCAATATTACTGGAGTGAAGCTGCTCCTGAAATTGGATTTTTTTTTACTATAATATTCATGTTTGCTGAAAATTATTAATGCAGGAAGCCCGTGAGGACCCAGGAACTTTCAGCACTCAAAGCGTTAATGATATCAAACAACTGCAACTATCCTTGAAGATTGTGAAAAAAAACTTTGGCAACAGGTCTCTTCTGACATCAGTAGAATGACTAAACACAGAATTTTTTTTTCACAGTTCAGCAAGAAAATCTTCTGCTATCTTAGCCACAATCCCTTTAGACCATCTGTTCAAAACCACATCGTCCCCATTCAATTTTGTAAGACTTTAACCTCTTTGATGCTGCTACTCCATTAGTTTTTAAAACTTTACTTTCAGTCTCAAAGAACCTAGATATTTTACAATTATCCTTGTGATCATCCTAGAGTCAATTGTGTAGTTCCAGCTGTGAACAAAGGATTCAGACAAAGGAGCAAAGTCTGACTTTACATCATAATTAAAGATCATCTCATTACTATAATTTATGTGTACTTTGAGCTAGTTTGGACCTACAACTGGGAGCTTATGAATGGGGGGTTGGGGGGGGAGGTGGGTGGCAGTTCGAGGCGGGGGCACGGGTGGTTGAAGAAGTGCAACGTTGTAGCCCTTAAAATAATGCTATTATTGTAGGAGAATTTAAAGGGAGATGGTTACTTAAAGGTGGAAAATAATTTTCAACTATTTGTCAGCATCTCTGAAGACTTTGGAAGGAAGAATTTAAAGGCAAAAACATGAGGAAGCAAACCAAACTGAATGTAAGGAAAAGAGTATTGTCAAATGACAGAGTGGCACAGCACTTAACCCTCAATTTGATGGCTGGCAAAATGAACAAGCATGAGGTGAATGAAAGGAGGATTGTCCTGTTTGGAACTCGAGAGCGTGCTGCCAACTCGATTGGATTGTACAATGCTGAGCAAAAGGGCGCCATCATATTTACTGCGATACATGTAATGTATCTGCAGGAGCTGAACAGTTACAAAAGACAGCACACTTCAATGAGTTTGATGTGGCAAGATTACTAAAGAGCACCATGTTCCGAGTAGATGGTGTAAAATGTGCTCCCATGTTTTATGTTTCAAGAACGTTTCTCAGCTTGCATGATATTAGGGTGCAATCCTGTACTAGAGAAGAGCTGATAAATCACAAGCCTTGACTCGTTTAATGGATATGCTTGCATATCAGAGCATGGAGGAAGTAGGGGACAGTGGAATCGTTCTCAAACACACTGCCCAGGATTCTCAGCTCAGCGTACTGATGATGTTGGGCGAGTGTCATGATGTCATCCTGCACTCGCACGATATTTCGGTCAGCAGGCGCACGCGAGAGTTGGCAGCGCACCCACCAACAATTAAGAGGCCTATTAAGGCCCTTAAGCAGGTAATTAAGTTGAATTTTTCACTGCCCGTCCAACCTTACGGTTGGTGGGTGGGTGAGTAGGCCAGACGGCCTTTGTACTTTTTGTGAAACCTCATCCATGGGCAGGATGAGGTTTCCTACAGTGAATAAATTTTTTTTAAAAATTTTAAACTTATTTTTAACATGTCCCTCTTCATATGGCTGAGTCACATGTGAGGACAAGTTTATATTATTTGTTGATTCTTCATTTTTCATTAAAAATCTTCAGCCCCCTGAGGCAGCTCTGTGCCTTCAGGGAGCTTTCAGTGAGCGCACCCCCACGCATGCACAAACTTCAGCTCTCGCGTTCCTCCCGCCCCCACCCCGGCAGTGTTGAGGTTCTCAGCAAGTATTTCATGCTGGATGGCCGTTAATTGGTCAGCCAGTGTGAAATTGCGGTCAGGGCCCGATCGCGGGCGGTGGACAATTTCGCTGCCACTCCTGGGCCTGCCTGCCTTGCCCACCTGACAAGGGGAAAATCCTGCCCACTGTGATAAGCTAATATAAAATGAGTAAGAATTGTAAAATTACCTATTATTATGAAGATATTCATATATATTTTTGAAGATGACACAATAAACAGAAGAATAGTTCAAGCACAAATCTTAAGGAGTTTCCTTTGCACCCATTTAAAATCGAGGGGATAAAATCGAAGACTAAGAAAAGGCCTCAAAGCTGTACTATGTATTCATTGAAATGTTTATTACAAACATCTTCGTCCACAAGAAGGATATGGCAAAAAAAGGATAAATATTCCTCCTTCTGTTATGTGAATTGGACACAAAGCATGGTTGAGGTCTGCTCATCTAATTTTCAAACCTCCCCTGACCAATATGGCACTTGTGTGCCAAGCACTGATCAAAAAAATCTAATCTTCTAAATAAACCCATCATGATACAATCACTAGAACACCACTTTTAATATCTTATGGAAGTTTTTATTTTTAATAAAGTAAAGTAAACCAACCGATTGAAAACAGACAGTCTACTGTTTGTTCGCCATCCAAGCTTTGTTCTCAAATACTCTGAAACATATTCAACCTGTTTTAATGTTTAGAGAAAGTAATTCAGTTGAGACAAAAAGTAGCTGGGTGCTTTCAACAACAACATATTTAATGCATAAGTGTCTTGATTTCCAAGGAAAATCTGTTGTAAAATGAATCCATCATTACAGAATTTCTGTTTCTAACAGGAACTGTTCATAGACTTTACCACATATTAGATGTAACTAATACTTTCAGCACATGCTTGATTGATAAATGCTTGTTTGGGAACGAGATATATAACTGAAAGACAGGAAAATATTCTACAGGTTTGGTTATTACACATATTGATACTAAGTACAGGCATTGCAAATGACATTAGCTTTAAAAATATGAGTAAAGCGCAAATTGAATGAGATTATAGGTAAAATGTAATCTTTTAATTGTAGGCAAAATAGAAAGCAATTATCCATTTTCCGTGAGACTACTTTACCATTAAGTATTTCCTTATTATTTCAATGTATTTTTATGCATGCATACAATGCCAGAAATCTGGAACTCATCTTTGTTGATGACATTCATTCTGGCTGTGTAAGAGCAGACAAAAAAAATTAAACTGCAAAGTGCATTTTTTTATCTTCAAGAGCTGCATAACGCAAAGCTGACACTTTTACTTAGGCTTCTGCATCCTTTAACTTTAAGATGGATATTAAGAAGAAACCTACCATATCATTCATGAGATGATTATCAGCAATGCTCAAGTAAACTACAGAGGCACCTAAATCCATCAAAGATGGATGTTCATCAAAGATTACAAAACAACTATATTGATAACCTGGAATTATCTTAATGGAATCAGTCAAAATGATGTAATCGAAGTCCTCATTCTTGTGCTGTTCATGTGGAATTGCAGATTTTATTAGTTATTTTACATAATGTTCTAACCTTAGATAAGCACAATCTTTATTTCAAATTCATTTAGGACAGCGGACTGATTTGCAGATTGCATCAAATAATTTTAAATTGGCAGAACTCCTTGGTGGGAAGCATTGCACAGATACCCCTTTAATTACAAGATAGCATGCAAGATTCAGTAAAGCTGCTTTTATATTAACACAAATTTTCCTCCGCAGAGTCAAGCTGTTCTATATTTACATGCAAAAAAACCTCAGTAAAGACATCAAATACTTTCATCTATATTCAAACCATCTTTTTTACTTATTCATCAAATGGTTGCTCCTCAAAGCACCACCAGTGTGGTTATGTGCCGCCCTTGGCTGGCCAAAGAGTTCCACGTGGCAGTAAAGCAAGTTGGGTTTTGAAGATGGCAAAATCATTTTGGTTACAGTCAATTATTATCTCTATTATATATTCTGGAATCATTGGACAGCACAAGAAGCTCAGAATAGAATAAACCTGGCAGAAAAATCGGAACTACTGGTTGGCAGACAATATTGACTAGACCGTGAATATTTAAGTAGTGACAGTTTATTAACCAAACATTTAGGCATAGGCATGAGAATTGGAAAGGAAAATTTATTTTAACAAGGGGCTCTTGGCTCATGAATCATTCTATCCTTCGCAGGAGTTAATGCATTGGCTTACTGTCAATCATCACAAGATTTTGGCTCCAATATGTGAGACAGAGCCCTGATTTTTATGCCAACCACATATGTTGCTTTATATAATATATATCATACAGTTTGAAAACCACAGCTATTCTGATATAAAATAACAATGAATGAACTGAAATGCACTCTTAATGTTCTAATTATGTCGCCATGGATCCAGTATTGTGACCACCAATCTTCAAACACTTTTGGCAGCGCCCTTTTGCATCATTCTCTACCAAAAGATTTCCTCTAATTCTCTCTCCCTCCACACAAAGCCTGATGTTTGCACTGACATGTTTCCACTCCCAACTCACTTTGTAGGAGGATTATTTTAACAATTTACTTTCCTATTTTATTCTTTTTTTGAGACAAATCAATAACTTGCACTTTGAAAGCATCTTTATTCAGCAATTTATTCGGTCCCAGCAACATGTCAGAAGACAAGATGGCTCCATGCAGTAAAGAATGGTTTAAATCAATGCAGCTAATATGAAATGAATGTTAGGATACACACAGAAGCTGGAATCTTCTGTTCTGGAGTCTAAGTTTGGTGGCAGGCAGGGAAGTGAGAGTGATTTATGCTTGGGGGGACAGGAGGGCTGACGATGCACGATTTTGCACTGTTCAGCTCATTACATATGTATCTGCGAGGATCTCGCCCATTCTCGGGGCGGGGCATGCAGGAAGTCGCTGTCCTTGGCGTTACTTCATGGGGACAAAGAACCAGGTATCATATATAAAGGGTACTCGGACAGCCATTCATTCACTGCAGGTCAGAAGCATCAACCTGGCTGTCATTCAAGATTCTGCTAAGGCCAAAATATCACACAGCAGAAAACATGTGGCCCTACAGTTCAGCAAAGCCTCTCTGCAGACTGTCCTCCAGGTATGGTAGGCCAGGATCATCCAACAGCCAATCACAGTCTGTGGTCAGGGACCACCTGACCTTCCCTAAGTCAGGAACCTACTCCCCCACACATCCAGAAAAAGCCTGACTCGTTGTCAGTGGAGACCGCTTGATAGAAATATGCAAACAGCCTACAGACCACATGATCAGTGCTTCAATCATTCGAGGAGATGCCCTTGTGGGCCACAGAGCTGGAGGAAAGGCTGCTGATCATGAGCTAAGGTTAGGTTCAGCCGAGATTGGCTGGAAGCTGGTGCAGTGATTAATTAGTGTTATTAATGTTATGAATTAGTGTCAGATTGAATTATTGTGGATTTCCATCTCCTGGGAGTAACTGGCAGCAATTGGCAGGGGAAGGAATTGTTTAGGCTTAGTAGTAGAATTTAGTGGAGGCATGTTCATTCCCTCTCACTCAACATCACAGGCTTCTTCTCTAGTCTCACCCACTCCCGCCACACCACCGGCTTTCCGTGACGTCAATTCTGCCAGCTTTCTATGACATCACTTCCCCTGATGTCTCCCAGAATATGTCCAGCCAGAGTTGGCAATCCTACCTCCAGACCTCCAGGTAAGGCAGGGGGTGCTGTTTCCCAGGGATGGCAGCAGGGTCCCTCCGTCTGACCATGGAAATCCAGCCACAGCAGAGGTTAGCGCCCATAGGGTACACAGGAGAACTGCCCAGCATTGCAGGAAAAGCATGAGCAACCTGCTGTGCTCCTTCAGGGCAAGTGGCATAGTCTACTCATTGCAAAGTGACAGTCATGAGAGTATCTGAATGGCCTACTCCAGCTCTTATGACTCTGTTTTCCAATTTTCCTATTAGGTAGTGTGAGTGTGCGAATGCACGGGGATGTCAGACAGGAGTTTGGGTTGGAGGACACAGCAGCAAATGGGACATGTGTGCCAGCTACTTCATGCTTTCAGTTTTCTATCAGTTGTAGGACACTGCTCGTTAACGTACGAACATATGAACATACGGATTAAAATCAGGAGGAGGCCACTCAGCCCCTCGAGCCTACTCTGCCATTCAATAAGATCATGGCTGATCTGAATGTAACCTCAACACTACATTCCTGCCTACTCCCAATAACATTTCACCCCCTTGTTAATCAAGAATCTATCTAGCTCTGCCTTTAAAATATTCAAAGGCTTGGCTTTTGCTATCTTTTGAGGAAGAGAGTTCCAAAGACTCACTATCCTCTGAGAGAAAAACATCTCCTCATCTCTGTCTTAAATGAGGGGCCCCTTATTTTTAAACAGTGACCCCTTAGTTATAGATTCTCCCACAAGAGAAAACATCCTCTCCACATCCACCCTGTCATGACCCCTTAGGATCGTAAAATTTTCAATTAAGTCGCCTCTTACTCTTCTAAACTCCAGTGGATACAAGCCTAATCTGTCCAGCCTTTCCTCATAAAACAACCCGCCCATTCCTGGTATTAATCTAGTGAACCATCTCTGAACTGCTTCTACATGATTTACATCTTTTTTTCAATAAGGAGACCAGTATTGTACACAATACTCCAGATGTGGTCTCACCAGTGCCCTGTACAACTAAAGCATAACCTCCCTATTTTTATAATCAATTCCCCTCACGATAAATGATAACATTCTATTAGCTTTCCTCATTACCTGCTGTACCTGCATTCCAGCCTTTTGCGATTCATGCACTAAGACACACAGATCCCTCTGAATCTCAGCTCTGCAATCTCTCACCCTTTAGATAATAAGCTTCCTTTTTATTCTTCCTGCCAAAATTAAAGATTTCACATTTTCCAACATACTTCATTTTCCAGATCTTTGCCCAATCAATAAACCTATCTATGTCATTTTGTAGCCTCCTTATGTTCTCTTCACAATTTACTTTCCTACCTATCTTTGTGTCATCAACAAATTTAGCAACCA
Source organism: Carcharodon carcharias (assembly GCF_017639515.1). NCBI lineage: Eukaryota > Metazoa > Chordata > Chondrichthyes > Lamniformes > Lamnidae > Carcharodon > Carcharodon carcharias. Next base: position 60,628,750 of record NC_054472.1, on the reverse strand, counting down.
TTCCTTCGGTCCCTTCATCCAAGTCATTTATATAAATTGTAAAAGTTGAGGCCCTAGTACTAATCCCTGTATAACACCACTCATCACATCCTGTCAACCAGAAAAGGACTCATTTATGCCAACTCCCTGCTTCCTGTTAGCTATCCAATCTTCTATCCATGCTAATATGTTACCCCCCCAACACCATGAGTTTTTATTATCTAAAATAACCTTTGATGTGGCACTTTATCAAATGCCTTCTGTAAATCTAAGTACAGTACATCCACTAGTTCCCCTTTATCCACAGCACATGTGACTCCTTCAAAGAACTCCAATAAATTGGTTAAACATGATTTCCCTTTCGCACAACCATGTTGACTTTGCCTGATTGCCTTGACTTTTTCTAAGTGCCCTGCGACAACATCTTTAATAATAGCTTCTAACATATTCCCTATGACGACTGTTAGGCTAACTGGCCTGTAGTTTCCAGCTTTTTATCTCCCTCCCTTTTTGAATAAAGTAGTTACATTTGCTATTTTCCAATCTAATGGAACCTTCCCCAAATCTAGGGAATTTTGGAAAATTACTTACTGGGCAGGGCTCAGGAGCTGACCTAGGCATGCATGCTCCTAAACTGCTCATGCACCAATAGGGATGGCAATCAATCCTTCTGTCTTTGTGTAGGACAAGAACCCACACAATAGCGGGGGCCAAGACCAGAGGAAGCCTGCCTGACATCCGAATCCTCACCCATTTGAGGAGAAGATGGAGAACCAGCTGGGGAGGAGCAGGACCGTGACTGCAATGAAGGTGAGATAGGAATCCCACAGGAAGCCAGTGAGGAAGCCTCCAGTCTGTAGTTGTCCAATGCATCCACAGAGTAACACATTGCTTTATAAGGAGCCTGCTTAGGCATTCACTACATGGTTCTTTTCTCCATTCTAGGTACCAGCAAGAAAAGGGGGAGACCCACAAAGGAGACCAGCCACTGAACCAGCCCCAATGCCACCTCTGAGGAGGATGCTTCAGAGGGTGCAGCAACACGATGTTCACCTGCACCCGCCACCAATGCAGAGATATTTACCTCAGTGGGTGCATGCTCTAGAGTAGCCTTGGGTTCACAATCTAATGAGCGCATCACTGAAACGTGTCCACAGTTGGTGGAGGAAGTGACACTCGGACTGGCACTCGGACTGCTGAGACCAGACCCCTGCTCAGCCCCATACAGATGACGAGCCTCCAGACTCGGCCAAGTGACCTGATGGAAATGCAGTGACAAGCAAGGGAACAACAGGCAGAATTGCCAGATGCCATGAGTAGTTTGGACTGAAGGCCAGAGGAGCCCGTTCACGTTCTGTCTGCTGTCGTGGCTCTGGCATGCGAGTGCTTGGCTGCCTCTATAGCAAGAGTGGCGGCTGCTGTGGAGACCCAGGTCCAGCAGAACCCACAATGGCTGCTGGAAATGTGCTCAGATCTGCACTGTGTCACTCTAGCCATGGGTGCAGTGCAGCAGTGGCTAAACGAGAGGGAGAATGAGGCATTTCAACCACCCTCCAGGTGCAGCTTCTCCTCAGGGGGTCAGGCAGGTGCCATCAGGCACCCAAGGATGGGGAACACCAGCAAGACATCCTGGAGGCTTCATCCCAGGACACTCCACTCCACACTGCCACTCCACCTCCCCTCTGCCAGTAACCTCATTGCCTCCAGCAGGTCAGGCCGAGGAGGGTGCACCTGCATCTGTGCAGGAGATCCTTAGCAGGCCAGGCCCACTAAGCCTCAGGCCACCTGAGGACGCCTGCCAAAGTCATCACCGTCAACGGGGCACAGCAGTCAGCAGGCTGCCTCCACCTTAGCTGTGGATGTCAGGGCTGCACCTAGGCATAGTAATAGGAAAAGAAAGTTAAGGAAGTTTTGAAGACATACATGTGGCACGGGTGTACAACCATGTTATGTATTTTTGGCACTTGTAAATATATGTCTAATTGCACTGTCATCAGGTTTTCTCTATTCTCATTATGCTGCTTGTTGATGCAATGAAGTGCCTTTTACTTTGTTCCCAATCAGATTTCGATGATGTGGTTCTACGGATACACCATTTATTGTCTCACATCATCTGTAATGTCATCACTGACTGTTCCAACATGCATGTGTTTCAGCCTTGGCCATCATTCATGAATGTGTGGCCTTGGTGCACATCAGGCAACCTAGCAGGTATTGTTCACCTGGTTTTGAGCCCTCTGTCTCTTCAGCATTTGCAATCAAGTCATTACATGTCCTGCTGGTGTCCTGATGTGAGATATCAGGAGGATGCAAAGAGAGTTGAACAGGCTAATTGAATGGCCAGGAACATGGCAGATGGAGTATGAGGGCCAAAAGCATGAGCCTCTCCACTGTAGCCTGAATAACAAACAAGATTCTTTTCTCGATTGTGAGATAATGGGTAGAATATTCCCCCCGTCGGAGGGCATTATGCAGGGGCCGGCGCGGGCTGACCCGCCCAGCGTGACTCACACCTGGAAGTGCTGTGTGTTCCCTGTGAGGGCGGGGGGCGGTGGATTCCCTGAGTTGCATGTGCGCGAAAAAGTGCAGAAATCTCCCTGAGGCACAGAGTTGCATCAGGGAGCTTAGTTTTAGGTTTGAACTATTCAATAAAGTGTTAATAATATTTTTCTGACATGTCACCTCATGTGAACCTGTCACCTGAGCTGGGACATGTGCATTAATTTCAATAAAAATTTTTGAGAAAATTTAAAATCATTCATGAAGCCTCAGACTGCCTGTAGATGAGGTTCCATGAAAAATGCAAAGGCCGCCTGGGCTCTTCGCCTGCCCATCAACTTTAAGGTTGGACAGGCAGCTCCGTTAATTATCTTAATTGTTAGTTAAATGGCCTTAATAGGCCTTTGACAGTTCTCGGCTGCGCGCCTGCCAAACTGAAAATCTAAATGACGCGCAGTGACGTCGGGATGCACACCCAACATCACCCCACATCATTTTATGCCTCAGCGAGCAGGCCCCGCCCCCGCTCATTGAGCCAAAGATTCACCCCAATGAGAATGTGAATGGCCATACAGATCTGGCTGTCAAAAGTAAGTATACGCTCATGTGCGGGTATAGCCAGCAAGTAAGGAAGCAACTGTCAAGTTGCCCTTACTTGCAAGAGAGATAGACTGTAGGATTAAAGCAGTTGACTACAGCGTTGGTGAGAGCTCACCTGGAGTATTGTGTGTCCTGTTCTTCTCCTTACCTAGAAAAAGATTGACCATCTGCATGGGGTACAAAGGGATTGCAACCAAGGTTCACTGGACTTATTCCAGGGACTGGGAGATTATCTCTTGAGATGAGATTACTGCAACTCCCAACCTTGCTGGGATATCAATGCTATGAGACCCGTGAGTCAGGGAGAAAACCTGCTGCCGTGTGGGCTTCACAATAGAGAGGAGAGTACAACTGAGCATGGTTCTTATCCAGTTGCTTCATGATTATTAAGGTGTCGCTTGAGTCAGCCAATTGTGCTCACCTTTAACTGCACCCATCCAAAAAGACACTCCTCCCACTTTGAAGGGTCACACATTCAGTGTGCCCACGTTCTCAAGGACACATTTAAAAAATGCTGCACATCACATTTAAAACATGCTCCACCTTCTCATAGAGTCATAAAGGTCTACAACACAGAAAAAGGCCTTCGGTCCATTGAGTTTGCGTTGGTCAAACAAGTACCTAACTATTCTAATCCCATTTTCCAGCACCAGTCCCATAGCCTTGTATGCCATGGCATCGCAAATGCACATCCAAATACTTCTTAAATGTTTTGAGGGTTTCTGCCTCTACCACCCTTTCAGGCAGTGAGTTCCAGATTCCCACCACCCTCTGGGTGAAAAAACTCATCCTCATATTTCCTCTAAACCACCTGCCCCTTACATTAAATCTATGCGCCCTGGTCATTGACCCCTCCACCAAAGGGAAAAGTTCCTTCCTGTCTACCCTATCTAAGCCCCTCATAATTTTATACAAGTCAGTCATGTCTCCCTTTAATCCCATCTGCTCCAGGGAAAATAACCCCAGTCTATCCAATCTCTCCTCATAACTAAAACTCTCCAGTCCAGGCAACTTCCTGGTAAATCTCCTCTGCACTCTCTCTAGTGCTATCACATCCTTCCCGTAATGCAGATTCCAGAACTGCAAGCAATACTCTAGCTGTGGCCTAACCAGCATTTCATACAGTTCCAGCATAACCTCCCTGCTCTTATATTCTATGCCCTGGCTAATAAAGGCAAGTATCCCAAATGCCTTCTTAACCACCTTATCTACCTGTCCCGCTACCTTAAGGCATCAGTGAACATGTACACCAAGGAAAGGACCCTCTGATCCTTGGTACTTCCCCGGGTCCTACAATTCATCGTGTATTCCCGTGCCTTGTTTGTCTTGCCCAAGTGCATCACCTCACACTTATCCAGATTAAATTCCATTTGCCACTGATCAGCCCAACTGATCAGCCCATCTATATCCTCCTGTAATCTAAAGCGATCCTCCTCACTACTTACCACCTCACCAATTTATGTGTCATCCACAGACTTACTGATCAACCCTCCTACCTTCAATTTCTAAATCGTTTATATATACCACAAACAGCAAGGGGCCCAACACCAATCCCTGTGGAAATCCACTGGACACAGGCATCCAGTTGCAAAAACACCCCTCGACAATTACCCTTTGCTTCCTGCCACTCAGCCAATTCTGGATCCAATTTGCCAAATTGTCTTGGATCCCATGAGCTCTTACCTTTGTTATCAGTCTTCTATGTGGGACCTTATCAAAAGCCTTGCTGAAGTCCAAGCAGACTACAATAAATGCATTGCCCTCATCTACACACCTGGTTAGCTTTTCAAAAAAACCAATCAAATTGGTCAGACCTGACCTCCCCTTAACAAAACCATACTGACTGTCCTTGATTAATCCCTGCCTCTCCAAATGTAGATTAATTCTGTCCCTCAGAATTGCTTCCAATAGCTTCTCCACCATTGAGGTTAGATTGACTGGCCTGTAGGTCCCTGGTTTATCCTTCCCTCCCTTCTTGAATAACGGTACCACATTGGCTGTCCTCCAATCCTCTGGCACCTCTCCTGTGGCCAGAGAAGTATTGAAAATTATTGCCAGCTCCCCTGCTATCTCCTCCCTTGCCTCACTCAACAGCCTGGGATACATTTCATCCGGGCCTAGAGATTTATCTACTTTTAAGCCTGCCAGACCACTTAGAACCTCTTCCCTTTCTATGCTAATTTCTTTAGTTATATCAGAGTCCTTCTGCCTGATTTCCATACTCACATCGTACCTCTCACTTGTGAACACCGACACAAAGTATTCATTTAGAATCCTTCCTACGTCTTCTGGCTCCAAACACAAATTACCACAATGGTCCTTAATGGGCCCTACTCTTTCCCGAGTTATCGTCTTGCTCTTAAAGTACTTGTAAAATAGCTTTGGATTTTCATTTATTTTACCTGCCAATGTTTTTTCATGCCCCATTTTTGCTCTCCTAATTTCCTTTCTAAGTTCCACCCTACACATTCTCTGCTCCTCTAGAGCTTCTGCTGTTTTGAGCCCTTGGTTTCTGCCATAAGCCTCCCTTTTTCTCTTTATCCAATCCTGTATATCCCTCGACATCCAGGGTTCCCTGGATTTGTTGGTCCCATCCTTTATCTTAACTGGAATATGTTAGCCCTGTACTCTCCCTATTTCCTTCTTGAATGAGTCCCACTGCTCTAACGCAGATTTACCTAAAAGTAGCTGCTCCCAGTCCACTCTGGCCAAATCATATCTGATCTTATTAAAATCAGCCTTCCCCTGATTTAGAACCCTGATTTCCGGCCCATCCTTGTCCTTTTCTATAACAACCTTGAATCTAACAGAGTTATGATCACAGTCTGCAAAATGATCCCCCACTGATACCTCTACCACTTGCCCGGCTTCATTCCCTAAAATTAAGTCCAGGGCTGCCCCCTCTCTTGTAGGACCTACTACATACTGGCTTAAAAAGCTCTCTTGGATGCATTTTAAGAATTCCGCTCCCTTTAAGCCTATTACACTATGACTAACCCAGTTAATGTTGGGGAAGTTGAAATCCCCCACTATTACTACCCTATTATTTTTATACGTCTCTGAAATTTGCCTACATATCTGCTCTTCTATTTCTCTCTGACTGTTTGGGGACCTATAATACACTCCCAGCAATGTGGTTGCTCTTTTTTTGTTTTTAAGTTCTACCCACATGGCTTCATTTGAGGAGCCTTCTAAGATGTAATCCCTCCTTACTGATGTAATTGATTCCTTGATCAATATTGCGATACCCCCTCCTCTTTTACCTCCTTCCCTGTCTCACCTGGAGACCCTATATCCTGGAATATTGAGCTGCCAATCCTGCCCCTCTCTCAGCCTTGTCTCTGTCACAGCAATGACATCATACTTCCATGTATCAATATGTGCCCTCAACTCATCTGCCTTATTCATCAGACTCCTTGCATTAAAATAAATACCATCCAACCTTGCCAAACTCCCTTATGCCTTAACTGGCCTATAATTTCTATGCCTTCTAGACTCATTTGCTCTCTCTTCTAATTTTGGCTGTGCATCTCCCCCTGCTGAACCTCCTGTCAGGATCCCACCCCTTTGCCAAGTTAGTTTAAACCCTCCCCAACAGCACCAGGGAGCTTCATTACCTACCAACTTCCCCCCATCACCCTTAACCCACCCAATATAACCATTCCTCTCCCCTCTGTTACCCTTGAATCTGCCCCCCACCAATTGGCCTTGAACCTATAACTCTCACCCTCCACATGCCTTCTCTTTCCTCTGAGCCTACATCTGTTACTGTCCTCATGCCCACCCTGACCCCTTCTGTTACCAGAGACACCTGTTATATCTGTTTCCGTGTTCCCCCCATGAAATCTTCAACTACTTGACCATTACCCTGGACATTCCACTCTACTGCTTCCCAATCCCCCCCCCTCACTGTGACTGTTCCCTCCACTGCTCAGTAGCCCCAGGACCCCACTGTAGACAGCACCAGGCCCACTCTCTAGGACCATCTATCTACCTCTGCCTCGGCCTAGAATCCTCCACCTTCCCCAACCTTTCCCTCCATTCCACGTCCCCACACCCTCACATCCCCTTGTTGCCTCCCTCCCTGCCCCAGACAGTCTGTCTTCCTTCCCCAGACAACACAGACAACGTCCCTCCCCTCTCCCACTGGTCCTCCCAGGCATCCTCCCCCACCGGTTCTCCCCCCAGTCGAGCCTCCACTGCATCTTTCCCTGCTGTCCCTGCCTCCCAAGTCCAGCCTTTGCAAAGCTTGGCCTATCAGCACCCAATCTCAGTCATGAGGCTGAGATTTGTGAGTGGACCCCAGAAAGGTCAAAGCAGCGGCTACTCACTTCAAAGTCCAGGAAGGCGTCAACCTAGCTGGGTGCGCACCACTTACATGCAGTCGTAAATGTGAAGGTTCTAATTTCTGCATGGCAGGGAACTTAATTTGGAGGGGGAATTTAAGCCTGGCGAGCTGGCCTTTTAATGAGATGCATGATATGCTAAGGGCTTCCGACATTGTTTGTCAGGAAGCTCAACTCACCTTTAAAGTGCTGAGAACAGAATTGCAAAAGTTCAAACCCTCATGGGGAAACTGGCTTTTGGCTTTGCGCCAAATAAAGTTCCCCGCCTGCCAAGCTTCCCATTGCTGGTGGGCATGGAAGATTCCACCCACTGAAACATTTTCAGCCTCTGAAACATTTAGTTCTACATTACATATTTGGTAAAGTGCAATATAGGCCGAGGTTTTCCGGCCTCCTCGCGGGTGGAACCCACCACAGGTGAGGCGCTGCTCCAGCCAGGAGTCCATTGATTTGCGGCAGAATCGGAAGATCCTGGTGGCAGGCAGCTGTGGAAAATCCCACCCACAATGTCTTTCATTGTTCCAGGGCATCACAAAACCCTTCACAGCCAGAGAAGTCTTCTTGAAGTATGGTCACTGTCATAATAGAAACAAACATAGCAGTCAGGTTGTGGACAGCAAGATCCCATAACAGCAATATTTGTCTTGGTAGTGCTGGTTGAGAGATAAATGTCCAGGATACCAGGATAACTCTCCTGCCAATCTTTTACAGACATTGGGGAGCGCAAATGGGGCCTCAGTTTAATACCCTATCCAAAAGACAGTGGACTGGATTTTACAGTCCACAATTGGGTATGTTTTTTTGTCGGGGTGGAGGTTGGCATGTCAAATATGATGGGAAGTTAGTCATAACTAGTTAATCCTCTAGGCGTGTTGTTAAAGGGAGTAGGTGTCTAAATCTGTTCATCAGAACTACATTGTTGCACTATGTACTAAACAATACTCCGCTTGCGCCCCAATGAGATTTCTCCAAGGCAGGGTCAAATTCATGAGACATATAACCTCAATTACATATCATCCCTCTTTTTCTCCTGCAACTCAATATTTCAGTTCTCAGCTCATATCTCTATTCCCACCACTGTACAATTTCCTGCAGAAATTCTGGATATTTGATTCAATTTGGAATGAATTCCTTCCCTGTATATGGGAATTAATTTAATGTTTAACTTTTCACCTAACTGGCTTAAACCTGCTCTTTAGGATTATCAGAACATTTATAAGACAGTCCTCATATCCTTTCCCTAGATGAGGCTAATAATACCTACAACACTTAAGGCAAAAGGATTATGTTAACTATGAATCAATCAGTTCACTTCAGAACTTGTTTGTGACTCCCAAATCTCATCACCTGAAACACAACCATCTGACAACAGAGTGCTCTACTGAAATATCAGGGGAGATTATGTGCCTCAGTTCACAATGGAATTTCATCCCCCAATCTTCTAATTTGGAGGTGAGAGTTCTAAAAACTGAGCCAAGCTGACACCCTTGGCTAAGTTTTATAAGAATGAGAATTTTATACACAACCAAATTACTGATCATTATTCTGTGTGGAACGTGGAAGTGCACTTAAGTGCACCTGAATACTCCTGGGCAGGATTTTATGGCCCAATTGCGGCAGGACCGGGACTGGAAAATGCGGCAAAAATGTTCAAAAGTGCTTTGACTTCAGAGAGACCTGTAAAATTTCACCCCTTGTGTCTAAAGGAGAATTATAATGTTACTGATGCTTATTGTTAAAAGAATTCAACTTTTTTTTCATAGCATTTTAGAATTTCTCTCAATCTTCCAAATAAATGTTCCGCTATTACACATAAATTGGTAAAAACCCCAATTCAAATTTGAGTAACTTAGATATATGCAAAAAATCAAATTGCTGACTGTTCATCTTGACAAATAAAGAAGCTTGGAGAATGTGACAAAGAGGATGCTCCCTATACAATGGGTGTCAAGATTGAGCAAACATAATACTTGGCACTGAATATAGCAATAGTATAAGGGTGTTAAAAGGAGGAGTAGAGCCGATTTAGGGATCTAAAAGGGAATTTACTCATGGACAAAGGAGCCTTGGCTGAGGTATTAAATGAATACTTTGCATCCGTCTTTAAGAAGGAGGTAGATGTTACTCAGGCCATGGTAACAGACAAGGAAACTCTTGTCACTCGAAGGGTTCAAAATTGTTAAGGAGGAAGTGTTGAATAGACTATCAGTACTTAAAGTTGGCAAGGCACCAGGACCAGACAAGATGCATACAAGGTTACTGAAGGAAGTTAGAGTAGAAATTGCAGAGGCACTGGTCATAATTTTTCAATCTTCCCTAGACTCAGGGGAAGTGCCAGAGGACTGGAGAATTACAAACATTACGGCCTTGTTCAAAAAAGGTTGTAAGGATAAACCCAGCAATTACTTCAGTGATGGACAGGATTCTAGAAACAATTATTTGGGATAGAATTAGTAGTCACATTGGCCTGATTAGTTCAGGTGGCGGGAGGGCTCAGCGGGAGCCGGGGTGGGGTGGGGGGGTGGGGGGCAGTCATTGAGCCGATCGCCACCCGCAATCAGCTCCGCACCACAGTTTTATGTGGGCGGGCCAATTAAGGCCTGCCCAGCATAAGACACGAGCGATAGTGCTCAGTGCAGGCTGGGGGAAGAGGGAGAGTTGGGGCCAGCACTCTTTCGAACATGTGCATGAAAGAGCACTTCAATCTCCCTGAGGCACAGAGCCGCCTCAGGAAGATTGAAGGGCTTTTGAAATGATTAAATAAAAAGTTTAAAAATGTATTTAAACATGTCCCCTCATGCGACGATGTCACATAAAAAGGTCAATGAGGGAAATGCTGTTGATGTGGTATACATGGACTTTCAAAAGGCATTCGATAAAGTGCCACACAACATATTTGTGAGAAAAGTTACTGCTCATGGAATAAAAGGGGCAATAGCAACCTAGATACAAAATTGGCTGAAAAATAGGAATCAGAGAGTAACGGTCAATGGATACTTTTTGAGCTGGAGGAAGGTTTGTAGTGATGTTCCCCAGGGGTTGGTATTGGAATCCTTGCTTTCCCTGATATAAATTAATGATCTAGACCTTGGTGTGCAGAGGACAATTTCAAAGTTTGCGGATGATACAAAGCTTTGGAGTGTTGTAAACTGTGAGGAGGACAGTGTAGAACTTCAAAAGGACATAGACATGTTGGTGGATTGGGCAGATAAGTGGCAGATAAAGTTCAATGTGGAGAAGTGTGAGGTGATTCATTTTGGCAGGAAGAACATGGACATACAATACAAAATAAGGGATGAAATTTTGAATGGGGTGCAGGAGCAGAAAGACCTGGGTGTATATTTGCATAGATCATTGAAGGTGGCAGGACAGGTGGAAAGAGCAGTTAATAAAGCATATAGTATCCTGGGCTTTATTAATAGGGCCATAAAGCAAAAGAGCAAGGAGGTTATGTTAAGTTTGTATAAGACACTCGTAAGACCTCAACTGGAGTATTGTGTATAGTTCTGGGTGCCACATTATAGGAAGGACATGAACACATTGGAGAGAGTGCAGAAGAGGTTTACAAGAATGGTTCCAGGGATGAGAAACTTCAGTTACAAAGTTAGATTGGAGAGGTTGGGACTGCTTTCCTTAGAGAGAAGGAGGCTGAGAGAAGATTTTATTGAGATGTTCTAAATCATGAGGGGGCACGACAGAGTAGATAGGGAATGTAGATGGTGGATAGCTATGCCTGTCTCTTTAAGGGGTATATGGAACATTCCTTGTTCCAGTCCTACTCCGGCCCCCTTCCACAACTCTTTCTCCGGTACATCGATGATTACTTCGGTGCTGCTTCATGCTCCCATCGGGACTTGGAAAAATTTATTAATTTTGCTTCCAATCTCCACCCCTCCATCATTTTCACGTGGTCCATCTCTGACACTTCCCTTCCCTTCCTTAACCTCGCTGTCTCAATCTCTGGTGATAGACTGTCCACCAATATCCATTACAAGCCTACCGACTCCCACAGCTACCTTGACTACAGCTCCTCACACCCCGCTTCCTGTAAGGACTCCATCCCATTCTCTCAGTTCCTTCGCCTCCGTCGCATCTGTTCCGATGATGCTACCTTCAAAAACAGTTCCTCTGACATGTCCTCCTTCTTCCTTAATCGAGGTTTTCCATCCACGGTCTTGACAGGGCCCTCAACCGTGTCCGGCCCATCTCCCGCGTATCCGCCCTCACGCCTTCTCCTCCCTCCCAGAAACATGATAGGGTCCCCCTTGTCCTCACTTATCACCCCACCAGCCTCCGCATTCAAAGGATCATCCTCCGCCATTTCCGCCAACTCCAGCATGATGCCACCACCAAACACATCTTCCCTTCACCCCCACTATCAGCATTCCGTAGGGATCATTCCCTCCAGGACACCCTGGTCCACTCCTCCATCACCCCCTACTCCTCAACCCCCTCCTATGGCACCACCCCATGCCCACGCAAAAGATGCAACACCTGCCCCTTCACTTCCTCTCTCCTCACTGTCCAAGGGCCCAAACACTCCTTTCAAGTCAAGCAGCATTTCACTTGCATTTCCCCCAACTTAGTCTACTGCATTCGTTGCTCCCAATGTGGTCTCCTCTACATTGGAGAGACCAAACATAAACTGGGCGACCGCTTTGCAGAACACCTGCGGTCTGTCCGCAAGAATGACCCAAACCTCCCTGTCGCTTGCCATTTTAACACTCCACCCTGCTTTCTTGCCCACATGTCTGTCCTTGGCTTGCTGCATTGTTCCAGTGAAGCCCAACGCAAACTGGAGGAACAACACCTCATCTTCCGACTAGGCACTTTACAGCCTTCCGGACTGAATATTGAATTCAACAACTTTAGGTCTTGAGCTCCCTCCTCCATCCCCACCCCCTTTCTGTTTCCCCCTTCCTTGTGTTTTTTCCAATAAATTATATAGATTTTTCTTTTCCCACCTATTTCCATTATTTTTAAATATTTTAAAATCTTTTATGCTCCCCCCACCCCGACTAGAGCTATACCTTGAGTGCCCTACCATCCATTCTTAATTAGCACATTCGTTTAGATAATATCACCAACTTTAACACCTATGTGTTCTTTTGTTGTTGTTTGTGACATCTTTTGATGATCTGCTTCTATTACTGCTTGTTTGTCCCTACAACCACACCAACTCCCTCCACTTCCCTCTCTCTCCCCCCCACCCAAACCCCCCCTCCCCGCACACACCTTAAACCAGCTTATGAAGTTCTGTCGAAGGGTCATGAGGACTCGAAACGTCAACTCTTTTCTTCTCCTCCGATGCTGCCAGACCTGCTGAGTTTTTCCAGGTAATTCTGTTTTTGTTTTGGATTTCCAGCATCCGCAGTTTTTTTGTTTTTATCTCTGTGTTTAATTGACTGCCACTGCTCTTCAAGAAATGCCTACCTCCTTGAAGAAGTTCTGTTCCTCTCTGCGACAAGATTTCCGGCAAGTTCTGTCGAAGGGTCATGAGGACTCGAAACGTCAACTCTTTTCTTCTCCGCCGATGCTGCCAGACCTGCTGAGTTTTTCCAGGTAATTCTGTTTTTGTTTTGGATTTCCAGCATCCGCAGTTTTTTTGTTTTTATCTTTATATTTCACCCCTTTCTTGGACTCACTCAAGTTCTGTCGAAGGGTCATGAGGACTCAAAACGTCAACTCTTTTCTTCTCCGCCGATGCTGCCAGACCTTGCTGAGTTTTTCCAGGCAATTCTGTTTTTGTTTTAGATAGGGAATAGCTGTTCCTGCTCGTAAAAGGATCAAGAAGGAGTGGGCACATATTTAAAGTGAAATGCAAAAGAAGCAAATGTGACGTGAGAAAAAACACTTTCACACGAGTGTTTCGGGTCTGGAATGCCCTGCCTGGAAGTGTGGTGGAGGCAGGTTCAATCGAGGCATTCAAGAGGGTATTAGGCGATTATTTGAATAGAAACAGTGTGCTGGGGTACGTGAAAAAGGCAGGGAAATGGCATTAGGTGATAACGCTCATTTGGAGAGCTGGTACAGACATGATGGGCCAAATGGTCTCCTTCTGTGCTGTTAAAATTCTGTCTTGGCAATATAACTTTGATCATGCTATATTATTAATGTTTGCATTTAATAAAGCAATCAGTTAATTATGTCATTATGGGCTGGATTATGGCACTGTGATCCCCAGCCCCCGGCTAAAAAGCCAAGGGAGCCTGCAGACAATCCTGACAGCTACCCTGCAGCAATTTAACACTGGGAGCAGCATTAATTGCTTTAAGGCAAGACTTCCGCCCCTATCTTGGGAGGAAGCACCCCCCCCCCCCGCCCCTCCCACCCCCCATCAGGATCCACTGGCCAATTAGATGGTTGACAGCACTGTAGCCCCATCATGACACAATCACTGAAAGAGGAGAGAGAGAAAGTAGGGAACTACAGGGAACATCAGTTGTCAGGAAAATGCTGCAACCTATTTAAGTCTCAACGATGCATTTAGAAAGTAATAGATAGATCAGAAAATGTCAACATGATATTACATGTTTCACAAATTTATCAGACTATTTTGAGGATGTAGCTAGTAGGATATATAAAGGGAAACCAGTCCATATAGTGTACCTGGATTTCCAAAAGACATTCAATGAGCTGTGACACAAAATGTTAAGCAATTAAAGGGCTGAGAGGGTTTGGAGTTAGATATTAGCTTGGATGGAAGATTATTTAATGGACAGGAAGCAAAGTGTAGGCCTAAATAGGATATTGGCAGGCTGTGACCCGCGGACTGCTAGGAAGATCAGGGCTGGGGCCTCATGGAGGATACTTGCGAACCTAAGTAAAAAGACGAAAATCTGGGGCGAAGTCAGCCATGGGTCAGGTGTGCATTCTGGAGCTTAGGAAAGGGCCTGACTCACATTTCGCACCCCCGACATGAAAATCCAGCCCAATTTCTCTGATTAACTTTCTCTTAGATTGTGTCTCCCCTTGAGGACGATGCCTCATGGTGCAGGGAGCTCCATTAGAATTATCAGGAGAGAACATTAAATCAGGAAACAAAGTGTTATGTGGCACCAAATTTAGATTTGAGAATCCTGTAAATTGCATGATGAAAGTAAGGCTAGGGGAGGTAAGGAGTTGGATTTTCAAATTTTCAAATGTCCATGTTTGCAAATCTCCTTCATTTGCCTGCCTCAGTTCTTGGAGACTGCAGACCAGCTCCCAACATTGTATGCATACACCGTAAACTGCACCCATTACCCCCCTCATGCCCCACTTAGCCCCATGTCCCCTCCATGGCCCCTTTTGTATTCAAATTTTGAGCTTAAAATTTCATAGTTTGCAGAATGTTTGTCATTGCCTAAATTTGCATACTTACTGTGTTAAGGATTTGAAGTAGATGCATCTTCTCTAGCAGCCAAATACTTTTTGAGGTCCAAAAGTGATGACTAGGTTGTGGTACAAACCTACCTTTTCCATGCCAAGAACCAAATCCACTAAATTGTATCTCAGCATAGAAGTACATTCCTGAACTATATGTCAGCTACTCTAGTTACAATTGTGAGGTTAATAAGGTTGTTGTTATGTTTTGGGACTGCGTCTTTAATTTAAGGTAAAAAAAATAAAGGGGTCATGTGACCTATTCTAAAGTCTGCCTGACAGCAAGCCTGGTCGGTTCAGTTGTTAAAGATTAAAGGGGGTCAAGATTGTTTTACTGTGAAGAAAATGCAAAGTATTTACACTTGGTAACACTCATAGCAGCCTGTGTGCTAACAGTAGATTGTCAGTCTCCAAAATCCCCAAAAAGTGTTTGAGAATGTCAGGTTGTAAACCGTGCATTAAACTGTCCATTTAATTCCATGATAAAAGAGATTTGGGTCTCAAAGAGAGCTAATCAGCATTTTTACATGGTTACAAGACCCATCTGAGTCACGTTGCCATGGAGATGGGTTTTGAGAGGGGAAGGGTTTCTAAGATATCCCTAAAAACTCACAGACAAGGTTAGCCTGCCAGGATCTGGGAGAGGAAAAGCAGCTAGCTATAAGCAGCATGATGTTGTGGTTCACCACGCAGGAATACAGGTGGGAGCTCATGCTCGGATTGAAAAGACCAAATTCACAGATAGTTAACATGCTGGAGGAGTCGCCTAGCTTGCACTAGAGGAAGAATCTCTGGGAAGAAGCCTCACTGTGAAAAGTAGTTCTGATATTAAAGTTTCTCAGGCTGAGATAATTAAAGAACAGAAATAAACCCTTGGGAGCTAAGAATGACCTTGGACTTGTTCCAGGAGAATTGAATGCCGACTTAGAGGACAGTGTAAAGAATATCTGTGAAGTGGTTTTTTTCAGTTGTGTTAAGAGAAAAAAAGGAATGTTCTGTTTTGTGGTTTAAAGTATTAGGTGCCTACAAATTCAAAGGTAGTCTTGTGGTTTTATGTTTTTTTTGTTACAGTAAAGGTTTAAAAACATGAGATCTTGTTGTGTCATCCTTTCAGCTATTAACTGGAAGTTTAAATTTCTTTTCAAAAGCTATCAGTCTCTATGGAGGTCGTAACAAAATTGGGGTTCTGGCAGAAATTTGAATTCATGGGCTGAGCTGAGTACACTAGGTTTGCCAGGGTTTAAATGAATAAGATTGCACCGTGGCTTCTGCTGTATTTTTTGAAATGTTGAAACGGCTATGTTTATTGCTCCAAAGAGAAAACTTGTCTTTTAGTGCTTTGCAACAATTAACAAATGTTAATTTAAAAACAGTGGTGGAAAAGTTAGAAATTGATTTAAAAGTAGGCACTAAGATATCAGAAATGGTAAAATGTTGGCTCAACACTTAAACGTTGAGTATGGAAAAGCTAATCTAGATAAAACTCAGACTGAGTTGACTAGGATTCAGTTGCAAATGAAGCAACTTGAAATTAAAAAACTTCAACCCGAAAGAGAGGAAAAGGTGAAAGGAAGGGGAAAAGAAAGAGAAATGTGGAAATTTGAACTTTGATTTCAAAAGAGAAGAAAATAGAAAGAGAGGAAATGCATAGCGAAAGAGATAGGACATTTCAAAGAATAAAAGAAAAGGAAAGTCTTAAATTGCAAAGAGAAAGGGAAGCCAGGAAACTTGAACTGGGCAGAGAAAGCCTTTGATTACGTGGCAATGGGTCAGGTTTAACTCCTTGTTGTGATTTGGCAAGAATGTTCATCTCAAAACTAAATTCAATGAGGAAGGATTTTAAAAGTATTTTGTCTTGTTTGAGAAGATTTCTACAAAGCTACAATGGCCAAAATAAATCTGGACAATTTTAATTCAATGGGGAGAATTTTCCTGTCGATATGCAGGCCCCACCTCCACACGCCGACGTGTAAAATTACTCATGGTGACATCAGGCGTGCGTCATGATATCACTGCGAATCATTCAGATCCTTCGTTCGGTGGGCTCGCACCGCAGGCGGCTGCGTGCCCGCCAAACTGTCAAAGGCCTGTTAAGGCCATTAAAAAACCAATTAAACTAATTATCAATGCTGCCCGTCCAGCCTTAAGGTTGGCGGCAGGTGAAGAGCCCAAGCGGCCTTCGCGTTTTTCAGGAAACCTCAACCACAGGCAGGATGAGGTTTCCTGAAGGTTTAATAAAATCTATAAATATTTTTTGAACAATTCATAAACATGTCCCAGCTCATGTGACACTGTCACTTGAGGGGACATGTCTGAATAGTTTTTATTTTTCTTTACTTAAAGATTTCAAAATGAACTTAATCTCCCTGAGGCAGCTCTGTGCCTCAGGGCGATTTCTGCGCTCTTTCACACACATGCGTCATGTACGTCACACTGGGCGGGCCTTAATTGGCCCACTCACATAAAATGGCGGTGTGGAACCGATCACTGGCAGCAATCGGCCCCATGCCCGCTCCCGACCGGCTCACCCGACAGGCAGAAAATTCTCCCCAATGTGCTTTGGTAGGTAAAACGTTGGAGGTTGATCCAATCCGTTCAGATAAACAGTCCACAGACTACAGTACAGTTAAGACAGCTGTGCTTAATGCACATGAGTTAGTTCCAGAAGCTTATAAGTAAAAGTTTAAAAATCTGAGGAAGACAGAATCAGACTTTTATGGAAATTGCTAGAGAAAAAAAATTGTGTTTGATCGATGGTATAGCGTGATGAAGCTTGATTAATATTTTGAAAACCTCAGAGAGATGTTGTTAATAGAAAAATTTAAAAACAGGGTTCCTTTAGGAATCACATCCCCACCTAGAAGACTGAAAAATTTCTAAAGTCAGGGAGGCGGCTATTATGACTGTTAGTTATGGGCTATTCCACAAACACACAAACCTTTGTTTGCAAACCTACGCAGAAACTGGAGAGATAAGAGAAATGATAGTGAATAGAACACTAATTACAATAAGAGAGATAGCAGAAATGGAAAGACAGGTGCTTCAGAGTAGAGAAAGAGACAGTGTTTGTGATAAATATGATTCAAGGAGACCATCATGTTATATTTGCGTAGGAAGGTAGACTGCTGGAAGTTGAAAGCTAATCCAGTAGCTTTTGTGGGTATGTCTAGTGTTTCTCCAGAAAATGCTGTACCAGTGAAGTAATTCCATTTTTGTCTGTTCAAGGAGCCAAAAAGATTGTTAACCTTCTATACACGGGGTCGGCTAAAAGTTTAATGTTAACAAAATATGTAAATTTCTTTCCAGAGAGTTCAATAAATAAAAGTATATTGATACAGAGCATAGATGGAACTAGCTTAGCTGTTCCATTGTGTAGAGTGAATTTAAACTGTGCTTTCATCAACGGGTCTGTTATTGTTCCATTGGTGTCAAAATTACCTATTAAAGATGGTGATTTCATACTAGGGAATGACCTTGCAAGAGATAAAGGGCCTGAGTGTCCATGGACTGTAAGCTCCTGGTTACTCATCTGGAATTCCAGCTGCTCCTTCCTCGCTGGACCTTCTGACTCAAGCGAGATCTGTGTAGCGTAGCGTGTGCTGAGGCCTCCAGTTGAGAGCTGAAGAGTCGGAGGTAAGGAAGCCACCACCAATTTCTTATTGCACTCGCTGTTGTAAAGCAAATAATTTTAAAGGCCCAACCATTTTCAGAAGTCAGGGAGAAGGTAAGTTTGGAAGGTAAGTGGGTAGGATTGGGGTGGAGAGTGGTGTAGGATTGTTGGTGTGGGTGTGTTGATGGGGGGTTTAGGTGACTAGGAAGGGTTGGTCGGGGGGGTTGGGGCAGTGGTCAGTTGGTTGAGGTGTGTTATCCGTTGGTCAGTGGGGGTTGGGGGTTGGATGGTCGGGGGGGGCGTTGGGGTCGGGAGGTCAGTAAGCAGTCAGGCAAGGGGGTCAGTCCGGGCACATGGGTTGGTCGGGAGTTCGGGTGGTCAGTAGGAGTGGGTGCAGGTCAGTTGGCCAGTGGGAGGTGGTCAGTGGGACTCAGGTTGTCAGTGGGAGGGGTTGGAGGTTATTTGGTCTCTGGGGGTTGTTCAGTAGGGGGGGGGTCAGATGGTCAGGGGGTCGGTTGGTTAGCGGGAAGTTGGGCAGGAGTGTTGGGTGTTAGAGGCTGTCAGGTGGCCAGTGGAGGAGGTTGGGTAGTCAGTGAGGTGGGGGGAGGTGTTAGGTGCTCTCGGGGGCCAGCTGTTCAGTGGAGGGTCAGGTGATCAATTGGGGGGTGGGAGGTCATGTGCTCAGTTGGGTTTGGTCAGGAGGGGGGGTCAGGTGGCCATGGGTGGCCCATGTGGGGATCAGGGGGTGGGGGGAGTCCCATGGGGGGGGTTGTGGGCGGGGATCGTGTGGTCAGTACTATAGTTACCCAGGAATTAGAAGTGGTTTTAGTTTTTCTAACATCTCCTGGTGAGACAGTCGGAACCATCTGAAGTTTGCAATTGAAATCGTACTTTCAGATGGTTCT
This sequence comes from Carcharodon carcharias, assembly GCF_017639515.1. Taxonomy (NCBI): domain Eukaryota; kingdom Metazoa; phylum Chordata; class Chondrichthyes; order Lamniformes; family Lamnidae; genus Carcharodon; species Carcharodon carcharias. The sequence continues at coordinate 60,609,446 of NC_054472.1, read as the reverse complement.
TATTGCAGATCAATTGCCCAAAGGAAGTTTGAACTTCCCAGGCAATTGCCGTACAATCCTTACCTGAAGACCTCCGGAGTGGGTGAGGGGGTGGGGAGGGGTGTTCCCCAATGCATCTTTGGGGTACACCCCAGTTACGCCGCCCCAGAGCTCAGACCTTATGGATTATTGTGCTGCTAAATTAAAGGACATTAGGGAAGCCTATTGAAACTGACAATATGCCAAAGAAATCAGAGGCTATTTGTAATCCAGATATAAAAAGTACAGTTTCGGCTAAAGATGTGTCCAATGATTCAAAAGCTCAGACATCTGAGAATAAAGAGGCAGTGAAATCTCAGATTGACAGCAAAGAGTTAAAACCAGCTGGAAACAAATTGGATCTGTCTCAAGTAGACTTGCCTGCAGAACCTAAGCCACAGGTGTCAAAACAGAATACAGCAGCAGAGTTTCAGGCTAATGGACAAAGAGAGATAGTGCTTTCGACTAAAATGACTTGGCTCTAACTTATGCTGTAGCCGTGGAACTACAAGGATGGATTTGAGTCCTAGGGCAGAAAATAAAACTTCAAAATGAACAAACTGGCTCTTACTGGGAAGGAATTAATAAAGTTCGAGCTAAGTGGGAAGATGGAAAACTGGAAAGAATGTAAAAGAATGCGAGAGGTGATTAAAAAGAATGCTAGGAGTTTTTTGTCGGAGTGCCTATGTAACCCTAACAAAGCTCTTAAATCAGCCAAAGAGGATTTTATTCAACGGAAGAATGAACTGCTTGCACAAAAGGAGGCGATGTTAAGCCTGCTTTTCTTGGAGAAGAACACTGAAAGTATAAATCTTAGGAACAAATTTAAAGGTGGTGGTACTCCTGCATTTAAAGAGGAGGAGGACCATTCAGTCTCTTGCCTGACTGAGACATCCTATACCAGCCTTGTCAAACAGGTGACCCAAGGGCCAGAATCAGGCCCCCAAATCCGCTCTATCTGGCCAATCACACATTGTTGTAGATACAACAGACTTCAGTTTGAAGACGCTGTATAGCAACTTGTCCAATCACACACGCTAGTTTCTCCCTGAAATGGCTGTTCATAGGCTCACTAGCCTATCAGCATCAAATGCAGGGAGAGACCAGCCTGTGATTGGACGAGCGGCAAGCTGGGCAGGTAACTTTTAAATTTGCTTCCAGTTTCCAGAGTTGGGAGCGAGGCCTGGAGCTGAATGGGTCTAGAGTTGAGTGGGGCCTGGAGCAGGAAGGGGGCCCAGAGAAGGAGGGGGGCCCAGAGAAGGAGGGGGGCCCAAAGCGAGGGCGGGGCCTGAAGCAAGAGTGGGGCCTGGAGTGGGAGTGGGCTCCGGAGAGGGAGCGGGGCACGGAGAGGGACCGGCAATTGGAAAGGGAGAGGGGCTTGGAAAGGGAGTGAGGTCCAGAGTGACAGTGGGGCCCGGAAAGGGGCTCACCGGAGTCAGCTGGTGTGTATGAGAGAGATAGTAGGTGAAATCGTCCCGGATTTGCACTAAGTGCAGTGGCGGGTGGGTAAAACGATGTTTTACCCTCCGGCTGCAGTTGTGGGTTTTCACTCCGTATCATCCCAAATCCATCGCATTAGTTATGCATTCCCGGGAAACACGCTGTTTCCATGGTGGGTGGACTCTCATTAGCCCACCACACCTTCACCTCGCCGCCTCATCACGCCAAGCGCCATATTTAAAGTCCAGCTGCGCGCACACATCTCAGTGCTTCCAGGCCACGACTACTGCAGGGAAGATGGCCACGAAAGGCAAAAAGACTGTAGTCCCCAGGTTTAGTGATACATCACTGCAACTTCTTTTGAATGCTGTGGAGACCTGCCATGATGTCCTCTACCACTGCTCTGACTGCAGGATGGGCAGTGGCATTACCAACCAAGCTTGGTAGATGGGGGCAGTGATGATCAGTGCCAGTGCTGCACAGAAGAGGTTGGCCATCCAATGCAGATAGAGAATGAATGATCTCATCCATGCAGCCAGGGTATGGCAGTCATCTGAAAGAAAAACAGAAAATGTTGGAAAAACTCAGCAGGTCTGATAGCATCTGCGGAGAGAAAAACAGACTTAACATTTCATGTCTGTATGACCCTTCTTCAGAGCTATGGCAACCATGATAGCAACTATCTCATCACTCTAAACTCACAGATTCAAGCCCACCAGATATTCACTGGCATCTCACTCACTGCCAGCTCAAGGGACATCACCACCCATTCTCACACACACCCTCACATCTCCATCTGGCCTCATCTCCTCTGGACACCGCCTCCTCAGCCCTCGCCATCTTGAGGCCACTTGCACAGGTCAACATGTGTCCCCACACACACCATGGGGTATCCTGCTTCCCCAGTACAGCCCTCACCCTGCAGCCTCTTCCCTTGCTTGAGGCCACTTCTCCAACTTCGCCAAGCAAAACCTAGCCCTGCAGCCATTGAAAAGCCACCCACATATGGCTGATCAGATTGGTGGGGGCAAAATTCTGCTCCATGTCCTCAGAGCATGAGCCTGGGTCTCTGGATTATTAGTCCGGTAAGTGTATGTTTGAAAGAGTGTGTGTGTGTGTGTGTGCGTGCAAGAGACAGACAGGAGAGTGTGAATGTGTTTGTGTCTCTATGAGAGTTTGTGTGCATGAGAGAGAGTGAGTGTGTGTGTATATGTGAGAGAGAGAGCATGTATGTGTAAAGGCGACAGTGTGTGTGAGAGAGAGTGTGTGCGCACATGTGTGAGTTTGTGTGTGTGAGAATGTGTGTGTGTGTGTGTGTGTGCGCGTGTGTGAGAGAGAGAGTTTGTGTGAGAGAAAGAGGAGAGTGTGTGAGTCTGTATGAGAGAGAGATCTGTCTGCGTGTGAGAGAGAGTGTGTGTGAGAGGGGTGTGTGAGACAGTAAGGAGAGTGTGTGTCTTTGTGTGTGAGGGAGGAGATTATGTGTGTATCTGGCTCACTCCCAATCTCGGGGTTCTCATTCACCCTCACCCCCACACACCAACACGCACTCTCACTCACTCTCACGGTGGCTGTGAATGAGCAAGTGAGAGCCCTTAGATTGGGAGTGAACCGGACATACACTCTCACACATTCACACTCTAATAACCATCTTTATTTATTAATTACTCATTTTTTAAAATAATCAATTTGTTAGTTTGACATTGTTTTATCTTTGCTCAGCAAGTTGTTTATTTTCGTGCCTCAGGTTTTTTTTTTATTCATGTTTAATGTTGTACCAAACCTTATCTTTCTGGATAAAAACAAAAAAACTGCGGATGCTGGAAATCCAAAACAAAAACAGAATTACCTGGAAAAACTCAGCAGGTCTGGCAGCATCGGCGGAGAAGAAAAGAGTTATCTTTCTGGAACTTGCTCATTAGCCCCTTGAGTGAGGAAAAACTGAAATGTGGCCCCCCATGTGAAAAGATTGGACAAGCATGTTCTATACTGACCTGGACAATAAAGAAACTACAGCCATGAAAGAAAATTGAGATCAAAAGTTAGAATCTGAACCAAAGTGGTTCAAAGACTGAAAACATGGGGTTTTACTGAAATCGAATGATAAAAGCAATTACTCGATTTACAGCTTATTTCTAATGGAATTTAAAAATCACAGGGATTATCTGCAAGCAAGACATTTGAAAAAATTCCCCAGACTGAATCGATTGAAAAAGCTTTTAACCAAGGACATGGAAATGCAGTGAAATTTACTCGACAGGAGAAAGGAGATATACTAAGACACATGTTGGAAGGCAAAACCACAAACAGCAAAACAAATTCTCATCTACACAAGAGGTAGAACTTTAAAAATTGACAGAAAGTGGACTTTAAATCCGAACTGTTACAAGCATTTGGTTGATTCGGATTAAACATTGTGAAGCTGCCAAGACAGACTGTTTAACAGGAAAATGTGAAGAATATTACTTGTACTGTATGTAGTAACTTGGCGGTTAAAATGCATGGACTGTTGTAAGTTGCTAAACTTCGGATGGTGTTTAAGAAGACTCGTCACTACGGTGATGACTATTCATTCTTTGGGGAAGGCGGTGTTACAATTATGAGGATTATAAAATCGTTATGTTTTGGGACTGTGTCTTTAATTTAAGGTGAAATGAAGGGGGTCATGTGACCTATTCTAAAGTCTGTCTGACAGCAAGCCTGGTTGGTTTTGATTGTTAGAGATTAAAGGGGGCCCAGGTTGTTTTACTGGGAAGAAGCTGCAAAGTGTGTACACTTGGGCCAGGAATTTTCAGTTGGCATGTGGGTGTGGGCCCGACACGCCAGCATATAAAATGACATGAGATGACATCAGGCGTGCGTCCTGACATCATCGCGCTGTCTCACGCTGTTTCGTTCCGCATGTGCACGCCAAAGTCAGCTGCACGCCCACCGATAATTGATAGGCTTATTAAGGTCATTAATAAATTAATTAATGTCAAGTTAATGCTGCCCGTCCAACCTAACAGTTGGCGGGCAGGCGAAAAGGCCAAGCAGCAATTACATTTTTTAGGAAACCCCATCCACGAATGGGATGAGGTTTCCTAAAGCTTTTATGAATTCAATAAAAAGTTTTCCTGAAAAATAAGGACATGTCCCATCTCATGTGTCACAGACACATGATGGGGCATGCTTCATTAAATTCTTATTGATTTTATTTATTATTTTCAAAAGTGCTTCAATCTCCCTGAGGCAACTCCATGCCACAGGGAGATTGAAGCACTCCTTCCTGCGCATGCACGAGAAAGCACTGGCCCCAGCTCTCCCTCCTCCCTCCACCTGCACAGGTAGCACTGAACGCTACCATTCATGGATTACCTTAATTGGCCCACCCGCACCAAACGGTGGTGCAGAGCTGATCGCAGGCGGCAGGCGGCTCCGTGAGAGCCCCACCTGCTCCCGCCAAGCCCGCCTGACGCGGGAAAAATTAAGGCCTTGGAGACAATGGGTGGAATTTTCTGCTCCTGTTGTCGGAGGGCGTGTTTGGCGACATGAGCGGACAATATGGCAAGAAGGCCAAAAATCAATTCCACGTCGTCATCAAACCAGTTTGCGATCGTCCTCTCTACCTATCAACGGTGGGCTGCGTTTCCTGCCACAGCACATCAGGAACCTAATTTCAATACTTTATCCTCTCATTAGAAGCCCTGCTCGCTGGAATCATTCCCCCTATGCTGGAGCATCCAAACACACTGGCGTGATTGCAGCCACCATGTTTCATAACAGGACACAAGCAACGTGCAGCTGGCGAGCTGCACTTTGCTCGGGAATTGGAGGTTTGTTTGCCTACCTTGCTTTGGGCAGCACCCACGGTCATCAGTGCCAGGCTTCACAGGCAGCACCACATCACTTTTCGGGGGGCTCATGGGCAGGTCTCTATCCACCAGACCCACCATAAGCCAGGCGTGGCTTTTCAACAGCTGTAGGGCTAGGGCTTTCTTGGGGAATGGAGACGAGTGGCCTCAGGCAAGGGAAGAGGCTGCAGGACGAGGGCTGAACTGGGGAAGGTGGGGTTTCCCAGGGTGTCTGGGGGGGCACATGTTGGGCAAGTGGCCTCAAGATGGTGAGGGCTGAGGAGACAGTCTCCAAAGGAGATGAGGCCAGATGGAGATGTGAGGATATATGTGAGAGAGTGAATGGTGATGTCCCTTGAGCTGACAGTGAGTGAGATGCCAGTGAATGTGTGATGGGTTTGTGAGTGTGTGAGTTTAGAGTGATGAGATGGCTGCCTTACCCTGGCAGCACGGATGAGATCATTCATCCTCTTTCTGCACTGGATGGCCAACCTCTTCTGTGCAGCGTTGGCACTGACCACCACTGCCACTGCCTCCCAAGCCAGAGTGATGAGATTGCTGAACCTCCTGCGGCCAAGGCGGGGGTGGAGGACATCACAGTGGGCTTCCAAAAGACATTCCAGTGACAGGTCACTGAGCTCTTCTTGGCTTTCAGGGCCATGTCTTCACTGGAGCAGTCCTGGGCAGTAAGCATTGAGAACTGTGTGTGTGGCTGCAGTTTAAACATGGCACCAGGAGTAAGGACATGGTGAGGTAATGGCATAGCGGGTGATTCAGTGATCACCGCCAGCGAGATGGCATGTTTCCTGTGGCTGCATACTAAATGAGGTGGGAAGCAGATGATAAGGTGCAAAAACCCATCATTGCAGTCAATGGGTAAAATGTCTTTTTTCATGCCTGCTACAGCACTTAGTGCAATTTTGGGATGATTCAGTGGATCGACTGTGATTCTGCAAAGTCCCAGAAACAAGTTGAGAATGTTGTGTTGTAAACAGTTGTGCTTTAAACTGTCCAATCAATTCCAAGATAAAAGCAAGTTGGGGTCTTGAGGATAGCTAATCAGCATTTCTACCTGGTTACAAGGCCCGTGTGAGTCACGTTGCGATGGAGATGTGTTTTGAGAGGGGAAAGGTTTCTAAGGTATCCCTGAAAACACACAGACAAGGTTGATCTGCCAGGATCCAGGAGAGGAAGAGCAGCTATATATAGCATGACACTGTGGTTCACCATGCAGGAATGTGGTTGCACCTCACACTCGGAATGAAAAAAACAAATGGGGAGTTAAAACAAGACTGGAAGATTCGCCTAGCTTGTGCTAGAGGAAGATTCACCAAGTGGGGTCAGGAGGGGTGTGAAATCTCACTGTAAAAGACAGTTCTGAGATTAAGATTCCCCAGGCTGAGAAAGGAAAAGAACAGGAGTAAGCCCTTAGGAGCTCATGATCACTTTGGACTGGTTTGGGGAGGACTGAATGTCTACTTAAAGGGCAGTTTAAAGTATATCTGTGAAGTGTGTTTTTGGTTGTGCTAAAAGAAAAAGGGGTATGATGTGATTTAAAGTCTAAGTCACCCACAAAGGTAGTGTTTTGTCATAAGTGCTTTTAGTTTCTTGTTACAATAAAGGTCATAAAACCTGATTCTTGTCATTTCATCCTTTCAGCTATCAACTGGGAGCTCAATTTTCTTTTTAAAAGTGCTGGTTATCTTTCTGTCACCATGCTATTTTACCAGCAGTGGAGAAACTGGAGAATGGCTGTTATGCCCAAAGACTAACTGAGCTGCTTTTGTGGCCAATTAAGGTTCTATTCACACCATCACTGGCATTTTACCAGCGGTGAATGGACTCTCTGCCATGTAGGAAGACTGTCACATAAACCCTGGTAGTCTCCCAGTGACCCCAGCACCCAAACCCCACTTACCTGGTTGTTTGTGTGACATTTTTCCATAGCATCTGCTGCTCCCAGCTGCATTGCCAGCAGTGGGCACCCGTACCCCATGGCATAGCTAATCTACCAACGTTCAATGCCTGCCAAATCCTGGGGGGGTGGGGGGGTGGGTGGCGGGGGGGGGCGGGGGGGGCGGTGGGGGGCACTGGACAGCTGTCCTTCAAAGGGAAGGCTGTCAAAATAGTAACCAGTTAGTCATCTGAACCCTGTAAAATGCGGCCATGGGTCACTCAGATGGCTGAGGTGGGTTTTTCCCAGCTTTTGAGACCATTGTTAGGATTCCTACAGCATTCCCACTAATAAAATTACAGCTGCTGTGTGGAGGTTGACTTGTGCAGGTTTTAACAAGTAAATTTTAAGTATAGTTAGTACCCTCTGGAAATTTGGAAACCACTCCCTCTGCCCTATAGCCAATTCATTGATGTACATAAAGAGCAAAAGCATCCCCGAACAGAACCCTGCCACTCACTCCTTTGGGTGGGGGACTTCAATGTCCATAACCAAGAGTGGCTCATAAACATCACCGTAGACCAGACTGGGTCTGCGGCAGGTGATGAGGGAAGCAACAAGAGGGAAAAACGTACTTGACCTCATCTTCACCAACCTGCCTGCCACAGATGCATCTGTCCATGACAGTATTAGTAGGAGTGACCACCGCACAGTCCTTGTGGAGACAAACTCCTGTCTTCACACTGAGGATACTCTCCATCGTGTTGTGTGGCACTACCACCATTCTAAATGGGATAGATTTTGAACAGATCGAGCAACTCAGAACTGGGCATACATGAGTCACTGTGTGCCGTCAGCAGCAGCAGAATTGTACTCAAACACAATCTATAACCTCATGACCAGGCATATCCCCCACTCTACCATTACCACCAAGCCAGGGGATCAACCCTGGTCCAATGAAGAGTACAGGAGAGCATGCCAGGAGCAGGACTAGGCATATCTAAAAATGAGGTGTCAACCTGGTGAAGCTATAACACAGGGCTACTTGCTTGCCAAAAAGCATAAGCAGCAAGTGATAGACAGAGCTAAGCGATTCCACAACCAACGGATCAGATCTAAGATCTGCAGTCCTGCCACATCCAGTCGTGAATGGTGGTGGACAATTAAACAGCTCACTGGATATCCCTATCCTCAATAATGGAGGAGCCCCACATGTTAGTGCAAAAGATAAGGCTGACGAATTTGCAACAGCTTCATCCAGAATTGTCGAGTGGATGATCCATCTCAGCCTCCTCCGGAGGTCCCCAGCATCACAGATGCCAGTTTCAGCCAATTCTATTCACTCCACATCATATCAAGAAACAGCTGAAGGCACTGGATACTGCAAAATCTATGGGCCTGACAATATCCTGGCAATAGTATTGAAGACTTGTGCTCCAGAATTTGCCACTCCCTTAGCCAGCTGTTCTAGTACAGCAACAACAAATAGCCCAGGTATGTCCTGTACACAAAAAGCAGGACAATTCCATCCTAGCCTATTACCATCCCATCAGTCTCCTCTCGAGCATCAGTAAAGTGATGGGAAGGGTCATGAACATGTTATCAAGTGGCATTTGCTTAGCAATAACCTGCTCATTGATGCTCAGTTTGGGTTCTGCCAGGGTCACTTAGCTTCTGACCTCATTACAGCCTTAGATCAAACATGGACAAAGGAGCTGAACTCTCGAGGTGAGGTGAGAGTTACTGCCCTTGACATCAAGGTAGCATTTGACGGAGTGTGGCATCAAGGAGCCCTAGCAAAACTGGAGTCAATGGGAATCAGGAGGAAAACTGTCCGCTGGTTGGAGCCATAACTTGCACAAAGGAAGATGATTGTGGTTGTTGGAGTTCAATCACCTCACTTCCAGGACATCACTTCAGGAATTCCTCAGGGTAGTGTCCTAGGCCCAACCATCTTCAGCTGCTTCATCAGTGAACTTCCTTGCATCATAAAGTCAGAAGTGGGAATGTTCGCTGATGATTGCAGAACGTTCAGACATTCACGATTCCTCAGATACTGAAGCAGTCGATGTCCAAATGCAACAAGACCTGGACAATATCTAGGGTTGGCCTGACAAGTGACAAGTAACATTCATGCCGCAAAAATGCCAGGCAATGATCATCTCCAACAAGAAAGAATCCAACCATCATCCCATGACATTCAATGGCATTACCATTGCTGAATCCCCCACTATCAACATCCTGGGGGCTACCATTGACCAGAAAGTGAACTGGACTAGCCACACAAATATTTGGCTACAAGAGCAGGTCAGAAGCTAGGAATCCTGCAGAGAGTAACTCACCTCCTAACTCCCCAAACCCTGTCCACCATCTACAAGGCACAAGTCAGGAGTGTGATGGAATACTCTCCACTTGCCTGGATGAGTGCAGCTTCCACAACACTCAAGAAGCTTGATATCATCCAGGATAAAGCAGCCTGCTTGCTTGGCACCACATCCACAAACATTCATTCCTTCCACCACCAACGAACAGTAGCAGCAGTTTGCACCATCTACAAGATGCATTGCAGGAATTCACCAAGGCTCCTTAGGCAGCACCTTCCAAACCCACTACTGCTACCATCCAGAAGGACAAGGGCAGCAGATACAAGGACAGCAGATACATCCCTGTACCTACACCACAGGGGCTGCAGCAGTTCAAGAAGGCAGCTCACCACCACCTTTTCTAGGGCAACTAGTGATGGGCAATAAAGGCTAGCCTAGCCAGCGACACCCACATCCCATGAATGAATTTTTAAAAATTCACCAAGGCTCCTTAGACAGAACCTTGTAAACTCACGTAAACTCCTTAAACTGTCTTTAACTCTTACTCTCTGTTTTCTTCCTGATAACCAGTTTTTAGTCCAATTTGTTGTTTTGCTCTTAATTCCACAACTTTTATTCATCCTGGTAGACAACTCTGTGGTAGAAAGGCTCTCTGAAAATCCATGTATAACACATCCACTGTGTTTCCTCATCCATCATACCTGTCATCTCCATAAAGAATTCTATCAGCTTCATTTGATTAATGTTACTAGATCCAGATCCTTCCATACCACAGAATATCAACATGTCGGTTCAAACTGTAGTTCATTACAAGGGAGGGAATGTCAAATTTTATTGGATCCAACTGTGAGGTGATGGAACTCAGAAGGTCAGTCAGCTGTACCACTTTCATTTACCTTCTGAAGACCAGTCTTCCGCAGAGATTAGAATCAAGTCACCTGTCAACCTTAAGACAAAAAAAGAGTAATAACAGCAATACACTGATTCAGCTTGAATTTCTCACCTGCCTCATCTGTCACCTGCCCCAAGATCTTTCAAAGTCATCTGTCCTCTGATGGAGAAGGTGACTGCAGTCAAGAAAGTTATTCATGAAACTATCATTGTACATGATACATACAATTAACTTTTGCTTACTCCTAAAAACTGGGGGAAAGGTAGATCATATACCATGCAGACTTGGACAGACCTTATGATTACCAGTAGTTTTGTGAATACACAAGAGGCTATAAGTACAAAGGCACCTTGTACTGTACATTATCAAAAACTAAAGCTATCCTTTGTGAACTGCCCTCCTTATCCACTGATCAATAATTGCTCAGATCAAATCCCCAGAAAAATATAAAGCTCACCCTCAAAGATAAATCCTAATTCTTGTTCATTGAGAGGAATGGGTCACAGCATTTGTGTTGCAGAGTGCAAGCCTATTTTCACCTCTGATGGCCCCTTTGGAATGAAACTGCAAACACACCAAAGTGCACCATTAGTCAATTTAATGTCCATTTGAAAATTAAAGTAATCAAAACAATGTTGCGGCAACTTGGCCCTAATGAATTCAATTCAAACCTTTGGTTTTTATGAGCAAAGTCTTTCCATGAATTTATACTATCTATATTTCAGTCATTCACTGTGGTGACTATACAACTGTTTTGGTAAATTGGTGCCTTGTTCTGAGAATTTTCCCATGACCATTTTTCATCAAACAGTTTCTATTCACACTTTGAATGACAGAAAAAATAAATATATTTTGATACAGCATTTAAGTAGTCTCTTTCCTGATTATGAAAGGAATGATTACTCATGATCCACTAACCACAAACTGCACTAATTTGGGAATTCCAAACTCCTCCTGGTTCCTATTTCTCAATTACAAACAAAACCCAGTAATCATGAAGCCATTAAAAGGAACTGGAACGTCATGATCCATAGCTTCTTAATTATAAACTAAGGTCTGGACCATGGACTGCAATAGTTAAAAGGGCTGTTCCAAATTCATAGATCTTTGTTTCTTGATTACTAGTAACAAAATCAGTAATTAAGAGAAACGGACCAGAGTTTTTAAAATTGTCAGAGATTACTATTTAGCATACAGACAAGCAAACATAAGGAAATTGATGACCATTTTTAAATTCGAATCAAATGAACACTAACAGAAAACTGAAATAAGCTAGTTCAGTATCCACCCATAGCCAGACCTGCTGCTAACCTGATGATAACATAAAGTGCATTTCTTATTACTAACTTGATTTTGATCTATTGGATTGAATCAAGTGATTGAGCAACAATGTTGCAACAGAGCTATTAAATTGAGGATATTTTGAGATTAGAAATCCATTAATTTAATGCCACGGTGTGTAGTTGGCACATACGGCACATTGTTTACAACAATGAATGGATAACATTCCTAATAACTGCTTTAACATAAAAGTTGTGTCTTTAACTTTCTTCAGCATAGTACTTTTAGAAAAACATCTAATATTACTTTCCTCATGAGAAAAAAATGAATTGCTAAGATCGCTTACTTCCACCTCCATGTTATTTTCTACTCTACCCCCACCCTACCCTCAGTTCATCTACTACTGAAATCCTTGTGTCCATGTGTTCTTACCTCTAGACTTGACTATTCCAACTGTAAGGAGCTACAGATAGTTTAATTTGTGTTTGTATGTTAAAAAAGGGGAACTTGAGTTTTGACTTATCTTTAAGAGATGCCTGCATTCTAATGAGGTTTTATGACTCTTGAAGGGAAGCTAAAACAAACACAAGATAAAAAAAAGTGCTATTGCCTAGCAACAGGGGTCCAGAGAGAGGGATCCACAGACACAGAAAAAAAAGTAATTTCAGCTCAGCTGAAAGGGGCAGCCAGGAAAAGCAGCATAGGAGAAGGAAAAATAGCAAGTCCAAACTAATGAAGAAGCCAAAGCCAGAGAGTAGAACAAAAAATGTCCCAAGAGGGCAGTCTAGTCAAAGGAAGAATAGGAAGCAGGAAAAGGTCCTATTAAGGGAAGTCAAGAGTGAGAAGCAGAGAATGGCTCCAAGCTTAGAGGGAGAAAGCTGCAGGATGCAGACCTAAACCAAAATAAGCTTGCAAGAAGCCTGAAGATCCAAGGAGACAGCCAAAGGTCTGGAACTCTTTAATGTGGGCATGTGAAACAATGATGTTCTGTTGGCACTGTTGAGAACTTGTGAGAAGCTGCGTGGAGGGCAAAGCATAAATGCATGTGGTGATCCAGGTGAGAGGAACATTGGAAGGAAAGTTTGAAACCCTTGTGGAAGACGTCCAAGAGAAATCAATGTTTGGGAGAAGATTCCAAAGCAGGTTCTTCAAGAGTGGAAATTGGAAACCCTCAAGTGAAAGACCGAGTTCAGTGAGACCAGTTGGCTCTTAGTGTGATAAGTGTCTGGGTGGAGTTGATGGGAGATTCATAGCATCTCTTTGGGGTGGCATCTGTCACTTGGTTTCAGAGTGTGGTGTGTCTGACCACAGCTTACTTATTGGGTTTACATGAACTGTGCCCTTACTATGAACTTGAGAGTATAAGATGGCTATTGTAACTTGTGTTATCCTTATGAAACTATATATATATATATATATATATATAAAGGTATAGTTGCAGGTGAAGGAATGATGTAAGATAGTCATCTTGTTTAAAAAATGTTCTATTCTTTTGTTAAAAATTTATCAGCTGACTTGGGTGACTCTGTTCAGTAGCCATCCTCCATGTTTCTAAACAAAAAATAAAAGCTAGGATCTGTCAAGCTGGGTTCCACCCTAGGATCTGACTTGCCTAGTAGTAACATCAGCTGGGATCATAACACAACACAATCCTGACTGGCCTTCCATCTTCCACTCCCTAAACTTGAGGCCATCCAAAACTGCTGCCCATGTCCTAACTCACATCACATCCTATTCGCCCATCAACGCTATGGCTGTTGATCAACATTGGCTTCCAGCCAAACAACACCTTGATTTTAAAATTCTCTTTCCTGGTTCTGAAATTCCTCCCTGACCTTGCTCCTCCCTACCTCTGTAATCTCCTTTAGCCCCAGAAATAGGATGACCAACTCTGAGGAGAGAAAATAAAAAAAATCTTTAACAGCGAGGAGCGTTTCTGATAAGACTGGAGACTGGTGGGGTGGGTGAGGAGTATGATCGTTGCTCATGAGACCAAAGTGAGGAACTGGCGAGACCATAGACGGGGTGTGGTAGTGAAAGTAGGGTCCTGGTGGGGATTGTTGCTGGTATAGGAGATAACATATTGGCATGGATAGAAGATTGGATAGCTAACATAAAGCAGAGAGTTGGCATAAATGGGTCTTTTTCTGGTTGGCAGGATGTGAAGAGCAGTGTGCCATAGGGATCAGTGCTGGGGCTTCAACTTTTACAATTTATATCAATGACTTGGATGAAGGGACCAAAGGAAACATTGCTAAGTTTGCTGATGACACAAAGATAGGTAAATTGTGTAGAGGACGTAAGGAAGCTACAAAGTGACATAGATAAGTTAAGTGAGTGGGCAAAGATCTGGTAAGTGGAGTGTAATGTTGGCAAATTTGACATCATTCATTTTGGCAGGAAGATTAAAAAAAGAACCTTATTATCTGAATGATGAGAGATTGTAGAGCTCTGAGATTCAGAGGGATCTGGGTGTCCTAGTGCTTGAATCACAAAAGGTGTGATAATGTTCTATTAGCTTTCCTAATTACCTGCTGTACCTGCAGTAGACAACCATGAATTTGTGGCACATCTTGGAGAGCATTGGAGGACTCCACCTCGAGCAGCCCAGGCAGAGGAATCATAGCTTTAGAATGCCAATGGTTTGCTCCACAATGTTCCTGTTCGCTGCATGGTTCCCATTGTCAACACGCTGTCCAAGCATGATCAGGTGGGGAGGGCAGTCATGAGCCATGTTTTTTTTATTCATTCACAGGGTGTGGGCTTTGCTGGCTGGGCCAGCATTTATTACCCATCACTAGCTGCCCTTCAGAAGGTGGTGGTGAGTTGCCTTCTTGAACCCCTGCAGTCCATGTGGTGTAGGTACACCCACAGTGCTATTAGGAAGGGAGTTCCAGGATTTTGATCCAACAACAGTGAAGAAACAGTGATATATTTTGAAGCCCCTGTGCATGATGTTCAATGGCATTACCATCACTGAACGCCTTACTATCAACATTCTGGGGGTTACCATTGACCAGGATGGTGAGTGACTTGGAGGAGAACTTCCAGGTGGTGGTGTTCCCATCTATCTGCTGCCCTTGGTGGTGATCATGGATTTTGAATGTGCTGTCTAAGAAACCTTGGTGAATTCCTACAGTGCGTCTTGTAGATGGTACACGCTGCTGCCACTGTGTGCAAGTGGTGGAGGGAGTGATTGTTTGTGGAAGGGGTGCCAATCAAGTGGGCTGCTATGTCCTGGATAGTGTCAAGCTTCTTGAGCACTGTGGGAGCTGCACTCATCCAGGCAAGTGGGGAGTATTCCATCGCACTCCTGACTTGTGCCTTGATGATGGTGAACAGACTTTGGGGAGTCAGGAGGTGAGTTACTCGTCGCAGGATTCCTAGCCTCTGACCTGCTCTTGCAGCTACAGTATTTATATGGCTAGTCCATTTCAGTTTCTGGTCAATGGTAACTCCCAGGATGTTGATAGTGGAGGATTCAGTGATGGTAATGCCATTGAATGTCAAGGGTTGATGGTTAGATTCTCCCTTGTTGGAGATGGTCATTGCCTGGCACGTGTGTGGTGTGAATGTTATTGCCACTTGTCAGCCCAAGCCTGGATATTGTCCAGGACTTGTTGCATTTGGACACGGACTGCTTCAATTTCTGAGGAATCGCGAATGGTGCTGAACATTGTGCAATCAACAGCGAACACCCCCAGTTCTGACCTTATGATGGAAGGAAGGTCATTGATGAAGCAACTGAAGATGGTTGGGCTGTGGACACTAGCTTGAGGAACTCCTGCAGTGATGTCCTGGAGCTGAGATGACTGTATACATCAGATAGCCCTTATCACCGAACAGTCAGCTTCTGGATCATTTTAATGGCTCAAATAAAGCAGGAATGGCTGACTGGCACAGCATCATTGTTGCTATCAGGACAGCAGGCATTCACCAACTTGAGGTCTGTATACTCGCAGGCCAACCCTTGTGATCTCCCCATTAATATGTGGCACTCTCAGAGCCACATGTATGTAGTTGATGGCTCCCTGTGCTTTTAGGAATCTTGCTACCCTGACAAAGCCACCTGATTTCTCCTCTTGCTTCTCTCCTCCTAAAGGGAAGAGTATGAAGTCCCTTATTTGTCACATTCTTGATCCAATGTGTGGCAAACTGTGAGAGGCTGGTGATGTCACTGCCTCCAGCCTAGAAGGATTCATCTGCATAGAATATGAGGGTGACATTGATCTTCGTGGTCACTGGCAGTGTTCCAGGTTCAGCTGGGGGAGATGGCATTTTGGTGATCAGCTCCCTGGTGAATTGTCGTTCCTTCAGACACTGCTTCTTACAGAGGTGGAGATAGGAGAAATGCTCCCTCAAGGCCCTGGGTGTATATGATCTCCCATTGAGATTCTTCCTCTTCCATCTGCACACAGTTTCCAATCTCTGATGTCTGTGCTTCATGCTGCAGCCTAATAGCGACTGCAGCTGTAACCTCCATTAATGTAGCAGACTTTCTCCCTATAGGCTTTCGAACTCCACTGAAGCCCCTGGAAAAATCCAGCACCGCTTTCTTCCAACCCATCATCTTATCCAAACTCCTCCAACCTCATAGAACACACTAACGCTATAGCAGCAGGAGAAAATCAGAAACACCTTACTTCAGGTCCCATACTAGTGCTTGGGGGAGGGGTCCTTCATGCAGCTGAATGCATACGAGAGCATTTTGTAGTATAATGGGTTCATCATTATGGTAATGAGTTGGTTATGCACATCATGACGTAACAGTGACATCCTGCAAGGTCCAAAGTGATTGAATAGAAACATTAGATGCTGAATGACATCACAATCTGTCCATTCTACATGCTTCTGCCACATGCATGGCATTCCCCAAGCTGATGTCCTTACAAATAGAGCACACTGCACAGTCGTGCCAGAAATGGCCAAAAGCGGATCAGCTGCCATTTTCAGGTCTCCAGACTTCTGTGGCACTAACAACGGTGCTACAGAGCCAAATTTTGCATCTTTATATCCAAAGACGCCCTGCAATTCGGAGCCAAATTTAAAAAGAAACCCTGTGCTCGCTGAGGAAAACAAAGAGCTGACATGGTCTGAGGATGGATGGTGGACATTTTCAACTAGCAATTCACTTGTAGTTAGTGCTGAAATGTACCCAATTTTAGAGCCAGGGGCACTTCTTGAAAGAGAGAGAGTTGGGAAAGAATGTTCAAAGGATGGCAGTCAATAGCCAAGGATGGAGGTGCACAGCAAGGAGCTCTGTAGGGAGATGTATTCCCAGAAGCCATCTAATCATAGCAGAAGCTTGTTTTTGTTCTGTTTGCATTGTATTTGAGGTTGATTTGCCTGTTGTAAGCTGCAAACGTAACAAGGCAGTCATCACGTGGATAATATTTTATCTATGTTGAGGATAAAAAGGAATAGTTGAGACAAAAGTAAGATTATAAGTAATAATACGTTTCTTCATTCATTGTTACTTTATTGTTTCAGTCTGACATCATCTTTACATTCAATAAATTATGAATGAGGTTAAGTGGATAATCATTGCAGCTTACAACATCTTGGCTGTGAAACTTGGCTCCAATTTATGGGTACAACCAGTGCCTCCAAAATGTTGTCAATAGCGTGTATACACACTTCAAGTGTTTCCAAGCCTGACACCATTTTGGTGAGGGCATTAGCGCACACACAGGGAGTGTCCACTGTAAGTATTTAGACTAGAAGATTGTGATGTCAATCAGCCATCTCCTCCATAGGGCTCAAGATATGCGGGTATCTTTGTCCCCCAACAATTCTGTTTCTGTTTCTTTCTATTCCTTGTGGATTCCCTTTAAGAGGAACAGAATGCCTCTGAGAACAGAAGGCTGCCTGCATCAGGTGCTCTCAGCACAACGTTGCTTGGCTCCCCCTGTTGGGTGCAGAGGCAGCCAGCAGTATGGGAGTCACTTGGCCCAACACCCAATCAGGTAAATGAGATGGTAGCATAAAATTTATGAGATGCCTAACTCCACCAGGATTAGTTCAGGCAGGTCATGAATCACAACCCCAGCAACTCAAAAAATGGGACAAACCAATGTTTTATCCCATTCACTTCAATTATAAAATATCAGTAATAATGCACATGACATTAGCTTGCCTTATGCTGCAATAAATGCCTTTTTTCTGAAACTTATATGGCTCCAGTAAGAATTATTTCTGCACCGCCCCCCCCCAAGATTTTCTCACATAGTGCTGACTGTCAAATTGTCTTGAAGATTCTGTTATTCACAAGCTCTGCACAATTGGACCCCAATCACAGATATTTGACTATATTGTCTATACTGATTGTAACATTTATCTGGAGCTACGAGACAATAAGTTATTATTCACATGCTATTCATTATTCACAATTATACTGATTTGCAAATTGGTACTTTGTGAGTAATGAAATGACAGTGACAGTCAGGTGTTATTAATTCTGTAAGAACTCTATAAATGCCACTTTACATTACCAGTGAGATCCTTCCTGTCAGCGCAGCTCTGTACTGTTACATGCAAGGAAAATTGTCAGTTAAAATAAAACACAGCCCACAAAGCTGGTTATGGTGACACTATTTGTCAACATTCAAGCTACCTAGAGTTACTAGATGGATCTAGTAATGCGTGTGAAGTATCAGAAAAGGGAGATTCAAATCCTCTAGTCCATAAAAGTTGAGCTGAAGTATGAGGTTTTGTTTTGAAGTTAAGCAACAGAATACATTTCCAAAAAACTTACACAAATGTTTTCTGTGCAATCCCAGAATATGAGAGGGGATATCGTCCTGCTATGTTCTTGCATATGTGCTAATAACTGAATCAACAGATAATGGTGATGCTCCAAGGAGAGAAGCATATGAATCACAGAATCACAGAATTGTTATGGTGTAGAAGGAGCCCATTCTGCCCATCATGTCTGCACTGGCTCTCTGAGCATTTTAACTTAGTGCCAACCTCCTGCCTTTTCTCTATAACATTGCACGTTGCTTCTATTTAAATAATCATCCAATGCCCTCTTGAATGCCTCAATTGAACCTGGTTCAGCCACATTTCCAGGCAGCGCATTCCAAATCCCAACTACTCGCTGTGTGAAAAGGCTTTTCTCACTTCGTGTTTGCTTCTTTGGCAAAACACTTGAAAAAAGTGCTCTCTGGTTCTCGATCCGATTACAAGTGGCAATCGTCTACTCTGTCCAGAACACTCATGATCTTGAAAATTTCGATCAAGTCTCCTATTAGCCTTCTCCTCTCCTAGGAAAATAGTCCCAAATTCTCCAATCATTCCTCATAACTGAAGTGTCTCAACCCTGGAACCATTCTTGTATACTTCTGCTGCACTGTCTCCAATGTGTTCATATCTTTCCTATAGTGTGGTGCCCAGAACTGTGCACGATAGACCAGCTGAGGTCTAACCAGTGTCTTATATAAGTTCATCATAGCCTCCCTGCTCTTGTACTCCATAATCACCATGATTATCACATACAGCCTCACTAAAGTGGCAAACATTATCAACAGAGCCAGGGTAGAGGGGACAAGAGGGACAGAGATTGAGACCACTGAAAGAGCAGGGTAAGAGAATGGGGATGTGGGGGAAAAGAATGAAGATAGGAGAAGAATGAAAGAAGAGAAGGAAGAAGGAGGGTATTTAGGGAAGTACTGTCGAGGACACATGGATATTTGAAGAATCTTAAAACCATAGACTAGATGTTTCCATACCCTATTGAGCTCAGTAAAACCTCTTTTCTTAAAGCTCCTTAAATAGAATGGATTCTTGGAATAAAAAAGAGAAGCTATCTTTCAGCACTTCAGCAGTGTTTTCAAGCTGAAGCAATACAGGAGGATTAGATAATCTGAAAACTCACTGAGTTTGATACTGCCGGCCACAATGCCAGAGCTGCTGAAGACAAACATTCACTTTTTTTATCTTAAACTCCTTTGAAAGTAAATCCATTGATCTCAGTGAAAAATCAGACAAGTTCTAGAACTGGCGAGCACTCTTCTTCATCAGTTTCCTGCAGATTAGATAAAAATGGTAATTAGTCCCATTATTTGGAATCCAAGCACCATGATATTTGCTACAACTGTATCTGGCAATAATTTATTATCTAATCCATAGTTTGATCAAATAGTTTAGTGACTTGGAGCAGCCAGTTTAACTTTTAACAAAGCAAGTGAAATTCATCTTGGCACAGGGATCCCAAGACTTTTTTTTTTCCACATACAATATCTGCCAACTCTATGCACACATACAGTTGACAAATATCATGGCTGGAATTTTACAGGCCCGTCACAGTGAGGGCAGGGCTGTAAAATGCAGTGAACCGTTCAAAAGTCCATTGACCTTGGCGGAACCGTAAAATCTCGCCAGCATAAAATTCCACCCAACATGAACACAAAATTCTCTTTATAAACAACTTTAGATAAGTATGAAAACTGATGGCCTGAGATCAAAATAGGGGTTTTGGGAAGACTAGGAATGGGGATGGGTGGTGGATCAACCCATTCCACGAACTAGTCTCTTGAACATTGTTGAGGTCCCTGCCCATCCCAATGTTCCCAGATATCAGGGCTCCCATAGTTCCTGGAACCCCTCCCCTCCTTACTCAGACACCCTTGGCTCACACCATACATAGTACGTCCTGAATCTCCCTCACTCCACTTTCCCCCCACTCCCATCTACACATTCAGTGTTTTCAGGCCTGTGGTCTTCCCACCATACATTCCATGTCTAACACAACCCAACCCTGACAAATAAGACAATTTGACACTTCAACATCCAGAGCACTGGCATTGACAGAATGTGGCACTGCTAAACAATGTTCACTAACGCTGGGACCACTGTCCTCTTGCCAAAATGTTGCAAGTCCTAGGACTTCCTCAAGCGCTATCAGACTGAGGGGCATGTCACCTGACAGTCTCCAACATTTCTCCCATATCCTGCCATCAACCCCCACCCTGTAACTTTGTGAAAGACTCTGGCCTGAATTTTGAGGGCCGTCCCACCCCCTTGAAGATGGGAATAGAGGCAGCAGAGCCCCAAGTGGCATGTCAGTTACAGGAGACAACGTACCTGTGGAGGAGCAGGAGCTGGATGCAAGGGAAGAGGGAGAATTGAGGTTTGAGGGAGATGGCACTGAAAAGAGAGGTACCCCTGCTGCACAATGAAGTGTCCACCTCTTGTGGCTCTCCAAGAAGCAGACCTCCCTCCTCTCCCTCATGGTCTCCAGCATTAGATCCAGTTTGGCATCGATGTAGCAAGGGGCATCCCTGCCCCAGGCGCCAGGGCTCAGGCTATCCTGTGGCATCTCGCTTCCCTCTGGCACAGTGGAATATTTTGGCACAATCAGCAGATTTCTCCTACAGATTCACCGGCAGCCTCAGTGATAGCTGCCATGGGAGTCTAAATGAGTCTCACACTTTATCTGACCCACCTCCACTCCTGCCCCACAAGCTCTGAGTGGACATGAAACCCTTCCCAATACCAATTAAGAGCTCACCCACATGAAAATCTTAACTTTAATCCATTTCCCACCAGAGATGGGTTTCTAATCCAATAACAGAGGCATCAGTTTCCCATCTCCATGGCAAAAATTCTCTGCTTCTCCCAGGTTTCTACCGATCATCCTTCAAATTTGCAACAGGGGATCTGAAATGTCCAATAAGGCAGGTGGGTCACATGAATTGATTACAGGTCAGAAATTCACCACCCACCATATTGATAAAGATAGAAAAAGAGACACCCAGGGCCCACACCTGGAGCATATGCACATTAAGGCCTAACACCTATTTGAGGCCACTTTTGGAAAATCGGACTGACTTGAAGGCAGCTGGTGGCGGGTCAGTCACATTCAGGAAAATGTGTTCTATATGCAGCTTAAGCAGCAGAGAGTGAGCTGTCACTGAAAGGACAGTTTGTTATTTTGAATGTAAAACCAGGAACCACAGGAGTTCTCCTTCCATAGCAACCACAGCACCGGCCAGTCGGGTTCTTTCCAATCACATCATCAATCTCCTGATCACATTTTTCCCTCTCTCAATCACCACCTCCATCCCAATTGCTTTCCCCACTTCTTTCTCACTCCAGGACCTACCTGAGGGCTACTGCTTGCAATACAGTGAGCCAAGATTGTGTAGTATAAAGGGTTTGTGTTGAAGATGTAAGTATATAGTCTACATCATCAGTGATGTAAGATCACATGACAATAGAGCATGGAGAGAGATAGTTCTATGTAGACAATCACTTTGTAAATAGTTAGCATAATGTTAAATAAATGGTAGAGTTTGCTAACAGTATCGCCTCCAGCCTTATCACTAACTCCTGGACCACAACTACCACATAACCAACAATAACAAATGGTGGCAATGGTTAAAAACGATGAAAGGAGCAACCAGTGAAGAGCCCAGCAGCTAAAAGGAGCAGCAAGGGAAACATCTGCAGAACAAGAACAGCATGGGAAAATCATAACTGTAGTCCAGAAGAATCAACAATAAATGGAAGAGATGGAAGAAGTCCTACCTTTACCAGGGTGCTTCAATCACAAGGAAGACCTGCATCAAGCTGAGATTCACCAGGTACAGAACAGCATCAGGACTAGCAGAAAAGACAGCAAGAAGCAGGTCAGTACATTACTATACGCCATAGGCAGCAGTGCAAATGATGTATAGGCCAGATAGGACATAAACGAACGCACAGCATCATATGAAGAAGTTAATAAAGTTTTTGATACTTTAATTTTCACAAACATACCATACTATAGTGAGCAAAGACTGGGCAAGAACATAGATTCCTTTATCAACGAGCTATATTGATTAGCAGAACATTGTGAATACAGAACTCTAAAAGAATAGTTAATGAGGGATCACACTGCCATGGAAGTTTTAGAAGAGTCACTCTCTGATTTTTTTTGCAGTCGCGGAAGACTTACCCACATCACAAGCGGCACAGATAGCGAGGCAAGCAGAAGAGAGAGAGCAAAACAAAAGTTTTATTTGAGGCAAAATAGAAATCTCATGGAGAAACCAGGCTGATAAAGTCCAGTTTATAGTATGAAAAAATTACAGCACACCTAACTCCAAACAGAGAAAACACAGAGAGGGTGCAGTTGCCACCGTTATTCAGTCTTCATGTTGTCATGGGAAAATGCATCGGCATGAAAATTGCCGTCAAAAATGTGGAGTGCCATTCATGCAAGAAGACAAGCCATCTTAAATCAGCTTGCTACAGCAAACAGCTTTTAACCAGACAATTAAAGCACAAAATAGCCAAGATCACATATCATTCAAGAAATTGAAGACATTCAAGAAATTGAAGAAGAAAAAGAACCAGAAGAACCATCCTTGGGCGAAGTCACAGGATCAAATGGAAACTATTGGAGTGCAGATATTATGGTCACTGGACATAAAACCAACTTCAAGCTAGACACTGAAGCAGCAGTTTCAATTCTGTCAGATACAGAAAAGTGGTTAAACCAGAGATATTCCAGCCATCAACACTAAGACTCTATGGCCCAGGAGACAATTTGCTGAAAGTCAAGGAACAGTTGACTGCTCACCTCCAGCATAAAAGAAGAGAAATCACAGGAAGCTTGTATGCTATTCACAATCAAGAATGCTCAATGTTAAATCCATTGCTGGAAAGCTTGCATAGATTTACAACTTATCTTCAAAGGAAATTAATTGAAAGACACAGAGGAAACCAGGCAGAAGATTTCTTTGGAACAGCAGGAGAAGGAACCAGATGAATGCGCATGAGGCAAGCAGCAACCAACAGCAGATACATTTTCACACATTCCTGTTGGGAAGCCTAAACAGGAGGAGAGAAATCTCGTTGAGGAGGTAGAGTCATACAGCTCACTCATAACAAAATTCTTACCACAACCACAAAGAAGCTGAACAAGATATGCCAAGCACAAAAAACAGATGAAGAATGTGTAAAGATCAGAGAATACTGCGAAAATAGATGGCTGAATATGTTATCTCAAATGTCATCTTAAGCAACACTTCGAGCAATGCACGAATCTCAGTATTATGTACAACTTATTAACCTATGATGAGAGGTTGGTCATACCAAGAATCCTCAGACTCAAAGTCCTCCAAAGAATAAACTAGGGACACCTTGCATTACAAAGTGTCATGCTAAAGCACAAAATTCAGTTTGGTGGCTAGGCATTTCAAAATCATTAGAGGATATGATTTTGAGCTGCATCATCTGTACAATCCATCGCCAGGGACAGAGGAACCTTTGATGGTATTTAATCATTCCCATTCAGACCCTGGGGGCATCTTGGAAAGGACTTATTCGAACTCAAGGGGAAGACATTCTCCATAGTTGTTGACAATTATTCCAGATGGTTTGAGGTTAAACATTTTCATGGAACAACCTCAGAAGCAGTCATCAATTCACTAAAATAAATTTTCTGTCACACATGGCATTTCAGAACTTGTTATTTCATGCAATGTTCCACAGTTTTTGAATGAAGGATTCAAGAAATTTACAGAACACTATGGATTTGACCACATACCCAGGGACCCATAAGCAAAAAGTAAGGCCAAGCAAGGAGTAACAATGGTCAAAGCTTTGTTGAAAAAGAATGATGATCTCAACTTAGCACTGTTGTGTTACCATTTCACACCACTACAGGGTGGATTAGCTCTGTCAGAACTACTGAAGGGAAAGAAGATTACGCACACAACTACCCAGTCTTCCACCTCTGCTCATCCATGTGTAAAAACCCCTGGCGTTGAGAGAGTGTATAATTTTGGGAAAAGTAGGACTGCAGCTTTAAGAATAATCCTGTGTTGTAAAATCACATGACCTGTATAAACCAATATGTTAACAGCACAAGGAACCTCTACAGGAGAGTTCTTCTTTAGTTATGGAGCTTGACGCACATGTGTAGTTGCTGCTATTGTCTTGTAAATAAAGTTCAATGTTTCCAGTAAGAAAAGTTATCTGAAGATCAACTCTGTAACAAAGAGTTAGGGAGAAGGATGATGAATATCATGCAATTAAGACAAAGAAATACAACCACTGCCTCAGAGTGCACTAGTTATTAGAACTCCAACCAGTTGAATCAGTCTGGAGTAGAGACCAGAATAGAGGGAGGCCAAGTACTGGAAAAGACCTGAAGCCCGAGATCTTGTCTGGTTAAAATAAAGAATGGGATAGCAAGAAGAAGTAGAAGCACACTCATATCAACAAGAAGAAGACCATCAATTGAATTGACTATCTATCCAAATGATCAGAAAGACAACCTGAACGGAGAATCGATAGTCTCTAGAGATTCACAAGCTACTCGAGAGTTTAAGAGAGAACAGGGAAAATCTGAATCCTATGCAGCCACAGCAAGAGATACAAACAAGGCCCAGGAGATAGATGAAAGTATCAAAACACTTATCAATGTGAACCAGAAGTGAAGGCAGAGACTTTGCGGAGAGATGAATTATTTGAAAAACTGATATAATATTCAGAAGCTTGAAATTTAGAAAGGTATTAAAGAAGCAACATTAACTTTTCAATTGGCTCAGCTCCAACAATACTCAAAAAGCTTGACACCATCCAGGACAAAGCAGCCTGCTTGATCGGCACCCTATCCATCACCTTAAACATTCACTACCTCCAGCACTGGTATACACTGGCAGCAGTGTGTACCATTCACAAGATGCCCTGCAGAAACTTGTCAAGGTTCCTTTGCCAGCACCTTCCAATCCCACAACCTTCAACCACTTAGAAGAGTGAGGGCAGCAGACACATGGGAACACCACCACCTGCATGATCCCCTCCAAGTCACACACCATCCTAACTTGAAACTATGGCTGGAATTTTCCGGCCCCCTTGGCATCAGGTGTCATGGTGGCCTGAGCAGACAATATGGCAAGAAGGCCAATAATCGAATTCACTTTGTCATGAAACCAATCCCCCCGCCCCCCCCCACCCCCCCTCCACCCCCGTCCATGGTGGGCTTTGCTTCCTGCTGCCGCATGTCGGAAACATCATTTTAATACATTTGCATACAATCATTAGACCTGCTCGCCGGAGTCACCCCCCCACCCCTCCCATCAAATTTACTGCCCATATCGGCAGGAAAACACGCCAACACAGAACTTGTCTTGACAAGTGTGACATGCAGAAGTCAGGACTTGCCATTAGGGCCTTGCTCTCATCTTGGACATCCGAAAAGCAGAAGATGCTGAAGCCCTACAGCTACCAGACCCAGGAGGAACACATGCATCACATGCTAGGTGGATTCTCATGGACATGGCTCCGCCACGAAGCAGCTCTCAGAAGGCAGGAGGTCTCTATTCATGTCTGGGTTCTGCTTCAGGACATCAGTCTTAGCCATAGGCTGCTACGGATGATTGCCAAGGGGAATGCACAAAGAAGGTCCAGCTGTGAGTGGGAGAGGAAGGTGTACCTGGGTGGGGTGGGGGTGGGGGAAGAAGGTCCAAGTTTGACCAGGAGAGGAAGGTGTACAAGTGCGGGGTGAGGTTGGGGGTGGGGTGCGGGGTGAAGGTGTCGGGGTGAGGTTGGGGGCAAAACAAATGTGTCAGGGAGTGAGGTTGGGGGTTGGAGGAGGGAGTACAAGGGGAGGAGTCTGTAACGTGGGAGGATACGGCAACTGGGGAGGAAGGGGTAAGGAAAGGAGTTTGAAAGGGTAAGGAGTTCGGGGGAAGGTGTTCAGAGGGCGGGAGGATGTCGAGGGGTGGAAGGAATTTGGAGGGGGGAAGGAGTCCAGGGGAGGAAGGGGTTCAGAGGTGGGAAGGAGTCCGGGGGAGGAAGGAGTTCTGAGGAAGGAAGTAGACCTAGAAGAGGAAATGGAAAGAGTCCAGGAGGAGGAAAGAATTCAGAGGGGGAAGGAGTCCCAGGGGAAGAAGGATTTCAGAGAGGGGAAAGAGTCCAGGGGAGGAAGCAGTCCAGGGCGAGAAGGGAGTAAGGGTGGAGGAGGGTAGAAGGGTGGAGGAGGGAGTGAGTGGAGCGATGTCCAGGTGAACATGCAAGGGAGGGGTTTGTGGAGTCAATGGATGCCTCCTGGGGTGCAAAGTGAGGGTGGGCATGCTAGGAGGGAATGGTGCATATGAGTGGGGCAGAGTGAGCTGGAAGGGTGGAAAGGTGACAGTGCGACGGTAGCAGTAGAGGGACGGGAAGGGTGGTTGGTGGGTTTTGCGAGGCAGACACAGACTCTGGGGGTGGGAAGGAGGAGGTTGGGGACATCAAGGTGGATGAGGGTGGGATTCTCAGGAAGGTAGGGAACGTACACGTTCACCTGGACATCCCGGAAAGACAAGGGTTCGGGTTGGTGGGTGATGTTGGAGAGTGGAAGGTGATGCCGGGACGGTCAACAGTGATGGGGCAAAGGATATGGGTGACTGGGGGAGGGGAAAGGATGGGGAGCTGAGAAAAAAAACTTAGCACAACCATGTTTTTGCAATTGAAAGTGAGGGGAGCCGTGCGCTGGACAGGCATAGATGCTGCAGGGAATGTGATCATTGGGTGGGTAAAGATGCAGGTCAGCTCAGATGGACAACTGCAAGTGAACCTCAGCAGGCAGCATTCAAAATACTCAGGACATTGAGATGAGTGTGATGGAGGAAGGCTCCCTGTGCGTGGGAGGGTGCTTGCAAGAGGCTCTGAAATGCTCTGCCACACACACACACTTCTCCCTCCAGAACCACTCGTGGTCCGGCTGCGTGCAACTGAACCACTAATGGGGAGGGATGCGAGGGAGGACTCGTGAAGCCTACAAATGAAGCTGAAAGACACCATTACACATTATTCAGTGAAAGTGAATATATTTTCAGATTATAAAATGACGAAGTATGTTCACCTGTGCAACCACTTGTGATCAGAATTTAACTTTTCTAGGCCTACCAGTTCTTCTAGGTGCTGCCCTGACATCCACAGCAGGGGTAGGGACAGCCTGTGCAATGATTGGCCCTGTTGCCTCTGATGATTTCAGTGTGGGTCCTCTGGAGAGCTGAGGCTTTGAGGCCTCTGGTTTGCTTTGGCTGTCCTCCAGTGGACCAGCTTCTCCCTCTGCAGTGACAGAGGCCAAGATTGAGTGGTCACAGGAAAAGTCTTTTCAGAGGGAGAGGGCGGCCTCTGAGATTCCTAAGTGGATGATCCAGTAGTGTCCAACAGCCGCTCCTCCTTCCTTTGGGTGCCTGGGGGCCCCAGCCTGACTCCTTAAGGGGAAGGAACACCTTGACGGACATCAAGGGGCTGTTTCCCTCTCGTGTTGCCACTGCAGGAACTCATCCATGGCTACAGCAATGGAGTGCAGGTCTGCATGCATCTCCGCATTCTGCTGGACCATGGCCTCTATTGCGTCCGCCATCCTCTCCATGGAGACCTTTATATGTACACATTTGGGCACCACTTCAACAGAGAGTAGGCAGACGCACTCCTCTGACTTATGTGCCACTCTGTTGAGGACTTCTAACAGCTCTACGTGATGTTACCCCAACTTCTGCTGACTCTCCAGGATGAATTGGAAGGCTGAATCCAGAGGCTTGTCATCTGACTCAGACTTCACAGATTCCTCTTCCCCAGCAGTCCTCTGAATGTCGAGGAGTTCAGCTGAAGCTGCTTCCTCCTGCTGTGGACACGTGTCTGTGTGGTAGCCAACAGATTGTCAGCCCGAGCCTGCTCTAGATCTGTGTTCAACCGAGGTGTATGTCTCTGTGCTGGTGGACGGTGTGGGTAAGCACTGTGTTGGGTCTACAAGGCTGCTTAATTCCAGCTCTTCAGTGGAGAAGGTGTCCTCTTGGTTGGAGGTGAGGACCTGGATGGAGCTGAGGGATTGGCTGGCTGAGGGTATCAGTGGCTTGGCAGAGCTCCCTGTGAACCAAAGTTGACACAATTAGTGCATGGCAGCAGAGTCAAAAGCGTCGAGAGGGGGATAATGTGGTGAAGGATCCTCATGTGGGTGCTCGTCGCTGACCTTTCCATTGCCACAGGCACAGTCCACATCTTCGCCAGTCAGCACAATGACACGCTCCTCAAAGTGAGTGAGGGGTCTAATGTGGGCCACTTCACCCCTGGCCTGGGACCTCTCCCTGCTGATGGGAGCAGGCTTCTCCTGCATGAAAACAGATGGAGAGAGTGTGACAAGATACATGGCACTGTGTGGAATGTTTGTGTGGTGAGCGGAGTCATGTACAGGATGAGGATGCAAGCTTGAGAGGATATGAGCCTGTTGGAGATGTGAGGGTGTGTGTGAGAGTTAGTGGTGTTATCCCTTGAGGTGTGAGATCCCTGTGGATGTGTGATGGGTTTGTGAATGTGTGAGTTCAGAGTGATGAGACGAGTGACTTACTCTGATGGAACGGATGAAACATTCATCCATTTCCTGCACCGGGTGATTGTAAGGCATTGGCGCTGACCACCACTGGCACCGCCTCCCATGCTGGATTGGTGTCCTTGCTTGCTGGTTTTTGCCCAGGGCGGGGTTAGAGAACTTCATGGTGGACTTCCACTGCATCTAGTTGACGCTCGACAGAGGCATTGCTAAATCTGGGAGCAGCATGTTGCTTCCCTTTGGCAGCAATCAGCTCCCAGCAGCTTCCTATCGCTTGAAGAATGCTAGCTATGTACAGGGGTGGTCTTTAAATATGGCGTCCAGTTTACTGAGGGACTGAGGTGACAGCGGGGCAGGTGAATAAGAGACCACCTCGCCAACAACCCGGTGTGTTTCCAGGAAATGCATAATTAATGAGGCAGGACACACCAGGAATGGAACGATACAGTGTGAAAAGCCATGATTGCAGCCGGTGGGTAAAATGTCCTTTTTCCCGCCCGCTGCCACACTTAGTGCAAATCTGGGATGATTTCACCCTATACCTCTGTTCCTTCACTGTTACTATGTCAAAATCCCTGGAACTCCCTCCCTAACAGCACTCTGGGTGTACCTACACCACATAGACTCAACTACCTCGTCCCCAGCACTCACCTATCAATGATCTCTATCAATCAGGACTCATACCTAGAATTCATATGCTCCACCAATCCCTCATATACTTAGCACTGCTACAAACCTCATACTCTCACATCTTAAAGCTTGCACAACAATTCAACTATGACAGCCACAGCACTCAAACACATGGCACCATACTCACTGACACACTTCTTATTTTACTTTCAGGTCAAGGTGGCACACAACCACAGACAGCAGGAGCTACCCAGAAGGGGACCGACATGCCTGCATGCTCTGGTCCCCATGAAGGAGATGGTTCTGTTGTCAGCGGAGAAGAAAAGAGTTGACGTTTCGAGTCCTCATGACTCTTCGACAGAACTGAGTGAATCCAAGAAAGGGGTGAAATATAAGCTGGTTTAAGGTGTGGGGCAGGGGGCGCAGATTTGGGTGGGGGGAGAAAAGTGGAGGGGGTTGGTGTGGTTGTAGGGACAAACAAGCAGTGATAGAAGCAGATCATCAAAAGATGTCACAGACAACAGAACAAAAGAACACATAGGTGTTAAAGTTGGTGATATTATCTAAACGAATGTGCTAATTAAGAATGGATGGTAGGGCACTCAAGATATAGCTCTAGTTGGGGTGGGGGGAGCATAAAAGATTTTAAAATATTTAAAAATAATGGAAATAGGTGGGAAAAGAAAAATCTATATAATTTATTGGAAAAAACAAAAGGAAGGGGGAAACAGAAAGGGGGTGGGGATGGAGGAGGGAGGTCAAGACCTAAAGTTGTTGAATTCAATATTCAGTCCGGAAGGCTGTAAAGTGCCTAGTCGGAAGATGAGGTGTGGTTCCTCCAGTTTGCGTTGGGCTTCACTGGAACAATGCGGTTGCCCAGTTTACATTTGGTCTCTCCAATGTAGAGGAGAGACCAAACGTAAACTGGGCGACCGCTTTGCAGAACACCTGTGGTCTGTCCGCAAGAATGATCCAAACCTCCCTGTCGCTTGCCATTTTAACACTCTACCCTGCTCTCTTGCCCACATGTCTGTTCTTGGCTTGCTGCATTGTTCCAGTGAAGCCCAACGCAAACTGGAGGAACAACATCTCATCTTCCGATTAGGCACTTTACAGCCTTCTGGACTGAATACTGAATTCAACAACTTTAGGTCTTGAGCTCCCTCCTCCATCCCCACCCCCTTTCTGTTTCCCCCTTCCTTTTGTTTTTTCCAATAAATTATATAGATTTTTCTTTTCCCACCTATTTCCATTATTTTTAAATATTTTAAAATCTTTTATGCTCCCCCCACCCCCACTAGAGCTATACCTTGAGTGCCCTACCATCCATTCTTAATTAGCACATTCGTTTAGATAATATTACCAACTTTAACACCTATGTGTTCTTTTGTTCTGTTGTCTGTGACATCTTTTGATGATCTGCTTCTATCACTGCTTGTTTGTCCCTATAACCACACCAACCCCCTCCACTTCTCTCCCCCCACCCAAATCCCCCCCCCCCCCCCCCCCCCCCCCCACCACACACACACACACACACACCTTAAACCAGCTTATATTTCACCCCTTTCTTGGATTCACTCAGTTCTGTCGAAGGGTCATGAGGACTCGAAACGTCAACTCTTTTCTTCTCCACCAATGCTGCCGGACCTGCTGAGTTTTTCCAGGTAATTCCGTTTTTGTTTTGGATTTCCAGCATCCTCAATTTTTTTGTTTTTATTTTTGTTTTTATTTTGGTTCTGTTGTCTATTATTGGGACACCCATTGCTTAGGATGCAGCCAGTGGTGGGGCTGAAACCATGCAAGATGTCCATATGCTCAAACCCAATCCTCCTTGTCACATCCCACCTCACCTCCCCCTCAACCTACAGTTGCTTCTGATTTACAAGCTGAAGATAGTGCAAGCATGCACTGCTAACTTTCCTCACTCCTTCCCTCACCACACACTCACACATCACAATGTTACTCTGGTGTCTTTCATTTGCCCAAGAAGTGCAACCTGGTCAGGCAGTGTGTGGTAACTGGGTGTATAGTCACTCACTCCCTCCTGTCAATCACGGGTCATGTGATGTATTGTGGGGACTCTGAACAGTGAGCTCATAGCGTGGGCTATCCCCGGGGGAGGGGCTTTTCCGATGAGAGATCTGGTTGAGCGTGCAAGTGCTGAAAATGTCTCTGTAATAATGTTCAACAGTTTCTCGATGAAACCAGTCTGCTCCATGGAGTCATCACTCAGTGCAAGGAAAGCAAGAAGAGGGTGATGATGAAGGCACAGCATCATCACTTGACTTCACACTCACAGCCACTGACACTGTGCATATCTCAAAGAATAGATTAGAGGCAGGGTATACACAGGGTGAAACCCTGGGCACATGTCAACTGCAGTCAGGGCGGGAGGCAAGGATAATGCAAGTGCCAGCTTGTCGGAGGGCAAGGTTGCTGATGAGTTTTGCTACAGAGGACACAGATGAGGAGAACAATGGGGAGCCCTGCAGATGAACGTTGATGGGGGTGCACAGCGAAATGCTTGGTTCAAAAGCAAAAGACAGTGAATGCTGGATATCTGAAATAAAACAGAAAATGTTGGAAATACGCAGCAGCTCAAGCAGCATCTGTGAAGTGAGAAACAGAGATATTTTTCCAGCCCCTTCAAGTCAGGGGTGGAGGGGAGGTGGGGGGAGGATATTAGAAAAAAATGCGACAGACCAATTTTCCAGTATGTTCCCACCTCCAGATAAGAGCAGGTGGATGGTGAAACCTGAAATCCCCTTGGGCTGAGGCTGGAAGGCATTTAAAGTCCTTGAGGAGGGAATTAAGAGGGATTTTCCCCTTCGAATCATTCGTTTGCAACGCTGGAGCAGTCCCACGCTTGACAGTGAGGATAAAGCGAGAGTAGATTGGGAAGGAGTTCCTCAGTCAAACTGAAGCTGGGAAAGCTTCGATCTGTTGCACTGAGGAACTCCAGACATGACCAGCTGAAAGGCTGCCTTCAGCACTCCTGTCAGAGAATGTTATCAATGTTTAATGGGTGAGTCCCAACCGCCTGGAAGACACTTTACCTGACCAGCACTTCACCCACCTTCAGATGCACTTCTCTGCTGCCAGCCTTGCAGGCAGCAGGAGGACATCCTATACAGTTATACCATCTCCCCTGCTGAGGACACAGGAGTGTAGCCTTTCTGCTGCAACATGCTCCAACTATTGCTACAGCAACACCGACAGCAGCATCAGCTGTCTTTTCCATAGCCACATGCCTCTCCATAGGACAGAGGGGATGGCCACCGAGAAGCAGCTGGAAGGAGATCAGCAATGGTCCATTGCTGATCTCTAATCCTGATATGTGCATCAATGCTTCATGAGGCTCAGCCCATCACAGCAGCTCATTGCTGACAGCTTCCTCCTCATGATGCAAGATCACCTTCGCAGTGGAACAGCTGGGAAAGCATTGCCAACGGCAGACACGGTACCCATTATTGGAGGCCCACCCAGCCCCATATCCCAAAACCCCACATCTCTGAATCTTACCAAGTTGTGCCCTCTCTTCTCCTGCAAGGAGGGAAAGCAGGGAGTTGGTGGGACTGTTTGGAATGGATTGTGTTCAGAGGAGTGAAGGAAGACATTTGTAATGGTGACCATGAGGCATGGGTGAAAGAGTGCATTGGGCTGAGGGTCATTGCATGTGTTGGCTGTTCAGAAAGGCATATGAGTTGTCTCCAGAGAGAGGAATGAGCAGAGCTGCAAGGTGTTTACCCAAGAAGTGCTGGCATGTCCTGCCCTCCTAACATTGTAGATCCTCCTGGTCCACTGTCTCCAGCTTAACGAAGCCACACTACTGCTTTTCATTTCTTCAGCCACTGCCAACCATGCCTGCTTGGTTGAAGAAGGTGCCCTCCACCTCCTGCCTTTCAAAGAGCTCACCTCAGCTCCATCAGTTGGACCTCCTGGGGGCAGCCTTCTCAGGTCTTCTCCCCTTTCCTGTCAGTGCTGCAGCTTAGAAAACCCATGCCCTGGTGAAGTTTTCTGAAACATGCTGTGGTCCCCTTAAGCAGAAATCCTTCTCCTGACAAAAGGTCCACATCATCCAGCCTGCCCGCCCTAGTTAGTCAGGAATACCCTAGGCAGGCTCTCGATTGGATTGCTCTAGCAAAGAGCAACCGGAAGGTCTGCTAATCCAGTGATCAGACTCATGACCAGAAAATGGTCCTGATGTCCAAAAGAAAACTAAATTGGAAAATTCAGCTCAACAATTCAGGTTGATGACTTTATATCAAAACTGGAAAAGATTAGAAGCAAAGCATGGCGAATTGGAAAACCTGCCGGAAAGACTGCATTCAATGTCAAGGGGCGTACAGCAGTGCAACTCCAACTTGACACAAGGTTTTGCACAGAGCTTGGAGCCCATCCCTTCTCGCATGGAACTGGTGGCCAACTCCATCAACAAATTGTGGAGCCAACAATGATGCACCATCTGATGGCTGATGGTTCCATTGTAGCAAAAGCAGCTCTCCTCCAATGTCAGAGTGGTGCAGTGGAAGCTCAGACTGCTGCTATCATGGCTGCATCTGGCTGCATCTACCAGTACTCAAAAGGGCTTGCAGGGTACCAGAGCAGTCCAGCAATCTATCTTCAACAAATTATTCAGATTACTGAGAAAGCGCCTAGGGATTGGCTTTGGCTCCTAGGAGCACAAATCTGCTGTTTTGCTCTAAAGGAGACAACATTTGTCTTCGCACCTGCCATTCCATCAGTGCCCTTACATTTGCTTGTCAACCAGCCAATCCAGGGTGCTGCCACCCATTCTGAGATGGGTGCAGTCTGAAGCTGGGCTTACTAGTGCCAGAGCTGCTCGAGGTCGTCCTTCAAAGCCATCTGCAGTCTCCCCAGCTGAGTCAGCAACATTCCACCTGTCATGCTGTAGCCATTGAGGTAGCACTGTGTCAAAACACTAGGTGAGGCAAATGCACAGGAAAGACAGGCACAAAGTGAATGCACAAGGGTGATTAGTTTGCTTCTGTACACAAATAGCATAAGTTAATTTGTAAATTTTGTTTGGAATGTCTACAAGGTGTCTTTTATTTTTCCTTTGCAGCTAAGAAACAATATGATGGTCAGTGACAAAGGGAAGTGAAGGAATGTGGGTGAAGGGGGATTGGGGTTGAGGTCACTTGTATCACATTTGAATTAGTTCTTCACATACAGCCCAAGCTGAAAGGAGCTCTCTAGATTGCAACTTCCCTTCCCCTTCTTCCTCTTCTGTCTCCTCCTCTTCCTCTGTCTCCTCTGTCTCCTCCTCTGCCTCATGCTGTAGTCCTTCACCTTCCCACCTGATAGGTGTTGCCAAGGACTGTTCCCTCATGCTGACAAGATTGTACAGCATGCAGCAGAGCACAAGCAGAACAAGTTTTGAGATCCTCTCAGCTGCAGGATTCCTCCAGAATGATCCAGATAGTGTAAGAGTTGCTTCAGTCTATCAATGGTCTGTTCTATCACATCTATTGTGGCAGCATAGCTCTCACTGTGTGCATTCTGTGCACATATGAATGGGTTGCAAGCCAGTGTCATAAGCCATGTGATCAACAGAAAGCCTTTGTCACCTAGTCGCCACCCTGATTTGCCAAGGTGCTTCAAATGCAGTTGGCTTAGCGGACTGCTGCAGAATGAAGGCACCATGAACTCTGCCAGGGTACCAGGTATTGACCTGCATGATTCACTTTCTATCATCGCACCCAGCTGGATGTAGAGGGAGTGGGACCCCTCTCAGTTCCAGTATAGGGCAGAGTTGACATGCAGCATCTGAAAAGCGATGTGCATGCAGTCAATGGCATCCTGCATCACAGGAAACCTGCAGTCTTGGCGAAGTCAAATGCTCAATCCACCTGCCTGCCTCATCCTGGCAGGAGAGGATAAGATTTAGTTGACTATCTTTGAATATAGAGCCTCAGAAGCCTCTCTTATACAACAGTGGATGGTAAAACTGTGTGATATCTTGAAGGAGCCAGATGCATAAAGGTTCACACACAGTCATCTTCATAGCCACTGGAAAAATGGTCCTCACCCTGCCCTGAGGTTATAGTTGAATGCATCCTCAGTTGTGCAAGGTGAAGAGAGGACATTATCTGGAATGTAGAATTCCAAAATAGCAGCACTGGCATCACATATGTCATGATTTGCCTGTTCTGCATACTCCTGGCAGACATTCACTAAACACGCACTAATGCTTTGCCCAATATGTATTCTGCAACGATTTGCCCCACAAGTGTACATGCACCCTGTGTTGCCATTTTGGAGCTCCAAGGGCACTTGTAATGCAGAATAAATAGAGGTGTACCGAGGCTTATTTCTTTCCCGTTTTCTTTAAGTTAGCTAAACCATTCCCCAAGATCAGGGTTTCTTTAATTTGAACTATCCTATACTGACATTTTTCATTTTTTAAATCTCTTTTTTAATGGGTTGCGGGTGTTGCTGGCAAGGCCAAGATTTGTTGCCTATCCCTAATTGCCCTTGAACTGAATGGTTTGCTAGGTCATTTTAGAGGGCAGTTAAGACTCAACACATTGCAGTGGGTCTGGAGTCACATGTAGGTCACACCAGGTAATGGTGGCAGATTTCCTTCACTGAAGGACATTAGTGAACCAGATGGGTCTTTACTACAACTGACAATAGTCTCATGATCGCTATCATTGAGATTAGCTTTTAATTGCAGATTTTATTAATTGCCATGGTGGGATCTGAACCCATGTCCCCAGAGCATTAGTCTGGGCCTCTGGATTACTAGTCCAGTGACCTTACCACTACGCCACCAACCCCCCAATTAGAAATTATGCAAATTAGAAAGATTCTGGGTGAAATAATTTGTACCTGTGTTGTGTAGGTGCTTTGCAAGTGTGTATGAATAAATTATAGACTCATAGGTAGACTCACAGATGTTTACAGCACAGAAAGAGGCCATTCAGCCCATCATCTCCCAGGCAGTCAACTAAGATCTGACTACACTAATCCCATTTTCCAGCACTTGGCCCAAACCCTGGAGGCTATAGCAATGCAAGTGAATATCTAAATACTTCTTAAAGGTTACAAGAGTTCCTGACTCAACCGCCCTTTCAGACAGTGAGTTCAAGACTCCCACAACCCTCTGGGTGAAAAACTTTCTCCTCAATTCCCCTCTTAGCCTCCTACCTCTGATCTTAAATCTATGCCCCCTGGTTATTGACTCCTCCACTAATGGAAAAAGTGCCTTTCTATCCACCCTACCTATGCCCCTCATAATCTTATACATCTCTATAAGATCCCCTTTCAGCCTTTACTGCTCCCAGGAAAACAACCCCAGCCTATCCAATCTTTCCTCATAGCTCAGACCCTCCAGCCCAGGCAGCATCCTGGTAAATCTCCTCTGCACCCTCTCCAGTGCAATCACATCCTTCCTATAATGTGGTGACCAGAACTGCACACAGTACTCCATTTGTGGTGTAACCAGTGTTTTATACAGTTCCAGCATAATCTCCCTGCTCTTGTATTCTATGCCTTGGCTAATAAAGGTAAGTATCCCATATGCCATCTTAACCACCTTATCTACCTGCCCTGCTACCTTCAGGGATCTATGGAAATGCACACCAAGGCCCCTCTGATCTTCAGTACTTTCCAAGGCCCTACCATTCACAGGGTAACCTATGTTAGCCCTCCCCAAGTGTATTACCTCACACTTTTCCGGGTTGAATTCGATTTGCCGCTGCTCTGTCCACCTGACCAGTCATTTTATATCCTCCTGCAGTTGCGGCTATCCTCCTCACTATTTACACCCTACCAATTTTCCTGTCATCCGCGAATTTCTTGATCATACCCCCTACATTTAAGTCGAAATCATTTATGTACACCACAAACAGCAAGGGTCCCAGCACCAAGCCCTACGGAACCCCACTGGAAACAGACTTCCAGTCACAGAAACATCCCTCTACCATCACCCTCTGCTTCATGCCTCTCACCAATTTTGGATTCAACATGCCACTTTGCCATAGATTCCAGGGTTCTTACTTTCTTGACCAGTCTGCCATGAGGGACCTTATCAAAAACCTTGCTAAAGTCCATGTAGACAGCATCAAATACATTACCCGCATCAATATTCCTGGTTACCAGCTCAAAAAATTTGATCAAACTTGTCAAACTCAACCTTCCCTTAACAAATCCATGCTGACTATCCCTAACTAATTCATGTCTCTCCAAGTGCGGATATATCCTGTCCCTCCTAATACTTTCTAGTAACTTCCCCACCACCAAGGTTAGAATAACTGGCCTGTAATTTCCTGGTCTATCCCTTCCTCCATTTTTTAATAATGGAACAATGTTTGCAGTCCTCTGGAACCTCACCTGTGGCTAGAGAGGATTTGAAAATTATTGCCAGCGCACCTGACATCACTACTCTTGCCCCCCTCAGCAGCCTGGGATACATCTGATTCGGGCCTGCGGGTTTATCCAATACTAAGGCCTCTAAACCTGCTAGTACCTCCTTTCCCTCGATGTTAATTTCCTCTAATATTTCACAGTCCTCCACCCTGATGTCTAAACCTGCATCGTCCTTTTCCATTGTGAAGACGAACACAAAGTACTCATTGAGGACTGTACCAACGTCTTCCAGGTCCACACATAGATTACCTCTATGGTCCCTAATTGGCCCCACTAAACCATAAGACCATAAGACATAGGAGCAGAAATTAGGCCATTTGGCCCATCGAGTCTGCTCAGCCATTCAATCATGGCTGATAAGATTCTCAACCCCATTCTCCCGCCTTCTCCCCTAACCTTTGATCCCCTTACCAATCAAGAACTTATCTATCTCGACCTTAAATACACTCAATGACCTGGCCTCCATGGCCTTCTGTGGCAATGAATTCCATAGACTCACCACTCTCTGGCTAAAGAAGTTTCTCCTCACCTCTGTTCTAAAAGGTCTTCCCCTTACTCTGAGGCTGTGCCCTCGGGTCCTAGTCTCTCCTACTAATGGAAACATCTTCCCCACATCCACTCTATCCAGGCCTTTCACTATTCTGTTAGTTTCAATCAGATCCTCCTTCATCCTTATAAACTCCATCGAGTATAGACCCAGAGTCCTCAAACTATTTCTCTAGTTATTCTCTTGCTCTTTATATATTTAAAAAACCCCTTTGGGTTTTCCTTTATTCTACCAAGCCAATCCTTTCTCATGCACTCTCTTAGCTTTCCTAATTTTTTTTTAAGTTCCCCTTATACTTTTTGTACTCCTCTTGGGACTCTGCTGTATTGAGCCCTTGGTATCTGCTAGAAGCTTTTCTTTTTTCTTAATCCTAACTTTTATGTCCCCTGACATCCAGGGCTCTCCACATTTGGCTCCACCCCCGCCCCTTTGTCTTTACAGGAATGTATTTGTCCTGTACTGCAATTTCCTCCTTGAATGCCTCCCACTGCCCTGACACAATCTTATCTGCAAGTAGCTACTCCCAGTCCACTTGGGCCCAATCATACCTCATCTTAGTAAAGTTAGCCTTTCCCCAGTTTAGAACTTTATTTCCGGCCCAACATTATCCTTTTCCATAACTATCCTAAATCCAACTGAGTTATGGTCACTATCTCCAAAATGCTCCCCTACTGATATGTCTTCCACCTGCCTGGGCTCATTTCCGAATATTAGGTCCCAAAATGCCCCCTCCCTTGTTGGGCTTTTTATGCACTGGCTAAAAAAGCTCTCCTGTTATCCTGGATGCAACTTAAGACTTTTGTTCTCTCCCTACCTTGCACACTAAAACTATCCCAGTTAATATTTGGGTAGTTAAAAATCCCCTACTATTACTGCCCTATTACTCTTATACTTCTCTAAAATTTGATTGCATATTTGATCCTCTATCTCTCCCTGACTGTCTGGAGGCGTATAGTACACGCCCAACAGTGTGTTTGCCCCTTTTGTGTTTTTTACTTCTTACCCATGTGGCCTCATTTGATGATCCTTCCGAGAAATCATCCCTCCTCACGGCTATAATTGATTCCTTGATCAATATTGCAACTCCCCCTCCTCTTCTATCCCCCTCTCTGGTGTATTATTCTGGTGTGTTTAATGGCTTTTTTACAATTGCACTTTTGTTAGAGTTATTTTCATACTTGATAATGATGGTCTTTGTTTCAATAGAATATGTAGGCTCTGACTGAGAATAATGTTGAACCGATGGAATGGTGCATGTTAGATCTGGGTAATCATTGTACAGTTCTATTTCATGTTACTGCTGTTCTTTTCTCACTTCAGATGCAGCTAATATTCTAGGAATTGTACTAGTTGACACAGAGTTTTAAAAATGCACTTATGTCGATAAGGTACTTTGAGATTGTGAATTTTTATAATTTGATTCAATGGAATTATTTTTTTCTAATTTCTTTGCCTTGCTTAGTTCTTTGCCTTCTTGCACAGTGGGTATTTTCAGCATTACTTTTACTTTCTCAATTACCCTAATCGACATTGGAGGACATTTGAAATCATTGCTCCTCAGGCCTTGCTGATTTGAAAGAAAGTATGATGGATCAGTGAAAGGAAGTATGATGCATTAGGAAAAGATGTAGCTTTTGTGGACTTTGTATATCTCAGCAGGGTCTCTCTCATAGTTGAATGATGCGGAATAACCTTTGGTTCTGTTTCTCTTGGGTTGATTGCTGTACTATTTTTGTCTGGTGTGCTGTCAGACATGTGAGTACTCAATAATGTCTCTGCTTTCAGCTGGACGCATCTCCATTTTGAGCTGTAATTTTCTGCTGTTTCTTGTATTCAGAAGAAGAGACAATTAATAATCCAGAATTTGATTGTTATAGACTGTGATGAATTTGATCCCAATAGTTTTAAGCCAAGAAGTTAATCTGAATAATGAAATCTGTCATTTCTTCTGCTGTCATAATTAAGCAAATAAATCAAAATTTGTAACTTCAGGGTAACACAAGCAGCAATGTGGTATGGTAGCCTACTAGTTACTTGGGCAATTAAATTCATTGGGTAGAATTTTATGCTCCAAGCGTAGGTACGCACCTGACACACCCGAGCATAAAATGACGAGCGATGATGTTGGACGTGCATCCTGACATCGTCGCGCACTCGCACGATATTTCGTTCGGCAGGCGTGCGACGGAGTCTGCTGCACGCTCTATTAAGGCCAATAACAAGCTAATAAAAATCAAATTTACGCTGCCCATCCAACTTCCCAACCGTCCCCTCCTGCTCCTGCCGAGCCCACCCAATGAGGGAAAAATTCTGGCCATTAAATTTGATGATTTGTGGGCTAGCATCAGATAAAATAATCAGAGCTCCCACCTTGTCATAAAACCATAACTAGGTCACTAATGTCCTTCAGGGAAAACAGCCTGCCACATACCTAGTTGGTCTTATATGTGGCTTCAGTGCCACAATATAGGGTTGACTCTTAGCGCCCTCAGAAAAACTATGAATAGACAATAACTGCAGGCCTTGCCAATGACAACCACATGCTTTGAATGACTTTTCTTTATAAAATGCCACAGAGATGTGGGCTCCAGCATACTTTTTTTAAAAAACAATTGCTTCAACATCAAAATTTGGAATGGGATCCAAAACCAGCCCAAAGTGGGTGTCGCCTTGGGAACGAGCATCCAAAAACTTTGGCCCGAGCCTCACTGGAAATTGGACCTCATCTTCTAAAAGCTGCTGGGTTACTGACACCAAGGGAAGAATTTTTACGATCCCGCCAAAGCCAATGGACTTTTGAACGGCTCAACGCATTTTATGGCCCATCGTTGCTGCGACAGGGCCATAACATTTTGTCCCAGGTCAGCCAGTTCTGGTGGCAAGTCATGCTGGGGAATGTAGGGATAGAGGAGGTAAGTGGAGGAATATGGGCCCAGATTGGTGGCGGCATGGAGCATTTTCATGGTTCACAAGGAAAACTTCACAGAAGCTAAAGTTTAAAAAGCTGCTAACCTTTCAGTAGGAGAGTCAATTTAAGAACTATTGGTTAGGCTGCTGTGCATGGAAAAACTGAGTGGTCTCAACTCTCGAGCAGAGTTCTAAAAACCACAAGTTGCAGATTTGAGGCACCGAACGTCTGCTTCAGGCAGGTGCCCTGAACAAGCTGGAAGCTGGAATACTTTTGGGGAGATGACAAAGCAAAAATCAGACCCCTCAACACTTTTTTCACCAAAAAAAACAGGCAAAATGAGGTCTAATTTATCTGCTTTGTTTAATTTTATGTTGGAATTTTCTGCTATTTCTTTGGCCAATTGCAAATTTCTTTGCAGGGTTTTTTTTTCCAGGACTGAGGAGAATATTTTTCTGTTTCTTTCTGTCTCAAGTAAATTTTTTTAGGTGCTGACTGTAGAAAAAGATCATCTTCATCAATGTTTGAAGCAAATTTTGTGATTTTAAAGAGGTCTGTGGTTGGCTGGTTGTGGTAATATTTCTAATTGTCAATGTCTTCAGGTTCAATTTCTGATATATAAGCTGGTTCTCATAGATGAGTTGAAGATAAGCCACATCCATGTTTAAGATGTAAGGTTTGTAACAATGTAATTCAAGACATATGTTTCTTTGTGAGGAGGTTTTAATTTGCCTGGAGGCTGTAATGTGAGTGAGGGGAGTGTGTTTCAGCATTTACCAATATAAACAACACGCTATTTTCCCCAACTGTCTGCTCACACTGGAACCACAGGATGAATGCAAGGGGACCACCAAGAGGAGCACAAAGAGGGCACAGTGTAGGACCCGATCTCAGCTCCAAGAGTTATCCAGCATGCTTGCATACTGGACACTATATGTATTTGCAATATGGATTTTACGATCCCCAAACGGAACCAAAAAAAGGCAGGACAACAAAAATATGGCCGCCAGGTACCATGATAAGAAGTTGCACCTCCATTTGTACCAGCAGCCAAGTTGCGGGACACAGGCAGGTCCAGGGGGTGAAATTGTGGGCCCTGGTGCTTCTCTTTCTGGGCCCCTTATTCCCCACACACATCCTTCCCCCGCCCACTTAACCCTCCCTCTCAATATTTTTCCCCCTTTCAATATTCACCAACACCGATCAATTCACCAATCACAGAAAGGTATTAGGAAAATGATAACGTCCGTTGTTGGCATCCGGTTACAAATATAATCTGATATATAATAATAACAGCAGCAATGATATAGTTCAATGTTTGTTTGTGTGCATTCTATAGGTGATCCCACCACAAATATTACACAAACCAGAGAGTACAAATTTTACTTTATGAGCAACATGCAATATTGTTAATTTGACAGGAAAATATCCTATAAGTTATTTATAACACTGTGTAGATGATAACACTTGTGGTCATCTGAGGTGTAATACACCTTTAAGAGACTGTGAGCAGATTGACCACGTGACTGTAAGATCCAATAGCTGTGTAGCACGGGCTACCATGTAAATATTACTCTAGAGTAGGGTCTAGCTGGAGAAGCAGACATCATGTTAATGCTCTGTTGTTTGTGTAAATAAAGAGTATGTGCTTCATTTCATATTGGTCTCTGTGTCTGCCATATATTATAATCAACTCGCCTGCTGACTGATAAGCATGCAACTGGTTCATGATCAAAGTGACCCGTAGTTAAAACATAACAACACTGATGTCATTTACTACCTCAGCTCTCATTAACATGTTCTGCAAATTGCACAATATGAACACAGTGATAGTGAATTCATATTTGGGTGAAAGATTCAATACTTGCAACCCAGATAAACTGCACAAGATCCTTTCCATCCTAAAGAAGAATTAGAAGGCTTTGTCCTCCCTAGGTGCATGATATTATTCAATATAATTATTTCATAGAAGGGGTGTAATTGAATTCTATTTTATGAGTGATCTCACAGGGTAGAAAGATCATAGAAACATAGAAAATAGGAGCAGGAGTAGGCCTTTCGGCTCTTCAAGCCTGCTCCACCATTCATTATGATCATGGCTGATCACCCAACTCAATAGCCTGCTCCCGCTTTCTCCCCTTATCCTTTGATCCCTTTTGCCCCAAGAGCTATATCTAACGCCTTGAAAACGTACAATGTTTTGGCCTCATCTACTTTCTGTGGTAGCGAATTCCACAGGCTCACCACTCTCTGGGTAAAGAAATATCTCCTCATCTCACTCCTAAATGGTCTACCCCATATCCTCAGACTGTGATCCCTGGTTTTGGATTCCCCCACCAATGGGAACATCCTTCCTGCATCTACCCTGTCTAGTCCTTTTAGAATTTTATAGGTTTCTATGAGATTGCCCCTCATTCTTCTAAACTCCAGCGAATATAATCCTAACCAACTCAATCTCTCCTCATATGTCAGTCCCACCAGGAATCAATCTGGTAAACCTTCGCTGCACTCCCTCAATAGCAAGATCCTTCCTCAGATAAGGAGACCAAAACTGCACACACAATATTCCAGGTGCGGTCTCACCAAGGCCCTGTATAAGTACAGCAAGACATCCCTGTTCCTGTACTTGAATCCTCTGGCTATGAAAGCCAACATACTATTTGCCTTCTTTCCACCTGCTGCACCTGCTTGGTTACCTTCAGTGACTGGTGTATGAGGACACACAGATCTTGTTGCATGTTCCCCTCTCTCAATTTATTGACATTCAGATAATAACCTGCCTTCCTGTCTTTGCTACCAAAGTGGATAACCTCACATTTATCAACATAATACCGCATCTGCCATGCATTTGCCCACTCACTCAGCTTGTCCAAATCACACTGAAGCATCTCTGCATCCTCCTCACAGCTCATGCTCCCACCCAGCTTTGTGTCATCTGCAAATGTGGACATATTACATTTAGTTCCCTCATCTAAATCATTGATATGTATTGTGAACAGCTGGGGTCCCAGCACCAATCCCTGCAGTGCCTCCATTTGGGAAAAGACCTGTTTATTCC
Source organism: Carcharodon carcharias (assembly GCF_017639515.1). Lineage (NCBI taxonomy): Eukaryota > Metazoa > Chordata > Chondrichthyes > Lamniformes > Lamnidae > Carcharodon > Carcharodon carcharias. The sequence goes on along the minus strand of NC_054472.1, from coordinate 60,564,919 downwards.
TACTCTTGTTTCCTGTCACCAACCAGTTTTCTATCCATTTCAATACACTATCCCCAATCCCATGAGCTTTAATTTTACAAGCTAATCTCTTATGTGGGACTTTGTCGAAAGCCTTCTGAAAATCCAAATAAACCACATCCACTGGCTCCCCCTCATCAACTCTACTAGTTACATCCTCAGAAAATTCCAGTAGATTTGTCAAGCATGATTTCCCTTTCATAAATCTATGCTGACTCTGTCTGATTCTGCAACTGTTTTACAAGTGCTCAGCTATTAAATCTTTTATAATGGACGCTAGAAATTTCCCCACTACCGATGTCTGACTGACTGGTCTATAATTTCCTGTTTTCTCTCTACCTCCCTTTTTAAATAGTGGGGTTACATTAGCTACCCTCCAATCTGTAAGAATTGTTCCGGAGTCTATTTTATCTCAGAAGATGACCACCTATGCATCTGCTATTTCTAGGGCCACATCCTCAAGTACTCTGGGATGTAGATTATCAGACCCTGGGGATTTATCGGCCTTTTATCCCATCAATTTCCTTAACACCATTTCCCTACTAATACTGATTTCTTTCAGTTCCTCTCTCTCACTAAACCGTATGTTCCCAACATTTCTGGTATGTTATTTGTGTCCTCCTTTGTGAAGACAGAATCAAAGTATGTATTTAGTTGGTCAGCCATTTCTTTGTTCTCCATTATAAATTCCCCTGTTTCTGACTATAAGGGACCAACATTTGTCTTCACTAATCTTTTTCTCTTCACATAACTATGGAAACTTCTACAGTCAGTTTTTATGTTCCCCACAAGCTTACTGTCATACTCTATTTTCCACTTCTTAATTGATCCCTTGGTTCTCCTTTGCTGAATTCTAAATTACTCCCAATCCTCAGTTCTGTTGTTTTTTTTTTCTGGCCAATTTGTATGCCTCTTCCTTGGATCTATTACAATCTCTAATTTCCCTTGTAAACCATGGTTTGGCCACCTTTCCTGTTTTACTTTTGCATCAGACAGGATTAAACAATTGTTGCAGTTCACCCATGCACTCTTTGAATGTTTGCCATTGCCTATCCACCATCATCCCTTTAAGTAACGTTTCCCAATCCATCATAGCCAACTCGCGCCCCATACTATCGTAGTTTCCTTTATTAAGATTCAGGACCCTAGTCTTAGAATCAACCACATCATTCTCCATCTTGATGAAAAATTCAATCATATTATGATTGCTCAACCCCAAGGGGCCTCACACAACTAGATTGCCAATTATTCCTTTCTCATTACATAATACCCAATCTAGGATGGCCTGTTCTCAAGTTGGTTCCTCAACGTATTGGTCCAGAATATCATCCTGTGTACACTCCAGGAATTCCTCCTCCACAGTATTATTACTAATTTGATTTGCCCAATCTATATGCAGATTAAAGTCACCCATAATTACAGATGTTCCTTTATTGCATGCATCTCTAATTTCCTGTTTAATGCCATAACATCACCACTACAGTTTGGGGCCTATATACAACTGCCACTAACATTTTTTGGCCCTTAGCAACAAAGTGGAGTGATTGAACAATATAGATCTTAACTGTCAGTGAGAAGCATTGGAGTCTTCAAGTGTCTCTGTGCGACATAACGTTTAAGAGGCCAGAGGACAAATACTGGATGGTTCACAATTATATCTGTGTTTTCCTGACAGTAAGTCTTGAAGACTCTCACTGCAATATAATGCTAATATCTATTATGCAATACAACTTTGTCATTATATTGCATTCCTCAAAAAACTCATAAAAGCACCAAAATAGAGTGGGATAATAGGTAAGTAGACAAAAGGACAAGATTGAAGTCAATGGAAAAGACTCTTGAGAATCATCTGCAGTGTAGAACTGGTTACTGATTCACTATGAGCCCATTATGCACTCCTGCCCTGGCAATTTCACTCCACAAAGCCTACTCACAGTAAATTCCCAATAGCAACAAAATAATCAGAACTCCAGCCATGATTCTACCCTCTGTTCACAAGATAATTATGAATGATAAAGGCCATCTAGCCTAGTTCATCTCAGCCATCCAGAATGACATGCAAACATACATATTAGGAACAGGAGTAAGCCATTCAGCCTCTTGAGTCTGCTCCACCATTTGATAACATTGCCTACACTATACCAGTGACTACAACTCAAAAGTGTTTAACTGGCTGTAAAGCAATTTGAGACATCGTGAAATGTGTTGTATAAATATAGGTTTTGTCTTTCTTTCATTACATCTGCAAGCAGAAGGTAGAGTGACAGTAACAATGGTGAAATTGGAGGCCCAATGCTGATTCTTTAAGGATAATAAATCACACAGCAATCAACTGATGATAGGAAAGTGGCTACAAATAAATTGCTATATTTGCAAAACAGTTCAACTTTGTAGCTGATACAGCCTTATCATGCTGACTTCTCTGGCGCCAACCCAAAATATACCATAAATGGCATCTGCCCCTTTTAAGCTAATGACACTATCCCCAGGACTTGCCCATCAGACATCTACCAGCAGCTTAGGAAAAATGTAGATTAAATTGTTGATCTTAACTTTTCAAGGAAAAATGTTACATGGTATATAAGTATGGCCTTAACTTGAGAACTAGGTTGCTTCACCTTCCTCCAGAAACTGTCATACAAATTGTACTGTACAGCATGAATTTTCAGCCTTAAATGGAAAAAAAAATGTAAATTAATAAATAATAAACGCCAGCAGCAAAAAAGTGACATCCCCATCACATGCTACCCCTCACCCCACCCCAACCCTAACCTTACCCCTCTCCACCCCTGCCACCCCACATCCACAACTCTCCAACCTTCCCCCACCATAAACCCCCAATCTCGCCCACCTACCAACTCAAACCCCCACCCCAATCACCCCCCACCTCTCACCAGCCCCTCCAATACACCCCAAACTACACCTACCACACCCATCCAACTCCCACCACTCCTCTAACAGCCCCAACCACCCCCCTACCACTCCAACGCCCCATGCTCTACCCCCAACCACCCCTCCAGCACCCCACAACTTCCCCCCACACCTCTAACACCCCCACCCTCCACTCCCTCCTCCAACACCCCTCACACCCCCAACCCCAAACTCCCCCCAGCCCATACCACTCCAAAAGGAGAGGGCATGGGATAGGAAGCCCAACCACCCCTATCAAAAGGCCCAAGGCCAGAGCTTACTGGATTTTCACTGAGATTGGTGGGCTTTGGAATCCCTCTGCTACCCCACCCAGTGAGGAACAGCCACGAAGACCATTCTTGAAAATTATGTTAGAGGATTTTTATGGACTTAAGGGTAGCATAGGAAGCAAGTTAACATTGAGGGAAATCAGTAAAGGATGGAGTAGAGTCAACGAAATGATTCCATAGAGGGATGAAGTTTTATGCGGGCATCGATTTTGATGACCCTCGGTATCTTTAAGTGCCACCAACTGAGGCTTAGGCCTATTGATGGCACTCATAAGGGATCATCAGAGCTCCCAAGGCAGGCTATTCAGCAGACCTTCTATGGGGCTATTACGCCTTCGTTCCAACCTTGGTTCTGCCAGTTGAGACAGCAGATCCCCTCCCCAGCACAAAATGCGGCCTTCCACACTTCCACTGTGGACAATATCTTTCATCACTTTTCTAATGACTGACAGTAGGCTGACGGAGTGGTAATGGTCAGATTGGATTTGTCGTCATTTTTAAGAACATGAGATAACTTGAAGAATTTTCCACGTTGTCAGGTATGTGCCAATATTGTAGCTGCACAGGAATAGATTGGCTAGGGATACAGCTAGTTCTGATGCACAGAGCATCAGCACTACAGCCAGAATATTATCAGGTCCATAGCTTTTGATCTGTTCAGTCATATCTTGATATCATGTGGAGTGAATCAAATTGGCTGAAGACTAGCTTCTCTGATGGTGGGGATATTAGGAGCAGGCCAATCTGTTATCATCACTGTGGGCCTTAGCTTAAGTTGTCCTTGGTTAGGATCAATAGAGACTGCTGGAGGCCAAGCTGATGGTAAACCTTAACTTTGATCAAACATTCTTATAACAATATACAGGACAAGGCTTAGCATGAGGCTTCAAACAGAACCATCCCTCAGTAGGCTCTGTTGGCATGTAGTCTCACATCACTGGTGATGTAGGCTGTCTATTTACACATTTAACATTATCCCTTTACACTCCAGCCAAGAGGAACCATCCACTCAACACTTTTAGCTGAAGATGGTTACAACATTTCAGTATGAAGTCAGGACAGTCTCCACAAGGACTGTGCAATGGTCCCTCCTACCAATACTGCCATGGATAAATGCATCTCCAACAGGTATATCGGCAAGGACAATTGAGTAGGATTGTTCCCTTGTGTTGGTGTGGTGTATTATAATTCAAGCCCCTTTTTGGGATGATCCCAGGTCAGGAGTACCTCTTAGATGAAACCTCAAATCTTCACATAGAGAAAGTCTGATCCCAATGATGCTGAAATGGGTCTGAAGGACTGATCTATCATTCCCCAAAGAAAAGGTGTCAGCCAAGATTATTATCTTCTTTCAGACAGTGCCTTTTTCATAAATTGAACCCAGATTATAATTTCCCTGATATTATTAGGACCCAGGTAAAAATTATTCAGTATTGTACTCTCTCACCATAGGGAATATGGATTCAGGTTCTCGAGCTAATGATACAGAAAACTATGAGACATTATAAACTCTAAAAGATATAAAAGTTTATTAAAGAACTGAACAAGCAATCCAAAGTTATGGTGAAAACAGTCAATTGCACATTAAATAGGTCCTTGGAAAAAGAGAGATAGTGCAATCTTATTTCTAGTAGAGAATCCAGTTTTGAATTGCAATAGTTACAGTAAAATATTTTAAGCAGAATATCCATCAAATATTAAGATAATACTCACCTTAATCTCCAAATGAATGAGAGATACTGAAGCTAGTTATGTGAATGTGATACCTAAGCTAATCAAGTGAATCTAACTGTCTTCCGGTTTGCTCCTCAATACTTATAGTATGCCTTGTGTTGCATAACTGATTTCTTATACATAGGGATGGTCTCTTAATTGTAATAGGTCCCTCCTACATTATATTCCAAATTTGGTTTTGGTCACTGTTATTTCTTTCTGAAAGACAGCCTTCCCTTCATCTAAGAAGATTGGTTTAACTGCCACTTTCTAGAAAGTTATTGACCCATTTGTTTCTACTCAAGCCACGCTTATGAGTTCTGTGGTGGTCAAAATCTTTTACCCTAGTCAGGGGCCTGCTTCTTCAGATTATAATATGGTGCTAGGTTGTAAAATATCTTCACCGAGTGTGGTCTCCTTTCAATTCCTATATTGTGCTGTCTTCCTGTCATTAGAAAAGATGTGTTTGTGTGATGTTTTTTGGGTGTGTACCTTTTTATTCAGTGGCTCTTCATTATTGTAAAAGACTAAAAGGCACAAGCCTGTACTTGCCAGGATGTGTAGCTGGGCCTTTATGAGATGTTTTTGACCTTTTTTAACAAAAGAATGCTTTCAAATTCTTTATGCTCTTATTTATAGGAAAATAACTATTTTACCCTTATACTCTTTCATAATGGCCATATTTCTTTACTCAGTTTCCCTCACATTGGTTCTCTCACCGCTTGTTGCAGGTCGGGTTCGGCAATTATGTCCTTCATGTTTTTGGAGTAGGTATCTGAATGCATGGTCACCAATGTGGGTGAATGTGAATGTGTGCAATAGGCTGAAGTCAGAGGAATGGAGAGTTTGGGCGAGGGATGTTGTAGCAGTGAAAGAAGTTACAGAGTTTGTGACAGGAACCATATGTTTGCCTTTGGTTAAAGCCACTTCAAAACTGTGAAAAACCTGATTGAAAGAACTCAAATAGGAGTTGCAGGAAAGATGGGAACAGGTCTGGAAGATGACGACTCAGACCTTCTGATGCTAACAGTGGTGAATGTTGAGACCTTTGAAAGAAGGCATTCATTACCTACATGGTGTAGCCCGACCACTCTGCTGTTCATGTTGCCCAGGTAGGGGGTAAATCTTGGCAATGTTGCCCAGATAGAGTAAATAAGGAAAAATGTTTATATGAACAGGATTGTCAGTGACAAGAGGACATAGATTGAAGTTAATTGACAAACAAGCCAGATGCAGGATGAGGAGTTTTGTTTACAGATCGAGTTGTTATAATCTGGAATTCACCTCCTGAAAGTGTGGTGGAAGCAGATTCAATAATAACTTTCTTAGAGGAATTGGTTACATACTAAAAAAGGAAACTTTTGCAGGACTATGAGTTAAGAGTACAGGAATGGTATTAAGTGGTATCTATTTCATAGGGCTGACAAAGGCTTGCTTGTTGAATGGCCTCCTTTAGTGTTGTAAGATTCTATGAGATCTACTGTGAAAGCACCAGTCATAAATATTGAGTGCTTTTGTCACCTTAAATACCACGAGGAAAGCAGTTGTGGCAATAGAGCAGATCTGTGTGACATTGGCAGAGATGCTTAATGGCATCCTTGAAAAGGCACTGCTGTTAGAAGCACAGCTCCTTGGAGAGCTCCACATAGGATCGGTGTGACTGAAAACGCTTTGGAAAGATGTAGTAATTATGGTTTTGTTAAATATTGGACTGAAACTTTAAGAATAGTCCTGTGATGTCATATTGCATGACCAATGTGTTAACAGCATGGGCTACCCCCTCAGGCAGTATAGAGATGGAGCTGAAAGCACACATGTAGTTGCTGCTGGCTGTATTGTAAATAAACCTAATGTTTCCACTTAGAAAGTTGTCTACAGATCAACTCTATTACAAGTAGGCATCAAGGTCACACTACAACAAACTGGCAATGAGGATAAATCAGGATAAATCGGAATCGATTGTGAATATCAACACAAAAACAAAAACAGAATTACCTGGAAAAACTCAGCAGGTCTGGCAGCATCGGCGGAGAAGAAAAGAGTTGACGTTTCGAGTCCTCATGACCCTTCGACAGAACAGAAATGTTGAAGGGTCATGAGGACTTGAACCGTCAACTCTTTTCTTCTCCGCCGATGCTGCCATACCTGCTGAGTTTTTCCAGGTAATTCTGTTTTTGTTTTTGTTTTGGATTTCCAGCATCCGCAGTTTTTTTGTTTTTATCTCTGTGAATATCAACGTCCGTTTAAAATAACAGAAGGTATACTCACCCAAAATGCCACAATTTTGTAGAATCAATCACTTTGAGTCAGCCATGGATGCCTTACATTTTTTTTTAAGTGAACAAAATCATGGGGGAAGAGGCGAGCGATCCTCTTGCGTACTTGTGGGAGCAAAATCTACAGTTTGATTTGAAGTTTGGTGGCACCCAGTGCCCCAGATTTGAAGAATTTCTGAGAATTGGTGGGCCTCGTGAAGGGACATTTTTAACCCAAACCCTCAGTCACGATGCATAAGTTTTGGTTCAACTAATGAAATAGAGCCCTGGGTGAGACAATTGCTAGCTATGTGGCAAATTTGTAGCAACTAATGGAACATTGTGAGTTCAGTGAGACTCTGAAAGACATGCTTGGAGATCGTTTAGTGTGTGGTGTGAAAGAGGACACTATTCAGAGAAGATGGCTTACTGAAGTGAATTTGGATTTTAAGAAGGCGTTAGGAATAGCACTGGCCATGGAAATCTCTGTAATAGATTCACAAGCAATACAAGGGACTCAAAATGGCACAGTAATTCAAATCAAGCAGGAGCAGTCAGCCGAAGTGGTGCGAAAAAGCGAGAATCCACCTCGAAGCTAACAGAGAAATAAGAAGGAATAGTTTAGCAGCTAGATCAAACAACAACTTTAATCGATGTGGAAACAATCACAGAATTGCAAAATTGTTACAGTGTAGAAGGAGGCCATTCAGTCCATCATGTCTGCACCAGCTTTCTGAGCATTTTAACTTAGTACCAATCTCCTGCCTTTTCCCCATAACCCTGTACATTGTTTCTATTTAGATAATTATCCAATACCCTATTGAATGCCTCAGTTGAACGTGCCTCCACCACACTTCCAGGCAGTGTATTCCAAACCCTAACTACTCGCTGTGTGAAAAAGCTTTTTCTCACCTTGCATTTGCTCCTTTTACAAAACATTTTAAAACTGTGCCCTCTGGTTCTTGATCCAATAATGAGAGGGAACAGTTTCTCCCTATCTACTCTGTCCAGACTCTTCATTATTTTGAAAACTTCGATCAAGTCTTCTCTCAGCCTTTTCCTCTCCAAGGAAAACTGCCTCAACTTCTCCAATCTTTCCTCATAACTGAAGTGTCTCATCCCTGGATCCATTCTCGTAAACCTCTTCTGCATTCTCTCTAATGCTTTCACCTCCTTCCTATAGTGTGCACCCAGAACTGTACACAACACTCCAGCTGAGATCTAAATAGTGTCTTACATAAGTTCATCATAGCCTCCCTGCTCTTTTACTCTATGCCCCTATTAATGAAGCCTAGAATACTGTATGTTTTGGAAACAGCTCTCTACCTGTCCTGCTACCTTTAATGACTTATGTATATGTACACCCAAGTCTCTCTGCTTCTGCACACCCTTTAGAATAATATCCTTTATTTTATACTGTCTCTCCATGTTCTTTGTGCCAAAGTGCATCACCTCACACTTCTCTGCATTGAACTTCATCTGCCACCTATCTGCCCACTCCACCAATGTTCCAATGTCCTTTTGAAGTTCTACACTGTCCTCCTCAAAGTTTACAATTCTCTCAAGTTTTTTGTCATCCGCAAACTTTGAAATTGTCCCCTGCACACCAGATCTAGATCATTTATATATATCAGGAAGAGCAAGGGTCCCAATATCAGCCCCTGGAAGAACTCCAGTACAAACCTTCTTCCAGCCCAAAAAATACCCATTGACCATCTTTTCTATCCCTCAGCCAATTTTGTATTCACATTGCTACTGACCATTTTATTCCATGACCTATAATCTTCCTCACAAGTCTGTTGTGTGGCACTGTATCCAAGGCCTTTTGGACGTCCACACCAATGGCCTTGCCATCGTCAACCATCTATTACCTCTTCAAAAAACTGCAGCAACTTAGTTAGACGTGACTTTCCTTCAACAAATCCATGCTGACTCTCCCCAATCAATCCAAATTTTTCTATACGTGACTATTAATTCTATCCCGAATAATTGTTCCTAAGGGCAGAATTTTACGGCAGTGGGATTTTACGTTCCCACTGAAGTCAATGGGGTTTAGAATGTCTCGCTGCATTTTACAGACCTGTCCCCGCCGAAATGGGGCTGTAAAATTCTCCCCTTCAGAGTTTCCCCAGCACCAAAGTTAAACCAACCGGTCTATAATTGCAGGAAGATCTTTATAACTTTCTTTGGACAATCAGTCTTTTAGCGATTGGCAGTTTAAAAAAAGAGAATGTTGCTTTTGTCAGAGAAGTGGACATATAATGAGACAGTGCAAAGAGAGATTTAAACAGGCTTTCAAACAAGAGAAGTCCAATGAAATCTACAGTGTAGAAAAGCCTGAAACAATAAATTCTGACATTTATTCATTGTTTCACATGAAAGTTGGGAAGACAGAGTTATGGTACAAGTGAATGGTAAACCAGTAAAAATGGAAGTAGACACGGAAGTTTCCACTACTGTAATTGGAGAGCACACTTTCAGATATTTAAGTAATGGTGAACATCAATTAAATTTGGAACAAACATCTGCCAAATTGAAAATGTACACAGGCGAAGAAATCCAAGTAAAAGGTATCAGCACAGCAACTATCCATCATAGAAATCAATTGGCACAGTTACCAGTGTTGGTATTGAGAGGCAGAGGACCAAACCTTCTAGGGTGAAACTGGTTAAGGGAAATCAACCTTGATTGGTAATTGAGATTTCAAAAGGAAACTGGAAGAGTTCATGTCCTGAAAAAGGAACAAGGCAAAGTATGGCAGAAAAGCCTGGAGAGTTTAAAGACCACAGCAGGATGAAAAATAAGTGTGTAAGGACTCAACAACCTGAAGAAACTCCATCTATCTCAAACAAAAACATGGAGGAATAGCAGTAAAAACTCAAGGAGACCCCATTGAATGACAGAGTTCAAGACGAAGTGAGTAACCTTCACAAGGGAAAGAAAAAACTGCTGAAAGACCTTCACACACTACAAGATTCCCTAAGGTCAAAGTTTGTACCTCTGGAACAGTATGCAGAGAAACAGAAAAAATTCAGCACCTCTCTAAACAAACTGAAGAAGCAGTTGGCAGAGAAGACACATCAATGTTCAAGTTTCCAGGAGGCAGCCAACAAAGAAAAAAGAGACAGAAGAGTTGTGGAATCAGCTAAACTAAGTCAAAGAGGCTTTGAAAACAAAAAATCAGAGAGTTTTCCAACAGGCAAGCAGATAATGAAGTTTTGGGAGACTCAGCCACTGAGCAAAGACAAGTTGAGATTTCACCTGAGAGAAGTCTGACCGACCTTGGAATCAAAATGAAGGACGAGACTAAACTCTGTGGTAGAAAGAAGACAAAAAGGACAATAAAATGGTGTCTAGTGACACCTGTAAACACTCGAAGGAGGCAATAAACACATTATCAAACTGTGCCTACTTTGATATTATTTGAGTCCCTCACAATGGTGCGCTGGATAATGCTGAAGATAAAATCAAAGAGGTATAAGTTACTTCCAAAACATTATCTGGAAAGAATTCTACTTGCTGTGGACAATATGAATAAGTTAACAGGTGATTCAGTGGAGACCAAACTTGCATGCTTTCTTTTTCACTAAAGAATGACCCCCACCAACACGACGACAGGAGCATCACCTGTAGAAATGTTGACCAGACACTATCTTAGGACAAGACTGAGTCTGATATTTCCAAATTTGGAGGGGAAGGTGGAGAAGAGGCAAGGAAACCAAAAAGCTGCACATGACTTGCATAGTCGTGAGAGAGAATTTACTGTTGGAGAAGCAGTATATGTGAAGAATTTTGGTGGAGGACTGAAGTGGTTACTGGGTAAAGTTAGTTCAGTGACCAGACCATTATCATACCACGTGGAAGTGGAAGGCTGGATCCCCCATAAGCATGTGGACCATTTAAGAAAAAGAGAGATAGGACAACAAGATATGGTTCCACCTGTAACCATTACTGAACCAACGTTTCCAATTGAAGATGCTCAGTCAAAGACTGACATGTCTGATGTCCCTATCAGAGTGGAAGACACTGAACTGCAAGTGCCCACTGAGGTACCTGATATTGATGCAGTTCCAGGGAGTGTGATTCCTGAAAAAGGATTTGAAGTTGTGGAGCTACGACGTTCCACACGAATCAGGAAACCACCTGAAAGACTGAACTTGCGAATTTCATGACCTGTGTAAATATTATAATGTCATGAGATAAAAATACTTGTACATACAATATGTGCAGAAAAGTTAAAGGGGGAGTAATTATGGTTTTGTTAAATTTTGGACTGTACCTTTAAGAATAATCCTGTGATGTAAGATCACATGATCTGTGTAAAATAATATGTTAGCAGCACGTGCTTCCTCCACAGTCAATGTAGAGATAGAGATGGAGTTGAAAACACATGTGTAGTTGCTGTTAGCTGCATTGTAAATAAATCTAATATTTCCACTTAGGAAGTCGTCTGCAGATCAACTCTATTACAAATAGGCAAAAAGGCCACACTACAACAAAAGGGTGCTACCTGATGGCTGCTGTCCTCAGCCAGATTGTCTAATTCTCCTGGACTTGCTGCTGTTGCAACCCTGCATAATGATGGCATAAAATGGAATACCTATAGGAAAAACCATCCATGTACAATGTTGATTAAAGCCTAGTTTTGGGGATTTAACAAGTTGAGGGTCTCTGTTTTTCTGGGATTGAGGAAAGTGCTTGGGAAAAATTAGGAAAGTGCAGGTATCAGTGATTAAGCAAGGTGAAGCAATGGATCAGTGGATAATTTTTGTAAACCTCCAATCATTGAGTGAAATTGTGCCCTCTTCAGCTCACCAGCTCCTCAATTACAGTTGGCTGACAATTGGGAGCTGTTAGGCTATTTATTTTGAGGTATATTGTTATACCAATTTCAGGAGTAGCATAACTCCAGGAAAATACAATGTTCTTGAACAGTGCAGCTATGTAAGTGAACCCTGAGGGTCTTTGAAGTACAAAGGAGCAGAGGTAGGCCAAACCTGTTCCACCAATTAGATCATGACTGATCTATACCTCAACTCCATTCACCTGCCTTTGATGCATATCATTGGATACTCTTAATGAACGAAAATCTACCAGTCCTGAAATTTCAATTGACCCAGCATCCATAGCATTTTGGGGGAATGAGTTTTAGTTTTCCAGTCTCCATAAAGTGAAAAAATGCTTTTGTTTTCAGTCTCTGGATGCCTTGGCTGTAATGTTAATACTGAGCTCTCCAAGATCTTCCCTCTATCTTAAGGTCAGAAGTGGAGATGTTCCCTGATGATTGCACAATGTTCAGCATCACTTGCGACTCTTCAGATACAGAAGCTGTCCATGTCCGTATGCAGTGAAACCTGGACAATATTCAGGCATGGGCTAATAAGCTGCAAGTAACATTCGCACCACACAAGTGAGAATCCAACCATCTCCCCTTGACATTCAATGGTGTGACCATTGCTGAATCTCTCACTATCAATATCCTGGGGGGTTACCATTGACCAGAAACTGAACTGGATTAGCCATATAAATACTGTGACTACAAGAGCACATCAGAGGCCAGGAATTCTGCGGAGAGTAACTCACCTCCTGACTCCCCACAGCCTGTCCATCATCTACCAGGCACCAGTCAGGAGTGTGATGGAATACTCTCCACTTGCCAGGATGAGTGCAATTCAAACAACACTCAAGAAATTCAATACCATCCAGAACAAAGCAGCCCGCTTGACTGGCACCACATGCACAACCTTCAACGTTCATTCCCTCCACCACCAATGCACAGTGGCAATAGTGTGTGCCATCCACAAGATGCATTGCAGCAACTCACCAAGGCTCCTTTGACAGCACCTTCCAATCCCACCACCTCTACCACCTAGGAGGACAAGGGCAGCAGATGCATGGGAACAACACTACCTGTAAGCTCCCCTTCAAGTCACCATATGACTTAGAAGTATATCACTATTCTTTCACTGTCGCTGGATCAAAATCCCGGAACTCCCGCCTTAACAACACTGCAGGTGTTCCTACACCACAGGGGCTGCAGCAGTTCAGGAAAGCAGCAGACCACCACCTTCTCAAGGGCAATTCGGGATGGGCAATAAATGCTGGCCTAGCCAGTGATGTCCACATCCCATGAACAGATAAAAAAGTTAAAAAGATTGAGAAAATGTGCTGGTAGCACAATAAAGGAAAGTAAATGTAAAATTTCTCCAATCCTTTTAATGTAATAAGTGTAAAAACATTGTAAGCACTGAAGACAATGAGGAGACTCAGGGCTTACAACAACTTTTATCCTTTTACTAAAATGTTGTCTTCACAAATGGCTTTCCTTTTGATTTTTATTCACTACCACATCTGACCTGGAAGTTCCAGGTAGTAGATGACTGTTAATTAACTTCTTAACATTTAAAACTGTCTTGTTTCCTAATCCTTATTTACAAATATGGAGCTCACATTCAGTTTGAATCAAGCTGATCTGAAGTGAATGTGATATCAATATTTACACAGCCCTCTGCCCAGACATTGTTCATGTGCCAGACAGTATTAAATTGCACCAGCCCAGGAGATGCACTATGATTATCCTCAAGGCAAAAAGTGACCGCGAACTCAAATCAATCTGTTTCTACCAAACTGAGTTGAATTACATTCATATGTTGCCAGCTTTAAGTGGCACCAGGATTTTTCTTAGGATTTGTTCTCCACAGGAAAATTCAGATAAATAATTGAATCATGTACAATAGCAATATAACATGAAACAGCTGCAAACTCAGGATGAATGTAAATATGCAGCTGTTAGAGAAATGTCTTTAATTACATGTGTCAGGCTGTAGGTAGATAATGAGTGCCTTAACCCTCTGCCCTCTTTGTGAGACAGTTTCAGTAAAAAACATTTTTTTTGGGGGGGGGAGAAGCGAAGCGTTCTGGTTTTTATAATGGCACAATAATCATTAGAACGTTGCTCAGTAAGTTCTAACGTAAAATTAAATACTGACAATTTCATTTAAAACAAAATGTTTCTTTATTCAGTTTGGCTAGAATGTGCCCTCTAAAATGGGTTAACAGGATGCTTAGGGTGTCAAACTTGTAGGTGCAGCCACATTCTTACTAAATCATTATTCATCAACAGTTTATGTCATGAGACTTGAAATTTTATGAAAAAAATTATTAAAATTAGTCATGTCTTAAATATATTCCCAAAATGTAACTGTAGCAGAAACATGTGCTCACCTTTCGCATTGCATAGTTATGCTTGTTAAATTAATAATCAACAACCTTTTCCATAATATATCAGTTTATAATTCTATAATTACAATTTATGTGTTGGTCTCTTTCCATTGACTGGTTCGGTACAATTCAGGTAACCGAGTCCATGATAATGGAAGCAAATGTGTAACAATTACAGAAATCATATAGAAAATGGTAATTTGGAGCAGGTTCTTGCATATGGCAGTTCAGGTAACATCAAACCAAACTGTCAGTAGCTACCAGCGCCCAGAACTTCTGCCCCACACCCCGCTGCTTTGTAAATACACACTGTTGCTCAATGTTCAAGTGTTTAGTCATTAGACTTAAATAATCAGAGATTGTACCTTCCAATGTTGCCACTATTGTGGCTATAAACCCTTAATATGTCATGTCATGTGACAGGAAGAGAAGCGCTATTATAACCTTAGGTGAAGGATAAAATTACATCTTCTGACAGAAAGAGGGCTTTACTGTGCAATAATCAACTGTTTTACAGAGAATTGATACTCCTTTGGGCATTTTGGGTATGATGTTGTCCAGTAACACTGATCCTTTTTTCTTATTAATTGGCTGCCTTTCAGCTTTTCCTTCTCATTCTCTCTGACGTAGCCACTTGTAGGCAGCACAGTGGCACCACGTACTGGAATTTCAATGTGTAACACAACAGATTGCTTGAAGCTGTGCTGTAGTGGGCAGGTGCTGATGGAATATCACAGGGAGCCAAAAAGGGAAGGGGAAAAGAAGAGCCAGCAAGCGAGCAAATTATTTTCTTAGCATAACATATTTTATATAGCTTGGAGAATTTGCATCAAGAATGGTTGCACAATTTTTTTAAATGTCAACTAATCTCTCCAAATCCATGTCCTCATTGTCAGTCATGAATCCATTATTTAAATGGGGTTAGATTTAGTTGTTTTACTGACAAACCAGCAAGAACACAAAATAGTGCCAAAATGAGGGCTGATTGAAAAGATTTTTCAATCAAAGAATACAACTCCACCATATGGAAACAGAAAACTTTTTAATTAGATACTTATATATATCCTGTGGTGTTGCTCACAGGCTGCAGATGAAACATTGCTGTGCGGACAGCAGGGTATGTGCAGGGGAGGCACAGAAAGAAAGTTTTCTTTGAAAAATTAAATGTGAACATTTAATTCAAGTTAACTTGACTCAGTAGTAGCCTGTTTGTCGCTCAGTCAGAAGGTCATGGATTTAAGACCCACTCCAGAACTTGTGCTCATAATTTAGGCTGACATTTCAGTGCAGTACTGAGAAAGTGCTGCAATGTTGAAGATGCTGCCATTCGGATGAAGTACTAAATCAAGGCCTTATCTGCCTTTTCTGATGAATGTAAAACATTTCCATGATACTATTCAAAAAGGACCAAGATGTTGGCATGGCCAACAATTCCTCAACCAAATTTATCCAAATTGGCACAAATCGGCTTCCACATTTCCTTCATAAAAGCAGCTACACCCCTGAAGTTAACGCGTCAGCTCTGAACTGCTTTGAGCCATCCCAAGGGTATAAAAGATATTATCTAAATACAAGTTCATTTTTGCTTCCTAGATTAGTGATCAACGCAGGTGCAGAATGCACCAGGCCCTGGCCTCTCTGTATCAGCCTGATGTTAAAATGTATTGCATTAGTAATTTACTTTTTAAAAATCACACTGACTTGTGTAATAGATATTTACATGTCAAGTACCTTGAAGTCTCACATTGCTGGCAAAAATATATTTGCTGTTTGATCTTGTGAGACAGTAGGTTGTAATGAGAGGTGTGGACTGTAATGGTGCTTCTAAAATTATTTTTGTTATACAAGTAACTGTAAACCTCCCTGGTCTGAAGCTCTGCCACAAGCACATCAGATGAATCAGAAAGATAACACTGCTTGGGCCTCAGTCATACTCCACCCTGTCAATGAAATATGTTAGACTAAACAGCAAGAATCAAAATAGACCCTACAGGCACTAAAAATGTTATTAAATGTAAGAAGTAATGGTAAGTATGTAATGGTACAGGTTGTTTTACAAATTTACAACACTTCATCAACACTAATGCCAATAATAGAGAAAAAGCGTAGGTATTCTCAATCATCAGAAATGTAAATAAGTACTTTTCGGTTCTGGATTCACAAATAACAAAAGCCTAACAAACAATGTTCTAACTACTTCTATGAAGTTGTTCTTTACTCTTCAGTTTCCAGGATTTGCAGCAGAATCTAAAGGCAAAATTTTAACTGCCAAGGAGAAGTGGGTTTGGGTGCAGTCAAGGTAGAGGGGTGGTGTGCGTCAGGGGGAGGGGAGTAGTGTTGGTGATCAGATTAAATCCTGGAGAAGTGGCTTTGGGTCAGGAACATGACATAAATCTGCCCACTTCCAGTTTTGAAACAGGTGGGTTTGAGGGTAATCAGGGCACCTTTGCGTAGCTGTCAGGTAAGCCACAACAATGTACAAATAGGCAATTAAGTTTGATTTTAGCCCAGGACTCTGGCTTTAAGAGCCAATGCACAGGTTTCCCAAACTCTCTCTGCACCTCACCGGGGTCAGCCAGGTGAAAGCACAGTGCTTTTTTCAGTGAAACTTACAGGCTGGGAAACCTGTAAACAGTAAAAATGACTAGCTGCAGCCCTGCCTAGATGAAAGTTGCTGCTCACAGTGTTTCTTCTGAGAGAGTTTTCCTACTGTTGGACAGGTGAATTCCAATTTCTCAGAAGTCAGTGCACCTGTCTTAGGCTTCACTCACCTTGATTCACACCTCCCTGCTGTCAGCCTTCATTGTGCCATGGGTACAACTTATGCAGCTCAAACTTGGACCTCTGCTGAGGAACAGGAAGAACAGAAACACCAATAGCACCAGCAGCAACACCAATTTTTCTTGATCAGCTTATTATCATTCTTTACAGAAAAATCAAATTTAAATGAGCAATGATGATCCAAGGTGGGTGAATAGGAAGGTAGGACAACAAAAATTCTAGAGCTTCAGAGGACATCTCAACTCATAAGTAGCCTTTTTATTTATTCCTGGAATATTGATAATCCTGTATTTTCATGCTATCATATATTGTCCTGAACATACTAGGAGTCAAAAACATCAGGCATGATTTTAACAGTCAAATGGAGGTTCCTTTGTGTGCTGGAGGGGGGTTAAATTCCTGAAAAATTGTGTCAGTTCAGGAAGCCGACATGATCCCGTCCACTTCCTGGTTTCACCCTGGTGCGTTTGCAGGTGAGCAGGGAATCCTCTTGGACCTGTTGGGAAAGTCATCACAATATGAATGGGACCCAAGATTCTCACTTTAACAGCCAGCACTAGAGTTTCCCAAGTTCTTTGCAATTCACCAGGGTCAGTGAGGCAAACAGATCGCCAAGTTTGTCGCCAGCCACAATGAAAGTAAGAGTTCTGAGAGCCCGAATTCAATACTTTGAGGGTCCATTTCAACTTTTTGCAAGTACGTTCAACTGCCTTGGAGTGTACTTACCTTCATCTCAACTTCCTGCTGTCAGCTTTCACTACAGCAGCTTACACAGCAATAGCCTGGACCGCTGATAAGTAGCACAGGAGCAGCAACAACAGCATCACAGCCACAACAGCCGCTACAGAACCAACGGCACCAGGAGCAGCAACGTCACCAACAACAGCGATCTTCTCTGCAGTCACATACCATTCCGCACAGCAGAGGGGATAGATAGAAAGCTCCGGCTCGAAGGATACAATACACCCACAGAGGGTATACGGACAGAGGGTGATCTTCCTCAACATGACAGAGGCTCAGAAGGCCTGTGACGGGCCATCGCTGACATCTGCAGATACCTTGAATAAGAACTCCTCCTAAGGGGACCAGTGGCCATTTATTGCTAGCGGCTGTCAAGGTCATAACAGGCCTGAACTTCTTCAACTCCAGCTCCTTCCAGAGATCTTCCAGTGACATCTCCAGGATCTCTTAATCTGGGCTCATTAGTGTATTTCCCAGGCCACTGTTGTCTTGTTTTTCAAGGTCACCATACCTGTCCAGTTTTCCATGGATGAGGTCACTCAGACAAGTAGCGCTGTCAGCTTTACTGCAGAAACTGGATTCCCACAGGTACAGAGGCTCATTGATTATGTGTATGTAACAAGTAAAATGTCCTCAGATCAGCCGTGAGCATTCATGTGTATCTGAGCCAATGGAAGGTGTGCAGGAATCATATGACAGAGTATCCTCAGAGTGCTTGCCCTCCTGAGGACTCCTCAGCTTGGTCCCTCATGATCTTCGTCACCCATCTAGGATCAATGGCACATGAAAAACATGAGTTAGTGTCGACATGGGGAAAGTGTACAAACTCAACATAGCGCATATCATGACATTTCAATCATTGGTGACATCACTTCAACATGAGTTGACTATTAAATGCCAAGTTCATCATCTAATTCTATCAACGGGGGCGGAATTTTCCATCCCCATTGGCATCGGGCATCATGGCGGGCATAAGCAGACAAAACAGTGAGAAGGCCAAAAATTGGTTTTGCGATTGTCTGCTCCGCCCATCAATGGAAGGCCACCACTCCCGCCACTGCATGTCAGGAACATTATTTTCATCTCATTATAAACCCTGCTCACCAGAATCATCCCCCCACATCAAATTTACCGCCCATGTCGGCAGTCAAACACACTGGTGCAGAGCACATCTTGACAAGTGTGGCGTGCAGAAGTTGGGACTTGCCATCAGCATCTTGCTCACATCGTGGACACCTGGAGAGCAGAAGGTGATGGAGCCCTACATGGAGCAGTGTGAATCGCATTCTGGGTGGATTCTCATGGATGTGGCTCTGCCGCGAAGCAGCTCACGGAAGGTGGGAGGTCACCTTTGAGGGTCTGCTTCGGGACATCAGTGTTTTGGCCATGGTCTGCTACAGATGATCATTGATGGGGTGGAGAGGAAGGTCCAGTTGTGACTGGGAGAGGAAAGTGTACCGGATGTTTGGGAGAGTAATGTTGGGAGAGGGGAAATGGAGGAAAGATGGTGTCAGGGCTGGGTGAGGTTGAGGAGGGAACAATGACATCATGGGGATGAGGTTTGGGGGGAAGGAGTACGGGGAAGGAGGGTGTAAAGGGGGGAATGAGGCAAGTTAGGAGGTAGGTGTAAGGGGGAAGAAGATGTAAGGGAAGGAGTTCAGAGGGGGAAGGACTTCGAGGGGTGGAAAGAGCTCAGTGGAGCAGGATTTTGGAGGGAGGAAAGAGGAAGGAGTTCGGGGGGCAGGATTTTGGGGGGAGGAAGGAGTTTGGGAGAGAAGGAGTGGAGTGGAAGTGGTGCGAATGCATCTGGGGGAGGAAGAAGGCAGGGGAGAGGGAGGAGTAAGGGGGGGGATGTGCAGATGAACATGCAAGGGAGGGTCCTGTGGAGTCGATAACTGCTTCCTGGGGAGCAAAATTAGGGTGGGCATGGTAGGAGGGAATGGTGAGAATGAGAGAGGGCAGAGTGAGCTGGTTAGGTGGCAGGGTGAGGGAGTAATGGTAACGGTGGAAGCAATGGTGATGGTTGTTGGTGGGTATTCAAAGGCAGACACGAATCCTGGGGGTGGGAAGGAGGTGGTTGGGGAGGTCAATCTGAATCAGGATGGGAAGATTGGGAATGTGCACGTTCACTTGGACATCCCAGAAAGAAAAGGGTTGTGGCTGGTAGGTGAGGGGGGAGGAGGTGGAAGGTGATGCCGCGGGATGAACAGTGATGGGGGAAAGGACATGGGTGACTGAGCGAGGGGAAAGGACAGGAAAGTTGAAGTCATACTTCACTACAACCTTGCAAAATTGAAAGTGAAAGGAACCTCATGTTAGACAGGCGCAGGTGCTGCATGGGAGTGTGATCGGTGGGTGGGCGGAGATGCAGGTCAGCTCAGATGAACAACTGGAAGAGAACCTTAGAAGGCAACATTGAAAGCGCTTAGGACACTGAGATGAGTGTGAGGGAGGAAGGATCCACATGCATCAGAAAATGCTTGCACAAGATTCTGAAAGGCCCTACCACAAGCACACTTCCCTCTCCAGAATCACTCATGGGCCAGCTGCATGTAGTTGAACTGCTACTGGGGGC
Source organism: Carcharodon carcharias (assembly GCF_017639515.1). Lineage (NCBI taxonomy): Eukaryota > Metazoa > Chordata > Chondrichthyes > Lamniformes > Lamnidae > Carcharodon > Carcharodon carcharias. The sequence goes on along the minus strand of NC_054472.1, from coordinate 60,544,415 downwards.
GGGCCAGGGGATGCAGGGGGAGGACTCGTGAAGCCTATAAATGAAGCTGAAAGACACCATTACACACTATTCAGTGAAAGTGAATATATTTTCCAATTGTAAAGTAACAAAATGTGTTCACCAGTGCAACCACTTGTGATTAGAATTTCCTATCTTTTCTAGCCCTACCTCTATTTCTAGATGCTGCACTGATATCCACAGCAGGGGTGGAGACAGCCTGTGCAATGGTTGGCCCAGTTGCCTCTGATGACTTCAGCATGTGTCCTCATGACAGCCGAGGCCCTGGGGATGCTGGTTTGTTCTGGCTGTTCTCCTGTGAGCCAGCTACTCTTCTCTGCAGAAGATGAGGCTGAGGGGGTCCGAGACAAAGGCGCCTCAGAGGGGGATAACAGACTCTGAGATTTATGAGTGGATGACCCAGGGGTGTCCAGCTGCTGCTCCTCCTCCATTCGGGTGCCTGAGGGCCCTGGCCTGACTCCTTGAGGGAAGGAGCACCTGGAGGGACATCAAAGTGCCTCGTTTTCCCCTTACATTACCATTTCAGGGACTCACCCATGGTTACTGTGATGGAGTGCAGGTCTGTGCCCATCTCCATGTTCTGCTGGACCATGGTCTCCATGGCATCCGCCATCCTTCCCATGGACAGCTCCATATGTGCACATGTGGGCACCACTTCATCAGAGAGCAGCCACTCTTCCGACATGTGTTTCACTCTGTTGAGGACATCCAACAGCTCTGCCTGATGTTACCTCAACCTCTGCTGATTCTCCAGGATGAGATGGCTGAATCCAGAGGCTCATTAAGTGACTTGGACCTCACAGATGCCTCTTCCTCAGCTCTCCTCCTTGTACCAGGGAGCTCACCCAAACCTGCCTCCTGCAGTGTCCACCAGATTGTGAACCCAAGCCTGATCTAGTTCTAGGTCCCACCGAGGTGTGTGCGCTGGTGGAGGGTGTGGGTCAGCGCCATGATGGGTCTTCTGGGCTGCTTATTTCCAGTTCTTCAATGGAGGAAGTGTCCTCTTGGCTGGATATGAGGGCCTGGATAGAGCTGAGGGACTGGCTGGCTGAGAGTGTCGGTCACTTGGCAGAGCTCCTTGTGAATATAATTAGTGCATGGCAGCAGAGTCAAAAGCAGATCACTCACAGTTATATTGAGACAGGGATGGTGTGGTGCAGGAACATCACGTGGGTGTTCGCTCTGACCTCACCATCTTTGCAGGCACTGTCCACATCCTCACCAGTCAGCACGATGGCATGCTCCACTCCACCCCCATTCTGGGACCTCTCCCTGCTGATGTGACCCAGCTTCTCCTGCATGAAAACAAATGGAGAGAGTGTGAGCAGGACACATGACACTGTGTGGAATGTTTGTGTGGTGAGCAGAGCATGAATGGGATGAGGACACCAGCTCCAGAGGATATGAGCCTGATGGAGATGTAAGGGTGTGTGTGAAAGTTAGTGGTGTTGTCCCCTGTGGTGTGAGATCTCTGTGAGTGTGTAATGGGTTTGTGAGAGTCTGAGTTGAAAGTGATGAGAAGAGTAACTTACCCTGGTGGAACGGATGAGATCATTCATCCTCTTTCTGCACTGGGTGGCTGTCCTCTTTTGCAGAGCACTGATCACTGCTGCCACCATCTCCCATGCTGGATTAGTGACCTTGCTTGCTGGCCTTCGCCCAGAGCAGGGGTAGAGGACATAGCAGCGGGCCTTCACTGCATCCAGTAGGCACTTGAGGGAGATGTCGCTAAATCCAGGGGCAGCATGTTTCCTCCCTTTGGCAGCCATCAGCTCCCAGCAGCTTCCTATCCCTTGAAGAATGCTAGCTATGTACAGGGGCGGTCTTTAAATATGGCATCCGGTTTACTGAGGGACTGAGGTGATAGTGAGGAGTGCGAATGAGAGGAAGCCCTGCCAGCGACCCGGCCTGTTTCCCGAGAATGCATGATTAATGAGGCGGGATTGGAACGATACGGCACAAAACACAGCAAATTGCGGCCAGCAGGTAAAATGTCCTTTTTCCTGCCCACTGCCACACTTAGTGCAAATCTGGGATGATTCCCTGCCAGGTTTCTGGTCACCCCCCATCTCTCCATCATCAATGCCTAACGTCTACGCCACCCTGCCAATTTCCAGGGCATCCTCCTCCAATGCAGTCAGGGTGGCAATGGATGCAGGTCTACCCTTGGTGTATGTCTCTTACTGGAGCTACATGCTCTCTTCAACTGCAATGAGAGAAAGCAAAGAATTATGAGTTTGAGAAGTGGAATATGTGGAGAGGTTGGAATGAGAACAGTTGCAGAGGGTGACAGTGAGGGTGATAGGATTTAGGTGTGTTCAGCTATTGTGTTTTGTGGCTCAGAGGTATGCAGAGATGACACTTACCAGTTCTGAGTGGACAGGAGTTTTATTACAATGTTTTAAAAATGTCAGCAGTCTCAAGCTTCCAGCTTGGCTTTAACGTTTTCTAACCACAGCCGCAGGCTTGACTGACAGCACACAGCACAGAGAGCAGTCAACAGATACACACAATCAAACATTGAATAATTGAACACATCAGTGTTGCCTATCAGATGGAGAGTTGAAGGTGGCTGGAGAGAAGGAAATGCGGAACTGCAGAGGGAGCTGGTCAGGGGAATACTGAGCAGGAAAATGTGAGGGGAGTCAGACAGTGATGGGGGTGCCACCTGCAAGCAGCATGTCACTCGCCTTTCTGGGCATAAAGAGGTGATTACACCTCTTTCCAGGTCATGACACAACATTCCAGCTGCTCATAGCCTCCAAAGCCTCCAGCCATAGCTGCTTTTTTTGTGTAGCTGGACTCTTCCTCCAGTTCGTGAGAAAAAGGACCTTCCCTCTGGTCCTCACCACCTTCACCATCGCCTCCAGGGAATAGTCAGAGAATAAGGGTGGCCACCTCCCGATCTCTTCCTTCCAACATCTTGCCTTCAGTTTCCTTCAGAAGCAAGTTTTCTTGCAGCCATTCTGACCCTACCAGAGTCCATTTAAATACAAATGCCACATTAACGGTGCTGCCGGCACAATCATTTTTGCCTGTGGCCCCTCATTTGGGCTTGGAGCCTTCAACTCTGATAGCCACCCTGTCTGCTGCTGGGATTCCACCTTCATGGAGCTTTTGGACTTGACACTCAGTGGGAGGCTGCTCCAAGGCTGGGAAGACCCTGACAAGTCTCCCCTGGAAAGAAGACGCTTACAAGTCTCCCCTGGCAAGAAGATCCTGACAAGTCTCCTCTGTTCCCTCCTTAAGCTTCCAATTGGTTATTTTTGGCTAGCTGCCACTGCTGGGCGGGCAACCACTCCATTGTTCACTTGCTTCTAGCAACATCTCCCCAGAGGTGGGAACACTTTGATCTGTTTGCTCTCAGTCCCATCTTCAAATTCTTCTCCCAGGGACCAGAGATTTCCACCCTATATGTCTCATCATACTAACTTATAGGGCAGAATTTTGCCCTTGATGGGCGGGCAGGCCCCACTGGCTCAGCAGTGGGCAGGCAGCCAATCGCCATCGCCGAAACGGGCCCTGCCGCCATTTTGAGTGGGCAGGCCAATTAAGGCCCGCCCAGCAGGCTGCCCGACGCAAAGCGCTATGCATTTCCTGTGCGGGCGGGGGGGATTCCCCAACTGTTAGAGTGAGCTCATTCGCACATGTGCACAAAATAGCGCACATCTCCCTGAGACTAAGTGCTGCCTCAGGGAGATCGCTAACAGTTTTTGAAAGTGTAAAAATAGAAAAATTTAAAAATTATTGACATGTCCCCCTCATGTGACAATGTCACACGAGATGGGACATGTAAATAAATATCACAAAAACTTTATTAAACATTTTTAAAACAGACATGAAACCTCATCCCGCAGGTGGATGAGTTTTCATGTTTTTTTCAGAAGCCCGCTGGGGCTCCTGGCCTGCCCACCAGCCTTAAGGTTGGATGATCAGGGTCTTTAATTGATTTAGCTACCCTGTCAATGTCCTCAATTGGCCATTGACAGGTCAGCGGGCAGACAGCTGATCGCGCTGTCCACCCACCTTCCTGAATATTTAAATGGTGCAGGATGACGTCGGGGGAACCCCTGACCTCATCCCACGTCATTTTCACATCAGCAAATGGGCCCCACCCCCAACTCACCGACGGAAAAATTTTGCCCATAATTACAACACCTACAAACATACAGTACAGCTACAATATTGACATCTAGCCAGGAATGTGGAAAATTGCCCAGGAATGTCCTGTACAAAAAAGCAGGACAAATCCAACCCAGCCCAATCAGTCTACTCTCCATCATCAGTAAAGTGATGGAAGGGGTCATCAACTGTGCCATCAAACAGCACTTACTCAGAAACAGCCTGCTCACTGACACTCAGTTTGGATCACTCAGGCAGGATCACTCAGTTCCTGCCTTCATTACAGCCTTGGTTCAAACATTGTCAAAAGAGCTGAACTCCCAAAGTGAGGTGAGTGACTGCCCTTGACATCAAGACAGTATTTGACCGAGTGTGACTTCAGGAAGCCCTGAGAAAACTGGAGTCAATGGGAATCAGGGGGAATACTCTTCATTGGTTGGAGTCATACCTAGCACAATGGAAGATGTTTGTGGCTGTTGAAGGTCAATCATCTCAGTTACAGGACATCACTGCAGGAGTTCCTTAGGGTAGTGTCCTAGGCCCAACCATCTTCAGCTGCTTCATCAATGACCTTCCTTCCATCATAAGGTCAGAAGTGGGGATGCTCGCTGATGATTGCACAATGTTCAGCACCATTCACGACTCCTCAGATACAGAAGCAGTCCATGTCCAAATGCAGCAAGACCTGGACAATATCCAGGCTTTGGCTGACAAGTGGCAAGGAACAGTTGCGCCACTCAAGTGTCAGGCAATCACCATCTCCAAGAAGACAGGATCTAATCCCTTGACATTCAATGGCATTACCATCACTGAATTCCCCACTATCAATATCCTGGGGGTTACCATTGACCAGAAATTGAACAGGACCAGCCATATAAATACTGTGGCTACAAGAACAGGTCAGAAACTAGGAATTGTGCGATGAGTAACTCACCTCCTGACTGCCCAAAGCCTGTCTACCATCAACAAGTCAGGAGTGTGATGGAATACTCTCCACTTGCCTGGATGAGTGCAGCTCCAGCAACACTCAAGAAGCTTGACACCTTCCAGGACAAAACAGCCCACTTGATTGACACCCCTTCCACAAACTTTCACTCCCTCTACTAGCGACACACAGTGGCAGCAGTGCGTACCATCTACAAGATACACTGCAGAAATTCAACAAGGCTCCTTAGACAGCACCTTCCAGATCCATGACCACTACCACCTAGAAGAACAAGGGCAGCAGATGCATGGGAACACCACCACCTGGAAGTTCCCCTCCAAGCCATTCGCCATCTTAACTTGGCAATGTATCATCATTCTTTCACTGTTGCTTGGTCAAAATCCTGGATCTCCCTCCCCTAACAGCACTGTGGGTGTACCTACACCACATGGACTGCAGTGATTCAAGAAGGCAGCTCATCACCACCTTCTCAAGGGCAATTAGTGATGGGCAATAAATGCTGGCCTAGCCAACGATGCCCACATCCCAGGAATAAATAAAAAAACCGACATACAAATTGGGAGCAGGAGAAGGCCATCTGGCCCCTCGAGCCTACTTCCCAATTTAATAAGATCATGGCTGATCTAATTTTGGCCTCAATCCTACTTTCCTATCTACCCTCGAAAACCATTGACTCCCTTGTCAACCAAGAATCTATCTAACTCGGCCTTAAAAATATTCAATGAGCCTGCCTCCACTGCTCTCTGCAAAAGAGAATTCCACGGACTAACGACCCTCTGAGAGAAAAAAAATTCTCCTCACCTCCCTCATAAATGGAAGATATCTTATTTTTAAACTATATCCCCTAGTTTTAGTCTCTCCCACAAGGGGAAACATCCTGTCAGCATCCGCCATGTCAAGTCCCCTCAGGATCTTACATGTTTCAATAAGATCACCTCTCATCCTTTTAAACTCCAATGGATACAGGCCCAAACTATCCAACCTTTCCTCATAAGATAAACCCTTCATCCCAGGAATCAATCGAATGAACTTTCTCTGAACTGTTTCTGATGCAATTATATTCCTGGCCCTAAGCAACTAATTTTATAAGCGTGGAGTTTCATTCCACAAAAGAACAGCTAAAATTGCAGAAATATATGTATTTATTTTAAATATTTGTATTCTGATATTTATGTTTTTCTCTTAACCTTCTGTATATGCGCCAATCTTTGTTTTACTTTCTGTACAATGATTTAAATGGGGTTTACATTCCCTTCTTTATTTTGCAGAATCCATTCATATAAAGATGTGTTCCTGAAACATTTCTTAACTGCTTTTCTTCTGTTGATGCATATTTATTGTTGATAGATGGCTCTTATGAGTGAAGCGATGTAAATTATCAGTTTTTCAACAATATTGCCAATGATTTGGTTTCCTAATGGCTGTGATACTGCACTAGCATCCCAGGTGATGTGAGATAAAATCCCAACAATGGCAAGTTGTGAGCCTGAAGTAAATAGACAGGTAATTTGTGAGCTAACACCAAGGAAAATCGACATGACAGCTTTGGTTTATTTTAAAAATGCAATTTGTTCGTTAATAATTGGCCTGGATTTTATGTTCAGCAGTGATAGATTGTCACTTGCCGTTCAGCTCACTGACAGCTGCCCAAAAAGCTTTTGTGGGCTTCTCAGTGGAGATTTCCACTAATCTGTTGTCTTTTCCAGTATGTCGGCCTCTACCAGGGGTCTGCAGCATCTGTAAGAAGGACAGGAAACAACCAAGCTCTTCAACCAATCAGATTGAATATTCCACATTGAAAAACCTAAATATCAACAGGAAAAGCAATTAAGAAATGTTATCCTTATTTTAATGGTTTTTGCAGTCAGGAGTGAAGCTCACTGTTGACCTCAAAAAAAAAGCTGCCCCCAAAGATTTAGCAGGCTCCTGAGTATAGACTTCCTTTATTCCAAGATCAGTCTGAATTTGTCTTCTTCAGGTGTATCCAGCAACAGGGCAGGCTGCCTGCCAATCAAACTGAAGAATTCTCTCACATGGCAAAGCAAGTAAAAAATCACTTTTATATCATTGTACAAAAAGTGAAACAAATATTGGGACATATACAGTGAGAAACAAAAATATCAGAACACAAATCTTTAAATAAATTTATATCTATATATATGACTCCATGCTTATAAAATTAGTTGGGAAGGGCCAGGACTTTGTAATTATGGCTTAGTGTGATGTTAAAAACTTACCTTTGTTTATTTACAGGATTTGGGTTTCATTGGAATGGCCAGCATTTATTGCCCATTCCTAATTGCTCTTGAGAAGTTGGTGGTGCGCTGCCTTAATGGCTTGCTAGGCAATTACACATTGCTGTGCATCTGGAGTCATACATATCAAGACCAGGAAAGAATAGCAGACTTCCTTCTCTAAAGGACAGTGGTGAACCAGTTGAGTTTTTACAATAATCAGGAGGCTTTGTGGTCACTGTTACAAGCTTTTTATTCCAGATGTATTTAATTAACTGAATTCAATTCACAAACTGAAATGGTGGGATTTGAATTCATGTCTCTAGATTATTAGCCCAGGTCTCTGGATTACTAACCACTATGTTACGGTACCCACAATTACTCCTGATTGAACAATGCTTAACTTTTCCATTTGCCCTCACAACAAGAATTTGGACAGTTTATCTTGACAACAGATCTATTTTAACCTGTTGACAGCAACTTCTAGCATCTGCACACAATTTGCAAGTTTCATTGCAGGTGTGCAAATGCCAGAAGTTCCTGTCAAATTTGCACAGTAATAATTGTGATGGCTGACAGTGTCACCATTATTACTGCTGCAAATTGTGCGCCACTTCATGTCCTTTCCATAACATCCAACATGCTTACCACTACCTACAAACAGCAGAAGCCCATTTCAGATGTACTTTCTTTACTCTGAGAGAAGTGTTGGCATACAAATTTCCAATGGGATAGAACTTTCAGTGATTTTGCTTATTTGGTCACTGCATATATGGGCAATTCCAAGGCGCACTATAGGCATAATCTGCCAACATATGGTTACAAATGTACTCCCAATAGTTGGTATATTCATCCTAGATGCGTAGCTATAGGCTCCCTCTTTATTACTTGGTCTTTTTAACCTGAGGTTCTTGGTGGTTTACGGACAAGTCTTTGAAAATTCACCAGGACCGAAGGCCATTTGCAACTGCACAGATAATCTTGCCTGCCATTGCAGATTCCAATCCATTGCTTCTTAGTTCACTGCTGAGTAAATTACACAACAGCATCAATCACAGATAAACTTTAAACAAGAAGGAAATGCCCTCGACAAGCCACCATCTGTTAGAGGCAGAATCTGTGTCCAATAGATGCAAAAGATGTGCATAATCAGATTAAAAATGGTCCAGGTATCTCTCCCCTTCCATTCAACTGCTCTTGGCATAATTTTTGCAAGATGTAGCAGCAAGATGTAAGATAGATTTGAATAATTTCAGGACATAAAGGGTTAATAAGTTAAACCCATACATTGATCTAATTAAAATGAACAGCCTTCACATCTTTGTTTTTCTAAATATTTTGAAACTATGTAATTCTAAGAATTTTAGAATGTCATAATTAGGCAAATTACAGTTGAATATGTATTATGTTACAGTACACTCTGGAAACAATAACACAACTTTTTTTTTGGAGGATGGAGAACAAATTTGAACCAACTTTTGATTGTAAATTTTCACTCACATAAGGGAAGGCACAAAACCCTCTGGCCAGAATTTTCCATCCCCGTTGGCGTCATGGTGGGCAGGCGAGATGAACAATGTGGTGAGAAGGCCAAAAATTGACTTATGCCATCGTGAAACCAGTTTGCAATCCTCCGCTCCACCAATCAATGGCGGACCGCGTTTCCTGTTACCGCATGTTGGGACCCTAATTTCAAAGCTTTAGCATCTAGTTATAAGCCCTACTTGCCGGAATCATCCCCCTCGTCAAATTTACTGCCCACATGGGTGTGACTTCAGAATGGCATGCTTCATGACTGCCTTTAAAGCTGAGCTGAACTTTGAGGGAACTCAGAGGTGAGTACAACCTTGTGCAGCGCTCGCGAACGTCGCCCTTAGGACATCAAGGAAGAGGCACCATCCATTCGGGGGGGTGGGGACACCGATTCTGCCTCTAACAGATGGTGGCTTGTCGAGGCAAGTCACTTTTTCCCGGCTGGCTTTTAGTGCGGTGCCAGGGCAAGGACTCCAGTGCGGCCAGGCTTGGGAAGGGGGGTGGGGGTGGTGGGGATTAAGGACTTAAGGAAGCAGACAAGCATGTGCTATGGGGGAGGGGGCCAGGGATGGGGGTTCTGAGGGAAGCGGCCATGCACTTGGAAAAGCTTGTCAAAAGTGAGCATTCTTCTCATTCAGCCGCAGCCCCTTGCAATGTCTTCATTAAGGTTTGGACCAGTCTCCCCCATGGTTCAAGCTAACAGTGCAGCCTTACAGTGTGGGTTAGGAGAATGCCTGTGTCTGAGCTGAGAGCACAGCATGCAGTCCAGTGGGCAAAGCTGCCGCCAATTGGTCAAGGGGAGTGGGGCAGAGGTGGGTGAAATTTCAGACAGCCAATGAGTGCACTACACACTGGCCATCCAAATGGTGGCCAGCACTCTCCCACATGCATGAAGGGGCTTGAGACTCAACCAAGAGAGGAGGTGGCAGGGACTGCTGCGCACACAGCTGAAAACCAAAAAGAGCCATCGCTTAAAGGTGCCTCACTAAACGCAGGGTCGATAGATGGCACTTATCATTCCTGCAGATGACTGAGAAACAGTGTCACTGAAGACTGCACATGTCTAGGGAATTGGTCAGTCACATATGCCACCTGCTGCAGGATTTGGCACCAAAGGGATATGGAGGGCATCCTCTGCCAGTGGCCATGAAAGTGACTGTGGTGCTCAATTTCTACACCTGTGGCTTCTTCCAGAGCTCCACAGGTGACCTGTGTGGGATCTCACAAGCCTCCACACACAAGTGCATCCAGGAGGTCATGGACATCATCTTCGTGAAGACACAGAACTTTGTGCATTTCGCCTGGGATCAGGAAAGTCAGAGAGCAAGAGCACTGGAACTTGCGAAAATCTCATGTTTTCCACTGGTGCAGGGTGTTATCAACTGCACTCATGTGGTGCTTAGATCTCTGTGGTAACAGGCAGTCAACTATGTCAACCACAAGGGCTTCCATTCGCTGAATGTTCAGCTGGTGTGTAACCACCACAAATGCATCCTACAGGTTTGCGCACAATCCTAAGGGACCATCCATGACTCCTACATCCTTAGCAGGTCTCAGATCCCTGACATCTTCCAGGGCCCACAGAGACTGCAGGGATGGCCTCTCTGGGACAAGGGCTACCCACAGAGGACATGGCTGATGATCCCCGTGTGGCGGCCTCAGGCTGCAGCAGAGCAATGCTATAACAAGGCTTACGCTGTGACCCAGATGTTGGTGGAGCAAACAATAGGCATTTTGAAAATGAGCACAAGAATACACTCCCCCAAGTATGTTGTGCATCATCGTCGCTTGCTGCACGATCTACATCCTGCACTGCAACAGGAGGAGGACCTGGCTTGGGAATAGATGGAAGAGCTGCACTTCTCCTCCAATGAGGAGGACGTTGAAGGAGATGACGGTGATGAGGTCCTCGAAGGCAAGGATGCCAGCGATGAGGCCATCGCACTTGCCAGATGAAGCAGGAATGCCCTTATAGCCGCAAGGTTTGTGGAGGATGATGATGAGATGCAGCGAGGGCAGTCCTGACATTCTCACCTTGTTTCTGTGAACGGTTGACTCCTGTGCAGCTGATTGAAGTGCACATACCTTCAGTGCTCAGCCTCATGTCATGGATACACAATGGATGCCCTAATGGTCACTAGATTCCAAGAGGATAATGATGACATGCACTGAGGACACTCTATAGATCTTCATATTGCCTCTGTGAATGTCTGACTCCTGTCTGGTTGAGGGAAGCTCGCTTGCGCTCTGTGATCAGGGTCATAGCATAGAGACACAGACATGAAACTTTAAAAGCACCTGATCCTTTGTCCGCCTTCAGTATCCATCCCCTTCAAGAGCACAGCGTCACTGGTTACAGATGCTGAAGAGATGGGGGCCAGCCCCACCTCAAAGGTGCTAAGAGCACACAGATAGAATGATGGGACTCTGTGACACCTGCCCATGACATTCTGGCAGCAATAGCAAGCACTGTCGAGGTGCAGGCATCAGTAATGTGTCCAGGGAGTGTGAGGCTGGACCATCACTTTAGTGTGAAGGTTACACACTGCACAGGGAAGAGGCCCTGGACTGAGACACCTGCCTTTATTTTGTGCAGGAACCAAAGTTTCACATCTGAGTGACACGAACACTGCTCATCAGAACAAGGAGCCATAGGCAGGGAGATATTCTCGGGAGTTTACTTACAATAGCAAACATTATGTACAAGTGATTAACACCCGAACCAAGGCTGTGCAACTACATCTTCTTAACCTCCCTAACCCTGCTGCTACGCCTTCGTGCTCCCGAACATCCACAGCGGAGGTGGAGGCAGCCCTATCTACTACACCATGTCTGTGACGACCTTGGTGGGTGTCATCTGCAGGGCCTAGACTTGGAGGCCTGCTTTCGGGGTCCTGCTGTGTGGCAGTGGCACCCTCCTCAGCCTGTGGAGCTTGAGCTGCTGAGGTCACAGGAATAGGGGATTTGGATGGGCCGGACTCTCCCGGAGTCACCTGGGTGGATGGCCCTGGGATGTGCACCTGCTGATCTTCCTCCCTATGAGTGCCCCTTGAGGAGATGGGGAAGCTGGAGTGAGATGGAGCTGCCCCGCACCCCTCTCGCATTGACACAATTGGAAGCCTACGGCATCAGCGATGGAGTTCAGCCCGCACAGCAGTGCAGGAGCAACGTCCTGGATCAAGGTCTCCATGGCAGCCGCCATCCTACCAGTGTTGACCTCGGTGCATTGGCATGTTGGCACTATCACCTCAGACTGAAGGTGGACAGACTGCTCCATTGTGCCTCACAATCTGAGGTGTGCAGTGGACATCCCTGAATGACGTTCCCAAGTTGGCCTTTGCAATCTACATAACTGAGTTATGACCGAATCCAGACACTCCTCATCTGACTCGGACTCAGCAGATTTTTGGCCTCCAGCAGTTCTCCGAGTGCCAGAAAACTGGGAAGTCCCTGCTTCCCCCTGCTGTGGATCAGACAGTGCAATGTGCTCACCAAATTGTGACCCTGATGTTACTCTAGAACTAGATCCAAATGGGGTGCGGGTGTCTCTGTGCTGGTGGAGGGTGTGGGTGAGCACTGTGATGGGTCTTCAATTAGGGTATCATCAGGTTCTTCTTCCGAGGTGTCTTTGCGGCTTGAGTCGAGGACCTGGCTCGTGGACCCTCTCAGCTGCTTCCCAGATGTGCCTGCAAAAGCAAAGAGAGATAATTATTGTATGGCAGGGGACTGTGGAACAGGGGAACTGACTCATAGCATAGTTATCTGATGGGTGTTGCACTGCTGCATCCTCATTTTGTTGAGCACCGCCAACCTCACCATCAGCACAGGACAGGTCCAGATTCTCGCTGGCCAGCTGGATGACTTTATTTTCAAAGTCTGTGAGGGCCTTGAAGTCAGGCATTCCTCCTCCAGTCTGCAACTTCTACCTTTTGTTGTGTGCCAACTTGTCCTGCAAGAATACAGATGGAGGATGCCTGCCAAGCCAGATGAGAAGGATGCCTGGCATGTATGGGTGGTGAGTGGTCCCATGGTCAGGATGAGGACCCAATCCGCAGGGTAGATGAAGGTGTGTGAGAGAGGGGAAATGGTGATGTCCCTTGAACTGGCTGTGAGTGAGATCCCTGTGGATGTGTGGTGGTTTGTGAGTGTGAGAGTTGAAAATGATAAGCAAAGTGGCTTACTGTGGTGGAACGGAGATCATTCATTCTCTTTCAGCACTGGGTTGTTGTCCTTTTTTGCAGGGCTTTCTCGCTGACCACCACTACCACAGCCTCCCATGCTAGATTGGTGTCATTGCTTGCTGGTTTTCACTCAGAGCAGGAGTACAGGACTTCACACCGGCCCTCCACTGTGTCCAATAGCCACCCAGGGGAGGCATTACTAAATTTGGGGGCAGCATGTCTCCTCCCTTTAGCAGCCATGGCTTTCCAACAGCTTCCGATCCCTTAGAGACAGCAAGCATGGTGCAGGGCTGTGCTTTAACTATGGTGTCTGGATTAATGAAGGCCTGAGGTGATGGCAGAGCGGGCGAATGAGAGGTCACCCTGCCAGTGACCCAGCACGTTTCCCTGGAATGGTACGATATGGCATGAAAACCTGCCATTGCAGTCAGCGGGTGAAACATCTTTTTTCTCGCTCGCTACCACACTTAATGCAAATCAGGGATGTGTCAGCCCTCTGTTATCACAGCCCAAGTTTCCTTTAGTAAATAATATTTTCGTTTGTTTTTTGCTCTTAATTGATTCCACGGTGTCAGTCTCACCATAATACAAGATCTTCAACGTTAGAAATGCAGATGTTGCGCAGCATAACTGAACATGTAATTGCTCCACTGTCTCCAATTGTCGAGTGCAATGTGCAGCAATCTCAGAAACCACGCAATCCCAGAATTTTCCTCCAGAGAAAATTGCTTTAGAATTTACTTCGACGTGATTTTAAGACTGATTAATGGCTTTAATCGATTGCTTCAAAGTTTACTGCTGCCAAGCATTTTGTGTAAATGTAAAAAATCACATGATACAGATTTCTGCAATATTTTACATTACGTGAAAAAACGTATCAAAAATGGCACTTTCGATTCATTTAAGCGTGAATAATTTTTGAGAGTTCCATTAAAGATCAGTCAATTCATTTCAGCTGACCTGCTGCCATATTCACTGTGAAGTGCGCTTAGGCATTGCTTGATTTAATTCAGTTTTAAACTATTCTACACAGAGATAAGAACAAAAAACAAAAAAACTGCGGATGCGGATGAATAGTTTTAAACTATTCTAGTTTTCTCTATATATTACAAGCATCTAAATGAACAGGAAATGAAACATTTGACACCCTATAATTTACCTTGTTCTGACTCCCTACATTATATGCAGGACTCAAAAATTTTGGCAAACATCCTTTGCGATAGTTCTTCAGTTCACCTGAAAGCTTAGAAAAGTCTTACATCTCAAGCTTGGTGGAGGTTAATGACTGTAACATTTTTTTTTAAAAATTAATTGGGTTATCATTAATTATGAATTGTGCTCACAGTTTGAAAGAACTGGAAGGCTTCAGCACACATGCAGAAGGTGGTGAAGGGCATTTTTCAGCACATATGCACAATTGAGGCTAACTGTGAGCCAAAAAGAGAATGGAGAACAAAGGGCATGGGAAGAAATCAAGTTGCAGGAAGGAAGAACGTGAATCCCATGATGATGCAACAATGTGACACTGAACATTTTTTTATTTTCCCTTTCCTTATGAAACAGAATCACTGACAACTGAAGATACAGAGCTGGCATGTGAAGCTTGTGGGCGGCTGGGAATTCCCTTTGAATTGCTGCCAACTGTAAAACAGTTTTGGTAAACTCAGTAAGATACTTATGCCTGTGACCTTTGACGCATGACCACACTATCCTCTACCACCACCTGTCCAATGTTGTCCAACTGGGCAGGACTGCTTTCACCTGGTTCCATTCTTATCTATTTAATCATACACAGAGTGTCACTTGCAAAGGCTTCTCTTCCTGGCTTTAAACCATTACCTCTGGAGTCCCTCAAAGATCTATCTTTAGCCCTCTTTTCTCAGCCACATGCTGACTCTTGGTGACATCATCCGGAAGCACAGCATTTGTCATTACATGTACACTAACTACACTCAGCTGTACCTCACCACCACCTCTCTCAACTCCTCCACTGTATCTAAATTATCAGGCTGCTTATCCGACATCCAGTACTGGATAAGCAGAAATTTTCTTCAATTAAATATTGGGAAATTGAAGCCATTTTTTTATGATCCACAGTCTCCCTTACCTGTCTGCCTACTACCTATGGAACTTGCTCTTCATACAAACTCAGGACTTTCAGTGTTGGTGTTCCTTCCCTAGTTGTACTTCACTGTTGGTGCTTGTGCAGGGAGAGACCACAATGCTAAACAAATGCATAGATACTTGTGTTGCCCAATATGAGTGCATACACTCCATGAGGTGTAAGTGAAGGTGTATTGTCTCTTTGTGACTACAAAGCCCCTTGTGGAAGGCAGTATGAGTTGACACAGTGTTTGTGAGTTAACATTCTGGTCCTTATTTTAAAGGGAGGGGCATGGGACACACAAGGAACAAAGGGATGGATTTTATGGCTGCAAATAAGCCAGCCTGCACTGCACCACCCCACCCCCACCCCCACCCCCTTACATAAAATACAGCTTGATGACATCAAGTCAGCAATCCAACATCATCCTGCCAGTCTCCAATAATACAGAAGGGAAGCAGGTGCAGAAATTGGAAGTCTACCCGCCATTTTGCGCTTGATAAAGACCCACCGACTGACTGCAATTTTTCTTTGCCCACTCCAGTTTTCGATAGTTGCAAGGGAAAAACATTGGGAGTGATTTATATCAAGTATGAGGAGGTAGCACAAGGGCAAATGAAAAGGTCTGCAAATGGGACAGAAACTGATGCTGAAGGTGTCTGCATTTGGAAGTTTCTTCAGTGCTTTTTTGGCTGACAAAAGAATAAGAAAAGAGTGACAGGGCACGGTCTAGCCTCCCACCTGCCTGGTGTCCCACTCTAGATGTCCAATTCCGCACGGAGTCCCCCCTTCCCAACACTGATTGGCCGTCTTCACATTGGGCTGCGGCTAATTGACCAGCCAATGTTTGTTTCACCATGTCAAGGCGGCAGGAGCAAACGGACCACTTCCTCTCCCACAGCAGAAACCGTAAAATCTAGCCCATTGAAACATAGCTAAGCCTTAGTTGAATAATGGCAGGCAGGATTGGGATTGAGGATAATCTTAAATTAGGCCCTCGGTTGCCTGCAGCAAGAACATTAGACAGCCTCAAAGCTGTTGAAGATGTGATCATCAGGGACATAGTGGTCTAATCTTAACCCCTCCCATTCTCAATTGGGACATGGGTGGTGTTTAAATTGCATAGTTTGCTTCAGTGTTTCTAGACATTAGTCTTTGCATAAACATTTTTCCCTGACAACCAGGTGGCAAAAGAGAAACAGCATGACAGATGAGGAGGTGAATCAGTTCAGTATCGTTGTCACAGAATGGTTAGGTACCAGAGCATTGGCTGATCTTGTGAAATTATTAAACTTCTTCCAGCGCTGTGGTACTTTTTGAGCTGAGTGTAATTACTTCTGCAATCTCCATCCATACAGCCCCAGTGCTCAGTAGTCATGTATTTTAGTCTTTGCTTTAGCCAGCAAAGCATCCACAGATGTATCAGAGCATCCGCACTAACTCCGCCAGCCCCCCCCAAACCCCAACACCCACCACCCACCCCCCACCCCACCCCCCACACCCCAACTCCACCTGCCCCACCCCCCCCCACCCCAACCACCCCCCAAACATGTCATATGGATCCTGATGATATGCTCATTATAGGGATCTGCACTTCATACTGAAATTTGGATTCTTTTAGAAGTGGGGAATGTGAAGAGAAGGGGTTGGATTATGCTGTATTGACCTTTTGTGTTGCAATTTTGAAAAGGGAATAAAGATAGTGATTTCAGGTTTGGCCTGGCCTTAAGCAAGGTTTTGCCATGCGATTCAGCATTCACAACTTAATCAAAGCCTAAACTCAAAATTTTGCACGAACAATTTCATTTAACAATAATAACATTTAAACCTCAGAGTGACAGCAGCTGTGGAGAATTTCAGGCTATTTGATATGAAGAGTATTTTTTCTGTTTCTGTTCATTCAACACAGCAATAAAATACACACTCTTACAATACGTAACAAAGTTTTTCAAATGTCAATAGTTTTATTACTGTAATTGTTGTAGGGTGGCCGAGTTGTACTATTAATGATAGAGTTGATCTGCAGACACTTCTTGGATGGAAACTTTAAGTTTATTTACAATATACTCATCAGCAACTACACATGTGCTTTCAACTCCAACTCCATCTCTGTACTGACTGTTGAGGCAGCCCGTGCTATTCTCCTATTGGTTACTACAGATCATGAGATCTTCCTTAACAAGTACTATTCTTAAAGATACATTACAATAAATAAAACTATAATTACTACATTCCTCCCCCTTTAACTCGGCTATATATATTATACATACTTTTCAAGACAACATAATGTTTACACTGGGTAAGGAATTTACAAGTTCAGTCTTTCAGATGGTTTCCTGGTATGTGTGGAACATCGCAGCTCCACAACTTCAGATTCTTTGTCAGGAGCCTCTTTTTCCGGAATTGCCTGAACATCAGGTGCTTCGGTGGGCATTTGCATTTCTGTATCCTCAACTCTTACATCAGACATGTCAGTCCTGGGTTGAGTATCCTCAACTGGAGATGCAGACCCGGTCATGATCACTGATGGGACCAAATCTTGGTGATTTCTCTCTCTCTTCCTTAAATGGCCCACATGTTTCCAGATGATCTGGCCTTCCACCTCCACGTGGTAAGATAGAGGTCCAGTCGCCACACTTATTTCACCCGGCAACCACTTTGGTCCTTCCCCGAAGTTTTTTACATATATCAGTTCTCCCAAGGTAAATTTCCTCTCACGACTTTGCCAGTCGTGTCTGGTTTTCTGGCTTCCCTGATTCCTTTCCACCTTCCCCTCGAAATTCGTCAACATTAAGTTCAATCTCATCCTGAGACGACGTTTCAACAATACCTCCGCAGGTGTGACACCTGTTGTTGGGTGAGGGGTAGTCCTGTAATGAAAAAGAAAGCTTGCTAGCTTGCTTGCCAAAAAATCTCCAGTTAGCTTTCTCATGCCTGCCTTGAATGTTTAAACTGCCCTTTCAGCCAGTCCATTTGGGGAAGGGTGGTGCAGTGCTGTTTTCACATGAGTGATAACGTTGAGGCTGATAAACTCAGTACTTGTAAATGCCGTGCCATTATCAGAAACGACTACTTCTGGTAGTCCCTGAATAGCAAAACTCTGATGTAATTTCTCAATTGTAGCAGCCGACGTTGGTGACTTCACCTCATATACTTCCAACCATTTTGAATGGGCATCGACAATGAGCAGAAAAATTGTTCCCAGGAAAGGTCCAACTTAGTCAATGTGTAGTCAATGGAAACTTTAAGTTTATTTACAATATACTCATCAGCAACTACACATGTGCTTTCAACTCCAACTCCATCTCTGCACTGGCTGTTGAGGTAGCCCATGCTACTCTCCTATTGGTTACTACAGATCATGTGATCTTCCTTAACAAGTACTATTCTACCTGGTCACTCTCATGGGTGTAACAGAGCTGTCACTGGCAACTTTTGCAGTTGCTGACATTGCACACTGTGCTTTATTAAACTTTCTATTTCACCAACCATCCCAGGCCATCATGGATAGCTGCGTGCTATGGTCTTCATTCAGGAAATTCCTGGATGGGCACTGTGTAGTTCAATTAAAAGTGGCTCCCTTCCCTTTGGAGGAGCTGGCACTCATGCACCCTACAATAGGATGCCATCCTGGCTGGTTATTTCATGTCTTCTGTTGAAGTATGGTTTCATTTCATCAGATACGGGCTCCTGTGACCAACCATGTAGCACTTGTTCTCGTACCTGAGATAGGATTGGGTCCCGACTTGTCCAGTCTCTGATCTGTTGAGCACATACCGGTGAGGAATCTGAGAAACTTAACAGTAAAACAAGTTCTTCTGGAACTGGGACATGCTCATCATTTTCTTGTAAAGGCCAATGACTAAGGGTGTCAGCATTTGCGATTTGATTGCCAAGCCTATGTACGAAAGTGTATTTGTATGCTGCCAGAATTAAAGACCATTGTTGTATTCTTGCTGAGGCTATGTGTGATGTAGCCTTGTCCTCACTAAACAATCCTAGCAATGGTTTGTGATCTGAAATGATTGTAAAATGGTGGCCGTGCACATACTGATGAAGTTTCTTGACTACAAAGATGATGGAGAGGCCTTCTTTTTCTATCTGTGAGTATCCCTTTTCCACTGTGGTGAGCATTCTGGATACATTACCTATTGGCTGTTCTGTGCCATCATCCATCCAATAAGAGAGCACTTCTCCCACTCCTAGGGAGATGCAACACATGTCAGTACCAAGTCTTTCGTCTGATCATAATGCATTAATAGATTGGACGAATGCAACAACTGTTTCACTTTTATGAAAGCTTCTCTCTGGGGCGCCTCCCAATATCAATGTTGGTTCTTTTTG
The DNA here is from genome assembly GCF_017639515.1 of Carcharodon carcharias. Lineage (NCBI taxonomy): Eukaryota > Metazoa > Chordata > Chondrichthyes > Lamniformes > Lamnidae > Carcharodon > Carcharodon carcharias. Next base: position 60,524,933 of record NC_054472.1, on the reverse strand, counting down.
AGAAGAGAATGCAGGGGGGCCAGCATGTAGGCAAATTGGGTAAGAACCACCCGCAATAGTTGATCATTCCGAGGAACAATGTGAGCTCTGAGGCATTCTTTGGCCTAGGTGCATCTCTATGGCTCTCACTTTCTCCTCAGCCCAGTGAAGGCACTGTGAATCTACCCGGTGACCCAGATAGATTACCTTCCTCAATTGGAATGTCTTCTAGTGCAGACTTTAATCTCAGCCTTCTTTTTGACTTCACTGTTAGCCAGACTTCTCTCAGAACTAAGCTCAACTTGTCAGAGGTCAGTGGCTGAGCCTCCCAAAATTTAATTATCTGTCTGCTTCTTGGGAAATTCTGCGACTTTTGTTTCCAAAGCCTCTTTGGCTTCATTGAGCTGATTCTTCACCTCTTTGCTAGAAAGTTAGCTTCACTCAGCTGGCACTTCCTTGGAATTTATCTGAATTCCTATGTCCTGGCTGTATCCAGCTATGTACGACTCCCAGGGCTTCTTGTGAGCCCTCTCTGATTCCCAGGGCTTCTCCTGAGCCCTCTCTGATTACCAGGCCTTCTCCTAAGTCCTCTTCAATCACCAGGGCATTCCCTGAGCCCACTTTGCATTTTTTCTGCTGTGCTTTCATTCTACTGTTTGAGATGGCCTCCATTTCTTCTTGTTGCTGAATAGTTATGCATTCCTCTTTCATTTGATCTTGAAGGACAATCAACTGCTCTTTCAAATGTTTAATTTCTTGTTGCCCTCCCTCTGGGGGTCTCCTGTTGCCTTGGCAGAGTTGCCCTCTTTCTAGGGTCTCTTGTTGTCTACCACAGAGTTGCCCTCTCTCTGGGTCTCTTATTCCCTTTGGCAGGGTTGCCATTTCTCGGGAGTCTCATGTTGCCTTCTGCAGAGTTGCCTTCTCTCTTGGTCTCTTTTAATTTTCTGCCCATAGCCTTTTTCATGTATTTACCACTTCAAATGTATTGCCTCTTTAAGAGCAGTCACCATTTTTTTTTTACTTGAGCTGTCTCTGCAGCTGCCGGCTTTTCTGTGCTATGCTTTCCACAATTTTTGAGTTTTAGCAGGATCCCTGCAATCATGGGCCTTCTTATCTTTTAACTTTCTAAAACTTCATTTCTATTCGGAAAAGATTTCTTCTCCCTTTTCTGGGTGATTCTGCTGGGTTCTTTCTTTTATTTCAACTGTGCAGGTTCTTTTGATGTTGAATGTCCCGCACTTCCCATATGTCCACCGCACAGCCTCGTGTTCCAATCATGCAAGGTGTATACCAGTTTCTCTAACTTACTGAGCCTGCAGGGCTGCTGCCTATTTGATAATGTAAGTACAGATTCTCTTTTTTTATTGTTTGTTTAACCGGTCTTGTGGATTCTTACCCAGGGGTCTTGCAATTTTGGCACTATTTTTTTAAATGCCAAGAGTGCTCTGGGAGATTTCTCAGCCATTTAGATTGGGGCCCATTTTTTCTTTAGCTTAAAGCGACAGCATACCTGGTGAGTATATTTTCCTTTCTTTTTAATTATCTTAGATATTCACTATCGCTTGGCAAGGGACAGTGCCAGATCTGATTTATCCTCATTGCCAGTTTGTTGTAGGGTGGCCAAGGTGTACTATTAATGATAGAGTTGATCAACAGACACTTCTAGGATGGAAACTTTACGTTTATTTACAATATACTCAGCAGCAACTACACGTGTGCTTTCAACTCCAACTCCATCTCTGCACTGACTGCTGAGGTAACCCACACTCCTCTCCTATTGGTTACTACAGATCATGTAACCTCTTTAACAAGTATTACTCTTAAAGGTCCATTACACACTAAATAAAACCATAATTACCACAGTAACGTTAATAACATTAGAACTGTTCTCCCCATTTTACCTGTGCCACAATTCTGTTCTACATTTACTATTCCAACTTTGCTTTTATTTTATTTCCAAACATGCTCTTCTAACTTTAAAAAATTTACTGACCTGCTTTCTCTGGCTCCAAGGTCTCACCTTCCATTCTGCTAATCAGGCTCATGTCAACCTTTGATTAGCTGAAACTAAGATTTTTCTTAACCAGTGAAGGCTTAGGTTATTAAAAATTGGCCTAGTCGCATCAGCAAGGCAGATGCAACCAAACTCAAGCATAAGCTCGAGAAGGAGAAGAGCAACATGGGTGATTTAAAAAAATAAAGTAACTCCTGGTAGAATCATATGAAAGGCTGCAAATGCTTCTTTCTTGGCATTTTTACACAGGCAGAGGGGGCATTAGAATTAGTGACTGTGAATCACTTTAATTGTTTGCATCTACCATTTTCACATCAACAATCTTACGAGATTGACATGGTTTTTCTCCCTCTCCCTATGAAATAATCTGCAACTTCATGATGGAGTGCCCTTTCTTTTGATTTCCCTTCTCTTGCTGCTTTCTTCACTTTTCCCAGACTCTTGGCTGTATTCCTCTACTAAATTTTACTTCCTCTGTTTCTTTTCATTTTATTCTCTTCTATTTCTTATTTTCTCCCTTGGCAACTAGGATACCATGGTTACTTCTATAGTGGCAAATAGAGCATTTGATTTTGGCACATAGACCAGAGAGGCATCAGATGCTAAATGCGGTTGGGAAATTGGCCTGTGACATACTTTAGCAGAATGCCTTCACAGGGATCCAGTCAGGAGTGGAAGGCAGAACTTATGGATGATATGCAAACATGAATGGAAACAATAATTAACATGATTAGAAAGATTCTTAGCCCTAGGTCACTAATTTAATTGTAATTATTTTTTAAGATCATGATCATCTCGTGCCACCTCAACTAAATAGATATTTTTCAAGTTTAAGATCAAATTTGGTAATAAACTAGAAAATACTTCAGAACTTCAACCCATTACATGTAGCTGCCAATCATACAAACAGTCCTAGGTTAAAGGGAATCGTCAGCAAACTTCCTTTGTTTTAACAATGGATAAAAAGTTACATTAACATCGATGCAGATGCCATGGCCCCACTATTACAGGACCATGTTTCCCACAAGTTGTTTCAGTAGAACCAACTACAGGAAGGCTCAATTGATTCTGGTGCTGTAGAATTTAATGCCATTTAGCTCAAGGTGCTTAGAGAAAAGAGGGAGGCTGTGATTCACTGGTTCAGATATTCAAAAGCTCATTGATGTTCAGATTGGCTTTAGAGGATTGGAGGGAAGTTCATGTATCATTATTTAGGAAAGGGAAGAATTGACCCTGAAAAATTACTGGCCTATAAGCTCGACTTCAAAAGTATGGAAAGTGTTTTGTTGCAATGTGATAAATGATCACTTGGAGAGCATGGCAGTTATTAGCTTGGCTTTAGGGAGCAATGGGTCCTGCCTCACTAACTTGATAGAGTTCTTTGTAAAAACGTTCATAATGGTGAATAAAGGTAATCTGGTGCATGCTGCTTATCTTGATTTCCAACAATGTTTAATGAAGTTCCTCAAAGAAATCTATTAGAAAAAAATAGATTTCATAGGATTACTGATCAGTCAGCATACTGGAGAGCCAGCTGCTTGAAATCACAAACTGAGGGTTGTTATTAATGGTAGTGGATTTGATTGCAGCTCAGTTACGAACAGAGTACCTCAGGGCTCAGTCTTCATTCCTGTTCATCATTTTCATTTATAATTTAAATAAGGGCTGAAGCAATACCATTCCCAAAATCACTGATTAACAAAATATGTTCAAGGATTTTGCAGCAGAGAGCAAATTGGTGGCTTGCAAGTTGATTGATATTCAATTGGATGAATGAGCCCATGTATGTCATTTAATTTTTTAGATTTACCTCTTCTACAAGCATTTACTAGTTTAGAAATCTCTGTAATGTCACTTCTCAGACTGAAAAGCCCAAGACTCTCCTGTCTTTCTTCATCACCCACACAAGCAACACTATTAACAGTTTTGTTTATACTGCCTCTGATGCCTGAACGTCTCTCTTCTATCTCAGTGACCTGAAAATAAACAATTCTTAAGGTATAAATTGACCAATGCACTGAAAATTTTGATTTTGACTTCCTGTGTGTTACAGTCTGCTGTTTTGAAAGAATTGTATATAGATAGCTTGATGGAAATGGATGGGAACAGTAACATTTGAAGTTATACATGTAAAATCTGTAGACAAAGAATAAAGTTAAATGCCAAAAAGTATTTATTTTTGCAGAGAATCAATTTCCGCCAGGACAAATTTCCATGGTGCATGTTAACTGTGAGTTTGCTAGTCCTTAAACAGTGAACTTGACAAGAGAAGAGAGCGTTACTAGATTTTTTTTAAAAAAATTATTTCACAGGATTTGGGCATCATTGCCAGGCCAGCATTTGTTGCCCATCCCTAATTGCCCTTGAGAAGGTAGTGATGAACCGCCTTCTTCAACTGCTGCAGTCCATGTGCTGTAGGTACACCCACAGTACTTTTAGGAAGGGAGTTCCAGGATTTTGGCCCGGCGATAGTGAAAGAATAGCATTAGAGTTCCAAGTCAGGATGGTGTGTGGCCTGAAGGGGAACTTGTAGGTGGTGATTTCCCCATGCATCTGTTGCTCTTATGCTTCATGGTGTTAGAGGTCACAGGTTTGGAAGGTGCTGTCCACGGATCCTTGGTGAGCTGCTGCAGTGCATCATGTAGGTGATGTACACTGTTGCCTCAGCAATGACTCCGGTCCCCATGAAGGGTCACAGCATCAGGCCAACTTGGGCAAGGAAACCTCCTGTTGGTTATCACCTACCATACCTTCCATTCTCCCACCCTCATCTGATGAATCAATACTCTTTCATGTTGAACACCACTTGGAAGAAGCACTGAGGGTGACAAGAGCACAGAATGTACTCTGGGTGGGGGACTTCAATGTCCATTACCAAGAGTGGCTTGGTACTACCATTACTGACCGGGCTGGCCAAGTCCTAAATGACATAGCTATTAAACTGAGCCTGCAGCAGGTGGTGAGGGAACAAACAAGAGGGAAAAAACTACTTGACCTCCTCATGAATCTACCCTTCATAGATGCATCCAGAACAGCATTGGTAGGACTGACCACCACATAGTCCCTGTGGAGACAAAGTCCGGTCTTCATGTTGAGGATAACCTCTGTCATGTTGTGCAGCATGACCACTGTGTTAAATGGGATAGATTTAGAACGGATCTAGCAAGTCAAAACTGGGCACCCAAGAGGCGCTGTGGACCATCAACGGCAACAGAGTTATAAACAACCGCAATTTGTAACCTCACAGCCCCACATATTGTTCACTTAACCATTACCATCAAGTCGGATTCAAAGAAGAGTGCAGGATAGCATGCCAGGAGCAGCACCAGGCATACATAAAAATATGTGGTAAAGCTACAATACAGGACTACTTGCATGCCAAAAAGCAAAAGCAGCATAAAATAGATAGTGCTAAGCAATCTCACAACCAATGGATCAGATCAAAGTTCTGCATCCTGCCACATCCATTCATGAATGGTGGTGGACAATTAAACAATTAACCAGAGGAGGAGGCTCCACAAATATCCCCAACCTCAATGATGAGGGAGCCCAGCACATCAGCAAAAGAAAAGGCTGAGGCATTCACAACCATCTTCAGCCATAAATGTCAATTACATACATAAGTGCTTGTGAAACAGGAGCAGGGGTAGGCCATTTGGCCCCTCGAGCCTGCTCTGCCAATCAATAAGATCATGGCTGATCTGTTTATGTTTCGAATTCCATATTCCTATCTAACCCGATAAAGTTTGATTCCCTTGCCTAACAAGAATCCATCTACCTCTGCCTTAAAAATATTCAATGACTCCATCTCCACTGCCTTCAGATGCAGAGAGTTCCAAAGTCGCACAATCCTCTGGGAGAAAATTTTCTCAGCTCTGTCCTAAAAGAGCAAGCCCTAATTTCAAAACTGTGCCCCCTTAGTTCTGGACTCGCCCACAAGAGGAAACAACCTTTCCACGTCCACCTTGTCAAATACTGTTCAGGATCTTATATACGTCAATCAAATCACCCCTCACACTTCTAAACTCCAGTGGAAACAAGCCTAGTCTGTTTAAACTTTCCTCATAAGACAACTCGCTCATTCCAGGTATCAATCTGATAAACCTCCTCTGAATCGCCTCTAATGCATTTATATCCTTCCTTAAATAAGGAGACCAAAACTGCACACAAATTTCGAGATGTGGTCTCACTAATGCCCCATATAACTGAAGGTAACACCCTTACTTTTATGTTCTCAGCCTCCCCCAAGGACCCCAACATACAGATGCCAATCTTCAGCCAGTTCAATTCACTCCATGTGATATCACGAAACAGCTGAAGGCACTGAACACTGCAAAAGTTATGGGCCCTGACAACATTCCAGCAATAGTCCTGAAAACTTGTGCTCCAGAACTAGCTGAGCTCCAGCAAAGCTGTTCCAGTACAGCTACTACACTAGCACCTAAGTGACAATGTGGAAAATTGCCCAGGTATGCCCTGGCCTCAAAATGCAGGACAAATCCAATCCTGCCAAATACCGCCCCAGCAGTCTATTGCCAATCATCAGCAAAGTGATGGAAGGTGTCACTGACCGTGCTATCAGGCAACACTTACTTACCCATAACCTGCTCACTGACACCCAGTTTGGGCTCCCTGACACCTGCCAGGGTCACTCAGCTCCTGACCTCATTAAGCCTTGGTCCAAACATGAACAAAGGAGTTGAACTCAAGAGGTGAGGTGAGAATAACTGCCCTTGACATCAAAGCTGCAAAACTGAAATCAATGAGAATCCGGGGGAATACTCTCCGCTGGTTGAAGTCATATCTACACAAAGGAAGATGGTTGTGGTTGTTGGAGCTCAATGATCTCAGTTCCAGGTTATCACTGCAGGAGTTCCTCAGGGTGGTGTCCTAGGCCCAACCATCTTCAGCTGCTTCATCAATGATCTTCCTTTCATCATAAGGTCAGAAGTGGGGATATTCACTGATGATTGCACAATGTTCAGCACCATTCACAACTCCTCAGATACTGAAGCAGTCCATGTCCAAATGCAGCAAGACCTGGACAATATCCAGGCTTGAGCTGATAAATGACAAGTAATGTTTGTGCCACACAAGTGCCAGGCAATGACCATATCCAATAAGAGCAAATCTAACCACCTCCCATAGACATTCAGCAGGTCTGGCAGCATCGGCGGAGAAGAAAAGAGTTGACGTTTCGCGTCCTCATGACCCTTCGACAGAACTGTTCTGGTCCAGTTCTGTCGAAGGGTCATGAGGACTCGAAACATCAACTCTTTTCTTCTCCGCCGATGCTGCCAGACCTGCTGAGTATGTCCAGGTAATTCTGTTTTTGTTTTGGATTTCCAGCATCCGCAGTTTTTTGTTTTTATTTTTTGTTTTTATCCCATAGACATTTAATGGCTTTACTATCACTGAATCCCCCACTATCAACATCCTGGGGGTTACCATTGACCAGAAACTGAACTGGGCTAGTCATATAAATACTGTGACTCCAACAACAGGCTGGTAATTCTGTGATGATTAACTCACTTCCTAACTCCCCAAAGCCTGTCCACCATATACAAGGCACAAATCAGGAGTGTGATGGAATACTCTCCAATTTCCTGGATGAGTGCAGCTCCCTCAACATTCAAAAAGCTTGACACCATCCATGGCAAAGCAGCCCATTTAATTGGCACCCCATCCACCATCTTAAACTCCCTCCACCACTGAAGCACAGTTATAGGGGATAGTGATTAGTTAGATTGTAACACAATTCCTGTCTCTTGGAGCTGGCTTGACTGCATTTGGGGAACAGCGGGCCAAATCTCCTAGTCTCTGGATCGTCAGAGAACTCACAACTCAACGTACAACTGAAGATCCGTATCAGGTCCCTGTGGAAGTCCTGGTGCCCCAAACTCCGTAGGAATTGCCTGGGAAGTTTCAACTTCCAATGGGGAATTCCCCTGCTCCCCAGGACCCTCCGCGAATGTTAGATACTTCAGACAGTTCCATGGTACTTAACTTTATAGTTACCCAGAAAATGTTAGATAGACTGCTCTAACATCTTGGTATCCACAACGGACCACCCAATCACCACCCCACCCCCGACTAACTGACTACCACTGTAACCCCTGACTCCCCCCTCTCAACCACCTGACTACACCCCTGACCACCCTCCTGACCCTAACTACCCCCATCCAATCTGACTAACCCCCACTACCCGATTATCCCACCCAACCAGCAGATTACCTCACCCGACCCAACCTGGCTAACCCCCATCCACCCAACTACCCTCCCAACTTGATACGCCCTCAACCTGGCTAACCCTCCCTACAACCCGACTGCCCTCCTGACCCAACTACCCACTCACTTACCTATCCCCCACCTACCTACCCCTACTATCCACCCCACATCACCCACCCACCCCACTACATACCTCTCCACCTACCGATTCAGCCATCCATCCTCGAACATTCAAGCTTGACCTTTAAACTTACCTATGGCAACTAGTGCCTTAAAAAGTGCTTGTCTCCCCTTCTCCCCTCCCCCCCACACCCCACCCCAACCCCCCAACACCCTGCCCCCACCGACTCTATTCCGCAGTGACAGATTTCCCTGAGTGATGATGCAAAAGCCAGACTCAGAAGACCCAAGCAGAAATGCAGAGCAAAGTTGAGTCGGGGGAGTTTTCGATCACAGCAGTAATCTGACAATCAGTGCCACTACTTGGAAGATCCAGGCCAGAGAGATTTTTTTTGCAAATTGGTTGCGGGCTTGTTTTCTGCTTTCCTTTTGCAGGAAACTGGATTATTAGCACCGGGAAAATGATGTCTGAGACCACATTGTCTACTGGATAGGAAGAGCTTGATGGATCTGATGATTAATTCCTGCCTTTCCTCTGCATGTTCAGATGAAACCCAAAATCCTACCGTCTTTCAAAACCATTTAGGAAAGGTCAAATCCTGATAGTCTCTTGGATGCTCCAGTATGTTTGAAACATACAGTATCCACAACTACACTTAAAATTCAAAGCTCAACTCCCCTCAACTGGTCACCTGCATCTAAATTCTTTGTCCATATTTAAACAGGACAAACTGATGAAAATTTGCAATTAAAAATTCCGTTTCAGATTTCACATTCAAGTTTATTTAGTCTTCAATGGGTGCTTAACATTGCCACGCTGACCAGGGTTTTCATTTTAACGGCTATGAGAGCTCGTCAGAATCACTACTTAGTCTTGGGTCTATTTGTCTCGATAGGTAGGGGTGGAAGTGTGAAGCAGCAGGGAGATCTTCTCGCCAAGCAACGTAAGCTGGTAAGGCAAACATGGAAACGATGATCGATTTGATACCGTCATTGGAGACAGACAGCCTGCTCATCTTCTAAAACGTCAGGTGCCAAGATTGAGAATCTTAGCACCTCTTTCTCAAAGTTCAATTTCCGCCCAATAAAAATGAAGCATTTATATGTATTTTGTTTGCATCAAAATTAATGATGTATTTGTATAATTATGTACTTATATTTCTTGCCAGGATTTAATAGAGATAATTTGCATAACTATACTCATTAGAATGTCTTTCACTATGATCTCTTCCTTTTGTCTTTTTCCTAATTGCTTCCTCCCATTCATGATAAGCCTTCTCAGAATGTAAAGAGTGAAGGTGAACATTTTAATTATAGGGAATCTGTTCCATTTGAATAGAATGCCCTATAGCTTTATGTTATAGGACTGAATGTCTAAAAACCAAAATAATTCTTTGGGGAATTGGGGGCTGAATTTTTAGGCCCCGATGAGGGCAGCTGCAGAGGTCGGCAGGACCTTTGCACTGCCAGCCAACATGCCAGCTCCCTGGCTGCATTCCATCTGCGCAGCCATTTTCATGGAGGCGGGATGGGAAGGGCAGCAGGACAGCATAGCCACTTGCCCCCAACCAGCAGGTAGCTAATCCCGATAGTTACTGGCCACTGAAGCTTATTTTCCAATCGCCCTCCCAGTCTCCACTGGCAATGAGGAACAGGTTAACTGCCTGAAGGTGGCCTCCTGGTGACAGAGTGGGTTGGGGGTGGGGGCTGGTGCTCCAGGCATGCTTAGGGGCCCTCGATGCCTGCCTGACTTCAGCTGCAGCCATACCCCACCCTGTGGAGGGGTTTTCCCCTTACATGGAAGGGCATCCAGTTGCTGATTTCAAGCTGGAGGGCCTCCTTTTGGCCCTCCAACTTCAAGAGCCCACCTGCTGTCCTGAATTGGATGGCGAGCTTGACTTCTGGCCATCAATTGACCAATTTAGGGAAAAGTGACAGGCAAGTGTCTGTTCCCTGTGCAATATAGGCTTGTGACCTCATTGAGCCTGACAATGGGGTCCTGAAGCCCACAGGGAAAATCCTTCTCAGAAGTCTATTTATTTTGTACTCAGTTGTTTTCCCCAATGTGTGGCACAGTGGAATAAACATATGTGAAGTGCTCATATAAGCAGTGATATAAGTAGGTTGCTTTGCTTCTCATCTCCAAGTGGCATAATGGGATCTCATGCCAACTTTGACTTCTAGTTCTCAAATGTAGTGTGGGAAACTTCTTGGAGCTGTTTCCACTCCACTGGCATCATGTCACCAGATGTTTGACAAAAATACCATTTACATACATAGACAGAAGTTCTGTCACACTTGTGTTGAAATAATGGCAATGGATTGGGAGCACTTCCAAGGAATTTCCCTACCTACAACATGACCTGACTCAGATATTTCAATGCAGGTCATTTTGTTTCAAGAATTCATGCGAATAAAATTATGAAAAAAAGGGAAATTATTGAGATCAAAATATCTGATGTCAACTTTGGAGTGAATAACCTTAACATTCATTGCCATGCACTATCATTTCTATCGAAATAAAAAACAAATTTAATGAAGCCCATCATTAAAAATACAAGCAGCCAAACATACAACAATTAACAGTCAAGGTATAAAGGTACATTTGACTGTTTCTAAGTTTAAGGGATCACACATTGGTTTATTTGTAGAACATTTTCTTAACATAGCTTTTCCAACCCTCATAACAGTTTAGAGGAGGGGAACTGCTAGTGTATTTGTTACAATTACTGAAGACTTTATTGAAACCGGGGTTTTAATTGAGATGGTAAATCATAGTTCTTGAGGAGTATTTGTCTCTTTGTGACAGAAGCCCTTTACATGATGTCCAGGCTACCAACAGTAAAAGCTGCAGGGGTCGAACAGTCAGTTAATTTCATCAGGACGTGTATAATTATTTTTTTATGATACAAGTTTGTAAATCAATTGTATGTAAGGTAAGAAAAGGTTTACAGTGCAGACTATAAACACAAAGGGAGTCAGTGCAAACTGATGCAGAGAAGTTTAGGGGGTGGTGGCACACAGGGGTCGAACACATCAGTTGGGAAGGTAAATGGAAACTATAGGAGAAAACCTTCAAATGAAATATATTGTAGCTGTTAACACTTCTGTGTTTGGGTGTTTTCTAATACAGCCCTAATACAATATGATGGCAGCAATAGCACTTCTTTGTTTTAAAAAATACCCAACAAACAGTGGTAAACTAAGGGAGACAGAGAGGCTTGCAATTCATAAGAAGCAGACAGCAAGCACAAATGCACAATTTTCTTCCACTTTAACCTACCAAATAAATGTAATTTCAATAAGCTAGAAGTATGACCAGGATAGACAAAACAATTTACAAGATTTAGCATTGGTTTAAGCTTACATAAAGATGAAGCTGATTAACACATTTTTTTTTGATGAGTTGGAAAGCAGAGAACATTTGGTGATCATTATAACTGTTTGAGAGTGACCCAGGAAATGATAGAACAATGCTACATAGAATGGAAGTTTATTCTATAGTAGATAGAAACCAGATTTTTGAAAGGCATAAATTGATTCAATGAAAACAGGAAGAAAGAGAATCCGCAGACAGCTTTGTTACATCCCTATACAGTCTGGGTGAACACAGTGGTTATAGTAGTCTACAGGACGTGAAGCTACAAAAGGTCTTGTGAATGGTCACAGTTAAAGTCTGATTTAACCCTTGATAAATCAGTAACTCAAGTAAGATGAATTGTAGCAATTAAGACAAGATAAAGAATAATCTAGCAGGGGAGAACATGTTGATCATTTGAAAATGTGAGGTTGATCACAGCACTCAGCATAATCCCAAGCTGAATTAGAGAGAAAGAGGGAGAGAAAGAAAGAGAGGGCACCCCAGAAAAACTTTGACAGATGGGTATATTTTTAGTACATCCAGTTAGGTAGACAATAAAGATCCCATGGCACCATTTGTAGAGCAGAGTGTTTCCTGATGTTTTGGACAACAATCTTTCCTCCACTAAAAACAGATTTTCTTGTCATTCATCTCATTTCTATTAGTGGGAACTGCTAAATAAAGGCATGTTCTATGGACTGGCACATTATCCACTAAAAATGAATGCAAATGTCTTGTCCTCGGGTGGAAAAATAAATTCAGCAAAGAATAAATGGTGTGAGATGTTAGACATGTTCTTACTAGACATTCTGCTATATAGTTAGATGAAGAAAAAAATAGATGAAGATAACAGTATATCTTCTTAATCTTCAGAAAGCTTGGGCAAGGTCTTGGATGAATACCACGTTAAGCTCATTTCAGGATTTTTGATTATCTGACCATGAGAGGGATCTCGGTATAACATATAATAAGACATTTAGTTAAATCCAGCTCTAAAGGAACTGGAATCACCCTAGCTCCTGGAGGATGAAAGCAGCAGCAGGAAATGCATATTAATGCTAGGTGGGCCAGCTTGTGGAACACATATCACTTAGGATTGAGACACACCCAAGGGTGGCAGGTGGCTGGTTTAATTGGCAGCCTGACTGGCTAATCCCTAAATGGGAAATGGGTCAAAGGTCAGCTGTTAGTTTTCTGTCCAGAAGGAAGGGGGAGAATAAAGGCTCACATGGGCAATTCAGTCGGGTGTTAAGATCTAGTAAGGGAGGGTTGGATTAAAAGGGTTAGCTAAAAAGAAAGGCCTGTCATTTTTTTCATTCTGATATAAAGGCACCAATCATTCATAAGGGATTGGGTAATCGTATTGTGGGTTCATTTATTTAGACTATTTATTTATTTATAAGAACAATTATACATAGGTAAAAAGCTTGAAGACAGTTTTCCAGTGCAAAGAGTTTCCTTGACTGAGTATTGCAGACTGGCACATTCCAAGATCCATGATGAATGTACTAATGCTTGGGGAAGCTGCTGCAGACCCGCAATGGGGAAAGGTCACTGTCTAATACCTTTCAGTCATAGCGCGCTGAGGGGCTGGAAATTATGTAGAACTCCTCAAGTTATATGGCTCACATTGAATGTATACAGTAAAAAAATACATGTATCACAACTGTATTGAAGCACCTCAGAGCACAACTTGATCTATATAGATAATTTGAATAACATTGCAATTTCTGTAATGACCATTTTGAAATGTTTATAATGTTCTTTTTATTATGTTGAAGCACCTCAGAGTGCAACATGATCTATCTGTAGATAATTTGAATAGCATTGCACTTTCTGTAATGACCATTTTGAAATATCTGTGATGTTCCTTTTATTGTATTAAAACGCCTCTGAGTGCAACATGATCTATGTAGATAATTTGAATATTATTGCAATTTCTGTGATGGTCATTTTCAAATGTTTTGTAATGTTCTTTTAGATATTTTATGAATAACGTACATTTTTGGCAAAGAATCAGCAGCAGAGCTTTGTTCTGCTCACTTGCCTAAGTGAAACTGGGACTGGGTCACATGACACATTTCCCTTCTAGTGATGGCATGCTGTTATCCCTTAAAGGCATATTACAACAAGGCCTGCATGCACATTGGTCTGATTCATTGCTAAGGTGGACTAAAAGAAAATGTATTTACTTCAGTAACTGTGATAGGGTTCTATGGTTTATTATTTTTTGTTCATGAGGCAGGAATGGAAATTAGTTGGAGAAAGGATTGTTTTATTATAATTATTTGTCTATACCTTTGCTTGCACTCTGTAAAACAAAATTGCTAAATGATTTGTATTTGGCCTTGTCTCACTAAAATGAAGATTGAAGAAGTCGGCATGATAGGTAAGGGATATTAGGCATATGTCTGAAGGTAAGACACAGGGACCACTAGGGGACTAACTAATATCACTGAACCCAAGAGAATATCGAAGGCCAGCCTGAAATTTGCAACACTAATGCAACACTTTTCCCCATATCCATCCCTATTCTACTCCAACTAAAGTGTCGAAAAAATGACCACAATGCAGCCATACCAAGAGTAGAGAATATCTTATAAAAAGTGCATGGAAAAAGTTATAACCTCAAAATCAAATGGCTAAGTGTGAATTTTGTGTGGAACTGACCAAATTAAGTGAGTATGTGTGTGAGAGAAAGGACTCAGAAGTGTAGCATTTATATCAAAATTAGTTAAAATCTTTGGAAACTGGCACCTCACTTTGTTACAGTAGTCTGGTCCACATGCAACTCACTCTTTTAAGGTTTCCATTTCAGTTAGTTTCATTTGGTATCTTCTCAGATTCATAGCATTTCCAGAGGCATATCTCAATACTCTTGGAAAGCTTTCATAGGTTGTCTGCCAGATGGATGGTATTCTAATCTCCAGGGAGTTAGAGTCAAAACATGACAAGGACAGAGAAGAATAAAGCTTTAAAGCGCCTTCTATACCAAAATAAAACAATAATCTGGGCTGTAGCCAACATAGAACAACAAAGGTAATAATCTTTGGTTTACTATTTGAGCCAGGAGCAAATTGGCAAATAAGGTCAGAGAGTTGAATGCATGGCTCAAAGAATGGTGTGGGAGAAATGGGTTTTGATTCATGGGACATTGGCACCAATTCCGGGGAAAGAGGGAGCTGCACCGTTGGGGACTGTCTTCTCCTGAACTCTACTGGCACCAGACTCCTGGTAAATCGCATAACTAGGGCTGTAGAGAGGGGTTTAAATTAAATAGCGTTAATTGTATAAATGAAGGCAGGGGCACTCAATGAATGTGCTGTGCACAAATAAAGAGACATTTATTGACTGTGGCGGTGGGCTCTAGAGTTAGGAGCTATTTACTTGTACTGTCTCAATCTGTGGTTTAAATCTAAGAGCAAGTAAAAAATTGGCTTCTGGACTCCTGCATCACCAACTGGCTGTAAGTACTTTAACAGAGAGTTGGGTGGTGGGGGGGCGGGGGGGGGGGGGAGGAGTGGTGTTCACTTGAGTGGAGACTTAGAAAGTTAAAGGACAAAGCAATCACACAGGGTAGTGATACGGCTAATGGTAACTAGAGTTTGACAGGGAGTCATAGAGCATACAAACATAAGACTACACCAGCAAATACAGTTAGAGTAGGGACATATGGTAAAAAGACAGAATTCACAGCTTTTTTATCAGAATGCTTGCAGCATTTGTGACAAGATGGATGAATTGATAGCACAAATAGAAGTGAGTGAGTATGATATTATAGCCATAACAGAGACTTAGTTACAAGGTGACCAAGGCTGGGACCTAAATATTCAAGGCTAATTGATGCTATGGGAAAAGAGAGGAAAAAGAGGTGTGGTAGTAATGACCTTTGACCCAGAAACAGTAAAGCAAGGAAAATTTGCAATTTCTTTAAAAGCTCTGTGGAATTTCTAATTGTTTTTAATAATGTTTGAAAAGGACTTTTAAGAATTTGCATCAATTGTCAAGAGGTGAATTGTAATTTTATTGGATAATCTTGTACATGGCGACCCTTGACCTGGAAGCAATACCAACAGGAAGGAAGTTTATCAAGAAATTGTGTGACTGGCAGACAGAAAGAAGAGCTACAAGCAGAGAAGTTGGGGGCTGAAGGTGATCAGCGGACAGATACTGACACACAAAGAGAAATCAAACAGAGACAGAGGAGAACATAAAGAATTCTTGTGAAGAGAATAAGCAAGTTTCTCTCAGGAAGAGTCCAGTTTCTCTGTCTGGCAGAAAAGGAAACAGGAACTCTTGAAGGCAATGTGCAAGCTGGCCAAAATAGTCTAAAATCTAGAAAGCTGTGTGAATAACCCTGAGATGTTAACGAGCTGGAGATTTCCCAGAAGTGACCAAACTGTATTATTGTTGGTCAGTTGAATAGGAACTCAATGTAGTTTTCTAATCAGGATTGTCATGACCCGATGGAAAGAGGATTCATAGAAGTATATTTTGCTGATGTTAATCATACCCATGAAACTCAAAGACTCCTGACCTACCCTGTGTGAATAAAGAACAGCATATTGTACAACTGTGCAGCTACATGTTGCTACATTTGTGCGTATGGAGTGGGGGGTTGATGAAAAGGCTTGTGGTTATGAAAGATGCATCTTTGTTGCATTAACTATTTAACATGAAATTTACCTTTTTATTTGAAGTATCATTTGGCTGTTAACTCGTACGTAATTTGCATTGGTTCTGATTTTGGTTAAAGTAAAAGCTTTGGAAAGTGGAATCCTGTTGGTAATCTTTTCATTTGGCAGTCATCTGGTAAATTGGATTATATTGCTTTACATTTTCCCCATGAGGATTATAACAGGTAATTCTATTAATAAAGGATGAGATCAGTAAAATTATGAGAAATGATCTTGGTTCAGAAAATCAAGATGTAGAATCAGTTTGGTTGGAGATAAATAGCAAAGAAAGGAAATCACTGGTGGGAGAGGTTTACAGGCACCTCAACAACAGATACTCTATAGGACTGAGTATAACTCAAGAACTAATTGGGGCTTGGAAGAAAGGACTGCAATAATTGTGGATGAATTTAATCTTCATATAGATGGGACAAATCAAATTCGCAAAAGTAGCCTTGAAAATAATTTCATAGTGTATTTGAAACAGTTTCTTAGAACAATACATTCTGGAACCAACCAGGAGCAGGCTATATGAGACCCAGTAATGTGTCATGAGACAAGATTAATTAATGACCTTAAAGGATCCATAGGTAAGAGTGGTCGTAACATGGTAGAATTTAACTAAGTTTGCGGGTGAGATATGTAGGTCGAAAACTAGAGTCTTAGGGCAAGGTTTCTAGCTTGGCGAGCAGGCACTCGCCAACCTGCTCGAGCGTAACATTTGCACTTTGATGCCGATCGAGCATCCCAACGTAAATGCACAGTCGTGCAATTGTTCAGTCGGTAGCTGTGTGCCAGAGTCAGCAGCACATACACCGACAATTAAAAGGCCTGTTGAGGCCATTAACAAGGTTAATAACTTAAGTTTCTTGCTGCCCATTCAACATTACAACTGGCAGGCAGGCGACAAGGCCAAGCGGCCTTTGCACTTTTTAGGAAACCTCATCCATGGGCAGGATGGGGTTTCCTAAAGCAAATAAAAATCAAATAAAAAATATAAAATTTAATTAATAACATGTCCCTGCTCATGTGACCGAGTCACATGAGGGGATATGTTTTATTACATTTTTCATTTCTTTATTTTTTTTTGAAAATTCTTCATCTCCCTGAGGCAGCTCCATGCCTCAGGGAGATTATGAAGCGCTCACTCGCATGAATGCGTGAAATTCGCGCTTGCCCCACTCACACTAACGCCCCCTCGCCCCCACCCCGCACAGGCTGCTCACGTTTCATGCTGGGCATGCCTTAATTGGCACACCAGCGTGAAATCGCCTTCAGGCCTTGATCACGGGTGGTGGTCAACTTCCTGGCTGCTCCCACCGAGCCCACCCGACAAGGGCAAAATTCTGCCCTTGGACTTCAATAAAGGCAATTACAAGGGCATGAAGTCAGAATTGGCTAAAGTGAACTGTGAAAATAGGTTAAAAGGTAAGACAGTAGTGAAGCAATGGCAGACATTTAAGTAGATAACTCTTAACGATATATTCCATTGAGAAAGAAAGAAAGACTCTATAAGAAGGGTTCACCATTCATGGAAGTTAAGGATGATATCAAATTGAAAAAATAGGCTTACAGTGTTCTAACCATTAGTGGTAGGCCAGAAGATTGGAAAAGTTTTAGAAACCAGCAAAGGATGACTGAAAAAAAAAGGAAAAAATTAGAGGATGAGAGAAAACCAATGAAAAATATAAAACAGATAGTAAAAGTTCTTACAAGTATATAAAAATGAAAAAAAGGAGCTGAAATAAGTGTTTGTCCCTGGGATGAAACAAGGGAATTAATAATGGGAGCAAGGAAATTGCAAAAGTTTTGAACAAATATTTTGTATCTGCCTTCACAGTAGAAGGACTGTAGAAGCAACCCGAGAATAGTAGAAAATCAAGAGGCAAAAGGGAGGGAAGAACTTAAAACAATCATGATTACAAGAGAAAGGGAATGAGGAAAACTAATGTGACAAAAAAGTGACAAGTCTCCTGTATCAGATGGCCCACATGCTAGGGTCTTAAAAGAAGTTGCGGCAGAGATTCTGGATGCATTGGTGGTAATCTTCCAAAATTCCCTAGATTCTGGAAAGGTCTCAGTGAAATGGAAAAGAACAAATATAAAATTCAAGAAAGGAAAAAAAGCAAGAAACTGTAGGCCAGCTGGCCTAACATCTGTCGTAGGGAAAATGCTAGAGTCCATTGTTAAGGAAGTAGTGGCAGGACATTTAGAAAATTATATCACCAGGCAGAGTCAATATGGTTTTGCGAAAGGGAAATTATATTTGAGAAATTTATTAGAGTTTCTTGAGAATGTATAAAGCAGGGTGGATAAAGAGGAACCAGCAAATGCAGTGTATTTGTATTTCCAAATGGCATTCGATAAGGTGCCATATAAAAGGTTACAACACAATATGAGTGCTCATGGGGTTGAGGGTGATATATTAGCCTGGATAGAGGATTGGCTAACTAACAGGAATCAGAGAGATGGGATATCTGGCTCATTTTCAACTTGGAAAACTGTAATTATGGAGTGTCAAGGGGCTCAGTGCTGGGGCCTCAACTATTTATAATAAGTATTAATGACTTTGATGAAGGGACTGACTGTATTATGGCCAAATTTGATGCTGATACAAAATAGGTAGGAAAGCAAGTTGTGAGGAGGATACAAAGGTTCTGGAAAATAATATGTATAGCTAATTGAGTGGGAAAAAAATTGGTAGATGGAGCATAATATGGGAAAAAGTGAGGTTGTTCACTTTGGCAGGAATAATAGAAAAGCATAATATTATTTAAAGGCAGACAAACTGCAGAATGCTGCTGTACAGGTGGATCTGGGTGTTCTCATACATGAATCATAAAAAGTTAGGATGCAGGTACAGCAAGTAATTTGGAAGGCAAATGGATTTTTGGTCTTTCTTGCAAGGGGGATTGAGTACATAAGTAGGGAAGTCTTGCTACAACTGTACAGGGAATTGGTGAGACCACACCTAGTGTATTAGTCACTGAGAATTTTTATCACCTTACTCAAGGAAGGAGAAGCTTGCATAGAAACATTTTAGAGAAGGTTCACTAGGCTGATTCCTGGAGTGAAGAGGTTGTCTTATGAGGTAAGGTTGAGCGGGTTGCGCCTATACTCTTTAGAGTTCAAAAGAGTAAGAGGTGAGTTTATTGAAAGGGGCTTGACAGGGTAGATGGTGAGAGGATGGTTCCTCTCACGGGGGAATCTAGGACTAGGAGGCACAGTTTAAAAATAAGGCACCTCCCATTTAAGGCTGAAATGAGGAGAAATTTCTTCTCTCAGAGGGTTGTTAGTGTTTGGAATTCTCTTCCCCAGCAAGCAGTGGAGGCTGGGTCATTGAATAGATTCAAGAATGAGTGAGGCATATTTTTGATCAACAAGGGAGTCAAGGGTTATGGGGGTGGGGTGTGGGGGCAGGCAGGAAAGTTGAGTTAACGCCATTCAGTATCAGCCATGATCTACTGAATGGCAGGGCATGCTTGAGGGGCTGAATGGCCTACTCATAGGCAACCAAACTAAAGAAAGCTACTTCTCTATTAACTAACTAGCTCCATTGAAAATATGGCTTATTTCTATGTCATACTACACCCTCAACAGATATATATTCTTGTAGATTATGTCCCACACTCCTCTTGGAATGTCCTACTCATGCTCCTATTTCTTATATTCTTATGTCGTTAGAGATTTTAAAGAAATAAAAATTAGGGCTAAATATTTTGCTTAGTATTGTGAATTAAACTGTTGGTTTTTAGACCTCTGTTGACTACAATTTCCCTGATCAGACCTTTAATAGATTAGTGGACAATTGTAATCAGTTATTTTTGTTATTCTGATACCTCATCTTGTTTTTCATCTATTTTTGCCTCCAATACACAGTCCAGAAATCTTTGGACTTCATTCTAAGGCAGTAGCTGTCATTTTTCTGGTACATAGATCCTCAAGTTAACTTTAGCCCACTCAGAATAACTGTTCCACTGATAGCCATTCTTCTAAATTTAAAATAAGCAACAATTTAACACTTTAGTCCAAGAAACCTATTTGGGCAAGGTGGCATCCTACGATAATGGCTTCCAATAAAGCATGCCTTGTAACTAATGAGTGCCATGGAAGGAAGAAACATACCATTATGAACACAAGACTTTATAAAATGGTTATATTTTACAATGTTCCCTTCAATTTAAGGTAAAATAGAGTGTCCTGTGGAGACGGTTATGATCACTCAAAACTCTAGAGACAGGCATAGGTGATTTGGTTGTCATGGGGAAGGAGGCCCAGGCCTAAACCTATAGAAAATCAAATGCCAGTTTTCACACCTTGACACAAAAGAGGGGTAGCTGGTCTTTCTGTTCACAGATTCTCAGGCTCAGAGACCCATTGAGAGAGAAAAAGAGGCTGCTGGGTGAAGAGGCAGAGAAGCCAAAACTGTGAGGGCAGGATGCTTGCGAGATTTGGTTTTCTATTTTAAAAGAAGATGACGAAATAGACGGAACTTTTGGAGATGTAAGTAGTAAAGAGACACCAGTGTGGACCTTGTGGCTGGAAGTCAATTCAAGGATACATAGAAGACTGAGCGAAGGGACTTTCAAAGGAAACTGGAAGACTTGCCCTGGTATGGCAGGCAGGGAGTCTGCCAGAAAGCCAGAAGAACATAACCAATAAGGATATATATCTGTTGAGAGTGGTATAACATAGAAATAGGCGGTATTTTCAGTAGAGTTAGTTAGTTAATAGAGGAGTATATTTTCTTTAGTTTGATGTATTAGTTGCCCATTAAGTAATGTTTAGTCTAGGTTGATTTTAGATTGCTTGTTACAGTAAAAGTCTTAAAATGTGAAATGTTCTGTGGTTCTTTCCATCTGTCACTGGGAAATTCATATCTCTTTTTAAGTGTTCCTGGGCTCTACGGAGATTGTAACAATACAAATATAGAGAGAAGTTTTTGTTTTTACTTGGGAACCTTTCCAAATTGAGACTATTTTGAGGTAAGCAGATTCTCTCCCAAAATTTCAAATTATATTCAAAAATAATGTTGGTCTTGTGGGCCTGACAATGGAAATTTTCTTTTGTGGTGAGCACAAGTAAAATTTTCAGAACAGCCTGAATTGTAACAGTCCTTATGGAAACAGACCATTAAACTATCAATGCCTCCACTAGGTTGAAAAATATTGCCTCTTAAAATAATGTTTTTTTCTGATAGGTTATGAGATTCTTGCACGCATATTGATTGCTGAAACTATTTTAATTATTAATATTTGTATTAAAGTAGCAGACAATGGTTTGTAATCTGACTGTTTAATGTTCCTCCATTAATGTCGCTAATAGCAATTTCTAAGCAGTGATGTAATGGTTGTTGTTTATATATATATATATATATATATATATATATATTTATAAATAATCTTACCTATAATAACTGCATCGCCATAATGAGTAATCTTATGCCACATTTTTGAGACTAGGGCCTGATATATTTCTTTGGATTCCCCTTAAGGGAAGTGGTCTATCCAGATACATAAGCAGATGCCTGCTGTATTTGTGAAGGGAAGTCCTATTATCATTCCTTTTAAGCAATATTTATGGAATAAATCAACTCGTGGGCCACAAACCACATTTATTCATGAGAATGTGAATCTTATTAGCCCAAACTGATAATTAAATTTGTAATGAAGAAGAGATTTGGTAATTAAATTAAAGAGGGACTGAGATTCCCAGGGCTGAGGGGAACAAAGTGGACGCATTGCTTACAGGACAACAATTTGGAACAGCACACGGATCTGCCAAGCTTCACTCTTCATACCATTGCTTCCAAAAATGAAAAGTGGGTTTATTCAGTATGCCCTCAATCACATACTGCCAAAAGACGTGAGTACTCTTGCTGCCACGTATACCCTTCTCAACTACCTGAACAGAAGGATGATGTCACCATGTATGTATGTATGTGGGTTGCATCGGAGGAATGCAGCCTTTAGGCTGGACGATAGGACTGGGAATGATTAGTTAATGTACAATAAATAGTTAGTAGACTGTTGTATAGTTTCACTTTGTAGAAGTTAATTAAATGGAACTGGTGGGACAGGTCTTTTTGAAAAAAATAGAAAGTGAATGAAAAATCTTTACAAACAGGATACAAGAGCGTTTTGCAAACAGTTATGTTTAATAAGCTGTGGCTTTAATTATTTAATTCATGGGATTTTCTTTGCTCGAGCTAATGACAATCCATGACCAAAATTGAGACCAATATCTAACAGTGCTGGTGGTAGTTGGCTTGTTTGAAAAAAAAGATCAAGCATTCTTTGATGTAGTACCTCATCAGGACACAGAATGTCCCAAAGTCCATCACATCAAATTCACCTCATCTTAAAGTTATGGTTGCAATGGTAAGTACAGGAGCATTTTGTAGATGAGGTTTCATAAAACAGCAATGAGTGTATTCCTTCTTAGGATGCAGGAAATGCTGGTAAGTTTGTATTTATTGCTCAGCCATACTTGCATTGAGAAAGTGATGTTGGTTCTTCTGCTCCAACCAAACCCACTCTTATGGGGCAGAATTTTCAGGTCAGCTTGTGGGCGCACACCAGACCCGCTCAAGCATAAGATAACGCATGATGACATCAGGCAAGTGTTCCGACATCTCCCCACACCCGCCCAATATTCCAGCTGGTGGGTGCACGCAAAAGCCGGAAGCACGCCTGCCAATAATTAAGAGGGCAATTAAGCCCAGTAAAGTTGTAATTACCCCCGATTTTTCGTGGACTGTCCTGGTTGGCGGATGGGCGAATCGGCCAGGTGGCCTTTGCATTTTCCATGAGGCCTCATCCAAGGGCGGCATGAGGTTTCCATTATTACATTTAAAAAAAATAAAAATCCATGGACAGCATTTTTATAATATAGGTTCAGGTGACAGTTTGTAATGCTTGGGCGTTTTTGTTCTGATTTTAAAATCTTTATTTAATCATTTTGAAGCCTTCAGCTCCCTGAGGCAGCTCTTTGCCTTCAGAGATCTTTCATTCTATGCTCGCCCATGCTTACGTCAGCGTCTGCCCTCCTCCCGCCCCCACCCCGGCAGCGCTGAGCATTTCAGCATGCACTTCATGCTGGCTGGCGGTTAATTGGCCATCCAGCGTGAAGCCACGGTTGGGAGCTGATCACGGTCGGCGGTCCCTTCCCCAGCCGCTCCCAGACGCACCAATCATGCCCTCCTGCCAACCTGAAAACCTTGCTCTTGGTAGTTGCCGCCCCTGTGATGGTGGTAAGTAGGGAATTTCAAAATAGTAAATCAACAATAATGAAGAAACAGTGATATAAGGCACTTGGAGCTGATGGTGCTGTCTTGACATTGTCGTTCTCATCCTCAGAGAGCTAGAAGTTAGGGGAATCTGCTGTTCAAGTAACCTTGGTGAGTTGCATACTATAAATTGCATATATTGGGGCCAAAGAGCACTAGTGACAGACAGCAAGATTTTGAGTCCAGAGGCAGGGATATTAATCAAGAAAGTGCTCTGTTCTGGATGGTGTTAAGATTCTCAAGCTTTGTTGTAACTACAACCATCCAGGTGAGTGGTGGATTATCCATCATAATCCTGACTTAATTTTGAAGCTACATGCAAAGTCAACAGGTAAGCCATTTTCTGAAATGTTTGCGTGACTGGTCAAATTAACTTCCTGACTAATGGTGACCCCCACCAAGATACTAATGAGTGAGTCAGTGATGATTATATCATTGGAATTCTGGAAGAACCACCAAGTTTTGTATGTTTAAGATGTTCATTGCCTGAGACACATAGCAGAAAAATATTCCTCGACTCTAGTCAATCCAAGCCTGGATGTCATTGCTCTAACTAAATTTTCATCAGTGGTTTCATTATTACAAGAAATGTGAATGGAGCCAAATTCTGGAATCATCAGGGAGCAGTCCCAGTTCTGACCTTATTATGGAGGGAAGTCATTGATGAAGGAACTGAATGGACTGATAGTGCTTTCCTGATGTCTGCAACAATGTCCTAGGGCTGTAATGATTGGCCTCCAACACCCACAACCCCAATAACATTGATGCAGAAATGGATATGAGAGCTGCATGCCAGAGGACAGAAGAGAGTAGCTACCACCAACATTAAGGCGGTATTTGTCTTAGCTTGGCATCAGGGTGCCCTAGCAAAATGGTTGGATGTGGATGGGGGATGGGGGGGGGTGTGGTGATATGGAAGGCAGCTGCCAACAGCAGACAAAATAAAAAGCCTCCAGTGTTTGCAGTTATTTCTAACACAATCTTCTGTTTTAAAGCTAAATCCTTCCAACTGAACCAAGCTGATATCTATCTGAACATTCTTGTTCTGCCAAATACATATAATTCCATTGAACAGATTAGTTTCTCTAAAAAAATGAAACATGTTAATTATAATATGCAATCATACATATCCCTCAAAATTAAAATTGGTTTTCTATTTGTGACTCTAACTTCCTTCTCTTGCACTGATTAACATTTTCCCCATTCATTTATTTCACACTCTAGTCAAAAACCTTATTCTTTTACAGTTCATTTGCAACTGTCGTTATAGATATATTTCATTATAATGAAATGTGTGACCTTTTAAATACATTAGCTAAAGTAAATTAGATTGCTGGTGTTCCTAGCAGTAATAAAGTTCACTTAAGGGCAGAGGCAAGTCACCTTAACTGGCTCCACAGGTCTTTCAACTACCGTTTATTTTAAATATTCATTGCAGCGCCAATTTTATGCCATTGCCTCATTTAATACATGTTAGATCAATAATATATCAGCAACATCTAGTAACAGACACATGGCACTATATCAAATTCCAGAGACAAGCACCAGATCTAGGCTGACGCTCCAGTGCAGTACAGAGGGAGTGCTGCCCTGTAAGAGGTGCTTTCTTTTGAATGAGAGACATGCAAAAACTTTTTCAGCTCTCCGAGCTGGACATCAAGGGTTCGTTGGCAATATTTTGAAGTACAGCATAGGAGTTGTCCCCCGTTTCTTGGTCAATATTTATCTCTTAACCAACACACTAAGAAAGCTTCTCTGGCCACTAACTCATTGCTGTTTCCAATTGTTGTGTGTAAATTGGCTGCCACTTTTTCTACATTGCAACAGTGACTTCACTTCAAAGGTGCTTCATTGGTTAGAGACCACTTTGAGACATTCTTCTTTCTTCATCTCAAACTTTTCCTTAATTTTCGATGGTAGGAGGTGTCGGGGCCAGAAATGGGCCATCGTTCCATCACACTGAATCCCCCAACTTGCCAAATTTTCTACTGCGATTTCCAATTTCACTGAAAGTGTCAACCCTTAAAAAGGAAGGCTGTAACAGATTCAGACCTGTAACAGATGCCAAATGGTAATTAATGTTTGATTTACACACAGGTAAATCAAACATGTAAAAGTATCATGAAATTAGAGAACAATTATAATAATAGAGGTCTAAACAACATTAGGCTCCCACACCAATACTGGAGATTAAAGTAATAGTATCCCATTTGATCGCTGAGCAGAAATTGCAATCAAGTTGGCAGTGTGGTTGTGGTTGCTTCAAGTTCTCTAACAGCGAGGCAATTTTCAGATAGTTGGGTATTCTTCAAACAGTTGTGCAGTCTTTGGCCATCTTCTGACCACTGGATTATCTTCAATGATTCCTCTGCTCTGAGCTCAAAAGACACTGGGCAGAATTTTATGGCTGACATGCCGGTGGCAGAGCACGCACGTCAGCGCTTAAAATGTCGCACGCTGATGTCATGCGAGCGTCCCGAAGTTAGCAGGCAGCATCACGATATTTACGTGGGCGGGTGCGCTCAATAGTGCAACGCACGCCTGCCATTAATTAAAGGCCTTGTTAAGGTCCTTAACTCAGCAATTGAAGCTGATTTTGAGGAGTCCGTGCGATCTTTGCCTCGGTGCACGGGCCCAACGGGCAAGCGGGTAACTGATTTTTTTAACAAACCCCATCCATGGGCGGGAAATGTGGGCTCAGAGGGGTTGTTCATGTTTTTTCTGAAGTATTTAATGCAGAAAGTGTTTTAAGCTTGCCTGTGTGATTGTGAGCAGTTCAGATCAATTTACAATAGCTTTCTCTGCACTTTGAAGCTTCAGCTCAGCAGTCTGCAGACAGTAACTTTTATCGGGCCTGCAGCTTTCCGGAGGCCTCCATTTAGCCTGGGTATGGGTTCTGACATCTCCACTGGAGGCAGCTCCTCTGAGGAGGAAGGGAGGGATAGAATAAGGAGGAGGCCAGGAGTGGACAATTAGCCTCCAGGGGAGGCAACATTGGGATGCCAGGCGCAGGCACAAGGGGTGCAGGACCAAGAGGTTGTCCAAGGTGGAAGGGGCCACAGAGGACGCCACTATCCTGCTGCCAGGGTATACAGGCGGCGAAGCAGCTACTTCAGTATGACTAAGGTACCATGCCTAAGGAGGCTCCGACTGTTAAGGGAGACAGTCAACTATATCTGTCAAATGTTTGGCCCTGAGATCTCCCCTAACTGTGTGGGTGGACACCCCATGCCAGCAGCTCTGAAGGTCACAGTTTCCCTCCACTTCTATGAACCTGGCTCCTTCCGGGGCTCAGTGGGTGATCTTTGCGGTGTCTCCCAATCAGCTGTACACACTTGTGTCAAGCAGGTTACAGACGCTCTGTTCAGATGGGCATTGACCTTAATCCACTTCCGCTGTGACCAGGTAAGTCAGACACAATGAGCCAGAGGCTTCGTGGCCATTGCTGGCTTCCCCCACGTCCAGGGTGCTATAGACTGTACACATGTGGCCATCAAGGCGCCAGCAGGTGAGCCCGGTGCCTTCATCAACAGGAAGGTCTTCCACTCCATGAACATGCAGATAGTGTGTGATCACAGGATGCAGATTCTACAAGTCTGTGTAAGGTATCCGGGGCAGCTCCCACGATGCCTACATCCCCAGATACTCCCAGGTGCCGGGGCTCTTCAGTGCTCCAGCCCGGCTGGATGGTTGGCTGCTGGGTGACAAGGGCTATCCCCTCAGAAGGTGACTCATGATGCCGCTTCGCCATCCAAGAACAGAAGCTGAGCAGCGCTACAATAGGAGCCATGGCTCCACAAGGGCTGTGGTAGAGAGAGCCATTGGTCTTCTCAAGATGCGCT
Source organism: Carcharodon carcharias (assembly GCF_017639515.1). Classification (NCBI taxonomy): domain Eukaryota; kingdom Metazoa; phylum Chordata; class Chondrichthyes; order Lamniformes; family Lamnidae; genus Carcharodon; species Carcharodon carcharias. The sequence continues at coordinate 60,497,425 of NC_054472.1, read as the reverse complement.
TCCGTTGCCTGGACCACTCAGGGGGCACACTCCAGTACCCCTCAGATTGCGTCTGTGATAGTGGGAGCATGCTGCGCTCTCCACAATCTTGCGCTGGAAAGGGGTGCTGCAGTTGACGATGAAGACCTTGACACAGTGGATGTGGCTGCACATGATGAATCCAACAGTGGCTCAGAGGATGAGGAAGCACAGGGCGATGATGAGGGGCAGCACGTCGACCCGCTACTACATAAAGGAGGCAGGGACATCCAGGAAACTTTAATCCAACGAACCTTCAGCAAGCTCCACACACATCGATCAGTAGGACCAGCATTGCCTGGCGCTTCCACGTGTGGCTCTTAGGTGCAACATCTTCCACCTCATCAGCTGCAACTAAGGGCTTAGTACATCAATGTTCTCTCAAATACTCATGAGATGTCAGTGAAACATACAAATGCAGCACAAAGGAAACACCCTCAGCTGTGGTCAGAAAAGTGGACTTTATTCCCATCAAACTAAACCACAAACATTGCTCAGACATACATAATTATATTTTCCCTAATCTCGGGCCAACACAAAATCACAAGTGACAAACCCATGGAGTGCCTAACGCGCTTTATGCTTACATTTGAGGGTGCTACGTCTAGGTGCCACCCCATCGCTCGGAGTGGCTTGTGAGACAGCCTGCTGACTCTGCTGTCGTGTTGGCCTCAATGACCTTGGCAGCCGTCCTCTGGCCCCTGGAACCCACAGAGGCCAACTGAATCACAGCCTCATGCAACCCTGCCAGATGCTCCCACGCATCCTGCCACTTGTCCTGCAGTTGCTGCATGGCTGACATCTCCAGAGGCACATCATCACTGCCAGACTCAACATGTGTCTGGTTACCTGCAGTCCTCCAGCTGCTGGCACCATCGGCACTCTCTGTCCGTGCCATCTCCTCCAGTGATTGTGCTGGCCTCGCCTGGGAGGGTGTGGCTAGTTCTAGGACTGGCACCTCCCCAGTTGTCACAGCCTCAATGGATGCAACGGTCACTGGCAGAGGAGCGGAGGAGCTGCTACCCTCATCCGGAGCACCCTGAGAGGAGCTCGCAGCGACAATAGGCAGCTGCTGCACCGAGGAGAGGTCACATTGGACCTCCCTGCTCACCGCAGATGGATGGACACCAAGCAGTGACACTTGGTGCCCACAGCATCTCCCACATTGAGAATGACCAACTGTGGCCATTAGCGCTGTGAGGGCTTGCAGGTCAGAGCGTAACCCAATCAGAAGAGTCTCAATCCGATTGAAGCCCCTCTCCATGAGTGTCGCCAATCTCTCTGTCCTGAGGTTCATGCCTTCACTGACACTCTGCCTGGACTCCTCCACCACAGAGGCCAACTGAATCACAGCCTCATGCAACCCTGCCAGATGCTCCCACGCATCCTGCCACTTGTCCTGCAGTTGCTGCATGGCTGACATCTCCAGAGGCACATCATCACTGCCAGACTCAACATGTGCCTGGTTACCTGCAGTCCTCCAGCTGCTGGCACCATCGGCACTCTCTGTCCGTGCCATCTCCTCCAGTGATTGTGAAGTGCCCTATCCACTGTGCCCCGGGACACTAGCCGACGTTATAATCCCCCCTGAAGTGTTTGCCGCTGCGCTGGTGCCTGGCTCGCTGAAAGGATGTGTTGCAAGTTGCAAGTCTTGGCCCTCAGGTGTGGAGAGGGGGCTCTGGATGTGTTGGTGGCAGCCTGCGGTGGTGATGCTGAAATTAACAACAAGGACAGTGGATCAGTTAGCGGTCAGTCACCAACACCTTTCATCCCTTTCCCCCCCAGCCTCATAAGTCACTCACCCTTCAGGAACATAAGGAGACGAACATTAGTGGGGTGGTAAATAGTCAAGTGGAGGCCCAAACTTTACACACGCATACAGACAGGCTGGTCAGATAGCCTAAGGAATGCCACATGGAATGTTATGTGGATAAGTGTTCGGTTAAGCACTTGGGCAAGACAAGCAAGAACACATGAGTAATGGTCGGACCGTGGGAAGTCACGACGATTGCAGGGATCTTGCTGGGCAGACCCGTTAAGGTAGCAGAACAGGAACATAAGGCGTTTGACAAGGTCGAAGCCAGACTTGCCTTTATTAGCTGAGGAATAGAATGTGGGAAAAGGGAGGTCAGGTTGCAAGTGCAGAAAATGCTGTCGAGGCCACATCTACACTTCTGCGTTCAGTTGTGACCTGCGCTTCATGGGAGGGATGGCATTGGAGCGTGGAGGCCAATGGGAAATCCCGTGTACCTTCCAACCCCAGCGTCATTAATTGTACAGTCAGAGGTTTCCCGACATCTCATGCGGTGGATTGGGCTGGATGGCGCACACCCCGCTGTCATATCCAGGCGTCATATTTAAAAGGCCCTCAGACATCCAACTTACTGACAAGGCCTATAGAGATGGCAGGAAGGGGTAAGGGAGCTCCAACTTCTAAGTTTAGTGACACATTCCTGTGTATCCTCCTCAACCAGGTGGAGGTCAGTAGGAGCATTCTTTACCTGGCTGATGGGGGGAGGAGGTGGAGCAGAGAATCTAACCCAGCATGGATGCAGGTCACTGATGCTGTCAGTGCCCAGGTGGTCAAGCACAGGTCAGCCCTCCAATGCCGGAACAGGATGGACATCCTCATCCACTTCCCTGGGGTAAGCGAAGCTTCAGCTGCTCACACTAACCGCAATGAAACTAATGAATGTCAGGGCACATGAGCCTCAGTGACAATGGCATAAGGTCGTGTCTCATAGTCCCACTGCAATCCATCCACTCTGTGGTGGGGTGACCTCCATGCCTCCTTCACCCTTCCTTACAGAGAGCTCAATGCTGCATGGAAGAGGGAGTTTGGGGAATGGGTGGGGGACGCTTAGGCGCCGAGGGCACCAACAACCTCCGCAAATAATATGCCTCCCTGAATCTTTTCCTTGTATGTGGATGGGCTCAGCGCTCTGGAGGGTGCTGGCCCAGAATCCTTCTGGACAACAAGCAGAGCATTAATGCCAAGCCACATAACCCAATGGGTTATGTCTAAGAGTGGAAGCATGAGAAATGAACGTGAAATTGCGATGCACGAATGGGTGCAACATACAGTTCCTCTTAACCCCACCTTCTCTGTTGTTTTTGAGCAGGATAAATTAAGCCACAACCAGCGAGACAAGACAGGAGGGGGACGCCCACATCTGAAGGCCCTGACAGGGTTTGAGGAGAGGGCAGCCCAGCTGGCAGGTGTGGAGCAGGACCAGGCCATTGCAGGTGGGGAGATTGGATTTGGGTCTCTACCCAATAAGGATTCATGCATGGAAAAGAAACCTCAGGGCCAAGGGTGCCTCCATGTTGAAGGCAGCTCATACTGTCACTCGCTCTCTCCTCTCTCACTTACAGGTGCCACCAGGAAGAGGGCAAGGCCCGAGCCAGGAGAAGCCCAGTTAGGCTTCAGCACAAGTCCAAATCCAGAGAGCAGTGAGGAGAGAACGCAGGAAGAGAGATGTGCAACTGTAGAGGCATCACAACAGACACCTGCACCCTCCACCAGCTCAGACACACCTCGGTAGGCATGAGCTCCAGTTTAGGAAGGGTCTCTCACTCTGGTGGTCACCACACGATACATGTCCACAGCAAGAGGAGGCAGCGTCAACTGAGCTCACCGGCACTCAAAGGAGTGTTCGGGAAGAGGCATCTGTGAATCCAGATCTGATAACGGGCCTCAGGAATCTTCTAACTGATGGTGGAGAGTCAGCAAGAGGTGGGGAACATCAGGCAGAGGGGTTGGAGGCTCCCAACAGGGTGGCATGTGAGACGGAGGAGGCTGTCCACCTGCTGGCTGATGAAGTGTTGTTGAGCTGTGTACGTATTGAGCTCCACATGAGGAGGATGACAGACTCCATGGAGCCCCCAGTCCAGCAGATTCTGTTGGAGATGCACGCAGACCTGCATTCCAGTATGGTAGCCATGGGGGAGCTTCTGCAGTTGGCAGGTGAGTGGGGGATGGGGCGCCTCAACCTCCTCCACGTGCCCCTTCTCCTCAAGCAGTCAGACAAGGGCCTTCAGGCACACAGAGGGAGGAGGAATGGCAGGTGACCACATCTTGGACATCCACTCAGGAATCTCAGAGGTTGTCCAGCCCTTCCAAATCCCCTTTGCCTGTGACCCCTTCAAACTCAGCCTCTGTCACCGCAGACGGAGCAACTCATCCACCAGGACTCGGGTCTCCAGAGGATGCCCGCTAAAGTCATCCAAAGCAAGAGGGCCAAGTGGTCAAGAGGCTGCCTCCAGCCCTGTGCAGATGTCCAGGGAGCACTTAAAAGTAGCAGGCCAAAGAAAATCAAAAAATATTAAATCACAGCTGGTTGCATGGGTGAACAACTGGATGTCACAATCAGAGAACTTTTGTAAATATTGTCACTGTCACTTCAGTAATGTCGACTGTCTTGTTTCAGTGTTGCCCCTAAGATTACCAATCATGACCCCCAACCCCTTCTCTGCCTGCGGACACCCAGCCACCTGGAAAAAGGCATCTTCTGGGAGTCAAGGGTATATGGCAGTGCCCTTGAGACCCATGTGCAAGAACTATCCCACACGCACTGAGCCTTTATCTTTCAACGTCTAATGTGCCCCAGATCCCTACCATTGTCAATGCTACATGCTGGGATTCCCTTTCAGCTGTCCAGTTGGGATGACCTGGCTCTCCGCCCACCACTGGCCCAACTCCCACGCAGCATCTCGAGGTGGTTGTTGCATTTTCTTGCACTCTGACACCGTTTCCACTTCTCCAGTCACCCACACTCTATATCCCATAACCACTGACCCACGACACAACTTTCAACCTCCCCACTGTTACCTTTCAACCCTCTCCCTCCTTCAACAAAGCTCAAATCAATGTCCACGTACCCTTCCTCCCCGAGAATCCCACCCCCTTCACCACTGACTTTCCTGCCCACCACATCTGCTCAACCCCTGGGTGCGCCTCTGCATCCCCAACACAGACCCTCAGCACCCCTTCACGCAACATTGTTGCACCCTCACCCTCCCACCCTACCAGATTCCTTTGTGCCCTGTAACCATCACCATTCCCTCCAACCACAGCTGCCCACAGTTTGCCCCCCAGGGGTCCACAATTAATTCCACCGACCCCTCCCTGTGAACTCCTTTACACCTCGACACCCCTCCATGTCAGTTCAAGCCTTGATACCCCCCCATGCCCCTTCAGGTGTGCAGATAGCCCCGAGCCCCAACTCGGAACCCACCACAGCCCCTCCCACCCTCCCGCTCCATTCCATCTGTCGCCTTGCAAGGCTCCTCAAATACCCTTTCCCTAGCACCCCCAACTGCCCTCGCCCCCCTCTAGGCCTGAACCCCACACCACTTCTTAATTCCTTCTTTTAACTGCCCCCGCCCCTCCGCCCCCCCCACCCCAACAAACTCTCACCAGCCAACGGTGCCTCCTGCTGCCTTGCACCTGCAGCTGAACAATCTGATCCCATAGTGTGGTCCCTAGAGGAAGGTCTGAAGCCATGGCGAAGTCCCTGGAAGGAGGTCCAATCCCTGGGTGAAGTAGCTGCGCCAAGAACAACCATCTCATGGAAGCTGCTTCACGGAGACGATCTACATGGTTGAAGCTCCACCCACCCAGTGCTGCACATGGTGTGCCAGGGTCTGGTCACTGGAGGACTCCATCTTCTCCTCAGATCTCTGTGAACTGCCCAAGGACTTCTTAAGGTAAGTCTTGGCTTTTGAACACCACATAGGTCCAGACATGTTCTAGAAACGGCATGATTTCACACTGGCATTGCGTACGATTGAGCATGGGATGGGGGGCAATTCCAGTTGGTCCTTCACTTGCATCCCATTAGCATGATGCAAATCAGTTTAATGCCGGCCATGGCAGGCACTATGGGAAGATTTTGCCATCATTTCATGCCAGTGTGAAACCAATTTTTGGACCTCCCACTGAATTCTAACCCCCGCTCTCCATTGAACCCAGCCGGGGAGAATTCTGCCCTTGCTTTTCAAAGAATTCAAGAGAGTCATATTGCTCATCTACTGGCAAGGTTGTTTATCAAGTGGACAGTTTGTTTGACCACATTTGTCTAGCTAGTTTCATCAGTACCTTTGCATTAGTGTTACAATTTTTGCGGCCATTATTCCCCTTTTATCAGATAATTGCTTTGCCTCACAGTGAATATAACAAGAGTCAGTTAAAGGTTAATAGTTTGGAATTCAGCAAAATATGCCACGCACTCCGTAAACTAGGCATCACAGTCTGCAAACCACGATTGTTGGTAACTTTAAGAAAATTATTCCAATTTACTCATATTTGCAGTACACTTACAAGGGTCACATTAAATAAGACAGTCATGGCTTGTGATGCCATATGTCCCTTCTTCTGCCCTCATTGCTGAATTGATGCTCAGCAGGAATTATAAAAAGAAAGAAAGTCTTGCTTTATATAGCACCTTTCATGACCAGAGGATGTCCCAAAGCACTTTATAGCCAACAAGTCACATGCTATTATGTCCATGTGATTTGTTGTTCAAAGTTGTTAGGTACTGGGCATCAGATGGAACTAAGTCCAAGACTCAAACATCGGTTTGTAGAATCCTCATTTCTCTACCACAGTTACATTTCTTTGATGTGATCAAGTACATTACTATTTATCTTTCACTGAGTTCCCCTTCTCCCTTTATCTGGCAGCCTTCTATCTCATAAGCTGATGGTTTGCACTTTGGTGGCCAGCTCTGTGGTAAACATTATCTGGTTTGGCTCTGAAGTCTCTGCCACATTTGCTGCCGATGAAAATTGTGGGCTGAGAAGGTGCAACATTTGCTGGCCTCTATTTACGCTGGGCTCTCTCCTTAGCAGCTGAGCTTTACATTTCACAGAATCACAGTGCAGAAGAGGCCCTTCGGCCCATTGAGTCTGCACCGACACATTAGAAGCTCCTGACCTACCTACCTAATCCCATTTACCAGCACTTGGCCTTGAATACTATGACATGCCAAGTGCTCATCCAGGTACTTTTTAAAGGATGTGAGGCAACCCGCCTCCACCACCCTCCCAGGCAGTGCATTCCAGACCATCACCACCCTCTGGGTAAAAAGGTTTTTCCTCAACCCCCTAAACCTCCTGCCCCTCAACTTGAACTTATGTCCCCTCGTGACTGACCCTTCAAATAAGGGGAACAGCTGCTCCCTATCCACCCTATCCATACCCCTCATAATCTTGTACACCTCGATCAGGTCGCCCCTCAGTCTTCTCTGCTCCAACGAAAACAACCCAAGTCTATCCAACTTCTCTTCATAACTTAAACGTTTCATCCCAGGCAACATTCTGGTGAACCTCCTCTGCACCCCCTCCAGTGCAATCACATCCTTCCTGTAATGTGGCGACCAGAACTGCACACAGTACTCCAGCTGTGACCTCACCAAGGTTCTATACAACTCCAACATGACCTCCCTACTTTTGTAATCTATGCCTCGATTGATAAAGGCAAATGTCCCATATGCCTTTTTCACCACCCCATTAACATGCCCCTCTGCCTTCAGAGATCTATGGACACAGACTCCAAGGTCCCTTTGTTCCTCAGAAGTTCCTAGTGTCATGCCGTTCATTGAATACTTCCTTGTCAAATTATCCTCCCAAAGTGTATCATCTCACACTTTTCAGGGTTAAATTCCATCTGCCACTTATCTGCCCATTTGACCATCCTGTCTTTATCTTCCTGTAGCCCAAGACGCTCAACCTCACTGTTAACCACCCGGCCAATCTTTGTGTCATCCGCAAACTTACTAATCCTAACCCCCACATATTCATCTATGTCATTTATATAAATGACAAGTAATAGGGGACCGAGCACAGATCCCTGTGGTACGCCACTGGACACTGGCTTCCAGTCACTAAAGCATCCTTCTGTCATCATCCTCTGCCTCCTACAACTAAGCCAATTTTGAATCCACCTTATCAGATTACCCTATATCCCATGTGCATTTACCTTCTTCATAAGTCTCCCAAGTGGGTCCTTGTCAAAGGCTTTGCTGAAATCCATATAAACTACATCAACTGCACTACCCTCATCAACATACCTAGTCACCTCCTCAAAAAATTCAATCAAGTTTGTTAGGCATGACCTCCCTCAGACAAAGCCATGCTGACTATCCCTGATCAAACCTTGCCTCTCCAAGTGGAGAGAGATTCTTTCCTTCAGAATTTTCTCCAATAGTTTCCCTACCACTGACGCGAGACTCACCGGCCTGTAGTCCCTTGGCTTATCTCTACAACGCTTCTTAAGTAGAGGAACCACATTAGCTGTTCTCCAGTCCTCTGGCACCTCCCCCGTGGCCAGAGAGGAATTAAAAATTTTGGTCAAAGCCCCTGCAATCTCCTCCCTTGCCTCCCTCAGCAGTCTGGGACACAAATCATCTGGACCTGGAGATTTGTCCACTTTTGCCAACACCTTGTCACTCCCTATATCAATTTGCTTAAGAACCTCACAGTCTCTCTCCCCGAGTTCGATACCTTCATCCTCAATCTCTTGGGTGAAGACAAATGTGAAGTATTCATTCAACACTCTAGCGATGTCCTCTGGCTCCACCCATAGATTGCCCCATTGGTCCCTTATGGGCCCTACTCTTTCCCTGGTTATCCTCTTCCCATTGATATACTTATAGAATATCTTGGGATTTTCTCTACTTTTACCAGCCAGAGCTTTCTCATTTCCCCTCTTAGCTGTCCTGATTGCTTTCTTAAGCTCCACCCTGCACTTTCTGTACCCCACTAATGCCTCTGTTGATTTGCTTCCCTTGTACCTGCTAAAAGCCTCTCTTTTCCTTCTCATCGTAACCTGAATATCTCTGGTCATCCATGGTTCTCTAGGCTTGTTACTCCTTCCTATCACCCTAGAGGGAACACATTGAGCCTGCATCTTCCCCATTTCCTTTTTTGAACACCTCCCACTGTTCCTCTGTAGATTTCCCCACAAGTAACTATTTCCAGTCTACCTTGGCCAAATCCTGCCTTATTTTACTAAAATCCACTCTCCCCAATCCAAAATATTTTTTTGCAACTTGTTACAGACCGACTCTCAGTTCTCTATGTCAATGTCCACCATCTTCATAGCTCAATTGTAGGTGTCATTGTAATGGGGGTATGGACGTCCAGCAGGTCATGAACAGTGGTCATTTCACCATATAAAAGGTTTTTGCATATAAGGTTGTCAACATGGCCAAGCCAGCACAAATGTCTTTGGCTTAGCAATGAGTGTATGCTGATGCAATTAGCACACTCTAGGGCCTCTAAGTTGCTGACCTTGTCCTGCCAAGAGATGCCTGGGATACGTCTGAAACAGCGAAGGTGGAAGCTATTCAGCCTTTTCTCCTGCCAGCATACTGTCATGTCCCCAAGACATGAAAGAGATCATAACTGTTATATCAAGCCTTACATTTTTGTTTATATAAAAAATTGACTTTGCTGAACCAAAAGATGGTTGCTACAGGTCACACAATTCACATGTTGGCTACAGTTTCTGGAAGTTTCCAACTGCAGTTACAGGACTAAAGCTCAGCCCTCATTCTAGTGGAATCTCACACCTCTCATTATGAGGATACATCACAATCAATGAAACCAGGGTCCAGCAGACAACTTGTCTCCCCAGCCTGGACTATAACAAAGGGAAAGCCATTAAAGCTCATTATATCTGCAGGGATGCTAAAAGCCACCATTTATCTCCCAAGGTGAATTATGGATTTTGACCAGAGACATAGAAACTGCTTATTAGCCTGTAGCTGACTCATTAATGGGCAATATCACAAGATCTAAGCCTCTGGCCTTTGGAAAGTTTTAATATTACATTTCCAGACTTGCAGATGTCTGTTGTTTGAACTCCAGCTTGCAAACACCACAGCAAGACTCCAGGTTGACCAACAGTCTGCATCAAATCTAAGCCTTCTCGAAGCCCGATTCTCTGGAAGATTCCTGCCATCGCCTGCCAAATCTCTGTATAACAACCTCATCTCGTTATGTCACCATCAAATTTGAAGGAATTCTGTAAAATACTTCAACTAGCTGAACTGTAGCTCCTCTATGAAGAAACCCTCACTGGACTCTGACTTTCTGGACGCTGGCAATCTCGTGAACTGATATCCACATCTATGGTGCTTTTTCTTTTAAGTTATTAATTGTTGTAAAAACTCCTCTTTCCTATTGCTCTATTGTGTGCTTGTGTGTATGAAGTTGTGATCATTCCTGGGTTTGAATGTATGAATAAACTATACTACTGATTTAACCCTATAGAGAGGTTGCTGCGAGCCACTTTAAAAATTGACCTCACAAATAGAGGGTTTGGAGAAACGTGCCACAACCTATTTCGAAAACTAAACCATCTCTGCTTATGGACAGATGGTGAGAAAATAAAGAAGTTCAGTTTTGCCTCCTTCCCCAGCCTGTAACAATATTTTGTCCAGGTGTACACCAGGTTTATAGAGGAATGCACTAAAGACACAGGTTTGGTAGACTCGTAATTTGGTGTTCTCAGTCAGGTTGCTGTTGAGTCCACACTCTCTTAATTAGATTGACAAAACAGTTGCAGCTTTTGTAATGCATGTGTTGATTTTAACATCAAGTGGCAGATTCCTGCTGATTATGGAGCCAAGATATGTGAAGCTATCAACAACATCAAGCGTCACATCTTCAATGCTGATAGGTGGCAATACAGCAGCATCCTGGAGCATGACATTTGTCTTCCTGATGCTGATGGTCAAACCAAACTCTTTACAGTCTGTTCATTTGCCACTGAAGGTATTGCTTGGTATGGAATGGCACTGTGGCATCATCAGCATGGAGCAACTCTCTGATGAGGACTTGGCACACTTGTGTCTTGGATCTTAGACGGGCAAGACAGAACAACTTTCTGTCAGCTCCAGTATGTAAGTAGACACCCACTGTAGATGAACTGAAGGCAGACGACAGCAGCAAATAGACGAAAATGTCAAAGAGTGTCGGCACCAGAACACAACCCTGTTTGACCTCCCTGCATATCTCAAAGGGTTCCAATGTTGCCCCACCATAGCTGACCTTACCCATCATATCGTCATGGAAAGATGAGGTTACATTGAGCAGCGTCGGTTAGCAGCCAATTTTCTTCAGCAGCTTAAATAGATCACCTCTGCTCACCTGGTCACAGTATTTCTTTTGCAGCTGCTGGACAGAGAGATCATGTCAATTGTAGATCTTCCAGTTCTGAAGCTACACTGGGATTCAGGATAGCTGCGCTCACCCAGGATTTGCAGTCTGACAAATGGGCAATTACTTTTTTCACAATGCTCAACAGGGAGATGTCTCGGTAGTTGTTGCAATCGATGTGGTTGCCCTTGTTCTTGTACGGGGTCACAATCTTTGTACCACCTATATCCTGAGGCACTGACTTTTCCATCCAACAGAGACAGAGAAGTTTGTGCAGGAGCTGCAGAAGTGCAAGTTTCCTGTGCTTGATGAGCTCAAGCGGTATAGCATCACCACCAGGAACTTTGCCCAAGGCAAGTGAGTCAATAGCTTTGCTAAGTGCCCCCACTCTGGATTCGATATCCAGCTCTGCTATCAGGCAGGCATTCTATGGTATCTGGAGCTTCCTCAGTGACAATGTTCTCCCTAGTGTACAACTCAAGGGAGTGTTCCACCCATCTCTCCAATGATCTTTTGCAGTCAGTGATAACCTCCACTGCCTTTGTTCTCAATGGAGCTGTTTTCTTTGCTGATGGACCTGTTGCCTTTTTGATCCCATCATAAATGCCCCTAGTATTCTTGGTGTCGAAGGACATCTGGATACTTTGGCAAAGTTCTAACCTGTAGTCATTGGTGCAGCACTTAGCAATCTGCTAGACTTTACTTCAAGCAGCTTTTTGTGAATCCAGAGTCTTCTTACTTAAATCTCTCTTGTACTTAATGAGAGCAAATCACAAGGCTTCAATGACAGATTCCATTACAGTGATTTTAGCCTCAAACCTGTCAGCAATTTTTCCACTCTTGCTTCCCATATGTTAAGAGTGCAACATTGTAGGTGGTGTCTCGAAGTATGTTCCATTTCGCTTCTGCACTCTGTGTGGGAATTCCGGACAGCACCCGTTCAATCGAGCCGAGTAACTATTGGTTCTTACCTGGGTAGGCAGTATGGATGACATTGATATGAGGGCAGCCTTTCTGCTTTGAATGGAAAAGTTTCAAGCATTGCATTCTAACCCTGGTGCACACCAGGGAGTGATCTGTATCACAGTCGGCACTGTGTCAACTACTTTACTATCTGTCTTTCAAAGTCTTCCCCTTCTCCATTTCAGATTTGCCATAAAATAGGTTTCCCATTCCTCTTCAATTGTTTTCCTGGAAAAAGGGGGAAATCAACAAAGGGCAGCCTCATTGGTGATGCTGCATCTGGGATGAATAATGCCTACACACCAGAACACCCATACATGAAGATACTGACAGAATTCTTTCCCTCTATAGGAAAATTTACCTTGTCTTGTTTCTACCTGGTGTACAGCACTTGAGGAGGCTTACAAAGAGGATTCATATGTGCTGCATTGGCGAAAGGGTGCAACATCATGTGAGTACATTCCTGTCAAACGACTAGCAACAAGCATTGACTTTGTTTGGCTATTGATCTGTGGAGAAGCAGACCTAATAGTACCAAAAATGATTAAAAAAAAACATTTTCCAGAGTTTTTGAAAATGCCACTTTTCGGTATGCAAGACACAATGGGTAAATACTACAGCAACATCCAAGTTTCCATTCCTCAACTGGTATGCTCAATAAGAGCATAATACTTCTGCCACAGGAGCTAAATATGCATTATGTTAAATACATCACAAAAACAGACCATTTAGCCCAACAGATCTATGCTAGTGTCTTTGCACCACATGAACCCCCTCCCAATCTACTCATACAATCCCATTAGCACATTCTTCTATTCCTTTCCCCATCATGTATTAATCCAGCTTCATCGTACTTGTACCTAAAATATTTGCCTCAACTACTCTGTGTGGTAGCAAGTCCAACTTTCTAACCACTCTCTGGGTAAGGAAGTTTCTCCTCAATTCCGTATTGGGTTTATTAATGGCTATCATATATTTATGATAATTTTGGACTTTAAGTGTATACACCTTCTGTACACCTATCTAACTCCTGCATAATATTAAAGACCTCTATTAGGTGAGCAATTAGTCTTCTCTTTTCTAACATAATAACAGTTTGGGTTAACCATAGTTTTAACACTGTTTAGATAAGCAAAGGCATTAAAAATGTATCAAACAATTCTAAACATTATTCAAATATGCAACATGTGAAAGGAACAAGCAGCTTAATCAACCATGGCTTTTGTTTACTTTGTAAATAATTGTCTTTGCCACTGTGAAGGGAGAAATGCCAGGTTAGTAATGATATTTTTATTGCTTTATGTGCAAGGATATTGCCATTCCTTCACTGTCACTGGGTCAAAATCCTGGAACTCCCTTCCTAAGAGAACTATGGATGTACGTACCTACGCCACATGGACTGCAGAGGTTCAAGAAGGCAGCTCAGCACCACCTTCTCAAGGGCAACTAGGGATAGGCAATAAATGCTGACCTAGCCAACAAAGCCCACATCCCGTAACTGATTTTAAAAAATGTAAAGATGGGTTTTGAACACAATTTACATCATTAGGTTGAATATTTCACAAAACTCAAAAACGTTTGACAATTTTCTATCAAGCATCTTTTAAGTTCATCCAATTTCTGTTCTTTTTAAGAACTTCTAGAGTTTCAATAAAACTGATTGTGGGTGTTTGTAGTAATCTGATAATCTATACCTTTAAGACAAGTGTTGTAATGTAAGGTCACATGATCTTAATACCCAATAGCAGAGTAGCGCAGCTACCTGTGTGGGAGAGTCTTGAGTTAGACACTGAAGAGTGAAGACAGAATTTTGAGTTGTGAGCACACAAGTCTAGCTGCTGAGTTTAGTTTGTAAATAAGCAGCATGTGTTTATTCTAACAATGATCCCCTGATGTTCTCTGTCTCTATACCAACTCGGTCACCCCGGAACAAGTTTGCGACCCAGATCCTTTAGCCCCAACAAATCAAAGCACACTGGATCCAACAAACTGGTGACAAGAGTAAAAGCACAAAAAGCCATGGAAAAAATTAGGTAAAAAAGCGAAGAAGTACAAAGGAAATCAGAAGAAGCAAAATTGAGCTGTACCTCACAGGGTAGTTGTAAGTAAAATAAAATTTCCTTCCTGATCGTCGAAGCAATCCCCTCAGACCATGCTGCAATTTGGAAGAGTGGAGCCTTTCGACTCAACCTCGGATGACTGGTCTCACTATGATCTCACTGTCTTCTTCCAAGTGAACGACATCACGGGGGAGGAGAAGAGGCGTGCGATCCTTCTGTCCATATGTGGGAGCAAGATATACGGACTAATCCAAAACCTGTTGGCGCCCAGCGTCCCAGACTCGAAAAGTTTTGATGACTTAGTGAACACTGTAAAGAATCATTACCAGCCCAAGCCATCGGTGATGGTGCAATGGTTTAAGTTTAATTCAATAATTAGAGCTGAGGAGGAGACAGTTGCTTGTTATATGGCAAGTCTAAAGCAATTAACTGAATATTGTGAGTTCGGTACATTTATCCATGATATGCTAAGAGATCGTTTGGTGTGCAGTATAAAGGAAAATGCGATTCAGAAGAGATTACTGACTGAAATAAATTTAGATTTTCAGAAGGCATTGGAAATCTCTCTGGCAATGGAAGGTGCAGTGCAAGACTCAGACGCCATACAAGGAGCACAAAATGGCAGCGTCCTCCACATTGGGCGGGAAACCTCAACCAAAAAGAGCGTGAAAATGCAAAGCGTAACTCAGAAGCAGGAAGCAGCCACTGCTAGCAGACAAATTAAAAGGGATAACTTAGCAGCAAAAACATGGCATAATAGTAACAGAGGTGGAAGCAGCTAACTTTGTAATGAACCACATTTTAAAAAGATCGAATGTTTCTTCAGCCATCAATATGGACATCTCATGAGACATTGTAAAGAAAGAATCAGGCAGTCTTGCAGACAAAAGCAAAAACTCAAAGAGATAAATAGCATTGAAAAGCTTGAAGTAATAGATGTTGATATCTATTCACCATATAATTTAAAGATAGGAAGAACAGATCCTATGTAACCATGAGAATGAATGAGATGCCTATCAGAATGGAGGTGGATACCGGTGCAGCTACTACGGTAATCAGAGAGCATACTTTTAAATACCTGATCCATGGAGAACGTAAACTGAATTTAGAAGAAACTAATGACAAATTAAGAACTTACACGGGAGAAGAATACAGGTCAAGGGCATATGTAACATCACAGTTGATTACAGAGTTCAAACAGTGAGATTACCCTTGATGGTAGTGGCAAGCGAAGGATCCAGTCTCCTTGGACAGAACTGGCTGAAGGAAATGAAATTGAAATGGACAGAAATCTTCCAACTGAGAACCATTGGGCTTTCAGAGCTACTACAAAAATATGCCTCAGTTTTCAAGGAAGAGCTTGGAAAAATTGAGGGGCTGCAAGCAAAGATTCATGTCGATCCTGCGGCAACACCAAGATTCATGAAGGCAAGGCCAGTACCTTATGCAATGTGGGAAAAAGTAGATGGTAGATGCAGAACTGGATAGGTTAGAAAAACTGGGAGTGATACAACCAGGACAATTTTCAGAGTGGGCAGCACCAATTGTACCTGTTCTCAAACCTGACTGAAGCATTTAAATATGTGGGGGCTCTAAATTAACAGTCAATAAAGTTGCAAAATTGGATAGACATACCATACCTAAAATTGAAGATTGATACGCTAAATTGGCAGGTGGATCGGCTTACACGAGGTTAGATTTGAGTCATGCCTACCAACAGTTGGAATTAGCGAAGGCATTCTGCAAGTTTGTCATCATAAATACCAATACACCCATTTGCCTTTCGGCGTATCTGCTTCTTTCATCATATTCCAAAGAACCATGGAAAATTTACTCCAGGGATTGCCCCATGTTGTAGTTTATTTGGATGATATCCTCATGACTGGACTCACTGAAACTGAACATTTGATGAACTTGGAAGAAGTTCTGAAATGTTCTTCGCAGGTGGGAGTGAGATTGAAAAAGGAAAAGTGCACATTCCAGGCAAAAGAGGTAACTTACCTCGGTCACAAGGTACATTCACAAGGGTATTCATCCACTTGAAGAAAAAGCGGAAGCCATTAAAGCAGCCCCATTTACACACCTGGGAGTGGTCAGGAAGGCCATGGGTACGAGTACGTATCGACTATGCAGGAACTTTTATGGGAACAATGTTTCTACTTATCATAGATGCTCATTCAAAATGGATGGACTTATGCGAAGTGAGGTCACCCACAACTTCAGCGAGGATAGACAAGCTACAACAAAATTTCACAATTAATGGACTACTTGAAGTGCTAGTATCAGAAAATGGAACAGTATTCACAAGTGCTGAATTTAACCAATTTACAAGCCTCAACGGTATTGTTTATGTGGAAACATCTCCACACCACCCTTCTTCAAATGGACACGCTGAGAGGGCAGTTCAGGCCTCCAAACCCGGTATGAGGAAATTGTGTGGAGATTCGATAGCGACTAAATTAGCACAATTTCTTTTCCATTACAGGACCACCCCTCATTTGACAACAGATGTCATACCAGTGGACTTGTTGATGAAGCACCATCTCCAATCAAGACTGAGCCTAATTATGCCAAACTTGCCGGGGGGGGTGGGGGGGGGAGGTAGAAAGAGTGCTGCAAAGTCAGAAAATGGGACACGATTATCACAGTTAGGACAGAACACTTAATTTAGGAGAGAAAGTGTTTGTGAAAAATTTTAGAGATGGACCAGGCATGGTTGTTCAGTGAGGTAAGTGCAGTAACCTCTTTCCTACAATGTGAAAGTTAAAGCTCGAGTAATTAGCAAACATGTGGGTCACATACGAAGAGGAGAAACCAAATACCCAGAGATGATTCCACCAGTGTTCAAGACTGAATCAACATCTCCTGTTGAAAGAACTCAACTGAGTACAAATGTGTTTAAAGGGCCGACTGTACCTGAAAGAGTTGAAGAAACAGATTTACAGTGACCTACTGAAGAACCAGATGCTCAGGAAGTTTCAAATCAAACTTCAGAAGCTGTAGAACTCAGACATTCTACACACTTAAGGAAACCCCCAGAGAGACTGACTTTGTAAATTATTGATGTGTAAATAACTTGATACGTTAAAAAGTGTAAAATGTATTTTTCAGTAAAGGCGGGGGGGATGTAGTCATCTGATATGTAATATACCTTTAAGACAAGTGTTGTAATGTAAGATCACATGATTTTAATGCCCAATAGCAGAGTCGCATGGGCTACCTCTCTGTGGGAGAGTCTTGAGTTAGACACCGAAGAGTGAAGACAGAGTTTTCAGTTGTGAGCACACAAATGTAGCTGCTGAAACAGAAACAAAAATACCTGGAAAAACTCAGCAGGTATGACAGCATCTGCGGAAAGGAATACAGTTGATCTTTCGAGTCTGAATGACACTTTATCAGAATTAAGGAACTTATTGGAAAAAGGGGGATCGGAAAGTGGGTGGGGATGGAGGAGAGAGTTCATGATCTGAAATTGTTGAACTCAATATTAAGTCCGGGAGGCTGTAAAGGGCCTAGTCGGAAGATGAGGTGCTGTTCCTCCAGTTTGCGTTGAGCTTCACTGGAACATTGCAGCAGGCCAAGGACGGACATGTGGGCATGAGAGCAGGGTGGTGTGTTGAAATGGCAAGCAACAGGGAGGTCTGGATCATACTTGCGGACAGACCGAAGATGTTCGGCAAAGCAGTCATCCAGTTTGCGTTTGGTCTCTCCAACATAGAGGAGACCACATTGGGAGCAGCGAATGTAGTAGACTAAATTGAGGGAAGTGCAAGTGAAGCGCTGCTTCACTTGAAAGGAGCGTTTGGGCCCTTGGACGGTGAGGAGGGGGGACGTAAAGTGGCAGGTGTTGCACCTTCTGGGGTTGCATGGGAAGGTGCTGTGGGAGGGGGTTGAGGTGTAGGGGGTGATGGAGGAGTGGACCAGGGCATCCCGGAGGGAACGATCCCTACGGAAAGCCGCCGGGGGTGGGGGGGGGGTGAAGGGAAGATATGTTTGGTGGTGGCATCATGGCTGGAGTTGGCGGAAATGGTGGAAGATGATCCTTTGTACGCGGAGGCTGGTGAGTGATAAGTGAGGACAAGGGGGACCCTATCATGGTTCTGGGAGGGAGAGGAAGGTGTGAGGGCGGATGCACGGGAGATGGGCTGGACATGGTTGAGGTCCCTGTCAAACACCATGGGATATAAACCTCGGTTAAGGAAGAAGCAAGACATGTCAGAGGAACTGTCTTGGAAAGTGGCATCATCAGAACAGATGTGATGGAGGCGAAGGAACTGAGAGAATGGGATGCAGTCCTTACATTCCTTACAGGAAGCGGGGTGTGAGGAGCTGTAGTCGAGGTAGTCTATCACCAGAAATTGAGACTGAGAGGTCAAGGAATGGAACCGAAGTGTCAGTGAAAATGATGGAGGGGTGGAAATTGGAAGCAAAATTAATAAATTTTTCCAGATCCAGACGAGAGCATGAGTGGCACCGAAACAGTCATTGATGTACCAGGGAAGGAGACAGGCATGTAGCTGCTGAGTTTAATTTGTAAATAAACAGCATGTGTTTATTCTAATAACAATCCCCTGACATTCTCTGTCTCTGTACCAACACAGTCACCCCGGAACAAATGTGCGACCTGGATCCTTTAGCCCCAACAAACCAAAGGGCATTGGATCCAACAGTGTTTCAGCAGATTAGATGAATTTTAATACTGAAATCAGCAGTCCCTACCTGGAGAGATGACCATGATGACTTGGAACCTGCTCAGTAATATGCCAGCATCTCAATTAACTTGGATAATGAGACTTAGCCTCTACTTTGCAAGCTGCCGTTAATATCTTGAGATGTGGAGTCAATGCCAGAAAGTCAGTGTTCCGGCCAAAGCATCAGTTATTGCATAGCTCTATATGATTAAAATACATTAGAGACAATTATTCATTTCACTTGTTTACAGTGTTCAGGGCTAATGAGTCTGCCCACACTGCCTTCACTGATCAAGTACTATATTATTTCAGAAGTGGTCAATTTATTCAAATCTATCCCTTCCCTAGGCTGAAACAAGGATGATATAACTAAGTCATTTGCTCATCACAGTGACAGGTCAGAGATAATGTAGGATCAGAACAGTCTTTTGAAGATTCACAGCAGCCATATAGCTCCAATGGTAGGACAATAGTAGTAAACTCCCTGGGCTGTATGTTTGACATGTAATGAATATTGTATATATTAACCACAATTGTAAATGTTGTGAGTAACATACAGTATTGGAAGAAACTGGTTTGGTTTGCACCTTATGCGATGCCATCGTTGAATGGTCATGTAATGCATTTTAGAAATGTTATGAAAAGTATGCTTTTGGAAAACAATATTTACATGAGGCTGGCAATCTGCAGCTGCCTGCTAAGTGTTCTAGGCATCTTGCCAGTGAAGAAGATTTCAATTTTGGACAGTTGTGTTGCAACCAGCAACTTTCAATTAAGTCCTGAAGAGGGGATGAATGGGCTAAGTGGAGCGTCTTATTTTCACATGCTAAGGGCCCTGGACACCATTTTCTGCAATTACCAATGTGGCAAATGATGGCTGCCATTGGGGTACAAAATGAGATTGCTGTAGGGTGGCCGAGTTGTGCTATTAATGATAGAGTTGATCCGCAGACACCTCTTGGTTGGAAACATTAAGTTTATTTACAATACACTCAGCAGAAACTACACGTGTGCTTTCAACTCCAACTCTATCTCTAAACTGACTGCTGAGGTAGCCCACGCTACTCTCCTATTGGTTCCTACAGATCATGTGATCTTCCTTAACAAGTATTATTCTTACAGGTACATTGCACACTAAATAAGGCCATAATTACAACGTTCCTCCCCCTTTAATTCAGCTATACATGTTATATTTACAAGTATATATTTTTCAAGACAACATAACAATTACACTGGGTAAGGAATTTACAAGTTCAGTCTTTCAGGTGGTTTCCTGATACATGTGAAGCATCGCAGCTCCACAACGTCAGATTCTTCATCAGGAACCTCCTTTTCCGAAGTTGCCTGAACATCAGATGCTTCAGTGGGCACTTGCAGTTCTCTATCCTCAACTCTTACAGGAACATCAGACATGTTAGTCCTGGGTTGAGTATCCTCAACAGGAAACTCAGACCCAGTCATGGTCACTGGTGGAACTAAATCTTGGTGATTTGTCTCTCTCTTCCTTAAATGATTCATGTTTACGAATGATCTGGCCTTCCACCTCCACGTGGTAAGATAGTGATCCAGCCACCGCACTTATTTCACCTGTTAACCACTTTGGTCTTTTCCCAAAGTTTTTCACGTATACTGGCTCTTCCGCGGTAAATTTCCTCTTGTGACTATGCCAGTCGTGTCTGGTTTTCTGGCTTGCCTGACTCCTTTCCACCTTCCCCTCTAAATTCGCCATTATTAAGCTCAATCTCGTCCTGAGATGGTGTTTCAACAATAAGTCCGCAGGTGTGACACCTGTTGTTGTGCGAGGGGCAGTCCTGTAATGAAAACCAAAGTGTGCCAGCTTAGTTGCCAAGGAATTGCCAGTCAGCTTTTTCATGCCTGACTTGAATATTTGAACCACCTTTTCAGACAGTCCATTTGAGGAATGGTGGAATGGTGCAGTTTTCAAGAGTGATACTGTTGAGGCTGATAAACTGTTGAAACTCAGCACTCGTAAATGCCATGCCGTTATCGGAAACAAATACTTCTGGTAGTCCATGAATGGCAAAACTCTGTCGTAATTTCTCAATTGTAGTAGCCAACGTTGGTGACTTCACCTCAAATACTTCCAAACATTTTGAATGGGCATCAACAATGAGCAGAAACATTGTTCCCAGGAAAGGTCCAATATAGTCAATGTGTAACCGCACCCAGGGTCTACCTGGTCACTGCCATGGGTGTAATGGAGCTGTCACTGGCAACTTTTGCAATTGCTGACATTGTACACAGTGCTTTACAAAACTCTCTATTTCACCATCCATCAGAGGCCACCATAGATAACTGTGTGCAATGGTCTTCATTCGGGAAATTTCTGGATGGGCACTGGGTGATTCAATTAAAAGTGGCTCCCTTCCCTTTGGAGGAATTATCACTCATCACTCGTGCTCTCCACAATCAGATGTCATCTTGGCTGGCTATTTCATGTCTTTTGTTGAAGTATGGTTTCATTTGTCAGATACAGGCTCCTGTGACCATGCAGCATTTGTTCTCATACCTGAGATAGCACTGGGTCCTGACTTGTCTAGTCTCTGATCTGTCGAGCGCATACCAGCGAGGAATCTTTAAAATTTAACAGCAAAACAAGTTCCTGTGGAACTGGGACATGCTCACCATGTTCTTGTAAAGGCAAACGACTAAGGGCATCGGTGTTTGTGATTTGATTGCCAGGCCTATATGTGAAAGTGTATTCATATGCTGTCAAAATTAAAGGCCCTATAGGTATTTCTGTATCTTCTTTCTACATGCCACCTTCTTTCTAGCACAGACTTTAATCTCAGCCTTCGTTTTGACTTCACTTTTGGCCAGGCTTCTCTCAAATGCAAGCTCAATTTGTTTGAGCTCAGTGGCTGAGTCTCCCAAATTTCATTATCTGTCTGTTTCTTGGAACCTTCTCCGATTTTGCTTCCAAAGCCTCTTTGGCTTCATTTAACTAATTCTTCAGCTGTTCTGTCTCTTTTTTGTATTTGTTTGCTGCTCCCTGGAAAATTGAACATTATTGTGTCTAGTCTGCCAACTCATTCTTCAGTTTGTTTAGAGAGGTGCTGAACTCTTTTTGTTTCTCTTCATATTTTCCAAAGGTACAAACTTTGACCTGAGGGAATCCTGTAGTCTGTGAAGGTCTTTCATCAGGTTTTCCTTTTCCCTATGAAGATTGCTCAGCTCGTCTTGAACTTTATCATCAAGCAGGGTCTGAGTTTCTTCTGCTGTTCTTCCAGGGTTTGGCTTAAGACAGCCTGCATTTCTTCAGGTTGTTGAGTCCTTACCCTTTTTCAAAACAGGAATGCTTCCAGCTTCCTTTTGGAATCTCAGTAGCCAATTTCCCTTAGCCAATTTTGCCCTAGATGGCTTGGTCCTCTGCCTCTCAATACCAACACTGGTAGCTTTGCCAATTGGCTTCCAAAATGGACTATTACTCAGCTTATGACTTTTACTTGAATAGCTTCACCCTTATATGTTCCTAGCTTGGCAGCTGTTTCTTCTAAACTTAATTAATGTTTACCTTTATTCAGATATCTGAAGATGCGTTCCCCAATTACTGTATTGGAAGCTCCCATGTCCACTTCCATTCCAACAGGCCTGCAATTTACTTTCATTGTCTTTCCAACTTTCAGATTAAACAATGAGTAAATGTCTGAATTCGTTGTTACATTGTAGCAAAAACAGAAGCTGCTGGAAAAACTCAGTAGGTCTAGCAGTATCTGTGGAGAGAGAGACAGAGTTAATGTTTTGAGTCCGTATGGCCCTTCTTCAGAGCTCTGAAGTTTCCCTCTGGGATGTTTAAATAACTCAGCTGTACCAACTGCTGTGTCATAACAGAGATGGATATTAGGCAACCCAAACCAAAAAGACAATTGCTGTTTGCTATCTGCAAATGGAAAGGAGAGCAGGAGAAAGGTAAAGCTAAGCAAAAATTAATTTCAATGAATGAAGTGTAAAAAAATATAGATTGGATGGGGAAAATGTGAAATTCAAATGAAATTGAATTTTAAGAATTAGAATATGTAGAAATCAAGAAACAGGAGTTAAACAATAGGGAAAGTGGAACTAAGGTGTAAAGTAATCCAAATATTTTGAAATTGTTTATTTTCAAAGTTTAATAGCAGGAATAAAGCTATTCCAGTGTTCCAGTAACTTACTACCGTGAACTATTGTTTTGTTTTCATTATTCCAGTGTATGAGCTGAAAACATACACAGACTGAGACCCATTGTGTCTAGGAGGCTAAATAATTTACTTCATTATCAGTTACTGTAGAGATTCCTAAATGCTGCAGCTACAGATACAGAAAATAAAAAGCGTTTGGAATAGAACATATGTTAGGCTTAATGTTTGGAGAATGGAGTTTCTGTTAACACAAGGGAAATGAATGACACTCTGCTACACTTCTAACTCTCCAGGCCATTGACCTAGACCCACAAGACTAAAATTAGGCACATTTTACTTTCTAGGAAATGCCCATTGCCTCTAAAAATACAAAGATATCTTCCAAGTTTCTGCTAGTAAATCAAGAACCAGGGGTCATTACCACAACATTTTGGGGCCTTAGGAGAGTCTAGCATTGAACCCATGTTCTCAGTGCATATGAAAAGTGACAGCGTTAGCTCAGTGGTAGCAATCTTGCCCAGATCAGAATAGCTTACTTCAGACATTTGAGTGCATAATCTAGGATGACACTTACTGAGCAAACCCCCTCTCAGTTTTGGCTTAAAAAACCCCATGCCACTATTCAAAGAAGAGCAGAGAAGTTCTCTCTGATGTCCTGGTCAATATTTATCCCTCAACCACCATCACTAAGACAGATTGTTTGAACGTACCATAAGAAATAGAAGAAGTAGTAGGTCATAAGGCCCCTCAAGCCTGCTCCACCATCCCATAAGATCCTGGCTGAACTTTTGCATCAATTCTACCTGCACACCCTAATCCCAAATTCCTTGATTCCCACTTTGTCCAAGAATCTATTGATGTCTGTCTTGAAGATACTCAATACTGAGCAAAGGCCTTTGAGGTAGGGAATTCAAAAATCTCATTATTTATCCCATTGCTCTTTATGGGACCACAGTGTAGGTAAAATTGCTCTTGTGGTTGCTGTCACAACAGTGACTACACTTCAAAGGACTTCCTCTGGCTGTGAAGTGCTTTATGATGTCCTGAGGACATGAAAGGTGCTTGTATATAAACACCAGTTCTTCCTTTCTTGCGGCTCTGAGGGTGGCAAGCCTGGTGATGGGCCTAGAATAACCGGAATTCCCCAGAAGATGATTGCATGTGGGGTAGATGGAAGACCAAACGGACAGAGTTTTGGATGCAGCATTCCTGGGAAGAAGCCTGGATGATTTAGGTTCAACATCAACTTCTTTGCTGTCCAGTGGTAATCCGTTAAAGTTGTGTCTGTTGTAATATGCCTTTAAGGGATAGCAGCATGGCAGCACTAGAAGGGAAATGTGTCATGGGATCCAGTCTGAGTTTCATTTTTGCTTTTGAACAGAGCCACACACACAAAGCTGATGTCTTCAAGCTTTCTATCCAGGTATAAATGTCCCTTTGTGCCTAGTCTAAATAAATGAACCCATAACATGTTTACACAATCCCTTATGAGTGATTGGTGCCTATTTCATTATAACATCACAATAGAGTCCTCTTCCCCGCCCCAAGGAATCATGGCCCAAATTATTTGCAAAGTGTAATTTTCAGAGTTGGATCTGTAAATATTAAAAAGGGCACAGGATGCTTCACATTACACTGCTGGTCAGAGAACACAGATAAATGATATGTACCCCTGCCACAATTTTCAATATCTACTAGAATTTCCAAAATTGCACCAATGTACTCTCGGCTAAGCAAAATCCTTCATGTAAACTGCACCTGGAGAGATGGCAGTATTTTAAAATCTTATCCTGCTTTTGTCAAAACATTAAACTAGATTTTTCCCCTACACATCAATGCTCAGGTGGAGAGAATGATTCACTTTATAAATGTTATGCCACCATCATCTCAGTCAGGAACACTCATTCACTGTGATCATATAAAAACTTCACAAAATGCTTTAAAAAAAAATCCATACTAGTTGTGAATGCCTTTGACGTGCAAACCTCTGTGAAAGAAGCTTGTGTTCCAGCACTACCTTAAAAATGCAGGCCTATTATTTCCATTAGTTAATACCGATTGCTGTCCAAATAGAACATTACATTAAGGATAAAGCACATATCATGCATTGTCAGTGAAGAACTTTCCCAATATGCTTATGCAGAATGCCAAGACTACCTATTCACAGGAGCACATTGTGTACGTACATACCTACAGGCATATTGTAACTAAATGTTCCTTATTCATTTAGCTACTGTGTGTTGGTGATGCACAGAGTAGATTGCTATAGGTAACAACAATATCTCTCTCTTTTGTCATTAATTGGATTCATGCCTGCTGTTTTTTAAAAGCTGTTATCCAGGTATAGGCGTGGCTTGTGGTATGGAAACAACTCTTCATCCTCACTGAAATACTTATCCAAAGTGAGAATGGAGACAAATCAATTTATTTGTAAAAATTTACTGCACTAAGCCGGGGCATTAATACCATCTTACTTAGGGGAAAAGAGGAGGTGGTGGTGTGGTGGTAAGTAATCCAGTGGCCCAGGCTATTGTTCAGGGACACAGGTACAAATCCCACCAAGGCAGTTGGTGGAATTTCAGTTCAATTAATAAATCTGGAATTGAAAGCTAGTCCCTGTAATGGTGACTACGAAGCTATCATCGATTGTTGTAAAAACCCATCTGGTTCACTAATGTTCCTGAGAGAAGGAAATCTGCCATCCTTGCCTGGTTTGGCCTACATGTGACTCCAGACCCACAGCAATATGGTTGACTCTAAAATACCCCTGAAATGGTCAAGCAAGCCACTCAGTTCAAGGGCAAATAGGGATCAGCAATAAATGCAGGCTTTGCCAGCGACACCCACATCCCATGAAAGAATAAAGAAAAAAAATGGAGTTTTAAAGATATTAAAACAATAGAGAAATACTGTGGATGCGGAAATCTGAAACAAAAACAAAAAATACCGCCAGCACAGCAGATCTTGCAGTATCTGTGGAAAGAAAAAAGGTTAATGTTTCAGTTTGATGACCTTTCATCTGAACTCAGCAAATTTGATCAGGTAGCGGACTACACAGACTGCATTGATTTCCTGAGGGAAGACAGCACTGTGGGCCGCTATCCACATGGCCCATGTGGTTTTCCTCATCGATATCATTGAAGAATGCTGCACGACCTGCACAGGTAGCAGGGCTGCAGCAGTCTTTGGGGAATCAGCAAAGTCTACATGACACCCCTTGAAGTGGTGCTACATGAACCAATTTTTCTCAATATTTGATGTTCTAAATGTGCCTATGTATTTAGTTTCTGAGAATTCATATTCTTGGTCACAATTCATAACAAAACTGTCTCTTTGTGCACGCTTGGAAATTGGGGAGCACCGAAACAGGGATGCAGTTGATGAGCAGAACCTTTTTCTATTGCAGATGATGTTGCTCGTTTGAAGTAACAGATTCTCATTCTGACAGCTATACTAGTCACGCATAATTTTATTGATGATTAATCAGGCAGAAGTTGTATAGTGTAACTTAGGGAATAATATTCTGACAGACTAAAACTTATTTTCCAATGGGAACTGATGAAGAGAATCAAAACATATGTCTGAATCTCTGAAAATTATTCAGAAACAAACATAAAGTAGATATAATATGTAAGGCTGAACACAAATCAATTAAAATGAGATGAACAAAGGAAATGAATGCTTATATACCAAGGTTAATGAGCACATTGTTTTAAAAAGTAGAATTTAAAATGACAATTCATGAAAGTACAACAAAATTTAAATAGTTGCTTTTTTATGACGCACTAATGCTCCAATGTACTCTTCTATTGACTGGTAAGTTCTGGGCACAAGGCCATAATGCTCCAAATGGTGAGCTGGCAATCTTGGCTGCTCAGGGGAAGAACTGGGCCAAAGTGAGGCATTTCCTCATTGTAAAGGTGGAGGTGGGCAAATCTTCCTGAGCCATTTCTATTCTCAACCTGAAAGATGCTGGGCAACAAGTTTGCTTGACTCCCCCTCTGCCAGGGAATATTGTGCATTTCAAAGAGACTTAAAAGGATGGAAAAGAAACACTTCAGAATAGATACAAGCAAACAGTTGAACAACAATTAATTAAAATTAGATAAGTAGATAAGCTAAATATCAATATATCATTGTCAATTGCAATAACAGCCCATATTCATATTTTCATTCATTTAACGTAATAAAACATCCCAAGGTGTTTCACTGTAGCGCTATGAAACAAAAATTAGACTCTGAGCCACAAAACAGTATGAGGTCAGATGGCCAAAAACTTGATCAAAGAGGAGCATCTTGAAGGAGAAAAGGGAGGTAGTCGGAGAGGTTTAGGAACAGAATTCTACAGCTTAGGGCCTAGGCAGCTGATGGCATGACCACCGTTGGTGGAGAAATGTTCAAGAGACCGGAATTGTTTTTATTAATTTATGGGGTGTGGGCTTCGCTGGCTAAGCCAGCATTTATCTCTCATCCCTAATTGCACTTGAGAAAGTGGTGGTCAACTGCCTTCTGAAACTGCTGCTGTCCATGTGGTGTGGGTATGCCCACAGTGCTATGGGAGGGGAGGTGATGGAGTTCCAAGATTTTGAACCAGCAACAGTGAAGAAACAGCGATTTATTTGCAAGTCAGGATGGTGGGTGACTTGAAGGGGAACTTCGAGGTGGTGGTGCTCCCATGTATCTGCTGCCCTTGTCCGTCTAGATGGTAGCAGTCATGGTTTTGGAAGGTGCTGCCTAAGGAGCCTTGGTGAGTTTCTGTTGTGCATCTTGTAGATGGTACACACCACTGCTACTGTGTGTTGATAGTGGAGGGAGTGAATATTTGTGCGTGGGGTGTCAATCAAGCAGACTGCTTTGTCTTGGATTGTGTCAAACTCCTTGAGTGTTGTTGGAGCTGTAGTCATCCAGGCAAGTTGAGAGTATTCCATCACATTCCCAACTTGTGCCTTGTAGATGGTGGACAGGCTTTGGGGGCTCAGGAGGTGAGTTACTCATTGTAGGATTCCAAGCCTCTGACCTGCTCTTGTAGTCATAGTATTTATGTGGCTAGTCCAGTTCAATTTCTAGTCAAAGGTAACCCCAGGATGTTGATAGTGGGGGATTCAGTGATGGTAATGCCACTGAATGTCAAGGGGTGATGGTTAGATTCTAAATTACAACAGTGCCTACACTTCAAAAGTAGCACTTTGGGACCTTCTGAAAGGTGCTACATATAAAGGGGAGTATTTGTTTCTTCTGTTCTTTACATTTTAACATGGATTTTTTAATTCATTTTTGCCCCATTAAGAAATAGAGGCTTGCGCTGACATGAATAGTTCCTTCAGATTAAAATAAATGATTCTGTGAGGTGACGGCAAATTAGCACCAAATGATTTTTGTGCCTTGGACACTTCGGAGGAAAGTTCCCTTGAAGTGTGCGACTTTGCACAGTGCTGCGAGACCACATATTGGAAGTTGTTTAGAACACTGAGGAGGAGGTGGTGTCCTTCAGCCCTGCTACAGGGGCAGCAACTCTTAAGAGGACCAGCACCAGCAACATTCTCCACAGCCATTTGAAACAGAACAGATCAGATGGGATGGCTGTAGGACAGCACCAAGAAGGCGGCAATACCCTCAGCACAGGATCTACAGGTCAAAGGTCAGCTTCTGCAACCTCACTCAGCAACAGTGCCTCTGACAGCTCAAGCTCTCAGACTTGTCAACCACTTGGAAGGAGAACCAGGTCAACTGGAGCAGGTGGTCAACCATAGCCTGTGGTGGTCAAGGTGAACACAGCCCAGTGTTATGGCACAGCTGATGGTAAATGCTGAGCTGCTCAAATCTCAAAAGGAAACTTGAAACAACTGCCACAACTGTTTTGCAAATTGTATATTTATTTCGAAATGCGTGCAGTAATAAATACACTGAGACTGAGAGGGTTTTTACGAAACTAAATTAAACATTTATTAATAATAGAAATTATTTTAATCACATACATCGGTCTACAAATTACGACTATGATAACTCCTAGCTCCCCTATTTAATCTAACTCCCAGTTACACCTCTGTTAAGGCAAAAGTAAGACACATATATTTTAAAAGATCCAGGGAAAGTAACACGATATGCCTGGCAGTCGAATTCAAGGTGAGTTTTTCTTAGCTTTAGTTCCTTATAGACAGCAGCTTGAGGCTTAGATGCTGAAGGCTTTTCACACTTGTGTTAGATCTTAAAATGCCTGTCCTTACACCTTTATACACATTTTCCCATTTGAATGCAAATTCCCGTTATTTTACTATGTCATTGGGCTTTCCCTCTCGAAGCTTGACATTGTCCAGGACAAAGCAGCCTGCTTGATTGGCACCAAATTCACAAACATTCACTCCCTCCACCACCAATGCACAGTAGCAGCAGTGTGTACCACCTACAAGGTGCACTACAGACATTCACCAAGGCTCCTTTGACAGCACCTTCTAAACCCACGGCCACCACCATCCAGAAGGGCAAGGGCAGCAGGTAGACGGGAACATCACCACCTAGAAGTTCGCTACCAGGTCACTCACCATCCTGACTTGGAAATATATCACCGTTCCTTCACTGTTCCTGGAGCTCCCTTCCTAACAGCATTATGGGTGTACCTACACCTCATGGACTGCAGCGGTTCAAGAAGCAGCTCACCACCACCTTCTCAATGGCAACTAGGGATTGGTAATAATGCTGGCCCAGCCAGTGAAGCTCTCAACCAATGAATGAATAAAATAAATAATAAAAATCTATCATAGTTCTAATTTTACCAGTAATCTTTAGGAAAAATAAACACACACGAAATGGGACATGTTAATAAATTGCACAAAAACTTTAATAAACGTTTTTAAAACCAACGTGAAACCTCATCCCACTGGTGGATGAGGTTTCATGTTTTTTCAGAAGTCCACTGGGGCTCCTGGCCTGCCCGCCAGCCTTAAGGTTGGACAGGCAGGTCCTTTAATTGTTTTAATTATCCTGTCAATGGCCTCAATTAGCCATTGACAGGTCAACAGGTGGACAGCTGATTGCGCTGTGCCCCCGCCTTGCTGAAGATTTAAGTGGGGCGGGATGACTTCGGGGGACTCCCCCCAACATCATCCCCCATTGGCGAGCGAGCCCCGCCCCCTTCTCACCGATGGAAAAATTCAGCCCACTGTTTCTTAACTTCTTCTGGCTAGGTGTAACATTTCACCCCTTCTTTTGAAATCAAGATACTCTGGTTTGTTTAAAATTGCAAATGTTCCCTTTATACCTCACATTCTAAAACTTCACCCATGTTTACCCATTGAGAATTTTAAACATAACTTCTCTTTTTACATCAAAGCCTTCAGGCCAGCTGTCTTTAATTCAGTTTAAAACACACACACACACACACACACACACACACACACACACACACACACACACACACACACACACACACACACACACACACACACACACACACACACACACACACACACACACACACACACACACACACACACACACACACACAGAGATCCCACTATTATTCTACTTTGCAATAAATTCTAATAACATTATGAAAATTATTATATCTTCCTGGCACCAATTTGCATCTGGTTCATTCCAAGGACCAGGATCTTATAATCTGCAGCCCACAACTGCATTAGGTCACAGATGTATTGTTTGCAAGGACTTTGAACCATATTAACTTTGGGATGGATGTAGCCAGGCAAATAGAAGGCTGACTGCTTCACCTCCCTTTCTGAATTTTCACAGATCTGGAGAATGTTAGACTATACATGTGGTGATCAATGGGCCATCAGACTGGCCAGCTGTAATTGTTAATCAGGAGGGTTTCCACCCCTTCAATGTGCAGCTGGTATGTGAACAGCGCAAGATGATTAAGCAAGTGTATGCCAAGTTTACAGGGAGTGGGCATGATGTATTCATCCTTTGCCAGTCTCAAGTTCCACAGCTTTTCTCTCCACCAGAAATCATCTGCAGTTTGGGGGACAAGGGATACACAGTCAAGCTGGCGTCAGAGAGGACCCCAACCACAGGGAAGTATAACAAGAACTGCATTCCACCAGGGCCACAATAAAGCAAGCCATTGGAAAAGGAGGTGCAAAAACATCTTGAAGTGCCGTTGGTAAGTGTAGCCATACACCCGCGTCTCCAAGAAGTTCACAATGCCCTTATCCAGGCATACTTTAGCTGAGTATAGTGTGTGCAGCATTACACTCATCCCATTAAGACCCCCGCAAATGATGCCGGGCAATTATCAGGTCACATAAATTCAAGCCTTCGTTAAAAGAAACATAATCCATGTGACAGTAATATGTAATAAATAACACCCAAGTGCTTCTATTTGTGCAGCTAATACTGTTTCAGCATCCTCTTTCTATTACTTCTACATGGTGCTACTCCTGTAACTTCAGCAGAGTTGGAGGCAGGCTTCTCGTTCACTTGCTTTGACGCCTGAGATGCCCATGATGGATGATCTCTTGGTTTTGGAGCCCAGGAAGGCCCCACTAAAGATTGCCCTCCTGCTAACTTAGTCATTGCAGAAGGAGAGAGCATGTGCATCTCTGTCAGAGGGGCTGAGAGCAAGGGCCGTGACCTGAGCATATCTTGAGAAGAGCCCCAATTGGTTACAGAACTATATGTCTTAAAGAAGTCTTTATCAACTATTAGAACTATTTATACATGCACAGTAAAGGGTACAGGTATGAATGTAGCTCCACCCCCCAACTTATCTGTCTCACTTAAAAGTTGTTGGCTTTCTCCTCCTGCATGAGAAAAGGCAGAGAGGTAAGCCTGTGAGGGGTTAAGTGATTGCTAAGGATGGGGGTTAGGCATTTGAAAGGGTGGAGGGGGCAGGTAGCAGTGGGATGGGGAGCATTAGGTCAGCACATTAAGGGGGAGTATTAGTGAAGTCTGTTGAGATGGGGACTTGAGGAGGAGCCTAGGGAGAAAGGAATGTGTGTGGGAGCAGAATGTGTGGCTCAGATGATAGGTGTGCAGTAGACTGCTGGGGAGGTGAGAGAGAGCGGGTGCAAGAAATGTTTGTGGTGCTGAATCCACATCCTTAGCACCACACTCCAGTTGCTCACTGCCTCTGCAACTTCAAGCCAAGCCTGTTTGGTGAGGCTAGCTGGCTTTGTTCTGCTGTTCTCTGGAATAAAGACTTCTCTGAATGCCAGGACTGCTTCCAGAATTACCTCCAGGGATGCTTCCGTGAACAGGGTGCAGACTTTCCACATTTTCCATCCATTTTCTTCCTCTCTTCTGTCTCACAGTGAGTGAATCATTCCAGACAGTGTTGCCATTGTGAGTGTTATCAGGGTCCCTTTAAGTAGAGATCCTTC
Organism: Carcharodon carcharias; assembly: GCF_017639515.1. Classification (NCBI taxonomy): domain Eukaryota; kingdom Metazoa; phylum Chordata; class Chondrichthyes; order Lamniformes; family Lamnidae; genus Carcharodon; species Carcharodon carcharias. The sequence goes on along the minus strand of NC_054472.1, from coordinate 60,465,050 downwards.
ACACTGTATTAGACACCTCCTCCACCCTCTTCCCTTAATTGGCAAACCCAGATGTGGCCTATTAATTGGTTGGCTCTGGGTAAGAACAACTGCAAAGCCAATTAGTGAAGAAGTCAGGGTCACGATCCAGAAATGGACCGGTTGTTGCCTCAGAGACGAAGGCGGTAAGATTCTACCCCTGCTTTTTAAAGTGGGTCTGATACAGACACATCATAGATAAGGAAAGCTAAAACATTTTTTTAAAAACAAAAAATTTTTAATGAATTATTATAGTTTGATTGTATATTTTCTTAAGATAAATAGCTCCTTTGAAACACATGGCATGAGCCTGAATGTTATGAAACATTGCACTGTTGTGAAAAGACCATATATTCTGTGAAGCTGAAGTAAAACAAATTTGTCAAGATCTTGACTAACAGCCACCCGCACCTAATTAGGGAGTGCAAGATGGTTCATTCCCAGACTATGACTTGCAGACTAATAACTGCAATCTTCAAGCTCCTAGACATGACTGCTAAATCTAAATCCATTTAAGCTTTCCTGCTAATCTGCTCAATTATAAGCATGCATTACATATCTGAAGAGAGGTGTGAAAATGCACTACACTGTTATCAATGGGGAGAAGGTAGTTTAACATAAAGTTATATTTAGCAGCATTAGTAGTACAGAACTTGAATACTGCTGGAAGAAGACATATTCTTGAAGCTTTCCATCTTGCACTCATGAGGACAAACGGAAGAATGCCAAATATCAAATGATCACCATAATTTATACTACAGGAGAAAAGGGCGTGGATTGGTTGGTAAATCAACTCTGGCAGAAGCGTTGCCACGGAGAAAGCAATGGGGTGATTTTTAAAGTGGGTCTGATACAGACGCACCATACATAAAGAAAGTTAAAACATAAATATATTTTTTAATGAATTATTCAAGTTTGAGAACCCCAAGAACCAAGAACCCCATTTTCTCTTGCAATATACATTTTTGAGATTGTTTGAAATTTGGCATGCTTGTGTTTATCCTGATGGGTACAAGATGAAAAGCATTAACAACATGTCTCACTTCTCAGTAATATTCTAAAATCACAAAGGGCACTTTGAAATTTAAAGTTGTCTCAAGACTCCAAAATGCATTGGCTGTGAAATTTGATAGCCCCCATGGATAGTGGACGCAGAGAGTGCAATGCACAATTAACCCAGGCCCATTGCTTCTGATGCAGGCAGTGTGTAAACTTCCTGCTATCTATTAATTTAAGTAATTGTCGTCTGCAATCAGTGCTGACTGTGCTGTTGAGTGGCTGCACACCTGAGCAGGATTTGTTAATTTGAGAGAGAGTAGCAGGGGTTCAAGCTAGCCTGCACGGCTTTAAAGGACAGCCTGGTTTTAAGTGAAATGTATTTTGGCTGAAGCAAGTGTTGGAAGTCATTCAAAAAGTGATTTTGACAAAGGAAAGATACAAGAATGGCACAGCATAGCAGAAAACATGCTCCAAGGTTTTCCTCACTGTATCGGAGACATTGGTTCAGGAGGTGGTGAGGGGAGATATTCTCTATCCACAGCGAGTCAAGAGGCCCTACAGACAAATTTTGTGAAGGCAGTGGGACTAAGTCGCTGTGGTGCTCAACATCAGGAATGTAGCCCTGATGACCTTGGTGCAGTGCCACAAGAGGTTCAAACAACCTCACACGAATGGTCAAGGTCAATGGATGCATTTTCAAATGTCACACTCCAAGTGCATCACTAGCCTTATGCACTGCTTAATGCGCTGCACCCATCACTCACCCACCCACCAACAATCTCCAATCACACTCATAACTAACACTCATAGCTTCATCTCATGCTCACACACTTAGCACTACTGTAAGCCTCACACCCACATCTCTCATACATTGACAGCTATTCAATTATGAAGTCATAGTGCCCAAACACATTGTGCCACAGTTACTGACAAAGTTCCCTCCCTCTTGCAGGACAAGGTATGGCATAACTAGCAGCAGCAGATCCCAACTGGCAATACCCCAAGAGAGGAGACGGTGCTTGCCATTGTTGGAGTAGCCTTGACTGAGGCCATAGCCAATGACTGGATACATTAAGGATGACTGTACAGGTATCCTTGTATCTAATCCTCCAGCCTACATTCCACTTCCTCCTCATCCAACAATCTCTTCCAATTTACAAGTTCCTTACGGTATCAGTATGCACCTCTTGCTTTATACTTTCCCTTCTCCACAATCCTACCCTTATGCCATTCTGATCAGGCAGTGATGCAAGAGCAAGAAGTGAAAGTGCAGGAAGACAAAAGACCATCACTCACTCTCATACTCACAGCCACCAACTCAGATACTAACACTGCACGTACATTAGTAGATAGTTTAGAGGCAGGATCTGCACATGGTGAGACACCGGACAGAAATGGCCTGCAGCTCAGACATGGGGCAAGGGTAGAATAGGTGCCAGCTTGCTGGAGGGTGAAGCAAACACAAGTTCTGCCAGAAAACCTGACGGCACAGTTATGGAGTATGAAGTTTACCACCAAACTTGCATAGGGCTTTGCAAAGAACATGGAGCTCATCCTTTCCAGCACATTTGCAGACCCAACCAAGACACAGCTTCTGATATTTGAGGCTCAGCTTCCAAAACAACACAAATGACCTGACTTCTAAGTGCTATAATGGAAGCTCAGGCTACCAGATTACCAACATTGACCTGTGTATATTAAATGCAAGAGGACACCTGCTGGATTGGTGTTGTGGAATCCCTTCCAATTGCAGCATATCTCAGAGTTGATAGGTAGCACCTTGAAAACAACATGCATAGTCAATGGTATCCTGCACCATGTGGAAGGATGCACTCATGAAGCTGTGTGCTTGCTCCATCTGCTTGTCTCTGGCAAAAGAGATTGAAATGCACTTGGCTCTTGAGGAATGCAGTGTCAATGACATCCCTTATGTGACAGTGAATGGCAAACTGGGAGAAGCTGCCAACATCTGCTACAGTCTGGAAGGAACCAGCTGTATGAAAGTTTACGGCCACTTCCATAGCCAGTGGCAATGCTGTCTTTTCCCTGCTTTGAGGTGGTTGTAACAGGAGGCTGATTGCAGTGAGGACATCCATAGTGGTTAAGGCATCGACTACACCATTGTTCACTGAGTTTGGATTGGAAGATTGCTCCTTGAACACCCTGGGTGGATGTGGATTCCTGCTGAGAGCCATTCCGCCCCTCTCCTCCTCTTCCATCAGATTGTACTACTCTTTGTTACCTCCACTAATTCTCCCTGTAATGCTGTAGTCTGAATGGAAACTATTGTATCCATATCTGGGAGCAAGTGTTCTATTGCAAATCCTTGACGTCAGGACAAAGTCCTACAGCATATGCCACGCCACTGCCTGCAGAGTTCAGCAACTTTAAACAACTACAAAATCCAAAGACTTCCACAACACAGCATGAATCAGTAGGATTCATCAGCAATAAATTTGACAGTAGCTGATGATCCCTTCAAACAGCACTGGTGGGTGGTTCCTTCAAATGCATTATTCAACTGTGTGAGGTTAAGACAGGGCTCCAAAATGACAGCTCCAGTGTCAAATCAGTGTTACATGACAATTGGCATCACCACATGCCAATTCTGCATACTGCCAGCTGATATTCCCCGTGCAGATGCGGATACCCTCACCAAAATGACGGCGTAAGGTGGGGCTATCACCTGAAAAGTGTGCAGGTACCAGGGTCACCAGGTTGAAGGTAAAACGGCAAGCCCTGAAAAACCAGGCACAACAGCTAAATGTTGCAGCAATTGTACTTAACACACAATTCAGAAACATCAATAATTCCAATGTGCAATACTCATCTTGCAGGTTCTGGACACACTCACTTTTGTACTTTTATCTTGTTCTTAAAAAAGAAAAAATCCAAAAATAGATAAATAGATAAGGTCATCCTTTCACAACAAAAACAGAATTACCTGGAAAAACTCAGCAGGTCTGGCAGCATCGGCAGAGAAGAAAAGAGTTGACGTTTCGAGTCCTCATGACCCATCAACAGAACTAGGTGAATCCAAGGAAGGGGTGAAATATAAGCTGGTTTAAGGTGTGTTGGGGGGGGTTTGGGTGGGGGGAAATTTCAAACAGGTTTTTATCTAAGGTCATCCTTTCAATAGTTAAGGCATTGATTTATTTTAAAAGTAGAAATAGTGTAATTTTGTTGAAATATAACATTGTGACTAAGCACTGCTTAGAGATTTCCATAATTTTGGATTGGCATGGTGCAACTCGCAACTGTTTTATCATACATTTGGAAGTATTTGGTTACAAGATATTCCAATAGCCTCCCTGTGTGCTATTGGGAGGAACTATTTTTTTCTCCAGAAGTTACAGACTTGTGGGCTAAAGCCTCTTCTGGCAACTTACAGACATACGTTTGAATTCCTTCTAGAAAGGTAACTCACTGACATTCTTAATAAAAGTAAATTGCTTTTCAAAATTCAATCTACGAAAGTCTATGATGCGCATAAAAAGTAATCTACGCTAAATACAAAAATATAATTCTATACCCATGCAACAAAGCGAATTTTGATTGACATTCTACACCCACCTTTACTCAGCTAAAAATCTTGGCATCAATTGTTGCATGTTGCACAAGGAATTATAGGGAGTAAAACAGGTTTTAAACACTTATTAACAAGAACACAGGTTTTTATGAGAAAACTGAGGGAAAGATAGAAAGCAATTCACAAAAATACTGGAAAAAAATCCTAAATCCAAGTTAATAAAAATGGAATTTGACTTAGTCACCATAAAGCAGTAGCTCTCCTTTGCAGGGAATACCAAGTTGTTGTATATTATGGCCAAAGCTGCTGGGTTTCCACTTCCGTCAAAAGAATTAAAAGAATGGCGGAGCACAATCCCCAAATACTGGTAAAAACACTGGAATTCCAAGCAATGAAAATAGAATTTGATATTCAGTCACAAGTTGTTGTGGTTATTATGCTCTGCAGCCAAACTGGTTAAACAGAATAACGACAGAAGCAGGTATATTGTAGCGAGAGGAAAGTTTAATTGCTTGTGCAAAGTGTAATGGAAACAATCAAATGCTATAAGAAGTCAAATCTCCACCAGGATTTGAACCTACAAGATATTCACAAGATTCTTCTAAACCCATTTTCATTGTACACAAGCTAAACTGGCAGTTGTGATGTTCAATCTATTATGCCCTAAAAGGTGACAGAAACTTGAATTAAGATTCCTATTTAGAACCTGAATACTGAAGCTTAAGGTGCTGAGAACTTTAATTTTCAGCTAAGTAATTCTCATCTTGATAATGAACTGGAATCTTCTGGCTAGCGGAATTTTCTTTTACATTCCAATTTCCATTCTCCTAGTATTGAGAGATAATAACTAATGAAGCCCATCTTTGAAAGACAGGATGGTTATCTGCTGTGTATGATGTAAATATCTACATCTAGAGCGGAATTTTCTATTCTGGAGACTGCAGTGGTGGGCGGAAAAGTCGGTGTGATTCCTGCTGGGTGGCCTGGTTTTCCACTTCTCAGCTCATCAGTTATGCATCGAGGAGCTTGCTGAATCTCATGGCGGGACGGGCAGAGATTCGTCCAATCCGCGATTACCTCATGGGCTCAAAGGCCCTGGCGCTATATTTAAATTGCACTCGCACAGGCATTCACTCTCTGCAGGCAAGGTGTGGTGTAAACTTCTGCTTCACCTTGGTGCCCAAAAGAACAAAACTCTCCACTCCAAGGTTAAGCAATGTCTCCCTGGGGATTCTCCTCTAGGCCATCCAGGAAAGGCGGGAGTTCCCCTTTCCGAGGGATGGGAGCAGGAGGTACTCTCACCTGACCACATCAACCTGGCAGGTCACCAGATAGATCAGTGCCTGTGGCCAACAGAAGAGGATCGCTCTGCAGCGCTAGAAAAGAATGAATGACCTGCTCCCCTCCACCAGGGCAAGTAAAACTTCACTGCAAACTCACACCTGCTTAAGGGCATCAGGCAGTTTAAGGGGTAGAACCCACAGGGGTGTCACAGGTGGGGCATCAGCACTGTAGGTCTGCCAGCCACTTTAAGCTCACCATCTCATGTAAGATTCTGCACAAACCGTGTCGTAATCTCTTACTGGGAAGGGCTCAACTGAAACAACAGGCATGCTCGCTTCTGAAATGGTCTTTCATCCATAGTGCCCACAGTAAATCCATTTATCTTTATGCAGGACAAGATTTCCCTCAACAGAAGGGAGAGAGCAAAGGCTGGAGGTGGGACCCCTGAGCTGAGGACACTCTTCTCCCATGGAAGCAGGTGGTAGAGCTCACTGGTGAGGACAGAGATTGTTCCTGTCCAGAAGGCAAGATCAGCTTCCCCCAACAAACCAGTGAGGGTCCATCCAGTACATATCAATAATATGTGGAAAATGATTGAGAATGACTTATAATGTTGGAGCCTGCCTGGTCAAGCACTGATTATCTCTTTTCCTTCTATTCCAGCTACAAGTGAAAAAAGGCAGAGGAAGAGCTCCAGCAAGCACCTCAGCTCCAGCCCCCAAACTACCTCAGATGAGGAGGCAGAAGAACCATCCATGAAGACCAGTCACTGCATTCACCTGCACCATACACCAGCACAGATACATGTGCTTCGGTGGATCCTAATTCTAGAGTAGGCTCAGGTTCACAATCTGGTGGTTACCTCATCAACACATGTCCACAGCAGGTGGAGGCAGTGGCAACTGAGGTCTCTGACACTCTGAGGGCTGCTGGAGACAAGCCCCCTGCTGAGTCAGAATCTGATGAAGAGCCTCTGAAATCGGCTCGGAGAGAAATGTTGGAGCAGCAGAGACAGGCAGGGGAACAGCAAGCAGGGTTCTCAGAGGCCATGACCAGACTGGAACAAAGGAGCCCATCCTTGTTCTGTCTCATGTCATGGCTCCGGCATGCAAGTGCATTGAAGTCTCCATGGGAAGGGTGGCTGCCACCTAGGAGACCCTGCACACCATCTCTCTAGCCATGGGGGCATTCTAGCAGTAGCTAGGCAAGAGAGAGAGAGATGGGGCACCCCTACCTCCCTTTTCCTCAAGGAGTCAGGGAGGGGTCCTTGGCACCCAAAGGGAGGAGGAGAGCCAGCCAGGCACTCCAGGGGCATCTGCCCAGGATACTCCAAGTGTGTCTTGCTGCTCCATATCCCTTATGCCTGTGAACCCATTAAATCCAGCAAGTCAGACCGAGGACGCTGCGCCTGTCCCAGAACAGAAGACCCTTACTGGCACCCTCCAGGCCTCAGGCCACCAGAAGATGCCTGCCAAAGTTCTCTCAGGCAACAGGGCATAGCTGTCAACAGACTGCCTCCACCTCTGCTGCAGATGTCAGGGCTGCACCTAAATGTAGCAGTAGACAGAAAAACTAAGAAATTTTGAAGGCACAATGGTGGCATCAGTGTTCATTCACTGTATATAATCTGCACTATTGTAAATATAGTTTGCATTTATCCCTTTCCAAGTCCCAGGTAATTAACGACTAATTGATGTGATGCAAGGTCCTGCATTCATTCAAGGGTATAGAATAAACCCTCCCCAATTTTCTCCCATCTTGTTCCTCAGTTCCATTAAGTCTCACTCAGTCTCATCACAGTGAATCGCCTTTATTCTCACATCTGCAACACGAACAAAGGCACTTCCTTTGTAGAAATGATGGATGGACAATAAACGTGTAACCATTGGATCTCAGGTAGACATTATTTGGTCTCAGGAGAATGAGTCATCAAGGTTAGTGATTATCCTGATGCTGTTGCACTGAAGTCTGTAGCTTGTGGATGTAATATGTATTTGTCGTCAGCAATGTTGATCTTTTCTCCCAGTTGTACTTTGCAATGACGTTTATTTTATGACTGAGTTTTTGGGAAAGTAGTATTCATTGTCAAACACCATAGCCATTCATGCCTCCTTGCAGCTTGTTTCTATCTCCATGCTTAAGGCTGGACAATATTCCTTTCTTAGGTCTCACTCTCCCCATGCAGGACACTGAGCAATTGAAGTTGGTTCCACTCTGTGACATTTACACTGAGGGGAATGAGTGCATGATGTCAGAGGTATGCACTTATCTTGATGAAGCCATCTATTTACCTGTGAGGATCTTACTTTGCTCCTGAACGGCTGCCTAGTGGTGCTTTACAGAATCCTTCTGCAAAGGCACATTATGCAACTCAATATGGAATTCATTGCATGACTGTGCACTCATTGACTTAGGGTAGGTAGAGAGGATTGGTTTGAGATGTACAATGTTGAGGACTATAATGATGTGAAAGTGTTGCTTTGGCACATCACCTGAGTGCTCAGCAGGTCCTATGAAGAGAAGAATTGTCATTGACAGCCATGTCAATCCTGACTGGGTCACGTTTCTACCTAATGCCAAGGCAGTGCAGGGCGTAGACTTGGCAAACTTCTGACAAATGCAGGTTCATGAGTGTTTGTAAATAATCAAACGATGGTCCTGCTGAGCCACTCTCCAGGAAGACAATGTGAACATAACTCACAGCTTTGGGTGCATGCTGTTGATTAACATGCTGCTGTGTCCTAATGTCTGATGGCATCTTTGGTTTCAGAAGATGAGGCCTCTGCATTTTTCATGTGCAAGAGCTGGTGTTTGGAGAGATGGTGCTGTCTGGATGTTGCTCCCTTTTGAGAAGGTCCAGCGCTAACCATTGACAAACATTTTTCCTGTTAGCGCCACCTTGCTAAGCTGCTGTCACACTGGCATGAGTGCATCTATGCGTGCAAAGGCATTTCAGCTGCTTGAAGGATGACATGTCCACTGACTTGCTGACACCATGGTTGAAAGGATTGCACTATGTGCAGTTGCTAAAGGAGGGGCACTGGTAAGGTGCTTAACACATTCCACAATAGCCACATATTCCCTAGGCTACTGTGCCTTCTAAATATGAGCTCATTGTTAGGGTTGAAGATGACTTATGCTGCCTCCATGATCATTGTGAGACTGATGACCTTTTGCGATATGTTGATGCTGAGAATTAAGATTTTGTTGCGTCCCCTGCATCAAAGCTTGAAGGGAATTTTGATCGTGAAATCTTGCCTTCACCATATTTCTCATGGAATCTTGTAACTATGAGGTTGTCACAGGCATGTCTGCCACGTTGTGCCCATGTAATAGCATTTTCAGGTGGCTCATCTGAACCCTCATTCTCTTCAGATTCATCCTCTTCCAAATCTCCTCATCCGAGGAGACATCTGGCTCCTCCATGTCTCCCTCTGGCAACTCATCGCCCATTTGCAGCACAAGGCTGTGCAGGGCACAGCAAACAACGATGGTGCGGGATACTCGCTACAGTGAGTATAGAGAGGCCCCTTGACTAATCCAAACATTGGAAACATACCTTTGAGAGGCCAATAGACTGCCCGATGAAGGATCTTGTGGCTGAACATGCAGCATTGTATTTCTCCTCAGATGTGCTCTGTGGTCGATGAATGGGTGTCATTAACCATGGTTTCTTGGGGTATTTATCACTAAGGGGCCAACCCTCTAAGTGCCAAGGTTCCTCAAATCTTTCTGGCACCTGGGAGTGACTCAAAATGTACGAGTTGTGTGTGTTCCCTAGGTATCTAGCACAAACATGCTGGATCTGCTTTCTGTGATCACAAATTAGCTGAACATTCAGAGAGTAAAAGCCTTTTCAATTTATGAATCCCACAGGCTGATGCCAGGGAGCTCTCAAGGCCACATGTGTGTAGTCAATGACACCCTGCACTTGCAATAATCCTGAGATCGCAGCAAATCCCACAGCTCTAGCAGCCTGGCTTGCTTCATCCATGCGGAACAGCACATAATGGTGAGCTATACTGAAAAGGGCATTGTTACCTCCCTTGTTGTCAATTTGAGAGATTTGCAAATGTCCCTAGAGGACCCCTGGAAGAATCTGCCGGCAAAAAAGTTCAGTGGGGTGGTAACTTCAGAGCAAATGGCAGTGGATGCCCTCCCAAGTCTTTGTGGCATGAATTCGTCACGGAGAATGTGGCAAATATGAGCTACCACATCCCTAGGCAAATGAAGGTGCCTGCAACACTGTCTTTCACTCATCTCCATGTCTGAGCTCCATCTTGTCAACCTTTGGTTGCACAAAATGTCTTTGTGAATTTGGTCCCTTGTCGCCAGCATCTGGGACGCCCTGGGATCCCGCTGGCTCTTGTTCCTCAGGTCTAACCTCAGCTGTGCCAATTGGCGACAAGCCTTTCTTCTCCTCATTCTATCATAATCATAATGTTGCCTGCAGCCTGCATTCTCTACTCCTGCTTGTATCTGTGAACAGAAAAAATTGAGCAATCAATGGTAATTCCCCTTGAATTGTCTCCCTCCATACGTTTCTAGCTTTTGGCTTGCCCTCAGTCTGTACATGGCATACCAAAGCCACCCTGTGCAGAATGATATCACCCTGGAGGACAACAGGTGGCTGAGCTTTCCCCTCAGATGTGACTGGGCATTCGCAACAAGGGTCAAAAGACCCAAATCTTATAACCCACAGTCAGACTTCTGGTGGTTGTCCACCAGTGGCCTTGGCAACAACTATCGATACCTGATCCTTGCACTTTGTCATGACTGCAAGCATGGAGAGTTGAATGCCAGGACAGTGCACTGGGTACATGGAGGCCCTAGATCCTTTGACCCTAATTCCATTCTGACATGCCTCTGTAAGGATCAGATGCCAATTAAGATCAAATGCGCCACAGCACCAAAACTTAATGGTTTCTTGCCTGAATGCACAACATTAGTAAAGTAGCCGAGCTCATCCATTGTGCATTAGACCCTTGAGTCCAGCACACAGCTGAGCCATGCTCTCCATGGTTTGAGCAGGAGAGTAATAGGGTGCCTTTCAATCGACCAAAGGTTGCTGTGAACTCCTCCCACATGCCCACAGACCTCTTCTTAGTCGATTTTTTTTTCTAGCTTCTTTCAAATGGCGTCATTCTTAAGTGAAAGCGAACATGGTGCTGCTTTCATCCGGGAGACCAGCTTCCAACCTCTCCCTATCACCCTCCATGTTTCTCCCATTTCTTACATACTCACACCTCCTAATTCCCCTTCTCCCAGTACTTTCCACCCTTCCCGTTACCCTTGACCCCATCATTTTCCATGTGAATGTTCCTGTTCTCCTCCCTAACCCTTTAATGTTGATGTTCCCATGCCTTTTGACCCGATCCCCCTCCTTCCCAAGGCCCACATGCACCCTTACTTTTCAGGTCCTCCTCATGAGACCATCTTATATCACCCCATGACTTTTCAGCTACCGACTTATATGATCCAGATGCCTCCCCTGAATGTTACGGTGCTCTGTGTCTCACAATACAATGATTCAAACTCCCAGGATCAAATTCCTTAGGTGGCTGACCACAACCTGCACACCATACTGTGCATGACCATCCCCTGCACAGCCCCAGAATGGTCTCTTCATTATGCCCTCAGCAGCGTAGCCTCAGCCTCAGGATGGTCTCTTACTCTTCCTTGGATAGTCTTATAACACTTGCTCCAGGACAGTCTTTCACTACTCCACTCTGTTCCTTGACCACCCTCTTGTCCTATCTTCTCCCTCCCATCTCGTTTTCCCTCCTTGTTCTGCCTCCATCTCCCTCCTCCCATCCTGTATTCCACACGCTCCCCCACCCCCTCACCCAGGTACTGCCTCCACCTACCCCATCGCCACTGATCTTGCTTGCCGTGCCCAGTCTTGGTGCAGCTTGTGATACACATACCCAATATCTTGCAGCAACACTCTTAAAGGTAGGCGAAAGCAGCGTCTACAGACATCCAAGTCATTGAAGCAAAGCTAACCAGGTGCACACAGCCAGGTACACACAGCCAGGAAACAGACCATTCTAATTATCCACTGGAGGGAGAGCGTAATGCCAGCAAGTTGGACTTTTAATGAGCAATCATGTGATGCAAATGAGGTTCCTGACATAGATCAGTGGGAAACTCAACCTGCCTTTAATCCACCAAAGTTGGGAAAACAAAATTCCAAACTAATTTTCTACAGGCAGGAAACTGACTTTTTCCATCACGGCAACTTTAGTGCCCCTGCCCATCATGATTCCCACCACGGGTGGAACAGAAAATTCTGCCCATTGTGTTTGTGATGGATCCATTTTACTACTTGAAAACATTCTATATCTGAATTTCAGATACTTCCACTGAATATGACAATCCAACTCCAAACCATTACTCTCTACTCATCGAGACCTCTACAGGCATGAAAGTAATCAAAGTCTCAGATCCTTTAAAAAGGCACAATTTTTGACACAAATGAAGATGAAAAAGTTACATTAAACTATAAATGTCCAGAAATGTTCCTAGTTCTAAATACAATTCTTCCCCCACCACTTCATTTAACTCAGTGAAGTTAACAAAGATATTCTCTACTCACCTGTACAATGACATTATCTGACCTGGGAGTGACTGGTGATAAGCCTTTTGTAATCAGGTGCTGCCATCTGAATTACCATTGTGGATCCAGAAGTCAGTCATTCCCACACTCTTTGTGCATTTCATAGCAACACACACCAAGGGTATTATTAAAAATTTGATAGATTGGTTTTTCTTTAATACCAATAAAGAAACCCAAACAGATATAACAGGGATTTGAAGAAACAAGGAAAATTGGACCTGTATCTGAACTGAAAATATTTTCCATTCAGTATCTTCAAAATAGACAGATGAGGAGGTTACCTAGGAAGCAGAGGTCCATTACATCTTAATTTCAACAGAAGACGATTCTGAATGAAGAATGAATAGGTTCAACAGCGCCAAGAGCACTGATGATGCATCAGGATAAGCATGCAAATATTTCTTCGGTTCTGAAAGACCATGTCAGATGGTTTTTAGGGAAGCCATGATCTGAAGCTAATGGACTAATGCAAAATGAAAAGCATCATTGAGCAGTCAAATAATTATGCCAAACTTACAAAGACATAGGTATAAATGAAGATCTGCAGGAAATTAATGACCAAATGTAAGGGTGAGATAAAGTGATCACTGTCAGTGTTAAGGGCAGACCCTGCTTATTCGCAGAGTTTTAAAAGTAATATGGGAATTATGGGAACATAACCTGAATTTTCAAGCTGTACAGAATGAGGATCAATTGAGGTCATAGAAAACCATTTCTCTTCTCGTATAGCAATACACAAGATCAGATTATAACTTCATCCTGCTGAAACTTTTTAACTTACTTCAACATCTCTTTTCTAAAAAGTCTTGCAACCTCTTCAAGCTCAACCTTAAAAATGCTTGATAACATGCAAGTCCTTGAAATTATTAATCACAGTTTGGAAAAGCTACTCGTCAAGGGACTCTGTGATGCAGTAAATTTTGCAAATGACAATGTCAGCTCTTCGCAGGCTCGTATATTCAGCTTTGATTGAAGACTTCAAAAAATAATTTCATGGATACTGACACGAGTGTTGCTGACTCAGTTTGAATCACTAGTAATCAGTAAACCAAAATCTGATGTGCAAAATCACACATTTACTATTCGTATAAAGCCCAATGATTATTGAAACAGGACAGATAAACAAATTAGTACTTAACTACCTAATAATTGCAACATTACATTTATTGATAAACTGTGTCACTTTAGAAGCAAATTCATAAACATCTTATGGATGAGGAAAGTCATTCAGCACATCTTAATTTCTTCACTTAGAACTATTCTAGAGTGCAACCATTGTTGCATTTATTTGCTTTTTAAATCATTCCTCAATTTTCAGCACCTTCACTCTGTCTGTAAGCTCATTCCATACGTTAATCATTCTTTGTGAAGATGAGTTCCCTGATATCAGCTCTTGCTAGTTTGAACCGGTGCCTCCTTGCTCCATTGCTACTGTTTTTAAAGCAGTATCCTGGATTTACCTTTTCTATGCTATTTACTATCTTATGTCTCTCTATAAGAATGGCTCTCAGACAGGCCAAAAAGCCCAGTGTCTCTCCAGTCTCAACTTATACCTCAGACCCTTGATTTGTGGGCTCAGCTTCATCACTTTTCTCTGTATTGCCTCCAGGGCTTGACTGTCTCTTTCATTCCTCAGTGAGTAGAAGTGGACGTAGTATTCAAGATGCGTTCTGACTAAAGTGATATATAGCTTGATCACAAAGTCCTCTATATTATACACTACTGTTTTTGGCCATGTAGTTTAACATTCTATTAGCTTTGATGAGGGCTGCTCTGAAATGCTTGGATAGGGTGAGCCTACAAAGGCTTCTTAGCTATTCCAATCTACTAATTAAGAGCAATGCATCATCCATTTTTTCTTCCTACTTTTCACTTGTATGTATTAAATTTTATTTGCCATTGTTTGGCCCACTCGCATTTCATTTACAAATTAAGAGTTATAAGATGGCTCTCAGTTCTTCTCTAGTGTTACTTTAATCTTTTCCTCTGGAAATAGCCAGGATTTGTTCACAGTTCTGCCATTGTGGAATTAAAAAAATGAATGCAATAAAGTTCTTTGGTGCTTGAATGGTTTTGACACCTACTATGTTTGCCTTGAGAAGCAGCATAAACAAGTGCACCCACTGTTCCAAATTTAACATGCTTATTAGCTGTATCAATATTGTAGCATTTTTAAGATTAACACTCAATCCTGAGGCCGAGCCATTGTCGCACACTTCTAATTAATTGAAAATGTTAATGCCGAAAGCACTGCTTGTAAAAATAATTTATAGTAACCCTAACTTAATTGCAACCAACACCTTCCCACACTGCAATCTGAAAGCCAGCTTTGACAGAGTTCCCACTTTTTGAAACCGAGGAAAAAGTCCATTATAAAATCTTTATGTTGACCATAGTAAAGGCTAAAGAATCAACATGTGCCCAACTTCTAAAGCTATAGTGCCACCTTCCTACCACAGGTCAGCATAACTTACCAGTGAGTGGAATATAAAAATAAACAAGCAGTCAAATAATTTTGGTAGTACAGTGTGCTAGGTTTCAAAGACAAAAATCTATTTATTAAAAAAATATTTTCTTCAATTAACTCCTCCATCCTTCACAAAGTATTCATTAATATTTATGGAAGGGGTCAGGGGAATATGCGCCAAATTCTTATTTACTTTATTTCTGAATATTTCAACTAAATACAACAACCACTGTAAGAATCTTTAAGTACCTTAAAATATATGTAAGTATTATTGTTGGTGTATGTTAAGATGGACATGAGAAATCAGTAGTGAGTCAAAACCCATTTATCTAATGATACATGATTTCTGTAATGATCAGCTATATACAGCACACTGTGGAAAACAATACGTAACCTTCCATAGGGACAAGGGCCCTGGAATGATACGAAAGCGTCAATAAGCCAAACAAAAATAAGAAAGAATATCTTATAAACAAAACAGTTACAAAGGCAGTCCCAAGTATCAGAACCTATGTACGACAGTTTTCATGAGTGCTTAGTTACCCTATGACGGATAGCCTGCCTAGCCCTGGAAAATCTGCTTATTGTCACCATCTGTCAACAACATTCTTCTTCATGTAGTGCTAATGGTGGCTGCTGTGGATTCTGCTGCATGTAGGCTCAGTCGTGACTGCACTAATGAGACTTTTGAAAAGCTGCTGATCTGTTCCTGCCACAAAACCTTTGGTTGTCACATATCATAAAAGTGTTGAATCTTACTTACAGGAGTTTTACAAAAATAACCAGTCTAAACCAGAATATTGACAGCAGAGAATAATAATAAATGCAGGCCTCCAGGCAACAATGAAGTTCTAACCTGCTCAAACACCTACTGCAGTGCTTCAGAGAATATGGAAGTGCTTGTAAAATTGATAGGGTATTGACTGCACTAGCACCTTGAAACAGGGAGTTTATTGCTGTTGAAGATCTGAACATCATAAGCTTATCTGTTACACACATTTCAGTTCCAGACGATTAATTGGTAAAATCGTCCGCTAAAACAGGTTTGTATTTTCCAAGTAAATGTGTCCATACTTAAGTTGTCTAGGAATTATTTCACTGTTTACAGACAAAACTCAAAGTAATTTTAAAGTGACCAAAATTGTAAACAGAACAAAAGGGTAGGGGAGCGGCTCGTTCACCATGCCAGTAAACTTCACTTAATACTTTTGGTAAAACTTTATTATTCAAGTTTAGATGTAAATGACCTCATTTCTGTCTGAAATAGTTTTCATGGAAGATACAGAAAGAATGTGTAGGTGTGATAAAACAAAGAAATAAACATCACAAAATTACATGCATGATGAAAGTCAGGAACATGTCCCAGTTGCTTTAAAGACAGAGGCAGTGGCTCCTTTTGCTTTCCTCAGGATTTGGATCTTTTTAAAGACATTGAATAATATTGTAAGACTTGGAAACCAGAATGAAACTGTAAAAGCCATGATTCATTTTCATATTCCTAGAATTATTTGATTTTTTTTTCAGCTCCTGGAAACACTGCCTCTGCACGGAAACAAGACTGTTTTTCATTATAAGACTGATGTATGATGCCACTGGAAAATGCAATAAACTAAGTCAACAGTAAACAGCGATTCCAACATCACTTGATAAGAACCATCAACTTTCAAACTGTTTCACTTGAAACATAATATTGAAAAGCAATTAACAAATGTGCATATAGTCTTTTCAAGCTTAACAATATGAATTAAGAGCTTTGATAGATAACACAAGGTACATTAATATTAAGTGGAATGCATAGTGCTACCCTCTTTTCCCCCTATTTAAGCATGAAAATATGTTCAGCTACTTTTCATCCATACTTTGCATTAGCAACAACCATATTTATTTCATGTTGGTATTCAGGGCTACTAGGTGAAAGAAAAAATCTAAAGAAATAGAAATAGGTGCTTCATCACTTATTTTGCTACATTTGCACATGTAAACAGCTAGAAAAGAATCAGTATTCTGACTCTAAAGCATAATGCAATATTTTTGTTGCATACTTTATAGAAAAAAATTATACAATGTGTCAGGCACCATCATTTTCAAATGTTTTACATTTACTCTTTTTTAGAAAAATAATATTCTGATTGTTCTCCCAAATTCTAAAATGCAACATGTACTCATTGTGTTACAGTACTAAAAGTTCTATTCCTTAGGTTTGCAATTTTTATCAGATTGCACATTTCTATGCAGGCCCCTCTGAATGTGTGTCATAAAGTCATACTTGTCTGTACAGAAATGCTGGCATATGCTACACTGGAAAGGTCCGCTTTCACCATGGCAACTCATATGCAAAGCATACATCACTTCATCCATAAAGAGAATGCTGCAATGAACACACTTCGTCAGTGATTCATCTTGTGTGCCTCGGTCAACTTTGTCCGGAGGTTTTACCACATTTTCTACGCTCTCCTCCATTGTGGTTACCGATGCATTAACTTTGTCCTTTGCGGCACCATTTGCAGCTGGTCCTGATCTGGAATGTTTTGTTGCCAGATCTAAAGGAATGTCATTATCAGAGCCAATGGATGAGAAAGTCGGAGGCAGGTTAAAGGCAGGATAAGGCACAAAGTTTTGGCAAGGATTTGGTAGGCCAGACACATGGTAGTGTGGATTCCCAGCGACAGACAATTTATATTTACTCCAGAACCTCAGCCAATCAGCTTCATTTTGTAAATCACTATGCACAAACTGAAATCCAAACAAAGGATACTGGTATTTTTCAATAGGGCTTCCTGGAGGCGAGTAATTTGGGTGCTTTGTAGGTCTAAGGTATTTTTCAATAGGACTTCCTCGTTCTGAACTTCCTTTCCCTTCTGATACAGGCAAACAATTTCCTGGGTCTACGCTGCTTTCCTGAGGGCTCTTTACTTGAACGTGCAGTGGCTGCATCCTTCTGTGAAGATCTACAGTCTGGCCAACCACCAATGCAGATTGGCCCTGATGGGACTTATTCACTGAACCATATAGATCAAGTTTGCTCAGATTAGACTGCTGCTGCTCCCGCTGCTGACTCTCTGAAGAGTGCTCCTCCGATTTCCTTTCTAGTGAGCTGTCATTTAGTTGTTCCTCATTGCTCGCTCTCTGCTGTTTATTGACTTGATCTGGCTGGAGTACTTCCGGGTTAAGACGCTTCCTTGTCCGTCTTCGAATTATCTGTTCCCCATTACTCTGCTTTATAATGTTTAAAGGCCTTGGAGTCTAGAAACAAACAAAAACAGGTAGATCTTAACTTACACTTGTACAACTTATGCTATTTAAAATTAAATTCTAACTCTATGTAGACTAATTGATTGTGAGGACTGAAATAGGAGTATATCCATGTCTCACTTTGGGGAAAACAGAGAAGACAAGTTCATTCAAGTCCCAAAAACAAGAGAATTTTACATCTATATAATTGCTTCCAAACACATTTTTTGTATAAAATAGTATAAGTTCATACTTGCTGCTGTTTGTTGAAAAAAGCATTGTATCAGCATGAGGTAACCAGACAAATAAATAGATGGATTTGTAACAATGAACAAAGGACGTGCAAGGTCAGAACCAGAATTCTGATGTAATAGAAAACAGATTAGCAAGATGCAGTTTAATTATCTGCTTTTCTGAAGAAAGAAAATCAATAATTTGCATTACTGAAGGTGTAGCATTAGTTGTATTTTCACCCATGGCTCATATAGTGACTGTGAGCACTCTAATCTACAGTGGTGAAGAACATTCTTTAAACTTCACAGCAAACAGCTGTCTATAAAACGGCTGCAGATGCACTAAGACAGCTTCAGCCGAAGGGACAGCTGTCTGCCAAGAATGGACAACATAGACCCTAGAAATGCAGAATTATTGGGTGAATCAAAGTTGAAGTGCTGTTCACAAACAGTGGGCTGGAATTTCCCACAGGCTTTGGGACCCCGACAGTGGGACAAAGTGGACGTCCTGAGGTCATGATTACTGGCAGCACATTCGATGGCACAATCTTCCTGGAGGCCACTTCCTAAGTTACTTCCTCTACTCTCTCCATCCTCTTCAGGACATCTCTGGACTCTCCATGTTGCTGGCCCAATAAGAGGATCGGTATCTCTGGAGCCTTGGCAGTCCCATCAGGAGAGGTGGGAGATGCTAAGGCAGGGAGGAACCGTCAGGGTGCCTTCAACATAGAGGTGCTCTCAAAGGAACACTTGGAAAGTTAAAATTATTAGGGGCCTAAAGTAGAGGGGAAACCCCTCAGTGTATTGTTTGAGCCAGTGGCTCACTCTTTGGGGCCCAGTGCCTCTGGTTCTAATAACCTCCCTGGCGAGCTGCAGGGAGATCATCTCCATTGAGCTGGTGGTTTCTGCATGCAGAGGGGGCAGCTGCTCCGCTAGTGACGAGATGCCCACAAAATCTCCCCTAATTGGGTCCGGAATCAGCTTACTTGATGATCTGCCTCGGTGGTGTAGGCAGCTGATTCTGGTCCCTGCCCATCTTTGGGAATCTTCCCCATGGGTGAGAAATATGTTGGGAGTCACCCTGATGCAGCTCCTATTTTCCTGTCCCCCTGCCCCCACCGACTCCAAGCTTGCCATCACAGGGTTGGGAAAACACAGCCCAATGAGTCTACTGTACCAGTGTGGGCAGTAGTATGTGTAACAGTGACAGCCTCTACGTTTATGACCCACATATGTATTAGATGGTGTCTGCAGCAGGAGCATTAATTTAAATAGAAAGCCTGCTCCCTCCTTCAACCCACCCCCTACAGGTAAATGGTGGCAGGCCCCAGGCCACAGAAGGATTTCCCTCCAGGCCACTCTACTTACTGCTGCTTCCTGGAAGATGGTAGCGGGTTTGGTGGCAAAGGGATATCTTCTAGCTGCACCCCACTTTGTCAGCGGCGTGTGCCAAGGAGAAACTGGAAGCTTCCTTGGGAAATTTCACTGTCCCCACCTGATGGCAGTTTTGGTTCTGATATGTTGAGCCTGAGAGTAGCCATTGGTTTCATTATAGATCCCAAAATGCAAAAGAGGAAGCAGATAACTAACCTCTGAGGGAATGTGTACCTTCTGAACAGTCCAATAACAATGCGGAGAGATGCAAAGTCAGGCAGTTTTTTGCTGAGGCTCCTATGTTAGGTCAGTACAGCATAATTTTGCTCTGATTTTCTTGGTTTTCAGTTAGGTTAGTCACTAGTCATCCATCCTGTCCCAAGTATGGTAAAGGTCCCATTCCCAGAGCAGAGCTTAGTTAATCACATGGATTAGTGGGCAGGGCTATAATGTAGTGTCCATTTCTGAAGAATTCAGGAGCCTATATTCATATGCGTACTGTAGATGGAGTGCATATATTCATTGGCAATGGTCACTGTTAACATGGAATTTTAAGTCTGGGTTCAGCATTGTTAGCCGTTATTGTAAGTGCAGCTTCTATCCCCTACAAACTGGAGAGGGCTTTTACCCACCCAATATCTAAGTATAAGTAGCCAGACTAAGGAGACAATGTTTTCCGTACTCTAGGCAGTTAGGCATGTCACATGCCACATTTGATCTACTCTACTCCGGTAAGTGGATGAATTTCTTGACCCACTGAACAGTTTGAGACCCTCGACGATCAGTGAGATGTGCAACTGTAACAATCAATCAACATATAGCAAAACCTTTCTGAACTATGCACTCTGTCTGCATTGTTGAGTTGTGTATATCAGCTAACTATTTTCTATGACCTGCAGAAACCGCTAGCTGTAATCAATTTTACCTTCTGTCCGTATGTGCTGTGACCAGCAGGAAAACAAATCCAATAACTAATCCATCATGTGCTCCATGTGCAAGAGCAAATAATGTCTCAGCAGTATCATATCACTCGTTTGCTTTTGTTTCTGCAATGAAATACTAAACTTTTAACCATCGTTTAAGTGATTACTATCTGCTTGTGTGAACTCAAGAAAAGACCAGTAAACCTTTAACGATGTAATTTCACATTGTGCAAATAAATGTCTTCAGTGTGTGTCTCAGGACCTGCATGGAGGGGAGAAAATCTGTTGGGATCATCAGTGCTAGTTAGCCCATCAGCTATTTTGTTTGGTTGCATATTTAATGTGAATAATACATCCCTGAGACCTTCACTGAATCAATATGCTGCACTACTTCATATTACTAAGAGCTTGATGAGAGAGGGTAGATATATTCAAGATGGTTACACAAGCACTGGCACTAGAGAACTGGCTGAGCCTGTTACAAGGTTTAAAACATATATTTTACTTCTTAGTCCTCCCAAAAGCATTTTACCTATGAAGACACCTGGCCATTTGCAAAAAGAGGCTTGTGGGGGAAGCAAGGTCAGAGAAGAAGCTGCTCGGAGGTGAATGGGGAAGGACAGGTACTTGTGGAGATCTGAGCAGATTGAGTGACGGCTTTGTGGGTGCATTACTAGACAGGGAAGGTGGATAGAACGCAAGGCTAATTATAATGCACTGTGCTAGTGGTTTCTCATGCTGGCCGTTTAAGCAGGCCAGCCAATGTGTTTTTGTACATTGCCAACCTGGAGGACTTTTCCCCGATACTGAAAGAAGCATAGAAGTCGCAGTTGATGCCAATATTTTGAATCCACTGTAGAATGTAAATGGTTGAAGCTTAAAATTTCAGCGAAATTTCAAATGTTGCGAAAGAGTCCCACTCAGATTATTAATCATCAATGTTACCTTTTTTGCAAATTGTTATCCTAGCTGTTTGCATTCCACGAAACGGATACACGAGTTTCACTTCCTAACAAAATAATAATTTGCTTCAATGAATTACTTAAACCATTTTACAGTGTGGAACTGCTCTAGTGCTGAAATTTCAAGCTTCAACCATTTACATTCTACAATGGATTCAAATTATTGGCATCAACTGCGACTTCTATGCTTCTTTCAATATTGGGGGAACAGTCCTCCAGGTTGGCAATGTACAAAAACATATTGGTTGGCCTGCTTAAACGGCCAATTTTAATTGGTCTGCAGGAGTCAGGGGGCAAATGCAGCTTGAGCTGGATGTCTATCATCCTGAAACGTGTATGCTACCTCATCGCAATGCCTCCACTGGCACGGCTTGTCATAGTATACAAGTCTATTCCATATTTAACATACAAATGTTAGTCTTTAGAATATGAAAATCAACGAGCATGTCTTATGATATTTGGTTTATCATGTGCAAAAGGAAGTCATCCTTTGTTTGTGATGCAGCTTTTGTAAATAGGTCTCGGTTGGTTCAGCTCATCTGCTACTGAAACCCTCATTCATAGCTCTGTTACCTTTGGACTTGAATATTCCAACACACGTCTGGCTGGTCACCCACATTCTACCCTCCGTAAACATGAGGTCATCCAAAACTCTGTTGCCCAAGTCTTAACCTGCAGTATGTGCCATTTCCCATCATCCCTGTGCTCTCTGACCTACGCTGGCTCCTGGTCAAGCAATGTCTTGATTTTAAAGTTCTTGGCCTCGTTTTCTGGTCCCTCCATGGCCTCGCCCTTCCATGTCTCCATGGTCTCCTCTGGCCTTGAAGCCCTTCAGGATATTTGTGCTTCTCTAATTCTAATCCTCCTGCGCATCCCAGGCTTTGGTCGCTGAGCCCCAGGCTTGCAGTACCCTCTCTACCTCGCTTTCCCTCTTTGAGACACTCCTTTGAGTCTGCCTCTTGATGAGATTTTGGTCATCTGGCCTGATTCTCTTGTGTGATTTGGTGTCAAGCTTTGTCTTTGATGCTCCTGAGAAACACCTTAGGATGCTTTCATTAAGTTAGAGGTGCTTTATAAATACAAAGTGTTGCTGCTGTTGAAATGAAAGCCACTGCATTATCCAATGGAAAAATATATGTTCATACATCTACAAAGAATCTATGAAGAATGCAGTGCTGTTCTAACTTAATTTGGTGTCATTTTTATGCTGTAGTATTTTGAAGGTCATATGGCTACCGATATATTTCTCTTAATGAAGCACTTTCTAATGTTTTGGTTGGCTCTGGGCTCAGGAGAAGGCTTGCTCCAAATCGCTATCCAATGCCAAATGCCGGGACGTCATGTAAGTCGACATCAGGTGAGAACAAGATCAGCCTTAGTCATGATGCCTCCCATGGAGGAATAGTTTAATAACACTTCGGTCTAAATATTATGAATGACTGCATATTGGTTGAGAGAAGCTTTTCCTGCTGCCAATGTAATTCAGGAAGTCACAGGTACATTGTCCACAATTTTTCATTCATGGGATACAATGGATGGAAAATCAGAGTCACTGCACCTGAGGCTTTCCGAATTGTACTGGCAGCAGGCGAGGTTCCTCACTGCCAGCAAATACCTGGAAAGCTTAGGCCTTGATGCTCAGGCTAACACAAGAAGAACAAAACCTTGGTGAGAGGACAGAGCCCTGACAGTCTCTATAAAACATACACCATCCAAGTGAGTGCCTTCAGGGGAGGATGCTAGAAAAAGCGAGTGGCAGAATCTTCACAAGTTAGACTTTTCTTCCTTCTATCATCTCACACCTAGAACAGCCATCAGATAATATTTCATTGCTAATGTGTGACAATATTTCAAACAGATAAGCCTAGTTTTTTTTAACTGGAGTGCTTTCTTTGTAATTGCTACACACATAGTGATTGCTTATTGTATGATATACAGGTCACTTCATCAGAACCAAGGTCACAAAATGCAGTATAACCATTTTACTGCAATTGCGGAAATTTGGCAGTAACATCCATAAAGACAGCTTAGTTATTAAATGTGTCTCAGTGTTGTTCTTTTCAGGTTCAACAATCAGTTCTTACTGACGGCAACACTGAAATGCCGATGAGAGTTCTGGTAGCTGCCCCGAGGAAAAACAGAATCGTGTGAGGTCATTTTGCTCGGAATTGCTTTGGTTAGACTGGTAGACTAGCATGACGCCAAGGAAGGGAAGAAGAAGAAGAAAGGAGAAGCAAAATAAAGGCAAGGATAAATGAGAAGGAAAGAGAGAAAGACATCAGAGAGAAGCAAGCAAAACAGAGATGCAATAAGGCAAGTAAACAGCGATATAAATGTTTCAATCTAATTTTTCTGTACTGCTGTAAGTGAGGACACTCCCAATACACAAATATATAGTTGACGTTTCGAGTGCTGCCAGACCTGCTGAGTTTTTCCAGGTAATTCTGTTTTTGTTTTGGATTTCCAGCATCCGCAGTTTTTTTGTTTTTAACACAAATATATAGTTGCACGGCTTCCATTGTGTAACCAATTGTGTTTACTAATGAAAATAAATGACACAGTGATCCGGAACTTGCAGCTGTAATTATGGTGAAACTGTTAGCATTCGTTGTCATTACTCTGCAAAACTGACAGCAACTTTTGCTGTCCACACATGCGCAATTGAACATGGATATATGGAAGATGCTGTTAGTGACACTCTGCTCTCCACAGGGTGTTCTGTTGCAGTCTTAGCAGATACAATCAATATAGAACCAGTAATTTGACATTAACTTTCACTTTTTAAGAACTGTTCTCAAAATGTTACACCTTGTAATGTGAGTTTTTAACTGCATATTAAGCCTTAATTATTATCAATTCTCTGATCCTGAAAAATGAAATTTACAGTTATGGAGCATCATTCCCTTTTAACATTTAAAAATTCCATGATTTTTAAAACAATAAAAGTTATTTTTTTAAAGCTCATCAATGATATTTCAACTTCTACCTTAACCCCATGTGCATGCCCCAATCTTTATTTCACTTTCTATGGAATGTTTAAAAAGTGAATGATAATCTAAGCTTTTTAATTCCTGGCTTGCAGTCTGTGAGAATCCTTCAATCTGACTGGCTGATCAACCTGCTTGATGATTTCACTGTGGCTGGATACCACAGTCCCCTTATCGCTGGCATCAAATTAAAATTTATAGGCTGAAACCAGAGATATTTCAGAAAATTTGGCATGAAATAGAGCAAAGGATGGGGCAAGGCAAAGAAATCAGTTGGTTAAAATTTAAAAAACACAATTCCATTGATCAAAACCAGTACCAGTTAAAGCAGGATCATAGGATTAAAGCTCAAAGTACAAAGTAATGAAAAATTAAGCACAGATATCTGAAGAAGCCTCTTTATGAAAAGGGTGAAAAATGTCTAGAATAATCTGTCAGGCAAGGCAGTAGGTCCTGAAGTTCTAGAAGACTTTCTATGTCAATGGAATTGTGGCAGAAATGGACACCCAGCCATTGTAGACCTGGTCTCAAATTTTGGGCACATGATCATTATTGTCAAAGCGGGCTGAACATGGCTATAAGGGTGCAGAGGTGCGCATTCCGACAAGTGTGGGAAATTGGAACAGCACCATGCCACTCTCACAAGAGAGCAGGAGGTCCTTGACACATTGAAAAGGAAAAGGTTCTGTTTTTATATCCTAGCAGTCAAATGGGGAAGATAATTGTCCCCCTCTGGGTTTGATTACCTCCTTCCTGTAGCTTGGCCTAAATAGCCAAGTGGTTATGGTACTGGGCTTGTAACCCCAAGATCAAGAGTTCAAATCTCACCATGGCAAATTGTGAAACAATGTAATTTCATCTGAATAGGAACAGATGGAAACGTGTTTGTACTCGAAAGAGTTACCTCCTTCCTGTACAGCTTGGGGCCTTTCCAAGGCCCTAACTGGACTCATGGCTGCTTTCAGCTGGTAAATTCCATTGAACCTTACAAAGGTACACCTAGGGTACCCAGGAATTGCATGAGGCATTACCTTTGATGTAGAGAGGGGACTGCACAAGGAAGACATGCACATGTTACTTCCACCCCACCAGCAGTCTGAGTTTCTTCCACAGGATAAAATCCTAACAGAGTTGGATCTGCCTCCACAAGGTGACCACTCGCTGTTCTTTTTAGCTCCCAGAATTGCAGGGTCACAAACATTATTGGGCTTCAAAAGCATTTCAATGTGAAACGTAGGGAGTTAGAACATCAGTGGAATATGCGCTTTCGTAGATTGAGTGGCTTTTGTCATTTTTGACTTATGTTCAATATCACAGCCAATAGAAAAACTGTCACATGAAATGTTGCTTTACAGCCTAATAAAATCTCACTCCAAGTGTCAACCACTGCCATTCTTCCCAATAGTCAATTGCTAACAACTGGGCATAAAATTCTTAGACATTAATGATGATCACTGCTATTGCCAAGTTATTATTTCCAGCTGCAGACAATACATTATGAAATGTAAATGCCAAAACTTAAATAAAGCCAGTCCAGATAAGTGGAACATGTGTCTTACAACTAGATGGTTGCGGGGTCATTTTTTGTTACCACCCATTACTCAAATGTACCTGTTGGTGCTCTTCCAGGAACTGGATAATGGACAGAATCTAGTTCTGTATGTAGCCCATCAGGTACCAATGATATGTGGAATAAATAGATTCTGCCTTCAAGGTTTATTGACCCAGGTTTTAGGGTCAGAAGCGAGGGAACAGCACTTGACGGTCCTCACACTGACAGCCACCTACAACGCTTCATGGGCGTTTGAGTATCAACATTCAGCATGGCGCCCTCTACTGGAGATCAATGGCTTGTATCAGCATGGCAAGAGTCAGAATGGCTCTTCAACCAACTGGATTGAAGAATCCTCAGTGAGCCGCACAGAGTCTAAACCAGGAACTGTAAATTAGAATATTTCATTCATTGTAAAATCTTGCACAGAAAGCAAAATAACAAAAGTTTGGATTAAGAAAGAATAAGACAGAGTCACAAAGACTAAGTTTAAAAAAACATTTTTAGTTTTTTTAAATCTCCAACACAGAATAAATTCTGAAAGAATAAAACTTAACACTTGTTTAATTAAATTATCAGTGCCAAGTGAGGTTATTTGGCAATAATCATAACTGATCATGCCATTAAAAATAAAATCACTTACACCTGAATGTACCTCCTCTAAACTTTTCTGTCGTGTTTAATAGGGAACCAGTGGGCAAGTACAGCAACTTCATACTGCTACATGGATTTTAATGCTAATTCTATTGGTGAGATACTGGTGTAGCAAAGCTCTGGGAGAGCAGTGTAAATCAGACAGCAATTTCCCTATTTCTGCATTTAACTGTACGATACAAACTCAAAGCTGCTTTTGGATTTTCTCCATAATAAATATGAATACTAATAGCCTCGTTATTAATGCAAGATCCGGACCAGTATATTAGTGCTTAAATTTGAAAATTCTCTTCCCAAAATGGCTGGACCTATCAGTGGTACTGATGGAAATCCAGACACTGTAGCACCAGAAGAGGTAGGGTGCCACTTAAGAGGGTGGAAGAGCCCCGGCAATTGCAATAAATCTTCCAGTGAAGGCCCAAGTTGACAATGGGGATTTCAACACAAATGGAATTAGGACATAACGGAGGGAGTGAAGGCCATTACTGGATGTTGCTCTTTCATTGGAAGACTTCAGGGTATTCCCACCACTACCATTAAAGTCCACTCAATGGTCTCTGATTGCAATGGTAAGAGAAGTAGGTTGGAGGGAAAGGAGCCATGAACCCAAGTTGTTTCCTTGCTTGCATTTTAAGGCAATGGGCAGGGAAGGGATGGCAAATATTTGTCCCTGCAGGGAAAGAGGGAGAGAAATTAAGCAGGCAGCTATTAGTCGGCTTTGCCAGTTTATATAGTTTCCTGTATGCACTGTTGTCCACCTAATTCAAGGAAGGACAGCATGAGGAAAATCCAGGCCATGGACCTTGCTACTCAGACATAAGGTGGTTTTAGAGAAGATACAGGTGACTGCTTCCAAAGCCTTTGTATCGCAGAGGTCTTTAAAATTAGGAAAGGTTTTGATAGAGTAGATAGAGAGAAAACGTTTTCACTTGTGGGGAAGAGTATAACTAGAGGCCATCAATATAGGACAGTCGCCAAAAAATCCAACAGGGAATTCAGAAGAACCTTTTTTACCCAAAGAGTGATGAGAATGTGGAACTCACTAGCACAAGCAGTGGCTAAAGTGTTACAATTATGAGGTTTGTAAGATTTGTTATGTTTTGGAAGTGTGTCTTTAACTTAAGGTAAAATGAAAGGGATCATGTGACCTGTTCTGAAGTCTGCCTAACAGCAAGCCTGATTGGCTTGATTGTTGGAGATTAAAGGGGACCCAGATTGTTTTACTAGGTGTTTACGCTTGGAGACAATGACACCAGACTGCATGCTAACAGTGGATTGACTGAGACTCTCCAAAGTCCCAGAATTGTTGAGAATATCAGGTTGTTAACAGTTGTGCTTTAAACTGTCCATTTACTTTCAAGATGAGAGTGAGCATGTTGGCTTCTCAAGGTTCGTTAATCAGCATTTCACCTGGATGCAAGAACCATATGATTCACGTTGCCATGGAGATGAGCTTCAAGAGGAGAAGGGATTCTAAGATATCCCTGAAACTCTCAGGCAATTTGCAGGATCCAGGAGAGGGAGAGCAGCTACAAGTAGCATGATGCTGTGGTTCACCATTCAGGAATGTGGGTGAGAACTCACGCTCAGAATGGAAAGACCAAATTTCTGGGGACCAAAACATGGCTGGAGGATTTGCCCAACTTTATCTAGAGGGAGCAGTCTCCAGGAAAACTTGCATCGTGAAAGACATTTCTGGAGTAAAAAATTTCCAACCTGAAAGTGGAAAGATCAGAAGTAAACCCTTGGGAGCTAAGAATCAATTTGGACAGATTTCGGAAAAACTTAATGTCTTCTTAGAGAACAGTTTAATGTATACCAGCAAAGTATGTTTTTCTCACTTGTGCTAAAAATGAGGAGGGTATTCTGTTTAGTGGTTTAAAGTATAAGTTTCCCCACAGTGTTCAGTCAATAGTGCTTTCAGTTGTTTGTTACAGTAAATGTCTTAAAATATGAGATCTTGTGCCATCCTTTCAGCTATTTACTGGAATTTCAAGTTTCTTTTTAAAAGTTATCAGTCTTTTTGGAGACCGTAACAAAATTGGGAACCGTTATAGGATTTCAAATCCACAGGCTGAAATGAGTACACTGGGTTTGGTCAGAGTTTAAATGAGCAAGATTTTACAATGACCTTTGCTGTATTTGTTAAAAAGTTTAAATAGTTACGGTTTTTGCTGAATATATCTCTCCTCAAAAGAGAGGACTCATCTTCGAGTTAACCAAGGTTAATTTTAAAGCAGTGGTATAAAAGTTGAAAATAGATTTAAAAGTAGGTGCTAAGAAAGCAGAAATAGTTGCAGTATTGGCTCAACACTTGACCTTGAAGAAGAAAAAGATAATCCAGATAAAACACAGCTCGAGTTGACTGGGATTCAGTTGCAAATAAAACAACTGGAATTGGAGTCAGGCAAATAGGGAAAGAGATAGAGAATTTCAAAGAGTAAAAGAAAAGGAAAGCCCTGTATTGCAAAAGAAAGGAAAGCCATTAAATTTGAACTGGATGGGTTTCAATTACGTGAACAAGGAGTAGCTGGCAGGCTTGACAATGATTTAGATTTAACACCTGGTTTTGGTTTGGCAAGAATATTTGCCTGGTGCCTAAATTCAGTGAGGAAGGAGTTGAAATGTAAATGTAAATTACTATGAAGTTAGTGCCCACAAAAAATTGGACAATTCTATTACAAAGTATTTTAGTAGGGAAAGCATAAGAGGTTAATTAAAATATTTCAGATGAACATTTGCAGACTATGATACAGTTAAGACATTTGTGCTTAAAGCTTATGAGATTGTTCCAGAAGCTTATAGGCAGAAGTTTAGAAATCTGGGGAAGAGGCAGAATCAGACTTTTGTGAAATTTGCTAGAGAAAAGAATGATGCTTGATTGATGGTTTAGAGTAATGAAACGTGAAAACCTCAGAAAGATATTGTTACTGGAAGATTTTACAAACAGTATTCCTTCAGGAATCAGGTGTGAAATCAAAGACCATAAAGTTTCTAAAATAAGGGAAGCTGTAGTTTTGGTTGTTAGTTATGAACTATTCCACAAACACACAGGATGCAGCTGACCCTTGTTTGCAAACCCACAGAGAAGCTGGAGAGATAAATGAGTTGATAACGAAAAAAACGCTAATTACCATTTGGAGAATGGCAAAACTGAAAAGACAGGTATTTCTCAGAGTTGTGAAAGAGACAGGCTGGGAGATAAATATGATTTCAGGAGACCAATGTGTTACTTTTACCATAAGGTGAGGTGAGAATGACTGCCCTTGTCATCAAGGCAGCATTTGACTGAGTGTGGCATCAAGGAGCCCCAGCAAAACCAAAGTCAATGGGAATCAGGGGAAAACTTCTCCATTGGTTGGAGCCATATCTAGCACAAAGGAAGATGGTCCCAAGACATCACTGCAGGTGTTCCTCAGTGTTCAAAGCCCAACCGCCTTCTGTTGCTTCACCAATAACCTTTCCTCTATCATAAGGTCAGAAGTGAGGACAGTTGCTGACGATTGCACAATTTTCAGCATTATTGGAGGCTCCTCAAATACTGAAACAGTCCATGGCCATATGCAGCAAGATCTGACAACATTCAGGCTTAGACAGATTAGTGGCAAGTAACATTTGCGCCATGCAAGTGTCAGGCACTGGCCATCTCCAACAAGACAGAATCCAACCATCTCCCCTTGACTTTCAATGACATTGCTATCGCTGAATCTCTGACTAACAACATCCTGGGTTACCATTGACCAGAAACTAAACTGGACTAGCCATATAAATGCCATGGCTACAAAAGCGAGACAAAGGCTGGGAATTCTGCGATGGGTAACTCACCTCCTGACACCCCAAAGTCTGTCCGCCATCCACAAGCCCAGGAGTGTGATGGAAAACTCTCCAATTGCCTCAATGAAGACTGCTCCAACAACACTCAAGAAGCTCAACACCATCCTGGACAAAGCCTTAAACATTCACTCCCCCAGCAGTGTGCACAATCTACAAGATGCAACTCACCAAACAGCACTATTCAAACCTGTGACCTCTACCTCCTAGAAGGACAAGGGTTGCAGATGCATGGGAACACCACCACCTGCAAGTTCCCCTCCGAGCCACATACCATTCTGACTTGGAAATATATCGCCGTTCCTTCACTGTCATTGGGTCAAAATCCTGGAGCTCCCTTCCTAACAGCACTGTGGATGTACCTACACCACAAGTACAGCAGTTCAAGAAGGCAACTCACCACCACTTTCTCAAGGGCAATTAGAGATGAGCAGCAAATGCTGGCCTACACAGCGATGCCCAAATTCCATGAAAGAATAAAAAAAGACAGGACATGGGAAAGCCAACTGCTGGAAATTGAAAGCTAAGACAGTAGCTTCTGTGGGCATGTCCAGTGCTTCTCCAGAAAATGCTGCATCAGTGAGTGAAGTTTGTGGTAAACCGATGCGATCTAATGTATTTACAGTGGGTGTAAATTGGGACATAAAAGATGATGGGAGTTCCTATATTTGAGGGTGCTCTATTTTTTTTCTTTTGGGGAGCCAAAAAGATTGTTATTCTTAGAGTTACAGGGTCCGCTCAAAGGTTGATCCTGGCAAAAGACCTGAATTTCTCTCCAGACAGTTCACTAAATAAAAGTATATTGATATAGGGTATTGCTGGAAACAGTTTTCCTATTCCATCGTATATGAGTCTGTTTTAGTTGAAGTGGTGCTAAAATTACCTTTTAATGATATTGACTTCATGACAGGGAATGGCCCGTCAGGAAACAGAATGCTGACACCTACAGGGATGGCAGGTAAATCCATTGAAACTGACAGAATACTAAAGAAATCAGGGACTATTTGTAATCCTGGTATAAAATGTATTATTTCGACTAAAGATGTGTCCAAGGAATCAAAAGTTCAAACTCCTGAAATTGAAAAGATACTGAAGCCTCAGATTGACATTAAAGACTTCGAACCAACTGGTAACGAGTTGAACTTGCCTGCAGACCCTAAGCCACAGGTGTCAAAACACAATACAGCAGCAGAATTCCAGGCTAATGGATAAAGAGAGACAGTCCTTTCAACCAAAATGACTTGGCTCTAACTGATGCTGTTACTGTGGAGCTGAGGATAGATTTGAGTCCGAGAATGGAAAATAAAGTTGCAAAATGAAAAATCTATGAGTCTTGCTCAGAAGGAATTGGACAGAGCTCGTTCTGAATGCAAAGGTGAAAAACAGAGAGAATGTAAAAGAATGTGAAAGCTGATTAAAAGAATATCAGCTTATTTTTTATCAGAACGTCGAAGTAATCTCAACAAGAATCTTAAAGAAGTGAAGGCAAGCCGTAAGCCTGAATTTAAATAGGAGAAAGAGGACTCGGACAGTTGGCTAGCTGAACCTTTTTTAAAAAATGTGATTAAACAACCTGCTCTGAAAGAGAAGGATAATCCAAAGACTGAGTTAAAAAGTGAACGCCCTGGCAACAATGTAAGGTCAGGTTTCAAAAATAAAGGAAATGCTGAATCCAGAGGCTAAAATGCATTCTGACAGAGAATTTCTTCTTCATCTACCATTTACACCTGTTAGTACACAAAAGCCAAAGGAACTATCAAAAGTGAACAATATTGTTCTTGACAAGGTTAATCAAACCAGACCAAGGATACAATTGTTGAATCAAGGACATGGAAACATTGAGAACTTTAATCATCATGAAAAGGGAGATATTTTATGATGCATCTTGGAAGATGAAGCCACTAGCAGTGACATAAATTTTCAATAGAGAGGAAGAACTTTAAAAATCAACATAAAGTGGGCTTTAGCTCCTAATTATTACATGCATTTGGTTGATACAGGTTAAACATCATGATGCTGTCAGGGTGGATTGTTTAATGGAAAATGTTACAGCACGTGGGAGAATATTCTTTGTTAAATGATATGTAGTAAGTTAGTTATTGAAGTGTACTAAATGTTATAAGTTGTTATATTTTGGATAGTATTTATGTAAACGATGGTGATAACTTCACATTCTCTATGGGGGGCGGTGGAGGGGGGGAGAAATCTCAAAAAAACTCACCGTGAAAGACAGTTCTGGAGTTAGAAGTTTCAGGTTTGGAAACGAAAAAGATCAGAAGTAAACACTCAGGAGCTAAGAAGCACTTTGGAATGATTCCTGGAGTACTGAATGACTCTGTAAAGGACAGTGTAACGTATACCTGAGAAGTGTTTTCTCTGTTGTGCAAAAAATAAGAAGGGGCCTATTCCATTCCGTGGTTTGAAATATATGTTACAACAAACAACTTAAAACAGGAAATCTTGCCGTGACATCCTTTCAGCCATTAACTGGAATTTCGAATTTCCTTTGAAAAACCATCGGTTTCTATGGAAATCATAATAGACGCAGATAGTATACAGCAGACTAGATATGAGGGAGAAGGAAAAAAAGGGTTACAATGATATTTGGGAAGAGGCCTGAGTAAAGCACAAACACCAGAATGGGCTGATAGGGCCAAATAGCCTGTTTCCCTGCCATATATCCTATGTATGGATATCTATGTAGAGAAGTTCACATATTACTTTCATTTTGTGGGCAGAGGTATACAAGATGAGTACCATTAGTCCTCATTGTCACAGAAACTTAAATTGTTACCTTTTGACTGCTTCTAAATCCACAATTAATAGCTACCACTGAAATACTAGTCTGAAAACAGCTTAAGAAGTGTTAAAGACAAATCACAAAACATTTACAACAATAAATACTTCTGTTTGTGTTTTTGAATTTTTCCATTCAAACAACTTTTCCTGATTTTCATTTGAACTAATTAAATGCGACAACACACACATGCACAATTTCTATTCCGCCAGTTTTAGGTGGGGTTTAAAGAAATACATCGGATTTTCAGGTGACCCATAGTGGGAAGCCTCCTTCAAGGCAATTAAATTGCAGGCAAAGCAGTGGGATCTGATCAAATGGAATCATATCACATCTGGCCAATTGAAACAATCTTCACAAACATTTTCCCAAACAACTAATGGGTTCTTCCTACCGAATGCAGCTTCTGGTACAGGCCACATGCGTTGCATACATATCCACCGTTTGCATTCTTTCGCCAAAGAGAGGTCTTTGTGGTCAGGCAGTTGGCACAGAAGACTCCAGAGCCTCTTCGTCTCTGCAACAGCAAAAGGTCAAAGGTATATCATGTGATCAGTGAAGTTAGGACAAATCAACACAAGAGTGTTGTTTCCATTCTGGCAGAAATAACCGAGGAAACAAGTTGCTCACAATAAGGTCACTTTTAATTGTGCTTCTTCACAATAACTGAGTCTCGTTATAATAAACCGTGACAGAATAAGCATAGAAATCACATAAAAGCATCATTATAGCAATACGCAAATTCCAACAAGGTGATAATATTAATTTGGTATATATCTGCAAAAAGTTCATTATTTATGCCAAGCTCAAATAATTTTGATTTAGCAGTTCGCCATATAAAAAGGGGCAAAGCAATTTAATTTAAATGCTTTAAGTATAGTGGTGAGAAAAGTATCCTATTTCACCTTTTACTAACAATTTGTCAAATCTTTAGTAATTAAATAATACAAATGGCCGGACACATTACAAATACAAGAGTTATAACTCTCACATCAAAAGTGAAATTGTGGGTTTTTAATGACAGTTTCCCAAATGTCAGTGACAAGTGTGGAGTAAGTATTTTAAATAGTTCAATATAACTAGCAACCAACTTACTGAATGAACTACCGTGTGAGACGCTCGTGTACAAACACATAACCAACTCCATGGCTGCTTGCCCAGTTTCAACTTTGGCCTCCTGCCCCTCTTAGAACGGAGTTTAAAATCTCATATCTTAGTTATTAACCTTTTATCAATCGCTTATTTCTACATCTGCAGCATTGAACACCTCTGCTACAACCATTCCTCCAATCCAGGAGATAAAAGAACGCAAAAAGGAATTAGGGGGAGCCAGGAGATTAAAGAGCATGAGAGGGAGTAAGAGAGGAGCTGGGAGATAAAACACCACGAGAAGGAGCGAGAGAGGAGGCGGGAGATGAAAGAGTGCGAGAAGGAGTGAAAGGAGGCGGGAGATAAAAGAGCTGCTGCTGCTGGGGTGGGTCTCAGTGGATCAACCATATTTGGGTGAAAATCATGTGTGACATCATAGGGAACTATGTAAGTGATTGGTTGGTGAGAATTTTACTCGTTTTGCTGATTTACCTTTTAAATTCTGGTACAATTTATTGGTAACTAAAGTTTTCTTCATAATAAGGTTTTTGTAATAGCAGCAGTAAAACTTATTCGGAGTAGTAGGGTTTATTAATTAAAATAAATAAAAATAACCAAAACTTTAAAATAAAATAATTCAAGTAAATACCTAAAACACATAACTGTAATTAGGTAATGTACAACTTTTAAGTGTAGCTGGTACTAGCTTTTAATAAGCACAGTAAATTGTAGTAAACATAGGAATTAGTCTAAGTTAATTAAGAAAGCAATTAAATTAAATTAACTAAATAACAAAAATACAATGGCGGGACAGGTGGGAACTTCTGGTCGCCTAGGCAATCCAGGTCAAACATGTCTGCAGCAGTATGAGCAGCTAGAGGAATTCTGGATCAGGATTATTGATCTGGAAGACAACCTGCAGACACAGTGCAACACAAGGGAGGGGCAAAATACCTGGGCAGTTTGCTCCAGAAGATGGTCACGTCTCTTAGAATAGGGTCATCTGTTTTGGATAGCAATGAGGGACAAGAGGATGTGACTGTCAGTAAGGCAGGTAAAGGGTCTGAGCAGACAGTAGAGGAGGAGCTTCAGACTTTGCAATTGTCAGATACAAGACGCTTGCTCCTGTGTGGACGAAAGCGAAGTCTGCAGGTTGGATGAGCAGACTGGCCATGGTACAGGAAGCTGTTCATGCGAGGAGAGTTAAAGGGAATGTAGTGATAGTAGGGGACAGTATGGTGAGAGGGATCGACACTGTTCTCTGCAGCAAAGAGCGAGAGTCCAGGCAGCTGTGTTGCCTGTTCGGTGCCAGTGGGCGGAGGACGATCCAGTTGTTGTGGTCCATGTAGGTGCCAACGACATAGGCAGGATAAGGGAAGAGGTTCTGCATAGTCAGTATGAAGATCTTAGCGCCAAATTAAGAAGCAGAATCTCAAAGGTAATAATCTCTGGATTATCAGAGCCACATGCAAATTGGCATAGGGCAAATAAGATTAGACAGACGAATGCTTGGCTCAAAGATTGGTGTGGGAGAAGTGGGTTCTGGTTCGTGGGGCACTGGCAACAGTACTGGAGAAAGTGGGGGCTGTACCATTGGGACGGTTTATACCTGAACCATGCTGGGACCAGTGTTCTAGCGAGCTGCATAACTAGGGAAGGAGAGAGGGCTTTAAGATAAACAAGAGGGGTGAGGGATCAAGCTTGGGTAGAGGTAGCAAATCAAGAACTGAGCCAAGGCAGGGGAGCACAATAGCAATATGGGAAATGAGGGTCAGAGAATGGCAGGAAGGGACAGAGAGAATAAAAACTAAGAGCACACCAACAGTCAAGACTAGATGTTACAAAGGTAACAAAACTAAAGGCTCTGTATCTGAATGTGTGTAGCATTTATAACAAAGTAAATTAATTGATAATACACATTAAGGTGAATAAATATGATCTGATAGCAATTATGGAGACATAGCTGCAGCATGACAAGGATGGCATTGGTGCAATAGCTAGAGATTCACTTGGTTCAGAAGAATAGGATATAGAATCAGTTTAGGTGGAGATGAGGAAACATAGGGGAACGACGTCACTAGTGAGGCTGGAGGCCCCCTAACAGTGACCACAATGTAGGACAAAGTATACAAGAAGAAATATTGAGTGCTTGTGATAAAGGGATGGCAAAAATTATGGCTGATTTTTATCTACATATAAACTGGAAAATTCAGTTTGGCGGTAGTAACCTGGATGGGGTTTCATAGAATGTTTCCGAGATAGTTTCTTAGAGCAGCATGTTCTGGAGCCAACCAGACAGCAGGTTATATTTGACTTGGTATTGTATAATATGACAGGATTAACTAATGACCTCAGGGTAAAGGCACCCCTAGGTAGCAGCAACCACAATATGATTGAATTTTACATCCAGTTTGAAAGGGAGAACTAGTATTTATATTCGTAAATAAAAGCAACTATGAGGGGATGAAAGCTGAGTTAGCTGAAGTGAACTGGGATACCAGGCTAGAGGGCAGATTACTACAGAAGCAGTGGCGGACAGTTGAGGAGATATTTCAGAATATTCAGTATAAATAGATTCTTACTATGAAGAATAATTCTAAGGGGAGGGTCCACCATCTGTGGTTAACTAAGGTAGTTAAGGAAAGCATCAAACTTAAGGAAAAAGCATATAACTGCGCAAA
Organism: Carcharodon carcharias; assembly: GCF_017639515.1. NCBI lineage: Eukaryota > Metazoa > Chordata > Chondrichthyes > Lamniformes > Lamnidae > Carcharodon > Carcharodon carcharias. Next base: position 60,427,820 of record NC_054472.1, on the reverse strand, counting down.
GATGTGGCAGGTCAGGTGATTGGTCAGAATATAAAGAATGGCAGAGAATGACTGAAAGGTTAATCAGGAAAAAGAAATTAAAGTATGAGAGGAAGCTAGCTAGAAATGCAAAACACAGATAGCACGAGCTTCTACAGGTATCTGAAAAGGTAAAGAGTAAGTAAAGTGAGTGTTGGTCCTCTAGAGAGTGACAATGGGGATTTAATAGTAGATAATAAGGAAATAGTGGATGAAATGAACAAATAGTTTGCTTCTGTCTTCAATACAGAGAATACATAAAACATTACTGTAATCGCTTTAAATCAGGAGGTGGAAGGGAGAGGGGAACTTGGTGAAATTACCTACACTAGGGAAGTGGTACTGAACAATCTGATGGAGCTGCACGCTGCCAAGTCCCCGGGTCCTGATGGACTCTATCCTAGAGCCTTAAGAGAGGTGGCTAATGAGATAGCAGATGCATCGGTGTTAATTTTTCAAAATTCTCTAGATTCTGCAAAGATTCCATCAGACTGGAAAGTAACAAATTTAACCCCTCAATTCAAGAATGAGGGAGGCAGAAAACAGGAAACTATAGGCCAGTTAGTTTGGCATCTGTCGTGGGGAAGGTGTTAGAATCGACCATTAAAGAAGTCATAGCTGGGCACTTGGAAAAACTGAAGGTAATCAGGAAGAGTCAGCCTGGCTTTGTGAAAGGGGCATCATGTTTAAACAATTTATTGGAGTTCTCTTAAGAAGTAACATGTGCTGTGGATAAATGGGAACTTGTAGACAGGCTGTATGTGGGCTTCTAGAAGGCATTTGATAAGATGCCACATCAAAGGTTATTGTGGAAAATAAAAGCTCATGGTGTAGGTGGTAACTTATTAGCATGGATAGAAGATTGGCTGGCTGGCAGAAAAAAGAATATGCATAAATGGGTCTTTTTCTGATTGGCAGGATCTGACAAGTGGGGTCCTGCAGGGGTCTTGGGCCTCAACTTGTTACAATTTATATCAAATGACTTAGATGAGGGATGCGAAGGCATGGTAGCTAAATTTGCAGATGACAGAAAGATAGGTAGGAAGTAGGTTGTGAAGAGGACATAAGGAGGCTGCAGACGAACATAGATAATAGTTGCTTGGTCATACAGAACTTGAGTATTGCCGAAAAGAGAGACATGTCTAAGCTTTATGTCTTGCGAGCATCAGGACACTTCGCAAGAATACCACTAAAAGGAGAAAATGACAATTTATACTGTACGTGCAGAGAGTGCTGATTGGTTGGAAAGTGGATTCAAATACAGGTAGGTTGAGTGAGTGGGCAAGAATCTGACAGATGGAGTATAATGTGGGAAAATGTGAAGTTGTTCATTTTGGCAGGGAGAATTAAAAAAAGCAGAGTATTACTTAAATGAAGAATGACTGCAGAATTCCAAGGTACAGATGGATCTAGGTGTTCTAGTACACGAGTCACAAAAAGTTAATATGTAGGTACAGCAAGTTATTAAGGCGGCTAATGGAATGCCATCCTTTATTATGAGGGGATTTGAACATAAAAATAAGGATGTCATGCTTCAGTTATACAGGGCATTGGCGAGACCAAATCTCGAATATTGTGCAGTTTTAGTCTCCTTATTTAAGGAAGGATGTATTGCAGGGGGTTCAGAGGAGGTTTATTAGATTGATACCCGGAATGAGCGTGTTGTCTTATGAGGAAAGATTAGACAGGCCAGGCTTTTTTCCACTGGCATTGAGAAGAGTGAGGGGTGACTTGATTGAAGTAGATAAAATCCTGAACGGTCTTGACAAGGTGGATGTGGAAAGGATGTTTCTTCTTGTGGGTGAGTTGAGAACTAGGGGGCACAGTTTTAAAATTAGGGATTTCCCTTTTAGGGCAGAAATGAGGAGAAATGTTTTCTCTCAGAGGGTTGTGCGACTTTGGAACTCAGCCTCAGAAGGCAGTGGAGGTGGGATCACTGAATATCTTTAAGGCGGAGGCAGATTGCTTCCCTTGCCTAGCAAGAATCAAAGTTCCCTGGGGATAGATGGGACTGTGGAATTCAAAACACAAACAGATCAACCATGATCTTATTAAATGGTGGAGCAGGTTCAAGAGGCTGAATGCCCTACTTCTGCTCCTATTTCGAATGTTCTTATGTCCTTGACTCCTTACCTAGTCCTCTTTCATCATCAGATGTGACTTATCCAATGCCCTCCTTGTTAGGTCACAGCCTTCACTTACCATTCATCTCAAATGATCCAAGCTCTTCTGCCATATTCTTTCATTTGTTGAGATGTGCCAGCCTTTCACATCTGTACTTAATGACCTAAACTGGCTCCCTAATAGATCAAATTTTAAATAACACATCCTCATTTGCAAATCCCTCCATGGGCTAATATTGCTCCTCTCTACATCTGCAATTTTCTGCAGCCTCCAGTTTCCTGACTCTAGCTTTTCTTGGTGATAAAGCCTTCAGCTGTCTTGGCCCTGCTCTCAAACTTGCTTCCTAAACCCTTCCTGCTCTCGAACTCTTTTCCCAATTTTAAAGGCCTTTCCAATCAAACTTTTGGTCACTTCTCCTGACCATCCTGCAAAGGCGTGGAACCTATCCTTTTCTAGGGTATCAAATTTTGAGCTGCTCCATGTTAAAGGCACAATTTTAACTTTAAGAAATAGAAGAACGAACCTGTATTTGTATAATGCCTTTCTTGATCTTAGGACATATTAAAGCACTTTACAGCTAATTCCATATTTTTGAACTGTAGTAATAATGTGCTCAAGTTTCTAAAGTGGAATTTGAACTCTCAACCTTCTAAGAGGACTGACTTTTTGTGGTCCCACAAGGCAAGTTGGAAGGTGAGAGCAGGAGCCAAGTTGGAAAATAGCATATTGGGTCAGCCACCTGACGTGCTCCTACATCCGAGTGATCCTGCAAGGAGTGGGGTTGACACAACAGAGGCTAGTCAGCAGCAGCTGCTAATCACCAATTAGTCCCATTGATGGGCTGATTGAGGGGAAGTGGGTGGCACTGCTGGGATCTTCCCGACAGTGGAGATACTGGAGCCTGGCATTTAACTTGAGGCGCCCTCTGGCAGAAGGCAGGTGGAGGCATCGACACTCACTCATTCCAGCGCAGACTCGCTGAGATACAACAGTCGCAGCCACAAGCCACCCTGTTAACCCTACACAATGATGAAATGACGGCTGTCGTCATGCATGATTTTTAATTTTTCACAATGTAGTAGAGAGCATTTTGAGGCACCCTCGCAGTCTCCTGCTTGCCTCTGCAGTGCCCACCTCTCCCAGTGGGGCTGCAGGCCTTCCTACTGACTCTCCAACTTCCCAAATCCATCAGTCGTCCTTAACTGGATGGTGTACCCTGAGAGGCTCCCTTAATTGGTTGCCTCCAGAAAGATTGCAACCAACATCCCATCACAACTACTTGCAGCTTTCAGACCCAGAATTCAGGCTGTGTCTGGATTGTGACCCCATCAGGAAAATTCAGCCCAGAGTGTCACCTCTGAGCCAAAGCCTAATCTCTTTTTCAATAGGTTAATGCTTCTGTTTAAATTGCAGACGAAGGAATTTCATATGAACATGTAAAATGGTAATATGCTAATGTTACACAGCGTGAAAGGCATTACTCATTCTTCTGCACCCGTAATGCCTCTATTTCTCATTTGCCCCTGCATGGTAGGTTTCAGTTACTAAGGAAAAATGAAATATGGAAATTTAGGATAAGAAGCATGCTTTAATGTTTATTTGTTTAAAATATAATAGCAGATATTTGAATTTTACATGCTTGAAAACAGGTTTCAGAACTCAATCACTTTCTGCAGGTTTGTGGGGTCAGTGGAGCTTAACTTATGGCAATAGTTTAACATTATCATATTGCATAATTGATGATTATTTAGAATTTTTTGTTGCTTACCTTTAAACAAAGTGGGGTTTGCTCCAAATATTTTACTTGCATGACAATTCTATACCAAATAAATTTCCATTTCCAGTCATTCTGACATTTTCCTCATTATATTGAACATAAAGTATAAAGCAACTGCACTGAGCAGAGTGATTTGACACATGCACAACAATCCTGGGATGCAGGTTTCGCTGGCAGGACGAGGATTTACTGCCTAACCCTAATTGCCCTAGAGAAGGTGGTGGTAAGTCGCTTTCTTGAACTGCTGAAGTCTGGCTGGTGATATTAGCCCCTCAGTGCTGTGAGGGAACGAATTCCAGAATTTGAATCCAGCGATAGTGAATGGGCAGTGATATATTTCCATGTCAGGATAATGTGTGACTTGGAGGGAACCTACAGGCTGTGGTGCTCCTATATACCATGCTACTCCTGCTCTTCTAAGTAGTAAAGGATGCAGATTTTGAAGGTGCTGTTGAAGAAGCCTTGGTGAGTAGCTGCAGTGCATCCTGTAGGTGGTGCACACTGTAGCCATGGTGAGCCGATGGTGTAGAGAGTGAATGTTTAATGTGGTGGATGGGGTGGCAGTGAAGCAGGCTGCTTTGTTCTGGATGCTGTTGAGCTTAAGTGTTGTTGAAGCTGTACTCACCAGGCAAATGGAGAGTATTCCATCACACTCTTGACTTGTGCCTTGTAGATGGTGGACAGGCTTTGGGGAGTCAGCTGGTGAGTTACTCACCATAGAAAATCCAGTCTCTAATCTGCTCTTGTAGCCACAGTGTTTATATAGTATAGTGTATACTGCATATATGTATATTATGCATTACAAAGCTGCACTGAAAGATTTTGGTTACTATGAACATATTGCAAGCTTTTTTTTGAAAGCTTCTTATAGACTTTCATCTGTTTCAATATTCCTGATTTTACAGATAGAGATAAGAATGAAACCATTGCTCTTTAAATATGTTCAAGATTTGTGGTCTGATCATTTTGTACATACACATGTGAATCAATCATGGCTTCATTCTGCCCTACCACTGAGTTCTAGATCCAGGGAAACAATAATAAAGTAATACCTTTTCATTTTTGCAACCATAATTTTAGGTCCCTGCTAAATCCCTAAATTAGAATAAAAACAAAATACTGCAGATATTGGAAATCTGAAATAAAAACAGAAAATGTTGGAAAAACTTAGCAGGTCTGACAGCATCTGAGGAGAGAGAAACAGAGCTAACGTTTTGAGTCTGTATGACTCTTCTTCAGTGCTCTGAAGAAGGATCATACAGACTCAAAACGTTAACTCTGTTTCTCTCTCCATAGACCCTAAATTAAAATGTCTTCCCTCTGCTGACCATAAGGTGCTAAGCGGAATAAACTTGGACAATCTCAACCCAGTCCTAATGAAGTAAAAAGCCAAAGTTACAGGGATATACAGAATAGCAATGAAAACTGTACATGCATTGTGGAAACAGTGGAAATTATTAAAATACCTTCAAAAACTTCTATACCATTGAAACACAAATAAAAATTTTAGAATTCCATCTTAAATGTAGATATACTACAGCATGGTCAACAATGGGTTTCTCATAGTTGAAGTATTTATAACATCTGATTGCTTCCAAAGGCAGATCATCTGTATGTATAGAAGAAAGGGTTCTTATTTTCGTAAGACTCGATTGCACAGCCCCTGCTAAGCTGTCCTTCCAGGGTATACAACACCCGTTGGACGATGCCAGATAGTGGACGTCATTTCATGAAAAGTGTAATTTATTATTGAACAAATTATGCAAATATTTCATTAGATTATAATAGGTTGCTTGAATTTTTCAGGACAATTATAGTTGAGCCAGAAATACAGATGCAAATTTTAAATAATTTCAGGTTCAAGCCTACTCAATAACTCTCAAGAACAAACCTCTGTTCATCTCCTTTATCAATTCTTCCTCTTTTGCCAAGGGAACAGAACCATTTTTTAAAAAATTGCTTACTTATGTTATTTACAGTTCTAAATGGGAGAAATTAGTAGACAGAGAAAGTTGGTTTTAACTTAGTGATAGTCCATTATAGCAGCATTAACCTTCCAATAATAGTGCTCACATTTTGGTGCAACATTAAAAACTCTGAGCACAAGGCAGCTGCATCAAGTGATGTAAAATACCCTCAAGTTGTTTTGCAGGTAAGCAATTCTGAGAAACCTGAATGATGAAACTGTAGTATCATTGTATAAATGGGGGTTATTCTGAATCATTCCAGGCCTGAGAATTGCAATCTTCTAACATTACATATCCCACTGCTCACAAAAAGCAGAAAAAGTGTCTTTTTCAATTCATATCTAATTCTCCCAAAAATTTGTATGGGTCTTATAATAGTAAAGGATTCCACTGAAGGATTTTCTTCTCATTTCTGTAAATACATTTTAAAAATTAAAACATGTTAATAAACTGTCAAAAAAAATTATAAACAGTCTAAAAACTTAAAATTTTTGAAGGTCTTGCTTTACAAATGGAGTGTTCACCAAAAATAGCCAGAGAGAGTACAATGCTAATAATTGTACTCAGAGATATTCAAAGTAGAAGGCTTTTATAGGCATATTTCTGCCTTCAAGACTCAAGCAGTTTCTTGGAACAAAAAAGCACTTGATTCATCTGGCGTTTCACAATGTATTACAGAAAAAAAACCTGGTGAGCAGCCAGTTCCCTATAGGGTAATTTTTCCATCCAGATGCAAGTGCCATTGAAGGACTCGTCAGCTAAACTAATTACAATCTCGCATTTGCTGATGCCTGCTCACTCCAACATTCAACATTGTCCATTAATCATTGATACAAGGAAAATGAATGTAGCCAAAAGCAATGAGCACTGGTAGACTGCACAGCCATAAAACTTGAAATGACTGTAATAATTTAACTTGATTCTAGAAATATTTTCAGTTAGCAATAAACAATTAAAAACTCAGTCTCACAATTACCCTTTCAAAACAAGAATATTTCTCCCCTCCCACCATCCACACCCTTCACCCACAATCCCTTTACTGTAAATGCTTGTGCCGCTACTGGTCACTGATTGTGAAATAGTCAATACGTTTATTGAACTAGGTTTAAGGTTTAATTAGAATTACGTTGCAATTTATATGCAACTTTTAAATAGATAAACTACCAGATCCTGTTATTGGCATGGTAATTATTAATCTAATTAACAAATGATTGCTATGACAAAGTACATTTCCTCAAACTTTAGTCATGCTCACAGACAATTGTAGGGAAAATACATTTCCTTGACTGTGGAGGACCCTGCTCTCTCTCCCCTCCCTCTTTTTGTAGAAATAATGCAGTCAGTAAAACTCCAACAGATCTAATTACACACTTTGTGATAGCAACCAGCCAAAACAAAATTAGCATAGCTCAAGCAACAATATTAGCTGCTGTGTAATCACTTGTTGAAATATCTTAGGATATTAACATCTCATTCGTGGTGTCTATAATGCACAATAGTCATCGAGCAAGCATGTCACGCAGAATTTTAAGTTGTTCCTTTGTGTGAATTAGCAATCATTACTGTGGGAGAAATAAGTTCAATGCTTATAGTAATAAAATAAACTGTTTTGTGATATTATTTAGGACGTCAAAGACAAGCGTCAGCAAGTTTTTACTTTACAAAGATAATCTAATAATCTTGGCAGTGTAGAACTAACTTCCCTTCTGAGTTTTGTTTTGAAGAAAAATACAGAACCTGGTTCTAACAGAATGGCTTTGTGTGGCTTGCATCCTATACACGGTTAGATAATTTAGTCAAGTACTTGGAGGGAAAATGGAATAATTTCTAATTATACAGAAGTAAGGGTCTCGGGAGTGATTAGACCAGCTAAGTGAGGTAATAGGCTATCCCCATCAAATACCTCACGTACGCGACTTCCTGTTCAATTACCAACTTGTCTGCACTGCCATCTGCAAAAACTAATACATATCTTGTTCTGCCAGTTTCTGCTTTTGCAGTTTTGTTAGCTGGCTGCAGCTGCTGTAGAAGAAAGCTCCAATTGTCTTTGATTTCCCCCTGTGTAAGCTCATTTTTCTCCCTGTCACAAACATAGTTTCAAGGTACAGCATTGTCTTTACTGGGGTGCAGAGCAAAGGAAAGGCATTCTGCTCAGTCTGACCCTGTTGTTTTCCATACCCCCAAGTGGTTGCATGTCCAGCGTGCGTAGAATGGTATTCTGTGTCTGCTACAGTCCAGCTTATACCATGCATCGATGTCTGACTCACCAATTTCAGATACAGGGTGTTGAGCAGACTTGTCAACTCTCCAAATGGTCTTTACATGAGTTCTGATATTGTCTAATTTAAATACATTTTCCCAGAAGAAAATATCAAGACATAGTGAAGTGAGTGCTGCAAAACATCTGGCTACAATATTGGATATCAGTTTCCAGCCATCGAGTCCTTTCACCTGGGAATGGTTTGTGAATGATTCACTCCCTTAATTTTTCCCCTTAAAGCACATATCTTTGCTTTTCACATTACAGCATGGTATGTTGAAATGTCAATCCAATATTTTTTAAGATATGAACAGATGTCGAACATCATGTCAAACGTCAGATGTTCAGACTCCAGATGTTTTTGCGTCCAGACTTTTCTACACTAGTTTTTACTTTAATTACACTAGATTTTTGTAGACTAATTCCATACCTTATAGAAACTTGTTCAAAAAAATCATGCAGATGTTACACTAATGAACCATTATTCTGTAACATTTTTGTTTGATTATAATGCAATGCAACAATATTTTTGTTCAGTTTAGATTTCACAAGCATATTGGTGCTCTTGATGCTTTTCAGTTTTCTTAAGTTTGCTAACAGAAGTGGTGCCAGTAAGATTAAAACAAAATTGTTCAGTACCTGGTCTGTGATGATAGTTAGGGCAGCAGTAGTAAGGACAGGCGACAAAGAAAAATCTGCCAGTGTTTCTGCTCCTGACTTATATTCAGGGACCCAGCAAAAAGAACCATTGCCTTCACAAGGGACAGGGAATTAGAGGTGCATGTTTGTAAGGGATATTGTATACGCAGGTGTCTCATTCGCAAAATCCAGGATAATTAAAAGCTTTCACAAATATATTGGGTTACCTTGTTCTTCATTAGTGTCAATCTGTTAGCCTGTCATGTTATTCCTTTAAATGGCTTTGTCCTCATATTTTAAAATTCTCATTATTCTTTTGTATTCTAAATTTATAAGGTATTTTTCCCCCCACTCGAGGTCAGAGATACAGTTGCTCGAGAATAGAACTGAAAAGGCAAGATACAGCCAGGCACTTCGTTTCCTAGAATTCAGCCACTCTACCGAGGGCCATCATGTGCATGCTCTCGGCCACTCTCTTCAACAGCATCAATTCAATGCACATCGTAACTGCCCAGTTCCTTGGTCCTGCATAATCCTTTGTCTCAGTGAATGCTTTAACAAAAAAAGTCTTTCTTTCCTTCAGTAACCACCAGAAACTTAAATGACTCTTGAATGCCAAACAATCCATATCATCTCTCTTCTTCCCTTTATTCTAACCATCTCCCTCCTAATATCATCTATTGCCACACTTTCACTGTACTCTGACTATTCCTTTTTGATATTTAACAATCAGTCCTCAGGCAAGCCAAGTTTCATCTCTACCTTATTGAATTCCACATTCAACATAATGCTAAGCTCTTTTATCATATCCACCTTCTTTTGTGTGCATGTTTCTGGTCAGGTGCACTACAACCCGCTGGCCCCATCCCTACCCTCACCCACCCCACAAACTCCAAGTGCTAACCTGTACTCCAGACCCTCTTGGAACCTGCCAGCTCTGGCTTTGTGCCCTCTGTCTATCACTTCATTGAGAACTGTTGCCACTTCAGTTCCTGTGACTCTCCCTCTGCACTCACTTTAATCAACCCTGATCTAAACTTGGAACTGTCTTTTTTTTCTAAACTCGTTCATAGGATGTGGGTGTCAATGGCAAGGCCAGCATTTATTAACCATCTCTCATTGCCCACGAGAAGGTGTTAATGAGTTGTTCCAACCTAGCGTCATCAAATCTGCTGACAGAGGGACACTTGTTATGTGACTGAAAAACCTCTGCCTGGCTGGGGCCTACTCTCCAATGACTCCTCCTATCTCCCACTAGACCATGGACTTACTACCAAACACTAAATCTTTGTTTTCCAGTTTGTTATGGATCTTATTTATCCCAGTGATCCTCCCCACATTGTCTCCAATCTCCCAGCTCCTTAATCTCACAGGCCTATTTCTCCCTCCTCCTTGAAGTACATAAACAGATCTCTCCTGGTAGATTGATTGCTTATCTTGCTCTGTCTATCCAACTTAGTTTCCTCTTATCTTCCCTATCACATTCCCATTCTCCTTTACAGTCTCTACCCAGCATACAATCAAATAAAATACCAGCCCACAGTTCTCATTTAGATATGAGTAGTTATCTCTTTGGTGAACCAATGGATGTTGGCCAAGTCTAAAATTGAACTGAGAGGACAGAATAAAAGCAGGGTACAGTTTGAATTTTGATATTTGCTTTTTTTGATTTGGAAAGTTTGCTGAAGAAATTAATTCCATTTTTAAAATCTGATTTGAGAGTCCAGTTTTGACATCAGATATTTTCTGACAGACAATTGAAAACCAGGGGCAGAATTCTTTGCTGAGCGGGTGGGCGCGTGCACGACCCGCTCAAGTGTAAAGTAGCACATGATGACATCAGGCAAGAGTCCCGACGTCATTGCGTGCTTGCACGATATTTTGGGCGGTGGGCGCACGCTAAGCTTGGAAGCACGCCCGCCGACAATTAAGAGGGCAATTAAGCCCATTAACAGTGCAATTAACGAAAATTTTTTTGTTGCCCACCCGGCGTCATGGTTGGCGGGTGGGCAAATCGGCCAGGCGGCCTTTCCATTTGTCATGAAGCCCCATCTACAGGCAGGGTGAGGTTTCCTTGATAAAATAAAATAAAAATAAATTTCTGTGGACAGCATTTTCATTACCCACATTTTCAAGTGACTAATTGATTATGAAACTTGGACACGGTTTTCTGGTTTCTGTGACTGTTATTTAGGTTATTCAGGTCTTTAGCTCCATGAGGCAGCCGGAGCTTTCTGTAAGCCCTCGCCCACGCCGACTTCAGTGCTTGCCCTCCTCCCACCCCAACTCCAGCAGCGCTGAGCACTTTAGTGCGCGCTTCATGCTGGCTGGCTGTTAATTGGTCAGCCAGTCTGAATTGGTGATAGGGGGCCACTTGTGGTCAGCGGTCCATTCCCCATCCGATCACGGACCTGCCGATCACACCCACCCACTGAACTAAAAATCCTGCCCCAGGTGTCTGAAGCTGGCGGGCGCCGTGGGTTAGATGCCGGTCTTTCACCTCTGAGACAGGAGTTCCAGTCCAGGTCAGAGGGATGGAATGACAGAACTTGCTCTGGGTAGGCTTTACCCAGTTCCTAGCGGTCATGGGCCTACCAGTAAAGCTGGCCCTAGTTCAGCATTAACTGGGACTATGACAAGCTTAAGGATGCTTGATTTAAGCAATGGAAAATTGATACACTGCCGAATGAGGAGTTACAGCAGAGGCAGACCATTGGCGCAAGCGAAAGGGAGCTCTGCTGTGCAACTTGGCTGTGCTGTCCCTAACCTAGTGGGTACTAGAAGGCTGAAATTTGAATTGTTTCATTCCCCAGAGCTGGCATCCCTTACAGTTAATGCAAAAAAACCTAAGATCTGGCTAATCCAAAACTGGACAGTTGACAATACCAGAAAGAGCCATATATCCTTTTGAGAGGAAGGCAATGCAAAAAACCAGTCAGAAACAAAGCACTTATTTATGACAAGAAGGGTTTACAAACTAAATACTGAAGATCAGTTAATGAAACCATGCTGGAGGAAGGGCACAGGAGTTTTCTGTACTATTCTCAAATACGTTCAGTTACTAGATTTCACAGCCAATGATACACTCCTTATTTTAAACTGTAAAGACAGTGATAGACAGAGAAATGGATAACACATGGACTGAAGAGATTGTTTCCAGCACTAACAATATTCACTTAAAGAACACGTGTAATTACTGTGGCCACATTTCCATCTTGCAAATCCTAACTTCAACTTGGGGCGGGGGGGGGGGGGTACCTGAAAGAAATCTTTAAATTAATAAAAAGTGATTTACCACTGATAGTCATTATGGATTCAATTTCAGCTTACAGGGAACTGGTTGCCCTGAATGCTCTGTGACAAATTCAATAACTAGCCTGCTTCCAATTACAGATTGCCAGTTCTGGTAGTGGAGGAAGTCCCCAGCTGATTCAAGATTGACATACTAAAATTACCCTACAATACAGATACAAAACTATTTACAAAACAATTCTATTAACTTGAGCCACTGACCTCTCCTAATTAGTTGAGTTCCACATCATAAAGCAATTGTACCTAACTTCTATATATTTAGTCTTAAAGGCACATATTCGTGAGACTTATTATTTAAAAATACGAGGGAGTTGTTTTTTTTTAAATAAGGTTTTCTCAATTACTCCCAAGTGTTTGCCCACTTTTTAAAAAAAAAAACCATTGCTCAATCATAGAGATGTTCTTTGGAAATTTTACATCAGACCATCTTTGCTTCTGCTTTCCTCTATTTTTACCAAGCTTCAAGTGCACTGTTGTATTTAAGTGTAATTTTTGAAGGTTTTATTTTGATAATATGTTGAGTATGCAAGTATATTCTTGTGCAGTTTGGACAATTAATGCTATAACAAAGCTCCTGCATCTTAATGGGTTACATGTGCTCTAATTAGCTATGATATGTAATCTGAAAGACTATGAAATAGCTCTCTCCATAGTGAAACAGCATAAAATGGATATAGCTACTGAAATGTCATGTGAGAGACTTTTGGGATAAAGATCAGTGAGAGTTGCATGTTTTACCAAGTTAGGAGTGCAACAGCTTGCATTCAATTTGTGCAGTTATTGGTGCTATAGCTCAATTTGTGCAGCCTAATTTTAGGCATAATACCTAATAAAGGACCTGACTCCAAAATTAGTCAGCAATGAATTGGGGTCCACGTCAAGTCTGGCCAACTTAAAATTCTTCAGCAACTCCTGCACCCGAACTACAGGCAACATATTAAAAAGCAAGGTTTTTTTTTATAAAAACCCTCCCTTTGGAACTGCGAGAGGAGCAGGTGTTTTCCCTGCCCGACTCCAAAGGTCCCAGCCGTTACTAGCCCCAGCCCTGCGCCCCCAAACTTATCCTTCACTCCGGTTCCTCAGCGTTGGGGACTGTTGTAGTTCCAGTAGTGGCCACCGCTCCCAGTGACGCTATTGGGACCAGAGAGCCACCAGCATTTGATTAGCCAGCTGCTCTCCGAGGAGGGAGCTCCTGCACAAACTGGGGAGGCGGAAGTCCCGCACTAAACCAGTTAAACTCTCTGAGCATTGGATCCCTGCCGGGCAAGCCGCCGGAGCAGGGGTCAGCTTGCCTGGTCTTTTTCACTGGGTAGGGTGCAAGGACCCCAGCACCCCGTTAGATCTAGCCCCCTGTAACCTGCTCCAATCCTCCGTGAGTCTTACCAGAGAGCTGCTGCCAGCAGCATGGTGGTCCAGCACTGATTACTGCTTCAACTGTGAGCTGTCTGTTGGTTTAATTTAAATTCCTAACCCTTAATATTTATTTTAAAAAGGAAAGCCTTACTTTAATTATTAGCCGACATTCTATGTTGTTGCTCATGAGAATTCAGATGATATGCTGTTTTAAAAGGAATGAAACATTACACCACACAGTACAGATTATTATTTTGGTATTAAATGGAAGTTGTGAAAAAACCGAAGACTAGTTGCTGTTAAGTAAATACTGGGTGAGGTCCACGTTTTGTTCTCTTCAAGGACATGGGTCAGGACTCTAGTTGGCTATTGGAGTTTGTAGACTTGTGATTTCTGTCTCTCTTAAATTATTTTCAATTCCCGAAGGATTTTTTCATATGTTTCTTTATATTTTTTCAAAAGTGTGATGGAAAGGAAAGGCACAATACTGGGACAATTTTTATTTCTTGGTTTCATGTGTTATTAAAAATAAGGATCTGATGTATTTTCTCTCTCTTGGAAGGAATTTTGATGTAAAATAAGACAAATATACTTTCCCCTTCTCCTTCAATTTTCTCCCTATTCTTCTGAAGGTAATGACTCTTGCTGAAGTATGGTTCCACAGATGCTGTAGCTCTCCAATACGCTACCCAAGGGGCTTTTCCTCATGTGGGTCTTGGCAGTCAGTGATAGGTGCTATTCAATCACTGCTCCCTCAATCTCCGTAACCTCCTCCAGCCCTACAACCCTCTGATATTTGAGTACCTCCAATTTTGATCTCTTGGGCATCCCCAATTTTGATGGCTCCACCATTGGTTGCTGTGCCTTCAGCTGTCAAGGCCCTAAGCTCTGTAATTCTCTCCCTATGCATCTCCACCCCTCTATAGGTTTTTCCACTTTTAAGACGCTCCTTAAAATATACCTCTTGTGATCAATCACCTGTCCCAATATCTTCTTGTGCATTGCATTGTCAACTCCTGTTTGATAATGCTCCTGTGAGGCTCCTTAGGACATTTAACTGTGTTAAAAGTGTTACATAAATACAAGTTGCTGTGTTGCAGTCATCGTAGCGGAGTCCAAACTGGTTTAGTAATGACTACATTTTAATAAATATATCTGGTTTGCACTGGGGAAGAGGAAGCATTGCTGCACCCTTAAGACTGAGGCAGCATGACAAATAGTGCTACCTCAACTGCTGGCCTAGTTAAAATTAGTGGCTGAGGGTCAAGTCCAGGCCTGAATGGCTGAGCACTATACCATATGGTGCATTTAAATAGTGTATAAAGGAATGGCTGAAATGCTTAATTGTTATTTTCCCTTCATTCTTTTTTTTAATCAAAGGGGGATGAAGCCAAGGCTGCAGGAGTACCAGAGGAGAAACCAGTAATAAATATACTTATTACAAAGGAAACTATGTGAAACAGGGCAATGGGATGCAAGAAACTAAACCCAGAGGGAGTATAGTAATCAAATAATAGAAGCGCCATCCAGTTTTCCAGAATTCTTTGGAAACAGATGCTGAACCAAAGGGCTAGAGGTGATGGATGTCACATTCCTGCTCAAAAAAGTGAAAAGGGATAAGCAGGTATCTACAGAAGAGTTAGCCTCATGTCAGTAATAGGACCAATGCTTGACTATAGAAAGGGATAATATTAGCAAACTTTAGAAATATCTGGGCTAATCAGGGACAGTCAACACGGACTTACTTATGAAAGACTGGTGATATTCGCCTAACTTAATCAAATTCTTCCTGAAAATTCCCAAGCAGGTCGTCAAAGGGAACACAGTGATTGCGGCATACTTGGATTTGATGAAGTGCGACATGAGAGACTTATTGCTAAAGCTAAAAAATTTAGCGATAAACGGATAGAGTGCTTCCTAAAGAATAAAATGCAGAAAATCAGATTTTAAAAACAATTCCAGGACGGTGTTGGAACTTGATGTGTTCTCTAGATATATAAAATAATTTGGATTTGGCAATGGAAAGAATATCAATATTTTTCAACAAGGCTACAAACTGTGGGGATGAATGTGTAAGACTGCAGGGTATTGAGAGATTGTGAAATGGGCACCTATGTGGTAAATACAGTTCAATATATTTTGAGGATGAAGGGAATGGTAAAATTGGAATGGTTGAAAGAGAGAGATCCAAGAATACAATACAGAAATCTTTAAATGCAGGATTACAAGTGGAAGATGCCAATAAAACTGGAGACAGGGTTCCAGGCTTGATATAAATACCTATTAAATTCTAGAACCAGGTTCTGGTGTCAAAGTTCAGTAAATCAGAGGTTAGTGGTGGCAGGGAGCTGAAAGATGCGTTCAAAATTATGGAAGTTTTGAAGAAAGTAAATATTGAAAGATCGTTTGCATGATATTTTGAGATAAAAACCTGAAAAATAAAAATATTAAAGGATGTAAGGAAAAGGAGAGATAGAGCATTAGAGGAGATAGTTCCATTGTGAAGCCAACACTAACACACAAGAGGGGGTGTGGTGAGCCAAATCACCTCTTTATATGTTGAGATTTTTAGGATGCTATGATTTATCCATTAAACCACCTGTGGAGATCTCTATAATGAAAATACAGATTTTTAATGTAACAAATTAAATTTAAAATCCAACCTTTCTCAGGTGAATGAGATTATAACCCAGAATTTCCTTCCATTTGCACCTGTTCTACCACTGAAAATTCACCAGATGTGCAGCAGAACTAGTCTGTAAAGTTACTTTGGTGGAGCAGGACTAACCCTGAGCAAATGTCACACCTATGCCAAACTAATACACTTCATGTTAACTGGAAAATATGGAGAAGCTACAGGTAGCCAGGAGCTTTCAACTGCAATTCTCTTAACATTTCTATGTGGGGTAGTGGCGTAATCAATTTAAACAAAAGGTCTTTGATCTTTTTCTTTGGTCAGATATAGAATTTTATTTGGCAGTTTGTTGGTGGGAAAATTACAATATCAGTACACTGCTCCTTTAAATATCGTGAAGAATTCTGTTCTTTTAAGTGTGGGTGTGGGTATGGGTGCGGGCACTGACACATTATGGCTCGAGGCACCAGAGTTATTCCAAATGAATCACCCGAAATGAATTAAACAACCAATTGAAATAGACCTTGTCAATACGAAATACATTGAAATTCAAGGGAGGAAACAATCCTGTATCCTTCAAACAAATGTTGCACACCTTTGGTCAGAAATAAGGGGAGGGAGGGGTTAATTTAATATCTAATCTCAACTTTTGTTGCACAAATGACTGAAGTGCAGAACAGAGAAATAAAAAACCAAGGAGGAATGGCTTTGTGCAGTTAAAGGGGGAAAAAAACTGGGGAAAGCAGGGTACGGGGCAAGGAGGCATGGTCAAGGCATTACCACTTCTTTATCTCAGCAAACCGTTTTCATTTCCCTTTGCAAGCTTCATCATAAAAAGAAAGACTTGCTTTTATATACAACCTTTCACTACATTAGGACATCCCAAAGCACTTAATATTCCAATGAAATACTTTGGAAGTGGAGTCACTGTTGTGGTATTTTCATTCCCTAATTTCCTATACCCCATCTTCTCATGGTGATCCAAAATGGTTTTGGATGCTAAACTGTGTGAAAATTGCAGTTAAATTCAGGAGTCATATCAGCCACCAGACTCCTGAGTTCACTAAAGTTAGAGCTGCAAGACTACCTGTCTCTTAACATTAATGGTCAGCCACCAAGCAGTGGGTATGCCTCTCCTTTGCTGTTAAATTCAGCTGGCTCTTGCCACCAACAGTATTACCGTCGCAACTGCCGGCTGCACATTACACAGGTTAGTAATGGATAAAAAAAGATTTACGTTTATATATCACCTTTCACAACCTCAGGCCATCCCAAAGTGCTCCATAGCCAGTGACTGGATAAATGTTGTCATTTTATAATGTTGGTAAACTTGACAGCTAATCTACACACAGCAAGGTCCTATCAACAGCAAACAGATTAATGCTCAGATGATCTGGGTTTCTTTAGTAGTACTGGGTCAGGGATAAATATTGCCCAGGACACCAGAATTCCCTGCTTCTTTGACAGTCTCATGAATTCTGTTGCAGCCACCCAAAAGGACAGATGGAGCTTTGGTTCATCTGAAAGGCAGCACATATGATGTTTCAACGCTCCACATTGTCTCTGAAGACAAGTGTGCTACCACTGAGCCAACTTTGCAAGTATGCATGTTTTGTGTTCTCTAGCTATCAGAGAGAGAGTTAAGCGTACTCAATCACAGGTTGAATAGTGAAGGCGGCTAGATGGTAGATCAGTGTAAAATAGCTGTTAGTATGCAGTTCATGTCTGTACACTTTGTCTATTGGGTGGGGCTGTGATATGCATCAAATCTATATTTGTCATATGGAGACGAGGTCTGATCCAGGGTATGGTAGCATAGTGATTATGTTACTGGATCAGTGAGCCAGAGCTCTGGACTAATGATCCAGAAACATGAGTCAAAATCCCACCATGGTAGCTAGAGAATTTAAATTTAGTTAACTAAATATGTTCGGAACAAAAATAAGTTTTAGTAATGAGGAAACTACTGGATTGCTGTATAAATCCAGCTGGTTCACTAAAATCGTTCAGGGAAGTGCCTTTACCCAGTCTGGCCTCTATGTGCCTCCAGCCCCAAAGCATGTGGTCGATTCTTAACTGCTCTCTAAAATGGCCGAGCAAGCCACTCAGTTGCATCTCAAGGTCAATTAGGGACAGACAACAAATGTTGGCCTTGTCAGTGATGCCCACATCCTGTGAATGAATAAAAAGCCTAGTTCTAGATAAACACAGCATGCCTGCTGGGCAGGGGAGCGACAGCATACATCCAATTCCTTGACACAGTCAGTGCTAGTAGAAAATACATGCCCTACTTATGGTGGCATGGTACTGCACATGAATATATCGATACTGTCTGGCTTTTGCAGGAGGGATGGATATGCATCTAATTCATTAATACAGAGTGGGAACATCTCATGGTGCATGCCTGATCCAAAGTGGCCTATATGTATGCACATCCATGCCTCATGGCTATCAGGAAAGGAAGTTGGTACACATTCAATTCCTAATGTTTAATAGGCTAGCTATTCGCCAGTGTTCCTTGGCAGTCAAGCAGGAATTCAATCTCCATGATAATCTGTGACTGGACTCCCTATTCTGAATCGTTACCTTGTGGGTCTCTGAAACTGACATGTTACCCCCTCACCTCCACTAAAACCATTACTCCCAATCACATTAAAATCACTGCAACAGCGGCTATGATTCAAAAGTACATCATTGGTTGTACTGCACTTTGGGATGCCCTGAGTTTGTGAAAGGCATAATATGAATGCAAGCTTTTCCTCTTTTTTTCTGTAGTGTCAATTCTATTGATGACAATTTGTACTGACAGTAAGACAGGATTCCAATCCCCATGATGTTTTTGTGATTAGACTTACAATTCCAGTTTGTTAACTCTTAACTCTTAGGCCTCCAATACTGAACCGCCTCCACCCACCCAAAAAAAATCCGCAGTCACTTTGTAAAATTGTTACGGTGATTCACAAATTCAATGGTCAGAAAATTCAGCTGCGAACAGTTTGGAATCGTACAATTCATTACCTTTATTGCCCAAGCTGTCAGAAGCTTGATGTTTACTTCGCATAACAATCACACAGAAGCCCAGTTACAAAGATCCACAACAAATCTCACTCCAAACAAATCAGTGTGCTTCAGAACAGCTGCCAGTGTCTCGTCCAAGCTGATCTCGACAGCAGAAAGCTGCTTCTCCAAACAAGCAGCTCGCTCAGGGCCTGCTGGCTCCATCCCAAGGATTCCTTATTTCTATTTCATTTTCCTATTTTCTGCTGTACCCTCCACCAATAACGCTGCAAATTAAGGAGAGGAAGAAGCGGCTGCACCCGGCAAAGCCTAGAATATTGGTTAAAAAGAAGAGGCCAGTGCCTGAGCATGACTGGTCAAGTTAAATTTTTTCAATGATTACAGGAGAGTTGCATGCCAAGCACATTGGAAGAAATTGCTTCTGACATCCTGTGGAAGTGCCTGATGTGAATGCAATGGGACTTTTCTCAACAATACCTTTCAAGTGGTGTTTTAAGTTGAAAGGGGTGCCTCAGCTGAAAAAAAACACAGGGCAGGATTTTCGGGTCGTCGGGCAGGCGCGGTGGGCGGGCCTGGGAGTGGCCGGGAAACAGGCGGCCGCCCGCGATCACCCCCCGACCGCGATTTCACACTGGCCGGCCAATTAATGGCCAGCCAGCCGCGAAGCACGCATCAAAATGATCAGCGCTGCTGAGGTGGGGGTGGGGAGGGGGGAGCGCGCAACGAAGGCTCCCTGAAGGCAGAGAGCCACCTCGGGGAGATGAAGAATTTTAAACCTTGAAGTAAAGAGTTGGAAATGTAGGAAAACATGTCCACACTTCAGACTCCCTCACACGAACATATAGATCATAAAAATTCTGTCAAAACATTTTTTTTTAAATTAATATTGGAAACCTCATCCCACCCATGGATGAAGTTTCCTCAAAAATCCAAAGGCCGCCTGGCCGATTCGTCCGCCGACCAACCGTAACGTTGGACAGGCAGCGAAAAATTGCACTTAATTAATACATTTCTGGCCTTAATAGGCCTCTTAATTGTCGGCGGGTGCGCTGCCAACCCTTGCGCGCGTCTGCCGACCAACATATCGCGCGAGTGCGCGGTGACATTGGGATGCTCGCCTGACGTCACCGTGAGCTATTTTACGCCCGATTGGGTCGGGTGCACACTCGCTCGCCGGATGTAAAATTCTGCCCATAATTTTTTTTTTACGGGCAGAGTCTAAAATAGATTCATTTTTAAGCATAAAACAGAAAATGTTCAGCAGTCTGGCTGCATCTGTGGAGAGAGAAACAGAGTTGATCAGCTCTGTGACCCTTCATCAGAACTTGAGCCCGTTCTGATGAAAGGTCATCGACATGCAATGTTAACTCTTCCCCTCTCCGCGGATGCTGCCTGACCTGCTGAGCATTTTCAGCATCCTTAAATTCAGATTTCCAGCATCTGCAGTACTTATCTCTTGCTTAATATTTGGTGAGAGTTTTTTTTTTAAAGTGAGGCCTGAAGGTTGTAGTTATTGAGCTTTTTAAAACATTTCTCTCTCTCGGCCAGTTTCAATTAAATTGTGTATTACATTTTTAAAATTAATTTGAACATATAACTCAATGGAGGCAATGCAAAGTAACATTTTGGTACTAATTTGATATGTTTCTAAATTATTTAAATAAAACTTGAAACGCAACTACTGCTGTTATGATATTAAACAACGCTTGTAATGTATGCACACCTGTCTTTTTGGGCTGCTTAGCCTGTGTTAGCAATACATAGAACAACAGAGCCTGCAGACTGAACACCAGTGAAAGGGAAGGGAAAGAGAAAGGATATTTAAGGAGATGTACTCAACTAGAGCAAAAATGAACAAAACTGATATAAAAAGGAAGGAGTTAGCAACAAGGAGAGGGAAAGGAGAAAAAGAGATGACAAATCCTAAAAACAAGGCAACAAAGGGAAATAGATTGGCAAAATTGAAGCAGTTCTATCTTGTAAAATGAAAAATATTATGTAAGAGTCTTAAAAAGCCATCTGCAGCAATAACCTATTTTGTTAAACATTGTTGTGAAGTTTGTTGTTACCGTCTCCCTGGTAGCCAGCTTAAAAGAAAATTTAACAATGATTTTCAATGTATGCAGTGTCCATGATTGTTTCAATGATAGAAACATATAACACATATAGTTTAGAAGGAAGCTACTTGGCCCAGTGCCAGCCAAAAGAGAGTTATCTAGCCTAATCCCACTTTCCAGTTCTTGGTCCATAGCTCCGCAGTTCACAGCACTTTAAATGTAATGAGGGTTTTGCCTCCATCACCCTTTCAGGCAATGAGCTTCAGTCCTCCACCCAATGTGCAGAAACATTTCTCCTCAACTTTTCTCTAATCCTTCTGCCATTACTTTCAATCTATACCTCCTAGTTATTGACTTCTCTGCTAATGGAAGTAGATTCTTCCTATTCACACTAATTAGGCCTCTCAATTTTATACACCTTAATTAAATCTCCTCCCAATCTCTTCTGTTCGAAAGAAAACACCCATAGCCTATCCAATCTTTCCTCATATCTAAAATTCTCCATTCCTGGCAACATCCTTGCAAATCTCTTCTGTACCCTTCCTGTAATGTGGTGCCAGAACTGTATGCAGTACTCTAGCTGTGGTCTAACTAGCATTTTAGCATTTTATACAATTCCACCATAACCTCCCAGCTCTTAGCTTTATTAGCCGAGGCTAGAGTGTAAATATCCGATATGCCTCCCTAACTACCTTATCTCCTTGCTCTGTTACCTTAAAGGATGGATGGGGGAAGGAGGTTCTGTGGACATGCTGGGTCCCTGTTCTCCAACACATGTCCCAGTGTCCTCCCATTTATTGAATATTCCTTTGTATTGTTTGCCCTCCCAAATGCATTACCTCATACTTCTCCAGACTGAATTCCATTTACCACTCCTCTGCCCATCAAATCAGTCTACAGATGTCTCCCTGCAGTCTGCAGCTTTGTTCCTCACTATCAACCATACAGCCGTTTTCTGTATCATCAGCAAGCTTCAAGCCCCCTACATTTAAATCTAAATCATTGATAAACACCACAGACGGTAAGGGCCCTCAACATAGACCCCTGCAGAACCCCACAGAGCCTTGCAACCACAAAAACACCAAACATTAACTTTTGCTTCCTGCCAATCTTGGATCCAACTTTCCAGTTACCTTTAGAACTTTTACTTTCCTGACCACTTTGCCATCTGGGACCTTGTCAAAAGCTTTGCTAAAATTCACGTAGACTGCATTAGCTATGCTAACCTCATTGATCTTCCTCTTTATCTCCTTAAACTGAATATGATGGACTGCTATTTTTGAATGAGGCTGAAAGTTATAAATTGTAGCCATCAGGACAAAACAGATTGCTTGATTAGTACCCCAACCACCACCTTAAACACTGATACCCTCCATCACTGATGTACAATGGCAGCAGTGTGCACTGGAGCAACACACCAAAGCTCCTTCGACAACACCTTCCAAACCTGCAACCTCCATCACCTAGAAGGACAAGGGCAGTAGGTGCATAGGAACACCACCTGCAAATTGCCCTCTAAGCCACATACCATCCTGACTTAGAACTTTATCGCCATTGCTTCACTGTCGCTCGGTCCGAATCCTGGAACTCCCTTCCTAACAGCACTGTGAGTGTACCTACATCACATGGACTGTAGCGATTCAAGAAGGCAGCTCACCACCACCCTCTCAAAGGCAAATAGGGATGGGCAATAAATGCTGGCCTATTGCCAATGACGCCCACATCCCGTGAAAGAATTTTTTAAAAGCCAGGTTTTTCAATAGGATAAGCTATGAAGGGACAGGCGTCGCTGAACTCCACAATCCCTACTTCAAAGAGAGGCAGGTAGATTTTAACTAGTTTGAGAGATTTTAAGGACCCAAGAGTGCTGCTGTACATGTAACAATTATCTATAGAAGTACTTCCATTCAAAACACTTCCTTGTTATTTTCATCTTTAAGGAGATAGAGGATAGAATTTTGAACAGACGTTTTGTAAACAGATGTTTTGTAAAGATTCACTTGTTCATATTGTTTAATAATCGAAAACTAAAACAAAGTCTATCGCTTATCAAGGACTGAAGATGGATCTTTTTGAAGTCTAGGAATAATTCCATTGGTTTAAAAATAATTAACAGGGAATTTTTTGCTTATTGCTCCATGTAGATTTCTGAACATTTACGTAGATTGTGAGCTAGTGAAGATATTTCCCAAGACTGATGGAATTAGGACCCACTTTGCAGAGTGATCAAAGGTTCAACAACTGAGAAGTCTAGGTAAAATGTAAAATGATCCAAAAACATAGCTCCATCATAATGTGTTACATATCAAATACCAAGAACATATAGAGGCATACCCCCTCCACTGCTAGGCTCCCCGGCAGTGAGCAGATCACACATGGTCACATAATCTCGCCAGACTTTAGCCAGTGATCAAATGGACAAATGATAATTCGAAGGCAATATACTCTTTTACTAACGACGGCATTAGGAAACCAATTAACCATGCTAGATTTCTCACATTGTTTTGCATGTTGAGTCAGAGGGTACATGCTACAGTGAAGGTACAACTACACCTAGTGACTTGCAGACTACAAGCAATGTCACCAAGGCCTGTTGACATAAGGAAGTTACATTGTAACTAATTACATAGGCATTTTCAATGTTAAATGTTAACATAAAAAGCATACCTAAAAATCATGACAACAGAAAGCGAAGTTTGTGGACAGTGCACAAATACAGGTTTCCGGATTGTAATGTAGATTTTAAATGTATCAAATCTGCATGACCTAGCTTTCACAAAATATATTCCTGCAAAAGGATCCACAAAAGGTGTGAAGCTTCCATTAGCAATTAAAATGGAGGCAATGGGTAAAGAAAAGCATTTTATCCTTGTCCACACAGACATTGGCATTTTTTAGTTTAAAATAATCTGCACCGTCAGATTGTAAATCGCCAAATTAGGAAAATTTGAGTTTCAGATTTGGTCTGATGCCTATCTTTATTATTTCTACTACTCAAAATTTACTAACCCTCTTCAGTCATTTTTCCACACATCAGCAAATCAACAGATTTAATGTCTTTTCATGCATAGCCTAGCAAATGCAGCAAGTATAGTTGTTCGTAATAAATGCTTTGTCATAAGAAACTGAATATCTGAACTGACTTATAACTGAGTGCTGATAGTCGATTATCATAGAACAGTTACAGCACAGAAGGGGGCCATTCGGCCCATCATGGTCTGTGCCATTCTTTGCAAGGGCAACTCACCTAGCCCCACTCCCCTGCTTTTACTCCATTGCCCTTCAACAAAGTTTGTGGTCTTCCACAATATCTTCTTATCCAGATAATTATCCAATTCCCTTTTGAAAAACCGCAATTGAGTCAGCCTTGCATTCCAATCATGAAACATGCTTAGGACACGTGTCTATGGTCAATTCTGATAGCTTAATGTCAGAGTACTGTGTCAGCAATCATGACCCTTACAACTGATTTTGGATTCGGAACAGCATGCATTTAGGGCAAAATTTTCCACTCATCTGGCCAGGCGGGGTGGGGGGGGTGGGGGGCGGTGTTGTGTAGGGGTGGACACGAAGCTGATTGGCGCCCCTAATCGGGTCTGCTCTGCCATTTTACGTGGGCGGGCCAATTAAGGCCCGCCCAGTGTGACACACACCCGGAAGCACTGAGCGCTCCCTGTGTGGATGGCGGGGAGGGGATTCCCTGAGCTGGGGCCTGCGCTCTTTCGCATTTAAACATATAAATAAAGAAATTTTAAAATATGTCCCCTCATGTGACAGTGTCACATGTCAATGAATTTTTAAAAAATTTTATTCAATTTTTAAACACTTCATGAAACCTCATCCCGCCTGTGGATATGGTTCCATGAAAAATGCGAAGGCCGCCTGGGATCTTCGCCTGCCCGCCAACCTTAAAGTTGGATGGGCAGCTTTCTAAGCTGCTTTAATTGATTTCTTAATGGCCTTCATTGGCGGTTGACATTTCGACGGGCGCGCAGCTGACCCCGGCACGTGCCTACCGAACGAAATATCACGATGTCGGGACGCACGCCCAATGCCACCACGCGTCATGTTACGCGGTGAGTGGGCCCTGCCAAATTCTGCTCATAGAAACAAGCATCCAAATGAAATAAATTTACATCACAGTATTACGGGAAAGTCATATTTTGGTAAATTTGGGTTGAGCTAGTGAAACAAACAGAAATCCCAAAGTTTGTCCATTTGAAGCAAATTTGCAAATTAGATTTGGTGTAAAATTGTGATCAATAACATTTGGGGGATGGGAGCCAAGACTTTAACTTGAGGCAAACAGCAAAAGTGGGGTCAACTGGGCCAATATCAAGCTGGCTTTAATCTATCAGGCCTAACTCCCGCCTTGGGTTAACGATGGGAAGCTGGCAGACAGGGAGTCAGGCGAGAGCAGCAAGATTACAGTTCGGGATAGACAGAAACGGTCATCGGCACTCAGCTAAGTGGAACTTGGTGGATGCTGGGTGTTCTTCTAAGTATGTTCTCCCATTGGCACTGGGTTTCCCTGGCAAACTGGCACCAGGTGCCAACCCCTCAAAATGAAGTTAAAATAGCATCAGGGTCTGATTGATGTTTTGGTTCTCAATGAGGTCCTGGCCTGCCTAGCACGAGGTCTTCACGTATTGCTCATGACACACCTGTGAAAGTGGCACTGTGCAGCAGTGATTTGGTGAAAGCCACACTGCTATTATTTTAAACCTCACTCCATATTTATGTCAGGCATGGGGGCGGGGTTTAAAATCGGAACAAGGCAACCTTGGAAGGAGCTTAATACAATGGCAAAATACAATTTAATCTTTTCTTCCAGAACCTGAAATGTTCATTCAAGTGAAAAGCATTATTTTCCCATTTTTATCCATCATCACAATTAGTGCAGGTTAGAACTGCCCAAAGGGAGCAGTCAGTGTACAAGCAGCCTGGATTCCTCATGTTTTACTGCCATATACATAATGAGATCTCAAATTGTGACAAGCCCGCCGAGCGTGAAACACGCGCTGTGTGTGGGAGGGGGAGGGGAGGGGGGGGACGATGAGCGGGGAACTTCACGCATGTGCACAGGTGTGCACAGAGGTGCCTCAGGGAGATGAAGATCTTAAGAAATGAAAATAAAGGAGTTTAAATTGTTAAGAAACATGTCCTCTCATGTGACACAGTCTCATGAGCAGGGATATGTTACTAATGAAATGTTCACATTTTTTATTTAATTTTTAATAGCTGTTGGAAACCTCATCCCACCCATGGATGAGGTTTCCTAAAAAATCCAAACGTCACTTGGCCTTTTCGCCTGCCCACCAACCGTTAAGTTGGACAGGCAGCGAAAAATTTAACTCAATTGGGACTTTTTGTTGGCGGGCACGCTGCCAACTGAAATATCATGTGAATGCACAATGATGTCAGGATGCTCACCCAACGCCATTGCCTGTCATTTTATGCTAGCTCGGGTTGGGCGCTCACTCACCCAACGAGCTAAAAATTCTGGCCATGGTTTTATAATTTATTACTGTATCCTCATTCACAATTTTAGTGTGCAATTCTCAGTAAGTGCCTTACTCAAAGAGATTTCTAAACTCCATCCTTGCTGAATCTCTAACCTTTCATTGCCTTTTCACCACATCCACAAACATGGTGGAAACTGGCTATACAGCTCAAAGTGCATTTGGTGCAAGTTTGTTGGGTGTTGCTTTGAGCTCAATACTAATCTTTGATTTGTTGAGTCAAGAGTCAAAACCTGACATCACAAATTCCTGGTCAGTTAGCTCAGTTGGCTGGACGGCTGGTTTGTGATGCAGAGTGATGCCAACAGCGTGGGTTCAAGTCCCCTACCGGCTGAGGTCATTCATGAAGGCCCCACCTTGTCATCCACACCCCTCGCCTGAAGTGTGGTGACCCTCAGGTTAAACTCACCACCAGTCATCTCTCTAATGAGAGAGCAGCCTATGGTCCTCTGGGGCTACGGTGATTTTCTTTCATACCAGCAGCATTCTAAACAATTGTATTTCAATAAAATTTCAACTACTGCAAATGCTCAAACTGATTTTGATCCCCCAGTGAATAATTCTGCCTTGTGTAGTTCCATGTTTTCAATTATCAAGTCACAGTATCCACTTTGGAAATTAAAGACGTGCCATCTTTATGATTTTTCACTTGAATTCTGACCTTCATGGTAATTGCACATTGCTTCCTGAAGCAGCAGATTTTATAGTCATTCCTTCTTTTTCTCCTTTCTGCTCATCATTGGGAAATCAAATTCTAATTCACAGTCAAATTACAGTGTCTACAGTCTATGCTTGGGCAGGCCAAGGGACAAAGGAGCCAAACTCAACACGACTGTCTGGCTCAATATGAAGAAGGGGTGAGGTAAGAATGAGCTGGAGGGAGTGGCAAAGTTAAACCTGCAGGAACTGAGCCATGTTCATCTGAACCACTCCACGGGCTTTGTCGGATTATTAAAATAGATATTGCAGAAGTCAAGGACCGATGTTTATGTTGCAAAAGACAGCTAAGCAAGGGACTGAATTTACTAGGGCATACTAATTCATCAAGGTGTTCTTACATTACACGTGAAAGGCATGTCTACAAACGTGACCTTCACCGAAATGATTGTCACTGACAACTAAGCAGTGAAACTTATTCTGGTGCATTTGCATTTTAGTCAGTGTGAAAGATCCTTGGTGGGTGAGATAACTTTCACATTCGGTGTGTCAATTCTGATCTTTATTCCTTCTTTTATTTGGCCAAGTCCTCAGGGTGGAGAGGAAGAAAAGAGTAATGATGCTGCTGGGAGTGGTGCACCAAAGATTGAAAGAGTCGGATGTAAGGAGATAATCCATGGGCTTCCTAATTGTCACAGAAGACAAAAATACATGCATAAGAAGAGCGTGAAGTAGAAAATCTAGGGTGGGGAACACCAAGAATGTGACGATAACACCATGCATGTAATAGATCATTTAATCATTCCCAACAATTCAGTGGTGCACCTGGTATGTAATGCAACACCAAACCACATGGAGCTAAAAGGTTCAAGTTTAACTTCTGTTCTATGCTATGTGATTGGATTTAAGATTGATCAGCAGCAAGAACATGTTGTATTCTGTGTTCTCAATCTTGTGTGAGCAAACAAAAGGAAGGCCCAGCACTCCTGATCACTATCCACTGGCCCCTTGCTGAAAGCTGCAGATAGTCTGGAGTCAAGATGGCCCATTTGGGTTAGGTTGTGATGATACACTAGAGTGAATAGTGCACCACCACTGCCTCAAAAATAATTATCCACTTGAAGGCCAGGCGTTGAGGTTCTGAAGAGATACCAACAATCATTGAATCGTAACCCAATGTTTGTCATCACATTTAAGAGCGATGGAGCAAAGAACAACAATCAAGAGAAGAAACAAAAGGTCTGGAAAGTTACCTCCCCGCACAATCGATCTAACGACCCTCACTTAGGAACAATTTCTCAGGGAGACAAAGCATTTCCAGAAAAAATAAAGAAATGAATCATGTAATAAAACATGTCCCCTCATGTGACTCTGCCACGAGCAGTGGCATGTTATTAATCAAATTTTAAAATTATTTTATGTACTTTACGAAACCTCATCCCGCCTGTGGATGAGGTTTCCTAAAAAGTGCAAAGGCTGCTTGGCCTTTTTGCCTGCCCACCACCGGAAGGTTGGGTGGGCAGGCAAAAAATGTCAATTATCTTTTTAATGGCCTTAACAGGCTTTATAATTGTCAGCGGGCACACTGTCGATTCCCGAGCTTGCCCGCTGACCAAAATATTGTGTGACTGCGCGTTGGGACGCTCGCCCGACGTCAACGCACGTCATTTAACGCTTGAGCGGGTCGGGCACATGCCTGCCCGTCGAGCTAAAAATTTTGCCCCAGGAGAGTATTTTTCTCTCAGGGGGCTGTGAGTCTTTGGAATTCTCTTCCTCAAAAGGCAGTGGAAGCAGAATCTTTGATTTTAAGGCAGAGCTAGATAGATTCTTGATTAACAAGGGGGTGAAAGGTCATCAGGGGTAGGTGGGAATTTGGAGTTGAGGTTACAATCAGATCAACCATGATCTTATTGAATGATGGAGAAGGCTCACTGTGCCGAGTGGCCTTCTCCTAATTCATACGTTCGCATATATGTATAAATATAAAAGATCTTCTCAAGAAAGTTCTTGCTGTTATTTAGAACACACCTGAGGGAACTCTCTCAAAAGTTATGACTCCCTGTGGGGTAATTTACATTTCACTCATTAGGCATTCGACCAGTGGAGCAGATCACCCGCCCATTATAGAAATTATCTGATTTCCATTCATTTCCACAGATTTTATTGGATTGACACCGGTTCCCAACCCCAGAATGGCACATTCCCTACAGCAACACTTCTCCATTACTAAAATGGAGAAACCTTATCGGCCTAAGATGTATCTATAGCTGAAATTGAGTCGTGCTCAGCAAACCTCATTTTGGCAACGACATTCTTTAAGGGAAGTAGCACTGGGCCCATCAGATCCATATCCATTCGTAAGAGGATCTTCAGGCTGTTGCATTACCTTTGGATGGCCCTGAAGAACGGTTTTCTAACTTTTCATTATTTAGATGATTAAAATCGGACAGTCTTTGAATTTCATAAGTGTTGTAAATTTATTCAGCACCAGTGCTCTCTTCTTCCTCTCCAAGGTCAAAAAATACATGGCATCAATACAGAGTACAGCAATGTAGCCATTAATAACTTGATATTGCTTTGCTTTCCAGTTTCAGACATAGCGCTGGGAAACTTTAGACCGCGAGTTGATCAAAAGGCTACTTAAAAACTGTCTTAGAGGAAAGTGCACATTTGCAAAATAGAAAGGCAAGTTGGAAGGGCTGTAGGTATCTGCACTGTAAAGTATCTAGTCAAGCATTCTACCACAAGAGGGATACTGATCACAAAGGTGGGGACCAGATCTATGTGAATGCCCATTAGATGGACATGCCAACAGATGATGTAATTAATTATTGCCTTGCTTCTGCAACTAAAATGATAAACACATCACTATATCTAGAGCACCATCCAATCAATATATCTGTGATGCTCAAGGGAGCTACTGGGAGAGGCACTGGAAGATTTCTTGATGCAATCAAGGGCTGTTGCAAGACTTGATTACTATACAGCATATTGTGAGGCCAAGAGAGTCATTAGGGAGATGAAGTAGCAACAATGGGCTGCATTCATCCATAGAGCCAAGCAATTCCACAAAAATGATTCTTGTTAGTTTTTGCATTAACCAAAGCCTCTTGTCAGCCATGATCAAAAGGGTTCCTCAAGTCTAATACCAGTAACAGTCCATCAAACCTGCAAGGGTATCCATGGGGTCTGGAAACACCACCACACTGAACTAACGCAGTCAACTGGCTCCACTAAGGACCCACTTGCACGAGGTGAACTATGCAATCATATGTAGATGCCTCAATGATCAGTGCTCGATGGGAGAAAGTGGAATCTGCCTACCTAACGATAAAACAGCAGGCACAGACAGTATCCATAATTAATTCCCACAAGAGAGCATGCATACTTTACATGATGCAAATAGAAATTTTACACCTTGACTTTTCAGTAGTAACAGTTTTGGAAGTCCAAACATAGTGATGAGGTTTCTGCAATATCTCACCTGGCTATCAACGAACAATCTATACCAGTAGGGGCAGTGGAGCAGTCCTTTACCCCATGAATGTTAGGCAATGCATCTTCATTTCATGTATAGCCCCTTATAGCTGGCAGTCAGAGGCAATGTCCCACCTACCAATCTGAACCGGAGTTAAACCCACACCCCAAAAATGACCAGTGTCTAATCCATTGTGTACCAGGCCCTTTAATGGTCCTTCTTAAACTTAGATCGCTTAGCTGGAATGGTTCAAAAGATGTACTGTATTAATATTAAATGACTCACTCCATTTGGGTTTCAGCTTATCTGAAGTACACAGCTAGACAAAATCAATTCCAAGAGAGCAGCTGATATCTTCAATAACAGACAATCTTCTTCGCTATTTCACAGATTGGAGCTACATCAAGATTTTTTGAGATTTAAGATGACCTGCACTCTGAAAAGATTAGCTGAGGTAACTGCAATCACATAACATGTTACAAAATAATTGTATATTTTATCTCAAAATACTTCATATAGAATTTGATGGAAAAATCAATAATGGCAAAACTGGAATATATAAAATTATATTATAAAAAAGTACAGCAGGATTCCAGACTGTTCCAACTTAGATTGGATTATCAAAGCAATAACATAAACATAGTGATAGAGAATTCATTCATTTCTGGCCACCAAAATGCCATCTCTAGATTTTAGATATGTAGCATATAGAACTGCCACAAGGCATATAATGAAAAGCAAATTATTTCTGTTTCAATGGAAATGCAGAAATAAATTAGCAAATTTGAAAATTAAGAGGTTAAAAAATGGCACAGGCTACCTAAAAATGATGACAACTGAAATATTTAAACTAAATATTTTGTCAGAGGGGTAAACTCCACCTTTCCTCCTTCAAAGTGATTTTACATAAGAACATAACAAGAGCCAGGAATAAGCCTAATGGCCCGCTCGCTGTTCCTCCAGTATTCAATACGATCATGGCTGATCCTCAACTTCAACTCCACATTTCTGCCCAATCCCCATAGCCTTTGATTCTCTTAAGAGTCCAAAATTCCACCTTAGCCTTGAAAGTGCTTAAGGACTGAGTATCCACAGCCATCTGGGATAGAGAATTCCAAATGAAGAAATTTCTCCCAATCTCAGTCCTAAATGGCTGATCCCTTATCCTGAGAATGTGCCCTGTAATACTAGAATCTCCAATCAGAAACAGCATCTCAACATTTACTCTGAAGCAGCTGGTTCTAAGAGGACTTGACAATGAAATCACCTCTCATTCTTCTAAGCCTAAGGTATATACTTTTTCTACTCAAACTTTCCTCATATCCCTCCCATCCCAAGAATCAATAAGACCATAAGACATAGGAGCAGAAATTAGGCCATTTGGCCTTTCGAGTCTGCTCCGCCATTCAGTCATGGCTGATAAGTTTCTCAACCCCATTCTCCTGCCTTCTCCCTGTAACCTTTGATCCCTTTACAAATCAAGAACCTATCTATCTCGGTCTTAAATACACTCAATGACCTGGCCTCCACAGCCTTCTGTGGCAATGAAGTCCATAGATTCACCACTCTCTGGCTAAAGAAGTTTCTCCTCATCTCTGTTCTAAAAGATCTTCCCTTTACTCTGAGGCTGTGCTTTCGGGTCCTAGTCTCTCCAACTAATGGAAACATCTTCCCCACGTCCACTCTAACCAGGCCTTTCAGTATTCTGTAAGTTTCAATCAGAGCCCCCCTCATCCTTCTAAACTCCATCGAGTATAGACCCAGAGTTCTCAAACGTTCCTCATATGTTAAGTCTTTCATTCCCGGGATCGTTCTCGTGAACCTCCTCTGGACCCTCTCCAAGGCTAGCACATCCTTCTTGAGATACAGGGCCCAAAACTGCTCACAATATTCTAAAAGTGGTCTGACCAGAGCCTTATAAAGCCTCAGCAGCACATCCCTGCTTTTATATTCTAGCCCTCTCAAAATAAATGCCAAAATTGCATTTGCCTTCCTAACTACCGACTCAACCTGCAAGTTAACCTTAAGAGGATCCTGGACTAGGACTCCCAAGTCCCTTTGCACTCCAGATTTCTGAATTCTCTCCCCATTTAGAAAATAATCTATGCCTCTATTCTTCCTACCAAAGTGCATGACCTCACACTTCCCCTCACTGTATTCCATCTGTCACTTCTTTGCCCATTCTCCTAACCTGTCTAAATCCTTCTGCAGCTTCCCCACCTCCTCAATACTACCTGTCCCTCCACCTATCTTTGTATCATCTGCAAACTTAGCCAGAATGCCCTCAGTTCCTTCATCTAGATCATTAATGTATAAAGTGAAAAGTTGTGGTCCCAATACTGACCCCTGTGGAACTCCACTATCCACAATCTAACAAACTCTCACTGCACCCCCTCTAAGACAAGTATATCCTTCCTTGATGATGGTTAAATTGGTCCAAATAAAGTGCCATGGAGCTGCTCCAATGTCCTGATGGGTAAAAGTGACAGGCAATGCAGTACAAAAATATGCAGACTGAAGAACTCAAGTCAAAATCCAGTCTGTGCTGAGTTAGCTGATCTCAGCCAAGCTGTAACTGGGTTGCTCCAAGTAACACACAGACACTTGAACGAGGGATAAGAAAACAAATAATGCTTGGTTTATGACACCCGGCTGCTTCCTGGTTATCCTTTTGCAAAAAAAATATGCATGGATGTCAGGAATTGACAGCTTTGGCCCGGATGCAATGTGCTCCATGAATATCTCACCAGCACTCAGTGTTGAACTCACAAGTGAAGAATAATCCCCTTGAGCAAAGATACTGGCGGACAAAGGTCACCAATTCTTAACAGCTTCAAGAGAAAATAGTTGAACAAATATTAAATGTTTGGAGGCTAAAAGATCTGATTCAATAAAAGTTTCAACAAGCTCTTTTGCAGTGTTTTAATGAATACGTTGTCCAATGACAGAAACCCAATTACCTTCAATGATGAAATGTAAATTATACTAATATTAAAGAGGCGTTGTCAGCTCAGGCAGGCTCAATGCCACGCTGGCTGCTGTGGTAAACTTGTGCTTCCTGTAGCATAAACAGTTTTCAAAGCATTGGCTTTGGATAAAATAAATTATTAGCAGCAGCAAACACAGACATCATAACAAAATGGTGTTTGACAAAGGTGAGAGGCCTTGTAAGATAATTTAGCTTGGTGCCAAAGTCAGGGCGATTATTGACAGCCATCACCTGTTTCATACCTGGAAAACAAGTAAGTGACAAAGGAGAAACTGGGTGGGCGATTTGAACAACTCTTGCACATCCAAGCCATGCCTGATCCAATTTTCAGGCAGGCCTTTAAATGTGTGTCCAAAACAAGCAGGAAGCTTTTAAAATATGCAAATTGGGGTCCTACAACAACGAACTTCTATTTATAAAGCATCTTTAATGTAGTGATACGTCCCAAAATGCTTCGCAGGAGCATTTTAAAACAAAAGTATGACACCGAGCCACATAATGAGATATTCAGTCAGATGACCAAAAGCTTCGCCAAACAGGAAGGTTTTAAGGAGTGGCTTAAAAGACTAAAGCAAGTCAGACAGGCAAAAAGGTGCAGAGGGGGTATTCCAGAGCTTGGGGCTAAGGCAACTGAAGGCACAACCACCAATGGTGGAGCAATTAAAATTGCACAAGAGGCCTGAATTAGAGCAGCACAGATATCTCAGAGGGTTGTGGTGCTGAAGGAGATTATAGAGATAGGGAGGAGCAAGACCATGGAGGGAATTGCAAACAAGGATGAGAATTTTAAATTCAAGTTGCTTGCCTGGGAGACAATGTAGGTCATTGAGAACAGGGGCGATAGGGGAATGGAATTGGCTGCAAGTTAAGATAGTGGCAGCAGAGTTTTAGTTAACCTCAAGATTACGGAGCGTAGAATGTGGGAGGCCAGCCAGGAGCGCACTGAAATAGTCAAGTCCTGAGGTAACACAGGCACAAGTGAGGGTTTCAACAGCAGATGAGCTGAGACAGGTGTAAAGGTGAGGGGTATTACGGATATGGAAATAGGCAGTCTTATTGATGGCAAGAATATAAAGTCAGAAGTTCATCTTGGGATCAAATTTGACACCAAAGTTGCGACTAGATTGGCTTAATCTCAGACTGTTGCCAAGGAGAGGGATGGAGTCAGTGGCTAGGGACTGGAGTTTGAAACAAGGACCAAAAACAATGCCTTCATTCTTCCTTCTATTTAATTGGCGGAAATTTCTGCTCATCCTGCACCGAATGTCGGATAAGCAGTCTGATAACTTAGCAACGCGGAGTCGTCGAGGGGTGGCAGTGAGGTAGAGTTCGTTGTTGTCAGTATGTATGTGAAAAATAATGCTGTCATCAGATGATTTCGCTGAGAGGCAGTATGAAGATGAGAGCTAGGAGGGGACCTAGGATGGATCCCTGGGAGGCGCCAGAGGTAATGGTGCAGTAACAGGGAGAGAAGCCATTGCAAGTGATTCTGTAGCCATGATTAAATAGATAAGAATGGAACCAGGTACAAATGATCTCAGTCATCTGGATGACATTGGATAGGCTTTAGAGGAAGATGGTATGGTTAATTCTGTCAAAGGCTGTAGGGAGGTCAAGAAATATGAGGAAAGGGAGTTTACCTGTGTCACAGTCACACAGGGTGTCCTACATGATTGTAGGACCTGATTGCCATTTTCATGTATAAATTCATAAAGTTTGTCCTTTACATGCCTAGTTGTACTAGGCATTGAGCTGTCTAACTAACAACTTTTTAAACAGATCGCTGCTGGCTGCTCCAAAAATGGTCTGGAGAATTTCTTGGCAGAATTTCTGTGGGACCCTGAGAAGCAATGGTAATTTTGGGTGGGCACTGTGGGACAAAGGCAAAATTTTGCCTCATTGTATTTAATGTACTCTGCATGTAGAAGTATAATTGGTTATAGCTATCCTATTCCTGCAATAATAATGTAAGTGAAAGCTAATTCTACATGGATATAAATTTGGTTACTGGAATTTGAAGCAGTAGTTTTTTCTGCTTTATCCAACGAATTTCCAGTACTTTAAAGGGCATCATTTATCCAGTTTAATTAAATAAGATGCACCAATAAGGCACCAATAACAGTTAGTTCCCCAAAGGTCCCATAAACCTCAACTCCTTAGGTAGCATCGTTGAAATCTGAATAAAGTAACTCTTAAAGGTACTGGCCCCCATTGAAAGAACAGCTGAGCAAGATTGTTGAGAGCAGCAAAACTGACATGAAGCCTTTCCATCATATGCTTGGTCCACAAGATATTTATAGTTCTTGTGCAAACACAACTACTTTAATGAAACACATACCTACAGCAAGGATTTTTTTTTTAGCAAGTCTTAAATTTTTTTGTGTGGTGTTAAATATCTGCATATAGTCTATGGCTGGAACTTTCATATTACATGTTTAGTCATTGTTGCAGTTTTTTTTTTGGCTTGGCAATGATGGAAATGAGTCACGTTTCCAGAGTTGCCACATCATCAGCCCACACACGGGCACTATTTCTACACCAGAAAGACTGCCCAGCAACAGAGGAAGGACATGCCTGATGCTTTGCTACATTCAAGGACTCGGAGCACCACTGCTTTTGTTGTGTACTCATGAATTGGTAAAACTGCTCTCCGTTCTGTCCAGTGATTAACTATTTGAAGAGATATTATTAGTTTTGCTCCTACTTCTGTCACATATAGAAGCCAAGATTACACGACAATGCCATGAATTACTGGAGAAACCAGTAGTTTTTGTGACTGAGATACATCTTCCTTTAAATGATATATCACCAGCATCATAGTGATTGTTAAGCTGAGAGCCAGTCATCTTTAGGAAGGCATAAAAGACAGCAACGTGATGTGGGATATTAAAGGGACCTT
The DNA here is from genome assembly GCF_017639515.1 of Carcharodon carcharias. Taxonomy (NCBI): domain Eukaryota; kingdom Metazoa; phylum Chordata; class Chondrichthyes; order Lamniformes; family Lamnidae; genus Carcharodon; species Carcharodon carcharias. Next base: position 60,391,115 of record NC_054472.1, on the reverse strand, counting down.
AGTTTTAGAAATATTCTTCGTTAAAATGAATAACAGAGCTAATAATCAAGTGCATGAGTATTATAGATGGGATATGCTGTGAAGTGTAATAAAATTCTTATTACTGCGTATGAAATAGACCATAACTAGCATGTCTCCATCAGTCATGAAAACAAATAAAAACCATTTTTCACAATCAGCTACTTTACATCTTCTGTCAACAATACTGATTTTTAGCTGACAAGAAGGAATAGTGGAGCCAAATTAGGCCATTCAGAGTCTAGAGTCTGTTCTGCCATTCAAAACAATGACTTGAACAAGAACAAAAGGCTATCAGATCAACTACTTGGATACACAGTACAGTACTCTTCTCCCTAACCATTTCTCAGTTGGAAGAGCCATCGTGTGAGGCTGCTTGTGCTCACATGCAGCAAGACCTGGATAACATTTAGGCTTGGATTAATATATGGCAAGTAACCTTTGTGGCTCACAAGAACAAGGCAATGACCATCTCCAACAAGAGAGAATCTAATCATCTACCTTTGCCATTCAACTGTATCATCACTGAACTCTCTGCCACCAACATCTGGTCACCATCGACCAGAAACTTAACTGGGCCAGCCGCATAAATGCTGTGGTTACAAAAGCAGGTCAGAGGCTGAAAATTATGTGGCGAATAACTCACTTCCTGTCTCTCTAAAGCCTGTCCACCATCATAATGCACAAGTCAAGATTGTAATGGAATATTCTCCATTTGCCTGACTGAGTGCAGCTCCAACAACACTCAAAGCTTAATACCATCCAGAACAAGGCAGCCCACTTGATTGGCACCCCATGCATCACCTTAAACATTCGGCCACTCCACCACCAGTCACCATGGCTGCAGTGTGTATCATCTGTAAGAAAGGTACATGTGAATATACAAACCTGGAGGAGGCCCCTCGAATCTCCGTCATTCAATATGATTGTGGCCTCAGTTCCACATTCTACCCACCCCCAATAACCTTCGACTCCCTTGTTGGCCAAGAATCTAACTACCTCTACCTTAAAAATATTCAATGTCCCTGCCTCCACTGCTCAAGGAAGACAGTTCCAAAGATTCACAACTCTCAGAAAAAAACTCTTCTCATCTCCATCTTAAATGGGAGACCCCCTATTTTTAAACCGCATCCCTTAGTTCTAGTCTTTCCCACGTGAGGAAACATTCTCTCAGCATCCACCATGTCAAGTCTCCTCAGGATCTTAATTGTTTCAATAAGATCACCTCTCATTCTTCTAAACTCCAATGCATACAAGCCCAACCTGTCCAACCTTTCCTCATAAGATAACATGACTGCCTCCCCCCCGGCAACACCGCCCCCCGTTCCCCAACAATCCCAGGTATCAGTTGAGGGAACCTTCCCTGAAATGCGTAAGGAGACCGAAACTGTACAGCATACTCAAGTTGTGGGCTCACCAACGCCCTATGCAACTGCAGCAAAATATCCCTGCTTATATATTCCTTTCCCTTTGCAATAAACGACAACACTCCATTTGCCTTCCTAATCATTTGCTGTAACTGCATAGTAACAGTTCCTGATTCAAGTGCCAGGACAGCCAGGTCCGTCTGTACCAAAGAGTTCTGCAATCTCTCTGCATTTAAATAATAAGCTGCTTTTCTATTCTTCATGCCAAAGTGGATAAGTTCATATTTTCCCAAATTATACTCCATTTGTCAATTTTTTACCCATTCATTTAATATATGTCCCCTTGCAGACTCCTTGTGTCCTCTTCACAACTTACTTTCCTACCTATCTTTAAGTCATTAGCAAATTTAGCAACCATACATTCGGTCCCTTCATCCAAGCCATTGATATAAATTGTAAATAGTTGAGGCCTCAGCACTGATCCCTGTGGCACTCCACTCGTCACATCTTGCCAACCCGAAAAAGACCCATTTACCCCTACTTTCTGCTGCCCGTTAGCTAACCAATCCTCTGTCCGTGCTAATATGTTACCCCTACACCATGAGCTCTTATTTTGTGTAGTAACCTTTGATGCGGCACCTTGTTAAATGCCTTCTGGAAATCTAAGAACATCACATCTACAAGTTCCCCTTCATCCATGTTGCTTGTTACTTCCTCAAAGAACTCCGCTAAATTATTCAAACGTGATTTCCCTTTCAAAAAACCATGTTGGCTCTGCCTGATTGTATTGAGATTTTCTAAGTACCCCGCTATAATGTCCTTAATAATAGATTCCAGCAATTTCCCTACACAGGTGTTAAGCTAAATGGCCTGTAGTTTGCTGCCTTCTGTCTCCTTCGTTTCTTGACAAAAAGAGTCACATTTGCTATTTTCCAATCTAATTGGATCTTTCCAAAACCTAGGGAATTTTGGAAAATTAAAACTAATGCATCTAATATCTCAGCAGCCCCTTCTTTTTACCAATTAGGATGAAGTCCATCAGAACCAGGGGACTTGTCAGCTTTTAGTTCTAATAACATTCTCAGTATCCTTTCCCTGGTGATTGTAATTAAGTTCCTCCATCCCTTTCATCTCTTGATTCACAATTATTTCTGAGATGTTATTCATGTCTTCTACAGTGAAGAGAGATGCAAAATACTTGTTCAATGCATCCACCATTTCCTTATTTTCTATTATTAATTCCCCATTCTCACTCTCTAGAGGACCAATGCTCACTTTGCTTACTCTTATCCTTTTTAAGAATGCATAGCAGCAACCTGTTACTGCTCTTTTGACAACATCTCACCCTGCAACCTCTCCTACCTAGAAACACAAAGGTAGCAGGCGCATCAGGACACCACCAGCAAGCTTCTCTCTAAGTCATACACCATCATGACTTGGAAATATATCACTGCCCATTCATTACCACTGGGTCAAAATCCTGAAGTTCCCTGCCTAACAGCATTCTGGGAATACCAACATCGCACAGATTGCAATGGTTCAAGGTGGTCATCAATTTCTCAAGGCAAATTAGGAATTGGCAACAAACGCTGGCCCATCCAGCAACACCCACATCCCATGAAAGGATAAAAAAAAAACAAAAGTGTATGGGGAAAAATAACTTTGCCGTCTAAAAATCAGCTTAAATAAATATTATTTTTTGCTACTGGGCGTGGCATAGAATGATAAGTGAAGCTCATCAATCTGTTGCATTGGATGGTTTTGTAATCGTGTGGTAAGTTACATTGTACAATCAATTTTGCTCTTATTTTAGGAAATCAACTTGCTGAATGCTTTTTCCATTTCTTGGGCAAGGAGTTATTCAATTTGATATTTGCATGGTCAGCTCACCACAGGATGTGTGTTGGCAATCCTGGATGTGCAGTGTTAGTAATCTGCTCCAGAATATGCAACAAAGAGTGAAAGCCAAGCTCTCTGTGGGGAAAGGGTGGGAATTGTCAATTTAGGATGAGTAACTATTTTTGTATTCAGCAGATAGGACAAGTGCTGCTCAATGATACACGCTGCGAGTTTTACAAGTATTGGTAGAATATGTGACTCCATGTACCTCAAAACAACTGGAGAGATAAATAATTGCATTCAACTTGCTTTCAATTTTAAACACAATCATGTCTAGATAAAGAATATCAAACACTGAATATTGAAATCAAATGAAACTAATGGCACAACACATCATATCAATGTGTGCGCTTAGGCAAAAGCTGTCATGCTGTGAAGATTTCTTCAGTTGGGTATATCTACTTTTTACGGATATACATACACAAATACACCATCAGATAACACTATAAATTGTACCCAAACTAAGTCCCAAACTAAATATTTACCTGAGAACTAATTCCTGCAATTTTATTTTCATTAATAGCAAAGAAAGAAGCCAAGTGATAACAGCATCCCAAGTGATCAAACTTTGGGTTTGTGTGATGGTCTTCCAGACAGCATGTTTTAAATCTTAGCTAAACTCAATGTGGTGGTGGCTAACTGAGAGAAGAAAATACAATAAGAGGGATTCAAATTCAAAGAGAAAAAGAAATAATCTAAATAGTTGCTGATCTCCTGCGAAGAAAGCATTGCTTTTTTAGGTAGGAACTGCTCAATGAAAGCAATAATGCTACAAGAAAGAGTTGGGATCCAAATATTAGCAACAATACATCATAGTTCATTACAAAAACAAAAACAGAATTACCTGGAAAAACTCAGCAGGTCTGGCAGCATCGGCGGAGAAGAAAAGAGTTGACGTTTCGAGTCCTCATGACCCTTCGACAGAACTTGAGTTCGAGTCCAAGAAAGAGTTGAAATATAAGCTGGTTTAAGGTGTGTGTATGGGGGGCGGAGAGAGAGAGAGAGAGAGGTGGAGTGGGGGTGTGGTTGTAGGGACAAACAAGCAGTGATAGAAGCAGATCATCAAAAGATGTCAGCAACAATAGTACAAAAGAACACATAGGTGTTAAAGTTAAAGTTGGTGATATTATCTAAACGAATGTGCTAATTAAGAATGGATGGTAGGGCACTCAAGGTATAGCTCTAGTGGGGGTGGGGAGAGCATAAAAGATGTAAAAAAAATATTTTTTTTTTTGTAATGGAAATAGGTGGGAAAAGGAAAATCTATATAATTTATTGGAAAAAAAGAAAAGGAAGGGGGAAACAGAAAGGAGGTGGGGATGGGGGAGGGAGCTCACGACCTAAAGTTGTTGAATTCAATATTCAGTCCGGATGGCCTGTAAAGTCCTAGTTGGAAGATGAGGTGTTGTTCCTCCAGTTTGCGTTGGGCTTCACTGGAACAATGCAGCAAGCCAAGGACAGACATGTGGGCAAGAGAGCAGGGTGGAGTGTTAAAATGGCAAGCGACAGGGAGGTTTGGGTCATTCTTGCGGACAGACCGCAGGTGTTCTGAAAAGCGGTCGCCCAGTTTACGTTTGGTCTCTCCAATGTAGAGGAGACCACATTGGGAGCAACGAATGCAGTAGACTAAGTTGGGGGAAATGCAAGTGAAATGCTGCTTCACTTGAAAGGAGTGTTTGGGTCCTTGGACGGTGAGGAGAGAGGAAGTGAAGGGGCAGGTGTTGCATCTTTTGCGTGGGCATGGGGTGGTGCCATAGGAGGGGGTTGAGGAGTAGGGGGTGATGGAGGAGTGGACCAGGGTGTCCCGGAGGGAGCGATCCCTACGGAATGCCGATAGTGGGGGTGAAGGGAAGATGTGTTTGGTGGTGGCATCATGCTGGAGTTGGCGGAAATGGCGGAGGATGATCCTTTGAATGCGGAGGCTGGTGGGGTGATAAGTGAGGACAAGGGGGACCCTATCATGTTTCTGGGAGGGAGGAGAAGGCGTGAGGGCGGATGCGCGGGAGATGGGCCGGACACGGTTGAGGGCCCTGTCAACGACCGTGGGTGGAAAACCTCGGTTAAGGAAGAAGGAGGACATGTCAGAGGAACTGTTTTTGAAGGTAGCATCATCGGAACAGATGCGACGGAGGCAAAGGAACTGAGAGAATGGGATGGAGTCCTTACAGGAAGCGGAGTGTGAGGAGCTGTAGTCGAGATAGCTGTGGGAGTCGGTGGGTTTGTAATGGATATTGGTGGACAGTCTATCACCAGAGATTGAGACAGAGAGGTCAAGGAACGGAAGGGAAGTGTCAGAGATGGGCCACGTGAAAATGATGGAGGGGTGGAGATTGGAAGCAAAATTAATAAATTTTTCCAAGTCCCGACGAGAGCATGAAGCGGCACCGAAGTAATCATCGATGTACCGGAGAAAGAGTTGTGGAAGGGGGCTGGAGTAGGACTGGAACAAGGAATGTTCCACATACCCCATAAAGAGACAGGCATAGCTGGGGCCCATGCGGGTACCCATAGCCACACCTTTTATTTGGAGGAAGTGAGAGGAGTTGAAGGAGAAATTGTTCAGCGTGAGAACAAGTTCAGCCAGACGGAGGAGAGTAGTGGTGGATGGGTTCATTGTCAATCTGATGTACATTTCATGCACTCACTGTAAGAATTTAATCTGAAAATTAGTTTACTGGTAATGAAAATAAAGTGGTTTGATTTTAACCCTGAATGGGATTCAGGAGGATGAGTGCAAAAGATGCTCACTGGGCTATGTTTCAGACTCAAGGTATTCTGATGCCCGGGCCTCATTTAAACGTCGCTGGTCCATTTACCCTGGTGCTTCTCTCGTGTTTACAGACCTGTTGTAGATCAGGTAGATAAACTGAAGCAACTTTCCTACTCAGGCCCCAGTAAAAAAAAAAGTGGGGCTTGTATTGATGCACCAAGACCCTAATCTGCATAGATTCTTGAGGTTCTTTGCCTCCAGCACCCTTGCAAGTTAAAACGGGAAATGACACTAATGGGTCAATTTCCACACAGGTAAATAAACAGTAAGTGATGCTAAAATCGAACTGATAATTTAAAAACTTTGCTGCATCTTATTTACCCCTTAAAATTCTAGCCATATTTAGAGTCAGTAGGCAGTACAAGCAAGCAAAGTATCTATGGTAATTGCACACTTCTGCACCAATTGGCTCAATTACACTGAACTAAAGAATTTAATAATGTAACAATTGCACACCCACCGGAGTTCAATGCAAAGAAGGTGGCTTGAACGTATCAGCTTTTAAAGTACTGTGATTAAGAGTATTAACTTTGTTCTCTCAAGGAAACAAATGCTGTTATCTTTCTAATCCCCAGCTTGGCCCATCTGGAGCATTTGGAAGAGAAGAATGGAGCTTAGACAGCGATTGTTGGTGGGGAAAGGTGGAGGGGGAGGAATGGTAATTTTCCTGGTGTGAGTTTTTAGGTTGTTTGAACAGAAACACAATCTGGAAACTTAATAGGTGCCTCTCAGGATAAAAAACAATCCTGCAAGAATTAAGAATCATATTTGATGCTGGCTTCATGACATTAGGGATAGCAGGAAGCGGTGCTGCCCACTTGGAATGGTACTGATGCTAAGGGGGCCTTACTAAATAAAAAGGGAATGCTGCAAAAATCTACTCTCTGACCATCGCCATCTGCTTTTCTCTTCCTCTACTATTTATACACTTAAGCGGGGGAGATTCTATGATCCTGCTTTTCCAGCTGGAGACATGTCTGCGATTCCGAGATGGCTCTTGAATCAACCAAATCATGGACTCATTGATTTAATAGAAAGGGCCTTCCAGATACATGCATAGTAGAATTTTTTTTTTAATTATTTCACGGGATGGGAGCATCGATGGCTGGGCCAGCATTTAAAAAGAAACCATATGCCTTGATATTTAAGTAGAATATACAACTGTACCAGCTTTTCTTTTCAAAAAAGTAATTAAGATTTCCTCTTCTTCCCTCAAAGGTTCTTGTACGTGACTTTAGCGACACTATCCCTTCCTTAGATATCACAATCCAAGTGATTTTTTATATACAAGCCTGGGTGCAACATCAACAGGTTATTTAATTTTGGGGCATTTTAACACATTTAAGAGCTGGATGGCTTACACGAGTGCTTTAATGGCTGATTTTCTCCTCTTTAGCCCAAGGGCATAGAGGTCAATTGAAGCTTTGGCCCTGCTCAAGATGAATTAAAGAAAGGCAGTGTCTTACACAACCTCAGTGTCAGAGCTACTGAAGCACTTTTAAAATGTCATCATTGTTATAATACAGGAAACATGACAGACAATTTGAGTACAAGAACAAAGTTCAGATAATCAGTTTTAGTGATATTCATTAAGGGATAAATATTGGTCAACACACCAGGAAGAGCTCCCCTGCTCTTCTTCGAAATAGTGCGATGGGGCCATTTACATCCACCTGAATGGGCAAGTGGAAGGCGGAACCTTAGACAATGCAACATTTCCTCAGGACTATACTCAAATGGCAGCCTAGGTGATATACAGTGGAATGGAACTTGAATCCACGCCCTTCTGACTCAGAGGCAAGAGAGCTACCATAGAGCTATCACTGACACTGCACTACTCAGCACAAGGGACTGATCCCAAGAACCTCTGCTTTGCATGGATTAACAACATATCACGTGGATGCATTGAACCATTAAAATATACGCATTTGATCACATTTATCTAAACATGAACTTTTTCTTTTATGCTGTCGTGTTGGTTCTTGATGTCGTAAGGTAGGGAAGCAGAATGTTTTTTTAATGAAAGGCAGGGCAAGTAAAGACAAGGAATGGCAGGGAGATCGAAGGAAAGGGGAGGTTTTCATTTATGCATTTTCTGACATTTGATTGTTGAGGACTTTGTGAACATAGTGCAATGACTGCCAAGTAAGCAAATGTAAGCAGCCATTCTGCACCAGCAAAATCTCACAAACTGCAGCGAGGTGAATGGCCTGTTAATCTGCAAAGTTAGAACATTGCTTTAATGTCTGGTACTTTAACATGTCACTTCATGCAATTTAACAATGATAAACTATAATTTCGCATTGTGGCTCAGCTCAGTGGAATAACACTTATTTCACACCTTTCTGCTCAAACATTTGACTCCAGGCAGGGACAGAAATCAAACTGCAGTAACAAGCATGATACACATGCCAGAGTTCCCAGCCAACTGCTTGTTCAAGAGCCTTATTGACAATCCTAGCTTGGAACCTAGCCATACTCCCAGCTGGCAAGGTGCAAGTGTAAGGTGACTTAATGCTTAAAATACCACTCTTGCTTCAAAATGGCCATACCATAAAGTCCCATGTCACATAGCGAACACTGCTGAGAGGAGAATAGATTTGACACAACATATATTCATTTAGCAAAGCAACCCCAGTGACATTGAATTTCACTTGGAAAAAATGATTTCTAGATAATCTGAAACTTGTAACTTGAGACACAAGAAGATAGATGCAGGACACAATCAACAGCCAAAATGTTGTAGCCCATGCTAAAGGTCCTATTCAGGTTTAGCTCATTTTCACTAAAATGCCCATGATATTAAAATTAAATTTTGACAGTGGTCAGTGATTCTCACCCCCAAATTAGCAATCCAAGTGATAACCAAAATCTGGTCAGTCTCATTAGAATTAGTTCCAGGTGCTTCCTGAGCTACACATGATAACATCTGGCATGTCTTTGAGCATTTTCTCTCATCGTCTTTCCAGTTCTCATCAAATACAAGTGTAACGTAAATAAAATCAGAACTTAAAACCTGCCTTTGCTCAAACCTAAATTTTAGAACATTGAGTTTTAATTCAAATGAAGTATTCCCATCAGCCTTCGATATGATTGCCTGTTTAAACAACTTACATTTTTGGTGCAAATCTAAAAAAACTAACTTTTCTGATGTTGCATTGAGCAAGCTAGTGTGTACCAGTGAAAGATTTATTTTCCTTGGGTCACCCCACTTGTTAAATAGGTACAAAGATCAGCATTTGAAATCTTGACGAACACGACACAAGCCATGCTATGAAGGTTTGAGATCCTGGACCATATTTGTGTGTTCAGTGCCAGCACAAACTCGGCCCTAAAACAAGCTCTGTCATTAATTATTTCTGTGCCAAAACAAAATGTAAAAACAATTGTATTTTAAAAACATTTCAACACTGCCGGCCTCTAGTGTTCCACCACAATTTTGAAGGTGGCCTGTTTGTCCAGTTTCTTCCATTGGTGCATGTGTACTTTCTTTAAAAAACGCAAAACCAAAAAGCTAAAAGTATACACCCAGTACCACAAATTGTTTTTACATTATAGTAAAAAAGTTTACATCTTAGAAAAATACCAGAATAATACAAAACTTATTAAAAATCAAAATCAATTCTGATAAAATGGGACATTTAAGAAAGCACGAAAAGTGCTTGATTAATCTTTTTCTAAGAACCAGAAAGTGAGTATATTAATTTCCACTACGATTGCATTACACAGAAGCGGTGATGCATTCTAATATAAATCATGTCAATGAACAAAATAGACCACAAATACATATTTTTCATAAAGCGTACCCTTTAGCTTACTTTACAGCTGTTTGGCAATGTGTACTCAAAATCGCAACTTCAAAAGGTATCAAACTTCACATTTAAATATACAATTTAATAAGTCACTGGTTGGCTTAGCACAATTCTCTGCCACACAGCTCCATAACACAAGAAACCATAGACCATTGCTTCCACAGGGAATTCTGTAGACGCTCAAATCCTGCCAGATCCTTCTTGTAAAAACTCATAATAATGCTGTCTGTTGATCAGAATGAAAAGCTCATTCTTTTAAACAATGGTTAGTTGTGATCAATGATGAAACCTTTTTAAGGTTCTTTTAGAAAAACACTACCCAGGTACTTTGTCTTGTATGCTTAATTTACACTCTAAATGTTTCCAGCTGGAGAACACAAACATCACCGATTATATCCCACCAGCAGCCTTACAAAAACACAAATTATGGATGTTATTTAATAGGAATGTAGCCGAGTGCAAATAAATTGTTCGGCCTTCTAAGTTAGCTGCACTCTGAGCGATCAAAAGTGTGAGCTGGGGGGATCTGGTGGCAGAATGTGCTAGGGATAACATGTGTCTTTCAATCTGTCATCAGGTTAAGGCTGGCTATTCCATGAAAATAAATGCAGAGAGTTGGTCCTTTTTGTTTGCAATCTCGATCAGAATATTACATCGTGGAGACAAATGTATAGACTAGTATTCTGATATAGACAGGAAGCCAGTTCATGGAAGTCACTGGCCCACAAAGAACCATGAAAGCCCGGTAATACAGAGGCACTTTATAGTATGTATAAGTTGCGCACGTAAGAGAAATCAGGTCAGATGTTCAATGACTGACTTCATTGTCAGATCTGAAGCTTAACCGTTACTGTAACTGGTTACCAAAAACCTAATTTTAATTGCCAGCAAACCACGCAAGTTAGGCCCAATAGTTTCATTCAGCATTCACAATTTCACTCTGAAGGGCGAACACACATGCAAAATTGGAGAAACACAATTCATGATTTCCATAGTGATATGGCTAATTATGACTGATTGAATGGATAACAGCAAAAATTCAGTCTTGTATCAGTCTTGTACGTTTAACACTGCAAATTCTGTCATCTTTAAAGCCAGGCACCAATTAACATAAATTACCTAATTTACATAAGTAATCCCTCGTTCACATGATGATTAACTTTTAACCACACGGTTAAAAGCTAATGAAAACAATGCCACAAACTGTGCTCTTTTCACCTCAATGAAACCGTGAGAAAAGTAAACCAATAACGAGGTGGAAATAATAACAAGCTAAAGACAATAAAAGTGGGATAAGAGCAAAGACCATAGAACAAAAAGTAATAGAGTTACCATAAATATTCCAGGAAAAGAAACGGTTAAAGGAAGTAATAATAAAATATTTGTTAAAAATAAAACAGTGATGGAAAATTGAAACATACAAAATTGCCTGCATTGCAATTTAAAGAGTATCAACAGCCAAAGCATGATAAATCAAAAAATATAGGAAATACATCTTCAGGGCAAAAGGGCAGGATGGGCACAGATACTAAAGAAAAGTTTGATACACAAATGCATGTAGTATACAAAATAAAACAAGTGAGTTAGAAACACAAATTTAGCTTAAGGGTATGACATAGTGGCCATCACAGAGCATTGGGAATGACTGGGAACTAAATATTCCAGACTATAGGATCTTTAGAAAGGAAAAGGAAATTGGGAAAGAAGCAGAGATAGCAATATTGATAATTACAGCAGTGAAAAGAACAGATTTCAGTAAGGTGATCAGGTAATAGGAACAGGATGGGTAGAACAAAGCGACAGTAAAGGATGCAAGACACTGGTGGAAGTTATCCATAAACAGTAGTGATAAATAAACACAGAGACTGGGCCAAAATAATGTGGTTATAGTGGGAGATTTTCGTTTTCACATAGACTGGGAGAAGCAAAAAAGCTCGAGTAGTAAAGGAAATGAACTTCTAAAATATATTCAGGACAGCTTTCTGGAACCGGGTGTTTAAAAGCAACAAGAGAAAAGGCAAAACTAGGTTTAGAGATGAGCAATGAAGCAGAGCGATCTGACAATCAGGGAACATCTTGTGAATAGCAACTATATGATGACTGAATTTGACATGATGTTTGAGAAGCAGAGTGTGTGTGACTAATTAAGGTTTTAAATTAAGCAAGGCAAACTTCGAAGAATGAAAAATTTCCCAACATAACTTGGGTTGAACTGTTAATGGGTAAGCCAACAGACAAATAGTGGGAAATCTTCAAAGATGTTTTACGGTACAATACAAAACCAGTACATTCTCTGAAAAGTTCCACTTGTGCACTTAAACATCCATGATCAACAAATGATGTAAGAAACAGTATTGAGCTAAAAGCTCCGCTTTGTCCATTTTGGGAAGGCCCCTGGCATTAAGTGCCAATCAGGCACTTAAAGGTCAGCAGCAGGCCATCCCCCAGTTCAAGGACTCCTGAGGTGGAAGTCCCACCTGCCAAGAGCTGCTGGCCAATTAGAGGCTCCACAGTGCCTCCAGGGAGCAGAGGTACTGCCAGTGATGCACCCACCTGAGGCTTAGAATCGTCGAAGGACCCAGGCCACAGGTGACTGCTTGGGGTTGGGGGGGGTCACGGGAAGGGGGTGGGGTGGAGGGAGGGAAGAGGGTCAAGCAGCAGGGGCAGTACTCAGCAGACCCCTTCCTGATGGGAGCAATGCCCCCTACCCGATTGGCCCACGCCCTCCCAAACTCCATCCCCCATAAACCCATAACAGGGTCTGCCTTTTGACCTTTTCACCTGGCAAATACCCTACCCGCTGCTGGGTGAATATCAGTGGAGGCAGGATGAAACCCTTACGTGGATATTAATTGACTACTTAAGGGCCTCAGTTGGTAGCCAGGAGGGAAGGGCGTCCATGTGCCTTCCCTCCATCGACTTATTTGGGGCAGAGGCAAGAAGGTGGCAGATTCCCCACCCACCACCCGCCTGATTAATGCCCCACACTGCCACTTAATTTGCCACATGGGAGGACATTAAATTCCAACCTAAATAACTACAGATTTTGTTTTATTCTTATTATGTTTATTTCCCATCCTGAATTGCCCTGAGCAAGTAATGTAAGCAATGTTCCCTCTAATTTCCATTTACTGTGCACGGCCCATTTGTTTCGCTGCATTGCCGCACAGTCACATATGCACACATCTTAAAGGCACTGTTGCCTGTGAGCAGCTGGATTGTCTCCTGTCCAGTGGTGAAGGGCGGGAATGTTTAAGGTGGTGGATGGGGCGGCAATCAAGCAGGCTGCTTTGTCCTGGATGGTGCTGAGCTTCTTGAATGTTGTTGCAGCTGCACTCATCCAGGCAAGTGGAGAGTATTCCATCACACGCTTGACTCGTGCCTTGAAGATAGTGCAAAGGTTTTAGGGAGTCAGGAGGTGAGTTACTCGCCCAGATTTCCCAGCCTCTGACCTGCTCTTGTAGCCACACAGTATTTATATGGATAGTCCAGTTCAGTTTCTGGTCAACGGTGACTCCCAGGGTGTTGATGATGGGGGAATTCAGTGATGGTAATGCTGTTGAATGTCAAGCGGTCGGATTCTCTCTTATCCATGATGGTCATTGCCTGGCAGTTGTGTGGCGCGAATGTTACTTGCCACTTATCAGCTTGTTACATGAGATATGGACTACTAGAAGCTATTTGATAAGGTATCAGATGAGAGAAGCTAGCAGCAACAAAACTGCACCAAATCGGAAGAGAAAAGACAACACAAAATAGCATTAGTGAAGTGAATATGCACCAGAAGACAATGGTCTGAGGCTTGCAGGGAACCCTTGATGCCGGAACATTCTGCAGGGCGGTCAAGATAGGGGTGGATGAAGTGAACCAGGAGGGCCTATGGGCAACCAGTAGCCCATAGTGCTGTTGGGGAGCCCGGAGCACACCCAAAAAATTGGCATACAAGAGACAATTTCTCCCCTAAAGTCCCACCTTGTATGTTATTTTTGTTGCTTCATTCAAATTATTGAGTAATTCCATAACTAATGCAAAAAACATTGTTTTGAGGAGCAGGTTACACCAGGAAAAAAAAATCTCCATTAAAAAGTGCCAAGTTTTGAGAGTAATCTAAGAAGCAAGCTAAAGGCCAAAATATTGGGGTTATTCAGAAAACAATTACATGCTATAATGGAAGAGTTAATGTACCAGAAGGATGAGCTTTGATGGAGTATAGATGTTCTTTCATCATCCCAGACATTTTTATACTCTTCTAAACAACATGCTCAGTGAATGTATGAATTGAAATTTTACACAGATTTCATGCAAAAAGAGATATTCCACGTGGCTTTTCTTTTGCTGGGGAAGAAAGTTGTACCAAGCCCATAGAGCCTGTGAAATATTTTGTTGTGTTTCTGAACCTGGGCTCTGACTCCAGAGGAAGCGCAACTATTTACATAGCTCACCGAGGGCCTCTAGTGGTGTGAACTTACTATTAACAAACATTGCTCAGGTAACTGGACCCTTGTAAAATGTCCAGGGGTTAACATTTTGCCACTGACAGGTTCCTTCCAAGTAGGAACATTTTTTCCCCCCACCCTGTTAGATGTTTTTTCCCCCACTGTATCTGAAAGGAGAATCGCAATTCAGTCAATTTGTTCCAAATCTTTCCCTATTGATTTACGTTGAAGTGAATCAGTCATGCTTGTAAACAATTAAAAGATAGGCAGGCTTTGGAAACAAACGCTGAAAGTAATCTGATTCAACAAATCAAGCAAATTCTTGCTTAAAACCTGGCACTCAAGACACCCAAATTCTGAACAGGCACCTTCAAATATTTCCTTTTTCAGGTTAAGAGCACTGCTGGGCTTAAGCGTGAAGCAAACATGGACTACACTGGAATGCTGGCCGGCATTCCATTATGCAGATGTGGGGTGCATATTTGAGAGTTTCTGAAATCCCTATGGATTCAGGTGGATTAGTGTCCACGGTTAGTAGAAGGACTTTTTGGGGGGGAATATGAACGTCACTAGCAAGGCTAGAATTTGTTGCTCATCCCTAATTGCCCTTAAGATAATGGTGAGCCCACCTTCTTGAACTGTTGCTCTCCATGTGGTGTAAGAAAGAGAGTTCCAGGATTTTGACCCAGGGACAGTAAAGGAACGCTGATATAGTTCCAAGTCAGAATGGTGTGTGGCTTGGAGGGGACTTGCAAATGGTGGTGCTCCCATCTATCTGCTGTCCTTGGCCTTCTAGGTGGTAGAAGTCATGGGTTTGGCATATGCTGAAGGAGTTTTGGTGAGTTGCTGCAATGAATCTTGTATATTGTACACACTGCTGTCACTCTGCTGCAGTGGTGGAGGGAGTGAATGTTGAAGGTGGTGGATGGGGTGCCAATCAAGTAGGCTGCTTTGTTCTTCGTGGCGTCAAGCTTCTCAAGTGTTTTTAAAGCCATGAGAAACATGGAGAAAGTTTGCAGTTAAAGTCAGAATGACAGAATGCTCGATTTGAAAATGCTAATTAATTATTCCAATAAAAGCTAATATATATTATTTCTTTAATCTTGACAATCTTTGTCAGTTATTAATCCTGCACTTCAAGGGTAATGACTGCGAACTTTGCATTTCAGTGAGTCAGCCTTGTCACATTCTGTCACACATCATGCCACGTAATAATAGTCATTACTAGATATACTGTAAATATGTGTAAATTATAGAAGCTTGGACACACAATATATCTCAACTTCCCCAAATTCAGAGATTACAGCAATCAATTATTTTGCAAACTTCTTGAACTGAAATTTATATTTCAAATAAGGGAAGTCTGCTTTGTCTCAAAAGCTCACACGCATTACAACTCGAATCAAGATACATTTCATAATTTAAACTCAGTACATCATATTTCAATAAAAATGGCCTGTGAATCATTTTCATTGATACTTGTCTGTGAATCATTTTCAGTTGTTAAACCTTTTTAACACTGCTCAACCACTAGCAACCCCCTGAGCAACAGCACTATTGTAAGACATTACTTTTTTGTAATTCAAAACCACAGTTTCAGTATATCACAAGATGATTAAGTAAGTATGGATAAGGAAGTCCATTCAGACCATCTTAGCTTATTGGCTGACAACCACCTGCAGTCCCGTACAGCATTCAACTGTCTTGTAAATTGCTGCAAAAATTTCATGACATGACTCTTAAACTGGCCCTTCAACCTATGCCCGCTTGCCCTACTGTTATGACTTAATTTAAATTCAAGTCCTGAATGGTCACTGGGGAATGTAGGTTCAAAGTTTGTAAAATTAGGGCTGCCAGTTCTGGTTGGAAGTATTCCTGCAGGTTTTATCACATGATCTCTAACCATCTTGTCCCGACAAGCAGCTTTTTTTTTAAACCCTTTTCTCCAATACTTTTATAATTAATAAAGTATCCAAAGAAAATGAAATGAAAACATTTTTTTTAAATGCCCTTAAGATTTGCTTGCAGCCGTGTTTAGGAAACAAATCTTTCATCCCTGCAGACTCCAGGACAATCTGGAGGGCTGGCAACACTAATTGTGGTTGGCACTGCTGCACACACATTGCTGAGGCTGCATACCTCCATCATGTCCTCAGAATGTCATCCATTAAATTCATGACTAGCAATAAATGTACTATTGTAGATAGAGTAGTACGATCCATATACGCACTGAGGAAGATTCTACCTGAAACCATCTATCTTTTTTGATTTCTCCTGCATTTTCTGTTTTCCTTTTCTATTTGCTGGACGTGATATTCTAAGTTGAAAAGTAGTCACAAATGGCTTCCACTGAAATATGCATTCCATTCTGAATGAAACTGCAAAACTACTTTATATGCATTACCTGGAGGCAAGAATGAAATCAAAAGTCTATTGTTTGTTACAGCCAAGAGCATATATATCAATAATCATAAATCAACAATCATAAATCAATTAAGCGTGCATTTCAAATTAAGTTAAAAAGAGGGATGAAAGGAGAGGCTTCCTTTGTTCACTATTTATAATGAAATCGTAAACACATCATATTCACATTTACGATTTCACTACAGTCTGTGAACAGAGGAAGTCTTATCTCATGATTGCCATTAAATTGGATAGTACTTGGTTGGGATACAACAGGAATTTCTTTCCAAATACAAGCATGATTTATGCAGCCAACTTGATGTCCCTTACAGGCTTTCAGAACCTTTGGCTCATAATTTTTATGAACAAAATGAGCTTTAATTTAACATGTCTAATGTTTAAATCTTAATCTAAATGTGTGTGTTCTCTTTAAAACGGCACGAGTAAAAACGCAGAAGGGGTGGAAGACGAAAAGAGCCGCTCATAACTCTCGATCCATTTCTTCATTTCACAAGTGAGCCAACAATTGTGGTGCTCAAGGATGAGCAGAATATGAAAAATAAACACAAGGAAGCAAGGCAATGTGGAGAAGTTTCAGATAGAGGCTTCAAGACAAACTGATCCAATACTTTCGTATTTTCCACATTTAGAAGTTCAAGGGCCTAATTTTCATTCTTTTGGTTGATGGTTGAATTTAGATTCAAATTCATGAACAAACTATCATTCCAACAACTGCTGGTGCCAAATGTTTTACACAGCTACATAAATTAGATGTGCGAAGAGGGATTTAAATTATTGTGCCGGTGATGGCAACATGAATGTTGAATAGCACCGTATTTGAGAATCTTACTAAATTTATATCAGCAATCAAGGAGTTAAAAAGGAAACTGACTCATGGGGTCAAACATGGCTTCCTTTGATCAACCAGATGTCAGGAAACCATTATCTGTGTGATAAGTGGGCTTGTTACAAGCTTCAGAGACAGGCAGATGTACAGAAGATTCATATGATCTAATGCCTAATTAAGAATTAAAAGTAATGTTCGAATTATAAAGAGTAATGACTAAAAAGAGCACCAGTAAGGTCAAATGCCTTTCTTGCTCCATAACTTCAGGTATCAGAAGGCTTTATCAGCACACTAAGCAGGGATGTAGTAAGTCTTACAGAAAGTCAAAGGGGAAAGAGTTATTCTTTCTAATATACTTTAAGCGGATGTCCTGGACTCAGGAAAGAAAAAGTTGTTAATTATTCATTTCCAGATGGCCTTGTATCTGATTACAAGTTGTGACTTCAGGTAATTAAATGAAAACAACAAAGCACCTCTTGATCAACTCAGCCCACTTTCTGTTATCCACTGAGGATGCTTCTTCAGTCTTGCACCACATTCAATGGTGTGCTCCGACACAGAAGAGTCAGTTAACATCTATCTCTGTTCATTATACTCAGGGATAAAAAGGTGCTTTTTTTCAGATGAGAATAGAAAGACAACAGCTTGCACTGCTTAACAATCACAAAGGTTGGTTGAAAACACACTGAAAAGGTTTCTTGTAAAAGCATCGGTATTAAACAAATACCAATTTGTTCTGGATTCAGCGGAGCTGCACCTGAATGGCTTCCATACATCATTTGCCTGTTAGCAGCTTGAAAAGGTCATATGTTGTTCTTCTGTATTAATTGTCAAAGTTAGATTCTATTATGCATAGCTAAAGTTAATACCTTTGCAACACTACTGTAATATGGCATCCTACAAGTCAAACAAATTAACTTGTTCAGTAGTGCATAGCATGGCACATCAAGTCACCCCTTGATGTCTTACACACCTCACTTACGTATCAAATGGTAGCAGGATTATCCTACAAATCAGCTATAGAGGCACAACTTGTTATAACCTGACAATTCTACTAAGGTTTTGGTAGTAGTGTGGGGGTGAGGGGAACAAGGAAAGAGAGGTAGTTTACTTGCTATTCTCCCTTCCCCTTTCTGGGCTTCTCATATTGATGAGATAATATCCCAATAAATCCAGTAGCCAGTGTGTTTGTGTCACATTTAAAGTATACTTTCCAACCCTCACTCCCACTAGCAGATTCTACTTAGCTTGTTAGAGACCTTGGTTCCATCATCTCTTACATACTGGCTGCTGTTGATTAACCAGTATGTGATGTAAACAGAGGAGTGATGACAGGACTGCTTCCTACAGTAATTCTGCAATATGGAGGCTTCAAATGCAGATTAGCACTTTGCAACATTCAGAATTGAGGGAAGATGTCTGAGCTTTCAATTCTCATCTGAGCACAACCTAAATGGTTCTTTTATCCTGTCCAATTTGTCATGTTTTCTGGGCAGCTGTTATTGTTAAATGCCATGGATTTCTGTAAATGTGTACTAATACATCTAACTATTGGTTTCCCATGTTAGAAGCCTAAACATTCTTTTGAATTCCTGACTGGATCCCACTGGGCTGAGCAAATGTGCTAATTGTCTTTTACCAGTGTAACAAACAGCAGAGTATCCGATGCTTATATTTTAATAATAATTTGGTGACAAAAGGCCCCTTTTAAACTTTGCCTGCTGGTAGGAATGGAACAGACAGAGGGTTAACTAGCAGCCAGGTGCTACAGCCGTTAATTCATATGTGCCCATCGCCATTTTAACACCTGGGATTTTGACAGTGTCAAGGCCAACTGCAGGCAGGCTGAGCTCTCAAACACTT
This sequence comes from Carcharodon carcharias, assembly GCF_017639515.1. NCBI lineage: Eukaryota > Metazoa > Chordata > Chondrichthyes > Lamniformes > Lamnidae > Carcharodon > Carcharodon carcharias. Next base: position 60,371,700 of record NC_054472.1, on the reverse strand, counting down.
AAATATCAGTGTCCAATGATGTCTTTCAGGGTCCAACTTGATGTTAATTGTTGGTTGCGGCAGTGCTGCCCAGTGACTGAGCCACGAGTGAAAACTGGCAGTAAGGAGGAGTGGGGCCTGAAAAGGTTAACAGGAGAATATTGCAAATGTCTGTATTAGATTTTCTTGTGTGTCAAGAATGCTTCACAAGAAACATTTGAGCCTCCCTTAATGCAGTCTGCCTTCCCCCTACCCCAATTGCAATCACCTCCTTGCCCTTGCCCACCTCCCCCACAATTTTTGGGTTCCCAGCAGTGACCTTCCATCGCCTGAAACCCCACTTTCATTCACTGACCACCCTTGTCACTCTCACCAGGTTCAGGCAGGAGTTCACCTTACATCATTTAAATAAGTCCAAGGACTTAAGATTTGTCTGGACCAGACCGAAGCCATATATGGGCGTTTCTGTGCCCACCCCGCTTCCCCCATCCCCACCCAATATTACTCCTAACCCAGAGTTTAGATCAGGGCTACAGGGTTAAAGCTAGAGAGAGATGAAAAATGATTGAAGTAGGCTCTGAACAGGGTTCTGGCTGACAGGGTGAAACAGGATCTCATCAGGATGAGTATGGAATGTTTATCTGTATCTTCTGTTATTAATATGAGGGCATTTTCACTATAAGTACTTCAAAATTCCTAAACTGTAGCTTCAGTTGTAACTCATTTTCCAGGACTCTGGTGATTCACTACAAAATAGCTATGAATGGAGTATGAGTAAGTGCACAGCTCTTAGACTTTGTCCTGTGGTCTCTAATGACAGTTATGGTCCCTGCACATATTTAAATATTTAATCATATGGTTTTCTATTTGAGTTTCCCAGATATCTTAGAATTCTGCTACAACACTAATACAAAAGCAAAATCTGAAATAGCCAGAAATACTTAGCAGGTCTGGCAACATCTGAAGTTGCGGGGGGGGTGGTGGGGAAGCATCATTGTTGAGGGAGTTGGGGGCTGAGAGTGCGGCCCTGGCAGTGAGAGGACCCCCGCCACATGGGCATAAGGTACCTGGTCAGAAGGACCCTAGCCAAGGCCACAAGGAGGCTGCCAGCTTTCTCTGGGCAGCCTTCCCACACGGTTTAGGTTCCCTGCTGCTGGCAAAATGCCAATGGCAGCAAATGAGACCCTTCAGTGGCCATTAATTGGCCACAAGGGCCACAATTTACCTTCGAGTGGGAAGGCCATCCTCAACCTTCCCCACCCCAAGTGAATCGGAGGGAGCTGGAAAGGCGATGAGCACTCTACTCCCCTGCTTCCCCTCCCAACTCAACAGCGAGCCCCCTCCCTAATGCCTCCCAGCCTGCTCCCAAGGGTGGAAGTGAATTCTGCCCATCATCTCTGTTTCCCTCTCCGCAGATGCTGCCAGGCCAGCTGAGCATTACCAGCATTTTATATATTTATTTAGAAGTGCAGAGTCTGGCTCATCTACCATTCATTTCGATACCAAGTCCTGTCCCTCTCTTTCTAGAGGCCGTTTGCTTCATGGTCCTACCAGAATAAGGTAGCACAGGTACAAATTTAATCAAAAACAAATTTTCCCATTCAGCTCATGAGCAGCAGGTGTTACCTACAGTCGCTGCTGGAGATTAAAATGTAAAATACAGGCCAGCGCCACACCATTATTTTCAAAAGAAGAGCAGGCGTGGATTTTTCACTGAGCGTGATGAGCTCTCATATCAAGCATGCATGCATAACAAAAGGTATACATAGTTGGGAAGTGTAACTGTTCCTTTTGTTAAAGGCACTTGTCTACCTGATTATCTGCAAAATCAATTAAATACTGCTCCAAACAGTATAAAACATCAATCCATCCAAACTCCTGATATAAATCAGTTTGCTCATTAAAACTCCGGTTATGTGAGCAGTTGCCTGTTAACAGAAGTGCCAGGTGGACTGCTCATTAAAAATCCTTGTGTAAAGGCCACAACCATTCCTTCAAAATGCAAAGCCTCTGGAGCCAATAAGGTGATTATTGCACATTCTTTGCGCATAAGTTTCATCCTCACACCAAAGGTGAAATTTTGGCATGAACACTCGTTATACAAAAATAGAGAGGGTCAAGTCATCAGCAAGAAACAGCTGCCGCAGTAAGGTGTTGACAAGAAACCAAATAAAATTGAATGCAAACAAAATTTCTTCTGCCAGTGTTAACTACGAGTACAGACTTGTCCAACGTTAATGCAGATTAGCCAGTGTGCATTTAACAGTGCTGAAACTATGTTAATTATCAGCTACACCAGGAGTTAACATGGGGAAAGAAAACAGGCATACTAATGTTTTTCTTTCGTACTGAATGCAATATTTGGGAGACTTGAGCACGAAATCCAGGCTGACAATGCAGTACTGTGAAGTACTGCAATGTTAGAGGTGCTGCTTTTCAGATGATGTAGGAACAGGGTGTTCAGCATAGCAAATGTTAATGTGGTCCTAGGGGGCAGTACCACCCGCATTGTGATGTTGAGACTCACATGATAATAGATTGCGTGTTGACAAGAGTGTGAGAAGTCGACATGAAGATCACACCTAGAGAAAGCTATACCTTGGAGATATGTATATAGTTGTGTTAACAATGAACAGTTCATGTTCGACCACACAAGCCTCCAGACCTCTTAGTGAGACACCTAACAACCTTAAAAATTGGTCGCAGCTAGTGATAGAACTCAAAACCCCAGAGAAAGTCATAAAGGCCCCTGGAATCTGAAGAATTAATGGAACAGCATTCTGCCCTGCCTGGAGTACACCTGAACTGAAGGCACAGCTGGAAATTGCCTAAAAAGAAGCTCCAGTGCAGATGTGGAGGTTGGAAGGGCAGAAGAAAAATCCACTGGGCAACTAAAGAACTCCACCAGAGAACGTACAGGTCCATTGTGAGTCTTCATCGATTGCAGAGTCAAAAGAGAGACAATGGGTGGAAAGTGACACACACACACACGATTTGGAGGGAAAGGGAGTGTGTGTAGAGAGAGAGAGAGAGACACGGAGAGAGGGAGAGAGAGACAGACAGACAGAGAGACAGAAGGGGGGCAGGGAGACTGGAGAGGGAGAGAGGAGAGAGAAAGGCTGGGGATGAGAAAGAGAAACAGAGGGAGACACACTGGAGCAAAGGGGCAAAGGAGGGAGTGAAAGAGAGAGAAACTAGGAGGGGGGAAAGAGACTGGTGGGGGGCAGGAGGGAAAAGAGGAAGAGAGAGACCGTTTAGGAGAAGGAGAAACAGTGGGGAGGTGAGCGAGAGACCCATGTTGAGGGGTTGGGAGGGGGGTGAAGGAAGGAGAGATAGGCAGAGAATGAGAGATAAGGAGGGGCTGTGGTGAGGAGGGTTAGAGACAGAGAGAGAGAGAGACAGTCGGGGGAGATTTGGAATGATACTGGGGGAAAGGCAAATTGAGAGACTGTGTGGAGAGGGAGGAGGAGTGAGAGGGGAAGAAATAGGCAGTTGAGGTGAATAGGGAGGAGAGAGAGGGGGGAAAATAGTGAGAGGAGGAAGAATCAAAGTCCCCCACCACACCCCACCCAACCACCCATCCCGCAACTCCCTAAACTTTGGCAGTCTCCATGAAGCAGAGCAGTGGTGAATAAAACCACATTACTGGAAAAGGGGAACTGGGAGCACTGCTGCCAGTCTAGCTGACAGTGGCCATAAAACACAGCAAAATGAGTATTGAAAAGCAGCAAAAGCAACATGCAGCTCAATTTTAAGGATCCAACAGGTTTTGGCCCACAGAGCTATGGCTCAACAACTGAAATCACTATTCTCCTGGGCAAAATCTATTTTTAAAAAGTAAGGCTTCTTTATCCATAATGTTCTCCAACTTCAAATTTGCAAACATATTATTAGGTACAGAAGGTAAAACTAGGAACTTTGATTTCTCAATTCACTGCATTTGAAGGCCTAAAATAACCAGACTAACCAATCTAAAAGCAGTCATACTGTCAATTAACATCAGCTCATTTTTAAGGGAAGTCTCTCATGAGTTACTGCTTCCTGATTGATGTAATCATAAGCAATGAATGTAGTGCTCTGCCCCCATAAAGTGTACACTGGAGTTTGGTGTGTGCCGTTTGTTTTAAGCAATATTGAGAAAGGAAAAACTCTTTTTACAATTATTTCAGATTTTTTCTAAAAGTAGATCTATTGTTGCCTGGGTGGATTTTTACTTCCTCCGTTATGTGTTACTGTGTTGCCTTGCCTAATCACAGCCTGGAGCAGCAGAGTGAGTGCATGGAAGTGAAGAAAGAAAGGCTCATTCTCTGCCCAGGAACTATATACATTTCAGGAAATGAATACATGTTTTTAAAAGTCTTTCCAGCTTCTGAATCAACTGGCCTTAACTAAAACCTCCCTTTTGTTCTAAGGCTTTACAGCCAGTAGCCCTGGTTGAGAAACATGTTGGTACTGTTTTCTTTCCCCCTCCGACTTAAATTTACTTTTCAAATCCTTCTATAAAATTAAACTGTTACATTTCACCATCTGAGAGTTATCAAAGTTCACATCTCAAATGAAACCGTCTGAATTCTGGACTTGTTTTAATTTTCCAGCCTAATACCCCCCTCTCCCGCATTCTTCTGGCAGCATGCCACAGTGAGTAATAAAGTGCTAAGCAGAAGACAGGAAATACTAGAGAAGTCAAACAATGTTATGACAATGTTTATAACTTTTACAGTCAGGCCTGGCTGCACATCTGCACAACATTAGGCACTGGTCAGGCCCACAGAGAGGAAACCATTCTTTAGCTGGCAGTGATCCGCTTAAGCCAGATGTTATCACTTTGCCGGTATCTCTTCAGCAAACAAAAAAAAAATTACATTTCAGAAGAGGAAATGGGAGTCTCTTGTTTTGAAGAAAAAGGAAGATAAATTAATTCTGTTGTGTAATTGATCTACCACAACAAGAACTGAAACACAGTCCATACAATAGCAATTTTCTTTGCTATGATAAACTCAGTTACCGTTGCAGCAAAAAAAAGTCCTGTGAGTGTATGGGACACAGCAGCAGTCAGTGGGAGCTTCAAGTACTTTAGGCATATGAAATATAGACTGGATTCAACAGTCTATAAAATTTAGTCAATTGACATATATTTCCATAAGAAATATTCCAATAATAACTTGCAGGACAAAGACTAAAAATTCTACCAATCTTAAAAGGAATTTATGATAATGATGTCTATCTTAATCTGTTTTTCCCTGGAGTGTTATGTCAAATGTAATACAATCATCACTAGAGTCCAAAATACTATCCAATTTCTGTCCTCATTGAAAGAAGCAAGTTAGTCAAAAATGCTTCTTTGCCAATAAGGTAAAAGGTTTTTAAAATGAACCTCGCTTTAATGAAACTTCCTTTCCAATGAAAAATGGTACCTGGTCCTAGTGCAGCTGTGCTAATTTGGACAGCTCCTGATAAACTACGAGCCTTAGTTTGGCATTTAGCGTGTCAACCATTTCAGTAAAAAGGTTAGAAAATCTAATGTACAGTACTTGCAACGTTCCCAAGGTTGTCTGAACAAAATCTACTAACTGTAGACAAGACCAAAGATATAGGGTATTCATTAATTTTCAAAAAAAAGGGGACAATTTGAGCTACAAATTTTTTTAAATTCTGAAACATGGTTTCCCCCCCCCACCCCACCACTACCCACCTCCCCCCACCCCACCACTAACTACCCACCTCCCCCCACCCCACCACTACCCATCTCCCCCCACCCCACAACTACCCACCTCCCCCCACCCCCACCCCCCCAAACCTCAAAAAGCACAATACCTTCTTTTCTCCTGCAAAACAACACTAATCAGATGAATGTGCCTTTTTACAGGTCGATTCAAAACAGATGTTTCCAGAAAGGCAGAAAACTTCGACCTTCACTGAAACATGTTTGGCCACAACGTAGTCAGTATATTTCTCTGCCTACTTGGGGATTTCTGTATTCTGTATCGTGTAGCAAAACGCTACCTCAAATGGCAGGTTATGCTGTATATTGTTCTTATATGATCCCTGGAATCATGTTTTCTTACCTCTGAAAATGTTCCTTATAGCACAAGTACACAAATTAGTGGAAAAAAATCCAAAGTCAAATTCAACCTGCAGTACGTTTGCATCTTCTACTAGCCAGCTCCAGTAATAGGTCATCCACTTGTCTTGTGGTAGAGAAAATACTAGTGGGCGGGGGGGGGGGGGTAAGGGGGAGTAGGAAGTACAGGAGGAGACAGTGAGTCCATTTTTTGGACAGCAATAAATAAAATATTCCACATTCTTACAAAATTTGGATTGATAAGAAAAGTTACTCGAAATCACAAGTTTTTAAGAAAAGCATCTCCAATGAATTGTGACAGGGGGATTGTCTTAGAGCTTTAATGTACAAAGTCACGGTGTGGGCAGTAGCCATGATCACTGTCTACTGTCTGAACACCATACCCCTGCAGACAGATTCTTAGTGAAGGCCAAACAGTTTGCTGCAGGAGTGTAGGGAAAAAAAGACAGGAGAGCTTTTACTTTAATACTCACATGTAGCTTCCTCAAGAGCAGTTTAGCTGGAGGATGGGAACAGGAAGTATATCTGTAACTGCCCCCACTTCCCAGGCCACAGTGGTGGTTAGCCAAGAGAAATTCAAAATAATAGGATTAGCCATCCCTGAACCAAATAAAGCCCATAAAATATCAATAACTAATTTGTGACCAAATGTTATATTTTACATTACTTCAAAGAACAAAATATAAATTTTATAAGCAAAGATAGTCATTTAAATTTACTATTGTAAAACCTGCAGATCAGACAGCAATGTACTGTAAGCTAACAGTTTGTTTTATTGTATACAGCAAGAGATGGTTGCATTGATGCTGACTGAAATAGAAATTGAGTTTAAGATCTGCTCATATAAGCAAATTGGGTTATCATTCAAGAGAATTTATACTGTACTTATTTTAGACAGTTGCTGGAGTTGCTGCAAGACAGAATTTACAAAAGACCACCAGCATGAATTTGAAACACAGCATATACAACACAAAATACATTTTGAAATACAGAATAAGCCATAATTACCTGTCATTTTGCATATTTATTTACTCCAAAAGTAAAAGATTTGTTTGCAATTTTAAAAAAACTGATTTCTGGCCACATGGACATTCTTGGACAAACGCAGTGACAAAATTCCCGACTGAGGTTATGCCCTCGACTCCAGGTCAGTTTCTTATTTTAACGGCACTGCTCTATAACTTGTGTATACTACCGCAGAGGAAGAGCACATGGTCACTTTCCATACACCAAGATGAATATTCAAACACACCCCCTCACATCAGAAGTTTCATACTCAACTACACTCGATAAGCAGACCAGAGGGTGTTATTAAAAACGTTTCAATGAGCTCCAAATACATTTGGGGATGGGGGTGAAAAGATTGGATAGCTTGCCTTGAATTGATTTTGTTATTTCTTGTTGGACATTCACATTTCTAAAAAGAGAAAGAAGCACTTATTATTGTTCCAATCCAAACTAAAGTTGCCTGCAGTTGGAGTTGTGGGAAGTGATGTAACTTCCAGCTGACATACAACAGCCACCAGATGTTGAGCCTTACAACACTATAGAGGGATTCTGCTTTCTCCCCAAAGTGCATTTTATTCTGTTGTGCTACTTACGTCCACCAAGAATGTTTAATTTAAAGAACAAGAGAGATGAACTGCAGACCGAGGAGATGGTAACAAACATGAAATGTGTGCTATAAAATATTAAAATGTAATGAAGCATGTTATAAATATTGATTTGTTAAGCAGCAGAGATATACCTAGAAAACTTCCACCTTCAGAAACAAAAGCATTTTAATTTTTTTTTAAATGTATGATTTTGCTAACATTGGGATCTTAATATACATGTATGTTATCGCTACGAGTGCTGCTAATAATAACTAATTTCCGGATCACAGCTTTAAAGTAAGCAGATCATACAATTTCAAAATTTAGATATATTAGTAAAAATCAGTTTATTGATACAACTGCAGTGATAAACATACAAATGATAAATGTCACTTGTGACTGTAATTTGCCGATCTGAAAAATGGCAAACCCCTACTTTTGTTTGAAGATGCAAGACTTAGAAAGGACTGGACTTTCACCGTGGTAGCAGGACGCTCGAGTCGAGACAGCCACCGAGGCAGGCAAGTGCTGAGGCAGGCTGCGTAGAAGGCCTGTCTCAGTTTTCTGAGACTTCAGCCCAGTTTTATAAAAGGCTGTTGGGCCCTCCAGCCCTCATCCCTAAACCCGCATCTACTCCGGTGCCTTCATACACCCCCATGACACCTCCATAGGCACTCACCCAGTATCCACGACGGGCAAACCTCAGGAGCCATGTGGCGATGAAATGAAAATTAAAATTCTAAAAATATATGAAAAAAAAGTTTCACGAAACTCATTCAAAGACTTGAATCCTCTCACATGGTCAACATGTTATAAAAACAAACAAACCTCTATTCAGAAACCACATCAAAGACAGCTAATCATTAGTCTCTTAAAACTGTCAATCAAAATGTGAACTCACCCCGCACTCATAAGTGTTTTTTGAGCTTTTGAAACTTAGCCACATATTCATAATGAGTTCAGCTGTAGTAACAGCCCTTGGGGAATGTTAACAATGAAATATATTGACATTACAGGAAGATGGTAATTGTTTTTTTTCTGAGCTACACCAGATGGCCTGTCAATCAATAAACTCCAGCAGCGCATTTGTTTTTTTTTTCACTCCAACTGACAGCTGCAGCTTATTTTTTTCATATTTAAAAGGCTGAGGATTGGAATAGCTTCAGATCTCTGTCACCCTGTTGGCAAGAGTGAGATCTGCCAGAAATGGGAACGGGACTTCCACATCCAGAAGTCAGATAGACTCCACAAAAATCCACCACTTAGATTCAATTTACATACATTGTGATAGTTTAATATACAGTTATGCTTGAAAAATATCCTTTTCTCTCACCCTTCTCAACGTACTATCAGTTGACTTATGAGCATATATTAAATTGAGCTGATATGCAAGCCATATTTGCAAGTATGGTTTACATCCTTTGTATATGAGAGAGCAATTTATACCTGGATCTAACTTTGCAATAAAGCATTAAACACCAATTCAATGGCAATGTTCAGTAAGACTCATCATTATTTATAGAAAGGATGATTATAGAGTTTCATCATTCAGAATACGTTTATTTTTAAAAGTTTTACATTCTTAATTAATTTAAGGCAGCTTAGAGCTATGTGCTTCCAGCACTGAGGTACCTGCATGCGTTTCAACCATCAACCTATACCTTCTCAAATGCATATCATTTTGATAAACATTTTAATATAAAATGTTCTTTTGTATGAAATTTGGCAACAAAAGTAAATCACAAGGGTCAATTATTTGTTAAAAATTGTTTGAATTTTGGAATCATAATTGCAAATATGACTTGCATGTCTGATTAATTTAATATATATTCGAAAGTCAACCAAGGCCTATCAGGAAGGCTGACACCAATGCTTAGCTGTGGTTCAATAGTTTGTTTTAAAATTAAGGTTTTACAGATGGATCACAAAGACCCCACCTATTTCTTACCACACATACAGACCGCAACTTACATTTCTAATTCATACCAAAACACTATCTTCTCTACTTTAAGAGGAAGCCTTGTAATTTGTTTATTTTCCATACACAGGTTAAAAGTTGGAAATAAATCAATATTACTGATGGAAAGGCAACCAGCAGGCCCAGTATTAATTGTGTTTAACCAGCTTTAGCAAATCTAAGAATACAACTGGCAATATAGGAACTTTTTCTTTAAAAAAGTAAAAATAAGGGCAAGGAAAAATTAAGCAAGAAAACAAAACAAAGGAGAGGACATTGTTATAATTTCTTCTAAAATTACAAGGTGTGGAATGGATATCAAATGTTTCAGCTATTTGACTAGCAGTACATCAGAAAATAAGATCAATTTTAGAACAAAACCAAATAAACCAAACAAGGGGAAGGGAAGAGAGAAGGAAGGGAACAATATTGGTTAACTTGTCTCTCCAGCCACAAATTAGCATTCTCAATGATATATTTACGAAGATGATGGAGGATAGGTCTAAAAAGGGCAGATGGCAAGGTCAATTAATAACTGTTACTAAGCAAGTTTGAGATCCTGAAGAGGGGGAACATTTTTCATTGTAAAATATTGCTTTTCTGGAAAGAGTTTATGGTGTATAAATTAAATTAGCTGTAAATGTTGACTGAATGAATTTGCAGTTAATTACTTTATTAAAATCTGAACACAGTTCTCATTTCCAGAACGCTGGGATACACTACCGTTACTAATTCCTCTACCCATCAGAACATAATGCTTTACATGTGTACTCTCAATATTCTGTAATTCAAGCAAGAACAGGTTCTTGAAAAAGTAAAATAACAGGTTAAAATGCCATGACGGACCACTTGGCCACAATGTATGTAGTGCACCCATCATTAGAAGTTGCAGCTCAAAATGATTAAGACAATCAATTGAGGCACTTGACGTTTAGCCAACAAAAATCAATGAAATAAACCTACAGCAGTTTGCTAAAATAAAATTGCAATGCAGACTGATTTTTTTTTTATGAAACTAATGCCCAGTGGTAGGTAGTTTAATAGCCAATTTCTAAAAGTGGAAGTTTCACACTAAATCTAATGTTCCGACAATTTGAATACATTTAAAAAAAAAATTTATATCCTAATTTCTGAAAGTCAGGAACGATCACTTGAACATTAATAGCTAAAAGAAGCCAAAATAGCAATGAATCATGCTAAAGCTGATAATGCGAGGGCAGTTTCAATGCAGCTGTCTCAAAACTTCTCAAAAAGTTATTTAAAACAAAAATGGAAGGGACGAAGTGGAGCCAGGGTGTTATATGACAGAGCATGAAAGGCAGCAGATTTATATTTAGTGGCATAAATATTTAAATAGTTGAATGCAGTATATAATGTTCTTAAGGATTATAAGATGTATAAAGAGCAAGGGATTGCCCTGGACATTTTCAAGTACAACTTGTTTTGTACAAAAATGTATATTTAGAATGTTGAGCAATAATCACAGAATTAAACTCCTCAATGGTGTACAACAGGAACAAAATGTATAACATTTAGGTTGTTCCCTACTACTAAATTGCAAATACTTGAAATGTAGATTTTTGGAGAACCTATCATTTGTGAACCTTTCACTGAATAAAACATGCAGCATTTAAAAAAAAAGGCATTTAAAAAACTTCTTAAAGATCATGAGAGTTTACTCCAATTGTTCTAATTTTTCTTAGCCTGCATGAAGTTCTTTTCAGCTCCAATCGATTCATCCCAAATTTCACATAAAAATTACCTCAGCAAATTTCAATTAAATTGGGAAGCATTCCAAATGGTATATCTTTACCCACAATGAAACATTTCTACTGTCCATTAGCACATTACTTAAATGCATCAGTCTTTGAACTGGTTTGTCTGCTACATTGGTAAATCCTTGACGCGTGCTGGGGATATGGCTATTCTGGTCATGATTTACATCTGGTACATCCAAATTCAACTCAATCAAGGACCGTTTTTAATTTTAACATTCATTAGGCTTCAAGACTTTGCAATTCTATACTCACTCTCTAAATGAATGCTAAGGCCTCAGTAATATGATTTTTATGCTGCAACATTCAACATGTTCTGATGGTTACGTCGGTCAGGTTTGTAACATATTTTTCCACTGCAAGAACATTAAATCCCCTGTGCTGGAGCCTACCGTTCCATGGGGCAAGAAAATACTTCTTCAGCATCACAAGATAAATAAGAAATGCCAAATATTCTGGAAGTTTAATTTGCCAGAAGAATTACCATAATAAATTATAAGCCAATTTTTTTGTGTATTGCAGCTAATTTACTGTATGCTCAGCTGTTCGTTGTAATTACCCAGGTGGCAAGTGTAGCTTTTTTCCATGTATTATAACCCTTTTTTTTTTAATTAGCAAAGCCCTTGACTGTAGCTTTGCATTAACCTCGTCAAAATCTGGCCGCTTCATTCCGAATTTACATTTATTTACTGTTTGAAAATTGTCTAATCTCATTTTTTTTCTTAAAGATAATTCCCCACAGTGAGTAATCCAAGAAAAAAAACATTTAAAATCAAATTTAAGATGGTTATTTTGGAAAACTTTCCATTTGATTTTAAAAAAAAGCTAATTTTATTTGTCTTTTCCTTCAGGTCGATGACCTTTGCAATTCCAAAAGTGGGGCGGAACCTATCCCTCACCCTCCTTTAAGCAAACTAGAGAAATAGTCTGTGTTGAGGTTCCTAGTTTAGGCAGAAATAAACTTTCACTGTAAGTGCATTAAAAAAAATTGGGGTAATTTTAACAGAATATTCATGCAGTACTTTTAAAGAATTATCTTTTTTATGCTTAATACTTATCTGGCTAAAGAAAGAGTTTATTTCCAAGATTGCCAAACCACTTGTTTGAAAATAAACAAAATTATTTCAAGTCATGTAAGTACAGTCTCCAAAATAAATAAAATTATGTAAGTAGCCATCATTAATATCGTTACCAACTATGTTCAAATTGATTTTATGCTTTTTTATTTCCAGATTCCTAATACTAAATGATAATTCTTTTGTCACTAATATATTTTCTTTATTCTTTCCTTATAGTCCCACCGAGGAACATCTTCAATACAACTAGGCAACACTAGAGTCGAGCCACAATAAATACATAGCTTTACTTCACCATCACAATGATCCACAGAACTGTGGTATTTACAGGGCTAGTAGAAGCTGAAAAAGTGCTTTCACTTATTACTTTGTACAAATTCTTGATTGCTTGAAATATGATTTCCCAAGGTAGCTGACACTGAATCATTAGGAATATAAAGCCAGTTTATCTCCAGGGATGCATTTAATGAAGGGAGCAAGACAGAGTAGTCAGACAAGAGATAGAATGCAATAGACTCATTGTCAAAAATAACTCATTGCATATTTGCTTTATATTTTCCTTAACTCACATTAATTAGTATAAATATCAAATCCAAAATCACATTGGTTACACAATCAGAAACTTTCAATCTGTAAGCAGTGTTGTAAAAAAAAAAATTAATTGTATACTTCAGATAAACCCAGATAACACCCATTTTACGATCTTCCATCTTTCATTTTATTGGACTTTTTCTTCCCAGCATTACAACATATCTAAAAATTCTTAATACTCAAGAATATTCTCCATGTACCTGGATATGTGGGGGAAAAAAAGCCTTGAATATTTACATCAAAACATTGAATGAGGCATACTTCTAATTGATAGTTACTTTTCATGAATCTGTGATTTTACACACGTCATTTTCCACTCCAGAGGAAAACAAAGATGAAACTCCTGATGCATAAGCCTCAACTAAATTAACATATGATCTCATTATAGCAAGTTGCTGAACTCGAAATTGCAAACCTTGTGATGTTAGGTGGTTAGGTATGAAGAAAATGCCACAACCCTCAGTCCAAGTAACACGTTGCTATTGAAATGAGATTGAGATGGTTTTCCTATAATAATGATTTTCAATGTCTGGGAACCCAATTATGGGGACTGCCCAGGATATGCCTACCTCATTTCACTAGGCTAGCACAGCATGCCTTAAAGTTACTACAGCACCTCATTAAATCACACTTTATGTATCATAACTACCTAGCCTTAACAGTATAAACATTGATTATTGTTTGCCTCCACCATTTTGTATTGGAGTAGAAGACTTTGTTGAAAGAGGGTTTAAAATGTTATTCATCTCCCCTGTTCTTCCAGAATTCTAAAGGTCACTTGCCCTCCCCTCCAAAAACCTGGCTGAAATTTAAACAAAACAGCTGGATTTTCAGCCCTGATAAGGTGAGTAGGGAGGCAAGCAGCGAGGCAAGCAGTCACCTAAATTCTCACCACTAGCCAAAGTGGCAGCTCCATCTCACTCTTGCTCTTTTTTTTCTGGAGTTCAGTGGAGGTTCAGCAGGGGCAGGACTGGTGCAGTGAATGGCCCATTAAGGCCTCTTGACAGAAGCAGACTGGAAATTTCCCAGCCTCCAGGCAGATCATCAGGGAGCCAGTGCTTAAGGTAGGCTTTGAGGCGCACCCCACCACCCCCCCTCCCCCTCCCCCCCTCCACTGCCCCCCAGCCTGGACTTAGCTGCGGTTGCACTTGCCCTATGGAGGTGCTCCCCTTCACAATGGTGGGCTGGCTGTTCAATCTTTTTTTTTTAAAAACTTAAAAGTGAAAAAAGTTGGAGACACGGCACCTCCATCTTGAAGCATCCTCTCTCTCTTACCTGGAAGGCAAGCTTCTGATCCTTCTAAGATGGAGGGCCTCCTATTCGCCCCTCCAGTTTCAAAAGCCTGCAAACCATCCTTAACTAGTCAGCAAGCCCAAATTCTGACCACCAATTGACCAATTTCTCAGTGTCTCACACATAGTGCAAGCCCCCATTTGACTTAGATGTCAGGTCCCAAAGTCTGTGGGAATAAATCCTACCCGTCCTTGCCTTGGCATAAATAAAGTACATAGAACATACGACGGGCAGAACGAGGAAAGTAATGTTACTGACTTCTAAGGCTTTTTCCTTCTTCAGTTTAAGGGCTTCTAGAATCTCAATAACTGGCCACTTTGAAAGTCAAGAACTATCCAGTCTGCTGAGTCACAAGTACATGACTGCACATGACTTATATTCAGTTACCTAATCTGATATTTGTTGCAAAACAAGGTGAATATTACCATATAGTTAATAAACAATCCCCTCACACAAAGTTAATGAGAAGCAGCCTCCTAAATATATAAATGATGTTTTCATTTACAAAATTGCAAGGTAATTACTGACGAGGAAAGCCATTTGACTCATCTTAATTCAACTATCCAGAGAGACCCTAACATCCCACTGCTATGGCATCCAATTTTTTCAATTATCCCAATGTTCTTGACTCCCTTACTGCTCTGTCTGCAAATATAATCCACAGGTTAATCATGCTCAATGCAAAGCAGAATTTCCTGATATCAGTCCCAAAATAATTTTTTACTTGTTTAAACCCACATCTGCTCGGTCTACCTTTGTAGCTTAATTTAATGTAATACTTCAAGTTCACTTTTTCTATATCTTTACCTCACTTTCTACCTCTAATCACCTCTCAGATTTTTCCTCCCCAAGCTGATGGGCCCACGTTTCTGTAATTGTATTTCATGATGCAGACCTTTGCCACAAGGAGTTAGCCTCATATGTTTTCTCTGCACCAACTCCAGCACTTAAGTGCCTCTCATTTCTTGTGACCAGACACTGGAGAGAATATTAAAGGTGTAGGCTAACTCTGCCACAATAATGTTTGACCTTTAACTCCTCTGATTGATATTCTATTATTTTGATGATTTAGTCCAACATCCTTTTGCTTTAATTGCATGACCTGTATTAGTCAGTCATATTTAGAATCAAGTTGACTCAGATTCCGGGGCTTCTTTCAGGCTCAGTGTTCACTAAAATCAACACCATTCATAGGGTGTACCTGTCATCAGCTTACCCTTCCTGCAAGTAACACTTACACTCACCCACATTAAATTTCACCTGAGATTGCATTCCTTGCCCAACTCATTCTCTAATCATTGCACTACCCCTCTTCTGATTTCAGATGAAAATCAAATGATCAAATGAAAATTTCACCACTTTTGATTGAGTTTCTAAGTCCAAGTATTTTAAATAAATTAGAAACAGTCGTGTCCCAGCTCCAAGCCTGGAGGCACCCTGTTCAGTGCTCCTCTAACAAGTATTCATTGTTTCCTGCCCTTCAGCCGGTTTCTTCTTTCGTCGGTGCCAGCCTCAGTTCAGTGATAGCCCTTGAGCCTCCCCCCAAGTTAGGCCACGTGTTTGAGCCCCATTCAAGAGACATAAGCACATCACTTCGGCTGACACTGCAGCGCTGCCTGGTTGCATATGCCATTTCTGGGGCAAGGTATTAGGCCCAAATCACGTTTTCCCCTCCAGCTGGATGTAAAAAAATCCAATGGCACTAGAAGAGAAGGAGCAGGGGAGTTCCCTTTGGCTTAGTGGCAAATATTTATACCTTAATTAACTCAACATCACTATGCATTATCTGATCATTCATTTTGTGGCTGTTTGTGGGACCTTGCTGTGTGCAAACTGGCTGCAGCATTTGTCTGTACTGCAACAGAGACTACAATTGAAAAGTATTTCACTGGCTACGGGCTGTCCTGTGGTCATGAAAGATGCTTTGTAAATGCTAATTCTTTCTTCTTATTTGTACCTTTTATGGTTTGCACCTCTTCCCCTTCTCTGAACAATGATCTAATACTCCAATCTCTGTGACCTGCAAACTCTGTCATTGTCAGGTTATACTTGGTGGTTTTCTAAATGCTTTTTTGTATGGGACCTTATTAGCTTCTGTAATGTCGCTCAATGCCTAGTAAATATAATCTTTTGGGTAACTTCATATGGTTTCCTACCTTAATTCAGCAAAGATCCTTATTTCTTTGATTTCTATTTGCAATGGCTTTCATGTCGTGACAGTCTTATTCCTAAATGTACTGGTCTCTGACGGTTTACTCATCAGATCTGATCCTACCCTTGTCATAGCACTTGCCTGAAATTACTCACTGAATCAAATACTATCCACTCACCCTTCCTCCAAAAATAGGAAGGCAAAGCAACACAGGAAACTTAATGTCCAAGTGGTGTCATCAAAAATGGAAACTAGCCACACAAAACACAAATCAAATAAGCAATTATATAAACTGTTATCCATAAGGAGAGCCAAATTGAAGATTGAAACAGAATACACAACATATTAGCAAGGGTGAAGGTGGTATTATGGAGGAAAGAAGGGGCAGAGAGAGACGAAGAGGACCAGGCTGAAAGGAAAGGGATACAATGAAGGGAAGACAGAAGTGAGAAAGAGATGGAAGGGGCTGGATGGAAAGGAGGGGCGGAGCGCTAGGCTACAAAAATCACTCCCTCCCCTGCCTCTTTGCCTTTGAATTGACTACTTGCTCAACTCCAATATCCTCTCCTCTACCATCCATCCTCCTCCACTGAAGGGAAGGTGTAACTTCAATGGGAAAAGCTTACGTGGGCAGTTTCCACCATAAAAGTGGACATGGTCATTTGTAATGGAAAATAAAATAAGGACAGAGTGCATGAATTTAAATTGGGGACTGAATGTCTACGCAACCCACTCCAAATTTCCTCATAGCCCACCATCTAATTTCCTGTCTTCTGGACTAAGTCTTCATTCCCCATGTGCAACAAAACAGGACAATCTATAAATATACAAATAAAAATGTTTTTCAGTCCGGACAGTACAACATTATAATCAGTGTGCCAAGTTTACAGGCATATTTAAGGCTGCACGCTATCTTTTGTGTTACAGATCAGTTTAGGAGAACAAACTAGGCATTTGCTGGACCATAAGATGCAGATTTCTCCTAAAAGAAAATCACCTAAACTGACCATGTGTCTTATGCCCAAGCATTTCCCTTTAAAATCCTGGTGCATCCCAAGGTCTGGTGAGTCTTATGGTCCAGCAAAAATGGCATATTCCATTCAGTGTGTCATGGCTAAGCATTCTTAATGTCATGATCCAGAACTGCAATGCTACTTATCAATATATAAGTCGCACACTTTTAAGAGAGTCACCATACAGGACCCAAGGCATTATTAGTGCAGCACCAAAAGCAACAGAAAGTTCTAAAAAAAATATAGAAATTCAAAGGTATCTAAAACCCATTTCAACACACCAACATGAGTTTGATGTTGTACCATCATTGTTCCAATGAGAAACACGGTAAGCCTACAAGACAGAGGTTCCCAAAAAGTCTTGTTGGTGTGGCATTCCCCAGAGCCTTGACAAGGGATAAAAATTGACCTTTCAAATCTCCAACACTAAATGAAAACACTTTCTCTGCTTAAAAATCCTGACATGAATAAGAAAGCCCAAATTAATAATCGTGTAACATAGTTTAATTTCCATTAATACTACAACCCTACATTTGGCAGCGGCAAACAAAAGCTTTCCTTGCAGGTCATGGCACATGAAATTGTTTTGCTCTATACCTGAATCATTTTGAAGCACAAAGAAAACCTGCTTTTTTTCTTTCTTCCTAAACCCAACTATTTTTCAATGCTATTCAGCAGGATAGCTGCTATGGAAACTGGCAAAACAGAACTTCTATATCAGGTGGCATAATTTCCTTTTTAAAAGGAGGCAGCAAGAGACTGGTTTTTGCAAGTCACATGACTCACTGCATGACTCAGAACCCAAAGACCACGAGGTGGAGTCCCAGCTGGGCTTATAAGGCTAACTAACCTCCTCCGATTCCTGAAACTCTAGAGCTTAGGAACTATAGGGAGCTGAAGACATGGTAGTCAATGGTGCAGTGATGAAAATCAGGGGTGCACAAGACGACAGAAGTAGGAGAGTGGAGGTATCTCAAAGGGTTGTATCTACAGAAGAGGTAGAACGGAACAAGGTCATGGAGTGGTTTGATCACAAGGGTGAGAATGTTTAAATCGAGGTATTGCCAGAGGGGAGCCAGTGTAAATCGGTGGACACAGGGGTGATGGGTGAACAGGACATGGAGAGGAGTTCAGACACAGGCAGTAGAGTTTTGGATCAGCTCACATTCATTGAAGGTAGAAAGTGCAAGTCCAGCTGGGACTGCATTGGAACAGTCAAGTCCAGAGGTAACGAGTGCAAGGATGAAGGATTCAGCAGCAGAGGAACTGAGGCAGGGGCAGCAAGAACTGATATTATGGAAGCGGAATTGGTGATGGAGAAGATACAGGGTCAAAAGCTCAGCTCCAGGTCAAACAGAATGCTGAAACTGCTAAAAAGGAGCCTCAAACAGTGGCTAGAGAGGAGGATGGAGTCAGTGGTCAGGAAACAGTTTTTGGTAGGGACCTAAGACAATGATTTTAGTCTTCCTGAAATTCAATTGGAGGAATTTTCTGCTCATTCAGCGCTGATTGGCAGCAAGCAGGGTGGCAAGTCAGAGGCAGTGGAGGGGCTAAGATGAGATGACGAACAATGTCACCAGCATCCATCCTAGCCCCTTCCGCATTACAGATCCTCCCACAACAAACCCATTTAACCTGGCAGTGGCTTGTGAGGGGGGAAATTAGGTGGTAGGGGGGAAAAGGACATTTATCTTTTAAAAGGAGCATTCAGAGTTTTGGCTGGTTTTCTATGTTTTGCATTAAAAAAAAAGAACATGCAAACATACAAATTAGGAAGAGTAGGCCAGCCTTTTACCTGCTCTGCCATTCAGTAAGATCACAGCTGATCTGAATGTAACCTCAACTCCACATTCTAGCCTACCCCCGATAACCTTTCACCCCTTTGCTCATCAAGAATCTACCTACCTCTGCCTTAAAAATATTCAAAGACTCTGTTTCCACCGCCTTTTGAGAAGGAGAGTTCCAAAGACTCTCAACTCTCAGAAAAAAATTCTCTTCATCTGTCCTAAATGGTCAACGCCTTATTTTTAAACAGTGGCCCCTAGTACCAAATTTTCCCACAAGAGGAAACACCCTCTCCACATCGACCCTGTCAAGACCCCGCTGGATCTTTCATCTTTCAATCAAGTCACCTCTTACTCTTCAAAACTCCAGCAGAAGAGCATGTTAATCTTTTAAGGTTATTTGGAGATATCCAGTCTTTCTTTTACTGATATGCATTATTATATGTTGAGCTTTCCAGCATGCCAAAGTCAAGGAAGCAACGCTGCCTCCAGAGTTCAGGTCAGCCAGGTGGAGATTTATACACAAATAAACAAAATAGCTGCCCACTGCTGGCCTGAGAAGCTCACTATGCACACATCATCGAACAAGGGCTTGCATCACCCAGGGCAACACAGCAGGCCAGTGCAGTCATGAAGTTTGCCAGCAACATCAGGAGTTGGAATGTGCACAGATGTTCCATACCCCTCAAAGACCCATAAAAAGTTGACACACCCCACCGAACAAAGTCATTTTTGGCTCTCCAAACTGTATGGTCCATCCCCAGCCATTGGGGAAGGTGTGGCTGCCAGCTATACAGTTGCAAACCAAAACTTCAAAACAAGTGCTTGTTGTTACTATTAACAACTGCAGTGGAATCCACCCAACAACATAAACAGGTTGGTTACTAGAGCACTTGGGATTTGAGGCAGTATTGCAGAACTGCTTCCTGAAACAGCTCTGCAATACAATAGAAAGAACAGGATCAGTAAAGATTCTGACATCCATCCAGCCAGTGCAAAAAATTGACATCTCTCAACCGCACCTACTTCTCTAAATATCTATCCTATTAGCCTGTCATTCTCTACTCAGTTGCCACCTTGGGCCATCAGCCCCACCCTCTGCATAAAAGTAGTTACATCTGAAATGCCGATACACATTCCTCTTCTGTTTTGGAGCCTGTGTCCCTGATTTTGTGGAAAGCTCAAATTTATTAATGGGGTAGAATTCATTTTTCCCTTGCACATCTTGAAACTTGGACTGCCACCTGATCTTTTCCAAAGTGAATTATCCCAGGCTCTTTGGCATGGCTCAGACTAACACTGCCAGCTGTATTGTTCTTTTCTGCCTTGCCTCCAATGCCAGGGTGTCCTTGCTATGATTCTGTGACCAGAATTTTACATTCCAGCTGTGCAAATCTATACAGAGATAAAAGCAAAGAACTACGGATGCTGGAAATCCAAAACAAAAACAGAAATACCTGGAAAAACTCAGCAGGTCTGGCAGCATCGGTGGAAAAGAGCACAGTTGACGTTTCAAGTCCTCATGACCCTTCAACAGAACTAAGTAAAAATAGGAAAGGGGTGAAATATTTTACCCCTTATTTATTTCATCCCTTTCCTATCTTTACTTAGTTCTGTTGAAGGGTCATGAGGACTCGAAACGTCAACTGTGCTCTTTTCCACCGATGCTGCCAGACCTGCTGAGTTTTTCCAGGCATTTCTGTTTTTGTTGTGCAAATCTATACATTGCTCAGACCCATTATTGCCTCCTGGGATTTGTGTTCCTTCCCCTGAGCTATATATCCCAGAATCTAGTTAGCTCTCTCCACTGCTGCCACATTGCTGGTTTCAGTGAGCTATCTACTAATATTCCTGGATCCTTGGCATTGTGTCTTGTAGCCTAGGGCCCCTTAGTTTACATTCCCAATCTTACTCCCTAAACTTACTCCCTTGTACCTGTCCAGATTCAATGCCATTTGCCATTAACCCATCTTTCCAACTTTTGTACTCAGTTTGACTTATCCCTATTGTTTGAAATAAAACCCATCCTTCAAAACAACCCCCCCACCCCCCACCCCTCTCTAATTTGGTACTATCTGAAAACCTAGACAGCTTTATTTTGCTCCCTGGCACCATCAAGTCATTTGTATGCACTGTAAGCAGCAGTGTTGTACCATTTGACGCTCCTATTCAAAAGCACTGGGAACTGAAGGGATCCAGAGAGTTTGTAAAGCAGGGTGGCTGAACGGAAGCAAAATATTGGTTGAACTAAAAAATCCATACAGGAGTTTTACTTCTTTCTTTCTGAAAGCAAGATCATGGGTAAATAGGCCTCAGAACATGGATGCATGCTGTAGGCCATCATAAGAATGTCAACAGCACACAAAAGGACCTTTGAAACCGCTAAGCTGAAAATCAATTATGCACAACAAAATTTTCCTAAGGTGGGAATAAACTGGCAGGTTTATTGATTGCAATTCAAATTTAAACTTGGAAAGTGAGCATTTTCTCACTTTTACCAAAAGCTCAGCAAACACACAGCATCACCTGACAGCATTAAATAAACATTGAGAGCCCTAAACCCCAGCTCCTTCTCCTAACCCAGTCATGTTCAATGTGTATGACCTGACTTATTTACACTGGGATCTGGAATGGAATTAGATGACTTAGGCTTACCTAAATGGCATTAACTGCCATGTAAACATTCCTGACACTAGTCTAGAAGGCCCAAGTTCAGCCCGAAAGCAACATGTCATCGTATTCGGTTTGCTAAACGGCATCTCTTCCTGGCTGGATTAAAGGTGTGCTGACAAACACAAATTATATATATATATTTTTTCCCACTCAGGATAATTTTACAACACATATTTAGAAATAAAAACAAAAACATATTGATGCAAATATTAAGCATAAATTAAAGAGAAGAACCAATATTGTGAAGCAATATGGCAGTGTGTGAAAGTCATTTTCAGTTAGTGAATTAAATTTAAGTTAATTCGTCAAATTCACATTTCCAACAAAAGGATGTAAATACTCTTTGGGGGAAACATCTTATGAAGTTAAATGAGTAAATTTCTAAGCTCCAACAGGAGTGTTATTAACTCTGAGTTGAATTAAACGTTAAAAGTATTTGTTGTGTGCTTCCCAATTTGATTTGCATCTGGATCCGAATGGAATTTATCCTCAATTTATTCTGTGCGAGACCTGCATCACATGCAATTGATGTTTTAGTGACGTTTTGATCATGAATTTCTAGGCTGGTGGACTGGTGGGGGTGGGGGGGGTGGGGGGGATGGGGGGAAACAGTGGAAAGTCCCAATCTCCTGCCATAACTTCAGCAAGGGACCATCGGAACCCTTAAAGAAACAGCAGAAGCGGACATCTTCTTAACCTGTTTCAACAGAGGCACCGCCAGAGTTACAGCAGAAGATTGGACAGCCCCTATGGAATTCAATGCCCCCAAAGTAGTGCAGTATACTTGAGCTCTAGCGTCTAGCATCATAGACTAAAGGTTTGCATCTGAAAGCAAGTTTCCACTCTGATCACACTATTGTGGCGCACAGAAGCTAGCTGCTTTACAATGGTGGGAGAAATTACAGCGAGATCATTCTCAAGCTAATTTTCTGTACTTCCTAGCAACCAGTAACTGGAATTGATAGTGGCAGGGGAGCAGATGTTTCACTTGCTCTTCAAGTGGAATATATTTAACTACTTCTGCCCAAATCTTCCTTTTTCCCAAATCCACCACCGGCATTAGTTGTCTGTGATCCCAGCTTGAGGAACATGTCTACAATGGTGAAAGGGTCTGTGGGTACTTGGAAGTGTAGATAAAACAACATTTTTTCTAATCTTTTAACATTTCAATTTCCAACACTAAATTTGCTGGTGTCCACATGTAATGCAGATTATAGGAGTAGGAGAACAGAGAAATAGCAGCAAGCCATTCAGCCCTCCAGCCCGTTCCTCCAGTTAACTAAATCACAACTGACCTGTACCTCAACCTCATTTACTAGTCTTTACTCCATACCCTGAGTGAATGAAAATCAATCTGTCTTTAAAGTTTCAAATTTCCAACAAGGGACCCAAAAGTCACATTATATATACTCCCTTTATTCACCTAAAGGTTCATAGCCTGTGCTTAAATATTTAGTTATAATAAATTTACTCTGGTTTTTTCAAAGTTTATATTCTAATGGTGCCACAGCTAGGTCATACCATTCTATTCCTCAATCGAGGCACAATGCAATCGATGTTGAACAGTGTCTGTTCAGAAGCGGTTGCTAGGCGTCACCCAGAAGTGGCACAGTTTGATTTTGCACCCCTTGCAGGAGCCATGTTCAAAAGCACCCACTGTCTTCCCAGCTGTCCTCGTGCAGAAATTTGGAGCTCAAAATCACGCAGAATCATAGTCAAAGTGACTTGCTCTAGCACTGGTGACAATTTTTGGTTGATTTTTAAATCATTTTATAAACATACAAATTCAGCGCACGTAGCTCTACTAGACAATTTTCTAAACTCGAAGAATGAGCTTCAGAGCAAGTATATGTTTTTCTAAATTAAATATTAAATCATTAAATAATTTTAATTTGCGAACAATTTGATTCCATACCTATTTTAGGGCCTCAATATTAGCTGTAAGAATACAGTGACAGGCAAAAAAAGAATGTTTTTAAATAAAACAATTAAAGTGGGTCAATTACCTGTTAACTAACTTTGTAATTACAGAAGTTATTTTTCAGTGGCTTTCTAATGTTGGCATCAGTGCATCGTGTAATTAAAGATCAATATAAAAGGATGAAGATGAGAACATT
Organism: Carcharodon carcharias; assembly: GCF_017639515.1. NCBI lineage: Eukaryota > Metazoa > Chordata > Chondrichthyes > Lamniformes > Lamnidae > Carcharodon > Carcharodon carcharias. The sequence continues at coordinate 60,347,613 of NC_054472.1, read as the reverse complement.
TTAAAATATAATTTTAATATTCCATTCAGTTTTATAATTTGAAAGCAGAATATTAAAAGGAAATCTGACACGAGATACTCTGTTATTATTTTGATCACTGTTGGTCTACAATCATATAGATGTCAATGATAACGTCTCAAAGTATTAGTTGAAGTTAATGCAATTTTTTTAAATAAAAATTTAAATAAAGTTACATTGAAAAATTATTTGCAATAACACACAAATATTTATGTGTTACTTTATGTGTTGTTCGAGCTTTTGAAAATTTTAATGTTGATAGTTTTTTTAAATGGCAGCGTATTATTTAGTTACGAGTTTGAAATTGTGTTCTTCGTTTCCAAAATCAACTGGGTTGTACCTTTACGTAACTACTATTTGTCAAGTACTTCCTTCCCGAGTGGTTTAACAAGAGAACATGGATAATATAGCAAAGGATTCATCATTCTCTCATCCCAATTCTATATTCTCTTGTTCAGCGATAAAATGCTGGCCAGCCTCCCTTACCTGACTCAGGTGGGTATATGTGAACTTCGAGTCAGTGTTAGCAGACTATTTGACTATAATGTGTTTTAAATTTAATCTTTACTCTTTTTACTCCATATATTTTTAGCTTCTAAGTTTTAGATTATTCTCATAAGTGACCCCTCACTTCCCATGTCCTCAGAAGTGTTTCAATCTGCCCTAACATTACTTCACTGACTGAATTTATACTGTACATGCATAGGATCTTTTCCACTGTGAAAGCAGCAAAGTAACAGTCACACAAAACCTTATTTTAAGCTAAAATGCCAAAGAAGTTTACTCAACAGTGCATGAACAAAAGAATGTTAACTTACATTTATTCGGTACCTTTAACACAAGAAAACATCCCAAGAAGCATAATCAGACAAGTATAGGCATTGAGCCAAAGGTGGTAACATTAGGAGACATGGCCAGAAGCTGGTCAAAATGTGGATTTTAAGGAGGTTGTGGAACCTCGGTGGTTGAAGGCATGACTGCCAATGGTAAGGCAAAGGGAAGGGATGCACAACGGGCACAATCAGAAGGAATGGAGAATCCCAGGAGATTTCAGGGCTAAAGAAGATTAGAGAGTTCAGGAGAAGCATGACGGGGTAGTACCCCATGGTTTAGACATGGAGGGTGTCATTTGTGGTTTTCATTAGGGCTGTTTCAGTGCTGAGGAGGAGAGGAAATCCAGCTGGAGAGATTCAAACAGAGTTGCGTGAAAGGCAGGCACAGATTTGGGAAGCAGCAACATGTTCAAGGACTTTGGAGCGGAATGGGAGGTTAGAGATGCGAAGGTGGCTAACAAGGACAAAGGGATTGACGGTGGGTTCTTCTGAGGAGATGCTGATGGTTTGCACTTTGCAGAGAGGCGGGGTAATACCTGAGACGAGGGAGTATCAGCTGACAGGGGGTGAGGGGTGGGGGCAGGAAGGAAAGTTTGGTGGCCAGCAGTTTAGCGGGAATGAAGTAACGTGTGTAACAGATGGGCCTTGTGAAAAAACTTAATTCACAGAGGTAATGGGGTGTTGGGGGGAGACGGGGTGGGGGGTGGCCAAAGGGAAACGAGAGAAAGGTTCATGTTTAGAGCTGGGGCAGAGGTAGCTAGGGGTAGGTTTGGCTCTTTCGGTAAGGGGAAGGGGGCAAAGCAGAGAGGACAGCTAAACAGAAGGTCTCAACTTTAGTGGCAAAAGTAACATTACATTTACAACAGTGGTTAAGCTTTGCTCATGACTGATAACTGCCAAAAATAATTTGCAAGTCAAGAGCTAAAACAATAACTATAATTAATATCTTAGTGTGTCTTTTTTCCCATTTTGCAGTCAACTATGGGAATTACTTAACTCGACTAACTTTCTTCATAAGTTGCAGACAGACTGTCTTCAAAAGCTCCAGATAAAACTAACTGATTAGAAAAGGGCACCCTAACAACCACTTGCATCTTTATAACGCCTTTAATGTAGAAAAACCTCCCAGGGCACTTTACAAAAATGTATGGAAAATGTGCACTGAGTCAAAGGAGCAGATATCAGAAGGGGTGATCAAAAGCTTGATCAAAGAGGTGGGTTTTAAGTGTAGTCTAAAGGAGGAGAGAGAGATGGAAAGACACAAGGGTTTAGGGAAGGAATTCCAGCTCCTGTAATGTAGGCATAGACATCAATGGTGGGCTGTGTGTGTGTGTGTGTAAATGCACAAGGGCTATAGGAAAGGAGGGTATGGGGAGGAGGAACTTCCAGAGATAGGAAAGGATGGCATTGGGGCACAGGAAAGCTAGTCATGCAGGACATGGCATAAAGTATGATATAGACAGTGAAGATGAACTGATCCCGACTTCCAGTATTTTTACCAAATCATAGATTGATGCAGCATAAAAACACACTGTTTATCACAGAGATAAAAACTGCGGATGCTGGAAATCCAGGTAATTCTGACACCGTTTATCACACCTGCATGAGTTTTTCTGTCCACCATCCACCTAGTCTAAATTCACTCTGAGTTCTTTGTGCCCTTTACTGTTCTTTACATTAAAGAAATTATAAATTTCTTTGAAAAAAAATTATAGGCTAAACTTCAAAAATGTTTAGAACATAAGAAATAGGAGGAGTAGGTCATTTGGCCTTTCGAGTCTGCTCTGCCAGTCAATAAGATCCTGGCTGATTTGATTATGGCCTTAATTCCATTTTGCTACCTCTGCTGCTCCTCCCTGCCCCATGACCTTTGATTTCCATATCAATCAAAACTCTGTCCAATTTAGTCTTGAATATATTCAATGACCCAGCCTCCTTTGCTGACTAGGGAAGAGAATTCCAAACATTAACGACCCTCTAAAATTCATCCTCGTCTCCATCTTAAATGGGAGACCCCTCTATTTTTAAACTGTGCCCCCTAGTTCTAGATTCCCCCACGAGAGGAAACAACCTCTCAGCATCTACCCTGTCAAATCCCTTCAGAATCGTATTTCAATAAGATCACCTGTCATTCTTCTACACTCCAATGAGTATAAGTCCAACCTGAACAACCTTTCCTCCTAAGACAAACACCTCACCCCAGGAGTAAGCCAAGTGAACCTTCTCTGAACTGCTTCTAATGCAAGTATGTTGTCCCTCCTAAAGTAAGGTGACCAAAACTACACACCCACTAACTCTAGATGTGGTCTCATTAATGCGTGTACGTTGTAGCAGACTTCCTTATTTTAGTACTCCAAACCCTTTGCAATAAAGGCCAACATTCTGTTGTACAAGGACACCCTGATCCCTTCATTCTGTGAGGGAGGCGGTGGTGTCATGGTATTGTCACTGGACTAGTAATCCAGAGACCCAGAGTAATGTTCTGGGGACCTAGCTCGAATCCTACCAAGGCATGTGATGGAATTAGGATTCGATAAAAATCTAGAATTAAAAGTTGAATGGTGACCATGAAACCATTGTTGATTATCGTAAAAATGAACCTGGTTCACTAATGTCTCTTAGGGAAGGAAATCTGCTGCCTTTACCTGGCCAACATATGCCTCCAGATCCACAGCAAAGTGGTTGACTCTTAAATGCTCTCTGAAATGGCCTAGCAAGTCCCGTCTTCACATTTAGGATACCCTCTATCACATTGTGTGGCACTACCACCGTGCTAAATGGGATGGATTTCAAACAGATCTGGCAATTCAAAACGGGGCATCCATGAGGCGCTGTGGGCCATCAGCAGCAGCAGAATTGTACTTAAACACAATCTGTAATCTCATGGCCCAGCATATCCCCCACTCTACCATTACCATCAAGCCAGGGGATTAACCCTGGTTCACTGAAGAGTGCAGGAGGACATGCCAGGAGCAGCACCAGGCATACCTAAAAATGAGGTGTCAACTTGGTGACACAACCTGGACAAAAGAGCTGAACTCCTGAGGTGAGGTGAGAATGACTGCCCTTGACATCAAGGCCACACTGAGGGGTAAACTCTCCGCTGGTTGGAGTCATACCTAGCACACAGGAAGATGGTTGTGGTTGTTGGAGGTCAATCATCTCAGTTCCAGGGCATCACTGCAGGAGTTCCTCAGGGTGGTGTCCTAGGCCCAACTATCTTCAGCTGCTTCAACAATGATCATCCTTTCATCATAAAGTCAGAAGTGGGGCTGTTCGCTGATGATTGCATAATACTCAGCACCACTTGACCTGAAGTAGTCATGTACAAATGCAGCAAGACCTGGGCAATATCCTGACTTGGGTTGACAAGTGGCAAGTAACATTCGCACTACACAGTCAATGACCATCTGCAACAAGAGAGAACCTAACCATTACCCCTTGACATTCAGTGACATTATCATTGCTAAATCCCCCAACAACAACATCCTGGGGGCTACCATTGACCAGAAACTGAACTGGACTAGCTGTATAAATACTGGGGCTACAAGAGCAGGCCAGAGGCTAGGAATCCTCTCACCTCTTGGTAACTCAGCTCCTGACTCCCCAAAACCTGTCCACCATCTACAAGACCCAAGTCAGAAGTATGATGGAATACTCCCCACTTGCCCGGATGAGTGCGGCTCCAACAACACTCAAGAAGCTTGACACCATCCAGGACAAAGCACCCCACTGGATTGGAACCCCATCCACAATCATTTGCTTCTTCCACCACTGGTGTGCAGTAGCAGCAGTGTGTACCATCTACAAGATGCACCATAGGAACTCACCAAGCCTCCTTGGACAGCACCTTCCAAACCCATGGCCACCATCATCCAGAATCACAAGAGCAGCAGACACATGGGGACACTACCACCACCTGGAGGTTCCCCTCCAAGCTATTCACCATCCTGATTTGGAAATATATCACCGTTCCTTCACTGTCACTGGGTCAAAATCCTAAAACTCCCTCCCTAATAGCACTGGGGGTGTACCAACACCACACAGTCTGCAGCAGTTCAAGAAGGCAGCTCACCACCACCTTCTCAAGGGCAATTAGGGATGGGCAATAAATGCCAGCGACGCCCACATCCCACGAATGAGTAAAAAAAATTTCTGCAGTCTCCATTTAAATAATATTCTTTTCTATTCTTCCTGCCAAAGTGGACCACCTCACATTTTCCCACATTGTACTCCATCTTCCAAATTTTTTGCCTACTCACTTAACCTATCTATATTCCTTTGCAGTCTCATTTTATCCTCCCTACAACTTGATTTCCTACTTATCTTTACACCGTCTGCAAATTCGGCTCCAATTTGGTTTCATCCAAGTCGATAACGTAGATTGTAAATAGTTGCAGCCCCAGCAATGATTCCTGTGGCACTCGACTAGTTACTGTTTGCCATTCTGGAAATGATCTAGTTATCCAGACTCTGCTTCCTGTTAGTTAGCCAGTCCTCTAAGCATGCTAATATATCACCTCCAATGCTCTATCTTGTGTACTTAACTTTTACGCTGCACCTTTTCAAATGCCTTTTGGAAATCCAAATACACCACATCTAGTGGTTCCCCTTTATCTAGCCTGTTTGCTACATCCTCAAAGCAGTCTAATAAATGTTAACATTTTATTCTAAATTCCCCTTTAATTCTTCATGATTATCTTAAATTTGTGCTCTCTCCTCGTGAGCTAAAGTAAACAATAGCTACTGCATCATAACTTTTTTTAATCTTCAATGCCTTTCTCAGATCACCTCGTACCTCATTTCCAGTGAAATAAAATACTATCTTCTCAAGTCTCTCCTTTTATAACTGTAACTCATCTTGGTTAATATCCTAAATAAACCATGCTGCACCTAAACCATTGCTTTTATGCTTGGCCTGTAAAAGAGGCGCTTAAATTATGATGTCCATGTTTTTGTATTTTATGCTTCTAGATATACAACCAAGTTCAAGTGCCACTTCAGGACTTGATGACTATGGAAGGTGCATTCATAATGTGGTCAAGCAGGCTGATTATCAGCCTGTAGATCTTTCCAATATGCCTGATGGCAGGCGGTAAGAGTGGGAGAGTTTCCAGGTCAGTCATACTGCAGAAGGCAAAGGCAAACCACTGCAGTACTGTGCCAAACATATTCATGGACCAATCCAATGGGAGCCCATGGTCTCCAGGGCATGGTACCTGTAGGAGGAGGAGGAGGAGGGAGAGGAGATATAAAACCAGGGAATCAGGTTGCCTCTTTGTAGCCGTAATTGCACTTCAACCTTTAAAAGCCTGCATGTTTGCATACCAAGATCCCTTAGCTCCATATAAAATCTGACCGTTTAAGTTGCTTTCAGTCTCTTTACTTTCAAAATACATTATTTCATATTTTTCTGCACTGGCCACTTAACCTATGTGCTCCTTCAGTCCCAATCACAATTTGCCTGGCTCTTAGTTTGGGGTCATTGGCAAATTCTTCATTTGTGTCCTGGCTTTCATGTTTATTATCCATCTTGAAATTGCTAAGTTCTGATTCTAGGTTTCAAATGCGAGCAAAAGTCACCACTTAACCATGACAAACCAACTTTTGTTCCCTTGTTTGAACATTCTTCATTTGTATCTTTTTCATCTCCTGTTAAATTATTTTGTACACCTGACCCATCATACGATTTACTAACTTTTCCTTCGATTTATTTTACTGTAATTTTCCCCTCCCTCACACCCCAACCCCATCCCAATCAAGTATTTTTGCCCTTGCCTTTCAGTGTGACTACCCCCTCACCCCGATTTCTATCCTTCCGCTATATTTTGATGATCTTATGGTCAGTACTCCCAAAATGCTCCCCAACTTGCTCTCCTTCATTCCAAGAATATTTTCACAATGTTTATCAAATTGTTCATCACCAAAATGAACACTAACAACACTTAACTGTAAAACTGAACACAACTTTAAACAATCATTGCAGCTTCCTTGCACACATTGTTTGAAGTTGAACTCTTTTTTATTATGTAAAATAATGCCAGCTGCTTAATTTCAATACCAGATTATGAAAGTTAAATACTATGTATTGATGATAATTTTATCAAAATACTGTAACTATCCTCCCAAAATAGATTCTTAATCATGTTTTCATGTTATTTCTTGCCCTCAAACACATTGCAAAGCTTAATAATGTCTTTGCAACCGTCCTGTATGAAATCTGAGCTTCCTTAACAAGTGCAGTTCAAGTTATCCCACAAGTTTTGCCCAAATCTCTTCAAACATACTGAAACAGATTGTCAGAATTCGGTTTTGCCTAAGCATGATTGTACCGATACAGTGCTCGTCTTTGAAAAGACTTTGATTAAGTTGCACTTTCAGACTCCTTGTGCTAATTTGCAACAATGCATAAATGAGAACATTTAAAGGCTAATTAGGAACAATGAACTGACTGGTGCATAATTGCACACCTAATATTTTAACAATGAATCCAGGCTAGTATGTTGCCTCTCTGGTACCCAGGGTCAAGGATGTCACGGAGAGGCTGCAGAGCTCTCCGAGGAGGGGCGGGAGGGCAGGACATACACTGCCAGCAGTTGTGGTCCCTATTGATACCAACAACAAAGCTAGAAAGAGGCATGAGGTCCTGCAGCAAGATTTTAGGGGGCTTGGAAAGAGGCTATGAAGCAGGACATCAAAGACTGTAATCACCAGAGTACTTCCAGAGCCACACGCTGTTGAGTTTAAAAACAGGATAAAGCAGATGAATAAGTGGCTGGATAGATAGTACAACAGGAAGGAAGGTTTAAAAGAGTCCTGGGACATTGGGACCAGTTCTGCAGGAGTGCACCTAAATACAGCTGGGATCAACCTGCTGGCATGGCGGTTTGCTAGTGCTATTTGGGGAGGGTTTAAACTAAATTGGCATGGGTGTAGGAACCAGGAGATAACATTAGAGAGGAGAAACAAGGTGCCCAAAGAATTGGGATGAACAGATAGCACTAGAATAAGAAATAAGGTGGTATTAGGTGGGTCAGACTAGGAGGAAATGCAACAACTCTAAAGTAGGTTCACTTCATACATCTGTCAATGTGCAGAGTACAGTAAATAAGGTTGATGAGCTTCAGGTGCACATAGCTATGTGGGAATATGATGTCATGGCAATAATGAAGACCTGGCTCAAAAAAGGTTCCGACTGGCTACTAAATATTCGTGGACACAAGGTGTTTAGGAAATATGGTGTGGAGGGTAGCTGTATTGCTTAAGGAGAATACTACAGTGCTGAAGAGAAAGAGAGAGAGAGAGTCCTACAGGGATCAAGAACAGAATGTATTTGGTCTGAGCTAAGAAATAATATAGATTGCATTACACTACATGGTGCATTCTAAAAGGCATCAACTAGTGGGAAAGATATAAAGGAGTAAATTTGCTTGGAAATTACAGAGAGATGCAAAAACAATAGAATAGTGATCATGAGGAACTTTATCCTAAAATAGACTTCTACAGTAATAATGCAAAAGGCCGAGAAGGGCAAGAGTTTGAGGTGTGTTCAGGAGAATTTTCTAAATCAGTATGTTCTAGCCCAATGAGGAAGGAAGCATTGCCGAATCTGGTTCAGGGAAATGAGGCAGATCAAGTGGATCAAGTGTAAACAGGGGAACATTTAGAGACAGTGCTCACAGTTTCATAAAGTTTAAGGTTAGCTATGGAAAAGGATAAGGAGCAATCCAGAGAAAAATAATTAATAGGGGAGGGCCAATTTCAATCCAGTGAAAACAGATCTGGCCCAAGTAAATTGGAATCGAAGATTTGGAAGGAAAAACTGTAATCGAACATCAGGCTGCCTTTAAGTAGGAGTTAGTTTTGGTACAGTCAAGATATATTTTCATGATGGGGAAAGGCAGGACAAACAAAGCCTGGATGATGAAAGGGATTGAGAGTAAGGTGAAGCAGAGAAAAGGTGCATATGATAGATGTCAGGTCGATAATACAAGTAAGGGCCAGGCTGAATATACAAAGTTCAAAGGGGAAGTGAAAAAACAGAAAGGCAAAGAAAGTATGAGAAGAAACTGGCAGCTCACATAAAAGGTAATCCAAAAGTCTTCCACTGGCATATAAATATTAAAAAGGTGGGGCCAACTAAGGACCAAAAAGGGGATTTACCTATGGAGACAGAGAACATGATTAAGGTACTTTGCATCTATCTTTAGCAAGGAAAGTGATGCTGAAAGATGAGGTGGTTAGAAAGTACTTAAAAATTAACAAGTCACCAAGATCAGATGCATCTAAGAATACTGAGGCAAGTAAGGGTGGAATTTGCAGAGGATCTGGCCATAAACTTCCAATCCACAGGGGTGGTGCCAGAGGGTTGGAGAATTTCAAATGTTACCCTGATATCCTTTTTTGAACAAAATTGTAAGTCCAGCAACTACAGGCCAGTCAATTTAACCTATGTGGTGGGGAATCTTTTAGAAATGGTAATGTGGGACAAAATTAACAACCAATCACTTGGAGAAATGTGGATTAATAAAGGAAAGCCAGCATGGAATTCATAAGGACAAATAGAGTTTAACTAACCTGATTGAGATTTTGATGAGGTAACAGAACAGTTGATGAGGTGTACATGGGCTTCCAAAAGGTGTCTGATAAAGTGTCACATAACAGGGTTGGCAGCGAGGTTAAAGCCCATTGAATAAAAGACACAGTGATAGCATGGCTGTGAAGTTGGCTGAGTGACAGGAGACAGAAGTGGTGAATGGTTATATTTCAGACTGGGGGAGGGTATATAGTGAAGACCCCAAGGGTCAATATTAGGATCACCACTTTTCTTCATCTACATGAATAACTTACACTTGAGTAGACAGGGCATGTGAGGAGGATAAGCGCCAGTCTTCAAGAGGACATAGTAGAGCTGGTAGAAAGGGCAGACAAATGGCATATGAAATTTAATGCAGAGAAGTGTGAAGTGATTCATTTTGCCAGGAAGAATGAGGAGGGGTGATATAAAATGAAGGGTACAATTCTAAAAGGCATGCAGAAGCAGAGGGAGATGGGGGTACATGTGCACAGATCATTGAAGGTGACAGGGCATGTTAAGAAAGTGGTTAATAAAGCATATGGGATCCTAGGCTTTATAAATAGAAATATAGAATACAAAAGCAAGGGAGCCTTTAAAAAGCACTGATTCAGCCTTACTTGAAGTACTATGCCCAATTCTGGCCACCACATTTTATGATGGACGAGGAGGCATTAGAGAGGGCACAGAAAAGATATACAAAGATGATTCCAAGGATGAGGGACTTCAGTTGCGTAGATAGACTGGAGAAGCCAGGCTGTTCTCCTTGGAGAAGGAAAGGTTGAGAGGAGATTTGATAGAGGCACTCAAAATCATGAGGGGTCTGGACAGAGTCGATAGGGAGAAACTGTTCCTATTCGTGGAAGGGTCCAGAACCAAAGGATTTAAGGTGAATGGCAAAACAACCAATGACGACATGAGAGAAAATGATTTTACACAGTGACTGATCAGGGTTTAGAATGCTCTGCCTGAGTGTGATGGAGGCAGATTCAATTGCGGTTTTAAGACAAGGGTTGGGTAATTATCTGAAAAAAAAATTGCAAAAGTTACAGGGAAAAGGCAGGGAAGTGGGACTAGCTCATTTGTTCATGCAGAGAGCCAGCACAAACACGATGGGCCAAACGGACTCCTTCTATGGTGTAAACATGCTATGATTCTAACAAAACCAGAGATTTACAGAGTTACAGGCACTCAGAGTTCCTACAGTTTGCCAGGTTTAGGGGTGGAGTCAAAACATGCAAAATCTAGCCGCTGGACCACTCTGGAGACATCTGGACTCTGAAGAACTTTTCCCAAAGTTATAAGGCACTTCTCTGTAATGCTTTGGTGTGTGGAGTTAATTCAAGCATAAGCATCATGTTTACAATCATGAGCTTCAAGTCTGCTACCTTTTCAAATGTACTATGACATCATGATCTTGGATGGAAACACCTCTTCTGCTAAAGCCCCATGCAAAGGTTTCAGAGATACAAGACTCACGCAACATTATTAAACTTAAAAAAAAAAGGTTTCCATTGGTGAAATTTCAGACAGGACATTAACAAATGCTTTCTGAGGTGAGCTGCTGCCGTTCCCTAAGTATTACATCGATCTCCTGGTTCTCGTCTTCACGGCTTTCATTTACAAATACCATTTGTGGTCTGACAAAGACATGGGTTATGCAATTCACTGAAGTTTCAGCCTGTGCCAGTTCCTGTGAAACAGAACATTGAAAAACACTGATATGTTTCTCAATGTGATTATCTAAAGCAGAACGTTTGGAACACTATTAAACAATCTTACTAAGTCCAAACCACTGATAACAGCCTCCTACAAAAGTAGGTTTCCACTTAGATGCTTTCTTTGCGTGCAGAAAGAAATTTAAGTAGTTGATCAAAGGAAGTACAAAGTGCATGGAGTACATGGCTGACATCAGTCCTCCCGACACGCAAATCATGCTCATGATTTTCTGTCCATTCATTTCAATGTACAGAAAATTGTGGGCCATGTGTGCCTGGATCACTCAATACTAAAATGTACCTCAAAATCACAAGATAATCAATCACATAATAAAGAGCAGGTTATATATGACTTGTAAGAACAAAAAAGCTGATTATTTAAAAAAAAAATCCCTACAACAGAGTGCTAAAAACATTTTGGGAACTATCCAAAATACAGACTAAATCAGAGAACTGAACCAACACACAAGTAGAAAGGTAAATGAAAAGCTTTCACTTTTTAACTAATAGGTGTTGCACAATCTGAAGCAGTGTAATATGTAAAAATTCCACAACTCACTAATGGTACAAGAACAAGTAAGGTCTAAGGTAATGATTATAACAAAACATCGTAAATAAAGGAAGTTTTTTTGATTTGACTATAGTAGAGGTCATTGTGGGCGAGTTGAAAGAACAACTAATAAAGCTCAAGAGTTGATATCCACAAGGTTAGAAGTCTTTTTTTAAGTAGGGGCTGAGGGACCTAGGCATGCATCTGAGAAGCCAAGAGAATACTTAAACGTAGCAACTGCTGTCCTTGTACGAAAGTTGACAGATTGGTCCAAACATCAGTCTGTTGCATGCAAAATTATGCACAAGTCAAAAACCAGAATACTAAGTTTATCAGTTATAGGGAAATGCAGGTTATACTGGAAATCTGAAGCAGAGGCCTGCAAGTCTTGGAAGATGGATTGTGAAGAACAGCAGCCCAGTGAAAATACGGTCAGGAGGTTTATTCATCTCCACCTGGGTCCACATTCAGTTAAGTATATTTTCAAACTTACCTTGCAAGTATCAGCTGTTCCAGGATGATTTATTCTTGCAGTAGATGGCTCAAACAGACATAAGGACCCTTACTTGGAGATGTGAAGGAAACAATGCCTGTTTCAGACATGGGCACTGCACGTGGTTTTTTTTTTAGCCTTTACCAATATGGCAGTAGGCACTCCACGTTCTTTCTGCCTGCCATTTTGGGACTTTAGGAAATCATTTAGTTTCCGAAAAATCCACACTGCATAGCCAAATTTCCAAACCTCAGCTTGGAAGAGGTTCTGGAAAACTATTCAAATTAAAACTACTAAATATTTATTTTGGCTAAAATACAAGGATAACAGTTACCAGAAAGTGAAATCTGGTGACTTAAAAGCACCTCTCATTCTTTCAAAGAGAGAGAAAACACTTCTGGAAAAACTGGGCAATACAGGGTAAGCCATAACGCATAAACAATAGGCTGGGCCTTGTGACAAAAAGTTCGAACAAAATTATCATCTCAATTTGAGTCACAATAGAAACTGGGAAAAAAGTGAAAAGTCACCGTGGTGAGAATACAAAGTCACGTTCCCAGAGAAGTCAGACTTGATTTGTGGGAAGAATACAAACCAACTGTAATTTTCTTCCCCTTGGCAGGTACCTAATAGGGGATGATTCTTTACCACGTGTGTCCCCGCTGAAAGGCTTCTGCTTTTATTTCCATATATGCTTAGTTTTTACTGTGTTATACTAAACAGCACAAACAACCCTGTGGAGTATTCATTCAAACATCTTTGCAATGTGCAGGAGAGATTATTTCATGTTAAACTATAGTTCGAGATTGTAAATATGTGAGAATGATACTGCACGTTCAAGAGCTTTAGGCAGAACCTTTTTGAATGTTACAACCTTTAAATCTGTTTTAACTTATCTGTGTACTGAAGTCTACGTTAGTATTGTTTCTAATGGGCTGGTGTGGTGGTTTGGATCGGTGGAAAGCTCAAGCCTAAAGAGTACAAAAAAGGCAACACATGGAGTGTACTTGCAAATCCACCCCCACCACCTACCCACCACCCCACCCAGCACAACCCCCACCCCATGAGGCTAGGTGAAAGAGTGCTGTAACACTGAGGAAAATCATAGCAGCTTTTGCTTTTATTCACTTTGTAACAAACACCCAGGTCTTTCATTCTCTGGATGTATACCAGAAGAAGTGCTACAGGAACCCCCCCAGAAGTCCCAACTCCCTGACTCCATGGGAATTGCCCAGGAATTTTGAACTTTCAATGGGCAATTCCCCTGCTCCCTGGGACACTTTAAGAAAGTCTCTAATTCTGAGTTAGAGTCAGACTTATTTAAGTCAGTTGTGACTTATTTATCTAGATAGTTACCCAGGAAATGAAAAATTCTAGTCTAACTCCCGTGTAACTATACAATAGACTCCCAATCACTCACACTGAACCCCTACTCCCCTCTCGATCCCCTGACTAGCCCCTGACCCCACCATCTGATTCCTTCCCCTCCCACCGACCTGACAATTCCCAATCCCTCCCAACCCAACTACCTCCAAACCCACCTGTCTATTCACCCACCTCACCTATCTGCCACCTGTCCACTTACAATCCTACCCAGCTGCCATCCTGCCCCCTTACCTCACCCACCCTATCCCCTTACCCCCTCCTTGTAGCTTTCCAAAAAAGCCGACTACCCCGACCCAACCTGACCCCCCCCACCCCAACCTGACCAGCCCCTGCCAACTGACCCCCAACAACCAAACCTGACTACCCCATGACCTGAAACCCCAACCTGACCTACCTCCCGCCCTACCCACCCCAGCTACCTGTCACCCAACCCACCCTGTCACCCTACCATGCTACCCAACTGCCACCTCACCCACCCTACCCTCACCACCTGACATCTTTACACACCTTACTCCTTCACTCACCCCACCCACTTACCTTACCAACCTACCCCTTACCTTCTCTGTAGCTTTTCAAAGTAGCTTTGGGACATTTAAATTCTTTCCTTACCAGAGTACAGCAACTAGTGCTGTAAAACGAGGCTGTGGCTTGTTTTCCACCTGACAATCCAGCATTGCCAAGAAGCAATCCCATTTCAGGTATGCCATACATTTCTGGGGAAGCTGGGAATGGAAGTCCCGGCCAGAAAGGCGGAGCAGGAAAGCGAGTGCAGATTGACGATGACTGCCACTCCTGGGAAGATTCAGGCCCATTGTGTTTTCGGAAGAGGACTGGGAGCAGATTACTCATCTAATCACTGAATTTTTTTTAAAAATCTATGCTTTTTGGATCAAAGCATTCTTCTTAAAGTGGCAGCTTTGTTGACATTGAACCTGATCACTTGGGCACCTTTCAGTGCATTCACAATCCAATTTAGTGTCAGTCACGGCAGTTACGGTTTTGTATTGATGCTAAGGTTGGAGTACAAGTCAGAATGAAGGCCTAAACTGACTTAAACACAGAATTCCTCCTTTGGAAAAACTCATTCCTCCCCTGGCTACACAGTCAGTTTGTTCTTACACTATAATTGCAGCCTGGCTATAAAGCAGCACTGAATCACACCGATGCTACAGTTAATAGTATGTATGCATCATTAGAAACAAGACTGATTTTATTGTAGAACACTTGCTTTCTTTACCTTTCCCTCCTAAAAGTAGCCATTTAAGTTGGAGTACAGTTCCACAGACAATCACCGCACTGATGCACCAGTTGGTCTTTTCTGGCTTTCACATATCATAATGCTCCATTAAAGGTCATTGGGCAGAAGCAGAATCCCTCATGATTTTAGTCCAGGATCACTCAGGCTGATCGTGATAGCCTTCCACTGCCCGTCACTTTCCTGGTCCGCACCCTAACACTGCGGTGCATTCACCTGCTGAGCCATTAGTGCAGTCACGTCAGCTTAAACTTTTGCCTTGATTGAAAATCATATATAAAGGAAATGGGAAAGCTGAAAATACAGCAATGATATAGGGAGAGCAAAAGCAAAATACTGCAGGAAGCTGGAAACCTGAAACCAAACCACAAAATGTTGGAAATACTCAGCAGGTCTAGCAGCAAAATCTGCAAATAGCGAGGCGAGGGGATCCTAGTAATGGATCAGGAAGCCATTTTGTAATTAAAGTGGGCTTTGCCTTTCGTCTTTAACTCATCTATCGCAATAGCTGCCCAGTTCTGAGTTTTCTGGTCAGTGAGAGCAGGCAGCATGACAGGCAATCTGTGAAAGGAAAGGGATCACAGGAATGACTAAGTGCACATTGATTCCTGAGGCTACAACAACCAAAGCAATGGAAAGGACACCCTGGGAAAACTGCACCCCTCCCCCACCATCTCAGACTCTTACCTGGAGATCATGCTGAGTTATCTGAGGAACTGAGTGAGGTGATGTTTCCCAAGTGTGGGAGAAAAAACTCAGCTTCTCAAACCAGCAGGCATGGATGGAAGGGGCCAAGGAAGTCAGCAGCAGGAGTGTGGTCCATCAAACCCAGGGACAGCGCAGCATATGCATGCTAAACAGCAGACGCGGCATGTGATAGGCAGAGCTAAGCAATCCCACAATCAATGGATCACATCAAAACTCTGGAGCCCTACCACATCCAGTCGTGAATGGTGGTGGACAATTGAGAAACTAACTGGAAGAGGAGGTTCCATAAGTATCCCCATCCTCAATGATAGGGCAGACAAGCATGACAGTGCAAAGAAGCATTTGCAAGAATCTTCAGCCACAAGTGCTGAGTGGATGATCCTTCCCTATCATCCCCTGAGGTCCCCAGCATCACAGCTGCCAATCTTCACCAATTTGATTCACTCAAGGACTGTAAGAAGGTATTGGATACAGCAAGGGCTATGGTCCCTGACTACATTCCAGCTGCATTACTGAAGACCTGTGCTCCAGAATTAGTCGCACATCTGGCCAAGCTGTTTCACTACAGCTACACCACTGGCATTTACCCCGCAATTTGAAAAATTGTCCAGGTATGCCACACTCATAAAAAGCAAGGCAAATCCAATCTGGCCAATTACCGCTGCAGTCTACTCTCAATCGCCAATGAAGGGATGGAAGGTGTTGTCGACAAATGCTGTCAAGCAGCACTTAGTCAGCAATAGCTTGCTCATCAATCCTCAGTTTGAGTTCCACCAGTGGTACTTGACTCCAGATCTCATTTATAGCTTTGACCCAAACGCATACAAAGAACTGAATTCCAGAGGTGAGGTGAGAGAGACTGCGCATGACATAAAGGCAGCATTTGACCAAGTGTAGTATCAAGAAGCCCTGGGAATGTAGTATCAAAAAGCTCTGGGAAAACTGGAGTCAATGGGAATCTGGGGAAAAACTCTCCACTGGCTGGAGTCATACCAAGCTCAAAAGAAATTAGTGAGTTTTTTGGAGGCCACTCATCACAGCCTGAGGACACTGCTGCAGGAGTTCTTCAGGGTAGTGCCCTAGACCTAATCATCTTCAACTGCTTCATCAATGACCTTCCCTCCATAGGGTCAGAGGTGGGGATGTTTGCCGATGATTGCACAGTGTTCAGTACAATTGCAATTCCTCAGATACTGAAACAGTCCATGCCTAAATTGAGCAAGACCTGGACATCATTCAGACTTGGGCTGACAAGTGGCAAGTAACATTCACGCCACACAATCTCCACCAAGGGAGAATCTCATGATCTCCCCTTGACGTTCAAGAACATTACCCTCATTGAATCAAAATCCTGGGGGTTACTATCAACCAGAAACTGAACTGGACCAGCCATAGATATACTGTGATGATGACAGCAGGTCAGAGGCTAGGAATTGAGAGGCAAGTAGCTCATATTCTGACTCCCCAAAGCCTATCCACCATCTACATGGCACAAGTCAGGAGTGTGATGGAATACTCTCCACTTACTTGGATGAGTGCAGCTCCAACAACACACTAAGAGGCTTGAAAGCAGCTTGCTTGAATGACACACCATCTTAAATATTATCCCCCTCCACCACTGGCGCATAGAGACAGCAGTGTGCATCCTCGACAATACCCAATGCAGCAACTCACCAAGCCTCCTTTGGCAGCACCTTCCAAACACATGACCTCAACTACCTAGAAGGGCAAAGGCAGCAGACACTTGGGAACACCACCGCCACCACCTTCCCGGTTCAATAGAGCTGCTGGCCTCAGGTTGGCCAGCAGCTCTGTGGGCAGCATTTCCACCCCCACCCCCCCCCAACCAACCCCCCCTACCCACCCCACCCCCCACCCCCACCCCACCCCACCCCACCCCCCCCCCATCCCCCCCACCCCCCCCCATCCACCACCCCCCCCCATCCACCACCCCCCCCCATCCCCCACCAGGGTCTTTGATCCCAACTAAAGCCCATCACCATCCAATTAAAAGCCTGAGTGGCACTTAATGCAACGGGCCTTCCTGAAAAGTTGCAACGCAGGGCTCTCATCAGCTTTCCAACCGGCAGGCAAGACCCCCATCACCTCCATTAAATACCACCCGTTAACCCTGCTTCTCGCTCCAAAGACCTGCTGCATATTTCCAGCAGTTTCTGTTTACATTAAACATTTGGGAAGAATTAATTCCAGGCATTTCAACATTGCTGCCTATTAATTCAACAATTCATTCAAGGCAATTCACCACTGGTGCAGAAAAATTACGTATTAACTAATTTGAAATGTAAGATTTCTGTAAAATGTTAAAATATCAAAAACAGCAAACGTAACAAGTACCCAATGCTAAAATTTGAATGAGGGATAAAAAATTCATAATTTTGTGCATTTCCAGTGAAGCACTGCAATGTTGTAACAACTTATCAGCAGTGGGTGGGTCACCCAGCTCAGTTGGAGATGAGATGGGAACAAATTTTACCTACTCGTATTGGAGCCTCTGGTGGAAATTGGAGAATGATAAAAACACTGCAAACCAATTTTAAGTTGAAACCCTGGAACTACCAAAATTTGTGGCAAAAACCTTTTGACACAAGAGAACTGAACTGCAGGAACAGATTTCCACAGCTTTAACTTGGTGCCCTTTGCATCACCCATGATCCTCTGAACCTCTCCACCTACACCACCAGCTGTAAAACTGTGACTGCACAAACTATAGCCATACAAATTTGAGTGGGTAGCCCTACATGTTTAGAAATGCCAAATGCCATTTAATCTTGCTGCAAGCAAACATCAAAAGGCTGGTCACAGCAAATGCAACATCTTTGCTGTAAAATTTTCTGCACCTTTTGCTCGCCGCTGTACCCAACCGTCCCACAAATTGCTACTTGTTCATTCAGAATTAGATCTCAGAAGTGACTGGCAGTTTATTTTTAAGCCACTTTAGAGCTAAGACTACCAGTTTCATTTTAACTGGCATCCACAAAAGAAATCCAGAGGTTTATCAGTAATTCTGATTCCCTTCCCCCATACAAACACAAATGTCTCCATCACGTAAAACCAGTGCAAATGTCAGTTGAAAAATAGCTTTGCCCAGCAGAAGCAATTAACCATATTACATCGTTAAGGAAAAACCATAAAAAAATCATTAAAGCAATATCCAGCTTATAGCAGGTTCCTAAACAGACATTTGAGAGACTCAAGTAGCCCCAAGTAAAATCAGCACGGGTGTGAAACTGGACTATACGAAACAGACGGGTTTCAGGTTTGATCCCTTGTCAGCGTTGACCCCTTTGATTTTCATGTGGTGAGCAGCAGAGTCATGACAAATGACATCAAAACTCTCCGGGCTTCGGGGTGGGGAGGTTGAAAGGAAACAAAATTAGCCAGGTTCCACCACCCCCACCCCGATTTCCATAGCCCTTACTGATTAGTGTGCATGTGGTATAAATAAGGACAGGACAAGGCTAAGCTGGGATGTCCCCACTAGCTGCTAAATGGCCTGCTGACCTTCACAATCCCGGGCTCACACATGAAGAATGGCAACTTAGGTGAGGCGGAATGTTGCTGTGCGCCTGTGAGCCAGTGCCTACAGGACCGAAGAGAAAAAGAGAAAGACAAAGGCAATACAGGGCTTCAGTATAGCTTCTTAAAGGAAAATGCTGCACTTTTAGTTAATCAGGAGTGTTGAATCATCCATTAATGAGTATATTTCCAACAAACGAGTCAACTAAATTTCTAGTTAGTTAAAACTCAATTTTGTTACTGAACGCAACTAATAGCTGGTTCTTTAGATTTATAGATGCTTACTGCTATTTAATTTTCCTACAAGTGAAACAGTTTTTTGGTAGAATTCTGACAAGAGCTCTGTAGCAATTACAATACAGATTCATGCACAAAGCCTTGACCCATACTGTGGCACCTCAGTTAAGAGTGCCTCGGTTTACAATACTCCTTCCAACAGGAGTAACCATAGCAACTCCAGCTAACTCTCCTTTCAAACTATTGCAGTACTTCTCTCCCACGGTTTGAGCTGGTTGCAAAGCAACATACTCCGAAAACCTTTTGTGAGCCAATGGTCACACTGATAATCTGGTAATAGGAAATAATCTAAGACTAATGCACACATTCCAGGGCAACAGTGTGTTTTCTTATGTGACCTTTCAATACTACATTCCAAGGGCAGTCTTCCAAAGAAAGCAGTATACAGAACAAAAAGAAATCTTAAAAACACTTTTCTGAGCGTAGTTACAGCTACCTGTTTATTGTTAGTAAGAACTAATTTAACCTGAACATGTAATATTGTTATATAATTTGCATGAAGAGTCCATTTATTATTCCCAATAACAAATCACAGCCCCTTCCCGCAATGATATTCCCTAGCATTTTGTGATTAAGTCTCCTGCAATGAGTAAAGTGGACAATTTACTGTTAGAAAACTGTTGGATCTTATTCTGCATAGTACATCATAATTCTCTGGTCCTTAAAGAGCATCGTCTTAAAATGCTGTTGAAATCATATCAGAAAATCAGGAATTGGTGCGCAAATTTTGAAAGTCAGAACATTAACACCGTAGGGATAAAACAAGGGACAAACTTAGAAATTATTTTACTTCTGAAATCCCTGTATTTCAAGCTTATTGAAAAATAATAAAAATGTTACTTATAGGAAAGAAAATCTGCTGTCGTTACCTAGTCTGGCCTATATGTGACTCCTGATCCACTACAATATGGTTGACTTTTAACTGCTCTCTGAAATAGCCTAACAAGGCCTATTGTACTCGAGGGTAGTTAAGGGTGGGCAATAAATGCTGAGCTTGCCAGCAATACCCACATCCCATGAATGAATTAATAAATAAATAAATTAAAAAGGAGATAGCTATGTGATGAACAAGAATAAAAGTTTCTTTGAACTGGATTATAATCTTACACAAATTCCATCAAAAAATTGGATATTGTTAGTGATTCTGTTTGAAATATTACATGAATACATCCAAGACTCGAGTGTGGGAACGTTTTAAAATGTATGATTAAGAATGAGAATGTCACCATCAATAATCAGGACTAACTTCTGCAAAAATAATGTTGACCTTTAAGAGGTTGGGGGGCATACATAAAAAATAAACTTGCCCCATAAGGTGGGGGGGAAGATAGGAGAGACTAATTCCAAGTGAAGTGAGTCTAGGCTGCAGCCCGCTCCCCCAATCCCGATGCTCTACCACTTCCCTGTGCCTCATTTATCCACCCGCATTCGATTGGGAAATTAAGAATGATGGGCAATTGGCTAGGGGGTGAAGGATAGAATTAACACACATAATACTGGTAAACATAAACAATAGCATATTTCTAATTTTTTTCTGAACTTTGCAATGCAAAATTAATCCACACTTCATACTGACAAACTCAGCATTAATACATATTTCCTCCCTTCAGACCAGAATGCTAACAATATCCTCAAGGTAGGGTTCTCAATGCAACAACTGAGTTACAAATGCGACCCAGTCATCGGACTCACATACTATAACTGGGTAGGTTACACAATCCTATGTTGGCTTTTGACACTTAGCTGTAAGTAACTGTAATGTACAATGCATTGAAGACATTACGCAAAAGATTACAGAAACAACAACTTGTACTTATACAGCACCTTAAAAATAATAAGATCTCCCAAGCCACTTCACGGAGGCATTATAAAACAAAATATGACACCACATAAGGAGTTATTAGGTAGATCAAAAGCTTGGTCAAAAAGGTAGGTTTTAAGAAGTGTTTCAAAGGAAGAAAGAGAGATAGAGAGGCTAAGAGGTTTAGGCGGGAATTCTAGAGCTTAGGCCTAGGCAGCTGAAAGCAGTCACCAAAGGTAGAACAATTAAAATCGGGGATGTTCAAGAGGCTGGAATTGGAGGAGCACAGATATCTCAGAGGGTTGTTGGGCTGGAGGAGATTACAGAGATGAGATGGGGCCAGGCTATGGAGGGATTTGAAAACAAGGATGAGAATTTAAAACGGAAGTATTGTTTAACCAGGAATCAGTATAGGTCAGCAAGCACAGAGGTCATTGGTGATCAGCATCTGGTGCAAGTTAGAACAGGGGTAACAGAGATTTAGATGGCCTCAAGTTACAGATGGAAGAATGTGGAAGGCCAGCCAGGGGTGCATTAGAATACCAGCATTGGGAGTACTTTGTGCATCAGAAGTCAAGTCTGGTGGTAACAAAGGCACAGGTGAAGGTTTCTGCAGCAGAAGAACAGAAGCAGGAGCAGAAATGTCACAGAGGTGGAAACAGATGGTCTTAGTGGTAGCATGGGTGTGTGGTTGAAAGCTCATTTCGAGGTCAAATATGGGTCTGAGGATGTGAATACTCTGAGGCTGAATCAGAGAATTTGCTGGGAGAGGGATGAAATTGGTGGTGGAGCGAAGTTTGTGGCAGGCACCAGTGGCTTCAGTCTTCCCAAAATTTAATTGGAGGAAATATCAGTTCATCCAGTACTGGATGCTGGATAAACATGGTGACATTTAGAGGAGTCAAGAGAGGTGGGGGTGAGGTAGAGCTGGGTGCCCTCAGCTGGAACCTAAAAGGAGACCCATAAACAACAAAAATTATGGAAATAACATGCCAACAAAGAAGTGGCGTGGAAGTTGACACCATGCCTTTAGGCCACAGGAACCTAATTGTTTTCGCCCCAAAAGGATCACATTTCTCAAGTCAATAAGTATTCTAGCTTAAATACATGAATCCAGATATTAACAGATGTAGGGTCCAAAGTGATGCTTTTACACTTCCCACAAGTAATCATCCAGACCTTTTATAAGTGTCATGTGTGCACAACCGCAAAAGTAATAAAAATAACTATAATCGGGTGCTATATGGCAAGATACTGAGCCATGCAGATTGGCAAGGACCCAGGGTTGATATTTAGTCTATAGTGAGTTAACTGATCTCTTCTAGCATTGTGGTGGAGTTGGCATGATTAGCCTCAGTGCCCCCGGACTAAGAGGAGGGAAAGAAAAAGATCACTATCAAGCAACCTCTCCCAGAAACATGCATTAACTTTGTAACCTAACAGGATCAAGCTTGGCATGGTGCCTCGTCCACATCAAAAACAATCCCAGGCCCATTGTCCAGATTCAGAGAATGCCCATTTGATCATGGCCCAGGTGACTTGCCAATACCCATAGAACTGTACCCCAACACGGGTCACCACCTTCAGGAGAGGAAGAGATAAAATCAAAGGGAAAAAAACAACACCGACATTAATCAAGTCACAAACATAATGATGCAAAACGAACTTTATCACACAGGCACTCAATACCTGAACAGCTAGTTCACCTAAAAGGAGTGATAAAAGATAAAATAATTTTTAAACTTTCATAAATAATTTATTGCTCATTTAATTGTATATAGAGAAAATGTAACAACCTGCATTTATATAGCACCCTTAAGGCAATGAAACATCTCATGGAACCTGACAGGAGCATTATAAAGGCAAAATTTAACACTGAGCCACGTAAGAAGATATTAGAACAGGTAAAGATATAGGTTTTAAGGGGCATCTTAAAAGGAAGAAAGAAAGAGAGGCAGACGGCACAGAGGTTTAGGGAAGGAATTCCAGAAATTAAGGCCTAGGCCAATGAAGGCACAGTCACCAATGGTGGAACAATTAAAAGTAGGGATGAGCAAGGTGCCAGGTGATTTATGTTTCACTAATAACCAAGGACTTGCGTAGCTCTTGGTATCACTCACTACATTAGTTATGCAATGGCTGTCACTTATGTTCTGTAACCACTGGTTGATGTGATTCCTTTATGACTGCGGTTCTGTTTGACTCCAGTGTACACAATGTGCACAATGTGAACAGTGATATTGGATCATGGCTTCTGTATTGCAAATCAGAAATAGATTACAAAAAGGTGTAGCATTTCAATGTCCAAATTAACACTGGGTGATAAATGCTCTTGAACTTAGATATAGGTTGTTTCTTTAGCAAACTATATGTATTAAAAAGGGGAATGAGTGGACCCCACACATCCCATCAAGATAGGTTATAAGTCACTTCCACTGAAAATGATCTCAAAGCAGTCAGTCAAATTCCAGCAGCATATCAGCAGATATTTCAGAATGCGTAATTACTCAACTGAACTACTGTTTACAACCACAGGAATCTTCAGAATTAATTCTGCTTCTCCTTCGTTCATCAGCATCTGTTCAATTGCCCAGCCAGAAACAGGTCTCTTCAATAAAACTGCTCCAAGGCTAAGCTCAGGAAAAACTGCATGGAACAAAGAAGTAATGCATTCCTGCATAAAAGACCACAAGCTCAGTTGTTTGTCTAATACAATTACAGTCTGCAAGAAAAGGCAATTTGATAAATGTGTTGCTGGCATATTAAAAGAAAATGTGTGCAGTAAAGGGAGGCCAGAATTAACTAGCAGTTAAGGGACAAACAGGGACTAAATTTAGTCAAATGCTGTCAAAATCATAGAAGGTGCTGCCAGTTTGGGTTATCTAACAAATTTCACTTTTTTCAGCCTCTGCAGTCTGATTGATTCTACTCATTATTTGGTCTGATCTCATTTTCACACATGGAATTAATATGAAATCCAGATGTTCATTTGTAGCTGCGCACAGGGAACTGCTCATCTACACACAATCCTGTAATGTAGGATAACAGGCTCCTTTTCGAATTACACAATGCTTCACTTTATGCACAGAGGGTTTTGTACCCAGTTTTAGAATTTAAAAGGATAATCAATTACTACAAGCCATGATCAAAGTATATCACATGCTCTCCAAAATCAGTATTAATGATTAAACACATTTACTATGCATTGTACTACTGTGAGGGTAGGGTGCAGCTTATGCTGTGTTCAACTGCCCAAAAACAGCCTGTTCAGGTATCAAATGGCCTTAATAGTTACTCATCAATACGCCTGTTCAGTACAAAATTTTTTGTTGATGCAGTTTTAGCTTTGCTTCAGATCAAAATGTGCAATAAAACAAGAATTAAGTTTGCAAGCTTGACACAGCTTACCATTTTAATGCTTGCCAGGAGATCAACTTTAGGTGTATAACTAATGCAAAGCAACATCAAACTGTTTTAGTATCAGCAGAGAGACATTGCTCCACCAGCTGATTATTATTGCAGGATACAGGTTAGATGTTGTCACTGGTGAGTGAAGATTTGCATATCTGTGCAGGAACATATGCATGCTGCTCCACTTCAACACTGGAGCAAAGCAGTGATGTAGCTGCACACTTAACTCTCATGCTGACATTCCCTTCGGGAGGGTTGATAAACAAGAATGGCAGTCCCGGCAACTTAATACAAAGGTGTCACTTGTTCATGATGCAGAAGGACCAGATTAAGTCTGCTGGGTCAGTGTTTTTTTTTAAATATTTGCTTGTTGCATAGTCTTAACTGCCATTTCTTAAATCAAGTCTTCTTGAGTTTGAAGCTTGAAATTATAGAATAGAAAGGAGCAAGAAAAGAAGCATTCATACATATCACCAAACGTGGAATGCCAAAAATACAAGTACCATATTTACAGATCAAAGTAGCTTTTTTTTAACACTAGGAATTTATTAATATTTATTATTTCAAGTTTCAACCTAAATACATCCAACTGCATATTGTCACACATAAAATCTCATCAATTTCAAAACTGCACTCAGCTTTTGTGAGAAGGGGCATACGAAGCTTTGTCCAAGCCTTCTACCTTCTAACATTCTTTCCGTGGCAGTGGCATTGAGAGTAAATTTTACACTTCAGTGCGTAATGAAAATCTAACCAGAGGCCAGTGTCTGCATGCTCAGGCTCAGATCCCACCCTTGGGATCATCCAGATAACATTCCCAATGACAGAGAAAGCTTTCACAACACATTTATGAAGTGATAAGCACACATATAGAAATGTTTTAAATGGTTAAAAAAGCCCCCTTTCAAGTTTTAAAAACATAATGCCCAGATTAGGATTTCTTTGAGGGGGATCTTTTGGAAGCTATTTTAAAGATTGATTCATGAGTGCAGCAAGTTATCAGAGCAAGATCCTGTGGGGAGGGGGCAAATGCATTGATTTCTAAGGTGTTGTACATGATAATGTAATTAGACACATGCATATATGGCCATTTGTGTTGAGTAAAATATTATCTTGCTTTGTTGGTGCCCGAGTCCACAGCAAGGGGGCACAACTTTTAAATAAGAACGGTACCATTCAGGGGCGATTTTAGAAAGCATTCGTTCTTAGAAAGGGTCATGGAAATCGGGACACTCTTCCTCCAAAACGTTATTGAAGCTGGATTAATTGAAAATTTCAGATCTGACATGATAGAATTTTGTTAGGGAAGGGTATTAAGGGATATAAAACCAAGGCAGTATTAAAAATCATGTGGGTTCTGGACAGAGTGGATAGGGGGACAGCATTCCCATTAGTGGGAGGATTGAAAACCAGAGGACACTGATTTAAGGTGGTTGACCAAAGCAGCGACATGAGGAAGAGCTCGTCTACACAGCAAATGATTAGCATCTGGAATACACTGGGAGGAGGGAAGGAATGTGGTGGAGACAGATTCAAATCATGGCTTTCAAAAAAAGATTTGGATCAATGTCTGAAGAGGAAGAATTTACAAGGCTTTAGAGAAAAAACAGGGGAATGGCATGAGATAAATTGCTCTTGCAGAGAACCATCAGATACAATGGACCAAATGGCCTCCTCCTGTGCTACAACTATTCTAATGATCCTAAGAGAGGTGAATGGAGTTAAGACACAGATCAGCCATGATCAAGCTGAATGGTGCAACAGGCTTGAGGAACTGAATGATCTACTCCTGTTCCTATGTTGAAATCTCAACAAACATTCTGATTTGCAGGCAGACAACTTCTGACATTGTTCGTGTCCAAATTTCTACAAGTGACCAACACATGGTGGAATCTGAGCACAGGGTGTACCAAAAACCTTCACATTCTTCAGAAGCTTTCCAATCAGACATCAATGGGTCACCAGTGTACGGAACAACCTTTGAGGATGATTTTGGCAGCTTCATTGTTATTCATTAGCAATGATCAAACCACCAAGCCACAAGAGAAATGGTCAAACTAGAGCAAAGCACTTCTAGAGTATTTTCACAGCACAAGGTTGCGCCCAAATTATTTGTTAACAGCAGGAGTGAGTAGCAAAGCTATACAAAAAAAACTCAAGGTACCATCTCACAATGTTGTTGCTGGTCATCAGCATAAATAAAAGGAATGTCTTGGAGTAATTACAGAATAAGCCCATCATTCTATTCTGGTTTGCTAGTTCAAACACCTCTCAATACAAATACAATATAAAAATAAAATACATATTTACATTCCTCACTTTTAACTACTTTGATCAGGTTTACAGCACTTTGAAAATGAGGTCAAAGAGCAAAAAGTTGCAGATGCTGCAAAACTTAAGGAAAAACAAAAAAATGCCAGAAACACTCAGCAGATCAATCAGGATCTGTGGAGAGAGGACAGGCAAGTTAACTTTTTGGGTGTAAACTCTTCCTCAGAACTTTTTGATGAAGAATTATATCTGAAGCATTAGCCCATGTGTTGTCTCCACAGGTCCTGACTGACCGGATGAGTGTTTCCAGCACTTTCCAGCATTTTCTGTTTTTTTTTTCTGATAATAAAGTAATCTGGCTGGAAATACAAAAAAGGCTTTTAGCACAGCTCTACCGCTGCTATGCGACAAGTATTGGATACTGAATCTGCCTTTGTAGTGAGAATTGGATTTTGTGCTCTAACAACATTTGTTCCAGCTAGCACAGCAGCAACACCAGTAAAAACAGGTTAAATTGTTATTACAAGTGGTCATTTTGACAGGATTCTCAATCAATACCTCTCTGCCAAGACCTCATATATATCCATAAAACCCACACAAGTTGTTTAACTTTAAATTCAGCAGAGAAAGGTCACTGTGAAATAATATTTGAAAAGGAAAATTCATTGTTGCTCAAAGATGTAAATGTAGCACGCATTCGCAACATGCATTAATCCAATCTCCCCAAAGTAGTACAGTCCGTCATCACCATATTGTCTGTATCAGAAGTGTGCACAAAATATACTGCAACATCGACATGATTTACACACTTTCAAACCCACAGTTCAACATCATATAACAAATACTTGAACTAACTCACTATAAAACAGCAGCTTTAGCCAAAAAAGAAAAACATCTACATTAATACAGTTTATAACTTTTATTATTATTCTTCCAAAATTTTTATACAATATAAAAAATCTCGTAGGGCCAATGGATTGTTTATTAAGAGGCCTGGTCAATGGCTGATTGTGACAGGGTTGTAAATAGAACATGAGATACAATACACACAAAATCCAGAACCAAAAATGTTAAAATGGTTTCACATCTTTCAAAATAAAACTTTCATTTTAAAATGTTAGTGACATTAAAAAAAAACAAGAGTGCAAAATTCTCCTGAGGGCACATTTTCTTTGAGGCCACAAGTGCCATTTTTGCCTCCAAAATGGCTTCTGCAGCATTTGTAAATTTTTGGCGAGGGTGTTAGTGTGTGCACCAGAAGAATGCAGAGTAGGCAGATCATGGCAACAATCACCACGTAATGCTGACCAGACACCATGCAGCCATTCTGAAACTTAAAGCATCAGCTAATGCAATCTCTTAACCTTGCACAGCTTAACATGTGCTCAGCAGGAGGACCCCCTTCCCTGGCCACCACCAGCACCATTCAAAGGGATCATCAACTACTTTCAGGTTAGTTGCTGATTGATTTTATACTGGCTGCTGCTGTGATCATAGAAGTGCTTGATGGTTTCCAGAATTGTTCAAAGGTGGAGTGGTGTGACACATGCTATCGGACTTTGTCCTGACTTCAAAAATTCTGTACAAACCACTGGCTCCCTGAAATGGATGCAGTCCTATGCATTCCCTTTGGACAACAACATAGCTGGGAGAGTGAGAAGAGGCAACAGACAGCAGGACAAGCTGCTGGAAGAGGAAAGAGGTAGGGTGGGTGGGCTCTCAGCAAGGAAGCCATATTCAGGGGGCAATTATTCTACCTGAACCTCAGTAAGGAACAGTGTGTCAGGCTTCTTCAGTTCATGAAGGGCATCCTCACTTAAATGTTCTCACTGCTGCAGTCAAAATTGCAGCATCAGAGCAGGGTGAGAATGGCATTGCCAGTGGTCATGAAGCAATGGTGGCCAAAAACTTTATGCACCTGCCTTCTTCCAGGCTGGAGTAGGTGATATTTGTAGCATCCCACAATTTGCTTTCCACTATTGCAAAAGGATGGTCACTAGCACTCTGTTCTGAATCCACTGAATAGATTTCATTCTCTCTTGCCAGGGGGGAGAAGGGGGAGGAGGAGTGAGCAGATTACTGTGTAAGGATTGCAGGCTTTCCCATGGCGCAGCGTGCCAATCACTACATCGTTTTGTGAGCGCTACATGTCAATTCTGAGATGTATCAGAAACAAAAGGGATTCCCATTCCCTCAATGTCCAGCTGGTGTGTGATCATACACAACGTATCTTGCAAGTCAATGCCCAGTATCCTGTAACATTCATGCAGCCTTCTTTCTGTGGCAGCCTGCTGTGTTATCTACATTTGAGCTACCATGATAAACCAGAGGATGGCTATTGGGCAACAAGAGTTATCCATTGACCGCATTGCTCATGACTCCAATGCACATCCCACACATGCACAAGCAGCGGGAATATAACAAAATCCATAACACCACAAGGAGTGTGATCATGCAGACCATTGGGGTGGGGGGCCTAATCAAAGCTGCTGCTGCCTGGACCACACTGGAGGAGTCTTGCCATACTCAGCAGCACATGTCAAGATTTGTGGTGGTCTGCTATGTGTTGCACAACCTTGCCATCGTGATGGCATAACCCTTGCCCCCAGTTGTATGGCGAGCTGCTGAGGAAAAAGGAAGAGATAACCAACACAGTCCCATTTTGTCTGGGCGCAACTCATCTATTAAACACAACCTCAACTTTACCCCTTATACTGCCCATCACAGCATTCACTTGGCCACAAAACTAAAAAGTCACCACAAAATAGACATTTTGAAACAAATTTATAAATCAAATCATGTCACAGTGCCTATAAATGTAAACTAATGACTCTTCTCCCTTCCCTTCATGCCTGTCATCCACATGCGTTTGCCTAGCTTAATACTCTTATGCAGTCTTACCCCAGGGGTTGCAGCATGGCTGGTGTAAGGCTGCTGACTTTCACTGGGGGAGACATCCTCAAGCAGTTCTGTCCCACAAAGCCCAGCTTTGAACTACACCATCCTGCCAAGAGTGGTGGCAGTCTGGGCTGGCTAGCTGAGAGGCAACAGCAAAGGCACTGGCAAAGTTGCAGTGATGGGATCATGAATGCTGTGATCCTGAGAGAACAGGTTCATGTTCCTCTGAACCACTACCATTCCCCAGGGGGGGCATCTCAGCAATCTGATTAATCCATTAGAGGACAGTTTGCTGAATCATGGTGACACCCCACCAAGACCCATTCAGCAGTGTGGCAACAGTCTGAGGTTGCATGATCTTGCAAGGCTTCAGTTTGAGGTGCCACAGCAGCACTCAGGCACTGGTTGGCATCTGCTTGTGCTGCAATGGAAACTGAGACATCGACCATCAGACAGCACATTATGGCAGAGTCCTCAAATGTGCTAAGGGAGTTGCACACCAATTCCACATTGCAAAGGATGGGCTGTCCCATCAGAAATGCACTGAGCATTTCAGTGTAAATGCCCATCTTCTTCTGTAGGTTTCCTCATCAAAGTCCTCATTCAAGTCCTCTGCAGCAGAAATCATGTGCAGCCTCACCCTTTGCAAGCTAGCACCTGCATTACTCTTGCCCTCTGCAGTGGTGACAGGCAACTGATGCCCACTGTCTCATCATGTGCAGATTCTGCCTTTAAGCCAGCCTCTAAGTACGGACAGTGTCAGAGTGAGTGGCAGTGTTTCTTCTTCATTATCATCTTCCTGCTCTTCCGTCTCTTTCTCTTCTATCAGTTTGGTCAGATGGCAGTTCTTTGGTACCTGAAAGGAAAAAGGCACAAGGGTTGGGTCGTGGTGAGGAAAGGGAGAGGGAAGGGAGAGGGAAGGAAGAGGTTCACCACCTGTAGGTTGTAAATCAGAAGAGATTGTGTGATTGGGGGTGGGGGGGAAGTGCGATGAGAGAAGGTTTAGGTGGAAAGATATCATCTTTGATTATTTCAGCGCTGATACTGATCTCAGTCATAGCCACTCCCATGATGGCAAGTGCCATCTCCTCATACAACCGTGCCTGTCCCCCATTAGTTAGGTGTTGCTATCTCTGGTTATATGCCACTTTGTCCTGCAACAGAGGAGCAAGTGTGTCAGTGAGTGTGATGCAAATTATTTGATTAATATAGCTGTCACAAATGAAGTGCTGGCAGTGTGCGCAATTTGTAAGATCTGGGTGTGAGGCTTGCAGCAGTGCTAAATATGTGAGAATAACGTGAAGCAACGAAGTTAGGTATGATTGTGATTGATGGAGATAGTTGGTGGAGGAGGTGGTCAATTAAATGATGCATTACTCAGCATTTCTGACTGAAAATGGTTCCAAAAGCTTCAAACTCATCATCAGAGTAGTCATCAGATTGGAACATAAAGCTATCCTCCAGATCCTGATCCATCAGTACCACATATCTTAAGGTTTTGCAGATGGAACAAATGACTCTTTTTAGTCTCTGTTCAAATACAATAGGTAACCTGGAATCGAAATGTAAACAGTCCAAATATGGTTGTGACCCAGACACTTGAAGCAGTTTCCCTAAAGTTACCCGGAAGCAATGTATTTGTATGTGCATGCATGTATTTTCTTGCCCATGGAGTGAGAAATTCAATTTAAAATAACCCAGCAGCAAAGCCTTTATTACTTAAAAAGAAAAGGTTAGTTTATTTCTACACTCTTGCACTGGAGGTTACTGAAGGAAAATGATGCCACTCACACACACACATACACACAAAGATTAATTACAGATACTTATAAACATAAATCAAGATTAGTCCATAATCGGTGCAGGCCTGATGTTTTGAAGTCGAGAAGTGACTGTCTTGAGGTTGTAAAGTTTTCTCTGCAGCTGCGATGGCTTCCACTGTTGAATTGCCAAAGGTTGTTTGAACAGGTGAGTTCAGTAGGCGGAATCAGGTTTTAAAAAGAGAGAAGATTACTTACTTCTGTTCTGCAGACATGCCACTTTTAGATGCCTGGTCACTTTAACCAGCAGACCAGTAGCTATTCTTAGATGCCTTTGCCTGTCACTCCCTGGGCTGAAGCTTCTTCAAGATGATTCTCTGTGGATTTTCAGCTTCCTGCCTTTCCAATGCTTTATACAAGTAAGTTCAGATGGCCATTGTTATCATGTGACCTGTACAAAATGCCAAGTCATCTTCCAAATAAGGCATCAACGGTTCAACAGCCCTTCTCCCATGTCCAGTTCTTAGCTTTGGTTCTAACCAAAGCACAAATGACATTCTTACAATGAGGCACCAATCAAACTTCGTTATCTCCTGGACGAGACCATAGTGAACCATTATTCAATTAAGGATTGCCTTTTGTCCTCTCTGAAGAGTCTGAAATCCACAATTCAGTCTGATAGCTTGGAGCCATTTTGAAACGCAGCCTTTAAACTCAGTCCAAAGGTTTTTTTTTTTAAATATAGCCTCTAAAACAATTTTTCTAAACAAAATTGTAATATTATAACTGCGCACCATAACAGCTGTCACAATAAGAGTAAGAGATCATCTTTTTTAAGCATCAGGGTGGTAACACAACATATTAGTGTGCAGAGATAAAAACAAAAAACTGCGGATGCTGGAAATCCAAAGCAGAAGCAGAATTACCTGGAAAAACTCAGCAGGTCTGGCAGGTGGAGAAGAAAAGAGTTGACGTTTCGAGTCCTCTTGACCCTTCAACAGAACTGATTGAATATTAGAAGAGGGGTGAAATATAAGCTGGTTTAAGGTGGGGGGGGGGTGGTGTGGTTGTAGGGACAAGCAAGCAGTGATAGGAGCAGATAATCAAAAGATGTCACAGACAAAGGAACAAAGAGGTGTTGAAGTTGGTGATATTATCTAAACAAATGTGCTAATTAAGAATGGATGGCTGGTCACTCAAGGTACAGCTCTAGTGGGGGTGGGGTGGAAAGACTAGCAGGGCATACAAGATTTAAAAATAATGGAAATAGGTGGGAAAAGAAAAATCTATATAAATTATTAGAAAAAACAAAAGGAAGGAGGAAGAAACGGAATGGGGGTGGGGAATGGAGGAGGGAGTTCAAGATCTAAAGTTGTTGAATTCAATATTCAGTCCAGAAGGCTGTAAAGTGCCTAGTCGGAAGATGAGAACAACTTCTTTGTTCCTTTAAAAACAAAAAACTGTGGATGCTGGAAATCCAAAACAAAAACAGAATTATCTGGAAAAACTGTTGAAGGGTCATGAGGACTCGAAACGTCAACTCTTTTCTTCTCCGCCGATGCTGCCAGACCTGCTGAGTTTTTCCAGGTAATTCTGTTTTTCTTTGTTCCTTTGTCTGTGACATCTTTTGATTATCTGCTCCTAGCACTGCTTGCTTGTCCCTACAACCACACCCCCCCACTTCTCTCCCCTCCCCCCGCTCCCCCTCCACCCCCAACCCCACCAGTTTATATTTCACCCCTCTTCTAATATTCAATCAGTTCTGTTGAAGGGTCATGAGGACTCGAAACGTCAACTCTTTTCTTCTCCGCTGATGCTGCCAGACCTGCTGAGTTTTTCCAGGTAATTCTGTTTTTGTTTTTGATATTAATGCGCAGGGCAGGCTGAAATCCCACCTTAATGGGCATTCGTATCATAGCTTCTTCCACCATCCAGATGATGAGTTACTGATCATGATGTAATTATCAGGTGTACCACCAAATTGAGTCAAATGTCCTGTTGCCTCTTCATGGTGCAAAAGTTATTTTAAAACAGGTTGCATCATTAAAGATAAAAAACAAATCAATTTCACACAAATTATTTGCAGAAAGTGTTTATTATTCCACATAATAAGGCCAGCACCTTTCTGCCTATTTGAATTCAACTGTTGCCCCATTAAGATACAGTTCTGGACAGCACACCTTAGAAAGGATATATTGGTAATGGTGGCAAAATAGCAGAACTCTCCCCATTAAGCAGTAGATGCTAGCTCAATTAATTATGTTAAATCTGAGGTAGATCGACTTTTACCGACTAAGGGTTTTATTGGATATAAAGGTAGATAAAGGAGTTAGAATCTAGACAGCCATGAGTTCACCGAATAGTAGAACAGGCTTGAGAGGCTGAATGGCCTACTCCTGTTCCTATTTTTGGCATGGCAGTTGAACTTTTCACCAAAAGCTTAGGATTGGGTTTCATAACATCAGTTAGAGGTTGGAAAAGACTTGACTTTTTTTTTTTAAAAACAAGCTGTCAGCTGTCATAATACAATACAATATTATAGGATTTCTTTTGAGATATTTTGTTGTTTATTGCCCTTCCTTTTCCTCGTCTGTTTCCTCCGCGTCTCACAAATGTGCTCATTTTTGGCTGAGGAACAGGCAAAAAGCAGCCTCCAATACTTCATCCAAATGACCATTATTTTGCGTAAGCCTTGACTGTACATGCAATCCGGCGTGAATAGCATTACAGCCAAACCCTATTCTCCCTCAGTGTCGACATCTGTAATTCCAGACAAGGTTGCTGAACAGTTATTGTAGAGTAAAGGAGTGCATGAATATAGTTGGGATAAAGACGGGGGTGGAGCAGGTGGAGATATAGGCTGGAGGATTAACATCAAAAGCATATGAAGCTGATGTAACTATGATGTAATGACATATAACAAGTAACAAATTTGGAGGGAGGTGAAGACCAACCTCATCCAGAGCTCCTAAGATGTACACAGAGCTGTAAATAAATGAAGGTTTTAACGAAATACAGTCTTGAGTAACTTACTTAAGGAAAGCAGACAAACCCCGAAGAACCTCATGTAGACGTTGAACACACGATGAAAGAGTCATCAGAATTAAGATTATTGAACTGATTTTACCTCCTCTCAACCTGCCCCATTACCGAAACATTATGAAGAGGGGAGAAAGCAGATAGAAAGATAAAGAGGGGAGTGAAAACTACTGGGAAGAGGAGGAGGTGGCAGGAGATTAAAAAAAAGGGTAAGGACAAAGAGACAATGAGAAATGGTTGGACCTTGGCCTCTGCAATAGGTAAAGTAAATACAAAAAGCTCCCCCTTACAGCCCCTGTCCACTATAGTTGGAAGAATAAAAACAAAACCTTCAGAACCCCCAGCCCCACTCTACAGAATCAGGATTTTGAAAGTTGTCAAGGCTTCTCCAGGTTGTAGCAGTTCGAATTAAAAACACTTAGAAAGCCTTTTGATCCTGCTCCCCCATGACCACCATCCCATAGATGAATCGGCTGAACTAGAAGCTGTCAGTTAGTAAGGGAACGCTGCTGAGAAATAATGGCCTACAAAGCCAAAGAAGGGGCTGATGGTCGTACACAAAGCGGAGAATGGCAAGTGGCTGATAGGATGAGCAGTACGAGCCAAGAGTGATTTGCAACTGATAAGGGTGCAGCAGAGACTAAGAATGGGCTAACCAGTTGAGGTTCAAAATGGGAAACTGGTCAACAGCCAAGGAAAGACTGCACCGTGGACAAGGATAATCCTAACAAAAGGGATAGATCAAGCAGTTGAAGGAAAACAACAATGGAAAAGTGAAAGATGTGGCACTGTTTTGTTGCGTGCAAGACAAGGCAGTTTGCCACCCACACAGCAGGAACGACACTACTTGGCAGATACACTACTGGTGAGAAAGAGCCCAGAATTAATGGAAGAAAACTTGCGGGCAGGATGTAAAATATTAACTTATACTGAATTACAACACGTCAAATATTTGTTAAAATTTATGGGAAAGCTCTCTTTCCCCCTTCTAATTCCAGTCTCTGACTCTCCCTAGGCTTAATACATCTTGAATTTTATGGAACACAAAACAAAAGTTATAGCAGACTTATAATAAATATTATCTGAAGAGTCATGTGAACTTGAAACGTTAACTCTGTTTTTCTCTCCACAGATGCTGTTAGGCCTGCTGAGTTTTTCCAGCTTTTCCTGTTTTTGTTTCAGATTTCCAGCATCTGCAGTATTTTGCTTTTATATTATATAATAAATAGTGTCACTTATCTCCATCCTATCACACACATTTATTACCATTTAAAATGAAATCATATTTCACCTCAGTAAAAATTCAAAATATGAACTCTTTTTCAAAATTATATTAAGAAAAACTAATGGGAAGAAAGAACCAGAAGCTTAAGAAGAATATTAGCAATTTAGGATGTTTTATGATATTAAAAGCTCTATATAAATACAAGTTGTTGTTGATACAGCTGGATGGAAATTACATACGCTCAGAGTGCACAAATCTAGCTTAAAGCATTTCAGTTCTGGGCAAAAATATCAAGTTAAGTCCAAGCTTTTGGGAAAAGTCACATTTCCTTCAATCGTATGAAGGTATTAAAAGCTACAAATGACAATTCAATGGATAACTTAAATTACCTTGTTCTGAAATATGTAACTTAAACCTTCATTTTGGTCACTAGGAATTTCGGTCACTAAGAAAAACAAGGTAGTTGATTTTTTTTTAATTTGACTCATTACTGGAAACTGTGTCCAGATGCAGCAGGAACAGTGAGAAGTCTGCATAAGCAAAGCCCATAATAAAAAAGGAATCAAGAATTTACAACAGAAAAAAGTTGACATAAAAAAGTGTGACAAAGGCACAGACAGAAGAAAGTGCATGCAGATTTTTAATGTATAATCTAGGCATATATATGTTGACACAAATTTTGACACACACACACACAATAGACAAATGATGCCAATTGAATGAGATTCAAGTAAATACTGTTTTTTTTAAACCAATGAAGGTTTCACACACAAAAAGAACAACTCTTGTACATATTTTATTATCTGTATCAGCCGATTGAGAAGACAAATATTGTGTGCAATCCATTTCACCCAGAACAATGGGCTTACATAATCCGCTAATGAGGCTATGAAAAATATATACACAATCCCATTATGCAGTTAAAAAAAGGCAGCTTCAAATACAGAATTATGGTCAGTAGTCATTAAGGAACATTTTGCAAATGCCTGTTAAATCAGTACTCTGTTTTGTAAACTGCCATTCCATGTTATACTCTATTGTGCTCAGGTTTAGGGCACACCTAACATATAGGGTTTGAACCGCTAATATTAGTAGCAATTGTACAGCATTCCATAAGTGCATCCTTTTTCAGCAGAAGCACCACCCTTTATGAAAAACAGGAGGGGTGCTGAAAGTGGTCGTCAAGCATTGAGAAACTGTTGTTTTCATTGGCCAATTCTTATTGGGCACAGCAGTTGGACAAAACAGCTCCTTTCATGAATAATGCTTATATAGATGGTGGTGGTTTCTGCATTTAATTCCCAGACCCCACCCCTCACATGAGGAACTGAAGGATTGTGCTCATAACACACAACACTTTGTGTCTTTCGCAACTCAGGCTATGGTTTCAATTTTTCAAATTCTAACCATCCTATAAACATGATTCCATTAGTGACAGCAAAGAGAAGCCAAAGTCCTAAAGAAACAGCAGACAAGAAATAGGTTGAGCAACACTTGCATATAGCACTGCAAAGTTACCGAAACCTTTTTTGCAAATGAACTTGACTATTGACAAGTTACTTGATTATTTGTTTAAGCAGGATTCACAATGCAATGCATTGCAAAAGAAACTTAGCTCATCAATTATGACAATTGTGGTTCTGAACACATATCAGATCTTTGAACCAGACTGGATGATATCCAAACATGACTATCAAGAAGCGTTTTAAGGAATAAAATTTAAAAACCCTTTAATCAACATGGGCAAGATGATAAATGGTTCTGAAAAAGCTATTGCACGACAAATTACTTTGAAAGAAGTGAACTTTTCAGTTCAGGAAAGTTAATTAGAATCAACAATAAATACAACTTGGTAAAAGTAAGCTTAGTGTTACAAGTTTAGCTGTCAGCCTTTCTGTGCTTCAGAGCCTCTGAAGGTCCAGGCACTCACTGCAGGACTTACCAAACCAGTAGCAACTGCATTGAATTATTACCAACAAGAGGAGTTGCTGGGTCAGAGTAAACCTCACAGCACCAAACTGTAATTGACAATGAAACATAATATACCTTCTATGTTCATAACCATCAGCTGTAGTTCTGCTGGAAAAAAAATAATGGTAAAAGCAGGGGGGGTGTGGAGAAAGGACAGAAAGGAACTGTATGGAACCTGAGCCAATAATCCATCTGTAATTTGTCATAGAACAGAGTAACACTAAAGCAAAAAAAAAGATTTGGCAGCGATTCAATTCTTGCATACCCTGCCAAATCTTACTTCAAATACTTTTTATACACATTTAGGGCAATGCTCCGCAGATACATCAGTCAGCTTGACAAAGAATGTGCTGTCACAGCATTTGAAAAAGTGTACGTTTTCTTCACAATGACAGATTTAACTATTTGCCTAATGTACAGGATTCAGGAACATGATGAAGGTAATCCATAAAAAAGTGACAGTACATTTAAACAACAGTATAGCTCACTAACTAAGGAAAAAGGAGGAACCTTCTTCCAGGGAGCAGAGATTTCACTCACACAAGGTGAGGGAGAGCACTTCAATAGTTTGATCAGATTGTGCATCAAGTACAACCAGATTAAAGCACCAAGCAACTTGCACATTTTTCTTCGCAATGAAATGAAGCATATAATTCATGTACTGCTGCACCCTGTGTCGCACAATCAATACCAGATACTGTGCATGGAATAGGTACCAAAGTAGCAAAAATGATTTAAACCATCCACTTGACACATCTGGCCCAGCTGTTGGATAATATAAAGCCTATTTTTTATTTTTAAACCCTTTATAGTTTCAATTATTGATTTTCTAACAATGCACATCGTTTGAATTTCACTCCCATTCATCTGCAGGCTTTTTAAATGCAGCTTGCATTGTTACATCTCATGAAAAGAGCATGTGCCTGCAATGTGCGTATTTCATTTATGCTAATAAAATGCCTCATACCCTTCCTCGGAGCCATATATTTTTTTAAAAGCACAAAATAGCAAGGGACTTGTTATAGAGAGTTATGTTATTTGGTGTCTTCATTAATGAAGGAGCCACAGACAAATCACATTATGCTGCTGCACATCATACAATATTACTGCGAAGGACTACTATAGCAGTGGAGATTTCAATGTGTTAGTTTTTAAAACTTTCTCTAAAATGAATTTCCAGTGCTCTGTTTGCACTTATGGATTCGTTAAACAGCATTGCTGCTTTAATAATTTACAGGTCTGTACCCCAAATACCTCATTTAAACTCTTATTTTGCAAGCAATAGGTGGCCTTCTTAGTTGTCCTACCAAAGTGTACCACTTTTCATGTAAAGACACAAACTGATCTACCAATACACGCCCATTTTGCAAGTTTGTTAACATATTCTTGGGTTTTGTAGCAGCCTCCCTCAGTATATATCCCCCAATTTCGTGTCATCTACAGATACTAATTTTAGGCTTTCGGTTTCAGAGTCCAAATCATTTATGTAAATGGTGAACAACAATGGTCCCAGCATCAACTGCTACCATTAAGCCTTAAATTACGAGCCGGATTTTCTCAGAGTCGGGAAGACTCCGAGGACCCGAATGTTGAAGTCTTGACCCCATTTCTGATAGACCCCATTTTTACCATTAGGGGAAAGGCGCAGGGCATGATTCACACAGGAGGGAAATTTGAACTCAGCAGGTCTGTTAGAACTCAAGTGTTAAATGCAAACAGGCCTTACTGGGCTGTTGCAAAGACCTAAAACTGCAGTGTGAGAGTCATGAATAGAAGGAACAGCCATATATACACTTGAGGGCTGGATAGGTTGTATAACTGGCATGGTCTGAAGTTTTTTAAATACCCTGCTTTTAAACTTTATAAAAAAACAGGCTGCTGCGGTTGTCAGAGTTTAAAAAAAACTTCTGTTGGACTGCTTTGATCGACAGGCATAGGTTACAAAAAAACATTAGCATCTGGCCATGCAGTTTCAATAAAGCTCTTTGTGGACATTTCCCCAAAAGCTATTATTATGCAATTATGGCCGAGGTTCAAAAGCTACAATTATCTCAGCAGGGGATTCTGAGTTTACAGTTTAATCAACTGTTTAAAGGGTAGATTAAAGGATTAGCTGTCTTTGATGTGGGGTCTAAATAGAAGTTTGTTTGTTTTTATAAGAGATTAACCACTTAAGGAAATTTAAAAGCTTTCGATGGGCTTTATGAATGGGAGCTTTTTTCACTATCGAGTGAGAGCTGTGTTAGATTAGTAGAAGTTTATATTTTTTTCTCATCTGCATATGGCTGCTAAGGGCTGCCCATGGTGGATACTGGGTGAGCAGCTATGGGATAGGCATGATGGGTATAAGATGACAGGCCATGGGGATCAGTGGTGGCATGAGTTGGCATCAGGTTGACATGGAGGGCCATGAGGGGTGTGAAGGTAAGGGCTAGAGGGCCAAACAACTTCTAAAACAGCTGGGACAAAGCCCCAGAGAACAAAGGCAGGCCTTCCAATCAGCCTGCCTCAGCACCCCCCATTTCCATGGCGCCTGAGCTCTTTTTCCAGCTGAGCAGGCCCAACACGATCCGGCATCCACACCCTTATTCCCCCCCCATTCCTACCCCGACAGTCTCTGGAGTGTTTGGGGGTACTTTTTACCGAGGTGGGTCTGGCAGGTCAAGAAATCTCAGTACCTTCGGTAATCAAAATCCAGCCCTATGTTTTCTGTTTTGTGGCCTGTTTGCTATCCATTCCAATACTGTCCCCCAGCTACAAACTCTGACTGTAGCCACAAGATTTCTCAGTTAATCGTTCAGCATTTATAAAGCCCCTCATTACATCCAAAGGGCATCTCAAAAGATCTTCACATACGATGAATTAAAATAATTGCTGTTGCTCGGCAGGCAAATGTAAAAAAATCAATTTGTAAGCAGGCGGGTCTCACAAACCACAAATCATTTTTGGTGGTACTGCCCAGGACATTGAGAGTTCCCTGCTTTTTTTCAACGAGTGCCATAAGATGTAATCACATGAACAGGCTGACTGGTCTTTTCAAAGCAACAACAACAACAATGATGACATGCATTTATATAGCGCTTTTAACAAAGGGAAATGTCCCATAGCAGACAATTCGATGAAAACTGACACCAAGCAAAAGGAGAAAACATTAGGACAGATGACAAAACCTGGCCAAAGGGGTGAGTTTTAAAGATGGTCTCAGGAGAAGAGATTGGTGGAGAATTTAAGGAGAAAATTCAAGAGCTCAGAACCGGAATGCTGAAGGCACAGCTGCCAATGATAGAGCAAAGGGATTGGCTGCATCATTGACAATGCACCAAGAGATACGGTAGTGTTGCGGTTATGTGGCTGAACTAATAGACTTGGACCAATAGCCCAGAGAACAGAATTCAAATCCCACCACAGTAGTTTGAGATTTGAATTCAATTTCCATTTTTTTAAATCTGGTAATAAAATTTTGGCGTCAGTAAAAGTGGCCATGAAGCTATCGAACTGTTGCTACAACCCGACTGTTTCACTAGTGCCCTTTAGGGAAGGACACCTGCCATCCTACAGGTGATCCTGGCCCCAAACAAATGAGGCTGAATCTCAAATGTCTTCTGAGGTGGCCTAGCAAACTACTCAATTGTGTCAAACCACAACCAGCATATCAAGAAGGTTAACTACCAATGTATCAGGGTAACTAGCAATGGCAATGAATGCCAACCTCACCAGCAACATCGACATACATGAGCTTAGATGGCATGTTCAAGTGCTGCAGCAGAACTTAAACGCAAGAGCTGTAGAAAGAATTATATCAACTGAGCCAAAATGACATACTGCATGAGCATCATTCCAATTCACAAGTACAGTAAGTGATCAAAAACTGAATGTCACCCACTCCCTTCACATCCAAATGAATACCGTATACATTACAAAAATACCAGGAAAAGATTTTGAGAATATGATCCAATCTCACTCTTTTACAATAGGATGCATTTAAACTGCACAA
This sequence comes from Carcharodon carcharias, assembly GCF_017639515.1. Classification (NCBI taxonomy): domain Eukaryota; kingdom Metazoa; phylum Chordata; class Chondrichthyes; order Lamniformes; family Lamnidae; genus Carcharodon; species Carcharodon carcharias. The sequence continues at coordinate 60,305,873 of NC_054472.1, read as the reverse complement.
ATCAGATTATTGCCTTGTAATCACTCCCAGCTATCCATAATTCTACAGTTGATGGATGGTTTGATAAGACTCTGAGCAAGTAAAAAAAAACAAGTAAAAATTGGACATCTTTGTGATTTACAACTGGGCAATGAGTCAGGTTTCTGTAAAATTCTGAAGTATATTCCCAAAACAAAAAAATTACAAAGATTACATTTTGGATCTTTTTCAGAATTCTTACTTCAGGTTGGTTTAAAAAAGCACCAGACGGACAGCAATCAGCCCAAAAACTACTTTCCAAATGGGGATTTTTTTTTCACTATTGTGCGGGTCTGCCCCACAGCCTTAAAGCAGGCAAGCCTGCCAGACCCACATTAAAACACATTTTTTTAAAAATCTAGTACACAAGGTGAAAAGGTCTTTTGCATGGAGAAAAAAAAAAAGACATTTACCACGCACAATTTTTGAAAAATGATACCAACTCACAAAGTCGAACTTTTATTGTTTTTTTCTTTGTTACTGACTTCAGTCAATTCCAAAGTTGACACTACAGGGAAAAATATTTTTTGAAAGACCACAACAGAGTGATACAAGTGGATTAATTGTCAGACCGCACTCACCGTCACACAAAGTGTTTTGCGACCATTTTAAATTCCACCCAAACAATGGCCACAGAAACTGTGTTCTCATTGTTCATGAGTTAGACAGAGGATATCATGTGTCTTTCCATGTCATACAACTTTTATCGCCACAGGCGAGGCTGAGCATACAAACTCAAGAGAAACTAAGTCCTGGGTGAGTTATAGACAGCTTCACCAGTGCAAACAAAACCCTGCATTATACAGGGAGCATTCAGTATTATATTTGTAACACTTGTAAACCGTGAGGGGATATTGTTGAATTACTGTGAAATCACTAATATAGAAATAAGGATTTTTATATATATCTCAAGAACAGACTGTAGAAAGAATGCACTGTACTTTCCTTTGCAAATGTCACAATTCACAAATGCCATCATGCCAGGTACATAAATTAACTATTCTCTAGCCAGTGACTTTTAAATTTAATATATTAAAATCACAATCTTTTGATTCAAATTAAGTAGAGTCATAATTAACCTGTTAGCAAACCCTGCAGTGTAGTGGCGTTTATTCAGCATTGGCAGAGAAGCTAAATTATTGTTGCATCTACTCTACACTGAACAATGACCCAAGAAAACATTTTATACATCTCAATAACGTTTTTTTTTCTCTTTTTAAACTCTACAATGGTTAAAATGAAAGAATGCTGTCACTGATTACTGTTATAAAAGTGATGAGAAGAGAAGACACAATCACATTAAAAAGAAAGCAGAGTTCATACTGCTGCTAAACAAAGGAGGAATACAGTATTGATGTTGCTGAAAATTAATATCCTACAATGTTCTGTAAGGGGGCGAGATAATGAAACACTTTCTCAAGGGGTTTTAGTACTTAACAGGTTACAATACATGCTGGGAACCATGACACAGCAAACAGACATATGTGGCTGGGTCAGGTTGCCTACCTTTTCAAAAATAAATCAATCTCAAAATCCAAATTGTATGACCAGATCTTAACATTAATATCAAAGTGATGTTCACCCCAGAGATAACTTATAATGTGCACCCTCAATGTAATTCTCTCACAGTGCATATGTTACTTGGTTGCTTCCCAAAAAGTACATCGTATCGAGAGTCTGCTGTATTTTGGCATAAGTTCAAAAGTCTCGTTGCAATGTACAGTCTTTCAGAATCACAGTCCCAGAAAGTGGCTATTCAGCCCTTTGTGCCTGTACGAGCTCTCTGAAAGAGCTACTGATTAGCCCTACTCCCCTGCTAGTTCCCCATAGCCCTCCATATTTTTCCTTTCAAAGTACATCTCTAATCCCATTTTGAAAGTTACTATTGACTCTGCTTCCACCACTCTTTTAGGCAACGTGTTCCTGACTGTAGCTACTCATTGATTTAAAAAAAAACTCACTGTCATTTTTGCCTATTAACTTAAATCTGTATCCTCTGGCTAGTGTCAGTGAAAGCAGTCTCCCCATCTACTCACTCAAAATCTTTTATTTTTTGAAAAAGAATTAAGTGGCACCATCATTTTAACTCAATTGAAGTTAGAAATTGTAAACAGTAACATCCTCTTAGAGCAGTCAGTCAACAGAGATTGTTCTGCAGCTTCTGCCATCCCAATGCCACATTTCAACATCCGCACATTTGTTAACCATCACAAAAATGTCCAAATAAACTTCCAAGTAATAGATCAATAAGCATGAAGGTACTCAGTTTCAAATACATCAGTTCATATTAAACAAAATCTACCTCTTCATACTTGCCTCTCAAACTAATTAATGCATTTTAGATCAGGAATATTTTATTTGTTCCAACCATTCCAGATGCATTATTCTCCACCAGTCTTCCAGTTCTGTATTTCTAAGTTGTTTTGAACTGAAATGTAGGACTTCTGGGGTTTTAATTGTTAGTTTTATTTTCATCTATTAGTTATGTTCATTTGGCAATTTTTTTTTTGGAGGGTACAGCTCCTTCAAATCAGTTTTACCAACAACACAAATCATAAAATAAGCATCAGGCAAACCAAACTAGAAAGTTTAGAGTGTTAAAAAGGAATGATCTTCTGCTTCTGTATTAACACATCTTATTAAATTAGTTTAAACAACATGAATTGAAATTGAATTAACTGCCTTCATGTCAGTAAGTCTACTAAGACCACTGGTTGACTTTCCAATGTAAAAAAAACACAAATCAGTAACCCTTAGAGGCCTGTGAAAGTATTATGAATTAACTGAAGCTCTGTCAGTATTATGATGCACAGAGAAGCTATTTTACTACTCCACCAATACTGTAGTTAATGCTCATCATCTTTTACAAGGGGCTTTACCTGTAATACAAATTGCAATGTAAAATACACAACATTCGGGTCATGTATTTCAGAGAAGAAATGTATTTGTTATTAGCTTTTATCATTCCAGGTGTATTATTCTGTACAGGTGCTCCAGTTCATCCATTACATTTTTTCTCCATGATCCTGCATTTCTAAGTCACCTTTAATAGAAAAACACAACCTTTACATCTTTATTGCTAACTTTATATCCACCTAGCAGTTCTGTCCATTTGGTTCAGTGGAATCACCAGCAGAATTTCTCTTCCTTTTTTCAGATTTGAGATCTGTTCAACAAACTGCAAGCTGTGCACTTGGACAATCCAGTACATCACTTGAATGAACTAGACCCGGGTCTTGGAAAACACAAACAGTGTTACAGTTGCATTCTGTGAAAATTTGGAAGGATTGAGCACTGAATGGATTACTGTGCTTGGCAATCCCCAATAACTGATAAACCTGCGCCCTCAATCCCACCTTTTGTGAACAAACCAGCCTGAATGGGATTGAAAATCAGAAAACCTCATCTCTCGCTCACTCATTTTTGTGCACAGGGCTATTGTTGTGGTCAAGTTCTATTTGGCTGCAGGTGTGACTTTCAGAGTTTTATTAAAAACAAACAAAATTTATCATTTGATTATTGCTTCATTTTTAGTCAGACTCTTGTTCAATGGAAAAAATAAATCTAGATCAGTTTCATAAAATGTGGAATCTATTTAAAAAAAACCACTTAATATTGCTTCAAGTCACTGCTAACCAAATAAATATTGTAAATGTAGACTATTTTTGGCAATTCTACTTAACAGCTTTTAACTTAGTTACGGTGCAGCTCTATTGTATTTATAGTTTAAGCACAAAGTTTAACTTCTAGCTTTGAAAAATTACTTTCAGAAAAATGTGTCAGAAAAGCTGGTCTCATTTTAAAAGTGGAATAAGAAATACAAGAGCATATGGTAATTTTCAAAAGCTCATTCAAGTATAAAATCCATTAACCCTTTCAAAGATGCAGACTATAGCCTAGAATTTACTAGGACCGTTGGTTTTGTATGAATGTTTAATACTTCTGCATCAAATTTTCTTTTAATAAAGCCACCAGTCTGCTTTTTATGAAATGAGTTTATATCTCTGTTAAGAAAGCAGAGAAAGCATTTTGAAGCAAGTGTGTTAAACATTTGGACCATGACAACACTCTCAGTAATATCAGGCTTGTGCCACAAATAGGCTAGGTCAGTTGAAAATTTTCAAACTAAGATCGATAGTTCTTTGTTAGGTAATGATATTAAGGTTAAGAAACCAAGGCAGGTAGATGCAGTCAACATATAGATCAATCATGATCTAACTGAATGGTGAAAGGGGCTCAAGGGGCTGAATGGCATACTCCTGCTCCTAAATAACGATTTTTAAAAACAGCTACAGATGTGGTTTTCCATAAATTGACAAAAATGATCATCTAGAGCAGCTTTTGCATGTAAGATGTTATTAGCAAGTTTAAAATAAACATTGTAATCTATAAAGGAGTGTTGCCATTCCCAAAAAAAGTGTTAACTTTTCAGGAAAACACTCCTCCTGCCAGATGATTTAATCCTAATCTAGAATCGTCCCAAAAACTCAAATGTCATGCAATTTTTTTTTTTTTACAGTAGCTTAACATAAGCAATTGTTATAAGCGAAATCAATTTCTCTTGCAAAACCGCCAGTGCATTAGAACGGATAGGCTCTCTCCCTAGCCTCTCCACCACATCCTCTCCAAATCCCACTTTGGCAAGTTGTAAAATGGATTCAATAAATCTAGAAATCCACGGGCTAGCAACTGAAAAATGACCAAGAAAGCTGCAAGGTTGTCAAGTAGTTACAGATGTCCTACAGGAAAGGGAACCTGCCATTTCTGCCTGATCTGGTTTAGTTAGACTAGCCCATTCTGTGTGGTTGACTCTTTGAAGTTGCCTCACAAGCTGTTATTCAGAAAAAAGGGACTACAAAACACAACAGCAAAAACAAGTCTCTATTTAAAACCATCATGGGAGCACACTCATCACAGGGACTGAAATAGTTCCAGAAGACCACATTCTAACAGCAACTAGGATACAGGCAATAAATTTGTTTTTTTCCAACATCTCAAGAAAAATTTTTTAAAAAGCTCAGAACTAAACGTAACAGAATCTAAGGTGCCAAAGAAAAAAAAAGCACAATCAAAATATTGAAAATATTATATACATTATTCATATATAATAAATAGAATTGTTCAATTGTTGAAAGGGTGCTTAAATTGGCACGTTAGTATTTACAGCATACATAGAAACATTACAACCATGCAAATAAGAATGTTTATTTGTTCAGTCAAATGTATCTTTCTGTCACTCCATCCTAACATTGCCCTAACATATCATCCCCTTCCTGTCATATTGCATAGGACCATAAGAAAATTATTCAAAAGCCATAATGACACCATAGAAGAGCTTCTGAAACGTGAAGAAAATATTAGAGCCTGATCTCCTGAGGCTCCATCGTTTACACCAAGCCTCACCATCACTGCGCGATGCTAGGAACATCACAACAGGCCAGATTTTGTGACCAGCACTTTTGACGAGAGAACACTGCAGTATGGATAAACAGCAGTATAGTTTTCATTGAATAATTATATATCAAAATAAAAACAGAAAATACTGCAAATACACAGCAGGTTTGTTGAGGTATTCAACATTTATGAATAGAAAATACGATTTAGAATATTTGGATGTGCAGCCTTCACAGGTAGGTCAGTATTTGGATAAAGGATCACACATTTCATATGTGCCCCAGGTTCCACTTCATGTTCACCTCACCTATATAGAGTAGGTGCATCAATTATCCTCATTTTCCCTTAGTTATCAGTGCCTCCTGGCATTTTTCCAAAGTATAAAATGCAACAATACAGGAATGGTAAGTAAGAAAACTACCTTTCTTCAAGCTCTTTTATGCAATAATTACCCATCTTTGTGAAGAAGCTGAAGCCGGAAGATAATTACTGACATTGCATCTGAATTATATTGTGGAATGCTACACGCATCAATGCTGAATTGGTAAATGCCCCCTGCAGATCACAGATTTCCAATTCAGTATTGACAGAAGCCACATTTGCCCTTCAAAACGATTTCCTCGGAAAGGAGGAAAGAACTGTGGGAGCACACAATTTCATTCCTATGGCAGGCTTGCCAAGAATCCATTAGAGATTGCACACACATGACCACTCCACCTCCATCCTTGTGAAAGGGCATTGAAATGCAGCATCAATGTTTTTGGTAGCATTACTGGCTGAAAATACCATTTTGAATACTTTGGTGCTGCATTGCAAGCTGCAGCTGTACTCGATAATAAACATACCATCGTTAGTGCAACAAAGTGCTGGAGAAAGGGGAAAAGATTATCTCTAAGCTTTTTCTACCCAAATCTGCAGCAAGCTCACTCTATACATTTATCTGATACTTGTTTCACCTCAGTAGTACTAATGTAGCAAAAGTGGGGACATTTAGCAATACATACAAACCTCAACCTCATTTGCACCCTGTGCTACAGATTCTTCAGCTTACTAACCAAGGGGTTTGTAGCTATCCAACCCTTAAGAGAGGTATGCACGGCGTTAGCCACTTTTCATTAAATTAATTCTATTTTTAGAACTCCGACTCATCTAAAACTCAACTGCTTGTATTTTGGCCCACTTTTCAAATATCCTTGTTTTCAGTGATTGGACGGCCATGAGCCAGTGCCAATGAACTTAATTTAAAACTTTTGCCTCAACTTCAGTAACTTTCACATGCTCACATTCCTCCTGCAACCTTCTCCAGCCTTATATTTGCCATCTGCACCCTTCAGTCAACCAACTTGCACCTTTTCTACACCATTGTTTACAGTAATATTATGCACTTATTTAAAATTGCATGTATACAGTCGGGCTTCCTAGAAACATCTATGTCAATTTGTTTAGTTGGATTGATGGATTGAAAAACTGTCCTCAGTATGACATAGAAGTGACAATGGAATAATATTAGAGATATAGTCTGCAGTTTGATTACACTACAGGCAATGTTCCTGTTAAACTATGTGCACACAGCGGTCTGGGAAGTACTGCACAAGCCTTATTCCCTGTTAAATACCACAAGTGGTGTGGTCACTATAAAAACATTTAAAGCTGCCTTGCATTGAGAAAGCAGACTACACGCACAATGCAATTTTAATTGGAACATTGATTGCAGGTTAGCAGAGTTTAAACTTAAAATAAGATTTTGTATTTATTTTATGATTCTGGGAAAATGACATATAAACTTAGGCACAAACTCTATGTGCTAACATCACTTCTTTTTAATCGCATGGTGCTTGCTGCCTTCCTCAAGAAAAACAGATGGCGTCCAAAAATCAGCTCTTATTCATTTTGGTAGCCTCCAAGTTAGAGCTATGGGCTAAGGTCAACACACCAGTGAAGCATTGAAGGAATAGTGCTTTGTAGAAAATGCCAACCTTCATTGAGAAATTAAGCTGAAGTCCTATTGGCCTGCTCCAGATCTTTAGATGAATGTTCACTGCACAACTGGAAAAAGATCAGGAAGTTCTCCTAACATCCAGGCCAACACTGTCATCTTAAACTACACAGCTAAAAACAGCTCAACAGGTTATTTAACTCCTTGGTATTTGTGGCAACTTATTGTGCACAAAATGGCCTGTGTAACAGTAACTTCACAATAATTGTATTTGAAACACTTCAAGATGCTTTTGAGTGACATTTTAAGATGTTAAATAAGTCTTTTTCTCCCAATTCCTCAATGTAAATGTGTCTAAAGTTTTTTTTTCCCAAAGGGGCACACATTAAAATCAACTAAGCTCCTTTAAAGTATTAAAGAAAGACTGTTGTGAAAGACTTCCTGAGGTGTTAGCTTACTTAAATTGAATTGAATTTTTAAAAAATGTTATCTACTGGATACAGCTATGCTAATATAAATATTCCAAGGTTCTTATACTCACTGTATCACCCAGTAAAACAATACTAACTTTCCATCCGAATTATATTGTACAATACTACAGCTAGCCTAATAACATAACACAACCTAAGACTTCATGTGATCACCAGAGACCCTACTGGTTAAAGAAAATGAAGAACAATCAATGGAAAACTGAAAGTGGGAAGAAATAGCTGAAGAACTATAAGCCCACACAAGAGTAACACATTCTAAGTAGCATTACAAAGGCAATAACACATCTTGGGATTGAGATGACATTGATAAGCTATTCAAGTTTTGCTCTTAGTTGATCCTATCAGTTCAGCCCCTCGATGCATTGCTAGGGCATGCTACAATGTCAAATGTGTGTTATCCCACATAAGCAGTCACTTGGAGAAGTAATAGCGATATGTCTATTGCTTTACTACAGAGACAAATATCACAAAACAGTTTCAAATCAATTTGCTTTGCCTACAAAAAATATTTTTTAAAGACTCATTAGAATGGATTGCTTTTAGCTTAAAACCCTCTAGAAGCTTATTAATTGAACACAACTACGTTAATCACAAGTTGATCAGTCAACTTAATGCAAAATGTATCATACCACTAGCCTCTGGTATTTAAGAGGGCGCCACCCATTTTCTAGTTTTGGAGCTTTCAGGGTGAACTATCGTCCCTCAGTTATAACACTTTACATATTCACAGTCACTTCTGTATTTATCTGGTTATTTCTCAATTATGACCCTTAAATGTAATCAATGTTTATAATGATGTACCAGATAATTGCTTGATCATCTCTTGTGACACTGTTCATAAGTTATATGAAGATTAGTCAGTGACTTGGAGGAGTTCAAAAGATAGACTCGCAACAGTAGAGAACTGTCATTTCTCATCATTGCCTGAGGCCGTTGTGGAAGGATAGAACATTCATGTATTAATGCTACATCACCACTCCTTTTGCCATTCAGGCCTGGTCTAAGTTTCAACAACAGTGTGCAGATAATAGTCCTGGCCACTTTGCTTTTGGTTTTGTAATCCAACTGGTCTAATAGCATTGAAAAATGAACTGCACATTTATAAACATATCATATTTGTTATTATAGAGATAGGTTCTGAAAACAGTTGCAGAAACTGTAGAAGAAACCTCAATTGGAAAATAATTTGGTTTTGGTTGAGGGGGGAATTAAGGTATGTGTAAATTATTTTAAGGCAATATGCAGTGTCTAAGAAAAATAATTGTACTTGTATTATAATATTACTACATCATGATCAAGGATATTTGCAATTCTATCCCACTTTTAATGTGAACACCCCAAGATGCTTTGCAGGGATGAAACAAATGGGGAGAAGTAGAAGAGCTGTTGGGGAGGTAACTCAAGTCATTGTCAAAGAAAGACTTTATGACAAAGGGTGGTAGAAAGGCAAACAGGTTTGGGAGAGCGTTCCAGGCAGCGGAGATAAGGCAGCTGATCTTCTCTCACAGATGATGACGTCTAGAGAGGGGGAAGGGGAGATATATTGGACATCAACACCAGAAAACTAGCTTGCTTAGAATGAGACATAGGCCTGGAGGAGCTTACAGAGGTAGGGACAAGTCAATGGAGAGATTTTAAATAAAGGGGGGTGTGCTTGAATTCAACATATTGAGGGTTAGGAAACAGTGGTGGTCAGCAACAATGGGAAACAGGAGAATGAGATGGAGACAGCAAAGTTTTAGATGATCTTGGACCTTATAAAGAATAGATTTTGGAAAATTCACAGGAACTACATGGAGAAATTGAGCCTGGCAGTCTTAATAGCCTAGGCAGGAGTTGAGTAGCAATGGAAACTGTGTTAAGGACACAGACAGACAAAATTAACAAGCTTCTGCAATTTAAAAAAATTGAATAGGGATTTGTATAAAATGCAAAACGACAATTATAAATACAGTTTTAAAAAGTCAACAATATAACATGACAAATCAGTTTGAAGAAACTCCTCCCCTATTAGACATCTCTAATTTGTATTGTATATAGCAACATGCAGCCAAAGAAAATATGCCACATCAGCAGATTTTATGCTGCTAACTACACAAGTCCAACAATAGACAACACAGCAGCAGTAGAGATTTCAGTGACTAAGATATAGTTATACATTTACACAACTAAAATATGCACCTGATTTCTTGAACATCGTGTGTTAGCTGCTGTGGTCATCAAGTATAACTTGAAGTTTTAAAGGGTGTCAACTCAGTTCACATTCAGTGTTGACCTCAGTTTTACTTACACGTCCCCACTTAGTACATTGTGGGAATGACCCAGCAACATTAAAGTGGTACTAGGCACTGAATAAATTAGCTTACTCTAGGAGCTATTTTTTTTTCAGTGCCTGGTGACCCGATCACTCTCTGCTGTAAGATTAAAACAATAACTCAATGCAACAAATCAGAAAATGGTCTGCATCGTGATAACAACACTGAATGATTTTCAAACGTGATATCAACAACCAAAGAATTCACACCAGCATTCTTTCCTTCTTCAGATAGACTTCAACTCACCCCACACCTGGGAGGTACGTGAGGTAATAGGTCTTTCATAGCAGAACAGGTTACAAGCATATTGTTTGTACAACTGGTAGATTCTGTTCTGATTTGGAAGCATGCCACATTGATTGTGAATACCAGAGCATTTTTTGGTTCAAACAGAACTGCAATATATGCACAAATATTTCATCTTCAATATTTGGAATGGTGTGTCAAATATTCAGGCTATACAGAATAGTCCTTCAAATGTCACCTAATGCAATTAAAACCTGACTGCAACTGTTTGAAAAACATTGACAATTTGTGTGTCCACTTCTGATCTGAATATCCAAAATTATTCCGACACAGAAAAAGAAAGAAAACGTATCCCTGCAAGAGAAAAGGCCTTCAGGAGAAGGGAAAGGGACAAAAGACGACAAAGAAGAGAGAAGCAAACAGAAAGAGAGAGAAAAAAAAGGAGTGAAGAAACTAGGTAAAGAGGGGAACTTAACTGAGAAGCAAGTGGGCAATTGTAGGAAAGTGCTGAATAGTTGATCGGGTGCAATTCTGTCAGTGGTTTTCAAAGTTTAGCAGTGCTGTTTTCAAGCACAACTTATTTTTTTTAAAAAGCACAAATCAAGAGAGAGTTGTGATGTCATGGAATCCATTACCAAAGTTAGGGACTGAAGATGAACTGTGGCAGAAACCCCGTTTACTTGTATAAAAGGGCTTTCTACTAAACCTCCAGTAATGTTAAGGCAGGAGAGCAGGAGGAGCACTGGGCCATGTCAGCATGGTAACTAGGTGGTTGGGGGAAATGGGAATAAGGAGAATAGGCGAACAGAGTGGGCACATGGGATTAGGACTATCGCTCATGTAAAGGAGAAGAATCAATATTGACTCTTTGAGCCTAGCATCCTATTTCTATACTGTCGTTATTATGTCATTTTGACTAGGGCTACAAGTTACAAGGGTTACAAACTCTGACAATGTTCTTTTAGCAAAATTCTGAAACTAAAATCCAGTTACATTGCAAATTTGGCATTTGTACTGTAACAGACTTAAATGTTCAGTACAAACATGCAGTTTCGCTGACGATTTCTAAGCAATTAACAGTCTGGCATCAAATGAAAAAAAGCATCTAGCAGAGTCTTGCACTGGTAGTATTGTGTGTCAGCTCCAGTGTGATTTTCTAAAAACTCAGGAGTCTGCAGGAGCACCTTTACATTTCTAAGAGCAGAGAAACCCAATTATACTGTTGAACCTTTTCCAACTTCAGAAGTTTGATGACGAGTTGGAACCCGGTGAACTTGTGTTCAAATACTCCACCTTCCTCCAAGTAAGGAGCAACACACGCAGTCAACATAACAGCTGCTCGCTTGCACCACTGTCAATAAATGCTCCAGATACCACGGTTAAAGCTGTAGCATTAGTGAATTTAGGCAGCATGGTGGGGAGAGTTTGGGGGGGGGGTTGCTGTTGGGTGGTGAAAAAGTAACGTGGTGCTTGTTTTTCCCCATTTCATCTAGATAGCAATAGTGTCATTAACAACTGTATAGTTCAAAACCAAACAGCTGTGTTCATAACACACCTGGCCCAGCTCAATTACATGAATTAATGCAGAGAATTCTCAAAGGGCACCTTAGAGTTACTTGTCAATGTTCAATCATCTCCAGTTCTCTGGTTGCCACTTCCCAGCAGTTGTTTTTTTAATTTATTATTGATGTTGTGTCATAATCAGACAGTAGTCATCAATTCAAGGTATAAATTATGCTGTATAATTTCATCAATTCAACAGTTTTGCTAACACGCTGAAGACCATTCTTGATCGCATTTTCTTTATTCAGTACTGGGCCAGGTACAGGCACTATCTGGGTTCCTCAAAATTAAATGCAAGTATTCAACTACACACAGAAAACGGTAAATCTGCCAGTACTTTCCAATAATGTCACTCAGATACGCACACTGTGCAAAGAACAATGGCTTTCAATATTAACTCATCAGAATTTTTAAATAGCATTTGAAAACAAAAGGAATAAAAACATTCTTTCCAACAAGCCTGCTCTTATACTAAATGTAGCAAACAAGGTTACATATCTTTCTCCTAAATGGTAGCAGTCTCGCCAGGTGTGCCTCATTTTCTCACACCCCAAGTCATTTTCGAATTCACTAATGAGTTCTCCTCACAGTTCTAATAATTATGCACTAATGGCCCAGCATAACAGCCTTAAGATCAACCAAATAAAATCTCTTGGGATATATCCAATTACTTGTGTAGTATTCCATACAATTACACCACATATGAAATTTGTGCACATGCATTGGCTTCATAGCCAATTTAGCATCTAACAGATACTTAAAAATCGTCTCACAGCTGTCTGTAAGACAGATAATAGAGCTTAAATTTATTTTTAGATCTTAAGTCCTCATCCTATATGTCAAGTTACTCAAAGGGAAGTCCAACAAAATGTGCAAACATTATAGATTGTGAATCAATCATTGCAGAGCTCTACAAGTTACTATCATTAGCAGGAGCATTCAACTCTGTAAACGATTCTCTTCTTATCCAATTCATTTAGGGTGTCCAAGTACTTATGAATTCAGATATACTTAGAGATCTCATGAATATTGAAACACTAAATGAGTTGCCACACATTTCAGCCACTTGGTGCAATTCATTTACTCCAGTTACACGATTTTCACTTTTAACTACATCGTTCAAGAAAGATACAAGTATTTTTAGAGAAAAATATATATTATGAATAAGACTAATGATCCTTTGATTTTCACTGGGGACCAAGAAATCACATGTACAAGGTGCCCAAGAAACAATCAACTAATCACTAACTAGCCTGTTGTGTGTCTGTTGTGTTCACATGCTTTTAGGAGTCCTAGGATCATTGGTGGTGGCAGCATATTAACCCCTGAGGCTAAACGTGTCAACTGACCTAGTAAGTAACCAGTTACTCGAGAGTTGAGTCAGGATTTCACCTACTTCTGGCTGGGTTATCACAATCTTTCCTTGCTCCACTAAGTTATTTCATCCTTACCTACTCCAGAGTAGTGATGCCAATGAACAATGCTTCAGAAATTCCTATAACATGAGAATGTTATGCCTCGTCACTGAAAACTGCTTTGTTCCCCAGCTTCAAGCAAGTTCTGCCTTGATACATCAAGCCTGTTGTGTGTAATTACACAACCAAATCTATAAATGAGTCCCAGCATATGTTTTCATTTAGTTAGCAGCTATACTAAAGCAGTAACTTAATACAAAAATTCCCTCATAATGCATGAAAATATGCTTTAGAAAAATCCATCCAGTCCTGAAATTTCTAGCTGAGTTAGTATGACAGGATTTTCCAAATTATTCCCATTAAAATCATGGTTACTATTTTTATACTAATCTGGTTACAAAATGTCCTCAACTCAAATCATTATGAATGATGCGGCTACACGCAAACATGCCTTACATTTACAGGCCATTTCAGATAGCAACAATAGGAAAAATGGAATTATGAAAGTTGAGTGTTTAAGCACTGATTGGGTAACAGCTGCACCATGACAATTTCCAGGGAGGGAATAGATTGCAGGCTTCAATCCTTTCATTTCCATGTAAAAAAAAAGCTTGCAATTTTACAACTAAAATTTGATAAAACTTATAAACCTTTAATCTATGTGCTATCATAAATCTCCCAACCTCTTTGTAAATACACATTGGAATTTTCTCACATGTCGGTGCAGACTCAAAGGGCCGAAGGGCCTCTTCTGCACTGTGTGATTCTGTAATGCCCATCCATGGGCTCCATCGGAATCCTTTCTTAAACAAAATTTTTGTACTTTTGATTGTTAAAGGTGTAAAACAGGCAGTTTTCAGAAGTGGGTTTTTGCTAAGTGAAGTTTTTCTAACATTAAAAGCAGCACACATTGCTCCAAACCTAATCAGAAACAAAAATGCCCAAAATGGAAACCATTTCATTTGCCACTCAAGATGCTAAGAAACAGGTAAATTAATTGAATTGTCCCTTGCCAAAGTCTACATTTAAAAGAAAGTGGAATGGACAATTAAAGTATTCATACATTAATGATTAAAAATAGCCAATATACTAGGGATTTAACAGCTTTGAGTATAAACCGTAGGGAAATCCTCTGATCACAGGACTCTTTTATCCATATGAGTGGTTCTTTGGTATTAGTATTTTTAATAAGATTTGTTAATGCTAAACCCTTTTCTAAACACACCAGACTCTGACTGGAACTGTTTCTAACTGGATCAAATTTGCTTTAAATCAACCACATGTCTCAATTAGACATTGTGGTGATACTGCTAATATCAAACAATTTGTCGTTCTTTTAAATCCAAAGTAATGTGTAGTGTAGCTAATCAGGGTTGGAATTGGAGGAGGCTGAGCTGAAGTTGCACATATCCCTCCCATCCCCAGCAGCCTCACCACAACTCCTTAAATTGACCAGCAAGGGGACATGAGGTTGCCCCATTGTCATGAACTCAAACAAAAATAACCAAACAAAACTGTCCCATTATTAGAAGAGCATGAACAATGAGTAGCCAAATTATATAAAAAGGAAACTTAAATTAAATCATACTTTCTATATGGACTATGCATTCCAGTCCTTCTAATGACCACACAGAAGCCCTCAAACACACTGGCAGATGTCAAATGCTTCTTCTCCAGCACCACCTAACTTTACCTCTCAAGTAGCTCCAGTAACAAGGTAAGAAATTGAAGGAGGAGTGAGCCATATGGCCCTCGATCATTCAATAAGATCATGGCTGAACTTCAACATATTTTTCTGCCCTAGCCACTAGGTTGGTGTTCAAAAATCTATCCAACTTAGTCTTGAATTTACACAACAACTGAGCATCCACAGCCTCTGAGGTAGAGAATTCCAGAATCACAATGCTCTGAGTGAAGAAATTTCTCCTTGTCTCAGTCTTCAATGGTTGACCCCTTATCATGAGACTATGGCATCCAGTTGTGGACACCCCAGCTACAGAAAACAGCCTCGCAGCATCACGAGACATGATTAGTTTATCATTTCAGAAGGGCCAAAGGCAAGATGGAAGGAGGTAGGCCGGGAAATAATTCCCACTTTTTAAAATGTATGAATGAAACATTCATTTTACAAAAAGAATTACGCTCACAGTGTATAAAATTCAATTTTATTCAAACACGCCTTGTGGTTCAGTCGATAAATGCAACACAGGGAGTGTGCAGGTACGGAAGACTCCAGGGAAGTCTCAACTGCAGCTCCCTAATCTGTGCAGAATTCTCTCGTCTTAGCCAGGGCAATTGTGACATACCACAATTAGCCTCAACTTCCCCAGGTTAGGAAGGAGAAAAGTGCATCATCCAGAGTTCTCTCCGCTGACTGATGTTCAGAGACTACTGCTAGAAAGTAAATGTTGTAGGCTTCAAGGAATCAACTGTGATGATCTTCTCTCCACCTCCTTCCAGCTTGAAAAAGGCAATGACACTGCCAAAACTAATTCGAATTTAGATGGCCTTAACAATTTTTTAAAAAAATCTCAAGCATATCTTAAACGGACATGCAGCTGGGAAAGGCAAGACCAGAAGTTTGGTTGAAGAGGTGAAGTCATTCAAAAAAAAAAAGGGGGGGGGGGCGGTGGGTGGGCTGAGATAGACAAGCAGAGGGATTTAAGGGAAGAATTCCAAAGAATTGGAGCGAAGTATTCCTTTCTTGGAAACTATGGACAGGATATTCTTGAGGGAAGGTGACATATTAGGTCCTTTCTGAATCTATCCACAAGATTCTGTTGTTTTTCTTTAAGTTCCAGAACTAGGCCACCTTCTATTTCCTGGCAGTTTTGTTCACTACAAGCATGTTCCCAACACTTATATTACTGCTATAAATCACTGCTTTTTGTCACTTTCTCTTGCATTTTGGGGAAACTTCAGGTAAGACAGAAGTAGGTCCTACAGGTTTCTCTGGAGGCAATCAAATAGCTATTGAGTGACGTGGCTGCATTGGTCAGTCATTCAGACTCCACTTGGAATCTGTTCAGACCCAACACCTCCACTCCTTTCCATTTCATGAGAGCAAGTGAGAGCTTCTATTCGGATACTGTTTTCAGCATTGTACAAACTCAACAGGCTTTCTATAGTGTAGGCAAGGGCATAAG
Source organism: Carcharodon carcharias (assembly GCF_017639515.1). NCBI lineage: Eukaryota > Metazoa > Chordata > Chondrichthyes > Lamniformes > Lamnidae > Carcharodon > Carcharodon carcharias. The sequence goes on along the minus strand of NC_054472.1, from coordinate 60,289,349 downwards.
GCTATTTTGTGACTTGAAAATAAATTATTTGCAGTTTGAAATTGTGAAGTTAAATTGCTTTCACAATTAAAATTAAGTGCAAGTTTAGACTGCCAGAGTCTTTCCATCATATTTTGAAGGACACCAAGACAAGAGCAAATTTAAGACAGCTAGATTGTCTCCCTCCCCATCAAAATGCTTTTAGTCAAAATTCATTTGATTCGCATCCACTTTCCATTTATTGTTAATCACTGTGTTCATAGCTATTTGCTTTGAAGCAAAGTAATCTGTAAAATACAGTACATTATTATAAAAAACAAACAACAAAGGGAACTGTTTAAAACCACATAAGGAAAATCCTATAGCCATAACCATATGTGTTATTGAAGTAAGATGTCACAACAGCTTATTAAAACATTGAGGTTTTTTGTTGAATGCCTAAGGAACGTTAATGGATAATAACAGAGCCAGCTACAGGACAGAAGTGGTCCAAGGCCACCTTAGATCATGGATAACAGTGGTCAACAGCTCAAAAAAAAACATTTGTTCTGATCAGAAGTTGAGAAAGAAGAAAATGAAAAAAATCTGTATATGCATAGAACATGCTGTTATGAAACTTGTTTGTAAATGGTGCAGCCTGTATACAATGACCTCTGATATAAGACACATGGCAGGCAAACAGCTCCCTCACTAATAAAGAAGTAATATTAAACAACAAGCCTGCACTATAGCATACTCTTGACAACACCACTGCAGTGGCTCCACTTTTTTTTGCATTTCTCCCTTTCTTCCTGAAAGCTATCCAAAATCCTAGAAAGACCGGTGACCCCAGAAAGTTAGCCTGAGGTTGAGCTGATTCAGAAAAACTGGATGTGGACGTTGGTGGCTAGGCCAGTGTTTATTGCCCATCCCTAATTGCCCTTGTTCATAGGGGATTTAAGAGTCAACCACATTGCTGTGGGTTCTGGAGTTACATGTAGGCCAGGCCAGGTAAGGACAGCAGATTTCCTTCCTTAAAGGACATTGGTGAACCAGATGGGTTTTTATGACAATCAGTAATGGCTTCGTGGTCATCATCAGACTTTTAACTGCAGATCTTTATTGAATTCAAATTTCACCATCTGCCATGGTGGGATTCAAACCCCAGTCCCCAGAGCATTACCCTGCTTTCAAAGAAAAAACTGGAGAGAAAACAAATCGGAACATGCTGAAGTTAATTATGTGCTTCAGAAAAAAAAAGCTTCATTTAAAACAAAAGCAGAGAAACTGCTCCAATAAAAAAAACTCTAAACTTAACACATTTTAAATTGTTTTGGCAGCTCTAGCTGCAGAGTTTTCGACTATAATTCAAATCCCAGGTTTCATTTTGTCTTGTATATTAGGTGACATAATAGTGAGGTCCAGCAAGAAAGAGCAATAATGAGCAGACATCTCATGAACTTGCCTGTACTGCTAACTTCAAACAACCCTAATTCATCAGTACTTTGGACTTTGTGACTCTTCCTACCTCTCAGCTGGCCTTTTCCAATGTGCTTCATTGCAGCAGTTAGCTCCATTATGTGGGAGAAAAAAAATTGTACAGTCAACCTACTGAGGTACAACATCTCCCTCACTGAAAGGAATGGGGCAAAATGATTTAGAAGGAAAAGAAAAATTGTATAATTTTGCAAAATAAAGCTGGAGTGAAATTTAAGGATAGAAGGGTTCTGATAATATTTAGAAGCACTCAAATATTTTGGTACATATTATCTGATCCTTTTTACATTTGTGCCTCAGTATAATATAGGTTCCTCTATTCTGGATTTCAGATTGACTTCTTCAAGACTTCCATTATCATAAATACTGGGCAGAAGTGTTGTTTTAGTTTCAAATTATTTTGTGTAGTTTTAAATTATGCCATAGAATATTTAAGTTCACCTTTACATAAACTTCATCTGATGCGCTGCTCCATTCATCAACAGTAATCAGGCAGGTAATGGCTGGACACAAGAGCAGTATCACAAAATGGCACTACAACTGAGCTACATCCTTCTTCCTCCTTTTCCAATGTTAAAAAAGGTTTTAACATCTTAAAATTGTAAGAAAAACTTTACAATTATCACTGTGCTGAACAATATTTATCACAACCATCATCACTCAGGAACAAATTATTTGCTTATGATCACATTGCTGTGTGGTCGCATTTCTTACATAACGAGAGTGACTACACTTCAAAAAGTGCTTCATTTGACTGTAAATCTCTGGGACATCCTGAGGTCGTGAAAGCAGCAAGGCTTCTTCCTTCCATGTCCACTTATGAGACAATCAAAATGAATGCTAAATTCAAAATGGTTCAATGTTACAAAGGCATGGCCTGCATACCTCCTTGGAGATCAACTGATGAACATGGCCTGTGCTGGTCCAATGATTTAAGGTTAAAATTCAATAGAGCAAAGATGGTTTTGGAAAACATTTCAAAGCACACAGTTGATATGATATAAGGGTTGGATGAGGCAATGAGTTACAGCACTCTTCTTTCCGCTCTGGTGCTGGGGTTTGAATCTAACTTGGCTAGACAGGATGAAAATGTACTCTATTTTACAGCTGTTAAGGTATTGAGAAAAATGATTTCAGGCACAGATCTCAAAAGCAGTTCCCAGTAGATCTGACTCCACTTATCAAAGTTTCCTCTACAACACAGAACCAATGCAGAATATATAAATGAATAAAACAAATGTGACAGGATTGCCTTTTGTATATATCTGTGTTACTGCAGTCTAAATGGATACAGATGAAAGTGATTCAATATGATGGGGGCTTTTGCAAACAGCTCCATTCTTTGAGCAACAGACACCAACATTTTTTGATGTTAATCAATAGAGTACAAAAGATGTTCAATTCAAGCATTGCCTGGGCAATTTGCTTTTTAAAGAACTTTAATATAAGTATTGAAAAAATGCTGTGACATACACAATGTGCTTGAACTGCCTTGTAGGTTATATCTTGATTGCAAAATGTATGACAGCATACTCTACCTAAAGGACACTGACTGCATAAAATATATCAGAAGGTAAAATATAATGTGCACTTATTCACAGAAAACAAATAAATACACAACAAATTTTAAAATTCTAATAATTAATTACATTCAGAATGTAGTGACTGCAGTTTTGCATGCAAATGCAACAGTTATTCTGCCCCAGCTATATCGAATGAACATTAGTAATGATGGTGGATCAGTTAATCAATTCATTTCCATGTTCATCTCTGAATACCACCATGGTGCCTTCAAACGCCACCTGAACAGCTAGGAGGCACCTGCAATAACGCAGCACTTCTTTAGTACTGAAATGGTGTGTCAGCCTAAATTGTGCATTCAAGTCTTGGTACGGAACTGAAACCCAAAATAATCCCATTCAGCATCAAGAGCATTAACAAACAACCGAGTCGAGCAGAAACAAAAAACAATTTTGCGAAAGGTATTATCCAGGCTCCCCTGATGGCTCATTGGCAAATACAAAATGTGTGGTGTGAAATGTAGTCTTGCAAACAAAGGAGGATCTTGGGTTCAATCACTCATTGATCCTGAGATAGCCAGTTGGTTTTAGTTAAGGAAAAACCTGGGAGGGAGGACACAGTCTAGAAACTGGGGTTCTTTTCATTGGGTAGAGTAGATTAAGAGACAGGCTCTTAGAGCTGCTCAGAATTATGAAAGATTTTGATAAAATGAACAAAGGAAAATTTCCACTGGGTATTATTTTAAAGTATTCACCAAAAAAAAATGAAGATAGAAATTAAACTGAAGTTAAGATATATCCTACCTGAAACAAATGGTAAAATCCCAAACCAAAATGATGTTGTAAAATGGAAAAAAAAGGAAGTTGTTAAAAAATTTGGGAAAGAAAAAATTATAATGATGAGGAAACAGCAGAGCGATAGGTCTGAGCAGAGAGCCACTTCAGAGATTTGACACATGGGTTAAATGGCTATACATTTGTAACATTTACACAAGCCAGGACACCAGTGAGAACATGAAAACAAAATTAGGACTTTAATTTGCACGGAATTATATTGGTCTGGATTTCACAGTCAGCAGCGAAGCAATGGCAATCACTGTTGACCTAGAAGAAAGCTGCAGCTAAAGGCCTAATGATCACTGTGGCATGGATTTTCCCTTTCCAGTCATCAGTTTGAATTTGGCGCCTAGTCAAGGGAATCTGCAGGCATCCACCAGCAGGTCTATCACCTATAGGGAATTCAGAGGAAACTTCTTTACCCAAAGAGTGGTGAGAATGTGAAACTCGTTACCACAGGGACTAGTTGAAGCAAATAGTATATTTGCATTTAAGATGAAGCTAGTCAAGCATATGAGGGAGAGGGGAATAGAAAGTTAAATATGAGATTGAGGAGGAAGAAAAATGGGAGGAGACTCGGGTGGAGCATAAATGCCGGAATGGACTGGCTGGGCTGAATGGCCTGTTTCTGTGCAATAATCTACGTACAGTAAGCAGCCAATCACACTGAAGTAGTCTTAGAGAGCAAACAGCCCAGAAGTAAAAGGCACTTTTATCCTTTTAATTACATTTTCCAGATAGAGCAATAAATTATTGGGACAAACTCATGGAATTATGGTAGAAGCCGAAATATCTTTTTAAAAAGGTGAATTTTAAAATAATGGAAAAATGTGACATTCCACAAATATAAAATTAGTTTCCCTGGGCTGGAAAGGCTTTTCAGCAATAATTGTGAACTTAGTATACTGTTCAAAACTCAATTACACCTCAGTCAACAAGGTGTAACTTTCTCAACGGTGTTTGCAGCAACAGTAGTAATGTAAGAGGACAAGCTCTCGTCAGTTCAATGATTTCCAATTGAGTACAATCTAGGGGACTTCAGTAACACACCCTATACAGAAACACAGAATCACTGACAACACCTTCTGGATTTCTTTGTTGAATTGTGCATGTGCAGACTCCAAATGTTGCCACCGCTTTCAGAGGAGTAATGATGACAAAGGGGTGGGACAGCCCAGTTGACTTGATGGCTAGCACGTAGTTCAAACTAACAGCAACGGCCCAGGTTTGATTCCCAATCCGGCTGAGGTAGACATGGAACTTACCTCCTCGTTCTGCCCCTGAGTGTGAAAGGAAATGACAAACCACCACTGACAAAAACTGTCAAAAAGAAACAGCTCAGGATGGGGCACCAGCAGGCACTGAGCCAAAGACCTGCCTTTGGGCAGAGCACATGTGAACGAATGAATGAACCATGGCAAACAGGTTGACGGCAGACAGTTCGACCATGACCACTACAAAATCCGAGCCAAAGTATTTAAGGAAGGAAGGAAAAAAAATCTCTGAATCAGCCTTTTAAAGTTATTTTTTGTGTATGTCTGTTTCTTTTGTTCAAGCCAGAAAAGCAAAGAAAACTGTTTTAAAGTAGTCAGATGGTACGACTAAGTCATGTTATTGTAGCAATTGTTTAAATATGGTAATTATTTCCACAGCTATCAATGTACAAAAATTTGTTCATCATGATATCCGTGCTATGAACCTGGTTATCCTGGCAGTCACACAGAAATTAGCACTGATCAGTTACTGAACCACCAAAATTCAATCTAAAAAGTTAAATGTTTGGGTTTACCATACTTTCAACTGCAGGTACTCCTAATCCACAGTCGTTTCATTTGAATTATCAATAACTTCATTCTTTTTGTAGTGTTCTTTTCCTGTGTTGTTTACATCACTTCCTTTAAATTACTAGATCATTTATATTTTTTAATGAAAGAAAGCATTTTGAATCATCAGGAATAGATTGCAGCATGTTTCAAAGTAGATGTCTGCACAGCTTCCACCAACTCACTAAAATATTGGAAACAACATTTACAATTGTCCTGTAGGAAGGTTGAGAAGCCATAAAATGTGCCAATACCCTGCACAATTGTCCTCCCGTTATTTTAGTACAACCTGAAACCTCCCGTGTTAAACCTAGAAGGCAAATTAATATTCAAACAAAAAATGATTCTTGAGCTCCATTTTGCAATTAGTCTCACATTAGTCACCAAGGAACATGGAGGAAGGTGACAAAAATTATTCAACTGGTATACATTTCAGGCTCCAACCCTTCAAATGTCCCTCTCCTGGGCCACCCCCCGCTACCCCCACCAAAGCATCTTGCCTCATCTTTGCAGTTCAGCTACGCAATATAGCAGAGACCACACAAGGGATTATGGAGGAACACACTAGTGCACCAACCAGTTGTATCACTGTAATGTATCTTTTTTAAAGAATTCTCATAATATGTGTCACTGGCAAGGCTGGCATTTATGCCCCATTCCCAGTTGCCTGTGAGAAAGTGATGGTGAGCCTTCTTTGAGAACCGCTGCAGTCCGTTTGGTGAAGATGCTTCCATATTGCTGTTAGATATGAAGCTCCAGGATTGCAATGCAGCAGGCTGAAGGAATATTTATATATGTCCAAGTCAGAATGGTGAATTGGTAGGTAACAAGGAGGTGGTGGTGTTCCCATGAACCTTTAGCCGTTGTCCTTCTAGTTGGTGGAGGTCGCGGGTTTGTGAAATGGTAGGTAGTACATACAACAGTTAGGGTACACCAGAGATTGAGACAGTAAATGCTTAAGCTGGTGGATTGGATGCTGAGCAAGTGGACTACTTTGTTCTGGGTAAACAGGTAGTTTCTTAAAATGTTGTTGCAGCTGCACCAATCTAGGAAAGTGGATAGCATTCCATCACACTCCTAATTTGTGCCTTTTGGTGGTGGAGGTACTTTGGGGAGTCAGAAGGTGAGTCACTCGCCGTAGAGTACCCAGCTTCTGAAGAGTTCCAATAGCCACAGCATTTATACACCACCTATACTTCTTTCCTACATATTACTTAATTTATTGTTTATTTACAATCTTTTAATATGAAAACTCTCCATAATGTGTAAAAGTGTATTTGATATTGATAACAAAATTAATGTACTAATGCGTTGGGACTTGGATAGATTGCACAAGGACTAAATTCACAATCCATACTCTGACCTGTAATAATCTGCAAATGCTATACCTTACTAAGCACAGTTCAGAGGCAGTGTCACACAGCAGTTTAATAATGCAATAATAATGAATGTTCTGCTGCATCTTGTGCTACAACAGATACAGAAATGATTAAAATGATTGATGCAGCTAAGTTTTCAAATCACTGCTTAGCCCTCTATTGTTTATTTGCAAGTTGTTTTGAAATGCATTAATGTTTCTTCATATTAATGCCTGCTGACTTGATCAATAGATGACTTGTGTTCTTTAACATAAAATGTATTTTGACAATCCTATGGAAGGGCTGCATGAGATCTTTCTTATTTCACATGTAAAATCTATCAACAGAAACTAACATAATGGATGTGGTGCTAAGCCATCTTCAAGGAACCATGAAGTATTTCACAGAAATGCAACTCAGCACAGTTTACTGATTGATGTGAATTCAGTGTTTTCTATTGCTGCTTAGGTACTTTTGAAAAAGATATCTATGGCATAGCTACAGTTATGCCCTTCAATTCTGCACTCTTGTCTCAGAGTCAAAAGGTTGTGTGTCCAAGACCTACTCCAGGGATTTGAGGACAAAATCTAACCTGATGCTCTAGTGCAGTACTGAGAGAGTGCTATACTGTCAGAGGTTCAGTCCTTCTGATAAGATATTCAACGGAGGCCTGTTTAACCCCTCAGGCAAGTGTAAAATATTCTATGTTACTATTTGAAGAAGAGCAATGAGTTTTCCCTGGTGTCCTGGCCAACATTTATTCATTAACCAACAACACTCAAACAGATTATCTGGTAATTACCTCACTGTTGTTTGTGCAACCCTGCTGAATGCATATTGGCTACTGTGTTTTCAACATTACAACAGTCACCACACTTCAAAAATATTCAATTGGCTGGAAAGCACTTTGGGACATCCTGAGGTCACGAATGCCACTATGTGAATGCAAGCCTCTCTTTTCGTCATGAAACAAGACAGGCAAACAGTGATGATGTCTACATGTAATCAAACTTTATCCTTGAGGATTGGAAAATAAAATTGGGCACAAGGGAAAAGAATAAAATCCCAGCTGCTGATTCAAATTTTCCCTTCAGGTTTCATCACCATCCCCACTCATACTGAACTTTTAATTCTCAGACGCTGAAACACAGCAGATTGCTTCACTGCCTGCCAAACCTCCAGCAATTTTCCAAGGCAAAGACAGTCAATTGTCAGGTAAACACATACAACATCAGCTTGTATGCAACACTAAAATAAAACAGAGCAGTTATAGGAGTATAGTAGTGTAGCCATTATGTTGTTGGCCTTGTAATCCAGATGCCTGTAAAAATAATCCTGTGAACAACTTCAAGCCACGTCATGGCAGTTTGAGAATTTGAGTTCAGTTAAATAAAATCTGGAGATACAGGGCTGCTCTCAGTAAATGTGTTCATAAAGCAGTCAAAATGTCATGATGTCATGGCAGCTGGGGAAATTTAAAAATTCAATTAATAAATCTGGAATATAAAGCTAGTCTAAATAACAGGGACCATTACAACTATCACTGATTGTTGCAAAAACCCAAATGGTTCACAAACATCCTTTCGGGAAGGAAATCTGCCGTCCTTACCCAGTCTGGCCGACATGTGAATTCAGACCCACAACAATGTGGTCGACTTTTAGCTGTCAAGCCATTTCAGTTCAAGGGCAATTAGGGATGGGCAACAAACGCTGGCCTTGCTAGTGACACCCACATCCCATGAAAGAATAAAGAAAAAAATAAAAGCAAATAAAATACGTTCACTGATATCCTGTAGAAACAATAAACTTTCTTTGGTCTGACCTACATGTGACTTTAGCTCCACAGCAACATGGTTGATTCTAAAATGACCTAGGATGTGGCTTAGCAAAGCACTCCATTGTATCAAAATGCTGGATAGGACTAGGACTGCAGCAGTTCAAAAAAGGTCCACTGCCACCTTCTCAAGGGCAATAATTGGCTACCCTGCCAGCAATGCCCACACCCAGAAGAATGATAAAACGACTACACATTTTCCACTATTGCAAACTAACTTCAGCTTTGTGCCATGATATGTAGTATATGGGAACAGTCACCCAAAGCATTCTTAGGCAAGGAAAACAAGACTATTGAAGTCACTTACAAGATTTTGCTGTGCAACATTACCCAAGGGTGTAGATGGGATCATAGTTTAACATTTCATCTGAAAGACAGCACCTCTGACAGTTTAGCATATCTTCATTACTACATGGAATGTCAGGCTAGATTATGTGCTCAAATCCTGGAGTGGGGCTTGAATCCATGGCCTTCTGACTCAGAGATGAGAGTGTTACTACTGAACCAAGGCTGATACCTTGGCTGGAACTGAAAGGACTTCATCCTTATACACTTTTTTTAATACTGGCACTTCAAGCATCACACATGGGTGGGTTTGCACTAAAAATTCAGTCACGAAGTATATATGAAGGTCTGGTTAAATTAATTACAGGTCTGTTGGAATCTGAACCCAAAATCTGCAATTTCATCTATTCCTTTGTACACTACAAAGTCAAGTTCTCGACATCCTTTTGAAAGCTAACCAAAAGACATTTTGTGACTTTCAACTGAGGGCTTCATGGTCCTGAACACAACCAAAATGCAAATATATTTAGCCAAAATGGAAATTTTTAATTAATTGGATTAAAAAGGTTGCTGGTGTATGTAGGTGCATATATATCACTTAAAATCAGTAAATATTAATGCCAAGTATACCTGGGTTGAGATCTTCCAGTCAAAAACAAACCTATTATAATTTTGTTTTTGATATTCTGTAAACAAAGGTCTAATCAAGCTTAAAGCAAAGATATTAAAGCTTTCATACAGGAGTTCCAATGAAACCACAAAGCCAAACAAAAACAATTTGTTACATATTGATATTTTATGAATCAATTCCAATTGATCCAAACAATCTGTGTATTAAAATTTTTATCAGACCACTCATAAAACAGCTTGACTCTGGGCTACAGGAATTCTTGCTCCCTTGCATTTCATCAGAAAATAGTACCAAGAGTTGGTGAAATGATGATATGTAAACCTTCTTGAATAGGAAACCATAAGAGGCACCATGGAGACAAACAGCACGGATGATGCAATTTTTGTCATGCAAGACACCATTTACCATCCATGGCAGTGTTAATTCCCAAAGGAAGCAAACAGTTAACACTCTCTTATTCTGACAATCACAAAGTCAGTCCCTGCTATACAAAACAGAGGAATGCAGTCATCACATATTGACTCTTTGAGAGAAACAAGAGAAATTTGTGTCACTGTAACACTGGACTTCTTTTCCCAGTGACTGCCCCCTCCCCCTGAAACCCCCTCCTGTCCCACTGGCAACACAAAATGTGGAACTTAAGCCAGAGAGCCAGAAGGTGCAAGGTTTGATCCTCTGCATTTGCTCTTAGTTAGTATTATCGGACTGCTAACCTGGCTTCCTCCCATCGGAGGAGAGAATTAGCAGAGCTCTCACTCTATTGTCTACCAAGAAACCCCAATTTCAAAATATTACTATATTCATATTTTCTATAAAATGCACCTTGTGGATTTTGGGTGGAGCCAGATTCAGGCTTAACTATCATCATTCACTGTCTAAGTTATATAATAGCGGTCAATGGTACAGGCGTGTATCTGGTACCAATAGAACCATATTCTAATGTGATTTAACACCTTCAGAGGTCAAAGGAAATGGAGGATATACCCCATGTGGAATACGATAGCTCAAACTCATGCTGTATTCATTCTCCCTCAAGATCACTGTTCTCTCATACGAATGTACGAAATAGGAGCAGAAGTAGGCCATTTGGCCTTTGAGCCTGCTCCACCATTCAGTAAGATCATGGCTGATCTGTTTGTGTTTTGAATTCCAGATTCCCATCCACCCCCAATAACCTTTGATTCCCTTGTCTAACAGGAATCTATCGACCTCTGCCTTACAAATATTCAATGATCCCGCCTCAGAATTCAGAAAAAGAATTCCAAAGTCGCAATAGTAAAGCAAGTTTCAAAAATGTGCTTGTTCATTCCAACAGAAAGTGATCATTAATGACAAGCAGTGTGTTAACACAGAATTGATTGTCTTTTTTTTAAATAAACACTTGTCTATGCAGCGTCATATAGAAATATTTAACTTCAGGTAAAAATTACAGAACACACTTTGCATATCACATTCCTGTTCATTTGCAAATAATCCTTAATGATGTTTGCATTTTCCAGTAAGGTTGTGAGTTCAGTAAGGTTGCAACTATCAGAACTAAGCTGACTCACCAATTCTGAGCTGAGAAAGTGCTGTATAGAAGGAGTTGTCATCTTTTAAACAAAATATGAAATCAAAGTCCTGTTGCCTATGCAGATAGTTGTAAAAGATCCAATGACACAATCAAAAGAGCAAAATACTCACGCGGTATCTATCAAAATTCTTCCCTCAACTAATTCTGCCAAAACAAATGAACTGGCCATTCGTTTCGGTTCACTGTTTGTTGGGCCTTCCTATGTGCAAAATATTTTTCTTAACTTGTTTTCAGGGTGTGGACCATCCTGGTGATGAGGCTGCATCTACTGCCCATCCCCAGTTGCTTTGATAAGGTAATAATAGCCTCTTCCTTGAACCAATGCAAATGTGTTGATGATATTCTCAAGAAGTATTGAGGGAATGAGGTGCTCAGTCACTCTTCCCAGCCTCTGCCCTTTTTACCGGACCACTGATATGATTTGTCCAGTTAAGCTTCTGGTCAATGATGCTCACAAATATGTTGAAAGATCAGGTTCTCCGTAATGGCAATGATATTTAACGGTCAAGGGAAGGTTATTTGTTTTCTTTATGTTGGAGATGGTAATTGTCTGGTATTTATGGTGGCATGAATGTTATCTGTCACCTGTCTTTTGTCTTTCAGAGATCCACATAAGACCATAAGACATAGGAGCAGAAATTAGGCCACTTGGCCCATCGAGTCTGCTCCGCCATTCAATCATGGCTGATAAGATTCTCAATCCCATTCTCCCGCCTTCTCCCCGTAACCTTTGATCCCCTTACCAATCAAGAACATATCTATCTCAGTCTTAAATACACTCAATGACCTGGCCTCCACAGCCTTCTGTGGCAATGAATTCCATAGATTCATCACTCTCTGGCTAAAGAAGTTTCTCCTCATCTCTGTTCTAAAAGATCTTCCCTTTACTCTGAGGCTGTGCCCTCAGGTCCTAGTCTCTCCTACCTTCTTCCCCACGTCCAATCTATCCAGACCTTCCAGTATTCTGTAAGTTTCAATCAGATCCCCCCTCATCCTTCTAAACTCCATCGAGTATAGACCCAGAGTCCTCAAACGTTCCTCATATGTTAAGACTTTCATTTCTGGGATCGTTCTAGTGAACCTCCTCTGGACCCTCTCCAGGGCCAGCACATCCTTCCTGAGATACGGGGCCCAAAATTGCTCACAATATTCTAAATGTGGTCTGACCAGAGCCTTATAAAGCCTCAGCAGCACATCCCTGCTTTTATATTCTAGCCCTCTCAAAATAAATGCCAACATTGCATTTGCTTTCCTAACTACTGACACAACCTGCAAGTTAACCTTAAGAAAATCCTGGACTAGGACTCCCAAGTCCCTTTGCACTCCAGATTTCTGAATTCTCTCCCCATTAAGAAAATAGTCTATGCCTCTATTCTTCTTGCCAAAGTGCATGACCTCACACTTCCCCACGTTGTATTCTATCTGCCACTTCTTTGCCCATTCTCCTAACCTGTCCAAATCGTTCTGCAGCCTCCCCGCCTCCTCAATACTACCTGTCCCTCCACCTATCTTTGTATCATCTGCAAACTTAGCCAGAATGCCCTCAGTTCCTTCATCTAGATCATTAATGTATAAAGTGAAAAGTTGTGATCCCAACACTGCGGAACTCAACTAGTCATCACATGTATGCTGTTATAGACTGCTCTATTATGGAGGTGGCTAAACATTTTATAATCATCAAAATATGGGCCCACTTATGACGTTTTGATAGGGGGAAAACATTTGATGAAGACAGTTGAGGCAACCACAACCATCTTGCTCATCAGACAGGATATCACATTCCTGTTCATTTGCAAAAAATCCATCATGACGTTTGCATTTTCCAGTAAAGGTTGTGAGTTCAAGCAACTATCAGAACTAAGCCAACTCACCAATTCTGAGCTGAGAGAATGCTGTATTGATGGAGTTGTCATCTTTGTTTAAAAAAGTGAAATCAAAGTCCCATTGACCTCAATTTCACAGACACTGGTGCAATACTCAGTTAAATGCTCCCTCTATGATGAAATTAGCTACTCTCATTTCTCTTCTGACTTTCAATGCTGTGATGAGCTTAGGAACCTCAAACTGTGTCAACAAATACAGTTCAAAAAGTAATTTAGACATGAGGCACATCCTTTCAAACAAATAAGGCACTATATAAATGCAAGCTCTTTCTTTACTACAATCCCTGAAGAGGATCCAGGAGGAACATTTAAAGCTGAATTTTCATCCTGATGATTTGGAGGTGCCAGTTGGTTTTCCAACACCATCTTGCCCCCAGTTGTTTTTCCGGAGTGGGATCGTGGGCGGTGGAAGGGTTTCCCATCCAAAACCAGCAGATAGCCAAGTAACAGGCTTATCGAAGGCCAAATGGCCACAGGCCACCCTATTGAGGGGTCCCACAATGGTGGCCCGATAGATGTAGCCAATTTTTAATTCAAAAATTTTCAAATTTGGTGAGAGAGCATCTCAAGATGGAGGCAGTCTCTCTCTCTCCCTTCTCTGCTGCTGCATCCCTTTCCATCCTAGGGGGCCTCCTATTGGCTCTCCAGTTTAGAGAGCCCACCCACCATCCTTAATTGAATGACAAGTACATCCTCTGCCACAGATTGGCCAGTTCAAGGAAAATCACCACCAGATGACTGCTCCCAACACCATGTGGGATCAGGAACGCCATTTGACCCTGCCATCAAGGTCCTGATCCAAAACCTAAAATCTTGCCCTTAGTCTCTGTTCTCAATGGTATCGTGCTAAATGTTAAACCAAAATCTTAAACTATTAAAATTGGCTAATTTCACATGGCATTTTTTTTTAAGGACAATGTGAGATTCTTTGCTAATGCCTAGAGTGATCTGGTTCTAAGATGGGAGCAGAGCTCGCCATTGGCAGGGGAAAGGAGAGAAAGCTAGGGGAACAATCTTTTATACTTTGTCATCACTTCTCTGAATTAGAAAATACGAATAAAGGAATATTTTGAAATTGAATGTTTATCCAACAAGCTATTCACTGATATAAGACTGACAAAAAATGAATCTTCTCTCAATTCAGTCTCACCAGCGAAATCCTACTCTTCAAAAGAAAATAATGAGCCTTTTTGCTTTGTCTCCCTATTTTTAAAACATTTGTTGAAACCACAAATGGCAAAGAAATTCACCTGAGCACAAGGATGGGAGAAAAAGAATGAGCATCTGATTGGTACAATAATTTTTCCAGAAAGCTTCAGGAAGTTGGCTGTTTCAATTATGTAGGCTAATCACACCCCACCATACCACTGGGCTCAGTATCATTCAAAATTGCCTCTTTAATTCACATATCATTTCAACAAAAAATACTCAAGAAAATTAAAAGTAGTAAAAAAAATTCTTGCTATATTCAAAAGTAGCAATCTTTGTAATCCCTTGATCTGTATATGTAATAATGTTAGTGGAGGATCCCTCTTTCAAGTGTTTACACTTCGAACATTTTTCCCCACATGCTTCACAACCTTTTAAGCACACAATTTCACAAGGTGGCCCATGTCTGAACCAAAACAAAAAAGAGACAAGTTACAACTATCAACTATTTTCTTGCTGATATCCACTAAAGAGCAGTGCAACATTTATGAAATCATAAACGAACAGTTGCCAGTCTAGACATAAATAACCTTAAGTAAATACAAATCACTGTTGAAAGTGACTACCGCAATGAATCACTTCTCATTTTCCCTGTATTTGCAAAATCAGAGAATTTTGAATAACAATCAATAGTACTGATTTGTGTTAGGCTAAAAATGATTTTGCAATGTATAGTGTTATGCTCTTGATCAAAAAATGTTCCTGAAGGTACAGACTTTTTGTCTCTTTCAATAGTACCTACGTTCACCATTATTGTCTTAAAGCCATGTCAAATGGAATCAGGTGACTGAACCTTTGGCCCAACAATGGAAAATGGAAGCACATCATAAAGATTACCATCAGACAAATGAGCCTAATTTAAATTGCTTGTATTATGTTTAGTATGTTTTTGATGGTAGCATTCATGAACGACTTGGACTCATCAAGACAATTTGCAAGGAAATACCAATGTCAAGGGAATCAACATATTTATACTGTATGAGAAGAGAGTGCTGATTGGTTGCCAAGTGGACTCTGATTGGTAGAGACATTCAAACGGAGAATGCACACTTGATTGCAACTGACAGTTAACTGCCAAGATTTGTGTGAAATTTAAACCAGACAGCTCGACTCTGATTAGTCAAGGCATTGTCCTGGGGAAAGAACCAGCAAATGGCTATCACTTAGTTTGTTCAGTTGAAACGGGTGCAATGTGTGTACCTGTTCTTCCTGTCTGCAAATAACAGGGCCCTGTGTATTAATATATGTAGCTTCCAGTTCATGCCTGTTTCAGCTAAACAAAATAAGTGACAGCCATTCGCAGGTTCATTCCCCAGGACAATGTCTTGACCAGAGTCAAGCTACCTGGTTTAAATTTCAAACAATGCTTGGCAGTTAACTGTCAGTCACAATCAACTATGCATTTTCCGTGGCAATGCCCCTACAAATCAGAGTCCATTTGCAAATCAGCACTCTCTTCTCAAACAGTAAAAAAAAGTTGTTTCCCCTGACATTGGTATTTTCTTGCGCATTGTCCTGATGGGTGCAAGATGAAAAGCTTCAATAAAAATCTTTTCTTTCAGCAATACTGAAATTCTGTACTACCAAATGACTATACTCATTAGTTTTGAGACCTCATAACTATTACCAGCAGAGAATATTGAATACCTTACAACACAATAGTTATTTCCACAAGACAATCCAACTGTTTACTTTGAACAATAAAGTTGAAAGTGAGTTATAGTAATCAAGAACATAGAGATCCAAGAAAAGTGATCATATACTCTTTCATCATATATGAACATTATTATACACTAAAAAACTGCAGTGAAATGAAAATCTACTGAAAGTTTACTTATATATCACTACCACTTCTCTTAACTCCTTCACTGTCTCTAAAACTATTAGGCTGCTCATCTGACATCCAGTACTGGATGAGCAGAAATTTCCTCCAATTCAATATTGATAAGACTGAAACTACTGTCTTCAATCACCATCACAAACTCCATTCCCTTGCCACCGACTCCATACCTGTATATGGCAACTTACTGAGGTTGAACGAGACTGTTCATAACCTTAGTGTCATACTTGACCCAAGGTGAGCATTCGACCACTCAACCACACCATCAACAAGACTGTAAGCTTCCACCTCCAAAACATCTCCTGACTCTGACCCTACTTCAGTTCATTTGTTGCCATGCCTTTGTTATCTGTGGATTTGACCATTCTAATGCACTCCTAGCTAGTCTCCCACTTTCTACCTTAATTGAAATTGAGCTCATCAAAAACACCAAATGCTATTCACTCATCACTTGTGCTTGATTATCTACATTCACTCCCACTTAAGCAAAGCCTCAATTTTAAAATTCTTTGTTTCCAAATTCTTCCCTCCCTATCTCTGTAATCTCCCCCAGCCTTACAAAGCTCCAAGATATCTGCACTTTTCCAACTGTAGCCTCTTGAGCACCCCCAATTTAAATCACTTCACCATCGGTGGCCATGCCTTCTGCTGCCAATGCCAGAAGCTCAGGAATTCCCTCCCTAAACCTCTCCACCTCTATATATCTCACTCCTCTTTTAAGATACTATTTAAAACTTAATTACTTGACCAAGTTTTTTTAATCATCCATCCTAATACTTCTTAATGTGGTGCAGTGTCAAATTTTGCTTCTATGAAATGCCTTGGAACGTTTTGCTATGTTAAAGGTGCCAAATAAACACAAGTTGTCACATACTGGTCTACGTCATCATTTTATAATGAGATGAACAATGTACCAAGTCAAAAAAAGGTAAATATCTTCAAAAATTCCTTACATGTTTAAGTCACAAACACCAGGAGGGCAAACGAACAATAACTTTCCTGTCAACGTTAATGATTTCTCTCCCTATCAATAACCAAATTTATTTAATTACATTGGAACAGTAGGTGCATTAAAGGAAGCCTTTGCTCCCCTCTTCTTCCTTCCACCTCTTCCAAAAACTTAGCTCCACCCGGTCCTTAATGTTTAAGTGAGAAGCTCCTGAAGTTGCTATAATGTGCTATTTATAACAGTTTGTTTAAGGTTACACAAATTAGAGAACAATCAAAATAGTAATTATTGGCTTACTTTTCATCATTGCAATAAAGCATGTAATGTCATCATCATAGTGCCAGGCAATGACCATCTCCAACAAGAGAGAATCTAACCATCACCCCATGACATTCAATGGCATTACCATCACTGAATCCCCCACCATCAACATTCTGGGGGTTACCATAGAGCAGAAACTGAAATGGACCAGATATATAAATACTAGGGCTCTAAGAGCAGGTCAGAAGCTAGGAATCCTGCAACGAGTAACTCTCCTCCTGACTCCCCAAAGTCTGTCCACCATCCACAAGGGACGTCAGGAGTGTGATGGAATACTCCCCACTTGCCTGGATGAGTGCAGCTCCAACAACACTCAAGAAGCTCGACACCATGTGGGCCAAAGCACCTGCTTGACTGGCACCCTATCCACCACTTTCAACATTCTTTCCTGCACCACCGGGACACAGTGGCACCAGTGTGTACCATCTATAAGGTACACTGTAGCAACTCACCAAGGCTTCTTCAACAGCACCTTCCAAACCTGTGACCTCTAACTAGAAGGACAAGGATAGCAATGCATGGCAACACCACCATCTGCAAGTTCCCCTCTAAGTCACTCACCATCCTGACGAACTATATCGCTGTTCCTTCCCTGCTGCTTGTTCAAAATCCTGAAACTCCCTTCTTAGCAGCATTGTGGGTGTACCTACAGCACATGGAGAGCAGTGGTTCAAGAAGGCAGCTCACCAGCACCTTCTCAAGGACAATTAGCATTGGGCAATAAGTGCTAGGCTAGCCAGTGACACCCACATTCCATGAAAGAATAAAAAATATATGCATTAAAATTGTGACAAACACTGCAACTTTGTGTTATCCCATCTCCCTTCAAAATACAATAATGATGTGCCCCCTTTAGCTTTACAAGGTGCATTTTATTCCTTCCCCATGCCAGTAAACAAGTGTGTCACAGAAAGCCACCCTCTCCTTTGGTGGAAAGAGTAATTCAGGGGGAGGGGCACAGCTAGAGCAACTGAGATTTTATGACTTTGGTGGAAAGAGTAATTCAGGGGAAGGGGCACAGCTAGAGCAACTGAGATTTTATGATGGGCCTCCTTAATTATTGGATGATCCAATCTGCTCTGGTCATCTGTTAGTTCTTCAATGACTGAACCATGTCGACCAAGAAAATTCCAGCTTCGGCCTATCTCAGTTGAGAAGGGGCTGTTCAATAACCTTCTCTGTTCCTGAATTAGAGGCATTGAGTATGCTCCTCACTCCAGACTGCTCACCAATGTGTTCTGACAGTGTGTCTCAGGGTTTGATAAATTAGAACGAATAATGTCCCTTTGTGGAAGTATCATTTTAAAAGCAGTTCATGGGATGCACTTACATCTTCATGTGCGTGTGTGTGTATATGTAGGTAACAAGCAACAAGTTGAGAGTAACCGAAGCCAGCCTTACCCGCAGTAGAGTCTGTGACTCCTCCCTCGCCTTGTTGAGTTCGGTGCTTGTTGGATATTGTGGGGTGAGGGCCCGGGGCTTGTCCCGCTCTCCTCCTCCTGCCCCCGGGAGCTGCTGCACCCCAGCTGGGAAGCCCTTGGGGTCGGCGGCCTGCATCCCATAGACCGGCCGCCCTGCATCTGTTTCTTCCACAGCTCTGCGGCTGTTCTTGTGGCTCTCCTGACCGCCGCCGCTGCTGCTGCTGCCGCCGGGGGAGGCGCTCAGGAGGCCGAGGGCAGCCTGAGCCGGGTAGGGGCTGCCCTTGTGCGGCTCCCCCGGCGCCGCGCCCTCCTTGACGCCCCAGCCTGCCTTCCTCGTGTCTTCCCTGGAGGTGTCGGCCCAGCCTCGCCCCTCCTTCTCCTCGGCGGCTGGCGGAGGGTGGCTGCTACTGCTGCTGCCGCTGTCAGGCGGGGTGGGAGTGCGGTGCCGCATCTCCTGCTCGCCGCCCAGGGAGTTGTGGTTGCTGGTGCCGGCTGTGGGGGTTGCTGGTGCCGCTGGAGGTGGGGACTCACCACCGCTGGTGCTGCTGCTGCTCGCCGGCGGCTCCGGGAGCGCACAGTGGGCTGTGTTGAAATGCTCCAGTAATGCCTGAGTGCCCGGGGCGCTCCACTTACACTGGCGGCACTTGTAGCAATTATGAGCCCTCCTAAGGCACACAAAAAGATAACTTGAGGGTTAAGTTAAAAGCAACATCCATTCCTTGCAACGTTTTTAACAGGAATCCGCACAATGTGTGTGTGTTTTTTAAAGTTGACAAACTTTTAAAGTTAGATAAAGTACATTTTTTAAAAATCTGTTGGACTTCAGGGAAGTTGGACCAAACGAAGAGATAACGCCCAATATTGAGGAGAGCAAGTCAGTATCATTCTAACCTTTACAGCGTTTCATGGATTCACCTCAGTTATAACCGAGGTTAGTTCTAGCCTAAGGAGCAGCCAACTTGCATACACTGCATACCCGAGCATGCACTAAGGTTTGCGTTGGTGACATGTTTTCAAAACTCACCGAGCTATCTTAGTGAACTGTAGCTAGTTATCATAATCTGATGACAGAGTAACGATAGAGCATCACCAAAAACAATCCATCTGATTTCCTCTGTTTTGATGTTTTTCAAAGGGAGATTATTTAAACTTTGCATGTTTTGGGTACCTCTTCTTCCCGGTACTAATTTTTAAGCCCCCGCCCCCTGTCATAGTTTAGGTTCAGTGCAGAGACAACTCATCAGATAGGGGAGCATTTAAAATGTTACCTGTAGTGTCGGAATATCTCTTCCTCTACTTGAGTAACAAAATCGCATTTGGTACAACAGTGCTCTTCGGCCTCTTCGCTGGTCACTTGCCCGTCACTTCCCTGTTGGCCATTCTCAGCCTTGCCCGGGGTGTGAGAGCTGTGCATGGTCTCGTAATGCTGCAGGAGCACATCTACATCGTGAACTGTGAATGAGCACTGATCACACTGGTGCTTAACCCTGGCACTCCCTCCCATCCCGTGGGACGAGTGCAAGAGCAACAGGGTGCAGTGGGAGCAATTATTTTTCCTGCAAGCGAACGGGTAGGTGATGTCCCCCAGGTGCTTTTCTGGGCCACACAGTCCCCCGGGGCAGTACTGGCAGTGTTTAATGGTACATTTGTGAACGTTGTGAATGTAATGGTAATGGCGGAGCAGGGGTCCCACAGCGATCACGTCCGGCCCATGACTGGTGGAGTACCTGAATTTGCACAGCTGGCAGTTATAACTGGTGACCATGCTCTCCTCCGCTGACTTGGTGGCGTCTGTCTTTCGAGCCGAGCTTGTGCCTTTCTCCGTTTTAACCGAGAATTCCCCGTCGAATTTATTAGCCCCGAGAGCCTGACGCTCTTTCGAAGAGTCGTTCTGGTGAAGTGTGGGCCCCTGCTTGCCAACTTTGTCCGGGAAATCTCTAGTAAAATAGCTAGTGCGCTGATCCTCCCCGTGCTGTTTGTTATAATGATCCGTGAGCTTTAAGGTGTCCGAGGACTCGCAGCTGAAGCTGCAAAACCTACACCAGAAGTAACAGGTAGCGTCCATGCCATTCTGTTTGGAGGTGTCCACCGATTTGATGGGCACAGAGTAGCCAATGGGGGTGTCATCCGTGGCCTTAATTGTGGACTTGTCCTGCCATTTGCCCATGTCTTCTGGGTCTGTTGGACGAGGTAAGTGGCGCTCTGTCACGGGGGTGCCTTTGCTGGCGTTTCTCTCAGGTTTGTTGGCATCCTTCCCCGACTCTAGAGCAGAAGGCACACTTTTCACTTTGTTGGGATGCGCTGATACGAAGTGCTGTTCGAGTTCAGTCGAAGAACTGCCCATGTATGTAAAATTGCAGAATTTGCACCGGAAATACTTGGTGTTCCCCTGACAGTCGGGTGTTTTGCGTCCGATGCCAATGAACATTCCTCCCAAAGTAACCTGGAGAAAAAAAAGGAAACAAAAGACAAATGTGCTTTCCTCTGCAACTTGAGATGTCAGCAACAATGTGGCCGTTTCCCAGAAAATATCACCTTCCGTCGCTGTTATTTGTAAACTTTATGATACCGACAGTTTGACAAGCTGTAACGTTTCAGTACACTGTCGCCATGAATGTCTATTGGTTTAGAGTGCTTATTAGTCCCAATTATCAATTTTTGTCTTATTTAGATGTTTCCGTACATCAACCGGCCTCGTTATTCTTCCTGCTATTCTCATGATCTCTTTACCATTGTTTATAAGAAATCAAAAATAGAAGTGTGACAACGGTTGTATAGTCAGAGTAGGAAAAGGGGGAACGAAATGGCACTACACAGCTACCCTTTTGGTCAAATGGTCTTCATTTCTTTTTTATTAACCCTTTCAATGGCACAAGTTAACAAATTAAAGTGGGGAGTCGAGGTTACTGACGTAAAAAGTTAAGCATTGGTATAACTAATGAAGATTAAAGGTGCTATTGGCTGCATCCATAGACTTATAATAGTTTGCAGTCATTAGTTACAGAAAGAGCATCTTGAGAACCGATTTTACAAGCACTGGGTGTGGCCTATTAATACGGTGATGAAGGACTGAACTTAAAACTGCACTCTGACGGGCTCAAAAAATCTAATTCAATGATACTGTGATGGGGTACAGACGGACATGGCCAGGGTGACTGTAACTACTCGGTAATGGCAGGGGGGCGAGTGGGGCGGAGAACGACCTCCAATTTAACTTATGCGGAGCAACTTTTCAAAAATCTAATTGCCTATTTCATGCTTTCTGAATATCCCAACTCTCTAACGATGCATGTCTTTTTGTTGTGCACGTTTGATGCCAATAGTGAGATTTCATAAACAAGGCTCTCTTTTTCTGCTACTTCCTTATTTTAAACTGAAACTTTCTTCCCCCTGCATTCTGAAGTTTACCACAGGCCTTAGATGTTGAGTTCTTTTCTGAGTTATTATTGATTCCAACATTGGATAAAATAGATGGTCAAATGTTCGGCTTAGGGGAAATAGCTTTAAAACTAGTTCAAAAGTGTTCATCAAACGGCACAAAAATTAACAAATAGATAATTGCCTCAAAAATATTGTTTAATAACAAGGAACTGCCCGTTAATCTTTCCTATTTAGGATTTCTTCAGTTATTAGTGTCCTGCCGGTTCCACATGTAGCTGTGCAATGCAGCAACCTATGTAATAGCTAGGAAACTGCACCAAATAGCCAAAAGAAACCAAAGATTCGGAGAAAAATCCTCAGCAAAGAAAAAACGATTGTTTTCTCTGAACTGACAAGTGTGCGAATCGGACACGTCTAAATAATATTGCTAAAAGATTAAGTTCGGTTGCTTTCTAGAAGTGTCATCACCAGCTAGTTCACTGCAGTGAATCCTGAAGTGAGCATTCAGCGGCAACTACAGACAAATTGATATTAAAAATGAATTAATTAAGTGGAGACAGCTTTTCATTAACAGTAATGGACTGAAATGGTGTTTATGTTGTCTGATCCGTTTAACAGCGACCTTCGGAGCCGATTTGCAAGCTGTATAGTCAGTAAACAAATTACTGCAATAAAATGTAAATAGCTTTTTAGATGAAAACGATCAGGATCTATCCCAATTAGCAAAATTCGTATCGAGGGTGGCGATAGGCTTCTGCAGTTAATTGTAGGATTTCAAAATACACTAACCATTCGGTGAAAACAAAGATATTTTTACAGGGAGAAAAAGATGTATTTTCAGCCACAGTGAACCAGTGGTGTGAAATTAATATTGTTCGACTTTGTCACTGTATACTTTATATCATTGACACTAAATACAGTTGTGCCACATACTATGTTCTCTACTTGGATTATCCCCACATGTTTTCATTGTACCTCCAATGATTATCTAAAATCCCACTGTACTGATGACTCGCCCTTCCCCCAACCACCCTGCGGTATATTGATATTCCTTATAAAGAGGTCGGCCCAGTCAGAGTTTTATCTGTACCACTTGCCATACCATAGAATCACAGGATGGTTACAGCACAAAAGGAGGCCATGAGGCCCGTCGTGTCTGTGCTGGTCCACTGAAGAGACAATTCCACCTCCACTGCCACCCCCACCCACCACCCCCCCCCCCCCCCCCCCGCCCCCTATCAGGTAAGGACCCAATTCTCTTCTGAAAGCCTCAGTTGAGCCTGCCTCCACCACCCTCCCAGGCAGCGCATCCCGATCCTAACCTGCCTGGAAAAGGTTTGTATCAAGTCTTGGAGGTTGGGCTCAGCTAGGCTGAGATACCTACATGCACATCATAGGTCCCATTTAACAGGGCGGGTCGCTGAGTACTCAGATCCTGCAACATCCCAGTAAGCAAGCCCGCGTTTCGGCTCAGTTTCTGCAAGTCTTTGGACTGGGAGAACTGCACCATGTTATGCAATGCGAGGATTTTGGTATCCAGATCCGCATCTTGGCGGGTGCGGTTGTGCAGCCCGAGGTGGTATTTGCGGAAATGTTTGATCAAGTCGGTTGGGTCGTTGCCATAATAGCCATAACCACAAATGTTGCACTTGAAGTCTTGCAGTTCTGGGGTCAGGGGCGCCGTGTCTGGGTTATCAGTCAGGTTTTCACTTTTGGATTGATCAAGCGCAACAGTGCAATCTGAAAGCACCTGAGAGTTTTCTAAAGGCACCAAGCCCGGGCTTGAGCTCTGATGGTCGGCTGGGTCCCCCCCGAGCAGCTGCCCTTTCTCCCGCCCACTCTGGGGTGACTCTGGAGCTCTGTGGTTTAATTCCGAGAGGTTTCCAGAGACGCTGCAGCTCCTGCCATCGCCATCATCTGGTTCTGATCTACCAGGAGACTTCCAGGCCTCGCAGACTCGAGCAGCAGCCTGAGATGAGAGAGCAGACATATTTCTGTCTGTCACCTCATCTTGCGGGAAGGATGGAACATTTCCTCCCTTCTTGTGGCTTTCATAATTGAAGCCATTCCCTTCGCCCAGTGCGGGGCTTTTCAAGTCGATTTTGATGCCGGCGACGTCTGCGACACGCAGACAAAGTTCCTCCTTGTTAAGTGACTCTAAAGCATCTTGTTGGTTGTTGTGTTCCTGCATGAGATCCGGCAGTCCTGAGTTTTTTGCAGCCTCCGGGTTCACGGCACTTTCTGGCTGAGAGACCTGGCAATTCTCACTTTCGCCTTGGCTCACAAGATTTCTCAGTGGCGGATTCTTTTTCCGGACCATATCTGTGCGGAAGAGAAAGATACAGATGAACACATGCTTCTCTTAAGGTCATTGAAATATCTCAAAAGATTGGAGAGAAAGGCTGCCCAGCTCTCTGGCTAAACTTGGAGCAGCGCAAAGGCGGTTTTCCCTTATGTGGATGAACACTTCTAAGATACTGCTCTGTTTCCGTGTCATCCTAATCCGTTTTCTTTTTTTAAAAAAAGTTATTCACGCTTTTGTTGTGGTTATTTACATAGTTTTGCAGGGATATGTTTTCGGGACGGACCCACCCAAGTTTACACAGATGAATCTATTGTGGAATTTTGACAGAAGAGGGGAAAGGAGTTCTTAAGCAAACACCACTGCATCTCTCCAGCAGTAACAATTAAACCCACAATACATCTGCTTTACTTTAAATCTCCTTGAGAAAATTGTAATTGCAGTTACATGTAGTGTCTGCGTGTGTACGTACACTGTATCTCAATGGCTAGAGACCTATAAATATATTAAAGAAAACTGTCACAGCAATGAAATGTTCGCTTAAAGTTCCTATCGGTGAAAGTACAGGGAGCCCGGCCTCCTCGCATTCTCGTTTCAACGAATTAAAGCACTAACAGTCCCCTTAGGAAAGTCTGCGACTTTCCAGGAGAATACCTTGCAGTGCTCCAAACTGTACTTCTAAAGACCTTAAAAGAGTGTCCCTCCGACAGACCAAAGCAAATCAAAATGATGTGGATGACTGACAGATGGATGGAGGTTTTCTTTAGGAATAGAGCCGTTTACCATCGTTCCCCTGAAATAATAACTTAAAAGGA
Source organism: Carcharodon carcharias (assembly GCF_017639515.1). Classification (NCBI taxonomy): domain Eukaryota; kingdom Metazoa; phylum Chordata; class Chondrichthyes; order Lamniformes; family Lamnidae; genus Carcharodon; species Carcharodon carcharias. Next base: position 60,263,912 of record NC_054472.1, on the reverse strand, counting down.
TCTGTTTTCCTTTAAGAATATGAACAGCTTTATCCCATGTCGGCTTCGCATGTCGGCATTTCTATTTATTTCGAATGAATTAATAAAACCGATAGGCAAGTACTTTGACTATAAATTTGAATTGACTCCCTGTTCCCGGCGACTAGTGCCTATTCAGTGACAATAACTATGGTAACTAGTAGTTAACATGTTCCAGCCACAGTAAGTAGTTTAATAAATCACTGGAACATGTGGATAATACCACTCTTCATTCCGAAGAGGGAGGGGACAAGGTAGGCTTCCTCAATCTCAATGGCTGTTCAAAAAATAATCAAGACCTTTAAACAACGAGTCTGTGCTGGTCGGGCCTACCTTCTGACGTGGATTTCAACGTTAGCTCTTTCCTTGGCAGACACTATATTTGATGCAAATTCTCAGTACTGATGGTATTTAGTTAACGCTGAGGAACGTTTACCAACCCAAGTATAAAATCATCAGCCACGAAAAGCCAGCCAGGGTGGGTTTTTTTTCTCTATATTACGTGTCCTGACAATAAGCCAGAAACTGCAAATAAAATGGGTAACTCGGTAAAGCACAGCTTTGGAAGAACGTCACAGACCATCTGCTTGAATAAGTTTTATTAGATGACTGTGACTACCACAACACAAAAAAAAACTTTCCAAAGATTTCAAAAGGCCAGTCGCCGTGAGCTTGGTCTGTTATCTAACGAACATTTCAAACAATTAATCTTCCTTTTCGACTATCCCACCACGCTGACTCCCAAAATGTGTATATTCCACAACTTTCCAGTGTCTCTTATTTATGTTGGTGCCAATAAATCTCTCCAGATGGCCTAAACTTGAACGAATATTCACTTCAATAGTGTGTAAGAGCCAGGAACTGATGTTGTAGGCTGAAAGTCAACAGGTTTAGAATGACAGCAAGACATTTTAAGTGGAAATTTACACCGTTTCGAGTCAAAACAACCAACTTTTTTCCACCAATGCCCATCAAGGGCAGCCCTAACTTTGGAGACTCCTTGCTTACTTTATGTACTCTATAGATGTACTGGCATTATAATAAATATATAGTCAGATCCGCTCATATCCATTCGGGGGAACATGCGCATTGCTAGTTTGGCTCTGTGAGCAAACTTTAGCAAGTCCCAAATTGTTTCTGGGCTGGACACTGCCATTATAACCAGTCACATGGTCAAAGTATAAACAACCACATTGTGCACTGCAATTAAGTGCGCACAACACGACGCCCTCCCCATGATGCACTGATATTACCAATAAATATGCAAACATAAGAGCTATTAAAAAAAACGTGTGTGGCTATTTACTGTACATTTTAGTAGGGGAATTCACACACGTGATTATGAATCATATAAAATATGTTAACAAAATTATATGTTAAAAAAGTGATCCTAGCTATTGATGCAAACATGTGTGAGAGCTGTCCCTGCAACAAGCAATTCAGAGTCAGGCTGTTAGTGGATCAAGTAAATTGCATTTTCCACCCGCCATAAGGATATTATTTTGGCAACTGTATTTCAATATCTCAGCCCTTCATTGTGGTTTAATTTATATTATTGCGAAGCTAAGGGGCTGATATAGTACAATACAGATCTTGGTGGTAAATCAATACAAGTTTTTGTTCATTCCACACACGCCAGATTGGCCCAGCGATGCCTGTATTCATTATCTGATCAAGCACTGTATAAACTTGCCATTAATCATAACATCAAATTACACAATATTCCTTATAGCAGAGTGATCATTGCAAGCTAACCCACCTATCTATTCTTATTCTATCTTATCTATTTATGCTGTTAACACAGCCATACTATTGCTGTAATGTGCTCTGGCGTAATTGGGAATTTGCCATTGAGACCGTTCTCTTGCTCTTCAAATGAAAACTCAGCCAGAAGTGATCACGTCTGGGAGACAAGAATCGTTAATCAACACGTGCTAGGAACTCGACTGAACAACTGCTTTCCGCAACATTTCCTGTGATAAGGACACAAAGACTTGCAAAGAGATCAGCCTTCAATAGGCTCATAGTTCATGTGAATGCAAACGTGACATTCACTTTACACAGTATTACTGAACAGTCCGGGCCCACTCAAGGTAGTGGAGATTTTTCTCAAAGCCAGTTTCACAAATACAACTGAAAGCTCTTTTTTAAAACCACACCAGCATTGGCCTCCATTAAATGGTACCTTTTAAATTTTTGGAAAGCTTCTATCAGACATCAACGCTTTAATGTCAATGGTGAAACGCTCTGAACAGTTATTTTACCGGATTAGCCCTGCTGTTCATATGTGCCATGTACACTTTTGTACCTCTGAGTGACAAAACTCATTTGGAGTGGCTTCGTTAAGTGATTACATCTGCCGTTCTTGTCAGACACAATAGTTACTCTAATGAAACGCCTTCAGAAAGTGCACGAGTGGAAACAGTAACACCCAAGAACCGTTCGGTCCAACTCCCCGATTAAGCGAAAGCTGCAAATCCTGTAAATCAGGATTCTGAGGCTCAAAACATCTTAAGTGGCACTTGGGGAGAAATAAACAATAAAAAGTTCCACGAATTTCCAACTTTGTCGCAGCATAGAAACCAACAGCTAATAAACTATTGCCTGAAAATCTGGGGCCGGTGTGGGGGAGCTGAGGGGCGGAGGGGTGAGGGGCGATTGCGGCGTGCTAATGCAGCAATTTTATATCCCCACAGTTAGGACGAATAAGTGCAAATCAAAACAAAAGCGAGATGTGTCAAAGTTGTAGTGAGATGAAACGCACCAGCAATCACAAAACAGCTTTTAACAGAACTCGCCGGCTACATCCAGCCCCGATCAGCAGGAAACATTTTAATAGCACTTCTGAACGACACATCCTAAACTAACTGCCATAATAAGCCGGGTTTTACTGGTGCCACATTTTACTGTGTGTGGCTAAGAAAACGCAAACGGCCCATCCTGCCCGTGTCAGCCAATGCAACCCTTTAAGTCAAAAGCTGCAATTACTTCTGTCTGTACTTTCAAAGCTTTTACTTGGCATTGCATCCGAGATTTTTGAGAAAAAAAAACTGTCAGTCCCTGTCTGGAGAAATTAAACCACCGGAGGATGGTGTCTAGCCACATAGACACAGATACAACTCAACTCAGCATACACACACACACTTTTAACACAACTTTTTAAAAAGTTTACTCCAACCATGTTACTCCCGGGTCCCGCCAGATGGGCCGCAAAGGACTCGTACAGTCGGAAAGACTGCAGAAGAGTGTTTGGGGGGGGGGGGGGGAGAGAATGGGTGGGGGGAGAGCTTTCTACTCTCCTGCATTTTATAATATGTATGTATATTTATATAAACGCCGCTTAATCTGGACAAATAGGGATGAAATAGTCCACTCAGATGCATTTCAGCGTGTTACCTCGGCCACGTCACTCACAAACTTCCCTGGCGCAGCAGATAGATTCAGAACGGGATCTTTCACTCTGACATCTGGAACTGAAAAGACACTTTTAACGCCATCCATTTCTTTTATTCCCATTTTCCCGCTAAATCGGCAGCGCAACGACAACAACAACAACAACAATAAAAAAGGCGAAACCCGGCGAGTATCCCGAACGTACTTGAAATCATCGTCTCCTCCTGCTAAACTTGACCCTTAAGGCTACTGGAGGCTACTGTCACGTACGAGGAACCATTTCTCATGCCTGCTCGAGTGACCTCCCGACCCAACAAATACGGGAAATGGGAATGTATGTGAAATCTGAGAAGTCTGCCTCTTTCTTTTCTTCGAAAAAAATGTAAAGAGATCTGTTGACTGAACCAAACTGAAAGTATTACCTTAATCAATAAATACAAATATCTAAAGCCAGCGAGCTGCCCTTCACACACACACACACACACACAGACGGACAGACAGAGCCTGTGCGAAGAGAATCAAAAATCGGTAAGAGATCTTTGTTCCTTTAATCTCGGGGCGAGCTTTCGCCTACTCTCTCTCTCTCTCTTACCTGTTGATTTGATGGCAATAATCTTTGCAGCTGGAAAGATGGTGGAGCTTTGGTGAGAGCCATGAACCGTCTGAGTTTTTTTGCAGAGTGAGATTTTGGAGAGAGAGAGAGAGACGGAGACAGACAGAGAGAGAGAGAGAGAGAAAGGAGAGGGGAAGGCGCAGCCTGAGCCGGTTGTTCAAACGCGCTGCCTGTGTCTGTCTGACTGGAGGTTCTGTGTGTAATGTCTGTGCGTGTGTGTGTTTAATATGTCTGAGAGAAAGGGGGCTCTGGCTCAATCCGGCCTTTATCACAAATGTTATCGCTTGTCAGGACCCCGACTTCAGGCATTACGTCATTCCAAGACACCATTCAGCGCGAATACAAACAGCGGACATGCCTTTGCCTTCGCGCCGCCCCACAACACACTTACACACCAGCAATGGGCTGCGACCATCGCCATCGGGCCTCTTCTCTCTCTCTCTCTCTGCACACAGAAAACAGCCTTCCCGGAATGACTTGTTTGGCTTTTTTTTTGATTTGCTCTTTCTTTTTCCCTTCGCTCCCTCTCAGGAAAGGGGAAGGGGGCGCCACACTTCTGTTTTTTTTTTAAAAGCCGAAAAAAGAACAGGCTGACAGTAGAAAGAGCCAGAGCTGGGCGAGCTTGCAGCGAGAGAGAGCTGTTGGCGGGTTATCTGTGTGGAAATCACGTCTCAACAGTTGCTCATGGGGAAGATCTTGGCCACAAGAAAAGGAGCATTGTTCTCAACTTAAGCGTTCACCTTTTCTCTCTCGCTTTTTCCGCTGAGCTGATTAACTCTTTTCTAATTCAAGTGCAAAACGCAGCTTTAAAAATCTCCATCGCATGAATTTTAATTGGGAAAGCCAAGTATTCAATATTTGCAACTTAATTATTTAAGTATAAATTTGAGCCCGTTTAAATGCAACTTCTAATTATATAACTTACACTATCGTGCCCCTTTACTATTTTGAGATTAAGAGTTTCATCTCCCGATAAGAATACTCCTATCGGAGGTTCAAACCGTGCGTTTGATTTTCCTCTCTATCAAAAGTAGAGTTGATCTTATCAGGGATTATGTATGTTGTGATACCCCCAGTAACCCTTCGTTGCCCAGAGTAACGTGATTACAGAGTTACAGACTCGCTGCAGCTTTCCAGTTACTGACCCTGACCTGTCATTTGAGGGAGGATGAGCAATGAAACCTCCCTGAGTTTTGTCCTGGCGAGACAGCCGGTGCCTGTACCTCAGTCTGTGTCCCCGGTTCAGTATCGTGTCAGTATGACAAGTTTTTTCCTTCTGATGTCATGCAGGACACACCAGGCTTTCTTACAAACTTCTAGTCTTCAATAATACTCCTTATAAAATGGGACTCCGTGAAATTTGGTTTTACATTTTTTTAAAAAGGATTCTCAACGGAAACTCGCTTTCTGTCATATTTTAACTTGTCAACATTTCACTCAACTCTAAGAGAGGATTAAACTTCCTAACTATTGGAAGTGCCCTCAGACCAGCATTTGCAATCAAGTAAAAATAACTTCTTTTTCGAGAAGAAGTAGTTCCTATTGGACTATATGCTATGGCGTGTTCCTCTTTCAGGATGTTAATCCTTCTCAGGAAGACGCTGTCACCTGGGAGTCCTGGAGATGTTTGAAGCCGATTTGCATGCACTGATGCCAGCGACGCCCTGAATCTGCCCACGCCCTACGTTGCTATCTTTTCAACATTCCCAACACTTTTCGATTTTCCTTCATTTTCCCTTATACAGAATCTACCCATTTCTCTTCACTCATTCTTGAATAATATTGATTTCGATTGGTAGCTCATCCTCCCAAGTTTTCCAGTTTATCCTCATTGTCTTTCTGTTAATTATCTGCGGGCAAATTCGGGCTTGTTTAGAACAGGAAGCAAATCTGAGCTGACTGCGGTTAAACAACTCTATGCAAATCCATGTGACAGATGAAATTTGCTGAGTCAGTTGTTTAAAACGTATACTCCCTTCGATTCCGAATAAAATATTTTCTTTATAAAGTAAAGGGTTGATTAAGAGCAGCGTCACTGTCATATCTGAAAGTTGATTAGCAGATTAAAGGTTTGAATGGATCACACTGCATCATACCTTCAGCAAAATTATTCAGTTTTAACCATTGTATAGCTCCCAGAGGAATCTGTATATGAAATGGGCCTGTGTGAGAAGTCTTAATCTTATAGGTAGTAAAGCATTAAGCTTGTGGACTGAAATAAAAAGCAAAATTCTGGGATGCTGGAGTTCTGAAGAGTCATGTTTAACTCAAAACATTAACCCTGTTTCTCTCTGCCAGATCTGCTGAATATTTCCAACATTTTCTGATTTTATTTAAGCTTGTAGACTCATTGTCCTCCAAAGTTAAATAACTCACACAAATGCAAAATGGGGCTATTTGTGTCGACGGTGCTATGTTTGGATTGAATGTGAATGCTTTAGCTTGCTCCAATGCATATGACAAATAGCAAAAAAAAGGTCATGCCTAGATACAAATAACCACGGGCCCAGTTCTTCCGGTCTCCGGATGGACAGAAGCTGGGCATATCTGGGACCCCTTGGAAGTCCCAACATAAGAACTCCATGGGAATTGCCCATGCAGTTTGAACTCTGAGTTAGGGTCAAAGACCTCGGACAGTTCCGACTTGTTCACCTGGATAGTTACCAGGAAATGTTAGATAGAAAATCCCTAGTCTAGCTCCTGGGTAACCATATACCAGACTGCCCCCAATCACTCACACCATTCCAACTCCCCTCTCAACTCCCCTCGACCCCCCCAACTCCTCCCCTACCTGACCTGACTAGCCCCCAACCCGACCTGACTAGCCCTCACCACCGACTCCCTCCAAACCCACTCCCTCCTCAACTCACCCTAACCCAACCCAACTAGTCCCCAACTCAACCTGGCTAGCTCCCACCAGCCAAATTTCCCTCTGACCTGACCTAACTAGCCCCTGATCCAACCTGACTAGCCCCCACCATCTGAATCAACCCCTGGCTCTCCAATTTGACCTGACTAGACCCTGCCACTCAACTCCTCCCCAATCCAACCTGACTAGCCACCAATCTGACAACCCCTCTTGACCTGACCTGGCCCAACTACCCCCAACCCACCTCACCTACCCACTTGCATGATGCCACCCTCCCCATCTGTCACCCTACCACCTCACCCACCTGCCATCCTTCCACCCTACCCACATACCACCTACGCATCTGCCAACCTGCCTATCCTCTTACCAACTCTATCCTGTTACCAACTTGCCTTGCCCATCCTACCCCCTCACCCACCCTATCTTCTCACCCACTTACCTTACCCACCTTACCCCATACCTTACCCACCGTATCCCCATATCCACTTACCTTCTCTCCATAGCTTCTGAAAGAAGCTTTTAAACTCTACTTACCAAAATACGGCAGCTAGTGCTGGAAAAAGGGATATGTGATTTCTGTGCCAATTCTCTCCACTGTACCCTCTGAGGGTTCCTGCACTGATACAGTCCTGCAGGATGCTCCATCGAAAGGCTGTCCTAGAAATTCAGAGGAAGGTAAGTTTGTAATTTTTGTATAATTAGGGTTGGAAATAGAGGTTCTGACATTGAAGGAAAGATTCAGGCCAGGATCATGGATAAAAGACCACAACAATGACCTGCAATTATATAACATCTTGAACATAGTTAAACATCCCAAAGCACATCACAGAATCACAGAATTGTTACAATGCAGAAGCCATTCAGCCCATTGTGCCTGCATCTGCTCTCTAAATGAGCAATCACTTGGTTCCATTTTCCCACCTTCGCCTGCTAACCCTGCACATTCTTCCTTTTCAAATAACAATCTAATTCCCTTTTGAATGCTTTGATTGAACATGCCTCCACCACACTCTCAGACAGTGAACTCCCTTGATGCATGAAAAAGTTTTTTCTCATATCACTTTAGCTTCTTTTGCCAATTACTTTAAAGCTGTGCCATCTCACTCGTGGCTGTTTTATGAGTGGGAACAGTTTCTCCCTATCGACTCTGTCCAAACCCACATAATTTAGAATACCTCTAAAAAATCTTCTCTCAGCTTTCTTTTCTCCAAGGAGGACAGTCCTAACTTCTCCAATCTATCATCATAACTGAAGTTCCTCAGCCCTGGAACCATTCTCGTGAATCTTTGCTGCACTCCCTCCAATGCCTTCACATCTTTTCTAAAGTGTGACACCCAGGCGATTAATCAGACAAAAATTGACACCAAGCCAAAGTGGGAGATATTGGGTCAGATGACCAGAAATAGGTTTTAAAAAGCATCTCAAAGGAGGAAAAAGAACACTGAAGAGGCCAGGAGGTTTAAGGAGGGAATTACAGAACTTAGGGCCTAGACAGCTGAAGGTACACAGGCTAAAGGTGGGGACAACAGAAGTGGGGAATGCACAAGAGGCCAGAGTTGGAGGAATGCAGAGATCCAAAGAATATAGGACTACATAGGTTATAGAAATGAGGAGGGGAAAGGCCATGTATGAAATTGAACAAGAAGGTGAGAATTTTAAACTGGTTGATTGGTGTAATGTAAGTCAGCAAGCATAGGGGTAACTGGTGAACACGGCTTGTGTGCCATAGAATGCTGCCAGCAGAGTTTGGACGAGGTCAAGTTTATGTTGTGTGGAAGGTGGGGGGTTGCCAGGAGAGGAATGTAATAATTGGATCTAGAGATAACATAGTCATGAATGAGGGCTCCTGAAGTAGCTGGGCTGAAACACAGCCAAATATAGGTGATATTACAAAGATGGAAGTAGGTGGCCTTTGTGATGGAGTATTAAGTGTCATGAGTCTATGGGAATCAGATGTAGTGCTTTCAATTATGTTACTGAGGAGCAGTGAGTAGAGGAAAAATGGTGGGGGCCCTGGATAAATGCTTGAGGGATTCCAGGATTGCAGTGGGAAGAGAGGTTATTGCAGAGGATTCCCTGGCTATGACTGAATAAACAAGAGTAAAGCCAGCTGAAGACAATCCCTATCAATATGGTCAACTGTGTTGAAAGTTGCAATGAGTAAAGAAGAATGAGAAGAGATTGTTTATAAAAACACCAGTCATAGTGGCTGCAATTCATGACTGATTAGAGCTGCTTTAGTGCTGTAATGTGGGGTGGACACCAGTGTGCAGAAGTTCAAACAGAGTTGTGGAAAGGAAGGCAGAAAGGAAGATTTTGGAGGCAACAACACTTACAATGACTTTGGAGAATAAAGGGAGATCCTTGGGGATTAGATGTTAGTTTGCAAGGCAGAGGTGTAAAGAGTGGATTTTTGGAGATTGATAAGGGCAGATTTGAAAGGGAGAAGGAACTTTTTACAATATAAGCTAGCATAAGGGCAAGGAAGTTGAGTGGTTAGCAGTTTAGTGGGAATAGAGTCAAAAGAGGAGTTCTGTCGTGGAACTTTGGGAGGACATTAGGGAAAATAGAAGAGGAACTAGAGGGAGAGGTGAGGTTAGGGTAGGAGAACCTTCAGGAAAGTTTGGCTTGGCGGGCAAGGGGAAGTAGAAAGATAGCAAAATCAGCTGAATAGATGATTTCAATATTCTAACAGAGAAGTTCATGGGCTCTTTGCAATTGTTGGAAATGAGGGCAGAAGCGGCAGGGGAGGGGTTGCTGAAAAAGATGGTTATTAGGGGGGAAAATAAACTGAGGGATGACCCTGGAGTAGTGAACAGACAACATTATTGATGCTTGTTACATTCTCTGCATAGTACAAAGCTGGCCCTATAATGTGTTTTTCCTTCTTCCCCTGAACAGAAGAAAGCTACATCATACTGAGATGGGTGACGGCAGTTTTGAGGTCCAGACTAACATACATGGTTTCACTGCGACTGCAATTTCTCTGTCAAGACAACAACTCTGGACATTCGTGGTTACCTGAAAACACAGGGATCTCTCCAAATGTAAACGTTTTGAAATTGCAGGCAAGATTTAAATTGACTCCAAGCAGATTTTAAAAATGTCCTGGACCTCAAATGAACCCTCTGAACTGTTGCTTGACATTGCACTGGCATTATACACCGTGCAGAGTCAAGACCCAAACACCAAACAGCATTAACTCCAGGCGTCAGATCACACTGTTATTCCAGATTTATTGGACAATGTCAGTATTGCTGCAAAGTGAAAATTAGCAAGAGAAAACAGATTCTAAAGAACGCATGACCTAATGTATTTCACATATATAAACATATATATTAAAACATATATTCTACAGTAAAAATGTTATGTGATGCTTTTCTCAACTTGCTTTTGTTTTGGTATTTAGAAAATATGACTCAGACCAGGATAAATCTGTACAGTAGAATAAGTATGGAGTAAAATTATGGAACCTAAGACTGACTAATTTGAGTAGTTGCCTCACAGATAAGCAAAATTTGTCTTATCAGTGAGTATTGGCTTATCCTTATTTTTAGAAGATTTCATTAAAAGAATGTATATTTTCTTGTAAGTTCCTCTGAAGTGTCTGTGCCATATTTCCAAAACTGTACATTATACAACATATTTAGTATTCACTGTATTGTCTGAAACAAATGACCTTGTTGTTTTCACCTTCTGATGTTACAGTGTGTACTAGAATTAACCTGTAATTTCTGTCCTCCTCCAACATTCATCCATTGTTTTTAATTACAAGTTTCCCTTCACTTGTATAGTTGATTTACTGTGATACAACATCAGCCATTCAACACACTATAAATATATAAAATGATAGATTGGTGGGATATATTATCAAGGTGTGGTTTTGCATGTAACAAGTGGTGATTTATTTAATCCGTGGTTTAATCCTAAACTAGTTGATCTCAATCAGAATAACAGTGGAGGTGCTGCAACTGGCCTTGGTGTCCCCAAGCTAGGGAGGGCAAAAAATCCGTCAAGGTTCCTGCCCTAACAATTAATCACAAGACAGTGGCTCCTTCTAAAAGTGAATGTCTGTGGGTGTGTATTAGGAAATCACAGGGCCAGAATCTATAGTGATGCTTCTATAGTTGAATAGCTCACCAAGAGCCACATTTTACCTTGGTTCTCGCAGGATAGCCCAAGGAATTGTACTGTGGTGTATGTCACCATCTTCAACAGGCAAGGAGTAAGAAAGGAAAGTTGTGAAATAACAAACACATAGTGATTTATTTGGAGGTGGATGTTCAATTATTCCATTAGATACGCAGTTAATTATTCAAGTCACTAAAAGAAATGACCACAGACTGGTATGTAGGGTGAAAGGTAATTTCAGCATGGCAAATAAAAAGGAATTAATGCCAATGACAGCAACAGAAGACAAAATGCCTGATTCTGTTCCACAGCATCCTGTCAGTGTGCGATTGAGGATTTCCAGGGTCCTGTCTGCATCAGGCCTGGTACGTTTCACATGAAGCTGTCAATGGCACGAGTAGCAAATGGACATTTTTTTTCTACCAGTATCTGGAAATAATGCTACAGAAAGCTGCTGTCCTGGTGACCAATCATTTCAGCCATTGAAAATCTGTAAACATTTCGTGGCCACTTTTTTCATAAGTCCTTCTTTACTAAGATCTCTTTTAATACACTTTTTTTTGCAGAACATTACCCGAAAGGACTGTGGTGTTCACAAGATTTCAGGCAAGTGAGTGGAGGAACCCCTATTAGGATGGTCCGGGGACTGTTTCTCTGAAAATGTGAAACATCAGATGTCATAAAATATACTTTAGGCCGGTATTTTCTAAAAGATCATGGAGAAAGTGTTGGCTCATGTACCTCTGCTGCATGAAAGCCTGAAGACTGGTCTGGCAGCATTGTAGGTTCTCAATACCTATCAATTAAATTACTGTGAATACTAATTCTTTCTACAAACCTCTCATGTATCCTCAAATAACATGGTACTCTGAACATGATCTGTATATTACTGTATACCAGGTGTTCAGAAAGGGGGAGTCTGATAGTTTGATAGCAAAAATCCACAGTGCACCATTATAGAATCAATTCAGGATTATTTATCCCTGTGATGTGAAATCACTCAATCAGAACATTGATTTTAATCCTGACTTCATGTGCTTCTGTCTGCTGTTGGTCTATTTAACTTTGTTTCGTCCCTCATTATTCAAGTGCTATATAACTCAACTCATGTAGACCAGAAGGAACAAAGCTCAGTTCAATAAACAGACACATTCTCAAGCCTGTTTCAGCAGGCTCCATTTTGGTAATTGTGATATAAAATATTATAGACAGATGCATTCCTAACTATTACATTTCAGTAATTTCCTAATCATGAATATTAGCCATTATTACATATTTTAGTCAAGCTCATCTTTCTTGGTGATTCCTCAAGAGATTAGTGAGTCAATGCACTGTATAAGATGGTTCTGAGATGGACAGGCGATTTTACAAATTAACACTGCTGCCATAGTGCTTCAAACAGAAAAACACAATGTATTATTGGGGCCACGAGGACAAAATTCACACTGTGACCATAATTTCTAAAGTCTATCCCATGGAGCTCAGGAAGGCCAATTCTTGGTCAATACTGTATTAATTGATCTCAGCCAAGATGGCAGTGGGGTGCTAAAGCTAACATCAATATCTCTGAGTTAGAGAGAAGAAAATCAGATCACAATCCTGATTGTGATCCACAAATTCCAGTTTGAAGTTTTTTGTGTGAAGGTTAGGTTAGTGCAGGCATGACTGTGACTGTAGAGTTAATGATTCAAGAGCATAAGTAAATTATGTGTAATGTAAGAAAAGGCAAGGAGGGGGTGTACTGAATAAATACAGATATGGGGGTGAGCTCAGTGCAGACCACTGGAGGCTGACTATGGGGAGAGCGCCACAGGAAGGGGAGACAGATGGGAGCTGTAAGAATTATAGAATATTACAGCATAGACAAACAGCCTATTTTGTCCATCAGCTATCATCTCAGTGTTACATACTGATGTTAGTATATCATGTCAGAGTTTATTCCATCTGAGCATTAATAAAATGGTAACAGCCCCTCCCTGTTATACACCAGCCTCCTAACCCTTATTGTCTATAGTTGCAAATCAGAAGGACCAACTGGGCACAATGAAAAGAACAGAAAGACTTAAATGGTGCCCTTCACCAGCAAAGGACATCCAAAGTGCTTCACAGCCAATGAAGTAGTTGTGAAGCATAGTCACTGCTGTAATTCAGAAAACAGAGCAGCCAATTTGTGTACAGCAAGATCCCACAAACAGCAAAGTGTTAATGGTCAGATAATGTGTTTTTGTCATTTTGATTATTCAGAAATAGTGCTGCGGAATCACTTAAATTGAGCTGTGAGCACAAACAGGGCCTCACTTTAAGCTCTCATTCAAAAGACTGCATATCCATCTACATAGCTCTCCCTCAGCACAGTACTGAAGTGTCAGCGGTAAATTGACTTGAACCCACAACCTTTGGACTCTGAGGCAAGAGTGCTACCCACCGAGACACCGTTGATGCTTATGATGAAAAAAAGCTACTGTAACCTCTCGAGTAGCAAAAGGTGGAAACACAGGAGGCAACAAAGAAAACTTGTTTAGTCAAAAAACACATGCAGATTTTCGCATAATTCCAAAGTACATTTTCACAGACCCCATTCACAGCCTTTTTTTAAAAAGTGAGGACAGGCAGGTTATTCAACATTTGTGGGTGAAGAACTGAACACTAATACTTCCTCTGTAGAAATCCATGGACATTTTAGGCAGGATAGCAAACTGAATGGGAACCCTGGCTACTTACTTCTTCTCATCCTTAATTCAGTGGTACTGACATCAAATGAAGCACCCCAACTGCTAATCTGTCTGAGATCATCTAACCCAACACAGGCCTGAGACCAAACCATCTGATCTGTGTGGCTTAATACAACACTGCACAGTACGTTTACCATTAACCCATCAGGGGAAATTGTATTTAAAACAGTGATTACTCTTTATCTACTAATGGAGCATGGAAGCTACCTCTCTGTTCTTTGTTTAAGAATGCAATTCTTCCCTTGCACCCAAACAATCACTGGCATGTTAACAACCCCAATAAATGCACACCTTTGAGTTCCTTATTCACTAAGTGAACATACAGTTTGTTTCAGTTCAAAAGTTTCAAAATCTATAGCAATTTGGTGTTGAATAAGAAGCAAACTTCCAAAGTGCTGCATACAGAATTATATCCTGCACAAGTCAAAGCTCAACACAAGAAATATTTCATTGTATTAAAAAGCTGTTCATTATTTCGGAGATATAATTTTTGTCAGTAATTGATTAAATGAAAAAAATAGTGAATGCTGGCTTCATTCTCTAGTCTCATCCATTTACTGGCATCGAAAAGGCATCATTGTCCAGAGCACACATTTCTCTGGTATTCGAGTAGAATACATTGTGGCTATGGAACATTAGGCCTCAAAGAAGGGAAAAAGCCAAAGAATAGATATTTGATTTCCACTCTGCACTGAGATAGGTGATCTCAACAGGGACAGCAGTTGGCTATTATAGCTGACCTTAATGTTCCCTCAATTAATAAAAGAATAATCAATGAGAGCTTTAACCATAGAGTCCTAATGTAAAGCACATAGACTTCAGGTGAGATTAGAGCTTGTCTATTATCCCCTCATCAAATAGTCTGTTGACACACAGGCTAGGAGATGAGAGGGTTGGTAAAATGGTGGCAGAAGACATCGGGAGGACATCTTCCCGCCACCACGGGATATTTCAAAAGATGGGAACAGTGCTAGCCGAGCAGCCCACCAACCTGTGGTGGATGGCCAATTAATCTAATTAACTGGTCTATTAACAGCCATTTTATGCCCCGCTGGAATTTTACTGACATCAGAATGGCCCCCTACTGCTTGAGATAACCACCAGGTGCATCAAGGCAACCTCCCAGTGATTCTCTGGGCAAAGGGGGATCCTTCCTTCCAGGAGGCTCCATGTCCGACAGATGGGCTCACTGGTGCCAATGGCTGTCTGACGGGTTCTCAAAATTCCCACATTTTTCACATCATCAACAAGGATATGACTTTTGGGCTTTTACCTGAAACCAGACAACGAGAGGAGACAGAATATGCATTCTTCCCTTTAAAACAATCAACCCAGAGAAAGACACAAAACTAAAACCCATAAAAATCTTGCATAAATAATCGCTACTAACTACTAAGGCAGGAAGACAACAATCAATGCAATTATGCGAACCCATCAGTACTCCACACATACAATGGCTTTCAGTTCAAGACTGGTTACAGGGGCAGGAAGACAATGATAAACATCATGCGAGCGCATTAAAAACAATGAGACAACAATCACCTGGGGAACTCCACCAAAATCAAACAAAGAACTAACCTTGATTTGGATTGAGATAAGAAATTTGAAAAAAACAGTATAACTGGGCCGACAGTTACAAAGGGGAGGCAGTTTTTTTGAGCAGGGACACAGAAGGGTGAGCAGTTTTGAAAGCTGACACAGGGCAGTGAGCAGTTGGGAGTGGTTGAGGCCGAGTTTAAGCAGGGAGCTGAGCCAAGCAGGGAGGAGATCTGGAGATTTGCAGGCCCGCAGGCAATATCACGGCGAGAGGCACGGGGTGGCAGGCTCAACCAAAGACAACAAAGCCGCAACCACGGCCCTCCACGAAGATCGACCACCCACAACCCCGCCCTCCACCCAACTGAAGAACCTTCGCAGATTCCACAGACCAAGACTACATGGGGATGGCAGGCCCCAGAGGACACAAAGAATGTACCCCAAAACTACAACCGGCTTACCAGGCTGGATTTCGAACTGTCAAGGAACCCTGATTGGTGAGCATGATCCCTGACCTCTCCTAGTTCAATTTAGTTAGGTTTTGGGGGTGGGACAAGGGTAGGGGGATTAGTAGCGTGATTTTCCCACGATATGCCTTGTGTTCCCCATTCTTAACTAAGTGTACTTTGTAGGTCTGTATGATCTCAGTGTAATCCTAAAGTTATAAGTTCATTTGTGACTTCAATAAACTCAGTTTTTTTTCTTGCACCAAAACCAGTTGTCTGCTGCACTTTGTCATAACCCCCAAATAAGTCCAAGGTCTAGAACCTAGGGAGCGGGAGTGATTCGAACCGCTCAGAAGGCAGAGGTGAAGCTGACACACATCACCACCATCCCCTACAGTCCCCATGGTTTCAAATCCATCACTGAAAGGTTCACCCCTTTAGTACCTGGGATCTGCTTGCTTGGTCCTGGCACAGTAATAAAGTTTCTTACCCGTCCTTCGTGGGTGCTTCAACATGAAGGCGCCATCTCTTCTCTGCAGCATCACCAGCTGCCACTGTTATCGGTTGCCAAGCTGACAGATGTCTGATTGTGTCACTAGCTTTGAGAGACTGGCTGCCATTTGTAACTGGAGGGAGCTCATATGGTGACCTCGCAATTGGCCACCATCAGTAAAATCTCTGCCGTGGTCCTGCCATTCGCTCGAGACTCTCATTTGGCCCTGGCAGAGGCTTCCTCAGCATGCTAATAAAATTACAGCCACACAGCCTAGTTCACGTATGAAGAATTGTCACTGGGATGATTTACGAGAGAGTAAATGGCAACCATGGAACTGTACACAGCATGAGTCAGTGGCCTCAGGAGTGGAGCAGAAAAGAAAAATAAAAGCAAGTAAGACCAGTCTTGACTCCTGGAGGCTCCAAAGTGGTGCCCTTCCTATTTGCTGATTGTTAATGGTTTACAGTCAAGATTGCCCCTTCCTCTAGATGGAGTTAGGAATGGTATTAGGGCAAAAGAAGTTTTTAAAAGAAGCATACAAAATTTGCCTAATTCACTGGCCAGAAATTGCTGAAAAAATAATGGGTCTGAAAAACGCATGCTGTTCTTAATTCCCAACATGTGGTGAGGACGAAATTCCATGTGAATAGCAAAACAACACAGGTTGTGGCTAATTTTCACTGCACTGTTTCTAGTTTCACAAAAATGGCAACTCACACTTAAACTCTTGATGAAGTTGCTGCATTTGTACGTTAGCTGCCCATTAAACTCACAACAGAAATTTAAGACCAGTAATTAATAGCATAATACCTTTTAATGACCTTGATCATTGTTAATGGCTGCCAATCAACTTCTCTTGACCAGATAGCGAACGTATAGATTTTCATTCCTCCAGGTTGTGAATTGTACCAGGAGATTTAAAAATCTTTGATTTTCCTCTCCCCTCCACTCCTGACTGCATTGACTAGGTACTGTTCCATCGCCATTATTCATTTGTGAATTGGACTGTGTATTCCTCCAACAGATGGAGGGATAACAGTTAGTGTCCAAATTACCTTTTTCTTACTTTTTATTTCTGTCTCTTTTTTTCTCTCTTTCTCAATCCACTCTTTCTTTACCTCTCTTTATTTCTATTTCAATACTGGAATTGACATGGAATTCACACATCTAGTTTCATCTCTTTCTCACGCTTATTTCTCAAACCTCATTGCTTATGGGAATACAATATTGGTCTTATTGTTCACCAAGATCCCAAATGTCCTGTTGCCCTCACCATGCCATTAGCAGCTCACACTTTCAGGAACTTGGTGGACATAACATTTTAAAACCTAAACATGCATAACGTAATTTAACTAACAGGGCATGCAACAATATGCCCCACTTGAGCAAAATCTGAGCTATTATTTTTGCCATATGTTGCCAAACCTTCAGATATGGACCTTACAACATCAATTTTGAATTTTCCAATTGATTTGTGGCATGGGAAGTATATATTAATACTTTAAGATATTGAGTTGTAAAAATTCTGTCATGGGATGTGGGTGTCGCTGGCCAGGCCGATATTTGTTGCCCATCTCTAATTGCCTTTGAACTGAGTGACTTGTGAGGTCTTTTCAGAGGGCAGTCAGGAGTCAGCCACACTGCTATGGGTCTGGAGTCACTGCACTGACTTGTTGGCATCAAGTGAGCACAGGGTATAATCCTTACACTGGAATGGATATGCCCAAAGCATTCTTAACATTGACATTGACATGATAATACAATTTCAATTTTGAGCTGCTACATTGCTGGTAGCAGCACTAACTTAGGTCTTGGCGAGGAGGAAAAGTGGAACAGAGGGGAATGTGATCAGTAGAGAATGAGGAGATTGAGCAGGAACCAGCATAAGGGCAGCAGATAGATGGGAACACCACCATCTGCAAGTTCCCCTCCAATTCCCTCACCATCCTGACTTGGAAAGATATCGCCATTCCTTCACTGTCGCTGGGTCAAAATCCTGGAACTCCCTCCCTAACAGGACTGTGGATGTACCTACACCACATGGACTGCAGCAGTTCAAGAAGGCAGCTCACCACCATCTTCTCAAGGGCAATTAGGGATGGGCAAGAAATGCCGGCCTTGCCAGAGATGCCCACAACTCATGAATGAATATAAAAAAAACACCAAAATGAACTACTGCTGATTTGGGTGATGTAGCATTTAGTGACACCATAGAAGCCACTGCATTGTTTTAAGGAAGTTTAAAAAAATTCCTCACATGCCTTAATTTAGGTTGATTGTTTATTGGTACCAGGTATGGTTGCCAGAGAAACATTTGTTGTTTAGTACATTTTTTTCTGGAACCTGGGTGAAGGAAAAGGTATCTTTTAAGAATTTAAAACGGTGAGCATATTCTGTTATGTCCCCCAATGGAACAATAGTAAATCATTTAAAATCAAAGGCCCTGAATGACATCTCAATCAAAGCAACTGATTGTATAATTAAAGGCGAATGATGAAACTCAGGGTAAATGTCCCCTAACCTGTCAAGAAAACAAATACTTTGGATGTACAGGTCTCTTCAGGCATTAAGAAAGATTGTATCCAGTGGCAGAATTTTGCCCTTGTCGGGCTGGCTCGACGGGGGGGTGACTGGGAGCGTTTGGGAAACTGACTGCCACCCGTGATAGGGCCATGACTATCGTTTCAGGCTGGTGGGCCAATTAAGGCCCGCCCAGCGTGAACGCCAGCTGCAGAAGATCTGAGAAGGGGCGGGGGCCTGTTGTCTGCCTGATCCAATGGCGACCAGGCGGTCGGTTCGAAAACAGCGCAGGCAGCCCCAGGGCAGCTGCCCGCGTCAGAGTTGCTACAACGACATGACTGCAAACAAAGTTGCAGATGGCAGACAGGAGGTGAGGTCGGCTGGGCACTCAGCCCCCTGTTTTTCTGACGGAAGCCTCGCCACCCTCCTGGAGGACATGCTGCCAGAAGGGATATTCCTAGAGATGGTAGGGGGAGGCCACTGCACCTCATAAAGAGGGCATGGGAGGAGGTGGCAGCCCGGGTGAGCAGCAACAACGTATTGTGGTGCACCTGGGTGCAGTGCCAGAAGTGATTCAGTGAGGTACTGCGCTCAGGAAGGGTGAGTATCATGTTGGCATGAGTCAGTGTGTTGAATTGTTTTGGGCTGGCCATCCTCCATGCAGTTCAGGGGTGTTAGAGTCTGAGTGCCAACTGTCAACGACGCTGGAGCTGGCCAAGGGGCTGAGCCCTGGCTGCTTTGACTGAGTGCCTTATGGCTCGAGGGCCATGACTCGGACCTGCCCTTCAAGGTGTTCCTCAGCTGGGATTGGCCAGGCTGCAATGACGCTGCAGGTAGAGAGTGGACTAATCAATGCTCCTCTGTCCTTTCAGGAGAAGACATCCCTGAATAATATTGAGAGGCCGTGGACTGGCGGAGGGCTCCCACACCTCATTATCCTCTCCAGGTACGAGCAAAAGACCTTGGAGCTTGAAAGGCACCATGCACCTTGGTCAACTGGCTGCAGTGAGGCTGGGATGTCAGATGAAAGTAAGAATGCAGTGCACTGAGGTGAGAGTTTCAGCTGCTGCAAGCAATCTTGGGCAGTCTCATCATTGATGGGAGCCTCCAGACTGGATTCCTCATTGATCAGTAAAAGACAATGACACCATGATGCAGATCCCCATTGTCTCGCCAGGGTGCCTGGCATGCACAGTGACCGTGTGGTGACTTACACTAATGACAAGTACTTCTTCTCCCTTAGATCTGCCACCAAGCAGCTAAGCGCAGGACCTCCAGGAGCTACCCCTGACCCCGGAGGATCACCATGCTCCCCAAGCACCTGCGTCACACCCAGTCTCTGAAACAGGCACCAACGCAGATACCAGCACCTTGGCGGGCATTAGTTTGGCAGCTAGTATCTCGGTGCACATTGGTGAGGGCACTTCACACTTGCTTGAGGCGCAGACAGAGTCAGAGAGTGCCCAGGGCGCCAGCAGTTGGAGGACTGCTGGGGACTAGGGCAATGCTCAGTCGAAGGCTGATGATGAGACTCTGGAGTCAGCCATTAGGTAGTAAATGCTGGATGTCCAGCAAGATGTGTGGGAGGATCTGGCGGAGATCCATGAGGGGATGCGAACCATGGTCTCCATTGTGGAGGAGTCCCCGCAGAACGTGAGCACTGCATTGACTACCATGGCTGAGCGCAATGCCTCAACCATTGAGACAGTGGCAACTCTCATGGAGAGGCAGCTCCAGGATCAGAATCAGGGGTTCCTAGGGTTGTGCTCAGACCCGCAAGCCCTCACACAGGCACTGACCTCAGGTGGCCTCATATTGATGCACGAGCTGTCTGTCGTCTTTGCAGACTCTGCATGGGGTGTTCTGGATGACGGCAGCAGCTCCTCCGCCAGTGACCATGGCAATTGATGAGGCTGCGGCAACTGGGGAGATGCCAGCTGTGGCACTGGCTGCTCCCTCCCAGGTGGGGCCAGCACATGCTCCACTGGCTATAGCATGACCGCCAAGGTCATCAAGGCCAACAAGACATCAGAGTCAGCAGGCTGTCTCCAATGCTGGTGCCAGTGTGGAGGGAGCACTAGACATAGCACCCGTAAACGTAAGCACACCAACGGACTGGTCACAGGCGATCTTTTGTTCTCCCATTTTTTAAAACATTTTTAATGGTGTGACCATCAACAACTGATATTGTTCTGTTTAATCATCCATGATTCCCAACATTAGATTACATTTGCTTTTGTGTTATTGGCCTGAGTATGCTTCATTTGTTTCGTAGGTGCAAGGTAAGCCAATAGGTAATGCTGGATGTGGGTGGCTCGAAGTTTTACTGCAGGGCCCTGAATGTATCTTGAGGGTCAATAAAAGGGTTATTTCTGTGATCCAGGATGGTGGCGGCAGCTCTGGCCATGAGATGGTAGCTCTTATTTGGCTTCCTACTGAAGGAGCATTGGATCAAGGCATCCCTGCCTTCCTGGAGGGACACCCTCAGCATTCTCCTCACAGTGGTCTTCTTCTGAATCACTACTGGATTCATCATCTGTGGCCTGTGGAGCTGTGTCAAGATCCTCTTCATCCAGTGGATTCTCCCTTAACAATGCCAGATTGTGGAGTGCACAGCATGCAACCACGATCAGTGACACGTGCTCTGGGGGGTATTACAGTACACCCCCTGAACAGTTCAGGCATCGGAAGCGCATCTTGGGAAGACCTATGGTTCTCTTTACCGCCGCCCTTGTGGAGACGTGGCTCCTGTTGTACCGCTGCTCCGCCTCTGTTCTTGGATGGCAGAGAGGCGTCATGAGCCACCTTTTTGAGGGGATAGCCCCTGTCACCCAGCAGCCATCCATCCAGACGGGCTGGAGTACTGAAGAGCCCCAGCACTTGGGAGTGTCTTAGGATGTAAGCGTCATGGGAGCTGCCTGGGTACCTTGCACAGACTTGTAGAATCTACATCCTGTGGCCACACACTATCTGCACGCTCATGGAGTGGAATCCCTTCCTGTTGATGAAGGCACCCGGCTGACCCGCTGGCACCTTGATGGCCACATGTATGTAGTCGATTGCACCCTGGATACGGGGAATCCAGCGATTGCTGCAAAGCCTCTGGCTCACTCAGTCTGGCTGGCCTCATCCATATGGAAATGAAGGAAATTCAATACCCGCATGAACAGAGTGCCTGTCACCAGCTTGACGCAACTATGGACAGCTAATTGGGAGACTCCACACAGATCCCCCACTGACCCCTGGAAAGAGCCGGAGGCATAGAAGTTGAGGGCCACTTTGATCTTCAGAGCCACTGACTTGGGGTGTCCACTCACACAGTCGGAGCTGATCTCAGGCCTGATCCTCTGACAAATGGAGGTCATGGTTTTCCTGGACAGACAGAGTCTCCTTCAGCATTGCAAGTTGGACATATTGAGATAGCTGCATCGCCGCCTGTATACCCTGGTAGCTGGATAGTGGCATCTTCTGTTGCCCCTTCCACCTTGCACTTCCTACTGTCCCTGTGCCCCTTATGCCTGTGCCTCTCCTCCCACAGGTCCTTCCCCTGGAAACTACATTGGAACACGTGGTCTCCTCTCCCTTCTGCCTCTCTCTTTCTCCTCAGAGGAGGTGCCTCCAGCGGAGACCACAATCCCTATTACCAGGGTAATAGAAGGCTCTCTGATACCTGGAAGGGTCCACATGGTCCGAATCCTCTGGGGGCCTTAGTGACATCAATGAGTCCTGAAATAACATGGAAATGCTAATATGAAGCCCCGAAAAGAGATGAAGCTTCCAAGTACCAATAAGCAACCAGCAGCAAACTATCTCTAAAACCCCTCATTACTCACATTGGCATGCTGCTTAGCCTTCTTATCCCGTCCGTGGATGAGGTTTTGCAAATTATGGGCTGCCCGCCTGCAATTTTACCCGTGCGACAAGTGAAAAATCGCATGGGCAAAGTTAAATCGCCATCAATTGGGTTGTCAAGAGCCTTATCTGACCTCTTAATTAATGGTGGGTGCGGCTCCGACTCCCTCGCGTGCCCGCCGACCGAAACATCACACGAGTGCGCAATGACATTGAGACACGCGCCTGATGTCATCGTGAGTCATTTTATGCACGTTTGGGTCGGGCGCACGCCCGCCCAACCAGCATAAAATTCTCCCCCAGTAGTTGCATAGCTACGAGATTACTATGCAAGTCTAGCGTATCAGCACACAGACTCCAAAGAAATGGACCTACCTGTATCCCATATATCATATATGCCAGCATTAAAATCAAACAAGTTGGATACTCGTAATATAAAAATACTGTTTCAGAAATCTCCCTTGCAGCTATTCCAAGGAAGGATTCCTCTATGCACTAGTACAGCAAAATCATAAGTACATTTACCTTTATAAGTACATTTATAATTTACCTACATCATTATCTAAATCAAAACTCTTCAACAAGCCAACACCAAGCCAGCAGAGAGCTTCATACAGGACAAAAGATGTCTCACCCACACATGCAAGATCAGGCATTTTGATCAAACGGACAGATGGATCAAATCTATTTAACCTATATTTAGAGAAAGTGCATATTGACTGACTTAATAGGAAAAGTTTAGACTGATTTCATTATTACTCAGAGTCACTTGTTATCTCTTGTCGCTCGCAAATAGGTTGTGAGATAAATACTTTGTTCAGTGGACTATATCATTTTGTGCAATAAATGTTAATTGCTGCATATTGACATGCTTCTGATCTTCATCTTTTTAATAGTTGGTCAATTAAGTATTAAGTGGATGAAGAACTACATCAAAAGCTTTTGCTCTAGCTAAAGATGCATTTACACTATATCAATGGCATTCATATGAAACTGGTCTGGTGGTGTTAATGTTGTAAGCCAGGGTTTTCTGCATTTGTAATCACCAGCCCAGGATTTTCAGCCCTTTCATTTTAATGAAATGAAAAATCAAACAATGGCAAACATAGAAATGTAGAACATGGGTCATGGCCGAAATTCAGGGTAAAACTCTCTACAGGATGAAAACTCATTCAACTTAATTCTAGATCGGATTGGGCCTAAATCTGGATTAAGACTGCAAAATTTAGCATTGACATGAAGCAAAACTGTCATTGCAACATTCTTGCTGTTAATATATACCCTAGTTATACCATCCCTTTGTAAGCAAGGCATCTTCAGTGTCTTTTAAAACACAAATTCTTCTAGAATGTTCTTAGGCCTTGAAGATAAGCCATTTTCTTTGATTAAAGTGTTCATGACAATACCAAGCCCAAATGATTATTCATCAAGCTGTTATGACATGGCAGGTGATGCGTGCCTAGTGGACCAAATCCATAAGGGAAACTTGGCCATGCTATTACAATGGTTTTGCAATTTGTATTTATTATGAGAAGATGTGTGCATTGAATTCAGAAGTAATGAGTCAACTAAGACCTTTAGAGATTTAAAAAGTTAAATTAAAATATTTATTAACAAAATAAAAGATTTCAAGCACATACATAAGAATACTATAAAGAATCCTAAAATTCTTAATTAACCTAACTCCCAACTACATACCCCCTTTAAGGCAGAAGTCTAAAATAGATTTTAAATTTAAAAAGCAAGCCAGAAAATTACCACAGCACCCACTTGACAGTGGAATTCCAAAGGCTTTTCTCCAACTTTAGTTACTGGACACAGCAGACTTTTGCAGAAATGGCTGGAGGCTTCTTCAAGGCTGTTTCACACACTCCTGTTAGATCTTATATGCCCCCCCCTCCCCCAACGTAACCTTTCATTCCTCTTTATATATGTTTCTCTCTCTTTAATTTTTAAATTCCATTGTTCCATATGTCTTTGCAAATTTACTTTTCCCATGATATAAGAATCTTTCGTGTTGGCAATATAACATCTTTCCTTTTGGGAAAAATAAACACACTGCTTGGCTTTGCTTATCTTGCCAGTTGTAAACATCCCTTTGAAATGATAACAACTCCACTTATATAAAAATCCAAATTTCTTTCACACCTTATATGCTAAGACCTCATCCACGTTTACTCATTAGCATTTCAAGTACCTGTTTACACTTAACTCCTTTTGATAATTTCAAGCTTGCAGTCTAGCTGACTCCAACTCAATAAAATTACATACAGACAGAATCATCCATACTTACCCCTATAAACTTACTTTACAATAGCCCATAATAATATTATGAAAATTATTATAGTTTCGAGACACCTCCATCCTTTTGAAAAAATGAACAATCATAATTTTAAAAGACGACTTCATTTTCTCAACCCATCTTACAGAACTTACTATACTTATTTATACACAAGCTATTACATTACTAGGTGTGTATATTAACATAACAGTTTTTACAAATCCTTTCTATCAACAGAGGTCATCTCAGTCCAGTGTCCAATTTCTTTTGAGATTCAAACTCTTGACAATGCACCTGCAATTAGGTTAAGTCATCCAGCCACATGTATAGTCTGTAAATTAAACAGTTGCAGTAATAATTTCCATCTGATGACTCTTGCACTTTGGTCTTGAAATTTGTCCAGAAATTTTAAAGGATTGTGGTCAATTGTTTCAGATGAATTGCTTGCAATGTGAACCCTGAAATGCTCCAATGTTAACACCAGACCCAGGCTCTCCTTTTCGATGGTTGAATATCTTCTCTGATGTACATTCAGCTTTCGTGAAAAGTATCCAATTGGTTTCTCAATTCTAGTTTCACCACCTTGCAACAATAAAGCACCAATACCTACATCATTTGTGTCAACTACCAACTTAAACTGTTTGGCATAATTAGGGACTGCCAAAACTGGTGTCATAGTCAATACAGCTATTAAACTGTCAAATGCATTCTGACACCCCTGTGTCCTCTGAAACATATGGCTCCTTTTTAAAAGTTCAGTCAATGGAGCAATCACACTGCTAAAATTTGGTACAAACTTCCAGTAAAGTCCACTCATGCCCAGAAATCTCAAAACTCCTTGCTTTGTTGTAGGCATGGTGAAATTCATGATGGCTTTTACTTTCACAGCTCTTGGAGCCACCTTACCATGTCCAGTGGTATGGGCTAGATATGTAACTTGTGCTTTTGGAAACTTACTCTTAGCCAAGTTCACCACCAAATCAGTTTACTTCAGTCAATCAAACATTTCTTTCAGGTGTTGTAAGTACTCCTCCCACATTTGACTGAAAACTATCAAGTTATCAATATAAACAGCACAATGGCTCAGTCCTGTTAATTTCTTTGTTTGCCAGTCTTTGAAATGTTGCTGATGCATTTTTCATACCAAGTGGCAAACTGTAAACTGATATAGTCCATCTAGAATTACAAAAGCAGATATCTCCTTTGCTCTCACTGATAATGGTACTTGTTTACTTTTCCCGCACTATAACAATTTTTCATGTTGGCAACATGACTTCTTTCCTTTTGGGGAAAATAAACACACTGCTTGGCCTTGCTTATCTTGCCAGTTGTAAGCTTCTTACCATCCTTTGAAATGAAAACAACTCCTTCACTTATCTAAAAATGCAAATTTCCTTCACACTTTATATGCTAAGACCTCATCCACATTTACTCATTAGCATTTCAAGTACCCTTCTACACCTAACTCCTTTTGATAATTTTAAGCTTGCAGTCTAGCTGACTTCAACTCAATTAAATCACTCACAGACAGAATCCTCCATACTCACCCCATAAACCTACTTTACAATAGCCCACAATAATATGAAAATTATTGTAGTTTTGTAACAAAGTGTGAATCTAGTCAGCACTTGTTCAATTGCAAGGAAGTCACATTTGAAGTTAATACTGCTTTTGCATCTGTACATCTTTTCCAACTGGAGCCTTTGAATAGTGATCAAGAGCAAGGGAGCTTGCATGACTTTTTCCCCCGCTGCCCCACTCCTGCCCTTGCTGGCCTCTGATTTTCTATCTATCTATGGGATGTTGGCTTCACTGGCTGGGCCAGTATTTATTGCCTATCCCTAGTTTCCCTTCTGAAGCTGGTGGTGAGCTGCCTTCTTGACCGCTGCAGTTGATGTGGTGTAGATACACCCACAGTGCTGTTAGGGGGGTGGGGGCCGATTCCAGGATTTTGACCCAGCGACAGTGAAGGAACGGTGATATATTTCCAAGTCAGAATGGTGAGTGACTTGGAGGGGAATTTCCAGGTGGTGGTGTTCCATCTATCTGCTGTCCTTGCCCTGGTAGTGGTCGTGGGTGTGGAAGGTGCTCTTTAAGCAGCCTTGGTAAATTCCTGCAGTGCACCTTGTAGATGGTACACACTGCTGCTACTGTGGGTCGGTGGTGGAGGGTCTGAATGTTTGTGGATGTGGTGCCAATCAATCGGGCTGCTTTGTCCTGGATGGTGTCAAACTTCTTGAGTGTTGTGGGAGCTGCACTCATCCAGGCAAGTGGAGAGTATTCCATCACAACTTGATTTCTACCTTGTAGATGGTGGACAGGCTTTGGAGAGTCAGGAGGTGAGTTACTCGCCACAGGATACCCAGCCTCTGACCTGTTTTAATGAAAGAAAGATTTACATTACGACTCACCTTTCATGACCTCTGGACTGCCCAAAGTACTTTACAGCCAATTGAATACTTTTAAGTGTGGTTGTAATGTAGGAAAAAAGGCAGCCAATTTGCACACAACAAAATCAGGTCATCTGTTTCTGGGTGTTAGCTGACAGGTAAATATTGATGAGGGAGAGTTCCCTGCTCTTCTTTGAAATAGTACCATGTGATTTTTTGCACCAATATGAGAGGACAGAGAGATTATTGGTTTAGCGTTTCATCTGAAAGGTAGCATCTCCGAATGCCCAGCACTGCCTCAGTCCTGCACTGGAATGCCAGCCTAAACATTATGCTTAAATCACTTGAATGGGACTTGAACATACAACCTTTTGACTCAGAGGCAAGAATGCTACTAACTGAACCACATCTGACCCCATAATGTAATCATGTGTTGGCAAGTGCAGAAGCAGTTATATTGCCCCAATAGCTTCCCAGGCTGAGATCATTGAAATGTAGATCAAATAGGGAGTTGATCCTAGTAACTTTTCATCCACGTCATGTCGTGCTGCCCCAGACAGTGCCTTTACCTTGCAAATTTGCAAAATAAAACCCAAAATGCATGACTTTTTGAGGCCACAGAGCAGATTGCTTGTCTACTCCATGATCTGAAAAATGTTGTCGGGCACACTTAAAAATTGTAACTGGTAAGTTCTTAACAGAAGATGGAAGATAGCAGGTCTTCTATATTATGATGTTGATGATTGCCGTGTTACATTCATTCCATAGCAGCAAAATTCTTTTCAATACTACTGCCTCCTGACTTTTCAATAATTGATTGCCTAGTTTTGATGTTGCTCCAATTTAAATTTATGCTATAATTATCAAGCAACCTAAAACTAACCAAAAAGCCTGAATTAAATGTGGCCTTTAGGAACTTAGAGGTGAAATTCTGCGGGTGAACCCCTGGGAAACTTTATGCCCACATTGTTCATTCTAAACTTTTTGCTTTATGCCAAAATAAAGAGCAGTGTGCTAAATTGCATACTGGACGTTCCCCTATGGTACTTTATTATTAGAGTCAGAATAGCGATATCACAGTTGGAAAAGAGCAGCAACTGCTCATTTCAATTGTGGCCTAAAGGGCAATTCTAGTTTCTTCGGGGAAGAAAGAGTTAAGTACTTGAAGCTGTCATGGACAGCGTTCTACCTTGAAAGATTACAGCTTGTGAGGTTTCTAATTCCTTGAAACCTTGTTTTAAAAAGACACAGAAAATAACAGGTAATCCCCTTGCCATGCTGAAGTGAATCTGTCATCACTTTACAGCTCACACAAAACTCTTTACAAGCTCTTCTTTACATTACACAGGCCTTGGATGTGTATCACATTTTCATTTCTGTGGTTTTGTGCACACCTAGACCCATTTACAGCTGGCCATGGCTCCGATTACAGATTTATTAGGAGTCAGTCCATATCAATTGTTCATATGTGTTACTGAGGTGGATAATTAAATTGTGAAATCAAAACACACACTTCCTGTTTCAAGTTTAACATCAGTTCAAAACCTATTTCAGTGTAAGCTCTTCACCTGTAACTAGTTTCAAATTGGTTTACAGGAGAACGGGAAATGTGATTTTGTTATTACTCTTTTATGCTTGTAGATTCCATATGGAATTACACACAGGGAGTCTGGAATCTGGATGGTCATTTCTGATGCATTTCACCTGCCATGATCATACAAGCTTATTGAAGCAATATAACTCATACAAGGTAAAAATATTACACCCCTTAATAACTTTGAAAGATGTAGAGCTCACAAGTATAATATTCGCAATACTACTTACTTAACGCTTTGTTAAGATGACATTAATTTTATTTTTTCTACACTCCCTAAATCCTCTTATTCTCATTTATCTATACTATACAATCTTTTTGGCCTCATTGCACCCTCCCCACCCCCACCCCCACCCCTAACTTGGAGATCCAAGTACTTGGCTTTATGAATTCGTTGTTCCCACCATCAATCCATAAACTCCCTTTTTCAGTTATTGACGTGATTGTAAAATATATTTTTTCTCCCTAATCTCTCCCATTGAGAAAGGTATTTGGATTCTTCTGCCATAATTTCGGTGCAAGATTGGCAGAACTGCAAGAGAAAAGACATAAATAGCTCATAACAGCTGTTTACACTAATTCTTCAGGTTTTCTGTGGATCTTCTGATGAAGTTACAACAAAAGCTCAGAAGAACTTTGAAGAAATTCTCACCCCACCTAATCTTATTTATTTTTTTCATTAATGACACATCACCATTGATATTAATAAATTTATGTTTGAATGCCACATAATGTCGTGATGCATGCTGATATTGTAGGCCAACAAGAGCAACTGCAAAGATTATTATTGTTGCATCCCTCTAACATACACATTTGTGAACATGAATTAGAAATCTGCAGCGATCAAGATTAGGCAATTTCCAGCTTTGGGACAAAAGTAGAATTCAAGCCCAAGCCCAAGAGCAAATTAAGGATTTGTAATGATATTCGTTTTGGGAACTATTTACATTTGAACTTATTTGCCATATTCAAAACTTTAATTCTGTTATTTTATTCTTGGGTTACTAAAGCAGGAAGATGAAGTATATTTCATAACAATCAGATCCAATTTCAATGCCCTCCCCCACTTCTCATAAAGGACCTTAACTATGTGCTGATTCTTCATTAATCATTCTCCTACCTACATGTTCACTGTGGACAGTAGATTTTTAAAAAATTTATTCACGGATATGGACTTCGCTGGCTGGGTCAGCATTTATTGCCCATCCCTAGTTGCCCTTGAGAAGCTGGTGATGAGCTGCCTTCTTGAACTGCTGCAGTCCACGTGGTGTAGGTGCACCCACAGTGCTGTTAGGAAGGCTGTTCCAGGATTTTGACCCAGGGACAGTGAAAGAACGGTGATATATTTCCAAGTCAGGATGGTGATTGACTTGGAAGGGAACTTCCAGGTGGTGGTTTTCCCATCTATCTGCTGCCCTTGTCCTTCTAGATGGTAGTAGTCGTGGGTTTGGAAGGTGTTGTCTAAGGAGCCTTGCTGAATTCTTGCAGTGCATCTTATTTACTTAGATTTCTTATTTACTTTCCTTCTTGTTCAGTAATATTCTAAGCAGCCAGCATTGTTTAGTTAACCTTATATGAATATGACAGTTAAACCAATCCAGATAGTGTGAGGTACACTTGCCAAGTTTGACATTTGAAAACATGGCATACATTTTATATACTATGAGATGCAGCAGATGTGTATGACATGCATGGTATGCAGTTATGCAGATATCCAGCATGCTTCATATCATGTATTTTTTACAATTATAATGTATCCTTGAAAACTCAATGAGCAGAATTTTCCCTTCCTGCCAGTGGTGGGAATAATGGCAGGTGGGGACACAAAATTTGACATGATGGAAAAAGTCACTTTCCCGCTGGTGGGAAATTAGTTTGGAATTTTATTCTCCCAGCTTTGATGGCGGGTTAAAGGGGGGTCGAGTTTCCCATTGATCTGTGTTGGGAACCACATTTGCATTTATTTGCATCTCGTGAATGCTCATTAAAAGACTGACTCGCCAGAATTACGTTCCCCCCTCCAAATTAAGCACCATGCCATTGGACAATTAGAATGGCCTGTTTTCCGACTGTATATAAGTGGCATGTACCTGCCAAGCTTCAGTTCATCAATGACTTTGAGGCACGTAGACATTGCTTTCACCCACCTTTAAGAGTGTTGTTGTAAGATTGAGTGCTTGTATCAGAAACTGCGCCAAGGCTGGGCACAGGAGGCAATACCAGTGGGGCGGGGAAAGATAGAGGCAGGACTCAGTGGGGGTGGGGGGGAAGGGAGGTGGTGGAACATGGGAGGGAAGAGGGAAGACAGCCAGATGCCTTCACTTGTCTAGGGATGTAGTCGCTCATATTTGCCACATTCTTCGTGAGGAATGCACAACGCATTGACCTGGAGGGCATCCAATGCCAGTTGCTCTTAAGGTTACTGCTGCACTGAATTTTTTTGCCACTGGATCTTTCCAGGGCTCCACTTGGGAGCTCTGAAGAATCTCACAATCAGCAACATCTAAATGCAAGGAGGTGGCCAGTGACCTTTTCAATAAAGCTCACCATTACATGCAGTTCTGCATGGATGAAGCAAGCCAGGCTGTCAGAGCTGTGGGATATTCTACGGTCTCAGGCTTTTCACAAGTGCAGAGCTCCATCGACTGAACACATGTGGCCCTGAGAGCTCCCTGGCAGCAGCCTGTGGGATTAATTAAAAGAAACGGATTTCACTTTCTAAGCGCCCAGCTAATCTGTGACCACAGAAAGCAGATCATGCATGTTTGTGCATGTACCCAGAGAGCTCTCACAACTCTTACACCCTGAATCACTTGTAGGTGCCACAGATCTTTGAGGGCCCTCAGCGCTTAGAAAGTTGGCTCCCTAGTGATAAGGGGTACCCCCTAAATACATGGCTAATGACAGCCATTTGTTGTCCAAAGCGTGCACCTGAGGAGAGATACAATGCTGTACATTCAGGTGCAAGGTCCTTAATAGAGCAGACTATTGGCCTCCTAAAGATTTATTCCAGATGTTTGGACTGATAAGGTGGGGCTCTCTGTTACTCACCACAAAGGGTATCCCACATCAGCATTGTTTGCTGCACCCTGCAGAAAAGGGTTGTTGGGGTGGGGGGGGGGATATTTTTCCACAGCAAGATATGGAGGAGCTATATGTCTGCTCGGAAGAGGAGGACTTTGCAGGGGTGGATTTGAAGATTCAATGAGCCACATGAGGATGCCACTGCATGGGCACGACACAGAAGACCTGCCATTGACAACCTCATAGTTACAAGATTCCAGGAGGAATAAGGTGAAGACAGGTTGATATGAGTGCAGTTCTCTTCATGCTTCGATGCAGGGGAGACAACAAGACTTTCATTGTCATCTTCAACATCACACTAAAGGTCATCAATCTCACAACGATCACAATGAAGCATAAATCACCTTGAATCCTAATGATGTGGTCATCCTTGGAAGGCGCAGTACTCTAGGGACCATGTGGCTGCTGTGTAATGGGATAAGCATACCACCAGTGCACATCCATAAGCAACTGCACATAGCGCAGTCCTTTCAAACATGGCACAAACAAGTAAGTGGGCAATACAGCCATCAAGAGGCAGAGCCGCAATTGCACACATAGATGCACTCATACCAGTGTGATAGCAGCTTAGCAAGGCAGCTGTAAGAGGATAAATGTCCGTCAATGGTTATCACTTCACCATCTGTAGACAGAGCTGCATCTGGACATCGCCATCTCTCCAAATGCCAGCTCTCATGCATGACTAATGTCGAGGCCGCATCTTGATACTGAGCCCCAAGATGTAGGATGCAGTAATCTGTCACACAACAGCATGGAGGCAAAGCTCCAAGTTGTGTTAGCATTGTACTCACAGAGAGTGGTTCAGCAGGATCAGTGTGTGATTATTGACAAACACTAATTACCCTGCATTCATGAGAAGCCTGCCAAGTTTACATCCTGCATTGCCTTGACATTTGGGAGATTCGTGGTCCAGTCAGTTTTGACACAGCAGTGATAATGTAGTCACTTAATAGATACTGCTGAGCACTCAGGGAATGTGTCATAGCATTGCTTTCATACCATTGCAGTCCTTGACATTGTCCATCTCACAAAGGTCAATCATTGCTATGAACCCAAAGTCACTGATTGCACAGTCATGTAATGAATTCCAGATAGATTGATGTTCTGTGATTTCACAGACAGATTCCATGAAGCAACGCCAGGAGCAAAGTAACATCCTCACAGGTAATTGGATGGCTTCATCAGGATGAGCACATACCTCTAACACGACACATTCATTCCTGTCAAGCAGACATTTCAAATGTCACCAAGTGGAACCAACTTCCATCACTCAGGATCATGCCTGGGGAGAGAAGAAG
Organism: Carcharodon carcharias; assembly: GCF_017639515.1. Lineage (NCBI taxonomy): Eukaryota > Metazoa > Chordata > Chondrichthyes > Lamniformes > Lamnidae > Carcharodon > Carcharodon carcharias. The sequence goes on along the minus strand of NC_054472.1, from coordinate 60,230,659 downwards.
CTAATAAAGGAGTAATGTTCAGCCTTAAAAATGGAAACAAAATAATGCTGTAGGGAGACACGAAAGCTATGCGGCTTGATGATGAATAATACTTTTACCAAATCCTTGTGGTCATAAAATAAAGGCTATTGCAAAGTGCGCTTGGCTGGAAAGACTCCAACGTGGGTCACATCTACAAAGAACAGACTTCATTGCGGCAGCAGCAGGATAATCATGTACAATTCTCATGAGGTCACGTAATGTCTGCCTAAGATGCAAGGGTTACATGTTTATTGTCCAGCCATCATTTTCATAAAGGAAGTGCCTTTGTTTATGCCACTGATATGGAAATAAAGGCAATTGACTGTGATGAGATTAAATGAGATACCATGGAACTGAAGGATAAGGTGGGAGATAAAAATGGAGTGTGGGGAGGTGTGGTATCATTTGGTACCCTTGAATGAACGTGGGACGTTGCATCATATTGATGAGCCATTCAATACCTGAGACTTGAGGAGAGATAAAAGAGAAATATATTTACAATAGTGTGGATTATATACAATGAATGACCACTCATGTCACCACTGTGCATTCAAAACTTCTTAATTTTTCTTACCCTACCACTACATCTAGATGCAACCCTGATATCTGCAGGAGAGGCAGAGGCAGAGGCAGCCTCTATCCCTGTTGTTTGAGATGACTTTGTCGAGCATTCTGTAAGGGCCCCGGCCTGCTAAGGGTCTCCTGCTCTGGAGCAGATGCACTCTCCTTGGCATGATCTGCTGGAGTTGATGGGGCCACAGGCAGAGGGGATTTGGAGTGGCAGACTCCTGGGTGGATGCCCCATGGTTTCTGGCAGGCACCCCTCCTCCCTTTCGATGCCCAAGTGCCCCTCCCAGACTCTTTGAGGAGAAGGGGTACATGGGGCGGGGTGGGGGGGGGGCGGAACTGCCTCATTCCCCTCTCACCTAGCCACTGCTGGAATGCACGCATTGCTAGAGCAATGGAGTCCAGGTCCAAGCGCAAATTTAGCAGAAACCGTGTGTTCAGCTGGACCTGCGTGTCCATGGTGGCCGCTACTTTTCCCATGAAGATTTTGATGCGCTCACATGCCAGGGCCATGACATCAGATAGAATGGAGGTGGACATCTTTATCCTTTGTTTAAGTCTGGTGATGGCCTTTGACAACTCTGCCTGATGATCCCCTGCCTGTCTCTGCATCTACAACATTTCTCTTAGGGCCGATTCCAGATTCTCACCTATAGTCTTGAACCCTGCAGGGACATGACCTCCAGTAGTCCTTCGAGTGTCAGAGACCTCGGCTAACACATCCTCTGCTGCTGAACAAATGTTGGTGAGGTAACCACCAAATTGTGAACCAAAGCCTACTCCAGAACTAGGACCCACCGATTTACATGTAAAGCACTGGTGGAGGGTGCAGCTGAACGGCGTGAAGGATCTACAACAGTTGGGTCTTCCATCCTTATCTGAGGAGGTCAGGGGGCTGGGGCTGTGGTGCTGGCTGGAGCTCTTCCTCTGCCTTTTCTGGCTGGTAGCTGGAATATAAAGAAGAGATAATTGGGGATACTATCCAAATTCAAAATCTTTAAATAACGTATGGAGTTGTGGTTTCTTGAATCATGAATGTCTGAACCAGAAAAGCAAGCCATAAAAATATGCCTAGCAATTGAAAATGAAGGTCCATAGGGGCTGAACAAGTCAGCATTAACAGCAGAAGAGCTGAAAGGTCCCCAAAGGATATGGACTACTTTGGAAGACCGGTTTCAGAATCAGGTTAAACTTCTGTATTCACGACTAGAGTTCATGTCCTTTTGACAACGGCCTACAGAATCCATAGACCACCTTGTCAGCATTTGCAGAGAAAAGGGTACATACTGTGATTTTTTAGACCCAGAGCTAGCAGACAGAATTGATTAGTTGGTGTTCACCTCCAGTCCCATGGAAGCATTCCAGAAAGATCTGCTAGACAAGCCCAAAACAGATAGCATTGAAGAGCAATTCAAGGATGAATGTAAGTATAAGGTGATCCTCGCAGGGTGATGAAACTTGCAGATCCTACGCACAACTCCAGTTGTTGACACATTTACTAGAACATCTAAGCCTAGCAAGCCATGTGGAAGGTGAGGTGTTCTGCATGCACCAAGGAAATGCCCACCTTTCCATCAATTCTGCAAGTCATGTGGTAGAAAGAGCCATTGGAAGAGGTAGTGCACTAGAGCAAAGGCCATGCAGCTACAAAGAGCAATGATCCAAACAGTCTGCACAGCGAGTACCTTCAGCAATCAGAATGGCCATCCGGTATCCCGTTGGAAACATGTACATGACGTGACTGACAAACCAGAAAGTGATGATGCTGTGCACCGCAAGATCAAAAGCAGTGAACACATGTTTCACATCATCAACTGTTCACTAATTCCATGTGCAGGTTCCATAGTCCTGGAGTGGTAGTACAATCAATCTCTCCTGGTGTCACAGTTGTTCTACATCGTAGAGACTAAAGGCCCTGTGATTGCAGGTCTACCAGCATGCGTGATCGCACACTAGTGACAATCCATGGAATTAGTCAGACATTACAAGGCAGATCAACCTCAGAAACTATTCCGATCACCTCAGTTCATGATCCAACATTGAAATATCCAGAATGTTTCGACAAAATTGGCAATTTCAAGGGAGCTGCAACATTACACTTGCAGGAGAACGCAAGTCCGTCCACTGATCAACCATGTAAGTGCACGCAGGTCATCATACCGGAGTCTTCGTGACCTGATATTCTTCAAAACTTCATCACTCATTCATGGGCACAGATAGGATGAGAAGACTCACAAGAGAGACAGTCTATTGACCAGATATGAACAGTGACATTGAAGCCATTGTCAAGAAGTGTGAGGCATGTCAAGGGCATATGCCAAGTCAGCACAAAGAACCATCAATTCTGCATGAAGTTTCTACCAATCCTGGGTCCCAAAACGCATCTGACATCATTTGTGTCCATGGCACTGACGTCATCGCCATCGTCGGCTACTTTACCAAGTACCCAATTATTTGACAATTGCACAATACGTCAAACACAACTGTCGTGCACACTCTAAGTGCTATTTTCAGTATATTTGGTATGCCTTGAGAGATCATCACGAATAACAGTCCACAATCTACCAGCAAGCCACTTTAGGATATGTGTGAGAATTGGAATGTTGATCACACGACTTCTTCTCCTCATTACCCTAGACCTAAAAGCCTAGCTGGATGAATGATTCACATGGTGAAATCCCTAATTCTCAAATATAGACAGACGAAGCAAGATCTACACATTGCAGAGTTACACCTGAGAATTACACCTTTAAGTGCAACTATTCCATTACCTGCAGAGCAGGTGATGTACCAGTGAGTACCAGTTTACCTACCCTTACCCATCTGATTCTCTCAGAAACCACAGAGCAACTTTTAAAACTGCAAAAGAAAATGAGCAACGTGCATAATAAAAATGCACGTACAGAATTGCCAAGTTTACAGTTGGGACAAGCTTGCATTCAGGATCCCACAGAAGGTATGTGGCAACCAGCCAAGGTGACAAAGATTTGTTTGGAACCAAGGTCCTATGAAGTCATTACACACAAAGATGCAATGGTGAGATGTAACTGAAGACAAATCAGATCCATTCCAGATCCTCAACCACCGTACTGTCCTATTGCATCTAGGACAAGTTCCCAAATGCAAAAAGGAGCAACATCCAAGAATGCCAACCCCACAGGTTGCTGTGAGCAATTAAAGAACCTCTAGACATGGTTACCATTACAAGGTCTGGAGGTACCACCAGATTACCTTTACGCTTTAGAGACTCATCAATTCACCAGCCCTATACACTTATGTGCTGGTAACTAAACATGAGTATGTATTTTAAATAGTGATATTTCATTAGAAGGAGGAAAGGCTCTTTAAAAAGAAAGGAGGATGTTGTAATATGCCTTTAAGGGAAGTGTGTCATGTGATCCAGCCTCAGTTTCACTTCAACCTGGAGCAGCACACAGACACACAACTCCACAGTTCTGATGTCCCCAAGCTTTCTGTCCACATGTGCCTAGAATTAATAAATGAACCCACAATTTGGTTGCACAATCCCTTATTAATAATTGGTGCTTTTATATCATCATAACATACACGACACAAGTCAGAGGTGTGATGGAATACTCTCTACTTGCCTGAATGTGTGCAGCTCGAACAACACTCAAGAAACTCGGCACCACCCAGGACAAAGCAGTCCACTTGATTGGCACCCCATCCATCACCTTAAACATTCACTCCCTCCAACACTAATGCACAGTGGCAGCAGTGTATACCATCTACAAGGTGCACTGCAGCAACTCACCAAGGCTCCTTCAACAATGCCTTCCAAACCCATGGCCTCTACCACTTAGAAGGACAAGAGCAGCAGATCCATGGGAACACCACCACCTACAAGTGCCCAATCAAGCCAAACACTATCCCGACTTAGAACTACATTGTCATTTCTTCACTGTCATTGGGTCAAAATCCTGGAGCTTCCTTCCTAACAGCACAGTGAGTGTACCTACACCACATGGACTACAGTGATTCAAGAAGGCAGATCAGCACCACCTTCTCAGGAGCAATTAGGGATGGGAAACAAATGCTGGCGTAACCAGTGACGCCCACATCCTTTGAAAGCAAGAAAAACTATTTACTTCCAAGAATCCCCTGCTCCTTGACCTTCTACCCCAGATGGTTCTCATTCAATTTGCATCCTCCATTCTCACTCCACCCTTTTTTCTCTGGTTTCCTTACCCCTTTTCAATCAGTTCTTTGTCCAATTGTCTCTTTCCTTTTCCTGTTACCTCACTTCTTGTTCCCACTTAGTCTTTCTAGTTATTTTTCTCATTTCCAAATGAATTTAAAACCAATTTTAACCCTGCCCATCTGGTGGAAATCCAGCAGGTGGACAGACTAGGGGATTAACAACACCAAATCCACTCTTTTGTGCAGCTAACAGGGACACACACTGGAATCCATCAGGACCATACTTCAAGCATGCAGATCAGGCTCTGATAACATCATCAGGGCCCGACTACAATTATCACCAGAGGCCTATGTGGCAACTTATTGTGGCTTCTTCCAAAGCCAAACTAGTCAGAAGAGAAGCCAGGGCCAGAAGAGGCCTTGAAGAGTGAGTGAATTTTTACTTTTATAATTTCCTGGTGGGGACGGAAGAGCAAAGGTGTTTCCCCAGGCTCCACAAGAAACATTTAGGCCTTTGTGCCCTGTAGCTCCACTAACCCCACCTCCAACCCCCCACCCTGCCACCTTCCACCTCGCCCCCCCACCCACCACCCCCCCCCCCCCCCCCCCCCCCCGCCCCCCCCCCCCAACCCGATCTTGAGATGCTCTTGAACCTCCACAATCTCCAGTCATGCCCATCAGCTAGCTGCCACTTCTTGCTAGTTTCTGCTGGGCTATAAAACCTCTTAACTCTCATGCTTCCAACATCTGGAAAGTATTGGCCCCTGCCCTGAAAACTCCACCTCATGTCAAAATCAGGGTTTTTCTTGTTTTTCCCACCTGATGGTCTCTCCTGCCTTTCTTGTTTAACCTTTTACTTCATCAATAATCTTCTCCCCAGCAGTATTGTCTTCAGCCAGCCTGTTACCTTTTGTGAATGACACTTTCCACATTAAGCTACTGTTAACCTGCATTTTGATTCTGTCACTAGTATCTGTCTAATGAACGGTGAAGAAATACACCAAAGTCCTGATTTTTACACAGATCACCATATACAAACAGGCAGGCGAGTATTTAAAATGGCAGGATGGATACTCGCCACTTTCACACTCTGCGCATTTAACTGTTGGGATTCTGACAGCATGTACCTACCACATGGATTGCAGTGGCTCAAGAAGGCAGCTCACCGCCAGTGGTGGAGGCTGCCTCTGCTAAGCAGGCAGAGGCCTGATTAAATTGGGATGGCCATGACCGGATGATCATCGGCAGTGTTTTATGATTTTAACTCCTGTGAGTAGAGGGGGCCTGTGTCTAGTGCACACATCAGCAATCAGCTTCCTCTCCCACCCTCTTTGGCCCAGACCCCCACCTCCACATAAAAGGAGCTGGGCTACCTTTTGAATTTATCCACTCTCAACCAATGGGGGAATTTTTTTCCTGTGTGGAGGGGTGGGGGGAGGCGCAGGAGGAAGATTGCGTAGGTGTCAATGTGTGCACAGGATTAAAACATTTAAAAATGTCAGTGTGTCTGAAAACCAGCACCTGTCTGCCAATTTCCCAGTTTAACTGCTGCATGTTTCTAAGTAGCCTGGAAATCTGGGTGGCACAGGCAATCCGGAATTTAAAGATACATAAAGCCAACTGATTGAAGATTTAACCCTAGATTTTGGCTTTAACAGTTAGTACATGAGTTTCTCGAGCGGACTGAAACTCGCCAGTGTCAACAAGATTACAACAAGGGATTGGCGGGGCTGTGAAAATGACAGACGAGAAAGATTTAAAACAAAAACAGAATTACCTGGAAAAACTCAGCAGGTCTGGCAGCATTGGCAGAGAAGAAAAAAGTTGACGATTCGAGTCCTCATGACCCTTCCACAGAACAGTTCTGTGGAAGGGTCATGAGGACTCGAAACGTCAACTCTTTTCTTCTTCGCCGATGCTGCCAGACCTGCTGAGTTTTTCCAGGTAATTCTGTTTTTGTTTTGGATTTCCAGCATCTGCAGTTTTTTTGTTTTTATCTCTGAGAAAGATTTAAATACTGATTCAGGGCCGCTGTTTCTTTGCCTATGTGAAGTCAGAGGACTCATTCTGAGAATGTGCTTCCACTGCTTAAGAGGCGATTTCCAAGACTTTGGAGGTCATTTCTGCTACTTTAATTTATTCTGACTTTGATGTGCACTTCTCAGTTGTCAGCCTGCTCACAGCATGGGAGCAGCTTCTTCAGCTCTTCCTTGGACCACCAATAAAGAATAAGAGGAAAAGCAACACCAACAGTATCAGGAGCGTCAGTAGCAACAGCCTTCTCCTCAGCCACATGTTGCTCCACAGGCAGAGGGGATGAAGACAGAGCACCAGCTCACAGGTGGTTATACCCCCAACACAGAGTATTCAGCTTTCTGGATAGGACTGAGCACCTGTGCTTCAGGAGGCTCAGAGCTTCTCAGCAAGTCATTGCTGATCACTGCAGCCTCCTGGAATAAGACTTCCTTCGAAGTGGACCATTTGGACATGTATTGCCTGTGGCTGTCAAGGTAACTGCAGTCTTCACCTCTGGTTCCTTTCAGGGATCTGCAGATGACATCTTTAGGATTTCACAATCTACTGTGTCCACCCCCAGGTGACCAATGCCATGTTTGCCAGGGCCACCATGTCCACCTTGCTACTATGAAGCCAGTTAGAATGAGGTTTGCTGCAGTGAATGGATTCCTACAGGTACAGTGGGTCATAGGGAGAACTTAGTTGCATAGATGCAGTGGCGAGTGTCCAAATGGCAGAGCCAGAAGTGTACATGACTTCTGCTTGGAGGCTGGATGACTGGCCACAGACAATCAATAGCTGTGTAGAGTTGAGAAGCCAGCCAATTGTGAGGTGGGGATGCGCAAGAAGCTGCTGGCCTCATCGGTACCTCATGGGGTCGAAGGTCCAGGCGCCTTATTTAAATGGCACCCAGACAGCATCCACATCCTGCCAGCCAACAGCAATATTTTGCCTGTCTGAGAATAGGAATTTGAACTGGAGCTGTTGCCAGCTCCTCCCCACCTGCCACACTTGGATCCCTGGAGCTGCTGGCATCTCCCTCCACCCACTGATCCTGATCAGCTACTGTCACTTCATTCAAAAGTGGTTACATGTCTCAGTACTGAGAACAGGTGGCCCCTTTCTTTAACAATGCCCTCTGGCAGGTTCTCCTCCAGGCCATTTGGCAACAGCAGAAGGTCCCATTTCCCAGTGATACAGCAGGAGACCCTCTCGCTTGACAAAGGTGGCCTAGATGCAGATTGCAGCAGAGATTAGCAGCCATGGGGTCAACAGACAAAACTAGGACCAATGCTGTAAAAGGGTGAACAATCTCTTGCACTTCACAAAGGCAAGAGGCGTTATACATTTGCCGGTTTGCTGTTTATCTTATTCATCTGATTTATCTCAGAACAATGCTTGGATGACACTAGTGCTAAATTCAAACAGTTTATTTACAGAACTTTAAAATATCTCAGGGTTTTCAGGAGTTTCAACACACATAGTCTTTGCAGGGAACCCCAGACCCTTTCCAGAAATTTCTCAGATTTTCATAACTCCTTAGCTCTATCCATAGGCTTAAGTAATTAAGCTAGTGTACAAGGATCTGTTACCACACAAGCATAATCAAACACAGATGAAACAAACCATTGAACATTACATCTTCTTCTTCTTTTAACTGAAGACCTTGTTTTGAATTAAATAATTTTTTAGAGTTTAAGTTGTCTGTTTTCTCCAGGTACAGGAATAATCTTCAAGATATGGAGGTCTCTTCAATCTGCGATTAGATCTAAGAATCTCATGTTGTGGTTCTGTGTGATCAACTTTATAAGGTGGATTATTAACATCATTCATAGGAAAAGAAAATGTAGCCTCAATCAGTGTCCTGAAAATAGCCTGGTCTTCTCACTATTGAGCATCTCACATTCCACTTGGTTTGTCATCCAACAGATAAGAATTGGTACTGAACAAACCACTTGACCTGCTTTGGACCTGATAGAGATGATGCAAGTTCATGATCATGATTTAGCTATCTAATTCAAACCCATCTCTAACCTCAAATTGTGGTTCCCCTGTACCTATACATTTGTCAAAGTATGTTTTTGCTTTACCTTGTCACTTTGCTTTTCACCTCTTTTCGCTCTGACATTCTCATTAACAGGTGTTGATGGCTTAAGAATGGGCAGTGACATGCGAAAGATACAACCAGTCATAAGTTCAGCTGGTGTCTTCATATGTTCATCTAGGCCCCGTTTCTGACTAAAACCTTGTTACATTCTGATCACGATTTGTGTTCTAACATGCAACTTTAATCTGTCATTCTCAATGAAAGCTTTGTCACTGTAGGGACACTGTTAGGGCGGTCACCAAATACACATACATAATGTTCCATTACTGGCCACAATATGGACAAATCTCATCCTTCTCTCCAGTATGGGTGTTTTTACAACTCTTAAGCACAGGGGTAGTCACAAAGGCTTCATCATATGGATCACATTTGAGAGTTTGTTCGCTACTGTGTATCAGTAGGTGTCCCTGGAGGGAGAAGGGAGTCTGAAACAAAGCCTTACACTGGAATTGTTTCTCTTCCAAGTGATTCTTAATGTGGTTCTTGTACACATTTCAGTGGGCAAACTCTTTTCCAAAATATTTGCATTCCTTAAAATGACCTGGTGCTTTACCTTTTGTGATGACATTCACATGCTGTACCTCACTGCCAGGAAGATTCTCTTTCACGTGTCAAACCGATTGAGTCATCTTCTTCAATGACTTGCACATCTTTGCAAAATGGCTCCATTTAAAGCATGGGTTGCACTTTTTCACTCGAGCTAGACATGGCATTGTAATTCAATAAGTATTTCCACAAGTTGGGCACAGTTTTGAAGGTATCTGACCATGATGGGTTATGTTTTGATGAAATTGCTGAGATCTCCTTGTCCATAACCCTTGCACTTGAACTGATTGGGCACGTCGTGTCTGCAACTCTGAATTGAGGGTGCTTTCTTATGTAATCTCTTCGAATCTAACAAGGCAGGTTCGATTTGGACTACCAAGGTTAAAGCTTTTCCGAAAGTCAAATCATCATCCTCCATGAGGAGACATTCCCAAATTCGTGGAATTGAAGTCTTTTCAATTAATTGGTCGCGTATTGGTTCATTGGTTAGTGTACCAAATTTACATGTAGAAGCCAATTGCTGCAATGCTGTCATGTATTATTTGATGCACTCACCATTTCTCTGGGACTTCTGGTGGAATATATATCATTCACTCACCACACTTTTCTTTGGCCCAATGTATTTTTCGAGAACACTTATTGCCACTGTGAGCTGCTCGAATAGCCATTGGCCTTCTGCTCTGAGACAATGTATAGATATCACTTTCTTATGAATTGTTGCTCCATCCAGGCTATCCATCCTTGTAGTGAGCAAATAAGGTAAACCCTGAAATCCTTTGTTCCCATGACATGGGTGGGAGGTCTCCTGGAGATGAAAGAAATGGTTCTGGAGCTGGTAAAGTTAAACTTTTCGCAACCATCCTTGTCGCAAATTTTTGTTATTTGCTGGTTAGCTATATATCTTAGCTGATTTTTTTTTTCAATTCATTCATGGGATGTGGACTTGGCTGGCTGGGCAAACATTTATTGCCCATCCCTAGTTGCCCTTGAGAAGGTGGTGGTGAGCTGCTTTCTTGAACAGCTGCAGTCGATGTGGCATAGGTACACCCACAGTGCTGTTGGGAAAGCAGTTCCAGGATTTTGACCCAGCGACAGTGAAGGAACTGCGATATATTTCCAAGTCAGGATGGCGAGCTTGGAGGGGAGCTTCTAGGTGGTGGTGTTCCCATCTACCTGCTGCCCTTGTCCTTCTAGATGGTAGTGGTCAGGGGTTTGGAAAGCACTGTCGAAAAAGCCCTGGTGAGTTCCTGCAATGCGTCTTGCAGATGGTACACACTGCTGCTACTGTGTGTCTGCAGTGGAGGGAATGAATGTTTGTGGATGTGGTGCCAATCAAGTGGGCTGCTTTGTCCTGGACTGTGTCAAGCTTCTTGAGAGTTGTGGGAGCTGCACTCATCCAGGCAAGTGGGGAGTATTCCAACACACTCCTGACTTGGTAGATGGTGGATGGGCTTTGAGGAGTCAGGAGGTGAGTTACTTGTCACATGATTCCTAGCCTCTGACCTGCTCTTGTAGCTACAGTTTTTATAGGGCTAGTCCAGTTCAGTTTCCGGTCAATGGTAACCCTCAGGATGTTGATAGTGGCGGATTCAGTAATGGTAATGCCATTGAACATCGAGGGGCGATGGTTGGGTTCTCTCTTGTTGGGGATGGTCATTGCCTGACACTTGTGTGGCGTGAATGTTACTTGCCACTTGTCAGCCCAAGCCTGGATATTTTCCAGGTCTTGCTGCATTTGGACATGGTCTGCTTCAGTATCTAAGGAGACATGAATGGTGTTGAATATTGTGCAATCATCAGCGAACATCCCCACTTCTGACCTTATGATGGAAGGAAGGTCATTGATGAAGCAACTGAAGATAATTGGACCAAGAGCACTACCCTGAGGAACTCCTGCAGTGATGTCCTGGAACTGAGATGATTGACCTCCAACAACCACAACCATCTTCCTTTGTACTAGGTATGACTCCAACCAGTGGGGAGTTTTCCCCCTTATTCCCACTGACTCCAGTTTTGCTAGGGCTCCTTGATGCTACACTCTGTCAAATGCAGCCTTAATGTCAAGGGCAGTCAAGCTCGCCTCAGGGGTTCAGCCTTTTTGTCCATGTTTGAACTAAGGCTAGAATGAGGTCAGGAACTAGGTGGCCCTGGCGGAACCCAAATTGGGCATCAGTGAGCAGGTTATTGCTAAGCAAGTGTCACTTGATAGCACTGTTAATTACCCCTTCCATTACCTTACTGATAATTAAGAGTAGACTGATTGGCCAAGTTAGCTTTGTCCTGCTTTTTGTGTATAGGATATACCTCCGCAATTTTCCACATAGCTGGGTATATGCCAGTGTTGTAGCTGTACTGGGACAGCTTGGCTAGGGTCGCAGCAAATTTCTGGAGCACAAGTTTTCAGTACTATTGCCAGAATATTGTCAGGGCCCAGAGCCTTCGCAGTTTCCAATGCCTTCAGTCATTTCTTAATGTCACATGAAGTGAATCGAATTGGCTGAAGACTGGCTTCTGTGATGCTTGGGACCTCCAGAGGAGGCCGAGATGGATCATCCGTGCTTGGGACCTCCGGTTGAAGCCGAGATGGATCATCCACTTGGAACTTCTGGCTGAAGATTGCAGCAAATGCCTTTATCTTTTGCACTGATGAGCTGGGCTCCTCCATCATTGAGGATGGGGATATTTGTGGAGCCTCCTCCTCCAGTGAGTTGTTTAATTGTCCACCATTCATTATTGGATGTGGCAGGACTGCAGAGCTTAGGTTTGATCCGTTGGTTGTGGGATCACTTAGCCCTATCTATCACGTGCTGCTTATGCTATTTGGCATGCAAGTAGTCTTGTGTTGTAGCTTCACCAGGTTGACACCTTATTTTTAGGTATGCCTGGTGCTGCTCCTGGCATACCCTCCTGCACTCTTCATTGAACCAGGGTTGATCCCCTGGCTTGATGGTAATGGTAGAGTGGGGCATATGCTGGGCCATGAGGTTACAGATTGTGTTTGAGTACAATTCTGCTGCTGCTGATGGCCCACAATGCCTCACGGATGCCCAGTCTTGAGTTGCTAGATCTGTTCGAAATCTATCCCATTTAGCACAGTGGTGGTGCCACACAACATGATGGAGAGTATCCTCAGTGTGAAGGCAGGACTTCATCTCCACAATGACTGTGCGGTGGTCACTTCTACTGATACTGTCATGAACAGATACACCTGCGGCAGGCAGGTTGGTGAGGATGAGGTCAAGCATGTTTTTCCCTCACCACTTGCCACAGGTGCAGTCTAGCAGCTATGTCATTTAGGACTCAGTCATCTCAGTCAGTAGTGGTGCTACTGAGCCACTGTTGGTGATGGACATTGAAGTCTCCCACCTAGAGTACATTCTGTGCCCTTGCCACCCTCAGTGCTTCCTTCAAGTGGTGTCCAACATGGAGGAACATTGATTCATCAGCTGAGGGAGGGTGGTACGTGGTAATCAGCAGGAGGTATCCTTGCCCATGTTTTACCTGATGTCATGAGACTTCATGGGGTCCAGAGTCGATGTTGAGGACTCCCAGGGCAACTCCCTCCTGACTGTGTATCACTGTGCTGCCATCTCTGCTGGGTCTGTCCTGCAGTGGGACAGGACATATCCAGGGATGATGGTGACTGGAACATTATCTGTATGGCATGATTCCGTTAGGATGACTTGACAAGTCTATGAGACAGCTCTCCCATTTTTGGCACTAGCCACCAAATGTTCGTAAGGCGGACTTTGCAGTGTCGACAGGGCTGAGATTGCTGTTGTCGTTTCCAATGTCTAGGTTAATGCCGGCTGATCCATCCGATTTCATTCCTTTTTTGTGACTTTGTAGCAGTTTGTTACAACTGAGTGGCTTGCTAGGCCATTTCAGAGTCAACCACATAGCTGGAGGTCTGGAGTCATGTGTAGGCCACCCTAGATGACAGATTTCCTTCCCTAAAGAGCATTAGTGAACTGGATGAGTTTTTACAACAATCCACAATAGTTTCATGGTCATCATTAGACTTTTAATTCCAAGTTTTTATTGAATTCAAATTCCACTATCTGCTGTGGCGGAATTCAAACCCAGGTCCCCAGAGCATTATCCTGGGTCACTCTCCCCACAAAACAATGCATAGATGTCTCTAGTTCTAAATCCAAACAGTTTACTTACAGAACTTTAAACATCTCTGGACTTCCAGGAGTTTCAACACATGTGGTCTTTGCAGGGAGCCCCAGATCCTTCCTGGGCCTTTCTCAGATTCTCTTAACCCTCTCACTCCATCCACAGGCTTAAGCCATCAAGCAAGTGTACAAGGATCAGTGTACCAGACTAGCTTCATCAAAGACAGATGAAGCAAGCCATAGAACATTATAAGTGGCACAATGTATTCACAGCAAAGTGGCACTCATAATAAGCATGAAGCAATGTAAATGTGCGAGTGGAAAGGTATGCCAGGCAGGACTTTGGCTTCTAGTCTTCAGCTCCAGATGGGGCACGTGCACTGAATATGTGGGTGCCAGTTCTTGCTGTGAAAGTTGTACCTGTTGCAGATACTATCTGGGTGGCAGAAACAGTCACTTCGGTGGGTATGTGTTCATGATTAGAGTCGGGGTCACAATGTGGTGAACACATCACAGACACATCCACACAGCTGACGGAGGCTGTGACTGCTGAATTCCTGACAGCCGGAGGACTGCTAGAGACCAGGCCCATGCTGAGCCCCATGCTGATGACGGGCCTCTGGAAAGGGCCTCAACAAACCTGATGGAGATGCAGAGACAGGCAGGGGAACATCTGACAGAGATGCCAGAGCCATATGCAGCCTCAGGAGAATGGTGGAGGAGTCTATCCAAGCCATGAATTATGACATGGCTCCGGCATGTGAGTGCGTGACTTTCTCCATGGAAAGTCTGGAGACTGCCAGGGAGACCCTGGTCCAGCTAGTGGCTGCAATGTATGAGCTTAGACCTGCATTCTGTCACTCTGGCCATGGGCTCTATAGAGTGAGGAAAGAGAGGGATGAGGCATCTTGACCTCCCTCAAGGGGCCCCTTCTCCTGCTGGAGTCAGGGAGATGCCATTGTGCACCAGCAGGGAGGTGGAGTGCCAGCAATTTGCCTCAGGGGCATCACCCCAGGGTGCTTCAAGGATGAGTAAGCCTCCTCTCCTTTGTCACTGTCCCCGTTGCATCCAGCAAGTGAGGTTGAACAGGGTGAACCTGCACCTGCACCTGCAGGAGAGCCTCAGCAGGCTGGAACCCACTAGGGTTTTTAACCACTAAAGAACAGCAGCCAAGGTCATCTCAGGCAATGGGGCATAGCACTCATCAGCCTGCCACCACCTCAGTTGCATTATTGGGGTTTCAAGGTGTATTGGTAGAAAACAAATGCAAAACCTTATAATGGCACAAAGGTAGCATGGGTGTCTGATCATTCTATGACATTGTAATTTTCTGTAAATATATAGTTTTGATCACTTTATTCATGTGTGTTGAATGGTCATGTTGTTGGGACCTTTGCAACCAGATGGAAGCCTTTAAGGGCTTGGTGCTTCAGTGAAAATCAATGATGGCTGATGTATATGATTGCACAGCCTCAGAAACAGTGGCATATCGGAGCTTCTTGACTTTTGGTGGTTTCTACGTTTGTCAACCTTTGTTAGGTTCAAGGATTGGGACCTCATTAGTAAGCCAACATACCATAGATGTTGGCTTATAAGTCGACCTTTGAAGCCTCCAAAAATCGTTCCAGAAAGGGGGAGTTGACTCACACACTGAATATAAAATGTCCACTGCTGGTGTGGGTGTAGGTGGTCACCATTTTGAAAGGTGAAACTCATATTGAATTTATGCCCGGTTTATTGAATAAATTAATTGTACAAATATACCTATAACCACAATGCTAGCATTTTAAAATAAATCAAATTCATTGTCTTAAGCATCTGACTCAAAGAGTTCATTGAATTCAATTTGAGTCACTTTGGATACAAATAACACCCCTGATAGAAATGTGAATCAGTAGGTGAAAGGGAGGGAAGAACATAAAACAATTACAATCACCAGGGAAAGGGTACTGAGAAAATTATTAGACCTAAAAGCTGACAAATCTCCCGGTTCTGATGGATTTCATCCTAGGGTCTTAAAAGAAGCAGCTGCTGAGGTAGTAGATGCATTGGCTTTAATTTTCCAAAATTCCCTAGATCCTGGAAAGGTCCCATCAGATTGATAAATAGCAAATGTAACTCCTCTATTCATTAAAGGAGGCAAACAGAAAGCAGAAAACTATAGGCCAGTTAGCTTAACATCTGTCATAGGGAATTTGTTGGAATCTATTATTAAGGAGGTTATAGCTGGGCACTTAGAAAAGCTCGATGCAATCAGGCAGAGTGAACATGGTTTTGTGAAAGGGAAATCATGATTGACTAATTTATTGTAGTTCTTTGAGGAAGTAATGAGCAATGTGGATAAAGGGGAATTTGTGGATGTGCTGTACTTAGATTTCCAGAAAACATTTGACAAGGTGCCATATCAAAGGTGGTGTAGGGGATAACATATTATCATGGAAAGAGAATTGGTTAGCTATCAGGAAACACAGTAGGCATAAATGGGTCATTTCTGGGTTGGCAAGATGTGATAAGTAGAGTGCCACAGGTATCAGTGCTAGGCCCTCAACTATTTACAACATATATCAATGATTTAGATGAAGGGACCGAATGATTGGTTGCTACATTTGCTGATGACACAAAGATAGGTAGGAAAGCTAAATTGTGAAGAGGACATAAGGAACACCAAGTGAGTAGGCAAAAATTTGGCAGATGGAATATAATGTGGGAAAGTGTGATCCTGTCCACTTTGGCATAGTATTTAAATGGAGAGAGATTGCAGAACTCTGGGGTACAGAGGAATCTGGGTGATCTGGTACATGAATCAAGAAAAGTTAGTTTGCAGGTACAGCAAGTGATTAGGAAGACAAAAGTAATGTTGTTGTTTATTGCAAGGGGAATGAAATATAAAAGTAGGAATTTTGCTATAGTTGTACAAGGTGTTGAAGAGACCACATCCACAGTACTGTATACAGTCTTGGTCTCCTTATTTAAGAAAGGATATAAATGCATTAGAAGTAGTTCAGAGAAAGTTCACTCAACTGATGCCTGGGATGGGGGGGGGGTGTTACCTTACGAGGAAAGGTTAGGCAGACTGGGCCTGTATCCATCAGAGTCTAGAAGATAGAGAGGTGATCTTATTGAAACATATAAGATCCTGAGGGGATTTGACAGAGTGGATGCTGAAAGGATGTTTCCCCTTGTGGGAGAAACTAGAACTGGGGGATATGGTTTAAAAATAAAGGTCTCCCATTTAAGTCGGAGATGAGAAGAAACTTTCTCTTTCTCAGTGGGTTGTGAATCTTTGAAACTGCTTGTTACTCTGTAACTGACTCATTAATGGGCAACATCACATGAGCTAGGCTTTTGGCCTTTGGAAAGTTTTAATATTACATTTCTTGACTCGCAGCTCAGTCTGCTGTTTAACCTCCAGCCTGCAAACACCAAAGCAGAACTCCGGGCTAACCAATGGCCTACATCAAGTCTAAGCCTCCTTGAAGCCTGTTTCTTTGGAAGAGTCCTACCATCGCCTACCAGTCTCTATATACCAATCTCATCTCATTGCATCACCATCAACTTCAAAGGAATGTTGAAACTGCAGCTTCAGCTAGCTGAACTCGCCTGAACTGTAGCTCTTCCATGAAGGAAACCTCACTGGACTGTGACTCTGGACTCTGGCAATCACATGGACTAATATCCATATCTGTTGTTCTTTCTCTTTTCAATTATTCATAGTTGCAAAAGACTCCCCTTTCCTATCTTCTTCCTGTGTGCTTGTGCATGTGTGTGAAGTTGTGACCACCCCTGGGTTTGAATGCATGAATAAACAATATGTCTGATTTAACTCTGAAGGGAGTTTGCTGTGAGTCACTTTAAAAATTTACCTCACAAGCCGAAGGTTTGGGGACACAGGCCACAGCCTATTTCAAAAATTGAAACACCTCAGCTTGCAGACTGTGAGATAACAAAGAAGTTCAGTTTGCCTGTCTTCCCTGTCTGTAACACCCTTTATCCAACTTGCTTGTTACGTCCTCAAAAAATGCAAATAAATCATTTAAACATGATTTCCCTTTCACAAAACCATATTGAATCTGCTTGATCCCATTATGGTTTTCCGAGTATCCTGCTATAACCTCCTTAATAATGGATTGAAGCAGTTTACATATAATGGATGTCAGGCTAATCATCCTATAGTTCCCTGCTTTCTTTCTCCCTCCTTTCTTGAATAAAGGTGTTACATCTGCTGGGGCCCGTATAGAATCTAAGGAACCCTGGAAGATTATAACTAATGCCTCTACTATCTCTGCAGCCACTTCTTTTAAGATCCTAGATGCAGGCCATCTGGTCCTAGACCCTTGTCAGCCTTTAGGTCTAATAGTTTTTCCTGTACCTTTTCCCTCGTGGTGATGGTGATTGTTTTATGTTCTTCCGTCCCTTTTACCTTTTGATTTTCATGTATCATTGGGAAGTTTTCGAAGTCTTGTACAGTGAAAACAGACACAAAATATCTATTCAACTCCTCTGCCATTTCTTTATTTTCCACGATCAATTCCCAAGGCTTACTCTCTAGAGGACCAACATCAGCTTTAGTTACTCTTTTCCTATTTAAATACTTGTAGAGACTCTTACTAAGTGTTTTTATATTACTGGCTAGCCTTCTCTCATAATCTACTTTCTCCCTCTCTAATATTTTTTCAGTCATTCTTTGCTGGTTCTTAAAGTCCGTCCAATCTTCTGACCCACCACTAGTCTTTAAAGATTTGTACAGTTTCCTTCAATGTGATACAATCGTAAATTTCCTTATTTAGCCACGGGCGATGCATCCTTCTTAACGAGTCTTTCTTTCTCACTGGGATAAATCTTTGCTAAGAGTTATTAAATATCTCCTCAAAAGTTTGCCACTGCAACTCCACAGTCCTACCTTTTAACCTAGTTTCCCAGTTCACTTCAGCCAGCTCTGCCTTCATGTCCTTATAGCTACCTTTATTTAGGTTTAAAACACTAGTCTTAGATCCACACATCTCCCTTCAAACTGAACATGAAATTCTACCATGTTATGATTGCTGTCATCTAGAGGCTCCTTAGCCTGACGTTATTGATTAATCTTGTCTTTTTGCAGGCTGCCATGTCTAGAATACCTGCTCTCTAGTGTCTCTAGGACATACTGTTTGAAGAAATTATCCCAAATACACTCTATGAACTTATTTTCCAGGTTACTTTTACCAATCTGATTCACCCAATCTACATGTAGATTAAAGTCACCCATGATTATTTCAGTACCTTACATGCTCCATTATTTCTTCTTGTATACCATGTTCTACAGTGTAACTACTGCTAGGAGTCCAATAGACTACTCCCACCAATGACCTCTTATCTTTCCTATTTCTTATCTCTACCCAAACTGATTCTACATCTGTTCTTTCAAGCTAAGGTCATCACTCACTACTGTACTAATGACATCCTTAAGTGACAGAGCTACCCCACCAACTTTTCCTAGCTTCCTGTCTTTTTGAAATGTCAAATACCATTCAATATTCATGTCCCAGCTTTGGTTACCTTGCAATGTCTCTGTAATGGTTATCAGGTCATACATATTTATTACTATCTGTGCTGCCAATTCATCCATTTTGTTATGAATGCTGCATGCATTCAGCCACAGAGCCTTCAACTTTGTTTTTTTGCTATTTCTTCAATCTCTGGCCTTATCTACTGATGAAGTCTTGAGCTTGTATGCTCTGTCCTTTCCTGTCACACTCTGGTTATCATTACCAAAATTGCTATCCTGCTCTATTAACTTGTTGTTTCCCTATAATTTACCACATCTCCTCCCACATGATCTCTTTCCCCCACTATTTAGCTTAAAGCTCTCTCTGCTGCCCTAGTTATATGACTCATCAGAACACTGGTCCCAGCACGGGTCAGGTGAAGACCATTCAAATGGCATAGTTCCCACTTTCCCCAGTACTGGTATCAATGACCCATGAATCAAAACCAATTTCTCCCTCACAAGTCTTTGAGTTATGCATTCAGCTCTTTAAGTTATTTACCCAATGCCAATTTGCTCATGGCTCGGGTAATATTCCAGAGATGATTACCTTGGAGGTTCTGCTTTTTAATTTAGCTCCTAGCTGCTCATACTCTCTATGCAGAACATCTTGCCGAGTCCTACCTATGTCATTGGTACCCATGTCGGCCACAACAACTGGATCTTTCCCCTCCCACTGCAAGTTCCTTTCCAGCCCAGAGCAGCTGTCCCAAAATCTGGTACCAGGCAGGCAACACAGCATTCTGGACCTTCACTCTTGGCTACAGAAAATTGTGCCTATCCCTTGACTATACCATCTCCTACTACCACCCAAATTCCTAGTTATTCCTCCCATTTGAGTGGCTTCCTGCACCACAGTGCCATGGTCAGTTCACTCATCCACCTTGCTTCCCCTGCTCATCCATACAAGCTGTCAGAACCTTGAGCCGTTGGACAATTGCAAGGGCTAAGGCTTTAACACTTCTACCTTCTTGATCCCCTTACCTGTCTCGCTCACAGTCACACTCTCCTGTCCCTGACCACTGACCAAATCAGACAATCCTATCCTAAGGGATGTGAGTACCTTCTGGAACAAAGCGTCCAGGTAACTTTCCCGATCCCTGATGTGTCATAATGTCTGAAGCTCAAAATCCAACACATTGACTCTGAGCTGAAGCTCCTCGAACTGCAGACACTTACAGCAGATGTGGTTGCCTTGAATCACATTGGCATCCAACAGACCCCACATACTGCAGCCACAACACATCACATGCCATCTTTATAATTTGTGAATTAATTTAGTTTCTTAATTAATTTACAATTAATAAACCCTATTACTACTAATAATCTGTTAGTAAATCTTAATAATAAAACTTTAAAATTACTAATTGGTGACCTGCGTTTTGTAAGATAAATGAGAAAATGCTCACCCACCAACTTCCCTGTCATGTCACACTTCCATTTTCTTTGGAGACCATCCACTGGTGTCGGATAGGATTGTCTGATTTGGTCAGTGGTCAGGGACAGGAGAGTGTGACTGTAAGCAAGGCAGGTAAGGGGATCAAGAAGGTAGAAGTGTGCTGCTCCTTTTATTCCTGCTGAGCTCTCACCTTTCCTGCTGGTCCCACAGTGACTCTATCACTCTCTCCACCACTGTTTTGATCCCCAGTGCGCTCCCTCCTGTCTGCTCCTTTTGCAGTGACTCTCTTACTCTCAAATTACCAATTTCCAGCGATTCACCTTCAGACAGCAGCAAAAACACGAGTACCCATTAGGTCACATCGGCAACATAGATGAATTGCCCATGAATTTCAATCTGCTCAGCAACTAAACTGTGGAGTGGAAAGATTCAAAAACATTTCTAGTGAAAACCACAGGATGTGAGAAGACAACATTTGTGATGGTTCTAGCCTTCATGGCTGACAAAAGAAAATTAAAGCCTAAGGTAATTTTCAAACATAAGAGCATGCAAAAAAATCAAGTTCCCTGCAGGAATTTTTATTGTATGTCCATAACAATGACTGAATGGATGAGCATGGAGTGAAGTTATAGATCGAGAATGTGTTGAATAGGTGTCCCAGTGGTAAAAACAAAAAACTGCAGATGCTGGAAATCCAAAACAAAAACAGAATTACCTGGAAAAACTGTTTTGAAGGGTCATGAGGACTCAAAACGTCAATTCTTTTCTTCTCCATCGATGCTGCCAGACCTGCTGAGTTTTTCCAGGTAATTCTGTTTTTGTTTCGGTGTCCCAGTGGCCTATGTAAAGAATGCAACTTATTATGCATGTTCAGATGCCATATAACCAATCAGACCAAGAGGCTCCTCTGAAGAAATAACACCCACATTGTAGTTATATCAGGGGGTCTAACATCCATAATTCAATCTTTGGATGTGTGCTTCAACAAACTATTCGCGAATTAAGTTCATGTCAAATGTAATAGATGGTTAGATGGAGAAGTGGTTCTTGGGTAGCTGATGGAAAAGAAACCTTCACAAAGAATGGAAGTATGTGGTTTTGTCACAAATCTTTTTAAAAATTCTTTAACAGGATGTGGGCATTGCTGGCTAGGCCAGCATTTGTTGCCCATCCCTAATTGCCCTTAGGTAGATGGAGCTTTATTCTGCTTCCATCCTATACTGTATCTCAGTGTGCACGATTAATCCTAGCTCTGAGCCCTTGAACTGGCAGAATACTTCACTTTCCAATTTGAACATCCTTCATCTCGACAAGCGTAAAAGGCAAAATGGAGGTTTTTTAAAATGTCACAGAATACCAAGATTGCACTGATGGAGCATTATTACAGCAGCCAACTCCAGTTTTTCAAATTTGAATATTCATACATCTCAATATATATAATAGAATATACAATATATAATAGAAATGCCTTGTCATTTTTACTTTGCTCATTTATATATTATTCATGCATTCCCCGGGCCAATTGGACATTGCCAGGGGAACATGTCAGAATTAGGGGCTGGACATAAGATCTAAAGAGCTTTTGCTATGGTTCAGAGGGTTACTGACCAATGTATAAGAGGAGCAAGAGAAACATAGTTAAAGAAAGTGGAGTGATCAGGCAGAGGAAGGACTTTTCTCTAGACAGTGTGGATCTTTCAAGTGAAACTGTGGGAGGTACAGGAAAGGAGTTTTTTAGAATTTATTCTTTCATGGGATGTGGGCATTGCTGGCAAAGCTATCATTTGTTTCCCATCCCTAAGTGCCCTTGAACTGAGTGGCCTTTTAAGAGTCAACCACATTGCACAATCACCTAAAGTCACCAGACCAGGTGAGGACAGCAGATTTCCTTCCCTAAATCAGATGAGTTTTCCCAACAATTGATGATAGCTTCATGGTCACCATCACTGAGGCCAGTTTGCAATTTCAGCTTTTATTATTGAATTTAATTTCCAACAGCTACCACAGTGAGATTTGAACCCATGCTCCCAGAGCAGTGCCTGCTGTGCAAGCAGCTGAAGATCCACAGAACCGTCAATCAAAGGTGCTTCGCCAGACCCAGGGTCTATAGACGGTGCTTGTCATTCCTGCTTGTCATAACTGAGAACCAGTATCGCCAAAGACTGTGCATGTCTAGGGAGCTGGTTGGTCACAAATGCCACCTGCTGCAGGATTTGGCTCCTCAGTTACAAGGGATACCCACAGAGGACATGGCTGATGACGCCTGTGCGGCGTCCTCAGATTACAGCAGAGTGACGGTACAACGAGGCTCATGCCACGATCCGGACTTTGGTGGAACAAACAATAGGCATTTTGAAAATAAGATTCTGATGCCTCGACAGGTCTGGTGGAGCACTGCAGTACAATCCACTGAGGCTTACGCATCATCATAGCTTACTGCGTGCTACACAGCCTGGTGCTGCAATGGGGGAGGAGCTGGCTGAGGAGTAGATGGAAGAGCTGCATGTCACCTCCAATGAGGAGGACGTTGAAGGGGACAAGGGTGATGAGGTCCACAAAGGCAAGGATGCCGGCAATGAGGACATCACATTGGCCAGATGAGGCAGATGCTCGGCCCTCATAGCCACAATATTTGTAGAGGATGATGATGAGGTGCAGTAAGGACAGTACTGACACCCTCACCTTGCATCTGTGAGCATTTGACTCCCGTGTAGCTGATGGCAGTGCATATGCCCTCAGTGCTTAGGCTCCTGTCATGGAGATGCAGCAGAGGCCCTAATAGTCACCAGGTTCCAGGAGAATGATGACGACATACAGTGAGGACACTGCATAGATCTTCACACCGCCTCTGTGAATGTCTGACTCTCATCTGGCTGAGGGCAGCTCGCTTACGCTCTGTGATCAGGGCCATATCATGGAGACGCAGCCGTGAAACCTGATCCTTTGTCAGCCTTCAGCACATGTCCCCTTCAGGAGCACATTGTCACTGATCATAGAAGCCGAAGAGTTGGGTGCCAGCTCCTCAAAGGTGCTGAGAGCACACAGAGAGAATGATGGAACTCTGTGACACTTGTCCATGACATTCTGGCAGCAATGACCAGCACCATCGAGGTGCAGGCATCAGTAATGTGTCCAGGCAGTGTGAGACCAGACCATCACTTTGCTCTGAAGTTACACATTGCACAGGGGAAGAGGCCCTGGACTGAGACACCTGCCTTTATCTTGTGCACGAACCAAGATTTCGCATCTGAGTGACATGAACACTGCTCATCATAACAAGGAGCCATAGGCAAGGAGACATACTTGGGAGTTTATTTACAATAGTAAACATTATTTACAAGTGATTAACACCCATGCCCAGGCTGTGCAACTACATTTTCTTAATCTTCCTAATCCTGTAGCTATGTGTTGGGGCTCCCCCTGACATCTGAGCAGAGGTGGAGGCAGCCTACTAATTGCGGAGCTCTGTCTGTGATGACTTCAGCGTGTGTCCTCTGGAGGGCTGAGACATGGAGAGCCCCGACCTGCGCTGGGTGTCTTGCCATGGGCCAGCTGCACCCTCCTTGGTCTCTGATGGGAGCTGTGGGAGTTACAAGAAGAGGGGATTTGGATCGGCCAGACATTACTGGAGTCAGCTGGGCAGATGGCCCCGGGGTGTCGGAGCTGCTGATCGTCTTCCCTATGGGTGCCCGACAGCCCCTGGCTGACTCCTTGAGGGGAAGGGAAAGGTGGCATGAGATCAAGCTGCCTGGCACCCCTCTCACGTTGACACTGTTGGAGGCCAACTCTAGCATCAGTGATAGAGTCCAGCCCGTGCAGCAGTGCAGGACCGACATCCTAGACCAAGGTCTCCATGGCGACCACCATCCTGCCAGTGTTGACCTCAGTGTGTCGGCCTGCTGGCGCTATCACCTGGGACTAAAGGCGGACACACTCCTCCATCATCCCTTGCAACCTGAGGAGTGCTCCAGACATCCCTTCCCAGTGTTCCTGTGATTTTCCTTGTCTTTGCAGCTCCACCAACTGATTGAGGACCGAGTCCAGAGGCTCATCACCTGACTCAGACTCAGTAAATTCCTTGCCTCCAGCAGTCCTCTGAGTGCTAGCGTTCAAGGGTGTCCCTGCCTCTGCCTACTGTGGAACTGAGTGTGTGCTGAACTGACCAGATTGTGATCCCGAGGCTCCTCTACCTCTAGGTGTGTGTCACTGCGCTGGTGGAGAGTGTGAGTGAATGCCATGATGGGTCTTCAACAGTGCTGCCCTCAGGATCCAAGTGTTGTTGGTACTGGGGTCGTGATCACAGTTGCCTGAAGGCAACGCGTCAGATGTGCCTGGGACAGAAAGTGGAGATTATTAGTGCTTGGCAGCCGTGTTGAACACAGAACAGCAGATTTAGAGTAGCTTTGACAGAGGGATGATGTGGTGCAGGATCTTCATGTGGATTTTCAAAGCTAACCTCACCATCACCGCAGGAATGGTCCACATCCTCTCCGGCCAGCTCCAATGCTCAACTCTTGAATGGAGTGAGGACTCCAACCCCGGTCTGGGACCTCTCCCATTGATTGTGTGCAATCCTGTCCTGCATAAAGACCGATGGAGAGAGTGTGAGCAAGGTACATGCCAGGCCACATGAGAAGGATGACAGGATGTGTATGTGTGCTGAGTGGAGCCATGGACAGGATGAAGAGGCTATCTCTAGAAATGAGGCTAGTGGAGATATGAGGGGATGTGTGAGAGACTGAGTGGTGATGTCCCTTGAGCTGGCAATGAGATGCCAGTGAATGTGTGATGGTCTTGTGAGTGTGTGATGGTCTTGTGTGTGTGTGATGGTCTTGTGAGTGTGTGAGTTTAGAGAGATGAGATGGCTGACTTACCCTGGTGACACCGTGAGATCATCCAACCGTTTTCTGCACTGGATGGCCAACCTTGTGTGCAGTATTGGTACTGAGCACCTCTGCCAAGCCAGGGTGGTGAGACTGATGGGCAGGGGTAGAGGACATCGCGGCGGGCCTCCACGGCATCCAGAAGACATCCCAAGGATGCATCACTGAATCAGGGGCTGAACTCATCTTAGCTGCCTCTGTGCATGGCTGCAGTTTAAATATGGTGCCCAGCGTGAGGAAGCTGCAAGGTAATGACATGGCAGGCTAATCGAAGACCAGCCACCAGCGATCCAAAGTGTTTCCCACGACTGCATAATTTATGAGGCAAGAAGGGGACGATACGGTGCGCAAACCCGCCATTGCGGCTGGGGGGTAAAACATGGTTTTTCACACCCGCTACCACACTTAGTCTGGGACGATTCTGCCCAATGTGTCTATCTGATGCATTTTCCTTTCTGTGCACTGACTATGGACTGAGCGCTAGTGCGTGGCTATTATTGTACAGGCTCCTGGCAATTTCACATTTACACCTCTGCCACATAGGTACAAGAGAAAACGGCGTGCATAGAGAGAGAGGGATTCTCCAACCTCTATTCTCTGATTTGCTGTGATTGATGGCTGTGTGGAAAGGTGTGTATGTGATTGCAATCAATAATGCCATGGACTCGAGGAATCCTGCCATTTGGGAAAAGAAATGCAATACCTGCTCATGCTGTTGCTCAGTTTACCATGTGGAAATTTCTAGCTCTGGCAAAAGAAATATGCAAACACCTGCTTTGAACATATATCCACTTCAGATTGACTGTCATTAACGTCTCCTGCAGCAGCTCAAATTGAGCACGAGGCACAAAACTTCACAGCCGGGTTGATCTTGACAGCCACTGGCAGGATAGTGTCAGTGAATCTTAGCCAAAAGATACTTTGAGTGCAAATTGCATTGCAGTAGCTCCGCTGGAGACGGTCCTACAGAGGCCAGATGACACCAGCTGGGGCGGGGGCCACCAGCTGCTTCTTGCACAGCTTGCATGTCATTCTATCAGGAACAGGGCGCAAACCAGTGTGGCTCAGTGAACGCCAGAAGGCTGTGAATGCTCATGGTTCTGATGGCACAGGCTGATTCGATGCTATGATCTCTATTACCATGAAGGTCAGGCAACTAACTTGTCAACCATTCGGCGAACCACAAGTGTAAGGCTGAAAGATAGGCCCAATGCCAGGATTGCTTAAAGGGCCAGACTCCCTGATTACCCATCAGGTCATTTGCAAGGTCTTCTGCTGTCACAAATGGCCAGGAAGTTTTCTGGAATGTTTTTGGGGGTGTTGCGCTGAGTCCTGGATTTGCCGGGAGTGTTGCTCCATCCTCACAGGAAGGGCAGAGGATTTAGTAACCTGTCCACACAAAGGCTGCACCAGGTATGCTGCTGCCATGACACTCGGTCTACAGGACAGCAAAGAGATGGAGCAGAGGCTGAAGAGAAGGCAACTTCTGCACGACGTTCTCTACCAACTTGGAGCCAGGCTCCTTCTACTTCCTTGACAGTGACAGAAGGCTGTCCATCAGCTTAATCAATGCACCCAGAGTCTTGGTATGCATGCCCATCAGCGTTCTCCTGTCTGCTGCCCCATCAAGTTGCATTTCTGAGTTCCATGTGGCAGAATTAGCCTGTGAACTTGCTTCTGCAAAGCTGGCAAACAACCCATCCTTTCCCCTTGGCCTGGCTGCAGCCATCTCATGCTCATGACTCACCACATGCTGATCCTAACTCTATACCAGCCCCCAAAGGACATGCCGTGCCAATATCGGAGCTGGTGGCTGTGAATGTCATATCAAATGGCGGGGCCTCTTCACCAGAACTATGCTGTTGTTTTCTCTGTTCCTCCTTCAGCTGCTGTGACTGGGCAGGGGGCAGTTCTTGGCTGACTGAAAGCAGATAAAAAGGGGAAGGCTGGTGTGAGGAAAGGGGTTTGGAGTAGGAAGCAAGCGATTGATGGGCACGCCATCAACAACTTGCTCATCATACCTGATGGCAGGATGAGGCTGAGGTAGGAGTTGTGTTGTGCCAAAGAGTAGGAATATGCAGTTATCCTCAATGTTTGCAATGACACCAATGGGCTCTGTCACAGCTGGCCCCACGGCTTTTTTTTATTCTTTCGCAGGACAAGTGCATTGCTGGCTGGGCCTGCATTTTTATTCCCCATCCCCAATTGCTCTTGAGAAGGTGGTGGTGAGCTGCCTTCTTGAACCGCTGCAGTCCATGTGGTGTAGGCACACCCACAATGCTGTTAGAGAGGGTGTTCCAGGAATTTGACCCAGCGACATCGAAGGAACGGCGATATATTTCCAAATCAAGATGGTGAATGACTTGGAGGGGAACTTGCAGATGATGGTGTTCCCATGTATCTCCTGCCCTTGTCCTTCTAGATGATGGTGGTCACAGGTTTGGAATGTGGTGCAGAAAGAGCCTTGGTAAGTTTCTGCAGTGTATCTTGTAGATGGTACACACTGCTGCCACTGCACGTTTGTGGTGGAGGGAGTGAATGTTGAAGGTGGTAGATGGGGTGTCAATCAAGCGGGCTGCTTTGTACTAGATGGTGTCGAGCTTCTTGAGTGTTGCTGGAGCTGCACTCATCCAGGACAGTGTTGCTCCATGCTAAGAACCATCAGCTCCATAGGATCTAGGTGATGCAAAAGTTCTTGTCCCTCATCAGTTCTGCTCTGCTCCCTTCTATTGTGTGCCACCTTGTCCTGAAAGAGAGATGGCAGGATGTCAGTGATTATGTATGAATGAGTTTAGGTGATTTTCCTGCCATAGCAGAATAGATAGAGGAAGGTGGCAAGCAGTGAGAGGTGGATATGAGCCTAGCAGCAAAGGTAGGTGTCTGAGGGAGAACTGGGGCATTTGGATGCTAGGCACGAGTCCTGAGTGCCAGGGAGTGCGGCTGGATGAGTGATAGGAGTATGGTACATTGAGCATGAGAGGTTGGTGGTGTGGTGGGCACAGGAGGTCATGTGAAGATGCAATCACTGATCTTGACCACCCACGTAAGGTGATTAGACTTTTTGTGGCAGTGCTGCAGGTTCTGAGGTCCAGATACTGGGAGTTGACCACCCTGGCATCTGCTCACACTCTTTTCTGAGGGCCTCTGGCCCTTCACAAATCTATGGTATCCCTCTTTCTGCCCAGCTCCATGATGAATGCCTCCAGCTCCATGTCTGTCACCCTGGAACCCTCTGGCCGAATGTTCAATATTTCATAATTTTAATTCCACCAAAATTATTCAGTACAGCTTCCCTTTAAAAGATACAGCTGCCTTTAAGAAGGGTAGGTTAACTGCCTCATGTGGTATCTGCACAATGCGGCAGGAACCTCCTGCTCGGCACAGAGGAAGCTGGCAGCACGAAGATGGAGGAATCAGTGTGGGACCCGTTTGACCAGACCATACAACCATGCAAATGTGATGGGGGCACCAAGTTCATGTACTGCCCACTTCGTTTGGAACCAATGTGGTCAGGTCACGAATTTCAATCACCATGCCCAAAAAGCAGGGTACAACATTTTCTAGCCCTTTGTTCCTCTGACAACTTCAGATAAATACAATGGATGGAATTTTATGCCTACCTTAATGGCAAGTTTGGTGGCAGGTGGGGTGTGTGTAAACTTGTTTATATGTTCCTGATTAAGTGACATGTAAGATATGAGACTGACTTGACAGTGCCAAGAGATTTATATGCCCCCGGAGTAAAAAATTAAATAACTGATGTTTAGATGCTTGTCATGAAAATATAATAATTTTCATAATATTATTGTAATTTATTGTAAAGATAGGTTAAGAGTGGGGCTTGGGTTAGTTTCTCTGTGTGTAGCTATGCTTGTGTGGGGGTTTTAATTGAATTATGGACAGCTGGTCTGGGTGCTTTGATGTATCAGAAGGGAAGTTAGGTTTGAAATGCTGAATACGTAAACACGGTTGAGGTTTTAGAATGTGAGGCATGAAGAACATTTACATTTTGAGATAAACCAGAGTTGTGAATTTCAAAGAGATGGTAAGGTGTTACACCTAGCCAACAGAGGCTAAGTCAAACAGTGTGTTTATCTTTCCCCAAAAGATTACTGATAATATGAGTGCTATGAAGTATTTATATTATGGAAAAAGTAAACTTGCAAAGACATATTGGAACAATGCGATTTACATTAAAAATAGAGAAACCTGTATAAAGGAGATGAGGTTATCTGTAAGGAAAGAAGGCATTCTAAAACCTAACAAGTGTGAAAAGCCTCTATGTACCAAGCTGCTGTCTCCAGGAATCAAAGCTAAGAGAATTCACTTTGAATATGACTGTACGGGGCATTGTGTGCCTTACCTGGGTCTGTTGAAATCTATGTTGTTGTACTGTTGCCTTAATGGAGGTGTAACTGGGAACTAGATTAATGGGGGATTTAGGAATTACTGTAGTAGTAATTTGTAAATCTATGTATGTGCTTAAAATCATTTCTTTTATTAATAAATGTTTAATTTAATTTTCTAAAAACCCTCTAAGACTCGGTGGTCTTATTACTGCTGAATTCAAAGCACATATCTCAAAATAAAAATATGCAAAACAGTTGTGGCAGCTGTTTCAAGTTTCCCTCTGGGATTTTAGCAGCTCAGCATTTACCATCTGCTGTGCCATAACATGCTGCACAACCTATGCATGCTTGAAATGAGAAGCCTTAGGATCAACAGGGAGTTTTCTCCTCCAAGCCACTCACCATCCTGACTTGGAAATATATCACCGTTCCTCCACTGTTGCTGGGTCAAAATCCTGCAACTCCCTCCCTAACAGCACTGTGGGTGTGCCTACATCACATGGTCTGCACTGGTTTGAGAAGGCAGCTCATCACCACCATTAGGGCTGGCTAATAAATGCTGGCCCAGCCAGCGATACCCACATCCCATGAATTAATTAAAAAACACGGGAATGTATCCTTTGACATCAAATATCAACATACTTGGCGCTGGCTGCTGACACTGGTTGTACCTCCAATAGTGCCCGCCTGATTGAAAACGTCAGCTTAGCTTGCTAGCCTCGCCAGCAATGGCCCTCAGTTAAGCCATAGGTGTGAGGTTTGGTGCAGATTCCCTACATTTAATTGGGAGATACTGGGGCCACCAAAGACTCCTCAGTCATATTTCAAAAAGCTGCCCTCAATGGAAATGAAAATCGGAAGAGATGCTTAAAAATGTTACAATCTCACCAAAGTCAGAATTACCCCAGAAATTTGGGGCATTTAATTTAGGAAAGTATAGACATTACAAAGAGGGGGCCTGCGGGGTCTGCTCCCCCACTGCTCAGAGCTCCTCCTTTTTGCGGGCATTGGAACAGGTCACCTCCTGCTCCCTGGCAGTCCTCTGCTCCAGATGCCCTGGGCTCACAGCCACATTTGGTACAGACAATTCATTATCATTAACTTCCACAGGGATGTCCTTGTCATTTATTACAGGCTGACCAGAATCTCCGGTGAACACAGGTTCACCAACGCTCGGTGGTAACACTGACTGCGAGAGTGCCTCTCTACCCCTCAAATGGTCAATGTGCTTCCAAGCGATCCATCCCTCTATCCTTACTTGATACGAAAAAGGTCCGGTCTCAAAGACTATCCTTCCAGGAATCCACCTAGGACAGCTACCAAAGTTTTTCACATACACATTTTCATTGGGCAAGAATTTCCTGGCTCTACTGTGAGAATTATGACTTGTCTTCTGGTTGCACTGACTTGACTCTACCCTTGAAGAAGTACCACTTTTCTCTCCCAGCCAGCATCTGCAGCATTTTGTTTTTATCTTGACTCGACCCTGGACTGCAAATTTAGAAACACAAGACTTAACCTAGTCCTGAGATGTTGTTTCATTAACAGTTCAGCAGGAGGAAAACCTGTCATTGCATGTGGGGTGGTTTGGTAACTCAGCAGAAAATGAGAGACTCTTGTTGCTAAAGATCCACCTGTTAGTTTCTCATGCCAGATTTAAAGTTTTGGCAACTGCCTTGGCTAAGCCATTCGATGCTGGGTGGTAGGGTGCTGTCTTAATGTGTTTTGTACCATTGAGAGTGGTGAAGTTTTGGAACTCTGCACTCGTGAACATTGCCCCATTATTGGATATGATTACTTCAGGCAAACAATGAGTGGCAAAACAGTGCTGCAGCTTTTCAATGGTCGCCATCGATGTTGGTGTCTTCACATCAAGAGTTTCTATCCACTTAGAGTGTGCATCAGTTACGAGGAGAAACATTGTACCCATAAATGGTCCTACACAATCGACGTGGATGCGGACCCATAGCCGGCCAGACCATTTCCAAGGGTGTAGTGGAGCTGTGACTGGCAGGTTTCGCTGCAAATGGCACTGTTGGCATTGCCTTACCAGGTTTTCAATATCAGTGTCGATTCTGGGCAACCATAATAACTCCTGGCTAACATTTTCATTTTCAAGATACCAAGCTGGCCACTGTGTAGTTTCCTCAGGAGTAGCTCCCTGCCCAGCACAGGAATGACCACTTACACTCTCCACAGCACAATACCATCTGAACAACAAAGTTCATGTTTGCGGATGGAATAGAGTTTCATGTCCTCTGAAATTGCCTCATTTCCCCATCCCATAAGGATTTTATCTCACACTCCGGATAACAGTGGATCCCGACTGGCAGCTTATCCAAAAAGTTTAAGGCCAAGACAACTTCTTGAAGAATAGGTGTACATGTAATACTTCCTCTCAAGGGCAGGCGACTCAGGGTGTCCACATTCCCAAAATGCACCTCTGGTCGGTGTTTGATGGTATATTCTTTTGCAGCCAGGATCAATGCCCACCTCTGAACCCTCACAAAGGCTATTGGTGGAATAGCCTTGACCTCCTTAAAAAGGCCCAACTGCGGCTTGTGGTCTGAAACAATAGTGAAGTGTCTCCAATGTAGATATTGATGGAACTTTTTGATGCTGAAAACTATTGATAGGCCCTCTTTTTTGATTTGCAAATAGCCTCTTTCAGCTACTGGTAGTGTTCTTGATACAGATCCTATTGGCCTTTCCGAGCTGTCAGCCATTTCATGAGTCAACACTGTCCCAGTGCCATATGGAAAGGCATCACACATCAATATTAGTTCCTTCAATGGGTCGAAGTGTTAAAGTAGGCTTGAAGGCTGCAGCAATTGCTTCACTTTGTTGAAAGCAGTCTCCTGAGGAGTTCCCCAAGACCAGCGTTGATGCTTCTTTAGTAGGGTGTGTAAGGGGGTCAGCACAGTGGATAGATTTGGCAAAAACTGCCCAGAATAATTGACTATTCCTAGAAATGATTTAAGTTCAGGTACGTTTGTCGGGGATGGCGCTTCTTTTATGCCCTGACTTTCTCTTTGACAGGGGGTAGCCCTTGGGCATTGATCCTGTGTTCCAGGTAAGTCACCTCCTGGTTTGAAAGGCGCACTTCTCTCTCTTGAGGTGAACTCCAGTCTCCTGAAATCTTTTTAACACCCCTTCTAAATTTGCCAAATGTTTGGCCTCCGTGATGAGTTTTTGATTGAGGTATAGTAGGCTCTCTCTTGTGCGTTGGAATATTGCGCATACCGACGAGACACCAAAAGGCAGGCATGTGTACTGAAAAAGTATTTTGTGGTTGTTTATTGTGACATACCCTAGGGAACCGTCATCCAACTCAAGCTGTTGATAAGAGTGACTCATGTCCAGCTTGGTATATGACTAGTTCCCGACCAATTTTGCATAAAGATCTTTGATTGGTGGAAGAAGATACTTGTCCAGCTTTGCAGCCTGATTGACAGTTTGTTTGCAATCACAGCAGATGTGGATAGTCTTGTCAGGCTTCAAGACGGGGACAATGGGTGCAGCCCATTCTGAAAACTGAACTGGCTGGATAATACTTAGTTCTTCTAATCTCTTTAGTTCAGCCTCCACTTTCTCACTCAAAGCATATGGTACAGGCCTAGATCTGAAAAATCAAGGGGTGGCTTCCAGATCCACGTAGATTTTGGCTTGGAAGCCCTTAATTTTGCCTAACTTGTCCTGGAAGACACTATCATATTTTTTTTTTAACAATTCTGACAATCCCCCGTCCTCACCTGGAAAATGTCAGCCCAATTTAACTTTATTTTCTTGAGCCAGTCTCAGCCCAGAAGGCTTGGTCTTTCGCCCACTACTACTATAATAGGTATAAAAACAAAAAAACTGCGGATGCTGGAAATCCAATACAAAAACAGAATTACCTGGAAAAACTCAGCAGGTCTGGCAGCATCGGTGGAGAAGAAAAGAGTTGACGTTTCGAGTCCTCATGACCCTTCAGTTCTTCAGAACTGTTGGAGGGTCATGAGGACTCGAAACATCAACTCTTTTCTTCTCCGCCGATGCTGCCAGACCTGCTGAGTTTTTCCAGGTAATTCTGTTTTTGTTTTTACTATAATAGGTAGCTGGGCAGACTGCTGTCCATAGCTTACAGGTATAGCTCACCTTTACTTCTTCTTCGGTGTATGGTTTCAACTTGGCTGAAGCACTCTCTAAATTTAAAGTCTAGACACCCCCTCTCAAAAACTGGAATGCGTGATCGTCCATCACAGTGACTGATGCATCTGTATCAACTTCCATATTTAGAGGCTTCCCATTTACACAGAGTGTTACTGTGATTGAGTCTGGCTTAATGTCCTTGAGGTTGGAAAGAAAGTAAAATATCAGACTTACTGGTACCAGGGTCTTCCACACTGTATACTGTAACATCTTGTTGGATTGGCTATTCAGCTGCCTGGACCTAGCCCTGCATTGTCTCCTCAGGTGTCGTTTTTTCCCCACAATAATGACACTCAGACTCCTTAAATCGACAAGATTCAGGAGTGTGATTACCCCCAAATGAATAACATTGGCCCTTAGGAATCACTGCCTGACCAGCTCTGCTGTATCTTTTAGTTCTATAGCTTACTGGGACTGCTTTCCTTTTTCCAGTGGCCTCAGCCAATTTGGCGCCACAGCTGGCTGCTGGTTTATGCATCAACTGGTATACGGTGCCACTTTGCATGCCCTGCAGTTCCAATAATTCTGCCTCAGCGCTTCACAACAAGCGCAATCTCCATCACACGTTTGAAATTATCAACTTCCGCTAACAACCGATGTCATTACACACACCACAGACTAATCGATCCCACAGCATATCACTTAGGGACGTACAAAAATTGCAATGCTCTGATAATTGTTTGAGTTTCACAATGTACATTGCAATCAACTCCCCTGGGTCTCTCACTCGTGAATTAAACTTAAAATGTTGCATTATGACTGAAGGTTTCAGTTGGAAATGACTCTATTCCTCTGCAGAGAAGTCGAATCGATCTACCTTGGAGAGTAACATAACTTCCTATTCACAGTCGTCGATTAAACACGATACTCACAGGTGCAGGCGGGAGGCGGAGCCTGATAGTTTTTCCTCGTCGCCAAAAGTAGAAACACACTCTGGGAGGCTTCTTAGTCAAACAAAACAAACTTTATTTACACGAGAACAAAAACAGAATTACCTGGAAAAACTCAGCAGGTCTGGCAGCATCGGCGGAGAAGAAAAGAGTTGACGTTTCGAGTCCTCATGACTCGAAACGTCAACTCTTTTCTTCTCCGCCGATGCTGCCAGACCTGCTGAGTTTTTCCAGGTAATTCTGTTTTTGTTTTGGATTTCCAGCATCCGCAGTTTTTTTGTTTTTATTTACATGAGAGCCTCTGTGGCTGCTTCTATCCAGCCAGCCCCTCATACAGCCATTTTTTCCTAGGAAATCCCTCCATAGAATTTATTGCCCCACGCTAGCCACACATTGGTTGAACAAATCATGTGACCCCTACTCAGTTGAACTGGTCTTAAAGCAACAGTCATCAGAGCAGGCATGTCCAATGAATGTGTGGATATTCAAAAGGGAGCAGGATGAACTCCTGAGTGTGGCAATCTGATAACACTACATGTAGAAAATGGACATTTACAATTAGACAGCTCCAGAAGAAAGGCAAAGAACAGAACATGGACCTGTATACTATGTTTGTTGACCTGACAAAGGTCTTTGACACAGGTTAGCTGTGAGAGCCTTTGCAAGGAAATGGAAAAATTCGGCTGCCCTAAGAAATTCATCACAATAGCTTAAGAGTTCTATGATGGCAAGCTCAAGCATGTCCTGGATGATGGTGAGTCTTCTGACCTATTCCTAGTCCCTGATGAAGTTAAACATGGCTGCATGCTAACTCCACCCCTCTTCAGCATGGTTTTCCCCATCATGCTCTTGGTTGCCTTCCACAATGGTCATCCTGGCATCAAAATTAAATATCGTAGGGATGGGAATAATGCTCAATCTGAGACTCCAACTGAGGTCTCCAAGGACATACTTCACAATTTCCTGTTTACTCATGACTATGCATGAGCTCTGGTTCAGAGCTGGATATGCAATGCAGCATGGAATTGCTCTCCAACGCATGTGGCAAATTCAGCGTTATGATCAAAACGAAGAAAGTCGAAGTAATGTCCAAGCTTTCTCCAGGAAAACCCTATCTCAAGCCCAAAGTTTCAGTCCGTTACCAGAAACCTGGAGCAGTGGGCAAGTTCACTTATCTCAGCAGCACATTCTCTCGAGCTGTCTATATTGACGACAGGGCACATGCAAGAATTTCCAAGTGTAGCTTGGGCAAGCTTTCAGCATCAGTCTGTGAATGAAGAGGCATAAATCTGCCTATCAAATTGAGAGTTATAAACAATAGTCCTGCCCACTCTGAGGCATGAGAGGTTTGAGCATCACGCCAAGAAGCTCAACCACTTTCACTTGAGCTGCCTTCTTAAGCTTCTGAATATCAGATGGCAGGACAAAATATCAGACACAGAAGCGCTCATCTGAGCTGGCATGCCAAGAATCCACACCATATTGAGACAGTCACAACTAAATTGGGCTGGTCATGTAGCCAGAATGCCTGACACTTGCTTACCAAAGCAAATATTCAATGGAAAGCTTGGGTGCGCTCTCATGGCCGTTTAGGGAAGTGATTACAAGGACATTCGGAAAGCTTCACTTTGGAGTTTTGATATCGACTTCGAGTCCTGGGAGAAGCTCGCCCAGGATTGCTGCACTGGGCGCAACCAAATACAAAACGTGCAGCCTCTTTCAAAAGAAAGTGCAGATCAGCAGCAGGGAGAAAATCTTGAGCCAGCAAGTCATCCAAAACTCAGTGATCTACTTTATCCTATCTTCTTTGCAGCAGAAACTTCCGGGCACAGATCAACTTTAGCAGTCAGGTAGATACCCCCCAGAACACTGCGAAACACCCCAGGTGATCAGCTTCACCTTGAAGAATGAACAAATGAAGGTGGGGATCAGGGATGCGACCCCTAGTTGTCATGGCCTCATGAAGCTTGTTTATGTCTGACAGGAGGTCCAGAATTTTGCAGATGATGCTCCTCCTAAGATGTTTTTTCTCTGATTTCTTTTCGTTTCTCCAGAAGATTGCATGGCTGATGAGTAAGAGGGAAGGCAGATGGAGGTCATGGTGTGTGGAAGTTACAATTGACTGCAAAGGACAGGTTCATTGGATCAGCTTGTCCTTCATTTTCATACATTTGTATATACTGCCTGAGATCATTGAAGAAGTGGTAGACATCATTTTGGGGACATTTTGATAATTTTCCTTAGTCGCATTTAGCTACAGAAAGTTGCATTTAAATATTGGGTTTTTGAACAAGATATATTCATACAAATTATAAAATGCACTTATCAATTGATAGTTAAAAACTTAATTAGTTAAGATTTGACATTATTTTTCCACTGACTGTAAACGACAAGCAATTTGGTAACCTCCTCGATAATCAATAAACATCTCAAACTCAATGAGGGAATTGAATTTAGTCAGTTGAAATCAGTCAGGTTTGCTGAACAAAAGATGTGAGGGTGTGGATTACCCAGGCTTAAACTTAGCATCCAGGAAATAAGGTGACCCATTAATATGGGGAAGCATAGCATTTCATAATATTATTTCACAAGGGCAACCTGTACTGATTAAGCTAATAAGCCTGTTCATAACAGTTGCTCTATGTGTTCACTTACTGTGAACTAAAACAACTTAACACTTCAAATCTGACCTCATCTCACTAGTTTTCTCAGTCTGCTTTGTAACAGATTGAAACATTTTGAAAGCCCTGACAATCCTATTCAGATCACACAAGAATTCTATTGCTGGATCCTTGAATATTACTATTGCTTAGTTAGATAGTGAACAGTGCAGGCACATTTCTAAGATGTTCAGACCACTTATGACAGGGACTAGAATGGCTGTACCAAGAGAACATCGAAGGCTAGAACTGAGTTTTTAATAGTATTGCATCCTTTTAAACTATTGAACTGTATCTTCTACTGGTACTCTGATAACCATATAAGTACAACCCAGAGGCCAGGGAACATTGCCAATCTGAAAAATTCCAATGTTCTCTGGCACTTTCCGAGTTTTCCGCAGGATGTCAGCAGCTTTATGTCCAATGGGAGGGGGATGAATAACTGTCAGAGAATGATGCAGGTGGAGGTTTCGTGTTACATAACCCCAAGTTACTGACTTGCCATACTTAACACATTTGAAATAAAAACAGAAAATACTGGAAATATTCAGCAAGCCTGGTGGCATCTGTGGAGGGAAGAGAAACAGAGTTATTTAATGTGGCCTGTAAGAACGGAAAATGTGGGGGGCCATGTGACTAAATTAGACGGAAGCCAAAATCTCGGTTTCCCGACATTGGGTTTAGGTCTTGTGATAAAGTCGGTAGTGTGCCAGTGGCAGAGCGGCCAACACGGAACCCTGTGGCGGGAACCCCTTTACCATTCATTTGCATACCATGAATATTTATTAATTAGGGAGCAAACCAAATTGAATCCTACCTTCAAGATTAAGTCAGTGGCGCATGGGAAACTCATGTCTCCTGTTTTCCAATAGCTTAAAGGTGACGTACACCAGGCGAGGTTGTTCAATCTTTGGATCGGAGGTGAGTTTTTGTCTTTGTCTAACTCAGTAGCACAGGGGAGGGGAACAGGAGAAGCTGGATGATCCAGTAGTGGCAAGGAGGAGGGGCGGGGTGAAGGGTGGTGGTTGCACCCTCAAACGGCGCAGCCGTTGGGCTGATATGAGGGTGGGGTCTTCAAAAAGGCAGTACAGCAAGGCACTAGCAGGTTTGGGGATGAGGGAGAGGAGGTGGTGTCCGAAGGAAGCCAGGGTCTGGCCTATGGGGCAGGCCCATTATGGCAGCGGTCTGATCCTTTGTATCTAATGGAGGCAGCTATACCGCACGTAGCAGGTCATCATTCAGGGAAGGGGCATCAAGTTTGAAGGAAGGCAGGTCCAGCTGTAGGGGGTGCAGATCAAATGGTCCCTGTGGGAGGGTCAAGGGAAAGCAAAGGCAGAAGAGGGATGATGGAAGGAGACTCCAGGATGAAGACAGGAAGGTCAAGAATGAGGGTGAGACATGGAAGGTTGAGGGTCAATTGCTCTGGCTTCAGGGTGATAGTTGGATGAACCATAGAAAAGTTACAGCACAGGAGGCCATTCAGCCCATCATGTCTGTGCCACTGCAAAAGAGAAAAGAAAAAAACAGCTGCCCATTTTAATCCCACTTTCCAGCACATGGTCTGTAGCCTTGCGGGTTACATCACTTTAGGTGCAGATCCAGGTGCCTTTTAAATGAGTTGAGGGTTTCTGCCTCCACCACCAAACCAGGTAATGAATTCCAAACACCCACCACCCTCTGGGTGAAGAAGTTTTTCCTCATGTGGCCTTTAAACCTTCTACCAATCACCTTAAATGACCCCTGGTAATTGACCTCTCCTCTAGGGGAAACAGGGCATCCCTGTCTACTCTATCTAGATCCCTCATAACCTTGTACACCTCAGTCAGGTCACCTCTCAGCATCCTCAGTTTCAAGGAAAAAAACCCCAGCCTGTACAATTTTTCCTCACAGCGGCAATTTTCAAGCCCTGGCAACATTCTTATAAATTTTCTCTACAATCTCATACCTAGAGCAATTATGTCCTTCCTGTAATGTGTCGACTAGAACTGTACACAAAATTCCAGTTGTGGCATAACCAGCATTTTATACAGTTCCATCATTACACTCCTGTTTTTCTATCTATACCTCATCCAATAAAGGAAAGCATTCCATATGATCTCTTTACTGCCTTATCCACTTGTCCTGCCACTTTCAGGGACATTTGGATATGCACGCCAAGGTCTCTCACTTCCTCTACCCCTCTCAATATCCTCCCACTTATTGTGTATTCATTAGGTTTGTTTGCCCTCCCCAAATGCATTACCTCACACTTCTCTGGATTGAATTGCATCTGCTACTTTTCCACCCACTCAAACAAACCATTGAGATCATTACGGAGACGACAGCTATCCTCTTCACTATCAACTTCATGACCAATTTTTGTGGCATCTGCAAATGTTCCAATCATGCACCCACATTTAAGTCCAAATCATTAATATATACAACGAACAGCAAGGGACCCAACATTAACTCCATGGAATGTCACTGGAAACCATTTTCCATTCACAAAACATCCATCAAATCATCACCCTTTGTTTCCTGTTGCTGAGCCAAGTTTGAACCCAATTTGCCATATTTCCCTGTATCCCATGGGCTTTTGCTTTTCTGACCAGTCTGCCATGCGGGCCCTTGTCAAATGCCTTACTAAAATCCATGTAGACAACATGAACTGCACTACCCTCATCAATCCTCCTTGATACTTCCTCAAAAAATTTGATTAAATTAGTAAGACACAACCTTCCCCTAACAAAACCAGGCTGACTATCCCTGATTAATCCATTCCTTTCCTAAGTGATAGTTTATCCTGGCTCTCAAAATTGATTCTAATAATTTGCCCACCATCAAAGTCAGAATGACTGGCCTATTATTATTTAGCCTATCTCTCGCATCCTTTTTAAATAATGATACAATGTTTGCAGACCTCCAATTCTCTGGTACTTCACCTGTATCTAGTGAGGATTTGAAATGATCCTCAGAGCATCCATTATTTCCTCCTTGGCTTCCTTTAACAGCCTGGGATACAATCCATCTGGCCCCAGTCCCCCCAGTATTTCTCCTCTTACTATGTCTATCATATTTAATATTTCACAATCCTCTTTAACTGGAATATCTGCTTCATCTTTCTCCTTAGTGAGGCAGAGACAAAGTACTCATCAGGGGCCCACATCTTCAGCATCAGAGCACAAGTTATCAAATACATCTCTGATAGGCCCTACCCTTTCCTTAGTTATTTTCTTGCTCTTAACGTACTGGTAAAACATCTTTGGGCTTTCTTTGATTTTACCTGCCAATATTTTTTCATATCCTCTCTTTGCTCTCCTTTTTAACTTTACCCCTGTACTTTCTATACTCCTCTAGGCTTTCTACAGTATTAAGTTTTTGTGACTGTCATAAGTTTTCTTTTTCTGCTTTATCTTATCTTGTATAGTTCTAGAAAACCAGGGGGCTTTAGATTTGGCAGTACCACCTTTTTCTTTGTGGGGACATGTCTACACTGTGCCTGTAGAATCTCATTTTTGAATGCCTCCCATTGGTCTGTCACTGATTTCCCTTCAAGTAGCTGTAACCAGTCCACTTTCACCAGATCACTTCTCAGCTTTGTAAAATTTGTTTTTCCCAATTCAGAACTTTTACTCCTTTTCCATAATTATATTAAATCTAACTGTATTATGGTCACTATCTCCAAAATGGTCACCCGCTGCTACTTCATTCACTTGCCCAGCTTAATTTCCTGATACTAAATCTAGAATTACACTCCCTCTCATTGGGTATGTTACATGCTGGCATAAAAAGTTCTCTTGAATGCAGTTCAAGGATTTTGTGCCATCAGTGCCTATTACACTGTTCATTTCCCAATTGATAGTAGGGTAGTTGAAATCCCCAACTATTATTGCCATATTGTTTTTGCTATCAGAAATTTGCCTACATATTTGTTCTTCTATCCTCCTCTCACTATTTGGGGTCTATAGTACACTCTTAGCAGTGTGGCTGCACCCTTTTTATTCCTGAGCTAAACCCTCAGGAATAGGGTTTATTCCTCATTTGATGAGTCATTTAGCATATCACAGCTCCAAATGGCTGTAATTGATTCTTTACCCAAAAATGCTACATCTCATTTTTTTTAGCCCTGCCTGAAAACCCTATATCCAGGGATGTTGAGCAGCCATTTTTTCCCCTCCTTAAGCCAAGTTTCCATGATAGGAATGATATCATGCTGCTATGTATCTATCTGCACCCTCAACTCAGTTTTGTTTGCTATGCTCCTTGCATTTAAATAAATACCTTTTAACATTGCCAAATTGCTGTGCTCTGAGCTTTTTAACCTTTGCTTTTTCTGTCTTTCAGAGTCACCGGCTAACATTCTGTCTCCCACTCCCTGCTCTGAATTTGTCCGATCTGAATCTGCCCTCAGGTTCACAGGATGATTGGGGAAAGGAGCAGGGTGATGTTGGGAGATGGGAGGAAGGTCAAGGGTGACAGAGGGAGGGTGGAGGCGCAAGGTCACAGTGTATGTGTCCATCAACATGGCTGCTAACAAACAGTTACCTCGCTGGAGATCAGGTGCTGCCAGAACATTTTTACCTTGCAGGAGATCAGGTTGTTGTGGGAGGGGCCACTGTGGGATGGGAAAAGTTCTGGGTGTGGCCCATGGGTGTAGTCCATGACCCATTGGTCAACTGCAGCTCCTTTAGGAATGAAGGTCATGTTGACAGAGATACTTATTTCAGTGCCTGCCTTCTTCATACCGTTGTGGTTTCACAAT
This sequence comes from Carcharodon carcharias, assembly GCF_017639515.1. Taxonomy (NCBI): domain Eukaryota; kingdom Metazoa; phylum Chordata; class Chondrichthyes; order Lamniformes; family Lamnidae; genus Carcharodon; species Carcharodon carcharias. The sequence goes on along the minus strand of NC_054472.1, from coordinate 60,188,483 downwards.
GGTTCTCATACACCCAATCTTTTTTGCAACCTTGGCGGTGGAAAAGAGGATTTGCCAGAGGAGGGTGTTGGGTGCACAACAACATAGGCCCCAAGGCCAGCATCTAGTGCCAGCTGAGGGGGAGTGAGGTCAGGAGGAACCCAACCAGGACCATCTTCATCACCAAAGTGAATAGATGTGTCAGTGTATGTTCAGAATGCACAACAAATACCTTCAGATTTCTGACAGGCAATGCCAGAGACAGCTAATTTTCCAAGCGGGGGTTCACTGACCTGTATGCCCTCCTATAAGACCTGTAGCCCTGTGGTTTGCCAGTCTCTCTCGGGGTAACTGCGATCCTAAACTTCTAGTGCACTGAATCCACCCTGGCCAAAGGCACAGTTGCATTAAGAAGCCTCAGCGCACACACAGGCTTCTGCTTTCTAAGGCTTCTTCTCATGATTTCTTCTTGTGTCTCCCACATGTGCAGATGTTGAAGCAAGGAGAACAACTTGCTCATCATCGCCAGACCAAGCACTGTCATATCTCATAAGCACACACTCTTTCAGTGTAGATACAGTCACCTCAGTGGGTCCTCACATGCATTTAGATGAGGCAGCACTTTAATCTTGGCACTAGTGTGCAAGAGGAAGTTCCAGGGGCAGGTGCAGCTGCGAGCAGTCCCCCTTGGAGAAGGGAGGAGAGACACAGCCCTGTTCAGCTGGGCACAAATGCAGGACCTCGGATTCACTGGAAAGGAGGCTCTATCTAGATGAGCAGCAGATGTACTTTCACATGACAGAGTTTCCTGAGGCACTGTGGAATCAAAGGTTGAGAATGGAGGAGTCCATCCAGCTCATGTACACCATAATGGCCCACGGCTTTGAGCATGAGCCCCTCCACGAAGGGAGTGGCCAGCCTCACGGGGAGCCATATGTGGCATCACTCAGAGGATGCAGGAGCAACCGCTGACATTCACAGGATGCATTCCAGACTATGTAGCCTTGACTGTTCAGTGGCTCTGATGGCGGAGGGATGTTTAGAGGTTTGCCAGGTGGGCCCCAGCTGGTAGCTCCCTCCAGCTATCTGTAGTGCCAGCCAAAGGCTGAGGCTATCACCGAGGAGGATGAGGATGCCACCTCTCACAGGGCACCATCATCTTCATCGGCCTCCATGGCTCCTCTGACTGTGGGATCATCAATGCAGGTTCCCTCTGCAACAAAGCCAGAGTGGCACCCTCTGCGAGTGCCCCCACCTCCATATGTGAACGCCCGCCGCAAGCAGCTACAAGTGACCTGGCTGCCTCCACCTCATTCAAGATCGCAAAGGGGAGCACTACATGAAAGTGGCCTAGAGGAGAGGCCACTGCATTGGACAGAGTACTGAGTGGGTCACTGGGACCTCTTTCATTGTAAATGTGCACCTTGTTGCTTTTGGAACATGCTGCAAATATTGACACATGAAGCCATTAGTGTGAGCCTCCTTTTATGAGGATGGGATGAAGTGGTTAAAGGGAGCAAGGGTCCTTGATAATGAAACCTCTGGGCAGATGTGCATCCTTCATTGGCAGTAAGGGTTGAGCTGGTCCAGGCTGTGTCTTCAATGGAAGTGTTCTCACAGGCAGCTGAAAGGGAGTTCCTGACCATAACAGTCCTCCTGGGTTAAATGTGTTCAGTTGAAACATGTTTGGAGGAGATGTTCTCCAACACTGGCGGCATGCTGATGAGTCCCTTGAGTCCTGCACTGAGCCTGGTCACCTCTCTGGGCAGCTGGGGCACCTCTGCAATCGACATCTTCCCCCCTTCCTCCTCCTCTTCCTCTGTTGAACTGTACCCTGTTGGTGCTTCAGCATCCTGAAAGTCCACATCTCTCTCTAGAGGGACATATTATGGAGAATTCAGCAGATCACCACAATGCATGAGACTCTTGCAGAAGTGCACAGCAGAGTTCCACCCAAACGGCCCTGGCACTGAAACGGCATCTTCAGAAGCCCGATGGCCTGCTCCATGGTTGTCTTAGTGAGCAAATGGCTTTGCTTGTAGAACCATTTTGCCTGTCTCAGGGTCTCATAAAGGGATAAGTAGCAATTTCTTCAAGGGATATCCCTTTTCCCAAGAATTCGTGCGCATAGTTTGGGGGGGTGGAATAAAGAGCTGCAGCAGCCTGGACTGGCAGAAGATGGAGGGAGTCATGGCAGCTGCCAGGAAAGCGAGCGCACACATGGAGGAAGCTCTTGCTGTAGTCACAAATTAGCCTTCCTGTTGATAAATCTGATTGGCTATTCACTTGGAGCCTTGATGACCACATGGGTGTGGTCAATGAATCCCTGCACCAGAGGGAATCCAGCAGTGAATGCCAATCCCACTGTCCCCTGTGCCTGAGAGGTCTCATCAATCTGGAATTGAATGTACTGTCCATCTCTCACAAATAAGGCATCAATGAGGTGCAGGCACCTGCAAGACACCACCAAAGTCTGCAGCCAATCCTTGGAAGGAATCAGAAGCGAAGATGCTCCAGACCACAGTGACTTTGATGGGAGGGACCGATAACCAGTGCTGCAAGGTATGAGGTCTTCAGCAATGATGTCTGTGACCATCTGCCTGGAGAGTCACAGCCTCCAGTGCACTGGTTCTCGATCATCTCAAGGTAGCTCCATCTTTGTAGGTAAACCCTGCGCTGAGGGTATGACCTCTATGTCCTTCCTGCCCTTCATCCCTCTCCTCTGTTCTCTGGATATCTGGGACCCTGCCTTTTCTGAGGAGGACATTGCTCCTCATTGTTACTGGACCCAAAATCTGAGCGATATTTCCCCACTGCCAGTAGCTGCCTTTCTTGTATTCAGGTGGCCTCCCTGATTGTGCTTAACAGCCTTGTCCCCTCCTCTAGTAGCCAGTGTCAGCAGGATGACAATCCCCTGCACTGCCTTACTGTCCACTCTTCCCGCAACCTCTGCTAAACTAATGGCATTGTGTGCCAATGGCTGAGACCTCCCTGCACCATTCATCCTTTCATTGGGTCCACCTAATTCCCTGGGCTGGCCATGATGGTTCCCGACTGTGTGTCTGCCTCCATTCACATGGCCTGACCTGACACTGTTGTGCAGCCCATGCGCCCCTGTCAAACTCTGGTCATGACACTCAACAAGCTCTCAATGTGCTCCTTAATAATGTTAATTGCTGTAGCTAATAGATTGGACAGGATCCCAGAGTTACCCTCCCCCCAACCAATTGACACCAGGAATGGCAATGGGAAACCGACATGCCGGCCAACACCAGTATTTTTGTCCCACCTCCGTTCCTGCCCCCAGTGGAACCAGAAAATTCAACCCCAAGCCTCTCTTGTCTCTCCATTTAGAAGAACTTCTGTAATTGTTATACAATTTTACTTTTTTAAGACACTTATTAAGTCCTTTCTCTCTGACCAAGTTTTTATTCACCTTTCCTAATATCTCCTTCTTTGGCTCAGAGTCAGTATACGTCTGATTACATGCTAATGAAGCACCTTGGAATAAAATCTGATGTCAATGGACTTTATAAAAGCAAAGTTGTTGAGCACGCCTCTGTTATTGTGAAAACGTAAAGAGTTTGGTTTTGATGGTTATTTGTTGCCAATCACGTATAAGATCATGTTAATGCTGGTACAGTTGTATAGTCTATTTATTTTCCTCATCAGAAGTATCTTCGTTCTTTGCCAACCGAGATGAGAAGACATGGATGCTTGTGAATCATGGTGAATGCCTTCAATTGTAGAGCAATTATAGAAGTACTCCTTTTGTTCTCACATCAATAATTGAAGGTGCAATCTCAAAATTAGATACCAGGCCATCTGCTCCTTATAATTAATGATTTTGACTTTCACAGTTGAGAAGATACATTTAAATACACTAAAAGGAATAAATCTTCTCCATTTGACTGCCACCAAGAAACTTAAAAAACCCACTTAATATTGCTGAAAAAAAGAGACATGTCTAAGCTTTTTGTCTTGCATTCATCAGGACACTTGCAAGAATACCAATATAAGGAGGGGAAGACAACAATTTATACTGTATGTGATGGGAGTGCTGATTGATTGGAAAGTGGCATTGCCATGGAGAATGTACCATTGATGGTGACTGGCAGTTAACTGCCAAGCATCATTTGAAACTTAAACCAGGCAGCTTGACCCTGGTTGGTCAAGGCACTGCCCTGAGGAATGAGTCAGCAAATGGCTTTGACTTATTTTGTTTAGCTGAAACAGGCGCAATGTATGTACATGTTCTTTCTGTCTGTAAAGAACAAGGCTCTGAGTATTAATATATGTAGCTTCCAGTACACACAAATATTGTGAGCCTGACTGACAATTTTTAATTGGTTGTCAGCTTAATAGTTAGCACACTGAGAATTATTTAGCAAATGTTGTCCAATCACGGAATGTTGGACACTGTGTTTTGAGTTTTGCAAGCATGCGCTGGTTGGGTATGGTCTGTACCCTGCACATTGAGAACAGCGGCTGGGACATGTTGCTAGATATGATCCACCAGTCTTTGGGACATACAGCCTACATACGTAGCATCACATTGGCACTGAAATTCATGTACCATATTACTCATTTGTGTGATAGGCAGGATGTCTTTTCAGCTTGATGGCAGCATCCTGTTAGTGGAGAATACCACTCGTGTTGCTACTGCATAGTAGCAGCGTGAAGCAGCTAGCTTCACCTGTTGCTCAAATTTTTGAGATACCTTGCCCTTCCAGGATAAGCTGAGGTAGACTGGGCACTTTTTAGAGCTGAAAGTGACAGTCTTTGGCCCGTTCATGAGCTTGCGTGATACACAGCACAAAATGATCTTATCAGGGTAGCCATTATCCTGCAGGATGCCTTTGATGGACCCTATTTCAGCATCAAGCTTGCATGGTGAGTAAATGGCTCGGATCCTAATTACAAGGTTGCCAATAAGACCAATCTTATAGTGTGTGGAAATTGTAAGAATCCCAATAAGTATATTGACCAGTGAAGGTAGGCTTGCAGTAGACCATGATGGAGAATCCCCTGGCAGATTTCTCAACTAGTACATAAAGGAAGGGGAGTTCATTTGACTGCTCCATTTCAAAGGTGAATATCAGCACTGGATGGAGTCCATTAAGACATGTAATGGAATTGTTACATACAGCTGCTGATTTAAATATAGCAAACCTATCATCCATATATCGGAAATATGTGAGAGGTAGGAAGTTAGGTGTCATTCCATCGAAGACATGTTTCTCATGGAACCCAACAAAGATGTTTGCAAGAGCTCGGCCTAGAGGGAATCACATGGCAACACCATCTATTTGGGCATACATGGTGTTATTAAACTGAACTCAACTGCGTGAATTGCCAAGTTCATAAGTTCAATGAATACTGATTCACACAATGGTGCCAGGTCTAGATCTCATGATCTAGTGCTGCAGTGCAAATATCTATGGCTTCCTGAAGCAGAGCATTGATAAATAGGCTAGCAATGTCAAATGAGCACATGGACACAGCATTACTATTGATATGCATAGCCTGTATGACCTTTGTAAATGTGAAAGAATCCTTCACCGTGTATGTAGAAAGCTTGGTCAAAACTGGTTGTAACAATTCACCCAGCCATTTGGCCAATTCATGTTGCACAGAACCAGTCATAGATAAGATGGGGCAGAGAGGGACATTACTTGTGTGTGTCTTGGGCAGTACATACATGGGCGGACATAGCAAACCATGAGAATGAACCCAATCATGTATATCACGTGGCAGCTCATCGCTCTTACACAAATCCAGCAAGTGTTTCTTCAGCTTTCTTTTAAGCAGGGCTGTCCGGTCACGTTGAGCAGCAGGTCCAATGGATACGAATTTGGACCTGTCATTAAGAATGGCATGCATTTTGTTGATATAGTGATGCTTGTTAAGGATGACTATTCCCGTCCCTTTGGGACACCCTGAAGTCATGAAAGATGCTACATAAATGCAATTTGTTCCAATAGCAGCTTCCAGAAATTATAGAGTTACAGCCTTTACCAGTGCCACAACTGCTACATTACTGGTGTCACTCAGACATTACGTACTTATTGTCCAATTTTCTCCCATTGGTACGTAGAAACACAGGCCAGGATTTTCCCCTCGGTGATTTGGGGGTGGGACCCACTTGCCGAGGGGAAAATAATGTGGGATGGTGTCGGGAGGAACCCCCAACGTCATCCTGGGCTATTTAAATTTTTAGGAAGGCGGGCGGACAGCGAAATCAGCCGGCGGGATGAAGTTTCATGTCTGTTTTGTACAAAAGTTATAAAGTTTGTTTTTTATTAACATGTCCCATCTCGCGTGACATTGTCACATGAGGGGGACATGTTAATAATTTTTTAATTTTTGTAATTTTAAAGATTTTTTGGACTTTCACTGGTCTCCCTGAGACAGGACTTTGTCTCAGGGAGAAGTGCATTCTTTTGCGCGCAGGCGTAAAAGAGCGCACTTTGACTGTTGGGGAATCCCTCCCCACCCCCCCGCACAGGAAGAGCATAGCACTTCCTGTCAGGGATGCCGCTGGGTGGGCCTTAATTGGCCCGCCCACCTAAAATGGCGGTGGGTCCCGTTTCAGTGGCAGGGGTCGGCTGTCCACCCACCACCAAGCCGGTGGGGGCCTGCATGCCATCCGAGGGCAAGATTCTGCCCATAGGAACAGGAATAGGCCACTGAACTTCTTGAGCCTGTTCTGCCATTTATCGAGATCATGGCTGATCTGTGACCTCATGCTGTATGCCCATGTTTACTCCATGTCGCATAATACCATTGGATAACAAAAATCTTTCAATCTCAGATTTAAAAGTAACAATTGATCTAGGAAGAGAGCTCCAATTCTCTCCCACTCTGTGTGTAGAAGTGTATCCGATTTTTGCTCTTAAAGGTTTGGCTCTAATTTTCAGACAGCTTCCCCAATCTATCCCCATAACTTGAAGTCCCTCATCCCTGGAACCATTCTTGTGACTGTTTCCTGTGCCCCCTCCAAAGCTTTCACAACCTTCCTAAACTGTGGTTTCCAGATTTAAACACAATGCTCTAGTTGAGTCTGAACCAGTGTTTTATAAAGATTCATCATAACTTCCTTGCTTTTGCAGTCTGTGCCTCTATTTATAAAGTAAAGGATCCCCCATGCCCTTCGACCACTTTCTTAACCTGCCCTCACACCTTCAAATGACCACCCCCACCATCCATCACCCCAACCTCCCTGCCAATCCAGGTCTCCATTTCTGCACCCTCTTTAGAATTATACTTTTTTTTGGCTCTCCTCATTCTTCCTACCAACATGAATCGCTTCTGTGTGTTAAATTTTGTTTTCCACATGTCTACCTATTCCACCAGTCTGTCTGTGTCCCCTTGAAGTCTGTCACTATACTCTTCACAGTTCACAATACTTTCAAGTTTTGGATCATCTGAAAATTTTGCAATTATGTCCTGTACACCCAAGCCTTGCTCATTAATATATATCAAGAAAAACAATAGTCTGAGGACTGACGCTGAAAGATCCCCATTTACGCCTTCCTCCAGTCTGAAAAACCACAATTCTCATTTCCTGCCTTTTTAGCCAGTTTCAGCATTGCTGCCACTGTCCCTTTTGTTCCTCTTGCGACACTTTATCAAATGCCTTTTGATACTCCATATACACCATATCAATCACATTGCCCTCATCAACCCTTTCCATTACCTCGTCAAAACTCAATCAGGTTAGTTAAACATGATTTGTCTTCAACAAATTCATGCTGGCGTAATTGCTGGGTTTATCCTTACACTTTTTTTTAAACAAGGGTGTAACATTTGCAATTCTCCAGTCTTCTAGCACCAACCCCACGCCTAAGAAGATTATGATCAGTACATCTCCAATTTGCAACCTCAGCATTCTCGAATGCATCCCATCTGGTCCTGGTGACTTATCGGCTTTAAGTAAAGCCTGCTTTTCTAACAATTCCTTTTTATAAATTTTAGCCCATCTAGTATCTGAACAACTTCCTCTTTATTTATGGCTTTGACAACAACTTGTTCCTTGGTAGAAATAGATGCAAAGTACTCACTTAGGACCTCAGCCATGCCCCCTGCCTCCCTCCATAGATCCCCTTTTCAGTTCCTAATCTGCTCCACCCCTCCTTCTACTATCCTTCTGCTTTTTATATAGGTATAGAAAACTTTTGGATTCCTTGTTATGTTCACTGCCAGTCTCTTCTCATACTCTTTCTTAACCTTTCTTATTTCTTTTTCACTTCCCCTGTGACCTTTCTATATTAAGCCTAGTTCTCACCTGTATTATCAACCTTACATATGTCATTTGCATACTTTTTCTGCTTCATCTTACCCTTTCATCATCCAGAAAACTCTGACTTTGGTTGCTATACTTGCCCCCTCGTGGGAATGTACCTCAAAGGTGCCCAAACTGTCTCATTTTTAAAGGCTGTCCATTGTTGTGTTACAGTTTTGCCTGCAAATTTTTGATTCCAATTTACCTGGGACAGATCTGTTTTCACCTCATTGAAATTAGCTCTCCTCCACCTGGCAGGTGGCAAATCATGAGGGATTTATGCTCCTCTTTCTCCTCCTCCTCCCCACATTGGCCAGTCTCTGGCTCCAAGGTGCCATGGCCCACGTTCTGTCTGCCCCTCCAACAATCTTTATCCTCATCCTGACAGGCAGCAAGTGTGTTTTACCTGTTGAAGAGAATCAGTTTCTATGGATCCTCATTTGCTATCTAACTTGGGCTCCCTTTACTCTGTACACTATTGAACATACCAACCCCATTCTGAACCTGAATCTCTTTACAAACTGACCACAGTCTGGAGCAAACTGTCTAGACCGTGTCGGAGTATCTTCAACTCACACTCAAGCTCAATGACTCTGAGTCAGAGAGATTCTCCTGCAAATGTGTTTGTTCAGGACAGTCTTGCTGTCCACAAACACCCATATACCTTAGCCCATAAACACAACCTGCTCTGCCATACTCAAGTCTATATTATTTATATTTACTTTTTTAGCTTGTTGTATTTCTTTTTATTTGTTTTTCTACACATAAACTTCCACAAAGTTCACTGTTCTGTGCATCACAAGATACCAATTATCTTTATACACTTTTCTGACCAACACCCAAGTTACAAGTCCTGACTCAGCTTCCTGTTCATGGTAATTAGCATCTATTCAGGCAATCACTTACCACTGACAAAGAGGGCTCAATTTTATGTAGGTGACAGGGATCCCACTGCTGGGGCCAAAAATGGAGGGGTTTTGGGGGGGGGGTGGGGGTGGGGGGGTGGGGGGGGGGGGGGGGGGGGGGGGGGGGGGGGGGTGGGGGGTGGGGGGGGGTGAGTGATTCCGCTTCAGCTGTCAGTGAGACCCAGGGTTGCACTTTGCCAGCGGTAGCTAATGAAGTGGCTGCCACCGGGGCTGCTTTCCCAATGAAGTATGGGTGGCCCACATCCTGGATTTGGTCCCAATCAGAAGGGCAGCAGCTCAGCAGTGCTACAACTAGCAGTGAGGCTCTAGCTGAAGGATGAGGGCTGTGTGCCCTCAAAGCTGGGTAAGTGTGGTCTGGGGTGCGGGGACCTGGCAGGCAGTTCTGAGAAAGCCGAAGGAGGGGAGAGTGGAGAGCGTCACTGAGGGCAGGTGGGAAGCCTTTGCCGCCAGAGGGCCCCTATGTTGCACAAAGAGTGCCCAGGAAAGGGAATCCCACACCCTGGGCTCCAATGGGAGGCTGCCAGGGTAAAATGCCAATGAGGCAGGAAGAGGCCCTTTTCAAATGGGCTCTAGACAGGTGGGTTATCTGCCACCATTCCCACTGCTGATTAAATGCCATGAGAGTGGGAAAGACATAGGGCACACCGCTCAATGCCTTCCTGCACCATTTGGCCAGCCCATCCTCAAAGGACTGGTAAAATTTAGCTGCAGTTTTGTTAAATGCTGACCAATTGGCAATTCCTTTACAGTTTTTAAAGTTCTAAGTTAAGTTCAAAACATTAAACTAAATTTCAGTCGGGTATTACTCATGCTACATACTAGAGTTCTACTAGCACCTAATTCCCAACTTTTCCCACTCTGTTTAAAATGCACTCTGTTCCACAATCAATCTGTGTCGGTCACTCTGCGGCCCTGCCCTCTGGCCTCGGGCACGTGCGATAGCGTGAGCGGACAACACAGCGAGAAGGCCAAAAACCGGTTTCACAACGCAATGAAGCCAGTTTGCGATCGTCCGTTCAGCCTGTCGATGGCGGACTGCGTTCCCTGCCATCGGACAGCGGGAACCTCATTGTAACACATCAGCATATTATTAGAAGGCCAGCCTGCAGGTCTTATCCCTGCCCACTGGATCGTCCACCCATGTCGGTGGGAAAACATGCTGCTGCAGAACATGTCCTGACAACTGTGACATGTAGAAGTCAGGACTTATTGCCAAGGCCTTGCTCACATTGCAGACGTCTGAGGAGAAGATGCTGCAGCCCGACACCAATGGGATCCTGCAGGAACTTCCATGGGATGCTGGGTGCATTCTCATGGACATGGCTACATGGCTCTGCTGCGAAGCAGCTCACGGAAGTTATATAGTTACTGCTGATGATCACAATGGATGATGGTCGGCGGGGAGCGGTGGGGGGGCGGTGGTGGGGGGTGGGTGAGGAAGATCTAGGATCAACTGGGAGAGAAAGTGGCTACAGAGGGTGAGGGTGGGGAGAACAAAAGTGTTGGGGGTGAGGCTAGGAGGAGGGGATGAGTGAACAGGGGAGGAGGGAGTAGTGGGGGAGAAGATGGCATTTGGGGAGGTAGGTGTAAGGGGGGCGGGGTGGAAGGTTTAAATGGTAGGAACTTTGAGAGGGAGAAGGAGTGTGGAGAGGGAAGGGAGACCAGGGAGGAAGGAGTGTGGAGAGGGGAGGGAGTAAGAGTAGAGGAAAAAGTAAGGGTGGAGGAAGGAGTTGGGAAGAGAGAAGGAGTAAAGCTGGAGGAAGAAGTGAGGCTAGATGAAGAGGTAAGGCTAGAGGAAGGAGTCGGGGGAGGGGGGGAGGGGGAAAGGACTAAGGGTAGTGGAAGAAGTAAAGAAGTGAGGGTGCCTGAGGGAGTAGGGAAGGGGGGCCGGGGACTAAGTAGGGTGTGGGGAACCTGAGGGGCAGGAGGTCTAAGGAATGGCGAGGGGAGGGGGGGTGCAGTGGGGGGATGCGTTGGTGGCTGGGAAGGGGTCGGGGGAGGGAGGGGGATGTCCAGTTGCATGAGCAAGGCAGGGTCTGATAGGTCCATGACTGCCTCCTGGGGAGGGAACTGAGATGAACTGAGGGTGAGCATGGTATGAAGGAACGGCAAGAATGACCGAGGGCAGAGTGAGGCGATAGGGTGGAGGGCGAGGATTTGATGGCAGTGGTAGAAGGGACGGTGAGGGTGAGCGGTGGGAACCCGGATGTAGACACAGACCCTGGGGTAGAAAGGAGGTGGTCGGGGCGGTGAATGCGGCTGAGGATGGGATTTTCGAGAAGGAAGGGAACTTGCACATTCACCTGGACATCCCTGAAGGAAAAGGGTTGTGGCTGGTAGGTCACAGGGGGGAGGTGGAAGGTGATGCCAGAGTGGTCAACTGTGAGGGGGACAGGAAATGGGTGATAGGGGGAGGGTAAAGGATGGGGAAGCGAGAGTAAAGCCGAATTAGCTCCACGCTGTCCAAATCAAAAGTGAAATGAGAGTCGTGGTGGGCGAGATCAGATGCTGCATGGGAGCGTGATCAGTGGGTGGGCGGAGATGCAGGTCAGCTCAGATGGAGAACTGAAAGTGAACCTCAGCAAGCAGCGTTTAAAATGCTCAGGACATTGAGATGAGTGTGATATGTAAAGGATCGGTGTGCGTGGGAGAGTGCTTGCACAGGACTCTGAGGCCCTGCCACACACACTGACATGCTTCTCCCTCCAGAATCACTACTTGGTCAGCTGCTCTCTCTGTGGTGACAGAGAATGAGGTTAAGGGACTCACAGGCAAAGGAGACTCAGAGGGAGAGGACAGCCTCGGAGATTCCTGAGTGGATAATCCAGTGGTGACCAGCTCCTCCTCCTCCCTTAAGGTGCCCAGGGCCCTGCCCTGACTCCTTGAAGGGAAGGAGCACTTGGAGGGGCATCAAGGTGCCCTGTTTTCCTCTCGCGTTGCCACTGCAGAAACTCACCCATGGCTCCAGCGATGGAGTACAGGATTGCACACATCTCCATCTTCTTCTAGACCAGGGTCTCCATGGGGTCTGCCATCCTCCCCATGGAGATCTCCATACATGCACATATGGGCACCACTTCATCAGAGAGCAGGCAGACACACTCCTCCAACTTGCAAGCAACTCTGCTGAGGGCTCCCAACAGCCCTGTGTGATGTTTCCCCGCCTTCTGCTGACTCTCCACGATGAGTTGGAAGGCCAAATCCAGAGGGTCATCATCTGACTCGGACCTCACAGCTGCCTGATCCCCAGCGGTCCTCCGAGTGCCAGGGAGCTCGCATGAACCCGACTCCTGCTGCTGTGGACATGTGTCCATGTGGGGACCACCAAATTGTGAACCCAAGCCTGCTCTACATCTAGGTCCCACCGAGGTTTGTGTCTCTGCGCCTGTGGAAGGTGTGGGTAAGCACTGTGAGGGGTCTTCCAGGCTGCTTATTTCCAGCACTTCAATGGAGGAGGTGTCTGGAGATAAGGACATGGATGGAGCTGAGGGACTGGCTGGCTGAGGGTGTCGGTCGCTTGGCAGAGCTCCCTTGAACTGAAGTAGAGATAAGTAGTGCTTGGCAGCAGAGTCAAAAGCAGGAGAGAGAGCACTCACAGTTGTGTTAAGAGAGGGACAACGTGGTGCAGATTCCTTACGAGGGTGTTCACAGCCTACCTCACTGTCACCGCAGGCAAGGTCCATGTCCTCACCAGTCAGCATGATGGCATACTCCTCAAAGTGAGTGAGGGGCCTAATGTGGGCCACTCCAACCTGGTCTGGGACATCTCCCTGCTGTTGTGAGCAGTCTTCTCCTACATGGAAACAGGTGGAGAGAGTATGAACAGGACGCATGGTACTGCATGGAATGTTTGTGCGGTGAGCGGAGCCATGGATAGGATAAGGACGTGAGCTCGAAAGGGTATAAGCCTGATGGAGATGTGAGGGTGTGAGCAAGAGTTAGGGTGTTATCCCTTGAGGTGTGAGATCCCTGTGGATGTGTGATGGATTTGTGAGTGTGTGAGTTGAGAGTGATGAAAAGAGTGATTTACCCTGATGGAACAGGTGAGACCATTCATCCTGTCGCGGCACTGGGTGGCTGTCCTCTTTAGCAGGTCATTGGCGCTGACCACTGCCTCCCAAGCTGGAGTAGTGAGGATGCTGCCCTTCCTGCGGCCAGAGTGGGGGTAGAGGAAATCACAGTGAGCCTCTGCTGTGTCCAAAAGGCGCTTGAAAGATGCGTCATTGAGCCAGGGGGCTGCAGTCTTTTTGCCTTTCAAGGCCATGTTTTCTTTGCAGGAGTAGCAAGCTGGAAGCACTGAGAGGTGTGCATGTGGCTGAACTTAAAATATGGTGCCTGACACGATGAAGTGGTGAGGTGATGGTGTGGCGGGCGAATAAGAGACCACTCGCCATGGAAACTGCATGTTTCCAGGGAATGCATAATTAAAGCGGCAGGTTTGGGACGATACAGTGTGAAAAGCCACCTTTGCGGCCGGCAGTTAAAATGTCGTTTTACCGACCTGCCACCACACTTAATGCAAATCTGGGATGATTCTGTCCAGTGTGTCAACAAATACTGCATTAATGTTGTAGTTTGAGTTTCACCTGCATCAATAAAATGAGTGATAACTGGAAGGACATAGGGCTTAGAGATATGACCACTGTAAGGAACATCACCACAGATAGGAGTGGCAGCTAGAGTGATATCGAGAGGTGAGGATTGACAAGTAGGATGGATATAGACAGAAAGTAGCAGCCATAAGTGCAGAGACTTAGACAGAATTGATAGAGGTGCAAACAAAACTGACATGGAACAACACCTCGAAGTGAAGTGGACCCAGAGAGGGGTGATAGCTCTTCAGAAATACGGGCACAAGAGTGATGACAGTTTTTAAGGACCATGAACCCAGAGAGAGGTGATGACTCTAAGGGACATGAAGCTGTTGAGGAGCGACAGTCCCAGTAAGAACAAATCTTTATGGAAGATACGGTATTATTTTTCTCCAGAAATATGTTATTATAAAATGTTTATTAACATTTTATTTATTTATTGGTCAGATTTAATGTGTCATAGAAAGTTGTAGAAATTAAATTTCCTTTTGATATTTTGTTGTTTGCACCATTTAGATTATTTGACACTGTAATTCGACATTACTAACTGTGATATATAGCATTTTGAAATATAAAATGTTCATCCTGAAATGTAAATCCTGAGTTTGCTGATTACAGCTAGGATTGTTATGGGGTGGGTGTTGGGGTCGGGGGACTTATAAGTGGCCTCGTTGCACTAGACTAAAAAGTGAAAAAAGAAAATAGGCAAGGTTCTTGCTCAATTGTTATCTGAAGGATGTAAGGATGTTTACCAGTGAGGAGGTGAAGACAAAGATTGCTTAGTTATGTTGTCCACAAAATGGAAAATTGCCTGCCAATGTACACTGGGGTTGATAGTGCCGTCCCAGGAATCACTGTACATCAGGTGCTGGATGTTCCTGCAATATATTGCAAGTCCAGCTAAATTTAGTGCATGACATGCTAGGAATATTGTTATAAATTAGAAATGTGTTTAGAATAAACATAGACATAGTTAGTAGTCTGCCTATAAGTAAAGGACTAGGTTAGTGCTGAAATTTCATTTTACTGGAAAACGCTTAAGAGTTTTGTTCACTGGAAGCAAAAACTACGGAATAGCTATTCTAAAGTAATTGTAGTTAGCCAGGAAAAGGGAAATAGCTGGGTAAATGTATAGATAATTGAATTACAAATCTGTATTAGGCTTTTCATTTAACATTGTTTATTTAAGACACTTTCAGGCATCAAGAAGCCCTGGCAAAACTGAAGTTAATGGGGATCAGGGTGATTTCACTGTTTGGAGTCATACCTAACACAAAGGAACATGGTTGTGGTTGTTGGAGGTCAATCATCTCAGTCCCAAGACATTGCTGCAGAGTTCTTCAGACAAGTGCCCTAGGCACAACCATCATCAGCTGTTTCATCAATGACCTTCCCTCTATCATAAGGTCAGGAGTGGGGTTGTTTGCTGATGATTGCGCAATGTTCAGCACCATTCACAACTCCTCCGATACTGAGGCAGTCCATGTCAATATGCAGCAAGATCTGGACAACATTCAGGCTTTGACTGATAATTGGTAAGTAACATTTGCACCACACAAGTGACAGGCAGTGACCATCTCCAATAAGGGATAATCTAATTATCTCCACTTGACATTCAAAGGCAGGCATTGCCACCGTTGAATCTCCCACTATCAACATCTAGAGATTACCATTGACCAGAAACTGAACTGGATTAGCCATATAAATACTGTGGCTACAAAAGCAGCTCAGAGACTAGGAATTCAGTGGAGAGTAACTCACCTCCTGACTCCCCAAAGTCTGTCCATCATCTACAAGGCACAAGTCAAGATTGTGAATGGAACACTCTCTACTTGCCTGGCTGACTGTGACTCCAACAATACTCAAGAAGCTTGACACAATCCAGGGCAAAACAGTCTGCTTGATTGACATCCCATCACCCACCTTAAACGTTCATTCCCTCCATCACCAATGCACAATAGCAACAATGTGCACAATATAAAGATATACTGCAGCAATTCAAAAACGTTCCTTCAACAACACCTTCCAAATCTGCGACTTCTATCACCTAGATATACAAGGGCAGCAGATGCATGGGTACATCACCATTTGCAAGTTCCCCACCATCCTGACTTGGAACTATATTGCTATTCCTTCACAGTTGCTGTATCAAAATCCTGGAATTCCCTTCCCAGTAGCACTGTGGGCATACCAGCTCCAGATGGAATACAACCGTTAAAGATGGTGGCTCACCACCACATTCTCAAGGGGAGTTAGGGATGGGCAACAAATGAGGGCCTTGCCAGTGACACCAAATTCCCATGAAAGAATTTTTAAAAATTAGTGTATAGGAATAAAATAGAAGTTACTTTCGTGATTCACTGTAGTTCAATAATCTGATAAGAACTAGGAATGGTTGGACTGGATAGCTTAACAAGCCATATGAACAGCTCTGGGCATAAATAAACAATAAAATCCATTGAAAGTTAGTTTGAAGGTCAAAATGGAATATTTCAAGGAAGTTGTGGAACTAATGAGGAGCAACCTAGGATGAGATAAGGAAAGATGATGTAAAGGCCCGGTTAATCAAGAACAGAAGCCATGTGTGAAGGCTGTAGAACCTCATGGCAGGTGGATAACCTAAGGGTGGGCTTTTACCCCATTGTTTAGAGAAAGATTTTAACATACCACTTGGAATTTTGTGTTAAGGGTAATCTTTATAGGGCGATAAGGTCCTGTCAATAAAACACCCTAGTCCAACCCTGGAAAAGGGTAGAAAGGATGTATGTTTTTGAAGGTAGTCGGTGTGGAGAGAATCTCCTGATGGCATATTCATGTTAACACACTTGGGTGAGAAGTTGTGAAGTCATGAGGCACCAATAAGAAAAGAGAAAGAAGAAAGAAAGAGCAGTTTGTCCTGCCCAACCTGGATTGGTACTTGCTACTTGTTATGGCTATATGTTTTTGTTGTATAATTAATGATGTATATCCTGTCTTAAATACTGGTTCAAATCAATATACTCACCATACTGGTTGCAGTCGATCCAGACTGATTGATTAAGTAACCAATAACAACAACAAATTGTGCTTAAATTAAGAAATTCAGAAAAATCAAGAAATTGGCAAGCTGAAAAACTAACGACCCATATCAGAACATGGCATTTTAGAATACAACAGGAGGCACATTGTGGAATGGAATAAAGTAACGGGATAAAGTCATTTAAATGAACATATGCTGCATCGTCTAATTTGAAAATAAACTTGCAGGCCTGACTTCAACTCTGCTGGTCTAATGGAAATGGAACAAATAATGGGTAAAATGGAGGTCATGTGCTTCCCAACACAGTACAACACTCCACCTTATTAATATTTAATATGTTGTGACACAATTAGCATCCCAATGCGTCTTTTCTCTGGATTGCACACTTGCAAACAGAACTGGACACATTACTGAAACCATGTGGCAAGCAGGAGATGGGCCAGAAAAGGCCCAGGAATGCAGTGTTTTATTCATTTGCAATGGTTTCTTTGAAGGCCAGAAGTAGTAGGAGTGCTTCACTGTGCCATACAAGAGCCACCCCTCTCCTCACCAAGATCAATGTGGTAAGTGCAGATTCACTTTATCAGTTCAAAAGGACAGTGGCTTATATCTGTGTACAAAGGGTAGGTGGAACACTAGTTTTGTCACTGCAATCTCCTGGAACTTTGTTTTGATTGTCTTTGAGGTTAATGCGGCACTTTTCCCCCTCAATTGGCCTGGGGTTTTCTATCTGCTCTTTTGGCTCTCCCAGTCAATTACATGACTATTAGTAGTCAGGGACATCAGGAGTCATGGTGCTTAGTTGCATTATGACAATTTGCGAGAGATTTGACACACTTTAATGCCGACTTTTCCTGCATTCAAAAGCTTTTTATGTACTAATAGTCAGCAAGATTTTTTAATTGTAGCAGACACTTAGAAAATGGTTATTTAATTTTTTTAAAATGAAAGGAATTCTAGGATCACAGTAGCCCAATCTTGCAAAATGCATCACCTTGATATTTAATTGTCTTCTCTATTATATTTGCATTTTTAATTATGTATCTTAGCTATCAATTATACAAAGGAAGTCAAAACCAAGTCCAATATTCATGTTGGGATAGGAGAGGAGGAAGATGAAGGGTTGGGGAGAGATAGAGAGAGGAGATGAGAAGGAGCTAGCAGGGTAAGGAAGTGAGGAATGAGGAAGATGTGTGGGAAAAGGAACGGGGTAGGGAAGAGGAAGAGGAAGTAGATAGAGGGTTGAAGCTGGGTGGACATACGAATTAGGAACAGGACTAGGCCATTTGGCCCTCGAGTCTGCTCTGCCATTCAATAAGGTCATGGTTGATCTGATTGTAGCCTCAACTCCATATTCCTTTTTACCCCGTATACCTTGGCTCCCTTGTCAATCAACAATCTTTCAACCCAGTCTTAAAAATATTCAGTGACTCCACCACGGAGTTCCACAGACTCACAACCCTCAGAAAAAATTTCTCCTCATCTCACCCTAAATGGAAGACCCCTTATTTTTAAACTGTACCCCCCCCCACCCCAACTTCTTGTCTCTCCCACAAGGGGAAACATCCTCTCAGCATCCAGTCTGTCAAGTCCCCTCAGGATCTTTTATCTTTCAATAAGATCACCTCTCATTCTTCTAAACTCCAATGGGTAAAGGTCCAACATGGCCAACTTTTCCTCATAGGAGAACCCCCTCATTCCAGGAATCAGTCAGGTGCAATTGAAGGAGATGAGGATAAGTCTGTGGAAACTAAGGCAATGAAACCAGCTGAGTACCTCAGCATGTGATAGCTGTGGTGTTGGGGGCCTATCCTCTCCACCACTAGGCCTGGCTCTGAGCATGGAGGTGGGGGTGGGAGGAGGATTGCGATGAGCTCATCATGGTTCATACAGGGTTGAAGAGGTGTGGGCTTTGCTATCACAGAGTGGGGGTTGGTGTTCAGTAATGGAGGAATTTAGGCTTCATTAGCTCATTGATGGGGTGAGGGCGATAGTTTGCAATGCAAAACCCTATTTGTTGCTTAATGAGGGAAGTGGAAGTTAAAAGTAAACGTTTTGAGAGATTCAGGACTAAACTTGCTGCTAGGTGGTCTGGTAAGGAGCATTGAAGGTCAATAAAGCTAGTTAGTTGGGGGAGGTGGAGGAATTCGGAGCTTATGGTCCCTAGACTGCTGCTCACTTGAAACATGAGGTTAGCAGGTTGACCCTCTGCACCATTGAGTAGGTTGAGAAGTGTTGGAGTGCAGTACCAATACTGATTTTGTAAAGGCTGAAGCGGGGTTTTGTGTCTGCACGCTGATTTATTCTCTATTCTTCTTTCAACTTGTATCGCCTAACTTGTGACTTGCTGTTTTAGGGGTATAATGAATATAAACTTATCTCAAGCAGCAAAAGAAAAGTGCCTAATCCTTTCTAAAATATACCTGAAAAATAAAATATCAAAAATAGTAGCGGGGGGCGGGCGGCAATTTGTAATAACATTAACATTGCAACTAGAACTCAGGAACACAGTTTAAAAATAAGGCGAATCACGTTTAAGATGGAGATGAGAAGAAATTTTCTCTCAGAGGGTCGTCAGTCTTTGGAACACTCTTCCCCAGAGAGCAGCGGAGGCAGGATCATCGAATATTTTTAAGGCAGAGATAGATAGGTTCTTGAAGAACAAGGGAGTCAAAGGTTATCGAGTTGGCGGAAAGCCGAGTTGAGGTCACAATCAGACCAACCATGATCTTATTGAATGGTGGAGCGAGCAGGCCCCAGGGGCCAAATGGCCTATTACGGCTCCCAAATTGTATGTTTGTATGCATTAAAGTGAACTGTAGATATAGATGAAACCAAAAGAACAAAAAAAACTTTGGCCAGTCTTGCACCCAGAGTCTCCTTTGCTCCCACTGTTAATAGGTGCTGTGTGAAAAAGTATCAAAGCCAGCGCAAGTATCCTATTGTAGCACTCTCTGCTTTTTCAAATAATTTTGTGGAAAATCCAAAGCTTAAGTGGGGCTTGTTCATGATTCATGTGCAAGCCCTTAGCAGGACAGGTGCTTTCTCACTGTGTTGTATTCAAGGCTGAGTTAGATAGATTTTTGATCAACAAGGGAGTCAACAGTTATGGGAGGCAGACAGGAAAGTGGAATTGAGGCTACAATCAGGTCAGTCATGATCTTATTGAATGGTGGAGCAGGCTCAAGGGGCCGAATGACCTACTTCTGCTCTTAATTCTTGTGTTATACCACTCAGGCTTCAGCCTTCTGCTCCAGATAATGTGGCCAGCCAGCTTCTGGCTGGCAGCAGTGCGATTGAAGTCCATCAGTTAACTGTTTAGAACTTGAACAGAATTCTCCTGATCATCCACTGCAACAGTGGCAGAAAACCAGCAGTAATGCAGGAAACCAAAGCTTGCACCATTTTTTGAAAGGCTTCCACCAAAGTTACAAGCTGTAGAAATTGTACTCCACTGCATCCAGGGTCACACTTGGAGAATGGTTATTTAGGCACAGCAAAGGAGCAGCACCATCAGCCCTGAATCAGGGTCAGCTCCTTCAGAAAAGAGAAGAAAAGCGGAGGGGAAGGTATTCTATTTAAAAGAAAATAGTGCTTGAAAGGAGCATGATATGAAGAAAATCAGAAAACAATGCTAAGCTGATTAATGTGAAGAGGTAAAATATCAATTGGCTACTGCACATTCGTCCCCGACAACATTGCTATAATTTCTCATTCAGTGAAATGAATTATTTTCAGTATCCGGGTTACACAATCCACATTAAACATAGCAATATTCTGCATCATGTCATGCATGGGCGGTATCACAGCATTGCTTTTGATGCAGTATGACAAGAGACCAATGTTATGATTGTGATTCATAGCCCATAAATCTTTCCATTGCAAATGCATGTACACCACCGCATATATTAATATCTCAATGTACTTCTAGTAAAGGAATCCAATTTTGTGTCAAAAGCGTTATTCCTTTAACTGAAAAAACTTCTCAAAAATATTAGCATTTTCCATTGTCTTACTGTATTGCTGGTTGTAAACATACTGGGCATTAAATTGGGTAAGACGACAAAACAGATGCAGGACTTGCAATGCGTACCCAATTCACAGTCACTGACTGTGTTTTAAAAGATTATAGCATGCAACTGGTATTCTCACAATGCTCAGTGACTGCATGCACCCAATACCGTGAGGAACTGGCATTACTTAAATGCGGCCTGCACCTCTTAAAGGGGAGGTGAATTGTGGGTGCTGGAGGTGGCAAGAGCATTTTTCAAAGTGTGCTATGGGTCATTCAACAATGGATACCATGGTAGAAAGCGTGGACCAAGGTTTGCAGACACTGTGATAATAGTAAATTACTGCGGAAGATGGAAATCTGAAACAAAAACAGAAAATGCTAGAAAAGCGAATAAAAAATAAGAATTAAAAAATGAAAAAATAAAAATAAAAAATAAAAATGAATATTGAAAAAGGGGATAAAAAAGTGGGTGAGGATGGAGGAGAGAGTTCATGGCCTGAAGTTGTTGAACTCAATGTTAATTCTGGAAGGCTTTAAAATGCCTAATCTGAAGATGAGGTGCTGTTCCTCCAGTTTGCATTGGGCTGCAATGTTCCATTGAAGCCCAACATTCACTCCTTTGTCCTTTTGTCCATGACATCTCTGGCAACCTTTGCCTCCACCTATCACTGGCCTTCTATCCAGCTTCACCTGCTCCACTCCCCCTTAAACAGTATAAATTTCATCACATTTTACTTCTCTTTAGCTCTGAAGAAGAGTTATATAGACTCAAAATGTTAACTCTGTTTATTTTTCTCCACAGGTGCTGTTAGACCTGCTGAGTTTTTCCAGCATTTTGTGTTTTTGTTCAGACACTGCATTGGAGATATTGGAAGAGATGAAACAGAGGAAATGTCTTTTATTCTCAATGGGTCAGGATGTCCTCCAGACAGTGGGAGGCAGTGGGAAGAGATAGCACAGAGTATAGCTGCAAGAGCCTCTATATCATGCAGGGAGAAGTTTAATGATCTCACACCAGTTGTCAGGGTGGATGACTTCATTTTCAAATGCCATATCCTCCCAACTGCAACCATCACCCATTTACCAACCATCAATCAACTCTATCACTCATACTTATCTCATCGTCACACACTTAGCACAATTGCAAGACTCACACCCACAAATCAGAGCTTGTGCATATTGACAGCTATTCAGTCATGACAGCCAAACATCTTGTGGGACACTCACTTACACATTTTGCTATTTCTTGCAGGAAAGGGTGGTGCATAACAGCAACAAAGAACTGGAGGAGAGTTATCACACCTGCATGAGGAGACAGTGCTGGTTATCATGGCAAGGGGCATCACTGAGGCCTTGGCCACCAGGGAAGCTGAAGCGATTGATGTTAGGAGCATCTGAATTTCCTAATCCTTCTTCTACAATCCCATAGTCTCTTCTGAGTGAGATGCTGCAGATCGCATAGACAAGAACTTGTTGCTCTCTCTTCGTTCCCTCTAACAACACAACCGTTTTCCCTTTCTCATTTCTGGAATAGGAAATTTCTCAGTCACAGGGAGGAAGAAAAAGAAGACAGGGAAGATGAAGAGACACCATCACTCAATCTCACAGTCCCAGCTCAGATATTGGCATTGCTTGTATTTTAGATGATAGGTTAGAGGTGGGATATGCACGAGGTGAAACACTGGGCATAAGATCACAGGGAAGAATAGTGTAGGTACCAACTCTCCAGAGGGCGAGGTAGTGCACTAGTTCTGCTACAAAGGACTCACATGAAGACTTTGAGGGGTGAGGCTACAGAAGAATGTTGATCTGGGTACAGGCTTGATGTACTGGCAACCCTGGCAGAAAGTCTGTGCTCAATGTATATGAGCACTGAAGTGTCAAGCCCCAACTTGGCTCAGAGCTTTGAACAGGGCTTGGAGCTCATAGTTTCCAACATGGAACATGTGGTCACCTCCACCAGCACATCTGTGGATCCAACCAGGATGCAGCGCCTGATAGCCGATGAATCAGCTTCCACTGCCGCACAAGCAGCTTCCACCAAAAGTCTGAGTACTGTAGGACTCCTCCTGAGCATTCCAGGTGACAGAGGCATTGTTTGAGGCACTGATGGTGTGCTCCATTATGTTGTTTATAGCAGCATGGCTTTCATTGTAGGTCTGCTTTGCACATGTGCATAGGTTCTGGACCAGAATCATGAGCCATGACACAAGGGAATAATCCTGGTCACCCTATAGCCAATCTTTGACTTGCCACAGTCAGTCAAACGCAGCTGGCAGAGAGCACCATCAAAGAAGGAAGGAATACTGTCAGGATACTGGGCATTCACCTGCCTGATGCACTGCCTGTGGTCATGCTGCACACAGAGAGGGGAATCCCTCTTGGTTTAGGGTAAATGGCTGACTTCACATCAGGCTAACATATATGCTTACCAGAGTACCATTGCATTATGGGAAGCCTACAATCTGACCAAACACATGCACTTACTCCACCAGTTTGTCCCTGGCAAGCAGGAATGAGATAAACCCCTGTCTCTGGGTGGAATTGTCCCAGATTTGCAATAAGTGCAGAACACTTTCCCCGCTAGCCGCAATGGTGAGTTTTCACGCTGTATCGTCCCATCCCATCTCATTAATCATGCATTCCCAGGAAACATGGCGTAAACATTCCACACAGCGCCAGGCATCCTGCTCTCCTCCATGCAGGAGAAGCTGGCTCACAACAGAGTGGACCACGTTAGGCACATCATTCACTTAGGATTAGGAGCGTGCCATTGTACAGGTTGGTGAGTGTGTGGACCGTGTCTGCGGCAAACACCCCAGTGAAGATCCTTCACCACATCATCCCTCTCTCAATGCAACTGTGAGCGCTCTCTCTCTTGGCTTTGACTCTGCTGCCATGCACTAGTTATCTCTACTTTGGTTCAAAGGGAGCTCTGCTAAGTGATTGACACCCTCAGCCAGCCAGTCCCTCAGCTCCATCCAGGTCCTCACCTCCAGCCAAGAGGACACCTCCTCCATTGAAGAGCTGGAAATTAGCAGCCTGGAAGACCCATCACGGTGCTTACCCACACCCTGCACCAGCACAGAGACACAAATCTCGGTGAGACCTAGATTTAGAGCAGGCTCTGGTTAACAATCTGGTGGTCACCACACGGGCATGTATCCTCAGCAGGAGGAGGCAGATCTAGCTGAGTTCCCTGGTGCTCAGAGGACTGCTGGGGACCCTGGTCCAGCAGAACACATAGATGCCTGCAGTCTTGCACTCCACCATGGGAGCCATGGATGAGTTCCTACACAAGGGGTAGGAGCACTTGGGTGGATTGGGGGGGGGGGTGGGGGGCAGAGGGGAGTGGGGGATGTCGAGGCACTCCGTTTCCCTCTCAAGAAGTCAGTCCGGGGCCCTCTGGCACCCAAAGGGAGGAGGAGTGGCAGCTGGACACTTCAGGATCATCCAATCAGGAATCTCAGAGGCTGTCCAATCCCTGTGAGTTCCCTTGTCCTGTGACCCCCCTCAACTTCATCCTCTGTCAGCACAGAGGGAGCAGCTGGTACAAAGGAATATAGCCAAAGCAAGCTGGGACCCCACAGCTCTCCAGAGGACCCGCACCGAAGACATCAGAGGCAACAGGGCCAACCATTGCACAGGCTGTCTCCACTACTGTTGCGGATGTCAGGCCAGCACCTAGAAGTCTAAGGTGTTCAAAAGTTAATAAATTCTGATCATAGTTGGTTGCATGGTTGAACACATTTTGTCACATTACAATCTGAAAATATATTCACTTTCACTAAATAATGAGTAATGGTGTCTTTCAGCTTCATTTATAGGCTTCACAAGTCCTCCCCCTGCATTCCCCCCACTAGCAGTTCAACCGCATGCAGTCGGCCCATGAGTGATTCTGGAGGGAGAAGTGAGTGTGTGGTAGGGCCTTTCAGAGCCTTGTGCAAGCATTCTCCCACACATGCGGATCCTTCCTCCATCACACTCATCTCAAAGTCCTGATCATTTTCAATGCTGCCTGTTGGGATTCACTTTCAGTTGTCCATCTGAGCTGACCTGCATCCTCACCCACCCACTGATCACACTCCATGCAGTACCTGATCTCGCCCACCACGACTCTCATTTCACTTTCAATTTGGTAAGCATGATATGTCTAACATTTTTCTTCAGGTCCCACATCCCTTCCCCTCCCCTCCCCCAGTTGGCCATTTCCATTCCCTCATCACTGTCGACCCCCCTGGCATCACCTTCCACCTTCGCTCCATGACATACCAGCCATACCATTTTCTTTCAGGGATATCCAGGTGAATCTGCTCATTCCCCTCCTTTCCAAAAATCCAACCCCCATTCACATTAACCTCCCCAACCTCCTCCTTCCCACCTCCAGGGTCCATGTCTGCCTCCGAGTCTCCACCAACCAACCTCGCCGTTCTTTCTACCAATACCATCGCATCCTCACCCTCCCACCCTACCATCTCACTCTACCCTGGGTCATTCTCTCCATTCCCTCGTACCACGCCTACCCTCAGTTCGCTCCCCAGGAGGCAGTCATGGACTCAGAGCCCTCCCTTCGACGTTCACCTGGACATCGCCCCCTCCAGACTCCCTCCCCCCTTGTAACGCCTTCCCTCCCACCCACTCGAGTCCTTCCCCTCACTGTGGACTCTTTCCCTCCACCCCTCACTAGTCCTTTCCCCTTCCTGGCTCCATTGGAGATGTTTACTTCTTCCTCCAACCTTACTCCTTCCACCACAACAAAAACAGAATTACCTGGAAAAACTCAGCAGGTCTGGCAGCATCGGCGGAGAAGAAAAGAGTTGACGTTTCGAGTCCTCATGACCCTTCGACAGAACTTGCGTTCGAGTCCAAGAAAGAGTTGAAATATAAGCTGGTTTAAGGTGTGTCTGTGGGGAGCGGAGAGATAGAGAGACAAAGAGGTGGAGGGGGGGGTGGGGGGGGTGTGGTTGTAGGGACAAACAAGCAGTGATAGAAGCAGATCATCAAAAGATGTCAACGACAATAGTACAATAGAACACATAGGTGTTAAAAGTAAAGTTGGTGATATTATCTAAAGGAATGTGCTAATTAAGAATGGATGGTAGGGCACTCAAGGTATAGCTCTAGTGAGTTTTTTTTTATATAATGGAAATAGGTGGGAAAAGGAAAATCTTTATAATTTATTGGAAAAAAAAGGGAAGGGGGAAACAGAAAGGGGGTGGGGATGGGGGAGGGAGCTTACGACCTAAAGTTGTTGAATTCAATATTCAGTCCAGAAGGCTGTAAAGTCCCTAGTCGGAAGATGAGGTGTTGTTCCTGCAGTTTGCGTTGTGTTTCACTGGAACAATGCAGCAAGCCAAGGACAGACATGTGGGCAAGAGAGCAGGGTGGAGTGTTGAAATGGCAAGCGACAGGGAGGTTTGGGTCATTCTTGCGGACAGACCGCAGGTGTTCTGCAAAGCGGTCGCCCAGTTTACGTTTGGTCTCTCCAATGTAGAGGAGACCACATTGGGAGCAACGGATGCAGTAGACTAAGTTGGGGGAAATGCAAGTGAAATGCTGCTTCACTTGAAAGGAGTGTTTGGGTCCTTGGACAGTGAGGAGAGAGGAAGTGAAGGGGCAGGTATTGCATTTTTTGCGTGGGCATGGGGTGGTGCCATAGGAGGGGGTTGAGGAGTAGGGGGTGATGGAGGAGTGGACCAGGGTGTCCCGGAGGGAGCGATCCCTACGGAATGCCGATAAGGGGGGTGAAGGGAAGATGTGTTTGGTGGTGGCATCATGCTGGAGTTGGCGGAAATGGCGGAGGATGATCCTTTGAATGCGGAGGCTGGTGGGGTGATAATTGAGGACAAGGGGGACCCTATCATGTTTCTGGGAGGGAGGAGAAGGCGTGAGGGCGGATGCGCGGGAGATGGGCCGGACACGGTTGAGGGCCCTGTCAACGACCGTGGGTGGAAAACCTCGGTTAAGGAAGAAGGAGGACATGTCAGAGGAACTGTTTTTGAATGTAGCATCATCGGAACAGATGCGACGGAGGCGAAGGAACTGAGAGAATGGGATGGAGTCCTTACAGGAAGCAGGGTGTGAGGAGCTGTAGTCGAGATAGCTGTGGGAGTCGGTGGGTTTGTAATAGATATTGGTGGACAGTCTATCACCAGAGATTGAGACAGAGAGGTCAAGGAAGGGAAGGGAAGTGTCAGAGATGGACCATGTGAAAACGATGGAGGGGTGGAGATTGGAAGCAAAATTAATAAATTTTTCCAAGTCCTGACGAGAGCATGAAGCGGCACCGAAGTAATCATCGATGTACCGGAGAAAGAGTTGTGGAAGGGGGCCGGAGTAGGACTGTAACAAGGAATGTTCCACATACCCCATAAAGAGACAGGCATAGCTGGGGCCCATGCGGGTACCCATAGCCACACCTTTTATTTGGAGGAAGTGAGAGGAGTTGAAGGAGAAATTGTTCAGTGTGAGAACAAGTTCAGCCAGACGGAGGAGAGTAGTGGTGGATGGGGATTGTTCGGGCCTCTGTTCGAGGAAGAAGATAAGGGCCCTCAGACCATCCTGGTGGGGGATGGAGGTGTGGAGGGATTGGACGTCCATGGTGAAGAGTAAGCGGTTGGGGCCAGGGAACTGGAAATTGTTGATGTGACGTAAGGTGTCAGAGGAATCACGGATGTAGGTGGGAAGGGACTGGACAAGGGGAGAGAGAAGGGAGTCAAGATAACGAGAAATGAGTTCTGTGGGGCAGGAGCATGCTGAGACGATCGGTCTACCGGGGCAGTTCTGTTTGTGGATTTTGGGTAGGAGATAGAAGCGGGCTGTCCGAGGTTGGGCGACTATCAGGTTGGAAGCTGTGGGAGGGAGATCCCCAGAGGAGATGAGGTCAGTGACAGTCCTGGAAACAATGGCTTGATGTTCAGTGGTGGGGTCATGGTCCAGGGAGAGGTAGGAGGAAGTGTCTGCGAGTTGATGCTCAGCCTCCGCGAGGTAGAGGTCAGTGCGCCAGACAACAACAGCACCACCCTTGTCAGCGGGTTTGATGACAATGTCAGGGTTGGACCTGAGAGAATGGAGTGCAGTAAGTTCAGAGAGAGACAGGTTAGAATGGGTGAGAGGAGCAGAGAAATTGAGACGACTAATGTCGCGCCGACAGTTCTCAATGAAAAGATCAAGAGAAGGTAAGAATCCAGAGGGAGGGGTCCAGGTGGAGGGAGAATATTGGAGATGGGTAAAAGGATCCGTTGAACTGGGAGAGGACTCCTGCCCAAAGAAGTGAGCCCGGAGACGAAGACGGCGGAAGAAGAGTTCAGTATCATGCCGAGCCCGAAATTCATTGAGGTGAGGGCGTAAGGGTATGAAACTAAGCCCTTTGCTGAGCACTGAACGTTCAGCATAGGAGAGGGGAAGGTCAGGGGGTATAGTGAATACACGGCTGGGGTTGGGATT
The DNA here is from genome assembly GCF_017639515.1 of Carcharodon carcharias. Lineage (NCBI taxonomy): Eukaryota > Metazoa > Chordata > Chondrichthyes > Lamniformes > Lamnidae > Carcharodon > Carcharodon carcharias. The sequence continues at coordinate 60,160,222 of NC_054472.1, read as the reverse complement.
GGAAGAAAGGGTGGGGACGGAGGAACAGGCAGGGGTGGGGGGTCCTAGATGGGTGTTGGTGTCGATGAGTTGTTGTAGCTTGCGTTCCTTAGCACTTGAGAGAAAGAGAAAAAGTTTCTTGTTGAGGCGTCGGATGAGCCGAAGGATAAAATGAAACTGGGGGCACGCGCAGCTTTGAAAAAGGGTACGGCGGTGCTGCTGGAGGGAGAGGTCGAGTGTGTTCATATGGCGGCGCATGGCACTGAGTGTGGATTTCAGAATGTGACGGGAACAGCAGTCCGAGAAACGTTTTATGTCCCGGAGATACCTGTAATCCTGGGTGGGTTCGAAACATGAGGGGTGGAATTTCAGTTGAAATCCATGTGGGGTAAGTCGGAGACGGAGACAGTCACTGAGAAAGGAGATATGGCTGTGAAAGCGGGTTTTAGTAAACACCTTGTCAAACACTAGGAGGGAAATGGAAAGCAAAGAAGGTGAGCAAGACAACAGAGAGATACGGAAATCTTGTCGCAGAGAGGAACAGAACTTCTTCAAGGAGGTAGGCATTTCTTGAAGAGCAGTGGCAGTCAATTAAACACAGAGATAAAAACAAAAAAACTGCGGATGCTGGAAATCCAAAACAAAAACAGAATTACCTGGAAAAACTCAGCAGGTCTGGCAGCATCGGCGGAGAAGAAAAGAGTTGACGTTTCGAGTCCTCATGACCCTTCGACAGAACTTGCGTTCGAGTCCAAGAAAGAGTTGAAATATAAGCTGGTTTAAGGTGTGTGTGTGGGGGGGCGGAGAGATAGAGAGACAAAGAGGTGGAGGGGGGGGTGGGGGGGTGTGGTTGTAGGGACAAACAAGCAGTGATAGAAGCAGATCATCAAAAGATGTCAACGACAATAGTACAATAGAACACATAGGTGTTAAAATTAAAGTTGGTGATATTATCTAAACGAATGTGCTTCCACCGTCCACCCGGAACTCTTTCCCCTTCTTCGGACTCTTTCCCCCCCCAACCTTAGTCATTCTCCCCACCCCAGATTCCCCCACCACTAGTCCTTCCCATTTTTGACTCCTTCAGAAACCCTCACTTCTTTCCCCCACACTTACTCCTTCCTCATCCCAGACTCCTTCCCCTCCCCGCACTCCTTTTCCCTCTGAACTCCTTCCCTTACACTTTCCACCCCAGTTACACCTACTTCCCCAGTTGTTGTCTTCTCCCCCGTTAACCCCTCCTCCCCCAAACCTCACTCCCACCCCCCTCCCTACCTTACCCGCCACCACCCCCTTTCCAGGACATATTCCCCTCCCAAACACACCTCTCCACCCACTTGTCCATCATCCGTTGTGAGCAGACCTTCAATGGTGTCTTTCCACCTTCTGTGAGCTGCTTCACAGCAGAGCCATGTCCATAAGAATTCACCCAACATCCCATGGACATTCCTCCAGGATCCTGTTGCTGTTGGGCTCCAGCACCTTCTGCTCCTCGGATGTCCACAAAGTGAGCAAAGCCCTGGAGGTAAGTCCCGACTTCTACATGCCACACTTGTCAAGACACATTATGTACTGGCATTCTTTCCTGCCAACAGGGGCAGACAATCCAGCGTGGGGTGGATGCGTCCGGTGGGCTGGCCTTACAAGGATATGCAGATGTATTACAATGAGGTTCCGAAGGTAGGAAATGCGGCTGGCCATTGAGGGGCAGAGCAGGTGATTGCAAACTGCTTTCACGGTGTCATGAAACCGATTTTGGCCTTCTCGCCATGTTGTCCGCTCACACCGCCAAACATGCCCAACGCCAGCGGGCATGGAAAATTCCACCCTCTGTGTATAGCAAGCCTCAGTGACCTCCCTTATGCAGCAGTGCACTGGAAATGACAGGATGTTTCTTATACTTCCAGTACCAGCTTGGGAAGAAACCAAATGTATACAAATTCAGAGCCACAGTCATGTAGCAGCCATACTGTCCTTTCCTGGCTTTAAAGTTGGAGCTGTGGCAAAGTAGTTGGCAGATTTCAGGCATGGCTTCCTTAGTGAAGTGGAAGCTTCTCAAGCTGGTTGTGGCTAAAGTTCAGGAAAGATAACCATTCCCTAAAGACCCTCTGCATTATGGCCTCCAGCTGAGAGGCTTTCTCCGTCTCCTGCTTCTTCCTATTCTAGCAGCTTGTCCTGCCCTGCGTGTCCTCTCCTCATTCTCTCTGACATGTTCAATGCTAAGAGGAAGGCCTACTAGGCTACCCATATCTGCAGGAAACTGGCTTAACACAAGCCTTTAAATTATTTTTAAAAAGACATGAGCACAGACCACTTCCTGTAGACTATTGAAACTTTAGGCATCGGTGCAAAATTAGTGGATCTTATGTCAAAGGCATCCCAGGTGGAGGTCTAAGACAGCCATGTGGCTCCACCAGTATGTATATTAGGTGCCTAATTAATGCCTGCTAAAGGACTCCAATCAGACACTAACGAGCAGGACAAACGTCAGGATCTGCCCCATTCAGCAGCTCCAAAATGTGAGCATTTAAGTCTCTTTTTAAGAAACACCTTGCCGTTGAGCCAGGAGGAGCACTAATGCTCCTCCAGTTCCACAGCAATTATGATTGTGCTTCCAGCATAGCCTACACAAACATCCCCTCCTGGGACTTTTCTGAAGGCCACTGCCATGAGATAAGGTGCCTTTGGAGGTCCAATCAGTGTTGGCATCTATCCCCATTTATTCAGCTGAGACTCCAAAACTAATTCCTCCCAATCCTTAGGCTTTTTGCTTTGGACTTGTTTCCACAGGGCTGTTTGACTCCATTAACAAGCTTAGCCTACTTTCCACATCTTTGTGTTTTGCTCTGGCTCTAATTTGTTCCTGGTTGTACTCTGGTGTCAAAAGTGGAGCTTAATTTCCAAACACTTGAGTCACAAGTGTATGGAGTTCAGTAAGATAACTTTTCCAGAGAGTTTCACTAGCTAAATGACTCGCTGGGCTTGCTTGCGTGCTTGCCAAAATTATGTTTTTCCAGGGTGATAGTTCGTGACATTGCTCGCATTGTGTCAAAGGTAGCATTGTTGCAAGACAGGGTGCTGGAAAGTGGAATTGAGAGAGGGATATATATCCGCACTAAAAGAATTTGGAAAGAAGTTTATAAGTGATTTGTCAAGAAACAGTAACATATTTTTTGATTGGTACCTGGATAAAGACAGTGATAGTTTCATCAACCACTGCAGGAAAATAATTATATATGTGTTCTCATCTACTACATTTACATACATAAATATTTGAATATAATATGAGGGAGTAGCTTATTGCTTTTACCATCCATTTGTTTAAGTATAGATTTTTATCACAAATATCAAGAGATATACAGAACTTAAAAGATTGACCTAATTTACATATTTCTGTGGCAGCACTTAGTATTCCAGAGTAAATAAATTAACTAATCATGAAATTCATGCTTTCATCCAAACTTGAATAAGTTGTTCCAGAAGTTGCTACTACTTATTTGAACAATGATTGTTTCAGAGTTCTGACTATAAATATAAGTCAAGTAAACTCTGCTGGCATAGCTATTTAGAATACATTACGTAATATGAAGACTGCATATTTTGCCTCTCCTAGAAGGTTACATGGCTGTGGGGGGGGATAGATAGTGTCTCGACCTTATGCTCCAGCCATCAGGAAGGGTGGGCTTGATAGGCCAACTGGTCTTTTTATACACATCATTTTCATATGTTCATATCTTAACTTCATTCCAACCTGAGTCTTGCCTCATGCGTTCATCTTCAATTTGTGTGTGTGTTCAGGTATACATGTCAAATGCAGTTTTAGGAGGTCAGTTTGTGTATGGTCAACATTTTTTGATTTTCAAAGTTATCTTAAAGTTTCCAAAGGATCATGCATTTCCTCGTTCTGATGTTTACATAAAAACAACTTTGCTTAGTCTCGTAGTTTCCTTGGGATTTTCATTCTTAACAATTATCCATTGGAGGAATAGAGTTTCCAAACTACAATTCCTGGCGTGCAGGCAAAAAGCCAATCTGGCTGTAAAATAACAGAAATCAAAAAGTTGTGAACACTAGTGCATGCTGATGAGCTGTTGAACCCCTTTAGCTGACAATACATTGTCTAAAAACTTGCATGAACTTCTACATCAGGTTTCTCACATAGACACAGGTCTCCAGCGGAAAATTCTTTAGTTACAGAAATTTCAAACAGTGTTGATGCTATTCTGTAGGCATGTTTAATCATTTTCTTGTAGCTTTTATGATGTTCGCCTTTATTATGATGCAAAGCCTAGTTCCAACAGTGAACACACCATTTAATGGAGAAAGCAAGATGGTGACCAAAATAATTATAAAATATATATTTACATTAATTTGATTCATTTCTCCTCTTTCTTTATTGGTGGATTTTTGTTGAAAGTTCATTCTTGATTCAGCCTTGGTGCAGCGTGAATGCTCTTGCCACCGAGTTAGAAGGTTGTGGACTCAAGCCTAAGAGACTTGAGCACAGAACCTAGACTGCATGCCGGGGGAATGCTACACTTTTGGATGAAACATTAACCTGCATTTTGTGATAACTGCAATAGTGAGGTTATGGGTGCTCCCCATTAGTATAGTGTAAACCCAACAGCAGCTTCCAGGGATAGCACATGTGCTGTTGAAGATGGAATTCCACAACTTGCTGTCTGAGTTGCTCCCACTCCTCCAGAAACCTCACTATAATAGTACCTCATCCAGAAATTTGCCACTCAAACCCATGAAAGGGTCTATAAATGGTGTACTTATGTGATAAGTGTCCACTAAACACGCCAGAATAAATTAAAGCTTGTCCATTCCAGTGTAAGTGAAGTTTTGCTGTGTTTTAAAATAAGAAAAAGGAAGATTTGTACTTATATCGCATTTTCCACAATCTCTGGACATCTTGAAATGCTTTCCAGTCAATGAAGAACATTTTGAAGTGTAATCACTGCTGTAAGACAGAAAATGCAGTAGCCAATATGTACACAACAAACTCACATGAAAAGCAATATGAAAATGACCAGACAATCTGGTTCTGTGCTCAAGTCTCTTAGGCTTGAGTCCACAACCTTCTAACTCGGTGGCAAGAGCATTCACGCTGCACCAAGGCTGAATCAAGAATGAACTTTCAACAAAAATCCACCAATAAAGAAAGAGGAGAAATGAATCAAATTAATGTAAATATATATTTTATAATTATTTTGGTCACCATCTTGCTTTCTCCATTAAATGGTGTGTTCACTGTTGGAACTAGGCTTTGCATCATAATAAAGGCGAACATCATAAAAGCTACAATTTGTGATGTTGATTGAGGGATAAGTATTGACTAGGACACTGACATTAACTCCCCTGCTCTTCTTCCAAAAAGTCCTCTGAGGTCTTTTATATCTATTCGAGCAGGCAGATGGGGCCTCCATTTAACATCTCATCCTAAAGGCAGCATTTCCAACAGTGCAGTAGTGAGGGAGCACTGCTCTGTCAGTCTTGATTTTTGTGCTCAAGCCCTAAAAAGTGGGGCTTATAATTCAGAGGCAACAGTGTGACTAACTGACCCATGCTGAGACATCTTAAATTACTTCCAACCAACCTCTCTGGCACTGAAAATTAACTTTTGCAAGTGTGGAGTCTCATTGCTTTGGATTTAATTATTGCTGGAGATTTTAAACAAATGCAAACAGTTTGAATAATTTCATGTTTAACTTCTTCTCTCTATCCCTTCAATCCTTTTCTCCTAATTCCTATCTTTTTTCCCCTCACTTCATTTCACTTTCTGTACAAGATTTGACACTGAATTAACCACTCTAAATTATACTTCTTGGTTCAGACTTTGGGACCACAAAATGTGGCGCCTGTATTTTCAGTGCTATGAATACCAATTCAGGTCCAAAATGTCATCTGCAAAATGCATGCACATGTGCATACACACACTCCTGGTGCTGTCTACACTACACATAAACTTGGGCAGGTCTTTAGTGTCAGTGCTGGGAACGTATGCCAGAAGTATGTAGAACTAGCAGATCATGATGTCAGTCAGTGTGTAACACTAATTTGATCCTAATGGTGCCATCTCAACAAAGCCGAACACCTTGCTTAACCTCACACATCTGAACAGATGGCGTTTAGAAGTAGGAAGGAACTCCCTTCTCCCATTCACCAATGCCATTCAAAAGGACCATCAACTTTCAGGTTAGTGGATGATTGATTTCTCCTTGCTGTTGCTGAGATGTTAGAAGTGTATGGAGATTTGTACTGCTACTTAAATTAGTGAAGTTTACAGGGAGTAGTGTGGTGTATGCTGAAGGCCTTGGTTCCCACTTCAAAAGCTCTGCTCAGACCACTTGCTGAGAGTCTTGAGTGCTGTAGTTCTATTCCCATTGCCTTACAGCAAAATAAGGTGAGTGAGCAGAGGCAATGCAAAGGAGGAAAAGCTGCTTGAAGACGGAGGTCAAAGAGGACTCCCAGTAGTAGGCCATATCCACTTGATTCTGCAGGAAGCAATTCTTCTCTCTCAACCGCAGCAAAGAACAAGGTGTATGCTATGTCCATTTCACGGAGGGGATACTCACTGAAATCTGCCACCTGCTGTTGGCAGACCTTCAGCCTGAGAACTGGCAGAGGACAGCATTGCCAGTGGCTGAGCAGGCGACAGTGGCTTTCAACATCTTCACATTGGGCGCCTTACAGGCGGGAGCAGGTGGAATTACCAACATCTTACATTTCATATTCCACTGCTCTATTAGGGAGCTCGCTGACCTCAAAGCATCATGGGGCTAGTGCATGTGCAGAGGGCTGTGTGCCAAACATGTTGAAGAATTTTCTTCCTATTTAAATCAGGAGGTCAGCGTCAAATACACTGTTGCCACCTGCTTCCTGTCCTTCATGGACCTGTTTTCAGTATCAGGAGTTTCATCATTTGCCTCCCTGGCATCCACTGGGACATCTGCCAGCAGTCCTTTCTGGATAGCAAAGCTATGAAACATACAACATGCTACCACAGTTTTCTCAACAGTGCTTCCTGCAGAATACCCTGGACAAAATTTTCTGTTCGTCGGGCGGGCGTGCGCCTAACCCAAATGAACGTAAAATGACGTGCAATGATGCCGGACGAGCGTCCCGACATCATCGTGCACTCGTGTGATATTTCGGTTGGCGGGCGCACACGGGAGTCAGCAATTAACAGTCCTGTTAAGGCCATTAAAGTACCAATTGAATTAAATTTTTGCTGCCTGACCAACCTTACAGTCGGTGGGCAGGCGAAAAGGCCAAGCAGCCTTTGGATTTTTTTTTAGGAAACCTCATCCACAGGTGAGATGAGGTTTCCAACAGCAATTAAAAATCAAATAAAAATGTTAACATTTTGTTCATAACATGTCCCTGCTCATGTGACAGTCACATGAGGGGACATGTTTTTTAACATTTTAAAATTCTTTATTTATCATTTTTTAAATCTTCAGCTGCATGAGGCAGCTCTGTGCCTCAGAGAGCTTTCATTGCACACATTCACATGCATGCACGAACTTGCGCGCTTGCCCTCTTCCTGCCCCGACACAGGCAGCGTGCGTTTCAAGCTGGGCGGGCCTTCATTGGCCCACCAGTGTGAAATCGTGGTCGGTGCCCAATCACGGATGGCGATCATTTTCACAGCTGCTTCCACTCAACCCCTGCCGAGCCTGCCCACCAAGGGTGAAATCCTGGCCCTGGACATATATGGGCAGTGGAACCTTTCTTTAACAATTTCAATAAGTTACTTGGTTCTAAGTCTTGTCTTCATTGCAGTGCTCTGCCGCAGAACTAATGGGCTTACAAAGTGGCATCATGACCCTCAGGAGCAGTGGGTGTATTCTGTCACCCAGCAGCCATCCTATCCTTGAAGAGTCATACAGACTCGAAACATTAACTCTGTTTCCCTCTCCACACATGCTGTCAGACCTGCTGTGTTTATCCAGCATTTTCCATTTTTATTTCCGATTACAGCGTCCGCGGTATTTTGCTTTATATCTGTCCCTTACCTTTATTGTTGAAAGAGAGCTGGCATTATGGACTGGCAAAATATAAGAGCACCATGGCAGCTTTCAGCCTATTGTGAATTCATGTGCAAAAAGCTGTGCTTAATGACCTTAGGGAATGAAAGTCTTTGTGGTTGATTTAAATAAGAGCTCTCTGAGCTGTTTACCTTACAGTGCTGTACTGAAATGACCTGTGCTCGGTCTTTGATCTTCATTTCTTGTCTCTGGGCAACAGGGAACGCAGGTGCAGTGCAATGATATCCGTCATGAAAGGTTGTGCAAGTGAATTCTACCAGGAAGAGATGTTAATGCACGGGCCTGAATTTTCTGCAATCTTGCACCATAGTAATAATGTATCAACGGTAATCACCATTGTTAAAAAGTAAGAGTTCCAGGAAATAATGAAGTTAGTTATGCCAGGAGAAGAGTCATATTGGACTTGAAACGTTAAATGTTTCTCTCTCCACAGATGCTGCCTGATGGGCTGAGTTTTTCCAGCATTCTCTGTTTTTATGCCATGAGTGTGCTGTGCCATAGTCTTTTGCCACATTTGCACCCTCTTTCAATAGCCTCACCAAAGCGAATAAAAATCTGTTCTCATTGCTCAATCCTCCAGTGCAGTTAATTGTAATTGTCAACTTGCTTGATTTGCACCATTGTTTGTGCTGTAGACTGAAAATCAATAGGTGATCTGGTAAAAAATGGGCATAAAGGACAGGATGGTTGTTGGTTGACAAAATATACAGTGTCCTGAAGTGCAAGATATCACTTTTTAGGCCTATTAGTGCTACAAAGGAACACTACAATGAAGAATTGGGTAACTTACTGGGATCCTTAAAGGGAGGTTCAAGTGCCTGTATGTGTCCAGGATTTCCTGCAATAAGACACTGTCATGCATGTTAGCTATGCTGCAGAGCCCCTGAACACTGGCATTGGTATCAAGATATGATGACCCCATATCCCTTCAGTTCAATGCAGGAAAATGCCAACCTTGTGCTGCCTATTCATTGTAATGATTTCTGTATGCAGTCAGCATTAACTATGATATTCATTGATGCCTGCAGCCAACAGGAAGTCCAATTTTTTTTTTACTTGGTAGCACTACTTAAAGCTAGCCAGCATTACTTAGTGCCAGCCTGTACCTCTTAAAGGGAAAGTGCATTGTGGCTGCTGGAGGTGCTGAGATCATTTATAATTATGCTGTGCAGCAATTAACAATGGCTGACTATGGGACAGAGTGTGCACCAAGGTATTCAAGAGCTGTACTGGAAGAAATGGAAAAGGAGGAGAGATGTCTTATATCTGTAGGACAGCAGGAGATCCTCCATACAAATGGCGAGATTAGCTAGAGGTCACGGCCAAAGGTTTAGCTCAAAGCACCTGGCTGTCATGTTACAGGAAGCTTTGTGATCTCACACAAGTGGTCAAGGTCAGTGAATTCACCTTCAAATGCCATATCTTGCAAAATGCACCACTAGGCTCAGCCACTGCTCAATGTACCGCTCTTCCTCATTCACCTACCAATTTCAATCAAACAGGACTCATACCTAACATTTGCAAGCTTATGTCACTCTCACACAAGTCGCACTCTTACTTGTCTAATACTCACATCCTACAATTCGCATACACAACCAGTTCTGAAGAAGGGTCATACAGACTCGAAATGTCAACTCTGTTTCTCTCTCCACTGATGTTGTCAGACCTGAGTTTTTCCAGCATTTTCTGTTTTTGTTTCAGATTTCCAGCATGCGCAGTATTTTGTTTTTATTCTCTATATCATGCTTGATTCCAAGAGGAAGGCCTGATAGTGCACACATTTGTCTGGGAGCAACAGGTTTGTTCAGAAGCCTTGACTTCAACATAACCTCTTTCAGCACCTGCCACAGAACTCCATATAGACTATTGCAACTTGAAAGAATAATGGAAATCAATCAGCAGCTAACCTGGAAATAATTGATGATTCCTTTAAATAGCAGTGATGTGGGGTGGGGATGTTGCTAAGTGTATATTTCAACCGTGCAAGATTAAGAGAGTGAGTTTTCAGGAAACAGAGTAGGGGTAATGCCTAGGTGGTGTCCCATTGGGATTGGTGTTGTGCCTTGGCTGTTCACCATGCTTCTTATTGACTTAGATGATGGGACAGAGAACCGCATGTCCAAGTTTGCCAATGAAGTAAGAATGGGCTGCACTTGTAAGCACTGTGGATGGAAGCATACAATTACTAAAAGATATTGATAAATTTAGAGAATGGGAAAAACTGAGGCAAATAGATTTCAATATGGACAAGTATGAGGCAATCCATGTGGACCTAAAGAGAATATATCAGAGTATTTTCTACATGGTGAAAAGGTGAAAACAGTGGAAGTGTGAATTGACTTGGGGGCCTATGTACATAGATTGTTAAAATGTTATGTACGGGGGGGAAAATGGCTAAAGGAATGCTAACATTAAACCTAGAGTGCTAGAATACAAGGGGATAGACATTATGCTTCAACTATACAAAGCCCTAGTTGACCATACCTGTGTGAGCAGTTCCGGGCACCACACCCCAGGGAAAATATATTGGCCTTAGAGGGAGTGCAAAGTAAATTTACTAGAATGGTGCCAGGACTCCAAGGGTTTGGAGAGATTTCACAAACTAGGTTGTATTTCCTAGACTTTAGATGGTCAAGGGATGTTTTGATTGAAGTTTTCAAGTGCAAACTGAAAAGGGCTGATAGAAAGAAACTCTTTCTCTCGTTGAGGAGAGTAACTGACTTAGCTTAAAAGTTAAGCCTGACTTTTCAGGACCAGAGTTAGGAAACTTGCAAGGTGTGGCCGAAACTTGGGATTTTCTTCCACAAATGGCAGCTAATGGTGGGTCAGTCACTAATTTTAAATCTGACATTGGTAGATTTTTGTTAACCAAATGGATATAAGGGAAATGAGGCTATGTGGTGTTACTTTGCAGATCAGCCATGATCTCACTGAATGGTAAAGCAGGTTCAAGAAACAAAGTGGACTACTGCTATGTTCTATGGCCAACACATAACTCAGCCTGGAAGATCAAAGATATTAAAACTGTCAAACCCCACCCAACAGTATGGAAACTGTTCTAAGAGTATTTTTCCTCTAAATCTCTCATTCTTTATTCTTTACCAGCTTTGCCATCTAGAGTCCTGCTTGTGTCTGAAAGCAATTACTTTCAAGACCCTCACTCATTTCAATGAGTAAGGAAGATGACAGGCTGAATGGTCTCCTTCTGTGCTGTAACAATTCTGTGATCCTGTGAAAGCATTGCAATGTCTATCCACAAGGCAGAACCCTCTTCCTGCTTATTTTAGAGAGCATGACAGAGTAAAGGGAAAAGGCAGGGACTTGTGGCCAGAGACTGAGCAGATCTCACTAACTACCTTTCACAGTGAGGATGCAGGTAACTGATAATATTTGAGGCACTGACAAAGGAGCTATGCATGCACAAAATGCGTGTAAAAATAATGAACCAATTGGCCACCAATGTGAGGTGTCCCACAAAGACCCAAAGTCACGGTCTACCTCCATAGGGACTTGTCAGTGATAATGAAATGGAGGATGGGCTTCAGTTTCAAAGGCACTGGTTCCTCATATTCAAGCTTTGTAACCTCAGCCAAGGAACTTGGAGTTCCATATTCAAAGGCGATAGACGCCCTCTACCACAGGACATCGAATTATAGTAAATGTGACATGTCCCATGCTCAGCAGCTAGACAAGGACATCAGCTTCCCCACTAGAGATGAGGCCCAGGTGCGGCCACAGGACTGTCATGAACCTGTCACTTTTATCAACAGGAAGGGGTACTACTCAGCAAATGTGCCAACTGTCTGTGATGCCCCCCTGAGGATTCTGCATATAAAACAGAGCATCAGGGGTGCGCTCGTGACAAGGATGTGCAGATCCTAGAAATTATTGTTCACAGGCTTATAAAAAGTTTATTTTTAACTACAATTAACTTATTTCAGTTGATTTCAGAATTTGCAGCTCTTACTCTCGAGCTATATCATAATCGGACTTGCGGCACCTATGGTCAGGTATTTATAGGGTCGTGTGGTTGATTCGCAGAGGGAGTCATTAACTACACTGTCATCACGGTCTCCAAATTGCCATTGACCTCACCATGCTGTTGATGGGCTGAGTAGATATAGATCGACATGAATGGAAAAGTCCATTCCAACAAATTCAGCCATATTAAAGACTCAATAGGAGTCAATACTAGACCCCAAGTCCAAGCATAAATAGATTGAAAACACAGTGAAACTGGTCAGAAGCTGCATGTGAAATAGATTGCCTTAGATCTAGAACAATGAGACCACTTTGTTACATCAATCTATGTATCAAGAAGCTGTGAATGAATAATTTAGCCATCTACTTCTTCGAGTTCTCTGCCTGAAGGCAGGCCTGACCCAGAGTGTCACAATCTCCACATTGGTTAGGGCAAGGAGGCAGCTCCCAAATCCCCCCCTAAGCTGGAACAAGGATCGAACCCCATGCTGTTGGCACCAATCGGATCTACACCAGCTGTCCAGCCAACTGAGGGAACTGGTCGCCCAAGGAATCCAAGTTGCTGAGGCAACATACACATGTATGTTGTACACTTAGCTATAGAGAGGCCCAACTCCACTTTGCTGTCTATGTATTTCAAATTGATGGGAGTTAGTTTGCTGTGTAGATTGGGACAAATTTCTTATTGCTTTCTGTAGCAGCATAGCACATGATAAGTTGATCTAAACTGACTTTCATTTTATACAAATAAGTAGAAACATTTCATCATGAACCAGTCTGATATAAACATACTGTAATAAATGAACTATGGATAGATTTCAGGTACTTTATGCCAAGATAAATATTAACGGCAAAGATAGGTTGTTAGCCAGAGATTTTATACTTTTCAAATTGCCAGATGCAATCAGATGAGAAAAACAACAACTATAAGATTCAGAATGAATTTAGGGACTGTATATTATGATTACAGGATTAGGCTCAGCTTGTCCCACACAGTTAGCTAAACATCCAACTCACTACTTGAGCTCACAACTGAAGATTGATCACTTCAGTGAGATACCAGAGAATAGCTGGCACCTGTGAAGCCACAGAATGTATCACTGTCTTCAGTTGAGGGAGGGTAAGGTGAAAAAAATTCAAAGCAAATTCACAAATATATCCTGGATTGGCATCAGCACCACCACAATAGAACTGGACCCAACAGTCTGAACTTAACGTTGCCAGCCTCCCATTGCATTGGCATCAATTGGAATGCCATCAGTAAGAATTAACCAGTACAGGAAGTTATCGCTTAACTTTAATTGACTCCTGTAAAATGTGAAGTTCTGCAAAAAAAATGCCCGAGGCCATAACCCCATCCCGAGATTGCCTACTTACCCAACACCCAACTCTCGCAGGTTCAACATAGGAGCTCTGCGGGAACATGCAGTGGTACAGTGATGTTAATGTGAAACAGCAGCATCACAATGCAAATGCAGGGTTCTGCAGGAGAGCGAGGTTAACTGAAATCATGTTGCGCAGGACGACGTTAAGCGAGCACTTCCTGTAGTTACATCTCACCAGAATACAGCCCACTTTGTGAAAAGCTGCGGGTTCCAGGGGATGTCATTTGTTAAGATGATACCATCATCTAAGGATATGCCTGTAGGAAATGATATACCTGCCCTTCATTGTGAGTGGGGGCAGATATTCAAAATCCCTTAAATGGTGTCACACTCCCATAGAAGCAAGTTTAAAATTGCCTACGAATTCCCAGCTGCAGTAATCACTATTCAAACTTTCAGCAGCTTTAAGTGCACTGATGCACAGAGAGAAAATAATTCTTAGGACAGTGCCATGTGTCTTACCAGTTCAGAGTGACATTGGAGAGCGACAGACAAAGAAAGCTAGGGGGAAAATAGAATGATTCGTGCCATCATTAAAAAAAGTTGCTATCCACTTTTGCATATTATCCTATGTCATTAGCATATCTCCTGTCATGTGATACTTCATTATAATACAGATTAATATGCATGTGTGTTACTTTCAATATCTTTTTGCTGCAGACAACATTTTGAGCCTCAAGTTGTCACAGGAGCCACAAATTCCAGGTGATGCTGGAATGAAATTATCTTGAATGAACTATTTAAAAGATGCATGCTATTTGATTCATGGAATCATGCATTTATGCATAAAAGCCATATTAATTAGAGTAGTCGTAATCATGTGCTCTTGTCAATAACAGTTAATGGTGTCACAGCATGCAGCATTGCAACAATTCTAACACATTTTATGATTAAAGCTAAGCATCCGTTTTCCTTTCCTCCAGTGAGGAAACAAGATTTTGCCTGCTTGATATATTTTCTCAATCTTTGACGCTTGGAGAGGGAGATCAGCTGTCATTCTCATCAGAGGCATCACACACAACCAGGACAATGTTGTATAATTAAAAAATTTTCAATGTTTTGACACTGTAGTGCCCACTTTTTTAGGTGTTACAAAGCCTGCTAACACTCAAAAATGGTGCCAGAGATGCATGTACATACTTCTGATGGGATGTGCGCCAGATGCCATGTTGTTTTCATGTGTGCACTTCTAACATTGGAAGCATGCAGAAAAGTCAAGTTATGATGTCAGTGTGCAGTGCTGATTTGACACCGACATTAGCATTTTCAAATGCCACTTTCTAACCTATGTCCCATCTCAACATCGCACAGCTGAAAACAGCATTAAATGCGTGAAGGGCTCCCACCAATATTGCTTATTTAAAACATTACGATTTAGTGGCGCCCAATCCGAGTATTAATGTGACTCATCCACGTTGTGACTTACTCCAGGAGTGACTACAACCAGGGGAAGTAAAACTGATGTTATTTGGAGTTGGGGATTAAAGAAAACTGACAGTGAATCGCAAATTTGACCAAGCATGGATTATCATTCCAAAAAGGTGCAAGTGACCAGGTAGCCGTTTGCATAGTAAGTGGTCTAAAAGGCCTCAGGCTTCGACAGAACTGTCAAAGGGTCATGAGGACTCGAAACGTCAACTCTTTTCTTCTCCGCCGATGCTGCCAGACCTGCTGAGTTTTTCCAGGTAATTAATAAATCTTGATTGTTTGATATGAAAACAGGTTTTGAGCTAAGAGTTCAAGGTACAGTTGTTACCATAATAGCTGATTCCGGTTCCTTGGCTTTGGTCCATTTTAAATAGTCGACCTCCCTCCAAGCCGCATATCGATTTCTCAGTTTGGGTTTTACTGTTGAGTTACTCTCTGCCCCACACAAGTCGATGAAGTCACAGGAATCGTCCTCTAACTCCATCTCACCATATTTCTCGCACAGGACACTTGAACTTCCCCTAGGACCTTGAGCCCTCTCCCGGACTCGATCGGCATTTTGTTTTTTGTTCCACTGCACTCGAGTGAGGTTCAATTCACAGCGTCTGGCAAGCGTTCCAGTGCTTCCAATTTCTGGATGATGGCTGAAAATTGGACTTTCAGCTTTGGGATGCCCAGTCCTCCGTTCCTGTTGCTGCTATACAGGATTCCATCTGTAATATGTGGAGGACTTCTTTTACTGCTTCCCTGATTAGATGATCAAGCTTAATCAATCATTGTGTTCTTTTACACTTCTGAAAGCATCAAATGATAACATATTCTTGATATCATGTGAGATTTGAGTATTTCTATCTGTTGGATAGGATGAAGTGCTGCTGTCTTCAGATTCTCTATCCATGTTTCCAATTTGGGCCCCCATTGCTCCTCTATTACGCCCACAAGTGGGTCAATTCTAACCCCCAAGTACTTCTGCATTTTGCCAAGTGGTGTGCATGTTATGGGGCCGCCTCGCTGTTGCCAGTTTTCCAGGAAGTTGTACAGGTAGGTCTTAGCTTTATGTATGAAATGGAAGTCCATGGTCTTCCTGGCATTATTTTAAGTCCTGTACATTAGCAGAAAGCTTGGACTATTGCGAAAGTCTTCCTCGTATTAGCGTGGGATTTGCTCAGAAGCACAATGTCATTGGTGAAAGCCAACGCCGAACAATTAATCTTCCTTCCCTGCAGGGGCAGTGTCACACTCATGTCTGTCTCCTGTAAGGAGCAGATCGATGGGGCCATTGCAATATTAAATACCGTGAGGGGCGATCGGGCCACCTTGCTTAACCCCTCTTTTGATCGGTATTGGATTCATCTGTCCCTTTGTGCTCTCAATTACTGCGGTATTATCTGTATACACGCCTTGTACCATTGAGATAAATCGTCTTGGCAGTCCCACTCTCTCGAGGGCCTTGTTAAGCATTTTATGTCCTACAGGTCGAACATCCTTGATTAAAGGAGAAAAAGGGCTGTCAGCAGGAGGGGCGAGGGTAGTGCTCATGGAGTGTTATGATCTCCATATTGACCAATAAACTTTTAAAAAGAGGTTCCAACTTCCAGATATTAGTTGAAAGAATGACCCAACAAGATTTTTAAAAAGGTTTACTGTAACAAACGACTAAAAGAAATTTAACTAAACAATATTTTCTTTTCATAGGCATTGTATACAACTGCAGAAATGACATTTCCCTTGTATGCTTATGACCCATGCACTCACCACAGAATTAGTCCTTTTAGCAAACAGTCCACAGTTGCTCACAGCTTCCAATAGAGTTCTGTATCCCCGTTTCACCAAGTAGTATTTCAAGTGACCGCCTCCAGGTGCTTTCCTCAGTTTTTGCAAGTTCTTTAAATCCATCATGAGCAGGAAAGCCTGTTCCGTGGATTCTTCTTCCCCTGGTCATTCCAGAACAAATCTCCAAGAATCATAGAAGGTTGCAGGATGAGCCTCTTCAATTAGAACAGTGGGCAGAATTTTTTCCGCCGGCGAGCTGGGGGCGGGGCATGCTCCCCAATGTGAAAATGACACGGGATGATATTGGGGAAAACCCCAAAGTCATCCCACCCCATTTAAATATTCAGGAAGGCAGGCAGACAGCGCGATCAGCTGTCCACTCACCGACTTTTCAATGGCCAATTGAGGCCAATGAAAGGATAATTAAGGCAATTAAAAGGACCTGCCCGTCCAATTTTAAGGCTGGCGGGCAGGCCAGGAGCCCCAGCGGGCTTCTGAAAAAAACATGAAACCTCATCCACAGGCGGGATGGGGTTTCATGTCTGTTTTTAAAAAGTTTAATAAAGTTGTGATATTTATTAACATGTCCCATCTCGTGTGACATTGTCACATGAGGGGGACATGTTAATAATTTTTTTATTTTTCTATTTTTAAGGTTTCAAACACTGTCAGCGCTCTCCCTGAGGCAGCACTTAGTCTCAGGGAGATGTGCGTGAAAGAGCTCACTCTTCCTGTTGGGCGACCCGCTGGGTCGGCCTTAATTGGCCTGCCCACTTAAAATGGCAGCGGGCCCCATTTCAGCGGCGGCGATCGGCAGCCTGCCCGCCCGCCCATCAAGGGCAAAATTCTGCCCAGTATCTCTCCCGCATCCGGCTGTGATATCTTGCAAAGTCAAGCAGCCTTTTCTCTCTGCTGACCACAGAATTCCACTACCTGTCTGTGATATCATTGATTTGTAGGGAAGTCTATAACCTGATCTGAAAAGTGGCATCCTCTTCTCTCTTCCCTATGGCAATATAAAACACATTAACCTTTCATTGAGGTAAAAATGCTAATTAGCTATCCTGAGCTCAAGGCCCCCCCCCCCCCTTTCAACTAGAAGTAAATGGACAGCCTACAACCTTATACCTATAACACTTATCTGATCTTTGAAAGACTCAGGGTTTACTCATGGTGAACTTCTGCCATTGCCTCCAAGTATAAATATCTTGCACCTTCTCCTCAGTAAAATAATCTTTCAATACCTAAAAATCAAACCACCCAGACTTACTGCTAGACAGACTGCAGAACAGATCACATGTTCCGAATAACTTACCCTAAATTTAAAACTATAGTCCCCAAATATAATAATCTTATAAATTTCATAATTGTAACTCTTGCACCTCAAAGAATGAAAAGTCATCACCATCGTCCACCTTGGCAGTATTACAATGTTCAACCTTATCAAATACATGTAACAGTTAAGATTTTAAATATTTCTCACCATGATTTATAAAGTCCTGCTTCTAAACGGCAGAGAAGTGGTTTTGTTGCTAGCAGCTCCTTCCTCATGCCAATTAAAGTCAATTTTGTTTCCATGTCCTTGATTAAAGATGGTACAATTGACTCAGTATGGGAAATTTTGTCAATAACAATATTGCTGACTTCTTCTAATCCCTCTGGCTTTTGCATAGCAGCAGGTCTAAATTGGAGACTCAGAAGAAATCCTGTCATAATGCTTTTACCCTCCGATTTCACCTTTTGTTTTTTTTTAAATTTAGAATCAGACTTCACATAGTCAGCACCCTGATGGCATTTTAACCCAAGTCTTTGGATCACCCGGTTCAGATTTTACTTTCCAATCTCCTTTCTCATCCATGGCTGTAGATTCTATAAGGTCCAGGGCAAAAAAGAAAGATTCAGGCAAACAAATATCTGAGTCATCTTTTCCACCATATTACTGTTTTCCTTCACTGCTTTAGGAAGTTCATTAATGCCAAGTTGATGATCAGTCAGAAAAATATTGGTACTTTTTTTTAAAAAGCTAGTTCCCTTTAAAGCTTTGAACTCCTTTTCCTAATTGGCAGGAATTTTGCTCAACTCCTCCTTTAAAGAGCAATGGCTTCATCCTCCTGAAAATTCATTTTGTTTTCCAAAACTTCACTAGACCCTTCTAGTTTCAAAATAACAGCATTCACCAGATTCAAATTATTTTGGTTTACCACACTCTTTCGCTTTATTTGTTCATTAACCATGAATTCTGCTGCAGTATTCTATTCTAATTTCTGTGACTTAGTATTTGCAGCCAAGTTCAAAACAGGCAGAGTCGGTTTATTTGTATTTGATTTTAACTCTTTGCTGCCAGTTAAAGGTTTTACAGGTTCTTTACTCTCAAAAGTCTGCACTTTTAAATTTTCTATCTTCAGTCAAAACAATACTTTCTTCAGCAGGATTACAAATAGTCCCTGATTCTTTGAGTACATTATCAATTTCAATAGGCTTGCCTCCCATCCCAGGAGATAGCAACATCTTATCCCCCATGAGATCATTTCTCAGTATTAAATCAACATTATCAATAGGCAATTCGGACACTATTCCATCAATAACAAACCCATTGACTAAAGCACTGTTTAAATTACCTCTGGACAATGGACGGGTAAACAATTTCCATCAATACCCTGTATCAATACTCTTTTACTTAGTGAACTCTCTGAAGAGAATTTACATTAGATGGAATCGGTTTTTCACCAGTTCCACCTACTGGTACAGCATTCTCTGAAGAAACATTAGACACACTCACAAGAACTATTGACTTTGCTCTAAAATTCCAGCAGTCTGCTTTCACATGTCTTGTCTTATGACAGAAACATATTGGTCTCCTTGAATCACTCCTATCCGTTAGACTGTCTCTTTTACTACTTTGAGAAGTATTCATCTTTTCATTCCTATCATCCCTCTTGTGGTCATTAATATCCTGTTAACAACTCCATCTTTCCAACCCATATGGGTTTGCAAACAATGGTTTGCTGCTTCTTATTTTCTTGTGGATTAGTTCAAAACTGTCAGCTAAAACTGCAGCATGCCTTATTTTAGAAACTTTACCGTCTTCTGGGTGGGGCCAGATTCCTAAAGGAATACTGCTTTAAATTTTTCCAGTAACATCACTCTAAGTTTTTCAAAATCCAGCAGACTACAGAACAGCCCAATTGACCCCCTTCATTTACCTTAAGTTTAAAGCAACAGTTCCAAAATATATTAATTGTATAAACCTCATAATTGTAATAGGAGCAATTGTCCTACCTCATCTTCATTCACTAAAGAGGTCATGACTGAACTCTGCCAATTGCTGCAACATATCTACAACCTCAAAGCAGGACAAGGACAGCATTACCTTTAGATGACCTATCCACTTTTATCTCATTCCAGACTGCTACTGGACATACAAGCAATGCTGACTGAAGCTCCCTGTATGCAGAGAGACATTTGCTCTTACCAGAGACAAGCAGATGGAATTAGTTTTGTTTTCAATTGTTCAATAGATAGGTGTTGATTGTGTGCATCTGTTGACTGTTCATTGTTCTGTGTGCTATTAGTTAAGCTTGTGGGTGTGGTTACAGATAAAGAGAAACTAAAAGTAAACTGGAAACTTGTGGCTGCACATATTTTAAAAGCTTTAGTAATAAAATCTTGTTCACCCGTAGAATCTGGTGTGTGTCACCTCCTCAAATCTCTGAGGTACAAAACACAATGACTGGCAAAGAGGATTGAGGAAAGTTTAAATTTACTGGCTCCAACACCTTTCCTTTCTTCACCATGCGATCAACACCTGCCATAGGATCAATAGATTTTGGAAGTCCAAAAACATACTTGCTTGCAATGGGCATGGACAGTCCACAGGACCCAAAAGAAGGCAATATTTATTCATTGCCTCAGGGCAGAAGGCCAGTGACTAGTCAAGGAGCTCAATGAAGACTTGCCTACAATTGATATGCTGGTAAGTTCTCTCAAAAAATACTTAAGGCCAAAGAAAAGTGTGATGATATACATTCCGCCAGAGATGCCAGCGAAGTGGTGAGCTCATCAAACAACATGTGGCAGTGTTGCAGCAGTTGACTTCCACAAGTAAGTTTGGCACAATATCCAACAAACTAATTTGTGACCAACTTTTTGAGAAAACTTCAAATCCACAAATTAAGGAATGTCTCTTCATGCAAGATGATGATTAAACCTGGGAATAAACCACAACTTTGGTAGTCCAAACCAAACCTGCCATGTTTGATTTGAAGAGGTTACACAGAAATGCACCCTCAGACTCAGGGTCGTAGGCACAGCTTTTCCAACAAGCTCAAGTCCAAGGTTAATGAACGAAGAGACCACAGCAACCTCATCAACACTTGCCCCATCATGGTCAGATAACCATAAAGATGTGCCAAAGTTCTGGAGGCACCTATCAATTCACAACAACATGTCAGGGGCAAATGTGTGATTCATGCTCAAAAGTGAATCACTTTGCAAAGGTGTGCAGGTCGAAGACGACCTTATTAGTTTGACACATGGAGGAATCTATTCCTGAGAATGAAATACTTTTTATGATCCCTATGGAGAAATCATAAACCAAAATAACCAAATTTACTGAATGACTCCTAAATGAAGAAATAACCAACATGATTCACTTTTTGTAGCTTTTACATTGATACAAATCAGAGTCCGCATAAATTAAGTTTGAATTAACAGGCAAATTACAGTTGGTAAAAGTGATAAATTACACTTATCATAGCGCATACAACAGAGACTATCTCACAAATTATATGTATTCATATCATTCCTCACACAATTGTGGCACCATATGCAATCTCACAGCCTTTTGAACTCTCACTGGATGTCTATTTTTTCTCATTCGATAGATTTTTCCTCGAGTCACCTGCTATGATAACTCTATTCCATCCAAGCCCCCCAGACACTGTCGTCACCCAAACAACATACACCTGCAGAACTTCTTTAGTTAGGCTCAAGGCTTCCATCCCGTTAGCATTGCTTCGAGGTCACATGGACCAGTATTTCTTATTATTCAAACAAATTACAATCGATCCCTTTAAAATTGTTGCAAACTCTTAAAAGTCCTTTTCAAACATTTTTAAAAACAATTTTAGATTCCACAGACATTTTAAAGAAATCACAAATTTTCCTTATGGGACTGCTTCTGGGTCAAAGGTCGTCCCACATAGTATGCCCCGAATTTTCAGCAAGTCAGAAGCACCTTGTACCTTAGCCAAAATGGTTCCAGAGCCACAATTCTGAAAGTCCCACCTGAACCTGGCACCACAATTTTCGCCAGGGGAAAAATGGGAATGGGTTATAGTTTGCACATCATTGGTTCACAAAGGCAGCTGAACATGTAAGAGTGCAGTTGCCTTCAAATAAATACAATTTTCAGTAGTGGGATGCCCAAAATATGACTTGTGGTCTTTAGACATTTGAGCAAAACGTCTAAAGCTGCTGGAGTTATTTGGAGAGGTAGGTAACCTGTTGGAGAGGTAAAATATCCTTTTGGAGATGTCCAGGTACTGCTTTGGAAGAGGTAAAGTTCCCTTTGGGAGAGATCAAGTATCCCTTTGGAAGAGGTATGGTGCCCTGTGGGAGAGGTCAGGTGCCCTTTCAGATTGTTAAAGGTAGACATGAATGCGCATAAGATGTGAATAAACTCAGTGGAACTGTAAAGCTGTCAAAGAATTCAAATCTCCAAGCTCTTTAAACTTTCAAAGATAAAACAGCCTGCTGTGGCAGCTTGCAATTTCATGAGCTGTCTGTTGTCATAAGCTTGAGGGTTATCATTATAGGATTAGTGCTGCATGACTGATTCTGCAACCATCATCATCACAGTGAGGGACTGTAAGTTCACAGTTGGACAGATCCAAATGGTTATAAAGTCTTTATGCAGGGCTATGTATACAACTGTTCATTTTTATGAGAGATTAAGTACTTGAATGCAATGATTGTTTTATAAGGAATTAAGTACTTGAAGAAATTAAATGTACTGAATGGATTTTTGTGAATGACAGTGTTCTTTTTAAAAAGTTGAGATCATCAATAGACACTTAGAACTTTATTTCATTTCATCTCACCATGGCTCCTGAGGTCTTCCCATGGTGGATACTGGGTGAGTTGGCATGGAGGGCATAAGGGCAAAGGGTGGTGAGTACAGGGTCATGGGTTGGCATGAGTTGTTGCTAATCTGGAATAGGGGCTATAAAGTGCCATGGGGATGAGTGGGAGTATACTGGGTTGGCATGAGTTGGCATTCAGGCCATTAGGGGCCATTGGGGTGGGTGGAGGGGTTTAGGTTGGTATGGAGGGCATGAGGGATCATAGGGGCTGTTGGAGCATAGGTTGGCATGGAGAGTACGAGGGGCTATGTGTGTGTGGAGGGGCACATGTTGGCATGGAGGGTATGAGGTGCCATCAGGGGTTGGTGGGGAGCATCAGTTGGCATGGATGGCATGAGGAGGATGTGGGGGGTGAGGAGGTGTGAGCAGTGAGGGCATGAGGGTTGTTTTTGGTTTCATTGTTTTTTTTTCTGCTGGGACAAAGTCCCAAAGTACCAAAGTGGAAATATTTTAACCAGCCTCAGCAATTGGCAGCCAGTGCAGTTGCCTCCACACAGTTTCCAGAAGGAGCGTCCTGACTCCAGTTAGCACCTACCCACCCCCCTGGAATGAAAATCTGAATATCTGCAGCACTTGCTCCTGAGTTGGGTTTAAGAAGTTGGGAATTTTCCCAACTCTGCACTCTTGGTTCAGGAGTGAAAACTTGGCCCTAAGTGTATTCCATCACGGACAGCAAAACATCGGTTTGTTTTAAAGATTGCTCGGATGAGGTCACGAGCATTTCAGTGTCGCTGCTCACTGAGCAACAAACTCTATCATCCTTATTTTTTGCAACTCCCCTGTGACAGTCACTGTTCAAGTTTATGATGACTCAATTATTCTGGTTTTGGCAATGATCACAGTTCCAGTGCACTACAAAAAGGTCAGCCTAGCCAAGTTCACATTCTACGCAGCCAAAGGCCCCCTTGTGGGGGCAAAAAGTTCGAAAAGCTTGGCTTCACACTTGAAGACCCCATTAGTGCACACATTAACATCCTCAATAGTGCAGGGTATACACAATAGTAATCTTCCTTATTTACTGGATTTGGAAAGATTAATGCATACTGTCAAGCTGCTTGGTTCAACACGTCAATTCTGCCGGTTTTGCAAAATTTGAGATGGTTGCCATTTGCAATCTATACCAAAGTGTTACAGGAGTTGAAATAACTTGAAGCAGAAAGCATCATTGAGCAAATCAACTCATCCCCATGAATATCAAACTTAGTCATTGCGTGATGCAAAAATGGTGAACTTACACTATGCATCGATCTTAAAGCAGTCAAAGCACAATCATTCCAAACATGTGCCCACTTCTATGATCCAGGGGCTATTGGTATTAATTCATGATGCCACAGTCCTCATGAAGCTCGACATGTGATGGATCTATCATCAGATAACATCAGCAGAGCAAAGCCAATAGCTTACAGCCTTTATTACTCTAGAAGCTGTGTCTCAGTATCGTAGAATAGCCCATGTACTGAGTTCAGCACCTAGCACATTTCAGAAGATTGTTTCTTCAATTTTGTCAGATGTTGAGGGGATGCTCAACCTTCTTGACAACATGCAAGTTTGAAAGGCAGCAGTCTGAATTTCCACTGCAGCATTCAAACCTTTGATGGAAGCTTTTTTCACCTTCACTGTCTTCTTCCCCTTCATTGACTGCCTGGAATGGTTCCGGTTCTTGAGTGCCTAAGATGAAAAAGGTATACATGTTGGGTTGTGGTGAGGGGAAAGGAGAAAAGTAAGAAGTACGTGCTTACGCCCTCTGCAGCCTAAATCAGAAGAGCTTGAGAGATGAGGGTGAAGTGGGATGGGAAGGGAAGGATTACATATGCAGCAATTCTCATTATCAACTGCTGCAGTGACCACAGCCTCAGCAACTCCCCTTCCCATAATAAGGAGCACTGTTTCCTCCATGGTTGTTTAAGTATGTAGGTGCTCTAGCCCTCTTCCACTTCTTTGCTGCTGCCTTCTGTTGTGTGCTACTTTCTTCTGCAAGAAAGAGGGAAGTGTGTCAGTGAAAAGTGTCCTGTAATATATTTTGGTGGTGTAGTGTCATGGTTGAATGGTTGCCAGCATGTGCAAGCTGGGAGTTGTGGTTGCAAGTTTTGCAATAGTGCTAAGTGTGTGTGGGTGAGCTAAAGCATATAGGATTAAGTCCTGATTGACAGAGGCAGTTGGGAGATGGGTGATAGGAGTTAAGTGAATTGAACAGTGTATGAGGCCAGTAGTACAGTTAATAGGTTATGCAATTTGAATATGAGCTCACCTTGGCAACTTATGTGAGAACATTAAACTTCTGTACTGCATCCATGTTCTTGTAGCAACATTCCTGGCATTGACCTCTGCTGCTTTTCTTCCCATTATTTGCTAAGCATCGGTCTGGAGAGCCCCCTGCCACCCTCTCAGATACAGGACATCTCTCCTTTCCACGTCTTCCACCAAGACTTTGAGAGTAGCTGTGCAATGTCTGGAAACCTTGGTGCTCGCTCTTTCACATGTCCAGCCATTGCTCAAAGTATCAGGGCACAGATTATGTTCTCAAACGACTCTCATCGCATCTTGCAGCCACAATGCACTTCCCCTCTCAGAGATATGGGCTGCCTTTAAGTCATGGTACCATCCACAATGTTTGGGCCCTCTGCTGATTTGTGTGGCCGTTGCACAGTGGAGGTAGAACTGGCTGCATGCAGCAATCATGTAGATCACTGAGCAGCAAAAATTATCATGCTGTTTGCAATGGAAATTAACAGACAATCCCTATGCCCAATTTCAGAGTTTAGCTCATTGGTAAACAAATGAGAAAGAGATTTTCACAATCACCTTTTTTGTCAATTTAGCATAAAAGTCACTAATTCTTTTGTGACTCATATCACATATTAAGATGAACATGTAAAATGAATTGACACTCAACTAATAGAGTTATTTCTTTAATACAATTATCTGGGTACAAAAGGGATGGAAAATTTCTTGCCCAGTCTCAGTTTTGACCTCTGTTGGCATCTTCTAACTATGGTTTGATTTAGTGTGAAATGTGCATGAAAACTGGAAATACTAGTCATCAATTTCAGCAGAAGGAACTCAAACTGCAGGAAAACAGTACATTTTTCAGTCAAACATTTCCAGTGCAATACATCCTCAGATAGATAGGGTATTTCTTTTATTTGCTTGTTGTAAGATAACAGGTTATAGTTATTTATCTATTCAAACAGATATGACTAAGTAAATAAATATTTGTAAGCATTACCAGTGCAGCTGAAAGCAGCAAAGTAAGTAAATCTTATTCACTGATGATTATTTAATTAAATTATAATCTCCTTTCATTTTTGGAATATCTAAACAGGTTTAGTGGGGGATTGAACTGAATAGCTCCTGAAAATGGGCATGGGGATGGCGATGTGCTATTAACCCTTGCCCATGGATTGCAGTGTAGGCACCACACCATTTGGTGCTGCCTGGTCCTTTGAAATAATCCTCACATGCAGCCAGTGCTAACCACATTTCACATTGGCTGGACTCGTCAAGATTATGAGTGGCTAGCACGACTTAAAGCTACCCTATCCCTCTTAAAAGGGAGGTGCATTGTGGCTAAAGTGGGTGCTGAGAGTCATGGCTGAAGTGTATTTGACCTCAAAAAGAATGGGCTGACAGGGCAGAGAATGGGATTCCAAGATTTCAGTTGCTGCACTGGAATTATTGGTGGAAGGGTTGGAAAGGCAGAGAGATGACTTGAGTCCTCGGGGCTTGTGTCCCCATGGGGAAAGCAGGCCTTTCTGACAAATGCTCAAAAGGCAGCGGGAGCAGAATGCTATGGACCCAGAGCTGGGTCAAAATCTTGGAACTCCCTTCCTGACAACACTGTGGGTATCCCTACAACACATGGACTGCAGCAGTTCAAGAAGGAGGTTCACCACCTTCTCAAGGGCAATATGTGATTTTGCAAACCCTGTGATGTAGGTACACCTACAGTGCTGTTAGGGAGGGAGTTCCAGGATTTTGACCCAGCAACAGAGAAGGAACAGAGATATATTTCCAAATCAGGGTGGTGAGTGGATTGGAGGAGAACTTCCAGGTAGTGACGTTCTCATGTGTCTGCTGCTCTTGTCCTTCTAGACGGTGGTGGGTGTGGATTAGGAAGGCGCTGCCTAAGGTGTCTTGGTGCGTTCCTACAGCACATTTGTAGATGGTACACACTGCTGCCACCTCAGTGGTGGAGGGAGTGAATGTCTGTGGAAGGAGTGCCAGTCCAGTGGGCTGCTTTGTCCTGGATGGTGGCAATCTTCTTGAGTGTTGTTGGAACTGCACTCATCCAGGCAAGTGGGGAGTATTTCATCATACTCCTGACTTGTGCCTTGTAGATGGTGGACAGGCTTTGGGGAGTCAGGAGGTGAGTTACTTGCCACAGAATTCCTAGCCTCTGACGTGCTCTTGTAACCACAGAATTTATATGGCTCGTTCATTTCAGTTTCTGGTCAACAGTAACCTCCAGGGTGTTGATAGTGGGGGATTCAGCGATGACATTTCGATTGAATGTCAAGGGTTGATGGTTAGATTCTCTCTTGTTGGAGATGGTCATTGCCTGGCACTTGTGTGGCATGAATGTTACTTCCCACTTGTCAGCTCAAGCCTGGATATTGTCCAGGTCTTGCTGCTTTTGGACATGGACTGCTTCAGTATCTGAGGGGTCATGAATGATGCTGAACATTGTGCAATCATCAGCGAAAATCCCCACTTCTGACCTTATAAAGAAGGAAGTTCACTGATGAAGCAGCTGAAGATGGTCCAGCCTAGGACACTATCCTGGGGAACTCCTGCAGTGATGTCCTGGAGCTGAGATAATTAACTTCCAACAACTACAACCAACTTCCTTTGTGCTAGGTATGTCACCAACCAGTGGAGAATATTCCCCCTAATTCCTATTGACTCCGGTTTTGCTAGAGCTCCTTGATGCCACAGTCAAATGCTGCCTTGATGTCAAGGACAGTCACTCTCACCTCACCCCTGGAGTTTAGCTCTTTTGTCTATGTTTGGACCGAGGCTATAGTGAAGTCAAGAGCTGAGTGGCCCTGGTGGAACCCAAACTGAGCGTCACTGAGCAGGTTATTGCTAAGTGAGTGCTGCTTGATAGCACTGTTGATGGCCCATTCCATTACTTTACTGATGATGGAGAGTAGACTGATGGGGCGGTAATTGGCTGGGTTGGATTTGTCCTGCTTTTAGTGTACAGGACATACCGATGCATTTTTCCACATTGCTGGGTAGATGCCAGTGTTGTAGCTGTACTGGAACAGCATGGCTAGGGGTGCAGCAAGTTCTGGAGCACAAGTCTTCAATACTATTTCCGGAATATTGTCAGGATGCTGCAGTCAGGGCGGCAAGTATAGTACAGGAGCCAGCTCGCTAGATGAGGAGATTGCAAATAGGTATTGCTGCAGAACAATCAAATGAGGACTTCAACTGGGCATACTTCAGAAGAACATGGGGCACGGGATAATTTGTCCTCCAACAGATAAGTAGGACTGCTGAGGTGCCAGGGAAGTGGCAGGAGCTCCGTTGAGCACGAACCCGCTGTTCTTTCTCAGGAAGACAGCACTTATCCCCTGCTACTCTGTCAGTGCTTTTACTGCTGTCTATGAGCCAGCCAGTGCAGACTGCTGCTGGCCAGGCCACAGTGGCACAGTACAAAGCTAAGCATTCTAGAGCAAGTGCTGCTTGTGGTCATCCTGCAAGGCAATCTGCAGTGTCCTCCACAGAAAGTCAGCTACCTTCTGCCAGGCATACTCCAGACATTAGGGCAACATTGCACTGGAGCACTGAAGGCAAATGGAAAACATGCACTAAGGGAAGGCACATGGGCGAATAGTTTACATTTAAAAGCAATATGGCAAGATTTCAAATCTATATATTTGGTTTGGAGTGTTTATTTTATGGTGGCTGTTATTTTTGCATTGTGGTCACGTGGATGCGGTGATGGTCAGTGACAGGAAAAGTAAGGTGTGGGACTATTGGCGAATGGGAAATTGGGATTGGCGTTACTGGACTCAGACTCGGATGAGTTAAACACAGACAGGGCAGATAGGGATTGTCTAGGATCTAGACTCTAGGTTTCCTCTCTCCTCTTCCTCTTTCTCCTCTTCCCGCTTCTCATCAGCCTCCTCAGCCTTGTACTCCTGTTCCTTCTAGTGCTCCTGCTTGTCAGCTGTCCACTGTATAACCGGTGACAAGGACTGTTCCATCATGAAATTGAAGTTGTCCAACATACAGCAGACCACCACAACTCTTGACACCTGCTCGGCCAAGGACTGCAGGACTGTACCAGAGTGGTCGAGGCAGCAGAATTGTTCTTTTAACATTATAATGTTCTGCTTTATCATATTTCATGCAGCAGCAGAGCTTTCAGTTTGTGCATGTGAGGGCTACACAAAGGAGTCACAAGCCATGTCGTCATGCCTTGGATGGTCCTTGTCACCAAGTAGCCACTCTATGGTATGACATGTTGGCTCAGTTGCAGATGGCCCAGTGGTCTGCCACGGAAGGAAAGCATCATGACTGCTTTCTGGATATTGGATGCTGACCTGCATGATTCTCTGCCTATGATCACACACCAGCTTGGCATGAGCGAATGGTTCCACTATAGGGCAGAGTTGACATGCAGTGCCTGCAATGCAATGTGCATGTAGTCAATGACACCCTTTGCCATGGGGAAACCTGCAATCTTAACAAAGTCATATGTTCACTCTACCTGCACTCTCTGGCAGGGGTGAATGAAATTTAATTTGCTTTCTTTAGGTAAAGAGCCTCAGTGGCCTCCCTTACACAATAGTGGATGGTAAAACTGCAAGATGTTACAAATAAAGAGCCAGACACATAAAAGTTAATTGCCTTGGACAACCATTGGCAATGCAGTCCTTGCCCTGCTCTTCGGCTGCAGCTTTGGCTGCAGTTGGTGGCAGTTTTCAATGAGGATATCCTTACTGAAACGTAGGCATCTCAAACTTTGCTTCTCACTGATGTTCAGGTAGGAGAGTAGTTCCCTGAAGAGTCTGGTGACTAAGGCCTCCTGCTGAGAGCCCTTTTCCCTTCTCTTCCTCGTCCTCTTCCAGAGGTTTTTCCAGCTGTGCATGGGCTCTGTTCATTTTCTAAGTTATTCTATATTCCCAAGGGACTTCCTTCAACTACACCCAAGTCTGGTAACTACTGGTTTGTACCTTGAAGTTAGCAAAATGTCACTGAGGGGTCCTTCCTGCTGTTGACCCTGTGCTCACCTATTCAAAGGCATTGTCCAGAGCGATCAGTGCCAATATCAGTGCCACTACTGGTGTCAAAACAGCACTGCATGCTGACTTACATCATGATCTGCCTACTTCCAGCAGACATTCACTGCGCCCAAATTAATATCTGCACCAGCATGCCATCCAGCATGATTCGTCCCACAAGTGTGCTCATGTACTACAGCTAGCATTTTGGAGCACTAGGGTTATTCCTGGTCTCCAAATACCATATGATAACAAGCCCAATTTCTCACCCATAATCCTAATGATACCAAAAAATGTTTTTACACTATTTGCTGCATTAGATTTATGGAATCCCCCATGTGAATGTTACATGAATAGAAAGTGAAAAGGGCATTCAGTAAAGCACATACCTCTGCCTCACTATGTTAATTCAACATTACTATAACTACACAACTCTTCTTTAAGACTTTTCCTTGAACTGGTTGATGTTCTGTAACTACAAAACTGGAAAAATAAAACTTTCTATTAAGAACTTCTATCTCACTAAGGGCGTCAGGCCAATCCACATCCAACAACCTGCTCTGAAAACTCAGCTCATATTTTGACAGCTGTGACAAATTCAACCACCAGTTGAGAATATCCACAATGTTCTAAAACAATCAACAACATACTAAATAAAAAAAAAACCCACAACATTCTAAAAATAAGTCATTTCACCCTTTTTTGCAATGTCAATAGATGCTTTGAAAAGCCCCAGGATCCAGATCTGGACCCATAATTTTGCCTAAGACTAATCAGTTCTTCCATAAGAAGTAGTCTAATTGTGTATCAAATTTTGTTGAATGATCTGTTAGTTTTTGAGATATATTGTTTTTGCAGACAAACAGATCAATAAACGGGCAAAAACATTATTTCCGCCCATTTTTTGTTGCAGAGGTAATTATTATATTTTCTGAACAGATTTTTCCTTGCTTATTTCTTTCCACATCTCTTTTTTCATCCTTTCAATGTTTTAAAGTTTTTTTCTCCCTTTCAATTTCCTCCTCTCCTGGGCTATGGCTCCAAATATTCTGGCTGCTTCCTGGTAACTTACACAAGTGGCTATTCGTAATGTGTTGGCAGGGTATTTGACTTGGAAGGCATTATACCCAAATTTGATTTTGTCCATGTCCAGTATCCGCATATGAGGAGCAGATACACATCCAGAGTGGATTAAAACCTTCCTATCTGGAAGTGGTTAAGGTCAACTGCAGCATTTCAACAGTTGATTCACCAGCATCAGCTAAGTCAGCCATTCTTTCATTTCTCATTAAAAATAAAGCAAATTTACCACAGCTGGTGGAAATCTGAAATAAAAACAAAAAATACCAGAAGCTCACCGCAGGTGTTCAATGCTGAGCGTTTCCAGCATTTTATGTTTTTATTTCTTTAAATTTTCATGTATTTTTTTACTCCTATGATCCCAAGCCTCTCCTGTCAATGCCCCTTTGTCTTCTGTAGTTAACTTTTTTGGCTTTGACATTTCCTATTTAAATAAGAATTGTACGGCCCCAAAAATCCATGTTAGTAAAGGTGAGGCTAAAGGTCTGTGGGAGCACAGTAGACTTTGGGGGCTTCTAATTATCAGTAGTACCAATTCCTACCATAGTTCTGCCCATTTCTTAAACTTCTAAAATATTTAGTCAGTATGGGAGATCCCGAGAGCTACACACAGCATATCAGTGGCATGCATATGCTAATTAATTATTTGTCATAAGAAATCAGGGTGCCTGAGATGGGCACACCCAATGCATTTCATTTGTGCTGAGGAGAGGTAGACAAAGATCATCAGTTGATCTGACCAGATAATATGAATGTTTAATGATGCATCCAGAATTCTGAACGTTTATCTGTTACTCATGTTTGGTAAAGTTTTCGAGAATTCTTCCTTTAGCAGTATGAAGTGAGCTGTACTCCAACTAACAGAGTGAGGGCCATTTTTGATTACAGCCTAACCCTAACCTCCACCAATACTTATTAAGGACCAGAATAGCATTCTCAATGGGGATTATTACATTTGCCATTCTAAAGGAGGAGGAGGAGGAGAAGGTGAAGAAAAGGCAGATAAGATCCATTTTTACCCCCAATAATGAGAATATAGGCCGTGTAGAAGAGGTTTGCCTTCAGCAACTTCACTTCAGTAAAGAAGCTCTGGGTGAGCTTCTGCAGGAAACCAGCAGTCCAAAGTATTTCTATCCTTGGTTGTCACATTTAGGACGGCTCTCAAATTCTATGCCACAGGAACCTTACAGGCTTCTACCAGAGACCTATATAAATTAAGCCAGGATTCTGTGCAACACCAAGCAAAGCAAATCACCAATACCCTGTTCAATAGGTTTTAGAATTTCACCCATTTGACAGTATGGCAGAATTATTAATTCTATCACCCTAAATGTCAATAGTCTTCAATGCTATTGACAGCTCATGTGACTCTTCTGCCCAAGGCCATCAGATGACTGCTCATATACAACAAGTTAGAATGGAATGATACAGCATAGAAGGAAGCCATTCAACCCATCATGTCTTTGTTGGCTCTTTGAACCAGCTATCTAAATTGTCCCACTCCCCTGTCCTTTCCCCATAGTCCTGTAAATTTTTCTCCATATGAGAAAGACCAACAGGCCCTTCAAATCTATCCTCCACATGTAATGGCTGGAGCATCACGACTCAACACTTCCTATGCCCCCACAGGCATGTAATCTCCTAGGAGAGGCAACAAACCAGTCTTTATATTGAAGAAAAGTCATACGGATTTGAAATGTTAACTCTGTTTCTCTCTCCACAAATGCTCCAGATGTGCTGAGTTTTTCCAGCATTTTCCATTTTTACTTTATATTTTTTAATGGGTTATAAACAAATTTTCTGCCTAAAGGCAGGCTGCAATTGTACTGCACAGTGCTGCAATCTCCACTATAAGGAGGCAGGTTCTGAATCCATCCCGGCGGGATTGAACCCCATTCTGTTGGCACTAGCCTGATCCATACCAGCCTGCCAGCCAGCTGAGCCAACCGTTGCACCACCCCCCCCGCCCCCCCCCCCCCCCCCCCCCCCCCCAAAGGATTCTGAGTTGCTGTGGCAACATTCACGTTGTAGCCAGGGGCTATAGTTTGGAAAGATAGAGGCCCCAATTTCTTTCCATCACATGGCTGGCCAGGAATCTCTCCCATTCTTCCCACTTTCCATTGGCATGTGTTGGAAGGACTTACAAGTCGACACTCGACCTGTTTGGCCGCATTAGGAATGCACCTTCCTTGGCCATCTAGTCTTGAATAGGGACTTGAACCCACAACTTTTGCCTCAGAGGCAAGGACACTGCCCGCTGCACCACAAAGCCTCCTTCCAATCAGTGATGGCGCCAGTATTTATTTTATTTATGGCTATAGACACAATGGGCTGAATGGCCTCCTCTGTATTGCATCATTCTCCGAGTCCATACTCAGTACTCTGAAATATTGCTTTTATAAAGAGTAGCAACTTTTGGAAAAACTGTACCATTAATCAAGTTTGAATGTCAACATAAATTTCATGTTTATTTAATTTATTTACTTTTTGTAAAGTGCTATTGCAGAAATATGCAAATCAGATCTTTATATTTCTTTGGTGTTTGCTATCAAAATCTATACTTAATAGAATGGATAGTAAATGAGCTACTCTCTCACATTACATGCAAATACTTACTTATGCAAATATAATGCATGAGAACAAATGTATTTATTTATTTGCCTACAGAGGTTAAGGAAACTATTATTTACTTATTTTCCAAGTATCAGCCATAAAAACGCACCTTACAGCATGGAAGGAAGCCACTGGCCCATTTTCCTGTGCCGGTTGTTTGTAAAACTTATCTAATTAGCCCCACTGCGCTATTGGTTCCCAACAGCCCTGTAAATCTTTCCTCTTTAAGTCTTTATCCAATTCCCTTTTGAAAATTGTTATTGAATCTGCTTCCACCACCCTTTCAGGCAATGCATTCCAGATCATAAAAACGCTTCCTCATCTCAACTCTGGTTCTTTTGCCAATTACCTTAAATTCTTATCCTCTGGTTACTGACCCTCCTGCCACTGGAAATAGTTTCACCTTATTTACTCAACCAAACCATTCTGGACTTTGAACAGTTCTATTGAATCTTCTGACCAAAGTACATGCCTTCATGCTTTCCTGCACAAAATTGTTTCTGCGATGTGTCTGCACATTTCACTAGTCTATGTCTTCTAGAAGTTTGCTACTATCCTCCTCACTCCTCATGAGGTGACATTTCAGAGTTTTGTATTATCTGTAAACTTTGAAATTATGCCAGGTATGCCCAAATTGTAGATATTTATATGAATCATAAAGTACAGTTATCCTGATAAAAACATCTGGGAGACATCGCTGTGTACTTAGCTCCAGTCAGAAAAACAACCTTTCACTATTTTATTTCTGTTTTCTGTTTTATCAGGCCAATTTCATATCCATTCTGACATTGGCCTTATAAGCCCATTGGGTTTCAACCTTGCTAGTACATCTATTATGTGGTTATTTATCAAACAACTTTTGGATGTCCATTAGCCATTACATCCACAACTCTATTTTCATCACCGTTCTCAATCAAGTTAGGTAAAACAATTTGATTAACTGAAATATTTACCTTTATAAATCAGCGCTGGCTGTCATTTATTAATCCATATTTTTCCAGGTAACAATTAATGTTGCCTCATATTACTGTCTGTAAAAGATTCCCCATCACCAATATTAGGTTGTCTGATGTGTTGTTGCCAAGTTTATTCCTCTCTTTAGAGCAGAGGACATAACATTTGCAATCCTCCAATCCTCTTGTACTACTCCCATATGTCTGGAAAATTGGAACATAGTGTCCAGAACTTCCACTATTTCAACCCTCACTTATCTCAGCAAACTCAGATACATCTACCTGGACAAAGTAACTTTCCTACTCTGTGCACTGCCAATCTTTTAAGCCCCTTCTAATTATCTATTTTTATTATGTACAATTTCTCTACCATCTCCTCATTCACTGTCAGACAAAATCAAACGAAAATGGATAAAAAGAACATTGTAAGAAAAGTGATCAAAACTGTAGTCAAAAGGGTGAGTTTTAAAGTAGGAAGAGCTAGAGGTGAGGAGCCTCAGAGATTTGGAGAAGGAATTCCAAATTAATGCTGGTAACTATGGATTAGTAGCTCCAGAATTGCAAATGTAAATTTTACTTGTACTTCATGGTCATTTCATGTTTCCAACCAGGCTGACAACAAAATTGAACAAACAGCAGGTCTGCAATGCACCAGGATGTGATGCAGCCCTGTCCCATATGCACCCTAACTGGTAAATGAGTAGATCACTTTCTGGATTGCATGAAAATTGGGGTATTGTAGCTGCTATTATTAATCAACTACCAAAAGTGACCAATAGTGGGACCATGGGGATGGGATAGAGTGGGAATTCTTGGGGTGCATTTTATGCCCCTCCCCACAACCCCTCACTGTGTATTTGAAAGTGGTGGGGGGGCATGTGAAGTAAAGCAGATAGCCAGCCCATTATCTTCTTGCCTACCACCAACCTGTCCCCCATATTATAGGGCTGTGGGCAAGGCACCGGGCAGCCCGCCTGCCCTTAGGCCTATTGAGGACCCAGTTAACGGCCACTTAAGCACCTCATTCCACCTCTGCTGCAATAATACATGCGGCTGCGGAAGGCAGAAGGAAGGCAACAGCCTAGTAAGTTCAAAGCAAGGGTAAAGGCGGGAAGGAAGGGGGTTACATCCTTTGGGGGTACCCTATACCCATCAGGGGGTACCTCCCCAAGGTACTCTCCCTTTGTGCTTCCCCTCCAGCCTCTAAAACCCAACTTCGCTGCCCACTCTTCCCTCCTCTTGCTCGGGTCTCAGACCCCTCCCAACCAAACTCCCGAGATTTACCTTCTTCTCAGGGTCTGCCGGTAGACTCACTTGCTTCTGGCGCTGCTGGGACTACAGAGCTGCTAGCCAATCAGATTGGCTGGCAGCCCTCGAGGGCGGGACTTCCTGTCCCTGAGGGATGGAAGACCCACTCTCAAGTAGTGAAGGCTGCTTCCAGCATATTATCACTGCAGGGCAGCCAGGTTTAAAATCAGACAGCTGCGGACCAACTTTTCAACCGTGAGGGCGCAAGGAATACATTCCCCTCCCCTTCCCGTAAAATTCACCCCTTTATGTTGAAACCTCCCAGCCTATGTCCAAGCAGAATTGACAATCCTACGTACTATTTGGCTCAAACAGTGGTGCTTTGTATTTCTGTTGCAGGGTGCATTAAAGCCTCATGTTGTTAGCACAGGAGAGAACAATAATTTGATAATTCCTGTTTTGATCATCAAAAAAGGCTCAGCAAGTTATTTTAGTTTGAATCTTGATAGCGATTGACAGAGGTTTGAATTGAAATCATGGTGAATGTAGCAATCAATAATGTAATCATTGTTAGGAAATGAGATATTCTAGATGAATAAACATTAGGCCCAGTGGGGAAATAGCCAAGAATACTATAGAAGCTTACAGTAAAATTAGGGCTTACTGAGGTGGATAGATGGGATGAGTAGTAACAGAAGGTTGATTAATGCAAAATTAGACTTTGAAAATGTCAGAATCATGAGATGGCAGTTAGTTTGCCATCTAGACACGGAGGGAGAGGCAGCCAGCAGCTCTGCCTGGCCTCACAAAAATTATCATTAAAACTATCTTTGGGCCATTATTTGAACAGCAACAAAACAACGTGTATTTATTTTGTGCCTTTAATGTAATAGGACCTCCCAAGCACTTCACATGAGCTTTATAAAGCAAGATTTGACACTGGGCCATGTAATACGATATTAGGACACATGGTCAAAAGCTCAGGGCAGAATTGTCCCAGAATTGCATTAAGTGCAGTAGCGGGCATGAAAATCGGCATTTTACCAGCCGGCTACAATGGCGGGTTTTCACGCCCGATCATCCATTTCCCACCTCATTAATTATGCAGCCACAGGAACCATGCCGTCTCACTGGCGGGCAGCCTCTGAATTGTCCGCCTTGCTGTTACCTCATTCCAGGTGCCATATCTAAACTGCAGCCACCCATACAGTTCTCAATGTTTGCAGCCTTGGACTGCTCCAGTGAAGACATGGCCCTGAAAGCCAAGAAGTTCAGTGACCCATCACTGGAATGCATTTTGGAGGCCCACCATGATGTCGTCCAACGCCGCTCTGGCCGCAGGAGGTCCAGCAAGCTCACCTCTCTGGGAACCTAATTTCAATGCTTTAGCATCTCATTATGAGCCCTGCTCGCCAGAAACATCCCCCCCAAGCTGGGTCATCTGGGCACATCGGCCTGGTTGCACGCCAACATGCTTCACAACTGTACATAAGCGTAGTACACCTGGTGAGCGACACTTTGCTCGGGACTTCGAGGTTTGTTTGCCTACCTTGCTTCAGGCAGCATGCGCAGTCATCAGCACCAGGCTTCACAGACAGCACCACATCACTTTTGGGACGGCTCACTTACCAGACCAGCCATAAAGCAGGGGTGACTTTTCAATGGCAACAGAACTAGGGTAGTTGGCCATTCAGTGCAGGAAAAGGATGAATGATCTCATCCGTGCTGCCAGGGTAAGGTAACCATCTCATCACTCTAAACTCACACAGTCACAAGCCATCACACATTCACTGGCATCTCACTCACTGCCAGCTCAAGGGAAATAATCAATCACTCTTTCACACACCCTCACATCTCCAAAAGGCCTCATCTCCTCTGGAGACTGCCTCCTCAGCTCTCACCACCTTGAGGCCACTTGCACAAATCAAAATGTGCCCCCCCCATACATCCTCTGATACCCCCTTTCCCCATACAGCTCTTGTCCTGCAGTCTCTTCCCTTGCTTGAGGCCACTTCTCCCTCTTCCTCAAGCAAGCCCTAGCCCTGCAGCCGTTGAAGTGATGTGGTGCTGCCTGTGATGCTTGGCGCTGATGACTGCAAGTGCTGCCCAAAGTAATTAAGGCAAACCAACCTCAAAGTCCTGAATGAAGTGCAGCTCAATAGGCGCATGTTGCTTATGTACAGTTGTGAAATATGTCAGCGTGCAATAATGCCCACGTGCCCGGGTGATCCAGCAGGGGGGGTGGGGGGAATGATTCCGGCGAGCATATAATGAGATACTAAAGTATTGAAATTAGGACCCTGGCGTGTGGCACCAGGAAATGTGGCCCACCATGGATGGGTGGAACAGATGATAGCAAACTGGTTTCACGACAGTGTAAAACCAATTTTTGGCCTTCTCGCTATATTGTCTGCTCTTTCCACCAAACATGCCCGCTGCCAATGGGAGCAGAAAATTCCACCCTAGGTGTCAAAGAGGTGGGTTTTAAGCAGGTATAGGGAGGGATTTCCAGAGTTTGAGGCCTAGACAGTTGAAGACATGGCGACCAATGGTGGAGCGATTAAAATCATGGATGCTGAGGAGACCAGAATTGAATGAGCACAGATACTCAGATGGTTTGGGCACTGGAGATAATTACAGGGATAGGGAGGTGCAAGGCCATGGAGGGACTTAAAAACAAGGATGCGAATTTTAAAAAATTGAGGTGTTGCTTGACCGGGAATCAATGTAGGTCATGGTGAATAGGACTTTTACAGCCCCCAATGGCTCCATAACAACCACCTACTTAATGTTTGCACAAATGGTTGGAGCATCAGCAGCACACATTCTACCCATCTGCAACTCAAATTGCGATCATGGTCCTATTTGTATTACATGACCCTAATTTGCATATTACAAGAGGCCACCCACCTGAATCCAGTTGCCTTTCTCAGGACCCTACTCAAGAGGACAGTGGCTAGAGCACCAGTGCAGACAAGAGAGACACAATGCCATTTTCAGCCTACCCCATTTACGTTAACCAGAAGCACTTAAAATTGGTTCCCATTTTCTTACTTTACCCCTGGATTCAGCTGGAGCAATAATTCCTCTAAATTTTCTTTATTATGCGTGGCCTATTTATTTCCATGCATGGTGCCTTTAAATGATTTTGCCCAGCCACAGCCATGGCCAGGCACACAAGGGGCTGAATTTTATTGTAGCGATAGGGACCCAATGGTAGGCTAGGGGCTACCTAACATTGGCCATTTACAAGGCCCCTGGTCACATTTTTCGGGGATCAGGCAACTAATTAGTTGCCATTAGGACTGCTGCCCCTTCAAAGGATGGCTGACTATCCCCAGGAGTGACAGGGCCAGTTGGACGGTTAGCAGCTCAGCAGTCTCAGCAACGCCACTGAGTTCAGTGGTCAGTGCTGGGATTGCACCTGGAAGAAGAGGACACCTTGGGAGCATACCACTCTCCCAATCAGGTCAGCAGGATCAGGGCATGTTGGGGCCAGTCAGGCAAACCCTAGCATGGCTGAAGTGGAGATTGGTGAGGGCAGGGGTGGTTGCCTCAGAGGCAGCCATTGTCACCTGGGAGGTCCTATGTGGACTGCAGAGTGATCAATTAGGAGGTCCCACCCCCCACACCCTGAGCCCACTGAGAGGCCACCAGGGTTTACCAGGCGGTCTCCCCTCACAGTGAAGGGCCGGTAAAATTCAGTCCATATTATTTTAAAAGGGACAACTTGTGAGTTGGCTGCACATACCTGCAGGATGACCCTGGAGCTGCATGGTCTAAGGCTGGGCTGGGCGGTGAGTTGGGGGCCCACACAATGGTGAGGGAATGTGAAGGGGTGGAGTGCCCATTGACTTGCCATTGCCATGCCATTTTACCAGCTGCAGGGAAGGTGGAGGACTGCTCTCCCACCCAGAAGCCACTTGAGCCTCTTAAGTGGCCAATTAAGGGACTTTTCCTGCCATCACAGGCATTTTACCAGAAGTGAGTGGGCCCTCCACTCTAAAGGGAGACCACCTGGTGAACCCTGGCCTACCTGTGGCTCGGGATGGGGGGGCCCTCCTAATTGAACACTCTGCAGCCCACAGTGGAATGTACTTTACAAATGTTGAGTTGTATTATCAGCGACATGAAAACCAGCTGCCTGGAGAGCCCTGTCTAACTGCAATATTGATGACTACTCTGAATATTTATGGCATAGGCTTGTTTGAAGCATCCAGGGTGCATCCAGACATGCATTCATCAGGTAACTGGCACACTTTGTAAGGGAGCAGGGGAATTCACCCAATTCAGCAGGACAGCAAAGCAGCCGTGCAATAGAGGCCTACATTGATTGTAATGCTGGGTTCTCCAAAGTACATGGGGGCAATAGATGGCACACACTCTGCATGTTCCTAGCATTAAGCCCCCTCAACTTTCAAAGTGGAAAGTACCAACTTACTGGGTTGTACCAATTGTATGTTGGCAGATGCAAAGAATCCTTCACATGAATGACAGTTTTTTTTTCCCAGAAACTGTTGATTCATTCATCCTCAGGAACATTGCCCTCCCTGAGGACATTCAGGAAGATGATCAATAGAATGAATTGTCATGTTTTTATAGTGATATAAAAGCACAAATCAGTCATAAGGGATTGGGTAAACACATTGTGGGTTCATTTATTTAAGTTAGGCACATGAGGACATTGATCCATTGAAGACATCAGCAGCAGAGCTTTATGTGTCATGTGCTCTGCTCACAGGCCAAAGTGAAACTGAGACAGGATCACATGACATACTTCCCTTCTGGTGATGTCATGCTGCTATCCCTTAAAAGCATATTACAACATCCCCCTTTCTTTTTAAAGATACTCCCCCCACTTCCAAAGAAGTATAACTATTTACAAATACATGTTCATGTTTAATTACCATTACATAAGTGTATAGGACTGGTGAATCCATGAGTCTCTAAAGCATAAAAGTAATCTGTTGGTACACCCAGATCTTGTCATGGTAACCATGTCCAGAGGTTTCTCTAATTGTTCACAGTGATCTGTGGGGTTGTCATTCTTGGATGTTGTTCCTGGTTGCATTTGGGATCTTGGCTTTGATGCAATAGGACTGTACAGTGGTTGACGAGCTGGAATGGATCTGATTTGTCCTCATTTACACCTCACCATTGCACCTTTAAGTGTAATGACTTCATAGGACCTTAGTTCAGAATAAATCCTCATCACCTCAGCTGGTTGCCACGCACCCTCCGTGGGACCCTGGACGCAAAACTCGTCGGCCCAACTGTAAACTTGACAATTCTGTCCCATTTTTATCGTGCACATTGGTCATCTTCACTTGCAGTTTTAAAAATTGCTCTCTACTTTCTGAGAGAGTAGAATGGAATGGAGTAGGTAAACTGGTACGCACTGGTCTGCCGAACATGAGTGATACAGATGATGGAATAGTTGTACTTAAAGGTGTTGCTGTCAGATGTAACATTGCAATGCCTAGATCTTACTTGGTCAGTCTCCATTTGGGAATTAGGAATTTCACAGTGTGAAT
The DNA here is from genome assembly GCF_017639515.1 of Carcharodon carcharias. Taxonomy (NCBI): domain Eukaryota; kingdom Metazoa; phylum Chordata; class Chondrichthyes; order Lamniformes; family Lamnidae; genus Carcharodon; species Carcharodon carcharias. The sequence continues at coordinate 60,118,813 of NC_054472.1, read as the reverse complement.
CAATCATTCAGCTAGGGTATTAGATCTAGGGTAATGAGGAGCAGTAGTGTGATCAATATTCCACTTCTCACACATGCCCTGAAATGGCTTAACAATGAACTGTGGACTGTCATCCATAATGCTCTCTCTAGCTGCACAAAATAGGTTGAAAATTGCACTTAGAGTGTGTGTGACAGTTATGTTTGATGTATTGGTAAATAATGGGTTATTTAGTAAAGTAGTCAAGAATGATGATGAAGTCAGTGCCATGGATGTGAAAGACGTCGGATGGAATTTTCGACCGAGAATGGATAGGAACTTCATGTGGAATCATTGGTTCTTTGTGCTGATTTGCATTTGCTCTTGATATGTCTTGTACTTCTTGATGATGACTTCAATGTCATTGTTCATATCTGGCCAATAAACCGTCCCTCTTGTGAATCTTCTCATCTGATCTATGCCCATGTGTGAGTAATGAATTCGTTGAAGAATATCAGGTTGCAAAGAATCTGGTATGATGGCCTACCTGCCTTTAAAAATGACTCCCTGGAGTTGCCTAGCTCATCCCAGTAAGGCCAAAATGATCTCACATGTTTGTGGACAGGATGGATTAAACAAGGCCATCCTTCGATTATGGTTTTCCACAGTTCCTGTAGTGTAGAATCTTCCATCGTTTCTTCTTATAGCTGCTGGCATTTGTGTTGCACAAGATGTACCAGATCAGTTGGCAGACTTGCATTCTCCTGCAAGTGTAACATTGCAGCTCCCTTGAAACTGCCAATTTTGTTGAAACATTCTGGATATTTCTATGTTAGGTTGTGAACTGAACGATAGGAGTAGTTCCTGAGGTTGATCTCCCTGTGGTCTGACTAATTCCATGGATTGCCAACAGTGCAGGCTCACAGCATGGTGGTAGACCTGTGATCGCCAAGCCTTTAATTCCACAATGTAGAACATCTATGCCTCCCATGAGGATCAATTGTATTTGTACTCCAGGAATATAGATCCTGCACATGGAATAACTGAACCATTGTACACTGAGAGTTTCACATTAGTAGGTTTCCCCCTAGCCTTTCATGTCTGTGGATACATGTCTTTTAGAATTTGCAGGGGTATTATGTTGGCACTTGCCCCTGTGTCAGTCTTGGCCAATAATGAGTAGTTACCAACTTTCTTAGGGCAGATAATTCTTATCTTGGCAAACACTTCTGATGGTGTGATGGTATGTATGTTTTCCATGAGATTGACATTGTGAAATTTCTGCTTATCGCTCTTTGTCTCATCATGCACATCATTGTCATTTTTTGGTTTGTCAGTCACCTCATGTATATGTTTCTGATGGGATACCAGATGGTCATTCTTATTTCTTGAAGGCACCCATTGTGTACAGTCTGTTTGGATCAGTGCACAGCTCTTTATAGTTGCATAGCCTTTGTTCTAGTGCACTGCTGCTAATGGCCTTTTCTGCCACATGCCCTGCAGAATTGCTAGAAAGCCTGGCATTTCCTTGGTGCATGTGGAAGGCCACACCTTCCACATGTCTTACTAGGTTTGGGTGTGCTAGTGAGTGTATCAACAATTGGGGTGGTACTTAGGACCTGTAAACTTCGTCGACCTTGAGGATCACTTCATACTTACGTCCATCCTTGTTAATCCTGACATGTTTAGCCTAAGTAGGTCTTCATTCTCAATTGCTAGATGAATTTTTATGGTTTGCTTGCCTGGTTCAGACACACCTAAACATAGCTCGAAATACTGTTTAAATATTTTAAATTCAGACATTAGGCCAGCTGCATTCCAATTCAAACTGGGGAATTTTGTGGGCATCTTGACAATATCCCTTTCACCTTCCTTCTTGCTTTATTCAATTTATTGTTCAGCAATTCCCAAAACCACCCTTTATAATAAAAATTTCTCTGGCCCCATTTTTATGACAGCTTTCTTTGTTTTTTTGTTTGACTCTCCCTCACTCGCTATCAATCCAGCCCACACCCTGATCACTCGCCTTTCCCATCTGAGCTAACTCAGTGCTGGTCCTCTTGATGTGCCATACCACTCATAGAATGACAGGCTATGCATTGCAATCTCACCACGAGGGATCTGTCTGCTTGCCAGTTCTTTACTTTGTCTAAGCAATGTGTCTTCAAAGCTTTTCTGTGCTGTCACACGCTACCGTTTCAACACTCTCCGACAATGTGGCTTTATTGCAGTCTGACCAGAATGTCAAGGATTGCCTCATGCCATGTAGCACAATCTAAGGTTGTTCACCATACCTGTACTTAATCCTGCTGCCATGCTGTTTGACCGCCGCTGAACACCATGTTGTGTTTTTATAATGGTATAAAAGCACCAATCACTCATAAAGAATTGGGTAAACACTTTGTCGGTTCACTTATTTAAACTAGGCACATAAGAACATATGTACATGGATAGAAAGCTTGAAGACATCACCAGCAGAGCTGTGTGTGCCATGTGCTCTGCTCACAGGCCAACGTGAAACTGAGACATCACGTGACACAATTCCCTTCTATTGATGGCATGCAGCAATGCTTTAAAGGCATATTACAACATAGATGACTTTTTGTGGAAACAGTTGTCATGGGTAGTGACACCTCCATGAAGAGTTACAAACCCAGCAGACGAGAATCAGTACAATGAGGCACATACTTCCACCACAGCTCGGATTGTGTAGAATGTAGGGGTCTTAAGAAGGCATTTGTCTGCCTTGATAGTGCTCTGTTATGTTTGTGGGTAATCTTGAAGTATATGGCACAGCTCTGTAATTGGTTCACTGCTAAAAACAATGCTCTACATTGTCAGGTAGTCATGCCAGCATCAATAGATGTAATGGGTGACACACAGCAAATCCAAATATCATGCCTTTCATGGCATCTGACATTTTTGATGGTCTTTCTCTGCTCTTGTTCACTGCCCATTATTCAGTGATGTGTATGGTAAACACTGAGAAAAACCCTCAATATAGTGGAACTCCTGTTTCAGAGATTCAGTGAAACAGCAACTCCAACAAATAAGAACCTGCCTCCACTGTAAATGTTCATGAAAGCAATAGGAGGATATGGCACATGCAATATTTGAAACTGGACCTAGATGGGACTGTCCGTTAAACAGCAGTGATCAGATAAAAGCAAAACGAGGCTAACAATAACACAAAATACTGTCACTCCATAAACAGGGATTTCAGAAACAGAGAGAGGATCGTGTGCCACAGTGTGTTGCCCTGTGTCATTCACTTGTTGCAGGTGTAAAGGTTTATCTTGACACCAGATTTATAGGCTATTGTTTGTCCTTTGTGAGGAGCATAACCACAAATACAATCCTGATACCATCAAAGAACTTTCTTGTTAAATGCTAAACAGTGTTTATGTTCCATTTGAGTGGACTTCAGTGCTGCAGCAGATTTTAAACAGGTTTTTACAGGTAACTTTTTCAGGATGATGCATGTCTGCAAAAACCTAGACATAAAAATGGCTCAATAGTACAATTAGAATAATCACTACTGTCAGCTTCCTCAGTGTCAGAGATTAATCAGGATCAGCACTCATGTTTCTTATGAATTGTTCTGTTGTTGCATGCATGAAGAATTGCAGCTCCCAGAATAATTGCTGAAGTGCTGTAATGTACTTTCCATAATTGGTCAATGTCCTGACGATACCTTAATAAATATGCTTAGATTCTTGATTTTAAATATAAGGCTAGTTTGATTTTACTACCTAACTTCACCCTGAACCATCAGATCAGGGTTTACAAGTCTCAGTGGCTTACTTGTTTCACCATCTCATCAATGGAACTAACCCCGGAATCTATTTTGTGCTTGCAGCAAACTGTTAAAAACGCACTTTGAACATATCTGTTACATACAGTAAATTAAACTCCCCAATCGTCATTGCATTTCAGTCTTTTCAAAATGCTTTTGATATTTTCTATTCTTTTACTGATCGTCACCATAATGGTTACTAACCTGGGCTCCTAAATGTAGCTATAATTCCCTAAACCACCTTTAAAATGAGCACTGTTCCTTTGTTAATAAAATAAAGCATTTAATTGTGTCTGAATTTTCTGAGACTGCTGACAGAACAGTCTGCCAAATTATTGAAATATTACTACAGCACTACCTCCATTTGTGCCCCAGACTTGACTTAATAGTAACAGTGCTCTGAAATGTAATATGAAATTATTGCTGAGAAAGATTTAAATGTAATTGAATGCATTATGCTTTTCTAGTAACAGCAACTGATATTAATCCAAGGCCACTTACACCAAACAGTTGAATCCAACCCATTCCAAATTGCATTTGTTGTGTAGACCTAAACTATGGCGTAAATACTATAATTAACTGTAGGATGTTGTGTTGTTTATGGTTGTTGTGGGAACTGTTAATAATGGTTTTGATAAAAGCTGCTTAATTATTTACTTCTATTGTAGAATGTTTCAGAATACATCTGAACTTTCTTCCCTTGCTTCTTCCTAAACTCAACTATTGCACCTTCCTACGTTATCACTGTACTGAAATCAAGACTCATGGCATCAGATCAAATTCTAATTTATTGTTTTCTGGGATAAAAAGTCAATTGGTTAATGTTTCAGTTAACCAAAGGTTTAATATTTCAGTTAACCAATGTCATAATTGAAAAGGAAGAAAGACCCCTGTAAAGGGGTCCTGCTTTCCTTTTTCAATTCTGGGTCTCAACTCAGAACATTGCCTATCGTTTTGCCTTTAATATTTTGGTAAATATCGATCCAATGGTTTCTGTGTTGTTTTACATTTCCATCATTTGCAGGTTTCCTTTTCTTTTTTTATCTCAGTCACTCTTCCCGGGACCTACAAAACATAATTTGTTATTTCAGTGTCTTTCCTTCCTTTAACAAGCTGCAGGTTTTTAACATCCCAAGCTTGTCACCACCCAACCACCAGTTCTTGATGGGCCTACTTGTCTTTCTTATTTTTTTTCAACCTCAGCAGTGTTCTGCACGATGCAACACAACCTTTTTTCAATTTAACAAAAACATTAAGAATGCAGTAGGAACTGGGAAATGATACAGACGTTTCTACCAAAAGTAAAAAGCCTGCAGTTAATTATATCCCAAAGTTCTGTTATTCTTTGTCAGTGTAAGATTTCCACATGACGTAAGACTATTCCATGTGAATGTAACCAATTCATATTGTATCTGTCTTACAATGTCAGGGTTTCCAGAGTGAATTACTTTGTGAATATTTGACTGTATAATGGAAAATATTCAACTTAACTAAAGTATTAAGAAAATAAGAAGAAATTATTTCCACTTGTGGGTGGGTTGGGAACCAGAAGACAGAGATTCAAGGTAATTGATAAAAGAACCAGAGGGGAGAGTATTTTTTAATGCACCAAGTTGTTATGGTCTGGAATGCATGGCCTAAAAGGTGGGTGTAGATATATTTAATAGTAACTTTCACAAGGGAATTGGATGTAAACTTGAAAAGAGGAATTTTACAGGACTAGAGGGAAGAGTGTAGGAGTGGAACTAATTGGAGAGCTCTTTCAAGTGCCAGCACAAATGGCCTTATGTTTCTATTGGATTATAACATTCAGCCAAGAAAAGTAAGAAACAATTGGTAAGGATTTCCACTTTTCACTATTTATGGAAAAAGTGTTACCGTGAGCACAAAGAATAGTTAGGGTATCACTGTTACTAGCAACAATGAAAATCTCTACCTAGAAAGACTAGAGCCAAGCATGCAGCTATTATGGCCCTAAACTGGCAAATCCACAATAACTTTTTAGTACAAAGCTGCTTATTCCTCTGAGGACCTCCTGAACCATATACAGAGCATTAGAGCACTGATGTGTTCGATAAAAAATGTCATTATTCAATAAATATGGATTTTCTAAGTTGCATAGCAACACTTTCAGAACTGAACTTGGTGTGGTTAAAGATTGAGAGGAGCCAAAGGGGTTGATTTTCCAATTAGATGTTTCAGCACCGACCTAACCATCAGCTGACTGACCCTACCAGCATTAGATTATGAATTCTTTAGGCCCTGCATGTAAAGAATATTTCAGACTACTTCCCCCCGCCACGCCACAACCCCAATCAATTAAAGCACAAACATATAGTGAATGGCATGAAGAAATAGGCCTATAGAATGTTGACACACTGCATTAACAATAAAGCAAATTATATCACAGTAAGCTGCACTTAAATCTTCTTCATTTTGTAACATAGACCTAACAGCAAATTCTGTACATTTAAGACCCCAGGTCCTATTATATTATAGCAGTTAGCTAATATCAGCATCAAATTAGAATTAACCATGCAAAGTGCAAACCTGCGAAGATCTCAATAGCAGCATTTTCTCATTAAGAACGACCCAGGATATATCTGTTACATGCAGGACCTCCTCAAAACAATTGCATTTCTCGGCTGTCAGATAGTTATTTCAGCTGAATTTAACAGAGAAATATTTTATGGCAGAAGGAGTGATAAAAAATAAATATGCAGTATTGAGAGACAGAAAATCCTGTAATTACTACAAATGTTTAAGATTGATATAGATGCAAAAACTTTGATACTGGACATTTAATTAACATCACTTGGGCCTATATGAAAACTAGGCTTTCATTGCTAACATTAGAAGCCATACTGTTGTGCCAGCTATTGCCCTAGCGTTAGCTTCTCCTCACCAGAAACATTTGTATTTTTTCAACATACTGAGAATGGGAAGGGTTTGGTGTGAGAAGATGTCCTGCTTCACATTAAAAGTTCCGAGAATACAGAAGCCAAAAGGCAAGTGCAAACCACAGATATGCCACTTGACGAAGTCCTGTTTTCACATTGAGGATACTCTCCATTGCGTTGTGTGGCACTACCACCGTGTTAAATATGACAAATTTCGAACAAATCTAGCAACTCAAGGTTAGGCATCTATGAGGTGCTGTGAGCCATCAGTAGCAGCAGAATTGCACTCAACCACAATCTGTAATAACTTCATGGCCCGGCATATATCCCACTCTACCATTATCACCAAGTCAGGGGATCAACCCTGGTTCAATGCAGAAGGGCACACCAGTAGCAACACTAGGCATACCTAAAAATGAGGTGTCAACTTGGTGAAGCTACAATACAGGACTACTTGCAGGCCAAACAGCATAAATAGCAAGTGATAGACAGAGCTAAATGATTCCACAACCAACAGATCAGATCTAAGCTCTGCAGACCTGCCACATCTAGTCATGAATGGTGGTGGACAATTAAACAACTCACTGGAGGAGGAGGCTCCACAAATATGCTCATCCTCAATGATGGAGGAGACAGGACATCTGTGCAAAAGATAAGGCTGAAGCATTTACATCAATCTTCAACCAGAAATGCCGAGTGGATGAACCATCTTGGTCTCCTCATGAGGTCCCCAGCATAACAGATGCCAGTCTTCAGCCAATTTGATTCACTCCATGTGATAACAAGCAATGGCTGAAGGCACTGGATACTGTAAAGGCTTTGAGCCCTGACAATTCCAGCAATAGTACTGAAGACTTGTGCCTCAGAATTTGCAGCTCCATAGCCAAGCTGTTCCTGTACAGCTACAACACTGGCATCTACCCAGCAATGTGGAAATTTGCCCAGAAACTCACCAAGGCTCCTTAGGCAGCACCTCCCAAAGCCACACCCGCTACCATCAAGGCAGCAGATAGATGGGAACACCACCACCTGGAGGTTCCTCTCCAAGTCACTCATCATCCTGACATGGAAATATATCGCCGAGCATTCATTGTTGCTGGGTCAAAATCCTGGAACTCCCTCCCTAACAGCACTGTGGGTGTACCTACACCACAGGGACTGCAACAGTTCAAGAATGCAGCTCACCACCACCTTCTCAAGGGCAATTAGGGATGGGCAATTTCTGCCCTTGTGGTCCTTGATCCCAGGAAAGGCCCACCATTGCCAGCTTTGTGCCTGACTGGTACCCCTGTGGCCTCCATTAAATACTGCCTGTTAACTGTTTCTCCCTCCATAAATGTTGCCAGACCTGCTGAAAATTTCCAGCACTTTGTTTTATTTAGAGAACATGCCTCATTGGTTGACACAATGAGCGTGGAAACAGAATGGAATATCGCAACACTACAATCCCCTGACTGATTGTTGATTAATTGAAAATGGTACAAAATGATATAGTACCAAGAAGTGTGACCTGGCTGTTGTAGTAGAAAGGTCTGGTACATAAAGTGTAATGCAGGACTGAGTACAGTACCTCCCACACAGTAATGTAAGAGGACACCTGACACAGAGCCAGGGTCAGTCTGCAGATGGACACGGTTGGGTTGAGACCTAGAATGGGGTCAGCTCCATACCTGTACCTTCTACTGTAAATATGCTCATTGCTATGAGCTGCTAATAAAGACTTGCTGATAACATACTGCAGACTGGGAGCCTACTTCATGGTACCCGATTCAGGATTCTCCATGGTGGCAGCCTCAGGATTAAAACCCCCAGCCTCACAACAATGCTAAGAAACTAAGAAAAAGGACACCTTGAACGGATTCTGCACTGAACCTAACTCCCCACTGAAGCTACAGATGCTGAGAAAATTCACCAGAAATGAAAAGCTCCAGGGGCACAAGAAAGGTAGAAGTTTAATTCCAGCAGGAGACTCCACAGCATCCCTCTCGAGAGTCCAGCTTCAGCAAGCATAGCCTGCAAGGATGATGTAAAATTCCAGGCCAGCTAGCTCTAAGAAACCCCTTTTAAGTCATTCAGTCAGAAGCGCCATTTCCAAGCAACTCGTTGTTAAACCTGATTCCAGACTCCGAGCCTCGGTGTGTGGCTCCTGAGTAAAGCAAGAAAAAAAAGTCATCATTAATAATGTAGTTTTTTTCTCTTCCGGCTACCCCACGGCTGTCCAGGTTCAGAAACAGCAGGCCCACATGGTTCTTTTCGAAGAGTCCCAACTCATAATACAATATCGCCGATTTAATAAGTTGGCAGCCTGCCGATCTGTGCTGCCATTGCAGTCCATTGTTCTTCAGGCAGCAGCGCGCCACCACCATTTTGAAAAGCCCGCCAAAAACTACCAAATTGGAAAGATTCTTTGTTCAGCAGTAACCGGCGATGCCATCTTGGAAGCCTGTAATCTTTTAAAGTTGTGACCACACTTCTTAAAATCTTCAAAACTGGATTCCAATTCCACACTTCCAGCTCCTCTGGGATTCATCCATGGCCCAGACCAGTCACAAAACTCGAGTCTTTGGAGGAGAAGATTTTTAAGATACAGCATTGCTCCAGACTTCAGAAAAAATTCTGCAGACCTATAAGCTAGAGGCTTTCTTAACTTAGACAAGACAATCCAGCTACTTAGAATGTCTGAGCTATGTGACCAATACAGGACCATCCTGAGGGGCCAGAACACGTCATGGGGCAGAAACCAACCCTCAGCCCATTATATCTGGTCACTAAAATGCAGGGGGCACCCAATTCAGGGAATGTAACTCCTGAAGCACCAAGCAGAATGACCTTGCCCAGCAGTGCGGTGCGGAGCGCCCTCACAGGAAGTGTCATTGTCTTGTGAGTACTGCCCAATGCTTCCACTGCAACAGGCAGGGTCACTTTGGCAAATTGTGCAAGTCAAAACCCTGGCACCACACAGATAGCCTGAAAGGTCATCCACGAGGTCAACACAGGTAGGCCTCAAGGTGCACAGCTATTCTTTTTGGGTGAGATGAAAGAGAGCACCTCTTCATTTTGGAGTGCTGATATCCTGGTGAATTTTAAATCAGACTCAGGTGCTGGTGTCACAGTCTTGTCAGACGAGGAACCGTGGCTGAAAGACCTCTAACCCCAAACAATGGACACCTCGCTCCTGGCAGCCAGAGGACTCTGCCTTTCATGAAAGAGCACCCTGCAGGCCATTCTTCACTGCAAGGACAAAACGACCCAAGCAACCCTCTTTGTGGTCCAAAATCAGGACCACTCTCTGTTAAGCCGCAACATCTGCATCGAGCTTAACCTCCTGAAATGCATTGGCGAAGTCAACCAGCAAGGGCCTGGTTCAAAGTTCAGACGACAGTTCCCAAAGCTCTTCACTGGATCGGGCTGCCTTAAAAATATCTACCAGATCTCACTCAGGAGTGGAGCCAAGCCAGTGTGCCTCTTCACTCCACGAAAGTTCCCCATCCCCTCATGGAGGGGGTATGGCAGCAGCTGGACAACATGGTCAACATGAGAGTCATTTCCCCAGTCAAGCAACCGACCACATGGTGCTTAGGTGCAGCCCTGATAAGGGAGGGGCCTCTCTGCATCTGTGTGGACTTCACAAAGCTTAACAAAGCCATGGCCAGGGAGGTGTACCCCATGCCCTCAGTTGACGAGAGCCTAACCAAGCTGTCAAGGAGCACAATATTTTCCAAGCTAGGTATGAACAGTGGTTTCTGGCAGCTCCCCCTCAATGAGGATTCCTGGATCCTCACTACATTTTTTACCCACTTTGGCAGATTTTGCTACAACCATCTGCAGTTTGGGATTAAATTGGCACCAGAGATATTCCAACACACGATGTCAGACACCCTGCAGGGCCTTCAGTCGGTCATTTGCCAGATGGACCATGTCCTGGTGCACACTGGGAGAGCATGACGGAAGACTCACGTCTGGAGCGACCGCAAGAGGCAGGGCTGGCAAATGTGAGTTCACCAAAACCTCCAACTGTTTCCTGGGCCGCCCCTTCCTCCGTCCCTGACCTCCAGTGCCTCCTAGGAATGGTCATCCAGCTGGCGAAGTTTTTACCTCACTTGGCACAGGTCATGGAATCATTGAGGCATCTGCTCAAGAAAGACCAAGCCTGGTGTAGGGACTCCCAACAGGAGCAGGCGTTCATTCACATCAAGGAGATGTTACCCTCCACCGACACTCTGGCCCACTATGACCCAGCCCTGCCCACCACCATAGCGGCCAAAGCTTCGTCCACTGGTCTCAGGGCAGTTCTCTTTCAGGAGCAATTGGACGGCACAAGATGACCCATCTATTACACTTCTAGAAAACCATCAGACACAGGAACCAGGTATGCTGTCATCGAGAAGGAAACTCCGGCTCCCTGGCAGATAGAAGCAAGCTTCAGCCTACAACAGATGGTCCCGCAACCAGACACTTGCCCCAGCTGCAGCAGGGTGACAAGGTCTGGATCCCGGTCCTCAGAAGATAAGGGACAGTCCTCTGTTAGCCCCGCTACTACCAGATCGGTATGCCATAGGGCACAGTCAGACGCAACAGGAGGAGTCTCCCAAGACAGACTCCCTCTATTTCACAATTGATGAAGATACTCAAACATTAGTCCAAAACTCCAAGCCAACAACAAGAACAACCAACGCCAGAGCCTACCACTCTCTCAACAGAATGGCAAACGAGATGCAGAATGGTTATAAGGCCTCCAGACTGTCTCAACCTCTAACTTAAAGGACATGGAGAGGGGAGATGTGATAGTGAGAATGTTGTTAATGTTAAGACTGTAATAGCAATAATGTTAGAATAGGTTGTAAATATAAAGTTAAGATTTGCTGCAATGTAAGACTTGTAAGTAAACCAAAGTAGCTCCGTATCCACGGGATAAAGACTTGGAGGGAGGTGTAGTAGAAGGGTTAGGTACATAAAGGGTTAATGTAGAACTGAATACAGAACCGCCCGCATAGTGATATAAGAAGCCACCTGACCCAGAGCTAGGGTCAGTCTGGAGATGGACACAGTTGGGTTAAGACCTAGAATGGGGTTAGCTCCATATCTATAACTTCTATTGTAAATATGTTCGTTGTTGTGAGTTGTGAATAAAGACTTGCTGTTAACATACTCCAGACAGGAAGCTTACTTCATGGTGTCTGAAGTAGGATTCTTCAGCTGTCACTCTGGATGTGTTCCTCATAAAATGCATAGGAGACAGGGGCACAAGCCTTGGAAGTGCAGCTGACCATTATTGCTACTGGTGGTGTCATTCCAAGGTACATGTTATCTACAGGTATCCTTTCAACAGATAAAACAGTTTTGTATCAAGTTGTAGGCTAATTTAGAACCTGTGCATCCAGTTTCACCTGGCCATTGTTAGATAGGTGTGCCTGGCCTCTAAATATGGGTGGAAAACCAATGGCAGGTAGGTGCAGTCTGCCTCTGATGCAGTTTGACCTACCTGGCATCCATCCAATGCTCCTACCCTTTCTTTCTCAAAAGTCATAAATCATGTAACTTGTCGCAATATCATTGATGTACCAAAAAAGGACAGTGTCAGAGCACTTGGCTCAAAGTCTCCCGACCATCAAAGTGGAAGCAGGAAAGTAACGAAAAGGCAAGAAGAAAGGTTCAGAAATAATGCCACAAATCTCACTCTAGGGGCAGAATTTTTCGCTTGGCATGCTGGCACATGCCTGACCTGCTCAAGCGTGAAATAGCGTATGATGACGTCACAGCGCACTCGTGCGATACTTTGGTCGGGTGCATGCGGCAGTCGTCAGCGCGCCCACCAACAATTAAGAGGCCTATTAAGGCCATCAATGTCGCAAACAATAGTGATTTTTTGTTGCCCGTCCAATGTTACGGTTGGCGGGCAGGCGAATCAGCCAGATGGCCTTTGCCTTTTTGAGGAGACTTCATCCAGGGGCGGGATGAGGTTTCCAATATTAATTTAGAAAAAGATAAAATTGTTTGGACATAATTTACATCAGCCATATGTTGAGGTGACTGATCCTGATGCGTGGATATTTTTTTCAGCATTTGAAAATCTTTGTTTATGGCTTTTGAATTATTCAGCTCCCTGAGGCAGCTCTCTGCCTTCAGGGAGCTTTCTGTGAGTGCTCCCCTGCGCCCGTGCTAACTTAAGTGCTCGCCAACCACCCCCCACCCCAATCTGGCCATCCCCCCACCCCGACAGCGCTGAGCATTTCAGCACACCTTTCATGCTGGCCACCCTTTAATTGGCCAGCCAGCATGAAGTCACGGTTGGGGGCCAATCGCAGGCGGCGGCCTATATCCCGGCTGCTCCCAAGCCTGCCGAGTGCACTCACATGCCGAACTCAAAATCCTGCCCTAGGTCTTTTTAAGTGCAAATCTTTAAACAGCACCATGTCAGCCCTGGGTGCCTATTTTATATAGGCTGGTAGATTGATTGCTAGTCTTGAATAAAAATCAGGAAATTGTGTGGTCGGCCAAATTATATCACTGGGGCCTAATTTTAATATTTTTAATTGCAAACTGATGGGCATGTCTGGAGTTAGTACAAAATGTGCCTGGAAAATGTGATGGATACCAATTGAGCAGAAATCTGATGTAATGGATCTTTGCTCATTACTTTGATCAGTGATGCTTATTTAATACCTGCTAACTGATTAGAAAATCAACCCAATGAGTCAGATTTTTAAAATGCTAAGAGAAATGGAGGGTGAAGATGCAAGTTGATTATTTAACTTTTACTGTGAATACAGGATAAGTGGACTAATATAAAATTAACAAGCCCTGAGTAATTCTTGAAACAGATTGGAGTTTGTTTCTTCCGCAGTCGTGTGGAATAAACATCCAGATAATTTTATGCTTTGCGGATTAATATTTTTAAGAATAGTTCAGAGTAGGAGCTGGATAGGATTGAGGGGCACAGGGAACAGGATGGCTCCTGACCGCCTGGGGCTATTAAGATGGTTAGGCAGACATTCAGGAGAATTTCTAAATTTATCTTTGAAGGAACAGGAGGGAAAATTAGCCAGACCTTTCCTCAACTGATGACATGGAGAGTCAGTGATAAACCAGGTTGCCTGTGAACTGTGAAAGAAGTGGGCTTGATGGGCAGAAGGGTCTTTTCTTGTTCGGTGCTACTTTATGATTTTCAGTTAGCAGCAACTCAAGTTGTTGAGTGCTACAGGCTGACATCTCAGCTGCTTATGAAATACACATTTTCAATACCTGCATGCTAGCACAGTTTGTAGCCTTGTTTACAGCTTTACCTACCGGTTGCCATGCAGCATCTGGGCTCCATGGTGCAAATATTAGTGGATCCAATAAATCGGAACTTTGAAGGCATTGGTCACCTTCTACAATCTGTCCCATTTTACACTGCGTCAAGCTCTCAGTCTCCAATCCTGCTGGGTTACTGGAGGGTCGGAGATTTGGCGGGCTACCGATGATTTGGAGTTAAACTGCAGTGGATATGGAATTGATGTCTTTGCAGCACAATGCTGACTTCCTAATTAAGATGTGGTTTGCAGGGGTGGAGGCCTGAGTCACAGCCAGAATGGGCGCAGGTAGCTCCTTAGTGGAATTTGAACCCGGCTGGGCCCATTCCCATTGCGAGGATGTGGTTAAAATCAGTCCTAAAATACTTACTTCCAGGCCTCCTCTAATTAGCCATTTAAAATCATAAAATTCAATAATGTTGGACAACTGAAAGACACCAGTAAATGTACAGCTACCTTTCTTTAGAATGTTGAAAGATTGTGTAGTAATTCATTGGTAATTCATTAGAATTGGGCGGGATTGTGCGCTCCCATTGGCAGTGGACAGGTGGGAAGGGGGGAGAATTCGGCAGGAGGGGCAGAAATTAATTTCAGTGGGATCACCCGATGGTGTCGGCCATGCCAGATCGCAAATCCCACTGGAGGCTGGCGTGAACCTGATCTGCATCCCGCTAATGGGATGCAAAGTATGGTCCGACCAGAATTGTCTCCACACGTTTGATTTACTGGCAGGAAAACACGCCGGCCCAGAACACATCTGGACAACCGTGACGTGTGGACGTCGAGACTTACCTTTAGGGCCTTGCCCAGATTGCAAACACCCGAGGAGTCGAAGATGCTGGAGCCCTACAGCTACCGGACCCTCGAGGAAAACGTGTATCACATGCTGGGTCGATCCTCATGCACATGGCTCTGCCATGAAGCAGCTCTCAGAAGGTGGAAGGTCTTCACGCAGCAGCTTCGACTTTGCTGAGACTTAGGACCTTCATGGACTTTGCCATGGGCTCACGCCAGCTTCCATTCATGTTTTGGGCCTGCTTCAGAAATTCACGGACTTTGCCATGGGCTGGTACAGATGATTGGCGAAGGGGGGGAAGAGGGAGGTTTAACAAAGAACAAACAAAAGTACAGCACAGGAACAGGCCCTTCAGCCCTCCAAGCCTGCGCCGATCATATTGCCCATCAACTAAAACATTTTGCACTTCTGGGGCCTGTATCCCTCTATTCCCATCCTATTCATGTATTTGTCAAGCTGCCTCTTAAACAACACTATCATACCTGCTTCCACCACCTCTTCTGGCAGCGAATTCCAGACACTCACTACCCTCTGCATAAAAAAACTCGCCCCGCACATCTCCTCTATAGTTTTCTCCTCTCACCTTAAATCTATGTCCCCTAGTAATTGACTCTTCCACCCTGGGAAAAAGCTTCTGACTATCTACTCTGTCCATGTCACTCATAATTTTGTAAACTTCTATCAAGTCGCCCCTCAATCTCCGTCGCTCTAGTGAGTACAATCCGAGTTTCTCCAACCTCTCCTCACAGCTAATAACCTCCAGACCAGGCAGCATCCTGGTAAACCTCCTCTGCACCCTCCCCAACGCCTCCATATCCTTCTGGTAATGTGGTGACCAGAATTGCACGCAATATTCCAAGTGTGGCCTAACCAAGGTTCTATACAGCTGCAGCATGACTTCCCAGCTTTTATACTCAATACCTCTGCCAATGAAAGCAAGCATGCCATATGCCTTCCTGACTACCTTATCCACTGCATTGCCACTTTCAGTGACCTGTGGACCTGTACACCCAGATCCCTCTGCCCATCAATGCACTTAAGGGTTCTGCCTTTACTGTATAATTCCTGCCTGTATTAGACCTTCCAAAATGTATTACCTCGCATTTGTCTGGATTAAACTCCATCTACCATTTCTCTTCCCAAGTCTCCAACCGATCTATATCCCGTTGTATCCTTTGACAATCCTCTTCACTATCTGCAACTCCTCCAACCTTAGTGTCATCTGCAAACTTACTAATTAGCCCAGTTACATTTTCCTCCAAATCATTTATGTACACTACAAGCAGCAAAGGTCCCAGCACTGATCCCTGCGGAATTCCACTAGTCACAGCTCTCCATTCAGAAAAGTACCCTTCCGCTGCTACCCTCTGCCAATTCTGTATCCATCTTGCCAGCTCACCTCTGATCCTGTGCGACTTTACCTTCTGTACCAGTCTGCCATGAGGGACCTTGTCAAAGGCCTTACTGAAATCCATGTAGATAACAACCACGATGCCCTTCCATCGTCGATCATCTTTGTCACTTCCTTGAAAAACTCGATCAAGTTAGTGAGACATGACCTCCCCTTCACAAAACCATGCTGCCTCTCACTAATACACCCATTTGCTTCCAAATGGTAGTAAATCCTGTCACGAAGAATCTTCTCCTACTTCCCTACCACTGACATAAGGCTCACCGGCCTGTAATTTCCTAGATTATCCCTGCTACCCTTCTTAAACAATGGAACAACATTGTCCTCTGGGACCTCACCCATAGCCAGTGAGGATACAAAGATTTCTGTCAAGGTCCCAGCAATCTCCTCCCTTGCCTCCCTCTGTACTCTAGGGTAGATCCCATCTGGCCCTGGGGACATCTTAATATTCTTCAAGATGTCTAACACCTCTTCTTTTTTGATCTCAACATGATCCAGGCTATCTACACACTCTTCCCTAGACAAATCGACCGCTAAGTCCTTCTCTTTGGTGAATACTGATGAGAAGTATTCATTTAGTATCTCTCCCATTTCTTCTGGCTCCACACACAAATTCCCACCTCTGTCCCTGAGTGGGCCTACCCTTTCCTTGGCTATTCTCTTGCTTTTTACATATGTATAAAAGGCCTTGGGATTTTCCTTAATCCTGGTTGCCAGTGACTTTTCATGACCCCTTTTAGCCCTCCTGACTCCTTGCTTAAGTTTCTTCCTACATTCTTTATATTCTCCATGGATTTCATCTGTTCCCAGCCTTCTAGTCCTTATGAATGTTTCCCTTTTCTTTTTGACTAATCTCACAATATCCTTCGTTATCCAAGGTTCCTGAAATTTGCCTTGCTTATCCTTCATCCTAGCAGGAACATGCTGGTCCTGAATTCTTATCAACTGATGTTTGAAAGCCCCCCATGTCAGTTGTTGATTTGCCCTCAAACATCCGCCTCCAGTCTAGATTCCTCAGTTCCTGCCTAATATTGTTATAATTAGCCTTCCCTCAATTAAGCACCTTAACCCGAAGACTCCTGTTAACCTTATCCACCAGTACCTTGAAACTTACTGAATTATGGTCACTTTTCCCGAAATGCTCACCTACTGAAACTTCGACCAACTGGCCGGGTTCATTCCCTAATACCAGGTCCAGTATTGCCCCTTCCCTAGTTGGACCACCTACCTATTGTCTCAGGAAGCCCTCCTGGATGCACCTTACAAATTCTGCACCATCCAAACCCCTAGCACTAAGTGATTCCCAGTCAATATAGGGAAAGTTAAAATCACCCACCACAACAACCCTATTGCTTTTACATCTTTCTAAAATCCGCCTACATAACTGTTCCTCAATCTCCCGCCGGCAGTTGGGAGGCCTATAGTAAACCCCCAACATTGTGACTGCACCCTTCCTATTCCGGAGCTCTACCCATATTGTCTCGCTGCATGAGCCCACTGAAGTGTCTTACTGTCGTACAGCTATGATATTCCCCTTAACCAGCAGTGCAACTCCCCCACCTCTTCTACATCCCTCTCTATCCTGCCTGAAACATCTAAATCCTGGAATGTTTATCTGCCAATCTTGTCCATCCTTCAACCAAGTCTTTGCAATAGCAATAACATCATAGTCCCAAGTACTAATCCAAGCTCTAAGCTCATCTGCCTTGCCTGTTATACTTCTCGCATTGAAACAAATGCATTTCAGACCCCCAGGGGTTAAGGTGTGAGTTGGAGAGGAAGGTGTACTGGGGGGTTGAGGTTGGAAGGGTTGGGGCGGTGGTGGTCGAAGGTGTCGGGGGGAGTCAAGTTGGGAGGGTGGGGCTGAAGGTGTCGGGGAGGTTGGGAGGGGGGAAGGAGGGTTCCCAGGGGGAGGAGGGATTACACGGGAGGAGGGTGCAACTGGGGAGGAAGGTGCAAGGGAGGGAGTTTGGAGGGGGGAATGTGTCCGGAGGGAGGAGGGAGTTTGGGGGGAGTTCAGAGGTGGAAGGGGGAAGGTGTCCGGGGGCAGGAGGGAGTTCAGAGGGGGGAAGGTGTTGAGGGGGAGGGAAGAGTTCAGAGGTGGGAAGGTGCCGGGGTGGGAGGAGGAAGTAAGGGTGGAGGAAGAACTAAGGGTGGAGGAAGAAGTAAGGGGCGAGTAAAATGCCCAGGTGAACATGCAAGGGAGAGGTCTGTGGAGTCAATGACTGTCTCCTGGGGAGCAAACTCAGTGTGGGGGTGGTAGGAGGGAGTGGTAAGTGTGAGAGGGGGCAGAGGGAGCCGGTAAAGTGGGAGGATGAGGGTGTGTCAGTATCGGTAGAAGGGGAAGTGAGGGTGGTTGGTGGGGACACAGAGGCAAACACAGACTCTGGGGGTGGGAGGGAGAAATCAGGGAGGTCAATGTGGATGGGCGTGGGATTTTCGGGAAGGTAGGAAATGTGCACTTACACTTGGACATCCTGGAATGACATGGGTTCGGGCTTTACAATAATGGTGGGGAGGTGGAAAGTGATGCCAGAGGGGTTGACTGTGATAGGGGAAAGAGCATGGGTGACTGGGGGAGAGAAGAGGATGGGGGAGCTAATCAAAAACTTAACGACCACCACATTGTGCAAATTGAAAGTGAGCAGAGCCTCATGTTGGACGGGCTCTGGCGCTGCATGGGAGTGTGATCAGTGGGTGGGCGGAGATGTAAGTCAGCTCAGATGGACAACTGAAAGAGAGCCCCAGCAGGCAGTATTGAAAATGTTCAGGACAGTGAGATGAGTGTGATGGCTGAAGGCTCCACACGTATGAAAAATTGCTTGCACGAGGCTCCGAAAGGCCCTGCCACACACATACTTCTCCCTCCAGAATCACTCATGGTCCAGCTGCATGCAGCTGAACTACTAGTCGGGGGCGGGGAGCGGTGGTTGGGTGGGGGGGGGTGGGGGGGATGCAGGGGAAGGACTTGCAGAGCCTGTAAATGAAGTTGAAAGACACCATTACACGCTGTTCAGTGAAGGTGAATATATTTTCAGATTATAAAGTGGCAAAATGCATTCATTCATGCAACCACTTGCAATCAGAATTTCTTAACTTTTTTAAACCTACCACTATTTCTAGGTGCTGCCTTGACATCCACAGCAGGGGTGGAGATAACCTGTGCAATGGTTGGCCCTGCTGCCTCTGATGCCTTTGGAGTGCGTCCTCTGGAGATCCAAGCCCTTGAGGCCCCTGGTTTGCTTTGACTGTCCTCCTGTGGGCCAGCTGCTCCCTCTGCAGTGACAGAGGACAGGGTTAAGGGGGTCACAGGCAAAGGGGACTCGGAGGGAGCAGACAGCCTCTGAAATTCCTGAGTGGATGACCCAGGGGTATCCAGCTATTGCTCCTCCTCCCTTCGAATGCCCGAGGGTCCCAGCCTGACTCCTTGAGGGCTCGGAGCAACTGGAGGGATGTCGAAGTGCCCTGTTTCCCCCTTGCGTTGCCACTGCAGGAACTCACAATGGAGTGAGGTCTGCGTGTATTTCTGCATTCTGCTGGACCAGGGTTTACATGGTGTCCACCATCCTCCCCATGGAGACCTCCATACGTACACATGTGGGCACCACTTCATCAGAGAGCAGGTGAACGCACCCCTCTGACTCATGTGCCACTCTGCTGAGGGGTTCCAACAGCTCTGTGTGATGTTCCCCCACCTTCTGCTGACTCTCCAGGATGAGTTGAAAGGCCGAATCCAGAGGCTCGTCATCTGACTCAGACCTCACAGGTGCCTGATCCCCAGCAGTCCTCCAAGTGCTGGGAAGCTTGGCTGAACCTAGCTCCTCCTGCTGTGGATACATGTCTGTGTGGTGACCGCCAGATTGTGAACCTGAGCCTGCTCAACATCTAGGTGCCACTGAGGTGTGTGTGTCTGCACTGGTGGAGGTTGTGGGTAAGATGTGTGACTGGTCTTCCAGGCTGCTTATTTCCAGCTCTTCAGTGGAGGATGTGTCCTTTTGGCTGGAGGTGAGGGCCTGGAAGGAGCTGAGGAACTGGCTGGCTGAGGGAGTCGGGCACTTGGCAGAGCTCATTGTGAACTGAAGTCAAGATAATTAGTGCATGGCTACAGAGTCAAAAGCAGGGGAGGGAGCACTCACATTTGCAGTGAAAGGGGGATGATGTGGTACAGAACCTTCATGTGGGTGTTTACTGCCAACCTCACCATCGCCACAGGCATGGTCCACGTCCTCAGCAGTCAGCACGATGGCACAATCCTCACAGTGAGTGAGTGGCCTAATGTTGCCACTCCACCCCTTATCTGGGAGCTCTCCCTGCTGTTGTGAGCAAGCTTCCCCTGCATGAAAACAGATGGAGAGAGTGTGAGCAGGACGTATGGCTCTGTGTGGAATGTTTGTGTGGTGAACGGAGCCATGGATGGGATGAGGGCACGAGCTTCAGTGGATATGAGTCTGATAGAGATGTGAGGGTGTGTGTGAGTTAGTGGTGTCCCTTGTGGTGTGAGGTCCCTGTGGATGTGTGATGGATTTGTGAGTGTGAGAGTTGAGAGTGATGAGAAGGGTGATTTACCCTGGTGGAACGGATGAGGCCATTCATCCTGTGGTGGCACTGACTGGCTGTCCTCTTTGGCAGGGCAGTGGCGCTGACCATGGCTGCCACCACCTCCCATACTGAGTTGGTGATGCTGCTGCCCTTCCTGCGGCCAGAGCAGGAGCAGGGGACATCATGTTGGGCCTCCACAGCTGCAGACTTTTTGCCTTTCAGGGCCATATCTTCTTTGCAGCAGTCATGGGCTGGAAGCACTGAGACGTGTGCGCGCAGTTGCACTTTAAATATGGTGCCCAGTGTGGTGAAGCAGTGAGGTGTTGGCATGGCAGGTGAATGATGCCCGCCTGACATTGAAACGACGTGTTTCCTGGGAATGCATAATTAATGTGGTGGGTTTGGGATGATACGGCATGAAAAGACGCCATTCGGGCTGGCGGGTAAAACATTGTTTTGTTGAGAGTGCATTGAGAGTGATGAGGTGGTTGACTTAGCCTGGCGGAATGAATGGGAGGGTTCATCCTCTTCCGGCAGTGGATGGGTGAGCTTCCCTGTGCTCCGTTAACACTACGCACAGCTGCCACCACCTTACAGGCCAGATTGGTAATTCTGGTGGACCTTGTGTGGCTAGAATGGGGGTAGAGGGCATTGCCGCGGCCTTCCACTGCAGGCACCCCAGAGACAGGATTGCTGTCATCTTTGCTTTCAGGGCCATCTGTCGCCCGGTGCATAGAGATGAAGTAGGCTGTGCTCTGGTGACCTTTAAATATGGCGTTCAGAGCGAGCAAGCACTGAGGTCAAGGCGTGGCAGGCAAATCCAAGCCTACCCACCAGCAATCCGGTGTGTTTCTCATGATTGCATTATTAATGAGGCGGGTGCGCCGGGAAGGGGATATTACATCGTCATTGCGGTTGGTGAGTAAAGCGTCTTTTATCATGCCCGCTATCGCACTTAGTGCAAATCTGGGACAATCCTACCCTGTATTTCCACTTTACAACCTATGCAGTTGAAGTATCCTATATTATACCATCTTTGGTCCAAAGATTTATGACACCTCCAGCAGGTAAATCAGATAACAACAGTGGTAAAACCAGCCTTTTTTCAAAAAGCATCATGTATGAACATAGAGTGATATGAAGAAAGTAATTTTTTTAAGTATATCTAGATCTACCAAAGTATTTTTCTGTCATTATTTCATGGGATTTATGCTGCCTCTCTGTGTTAAATAGTGTGGTTCTATTATCTTGGGGAATACTAATCTTTTGATACATTTGCACAAGTTCAAAAGGAAAATTATAATATAATTCCAACATCACCTGTATCTGTGTTTAAGGAATATGTTCACAATGACAGCAATGGATTTATTTTCTTGAAAAATGTTTTCATTGTTATGGATTATAAGACAGCTTCCCAATGAAACATTCCACTGTGATTGACTGTGTGTGAAAGGAATTCAGTGCTTTCTCTTGCTCCCATTTTCTCTCTCTTTCTTTCATTGTACCTCCATAGAGCACTCTGCCACAACAAGGACAGAATTAGATATAGTAAAGTCATATGGCATCCAGTCTGGAAAATCAGTTAAGAGTCATGATAAATATTGTTCGTGGCTGTGAAATGATACTTTGCTTTTAGGGAAGTGACCAAACATCTGTTCCTGTATATCAAACATGTATTGATAAACTGCAAGAAAAGATACTAACAAGGTTATCAGGAGAGGTCTTAAGCTGATACTTGTCGCTAGCAAAGTTACACACATCTGTTATTCATATCAGATTTGCATACTTGAATCTTGCAAAACACTGTGTACTCTTAAATATGACAATGCATGTTTAGTTAATCATACGGAAACATAATGTGTTGATTATCTTTAGTATTTTACAGTTAAAGGCATGCAGTCTCGAATGATTACTTTCTTTGATCTTCTATTATGTTGTAAAGGATATATTTTTGTAAAAGCTGAAACCATTTCTTGTTTTTTCAGGGAAAGACTGCTCTTGGAGTTCACTTAACATATTTAAGAGAAGATTGAATGTTCAGGCGTAGCATTCCAGTGTCTAAATAGTAAGGTCTGAGTTTTGGGCTTCGGGCCTCATTACTATCAAGCTGGTGTGGGATGAACAGCCGTGCAGTGAAAAGTGAAAAAAAAAACTGGGCTGTTGGGGCAACCCAGTTGTCAGATTATACAGGCTGAGGTTGGGATGAGAAACGGAAGCCGGAAGGGGGGTGAAGCCAAATTGGAGGAAAACAGAGCCCCAGCCAGGGGGGAAACAAAGGCCTAGAAGAAATCAGAGGCTGAGGCATTGGAACCTGTGGGTGGAGGATTGGGACAGACACAGAAGCTGAGGGTGAGGTAGATCTTACGTTGGAGAAGGGGAATAGAAATGCAAGCAGAGATAACCAAGGCCAGGGGAAAGGGAGAAATAGAAACCAGGGTGCGGTGGAGTGAGATCGAACACTGGGGGGATCGGAGAGATTGGATGGTAGGGGCATTGGAGAGCGAATTGAGTGGGTAGGTGTATGGCAATTGGTGAGGGAGTGTAGGGGGTACCCTGCATTCCTTGATAGTAGTATCAGGAGCAGCCCTCCCACTTCTCTGGCTCCACACTCAGGTAAATATATTTCAAGAATTTGCCTTGTTGGTAGCAGACAGTCTCAAGGATCTAATGTCTGCTTCACTTATGGGAACTGCATGAGGATTTCATTTTCTCCCTGAATATGATGGGTGGCACATTTCTTGCTGCAATTGCACATACGCTTCCTGCCCAGCATGGTGGGGGCTCTGTAGGCTGACTAGCATCTGAAAAATAGGCAATACCTGACCTAATTAAAGTCTTTTTTGGCTATTTTATAATGTGTATGAATTATATACATAATTACAATTAGCAGTTTATTGCTTCACAATTAAAAAGCAACACAGATAAATCATTGTTGCACTTCTGTTATCACTTATAATGCAGCAATTACCTTCTTCCTCATTTAGTTCACAAAAACCCAAGCGTTATCAATGAAATGCACGCAGAATAAAAAAAAATGGTGTGAGATCTGGGAACTGATATGATCCATCTGCACCCACAAAAATGCAGCTTAAGCACACTATGAAGTCAGGCAATGATCAGTTTTGTCCTATTGGTATTTAAGCTTGACCCTGTGCAAATTTCTAGTCAGGCCTGGGCAGACTTTGCACAGATCCTGGTCAGAAGCAGTCAAGAATTTCATTGGCAAGTTCACAAGTGGGCAATGCAAGATGCCACTCAACCTTGGTAAGTTCCCAGCATGCCCATGGGGTCTTGAGTGGACCTTTCAGATGGGAGGCCTGCAGTACTTCAAGGTCATGTCCTCAGGACATTTCTAGGCCCTTTCCTGTTTAATGTTTAAATTTATTTCCACTTTAGGCTTTCCTTGGCCTTTGTAGAGGTGGTGGTAATTATTTTCTGCTTCATCTACCATTGCTAACACCAATGAGAATCTTCTAAGCTAGATGCTGAGGAGGATCTATGAAAGGATACCTGGCAGGTCACACTGTCTGGGGGGGTACTTCATATTTTGAGCCTTCAAATACTTACCTCAAGGAGAAGGACATGAAATTGTCTCTGTTGCAGCAGGAACAGCAGACCCCCTTGGCTTTATTGACATATATGAACGTCCAAGTACCCATTATGTGGGACAGTTCTTCAAAAGCACCCCTTCCCAAAATGTTATCCTTTACATGGACCTGAATGAAAGAAGGCATGTTGGGATGAATAAGAGCCAGCATTGCCTCATTGGCTATAGCCAATTATTTCTACAGTTATTAGCAAACCTACTTACCAATGGCAGTGGGGAGATCAGTCAGAAGAAATGGTGCTGCCTTGCTGTGCCATCTTTTGGAAGGATACTTATGGCAACCATGCAAATGAGGAATGCAGCAATCGAAGATGGCAATCGTCAGCACAGGCCTCAAGCTTGGCACCACCTCCTCATGGGCATGCTTCAATGCTGCCCAATTGTAATAGTACTGTGGAGTGGCACAGACAGCAACCCCCCTGCTAACTCGCCTTCCATGTAGCACCAGCTCAACTTCAGCAGCCATAAAGCAAGGTTTAAGTGCTTGGCTGCTACATTACTTCCCTGCAGACCCATGCCAGCATCTCTTTCAGCTTCCCCTACTACTCTTTAATCTCCTGCCTCTTCAGCTTTACAAAGGACATTGATGGGTTAAACTGTAACTAAAAGGTCTCCAAAAATGTATTGAATTTTTGTCCACTCATCTATTGTATGGGACTTTGTTCCTGCGATGGGGTTAACCCTCACCCCTCCAACTAGCTGGAGAACAGTGGAAGATCTGCATCGCTGCTGTCTGGGTGTCCCGATCCCATTTAAGTGCTTTCAGGCATTTAACTGCGCAGCATTAGACCACTCCTCCCTATGTAATCGCTGCCCCCTAGGGGGGAAATCCCACCCTGGCCGTCAGCCTGATGTCGGCAGTTGTCCAGTACCAGCAGCCTCACTGGGAGTAGTGGCTGCTCTCTCTAATTCTCTGAGGTGAGACCTTCAACAGGGATCATCTCTGGATCCTTGGAGACAGGTGAATGGAGCAGGATCAGGGTCGGGGGGAAGGGGGTAGCTAGTGAGGCGGAGCTGGGAGTCGAATACAAGGGCAGGAGCTGGCTTTAACATCCTCCCCTCTTCCTGATGCCAGGTCCCTCAATCAGGCACTGAGTATGGCTGAGGGACCGCCTGGCAGCCGCTGGCAAAACCAACAGGGTTTGCTGGGTGATCTTCAGGAGGTAGAGGAAACCATGTGAGCCCCGTTAAATCCATGAGCCACCATTAAATTCCAGTGGTCCAAGGGATAATAGGCTTTAAGGAGCTCATTAATGAGCCTAAGTGATATTCTGCTGCCTGGATCCGGCCCTTCCCATCTTGCACTAAATTAGGGACAGCTTTCCCAACGCCAGGAATTGGATGCAGGTTCTCCCGCCAGATTCTCCCCAGCACCCCCCAACTCGTCGCCATCATACCTGTTCTGACACAGTCTATTAAATTCCACACATTGTGACAATCCCTTTTAATTGCTTTAATTGTTCTCCTCCTTTTAAATTGCAACCATATGCAACTTTGTTCTCTCACCACTTGTATATTCCCTGTCTGAGATTACAACTGAAGTTATGAATAGTTATTTAAATGAGCTTGGGCCAAAGAATTGAGTGCTGTTTACGCTTGACCTACCTCTAGGTTTTTCCACTAGCTTTAGACCATTGGGAATTGCCCTAGAACTGAAGACAAAAATTGGCCTCTTCCAATGCTGCTGAAAACCCACAATCTTTTACAACATTACTAGCAGGTGATTGGAGGAGACATGCTAGGTTTGAAAGAGTTAACTCATGTTAAGAAGCAGGCCAGCGAGTTGTTTGGGGGAGATTCGGGTCTAACCACAGAGAAGGTGAGATCAGTGTGACTGTGCAGGCTGTGGGTGCTGAGTTAGGTAGAGCTACACCAGTTGCTCCGTTTTTAAAATACAAAATAGATCAGCACTTTTCAAAATTCTTTCTTGGGATGTGGGCGTTGCTGGTAAGGCCAACATTTGTTGCCCTTCTCTACTCAGTGCAGTCCATCTGGTGCGGGTACTCCCAAGGTATTGTTAAGAAAGGAGTTCCAGGATTTTGATTTAGTAACAGTGAATGAACGGTGATATGGGCCCAAGACAGGATGGTGTGTGACTTGGAGGGGAACTTGCAGGTGGTGTTGTTCCCATGTGCCTGTTGCCCTTGTCCTACTAGATGGTAAAGGTCACAGGTTTGGAGGGGCTATTGAAAGAGGCTTAGTGAGTTGCTGCAGTGCATCTTGTAAAAAGTGCACACTGCTAATACTATGCATCAGTGGTGGAGGGAGTGAATGTTTAAGGTGGTGGATGGGGTGCTAATCAAGGTGACGAGCTTCTTGAGTGTTGATAGAGCCACACTTATCTAGGCAAGGGATTCTATCATGCACCTGACTTATGCCTTGTAGATGGTGAACAGACTTTGGGGAGTCAGGAGGTAAGTTACTTACACCAGAAATCCTAATCTCTGACCTACTTTTTTAGCTACAGTGTATGGCTGGTCCAGTTCAGTTTCTGATCAACAGCAACTCGCAGGATATTGATTGTGGGAGATTCAGCAATGGCAATGCTATTGAATACCAATTCTCTCTTGGTTAGATTCTCTCTTTTTTGAGATGGTCATTGCCTGCCACTTGTGTGGCTAAATGTTACTTGCCACTTATCAGCCTAAACCGGAATGGCGTCCAGGTTTTGTTGCATTTGGACGTGGACTGCTTCAGCATCTGAGGAGGTGTGAATGGTGCTGAACATTGTGCAATCATCAGCGAACATCCCCACTTCTGACCTTATGATGGAAGGAAGGTCATTGATGAAGCAGCTGAAGATGATTGAGCCTAGGACACTACCCTGAGGAACTCCTGCAGAGATGTCCTGGAACTGAAATGATTTTGCCCCCAACAACCACAACTATAACTCTGGGTGACACTTTGGCGTAGTAGTAATGTCTTTGGACTAATAATCCAGAGACCCAAGCTAACTCTCTGGGGCACAGGTTCAGATTCCACCATGCAGCTGGTGTAAATTAAATTCAATTAATAAAAAAAGTCTGGAATTGAAAGCCAGTCTCAGTAATGGTGACCATGAAACTATCATTGATTGTCATAGAAACCCATGTGATTCACTAATGCCCTTTAGGGAAGGAAATCTGCCATTCTTACCTGGTCTGACCTACACATGTCTCCAGACCCACAGCAATGGTTGACTCTTAACTGCCCTCTGAATTGACCTAGTAAGCCACTCAATTCAAGGGTAATTAGGGATGTGCAACATATTCTGGTCTTGCCAGCAACACCCACATCCCTTGAAAGAATAAATAAATAACCATTTTCCTTTGTGCTAGCATTGACTCCAACCAGTGGAGAGCTTTCCCCCTTATTTCCATTGACTTCAGTTTTGCTAGGGCTCCTTGATGCCACACTCGGTCAAATGCTGACTTGATGTCAAGGGCAGTTACTCTCACCTCACCTCTGGAGTTCAAATCTTTTGTCCATGTTTGGACTAAGGCTGTATTGAGGTCAGGAGCTAATTGGCCCTGGAAGAACCCAAACTGAGCATCAATGAGTAGGTTATTGCTGTGTAAGTGCCATTTCGTCGCACTGTCAATGACACCTTACCATCACATTGCTGATGATTGAGAGGAGGCTGAGGGGGCAGCAATTAGTCAGAATGGATTTGTCCTGCTTTTTATGGATAGGGCATCCATGGGCAACTTTCCACATTGACGGGTATGGTGGCTGTACTAGCACTGGACTACGGTTAGTTCTGGAGCACAAGTATTCAGTACTATTGCCAGGATGTTGTTAGTGCCCTTAGACTTTGTAGTATCCTGTGTCTTCAGCTGCTCCTTGATATCATGTGGAGTGAATTGAATTGACTGAAGACTGGCATCTGTGATGTTGGGGATCTCAGGAGGAGGCCAAGATGGATCGTCCACTTGGCAATTCTGGCTGAAGGTAGTTCCAAATGTTTCGGCCTTGTCCTTTATTCTAATTTACTGTCCCCTCCATCATTAGGATATTTGTGGAGCCTCCTTCTCCATTGATTTGTTTAATTGTCCACCACCATTCACAACTGGAGGTGAAAGGATTGCAGAGCTTATAGATCCGATAGGATAGTTTAGCTCTATCTTTCGCATGCTGCTACTGTTGTTTGGCAACAAGTAGTCCTGTGATATAGCTTCACCAGGTTGACACCTAATTTTTAGGTGTGCCTGGTGCTGCTCCTGGCATGCCCTCCTACACTCTTCATTGAACCAGGGCTGATCCCTTGGCTGGATGGTAATGGATAAATACAGAAAAAAAACCCAAAATGCTGGAAATGCCCAGGAGGGGAGTCAGCAACACTTCTCATTAAGGGTTAAACTGAATCATTCCACTTTCCATTCTATCCACAAATACTCATTGGCCTGCAAAGTTTATCTAGCATATTCTAGATTAATTGCAAATTTCCAGCTTCTGAAGATTTTTTTCTGTTTTTTTATTTTTGTTTAGTATTACAGTATATGTACAGATAACTTAATTCTGCATTTGTATATGTTAGATTCAGCTGCAGTAGAACACATGATTAGCAACATTGATAGCATAAACATTGCAAACTACTTTGCGCTTTCCAATACCAATGGCCTTTAAGATATCTTTACATATTTTGTTTCTCTAAACAAAATTAAGACTATTTTTTTTTATTTTTCCTAACTCTCACTCCTGGAGTTTACAGCCAGAGTACTGAGTTTCTTGATCTGTCAGCAACCCATCCAGGTCACTGAGGTAAATGCACGACAGGAAGAGCTTCTTCAATGAAACTGACAAGCTGGGAAGAATTTGATCACTTACACCAAAGGGTTCCAGCCATGGCAATTGAGAAGCTGCTGCTCAAAGCACTTATTCCTTGGGAGAGTGCTATCACTGCTTGACAGGTGATTGCCAACTTCTTGGAAAGCACTTCACTCCTGTCTTGCATTTTGCTTACTGGAAGATGCACTTCCCTGCTGCCAGCCTTCATCAGGGCATGGGAGCAGCTTCTGCAACTCCACTTGGTACTTCTGATGAGGGACAAGAGAAGAAGCAACATCATCACCAACATCTGCAGCAACAGCAGCAGCAACATCAGCATTAGCAGCAACTGCTGTCTCCTCAACAGCATGTGCCTCTCCAAGGCAGATGTGAAGGACACTGAGATCCAGCTGGAAGGAGGCAAAACTCTCAATGCAGGGTCTACAGGCCAAACGATTGACGCTCTCAACATGTGTGAGAACCAGCGCCTCAGGAGGCTCCCATGGCAGGTCATATCCGCAGCTCCTGGAACAAGATGTCCATCCTGGTAGAGCATGTGGACATACATTGCCTATGACTGATAAGATGCCTACAGTTGGAGGGCCACAGCCAACTTTGGGTTCTCTGCCTCTTGCTAAGTTTGTGTGGTCTCCTCTCTTGCAAGGAGAGAAAGCAGAGAGTTGTGGGTGTTTGTGATGACCTGTTTGTAGAGGAGGGAAAGACAACATTTAACTGACTTTCACAGACACTCTATTTACACCTGCTTGGTTGGAAAAGTTGTCCTCTTCCTCAGGTACTTGATGGAGCTCACCTCACTGTAGCCCCTCAGATTCTGCAGCAGGACTTCCAGGTAAGATTGAGAGACCCAGGGGGACAGTCTTCCCAGGTCTCCTCTCTATTGCAGTAGATGCTGCAGCCTTAAAAATCCAAGTTCTGGTGACCAATTGTAGTGCATGTTGTGGTCCTTATATTTAGAAATCTTTCCTTTGACAGATCCAGCACATCATCCCACCCTCCCCACCGCAATTGGCTGAGAAATCAGGAAGAAGGATGCTAATGCCTTGGTTCAGTTAAAGAATCTCAAGAAAGCTCGTTGCTTCACCATTCCCAACTTGCAAATACCTCTGCCATTTGGCCAGGGACAAAGTTGGGAAAAATCACCAAATTCACCAATATAAGCGTATGGGGAGAGTGTGGGAGTATGGCGCTGAGGTAGAGAATCAGCCTTGATCATATTGAATGGTGGAGCAGGCTTGAAGAGCCGTATGACCTACTCCTGCTCCTATTTTCTATGTTTCTAAAACAACAGCACTCATGTTGTTATTTACCCACTGCTTTCATTGTATCTTTTACTGATCCCGACCTCAACTTAGTATGTTGAGATTTGAACTTATGGCCTGAGTTTTCAGGATGGCAGGGGTTCTAACAAGCATTGATGGGCAAAAGGTGGGACTTTTGCCCCTCACTCAGGAGGAAGTCCCATCGTGGAGAGCTGCCGGCCAATCAGATTGGCTGGCAGGTGTCCCGTTTCTCCAGGCATAGCGCTGCAGTGGCTGGAAGGGACACTGCAGGGAGCTGTCTGGCACCAAGAGCAGAATTGTCCCAGGTTTGCACTAAGTGTGGTAGCAAGTGGGTAAAACGACGTTTTACCTGTTGCCTGTATGGTGGCGTTTCACACTGTATCGTCCCAACCTGCCACATTAATTATGCGTTCCCAGGAAACACACCTTTTCAATGGCGGGTGGGCTCACATTCGCCCACAACACCATCACTTCAACACGCCGTATGCCATATTTAAAATCCAGCTGCACACACACCTCTCAGTGCTTCCAGCCCATGACTGCTGCAAAGAAGACATGACCCTGAAAGGCAAGAAGACTGCAGCTCAATGACGCATCCCTTGAGCGCCTTTTGGATGCCGTGGAGGCTCACCATGATAAGCTCTACCCGCCCTCTGGCCGTAGGAAAGGCAACAGCATTACCAATCCAATGTGGGAGGTGGTGACAGTGGTGGACAGCACCAATGCCTTGCAAAAAAGGACAGCCACCGAGTGCCGGTACAGGATGAACGGTCTCATCTGTTCCACCAGGGTAAATCACTCTCCTCATCACTCTCAACTCACACACTCACTAACTCGTCACATGTCCACAGGGATCTCACACCTCAAGGGACAGCACCACTAACTCTCACACACACCCTCATACCTCCATCAGGCTCATACCCTCTAGAGCTTGGCTCCTCATCTTGTCCATGGCTCCGCTTACCACACAAACATTCCATGAGGTGTCATGTGTCCTGCTCACACTCTCCATCTGATTTCATGCAGGAGAAGCCTGCTCACAGCCGCAGGGAGAGGTCCGAGACCCAGGTCCGAGGCCCCTCACTCATTTTGAGGTGCATGCCATCGCATTGACTGGTGAGGACGTGGACCAAGCCTGTGGTGACAGCGAGGTTGGCGGTGAGCACCCACTTGAGGATCCTGCACTGCATCATCCCTCTTTCAATGCAACTGTGAGTGCTCTCTCTCCTGCTTTTGACTCTGCTGCCATGCGCTAATTATCTCTACTTTGGTCCTGCCAAGCAACCAACACCCTCAGCCAGCCAGTCCCTCAGCTCCATCCACGTCCTCATCTCTAACCACGAGGACCCTCCTCCATTGAAGATCTGGAAGGAAGCAGCCTGGAAGAGCCATCACAGCTCTTACCCACACCCTGCACCAGCACAGAGACACACACCTCGGTGGGACCCAGATGTCGAGCTGACTTAGGTTCACAATCTGGTGGTCAGTGCACAGACACGTGCCCACAGCAGGAGGAGACAGGTTTAACTGAGCTCCCTGGCACTTGGAGGACTGCTGGGGAAGTTTCAGGAACTGGAGGACAGGTAAGTAGCAGGTGTCCCAGGGCAGGGAGCATACGAAAAGCCTAGGGGGTCACCGGCAGTTGTGGGGGGGTGGTGGGGGGGGGGGGGGAATCGGGGTCTCAGAGGATACGTTTGGGGAGGGGGAGGGAGGTCCGGAGGTCACCAGGCCTTAAGGGGAGGCGCCACCCCACCTCCCAACCTCCCACCCGAAAACTAACTTACTTCATTTTTGCGTTTGCCCCTGAGCTGTCACCCACCCACCAGTGTAAATATTGATGCTGGGCAGCAAAAAGCCCTTAAGTGGCCACTAAGTGGCCATTTAAGGCCCTTATTTGGGGCAAGGTGGGGGACCCCTCCGAGGCCCTGCCCATCCCAGCATAAATCACTACCAAGTCAGGGCAGGTGGGAACCCGGAGGGAATCCCGTCCATGCAATTTCACGCTCCCCCGCGTCGATCCCCACCACAGCCTCAGAATCCGCCAAGGGAGCATACAATTCTCTCCATGATTTACTAAGTTGCAAGTCTGGAATGGTAATCACTAGACTACTATACACAGTGGGCTTATGGAAACTGTAGTTTGCAAACATCAGTTGGTCATCAAGTTCCCCAGTCACACAATCATCTGTTCAAAATTCCATGCAGCTCCAGCTATCCTGCTGCTAGTGGTACCTTGTAATTAACACTGGGCCTTTCTATAAGTCCAAAAACATTATAAGTAAAGTAACTCAGTCATACATTTAAAAAATATTCTGATTTAATAGAATGTAAACTGTTCTTTAAATATTACCATCAATCTATGACCTATCTTTGCACATCAATCTATGAAATCATCTATTTATCTATCTTTCTAAAGACATACTATCTGGTGTGAATAATTTGTTACACAAAGTTCCCAGTTTTCAAACAACCTCATTGTAAAATCGCATTGCACTTCTGCATCTGTCTTTGGTTGAACCGATCTCACGGCCATGGTAATAATTTGCATTGGGCTATTCCAAGCTTTTGCCATCCTTTATTGCTGTCTCTCCCCTCCTCTGTTGGGGGACCTCAGTTCTTTCAGTTGTCCAAAGCAATTGTTACTATATACTAGCCCATGACCATCTAAGTCATACTGTCGTGAAACTGTTACCTCCTTAACAATTTTTCATACCATACAATTCCAAATATGATCTAGGCCAATCTAAGTATATATGAATAGATATATAGATGTAAACCTGACAACTTTTCATTGATATTTTCAAATAAAATGTAAATTATGTGCATGGCTCCACCAGCTTGGTTTAATTGTCACCCTTTATGCCCGACTATAGGTAGATTGTGATTATAATCAGAGCAGCATGCTATAACTATTAGTAATTTTCTGTACAGAATATTAGTCTGCAAGATAAGAACACACAAGTAAGCTTATATTTTCTCTGAGCTATTCACACAGTGCTGAGAGTTACTCAGCAGTGATGTGTGTTGTTATAAAAAGAAAATATGTTTACACTTCTCTCCCAGCAGGCAAAGCACCTTTGATGTCCCTGTATCTCATGTCTGTATTAGATTAATTGACAGGTTTACTTCGAGGCCAGAATGTATTTAATCTTGAGTTACACGTGATCATCTGCCCCCAGTACTGCTGAGGCTTTGCTGCTGCTCAATGCCATGTAATGTGATCTGTTGCAGATTGTGCGTTAAAATAAACATTATACTGAAGCAGATTATATGTCGTTGGTTTATTTTCCTCTCAGCTACCACATAATGTGTCCATATATGGATATATCATGAAAGTGGTCTCAGGACCTGCTGAATACAATGGAATTTGGGGAACCTTTGAAACTGGACAGATTATCTAACCATCACTTAACATCTTAAATTAATAGTTATGCTTCTTTCAAGAGCAAGTACCAACACATAAAATAATGAACAATGGTCAAAAGTGGCAAAGAGCACTTTTATAGAATAAAAAACTGCTTACCTGTTGTTAACACTCAAATGAAAATCAAAATATTTAAGCTTATTGCATGATTCCAACAATCACAACCAACACATGACTTTCATGCTTGCAGATTTTGTATCAGGTTACTCCCAAAATAGAATATTTTTGGTAATCAGTAGTTTCCTGTTGCATAACGTTTCCATTCCCATCTTGATGTTAAAATAATAAGTGAATAAACAGGAATGCTGTAGCTTTCCCAAGTAAACGCATCTTGCTGATACTATTGAGCATTTATGAAATTCTATAAATCCTTCAAAAATGTTAGGTGGTTATAAATACAATTTTACCAAATATGTGTTTGATGGTGAGGGACACATTACAGAAAGTTACTGAGTGACAAATAGAGTGCACCTTTGGGTGCACTGGTGCATACCCAGACAATTTGGCCTTGGCTCAGAAAAAGAGTTTATTTTCATGATAAAATACAGAAGTTAAAAGTCTTTTTTGACAAGGTACCCTAATAAATGGCATTGCACAAAGAACTTAATGTCACAGAAATTGTTCAAGCTAATCACTGAACCTTTGCTTCAACATGATACTGCTGGCACTGTGCAAGGGCTAACTACAAATCCAGACAGCTTTCCAACATACTTAACAGGGCTCCTCTTCCAGTGATGAATTTCACCCAGCACAAATCAGAATTTTGACCAAACACTGCCTGCCGTTTTCTTACAGTTTGTGTAATTTACATCACCCAGACAGGCAGCTTCCCTGGATCCGTCCAGGAAAAACATATCAGATAACCCAACACATGGGGCCAGATTTTACGGAGTGCCATGGTCCCTGCTCCCCCAGCTAAAAAGTCAGAGGTGGGGTAGCTCACCCATGATGCTGACCACTGTCCCACAGCAATTTAATGCTGGGAGCAGGGTTAATTGCTCTAAGGTGAGACTTCCACCCCTTTCTGGGGAGGAAGTTCAGTCTTGGGGAGCTGCCAGCCAATCAGATGGCTGGAACTACAGGCAGTCCCACCACACCGAGGAGTCCAGGGTGGGGTTCTCAGCGAGTGGGATGAGAGGCATTGGGGGCTGGGTTCAAAAGGCCAGGGGGAATGTTAAAGGGACGAGGATAACCTTGAAGGGGTGCCTCAGATGAGCCCAGGGATCCGGCAAAGTAGACCCCCAACCCCTTTCCCGATACTAGGCTGTACCGACAGAAGCATACATATTGAGGCTTGGCTGAGAGCCCAGAAATCCATTACTCTTGTTGAAACATCTGAGTCCGAGAGAAAACCCTTGCCTGGTTGACAGCTCTGGCTCTCTGCTGTCAACTTCACAATGTTTATTTACACAAGCTTAAATTATTGATATTTTAAAGGGTCTGGATGATTGACACTATTATTGTCTAGTAGTGAAATTACTTTTTTTAACATAGTGGAAAGTAATGAATAAATTACTTATTAAAGAGTTTTTATTTACACATGCTATTGTCACTATATGGTTCATTATAAGTGTAAAGTGTCAATGGGCATGGAAGTGCCACAGTTTGGCATGGTGGCATAAGGGACCAGGTGGGATGGATGGAGTGCCACAGCTTGCCACAGGGAGCATCAGGAGCCATGGGAAGTGGGCAGGGAGGCATAAGGGGGCATAGATGGGGCATGGAATATGTGTTGAGGGTGAAGGGGGGAAGGGCTGGAGGGCCTTTGTATTTTTATTTTAACTAGGACAAAGTCCCACAGCACCAAGGCGGGCCTTTTAAACAGCCAGTCTCAACATCCAGCAGCCTCTGTGGCTGCATCTAACTTGTTTCCCGAGTCAGCTGGCCTGACTCCAGCCTGCATCCACCACTCGGCAATGAAGATCCCGCCTTTGCAGGCACCTTTTCCTGAGGTGGGCAGGCCAAGCCGGGAATTTTCCCGACCCCTGCTACCCGCCTTAGTGATGAAAATCCAAGCCTTAGTGCCCATCTTCATGAAGGAAGATATAAAAAACCAGGAATACTAGAGAACCAAGGGACTAGTGGGAATAGGGAACTGAAAGAAATTAGTATTAGTAAAAAAGTAATACTGGAGAAATTAATGGGACTGAGTGTTGATAAATCCCCCCCACCTGATGATCTACATCCCAAAGTGTTGAAAGAGGTGGCTTTTTTTTATTCGTTCATGGGATACGGGCATTACCTGCATTTATTGCCCATCTTTAATTGCCCTTGAGCTGGCGATAGTGGATGCATTGGTAGTCACCTTCCCAAATTCTATAAATTCTGGAACAGTTCCTGCAGATTGGAAGGTGGCAAATGTAACCCCACTAGTTAAGAAAGGAGGGGAGAGAAAAAACAGGAAACTACAGAGCTGTAGTATGGAAAATGCTGAAATCTGTTATAAAGGATGTGATAACTGGACAGTTAGAAAATAATGGTAGGATTGCGTAGAGTCAACTTTGATTTCTGAAAGAAAAGTCATGTCTGACAAAACTTTTGGAGCTTTTTGAGGCAGTAAATAGCAGAATATGAAAAGGGGAACCAGTGGATTTGCTGTATTTGGGTTTTCAGGAGGCTTCTGATAAGGTCTAGCACAGGAAGTTAATACGCAACATTAGAGCAAATGGGATTAGGGCTAATAGACTGGCATAGACTGAGAATTGGTTAACAAACAGGAAACAGAGAGTTTCATTCTCGTGTTGGCAGGCTGTGACTAATAGGATACCACAAGGATCAGTGCTTAGGCCCCAGCTATTAACAATCTATATCAATGATTTGGATGTGGGAAACAAGTGTAATATTTCCAAGTTTGCTGATGACACAAAACTAGGTTGGAATGCATGCTGTCAGAGGGATGCAAAGGGGATTCAAGAGGATTTAGACAGGCTAAGTGAGTGGGCAAGAAGATGACGATGGAATATAATGTGGAAAAAATGTAAAGTTGCCATTTTGGTAGAAAAAACTTTGGCAGAAAAATAGATATGTAAAGTATTTCTTAAATGGCGAGAAATTGGGAAGTGTTGGGGTGGAATTTTCTGTGTCCGTTGGTGTCGGGCGTGTTCAGTGTGAGCAGACAACATGGCAAGAAGCCCAAAAATCGGTTTCATGACATTGTGAAACCAGTTTGCAATCGTCTGCTCTGCCGGTCAATGGCAGGCCGTGTTTCCTACCGTCGGACGTTGGGAACCTCATTGTAATGCATCTGCATCTCACTATAAGCCCAGCCAGCCGGAATCATCCCCCCACATTGGATCATCCGAGCATGTTGGCATGCAGTGGTTTCGCAGCAGCATATATGAGGAGAGCACTTGGCGGGTTGCACTTTGAGGGGAACTCGGAGGTGAGTACACAGTAACAAGCATTAAGAGCAAGAGGATAACTAGGGAAAGAGTAGGGCCCATTAAGGACCACAGTGGTCATTTGTGTGTGGAGCCGGAAAATGTAGGTAGGATTCTAAATGAATACTTTGTGTCAGTGTTCACTAGTGAGAGGGACGACATGGGTATGGAAATCAGGCTGAAGGACTGTGATACAATTAAAAAAATTAGCATAGAAAGGGAAGAGGTTCTAAGTGGTCTGGCAGGCTTAAAAGTAGATAAATCTCCAGGCCCAGATGAAATGCATCCCAGGCTGTTGAGTGAGGCAAGGGAGGAGATAACAGGGGAGCTGGCAATAATTTTCAATACCTCTCTGGCCACAGGAGAGGTGTCAGAGGACTGGTGTACAGCCAATGTGGTACCGTTATTCAAGAAGGGAGGAAGGGATAAACGAGGGAACTACAGGCCAGTCAGTCTAATCTAAGTGGTCCGGAAACTATTGGAAGCAATTCTGAGGGACTGAATTAATCTAAACTTAGAGAGGCAGGGATTAATCACGGACAGTCAGCATGGTTTTGTTAAGGGGAGGTCATGTCTGAACAATTTGATCGAATTTTTCAAAGAGATGACTAGGTGTGCAGATGAGGGCAATGCAATAGACATAGTCTACTTGGACTTCAGCAAGGCTTTTGATAAGGTCCCACATGGGAGACTGATTACAAGGGTAAGAGCCCATGGGATCCAAGGCAATTTGGCAAATTGGATCCAGAATTGGCTGAGTGGCAGGAAGCAGAGGGTGATGGTCGAGGGGTGTTTTTGTGACTGGATGCCTGTGTCCAGTGGGGTACCACAGGGATCGGTGTTTGGTCTCTTGCTGTTTGTGGTATATATAAATGATTTAGACTTGAATGTAGGAGAGTTGATCAGTAAGTTTGTGGATGACACAAAAATTGGTGGAGTGGTAAATAGTGAGGAGGATAGCCTTAGATTACAGGAGGATATAGATGGGCTGATCAGTGGCAAATGGAATTTAATCCAGATAAGTGCGAGGTGATGCACTTGGGCAGGACAAACAGGGCACGGGAATACACAATGAATGGTAGGACCCTGGGAAGTACCGAGGATCAGAGGGACCTTGGTGTGCAAGTCCACCGGACCCTTAAGGTAGTGGGAAGGTAGATAAGGTGGTTAAGAAGGCATATGGGATACTTACCTTTATTAGCCGAGGATAGAATATAAGAGCAGGGAGGTTATGCTGGAACTGTATAAAACGCTGGTTAGGCCACAGCTAAAGTATTGCATGCAGTCCTGGAATCCACATTATAGGAAGGATGCACTGTATCAAATGGCTTTTGAAAGTCCACACCAAATCAACAGTGTTACCCTCATCAACCCTCTCTGTTACCTCCTGAAAAAACCCTAGCAAGTTAGTTAAACATGATTTTCCCTTAATGAATCCATGCTGGCTTTCCTTAATTATCCTGTGCTTGTCTAAGTGATCATTAATTTTATCCCATACTATAGCTTCCAAAAGTTTCCCTGCCACCGAGGTCAAACTGACTGACCTGTAGTCATCAGCTTTATCCTTACACTCCTTTTTGAACAAGGTTGTAACATTCACAATTCTTCAGTCCTCTGGCATCTCCCTTTTGTCTAAGGAAGACTGGAAGATTATCACTAGTGCCTCTACAATTTCCACTCTCACTTCCCTCAGTATCCTCGGATGCATCTCATCTGGTTCTGGTACCTTATCTATTTTAAGTAAAGATAGCCTTTCTAACACACCCTCCTTCTCAATTGTAAATCCTTCGAGTGTACCAGTTACCTCCTCTCTGACCTCGGCCTGGCTAGCATCTTGTTCATTTGTACAGATAGATACAAAGTACTTGTTCAACACCTCCGCTAGTTCTCCAGCAACGTGCATGTCCCCTTTTTTGTCCCTAATCAGCCCTAATCTTTCTTTCAACACCCTTTTATTATTTACATGCTTGTGGAAAACTTTGGGATTCCCTTTTATGTTCGCTGCCAGCTTCTTTTCATGCTCTGTCCTTGCTTTTCTTATTAGTTTTTTGACTTCCCCTCTGGCTCATCTATATTCAGCCTGACTCTCCACTGTATTTTCTAACTGACATCTCTCATACGCGCACTTCTTCCTTTTCATCTT
The DNA here is from genome assembly GCF_017639515.1 of Carcharodon carcharias. Lineage (NCBI taxonomy): Eukaryota > Metazoa > Chordata > Chondrichthyes > Lamniformes > Lamnidae > Carcharodon > Carcharodon carcharias. Next base: position 60,079,520 of record NC_054472.1, on the reverse strand, counting down.
TAACGCTATCTCTCGTCATCCAGGGCGCTCTGGATTTATTTGTCTATCTTTCCCCTTCAAGGGAATATACTTTGAGATTGCCTGTAATATCTTTTCTTTGAAGTTGGCCCAGTGTTCAGCCACCATCCTTGCTGCCAACATTTAATTCCAATTCACCTGACTCAGATGCATTCTCATTCCATCGAAGTTGGCTGTCCCCCAATTAATTGTCCCTGCCCTGGATTGTGCCCTGTTCTTTTCCATGACCAACTCAAACCTTATGATTCAATGATCACTGTACCCTAGAGGCTCTCCCATTGATATTTGATCCACTTGGGTCAACTCATTCCCCAGAACCAGGTGCAAAGGTGCATGTCCTCTCGTTGGACCAGAAACATACTGCTGTAGAAAATTATCTTGAACACATTCCAGGAACTCTCTCCCCTCTTGCCCTTTTGCACTATTCCTATCCCAGGCTACATTTGGATAATTGAAGTCCCCCATTATAATTGCTCAATAATTCTTGCACCCCTCTGTATTTGCTTTGCAAATTTGTTTGTCCACATCCCTTCCATTGGTTGGTAGTCTACATACTTCACCACTCATTCATTACCTCCAACCAGGGAGATTCCATCCTTGACCCCTCTAGAACATCTTCTCTCTCTAGTACTGTCATCTTTAATCAATATCGCCACTCCCCACCATTTCCCCTTTTCCCAACTCTCCTAAACACCTTGTACCCAGGAATATTTAATGCCTAATCCTACCCTTCTTTGAGCCAGGTCTCTGTTATAGCAATAATATCAACCTGTGCCTGCAGTTCACTAAACTTATTAACCACACTTCGTCCATTCACTTACATGCACATTATCCATGATTTAGGTTTTTTCACTTTCCCCTTTATTCTAACCGCATCTAATGACTTACTATTGTTTACTCTAATTCTATCAAACTCTCCAAGTATTCCACCTACCTTGATACTACTCTCTGATATGGTATCATTATCAATTAATACTTCTCGAATTCCCACTGCTAGTTTTTTTCCCTTCCACCCTGAATTTGTTCTCAGGTTCCCATCCCCCTGTCAATCTAGTTTAAACCCTTCCCAACAGCACCAGCAAACACCCCCATGAGGACACTAGTCCCAGTCCTGTTAAGGTGTAACCCATCCTTCTTGTACAGGTTCAACCTGCCCCAGAACCAATCCCAATGCCTCAGAAACCTAAAGCCCTCCCTCCTACTCCATTTCTCCAGCCATGTTTCAAACTGCTCAATCTTCATATTCTTATGCTCACTAGCACGTGACACTGGGAGTATGACACGGGGTCATGTCTTCTGTGCAGCAGTCCTGGGCTGGAAGCACTGAGAGGTGTGCACGTGGATGCACTTTAAATATGGCACCCAGTTTGAGGAAGCGGCAAGATGATAGCGTGGTGGGTGAATGAGACCCCACCCGCCATCGAAATGGCATGTTTCCCAGGGATGCATAACTAATATGGCAGGACTGGGACGATATGGTGGGAGAAGCCACTATTGCAGCTGGCAGTGTAATGTCATTTTTACTGCCCACTATCGCACTGATTCTGCCCTTGATGTCCAAAGGGACCTGGGAATCCTTGTTCATAAGTCACTGAAAGCTAGCCTGTAGGTAGAGCAAGCAACTAAGAAGGCAAATGGTACTTTGGTTTTTATTGCAAGACAAGTTGAATACAGCAGTAAAGAAATCTTTCTGAATAAAGAAATCTCACCGTGCAGCCATGGTGAGATCACACCTGGAGTTTTGACTGCAGTTTTGGTCTCCTCACCTGAAGAAGGATATACTTGCCATAGAAGGAGTGCAATGAATGTTCAGCAGGCTGATGCCTGGTATTGTGAGATTGTCCTATGAGGAGAGATTGAGGAGACTGGGCTTATGTTCTCTATAGTTTGGAAGAATGAGAACTGATCTCATTGAAGTGTACAAAATTTTTACAGGGCTTTGCAAGGTAGATGCAGGAAGGATGTTTCCCCTGGCTGGGGTGTCGAGACTAGAGGACACAGTCTCAAATAAGAGTTAAGCCATATAGGACTGAGATAAGGTAGAATTTCTTCACTCAGAGGGTGGTGAATCTTTGGAATTGCCAGAGGGCTGTGTAGACTTAATCATTGAGCATATTCAAGACAGAGAATGATAAATTTCTAGATATTAAAGATATTAAGGGATATGGGAATAGTACGGGAAAATAGTTTTGAGATAGAAGATCAGCCATGATCTAGTTGAATGGCGGAGCAGGCTCGAGGGACTGAATGGCCTACTCCTGCTCCTATTTCCTATGTTCTGAAGTGAATCTGCAGGGCCTTGATTACGTGCCCTCCTCTCCCCCAGCAACGCCCAATCTGCCACCTCCCCCCATTCAAAAAATTTCAATGCATTTCATCCCAACGACCATATCTATAAATCACCACCACTATAAGGGTGGCAGTGCTCAGCCTGTACAGTGCCTCACAGGGAGGAAGCGATTGGAATGGTGAGAAGTTACACTAGAATCCACATCAATATCAAATGTTTTGGCTGGGAGCCTACTGTGATGTTGCACTTTCTGCTTTAAGTATTAGCAAGTTTCTCAAAAACTTGCTAAGATTTAAAGCAGAGCTGTGCTTAGTGAAATAGTGGGGCATAATTTAATGAAGCCAATGTTGGGGGTTTGGAGGAGGTGGGAGGCAACATTTGCTCCCAAAACTGGCGGCACCCCTACTAACCCAATCTCCCAGAGCCCCAAGAGAATTAGGTCCCTAATTGATAGCAGAAACCCTACTGCCGGGCTCAGCTCCAAGGGGCCATTTGATTGCAGGATTGCCCCCACTGGGACAGAAATCCCACCACCAAGATTTGTTGACCAACCAGAGACCAGCAAGTCTCCATTATCGGCAGCCCCGCCAGAAGCATTGGCTTATGCCTGTAATTCACTCTGGCCAGCATCAGGGACCATCATGGGATCCAGAGGGAAAGGTGAGTGAGGGCAGTTTGTAGGTCACAAGGAGGAGGTTGCCAGCAAGGGGAGGGGGTGGGGAGGAGGTTCAGAGGAAGAGCAGGGTCATGGCTCCCTGCAGGCCCTACTTCCCAATATCATGTCCTTCGTTCAGGCATCGAATGTCTTTGAACGAGGGACCCCCTCCCCACCGCCCGTCCACACCAACTCCCCCAGAAGGCCGCGTGGCAAGTCGTCCATCAACTGTAGGGGAAGGATTTTTACTTCGTCAGGCAGGCACACCAGGCGGGTCCGGGAGTGGCCACGAAACCAACTGCTGCCCGCGATCAAGCATCACTGGCTGGCTAATTAATGGCCAGCAAGTGTGAATCGCGCGCTGCAACACTCAGCGCTGCCTGGGTTGGTGGCGGGGAAGGAGAGCGAGCATGGAAGTCAGTACATGCGTGAGGATGCACTCACAGGAAGCTTCCTGAAGGCACAGAGCTGCCTCAGGGAGCTGAAGATTTTTAACAGTAAAAATAAACAATTGTAAAATGAGGAAAACATGTCTCCTCATATGACTCTGTCATGTGAGCAGGGACATGTTACAAATGAGTTTTAAAAGTTTTTTTTAAATCACTGGTCGAAACCTCATCCCACCCGTGGATGAGGTTTCGCAAAAAATGCAAGGGCCGCGTGGCCTGTTCACCCACCCGCCAACTGAAGGGTTGGACAGGCAGCAAAAAATTCCATTTAATTAATTGGTTTAGGGCCTTAAAATGCTTCTCAATTGCCAGTGGGCTCGCTGATGCCTTTTGCGCACTATTATTCTCCCTTTCACATCAGGCACGCACCCGTCCAACAAGGGAAAAATTCCGCCCCAAGCTGAATACTATTGGTAGTGGGATGAGTTCGTTAAGTGGACATTAATTGTTTAATTGGTGGGATTCCTAACCAACACCTGCCTGCCCAATCAAATTACCCTCACCCCTGGCCTTGGAACGCGCCCCTGTCGGGGGCATTAAATTCCACCCTGGTATCTCTTTTCCATTGTTCAGTCTGTTAGGCACAAGCATGCATCTGAACAACACCTGACTCACAGGTATCCATCTCAAAGGGCATGCAGATCATAGAGCACAGATTTGAAATGTTCCTATAGTCAGTGTCTGAGAGGGCAATATTTTATCCCCAACACTATGATAGAGGTACACCAGGTGTTGGACACTGGTTGTGGCTTTTTCCCCCAGGAGCAATGCCTAGTCTGTGGCTATGAAGATGATACCAGTAATTAACATTTAGGTATCCAAGCCAGCATCTGATGATATTAGTCACATCATGTGTCAGCAATTCATCACTGCATTAGATAGGTCCCACATGCCCTTTTCAGGTACATCTCTAAGTTCATATGGTTCCACAAAGCAGAGAGGAAGCTATCAATTTTTTCTGAGTGTATGGATTCCCACAAGTGCAGGGTTACAATGATGCTACCTATGTATCTATGAAGAACATGCCCAAATGTCCTATCAAATTCATCAACAAGAATAATGCTAGTCACTTCATTGTGTATGTCAATGCATGCTATCTGGGGAGCAGCCATGATTGGTTTATTCTTAGGTGACCCAGGATACTTGCACTGTTCATCAAAAACAATGTGGCAGGTAGGCTGAAAGGAGACAAGGGGAACTTCAATTTTGGCTCATGACTTCAATTTGGCATTGGTGGGATTAGGACATAAGCTGAAAAGAGGTTCAGCAAAGCTTTGACTGCTCCCAGGGTCATTGTGAAATAAATGCTTAGAATTCGCAAAACTCATTTCCAATGTCACGACAGGTCCAGAGAAAGGACTGCAAGTAAGGGTTTCCAGAATTGTGGTAACTTCCACAATTTTCTTAATCACAAAAAAATGAAAAAGAAGATGATAATGAAGATCAATCCCACATTCACTATGACTGCCCAAGAGAAAGAGAGAAATTGAGAGAGAGAAAGAGAGAGTGAGGAAGTGGGCCCAGACACCTGCTTCCTGTAGTACGTGCCATCAGGCAGCACATCATTAATAACCTTTTCCAATAAAGAGTTTGCCCTCAATTTGCATGACACAATAAACCCCTTCATGATCTACTGGCTTGTTTTCAGACAACAATTTAACTAAACTGTAGTACCTTGAATACTCTGGTTAGGAAAGTTGTAAACTTTAATCAGCATTTATGAGGGATAACATGAGCCTTCCATAAACAAAACACAAATGTAAACCATAATACCAGAAATAATGCACGTGATTATTACCATCATGTGTCTTTGTTGTGCCCTACTACAATGCAATTTCTTATAAGTGTAACTACCCTTTGTGCCTAAAGTCCTTTTCACTTGTGACTCTTACCTGCACTTCTACACAAGTTTCCATGTTAGAATGATGTGATGTTTGTAGCTGGGGTTATATCAAAGACTAAGGTCTCAGTCATATGTCAATTAAGCTGATATCCTCGAAGGAGCCTATCAAGTATTACACATTACACTTACACATTCACTGGGCTCCTGCTAGGTCCAGTCCAGTAGCTCCTACTCAAACTTCAGCTGCAGTTCCGGCTCCAACTCTCTCCTCCATCTGCACCCTTTGCTGGGCTTCTTTTCAATTACAGAAGCCTTCTAAATTTTGGCAAACAATCTCATTTTTACTCCCTTTCAGTGGTGGGGACATAGACAGGAGAGGAAGTTTCACTGAAATTTTGCCCTGCTTATTAAATTTGTTGTCTTGTTAGCAGGATCATGTGGGCAGACGGAAGTCAATTCTCTGCCATTTTTCCACTGATCTCAGGAAAATCCAACTCTAAGGGCAAAACATTTAGCTCAGTGGGTGGGTGTGCGCCTGACCCGCTTGAGTGTGAAATGATGCCGGCCGAGCGTGACGTATCAACGCGCAGTTACGCAATAGTCCGTCGGTAGGTGAGTGCCAGGTTTCCAAAAGGAAATAAAAATAAAATAAAAATTTTAAAATGTAACCAATAACACATCCCTACTCATGTAACAGAGTCACATGAGGGGACATGTTTTATTACACTTTTCAAATCTTTATTTTTTAAAAAAAAAACACTGCATCACCTGGAAGCAGCTCTGTGCCTCAGGAAGATTATGAAGCGCGCACTCACACGCATGCGCAAAGTTCATGCTTACCCTGCTCACACTCCTCCCCCTACCCACACCCCGGCACAAACAGCTCTGAGCGTTGCCGCTCGCCTTTCACACTGGGCGGGCCTTAATTGGCCGACCAGCGTGAAATCGCGGCCTGGCCCCGATCGCGGGCAGCAGCCGGCTTCTTGCCCGCCCCCACCGAGCCTGCCCAACATGGGCTAAACCCTGCCCTAAGTGTTCAGGATTATTCTGGAGATGAAAAGTGAGTGAAAATGGAGGCCAGGCTTAGCTGTTTAGCTGCCCCCTTAGCTTCAGAGCTTGGCAACTCTTAACCTTTAGAGCACATATCGAGAAATATAATTTGGGTGAGGTACTTGAAGCCATTGTTGCCGAAAGAACTGTATCTTCATGTGAGAGGCAATTTCAGAAAGAAGGAGTATTGGTAACTATTGGAGAGCTGGGATGATGACTTTTAACAAGGAGAAAAACCTAGGAATATACAGGACCAGAAAAGTCCACTTTTTTCCACCTGGCAAACCCCAGGGTTCTAAATCAGTACAGTACATATGTCTCTAATTTGAGTCTCTCACCAACTTCTGCTAAAAAAAGCTGATGTTATCAGCCTTGACCATTTATTGGACAATTCATTCCAATAATTCACCATCGTGATCATTTACCGTGTTGTATTCTGCAGGAAATTTAGCTTATAATTCCAATGTTTATTTTTTTTCTCGACCCTCATCATTATGTATTTGTCCATGTTGAATTTACTTGTCATTCCTCAGCCAACTTTTCAATCTAACTGGATCTTTCTGCAGCAGAAGCACTGAGGGTGGCAAGGGTGCAGAATGCACCCTGGGTGGGGGATTTCAATGTCCATCATCAAGAGTGGCTGGTAGCACCATTACAGATTGAGCTGGCTGAGTCTTAAAAGACATAGCTGCTAGACTGGGTCTGCGTCAGGTGATGAGAGAACCAACAAGGGGGAAAAATTTACTTGACCTCATCCTCACCAACCTGCCTGCCGCAGATGCATCTGTCCACGACAGTATCGGTAGGAGTACCACCACACAGTCATTGTGGAGACGAAGACCCGCCTTCACATTGAGGATACCCTCCATCGTGTTGTGTGGCACTACCACTGTGCTAAATGGGATAGGTTTTGAACATATCTAGCAACTCAAGACTGGGCATCCATGAGGCACTGTGGGCCATCAGCAGCAGCAGAATTGTACTCAAACACAATCTGTAACCTCATGCTTGGCATATCCCCCACTCTACCATTACCATCAAGCCAGGGGATCAATCCTAGTTCAATAAAGAGTGCAGGAGGTCATGCCAGGAGCAGCACCAGGCATACCTAAAAATGAAGAGTCAATCTGGTGAAGCTACAGCACAGGACTACTTGCGTGCCAAACAGCATAAACAACAGGACAGTTCTAAGCGATCCCACAACAAACGGATCAGATCTAAGATCTGCAGTCCTGTCATATCCAGTTGTGAATGGTGGTGGACAATTAAACAACTCACTGGAGGAAGACACTCAACAAATATCCCTATCCTCAATGATGGGGGAGCCCAGCACATCAGTGCAAAAGATAAGGCTGAAGCATTTGCTACAATCTTCAGCCAGAAGTGCCAAGTGGATGATGTATCTCGGCCTCCTCCGGAGGGCTCCAGCATCACAGATGCCAGTCTTCAGCTATTCGATTCATTCCACGTGAAATCAAGAAACAGCTGAAGGCACTGGATACTGAAAAGGCTATGGGCCCTGACAATATTCTGGCAATCGTACGGAAGACTTGCGCTTCAGAACTTGCCGTGCCCCTAGCCAAGCTGTTCCAGTACAGCTACAACACTGGCATCTACCGGGCAATGTGGAAAATTGCCCAGGTATGTCCTGTCCACAAAAAGCAGGACAAATTCAACCCAACTGATTCCTGGCCCATCAGTCTACTCTTGATCATCTGTAAAGTAATGGAAGGGGTCATCAACAGTGCTATCAAGCGGCACTTACTTAGTAATAAACTGCTCACTGATGCTCAGTTTGGGTCCTGACAGGGCAGCATTTGACCGGGTGTGGCATCAAGGATCCCTAGCAAAACTGGAGTCAATGGGAATCAGGGGGAAAACCCTCCATTATTTGGAAATATGTCACCGGTCCTTCACTGTTGCTGGGTCAAAATCTTGTAACTCCCTCCCTAACAGCACTGTGGGCATACCTACAGCACATGGACTCCAGGGGTTCAAGAAGGCAGCTCACCACCACCTTCTCAAGGCCAATTCAGGAAGGGCAATAAATGCTGGCCCAGTCAGTGAAGCCCACATCCCATGAATGAATATAAAAGAGATCGGCCTAATTCTTGATTGTTTATAATCTTCACCTTGGTGTCATCAGCAAATTCCCCATTTCCAACATCAGTGCTATGCAATGTAAGTTTAAAAGGTCCCAGCACTACTCCTTGGGTATCATCTTGCACTGTTCTGACAGAGCTCTATGCACAACCACCTACTGTCTCTTTTGATGAAGCCAGCATGCCAATCCACTTCGGTAACTGCCCACTCATTCCATGCTTTTCAACCTCCTGGCACAAGTTCCTATCTGGTACAGTTTCAAAAGCCTTGCTAAAGATAAACAATATCCACAGAGTGCCCTTTATCCAAAAGCCTCAGTACCTCCTGAAAGAATCCTAACAGATTTTTCAAGCCTGATTCTCCCCTCAGAATGCTATGTCGATGACTTTGTATTTCTCTCGGTATGTGATAGCTTCTTCAGGTTATCTCGAACGTTTTACCTGTGACACATGTCAGCCTACTTGGTCTACAATTTTCAGCACGGTTCTTTTTCCCTATATTAAGGATTGACGTCGGTATCTCCTATGGGACTCTGCTGAACAGCCACTGTAGTTTTTGCACAAACCCTGGATCGTTACATAAATGTGAAATTCCCAATGAGGTAATATGTAACTTTATCTCCACACTCCCCGATTCTAATGATTCTTTAAAGATTCCACTAGTGTGTGACCAATTGCACTGGTATTTCCTTAAACACCCTTGTGTGCAGACAATCTGCACCCCAGGGCTGTGAATGAAGCAAAAAGTAAAAGTACAAGCAGCTTGGATGTTAGGAACAAAGACACTAAAATATATAAACATGTAGCTCTAAGGAAGGACTGAGCTGCAAGAAGATTAACTAAAGTGCATTTGCAAAGTTGATCTTTTCCCCATGAGTCCTGTCTGGATTTACTCTATAAAGAATGAGGAACCCCTAAAGGCCAAGAGAGGAGTCACTTTTCCAAACCTGATTGACTAGAATACTTCAATGCACAGTCTGTTCCAATATTGGACAACTCCCTCTAATCAGCCTTAGTTATTGACTTTTCTGGCCTAGTTTTGCATAAAGTAAACTCCCTGCTACTGTCAATGTCTATCACATTCAGAGCTTAATCAAGCCAGTTACAGGAAGCTAAACCCATATGACATCAGTCTTTTCATAACACTCCTTACATCTTTCCACTTTCTTTCATTATTAGTTTTACCCTTTACTTTTGCTTTGGCTTAGTTAGATCTGCTTTGCAAAAAAAGGAAGTTTTTTACTGATGAGAATTACGGGTGTGTGAGCACTGGTAATTCCTGTGCCAATTTTGTATCTCAAAGCTAATATGTCATTTGGATGGCCATTAATCAGCAAGCACCAACACATGCTGATGTTATAACTTAAAATCCTGATAACAAAAAAAATATGAAATGTGTAGCAATGAATCAGCCACAAATAGTCCATTATAAAATGTGGTTCATACAGAACAAGAGGAAACACATAAGGGTTCAGAATTTCCTCAGTGTGTTTATACTCCATTGATGACACAAATATGCCAAACTTACAGTGATGAATTAGGAAAAGCTTCACAGAAATTCTATGCTATTATTCTTTGTAAGAGTAGAAATGTAAGTATCCTGCTTACATGTGTCTTTTCAGATCTGCTAGCTACACAATAGTTTCATAGCAGTGGTTTCTGCATTCACACATGCATAAAAATCCTGAATCTTTGAAATGGAGTCCGGCTCTTCCTTTCTTCTTTTTCCTGTGTAAATCTTTTTATACAACTGATTATTCCATTGTCACTTTTCTTCCCACTGTTTGGAGGTGGCTTGACTAATTTTTACCCTTTCCCTCACCCTTTATGAGGAAGTGACTCACATCTATTCAGCACCTTCCACTGATGGTGCAACAAAGATTAGACACTCATCATGTTTAGGATATCAAGCACAGACCCATGTCCTACTGGAATTGCAAGTTAGCAAATGTAAGTTTGCTATTCAAGAAAGGGATGAGAGGGAAAACAGAGAACTACAGGCCAGTTAAGGCTGACATCAGATGTCAGGAAAACACTGGAACCTATTATTAAGCAAGCCTTAACAATACACTTAGAAAATCATAATATGATCAGAGTCATCAAGATTTTACAAGAGTAAAATTGTGTTTGACAAATTCATTAGAGTGTTTTGGGGAAATAACTAGCAAGATAGATAAAGGGGAATTATACTTGGATTTCCAAATGGCATTTGATAAGGTGCCATGCAAAAGGTTAATAAAGGTTAATTCAAAGTTTCATGGAGTTGCAGGTAATATATTAGCATGGATGGAGGATTGGCTAACAGGCAAGGAGCAGAAAGTAGGAATAAAAGGGGCATTTCAAGCTGGCAGGCTATAACTAGTGGAATGCCGTCAGGATCAGTGCTGGGGCCTCAGCTATTAACAATCTATAATAATGATTTAGATAAAGAGATCGAGAGTAATATATCCAAGATTGCTGATGATACAAACCGAGGTGGGAATGTAAGCTGTGAGGAGGACACAAAGAGGCTGCAAAGAAATACACACAAATTAAGTGAGTAGGCTACAATATGGTGGCTGGAGTATAGCGCTGAATTTTATGTGGCCAAAGTGAGACTGCCATAGTCCAGCCAAATCATTAAATCCAGCGGGATAACATTGGGTTGTGAACCCAACGTTATCATGCCGGTCTGCCATAACATGCTAGGCAGCCAGGTTCCGAAATCAGCAGCCCATCCACCATTTTGAAATCAATAATTAAAAGCTGATTTAGGTAGTTAGTAGTCCAAGCAACTGTGATAAAATGTTACCCACACTTATAATGAGATGGGTGCATGGGAAAGACGGCCAAAGAGAATCACGTTTTTTATCAAGGACTGATAAAAAGGCAGATATAAAGGCTGCATGTGAGGCCATGGCTGACTTTAGTAGTAGAGTCTGCTGAGAGTTAGGTCCTTGTGAAAATTTTGCTGTTCATATACTCCTGATTTGATTCAGGGCAATTCCTCAGGGAAGGGGCAAAAAACTAATGGTCTGGTCATCACACTATTTGTGGTGTGAAATGGTGTCCTCCATGGTATTATACATTCTGTGGGGAGGAGAGGAGGAGAAGAAGAAGGTGGAGGAGACCAGTTGGCCAGGGACAGGCGTGACATCAGTTGTAGGAAGGTGGGCAACCTGCTGAGGAGTGACTGGCTGCCGGGGGGAGGCAGCAGCAAGTACGCAGAGGTAGGCAAAGGCCCTATGCAGCCAGCTGAGTTTACAGGGCCCAAATGTCTAACCATTGGATGTTGGAGCGACTGTGCCTATGGAGACTTTACCAATCAAGAGAGCCTGTCATATCCCTATGTGACAGGCTGGCAGCTGAGATAGTCTCCAATTATGTGGGTGGCCACCTGGTGCCAAAAATAACAGTGGCATTGAATTTCTTCACCTTCAAGTCGTTCCAGGCTATACATGAAGACCCCAGCGGGACCACCCAGCCTGCAGAACATCACTGCAGGAAGTCTTCACTGATGCCATGTTGAGGCACACACATCAATATGTTTCCTTTACAACAAACAACAACAGTCAAGTGCAAAGAGCCAGAGGTTTTGCAGCTATGGTTGGTTTCCCACAGGTACAAGGGATGAATGATTGAACCCAGTAGCCACAAAAGTACCAGCAAGACGGCCGGGGCTCTCATGAGCCAAAAGGGATACCACACCATAAATGTGCAGATAGTGTACGACCACAATCAAAGCATCATGCAGGTGTGTGCAGAGAACCCGGGAAGCAGCCATGACACATTCATCCTCAGATACTCCCAGGAACCAGCGATGTTTACCAGCCCAGATATTTTGGATGGATGGCTGCTCAGATACCCCCTGCAGAAGTGGCTGATGACTCCAGCACAAAGGCCATGGACAGAGCCTGAGCATCTGTACAACAAAAGCCACACAACAGCCAGGTGCATCATTGAGCAGCCAATTGGTCCACTGGAGGTGAGATTCTGATGCCGCGATAGTTCAGGTAGCTCACTCTAATGTGCACCAGCCAGACTCCCTCTTGAGAGTAGTCTGCTGTGCACTGCACACCCTGGCCCTCCAGCAAGGGGAGCCCCTGTCTGAGGAAGGATTGAGGGAGACAGGCTGGTCCTCTGGTGAGGAGTTCGAGGAAGGGTAGAATGAGCCGCTGCAGGCAGCTGTCCAAGCCAATCCCAGGGAAGGTCTGGATGCCCATGAGACATGAGAAGCTCTGGTCATCAGAAGATTCCACTAGTTGAGTGTCTCCAACTCAATATCACCTTCATGGGCATGGGCACCTTCTCTATGCAGCTCCTTGTCATGAAAACTAGGTGTGAGCAACATTAGCCAAACATAGCCAAATAATGTCAATTGGAAGGATGCACATGATCACAAAATCACATAACAGCATAAAATAAATCCATATCTATGCATTAACACAGAAATAGTGAGCAAATGCAGCTAGTTAATCATTGGAAAGGAACAATATATTATGTACACAATAATTCATATCAATGTTCAAGCTTCACAAATAAGGAATGTACCTATGTGAACCCAAGTGTGATTAATGTTGTTGACTCTTTTCCGGGTGTTGCAGTGTGGTGCTCCCTCCTTGCTGCCAGCTTTGCTTGAATCAGGCTGCTGACCTTTATGCCCCCTTCCCTGGGGTGACTTTTGTGGCTGTGAAGGCCATGGCCTGTTTGGAGTCTCCTGTGCAGTGGTAGATGGCTCATCTGCAACCATGGCACTCGGAGGCATCTGTGCCCAAAGCAGAGGGGCAGAGGAGAGACTGTGGCCATCAGGAGTGCCCTGAGAGATGCTCCCAAATGGCATCAGCAGTTGCTCATCTACCACTGAGAGGGCACAATTTCCTGAGAGGGGCCAGGAGCTGGATGTGACCCCAGGCTCCTCATTGCCCTGGCTTTGGACCCTGGAACTCAGATTGCAGGTCAGAACACATATCCAGTATCGCATCAGTGATCTGCTGGGCTTGGCCCCCCTGACAGTTGCCAGTCTGTCACTAGAGGAGGGCTCACAGAGGGTCATCATCAAACCTTTGGGCTGTCCTTGGTCTTCTCTCCTCCTTAGCTCCTGGCTCCATTCTCTCAGCCATCTGTGGACAGACAAAGAGAGTTAAAGGCCTGATTTTCACTATCTCCTTAAACACCTGAAATCCCTCAGGGGAATGGTTCAGCTGCATTCCAATATTATTTCTTACCTGGTAAAGGTCCAGAATGCTTCCAAACTAGAAAAATAGTCATCCACATTTATAAACAGGCTCTTAACTGCTACAGTAATTTACAGGAATCCACATTCTTCAGCACAAGGTTCTGATGCACCCAAATACTGTTTTCACTGTTTTCAGTCCCGTGTCAGGGATGCCTTTAAATGGGTGGTGGTAACTTCCTTCTGGGTCACGGCCTGCCCCTGTCCCCGAACATCTTGCCTTTGTTAGCCGATTGGACCTGCTGCCCACCATTTCCTCATGCTATTGGTGCATTCTCTGCCAGGCGGCTGTAATTGGCTGCCACATATATTATGCACAGTCTTTCAAAGGCAGGATGCGGGATTCTGACTGACTTACTTCTGGCTTGGACTCCCGCCCACTGCCAAGGTACATAATATTCAGCCCATAATGTGTAGAGGCATGAGATTATTCAGTTTGGTATTAAGAGTAGAAAAACAGAATACTTTTTAAGAGGTCTGAAACTTTTAAATGTTATGTTCAGAGATACGTGGATGTGTCGTACAAAGTTAGCATGCAAGTACAGCAAGCAATTAAGAAGGCAAATGGAGTGTTGGCCTTTATTGCAAGGGGATTGAGTACAAGAATAAGGAAGCCTTGCTACAACTGTATAGGGTTTTGATACTGTGCACTGTTTTGGTTTCCATATCTAAGGGAGGATATGTTTGCCTTGGAGGCAGTACAGTGATGGTTCACTAGATTGATTCCTGAGATGAGAGGTTGTCATATGATGAAAGGCTGAGTAAACAAGGCCTATACTCTCTGGAGTTTAGAAAACTGACAGGTGATCTCATTGAAACAAGGTTCTGAAATGGTTTGTCAGGTTAGACACTGAGAGGCTCTTTCCCATGGCTTGGAAAGTTCAAACACAGGGGCAAAGTCTCAGGATAAGGGGGATTGGTCATTTAGGACTGAGATAGGAAGGAGTTTCCTCACTCAGAAGGCTGTGAATCTTTGGAATTGTTTTGCCCAGAGGGTTGTGGATGCTCCATTGTGGGATATATTCAACACTGGGATAAAAACATTTTTGATTTCACAGGGAATCAAGGGATATGGGAAGCAGTCAGGAAAGTGGAGTTGAGGGAGAAGATCAACCATGATCGTATTGAATAATGTAGTAGACTCGATGGGCCATCCCTGCTTCTATTTCTTACGTGCTAGGCACAGCAGCTATATGTTTATCTTCAGTATTGGTATCCTCCCAGGTACCCAGGATGCTGGATCAATGCTCTTTTGATCATATGTGCAAGCATGCACATATGCAATATCAAATCATGCTTTAAGGAATTTTTCTGAGTCATCACCCTGATAATTTTACCCTTGCAGTGACGGATTAGTTAGTTGTCAATGAGTGACTTACAGTAATTAGATGAGGGCTACAGGCTGTTCAAATGAGGGAAAGTTAAAGGAGTGTCCTGCCAAAGATCATGTGTTAAGGAATAGGAAAGTCTAGTGCAGCAATTGTACTGCTAGCAACAATTGCAACTTGCAAACAATGTACATAAGCAAAACACTATGGATGCTGGACTCCTGAAATAAAAAGAGAAAATGCAGGGAACAATCAGCAGGTCAGGCGGCATCTGTGGAGAGGAAATACAGGGTTAACATTCCAAGTCAATGACACCTTATCAAAACCCTTTGATAAACACCTCCCTTCTCCAATGATAATGTCAGGGTTGGGCCTGAGAGATTAGAGTGCTGCAAGCTCAGAGAGAGTAAGAGGGTGGGGGGACGGGTCCAGATGGAATGAGAACTCTGAAGATAGCTCATTGACACGAAAAATTAACTTTGTTTCCAGCATTTTGTGCTTTAATGCAAACAAAATATCTCAGAAAAAGAAAGGTTTGCATTTATGTAGCACCTTATCACATCAAAACTGCTCAAGAGGCAGAATTTATGTTTAGAATTATTTTGAAGTGTAATGGTTGTTGTTATGTAGGTAAATGTGGCAGTCATTTTTTTTCAAAGAATGACCACTCAAACACAATGTACGGGATTTTCCAGTCCTGCCCTCCATTTGCATTGATGTAGGTGGGACAGAAAATTTGGCGGACCAGCCAAAGGTCTGTTGGCTTTGGGCAGGAATCCACGGAACCGGAAAATCCCGGCCATTAAGTTGGATAGCCAGTCAATTTGTTTTGCTGATAAAGCAATAAACTTTTGTTCTGCTCTTAAGCCAGGCCTGATCTTTTGGCCTTGATTTTCCTGCAGGCTTCAGGGCCCTGGCAAGATCGGCTCAGTAATCCTCCTGGAGGCAGCCTCCTCATTGCCCCTCTTTGTGCTCGCCATCCAATTAGGACAACGGGTGGGTTGCCGAGGCTGCCAACCCAATCAGAGGATGGTCAATTCTGGAGCTTTGGCAGCCCCACTGGGGGAGATGGGTGCTGCTGAGGTAAGTCAGGGACTGTGTGAACATAAGAGCAAAAGAAATATGAGCAGGAATAGGCCAATCGGCCCTTCAAACCTGCTCTGCAATTCAATAAGATCATACTGATCTGACTGCGGCTATATTTCCACTTTCCTGCCTGCCTTTGATAATCCTGCTGAAAAAGAGTCATATTCAACTCGAAACATTAACTCGGTTTTTCTCTGTCTACGGATGCTGCCAGATCTGCTCAGTAGTTCCAGCACTTCCTGTTTTTATTCCCCATAACCCTTGACTCCTTTGTCAATCAAAAATATGTCTAACTTAGCCTTAAGTATATTCGATGATCCAGCCTCCACTTGGGTGGTGAATTCCAAACACTAACAACTCTCTAAGGGAAGAAACTCCTCATCAACTCTAACTTAAATGAAAGATCCCTTATTTTTAAACCGTACCCACTAATTCTAGATTCCTCAAAGGGGTAACATCCTCTCAGCATCTATCCTGTCATGACTTCTCAGAATCTTATATGCTTCAATAAGATCATCCCTCATTCTTCTAAACTTCAATGCCTATAGGCCCAACCTGCTCAACCTTTCCTCACAAGACAATCCCTTCATCACAGGCCTTCACTAGAAGGCCTAGTGAACCTTCTCTGAACTTCTTCCAATGCAAGTATATTCTTCCTTAAGTAAGGTGACCAAAACTGCACACAGTATTCTAGGTGTGGTCTCACCAATGCCCTGTACAGTTGTAGCAAGACTTCTCTATTTTCATACTCCATCCCTCTTACAATAAAAGCTATTTGCCATCTTAACTACATGAAGTACCTGCCTGCTAACGTTTTTGTGATTCATATACAAGGACCCACAGGTCCCTCTGCAGCATTCTCCAGTCTCTCCCCACTAAAATAACATGCTGCTTTTCTATTATTCCTGCCAAAATGGACCAGCTCACATTTTCCCACGTTATGCACGTCTACCAAATTTCTGCCCACTCCACTCAATTAACCGATTCTTCTTCTGAAGTCCCGGCAGCAACCACTGAAGCCCTCCTGGCACTGCCGGGATCGATGGGGCAGTCGCCCAATCGATTGACCGGCAGCTTCAGAGGGCGTGACTTCTTCCCGAGTGAGGGGCAGTAACCCACTTGGCCCTCGTTAATCTGCCCCGCAGTGCTTTATGGTCGATCTGGAGCATGAGGACTTCATGCCGATTTTGTTTCCGGGGTGGTGGGGGGGCGCATGCCGTATGCCCCCTATTATTCCACCCCATAACTATTCTGAATCCATTACACTACATTAATGAAGGGTATGTCACCTAATTCAGGATCTGAAATTGGTCAAAAAATCGGCAGAGTGTAAACTGCACAAGTTTCAATCAGGTTTTCTGCCTCAAAAGTAACCTAACTGATGGTCCTTAAAAGAACCACTGGAGGCCACTGAAGATAAAGTAAATACATTGTTTTTCCACTTATCTTCAAGTGGAGTAAAGGGGAATGGGAGTGGTGCGCTTGGCTTCACAAGAAAAACTGCAGGCACCACCAGCTCACCGTGCTCCACCACCCCTCCTCCCAACCCACTTAACACCTACCAGCTGCTGCTGGTATTATAGCCAGCCCATGTTAGTGTGAAAAAAAATGAGCTGTCTTTGGACACCCAATTAGCCACTGCAGCTTGCTGGAATTAGACCAAACTCGGACCACAGGCTTCTGGTGCATACTCTGAATATATCGACAATTTTGTGCTTGAAAACAGGCCTAAACAAATTCCTTCCCATTCTGTTTTATGATTGGACTTTTAACTGTTTCCTGTAAAAATAAATTCCAATGCATTCAGTTATAAACCAAAATGTCTTGCATCAATATACCAGCATCACAGAAGTCAGATTCACTAAAAATCCATTTGACTACAGTACATCGTAAAAATCTGCAACTACTGGATTCTCGTTTCCAAACGGGCTCAGATGACTTTCAGCACAGTGATCAGAGCAGCACATGTACCCAGTGCAGAGACTGTGTGTGCTTCTTGTGCCAATCAAGCTAAGTATTGTGCTCCTAGCAGACAGATGTATGTTTTGCGAATGCTGTAACTGTAGAAAGGTCTTTCAGTTTGAACACCTGTAGAAGGTCATTAGTTTACAACCTTTAACATTTGCGCATTTTTCTCTAAACAGTGTTACTCAGGTCAGGGCAAGTTTGCACCATGGAATGTTTCAATTTATCATCTAGACTCCCATTAGCAGTGCCTTTTGTGATATGCGATCATAGTCTCCTAATGAGACATAAATTTCAGCGTCCATGTTACATGCACAACTAGATTCAAATATCTAAATATTTGTGCCTATCTGGAAGAAAGCCATGCACATCACAGTTTCTGGGGATTACTTGCAGCATCCTGATTGACATGCAGTGTTTTACTTTCACAAACACCTCCACAAAGCCCAGCATTTAACCAGACATAACATGGTTACCATTCATTGAAAAAAGACGCCTTCAATTAAAACCTTCTAATTTTGACTTTGCTAAGGAGCAGTATGGGGGATAATGAATCAACATTTTCATTTGCACTGACTTCAGAGAGCTATAATACTGGCTGCAGATTCGCCCTTGACCATTTTACACTATTGTGTAAAACACTATTGCACAAAGTCAAAATGACCCCACTGTCCTTTGATGCTGCTGAGTGGTAGGTCATGGATTCCACAGTATGAGGAATAGGAAATAGGTTTTAAGGATTCACGCATTCCCAACCTGCAAAAAGACCAGAGGAAAAGGGCATGGGGTCTAGGATGGGGAGGAAAATCATATTTCCTCAAAGAAATCTAAGTGTGGCCATTTGTGCACTGAAACGCTCTCCACCCCAGATGGAAATTTGGCCCCTGGAGTTTTGCACACTGAGAAAACATACTGGGCATATGGGAAAAAAAGTTAATGGACAGAAACTCTGCAGGGCCTGCTGCCATGTATGAGTGACTATCCAATGTTCACTTCTGGAAGGCAAAGCTCCATGTCAGGAGTGGGAATTCATAGATTACCTGGGCCCCAAAGCGGCTCAATTGGCTGCTTGATGTTGAGAATCCCAACAGCAATGGAAATATTTGGTGGCGGCTGGATGACTTTGGGCTCCTCTCCCAACATCTTCCACCACCATTTTACCAGCTCTCCATCTCCCAGCCTGCCTCCAAAGGGCTGGTCAAATCCAGTCCTGCATGTGAGTCAGAAGAGGAATGCAATAATATCAAGTAGCTTTGCAAATACATGTCTTGGCCAACACAACAATTCTGGAAAGATCGTTCAATCCTTGTACAAGTGAAGCTTTCATCCAAGTTAGATAATTGAACTGTTTTGGGCCTTTAATTGAGGCCCAATTAAAGGTTTAAGAATGATAACTCTTTAGCTATTTTATCACCAAAATAAAATTAAAACTAAAATAATTATAAATGCAAATTTTTGAATTTTATAAGGCTGTTAATCACAAAAATGAAAACACAATTATATGGAAAGAATTATTAAAATTTAAATAGTTAAAAGGTTATTCACATGATTTTTTTTTAACTGAAGTCCCTGAGATAAAGTGATAAACTTCCACATGACACAGGGCACAGGCAGAATTTTATATCTCGCGGGCAGGGGCACACCCGACCCGATTGGGAGCAAAATAGCGTGCGATGGCGTCGGGCAAGTGTCCCAACGTCCTCGCGCACTCACGCGATATTTCACTCGGCAGGTGCGCATGGGTGCCGGAGCAGTGCCCGCCATTTATTAAGTGGCCACTTAAGGCCCTTAACAGTCCAATTGACTGTGATTTTTCCTTGTCCATGCTATTTCCTGCTCATCGCACAGACAAAACCGGCAGGCGGCCAGCTGACATTTTCACAAGCCTCACGCAAGGGTGGGATAAAAAGAGTCAGCAGCATTGCCAGTGTGAGTAATGAGGAATTTTGGAGATAGTTTGCTGCTTATTGGTACTTGGCAGCTTCTTCTCTGTTCGGGGCTTCATTCTTAGCATTTTCAGGCTTCATTTCTGGACTCATTGCTGTCTGCCAGGCCCCCGGAGGATTCAGACTGTGTGAACCCTTCCAGGTATCAGACAGTCTTCCCTTTCCCTGGTAATGGGGGTTGTGGTCTCCACTGAAGGCACCTCTTCTGAGGAGGAAGAGAGGGGCAGAAGGGAGAGGAGGCAGGATGTCCCAATGCAGTTTCCAGGGGAGCAAGGCACTCAACAGAAAAGCAGGGGGCCAAGTGCCCAGCTGACCTGCCCTCCCACCTGGCGTTTGCAGCCGCACTTGGATACATCATTAGAGCGCAGACAGAAATCCTTCCCCGGCAACCTTTCTGGGGCTGCCTGGGCTGTTTTTAAACCGGCCGCCGGGTCCAAAGATCTTAATTGTCCCGCCAGTGTGGAATCACAGTCGAGGCCCGATCGCGGGTGGCGGTCGGTTTCACAGCCTTTCACAGGCCTGCCCACCGCGCCTGCCTGGTGAGAGGAAAATCCTGCCCCATGTTTCTAATGAGAGGAATAGTTCAAAGGAGCTTTAAATTGCCCAATGCAAAAAAAAATAAAAACTTAAATACGACTGAAATTATTGTATTAAAATGATGTAAAATGGCTTTCTTATTAAATTTAGTGTGAAATGGTTTTCTCATTAATTTTTGGTCTGGGTCCTGCTACCACCTGTGCCGCTTGTGAGGTACAGAATAGGGGGAGAGATCAGAAAGTTGGACAGGCAAGCTTTACATATGTTTTGTGGTCAATCCGTCTGCTCACAATTTTCCAGCTGGCTACATTTTGTGCTAAAGTATTTAGCTTCATTAAACCTTCAGGATTCATGGAAACAATATTTAAATGAATACCTGGTGCAATTTGTGCCCTGGTTACACCTTTTACCTTCAAAGCCCATATTAAAGGGAGAAGGCTTGAGCAGGAGCTCTTAAAGGGAAAAAGTTTTGTATTATTTTTCCTGGTGCAATACTTATGATACCTTTCGAGTCAAAAATGGTCATTAAACGTTTTTCAATATTTCTGATTTTTTCATTAATAGTTATTTCTGCAATATATTGGGGGATCTATTTTTACGTATTCATTGGCCAGAATTTTCCCGTCAGCGATTTGGGGGCGGGGCCCGCTCACCGATGGGAAAATGACGTGGGACGATGTTGGGAGGAACCCCTGATGTCATCCCGGTCCCTTTAAATTTTTAGGAAGGTGGTCGGACAGTGAAATTAGCTGTCCGCCTGCCAACCTGTCAATGGCCAATTAAGGCCATTGACAGGCTAATTAAGGTCATTAAAGATCCTGCCCGTCCAACCTTATGGCTGGCAGGCAGGCCAGGAGTCCCAGCGGGCTTCTGATAATACCTCATCCAATGGCGGGATGAGATTTCATGTCTGTTGAGTAAGAGGGAGAAAGAAGCTGTGAAATACCTCCCTTAGGGCAACAGTGGGGGCTTATGGTAATATTGTTGGATGTTTTTTAGATAAGAACATAAGAAATAGGAACAGGGTAGATCATTCAGCCCCTTGAGCCTACTTCGCCATTCAATAAGATCATGGCTGGTCTTCTTGTGTTTCAATTTCCATGTTCCATCTAACCCTGATAACCTTTGATTCCCTTGCCTAACAAGAATCTATCTGTACTTAAAAATATTCAATGACCCTGCCTCCCCCACCTTCTGAGGCAGAGAATTTGAAAGTCGCACAACCCTCTGAGAGAAAAAAATTCTCCTCATCTCTGTCCTAAAAGAGTGATGCCTAATTTTAAAACAGTGCCCCCTAGTTCTGGACTCACCCACAAGAGGAAACATGATGTCAAGGCCGTTGAGGGTCTTGTATACTTCAATCAAATCATCCCTCACTCTTCTAAACTCCAGTAGAAACAAGCCCAGTCTGTCCAACCTTTCCTCATAAGACAACCCACTCATTCCAGGTATCAATCTAGTAAACTTCCTTTGAACCGCCCCCACTGCATTTACATCCTTTCTTAAATAAGGAGACCAAAACTGCACACAGCATTCAAGATGCAGCTTCACCAATGCCCAATGCAATCGAAGCATGACATCCTTACTTTTATGTTTAGTCCCTCTCGTAATAAAGGATAGCATTCCAGTAGCCTTCTTAATGACTTGCTGTACCTGCATACTAACGTTTTGTGACTCATGTACTAGAATACCTAGATCCCTCTGCACCTCAGAATTATGCAGCCATTCTCCATTTAAGTAATACTCTGCTTTTTTGTTCTTCCTGCCAAAGTGAACAACTTCATATTTTCCCACATAAAACTCCATTTGCCAGATCTTTGCCCACTCACTCAACCTACTTATATCCATCTGCAACCTCCTCATGTCCTCTTCACAACATACCTTCCTACCTATCTTTGTGTCATCTGGACACATCTGAATCTATTTGGGCTGTTACCTGAAAGGGGTGTGAAGTTGGGAGCCTAGTTAGGTAGGGATCTTGTGAGAACTATTATAAAACTAAGGGCAGAATTTTCCCTCATCAGGCGGGTGCGCGCCCGACCTGAACGGGAGAAAAATAGTGTGTGATGATGTCAGGCAAGTGTCCCAATGTCATCGCGCACTCGAGCAATATTTCGGTCGGCAGGCGCGCACGAGAGGTGGCAGCGCCCCCGCCGACAATTAAGAGGCCTATTAAGGCCCTTAATCAATTAATTGAACTGAAATTTTCATTGCCCATCCAACCTTACAGTTGGCGGGTGGATGAATAGGCCAAGCAGTCTTTGCAATTTTTGCAAAACCTCATCCACAGGCGGGATGTGGTTTTGACCAATGATTCAAAAAAAAACTTTTAAAACTAATTTTTAATATGCACCTGCTTAGGTGACAGAGCCACATGAGGGGACATGGTTTCCTTATTTTTCCAGTCTTTATTTCTCATGTCAAAAATCTTCAGTTCCCTGAGGCAGCTCTATGTTTTCTGGAAGCTTTCAGTGAGTGCACCCATGCACAGTCACTTACTTTCCCGCTCGCTCTCCTTCCCCCCCACCCCCCCCTCCCCCCACCCCCACCGCCCAGGCAGCGCTGGGCGTTGCAGCATGCGATTCACGCTGGTTGTCCATTAATTGGCCAGGCAGCGTGAAATCACGGTCGAGGCCCGATTGCAGGTGGTGGTAAGCTTCACAGCCGCTCCCAGGCCTGCCTGCCGCGTTTGTCTGCCAAGGTAAAAACCCTACCCCAAATATAACTGAGTAACTGTAATCTTGTGTGTTTAAGCTTTCTTTTCTTTTGTTAATAAATGTTTTAATTTAATGTTTAAAATCTCTAAAGGTGGTAGTGGGCTCATTACTTCTGATGTCAGTGCACAAATCTTCTCATAATAAATACAAATTGCAAAATCATTGTGATAGTGTGGCCAAGTTTCCCTTTGGGATTTGGTTCGCCTGGTAAGTACCACCTTCCATATCATTAAAAAGAAAGACATGTCAGGAAGATCAGTTGACAGCAGCATTGGACCGCTTGTTTGCTCCATTATGTCACTAACCATCTCTACAGCTCCTGACAAATACTGCAGGGAACTTGCTCCACAGCATCCAGGTCAGTGTAGGGTCCATTGCAAAACTGTTCTGTTTGCTGCAAAAATACATGTAGCCAACCTACCCCATAGCAATGGGCCTGGCAGTGACAGTCAGTGTGGGTACGCGCTGGTGAAGCTCCCTTAGGCACAGAGCTGCCCCAGGGAGATGAAGAGTTTTAAAATGTTATAAAACATGTCCCCTCATGTGACTCTGTCACTTGAGCAGGGACATTTAATAATGAAATGTTTTGATATTAATTTAATTTTTATTTGCTGTTGGAAATCCCATCCCTCCCGTGAATGAAGTTTCATAAAATGTGCAAATGTCGCTTGGCCTTTTCGCCTGGATGTGCAGTGAAAAATTTCAATCAATTTCCCTTCTAGTGGCCTAAGTAGGCCATTAAATTGTCGGTGGGAGCGCTGCCGATTGCCGCCCGTGCCCGCCAACCAAAATATCGCGCAATCGGGATGCTCGTCCAACATCATCGCACGTCATTTTATGCTCAGTCAGGTCAGGCAAGCACCCGCCCACTGGGCATTATATCCTGACCATGAGGGAGAAAAGCTGAGTGCAACAACACTTTCAGGTACCACACGCTGACTTTCCCAGAACTCTCCTGCCCAGCACTCCACAGACCAACACACCGTGCAGCTCGGTTCATTCCTCCCTCTCCAGGCACCTCCTCATATCCCTATCTGAACAGTCAACATTTACACTCGTCGTCATCTCTGTGTCAACTCATACCCATCCCTCATAGGAACCCTCTGCAAAGGTTGTCCTTCTCTCCTCTCCCACAATCCATTTCTTACTCTTTGTTTTCTCTCCTCACAGGAGAAGGCAGCACAGAACTCCGGGGAGAGACAGAGAACCAGGAGACAGCCACTGACACTACAAGTCCACTGGGTCCACTGGGCAGGAGGTTTTGTTCCAGAAGGCTGCAGATATCAGCAGTGACCTACTGTGAGATCCTCAGCCTCCTACGACACTGGTGCTCACACATGTTGACAAAGTTGATCCTCTGCCTGTACACTCTTTGTTGGCAGTATCGTCTCCTTCTGGCTGAATTTCTCTATCCATTCTCTCTGACCCGTGGAATAGCATGTGGATGAGGAGAAGGCAGCTGCTGCTGCCGGCATTGCTGCTCCCCTTGTTCCTCATCAGAGGTCCAAGATAGAGCTGCATAAGCGGCTCCCCTGCTGCAGTGAAGACCAAGGTGAGTAAAGTCCAAGGTAGGTGAAATAGCTTCAAAAATGTTGAAATCGCCTGTGAAGCAGTGAAAGGGCACTCTCCGACCAAGTGTAGTGAACACTAGCCTTTCACATAGCATGATCAGCATTTGTGTAGTTACTCCGTTTAAAGGCTATCCAGCTTGTCAGTTTCAATGATCAATGACTCCTCACTGTACTCTCACCTTGTTACCCCAGCGAGTTCCACACAGCTGCAGAAACCTATGTGCTGGCTGTTAAAGGCAGAATTCAGGGTTAAAAGCACAATGAATTGCTTATTTAAATATTTAAATAACTGACCTGGGGGTTTCCTGCTTGCTCCCAAACAGGCCCTGGTAAAACCCGGAGTAGGCAGAATCATATCAGGTTTCCAACCCGCTGGTATTTTCTGAGGCTTTAAACCCCCACCCACACTCAAAGTGCCCCCCACCCCCGCACATGTAAAATTCTGCCTTTACTCTTCCCCAGCAATGGGAAGAAGAAACCTGATACTGCCACAAAGAAGGCGTGATTGGAGGTGGCCCAGCATGTCCGCAGCAAGAGCGTAAAGCCATGCTCATGTGTTCAGCACAGGAAGAACTTTAATGACCTTACAAGGTCAGGAAAGGTAAATACAGTTGCACATTCACTTACATCCTGCTGTGCGCATCACCCCGCCCCCACTCTGTTCACCCAAGCCTATCCCACCACATCACTCCTTGTACTCACTTACTTTGCATGCCCATCCATCCTTCTCTTTCTATGCATTTCCTCACATATCAGTATATCCATCCACCTCTGCCGCTCAAGCCAAATGCAGTTTAATGCCTCCTCCCGGTAGTAACCCTCACCAAATTCTCTCCAACCATAAGATGAGTGCATGTCATTCCACTCACTCGCAGGTTTGTTTTTCTCCCTCCTTACAGAAGAAGAGAGCATAAAACATGAGTGAGAGGGAGAGAACCTGAGGTGGTCCTCCACGCATTTCCCACCTCATAAGTGCAGAGGAGGAGGAACTGGAGATAAATGGAGTTCAGGGTCCCTGGCCAGCAGAGAAGGGGAGACAGGAAGCTCTCAGCTACCTGCTCACACAATTAAATATTAGATACGCATCATTTGGTGCTGAGTCACGGTAACTTGATTTCAACAGCAAGTGTAATATAGTTGTCATCATATGAAAGCTTGCAACGTTTTTACCTTGCCAGGACTCATTCATGTCCTTTGTCTCCCACAGAACCTCCACATGCAGCAGCAGTTGGTGAAGGCCGTGGAATATGATTCCTCGGCTGAGCTGAATATTTCTGAGGGTCCACCATCTAAGGATACCGTGCACCAACTCAGATATTCACACTGTAAAATATTTAAAATAAAAGCAATTTCAAAATAAATTCAGCTGTGGGCTACACACAAACAGGAAGTGGTGTTAAATACTGTGCCTAAAATTTACTGCAAGGACCAGTGGGCAAGCTAATTGCTAGCTTCAGCTATTGAACGTTGTGACACATTT
Organism: Carcharodon carcharias; assembly: GCF_017639515.1. Taxonomy (NCBI): domain Eukaryota; kingdom Metazoa; phylum Chordata; class Chondrichthyes; order Lamniformes; family Lamnidae; genus Carcharodon; species Carcharodon carcharias. Next base: position 60,053,271 of record NC_054472.1, on the reverse strand, counting down.
GGAAAAATATCTAAAGCCGTGCAAGTATGCAAATGGCAACTGACACAACATAATCCACAATAATAGTTGGGTATCATCAGGCTTTTTTTTTAATCGTTCGTGGGATGTTGTGTCGCTGGCTCGGCCAGCATTTATTGCCCATCCCTATTTGTCCTTGTTCAGAGGACATTACAAATCAACCACATTGCTATGGGTCTGGAGCCGCATGTAGGCCACACCAGGTAAGAACAACAGACTTCCTTCCCTAAAGGATATTAGTGAACCAGATGTGAACCACATTTCATGAGTGAGCAAGAGCAAACAGCAGAGAAAATGCGGTGCGCTGCCAGGCTGTCCAAGCACAATGACCATGATTGAGGAGGGCGCCTCAAATGTGAGAGTGTTGATATAGCAGGGTATTGCAATGATGGGCAAAATTTTTAGCTCGGTGGGAGGGTGCGCCCGACCCGCTCAAGCATAAAATGACGCACGTTGACATCAGGCGAGTGTCCCGACATCAACGCGCAGTCATGTGATGTTTTGGTCAGTGGGCGCGCCGCATTAAAAGGCTTATTAAGGGCAGGCGAAAAGGCCAAGCGGCCTTTGCACTTTTTAGGAAACCACATCCACGGGTTGGATGAGGTTTCCTAAAGCAAATAAAACTAAAATAAAAATTTAAAAATTTAATTAATAACCTGTCCCTGCTCTTGTAACAAAGTCACATGAGGGGACGTCTTATAACATTTTTAATTTCTTTATTATTATTTTTTAAAACTCTTCATGTGCCTGAGGCAGCTCTGTGCCTTAGGGAGATTCTGAAGCACACATGCGCAAAGTTCACGCTCGCCCCGTTCACCCTCCTGCCCTCCACCTGCACAGGCAATGCTCAGCACTGCCACTCGCATTTATAGAAACATAGCCATTCGGCCCTTCGAGCCTACTCCGCCATTCAAAATGATCATGGCTGATCCTCTATCTCAACGCCATATTCCTGCTTTCTCTCCATACCCCTTGATGCTACTAATATCCAAAAAATTATCAATTTTTTTTTAATATACTCAGCGACCCAGCCTTCTGTGGTAGAGAATTCCCCAGGTTGACCACCTTCTGAGTGAAGAAACTTTTCCTCATCTCAGTCCTAAATGCCCTGCCCCATGCCCTGAGACTGTGGCACTTGGTTTTAGACTCCCCAACCAGGGGAAACAACCTCCCTGTTTCCAGTCTGTCTAGCCCTGTTAGAAATTTATACATTTCAATCAGGTCCCTTCTCATTCTTCTAAACTCTAGTGAATACAGGCCCAATTGAAGTGATCTATCCTCATACGACAGTCCTGCCATCCCCAGTATCAGCCTATTGAACCTTTGCTGCACTCCCTTTATGACAAATATATCCTTTCTTAGGTAGGGAGACCAAAACTGCACACAATACTCCAGGTGTGGTTTCACCAAGGCCCTGTATAACTGCAGTAATACATCCCTACTTCTGAACTCAAATCCTTTTGCAATGAAGGCCAACATACCATTTGCCTCCCTAATTGCTTGCTGCACCTGCCTATTTACTTTAATTGACTGGTGTATAAGGATGCCCAGGTCCCTTTGTACATCCACATTTCCCAGTGTATCACCATTTAAATAATACTCTGCCTTTCCGTTTCTCACACCAAAGCATATAACTTCACATTTATCCACGTTATACTGCATCTGTCATGTGTTTACCCACACACACAACTTGCCTAATTCGCCCTGAAGCCTCCTTGCGTCCTCCTCACAGCCCTGCTCAGTTATGTGTCATCAGCAAGCTTGGAATATTGCATTTGGTTCCCTCATCCAAGTCATTTATATATATCGTGAGTAGCTGGGGCTCAAGCACTGATCCCTGCGGTACACCACTAGTCACTGCCTGCCACCCGGGAAAAGACCCATTTATTCCCATTCTGTTTCCGGTCTGTCAATTAATTCTCAATCCATGCCAGTATATTAGCCCAATCCCATGTGCTTTAATTTTGCCCACTAGCCTCTTATGTGGGACCTTATCAAAAGCCTTCTTCAAATCCAAATACACCACATCCACTGGTTCTTCCTTATCTATTCTACTAGTTACATCCTCAAAAAACTCCAGCAGATTAGTTAAGCATGATTTCCCTTTCATAAACCCATGTTGACTTTGTCTCATTCTGTTAATGCTTTCCAATTGTTCTGTTACCACGTCTTTTATAATAGACACTAGCAATTTCCCCACTACTGATGTTAGGCTAACTGGTCTGTAATTCTCTGTTTTTTCTCTCCCTCCTTTTTTAAATAGTGGGATATATTTGCCATACTTCAATCTGTAGAAACTGTAGGAATTTTGAAAGATGACCACCAATGCATCTAATATTTCCAGGGTCTCTTCCTTTAGTACTCTGGGATGTAATTGTCAGGCCCTGGGGATTTTTCAGCCTTTAACCCCATTAATTTCTCTAGCCCCATTTTGTTTACTAATACTGATTTTCTTCAATTCCTCCCTCCCACTAGGCCCTTGGTTCCCTAACATTTCTGGGAAATTATTTGTGTCCTCTTTTTTCAAGCTGGGCATGCCTTAATTGGCCCGCTATTGTAAAATCGCGGTCTGGCCCCGAACACGGCTTCCTGACCACCCCCAGCGAGCCCGCCCGACACGGGCAAGATCCTACCCAAAGTGTTTTTCCATGTATGACGTGATCAGCACATTGGAACATCAAACGTTCCAGTCAAGTGGAGCCATGTAGGCCTTTACTCTGGCTGTACACACACTGTGGACCATGATATATCTGTCACCTTAAATAGGACAACAGATGCCCTAGTCTTGACTTCACAGGGTTTTATTGATCTGCACCAAAGTGCTCTTGAGCACAATGGTAGGATGAGTTGTGGATAGGCTAGAAGAGGGAAGATGGAGGTGAGGGCATGGATGTGGGGGCTCCACTCAAAGTGCTCCCACTTCTCACCCATTGCTCAACCACCACCTCTCCCCTCACCCCAGCTGCCTCAGTCAGTAGCCATCCTGCTTCCTCATCTTCCGAAAGCTGAGTCTGCCCCTGCACAGATGTAGATGGAGCAATCTTTTGTAAGGACCCCATGAGCTCCAACACCCAGAGGTCATTAGTCTAAAAACATCTCAGCAGTCAGAACAGGGGTATGAGCAGCCTGACTTTACCTCTGCTGAAGCCACAGGAGTTGTGTAATGTAGTGCTGGTAGGAAAAGAAGGGCTGAAGCTTTGTAGTTGCACATCAAGAATATGCATTTATTGGTTTGATAAAAATTTAATATTGTTAAGCTTCTGCTGTTTACTTCGGGCAAAATTTTTAGCTCAGTGGGCAGGCGCATGCCCGACATCAATGCAGTCACACAGCCCACCTGCCGACAATTAAAAGGCCTGTTAAGGCCATCAAAAAGATAATTGAACAAAAGTTTTCACCACCCGTCCAACCATATGTATGTGGGCAGACGAAAAGGCCAAGCGGCCTTTGCACTTTTTAGGAAACCTCATCCACGGGCAGGATGAGGTTTCCTAAAGCAAATAAAAATAAAATAAAAAATTTAAAATGTAATTAATAATATGTCCCTGCTCATGTGGGGGACATGTTCTATTACATTTTTCATTTCTTTATTAATATTTTTTAACACTCTTCATCTCCCTGGGTGGCTCTGTGCCTCAGGGAAATTATCAAGCGTGCATTTGCGCGCATGTGTGAAGGTCACACTCAGCCCGCTCACACTCCCCCCACCCATCTGCACAGGCAGTGCTGAACGCTGCCACTCGCGTTTCATGCTGGGCGGACCTTAACTGGCCGGCTAGAGTGAAATCGCCTTCTGGCATTGATCGCAAGTGACGGACGGCTTCCCGACCACCCCCTGCCCACCACCGCCAAGCCCGCCCGACAAAATTCTGTCCTTAAAGTACATAGTATTAACCTTTTGTACCGCTTTCCCACCTTGCCCATTCTTGGTTACAGGGTGGCATGTCACCCTGTAAGGCATTTGATGATGACTGACAAGACATGAATTGATGAGGACCAATGAGATGAAAGAGTACAGCTGGTGCTTGGTTGTTTGAAGAACTGTTTTGTGTCAGTGCCATTGGGGGATGAAGGTGGCATGAGGAGTGGTTATTACATATTTGCATGTGCTTGTAACATGGATCTACTGCAACCCTAAGTTAACCTTACATTAATAAGGACATCACTGGCATTCCCAGAGCTACTGGTACAGTGCCCTCATCACCTTCCTCCTCCCTGTCTTCCACCTCTTCTTCATCCAATTTGTCCACAGATAATCTGTGTTCTACCCCTTGTTCCTCCTTCAGCTCCAACCTCACTGATATGCAATGTTGTACAGTGGGCAGCACACCATATCCATTCTGGACACCCTGGCTGGCCCATATTGAAAGGTGCCTCTCGATCTATCTTGGCAGCTGAGGCACATCTACTGCCTGCCAATTACTTGTTCAATCTCAAATCTGATGGTCATATGACATTTACTGTAGTGCTGTTGCACTTAATTGGTTATCTTTCTGAAGAGCGTCACCCTCCAAGTTCCTCTTGTTTCCTATCAGGCACCCTTTAAGACTGTTTGCTGGCCTGAAGGTGTCAGGGAGTTTGGACTGCTGCAGAGTGAAAGCATCATGGCAGTTGCCCAGGAATCTGGTGCACATCTGCATAAATATCTTTTTGTTGCTGCATGCCAGGCCAGCTGCATAATGATGGAAAGGAAGTGTATGATGAATACTCCTAGTCGATCTGGCCTGGGGGGGTGGGGGGGCGGCGGTAGAGATAGATGGGGGTGCTATCCAGATTTTCACGTGTGTGAGTCAATGACACCGTGCTGCTCTGGAAAGCCAGCCAGAGATGCAAGCATGAGGGTCCACTCATTTGGACGGTATTATTGCAAGTAAAAATCACTTAATTGGCCACCTTACCACCTTAGCAAACAAGCCCATCCGTGACCTCCCTTACGCATTTGTAAATTACCAAAAGCAAGATACTGGAGATGGCTCCAGCAGATCGAGGGGATAATCAGGGGGAAAAAAGTTGAAGGCAGTGGTGACATTTGCCACTGGCCATCAGTTCTAGCAAAGAACAGGTCTTCTTCTGTCTGGCACCACATGATGTGACAAACTGGGTCTCCTGAGCCACTGCTGTTTGCCATGTCACCCTGTGTAGGGGGTAGTACTGCCTGTGAGCTATACCTCTCTCCCGCTGTCCTCTATCCAGCTGTCCACTCTCCCGCTGTCCTCTCTCCCGCTACCCTCTCTCCCACTGTCCTCTCTCCCGCTACCCTCTCTCCCGCTGTCCTCTCTCCCGCTGCCCTCTCTGCCACTGTCCACTCTCCCGCTGTCTTTTCTCCTGCTGCCCTCTCTCCCACTGTCCACTCTTCCACTGTCCACTCTCCCGCTGTCATCTCTCCCACTGTCCTCTTTCCCGCTGCCCTCTCTCCTGCTATCCTCTCTCCCTCTGTCCTCTCTCCTGTTGTCCGCTCTAATGCTGTCCTCTCCCCTGCTATCCTCTCTCCCGCTGTCCCCTCCCCCACTATCCTCTCTCCCGCTGTCCTCTCCCCCACTATCCTCTCTCCCTCTGTCCTCTCTCCTGCTGTCCTCTCTAATGCTGTCCTCTCCCCTGCTATCCTCTCTCCCGCTGTCCTCTCCCCTGCTATCCTCTCTCCTGCTGTCCTCTCTCCCGCTGTCCTCTCTCCTGCTGTCTTCTCTCCTGCTGTCTTCTCTCCTGCTGTCCTCTCTAATGCTGTCCTCTCCCCCACTATCCTCTCTCCCGCTGTCCTCTCTCCCGCTGTCCTCTCTCCTTCTGTCTTCTCTCCTGCTGTCCTCTCCACCGCTATCCTCTCTCCCGCTGTCCTCTCTCCCGCTGTCCCATTTTCTGCTGTCCTCACCCCTGCTAACCTCCCTGCTCCTATCCTCTTTCCTGCCTTTCTCCTGCAACTATTAACAAAGTCTAATGGTAATACCTGGAAACAAAGATTATAAAAGGTGCTGTGCCACTGTGAAATTTTGAGAAGCATCTCCTTGCCTGACTAGGGGAGTTTCTCCCAGTCAGGCTTGAATAAAGATTTTTATTTATTTGGATCTTAGGGGCTCCAGAGTGGTTTTTCTCAACAACAATTGGCATAGTTGGCAGCAGCATCGCCACATTGAGCATTGGCACCAGATCGAACGCTGACATCAACAAACAGGTGAGCACATTTATTTTACCACCCATTAGATAGGGAGGTCAGTTTTCGACAGGGATAGCTGATGGGCCGAGCAGAGGATCCAAACCAGAAAACGGGTCTGTGGCTGAAGTAAATAAAGATCATAGGGCGCCGGGGGCACAGGGTTCCTTGGATAAACTTAATTGGTCCTGGGGTAAACCAGAGTGGGATCCTTGAGTAAACTCAAATTGTTCCTGGGGCAAATCAAGGTTAGAGGTCATGAATGGCTGTAGGGTAAAACAGGGGGTAGACCCATTTTCTACAGGATATCGGAACGATTGTAGGGTAAAGCAGGAGGAGACCTGCTTCCCACAAGAGATTAGTGATAGTCCAACTATAAATGCAACATCAGCCATGGCAGATAAAACTGCAGAATGGAGACCCGCAGACCCGCAGGATCACACACGGACATTTTAGTAGTTAAAAACAAAAAGGCATTAAGTAAAATGACCAAGAAATGCTGGGGTCCAGCACAGGTGAGCACATTTATTTTACCACCCATTAGATAGGGAGGTCAGTTTTCGACAGGGATAGCTGATGGGCCGAGCAGAGGATCCAAACCAGAAAACGGGTCTGTGGCTGAAGTAAATAAAGATCATAGGGCGCCGGGGGCACAGGGTTCCTTGGGTAAACTTAATTGGTCCTGGGGTAAACCAGAGTGGGATCCTTGAGTAAACTCAAATTGTTCCTGGGGCAAATCAAGGTTAGAGGTCATGAATGGCTGTAGGGTAAGGAAAGTAGGAGAAGGACATAATTGTCTTATGTGCTACCTCAATCTGTGTCAGACAGGAAGCTTAGAGATAGGAAAGCTGACTCTGCAGCAGGGATGACTTTTGAAAGAAGAGGTGCTCTGAGCCAGACTTTCCCACCTTCACCAAAGGGTGGCCGGAGCCTCTGCAGGGCGACTGCTCCCCCAGGGTGAACAGAGGTGGAATTGGAGGCACCACCCAGGTATGAGGCCCTGGAACGAATGGCTCCAGTAATGGCCATCTACCCAGGCACACAGAGTTCAGTGGGTGTCAGGGCAGTTCCTGTGGAGGCGAGACGGAGAGAGAGGTACCAGGCCAGGCACAAGCTGGGCAACTCCGTGCATTAGTCACGACATTACACAAACCTTTCACTCCAGCCGAGAAGCAGATTTAAAAGATCTGACTACTCTCTAATCCAATTGTGGTAATGCTGCGTTTTGGAGACAGTTAGAGGAAATGTACGAGATCCATAACATACACTTGAGGGATGGACATGGAACCGGTGTCCAGACAACATTAAAGAGGGAGAATGGGTCACAGCAAATGGCAAGGTCCAGGTGAAAAATCACAGATTTAAGGACAGTACAGGGAGTGGTAGGGAATGGGGAGAGCAACTGAGGAGCGATAACCAGGGTCATATAGAAATCCGGGCAGAGCTCTGGTGATTATGCTGAGCAAAAATAAAGGGCCTACAAAAAGTTTTCCGGGGTACAGAATCCCACTCGGGATGATCCAGTGTTTTTAAAGATGTTAAAGGAGGAGTTTAGTCAGCAGCGCCAGAAAATCCTCGATCTGGGATTCTCAGCAGGCAACGATCACAGGGCTATCTTGCAATGGGCGAGTGAGATAGGTGTCATGCAGGCAAGGTGGACTCCCAAGGCAACTGCAGCCATGGTAGAAGTAGGGATAGCTGCAACATCTGGCAAGACAGCTAGATGGGGGCAATGCTTTAACTGCAGCAAGATAGGACACAATGCCAGGGACTGCGGCAGAAGAAGCTTGGGTAGGGGAGCGGTTGCGGGGTTGGGGGGGGGGAATCAAATATAGTAATTGTGGGAAGCAGGACCACGTACAAAAGAGCTGCTGGAGTATAGCGGGAGGAAAAGAAGGGAATGGTCTCCGCCAGGCTCCAGACCAAGTAAACCAGGAGAATGCCATAGAGCTAAGCAATGAACAGATCCCAGCAGTCATCAAGACCATCACCAGAAAGCATAAATGGCTAGCATCACTATGGTAAAGTGGAGTGCTATGTACCTTTAAGAGAATGCAGTTAGTTGACCAACTGGAAGTCTAGAGCTGGAGGTGATTGAAGAAGCACACATGGTGTTAGTACTCTGTTCTTAGTTCCAATAGACCATCAGTGTTTGTTCAGTTAATCGGTCTCTCTGCCTATATTGTTTCAAGCACCGATTAATGTGTTAATATCAAGGGCGTAGTTAGCGTTCGCTGGACAAAGCGAACCTGATAATCAAAAACATAAAAATTGGACTCCAGGAATGGTGAGGGAGAGGGCCCATGGATATTGACTGCAGCATTGTTAGGGAGCCAGCAATATGTAATGTTAGTAGGTACGGGTGCCTCAGCCTCAATCACCAATCTACCCTTACCTACCACAAGGAAATTCTTGTACATAATGGGAGTGGGAGCGGAATCAATGAAAGCTAGATGAAGCAAGAGCCAACTGTTAGAAATAGGGGATGTGATGGTCTCTGTACACTTCTGGGTATGACCAAACAATGAGGGAACGATCCTAGGGATTGATATCTTGAGGGAGATAGGAGCTTTAGTGGACCTGTGAAGGAAACAAATGATCTGGCTAACCACAAGTGCGGAGAAGCAATAAATAGCAGGGCCACAAACCTGCGTACATAACTCGATCCCAATAGCATCCACAAAACACGTTACATGGGACTGGGCAAAGGACAGCATTTATGGCATGATATGCACTTAAATAGCTAGGGCTTAAGCCACCCATAATCAGATTTGTGGGAAGGTAGTAACAGATATGATAATGATTCCCGGGGAAGAACATTGAACACACCAGCAATATCCTAGCAAACCAGAAGCAAAGGCAACTGTTGAGGATATCATAGGGAACTGGGAGAAAGGGGAGTGACACACAGAACAACCTCCATGACCAACTCGCCCCATATGGCCGGTCTTGAAGCTATATGGGTCGTGTTGAATAACCTTTGATTACATAGCATTGAATAAGGTGACCCCGTGGCTGCGCTCCATTGCCGCAAGCCCTACCATGATTTTTAACGCATTAAACCCAGGTCACACAGCACTCACAGTTGCAGATATTACTAATGACTTCTGGGCCATCGCTTTGGCTTCAGAATCGCAGAATTAATTTGCCTTTACCATAGGGGAAAGGCAGTACACATGGACTCAAGTCCCACAGGGGTTCCATAACACTCTATGCATCTTCCACCAAATAATAACTGGGGTCTTTACATTGGTGGACCTGACCCCCTATGACAGCAACGTGTTACAGTACGTGGTCGACATCCTAACACCGTTTAAGATCACAACCGGACATTGCAGGGCACTAGCCTTTGTTCTGGAGGTGCTACAAAGAGGAGGATTTAAAGTTAACCCTAAGAAGGTGCAGCTAGGGCAGACAGTGGTACACTACCTGGGACATACCATCCGACAGGGATATTGTCCACGTCAGAGGACTGACGCTCCATGCCTGGCCTATAAATGTGAGTGGGGTTAGGAAAGTCTAGGACTCTTTAATTACTGCCGGGGCTTTGTCCCTAATTTTGCAGCACTCATGGAACCCATACAGTGTCTGTTAAGGGAGGACCTGCACTCTTGGAACCAATAGACTGGGGAGAAGAGCGGGAAATGGCATACACCGAGATTAAGCAGGCGCTGGGTAAGGTGCCAACTTTGGGGCTACCAGATGTGGACAAACCATTCTATCTGTATTGCAGTAACGAGAGAGACTTTTACAGCACAGTTTTGATACAGTGGTATGGGGACCGAAGGTATCCATTGGCATATTACTCCACCAAGAGGTCTGCAGTAGCTGTGAGTCTTCCCTGCTGTGTGGCAGCCCTAAATTGCTCTGCCTGGGTGGTGCAGGTCAGTGAACCTGTTGTGATGACTGGAGACCACACCCTGGCAGAATTGCTGAACATGGACAGGCCACGGTCGGTTTCCAATAGCCAGCAAGCTGCATGGGGGGCAGTTCTGATCCCCAAAGATAGGTCCATGCAGAAAAAACAGGGGTGTGGGGAAAAACCCTGCAAAAGGAATAATATCAGAAGGAGAGGCCCGTCATTGTGAGACACTGGTTGGGGAAGAGGAGTGCTATGGGACTAAAGATTTAGCCTTAGAAGGGGAGGGTGAGGAACTGTTTGTCAATGGATCAAGGAGACATATTAATGGGAAACCCGAAGGCTGGGTGGGCAGTAGTGAGGAGGAGTGGAGAGATAGTGAGGCAGGGAGCTTTAGAAGGAGGATATTCTGCTCAGGTGGCTGAGCTAATGGTGCTCACAGAGGCATTGAAGTAATGTAATGATGACAAATGAGCTAACATTTACACAGAAGGCAGATACACCTTTGGAGTAATGCATGATTATGTGGCTTCATGGGCCAGGAGGGAATATATCACATTGGGAGGAGGACATGTTAAACATGAGGAAATAGTGAGGCCGTTGGTGGAGGCAGCGGGTCTCCCAGATATAGTGGCAGTTATAGAGGTCAAGGCACATTCAGATAGGCGATCAGTGGGCAGATGAGGCAGTAAAAAAATGCCTGGTTCTGACTTCGGCTCCAAAGGCTGTTAGTGCCTTTGGCACGGAAAAGCTTAATATCCAAAGGTCACATGAGGAGACATCACAGAGGAACTGGAAGAGTGGGTAAGGAGAGGGGTCTGTAAAGGAGGTGATGGCATTTGGTGCAAAGAGGATAGAGTGGCTGCCCTACAGTGTATCAGGCAGAATTTGCTAGAAATATACCATGAGCTAGCAGATCAGGGAAGAAATGCCATGTTGCACCTGGAGTGTCGTTGGTGGTGGCCCAGCATGGGTAGGGACACATCTAAATCCTGTCAGAGGAGCTTCATCTGTGCCAAGCACAATGTGGGGAGGACTATCAGAGTTAAAATGGCCAACCAGCCTCGGCCCAAGGCTCCCTGGGCTAATCTACGGGTCAATTTTACAGGCCCCCTACCTACGAGTAAAGGGATGATCTACTGTTTAGTGATCACGGATCACTTTACGTGATGGGTGGAGATATTCCCGACTTGGGACTGTTCAGCTCTAACGGTAGCAAAAATCCTGACGGGAGTGATACCCAGGTGGGGAATGCCTCTCCAAATAGACTCGGACCAGGGAACACACTTTATGGGAATGTAATGAAAAGAGTATGCCAATTGTTAGGAATAAAGCAAAGATTCCATGTCCCATATCATCCTCGAAGTTTAGGCACGGTGGAGAGGATGAGCTGAACACCAAAGTCTGCCATTGCAAAGGCAGCAGAGAAGACAGGAGGTGGGTGGGTGGATGTATTGCTTGTAACATTATTGCGATTACGAGCAGCCCCGAACCAGGCTACCAGATTAACACCGTTTGAGTTAATGACTGGACGAGTTTTGTATCACCCGGAGGAAACCACAATGGACAGTGACAATGTGGAGCCATTAGGGATAGGATTAGGAGGCATGTGATAGGGTTATGTGATCAGTTAAGGGAACTGAGGTCCAAGGTAAGGGAATAGCAAAAGATAGCAGATCAGGAACAAAGTGAGGGAAGTCAGGAGTCAGGGTACCGCCATAAACAGGGCTGAAAGTGATGGTAAGGAAGTCCCCTGATCAGCCTGGGTTTGCCCCAAAATGGCAAGGGCCGTATGAGGTAATAATGACAAGTGATCCTTGTGTGTGTGTCTAGCGATGGCCAGAAAGGGAAAGCGGAGACATTGGTTGCAGGTGAAACCTTATAACTCACAGTCTGTTTTTATCAGCAGGAAGGTGACCAGCCAGTTGCTCAATTATTTTATTTCAGATATGCCCTCGGGATAATGGCAGTCTAGAAGGCCACAGCAGCAGTAATCACCATCTTAACAATGACAGCAGCATGGGAGATGCCCACCGTGAACATCAATGGGACCACCTATCTGCATCCATGGCAGAGCACACAGCTCCCTAAAGGAGGGAGCGGGGAATCGATAAGGAAGCCAAACGTTTAGATTTCTAACAGAGTCACTACCAGTAGTAACCATGTCATTCAGATTATATTACCAGAAGAGGATAGTTTGGCCCAGGTAACATTAACTCAACCTGGTGTCATGCTCCGTCTGCCTAACCCCAGGTGTGACTGGCTGAACCACACCTTGCCCAGAACAACATCCAGCCCGATAGGGTGGCATTGGCTCCCAGGTACCTGTGACACTTGCTGCAAGCTGGGGTCATGTGCAATCCCTTTGGGCCAAGCCAACATATTTTACACTAATGACACAGCTGGAAATGTGGACATAAAGGGAATGTACTGCGCCAGATCAGGCATGGGACAATTCTGGTATCTGTGTTTGGCATTCATGGGGAGAAACACCTCAACAGGGTCCAACACAGGAATGAATGTTACGGCAGGATGATCTAACCTAACTCCATTTGTTTGAGAACCGGGTCAAGCACAATGTACAGATGTTGTCAATTGGCTTGGCTGTAGGGATAAGGGATGCTTTAATCTGTCAACTTGCGGGTATCAGAAACTTACAAAGTGCCCAGCCACCATGCTATGCCCAGCAGATGGGACAATTCGAACTGGGAAACCCAAACTGATATTACATGATGTTACAATGGTCACCCTAGAGGTGGCCTACAACCTGACGAACCTTATCCTAACCATATTAGCCGATTGTGCCAACCATGCTGTGTCCGCCCACTGGGCACAAGTGAAGCTACAGCGTTTGATCCAGGATTATCAGACTCACTTATTCCCTGGGGTCCAGGGTACCCAGAAAGAGAGGAAGAAGTGAAGCTTCTTAGGAGAAGTGGCGGGGCTGTTCAGAATTGCTAATTCAGCCTGGAATACACTGCAGATCTCTGATATAAATGATTATGCTTCCTGGATGGCTGAAGGGACTGCACGAGGACTGCGATTCACCGTCCAGGGAGCTGAATATGCACTTACAGCCGTACAGGTCCAGGGAGAGGGTGTAACAGAAGGGTTTAGGCTATTGCCTTAGGCAATCATTAATGCAACTGACTCACAGTCAAAGGGTAAGGCATGTGACATGTCGGCTCGGGATTTTATGGAGGGTAACAGATCTGATATTGAGGACATAAGATTTGATTTAGCACTGCAGCATGTACATCAGGCTGTGAAAAGATTAGACCTAATTAATTTATACAAAGAAAGGCAGGAACTGGTGGTCACAAGAGCTATAGTGGAAGGAGTAGAGAATGTGATTATGTTCCAGAGGGAAGGGTAAAACTCTAAGAAATATGACTAATGGGAAACAAAGCAGCAGGTTAGCGTGGTGGGGTGGGTGGGGGGGGGGGGGGTGGGGGGGGGGTGTGTGTGGGGTGTGGATTCAACTTCATGGAAAATTATGAAAAAACTGAAAAGAGAGCCCAGGAGAGGCTATTAAAGTCTCCAGAACACAAAATAGGACAGAGTGTTTGGAAAGGGCTAGGAATCTAACTTCAAGCACATCAGATAAAGGGATGACAATGAGAAAGGGACAGGAAATACAGGACTGAAGGTGTTGTATCCGAATGCACGCAGTATACGAAATAAGGTAAATGAGCTTGTGGCGCAGATTGAAATTGGCAGGTATGATGTGGTGGGCATCACAAAGACATGGCTGCAAGGGGATCAGGACTGGGAGCTAAAGATCCAAGGATATACATCCTATCGAAAAGATAGGCAGGTTGGCAGAGGGGGTGGGGTTGCTTTGTTAGTAAGAAATGAAATTAAATCGATAGCAAGAAACGACGTAGGGTCAGATGATGTAGAATCTGTGTGGCTAGAGTTGAGGAATTGCAATGGTAAAAAAACCATAATGGGAATTATGTACAGGCCTCCGAACAGTAGTCAGGATGTGGAGCATAAGATACACCAGGAGGTAGAAAAGGTGTATAAGAAAGGCAAGGTTACAGTGATCATGGGAGATTTCAATATGCAGGTAGACTGGGAAAATCAAGTTGGTAGTGGATCCCAAGAAAAGGAATTTGTGGAATGTCTCCGAGATGGCTTTTTGGAGCAGCTTGTGGTGGAGCCCACTAGGGAACAGGCAATTCTAGGTTTAGTGATGTGTAATGAGGCAGATTTGATAAGGGAGCTTAAGGTGAAGGAACCCTTAGGAGGAAGTGACCATAATATGATAGAATTTACCCTGCAATTTGAGAGGAAAAAGCTGGAATCAGATGTAACGGTATTACAGTTGAATAAAGGCAACTACAGAGGCATGAGGGAGGAGCTGGCCAGAATTGACTGGGAGATGAGCCTAGCAGGAAAGACAGTGGAACAGCAATGGCAAGAGTTTCTGGGAGTAATTTGGGAGACACAGCAAAAATTCATCCCTAAGAAGAAGCATACTAAAGGGAGGACGAGGCAACCATGGCTGACAAGAGAAGTCAGGAACAGCATAAAAGCTAAAGAGAAAGCATACAATACAGTGAAGAGCAGTGGGAAACCAGGGGATTGGGAAGCCTACAAAGACCAACATAGGACTACTAAAAAAGAAATAAGGAGGGAGAAGATTAAATATGAGGGTACACTAGCCAGTAATATAAAAGAAGATTGCAAGAGTTTTTTAGATATATAAAGGGTAAGAGAGAGGCAAAAGTGGACATTGGGCCACTGGAAAATGACGCTGGAGAAGTAGTAGTGGGGAACAAAGAAATGGCGGAGGAACTGAATAGGTACTTTGCGTCAGTTTTCACGGTGGAAGACACGAGTAACATCCTCAAAGTTCAAGAGAGTCGGGGGGCAGAGGTGAGTATGGTGGCCATTACCAAGGAGAGGTGCTAGGAAAACTGAAAGGTCTGAAGGTGGATAAGTCACCTGGACCAGATGGATTACACCACAGAGTTCTGAAGGAGATAGCTGAAGAGATAGTGGAGGCATTAGCGGTGATCTTTCAGGAATCACTGGAATCAGGGAGGGTCCCAGAGGACTGGAAAATCGCTAATGTAACCCCCCTGTTTAAGAAGGGAGTGAGGCAAAAGACAGGAAATTACAGGCCAATTAGCCTGACCTCGGTCGTTGGTAAGATTTTAGAGTCCATTATTAGGGATGAGATTTCAGAATACTTGGAAGTGCATGATAAAATAGGGCAAAGTCAGCATGGTTTCATCAAGGGGAGGTCATGCCTGACAAATATGCTAGAATTCTTTGAGGAGGTAATGAGTAGATTAGACAAAGGAGAGCCAATGGATGTTATCTACTTGGACTTCCAGAAGGGCTTTGACAAGGTGCCGCACAGGAGGCTGCTCAGAAAGATAAGAGCCCATGGTGTTAGAGGCAAGGTACTAGCATGGATAGAAGATTGGCTGTCTGGCAGGAGGCAGAGAGTGGGGATATGGGGGTCCTTCTCAGGATGGCGGCCAGTGACTAGTGGAGTTCCGCAGGGGTCAGTGTTGAGACCACAGCTTTTCACTTTATACATTAATCATCTAGATGAAGGAACTGAGGGCATCCTGGCTAAGTTTGCAGATGATACAAAGATAGGTGGAGGGACAGGTGGTATTGAGGAGGTGGGGAGGCTGCTAAAGGATTTGGACAGGTTAGGAGAATGGGCAAAGAAGTGGCAGATGGAATACAACGTGGGGAAGTGTGAGGTCATGCACTTCAGTAGGAAGAATAGAGGCATAGACTATTTTCTAAATGGGGAGAGAATTCAGAAATCTGGAGTGCAAAGGGACTTGGGAGTCCTAGTTCAGGATTCACTTAAGGTTAACTTGCAGGTTGACGCAGTAGTTAAGAAGGCAAATGCAATGTTGGCATTTATTTCGAGAGGACCAGAATATAAAAGCAGGGATGTGCTGCTGAGGCTTTATAAGGCCCTGGTCAGACCACATTTAGAATATTGTGAGCAGTTTTGGGCCCTGTATCTCAGGAAGGATGTTCTGGCCTTGGAGAGGGTCCAGAGGAGGTTCACAAGAACGATCCCAGGAATGAAAGGCTTAACATATGAGGAACATTTGAGGACTCTGGGTCTCTCCTTGATGGAGTTTAGAAGGATGAGGGGGCATCTGATTGGAATTTACAAAATACTGAAAGGCCTGGATAGAGTGGATGTGGGGAAGATGTTTCCATTAGTTGGAGAGACGAGGACCCAAGGGCACAGCCTCAGAGTAAAGGGAAAACCTTTTAGAACAGAGATGAGGAGAAACTTCTTTAGCCAGAGAGTGGTGAATCTATGGATTCAGAAGGCTGTGGAGGCCAGGTCATTTAGTGTATTTAAGACCGAGATAGATAGGTTCTTGATTGGTAAGGGGATCAAAGGTTATGGGGAGAAGGCAGGAGAATGGGGTTGAGAAACTTATCAGCCATGATTGAATGGCAGAGCAGACTCGATGGGCCGAATGGCCTAATTTCTGCTCCTATGTCTTATGGTCTTATGGTCTATCATGCCACAGGAACATGCCAATGGGATTTATTCAGTGAGATACCAATCCAAATCCCTGAGCATAACAAAGGGTGGGCTGGTATATCGAGTAGGAACCCAGGGATACACAGCTCCAGCTTGGAATGGTACCCTTCTGATGACAACGCAAGAGTGTTGTACTGAGTCACAGCAATATACCATCTGCTCCTGTAACACCCTGAAGCCCATCAGTAATGATTCTGCTATAATGGTATCGGTCAGTCCTCTTTAAGAGGTCTTGAAGGCAGCCCAAACCTCCCCCACGCAGTGGTGCTTTTTAACAGACTGGACTAGGTTCTTATATGGAGATTGGAGAGTGATAACTACCACACATTTTGCCTATAGATTATTGATTCCTTTGCTGTAGGAGATTTCCACCTCACAGGCAGGGGCCTTACTGTCTATGTGTTCAGCCCCAGTTGGGATGATGCACTAAGAATCGACAATGTTCCAGGGAGACTAGCCCCCGGTGGTGGTGGAAAGGGCCCTGGCCACCACTCAGAGATTTACGGAACAAAGCCGTCTAGCCATCACAAGGGGAAGGGTGCTAGGGCAACTAGCCAAGGGTGTGGCTAGGACATTGAAGGACTCGGCTAGTGACCTGGCCAAGGTGGCAAAAACACAGTACAACTGCTGGGAAGTAGGGAGGATGGCAGGGTTGGTTGCACCCATTGCAGTCCTGGTGGTCAGTCTCTGCATTTGTCGCTAGCAGGCTGATGGTATCCCAAGCAGTGCAGTCTATAATTTTAATAATAATGGGTACACCCCGGTTTCCACAACAACCAAAGCCCCCCTCCCCAGGAGTATAGAAATTGGGAACATTTAGGAAGATCGTTATCTAATTAAATGGTGGTTCTGGGCTTAGCCTACGTCAGTAGGACTTCAGTGAAGCAGTAAGAGGATTGTAGATTAGACGATCTGAAGCAAACCAAACTCTAGTAGGATCCCTGGAGCAACTTGGTGGGTGGACAAGCTTGGGGTGTCCCTCCTGGGTAAAGTGGTGTCTGACAAGGGTCCAAAGGAGGGACTGGATTGGCTGGATATAAACATATATATCATGCACTTAGATAACCTCAGAGTAGACTCAGGGGCAGGATGGGATGCTTGACATCCTGGAACTGTTCACAACCTGTGCAAACATGAAGGAGATAAAGGAAATTCAATTCCAGATAGGGCAGAGAGGTCACATATTGTCTAACTCACTGGTCAGGTCAAAGAAACCCATCAGGTGGTAAATGTATCAGAATGACTAGCCATTAGTGGCTGTTTAACGAGATCTTGTAGCCATTAATAGTTGTTTAGCAAGAACCTGTAGCTATCAGCAACTATTAACAAAGTCTAGTAGTAATGTCAGGAAACAAGAATTATAAAAGGTGCTGTGCCACTGTGAAATTTTGAAAAGCTTGTCCTTGCCTGACTAGGGGAGTTTCTCCCAGGCAAGCTTCCATAAAGATTTTAACTTGCTTGGATCTTACAGACTCCAGGGTGGCTTTTCTCCACTACACCGCCCTCCCACTGCCCTTTCTCCACTGCCCTCCCTCCCACTGTTCTCCCTCCCGTTGTCCTCCCTCCTGCTGTACTCCCTGCTGCTCTCCTCTCCCCTCCTGCCCTCCATCCCTCTGCCCTCCCCCGTACCCTCCCTCCTTCTGCCCTCCCTCTCACTGTCCTCCCTCCAGTTGTCCTCTCTCCCACTGTCATTTCTCCCGCTGTCCTCTCTGCCGCTGCCCTCTCTACCGCTTTCCTCTCTGCCGATCTCCTCTCTGCCTCTCTCTTCTCCCCCACTCTCCTCTCTGCCGCTCTACTCTTTCCCATTCTCCTCTCTCCTGCTCTCCTATCTCCTGCTCTCCTCTTTCCTGCTCTCCTCTCCCCACTCTCCTCTCTCCCACTCTCCTCTCTGCCGCTCTCCTCTTTCCTGCTCTCCTCTCTGCCACTCTCCTCTCTCCCACTCTCCTCTCTCCCGCTCTCCTCCCTCCCGCTCTCCTCTCTGCCACTCTCCTCTCTCCCACTCTCCTCTCTCCCGCTCTCCTCCCTCCCGCTCTCCTCTCTGCCACTCTCCTCTCTGCCACTCTCCTCTTTCCCACCCTCCTCTCTCTTGTTCTCTTCTGCTGCTGTCCTCTCTCCTGCTCTCCTCTCTGGCGCTCTCCTCTCTGCTGTCCACTTCTGGACAGTTGGGTTTTGCTGATGCGCTTCTGCTTGTGCTAAGGCTAGTCATATTTATCCTCACCCAAGGTCTGAGGCAGGCAACGTGCTCCATGCGATGTGTTTGAGAAATCCTTCAAAGTGTAAAAAGTCAACTCTCAACTAAAGTACAGTGAACAAATCCAATACCACGAGTACATAATGAAGCAACTATGAGTACTGAGCATTTATTGCAGTATTTGCGTATGATTGATTCAGTCCTCTCAACTGCCGTTGTTTTCTCCTCTTGCTTTCATTGGCAAGCTTCAGAATGGCCAGGAATTTAAATTTAAGTTGTGAACTATATAGGACACCAGATTACCTGGTTCCCCCAACTGCCTCTACCCCATCTAAAAAAGGTAGCAAAAGGAACGTTGTCTGCCTCACAGCTAATTGGCTGTTAATATGCTGTATGCTGGAGGCAGGATTTCTACCCATTTGGATCAGGTAGTCCTGCCTCAGAGAGCTGCTGGCCAATCAGAGGCTGACTGTTCTTCATTGCTGGCATTGCACTGAGAGCAGTGGTGACTGCTGGTACTGCAATTCAGGCTCCAGAATGTGAGCTGCATTGGATCCAGCCCAGCAGGTGAGTAGGGAGTCTCCCAGGTGCAAAGATATCAGACTCCAACGAGTGGGGTGGGAGGCAGGATTTGAGGGACCATGGGGGGAGGCAGATCTTGTGGGTAACACCTGGAGAGGTGGGGGAGTGGGGCACCAATGGTAAGGAGAAAATGCCCCCACCCACCACCAGCCTTTGCAGGGAAATCTGCATGGCTGGGTACTCAGTATGGGCTTGTCCCCCACCACTGAAATCCTGGCAGTGGTGGGCTGAGGCCCTTTAGTCGACATTAAGTTTTAATTGGCCCATTGGTGGGTGAGTTTCCCACCCCACCCTCTGGTAAAATTGCAGTGGCAGCAAGAACAGGCATGTAGGCAGTGGGCACACCACCTGCTGGATTTTACGTGCCCCCCATCTTCAAACCCACCTGTGAGGAAGTGTATCATCCAGCCCTAAAAATCAGTTGAAATATCACTCCAATTGAGCAATTAACATATGTTAATAAACAACTTGAGTCTTCCCTCTGCACTGGCATTTTACAGTTTTTTTTAACTCCCAGCCAAACACAAATGCATACACTTCTCCAGGTTAAAGTTCCCCTCATTGTGCATGTCAAACATGGTTTTTTCTACTCATCAGCTGCATTCCTTTTAATATGTAATAATGAATCTTGTAAATAAATGTAGCTACTAGTTTTAGCCTGAAAATAATGTCTATCAGCATAATGTTTCCAAACTTTTAATGTTGGCTTGGGTAAATATGGGGAGCCCATACAATTTCTTCATTCCTCAGACTCTGTCACTTTGCACCTCCCCCTTTACTAAATCCTCACACATTCCCTTTGTCCCATCAGCAGCAGCTGTACCATCAGCCACTACGGCCCATGCTCTGGCATTTCCTTCCTAATCTGCTCCATCTCTCCACTTCCCACTTTTCCTTCAAGGCTCTCCTTAAAACTATCTTCTTTGATCAATCGTTTTGCCTTCCCTAGTAATATTTTTTCTTTGTTTCTGAATATATTTTTGTTTGATTACAAAGAAAGGGCCCTGCCTCCGAGGGACATAGATCCATGTTAAAGCTGCTGCACACAAGTAAATTGTTGTTCTTTTATTCATAAATATTGCAATCAAAGAGTTATTGTTAATCTTCTGGCACTTGGCTCTATTTACAACATTCATGAGGGTATAAGCTTCAGATCATAAACGATTTGGTCTGCCGATGGAAGCTGAAATTTATTATGAACACAAATATAGACTGGAAAGAGAGTCCAAATTGAAGCAGAGATTATGATTTTGAATTAGGTCCTTAGAAGTTGAAAGTTTCTTTGTTTGAACTTTGTGAGGCTTTGTTCTGTTCTCTATGCTGGTACATCTGTGAAGTGACAGTACCAACTCTTGGTCTGCTTCATCCTGTTGGAGCACCGGAATATCACTTCACAATGTAAATTTGCAGAAATTTCTTATAGATTTCTGGCAAATTTTATTCAATGTTCCAAATGGTATGGCTCCTGGATGTTTAGCAGGCACCAATAGCGTGTTGTTATTTCACAAACTAAGTTGTATGAGAACCTATGTTTTAAATTTACTCTTAAAACAGCCCCAGTTTGCGATGCGGTTTATCAAATATTTTCTTCAAGTGTCAGTGCTGTGCAGACTAAACACATTTGTTCACAATCTCATTCATTTTGCTCTGTTTAACGTAGCCGATGTTCTTATCTATTATTATAGCAAAATAAACAAACCAAGGTTATTACTGAAGAACATTTTACATCAACTGGCTCTGTTGAAGGAACAGGTGTATGTCTGTGCATTGTTAACCAACCATTGTGAAAACAGCTGACCCAGCACCTTTTGTTCTCACATTTCAAGGCATTCATCCTCTCTGATTCACCTTGGCAACCATTTAGAGCGTGTGTATTAAAATCTGTCGGTCACCAAAACTGAATTCATGAAGTAGAACAAGATAAGAGTTCTTGAATTTCTGAGCAGTTTAAATGATTTGTTCCAACAGATAACTACAGGCAGTAATAATTTCAGTATTTTATGTAGAACCTTATTATATTGTAACATTTCAAAAGAGCTCACATTGAATGAATTTTTTATATAGTACACTAATTGTTATAGGCAAACACAGCAGGCAGTTTGTATTGATAGTGCCTTGCAGCCATGAGATACTTTTTAGTTAATGCTTTCATTGGTATTGGTTGAGGGATGAGTATTGGCCTAAGCGCCAAGACACTCTCTCCTGCCCTTCAACCAGTACCATAGGATCAGTAAAGTTCAAGTGAGCAACAAAATGGGACCTTGGTAAAAAATCACCTCTGCAGCAAAGTTTATAATCATTTCTTGATTAATGTTAATTTAACTAATGTTGATTCTTTGCTCTAATGCAGGAAGTCCAAAGTCCAAACATGAAAGCCACAATGCAGACCACCCCCACTCCCCCCCACCACCCCATCAACCCCAAAAACGCTGTAAAGTGCCTGCATACTAACATCAGATGAGGACAGAATGCCCCATACCTTCAACAGGACTCCCAGCACTCAGAGTTTAGACTCACCCCAAAGAACAGCCACTTGATCACAGTCAGCATTCTGTGGAAAGGAGAGAGACAGAAAAACCTTCAGTAAATTCCCCATTGTTACAAAAATTAACAATTTTACGACTAGCAAGTAGATGCTAAGGAAGCCAGTCTGTTAAAATGCTCTCTTCCTCATCAATAATATATTCAGGTTTTCTCAGCAGAGGTCAATTTGAGGAAAGCACTGTTTGTCTAATTACACTGCTGACCTCTGCACTTCACCCTGAGTTCCTGCCAATTATAGAGGTAGAACCCCAGAGGGAGGCAAGGTCATCACCAGGAGTATACAAATCATCTGTTCCTGAAATTGATCTCCGCTGCAAAAACTTGAATACCTTCATAATGGATGTGCTAGTGAGACATTTGTTTTAACAGGTTGGATTCAGAAAAGGAAATAATAACATCTGTATGCAATGCAGCTTTAAATGTAAAATATTCCTAATTGGCACACAGTTCAAAACATCCTTCAAATTTATAACTTTGACATTATATTGTAAAATGTTTTATTGGATGAATGAAACTTTAAATCCAACATGGCATTATATCAAAAAGATATCACGTCAGTGGTATACAGTCTGTCAGTCTCCCTCTCTCTCCCTAGCACCAGGCGAGAGACACCCAGCCTGAGAGCATTAGTTAGTGAGGCAAAGGGCAATGCATAAAGTGATACGTTGATTGCAAGTGAGCAGGGAAACCAAAGACAGGAGATGACGAGTGTTAGCTGAAGAATTAAGCAACATCCACTCTTGGCTGAGAGGCCTTGGGATCCAGATCTCAGGGGTTTTTAAAAGCAGTGCACTAGCAGAGAATGGAATATTTCTGAAAACCAAAATGGAATCTGAAAATGCGCAACAGGTGACAGGTGAATTGGAGGAGACAGCACCACCACCATGGATGTGTGGGCTGCACTGGGTCAGGGGGATGTTGGAGTTCCTGGGTCAGTATATTCTGGAAGTATTAGCAGTTTGGTTTCGACATACCTGGCCAGCCTGAGATTTCTTCTCCACTTCATTCTTCTTCCTTCAAATAACATAAATAGATTCTCAAAGGGAAAACCATCTGCTGAATTGATTAGGATCAAAAATGGCAAAGAGCAGAATGTCATATGAACATAGGAATTGGGAGCAGGAGTAGGCCATTTGGCCACATGAGGCTGCTCCACCATTCAATAAGATCATGGCTGATCTAATTGTGGCCTCAACTCCACTTTCCTTCCTACCCCTATACCTTTTGACTCCCATGTCAATCAAGAATCTATCTAACTCAGCCGTAAAAATATTCATTGACCCTGTCTCCACCGCTCTCTTGTGAAGAGATTCCACAGACTCAGGACCTTCTGAGAGAAAAAAAATTCTCATCTCTGTCTTAATTGGGAGAATTCTTATTTTTAAAATGTGTCCTCTAGTTCTAGTCTCTCCCACAGGAGGAAACATCCTCTCAGCATCCATGTCCAAAGCAAAATGTTGAAACAGTAGCAGGTAGGTGGTCAGGAATAGCAGAGCTTGATGCAGAGTCTACTCTGTCCCAAAAACATGCTTTAGCCTCAACCTCTGAAGAGCACACTAACTAAACAATGTGACCTGATTTCTATTTCCCATAACAGCCATCCTGTGGTTTCTCTGAGTGTAGTTTGTAGCCGAAGAAACAACTCAATGCTGAGATCAGAGAGATCAGGATCAGGGAGAGACAGCACGGATTTATAAAGCGTAGCTCATGACTGACAAAGCTAATTGAATATGTTGAAAAGGTGGCTGGTGGATAGGAAAATGTCTATGGATATTATTTATATAGGGCAGAATCATCCCAGATTTGCACTAAGTGCGGTAGCGGGCGGGCAACACAACATTTTACTCACTGGCTGCAATAGTGGCTTCTCACACCTTACCATCCCAAACTCCACGCACTAATTATACATTCCCAGACAACATGCTGTTTCGATGGCGGGCGGGCTCTCAGTCGCCTGCCACACCATCACCTCGCTGCTTCATCATGCCAGGCACCATATTTAAAGTGTAGCCATGCGCACACTTCTCAGTGCTCCCAGCCCAGGATTGCTGCTCATGGCCCCAAAAGGCAAAAAGACTGCAGCCCCAAGGTTTAGTGACACATCCCTCGAGCACCTTTTGGATGCAATGGAGGCCTGCCCTGATGTCCCCTACCCCATCTCTGGCTGCAAGAGGGGCAGCAACAGCACCAATCCAGCATGGGAAGTGATGGCTGGCATGGTCAGTGCCAACACCCTTCAAAAGAGGATAGCCACCCAGTGCCACAAGAGGATGAATGATCTCCTCCGTGCCGCCAGGGTAAGTCACTCTTCTCAACACTCTCAACTCACCAATCACAAGCCCATCACACATCCACTACCATTGCAAGGGACATCACCATTCACTCTCTCAAACTCACCGTCATTGTCCTCATCCTGCCCATGGGACCACTCATCACTCACACATGCCAGGCATGCTTATCATCTGGCCTGGCAGGCGTCCTGCTTACACTCTCTCCATCTCTATTCATGCAGGACAAGCTGGCACACAACAAGAGGGAGGGGTCACAGCTGATGGAGGAATGGCTGAAATCAAGGTCCTCACAGAGTTTGAAAACAGAGCCATCCAGCTGGCCAGCGAGGATCTGGACCAGTCCTGTGCTAACGGTGAGGTTGGCGCTGCTCTACCAAGTGAGGATCCAGCAGTGCAACATCCATCAGACAACCATGCAGTGAATGATGTGTCCTCTTTCACAGGCCACTGCCATGCACTAATTATCTCACCTTGCTTTTGCAGGCACATCTGGAAAACAGCTGATGGAATCCATGGCCCAGAGCCTCCAATCAAGCCCCAAAGAAACCACAGGAGGTAAATCTGAAGACACCTTCATTGAAGACCCGTCACAGCACTCACCCACACCCTCCACTATCGCAGAGACACAAACCTTGATGGGACCTAGCATTAGAGTAGCCTCAAGATCACAATCTGATGGGAACATTGCACTGACAGATCCACAGCAGGGGGCAGCAGGGACTTCCCAGGTCACTGGTACTCAGAGGACTGCTGGAGGCCAGAAATCTGCTGAGACCGAGTCAGTCTCTGAACTCAGTCATGTCTCAGTTCCTCGGGATGGCAGACCCATGGAGACCTTGGTCCAGGACGTTGCTGCTACACATCAGCAGGGGCTGAACTCCATCACTAATGCCATAGTTGGCCTCCAACAGTGTGCACACAAGAGGGGTGTGGGGCAGCTCAATCTCACTCCAGCTTCCCTTTCTCCTCAAGGATCCAGCCTGGGACCTTGGGCCCAGGAGGATCAGCAAGTGCACACCCCAGGAACATCGACCCAGGTGACTCTGGGAGTGTCTGGCCCATCTGAATCCCTTCTTCCTTTGACCCCAGCAGCTCCAGCTCCACAGGCCAAGGAGGATGCCACTGCCACACAGCAGGACCTTGAAAGCAGGCCTGGGCCTTCCAGGTCTCAGCCCTCCAGAGGACGCCCGCCAAGGTCATCACAGTCAGGGCATAGCAGACAGGGCTGCCTCCACCTCCTCTGTGGATGTCTGGGGAACACCAAGATTTATCTGCAGGGTTAGGGAGGTTAAGAAGATGTAGTGGCACAGCCTGGGAATGGGTGTTAGTCATGTGAACATAATGTTCACTTTTATAAATAAACTCTCATCAATGTCTCCTAGCCAATGGCAACTTGTTCTGATGAGCAGTGTTCATGTCTCTCAGATGTGAAACCTTTCTGCACAAATAAAGGCAGGTGTCTCAGTTCAGGGCCTCTTCCCTGTGCTTTGTGCAGCCTCCAGACCAAAGTGATGATCCGGCCTCACACTCCCTGGACACATTACTGATGGCAGCACCTCAATGGGGCTGGTCATTATTGCCCGAA
Source organism: Carcharodon carcharias (assembly GCF_017639515.1). Lineage (NCBI taxonomy): Eukaryota > Metazoa > Chordata > Chondrichthyes > Lamniformes > Lamnidae > Carcharodon > Carcharodon carcharias. The sequence continues at coordinate 60,027,515 of NC_054472.1, read as the reverse complement.
TGTCGTGGGCAGGCATCACAGTGTTCTCTCATTCTGTCTGTGTGCTCTCAGCACCTTTAAGGTGGGTCTGGCCCCCATCTCATCAGCATTTTGACCTGTGATGCTGTGCTCCCGAAGGGGTCAGATGCTGAAGTTGGACAAAGGATCAGATGCTTCTAAAGTTTCATGGCTGTGTCTCTATGATATGATCCTGATCACAGAGCGCAAGTGAAATGCGCTCGGCCAGACAGGAATCAGACATTCTCAGAGACTATGTGAAGATCTATGGAGTGTCCTCACTGAGTGTCATCATCATCCTCCTGAAATCGAACAACTATTAGGGCCTTCACTGCATCTCCATGACAGGAGCATTATCACAGAGGGTATTCATGCTGCCATCAGCCAGGCATGAGTCAAACGTTCACAGATGCAATGTGAGGATCTACAGTGTCTCCACACTGCATGTCGCCATCATCTTCCACAAATCTGGTAGCTATGAGGGCCTCCCGAATGTGCCTGCCTCATCTGGCCAGTGTGAGGGCCTCATCGCCGTCATTGTCACCTTCGAGGGCCTCCTCACCCTCATCATCATCGATGGCCTCCTCATTGGAGGAGACGCCCAGCTCCTCCATCTCCTCCTCAGCCAGCTCCTCTCCCTGTTGCAGCACCAGGTTGTAAAGGGCACAGCAGACAATGACGATGTGTGTCAGCCTCTATGGCTTATATTGCAGGGCTCCACCAGACCTGACCAGGCACCGGAACCTCATTTTCAGCATCCCGACGGTCTGCTCCACCAAGTTGCAAGTTGGAGCATAAGCCTTGTTATACCTTCGCTCTGCTGCAGCCTGAGGCCACTGCATGGCTGTATTCAGCCACATGTTCTGAGGGTAGCCCCTGTCCCTGTGGAGCCATCCCTGCAGCCTTTATGGACCTTGGAAGACGTCAGGGATCTGAGACTGACTGAGAATGTAGGAGTCATGGACACTCCCTGGAAATCATGAGCAGACCTGTCGGATGCATTTGTGGCGTTCACACACCAGCTGCACATTCAGCAATCGGAAGCCCTTGCGATTGACATAGTTACTCCCTTGTTGCAACGGAGATCTGAGCGCCACGTGAGTGCAGTCAATGACAGCCTGTTCTGCTGGGAAACCCAAGATCTGGGCAAATCCAATCGCTCTTGCATCCTGATTGTCCTGGCCCCAGACAAAATGCACAAAGTTGTGTGCCATTGCGAAAATGGATTCCATGACCTCATGGATGCATTTGTGAGTGGAGACTTGTGTGATCTCACAGAGGTGATCTGTGGAGTCCTGAAAGGAGCCATTGGTGTAGAAATTGAGCACTTGCCTTCACTTTCATGGCCATGTTTATGTCCCCGTGGAGCAAAACCCTGCAGCAGGTGGCAGATGTGACCGACCAATTCTTTAGACATGCGCAGCCTTCAGTGACACTGGTTATCAGTCATCTGCAGGAATGAAAGGCGATGTCTATAGACCCTGGATCTAGCTTGGCATCAACGAGCAACAGCTCGCTGTGGCTCTTCGGTGACGTGCAGGACTCCTTCTTCCTGAGGATGCTGCTTCTCCCTCTGCGCCACTCGGTCATTATCTTCACCATTGTCTCCATTCTCTGTACATCCACAAGGCTTACAGTGAGTTCACCAGACTCCAAGATCCTGATGTACTCCTCCTGCAGGATGAAAGAGAGAGGTGTGTGGGTTAGCTTGTGTGTTCTAAGAACCTCTCTTGGTTAAGTCTAAAGGCCCCTTAACAGATCGCAGAGAGTGCTGGCCACCACTTGGATGGCCAGAGTTTAGTGCGCTGCATGGCTGCCTGAAACCCCAACCCCCACTGCCCCCCTCCACCTGACCGAATGGTGGCAGCTTTGCCCACTGGACTATATGCTGTGCTCTCAGCTCAGGCACAGGCATTCTCCTAACCTGCACTGTAAGGGTGTGCTGTTAGCTTGAACCATGGGGAGACTGTCCAAAGCTGGATGATGACTTTGCAAAGGTCTGTGACTGCTCCATGGCCAGATTTAGCAAGGAGATTGTACAATGTGCCCAGTTGTCCAACTGTTCTGCAGTCCACTAAAATGCTCATTAGTTTGTAGCCTGTGCTCAAGGGGTGAAAAGCTCTGGAGCACGTGGTGATGCTTTCAGGCCACTGCGTTGCTTGAGTGGGCAGAGAAGCTAGAGGCCCAACTCCATGCACGTCAATCTGGCTGCGTCAGAACTGTCTCACTGCATAGGGATTGTCACATTATACAAGGTTTCCCGAATGTGTGGCCGCATCCCTCCCCTCCACCACCCTCCCCACCCCCACACATGCTTGTGCACTACCTTCAACCATGGGGCAGCACTTGCACCCCTCCCCAAGTTGCCTCAACCTTGAAGTCCAACAGGCAATCCTTGCGAGCGCAACATTACTGTCCACTCACCTCCAAGGTCCCCTCAAGGAGCAGCTCGCCAAGTGCACACCTTATATGTGCTGTTGTGAAACACATTGGCGTGTTTTCCTGCCAGTGTGGGCAGACAATCCAGCAGGTGGTGGGGGGAGGGGGGGGTGGGGATGATTCGGGCGGACTGGCCTTATAATGATATGCTGATGTATTATAATGAGATTCCCAACATTCGATTGCGGGAAATGTGACCTGCCACGGATGGGCTGAGTGGACAATCGCCAACTGGTTTCACAACATCGTGAAACTGATTTTTGGTTTTCTCAGCATTTTGTCCGCTCACGCCACTAAAGACACTCGACACCATAGAGTTGCAGAAGACATTTGGTCTCTCATAAGAGACTGTTAACTAAAGTTGAACCTCATGAATTGCAGAAAAATTAATGACCTTTTTTATTGATTCAAGAACACAAGAACATAAAAAATAGGAGCAGGAGTAGGCCATTTGGCCCCTCAAGCCTGCCCCACCATTCAATAAGATCATGGCTGATCTGCCCAGGCTTCAACTCCTCTTTCATGTCAGCTCCTCATAGCCCTCAACTCCCTGATATTTCAAAAATCTAGCTATCTCCTCGTTAAATACTTTCAGTGATCTAGCCTCCACAACTCTCTGAGGTAGAGAATTCCAAACATTCACTACCCTCTGAGAGAAGAAATTCCTTTACATTTCAGTTTTAAATGAGTGTCCCCTTATTCTGTAACTATGCCCCCTAGCTCAAGTATCCCCACTAGTGGAAACATCTTCTCAACATCTACCCTGTCAAGCCCCCTCAGAATCTTGTACGTTTCAATAAGATCACCCCTCATTCTTCTAAACTCTAACGAATAAAGGGCTAACCTGTTTAGCCGTTCTTGATAATTAAACCCCTTCATCCCAGGAATCAGCCTAGTGAATCTCTTTTGAACTGCGTCCAATGCCAGTGTATCCTTATGTCCTTTCTTAAATACGGGGACCAAAACTGTACACTGTACTCCAGGTGCAGCCTCACCAACACCCTGTACAGTTGTAACAAGACTTCCCTATTTTTAAACTCCAACCCCTAGCAATACAGGCCAAAATTCTATTTTCCTTCTTAATTACTTGCTGCACCTACATGCTAACTTTTTGTGTTTCATGTACAAGAACACCCAGGTCCCTCTGTGCTGCACTTTTTTGGAGTCTCTCTCCATTTAAATAATAGTCTGCCTTTTGATTCTTCCTACCAAAGTGCATGACTTTCCTACATTAAACTTCATCTGCCAACTTTTTGCCAACTCTCTCAACCTGTCTACATCCCCTTGCAAATTCCCTATGTTCTCATCACAACATGTCCTCCCACCTATTTCTCTATCATCAGCAAACTTGGATGCATTAAATATGGTAAATAATTGAGGCCCTAGGACGGATCCTTGTGGCACTTCACAAGTTACATCTTTCCAACCTGAAAAAGACCCATTTATCCCGTCTCTCTATCTTCTGTATGTTAACCAATCCTCACTCCATGATAAAATATTACCCCTAATACTGTGAGCCTTTAATGTGGAACCTTATCAAATGTCTTCTGGAAATCCAAATACACTACATCCCCTTTATCAACTCTGCTTGTTATATCTGTCATGAAGCTATTAATGTATATAATATTATTGGAAAGTAGTTTTCTTTTAAAATAGAGGCTTCGTCTGTGGGTATGTCTTAACTGGATTAAAGCCAGTTAGTCTGGGTGCTTTGATGTTTATTAGCTTTGATATTTGAGGGAGATAGAGTGCATTTACATTTTTTGAATAGAGAATTCAAGAAGTGAGGTGAATTCTGGCACCTAGCAAGCAGAGACCAAGCAATATATTTATATTACTAATAAATTTGGTACTATGAAAGGGGTTTTATTGTTGGAAGAGGTTGGTGATACAATGAGAATTTAAATTCAATGGGCTGTGCTAGGTATAACAAGACAACTGCTTTGTGTGTGTAGAACAGAGGCAGTGTGAGATCAAAAACAGCTGTAAGCCTCCAACTGTCTCCACAGTTGTTTAAAGTTTCCCTCTGGGATTTTTTTTAAATAACCCAGCTTTACCAACTGCTCAGTCATAACAATATCCTCAAAGAACTCTATAGCAAATTTGTCAAACATGATTCCCCTTTCACAAAACCATGTTAACTCTGTTTGATTGTGTTAAGCTTTTCTAAATGTCTTGCTATTTCTTCCTTAATAATGGACTCTAGCATTTTCCCAATGACAGATGTTAGGCTGACTGGCCTATAGTTTCCTGATTTTTGTCTCCCGCCCTTCTTGAACAGGGGCGTCACATTAGCGATTTTCCAATCCACTGGGACCCACCCAGAATCCAATGAGTTCTGGAATATTTCAACCAATATCTCCACTATCTCTGCAGCCACTTCCTTTAAAACCCTTGGATGCCGGCCATCAGGTCCTGGAAACTTGTCTGCCTTTAGTTCCATTAGTTTCTCAAATGCTTTGTCCCTCGTGATAGAGACTGTTACAAGATCTTTCCTCCCATTAGCTCCTTGCTTATCTGATACCTTTGGAATGTTTATAATATCCTCCACTGTGAAGGCTGATGTAATATATTGGTTTAAATTATCTGCCATTTCCCTGTTCCCCGTTATCAATTCTCCAGTCGCATCCTCCAAGGGTCCCATGCTCACTTTAGCTACTCTCTTTCTTTTTATATACCCGTAGAAGACCTTGCTGTTTGTTTTTATATTTCTTGCCAATTTACTTTAATAATTAATTTTCTCCCTCTTTATTAGCTTTTTAGGCATCCACTGCTGGTTCCTAAAAAATTCCTAATCCTCTAGCTTACCACTACTTTTCACACTTTGTATGCCTTAGTTTTTGATTGGATATTGTCCTTGGCCACCTTGGTTAACCACGGGTGATTCATCCTTCTCATCGAGTTCTTCTTTTTGACGGGGATAAATTTTTGCTGAGCATTATGAAATATCTGCTTAAATGCCTGCTACTGCTCATCCACTGACTTTCCCCTTAGTCTATTTTCCCAGCCTGCTTTAGACAACTCTTTCTTCATATCTCTGTAATTGCCCTTATTTAAGTTTACAACACTGGTTTGAGATCCGAGTTGCTCGCCCTCAAATTGAATTTGAAATTCTACCATGTTGTGATCACTACCCCCCTAGAATATCCTTAACTATGAGATCTCTTATTAATCTCACCTCATTACACATTACTAGATCTAAAATAGCCTGTTTCCGGATAGAATTACCTGGAAAAACTCAGCAGGTCTGGCAGCATCGGCGGAGAAGAAAAGAGTTGACGTTTCGAGTCCTCATGACCCTTCGACAGAGCTTGCGTTCGAGTCCAAGAAAGAGTTGAAATATGATATTTCAACTCTTTCTTGGACTCGAACGCAAACTCTGTCGAAGGGTCATAAGGACTCGAAACGTCAACTCTTTTCTTCTCCGCCGATGCTGCCAGACCTGCTGAGTTTCTCCAGGTAATTCTGTTTTTGTTTTGGATTTGCAGCATCCGCAGATTTTTTGTTTTTATTTTTGTTTCCGGATAGGTTCTGCAATGTATTGCTCTAAGAAACAATCCCTGATGCAATCTACAAATTCGTCTTCCACGTTACCCCTGCCAATCTGATTTGTCCAGTCAATTTGCAGATTTAAATCACCCATGACAATTGTAGTGCCTTTCTTACACGCTTCAATTATTTTCTAATTTATACTTTGTCCTACAGAGAGGCAACTCTTCAGGGACCTATAGACGACACCCACCCATGACTTCTTCCCCTTGCTATTCCTTATTTCCACCCAAGCTGATTCCACATCATGATCTATTGCACGTATATCATTACTCACGACCGCACTGACACCTTCCTCTATTAACAAAGCTACCCCACCTCCTTTTCCTTTTTGCCTATTTTTCCAGAATGTTGAATACCCTTGAATATTGACTTCCCAGTTTAGTCTCCCTGCAACCATGTCTCTGTAATAGCTTTCAAGACATGTTTATTTATTTCTATTTGTGCCGTCAACTCATCTATCTTGTTACAAATGCTGTGTGCATTCAGATAAAGAGCCTTAAGCCTTGACTTTTTACCATTACTATTCATTCTGGTTCTAATTTCTGATGCATTCTTCCACTTATATTTTCTGCCCCTTCCTGTCACACTCTGATCATCATTCACCTCTTGACTATCCTGCACTTCTGCTGTCTCATTTCTTTTTGAGTTTTTAAACTTTCCTTCAATTGAATCCTACCCCTACTAATTAGTTTAAAGCCCTATCTACAACTCTAGTTATATGATTCACCAGGACACTGGTCCCAACATGGTTCAAATAAAGCCAATCCCAACAGAAGAGCTCTCTCCTTTACCAGTACTGGTGCCAGTGCCCGATGAATCGGAACCCATTTCTCCCAGACCAATCTTTGAGACACGCATTTACCTCTTTATTCTTATTTACCCTACACCAATTTGCACATGGCTTAGGTAGTAATCAGGAGATTATTACCTTTGTGGTTCTGCCTTTTAATTTAGCCCAGAGCTGCTCGTAGTCCCTCAGCAGAACTTCTTTCCTAGGCCTACCTATGTCGTTGGTATCTACATGGGCCACGACAAATGGATCCTTCCCCTCCCCCTCCCAGAAGAGATGTCCTTAACCTTGGAACCAGGTAGGCAACACAGCCTTTGGGACTCTCTGTCATTGTGGCAGAGAACAGACTCCATTCCCCTAACTATGCTATCCCCTTTTACTGCTACATTTCTCTTTTGTCTCCCCACTTAAATGGTGCACTGTACCACAGTGCTGTGGTCAGTTCGCTCATCCTCCCTACAGCCTGTGCCCTCGTCCACACTGGGAGCAAGAACATCGTACCTATTTTGGATAAGGGCACTGGCGGCTGAGGCTCCTCCAAAGCTGAATTCTGGATCCCCATATCTGCCTCATTCACAGTCACACCCTGACCACAGTCCAAATTTGATGTAATTAATCTAAGGGGTGCTACCGTCTCCTGAAACCCAGTGTCCAGGTAACTCTCCTCCTCCCTCATGTGTCACAGTGTCCACAGCTTGGACTCTAGCTCATCAACTCTGAGCCGAAGTTCCTCAAGTCAGCACTTGCTGCAGATGTGGTCACCGTGGATTGCGCCAGTGTCCTCCAGTGCCCACCTGCTACAGCTGCAACATATTGCCTGCCCAGCCATCACTATTCTATTTAATTAATTAATTTGGATGTTAAACATTTTAAAAGTGAATTTCTTAACTATACTCTTCAGCTGTAATAACATCTCCTGATTTAAACTACTTGGTCAATCAAAAGAGACTTGGAAGTGATACCCACCAATTGCCTACCTGTTTTTCTTTGATGTCCCATACTGGCCCTGACAGGTAGAAACAGGTTAAAGGGGCTCTCTGCTGCCAGCTTTTATCTCCTACTGCTTCTGCCCTTCTCACACAGGTCCGCTCTCTGTGTGCTGGGCCTCCCTATTTGCTGCTGGGTTTTATCTCCTGCTGCCGCTGCCCTTCTCACAGAGGTCCACTCTCCAAGTTTCAAGGGATATGGGCATTGTTGGCAAGGCCTGCATTTTTACCAATCCCTAATTGCCCTTGAGCAAGATGGTGCTAAGCCAACTTCTTGAGTGACTGCAGTCAATGTGGTGTCAATACACTCACAGTTCTGTGAGGGGGGAGGGGGGGGTTGTGTGGGGGGTGGTGGGGGGGGGGGGTGGGGGGGGGGGGGGGGTGTTCCAGAATTTTGACCCAGTGACAGTGAAGGAATGGTGATATATTTTCAAGTCAAGAAAGTTGTGACTTGGCAGGAAACTTAAAGGAGGTGGCGTTCCCAAGCACTTTCTATCCTTGTTTTTCAAGGTGGTAGAGGTAATGGGTTTGGAAGGTGCTGTTGAAGTAAACCTGGCAAATTGCTGCAGGGCATCTTGTATACGGTACAAACTGCCATGGTGTAACTGTGCTGGAGGGACCAAAAGTTTAAAGGGGTGGATGGGATGCCAGTCAAGCAGGCTACATTGTGCAGGATGGTGTCGAGCTTTTTAAGTGCTGTTGGAGCTGCATTCATTCAGGCAAGTGGAGAGTATTCCATCACGCTCCTGACTTGTGCATTGTAAATGGTGGTCAGGCTTTTGGGGAGTCAGGAGGTGAGCTATTTTCTATAGAATTCCCAACCTCTGAGCAGCTCTTGTTGTCATAGTTTTTGTATGGCTGGTCCAGTTAAGTTTCTGGTCAAGAGTAACTCCCAGGGTGTGGATGGCAGGAATTCAGTGATGGTAATGTTGTTGAATGTCAGTGCGAGGTGGTTAGAAGATGGTCATTGCCTGGCATTTGTATGGCAAGAATGTTACTTGTAACTTATCAGTCCAAGCCTAATACTCCCCAGCTCTTTATACATGCAGGCACAGACTGTTTCAGTATCTGAGGAGCTTCAAATCAAATTAAATATTGTGCAATCACCAGCAAATATCCCCATATCTGACCTTCTGACGGAAGGAATGTTATCGATGAAGCAACTGAAGATGGTTGAGCCTAGGACACTACCATAAGGAATCCCTTCAGCGATGTCCTGGGGCTGAACAATGATAACTATCTTCCTCTGTGCTAGGTAAGACTCTAACCAGAGGTGAGTTTTCCTCCTGATATCCATTGACTTCAATGTTACTGGTGCACCTTGATGCCACACTCAGTCATTTGCTGCCTTGATGTCAAGGGCAGTGTTATGTTCCAGTACTTTATATTTTTGCAAAAGGCTTCAAAAGATGACTGCCTGAGGATCACCTGAATTATTTTGTGGATTGAAACCATTCCTCCTCTCAAGAGGTAACAAAAGGAACCGTCCAGACTCATGGGGCAGAATTTTCTGTCGGCGAGTTGGGGGCGGGGCCTGCTTGCCGACGCGAAAATGACACGGGATGAGGTCGGGAGGAACATCTGATGTCATCCTGCCCCATTTAAATATTCAGGAAGGCAGGGGCACAGCACGATCAGCTGTCCACCCGCCAACCTGTCAATGGCCAATTGAGACCATTGACAGGGTAGTTAAATCAATTAAAGACCCTGCCCTTCCAACCTTAAGGCTGGCGGGCAGGCCAGGAGCCCCAGCGGGCTTCTGATAATACATAAAATCTCATCCACTGGTGGGATGAGTTTCATGTCAGCTTAGAAACTTTAATAAATTTTATGTGATATTTATTAACATGTCCCATCTCGTTTGACATTGTCACATGAGGGGAACATGTTAATTTTTTTTATTGTTCTATTTTTAAACTGTCAAAAACTTTCAGCGCTCTCCCTGAGGCAGCACTTAGTGCGCACTCTGGCAGTTGGGGAATCCCCCACGCCCGCGCAGAAAGTGCACAGCGCTTCCCGTCGGGTGGCCCGTCCAATTAAAATGGTGACGGGGCCTGTTTTGGCGGCGGCGATCGGCTGCCTGTCCGCTGCCGAGCCAGTGGGGCCCGCCTGCCCATCAAGGACAAGATTCTGCCCATGGTGATCTTTTTCTGAAACTAATTCAAAAAGGTAATTTCAAATTGAATGGGTCATTCAAACACAAAGACTGGCTGTCTCAAACTCTCAAGGATGTGTATTCAATGTAGCCAGCCACCTTACTTGGAAAATGACTTTGAACCTGTAAAAGGTCACATGATGTGTGATGGGACAGCCATGTTTTGTGTTTGCTTTTAAATCAGCAAAAGCTGCTTGCAGATAAAGAGTATTCCACTGAAAACTATCGAACCAACTGCAAGTTGAAGCAGCCAAGGTAAAAAACAACAATACCTTGAAAATGGAAGAAGGGCTTCCCTCCCAGCTCATTCCAACTCTGAGTTCACCTGAGAACCAACCTCCTAGAAATTCAACTACAAGAGCCTGCCAATAATCTTTCGCTTTACAAGACCTTCACTTCAACAAAGTGTCAACTACATCTAGGAAACTTCAGGACTGCCATGAAAGATACTAAAATAATTATAAGTTGCAACCATATTGTTTTACCTTCACTTGCATCTAACCTTTGTATGTGTGAGAGTGTGAGGGAGATGTGAGTGACACACTGTGTTTTAAAATCCGGGGCAAGTGTGTGATGGTAAATAACTTCCTTCATTTTTTAACTCTCAAACAGCTTGCTGGAACTGTTTTGATTGGAATTTTCGCTCTGAGGGTAAAAAAACACATCCCTCTTCCACAAACACACTGATCACAGGCAGTGAAAAGAAACACAAATTCTGTCTGCAGCAGTCACGCTCATCTAACCTCTGGAATTTAGAGGGACTAAGGTTGAGGGAAAAGAAAGTGGGTCTCTTGAATGCACGAGAGGAGTTTGGAGAGGGTATGAATGGAGATGAGAGAAACTTAGAGAAAGGCAGGAGTTCAGGGCTCAGATAGTGGGGAAGCTTTGGAGGAAATTCAGCCCAGTGGACTAATGGGAGAAAGGGGAGCTGACCGGATGGTCTCAATATTAGTGACAAACAAGTTCATGAGCTCTTCTTACTTACAGAGGTGAGGGTGGAAGAGATAGGGTAGAGGGGTTTGAGAAGGCCATTTGCAGTAGAGAAAAGAAGTCCGGTTATCTTTGCATTCCAGGATAATCCTGGAATCGTGAGAACTTTTAGCAAACCAAAGCAGGACCCGATAGTGCTTTATGTGGTCCAGTCAAATCCGGTCGTGAATGGCTAATTCTGGGAGAGAGAATCTTTATTAGCTTTTGCCTTCGAAACAAAGGTGTAGGATTATATAAGATAAATAGTGGGTCAAATATGGCAAATTTGGGAAGCAGGGGAATCTGAAAGACAGACATCTTGGAATAATGTACCGTTATTGGTATCCAGTGTCAGAGCTCATGCTAATATTACAATAATAAGTAATCACTACAGTGGGGCATATAAAATTTCACGTATTTTCACGTAAATTTCACGGAGCTTCACGTAAGGAGCTGAATGCATTCATCAAGCTGATTGTACTCAATTCCATCCTAACATAGGCATGTGCATCCAGACAATTAGTTAATCATTCTTTAAAGATTTTAACTTTCTGGTATCAGATTTTTTTTTGCACTTTTATACTTTGAGGTGGATTTTCCCCTCGTTAGGGGGCACGGTGGGCGGGCCTGGGAGCAGCCGCACAATGGACCACCGCCCGCAAATGGGCCCCGAGTGCGATTTCACACCAATTAATAGGCAGCCAGCGTGAATTGCATATTGAAACGTTCAGCGCTGCCTGGATGGGGGAGAGGGGGACACGGAGGAGGGCGAGCACGGAAGTCAGTGCAGGCACGCAGGGGGTGCACTCACAGAAAGCTCCCTGAAGGCACAGACTCCTCGTGGAACTGAAGATTTTCCACATCAAAAATAAAGTTTTAAAAAATAAGGAAGGCATGTAACAAATGAGTTCTGCAAGCTTTTATTTTATTTTTAATTAACATCGGAAACCTCATCCTGCCCGTGGATGAGGTTTCTTCAAAAATTGAAAGGCCACTTGGCCTTTTCACCCACCTGCCAATTGTAAGGTTGGACGGGCAGGGAAAATTTCTAGCTATCTAATCGATTAATGACCTTAACAGCCCTCTTAATTGTCATTGGGCATGCTGCTGACTCCCGCGCGCACCCGCCAACCGAAATATCGCATGAGTGACGTCAGGACATCATCGCGTGTTATTTCATGCTGGTGCGTGCCACCCGCACGCCAAGGTGAAAATTCAGCCCTTTATCACATACAAACTAGTTACTGCAAGACTGCTTAGACCAAAAGGAATGAACATCTAACGGCACTTAATTATAATTAATTAAATGGTTACTAAACAAAAATGTTTTCAGTAAGAGCATCAGCAATCATTTCTGGGCTTGAGAATTATTTACCAGGTACATATTAACAGTAATTTATGTACATGTAATCCAATTTCCTGTATCATCAATCTTTTAATGGATGTCTGCAGTGGATTAAGTAAGACATAGCAATTGCTAATGCTAGAAAATCTTAAATTTGAACAAACATAAGAGCAAAGTGCAAAATAAAAAATTAGCATGAGGTGTCTCCAGTATAAACTGCCATGCTCCTGCATATGTTATAGGTGTCAATTCACCCCGTAAGGATCTATAATTTCTCTTCCAGGTTTTAAGTGTAGTTAATTTCATTACTGCCTTTTTTAAAAATCAATAAATCAGCCATTGCTCTTCAAGGACAGTATCAATATGCAATTACCTTTAAAAGGCCCAAAGTCCTGTGTGCTGTCAATCCTTTACCCTGTTGATTGCGTTGTTTTAAACTCCAACATTCTAGTAAATGCATAAATGAGCAGACGCTGAAGTGATTTGAAAAAAGGAGCACTGTTCCTAACATGTCTGATGCCCTTAAGTTCTGAACATAATACCATTTTTGTTTCTGTGTTTGTTGACCCGTTCTTTACTATCCCCTCGCCCCATTTAACTTTCCCACCATTTAATTTCTCCTTCCCCCACACAGACATATACACTTGCTGGGTAAGCTAATATTGAAACTTTGTTAACACTACTCTTCAGCTAGCCATTAGAACGTGTGCAGGTAAAGCATAGGGTGACTTGGACTCCAGTGCTCCCTGTTCCCCTGTAAGAAAACACCTGGTCACCCCTCCCACTCTGGCATGAGCAAAGTCACAGAGCAGTTGGATCAGGACTTATAAATAAATTCTAAATAATGCCATTCTTAAAGTCGTTTCAATTCTGATATTTTTTATTTGCTATACACTAGCTTATATTTCTCTTTAATAAATTCGAATATCCTGGAAGCTGCTTCAGATACATAGGTAGAATATGGAATAACACCTGGGAGCTGATTCTACTTATATAGCACACAAGCACTCTACTAAAAGCTTAGGAAGAATTAATTGCAGGCATACTTTTTGCAATTTAGCTTGGAATGTAAATTTGGGATTGCTGGGCTAAAAGCCTGGTTTCAATCCTTACTTCAGTAGATTTAAATGGCAGAAACAATTTGCACCCCTGACTGCACTCCAAAAAACTGAGAATTATATAGTAATTACAACACGGAAGCAAGGTGTTTAGCCTAACTAGACCGGTTTGGTGTTCGTTCTCCACATGATCAGTAGTCCTAATCCTACGTATTTATCCTATTATCATCCCTTCATACACCTTTTCTTCAAGCACTTATCTAACCTGTTCTGAAATGTAGACAAATCCCTGCTTCAATTGTTAACTCCAGTACCCCACAGCCTCAAAACTTTTGTCTAAAATTGTTTCTCCTTTTCTGTTCCCTACTTCTTTTACGTTTAATCTTATACAAACATCACCTCATTATACATCCTTCAAGTGCTGGAAACACCCTGTTTAAAACTATTCCGTCCTATCCCCTCATAATTTTAAACACTGCTATTAAATCCCCCATTATCTATTCTGTTCTGCTGAAAACAGCTCAAGTTATTGTAGTGTAGTGCTCAAAACGAGATCTAAAGCTAAAGTTGCAGTGCCATTGTCTAATTCTTTTTGAAAAGAATAACAGACAAGATTTCCTATACATTCTTCAGTTTTTCTACCTGTCATCAATTTGCTTGTAAGAGATCTAACGGTATTAATTTCAGGTAGCATGTTGGTCATGCAGACTCAAATTGATTAGTAGTGTTTTCTTTTCCTTACTACAGCCAGAGAACAGATGAGAAGAATAATTATGGCAACCAAGAACTTGCAGTCTTTTTTACCTCTGACAACACTGGTGTTTGCTCACCTACCTTATCATTCACTCTTTTCCATGTGCTGAGCAGTCCAGCAACATTGAATTGACTGGCCAGGGGTAGGATGTACAGATAATTTAGATGAGGAATTGGCAGACAGCAGGACATAAAATACAAGTGAGCCTGAGGATCCAAAGAGGTTGAATTAATGGCAGTCCCTGGCTACAGAGCATGTGCATAATGACCTCTGTAGTCGTACCCTGAAAACGATGCTAGCAACACATTAAACACGTCTGGAGGCTCGCTGCAGTTTTTCCCAAAATGTGTGTTACATTGCTGTGACAGCCTTGAAATTCACTGCCCGGTGGTGTGCAGTATCTGAGAGGGCTTCACATCATTATCATCCTGAATAAGTGACAGGTGCAAAAACATCTACAAACATTACCCCATTCCAGGCACATCAGTCAATTTAAGGAGGAATTTCAATTTCAAATCCAATTTGGAGGAACTGAATGAAGGGCTGTGTGTATTGAGGAATGGTTTGAGGTATCTCAGTCCACCAGTTTGTGAAGTATACAAGACTGCATCTCAGAGGGACGAGAAGCTATTTGATGGACTCTCTCAGCAATGAAGGATCTTTCTACTTTCATAATGTCAGTTACCCCACTGATTCTGGTTACCAGAATCCTGTTTCAAATACCAATGGAGTAGCTGATGTGTGTGCCAAAAAGGCTGCTTTCTCTCACAACAACAGCACACCGTAAGCTCCCCTAGAAGCTTATAAATTCACAGAACCAGACGGCCATTGTAACAAGGAGTCAACCTGTTGTGTGTTCATTCCAGGGAAGAGCTAACTCCATCCCAAAAGAAAAGCTTTAAGCAGCCACCTTCACCTCAGATCCAAAATCCTCATGCTACAGAGAAGTGTTACAACACAAAAAGTTGTGCCTAGTGAAAAACCAAGAATATTTCTGCAAATACTTGCACTAAGTCACTGGAACTAACAAAGAAATGATTTCTTGATCTATGGCTATTTTGAAAGACAATAGAAAATGAGTACTATGTTGATGCTGAGACCTGTGGAGGATATTTGTGTGGAGCAATGATCTTACTTAGACTATTCACACATTAGTGAGCAGAAACTCATCTTTAGCAGGCTGGGACTTCCGAAAAATAATTATCTAGGCACCTGTGAATGTGTCTTGAATAAATTTGAAACTCAGCTGACTTGCAGCACGAGTCCCCGGACCTGCTTCATGGGCCTGGTCTTCAACACCAGCGATCTCAGTAGCATCCTCCAGGACTGCCTTCGTGACTTTTTGGGTAGAAAATCTATGAAGCAAAAAGTGATGTGGATGCTAGATCAATTCAAATTTTCAAGACAGGGAATGATACATTTTTGTTTGGTAAAGGTATCAAGGAATATAGAACAAAGACAAGTAAATGGGGTTAAGGTACAAATCAGCCATGAAATAACAGAATAGCAGAACAGGATCAAGGGGTTGAATTACTTACTGTTTCTCCCCATGTTTCCTAACATATCACCATAAATCATAAAACAGTGCTTGATACATACTGCAGGATATTACCAGACCTAAACTGATACTGGGAGACAAATTTTCATCTTAGAGGTGGGGATCAGCAGTCAGGGGATATTCCGACATCGCAATCCTGCTTCCTGACCGGCAATGCCTGCCCACACTATTTTCATGGCGAGACGGTGGGGCCCGCTGGAGTGGAAGCCACTGCCAAAGGCAGCAGGCCTAATGCAGAAACAGAGGTGGACGGTTGCCAAGACTGCCACGTTAAAAGGCCCTCCTCCGTTCGGTGGAACATCAGCCCAGTTCTGTAGATAAATGTGAGGCACACTAACCCTCACACCTCTTTTCCCCTCAACTCTCAAACCCCCTCAATCTCTCTGACCCCCTTCACTTTCCCGTGCCCCCAAACCCCTATACACCATTTCCCTTATCCCCTGTCCCCCTTCACCATCATGCCCTTATACCCCCTCACCTCCATGTCCCCATTCCCTATACCACCATATCCCATAACCCCAGAACCCCTCGTCCCCCACATCTCCATACCACTTCGCATCCCCATAACCCCCTCAACCCCTCACTTCCCCACGCTCCCATATAGCCCCATACACAGTCAACAAGTATCAAATGTAAACAGGACTCACGAACCCTACAAAAACATTGGAGAAACTCATAACTCAGTCAAAATAAACAAAACGTATTTCAAAATCCACTTAAAAATTGTAGTCCCCTTAGGTGGTCAGAAATCTATGAAAATAAGCAAACAGTGCTTCAAAATCCACTTTAAAAACCATAAACCTCTTAACTGTTCATAAATCTGTCAATATAACCAAGTGCACAGTCCCCTTGACAGCTGTGTTCACAACCTCTGTGAGGTGAATTCATTAGTCTGTTTGGAACTCAGCCAAGCATTCATAATGTGATTCCAGTGAACAACAGTGTCAATAAATCGTCCAACACTGAACACAATAAAGTCTTTGAAGTTAGCCAGAAGCTCAGCCATCTGTCAAAGCTCTGAAACAGCCAGGCAGATGGCTGAGCTAAAATTCAAAGAATGCAGCTATCTGCCAAAGTTTTTAACTAGCCAAACAGAAGGCTGTGCTCTAATTCAAGGAAACATGAATGCAAAGGGAAAAATTGACAGTCAGATATGAATCGCGATACAGTACTATGCATATCGTACTTTAATCAGTGGCTAATGTAGTCTAATGAATTTGAAGACTTTTCTACATTCATAATGCTGTTCAATTTAATTGTCACTTACCTTTTAATATCTTTTCATCGATTACTGCATTGAAAACATATATAACTTATCATACTGCATTTAATTATGACCTGTAAAGTTGTCAACACCGTTTGAACTTACTTTTCATATGGTTCCCAACTCCAAACCAGAGTTCATCCATGGTTCATGTGCTGGTGTGAACCACAGTGCCTTCAAATGCCGGCATGATTCCAAGAAAATTGTGAGGGGGTCTATAATACCCACTTCTGCAATGGAACTGGCACCGTTTGGACAACTGGCCGCAGACTCATGACTTGCCTCCTTATTCTGGGCCAATCAAACTTGCTGGAACAGGAATGGGGTGGGAATCCCAGAATCAGGCTCTACCCACCATTTTTAAAGTCTGCATGATGCGTGTCAGTTCTACATCAGGACAGTAAAATCCAGCCCTGGAACTTGCCAATGAATATTCCTGCATTGCTCCTCTGTAGCATTAATGATCCAAAGTATCACCATGAGATGTTCTGTTTAAAATAGACAGTGAAAGATAAAACTGAGCCTAATCAGCTTTATAAGCTTTAATTTACAGGGACAATCATGCACATCCAAACTCAACAATAGTTTCAATATGCTCTTGTATAGGGGCACAAGTGAATCCTGATATAATGTCCACCACCTGAATACAAGCAAACACTCAATTAATATGCATCTTGCATGAGCTATGGAGCAGTGGGTATCCTTCATCACCCTAGCAGCAATCCTGCCTTTGCCCCTGATGTTTAAATAGAGGTAGGACACTGCAGTGGCAACATATAAATCATGACAGCTCACAACATATCAAGAACTCGCATGTAGGAAGGATACCTATTATCATAACTGTGCTGCTCATTTAGTGAATGAACATATGAACATACGAATTAGGAGCAGGAGTAGGCCATTCAGCCCCTAGAAAGCCTTTGCTTTGGAGGAATACTTCTGGAACAGACAATACAACATGGGTTTGATAAATAACACTCACAACTCCCTGGATTCCAGCAGTTCTGAAAATGTTTACAACCCTTTCGCAACTAACCCTGGACCACTGGTGAAATTTATAAACTGCCCTTGCAAAAAGGATCATGAATGATTTTCTTTACACATGAATACATAGTGAATTAGCTGAGCTGGTAAAAGTCCTCTAAGCCTCTTTGGAATGAGTCTACAGTGTAAGAGTTGAGTGTTATAGCCACTTTCTCTGTGTTATGACCAGATGAGAAGGAGTGAACTCGCTTGCCTCTATTCAACCTCCTCAGCTGATCACAACAAAGATTTAAGTTTCTTTTTCATGAGGGTATCCATTTTCCAAATCAGAATGTATTTTAAGCTATGATCAATAAGAAGCCAATCAAACATGATTTCTTTGAGTCAAAGAAAAAGCAAATTTATTAACCAGTAATCCTGAGTAAAATAAAAAAAAGCGGCATCAAGCATTTGGCCCTCATGCTGTCATTTGGGCCCACACACATTCACATTCACACACTCACAAACACACACACATGCACTCACACACACACAAACACTCACACACACATACACACACAGACAAAGACACACATACACACACACACAGACAGACACAGACAAACACACACACACACACACATATACACACATAGGTGCACACGCACATACACACACACAGGTAGACACACACATACACACATAGACACAGACACACACACACAGGTAGACACACACACACACATAAACACAGACACACACACACCCAGGTAAATACACACACACACACACACACACGTAAATACACACACACACACTTATACACACACGCATATCAGAAATAAGGGGAGCAAGAGTCCGATTAAAAAAAAAAGGATATATGGTCAAGTGCTCTTTGATTGTCCTTGAGGCATAGGTTCTAAATGCTATGGCTGATTTGGGTTAGTTGGTTTCTTGAACATAATCAGATGTAGAGGATATTGCAATTGTTATGAGATCTCAGTTCACTGGTAGGTTTCTGGTAGTCTCAGACCAGGCAACACTCTCATTCCAAAAGTGTAAGAGAGAGAGAGACAGAGAGCAGCTTTCAGGCTGTTTCCTCTGCTGAAGACTTTCTTGACACTGCCTGTGTCACTTGCAATCTCTCTCTAGTGGCTGGGCAACCTTGCCTTGAAATACTTCACCCATTGTGCATTTCCAAGAGGTTTTGGGTTTTTCTGTCTGTGGCAGCCATTGTTTCAATGTCCAGTACTTTGCATTTTTAATGTCTCTTCCTTGGACTGTTATAAATTTCAATGGGTGTCTGAAGTACTAGAAATGTCTCTCTCTTCACACTTCCCTGAGGTTGATTTGTTTGTTTTTCACCTTTACCTTGGAATGTGGCCTTGCATTTTTAAGCAGTTTTCGCTATCTCAGTTCAAATTGCAAAATTTCCAGTCAGTTGAAAGTTGCAAAAGCATATTTTCAAAAATAAAGGGGTATAGCCTTGTGACACTCTGCCACAGACAATGTTATCCATGGAATGGATCTTGTTGGGACATATGGCTACAAGACTGAACAGAGTTCCTGCAGGGCTTCATCACTGATTCCCAGCCTCCTGAAACATAACTCATGAGCAAGGCTATGGACAAGAGCAAGTGCTGCAAAATCCGGCCCATTGACAATTGCAGTCCTGGGGTAAATGTCATTTTGTATTCCTATAGGCTTTAAATATGGTACAGAGGTTAAAGATAGGCACTATACTCACAAGGCATTAATTGTGGAAGTTTGAATGAACAGTCATTTTTATGTAATCTAGGTGTTGAGAAACCAATAAATAAAATGTGAGGCAGGCCACATTCTTTCCAATGAGACACATCTAATGATCCAGCTTTATTTTGAAATATTATTACTTAAGGGTAAACATAATCCAGATGTGAGTTCAAATTACCCTCAATACCTTCTTTCATTTTTCCACTTTATTATTTCCTGATTTTACAGATTTGTTTTCTTTTTTTCCAGCAGAGGAGAAAAATGCCAGGTAGGTAGCTAAAAGCTGCAGTCCCTGCAAATAGAAATGTTAATTAGTATAAGAATAAATGGTATTCGCTGTAATATATTGCTTTGGTAAAAAGGCCTTATACTTTACTCTGTTGCTGTGCTTCAAGTTATTTTTTGTGCAGGGAGAGGAGGACAATTTCCCTCAATTTATACTCTGAAATCTCTGTGCTTTCCCCAGCCAAAAGAAAAAAAGAGAGAAACACCTGTATTTATATAGCACCTTTTACAACCTCAGGACATCCAAATTGCTTCACAGCCAATTAAATATCTTGAGTTCTGGCCACTGTTGTAATAAAGGAAACATTGATAGGCAATTTGTGCACACCAAGGTCCTAAAAACAGCAATGGGAAAGTAACCCGATTATCTGTTTCAGTAATACTGATTGAGGGATAAATATTAGCCAGATGACCAGAGATAACCTCCTTGATCTTTTCTGAAATAATGTGCTGGGATCTTTTACACCTTCACTCCCTTAGTTTAATGCCCTTTCTGAAAGACAGCACCTCTCACAGTGCAGCACTTGTTCAGTACTGCACTGCAGTGTGAGCCCAGATTTTGTGAACACCAGCTGAATTTTCATTCCAGACTTGATCTCCCAAAGCTGGGACCATTTCCAGATTCTGGCCCCATCTGGCATTGCTGCCAGACGTCAGATAGTATTTTGAAGGAGGCGACCAGTTGGTGGTCCTCTGACGCATTCACTGTTCTATTAGGGGTAGTTCACATGTTGAAGAGGCGGGTTGTAGAGTGGTGAGCCCAATTTAAAGAGCACCCGGCAGCCATAATTGCGGATGCCAGCATCCTGGGCGATGACAGTGGTCAGGACAAAATGCAGCAGCAGCATGACATGTACCCATGGAAGCGCGGCTCCACAATTTGCTGACACCTCCTCGAAGATGCTGTTGGAGGGGATGGCAGCCCAGAGGAATGTCCTGTTTCCGAAGAGCAGCAAAAGAAGACCAACCAGCCAGGTAAAGCAGGCACGGATGGAAGTTGCTCAGGAGGTGACAGTTGTGGTGTGGTCAGCAGGATGTGGGTGCAGGACAGGAAGTGCTTCACTGACCTTCTGAGGTCTGGCAAGGTGAGTGCAATGCTACAGCCAGATGACAGGCCCCAGCTTCGGAATTACCATTGACCAGAGCAGCCTGAGGGTGCACAATTCTCAGGAACAGTTACCCTATGTGAGCCCAGGTGCATTCCTGAACTGTGGCAAATGCTCACACCTCAAACACTTGTGGAGGAGACGACGCTAGAGCAATGATTATTACAAATAAGTGAGACACAGGATGCGGTGAAAGAGAGCACCATGTTCTGAACTCTCTCACTCTTGACTTTGCAGGAAAATTGTGTGGTAAAGGATCACACGGTGCTGGACTGGAGCATCTCGCTCTACTGATAACCATGGAGGAGGAGGCTCTGTAGTAACCAGAGAGACAGCTCAGCAGGAATCCAACAAGGGTGAGGTGGGTGTCTTTTCGAGGGAGGCTGAAAAGCTATTACCATTTCCATGTGTAGGGGATGGAGCTTCATTCTGCTTTGTTTACTCCATGTCAATACATAAGCTGTTATGGGCTGCTACAGTTCTGCAAAAGCAGCTACTGTCTGAAGAGAGCTTTCCTGAACAAACGTTCATGTCTCCCTCAGCCCAGTTGTGCCTCAGCAAACCAATCGACGGCAACTTCAGCAGAAGAAGATGCATCTGAGGCAGCACCGTCAGAGCAGTCAAGTGAATTGTCCACCAGCAGAGATGCAATCACTTCAGTGGGGCCTAATATGACTTTAAAACTATAGCACAAATTAATCAGGGCTTCACATGTGAGCAGGAGGAGGTTTGGGGAGCAGAAGCCTCAGAGGATGGAGGACAGGCACAGCCATGCTCAGCTGGGCGGAGGTGTAGGGCCTTGGCGGTCATATACAAGGCAGGTACATCTGGACCAGCAGTGGGAGATGTGTGCCCAAATGTCGAAACTCACTGAGGCAGTCCGGAGCTTTGGGCAGAGAATAGGGGATCCCATTTTTAGATGTCTTTAGCACATGAGTGCATGAGCCCCTCCATTGAAAGGTGACCAGTCTCACGGATAGCCATACGCAGCATCACACTGAGTGAATGCAGGAATAGAGCACTGTCCTGCACAGAATGCATGCCAAATTCTATCCCATTGACAGCTCTGCAAAAGCAGCTAGGATGCATGAAAGGGCAACCAGATGAACTCAGCTGCTGGTTTCCTTGGACATGAATGCATACTATGGAAGGGTTGGGGAAAACAAGGATGAAGTCTTAGGAGGCCACCCCTCACTGGACATCTGTTATTGTTGTTTTTGGTCTTAGATATGGTAGCCATGGGTCTGGAATTATTGGCGATACTGTTAGCAAACTATCTTTTATTGAACATTTTGCTAACTATTTACAATATAGACTGAACGCGAGGCTCTACATAGAACCATCTCTCTTCATGCTCTGTTGTCATGTGATCTTATGTCACTGATGATGTAGACTATATATTTACATAGTTAATATTAATCCTTTATACTAAAAACAACTTCGTCATTGGCTGCCTCCATGGCCCCTCTGAACGAGGCACCATCTATAGAGCAAGCTCCCAAGACAAGGACTGCTGTATATCGGGGCAGGTGGAAAGCCTGGCAACACAATGCCAAGAATGGGCCATGGGCTTCTCAGTCGCATGCATACACAAGCGAGCAGCCTGCCTCCACTTCATCCTCAGGCACAGAAAGAGCACCCTATAGGGGCTGCTGTGAGTGGAAGCTGCTGTCAATAGTTTCACTTTGGGATTCACTTGGGTGACTTTTGTGATGCCTCTGTTCTCTGATTAACACTCAGTGCAATGAGATGGTTTATGGTAGAATCCTGATCTTTGTAAACTGATTGTTTTGAGGGCGTTAAGGCACCAGCACAACAAAGCATATGTGCAACACAAAGGTGGGTGGCCGGGAACACTATGTGGCAGCTACGTCTTCCAGGCACTGTGGGAAAAGGAGACCTGTCTATGTGGCAGGCATCTTGGATGCCACCGCTCCTTATGGGCGAGGTGCGATGCTGGGCCAAATGCCATGTAGGATGATCAGTCCTCAGGAGAAAAGTGCCTGGATTAGTGCACTTCCCTGCCATCCTGGTCAACAGTTTGATGCCTCAACCAGACATCTGGAAGGCCTTGCAATGCAGGATCACCATAAACCACCTCACCTTCCTCCTCCTCCTCTTTCGAAGATGTGTGCTACTCCTCCACATCTTCCTCCTAAAGGTCCACACCTCTCGGAGGGCCATGTTATGCAGGCTCCATCATACCACCAACACCTAAAAGACCTTTGAGTGAGCATCTCGGCAAGGAACTGGAAATGCATCTTCAGGAGCCTCAATGGTCAGCCTTGTGCTGAGATGGCAGTGGTTATAGTGATTCTGTACTTGCAATGTTGGGTTGCTTAGAAATATCAGCAGCCATTTCTTCAATGGATAACCCTTGATAACCTGGATAACCCCTACTAGCAGTCCACACAGCCTCACTGTTGGCATATAGCTGTGGCACCTGTGATTGCCTCAGGATGAAACCATCATGGCAACTTCCAAGAAAGCTTGCACATACTTGCAGAAAATGCTTGTGCTGATCATATACCAACTGTACGTTGAGGGAGTGGAATCCCTTCCTTTTGTTAAATGCCCCAGGATGTTCCACCAGAGCCTGATGACTAGATGAGTGCAGTAGATCACATCCTGCATCTAAGGGAATCCAGCCAAGGAGACAAGACCCATGGCCCTCTGGACCTGAGTGGCCACATCTGTCTGCAAGTCAATATACTCTGATAGAACAGAGGATCCATTACCTGCTTAATGCAATGATGGGTGGCCTCTTGCGAGAAACTACACAAGTCCATTGTTAACTCTTGGAATGATCCAGAGGCAAAGACGTTCAAGGTCACCGTCACTTCCATGGCAGGGCATACCCACAGTGAGACTTGAGTTCCACCTTCAAGAGGACCCATAAATCAGCAACCACCTATCTTGACAGTTGCAGCCTCTGGTGGCACTGCCACTTCAACATGTCAGGAAGCTGAGTCTTTAGCAGTAGACTCTATGGTGAGCACAGCACCTTCATGCCCTCCATGCCCCTTAGGCATCACCTCTGTGCCCCTCTGAAAGAAGGAGATACATATGTTGCTGGTGCAGCTGCTCCTTATCACCACAGGAGTGGTCTCACTTGCCACCAGTTACATAGAAAAAGCTGCCTGCACACCCTGCTTTGCCCCAATGACCCCTATAAGTGTACTGCTCATGCAATTGCCCTAGTTCCTCCACTTAAAACACTCTACAAGTTCTGCTCATGCTATAACCACTATGTGTCAATGCAAGAGCTCCTCTCTGCTTATTGCAACAGGAATGGATCCCAATTATGGAACTGGCTACCGCTGTGCAGCTACCTTATCACCTTGGACATGTTGCCGATGCAGTGTGTTTCCCAGGCACCACCTCAAAAATCTAAATCAGCCCCTCGGGAGTGGGATTTGAATACACAAAAGGCAAGATAGATGGCCTAATCTCAGCTATGTAAGAATCCATCTATAGTTAGCTATAGTCCATGAAGGGCTGTAGGCATATACTTCTATGGCTCTATAAAGATAGTAAGTGTGGAAAAGCAGCCCAAAGTTACCTGTCCTGTGGATTTTCCCTTTCTCCCTGCTTCTTTTTGCTGTCCCCTCCCAATGGTTGCGATTGAAAACTCAGAAAATGGGGAACTGCAAGCACAGATTCTACCATTCTATAGATCATTGGCAACAGCTCATTTGTTGCATGGGAATGGTAATGAAATTGATTGAAGGGTAGGAAGCTGCAGATATTTGTTAGGTATGTGTTATCATGTTAGGGGTGGGGCTTGTGTGGAAGAGTATTGTTGGCACGTCCCAGGGATTGGGACTATTACTGATTCTAATTTCCATTAGACTTGGTTTTAGAAGCTCAATGCAATATGATCAGTGTTGCAGATGAGTGCAAACTGGGAGGGATGGGGCGATGAATGTTACCCCTGAAAAATGAAGCCTAAGAGTAGACTCTTTGAATTTAATATGGACAAGTGGGGAAAAATGGATGTGTAAATGTACTCAATTAATACTACCAATATCAACCAATCAGAAAAGAAAGGACATCTACAAACTGATTCCTGGGATGGCAGGACTGACATATGAGGAGAGATTGAGTCGGTTAGGATTAAATTCACTTGAGTTCAGAAGAATTAGGGAGGATCTCATAGGAACCTATAAAATTCTAACAGGACTAGACAGGGTAGTCACAGGAAGGATGGTGGGGGAGTCCAGAACCAGGGGTCACAGTCTGAGGATACGGGGTAGACCATTTAGGACTGAGATGAGGAGAAATTTCTTCACCCAGAGAGTGGTGAGCCTGTGGAATTGGCTATCACAGAAAGTAGTTGAGGCCAAAACATTGTATCCTTTCAAGAAGGAGTTAGATAAAGCTCTTAGGGTGAAAAAGATCAAAGGATATGGGGAGAAAGCGGGAGCAGGCTATTGAGTTGGATGATCAGCCATGATAATAATGAATGGCAGAGCAGGCTTAAAGGGCCAAATGGCCTACTCCTGCTCCTATTTTCTATGTTTCTATGTTTCTATAAACTGTGCTTCGTGTCTGCGAGATGTCCCAAAGTGTTTCACAACTAATGAATTACTTTTGAATTGTAATCAATGCTATAAAATAGAGAAACTTGGCAGGTAATTTGCACAGAGCAAGGTCCAATAGATAACAAATGATAAATTAATTGTTTTGATAGTATTGGCTGAACTGTTAGCCAGTACGTCAGGTGTACTGTCATGTTTTTCTTCAGATAGTTTCCTGGGTTCCCCACAGGAAGATGGAGCCTTGTTTCATCTGAAGAACAGTGGGAGGGGTTTTAACTGTGGTAGATGGGAATAATCTGCTAAGCCTGTCCAGCAGCAACGTCAGTTAAATGTAAACCGTTTTCAAGTTTGGTCTTCATCTGCATAATATTGGCAAGCTGCCTATACTTGGCTGGTCATCACCAATATAAGGGCTTGAAAATCCAGCGGCTGCTCCATGGAGTTAAGCCAGAAATGCTTGCTTAGTGGGACAGCAATCCCAGGGGAGATAAATGGAAAGCTAACAGTGACCGAAAGACTTTTAGAACTACAGTATTTCCATAACAATCTCCAATTGTCCCTTTAAGGACCACTGTTTAGGAAGCCCTAAGTCCAATAGATGTGTGCTGTCCATGAACACCTGAAAATCACATCGGAGTCCTTCAACTACCATAGGAACCTGATTTAAATATTTTAATAACCCTGTTTCTGGCAAGTGCATTTTTGATCTCATTCAAAAATTGAGTCAGGTGGGTCTTGGGGAAACCTGTGGTTCACAGTTTTTCAAATTTTCATCTACTTACCACCCCATTTTCCAGCTCAAAAGGGGTAACAGGCAGGTGAAAATCAGTCCTGATATCTCTGACAATGCAGCACCCCTTCAGTTCAGTAAGTGTCAGCTAGGATTCTTTGTTCAAACGTCTGGAGTGGTGGAGGGCAGGACTGAAGTTTTAAGATAAGCTGATGCTTTCTGACAGCCACCAGCACAGGGTTGTTTATTTAACGTTTGTTCCCAAAGGAGTTATGTAAAATAAACTGCTAACATTCAGCTTTTGGAAACTCTTTTCCTCAAAAGAATTTCCTGGGGTATGCCAAGGTTTAAGTTTTTTCAAGACTGGTTGCAGATGCTTTTTTGAGATAAGGAAGATGTTCCCTTGGTATGAATGCATCAACTGGTTTTATCTGAGCATTCCTGTCACTGCACTTGCAAAACTGTTGTAGTTTGAAGTAAAATACATTAGGGGTTGCAATGATGATGAGTGTTACTTAAATTAAGCAATTACAGTCCATTTTCCATAATTAGGATGTTATTCCAATATATATTGTGATGTGTGATCTACTGTTGTCCTATTTGTTACAGCATCCACTTATGTTGTGTGACTTTGAAAGCTGTTTTCACTTTATTCACGCACTTAAAGTGAAGATCCCTTTGTTACTGTATTGTAGCTGAGGGAAAAACATTCACTGTTTGTATTAGAGAAGTCAGCATCCATGGGAAAATGTGAAGAGTGACATTAATATCAATAAGACTATAATAGATTGTGAATCTCAGACTAGAGGCAGCCAGTAAGATCCATCTGAGGGCATAAAAACCAAGGTTCTCATTCCTATTGCTGCAAACCACATTACTTAGCATTTGGAGTGTATTATAATTTTTATTTCCGTGACAAGAATATAAACATAATACAAGCGAGAAATTGCTGTTATGAATCATGCTGTATGGGAGCTTAATACATCCTTCTGATATTGCACTGTCTTGTTATTTTAATAGAGGTGTTAACTTGTTTATTTTAAGTCTTGACTGGTTGATGTCTCCATTGAGACAGCGGACACAGGTGTCATACGAATGGGTTAAGAATTTGCTTCCTTTTATCGCCAATACTAATTTGTTGTTTCATGCTTTAATATCATAGCAACAGGAAAACTTTAAATGCACATTGGCTTGGTCAACGTCAAAAAGGATAAACAGGTTTGCATCTGTGAACATTGAACAGAACTTGTTTAAAAGATATTGGCTTCCCCTTATCGCTCTGGAAAATACTTAAAATATATTTTTCTCTTGAACTGGTTAAATCAGAATAGTCTCAACCCAGGTAACCCCGCACACTCACCACCTCCACCAGCTTCTGAGTTGCAATTGGTCTGAAACTGGGGCAGATGCTATTGACGGGTAGTTTCAGCTTGTGAATGGAAAATGCTTAACCAGTCAAGATTATTATAGGTGCATCTGTAAAATATTTCAAAACACAAATTAGCATGATGTGTGTGGAGGTTAGCTTCCCAATGAAAGGCACTGAATTCTGTACAAATAAAAACAAAAAATACTGGAAAAACTCAGCAGGTTTAGCAGCATCTGTGGAGAGAGAAATAGAGTTAACGTTTCGAGTCCATAACACTCTTCTTCAGAGCTAAAAAGAAGTAGAAATATGATGGATTTCATATTGTTTAAGAGGGGGTGGAGTAGGTGGAACGAGATAGAAGGTCAGGGAGAGGTGACAGCTAAGGAGAGATTGACAAAGATGTCATGGACACAAGACAAAGGGAGAATTCATGGTAGTGGTAAAGAGTAAATAAGGTGCTGAGAGTGGCATAAAGGTAAGATAGTAGAAGGTGTTAATAGCTGAACAAGGATCAGTGCTTGTGAAAACAAAACACAACAACAAGTGACAGATGGCCCTGTTGGGGGAGGGGTGGTTTTGGAGAAAAAGGATTTTAAAAATGAACAAATAAATAAAAGAATAAAATAAAATGTAAAACGTAAATAAATAAACAAAAATTGGATTTTAAAAAGGGGGTCAAGATGGAGGAGAGTTCATGGTCTGAAGTTGTTGCACTCAATGTTAAATCCAGAAGGCTGTAAAGTGCCTAATTGGGATATGAGGTCCTGTTCCCCCAGTTTGCATTAAGCTTCACTGGAACATTGCAGCAGGCCAAGGACAGACATGTGAGTACAATAGCAGGATGGTGTGTTGAAATGGCAAGCGACAGAGAGGTCTGGGTCATGCTTGCGGTTTGAACGATGGTGTTCTGCAAAGCGGTCACCCAGTCTGTGCTTAGTCTCCCCAATGTAGAGGAGACTGCATTGGGAGCAGCGAATACAGTAGAGCAAATTGAAGGAGGTGCAAGTGAAGCCCTGCTTCACCTGAAAGGAATGTTTGGGGCCTTGGACAGTGAGGAGGGAGCAAACAGGGCATCTGTCACTTGTTTTCATGCTTTGCTTTCACAGGATGCTGACCCTTGTTCTGCTATCAACACATTCTGCTATCTTACCTTTATGCCACTATCAGCACCTTCTTTACATTTTACCATTACTATTAACACTCCCTTTGTCCTGTGTCCATGACATCTTTGTCAATCTCTCCTTAGCTGTCACCTATCGCTGACCTTCTATCTCGCTCCACCTGCTCCACCCCCTCTTAAACAGTATAAAATCCATCACATTTCAACTTCTCTTAAGCTCTGAAGAAGAGTGATATGGAGTCGAAACGTTATCTCTGTTTCTGTCTCTGCAGATGCTGCCAAACCTGCTGAATTTTTCCAGCATTTTCGGTTTTTATTTCAGATTTCCAACATCTGCAGTATTTTGCTTTTATCTTGAATTCTGTACAACTATTTTGTTTTCATGCTTCAAATATTTGCCATCCTTCCAGATTATATTTTTGGTTCGAAAGGAAGAATTTCAGGTAGCTCAAAAATAGCAAAAAAATGTAACAAGTGGCAAAAATCAAAATTGCCTGGGTGGTGAATGCCCAAACTCTTCCCAGAAAAGAAGGGAATGGATTTCTGAGAGAATTCTCCCGTTTGGCTGCCAGAAAGTTGGTGGAATGTCTATGATACAATGGTATTTACACTGTTCCTCTGGGTTTCCATGAATCTTTGAGCAAAGGTACTTTATCAGGACAATCCCCACAGAAAAGAGTGGTATAATTCCTCCACCTTTTGCACTCACGCTCCTCTTCCAATAACTTTGTAAATCCACTGCCCCTGCAAATTCAGCTTCTGTTTTTAACCACATTTCTTTTCTGCCATTATAAAAATGATTGAATGTTGGGCAGCTTAAGTTATGATAAGCCAAGGTCCCACTGCATTTTCAGTCTAGTTTCTTGCCTTCACATGTCATAAGGCATTTAGTCACCACTGTTTCTAAGCTGCCAATTTTGATGAAACCCTATTAGCTTCTTCTTGAACATTTTGTTCATCTTTTACAAGGGTTCTGAGTTGGAAGAAAATGTTTGAATTCGGGCTAATCAGTTGTGAGAATGTTTTGATACCAGGTTGTGAATGGTGTAGCAAATTGGTAAACCCATAACATGAGTTTAAATTAAATCTTAGTACAAGGGAACATAAATTCAAGGTGAAGGACAAGCATTAAGAGTTTCATTTTCACACAGGGTGATCAACACTTAGAATGAAAACCCCAGTTAGGGTTGTGGTGGCAGCAACCCTGGAATTACTTGAGAAATAGCTGAACGTGACGATGCAGGGGGGAATATGTAGGGTTTTCTTGATGGATGAGCCAAGATGGCCTTCTTGATCTGTATCTATCTTGTGATTTAGTAATTTAGTGAACATCTGTTTTTGTTCAGTTGCAGTTCTTAAAAGGTTGAAACCAGCTTTGAACAATTAAACTGTCTCCTAGCTTCTTTGGAACAGAACAATCACCATTATAACATACATTATTTATAATCTTGAAAATTATTTGCTCTTCTTTTAAGTCCAATCATACAATTTACATTTCCTAGACTCAGAGCATGGATAGACAATGTGCTCCCAGGCATTGAAGCCAAAGCCATCACTAAGATGTGCAACGGCATTGCCAGCAACTCACTTTCCTAATCTCCCTCTTTCACCATTAGGAACTGTCCTTATTCTGCACAGTATCCACCTCAGAATGACTTGGCTGAAGTTGGGAATCACATGGATGAAAAAATGGTATTTGTCTTCACACTTTATTGTGATTTACTCTTTGTTTTCAGGAACCGTGAGAGAATAGTGGGTTCAAACTAAGGTGTAGTACAAATTTTCTTCTCATGGGAGGCTCCTGCTAACAGGCCCAAAGATGGTGGTAACCCAGCTTTGGCAGTCTGAAGAATCTGGGATTGCATTTTATGGGAGGCAGCCAACTAATTTGCTGCCTCCAGGGCAACCATCCTTATCAACAATGGTCGCCTGATGCCAGGATGTGCCGGTCAATCGGAGGATCATAGTTCTGCAGCTCCACTGGGAGCAGTGGCCACTGCTGTGTCTGCAGCTGGAGGATGCCATGGAAGAACAGAGCCCTAACAACCAGGTATCTGCAGTCTGGGGCAGGGGGGGCGCGATGAGGTCAGTCAGGTAGGCCCCATGGTGAGGGCAGGTGGTGCTATTGCTACTGGGGCCAATGAATGCCTGGATAGGAGGACTGCACCCCCCGCCCCCCCACAACCAACATCTCCCGAACCACCTCGGAGGTCGCAGGGGTTTATTGGCAATTTCTCTATGTGGCAGAGGGCCCACACACCTCTAGTAAAATGCCAGCACTGATGGGAAGAGGCCCTTAATTGGTCACTTAAGTGGTTCAGTAGACCTATGGGCAGGAGGGCCAAAGAGTGCCACCACCTTCCCTGCTGCTGGCAAAATGGTATGGTGGCAGGCAGACAATGGGCACTCCACCCCTTCAACTTCCCTTGACATTTTATGGGCCCCCTTCACCTTCTAGCCCAGCTCTAGAGGGCTGGTAAAATTCAGCCCTTAGTGCCCAGATACGTTACATCATCAGGTTCTCAAATTAGCATAGATGATGCCTATTGAGAGGTACTTATTAAACACATCAAATCACAGGAATTTCAGCAGTGCTGTGGAAATTACGTTTTGCCATCCTTTTACCATTAGGACCATTATTAGTTTAGGCTTGTAATGCTTAAGGTAATAATTAGGGCATAAGAAAAATTCAGCTGTTATCGCATGCAAACCCAGAATCTTTAACCAGGAATCAGAGATTTCATGAAAACTATAAATCAATGGATTTGGTTACTGTTTCAATGTTGGGACAATGCTAGTGATATTTTCTTCTGTGCAACATAAGAAGATAGGGCTTAGAAGCAGGAATAGGCCTTTCAGCCCTTTGAGCCTGTTTCACCATTCAATAAGATCGCGGCTGATCCTGTTGTGGTCTCAACTCCACCTTTCCATTTACGCCCGCCCCCATAACCCTTGACTCTCTGATCTGTCAAAATTCTGTCTAACTCAGCCTTGAGTTACATCAATGATCCAAGCCAGGATTTTCTGCTCCATTTGCATCATAGCAGGCGAGAGTGGAAAGTATTGGGAGATCACAAAAATCGGTTTCACAGCATCGTAAAGCCAGTTTGCAATCATCCGCTCCACCAGTCAATATTGGGCCGGGTTTCTCACCGCCGCATGTCAGGAGGCTAATTTAGATACATTAGAATCTTATTATATGCCCTGCTCGGCGGAATCGTTCCCCCCCAGTGCTGGATCATTAGCTCACCGCCGACATGTTTCACAACTGTACATAAGCAACATGCACCTGGCGGGCTGCCCTTTGCTCAGGACTTCAACATTTGTTTGCCGACCTTGCTTCGGGCAGCACTCGCGGTCATCAATGCCAGGCTTCGCAAGCAGAACCACATCACGTTTAGGGGGGCTCATGGGCAAGTCTCTACCTTCTAGGCCAGCCATAAAGTAGGGGTGGTTTTTCAATGACTGCAGGGCTATGTTTTGCTTGGGGAAGGGGGAGAAGTGGCCTCAGGCAAGGGAAGAGGCTGCAGGGTGAGGGGTGTACTGGGGAAGGGGAGGTACCCTAGGGTGTGTGGGGGCACATGTTGATCTGTGCAAGTGGCTTCAAGATGGTGAGGGCTGAGGCGACAGTCTCAAGAGGAGATGAGGCCAGATGGAGATGTGAGGGTGTGTGTGAGAGAGTGAGTGGTGATGTCCCTTGAGCTGGCAGTGAGTGAGATGCCAGTGAATGTGTGATTGGCTTGTGAGTGTGTGAGTTTAGAGTGATGAGATGGTTGCCTTACCATTCATCCTTTTTCTGCACTGGATGGCTAACCCCTTCACACCATACATGCTAAGCCAGCATGTCAAGCACCTAGCTTCTTTTGCTGAGTCAAAGCCTGCAGTCTACTTGATTCCAAATATAAATAAATCAACACAGACAGACATGACCATACTTGCTCCCATAAACCTGCTTTACAATAAACCAGAAAAATATTATGAAAATTATTATACTTTCATGATACATTGAATTTTCTAACTTCATATTCAGTGCCTTGCCTCAACCTCACACACTTAGCACTGCTGAATGCCTCACACCCACATCTCAAACCTTGTGCACAATGCCATATTTCCAACTGTGGCAGGCACATCACCCAAACACATTGTACCACACTCACTACACACTTCCCTGCCTCTTGCAGGACAAAATGGCACATAAATGTGAGCAGTAGAAAATAACCAGTCAGGGGCAATCCGCGTGTGCTCACTCCCAAGGAAGACACTGTTGGAAATCACTGAGTCTGTGGCCAATGGCAGGGCTGAAAGCATCCAGGATGATGATACATTCCTTCTCTCATCCAGCATCACCTTTATCCCACAATCTGTTACAATATACAATCTCCAGATGGTGTAACAGTGCACATTTTGCTTTCACACTTTTCTCTCACCTCAACCCTGCCCTTGTGCCTTTAAGCTTTCAGATACCCAGGAACTGCTGCCTGGCCAGGCAGTGGTGCAGGACTCTGAAGGCCTAAAGGGGAAACTGATGAATAAAAAACACATCACCAACTCAGATACTGGTACAGCACAAACTTTAGAGGATTATTGGGATGGTATTGGTTGCAGGACGTGTCTGCTAAAGAAGTCTTCATAGCCTTCTGTATGTATGTTAACGGCAAGTCTTTATTAATTATTTGTAACTATATACAACTATGCAGTAAAGGGTACAAGGCATGGAGCTATCTCCATTTTAGGTTTTAACTCATTTCTGGCCAACACTACACTGACCCTAGGTCCAGGTCATGTGCCTTCTTAGTTCATTGTGTGGGTGGTACTGTGCTCAGCCCCACATTAACCCTGTATGTGCCATACCCAAATACTGCAAGGATAACTTAGAGGCAGAATCAGTATGAGGTTGAGTCATCAGGCACAAGTGGACTTCAACCAAGGCAGGGGGAAAGAATTGCACAGGTGCCAACTCCCTGGAGGGCAAGGTCTCCCATGAGTGCTTCTGCAGAGCACTCAGATAAGACTTCGATCACAGAGCGGCCTGCAAAAAAAGTTGAAAGTTGAGCATTTGAAAATGCTTGTGTTTTTATAGGCCTGCCAGAAAACCTGCTTTCACCAAGAGGCACGGAGGAATCTGGCTTCAAATCGGCACTGGACTTTGCACAGAGTTTGAAGCCCACCCTTTCCAGCATCAAAGTGGCAGCCACCACCATGACGGCACTTGCAGAGTCAACCAAGGTGCAACATCGGATGCATCAACGTGTCTCACCTTCCATTGCAGCAGAAACAGGGGACACTGCCTGAGTGATGCAGTGAAAGCTCAGACTCAGGTCACAAAATCACACTTTGTTGCCATGCAATCTCAGACTGCTGCCACTATGGCTTCGGGTACCAGTGTTGAAGGTGGCTTGCAGGGTCTCACAGCAGTCCAGCAATCTGTTCTCTAGGAGGTTACTAGGATTACTGAGGCACCACCTCAGGGAATTGGCCTTGGCTCCGTGGATCATAAACATGCTATCCTCTCTCAGGATGACAGAGTTTGTGCTTTCAGCACTGTCACTCCACCAGTGCCCTTGCTGTTGCTTTTCAGCCAGACAGCCCAGACCATTGCCACCCATTCCAAGCTGGTGCAGTCCAAAGTTGAGTATTAAAGCTGCTCAAGGATGTCCTCTGAAGCCATCAGCAGCCTCCTACAGTGAATGTCAGCAGCATTCCACCAGCCATGCTGCAACCATTGCTTAGCATTGCTAAGGCAGGCAAAGTTATCCACAGGACAGGCACGAAGTGAATGCACATGGGTGAATAATTGAGTTTTCTATGGGTAATTGTATGTTTTGTTTGACAAAGGTGGTGTGGTATGGTTGCTTTGTAAGGCTTCTATTTCAGAATGCGATCACTGTGATGATCCATAACTGAGGGATGGTAAGGTATGCGACTGTTAGACAATGTGGATATGGGGCTGGATTCACTGGAACTGGAGTTAAATTAGGCACTCAAAGACAGCCCATCCAAAAAGTGGATATCTCTTCCCTTCCTCCTCCTCTTCCTGCTTCTCCACCTCCTGAGGTGGCCACTCACTCCGTGTTGCTAAGAGCCTCATGATGGCCAGATTATGGAGTACTCCTCTAGAATGGTGATGGCAGTGGAACCGTCACTTCAGCACCCCAATTGTCTGCTCAGTCATGTTTCTTGTGGCAACATGACTCTCATTTTATGCCTGCTGGGCACATGAGGTTGGGGTGCAGAGAGGATTCACGAGCCAACTGTACATCAGATAGCACTGGTCACCCGGCTGCCACTCTCAGATTTGACATGATGGCTGAAATATTGTTGGAAAAGCAGATTGATGCAGAATGAATGAATCATGATTGCCGCCATGGTAATGGGCATTCAACAGTGTGACGTGCTGGGCATCATCACACACCAACTGCGCACTGAGGGAGCAGTGCCCTTCATGATTGTGGTACACCTCAACATTGAATGCAACGCCCACTAAGCCAGGTGTGTGCATGTGTTGGCACCCTGCTGCGTGGGAATCCAACTATCCTGGCAAAACCATATGCACTTTTCTCCTGCTTCTCACAGAGAAGACAATGATCACCCCTCAGAATCACAGAATTGTTACAGTGCAGGAGGAGGCCATTCAGCCCATTGTGTCTGAATCAGATCTCCGAATGAGCAAGTCACCTAGTTCCATTCTCCCACCATCTCCCCATAGCCTTGCATATTCTTCCTTTTCAGATAACAATTTAATTCCCTTTTGAATGCTTCAATTGAACCTTCCTCCACCACACTGTCAGGCAGAACATTCCAGACCCTAACCACTCACTGCATGAAAAACTTTTTCCCCATATCACTATTATTTCTTTCATTAATTATTTGAAACCTGTGCCCTCTCATTTTCGACCCTTTGACAAGTGGGAACAATTCTACCTCTCCTAGTGCACAGAGGCTCTGGCATCTCTAGGATGTAGCAATGGATGGTGAACTGGAAGATATTAACCATGTCACCTGCTCCAGCCAGGAAGGATCCCAAAGCATAGAAATTGAGGCTACTGTTACCTTCACAGCCACTAGCAGTGCCGTCCTCACCCTGCTCTGAGGCTGCAGGTCGGGTTGTAAGAGGTGGGAGAGTTCCATAGGCACATGTGGATCACAGATGATGAACACACTGCTCCTGGCTCGCGGAAAAGACCCTCGATGGATCAGGCCTCCCACTGAGAACCCTTCTCCCCCTCCTCCTCCCTTTTCCTCGCTGCCCCTGCTCCATCTCCCTCTCCTGCTGCAGCCAAGGAGGACAGCGACTATGGCCCACATGTCTTATAGCAAGTGATATGCGATAGCTCAATGCCTTCTGCAGCTGCAGCAGCCCACTGCATACAGACCTAAGCAACAATAAACTCCTCCTCAAAACAGCCAGCACTTCCACAAACTCAGTCCGAGCCAGTAGAATGTAATAAAGAACAAATCTACAAGATGCATGGTGATGCCTTTAAATAACATTGGTAGGGTCAGGGAGTTGGGAGGGTCCTTTGTACCGCTGAACGCGTATTCAGGTGACCGAGAACCAGTGACGCCAAAGAATGCGCATGCCTAGGGAACTGATCGGTCACATCTGCCAGCTGCTGCAGCATTTGTGCCATGTGGACATGGGGGGCATCCACTGCCCACGGCCATGAAAGTGACCGCAGCGCTCAATTTTTACACCAGTGGCCCCTTTCAGGGCTCCACAGGTGACCTCTGTGGGGTATTACAAGCCTCCACCTTTAAATCCATTCATAAGGTCACAGAT
Source organism: Carcharodon carcharias (assembly GCF_017639515.1). Classification (NCBI taxonomy): domain Eukaryota; kingdom Metazoa; phylum Chordata; class Chondrichthyes; order Lamniformes; family Lamnidae; genus Carcharodon; species Carcharodon carcharias. Next base: position 59,991,002 of record NC_054472.1, on the reverse strand, counting down.
GCCATCTTTGCGAGGGCACTCAACTTTGTGCATTTCGCCTGGGACCAGCAAAGCCAGGATGCAAGAGCGCTGGGATTTGCCCAGATCTTGGGTTTCCCACAGGTGCAGGGTGCTATCGACTGCACTCACATAGCGCTTGGATCTCCGTCGCAACAAGCGATCAACTATGTCAACCGCAAGGGTTTCCATTTGCTGGATCTTCAACTGGTGTGCGACCACCACAAACACATCCTACCGGTCTGCGCACAGTTTCCAGGGAGTGTCCACGACTCCCACATTCTCAGTCATTCAAAGATCCCTGACGTCTTCTGGGGTCCACAAAGGCTGCAGGGTTGGCTCCTTGGGGACAAGGGCTACCCGCAGAGGCTGTGGCTGATGACACCCTGTGACAGCCTCAGACTGCAGCAGAGCAGCGGTATAAAAAAGCTCATGCTGCAACTCGCAACATCGGGATTCTGAAAATGAGGTTCCGGTGCGTGGACCGATCTGGTGGAACCCTGCAATATAATCCACAGATGATGTCCGCATCATTGTTGCCTCCTGTAGCCTTTACAACTGGCGCTGAAACAGAGCTGAGGAGGAGATGGAGGAGCTGCACCTCTCCTCCGATGAGGAGAACGTTGACAGGGATGAGGGTGAGGAGATCCTCGAAGGTAACAATGACGGCGATGCGGCCCTCACACTGGCCAGACAAGACAGGCGTGCTCGGGAAGCCCTCATAGCTGCTAGATTTGTGGAGGATGGTGGTGACATGCAGTGAGGAGACACTATAGATCCTCACATTGTATCTATAAACATTTGACTGCAGTCTGGCTTATAGAAGTGCACACACCCTCTGTGATAATGCTCCTATCATGGATATGCAGTAGAGGCCCTAAAAGTTGCTCAATTGCAGGAGGATGATGACAATATGCAGTGAGGACACTCCATAGATCTTCACATAGCCCCTGAGAATGTCTGACTCCTGTCTGGCCGAGGGCAGCTCACTTGCACTCTAGGGTCAGGGTCATATCATGGAGACACAGCCATGAAACTTTAAAAGCATCTGATCCTTTGTCTGCCTTCATCACCTGACCCCTTCAGGAGCTCAGCATCACTGCTTCAAAGATGCTGAGAGTGCACAGAGAGAATGACAGAACTCTGTGACACCTGCCCACGACATTCTGGCAGAAATGACCAGCACCATCGAGGTGCAGGCATCAGTAATGTGTCCAGGGACCGTGAAGCCGGACCATCACTTTGGTCTGAAGGCTGCACAGAGCAGAGAGAAGAGACCCTGGACTGAGACACTTGCCTTTATCTTGTACAGAAATGCTTCTCATCTGAGTGACATGAACACTGCTCATCAGAACAAGGAGCCATAGGCAGGGAAACATTGATGAGAGTTTATTTATAATAGTGAACATTATGTTCACATGATTAACACCCATGCCCAGCTATGTAACTTTCCTAACCCTGCCATTATGTCTTGTTGCTCCCTGGATATCCACAGCGGAGCTGGAAGCAGGCTGCTGATTGTTACACCCTGTTTGTGATGACTTTGACGGGAATCCTCTGGAGGGCCAAGACCTGGGGGCTCTTGGCTGCTTTTGGGATCCTGCTGTGTGGCAGTGGCACCCTCCTCAGTCTGTGGAGCTGGAGCTGCTGGGGTTACAGGGAGAGAGGGTTTGGATGGGCTAAGCAGCCCCTGAGTCACCCGGGTGGATGGCCCCGGGGTGTGCACCTGCTGATCCTCCTCCCTATGGGTGCCCAAGGGCCCCTGGCTGATTCCTTGAGGAGAAGAGGAAACTGGAGTGAGTTCGAGCTACTCTGCATCCCTCTCTCTTACGCACTATTGAAGGCCAACTATGGCATCAGCAATGAAGTTCAACCCATGCAGCAGTGCTAGAGTGACATCCTGGACCAAGGTCTCCTTTGAGTAGCCGCCTTTGCAGTCATTTTTCCTGCCCTCTATTGCACTTAGTGCAAATCTGGGATGATTCCACCCGAAGTCTGAATGGCTCTTTTTCAAGGTTGAAGAGAGGTAGAAATGTGTTGGTTTTATGCTTTTAACAAGAGGCAGAGTGGTGGAGCAAAATAGAAGGTTCGGGATACATTGGAGATCAGGCGTGATAAAATGATAAGATGTCATGGGCACAAGACAAAGGGCAGAATTTTACGTCTCATGGGCAGATACCCGACCCGATTGAGAGTAAAATAGTGCACGATGATGTCAGGCGAGCATCCCAATGTCATTGCGTACTCGCACAGTACTTCAGTCGGTGGGCACATGCGAGAGTCAACAGCCTGCCTGCCGACAATCAAGAGGCCTGTTAAGGCCATAAATCAATTAATTTAATCCTATTTTTCGCTGCCCATCCAACCCTACAGTAGCGGAGGGCGAATAGGCCAAACAGCCTTTGCATTATTGAGGAAACCTCGTCGCAGGTGGGGCGAGGTTTCTAATAGTAATTTAAAAAAATTAAAAATTTTGAAACATCATTTTTAATATGACCCTGTTCATTTGGCTGAGTCACATGTGGGGACATGTTTCCCTTATTTTTAAAATCTTTATTTTTCATTTTGAAATTCTTCAGCTGCTTGAGGCAGCTCTGTGCCTTCAGGGAGCTTTCAATGTTCACTCCCCCACGCATGCGCAGAATTCAGTGCTCACGCTCCTCCCGCCCCCACCCCGGCAATCCTGAGGCTCTCAGCACACGTTTCATACAGCTGGCCGTTAATTGGCCAGCCAACATGAAATTGCGGTCAGAGCCTGATCGCAGGTGGCGGTCCATTTCGTAGCCGTTCCCAGGCCCTCCCGCCACGCCCACCGAAGAAGGTAAAACCCTGCCCAAAGGGAGTGGTAATGATAGTGTTAAAGACTAAAGCAGGAGTTAATAGCAACCTAAAGGTCAGATAGCAGGGTATGGTAATTGTACTGTGTCAACTAGAGCAGCAAGTTTGAAAATGGCAGATTGGGCATCAAATTAGCCAAAGACGCCAGCTGATGTCACGACCTGCCAACTCAGCTTTCAATTCACCCCCTGTAATGTCCACTTTGACACCCTGACCAAGATGCTGTTTGGTGTACACCATGCCAGAAGTGAATAGAAGTGACAGGGATGCAGTTTTGATACTCATTTAGCACCCATGACATTGAAATTACCAGTGCTACTAGCATTGGTTTGTGGTCCCGATTTCTAAACCAGATCTTCTCGAGCCAATGGATAGTTAGAAAAAGGGAAATAGTTTCACTACCTGAATACTAGACAAGATATGTTGAAGGCTTCCATTTTCAAACCTGAACATTAAAGGACAAAAGTCAACGTGTTAACAAGGAACGTCTCTATTTTTAATCTAAATTTAGGAGACGCTGTGGAAGATTTATTCCATGGACAAAATGAGAGATGTCTACTTTTCTGGTCTAAGTCTATTACTGAGCATGCTCAGTATGAATAATACTCTCCTTTCAGGCAAGTACTGCTTTTCTCTGCTGCAGCAGTCTGCAGTAGGAATGAAAACTATTCATTGACAATCACCTCTTCACTTTTACCACAGAACTTTCCACCAATCGAAACACAAGGCCTTTTTTTAATTGCAGCAATCACAGTTTCCACCATTATTACGTTGCATTAAATAAAGTTTAGCTATAAAGCTGGATTATGTATAAACAGTGTAACCTTGCAGTGTGCCCATGGCTATCTAGTTGTATAAACAATAGCACTTTCCCATTAGTAATGTATGGATCATCTGATAGATGTGGGCAACAAGGACAAAGCAAGATAGAAAGCAGAGATCAGCAATCCATACCAGAAAAAACATATAGGATCATTTAACCTAAATGATATGTAGGGGATCAATAAGAATACAATAACTGTAAAACTATATAATTAAAATAACAGCAATAAAAGTGAAACAAAGAGCATAGCAGATTACTTTTTACAAAGTTAATAAACCATTGCAAAATTTTTGAATTTAAAACTGAACAATTTTTTTCACAATCTGAGGTTGGCTGAGGCTGGTATGAAAATCATTTCCCTTTTAGGTGCAGTAGCTGCTTTCCCCAGACTCAACAAAGCAGTGCAATATCATTTACATCTGATCCATAAAGTCTGACAACTGCTTCTTTGTTTCACCTAGCAGACTGGAAAGGACTGCCACATGTTAACATATCAGCATAAAATTGTACTTATTACACATAAAGCAATTTGTGAGTCTGGCTAAAGTTGACAAAGAAATTCAATGTTAGCTTACCAGTATAAATGCTCCTATCACTTGATGTAGGATTTTATACTTTTACTTCCACAGGGATAATTGCATATAAACAGAACCTCATATATACAGTTCAGTCTTAGTAGAAAATACAGTTGTTGACTTAATGATCCATTCAAATGTTCATATGTTGTAAAATATTAAATGTCATACATTGCGTAACATGAAGCAGCTATTTATGATCTTGAATTTCAAGTACTGAATATAAATTATGTCCACTGTAAACATAATTCCAAATCAAATAACACCTTATTAAATAATTAATTGGAAATACGATTTTCTGCTTGATAGTTTTCTAAATTTTGAAAATTTTATTTTCCACTGTTGCTTAGTAACATAACATCCAAGCAGGCATAACAAAAGTATTATATGCACGTTTTAAACAGCACGAAAAAATCTGACAATAAAATATTGGGGTAGAGTTTCCATTTTGGACCACAATCAGTGATCATTGCACCCAAAATTACATTACTTTTGAGAAGTGTTTTTCTGTTCAAACTAATTTGCATATTGTCAAATATTTATAAAATCTGCAGTGAACCCAGTGCAATTAGGCAGCATTTTAGAATGTATCTTTTTCTTTTAAATGTTTTCCTATTCCTTGATAGATTTAAGAGTGATAGTTTGTTGTACCTTGATTACTACAACTGATAAGCATTTTTAATCAAAGTGTCCAGTCCACCAGCTGTGAGCAACCCAATTTTAAGTAATTGAAAATGACTTTTTAAAACACGCAGAACATTTTTTAGTTATATTGGGATCAAGGAGTCAGTTTCTTAGTAAATGAAAATAAGTATTCCAAAGCTTTTAAGCGTGCCTATTTGTAACAAAAATAACCATTTCTGCTCAATTGTCATATCTTTGAAGAAAATAGAAAAGAGGAGATTCTTTCCAACATGGATTTTCACTGAAGAATAAAGGACGATTCTTAATCAAACTGTGTCAAGCTTGGTCTGATAGCTCTCCTGGGAAGCACCTTGGGGTGTTTCACAATTTTAAAGGCACTATATAAGTACAAGTTGTTTTTGTCTCTTTCAGACATTTAGATCAAGACTGCAAAGTCTACCAAAGGAAAACCATTTTACAGTACTAAATGAAGGGACATGTAATTTGGTTTTGATTTTTTCATCAGTGTAATTTTCTTTTCATTAGCTAATGCCCATACTTTTCAAACGATTCCTCTGTCATAAAACCACCCTTATACTGATTAGGCTTTTATTACAAAAAGTAGTAACAAAACATATATATATATACATATATATTTAACATAGTTATATTGAAATCTGGGTCGCTAATACCAATGAAAGTTGCGTCAGAAATAGGAGGGAGACAATTTTCACAAGATTTTCTTCCAAGTTCACAATTATAAAGGTCACATTTACTATCTCCATAGGTCGAACTGGGAATAGATTTCTACCACTGAACAGAATTAACTGTGCCCAATTTTCTCGCATTATCTGATTCAAATATTTAGCATGAGCTCCCAGAAGACCTTTGACCATGTGCTGGAAGCTGACCTAATGATGGAGGAAATGGAAAATCCGGCTGGTGACTCAAATTTAGAGGAAATGGCCATATATGGGGTCAAATGCTGCTTCAGCCACTGGAAAGGCTTGGATGGAGGAGTTTTAATAATTGGCAGCTTTTGATCAGGCTGTGGATAGAGGAAGGAAAGAAGTGTTGAGCAAAAATAAAGTGAAAGGAAAACTAAGGTGGAAGCAGAAAACAAAATTTTGTGAGTAAGTGATGAAAGAACACAAAGCCTTCTTTACCAGCTGCTAAAGTGAATATGTTGCTACATGAGGTTTTTTTTATTCATTCATGGGATATGGGCTTCGCTGGCTGGGCCAGCATTTATTGCCCTTGAGAAGGTGGTGGTGAGCTGCCTTCTTGAACTGCTGCAGTCCATCTGCTGTAGGTACACCCAGAGTGCTGTTAGGGAGGGAGTTCCAGGATTTTGACCCAGTGACAGTGAAGGAACGGCGATATATTTCCAAGTCAGGATGGTGAGTGACTTGGAGGGGAACTTCCAGGTGGTTGTGTTCCCATCTATCTGCTGCCCTTATCCTCCTTGATGGTAGCGGTCATGGGTTTGAAAGGTGCTGGCGAAGGAGCCTTGGTGAATTCCTGCAGTGTATCTTGTAGATGGTACACACTGCTGCCACTGTGTGTCGGTGGTGGAAGGAGTGAATGTTTGTGGATGTGGTGCCAATCAAGTGGCTGCTTTGTCCTGGATGGTGTCAAGCTTCTTGAGCATTGTGGGAGCTGCACTCATCCAGGTAAGTGGGAGTAAGTGGTGACTTCAAGAAAGACAATTTATTTATTTATATTTTATTTATTCAGTTTTTTTAAATTTTATTTATTTGTTCATTTTTTAATCCTTTTTCTCCAACCACCTCCCCCCCACCCACCCCCACCCCCCCAACACCACCACCACCACCACTACCACAGGGCCATCTGTCACTTGTTTTTGTGTTTTGCTTTCACAGAGCGCTGACCCTTGTTCAGCTATTAACACCTTCCGCTATCTTACTTTTATGCCACTCTCAGCACCTTCTTTACTCTTCTCCACTACCATTAATACTCCCTTTGTCTTGTGTCCATGACATCTTTGTCAATCTCTCCTTAGCTGTCACCTATCCCTGACCTTCAATCTCATTCCACCTGCTCCACCCCCTCTTACACAGTATAAAATCTATCGTATTTCTACTTCCCTGAAGAAGAGTCATACGGACTCGAAATGTCAATTCTGCTTCTCTCTCCACAGATGCTGCCAGACCTGCATAGTTTTTCCAGCTTTTTGTGTTTTTAATTCAAGAGAAACTATACTGTTTGACTTGCGGGGGCACCATCTTCAAATATACTAAGGGGAAAAAAATTCATTGTGGCCTGTTTTTCGAGTTGGGGATTGTGATCACCCTGTGTCCGGCACTGTTGAGACAGGCGGTTTGTAAACTTCATGCTGCCTCTTCATCAAAGCGATTTTAGCTTGGAGCCCAGTGTCAAACACACTGCTGACTGGCTGCACACTCAGCAGGAAGCCCAGCAATGTAGCATGGTGCACATCAAACTAGCACCTCTTTGAACAGCATCCTACAATAAAAGGTGAGCTGCATTCATACAAAAAACTGCTGCAGTGGAAGATTTGGATAGAAAGGAAAGCACAGAAAATGGAATAACAGGAAAGAGAGAGGGTTCCCAGGTTTCTAATGCAGCGCTAGAGGCATTAGTCCCGGAAGGGAAAGGAGGAGAGATGTCAAGTTTCTGCAGAGAGACAGGAGGCCCTCAAGTTATACCCTGAGAAGAGAATGGAAATAGTTGGCTAGGGAAGTCAGTTCTCAGATTCTGATCCTGAGGACCCGGCTGTCCTGCTAGAAACATTCAATTACCTCACACAGGTGCTGAAGGTCAGTATATGCATTTTCCAATGACATCTCCTTCCCACTGCACCACTAACATCTCACGCTGCTCAACTTACCTCATCTGCATCACACACCCATCAATAATTTCTAGTAATAAGGAGTCAGGCCTAACGTTCAGATACTTCACCTCCCCTGCACACACATATAAATGATGCCAGCCTCGCTTCCACCTCTTGCTGCTTCCATATACCTTCAACTATTCAACTATGACAGGTACATCATCCAAGTACATTATAAGTACACTCATTGACATTCTTCCCTTATCACCTGAGCCCTCTGGAGGAAACTGTGCTCCAAGTAATGAGGCTGACTGTTACTGAGGTGATTGTATCCGGCATCACGGACATTCAGAATGACAGTATGTACCTACCTTATGCCCTTTCTCAAATCCTCACCATCATCCTGCTATCTGGCATGAAGTACAAGCTGTAGACAATGTGGCCAAGGATCTCTTTCTTTCCACTCCACAGTCCTTCCATTACACCAGCGAGAGAGGAGCCACAGGGGAGGTGATGGCATAGTAGTATTGTTATTGGACTAGTAAGCCAGAGACCCAGGATAATGCTCTGGGGACTGAGGTTCAAAACCTGCCACAGCAGATGGTGGAATTTGAATTCAATAAAAACCTGGAATTAAAAGTCTAATGATGACCATGAAACTATTGTCAATTGTTGTAAAAACCCATCTGGTTCACTAATGGGAAGGAAATCAGTCATCCTTACCTGGCCTATACATAACTCCAGACCCATAGCAATGTGGTTGACTTGTAACTGCCCTCTGAAATGGCCTAACAAGCCACTCAGTTGTAACAAACCGCTACAAAGTCACAAAAAAGGAAAGAAATTGGACAGACCACCTGGCATCGATCTGGGCACCGGATATGACAATGCCAATCTCAGCCTTGTCGACCCTGCAAAGTCCTCCTTCCTAACATCTGGGAACTAGTGCCAAACTTAGGCGGCCAACTCAAAACTGGGCATCCATGAGGCGCTGTGGGCCATCAGCAGCAGCAGAACTGTACTCGAACACAACCTATAACCTCGTGGCCCAGCATACCCCCACTCTACTGTTACCATCAAGCCAGGGGATCAACCCTGGTTCAATGAAGAGTGCAGGAGGGCATGCCAGGAGCAGTGCCAGGCATACCTAAAAATGAGGTGTCAACCTGGTGAAGCTAGAAAAGAGGACTACTTGCGTGCCAAACAGGATAAGCAGCAAATGATAGACAAGGGTAAGCGATCCCACAACCAATGGATCAGATCTAAGCTCTGCTGTCCTGCCACATTCAGTCATGACAATTAAACAAGTCACTGGAGGAGGAGGCTCCACAAATATCTCCATCCCCAATGATGGAGGAGTCCAGCACATCAGTGCAAAAGATAAGGCTGAAGCATTTGGTACAATCTTCAGCCAGAAGTGCCGAGTACGTGATCCATCTCAGCCTCCTCCAGAGTCCCCAGCATCACAGATGCCAGTCTTCAGCCAATTCAATTCACTCCACATGCTATCAAGAAATGGCTGAAGGCACTAAATAGTGTAAAGGCTATGGGCCCTGACAATATTCCGACAATAGTACTGAAGACTTATGCTCCAGAACTTGCCACCCCCTAGCCAAGCTATTCCAGTACAACACCGGCATCTCACCGTCTATGTGGAAAATAGCCCAGGTATGTTCTGTACTGAAAAAGCAGGACAAATCCAAACCGGCCAATTACTACACCATCAGTCTACTCTCCATTATCAGTAAAGTAATGTATGGGGTCATCAACAGTGCTATCAAACGGCACTTGCTTCGCAATAACCTGCTCGCTGATGCTCAGTTTGGGTCCTGCCAGGGCCATTCAGTTCCTGACCTCATTACAGCCTTGGTTCAAACATGGACAAAACAGCTGAACTCCCAAGGTGAGATGAGAGTGACTGCCCTTGGCATCAAGGCCTCATTTGACCGAGTGTGGCATCAAGGAGCCCTCGCAAAACTAGAATCAATAAGACCATAAGACATAGGAGCAGAAGTGGGCCATTCCGCCCATCGAATCTGCTCCACCATTCAATGAGATCACGACTGATCTGATAATCCTCAACTCCACTTTCCTGCCTTGTCCCCATAACCCATGACTCCCTTACTGATTAAAAATCTGTCTATCTCAGCCTTGAATATATTTAACTACCCAGCCTCTACAGCCCTCTGCAGTAAAGAATTCCATAGATTGTCTATCCTCTATCCTTCCTCATCTCTGTTTTAAATGGGCGTCCCCTTACTCTGACATTATGCCCTCTGGTCCTAGACTCTCCCACAAGTGGAAACAACCTCTCAGCATCTACCCTGCCTCCAATGCCATTATATCTTTCCTTGCAAAAGGGGACCAAAATTGTTCACAATATTCTTGGCATGGTATTCTGACTCCCCTTTATCTATCCTGCTTGTTACCTCCTCAAAAAATTCTAATAAATTTGTTAGGCATGGTTTCCCCTTCATGAAGCCATGCTGACTCTGCTTGATTAGATTATGTATTTCTAAATATTCGCTATTATATCCTTTATAATAGACTCTAACATTTTCCCAATGACAGATGTTAAGCTAGCTGACCTATAGTTAGCTGTTTTTTTGTCTCCCTCCCTTTTTAAATAGGGGTGTTACATTGGCTGTTCTCTAATCCTCTGGGACTTTTCCAGAATCTAAGGATTCTTGAAAGGTTACTATGAGCTCATCTACTATCTCTATAGCTACATCCTTTAATATCCTAGGATGTAACCCATCAGGTCCAGGGGACTTATCGGTCTTCAGCTACATTAGTTTCCCTAGCACTTCTTCTCTAGTGATAGTTATTGTACTTATTTCCTCCCTGCTTTTGCGCCGTGATTATTTAATTTATGGAATGCTATTAGTGTCTTATACTGTGTAGACTGAAGCAAAATTTTTATTCAACTCCTCTGCCATTTCCTGGCTGCCCATTATTATATCCCCAGCCTCAATCTCTAAGGGACCTATGTTCACTTTGGCCTCTCTCTTCCTTTTTATATATTTAAAGAAACTCTTACTGTCCATTTTTATATTACTTGTTACTTTACCCTCAAAGTTTATTTTCTCCTTCTTTATTATTCTTTGGTCATCTTTTGGTGGTTTTTAAAACTTTCACAATCTTCTGGCTTTCCACTAATCTTTGCCAAATTGTGTGTTTTTTCTTTCAATTTGATACTGTCCTTAACTTCCTTGGTTAACCATGGTTGGTTTATCCCCTTCCTTGAATCCTTCTTCCTCATTGGGATATATCTTTGGTGAGAGTCATGAACTATTTTTTTAAACGTCTGCCATTGTTCATCAACCCTCTTTTCTGCTAAACTGCTTTCCCAGTTCACTCCAGCCAACCCTGCCCTCATTCCATTGTAATTACCCCTATTTAAGTTTAGCACAGATGTTTCCAACCCAAGTTTCTCACTCTCAAACTGAATGCTAAATTCTACCATATTATGGTTACTGTTTCCTGGGGGATCTTTACTTTGAGATCATTATTAAACCTGCCATATTACACATAGTCTGATCTCTGGTTGGATAAACAACATATTGTTCTAAGAAACTGTCCCGAATGCACTCTATGAATTCTTTCTTGAGTCTGTCTCTGCTAATTTGATTTTCCCAATCTATATGAAGATTAAAGTCACCCATGATAAAATTAATGGCTTTTTTCATGCCCTCATTATCTCCTGATTTATTCTCTGTCCTACAGTTTGGCGACTGTCAGGGAGCCTATAGGCTACACCCACCAGTGTCTTCTTCCACTTGTTATTTCTTACCTCCATCTCGTATCGGTTCTACATCTTACGATCCAAGATCATTTCTTGCTATCGTACTTATTTCATCTCATACTAACAAAGTTACCCAACCACCCTTTCCTTCCTGCTTGTCTGGAATCAAGGAGAAAGCTCTCCACTAGTTGGAGTCATACCTAGCACAAAGGAAGATGTTGTGGTTGTTGGAAGTCAGTCATCTAAATTACAGAACATCACTGCAGGAGTTCCTTAGGATAGTGTCCTAGGCCCAACCATCTTCAGCTGCTTCATCAATGACCTTCCTTCCATCATAAGGTCAGAGGTGGGGATGATCGCTGATGATTGCACAATGTTCAGCACCATTCGCGACCCCTCAGATACTGAAGCAATCCATGTCCAAATGCAGCAAGACCTGGACAATATCCAGGCTTGGGCTGACAAGTAGTAAGTGACATTCGTACCACACAAATGCCAGGCAATGACCATCACCAACAAGAGCGGATCTAACCATCGCCCCTTTATGTTCAATGGCATTACCATCACTGAATCCCCCACTATCAACATCCTGGGGGTTACCATTGACCAGAAAATGAATTGGACTAGCCATATAAGTATTGTGGCTACAAGAGCAGGTCAAAGGCTAGGAATCATACGATGAGTAACTCACCTCCTGACTCCTGAAAATCTGTCCACCATCTACAAGGCACAAGTCAGGAGTGTGATGGAATACTCCCCATTTGCCATTGAGTGCAGCTCCCACAACCCTCAAGGAGCTTGACACTGTCCAGTACAAAGCAGCCCACATGATTGGCACCACATCCACAAACATTCACTCCCTCTACCATCAAGGCACAGTAGCAGCATGTGTACCATCTACAGGATGTACTGCAGGAATTCACCAAGGCACCTTCGACAGCACCTTCCAAACCCACAACCACTACCATCTAGAAGGACAAGGGCAGCAGATAGATGGGAACACCACCACTTGGAAGTTCCCCTCCAAGTCACTCACCATCCTGACTTGGAAATATATTGCCGTTCCTTCACTGTCGCTGGGTCAAAGTCCTGGAACTACCTTCCTAGCAGCACTGTGGGTGTACCTACAGCAGATGGACTGCAGTAGTTCCAGAAGGCAGCTCACCACCACCTTCTCAAGGGCAACTAGGGGTGGGCAATAAATGCTGGCCTAGCCAGCAAAGCCCATATCCTGCGAAGGAATAAAAAAAATAAGAAGAATATGATCTGATAGCCATTACGGAGACATGGCTGCAGGATGACAAGGATTGGGGCCTGACTATTGAGAGGTATATGAGATGCAAGAAGAATAGCACACTAGGTAAAGTGGAGGGGTAGCACTGTTAATCAAGGATGGTATTGGTGCAATATTTAGAGATGACCTTGGTTCAGGGATCAGCATGTAGAATTGGTTTGGGTAAAGATGAGAAATAGTAAGGGAAAGAAGTTACTAGTGGGAGTGGTGTACAGAAAGAAATTAGAGTCTGAGAGGACCACTCCCACTCGTGACCTCTTTCCCCTAACAGCAACCAGAATGACTGACAAAGTATACAAGAAGAACTATTGGATGCTTGTGATAAAGGGACAGCAATAATCATGGGTGATTTTAATTAATCATGGGCAGAATTTTCTACCTGTCGGGCAGGCTGTGCAGGAGCGGGTGTGGGCAGGTGCAGGTCCAATCGCCGCCCACGATTGGGTCCGCTCTGCCGTTTTATGCGGGCAGGCCAGTTAAGGCCCACCCAACATGAAATGCGCCTCCTGAGGACAGCGGGAGTGGGCAGGCTGTGGCAGGACTGCTATGACCGCCTTGTCCAATGGCGACCCGGCGGCCTGTTTAAAAGTGCTCCTGCAGCCTTTGAAAGGCTGTCAAACATGGCCGGCAGAAGGGTTCCCCAGAGCGCTGCTGGTGAGCAGGCCAGGCTGGGATTGGTTGGAGGGCGGGGGGGGGGGGGGGGGGGGGGGGGGGGGGGGGGGGGGGGCGGCGACAGTGCGACAGTGTGCCCTTCATTTTTCAGACGTTGCCTTGCTGCCCTTCTCAAGGAGGTAGCAGCATGATGGGAGGTCCTCTTTCCCAGGGATGGGAGGAGGAGGCCCCCCCACATGAAAAAACATGCCTTGGAGGAGGTGGCGGAGGTGGTGAGCTCCCGCGATGTGGTGTGATGCACCTGGATCCAGTGCCGCAAGCGCTTCAACGACTTGTCGTGCTCTGGAAGGGTGAGTACCATGTTGGTACTGGTCACTTAACCCAGCAGGTAAGCTTTCCCCCCGGTGCCCACCTCCCTCAGGTCTGAGTGTAGTGACTGCATTGAATCATTGACGGCATGTGTCCTTCGCTGGGTGGGCCAACAGATATTGCCCATGCCTAGGTCACCCTGAGAGGGTGGTGAAGAGATGGGTTCTGCACCCACAGCATGTGGTACGCTGAGGCCCACATTACTGTTTTGGAGGCAACGTGGAGGAGCTGCACCCAGACATAGTGCTAGAACTGTAAAACGTGTCCAAGTCAGGGCGTTGACATGCTGGGAGGGGAGTTTCCAGGTGGCATGGCACCAATCGATCTGCTCTCCTCTGCACTCCACGTGCTCGTGCCTCCTTGCTTTGCAAAGTTGGACCGTGTGGTACTCAATGTGATGTAGGCTGCATTTGGCCAAGGAGGGGGACAGGCCTGGCATCTTTGTGAGAGTGTGCAGCAGCTGTGGGGTGAGGAGGCACTGGAGTCCTGCAATGTCCCACTCTGGTTGGGGTGGGCCATCTGCGAAGAGAATCCAGGTACAAGAAGCACTAATTAATGCTCTTCTCTGCTTTTCAGGAGAAGAATGCTCATAATGCCGCCGAGCGGGTGAGGACAGGCGGAGGGCCAGTCCAGTTGGTGATCATTGCCAGGTTCAAGCAGGAGGCCCTCAATCTGGTGAGGCGCCATGCGCCCAGGTCCACCGGTGTCGATGAGGCTGGGGTGCCATGAGCAGGTACGTTATCCCAACACTGAAGTCACCATTAGTGTCCAAGCAGCCATGGCAGTGTTGAAGGTTCAGTGATTGAAGTTTGCAACATGGCTTGACCATTGCTTATGGAAGGATGAGCACATAATGATCCGCGAGACAGGGATACACATTGACATTGTCTCCACGCTAACTAATTAAATGTCCTTGTTCTTCCTTTCAGCATCAGTGGAGTAGGGCCGGGAGGAGGACCAGCAGCGGCCCCTCTCACACCTGAGGGCCCTGAAGTCTCTGACCCGCCAATTACACCATCTCTGCCAGGCAGGCACCAGCACAGATACTAGCACCTTGGTGGGAATTAGATCATTGGCTAGTGTCCTGGGGCACAATGGTGAGGGCGCTTCACCAGCGTTGGAGGAGCTGGTGGAGACAGAGAGTGCCCATGGTGCCAGCAGTCAGAGAACTGCAGGGGACCAAGACATGCTCAGTCGGTGCCTGATGATGTGCCTCTGGAGTCATCCATGAGGCAGCAGATACTGGAAGTCCAGCAGGGTGTGCGGGAGGATCTGGTGAAGATACATGAGTCTATGCTTGGCTTGGTCTCCATGCTGGAGGAGTCTACGCGGACCATCGCCAATGCAATGAGCCTCATGTCCGAGCACCATGGTTCCTCCATGGAGAGAGTGGCGACGACTCTCAGGGGGAGGCTTCTCTGGGAGGCTGATCAGGGCTTCCTGGGGATGCGCTCGGACCAGCGAGACCTCACATCAGCATTGACCTCAGCTGGTCAGTGCCAATGTGGGAGATGGTCTGGGCACCAAGTTTCCCAGCTTGGTGCCCATCCATCCATTGTGAGCAGGGAGGTTCGAAATGACCTCAAGTTGGCACAGCAGCTGCCTGTCATCTCTGCAGGCTCCTCTCAGGGAGCTCCAGATGAGGATAGCAGCTCCTCCACCCCTCTGCCTGTGACCGTTGCATCCAATGAGGCTGCAACGACTGGGGAGATGCCAGCTGTGGAACTGGCAGCTCCCTCCCAGGTGGGGCCAGCACTGTGTATGAGACGAAGTTAGCTAGAAATGTGAAAATGGATAGCAACAGTTTCTACGGGTATTTAAAAAAGGATAAGAGTATGTAAAGTGAGTGCTGGTCCTCTAGAGAGTGATAATGGGGAGTTTATAATAGGTAATAAGGAAATGGCGGATGAAATGAACAAATATTTTGCTTCTGTCTGCACTATAGAAGATACAAAAAACTTTCCAGTAATAGCTGTAAATCAGGAGGTGGAAGGGAGAGGGGAACTTTGTGAAATTATAATCACTAAGGAAGCGATACTGAGCAATCTGATGGAGCTGCGGGCTGACAAGTCCCTAGGTCCTGATGGACTTCATCCTAGGGTCATAAAAGAGGTGTCAAGTGAGGTAGCAAACGCGTTGATGTTAATTTTCCAAAACTCCCTGGGTTCTGGAAAGGTTCCATGAAACTGGAAAGTAGCAAATATAACCCCACTATTCAAGAAGGGAGAGAGACAGAAACAGGAAACTATAGGCCAGTTAGCTTGGCATCTGTCATGGAGAAGGTGTTAGAATCGATCATTCAGAAGGTTATAGCTGGGCACTTGTAAAAATTCAAGGTAATCTGGAAGAGTCATCATGGTTTTGCAAAAAGGAAATCATGTTTAATCAATTTCTTAGCATTCTTTGAAGGAGTAACATGAGCTGTGGATAAAGGGGAGCCTCTAGGCATACTGTATTTAGATTTTCAGATGGCATGCGTTATTGTGGAAAATAAAAACTCATGGTGTAGGGGGTAACATATTAGCATGGATAGAAGATTGACTGGTTGGCAGAAAACAAAGAGTATGCATAAATGAGTCCTTTTTAGATTGGCAGGATGTGACAAGTGGAGTCCTGCAGAGGTCTGTGCTTGGGCCTCAATTTGCAATTTATATCAATGACTTAGATGAGGGGATTAAGGCATGGTAACTAAATTTGAAGATGACACAAAGGTAGGAAAGCAGCTTGTGAAGAAGTCATAAGGAAGTTGCAGACGGATATAGACGTGTTGAGTGAGTGGGCAAAAATCTGGCATATGGAGTATAATGTGGGAAAACGCAAAGTTGTTCACTTTGGAAGGAAGAATAAAAAAGCAGAGTATTACTTAAAGGGAGAACACCCGCAGAATTCTGAGGTGCAGAGGGATCTAGGTGATCTTGTGCATGAGTCACAACAAGTTAGTATGCAAGTACAGTATGCAATTAAGAAGGCTAATGGAATTCTATCCTTAATTACCAGAGGAATTGAACATAAAAGTAAGGATAAAAACAAAAATATCTGGAAAAACTCAGCTGGTCTGACAGCATTCGCGGAGAGGGATACAGTTGATGTTTTGAGTCCGTATGACCCTTCATCAGAACTAAGACATATAGGAATGAGATGAAACATAAGGTGGTAGAAGTCTTCGTTCTAATGAAGGGTTATACGGACTCGAAACATCAACTGTATCCCTCTCCACGGATGCTGTCAGACCTGCTGAGTTTTTCCAAATATTTTTGTTTTATTCTAGATTTCCAGCATCCGTAGTATTTTGCTTTTATAAAAGTAGGGATGTTCTGCTTCAGTTATACAGGGCATTGGTGAGACCACATCTTAAATACTGTGTGCAATTTTGGCCTCCTTATTTAAGGAAGGATGTAAATGTATAGGAGGAAGTTCAGAGGAGGTTTACCAGATTGATACCTGGAATGAGCAGATTGCCTTATGAGGAAAGGTTGGACAGACTGGGCTTGTTTCCACTGGATTATAGAAGAGTGAGGTGACTTGACTGAAGTATATAAGATCCTGAACGGTTTCAACAAGGTGGATGTGGAAAGGTTGTTTCCTCTTGTGGGTGAGTCTAGAACAAGAGGGCAATGTTTTAAAATTAAGGGTTGCCCTTTCAAGACAGAGACAAGGAGAATTTTTTTCTCTCAGAGGGTTGCGTGACTTTGAAACTCTCTGCCTCAAAAAGCAGTGGAGGCGGGGTTATTGAATATTTTTAAGGCAGAGGTAGATAGATTCTTGTTAGGCAAAGGAATCAAAGGTTATCGGGGGGTTGATGGGAATGTGGAATCTGAAACACAAACAGATCAGCCATGATTCTATTGAATGGCGAAGCAGGCTCGAGGGGCCGAATGGCCTATTTCTGCTCCCATTTCATATGTTTGTATGTTCATTGCAGCAAAGGCAGATGCCATCCAATGTCTGAGTGCTACCGCAGAAGCTCAGACAGAGATCATATGATCCATGCTTCATGCTATGCAGGTTCAGCTTACCATCATACAAGCTCAGATTGCTGCCACCATGGATGCCAACCTCAGTGCTCAAAAGTGCTTGCAGGGTCTTGAAGCAGTGCAACAATCTGTCCTCCAGCAGATTACAAGGATTGTTGAGGCACCGCCCCTGGGGAGTGGCAGTGGTTCTGTGGGACTCAAACTCTTCCTGGTCCAATGGAGATGATGAAACTCCCTCCCCTTCTATTCTGGCCCTCTGTCACCTCCCTGATCCAATGCTCCTGCCTGGAAGCATCCACTGGTGTAGAAAGCGAGGGTGATGATGACCTTGCTGATCACTGGCAGCACTGACTTAATCCTGCTGTGTGGCTGCAGGTCAAATTGTCGGAGGCGGCACAATTCAGTGACCATCTCTCAGGATGACAAAGTTCAGGTGACCACCACTGCCACTCTGCCAGTGTCCTTGCTGTCAGCAGTCAGCCAGACAGCTGTTACCCATGCCCAGATGGTGCAGTCTGAAACCAGGCCCACAAGGCCCAGAGCTACTGAGGGCATCATGCAAAGCCATCTGCTGCCTCCTCCACTGAAAGTCAGCAGCTTTGTACCAGACATTTTGCAGCTAATGGGGTGGCACTTCATGGAAGCACTAGGCCAGGCAAGGCACCTACAATACAAACACAAAGTGAATACTCAAGAATGGTCAGTTCAGTTTGTGTTTAGTGTTGGAAGTGTTGTTGGCTAAAGTTGTTATGGAATTATACTTAATGGTGAATTTTATTTCAGCATTTTGGCCAAGAGGACGCTGTGATGTTCTGTAGCATGTTGATTGATAAGGTGGGTCTGGTGGAGCAACTGACATTCTGAGATGACATCATAGGGTAATTGGAGCCCCAATTTCCAGTCACAGACAGCCCCATCCGGAGTGGAGGGATTCCGGTTGCACCCTCCCTGCCTCCTCCTCCTCCTCCTCCTGTCAATTCCTCCTTCTCCTCCCAAGGTGGATTCCAAGTGCCTCATGGAAAGGGCTGCGACCTCAGGATAGCAAGGTGGTGGAGGAAGCAGCAGAGCACCATGAACTTAGACACACTGTGGAAAGTACTGGAGGGCTGCCTTCGAGTGATCCAGGCAGAGGAACCACCGCATCATGACACCAGTAGTTCCTGATGTTCCTGGTGACTGCATGGCTGCAGGGTGTGCAGCCCTTCCTTGGTGAGATTGCAGAGAGGATTCATTAGCCAGATGTCTGGTGGGTATCACTTATCACCCAGCATCCAGCCTTTAGTTCTTTATGGTGGCCCAAAGATGGTGGGTACAGCTGGCTGCCATAGTATGAAGGCCTCATGGCTGGTGCCAGGATAATGGGCATTCATCACTAAGATCATCTGGTTATGATCACCCACTAACTGGATGTTGGTAGGGTGGTAGTTCATGTGGTTACAAAATATCTGCCTATTGTGGGGTCTACAGCACCATGTACATGTAGTTCATTGCACCCTGCACCAATGGGAAACCCTCCAACCTAGAAAATCCATGAGCTCTCTCCTCCTACTTCTCTCTGGCAGATGGATGAAGCTCCCTCCCCTTCTATACTGGCCCTCTGTCAGCTTCCTCATCCTATGCTCAGGGACCACCTCCTGAGTAAACCACGGGCAGCTCACACAATGGTCCTGGCTGAGCTGAATACAGGAGAACTGCTCCTTAAAGACCCTTGGTGGGTAGGGCCTTCTACTGAGAGTCCTCCTGTAGCCTCTATGCACCCTTTCCCCTCTCTGCTGCCTCTGCTTTATTTTCATATCATGCTGCAGCCCAAGAGGGACTGAAACTATAATTCCTATAACTGAAGCAGGCTTTCTGCTGACTGGCCAAACAACTCCTCTGACCTCTATCAAGATCCAGCACCACTCCCTTCAAAATGAAAAAACTTAACAAACCTCCAATAACGCTACACAGCACTTCCTTGACTTCTATACCAGCAAAAGTAAATCGAAAGCACATCACCTGGAAGATGGATGGTCAGCCCTTTAAATAGCACTAACAGAGGATTAGGAGAAGGAGTTAACTGGGCCTGCATAGTCCAAAATGGTAACCTTCGTCAAATCAACTTGTAGAGGCTGTTTAATGTCACGATTCACCCAATCTGATGCCTCGCAGCAGGCCACAACAAAAATAGCCAGAAGCATTTTGGCCAACCTTTTTTAAGTTTGGGGGTTCCATAGCGTTGGCACTGGTGGTGTCTTGGAGCCCAATTTTGCGGTCAGGTCTTTTAGGAGGCGATGACCCATCTCAATGACCTATAAAAGTAGGTAAAATCTGAGAACAGACATAAGAGAAGATGAAAAAACAAAAACAGAATTACCTGGAAAAACTCAGCAGGTCTGGCAGCATCGGTGACACGTTTTAAGAATGTGGTATGGGTAAACTAATAAACAGTATTATCAGCTCAAAAGATCAAGGTTGCACCAAAATAGTGTTGTTCAAAATTTACTGCTCACCCAAAGGCTAACCCTCATAAAACGTTACAACTTCTTTATTACATCGCGTATATACCTATATCATAACCTTCTTCATGTTCAAAATTCAATGCACAGTTGTTAGCTTTGGCACATGCACATTTTCTAAGACGTTCACACATCAAACCATTGTGACCCAGCTGCATAGACACATTTGGATGCACATGTTTTCAATTTACATCTCAAGGTGACTTTACTGCCTGCATACAGATGGCACAAACTTCAGGGAAATAGGTCCCAACTGGAGATAGGCTAACAAAGCAATGGCATTTAACTCCTTTGAAGGAGGCAACTTAAACTTCATCGTATATCAGGGCACAGAAGGAGCAGGAAAAGATGACACATGAGCCTCCCCCAAGGTTAGACCTAGTACTATTCAACTCTTCCATTTTGCCCCTTTCTCACTCACTCCCACGCAGGCATACAGGTAACCAAATACACATCAAACACATATCGTGCAATGCAAACACTGAAAGCAAGTCAGAAAGTTAGCCTTCTGATATTTCCTTTTATGTCACTGTAGCTTAATAAAGCAGCACGTCTGCACCAGCAGAGGCCCAGAGCAAGGCAGTAGTGCACAATATCCTGCATCCCTCGCACCAAAGTCCACAAGGATCAACACAAGTATACAGACCCTAGTGAATGCACTTAACCAACTTGAAGAGGTAGCACTGGTTGAGGCAGAATACAAAAGTGAAAAAGAGAAAATGGTGATACCAGAGGAAGTGAAAGTAAAACTGTTGCAGGAAAAAGAATGCTCAAAAAAGTCTTACAATGTCAATGAGGTAATGACTAATGACAAATATTCTTTTGTCTTTTCTTTGCACCACTGAGACATTATGGGCGGAATTTCATGGTCCCTCCCAATGGCAGGATCTTCCAGTCCTGCTGAAGTCAAATGCTTGCTGCATTTCCCAGACCCAAATTCTGCCCCACATCACTGTTTTTATGTCTGTTACTGATAGGAGCCAGATCATTTGTTGGCCATAAAAGTCATACAATTCTAACTAATCCATGAATTTTCAGAAATATATCCTAGCCTCTTAGCAATATTCTTTGTGAATGCTTGATGAAACAAGAATGCAGCCCTCATCAGTAGACTTGCTTGGGAATCATGAGCCAGCTTTGAACGTCAAGTTTATTTCCACACAAGATTCCGTTAATAAGCCCACTTTTCTTCTTTGTCCCCTACCTCTCTGGTAAGAGCAATCGGATGAGGGTATCATTGTCATTGGTACTTATTCCCAGCTGAGGAATCAAGAAGCCTTCTTAAGTATGGCACAGAATCCATCACAATCACAAAGAATTATTCATTTGGATGTCAGCTCTCCTCAAACACAGCCAGAGACAGCAATGATCATTTAATTTGATGTTAGTTAAAGCACAAATGTTGGTGAGGCCAACACACCTGCTCTTTTTCAAATAATACGATGGGATCATTTAAACCTAGCTGAACGGGCTAATGGACACTCAGTTTAAAGTCTCATTTGAAAGATGGCACTTGTAACTATGCAGTAGTCCCTCAGCAGTGCGCGTAAGTATCAGCTAAGACTAAGACCTGTTATGGGACTACTGACTCAGAGAGAATGGTACTATCACTGAGGCTAACACTGTAGGGCATTTCCAATTGAGTGACAACAAAAATTGAACAAACAGACTAATAAAAACAAGGCCAGGAGTTCCTGCTTATTGCATTTGTTTTATGGCACATTTGAGGCAAATTCAGCTGAACTAGTGGGAATTTTAGGTAAAACTTGCATTCAGCGCTACTCAAGTTTCTGCAACTCTTTTGCACTCATTTTAAAAACATTGGGTGGAATTTTCAGTGCACGCTGGCATCGGTTGTGCTTGGTGGCGTGAACAGACAATATGGTGAGAAGGCCAAAAATCGGTTTCACAGCGCCATGAAACCAATTACATCATTGTAATATATCTGCAAAACATTAAAAGGCCAGCCCGCCGGACTCATCTCTCCCACTTTCCCTCCCCCCCCTGCTGGATCATCCACCCACTTAGGCCGTCTTGACAACTGTGTTGTGCAGTAGGGACTTACCTCCAGGACTTTGCTCACATCGCGGACATCTGAGGAGCAGAAGATGCTGGAGCCTGTGGAGGAACGTCCATGGCATGCTCGGTGGAGTCTCATGGGCATGGATCCGCCGTGAAGCAGTTCATGGAAGGTGGAAAATCACCACTGAGGGTCTGCTCACAATGGAGAATGGAGGAGGTGTTGGAGAGGAAGGTCCAGCTGTGTTTTGGAGAGGAAGATGTACCCGGGGGTGGGAGAGGAAGGTCTAGGATCGACTGGGAGAGGACGAGGTGTCAGGGATAGTTGAGGTTGGGAGGGGGTAAATGAAGGTGTTGGGGGGGTAAGGTTGGTGGGTGGGGGGGAACAAAATTGTCGGAGGGGGAGGTTGGGAGGGGGAAGGGGCAATGGTGGGAGGGGGCCTAACGGGGAGAAGACAGAAACTGGGGAGCTGGGTGTAAGTGGGAAAGTGGAAGGTCTGAGGGGAGAAGTTTGGAGGGGGGATGGAATGCAGAGAGGGGATGGAATCCAGGGGGAGGAAAGAGTGCAAGGGGAGGAAAGAGTGCAGAGAATGGAAGGAATTCAGGGGGAGGAGGCAGTCCAGGGTGAGGAAGGAGTGCGCAGAGGTGAAGGAGTCAAGGGGGAGGAAGAAGTCCTGGGGGTAAAAAGGAATGCAGGGAAGGGAGGAAATAAGGATGGAGGAAGAAGTAAGGGTGGGGGAAGGAGTTAGGAAGGGGGAAGGACTATGGTAGGGGGGTCCAGTTTGGCGGGGGGTGCTGGCAAAGGGCTGGGGGGGATGGAGTCTGGTGGGAAGGAGTTCCAAGAGAGGAAGGAGTCTGGAGGGGGGAAGGAGTCCAGGAGGGGAAGGCATCCTGGGGTGGGGATATCCAGGTGAACATGCAAGGGGCAAGGGAGGGCTCTGATGAGTCCATGACTGACTGCTGGGGAGTGAACTGAGGGTGGGCGTGATATGAGGGAATGGTGAGGATGACTGAGGACACAGTGAGGCAGTAGGGCGGGAGGGTGAAGCTTCGATGGTATTGGTAGAAGGCGAGGGTGGTGGGTGGGGACTAGGAGGCAGACACCAGGGTTGGAAGGAGGAGGTCGCGGAGGTTAATGTGGATGGGGGTGGCATTTTCGGGAAAGAGGGGAATGCGCATTCACCTGGACATCCCTGAAAGAAAAGGGCTGTGGTTGGTAGGTCACAGAGGGGAGGTGGAAGGTGGCGCCAGGGGTGTCAACTGTGATGGGAGAAAGGGCATGGGTGACTGGGGGAGGGGAAAGAATGGGGGAACGAAAGAAAAACTGCATCGCCACCATGCTGGCTAAATCGAAAGTAAATCGAGAGTTGTGGTGGTCAGGTCAAGATGAGGTGCTGTATGGGAGTGTGATCAATGGGTTGGCAGAGATGCAGATCAGCTCAGATGATCAGCTGAAAGCGAACCCCAGCAGGCAGCATTGAAAATTCTCAGGACATTGAGATTCAGGAAGGATCTGCGTGAATGGAGAGTGCATGCATGAGGCTCTGTAAGATCCTGCCACACATCCACTTCTCCCTCCAGAATCACTTATGGGCTGGCTGCGTGCAGCTGAACAGATAGCGGGATGGAGGGATGCAGTGGGAGGACTCACAAAGCCTGTAAATGAAGCTGAAAGACACCATTACAAATTATTCAGTGAAAGTGAATATATTTCCAGATTGTTAAGTGACAAAATGTGTTCACCCATGCAACCAAATGTGATCAGAATTTCTTAACTTTTGGACGCCTTAGACTTCTAGCTGCTGCCCTGACATCCACAGCAGGGATGGAGACAGCCTGTGCAATGGTTGGCCCTGCTGCCTCTGATGACTTCAGCCTGGGTTCTCTGGACAGCCAAGGCCTTGGGGGTCCTGGCTTGCTTTGGCTGTCCTCCTGTGGGCCAGCTGCTCCCTCTGCGGTGACAGAGGACAAGGTTGAGGGACTCACAGGCAAAGGGGACTCGGAGGGAGAGGACAGCCTCTGAGATTCCTGAGTGGATGAGCCAGGGGTATCCAGCTGCCTCTGCCCCTTTCTTCGGGTGCTCTGGGGACCCAGCCTGACTCCTTGAGGGGAAAGAGCACCTGGGCGGAAGTTGAGGTGCCCTGTTTCCCTCTCACATCACCACTGCAGAAACTCACCTGTGGCTCCCGCGATGGAGTGCAGGTCTGCATATATTTCCCTTTTCTGCTGGACTCAGGTCTCCATAGTGTTTACCATCCTTCCTATTGAGACCTCCATGCCTGTACATGAGGGCTTCACTTCATCAGAGAGCAGGCGGACGCACTCCTTGACTCGCATGCCACTCCGTTGAGGGCATCCATCCCCTATTTTCTGCTGACTCTCCACAATGAGCTGGAAGGCTAAATCCAGAGGTTCATCATCTGACTAAGTCCTCCCAGATGCCTCTTCCCCAGCAGCTCTCCAAGTGCCAGGGGGCTCGGCTGAACCTGTCTCCTACTGCTGCGGACCCGTATCTGTGCGGTGACCACCAGGTTGTGAACCTGAGCCTGCTCTAGATCTAGGTCCCACCAAGATGTGTGTCTCTGCGTTGGTGCAGGGTGTGGGTAAGCGCTGCGATGGGTCTGCTAGGCTGCTTATTTCCAGCTCTTCAATGGAGGATGAGCCCTCTTGGCTGGAGGTGAGGACCTGGATGGAGCTGAGGAACTGGCTGGCAGAGGGTGTCAGTCTTTTGGCTGAGTTCCCTGTGAATAAAAGCAGTGATAATTAGTACATGGCAATACAGTCAAAAGGAGAGACAGCACTCACAATTGCATTGAGAGAGGGATGAAGTGATGCAGGATCCTCACGAGGGTGTTTGTCACCGACCTCACTATCACCGCAGGCATGGTGCACATCAGTGTGATGGCACACTCCTCAAAGTGATTGAGGGGTCTAATGTGGGCCAGTCCACCCCCTGGCCTGGGACATCTTCCTGCTGATGTGAGCAGACCTCTCCTGCATGAAAATAGAAGGAGAAAGTGTGAGCAGGACACATGAGGCTGCTTGGAATGTTTGTGTGGTGAGCGGAGACGTGGACAGAATGAGGATGTGCTTGAGAGGATATGAGCCTGATTGAGGTGCGGGGGTGTGTGTAAGTTTGAGATGTTCCTTGAGGCGTAAGATCCCTGTGGATGTGTGGTAGGTTTGTGAGTGTGTGAGTTGAGAGCGATGAGAAGAGCGACTTCCCCTGGCGGAACAGATGAGACAATTCATCCTGTTGCGGCACTGTGTGGCTGTCCTCTTTTGCAGGGCATTGGCACTGACCACCACTGCTACTGACCATCACTGCCACTGCCTCCCATACCTAATTAGTGATGTTGCTGCCAATCCTGCAGCCAGAGCGGGCAATAGGACATCATGGTGGGCCTCCACAGCGTCCAAAAGGCACTCAAGCAACATATCATTAAACTGGAGAGGGGCTGCAGTCTTTTTGCCTCTCAGGGTCGTGTATTCTGTGCAGCAGTTGTGGGTTGGAAGCACTGACAGCCACAGCATGTGGCTGCATTTACAATATGGTGCCTAGCATGATGAAGCAGCGAGGTAATGACAAGGTGGGTGAATGAGAGCCCGCCTGCCATCAAAACGGCATGTTTCTTGGGAATGCATAGGTAATGCCATGGGATTGGGAAGATGCAGCGTGAGAAACTGCCATTACAGCCAACGGGTAAAACTTCATTTTCCCACCTGCTACCCCACTTAGTGTAAATCTGGGATGATTCTGCCCATTGTCCTGGAGGAAGACTGGTCGACAAAATTGCCCATGGCCCCAGGGTAAATTGATTACCACAGGGTAATTTCTGTGTAATAACAGTTATTGGTTCTAAAATCTTCTGTTTACATGCTGTGTTAAATACAAACCTTTTTATACAAATCTCACCAAGTGTTGAATGGTGGTAATGTCCTTCCCAAATTTCTCTGTATTAAGTTAACCCTTTCTCTTCTATTCTTGTTTGTCTCCCCTCTCAGCTATACAATAACACGAATACACAAAAATAATTCAACCCCGATCACTCAATCTAGAATGTCACATTCAAAGTTACACCTGTCAACCAGGTCAACTCTGTGTTTATGGCTGAGGCCTGTAGTGGGTGGTGGTGTGTGTCAGCTTCTGACTTCTGAGCGGTCCAAATCACTCCCACTCCCTGGGTTCTAGACCTTGGACTTATTTGGGGGTTGTGACAAAGTGCAGCAGACAACTGGTTATGGTGCAAGAGAACAAAAAACTGGGTTTATTGAAGTCACAAATGAACTTATAATATTAGAATTACACTGAGATTATACAGACTTACAAAGTACACTTAGTTAAGAATGGGGAACACACGGCATAATGAGGGAAAATCATGCTACTAATCCCCTTACCCTTGTCCCACCCCCAAAACCTAACTAAATTGAACTAGGAGAGGTCAGGGATCATGCGCACCAACCAGGGTTCCTTGACAGTTCTAAATCCAGCCAGGTAAGCCAATTGCAGTTTTGGGGTACGCTCTTTGTGTCCTCTGGGGCCTGCCATCCCCATGTGGTCCTGGTCTGTGGAATCTGCGAAGGTTCTTCAGTTGGGTGGAGGGCGGGGTTGTGGGTGGTCGATCTTCATGGAGGGCTGTGGTTGCGGCCTTGTTGTCTTCGGTTGAGCCTTCCAACCCGTGCCCCTCGTCATGATGTTGCCTGCGGGCCTGCAAACCTCCAGATCTCCTTCTTCCGCTTGGCTCAGCTCCCTGCTTAAATTCTGCTTCAACCGCTCCAAAAACTGCTCATCCTCCAGCTCCACTTCACCTTCGTAACTGGTGGCCCAGTTATACTGTTTTTTTTCTAATTTCTTATCTAAATCCAAATCAAGGTTAGTTCTTTGTCTGATTTTTTGGTGGGCTTCTTCAGGTGATTGTTGTCTCGTTGTTTTTAATAGGCTCGCATGATGTTTATCGTTGTCTTCCTGTCCCCGTAACTAGTCTTGGACTGAAAGCCATTGTATGTGTGGGGTATTGATGGGCTCGCATTAATTGCATTGCTTGCTGCCTTCCTGCCTTAGTAGTTAGTAATGATTATTTATGCAAGATTTTGATGGGCTTTAGTTTCGTGCAAGATGAAGTCTTTCTCTGGGTTGATTGTTTTAAAGGGAAGAATGTGTATTCTGTCTCCTCTCGTCCTAGCCTCCTGTCTGCAAGCAGCAGTTGGGACCTCTGCCATAAAAGTCCAAAAGTCATATCCTTGTTGATAATATGAAAAATGTGGGAATTTTGAGAAACCTTCAGGCCCAAACCATGGTTCTAGCTTTAGCTGAAAATATGAAAAGTAGCTGCCAAAACATTTAGAACAGAATTCAAACACTTCAATGAAACTTCACATGCCAGGAGTGAAGCTTCATTATTCACCTCAAATCACCCTTCAGAAAATCAAACCATGAGTTGGTAATGCTGGTGCCATACAACCGTATCAATTTGTATTCATGAGAATAAAAGTACAATTACTAGTGGTTTTTAAATGATCTTTGCAGCTTTAGTTGGTATTCAATGTGTTTGATGTCTTGGTTAGCTCTAACTACAGACTCCTACTTGGTTTCTTTCAATTGGCTTCAGTGTTGTGCAACTTTTCTGCTTTCGTGGCTTGTAATTGTTTTGAGAGAGCATGTGGTGTAGGTCACAGTTACTGACAGCAGATCAGGAATGAGAAACCAATTTTTTTTAACGTCTCCTAGTTTTTTCTGTGAATACATTTATTTTTAGACTGAACTATCTTACTTAGCGCTTTGACCCATTATCTGCTGCATGTTAGCTGTCCTTTCACTTCATTTTTGTCTAAAACTTTAAGTTAAACACTGGCAACCCCTTAAGCCAGGGCACTAGAAGGATCTGAAAACTATAATGAGTATTTTAAAATCAAGATGTTGCTTGACCAGAAGCCAATGTAGGTCAGTGAGCACAGGTGTGGGTTAGGGCACAGGCAGCAAAGTTTTGGGTGACCTCAAGTTTACTGAGGGAGACCAGCCAGGAACGCATTGGAATAGTCAAGTCTAGATATAACAAAGGCGTGAATAAGTGTTTCAACAGGAGATGAGCTGAGACAGGAATAAAGTCAAGCCATGTTACAGAAATGGAAATAGGCGGTCTTAGTGATAGCGTGACTGTATGGTCGGAAGCTCATCTCAAGGTCAAATATCATCTCCAGGCTGCGAACAGACTGGTTTATTCACAGACAGTTGTGAGGAAGAAGGGTGGAGTCGGCAGCTAGAGAACAGAGTTTGGAGTGGCGACCAAAAAGAATGGCTTCAATCTTCCTAATATCCAATTGAAAGAAACTTCTGCTCATTCAGCTGGATAAGCAGTCTGATTATTTAATAACAGTGAAGGAATCAAGATAGATGGTGGTGAGGTAGAGCTGGGTGTCATCAGCATACATGTGAAAACTAATGCTGACCTCTTTAAAAACTATCTGCAACTGATGCTTCTACCCATGAACAAGCTGATTCGGTGATCCAGTCTGATGTGAAAGTGGCTAGTATGCCTGATTTGTTCATCCTCTGAAACGATGTGGAGGAAACCCCACATGTAAATAGACAGCCAACAAAACAAGCCTTTTACCTGTGGTGCATTTTGCCAGATTATTTGGTGCAATAGGTTATGTTTCAGCTGAGGAGTGAGAGTGTGGGGCTATGGATCTGACGTCTTGACATATTGAACATAAGAAAAATATTTAGTGAGCCCTAAAATTGCAGTACCAAATTTGCTGAAGTGGTATCCTGTTCTACTGTGGCAAAACCTAACTTCTCATATTTGCTGTACAATGATTATCCAGTTTTTTTTGGCTATTTTAAACATAAAAACTTTATTTAACCTTTTACAGTGTTGTTTCCTATAAGTTGCATACCAAAATCTGCTTTTTAAGTTGCACATCTGCCTGCTTTTGATAATGTTTTTAACCTTCTTTCAAAGTAGGCCATTTAAGCATGTTTTAAAGTGGCAAAGGTTTCTATTTTTTAAAGTGATGCATTTAAGTTTTTGTTGATTAGTGCTCAATAGCTAATGTTAAAGTCCATGTCTGCTTCAAAGATGTGCATAGATTTTCATTCTAACAACTACAACTAGCAACAAATTTGGTTTTTGAAGTTGTATAATTATTTTGTTTTTGCTTTGTGTAATAAGCAACACAGTGAACTATTTTTGTAAAGCTGAAGTTATTTAAACCTTGCTTCAGATCTGGATGAAAATCTCTGCTCTACGCTGGTTGTAAAGATTTCAAAGCGAAATTCATTTGGGCAGTGTCAATCCAGTTTCTCATAGGTATCTGTCCAGAAGATGAATCTGCTCCTAATTTGGTATTAGTTGACAAGCTAATGCAAATTTTATGATGGGCACAAAAGGAATTTCCAGCAACGACACCTTCATTTTGTCTTAATGTATTTTTAAAGCTTGCCATGAATGCCCATGGACCTGCTGGGTTTTGTTTACACCCTTGTCCTTCACCTGGAAATGTGTCCCTTTCAACTTGGCAAACATTCAACCCAACATAAACTTAACATCAAAGTGATCAATTGGTAGAAAAACAGTTTGGGCCATCCTGAGGACATACCATATAAATGCAAGTTCTTTCTTTTGTTGAATGTTGCATGTACATATTAATACACCCACTTATTGCTGTATGCTGACACTTGGGAATTGCTGCATGTCATCCCAACAATTGGAGCTTCTCACTTCAAAGATAATTACAGATGAGGAATACCAGTAGGTCCATATCAGTTCATCCATGTATAAAATTCCTACAGTCCCTGGTTACAATATCTAGTCATTCCTTAAAAGCATCTAGAATTTTTCCACCACTGCTCTGTCTGGAAGTCTGCATGAAGAAGAGTTTCCAGATATCAGTTCCAAAGTTATATTTCGCTAGTTTTAAGGTACAATTTAATTTAAAGTAAAATCTAGATTTACCTTTTCTATACCATTTATTAATTTATATACAACGATGTTTATATTTTTTTCCTCTCAGGTACTTTCCTTTCAGGTTAAAAAGCCATAATCTCTCCAGTCTTTCCTCAGGGCTTTTGCTCAGAACTCCAACCTTTGACACAAGGGTTTTGCCTTGTGGTTCTCCTCGGCAGTTCCCCCTGCATGTTAATGTCCCTTTTGTGTTTCAGTGACCAGAACCAAGAACTGTACAGAGGTGAGGACTTTTTGGCATTGTCGGCCAATGCTCTATTGGCTCTGTTCATTGCTGTTTTGTATTGGGTGAGCATATTTAGCTTTGCATCTGCAAAGACTCCAAGGGCTCTTTCCACTTCATATCGTAGTTAAAAAGCTATCTAGCATAGCAAGAGTTAATGGGGGCTTGGAAACACTACCACACACAGTTTAATGTAAATAGACACCTGAGATTAAAGTTAGTTGTGGACTGGACAGAGACCTGTGTAGAAGCAAGCATGGAGTTCACTCATAGTTGCATGGGGGAAGCCTAAAAATCAACAGAGTTAGATCCCAGGAGGGAAGGGGGTGGGGGACACCTCCATTAGAAGCCCTCATCTGAAGTGGGACACCCCCCCCAACAGTCCGATTGCCTCCAGACCTCCCTTCCCTCCCAGGACACCGATCGCTCCCTTCGTGCGCCCTCAAGCCTTCCCTACCCTCCCCGCCCTGGGACCATTTAAACCTACCTGGGCCTGTGGTGTGCGGACTTAGTTTCATGCGTCCTCCTGCATTTCCTCACCAGTCCACTGCAGCTCTTTTCGCTGAGACAGGACTTGCATCCGAGTGAGGGGTGAAGTCCCACCTGGAGCTACTTAATGCTCATTTGAGCATGAAATGGCTGCAGGGCAGTTGGCGTCAGCGGGGATGTGTTCCCTATCGACTCTTCGGATGGCAGGGAGTGAAACCCCGCTATCTGAAAAATTCAGGCTTTAATGTTCAACCATACAAGACTCAGAACCTCGTTGTGAGACCTACTGAACATACTGCATACAACATGCTGGCAGCTAATTGGGAACGCCAGAACCTCACAGAAGCTGGATCAGAAATTCAAACACTGGAAAACTAAAGGAATAACATTCAGACCTGATTAAAAGTACTTGAAGTGAAGCCATAAAGGGCGATCGCCTAAAAGAAGTTCCTTTCCGGAATGGAAGCAGAAAGGCAGAGGTGAAAGCTCCACTATGCAGCTGAGGACTCCACAAGATCTCATGGAGGTCCATTGTAAATGCCCACAGGGTGCAGAGTCAAAGGATCTAGCAGGGGTGATCAAACAATTCAGTTCTAAGCCAGGGCTAGCTTAAAAAGCTTCAATACTGTAAAAAAAAAAGTCAGAACAGTTCAGTTCCAAAAGCACCACGGCCAGCCTGTGTCCAGAATCAATGCCATACCAAGTGACAGCCAAACCCATTGTGAGAAAAGAAGTGGAAGGTTTAAAAACCTCAGCCAAAGCTGAGAATCAATTGTAAAATGCCTGAAAATCCTCTAACCTCGCAGGGAAGGCCCAGAATAGTTGATTGAGTAAATTGCTGTACAAAACGAAAGACAAAGAGGTCGGGACTGCTATCAGTGCGGGAGCCTGCCAAAACACAACAAACATGGGAAGACTCTGAAGAACAGTTACTGCAACACCATCTTTAAAACCTGCACAACCTTTTAAAGCTGTACTCCCTGAACAAGTCATTTGGAAAGCTAATAGAATGTTATCATTTATTGTGAGGGTGATTGAATACAAAAATAGGGAGGTTATGCTTCAATTGTAGGGCACTGGTGAAACCATGTCTGGAGTACTGCATTAGAAGCACTTCAGAGAAAGTTTACTAGGCTAATAGCAGGAATGGGCGAGTTGTCTTATGAGGAAAGATTGGACAAGTTAGGCTTGTAAGGGGTTGCTTATTTAAGACAGAGATGAGGAGAATTTTTTCTCTCAGAGGGTCATGAGTCTTTGGAACTCTCTTCCTCAGAAGGCATTAGGAGCAGAGGCTTTGAATATTTTTAAGGCAGAGCTAGACAGATTCTTAATTAACAAGGGGTGAAAGGTTTAGGGGTAGGCAGAAGGTTACAATCAGATCAGCCATGATCTTATTCAATGGCAGAGCAGGCTTGAAGGGCCTAGCTCGAATGTTTGTATGTATGTAACTTTAAAACAACTATGGACAACAAATCAACATTGCGAGACCAATTTGGACTGATCCAAGGGTCGGGCCAAACCCAAAATTGGGGACTTTGGTGGAAAATATTCTTAAGATACATGATAGCTTCAGGATTAAATAAAAAGACAGAAGATGTATGAGTGAATACACTGCTTTATTCAGTGGGTCCAATAGCCAATGATAATATTGCGAGGCAAGGAATAAACGAATCCTCAGATAAATTTGATGAAGTTCTAAAATCATTTGATACATATATTAACCTAAGAAGCAACAAAGTTTTAGAGAGAGCAACATCCAACAAATGTGTCCAACAGTCTGGAGAACTGGTTGACTCTTTTGTAAACAAATTATACAGATTGGCTGAAGGCTGTGACCACAGTAACCTTACGTGAGAACTCATAAGGGACAGAATTGTTGTCGGAGTGGCTGACCATGCCCTTTTAGACATACTATGGGCCAAGGGATATGTGATATCCAAATAGTTAGACAGTTTGAAATCCACCAACGGCACTGATCCATTTTACATGGCGAAAGCAATCCATGGTACAGAGCAACCTCAACTGCCCAGCTCATAAAGCAACAAAGAGACTCCAGGGTAAAGAAGGCAATACCAAAACTGACCATGAGAGGATGGGGGACCATGTCAATGCTGTTGAACAGGCAAGAGCAATATCCAGCAATCTCAGCGCAGTGTTTCAACTGCAACAGCCTATGACACTTCGGAAAGCCATGCAAAGTTAGGACACCTACACTGGTGGAGGGTCCCAAGACAATCCGTGACAGAGGGACACCATTAGGAAGAGGCCCAATCATGTTCCCTGAGTGAGGTCAAGGATCCTGGATCCTCTTTTTGGATTGCTGATATCTCAGTAAATGGTCACCTCACCAACTTCAATTTGGACATGGGAGCCAGTGTTACGGTCCTTTCAGATAATGAACCATGGCTGCGAGACCTCTGGCTACAAACAACCGACACACCATTCCATGGGCTTGGAGGAATCCTAATTCCGGTGGTAGGCATGATCTTAGAGCCACTAAGGTATGCCAACAAGCAGATATTCAAAGTCATGTACATCATCCAAAACCGATCTTTTTCTCTCTTCAGCATAGATGCCTGTGTTGCCCTTAACCTACTTAAAACAGCAGAAGACATCAAGACAACATCTGTTGTCAACTATGCAGAACTGCAAGTCCCTGAGAAACACACCCGTAAAGAGGTCCTTGACTGGGATTTCAGCTGTGAATTGTCTTCACTCTACACAGAGCCAGTTTGCCAATTTCTTTGCAGACAGCAGAAGCTCCTCTTTGGTTAGACCAGTCAAACTGTAAAGAAATTTTTTTTTCCCCTAATATCACTGTTGGATACTGAAGCAGGCTTATGGGGGCTGTGTGTGTATGTTTGTGTGTGTGTGTGTGACTAATTTAATTAAGCTGAAGACAGATTGCAAAGTTTAAAATCATCAAAGGGATTAGGTGTAAGCAGGCATTTTGAAATGGAAATAGATGAGCTAACATTTGCATTTTGTAGATAAGTTGAGAGGTTGTTGATTTTCAAAGAGACATGCTAAGATGTTTTACAACTGGCAAAATAAATAAGGCAAAATTATTACGTTTATTTTTCCCAAAGGTGCTGGCCATAAGGACAACATGAAAGATTTTTGTATTCTGGAAAAAGTAACTTCCAAAGCAAGGGTGAAGAAATGGGATTTACAGGTCAAAAGGGAGAAAATATATTTAAAGAAATATGGAAAACTGTATGGTGAGTTGCCCTGTGGGATCTTGAAAGGTGGACTGTGTGAAATAGACCTGTGAAAAAGAAGCCTCTAGCCACCTCAGAGAAGTGCTGGTTTGGTCCAGAGTGCAAGGTTTTGTTAAAAGCCTGATAGAGTTCCATTGTCAAGTGAGAGGGAGAGGGAAGCTGTGAAACACACTCCTTATAGCAATAGTGGGTGCTTGTGCTAATATTGTTGGATTTATAGATGAAGAATCTATTTGGACTGTTGCCTGAAAGGGATGTGTAGTCGGGAGTCTAGTTAAGTAGAAATCTTTTGGGGACCATTACAAGATTAATTTTAACTGTATAACTGTAATCTTGTGTGTTCACCTTCTTTTCTTTTGTTAATACATGTTTTAATTTAATCTTTAAAATCTCCAAAGGAGGTAGTGGACTCTTTACTTCTGACTTCAGTGTACATATCTTTTCATAATAAATACAAATTGCAAAATCGTGTGATAGCTTGGCCAAGTTTCCCTTTGGGATTTGGTGAGCCTGGCAATTACCATCTGCCATATCATAGCAAAAACTTCCGATAATTACCACTGAAGCATGAGTGGAAGACACACAGGAAAATGACCAACAACAGAAGAATGAGCCCCAAACCTAGTTTCCAACTGTGGCTGTCACACTACCTGTAAACACCACAGCAAAGGCACTGCAACATTCTAGCCAACACGCAAAGCTGCAAGACAATGCTGGGGCAAGGCCCTAGCAACCATCACCTCACCAGAGCACACCTCAATGAGGCATGAAGACACACAGAAGAACACAGTGTCATGATAAAAGCCAAACTGCAAGGTTAGTCCACTGATGAGGAACATCCAAATGACAGGGAGAGACACCTTCAACACCAGCAAAGATCATGGCAGAGCACATGGGAAAAGAAAAAATGGATTCATACCACAAATGAACAGAGTACACACTCTCTCCAGAAAGAACTGGACAAGCTTATGGTTCCTTGAGCAGAGCAGATGGGGAGTTCACAAAGAAAAGTTCAACTGCAAGGAGAGAAAAAAAGCAGATCGGAAGAAGGCAGCCAAGTACCAGAAACACAGACAACAACTTAAACTCCAAATCAACAAAGATTGTCCAAATCAACAGAGCCTACCATTCTTCCAAATGTGGCCTGAACGAGATAGGAAAAAATTGTCAAACCTCCAGACAATCTGTATCGATAAAGTCAGAGACTTGAGGGTGGTAGAAAGGGTAGCACAATTGTAATGTAAATACATTGGTAAAGGCTTGGGAGAGGTGTAGTATAAAGGTATCTGACATAGCAAGAGTTAATGTGGGACTGGGAATCAGTAAAGTCCACATGATCTGAGGCTAGAGTCACGTGTGGACTGTTCAGAGCCCTGTGTAGAAGCAAGCATGGAGTTGGCTCATAGCTTGGGCAATACCCTGTATAAATGTACATACTTAGGTGTTAGCAATAAACACTCAATGGTCAACCATACAAGGCCCAGAATGTTTAACTATTTCAGCATCACTCACGCAGTATACATGCTGTCCATGTTTCATGTGCATTTTATGTTCATTACTTTTCACTTGTCTACATTAAATATCACCTACCATTTATCCATCACATACGTACGGGGGGGCAAAGTGATCTTGGGTGGTAACACTGGGCAGGTGATGGTGAATAAGCAGCCCAGTTTACATCTTGCCGAATTTTCTTTTTCATCGAAGCTGATGGGATCTAAAGAATGATCGAGAGTGGAGTGCACTGGGGAGAGACACACCACTAATGAACAGGAAGAGGTGGTGTTAAAGACAAAGGGGACAGAGAAACCCATTGTCCAGAGGATCAGCTTGTGCACCACTCTAGCTGCTGGGTCTCTAGAAGGGTGCTTTCTAAGCATTAAGCATTGATTCAGGCACTGTGGAGTGTGCCAAAAAGCATGCTGAAGGTGAGAACTCAGGTGCAACAGTCCATTAACTGCACATGCATAGCTGTGCATGATGATTTCAGAACATTGGAGTGAACACGGACCATGTGGTAATTCCATGGATATCTATGATGGAGTCCCCAAGCCAAAAGCCACAAGAATAGTTTGCGCTTTCCCTACGGACACTCTGATTACTGCCTTACAGGCTTGGGATTTCAGAAAAGTGGGAGCTATCTCTTCTACTTTTGACAGACTAATTAGAGAGAAACATGATGCAGTACTCAGTAGCAGAAACATGGCAGGGAAAGGTAAAGATAATGATAGTATCACTCAGGATCATTTCCAACACCACCCCACCCAACCCCCATCCCCAACCACCCTTCACTGTCTGCACAGGCACCAGAAAGCACACAGGTCCAGGTTGCCCATGCCGCCGACCAAGTGCCAGATCTATATCAGGAACCCTGCTGTCAAGAGGGAGAGAACCATCCAATATGAAGCCATTTGTGAACACACAACAGAGTAATGGAGAGAAGCACAATGGAAGCAAATACTTGGCCCCACTTGCAGACACTTCCTTAAACAACATTAAAAATCTGGGCCAGGATATTTCGGATGGCGGGATTTCTGAAGACTCGGCAGGGAATGCAACCCACCAACTTTGCCTGGCCTGCAGCCATTTCATGCTCAAATGAGCATCAATTGGCTGCAGGTAGGACTTCCGCCCCTCACTCGGGAGGAAGTCCCGCCTTGGAGAGCTGCCGGCCAATCTGATTGGCAGTGACAGAAGCTCCAGTGGACAGAAGAGGAACTTTATGAAGACCTCAGAGCCTAAGTCCTGGGACTGGATGAAGAGGTTAGTTTTCAGGGTCTCAGGGCAGGGAGGGTAGGGAAGGCCTGTGAGGGGGGGGTGTTGGATAGTGGGTGATTGGGGTATCAGGGGGAGACCAGAGTGGGAGGGAGGTACAGCGGCCACCAGACCTTCTGATGGAGGCGCCGCCCACTTTCCTACCCAAGGCCCAAACCCAATCATTTTCATTCTTCCCCACACCTGGGAAATCGTCCTGCCAACTTAAAAATTGAGGCTGGTGGGAAATGGCCCTTAAATAGCCAATAATTGGCAACTTAAGGACTTCAATTGGGGCAAGGGCAGGTGGCCTGTCTGTAAAATCACTGAGAGGTTGGGGTGGGCGGAAACCTAGTGGGTAGCCCATTCGTCCTATTTCATGCTTTCCCCACCGGCCTAAAAACCCGCCAGCGGAGGAGCATGAAATTCAGGCCCTGGTTACATGGGAGTTTGTGCAGACTGTTTTTGCAATGGATTCAGGCAGGTTTTACCAAGTGACAGCTACGTGATTATTGTAAGCGATTGAAGATTAAAGGCAGAATCGTCCCAAATTTGCACTAAGTGCGGTAGCGGGCGGGTAAAACAATAATTTACCTGCCAGCCGCAATGACTGGTTTTCATGCCATATGGTCCCAATCCCACCACATTATTTATGCATTCTGGGAAACACGCCGTTTTGATGGCGGGCAGGCTCTTATTTGCTCGCCCGCCATCACCTCGCTGCTTCATCGCGCCGAGCGCCATATTTAAAGTCCAGCTGCGCGCACACATCTCAGTGCTTCCAGGCCACGACTACTGCAGGGAAGGTGTCCATGAAAGGGAAGAAGACTGCAGCCCCCAGGTTTAGCAACGCATCACTGGAAGGCCCTTTGGATGCCGTGGAGGCCCACCACGATTTCCCCTACTCCAGCTCTGGCTGTAGGATGGGCAGCAGTGTTACCAACCAGGATTGGGGGGTGGTGGGAGTGGTGGTCAGTGCAAATGCCCTACAAAAGAGGACAGCCACCCAGTACCGCTACAGGATGAATGATCTCATCTATTCCACCAGGGTAGCTCACTCTTCTCATCACTCTCAACTCACACTCACAAACCCATCACACATCCAAAGGGACAACACACTAACTCTCACACACACCCCCACATCTCCATCAGGCTCACATTTGTGCTCGCGTTCTCATTCCTGTCCATGGCCCCGCTCACCACACAAACATTCCATGCAGTGCCATGCATCCTGCGCACACTCTCTCCATATGCTTCCATGCAGGAGAAGCTGGCTCACATCAGCAGGGGGAGGTTCCAGACTTGGGGCGGAGTGGCCCACATTAGACCCCTCACTCACTTTGAGGAGCATGCCATCATGCTGACTGGTGGGGGTGTGGACTCTGCCTGCAGCGAAGGTGAGTTGCATTGACACCTTTACTCCCCCCCTCCCAGCCTTACCCTATTCTAACAACTTCAGTCCCCCCTTCCCTACCTCATCCCATCCTGACATCTTCATTACCACCCTCTTGACCGTCACCCATTGTGAGCATCAATGGCGACTATACAACTTCCGTGCGCTGCCTTGCAGCAGAGCCATGTCCACAGGGTTCCACCCAGCATGCCATGGACAATCGTCCAGTGTGCTGTTGGTGTCAAGCTCCAGCATCTTCTACTCCTTGGATGTCCACGATGTGAGCAAAGACCTGGCAGGTACGTCCAGACTTCTACATGTCACAGTTGTCAAGACATGTTCAGCGTGCTTTCCTGCCGACGTGGGTGGATGATCCAGCAGTGGGGGGCGGTGGGAGACAATCCAGGCAGGTAGGTATAATAACGATTTGCTGATGTATTACAATGAGGTTCCCAATGTCCGATGGTGGAGAACGTGGCTCACCATCGGCGAGCTGAGCGGACGATCATGAACTGGTTTCACGTTGTCATGAAATTGATCGCGCCATATTGTCGGTATTGTCCACCGAAAACGCCTGACACCAGCGGGCATGGAAAATCCCGGCCTAAGTTATGGTAGGAGAAGGCTTACTGCTGGATGACATGAACTGATCCAGACAGGACCAATATTTCCTGTAAGTTGTGTATGTGGTTGGCTGCACGGCACAGCAACACAAAAGGTTCCATAGGTCTTTCACAAATTATCTCCTTTAAGATACTAAGCCCGCCTGGCCATGCAAAAAAAAATTAAAGTACCATGCCTTCAAGTGAACAGGATGCACACAACAGAAAAAAAAAATGAAAGAGGATTTGAACAAGACTGCTGATACAATGGACACATTTACAAGTTAAGTGTTTCTGAATACAATCTCTCACATTTGGAATTGAGTTCGGTTCTGCAGCCTCGGCATGCTGCTCCTACTCCTTTTTATGATTTCCTTGATGTTCTTGGCATTGTTGTGTAAATCCCTCTCTGTTTCCAGAGATGTCAGTTCAGAGAATTCCCACTGGAAAATTCATTGATGCCAAAGATGGTGCTGGGAAAAAAATGCCTCATGAGAACCTAAATGCCAAGAGAGAGAAAAAAATCAAAAGTACATTTAGAAAAATGGCTAAGAAATGCCAATAATACATTTACCTCGACATTGCTATGTCCTCTTCATAGCCCCATGATTGTTTACTACAGTATAGGAAACCTTGGATGGATGCGCTGTACTTAAAATTGAAGTTCCAATATTTTTCCAGTTTACCGTTAATAGGCGCAATGACCTCAGCTATTCCCTACAAAGCTTTCCATGGTTTAATAACCCTCTGATTTAAGAAATATCTCCTAACCTCTGTTCTCACTTTCTTTATTTCAAATTTCAAATTCGATACTACCTCCACAATAAGAGAAACCCTATTCTTTTTATCACAATCTTAAAAAATTTAAGGGGTAAAAGTCTGACTTCCCATGAAAACAGATGTAGGGAATCACAATGTGCGACTAATCTGCACCCGTTCAAAATAATGCATGCAGCATACAAACTTCATGCTGCCTGCTAATTATGTTCATAGTGGCGTGCAGCCCAGTGCTAAATATGCTGCTGAGTGACTGCACATCTCAGCAGGGGGCCCAAGTTCATGCAAAGTCAGCACTGATTAAAGCTAGCTTGCACTGTTTAAAGCCAGCCTGCACCTCTTAAAGGCAAGGTACGTTCTGGCTGCAGCAGTTGGATGAAGTCAATGTGGATGTTTATAAACAGAAGAAGGAGAGGAGATGGTGCCGAATTGACCAGAGAATGTGCTCCAAGGACCTCTGATGCAGCACTGAAGCCTTACTCCAAGAATTGGATAGGAGGAGAGAAGTCCCCATCCCTCAAGGGGCCCAGGACATCTCCTTGACAGACATTACAAAGAGAGTGGTAGCAGATAACTGTGATGGAGAATACCAGCAGTCTAGCCCCAAGAGCTTGGATGCTGTGCCGCAAAAACCTCATTCGAGTGATAAAGATCACATGCTGTATCCTTACAAATGAGCTTCTAGCCTCACACACTACTCTATTAACCAGCCCCTCCAACCACATTTTACTCACCTCTAACGGTCTCTATCAATCTAAAATTCATTGCCTCACCTCACTCTCACACATTTAGTACTTCTGCAAGTCTCACACTCTCATCTTACAGTTTGCACACACTATCAACTATTCATCTGTGGCAAGCACTGCACCTGAACACAGTCCACCACACTCACTGACACAATCCCCTCCCTCTTGCAGGACAAGATAGCTACCTGATCCTTCTTCTCATTTCCCCTAGACCTAACCATCTTATAATTTACAAGCTGCAGGCGGTGGAAGAATGCACACCCTGTTTTCTCCCTCTTCCATCATTCCAACTCTATCCTAATGCATTTATCTTTTCAGCTACCCAAGAACTGCCAGCTGGTCAACAATTAGTACGCGAGCGCTTGGATTACAAGAGAACAAGAGGCTGTTGATGAAGGAACATTGTCACCCGGTCTCACACTTGCAGTCACCAGCTCATTTACCGGCACTGTGTGAAATTTACAGGGTGGAATGACAGAAAGACTATCGCAGGATGAGTCACTGTTCATGAGTGGGCTGAAGCCAGGGCGGGTGGATAGGACCACTACCAACTCCCCAGAGGGTGAGGTCATACATGAGTTCTGCTGCTGAGGACTCAGATGAGGGCTTCAATGGGGCAGTGTACAGGTAATGGCTGACAGGCTTGAACATAAAAATGCTAAGTGCATTGGCAGACCTGCAAGAAAGTCTTCTATCATTGCAAGGGGCATTAAGGAGATCAGCTCCAAACTGGCACAAGGCTCCACACAGTGGTTGGACATCATGGAATGGAAGTGGTGACCTACTCCATGGCAACACCTGCTAACTTGACCACGACACAGCACTGATGTCTCAGCTTCTATTGCAGCACAAGTGGAAGCCTCTGAAAGTCCGAGTGGTGCTCGGTGTAAACTCTGGCTGAGGCTCTGATATCTCAGTCTATTGCCATGGAGACTCAGATGGCCGCCATCATGGCTATGGATGCCAATGCTCAAAGAAGATTTACAAGTCTCACAGCAGTCCAACAAGCTGTAATCCAACAGATTACTGGCATTCCTGAGGCATCACTCCAGGGGAATGGCAGGGATGAGAAGCTCATCTTGGAGTCAAAGATGACACCAAGGGTGTGAACAGTCTGGTTTAGCCTCAGACTTTTTGCCAGGAAGAGAGAAGGAGTCAGTAGCAAGGGAACAGAGTTTGGGGTGGGGTGGGGCGTAAAACAATGGCTTCAGTCATCTCAGTATTTAATTTGAGGAAATTTCTGCTCATCCAGCACTGAATGTTGGATAAGCACCAAAGCTTATCACTGCTCCAGTGGAACTAGTTCCAATAACTCATGTGTTCCTTCATTATTATAATTTTCCATTTCTGCCATCTATGTTTTATATAGCTTTAATGTCCTTTCTTTAATGGGAACCCCAGGCCTGAACACAGCAGTCTAACTCTGGCCCAATGGATGTTTTGAACAAATTCAACATTAGTTCTTTACATTTACCTTATATGCTCTATTTTTAAAAGCCAAAATTGTATTGGCCTTTTTATGGCTTTATCTAGCCATACTCACACTTTCAGAGAATTTAAGTTTTAACCGCTATGTCCTTCTGTTCATGCAACATGGCAGGGTCTTAGCATATGTAAGTACATCGATCTAATGCTGAATTTGTGCCTTAGCATAAAATACAACACATTCAGCAAGGACAAATATACAAGATAGAAAATGGGGAGATGATATCGCTGATATGATAGCCAAATTAAGCACTGGTACTGACCCAGTAAGAATGTGAAGAACACATTAATAATCCGTGGATGAAAACTAGTGACCTGCAGATGAGATTACAGGAATTTGAAATGTATCTCCCAAACCTGAGTACACAAAAAGAATGAGGGGCACCTTAGCTGTACAGCAAAGTGTCACTCCCTTATTTAGTCAGAGGAGGATACATCATAAAACTAGCAAATGTTGCAGTATATGCCATTTCAGAAAATTTCACAATAAATTCCACAACCCCTGGCTGGAATTTTAGTCGATCATTAAGCACTATCATCAGAGATAAGTGAATTCCTATAATGGAATGATATCTTTGGATGACTGAGGTCTATTGTAGGGTAGAAATGTCATGGCAAAGTTCACATATAAATGCTTAATGTGCTTGTACACATTTATTATAAATGGGATTACATTTGTGCACACACAGGAATGTAGCACGAGCTCATTAAGCATTCATGCATAAATGTCACCACTTGGCATTTCTAATTCTCTAATGCATAGAAAGGATTATATCAAATTACCAACTGACCACAGCGTATATCCTACAGAACTGAGACACATTTGAAATATCTTATAGCTATCTTAAGCTGTATTAGGACAGTGAGGCACTAAGCTGCTTTCTCATGGTGATGGAAGTTAATGATGAATCCAACGTGGAATCAGTGAACTTAGATTGAAGAGATGCATTCTTCTGAAATGGAGAGAGAGCATAGGCAGAATTTTATGGTCCCTGGCAGGCGGGTTTGTAAATGGGTGGGGCCTGTAAAGTACCCCAGGTGGCCCTCTCGCCACCCTTCCGCCTGCTGCTCAGCTGTCCACAATTTTAGGTGGAGCGGCCGAGGCCCAGTGCGGCCCCCTCTCCCGCCCAGTCGGCCTCAATTTTGAGACTGGCAGGAAGAGTTCAGCGGGACGGAAAAGGCCCAGCTGTTCACCCTGTAAGGGCCTCCCTCAAGAGCCCCCTTTCCACATGGACCCACCCCCCCACCACCCTCCCTCCTTCCACCAAAATCTACCCTCCACAGGTGCTCCCTGCACCAAGCATTGGCCTCTCCATCAAGACCGCCATCCCAATCACCCACCCCAATCTCCCCACCCCCGCATCACCCCCCAAGGCCTCACCTCCCCTTCAGCTGTGAGACTCCCCCACACTTACCTGGTCCTGGACTCCAGGAATTAGAATGTGGGGGCTGTTTGTGCTCACAGTCCTGGCCACTGCTGCTGCTGATCACAGAGCTGCTGACCAATCTGATCAAGTGAGGGGGGGAAGTCCCATCTCCAGCCAATTAATGCTTCTCAGAGTGTCAAATGATTGTGGGGCCGCTGTGATGACTAGGGATGTGTTCCTCGCTGACTCCTCCATAAAATTGTGCCCATGACTCATTCTGTAACATTAAAGACTTACAGAAGATGTTTCAGCCTCTAACAATTTTACTTTAACTCTGAGATTCAGCCAGAGCTGGTCCTTCTCCACAGACATACGAAACAAACTAATATCATGAACTAAAAATATGCCTGCTGATGTTTGTAACTGTATTAACAAATGTTGTTTATATTTAAATGTATATTTTAAATTTATCTGTATGAAAATTTGTTGTTATATTCAAATGAAGATACTAGGGTTTATGGCACAAGCAAAACATATGCCAGAAGTAGAGGGTTATGATAAGTAAATCAGTCATGATATGGCTGGGATAATGTGGCTGAAACATGTGGTTTCAAGAGTTGTGCAGTTTTGTATTATTTATTTGCATTTTCTGTAATCCACCTCTTTCTGCGTACAATCTTTATCCCCAAATAGGAAAGTGGGGAGCAAACAACCAGATGAGACGTATCACCCTTCACTTTCCACTGTTTTAAGTGACACCTTACAATTCGTTATAAATCTTGCCCCCGACAAACAGTGAACATTCTGGGTTACTCTTTCTGTAACTTCAACTGGATCCGGATAAAATGGGTCATTCTCTTTCCTGTACCAGCTCAGCCATTTTCATTTGCTGAACTGTTGGGAATGCTGTTATTTGTCTCAGTATTCCCAGCCGATAGGAAGGTAAGCAGTGACTAAGGTTCGCTCCTCTTTCTGCTATCCAGCAGCTCTTACTGGATCTTCTTACTGGGGCAGAATTTTCCCATTGGTATGTGGGAGTGGGACGCATAAAATGACTTGTGATGATGTCGGGTGAGCGTCCCAACGTCACCGCGCGCAATCGCTA
Organism: Carcharodon carcharias; assembly: GCF_017639515.1. Taxonomy (NCBI): domain Eukaryota; kingdom Metazoa; phylum Chordata; class Chondrichthyes; order Lamniformes; family Lamnidae; genus Carcharodon; species Carcharodon carcharias. The sequence goes on along the minus strand of NC_054472.1, from coordinate 59,946,693 downwards.
TATTTCATTGGGCGGGCGCATGATGATCTCTGATGCGGACCCGCCATTAATTAACGGGCCACTTAAGGCCCGTGACTCACCAATCGACGGTGATTTTTTTGAGGCCCGTGCGATCTTCGGGTCGTCGCATGGGTGCAACGAGTAGGCGGGTAGGACACATTTGTATAAACCTCATCCAGGGGTGGGATAAGAGGGCTCAGTGGGGACGTGAGTGTGCACCGTCAAACATTTAATTTGGAAAGTTATTGATACTTGCCTCTGAGCTGAAATGCTTCAAAATACACACCAGCTGCTTGGACTGGACTCACAACCTTCAAGTTAGCGCTCTGCAGGGAAGAATCGTTTTGGGGACTACAGGTTTCAGGAAGCCTTTCCTTAGCCTGGGAATGGGAGTTGAACTCTGCACTGGAGGTGCCTCCTCTGAGGAGGGAGGGCTAGAAGGGGGAGGAGGCCAGGAGTGCACATTCAGTCTCCAGGGCAGCCACCTTTGGGAGGACAAGCACAGGCACAAGGGGTGCACGGCCAAGAGGTAACCCAAGGCGGAATGGGCCATCTTCCATAGAAGATGCCACTAGCCTGCTGCCAGGGTTTACAGGCAGCAAAGCAGCTACCTCAATATGTCTGAGGTGCAATGCAGAAGGAGGCAGTCAACTATATCTGTCAGATGATAGGCCCTGAGATCTCCCCTAACTGTGTGGGTGGACACCCCATGCCAGTGGCTCTAAAGGTCACAGCTGCCCTCAACTTCTATGCCTCTGGCTCCTTCCAGGGGTCGCTGGATGATCTTTGCGGTGTCTCCCAATCAACTGACCACACTTATGTCAAGCAGGTTACAGACGCTGTGTTCAGGCGGGCATTGACCTTCATCCACTTCTGCTGGGGCCAGGCAAGCCAGACACAACGATCTTTGTGGCCATTGCTGGCTTCCCCCGCGTCCAGGGTGCTATAGACTGTACACATGTGGCCATCAAGGTGCCAGCAGGTGAGCCCGGTGCTTTCGTCAACAGGAAGGGCTTCCACTCCATGAACATGCAGATAGTGTGTGATCACAGGATGCTGATTCTACAAATCTGTGTAAGGTACCCAGGCAGCTCCCACGACACCTACATTCTCAGACACTCCCAGGTGCCGGGGCTCTTCAGTGCTCCAGCTCGGCTGGATGGATGGCTGCCACCAGTGATAAACCCGTGGTGTGCCTAAGGTGCCTTATGTTTACGTTTCCGGGTGCTATGGCTTGGTGCTGCCCCCTCGCTGGGAGTGGCATCTGAGTCAGCCTATTCACTCTGCTGTCCTGTTGGTCTCGATGACCTTGGCGGTCGTCCTTTGATCTGTGGACCTTGTTTTGGCCCCGCCTGGGAGGGATCTGCCAGTTCCACTGCTGGCATCTCCCCAGTTGTCGCAGCCTCATCGGACGCAACAGAACTGGAAGAGAGGCGGAGAAGCTGCCGCCCTCATCCGGAGCGCCCTGAGAGGTACCCGCAGAGACACCAGGCAGCTGCTGCGCCAACATGAGGTCGCTTTGGACCTCCCTGCTCACCGTGGATGAATGGGCACCGAGCTGGGAAACTTGGTACCCAGACCATCTCCCACATTGCCAATGACCAGCTGAGGTCAATGCTGATGTGAGGGCTTGCTGGTCCGAGCACAACTCCAAGAAGCCCCGAGTAGTCTCCTGGAGAAGCCTCTCCACAAGAGTTGCCACTGTCTCCATGGAGGCAGCATGACACTCGCCATGAGTCTCAATGCATTGGCGATGGTCCGCGTAGACTCCTCCACCACGGAGACCAAGCCAAGCATAGCCTCATGTATCTCCCCCAGATGCTCCTGCACACCCGGCCACATTTCCTGCAGCTGCTGCATTGTGGACAACTCCAGAGGCTCATCATCAGCCACCGATTGAGCATGTGCCTGGTCCCCTGCAATCCTCCAACTGCTGACGCCATCAGCACTCTCTGTCTCTGCCAGCTCCTCCAGTGACTGTGAAGTGCCCTCACTGCTGTGCCCCGGGACGCTAGCTGATGTTCCAATTCCCACCGAGGTGCTGGTATCTGTGCTGGTGCCTGCCTGGCAGAGATGGTGTGACGCTGGTGAGTCTGAGACTTCAGGTCCCTCAGGTGTGAGAGGGGGTCTCTGCTGCTGCTCCTCCCAGCCCTGCTCCGCTGATGCTGAAAGGAAGAAGAAGGAAATTGGATCAGTTAACGTGGAGACAATGTCAATGTGCATCCCTGTCTCCCGGATCATTATGTGCTCATCCTTCCATAAGCAATGGTCAAGCCATGTTGCAAACTTCAATCACTGAACATTCAGCACTGCCATGGCTGTTGGGAGAATGATGGTGAACCCAGTGCTGGGCAAACATACCTGCCCATGACACCCCAGCCTCACTGACACCAGTGAACGAGGGTGCATGGTGCCTCTCCAAATCTAGGGCCTCCTGCTTGAATCAGGTAAGCATCACCACCTGGGCCAGCCCTCCACTAGTCCTCACCCACTCGGCAGCATTATGTGCATTCTTCTCCTGAAAAGAAGAGCATTGTTTAGTGCTACTTGTACCTGGACTCTCTTTGCGGACGGCCCATCCCAACCAGAGTGGGACATATCAGGGCTCCAGTGTCTCCTCATCCCGCTGTTGCTGAACACTCACACAAAGATGCTAGGCCTGTCCCCCCAGCCCCCTCCACCCCCTTGGCCAAATACTGCCTGCATCACATGAGGCACCACTTGGTCTAACCTTCCATAGTAAGGAGGCGAAAGCACGTGGAGCGCAGAGGAGAGCAGATTGATCGGTGACACATGACCTTGAAGCTCCCTTCCCAGCCTGTCATCACCCTGACTTGGACATGTCCTGGAGTCCAGCACTGCGCCTAGGTGCAGCTCCTCCAGGTTCCCCTCAAAATAGTAATGTGGGTCTCAGTGTACCACATGCTGCGGGGGAAGAGCCCATCTCTTCACCACCCTCTCAGGGTGACCTCAGCAAAGGCAATGTCTGCTGGCCCACCCAGCGAAGGACACATGCCGTCATTGATTCAATGCAGGCACTACATGGGGGGGGTGGGGGAGGGTGGTGGTACTCACATGGTACTCACCCTTCCCAAGCACAACAGGCTGTTTAAGCGCTTGTGGCACTGGATCCACAAGCGTCGCATCACGTTGTGAGAGCTCACTATCTCCGCCACCTCCTCCCAGTCACGTTTGGTCATGTCGGGAAGGGCCTCCTCCTCCCGTCCCTGGGTACGAGCACCTCCCTCCGTGTTGCCATCCTCCACAAAGAGGGCAGAAAGGCAATCGCCTGAGAAACAAGGGGCACAGTCTCCCCCCTGCCCTACCCTCCTGTCTGGCCTGCTCTCCAGCAACGCTCTGGGGGAACCCTTCTGCTGGCCATGTTTGACAGCCTTTGCAAGGCTGCAGGAGCACTTTTAAACAGGCCACCAGATCGCCATTAGACAAGGCGGTCATAGCAGTCCCGCCACCGCCCGCCCACTCCCGCTGTCCTCGGAAGCTGTGATTCACGCTGGGCGGGCCTTAATTGGCCAGCGCCCACTACCACTCCACCCACCCGACAGGCAGAAAATCCTGCCCATGTTCTTTGTATAGAGATGGGTAGGTATCAGACACGGGCGTGGTTGATTTCAGCAATGGTGGCCTTTGAGGCTGAAATCTCACACATACTTTCTAAGCTCAAGTATATAGATTATAGCAACTGGCGATCGGTTGCCACTTTGGAAATGGTAGCTACTCGGCCCGAGGAAGATAAAGGAACATATCGGAAAGAAAAAGAAGGTAAGGAATCGGATCTCAAATATTCCAATGGTTTATATTATTTAGGCTAATCTTAGAAAGAGACGCTCAGGATAAATTATGAAGGATATCTTTAAAAGGTATTAACATGGAAATATCTCTTGGTGATTTTGTATGAATTTTAAATTTTCTTGCAAAACATTTCTTTCTCCGTTATTTCGCTAAAGGTACTGGGCAGAATTTTACCGGCTCTCAGGGGGCAGGAAGATGGGGGGAGGGGCAGCAAAATCGTGGTGAGCCACAGGGGACGGGCTCCCCGACCATGTCCCGTCATCAGGGGATTTTACTAGTGGTGGCACCAGGATCAGGCAGGCTGCCCTCCAATATGCAGGGCCATTTTACCAGACCGGTGGCATTTTGCTGATGGTGGATTGAACGCCATCCCCACCCCCTACCACCCCCGCCACAAGAGGAGGCCACCAGCTAAATTGAGGAAGCCTCCCCATGGCAGCCCATGGGGTGGTGGGGTGGGGGGAGGAGGAAGGAGGAAGCATAGGGGGGCTGCAAGCAGGGAAGGCAGTGCCCATGTCCTCAACAATACCCCCAGATGGGTTTCCCCTCTAGCTCTTGGCAATGGAATTTTGAAAAAACATTCTCTTGCCTACCTGCTGTAGGCTGCACGGTACCTGCCTACCCCACCAGTGGCCACCGCATCTGGTGGCGCTGGTGAGCTGCCAACCCTCTGATTGGACCGGCGGCTCTCGGGGCCAGACCGCTGACCTGAATAAGATGGCAACCTCGGCATCAGCCATTTGATTGGCTACTGCCTGTAAAATTAGGATGGAAGGCTTGCTGGACACCCATGCCTACTGGTGACACGCATTTCGTGCCATTGTTGGGTTGCCCACCCAATCGGCAAAACTCAGCCCATTAGCCTAGTTTAGAAAAGCTTGTTTGTATATTTTAAATGCTTTAACAACTTTGTCAATAAAAAGAAAAGAATTTGATCAGCGTGCTAAATGTTAATTTGATTAACATTGTAAACAATATCTTCTCTTTCCCATATGTCTCAGGGTGCTCCAATTGCTTTAAAAGGAACATGTTGTGTTTTATATTTTAACTGAAGCTGCATGGTGTGAGCATTGACTGAAATTCCTGATGTGAACTTTTGTGAATGGAAATTGAACATATTTTCAACTCATGCTTTTTCTTCAATTAACCAAATATTTTTATTTGCTTCACCTGTACTTAATTGGTAAACACATTTTTCGAAGTATTCCTATCTTCATTCCTTCAAGAGTTCTGATTCCCAACATTGGGCTTTGAGAGATATACAGTTGAACCATCCCTATAGCATAATAGCACTAATTCATCCTCTTGCCCTACTGATCATTCCTCCCATGAAGCAGTTGTCTGCAAGGATGCAAATAAGCCCGAAGCCCAGTGGATAAAAGCAAAATACTGCGAATACTGGAAATCGGAAACAAAAACAGAAAATGTTGGAAATACTCAACAGGTCTAACAGCATCTGTGGAGAGAGGAGAACAAAGTTAACATTTCGAGTCTGTATGAGCCTTCCTCAGAGCTGAAGAGAAGTGGAAATATGATGAAATTTATACTGTTGAAGGGGGGTAGGGCAGGTGGGGCAGGTGGAGCTGGGGTAGAGGGCCAGCAATAGGTGGCGACCCTTATGGCCCCAGTACAAACAGTATAAATTTCATCTAATTACCACTTCTCTTCAGCTCTGAGGAAGGGTCATACGGACTCAAAACGTTAACTTGTATTTCTCCCTCCACAGATGCTGTCAGACCTGCTGAGTTTTTCCAGGATTTTCTGTTTTTGAAACCCAGTGGAGTTTGTTTTAGCAACAATTTGCTTGATAAAATGAAGATTAAGCAATGCTTTGTGAGCTTGATTGGGTGTAGGTGTGATCGTAATTGCTGTCCTTTTAAGCACCCTCCCTTTGTTGTGGGAACAGCTTCTGAATGATGAGGTGCCAAATCCTCAGGCAGGGCAAGCAGTAGCAAGGAAGAATCTTTGGTTTTCTTGGATGATCAGCCTCACTGGATAGAGGTCCCCTTGCTAATTCACGTTGATAACCGTACTTTTATGTCTGTCTCTATTGCAAGCATTGAAGTATCATCGCAAAGGTCATGCTCTATGTCTGACACGCAATCATTTGATCCTGTATTTTGTATAGTAAAGGGAGAACATTTGAAGCTATATGTATTTTATATAAGAAATTTTTCTTCTTTCTTTTGTACATCATTTTCACTTCTCATCCAGTTTCTACTCTTTTCTAGTGGGATGGTGTTTTTCAGACAAGGTTGTTGAAAACATCACGATATTTTAAATTTTGTTTCTGGTAGCATTATTTTGTTGGGTCCTTTGCTGCCTATGCTATGCTAATTCCCTGTTTGCAGGCAATTTAAATGCTCATTAATATATAACTTGAGAGTGCATTATATATTGAGTTCACTTATTTATCAAATATTGAGGTAATAGACTTTGTCCTTTTAGGTGAATCACTTCCTGAATGCAAGGTTACCCACAAAATCACTTGCTAGATAAACAGATATGTCACAATCTATCCAAATTGTTCATCTCGATTCACAGAGATAGAATTTAGTTTGACATTGTTACTAAAATGTAGCTTTTTTAATATATGTTATTTAAATGGATTTTGCCACAAAAATGAGAAGTTAGAAGGTATGTAAAAAAATTCAGGAAGACAGAGACAGGTTTGCAGAATGGGCAGAAGATTGGTAGATGCATTTAATGTGTACAATTGTTAAGAAATACATTTTGACAAAAAAAAAACAAGAGAAAGAGAACTACTTTGGATTGAGTCTGGACTTGTTGGATTTGGATTGGTTTCTGAGTCTTGGGCATGACTTGTTATGTTTGATGTTGCGCCTCATCCAAGGGCTTTTTAGTTTCCATGTTAAGCCTGAGCTTGCCACACCTCCCTTTGGACTTGCTGTATTCCCTGTTAGGTATTCGTTTGGATATTTAAAGTCATAACTCCCTATTAAGCAGGAGATCTAACATCAAATCCAAGTATACCTTATTTTTTTTTATCTCTTCCCTACCCTGGATAGTAGTTCTAGCAGTCATCACTCTTTCTCATCTCCACCAACAACCACATATCACTTCGAAGAAACACTTATTGGGAGTGAATACCACTTACTTCAGTTTAAAAATGTAACCTGTTTTGATGTGTCATTCTTAAAAATAAACATGGTTCTGTATATTAAACCAGCTTATAAGCTTACTTTACACAAATTTCCCCATCCTCAAAGCTCTTTGTCATGCACCTTTATCCCATTCTTTGAGTTAGAATATATTATTAGCCTGTATAACTACAATGGTGACAATGCGGTAGCTTTATTGACTTTGCGCCCATTTCAGGTGGAAGTCAAATTCCCCCTCCCCTGCCCCAGAATCAGGTTTACTCCATGCATTATTTGTACTGAGGAGGTGCTGCACTGTTGAAGATGACTGGTTGCTTTTTCAGGTGATAAAAAGATCCCCTGACATTCTTCAAAGAAGGTTGGGGAGTTATCCTGGTGTGCTAACTAATATTTACCCCTCAGCCAACAGCTGTTGAAAACGGATCATTTGGTCAGTTATCTCATCGCACGTTGTGAAGAATTGCTCTGCACAAATTGGCTGTCTTGTTTGCTTACACTGTATTACAGCAATATGAAACAAAATGTGATGTGTGACTCTGCATATAGTACACCGTATATCAAACAATCTATCACCAGTGATCCAGTAATGAATGCTGTCATGGACTTCGTCTGGAAAAATGTCAAATGTTCCTCTGACTGACCAAGAGGTGCTTACTTGCATCAAAAAGGCAGCTGTACCTTTGGAAGATGGCAAGAGCAAGTCTGAGATTAAGGTGTGCACAAAATTGGAAGTACACAGAATTGGATAGAGCATCACAATGCATAATTAATCCACGCCTGTTGCTTCAGTAAAGGTAGCATACAAACTGAACCATTGAGTATGGTGATTATTAAGTTATCCACTAAGACCTATCGTCTGCATTAAAAATTCTCCAACATATAAGACAGCTCAACACCTAGCTAGAAATCTTCAGCCACTAGTGAGGAAATCCACGCACCACATCACCAACTCTAAATATTTCATTAAGAGAATGCAGAAAACCACAATCAACTTGTCAGGCATAATAGTCAGTTTCAACGTTGAGTCACTGTTCACCAAGGTACCCACCCAAAAAGCTTGTCTTATCATCAACATTTGGAAGAAGACACCTCCCTGTCCAAGAGAACTGGAATGTTAAAAGCAAAATACTGCGGATGCTGGATATTTGAAACAAAAACAGAAAATACTGGAAAATCTCAGCTGGTCTAACAGCATCTGTGGAGGGAAAAAAAAGAGTTAACTTTTTGAGTCCATATGACTCTTCTCCAGAGCTACTGGAATGTTACTGGATCAAATCTATGACCTATGATTTCCTACTGATGTGCCTAAATTCAACATCATTTCAATAGCGAGTTTCCTATTTCAAACAAACAAACAGTGCTGCTATGGGATTTCCAAATGTCACCTATTGTCACTAACATCTTTACGGCAGAGTTTGAACAAGAAGCACTTCAATCAGCGAGTCTTCAACCTAAACTCTGGCTTTGATATGTTGGTGACACTTTCGTCACATGGCCTCATGATAGGAGAGAACTTCATAGTTTTCTACAACCCCTTAAACAATCAACATTCAACTATTAATTTTGAGAAGGAACAACAACTTTCCATTCCATTTCTTGTTCTTGTCAGCAAATATCACAGCGGCACACCAATACATCAAAGGTTGGATTTTCACTGAGTTGGGATGACAAAATGACAACTGGGACCCAATTTCAGGGTTCTCACCCTCTAATAAGTATTCTAATGGGGGCCTGAGCTCTCAGCCAAGAATAGATAATGAGGCTTGGCTGGGAGCCCAGAAATCCATTAGCCTTTTGAAACATCTGAGCCCCAGAGAAACCATTGCTTGATTGACAGTTCTGGCTTTCTGGTCTCTGTTGACAATTTCACAATGTTCATTTACGCAAGGTAAAGCAGTTTTAACTGCTTGGAGTTTCATCTATTAAAGGGCCTAGATGATTAGGCTGTAGGAGAAAGGAGATTTTTTTTAAGAAAGTGGAAAGTTATCAATGAATGACTTTTTTGAAATCTTTTTTAACGCATCCTACTGTTACCAAAGAGTTCATTGGCTCTATACAGTGTAAGTTGGTTGAATGGGCATGTAAGTGCCATAACTTGGCATGGGTGAATAAGGGGCCATAGTGGTTATTTGGGGAGTGCATTTTGGGATAGGGGCATGAGGGGCCATAGGTGGTGGGTGGGTGGCATAGTTTGCCATGGGGTGCATGAAGGGGCATAGGTGGTGGGTGGGGGTGAATCACATGGCAAGGATGGGCATGGAGAGTGTGTGCAGTGAGGGAGTGTGAGGAGCAGGGGCTAGAGGCCCTTTCCGTTATTATTTTAACTGGGGCAAAGTCCCACAGCACTGAGACGGGCCATTTAAACCGCTCACCTCTGCACCTGGCAGCCCCTGAGGCTGCCTCCAAACTTTTACCCAGGCTAATTGGCCCAACTCCAGCCCGCACATATGCCCCCACAAGGAAAATTCCATCCTTGCAGGCACTTGCACCTGAGGCGGGCAGGCTGAGTGAGGAATTTTCCAGACTCCCGCTACCCACCTCGAGGATGAAAATCCAGTCCCAAATCAATGTAAGCCCACTCATATGGACCAATATCTGAATTACCGACCTCTCCATCATCCCTCCATCCTCTAATCGTATTCCAACACTCTCATTAGAAGACCCTACTCCATAGGTGACAAAAAACATCTACAACAAGAACTTCACCATATTAAGTCTATGCTTCAACTCAGTGGATTCCCTCCTCAGATTACCACACGCCAACCTATTACTCACGCAATATAAAATACTTCCGCTAAGACAAGAGTCAGCCTCCCATACATCAGTTCCACTTCGCATAGACTAAAACATATACTTAAGTCACTGTACATAGAAGTCCGACACAAGTTATCTACACGGCTCCACTCCATCCTTCGTGCTCACAAAGACAAGAAACCATTTCACAATAAACCAGTGTTTTGCAGGGTACCATTTGATAGTGGACTACATTGGGGAAAGAGGCCACAGCAAACACTAGACCAGGCTTGTCCAAGCTTTTTGCTCGGGGGCGGGCGGGGGGCACATTCGTATTTTATTCTCGCTCTTGGGGCTGATGAGCAAATTTCAGAAAGATAAGGTTTGGCTCAGCAATAAACTGAATTTCAAAATAAAAAGCTGAGGTACTAATAAAGGAAACAATTGCTGAGCAAAAGTAAAGCAATATCATAACAATGAATTGTTACATTCAAAATAGCAATTACTAAAAATGACCAGAGTGTGAAAGGGTCTCAGGGTGCTCACTCACTCACCCTCACCCGCTGTGAATGGCTGTGTGTCTATGTGTTGGTGTGTGGTGGTGACAGTGAGAAACCTGAGACTGGGAGTAGGCCAGACACTCACTCCCATAATCACTCTCTCACTCCCACACTCACTCACACACTCCCATAATCACTCTCTCACTCCCACACTCACTCACACACTCCCATAATCACTCTCTCACTCGTACACATACACTCTCTCTCCCACATACGCACGCACTCACTCTCTCACCCCCATACTCACTCCCTCACCCCCCACACACTCACTCTCTCACTCGTACATGTTCACTCTCCCACTCCAACATATACTCACACACAGGCCTGAATTTTACCTTTGGCAGGTGTGTGTGATTGGCGGGGCCAGGAGTGGCAGGGGAAATGACCACTGACTGCGATCGGCCCCCAACCGCGATTTCACGTTGGCTGGCTAATTAATGGCCGGCCAGCGTGAGATGTACGCTAAAAAGTTCAGTGGTGCGGGGATGGGGCTGGGAAGAAGGTGGGTGACAACATCACCGTGGGAGTGGGCGAGTGCTGCGAGAGAGCTCCCTGAAGGCACGGAGCTGCAGACCTTCAAATGATCAACTAAAGGTTTAAAAAGCTGCAAAAAAAGTCCATGCATCACAATCAAGCACCTGAAAATATACCTCATAAAAATGCTGTCCACAGATATTTATGTTTATTTTATTTCATAATGGAGATTTCATACCACCCTTGGATGAAGTTTGATGAAAAGTGTAAAGGCTGCCTGGTCAATTTGTCCATTTACCGACTGCAAGGTTGACTGACCATGAAAAATTGGAGACAATTGCGCCGCCAATGGCTTAATTGCCCTCTCAATTGTTGGCAGGTGCGCTTCTGACTTTTGCGTGCACACGCTGAGCGAATTATCGTGCGAGTGCGTGATGACGTCCAGACGCTCACCTGAAGTCATCTCACACGATTTTAGACCCGATCAGGTTAGGGGCATGCCCATCCACGGGACGTAAATTTCTGCCCAATTCTCACTCCCACATACACCCACTCTCTCACTCACACACACACACTCCCTCACTCCCACACTCACTCTCCCACACACACATTCACACACTCACTCCCTCACACACTCACTCCCTCACACACTCACTCCCACACTCACTCCCTCACACACTCACTCCCTCATACACTCACTCCCTCACACACTCACTCCCTCACACACTCAATCCCTCACACCTACATACATTCCCTCACGCACTCTCTCACTCACAAACACTCCTACATTTGCTCCTACACACGCTCACTCCCTCACACACTCACTCCCTCACACACTCAGTCTCTCACTCCCACACACGCTCACTCTCTCACTCCTGCACACGCTCATACTCTCATTCCCGCACACGCTCACTCTCTCACTCCCGCTCCCACACACACACGCTCACTCCCACACAGACACACACACTCTTCGCTCCGACAAACTCACTCTCTCGCTCCCACGTTCACTCCCACACACTCACTCTCATTCCCATGCACTCACTCTCTCGCTCCCACACACTCATTCTCTCGCTCCCATGCACTCACTCTCTCGCTCCCACATACACTCACACACACTCACTCTCACTCCCACATACACTCCCACACACACACACTCTCTCTCACTCCCACACACTCACTCTTACTCCCACACACTCACTCTCATGCCCTCATACTCACTCTCTCACTCCTACATACACTCCCACTCACACACTCTCTCATTCACAAACATTCCTACATTTGCTCCCACACAGGCTCACTCCCTCACACACTCACTCCCTCACATACTCACTCCCTCATTCCCGCACATGCTCACTCTCTCATTCCCGCACACGCTCACTCTCTCACTCCCGCTCCCACACACACACGCTCACTCCCACACAGACACACACAGACACACACACTCTTCGCTCCGACAAACTCACTCTCTCGCTCCCACGTTCACTCCCACACACTCACTCTCATTCCCATGCACTCACTCTCTCGCTCCCACGCACTCACTCTCTCGCTCCCACGCACTCACTCTTTCGCTCCCACATACACTCACACACACTCACTCTCACTCCCACATACACTCCCCCACACACTCACACACACACTCTCTCACTCCCCCACACACTCCCACACACACACACACTCTCTCACTCCCACACACTCACTCTCACTCCCACACACTCACTCTCATGCCCTCACACTCACTCTCTCACTCCTACATACACTCCCACTCACACACTCTCTCACTCACAAACATTCCTACATTTGCTCCCGCACACGCTCACTCCCTCACACACTCACTCCCTCACACACTCACTCCCTCATTCCCGCACATGCTCACTCTCTCATTCCCGCACACGCTCACTCTCTCACTCCCGCACACGCTCACTCTCTCACTCCCACTCCCACACACACACGCTCACTCTCTCATTCCCGCACACGCTCACTCTCTCACTCCCGCACACGCTCACTCTCTCACTCCCGCACACGCTCACTCTCTCACTCACACTCCCACACACACACGCTCACTCCCACACAGACACACACAGACACACACACACACTCTGCGGTCTGACAAACTCACTCTTTCGTTCCCACATACACTCCCACACACACACTCACTCTCTCATTCACAAACACTCCCACACACACTCATTCTCTCACTCACAAACACTCCCACACACCCACTCTCTCACTCCCTCATACACTCCCACACACACACACTCTCTCACTCCTACACACACACACTCTCTCACTACCCCACACACTCCCACACACACACTCTCTCACTCCCACACACTCACTCTCAATCCCACACACGCACTCTCTCACCCCCACATACACTCCCACTTACACACTCTCTCACTCACAAACACTCCTACACTTGTTCCCGCACACGCTCACTCCCTCACTCCCTCACACACTCTCTCATTCCTGCACACGCTCATTCTCTCACTCCCGCACACGCTCACTCTCTCACTCCCGCACATGCTCACTCTCTCATTCCCACTCCCACACACACACGCTCACTCCCACACAGACACATACATACACACTCTTCGCTCCGACAAACTCACTCTCTCGCTCCCACATACACTCCCACACACTCACTCTCATTTCCATGCACTCACTCTCTCGCTCCCACGTTCACTCCCACACACACTCTCTCACTCCCACACACACCCACTCTCTCACCCACGCACACACTCACTCTCTCACTCCCGCACACGCTTACTCTCTCGCTCCCACGCACTCACTCTCTCACTTCCACATACACTCACACACACTCCCTTACTCCCACATACTCGCCGGAAAATCGCCCTCCCGGGCTCCGCCAAAACTTCACCATTCCGGGGTTCACCGCTTCTTTGCCCTCCCAGCGCCGCCAAAACTTTGCCCTCCCCAGGCTCCAGCCCTGCCATATCTTGGCCCCTCAGTGTCCAGCTCCACCCTGCTTTAGCTCCCTAGGCTCCTACTCAACCATACCTTGGCTCACCGGGTTTCAGCCCAACCGTACCTTTGCTCCCCGCGCTCTAACCCTGCTGCACCATCACTCCCCTTGGGCTCAGAACACTCATGGCCACCGGTGTTCACTGCTCCCCCAATCAGAGACTGTTTCTAAATCTCATTTGCTGCTGATAGGCTCAGTAGTCAGCCTATTAGCAGCAAACGTGGGAAAGGAACAGCCTGTGATTGGAGGACGAGCCCCTTGCAAAATTTTGAAGTTTAATTACCTGCATTTTGAACTTACAGGCTGGTTTCACTGGCTTTTGAACAGTGGCTTCGTGGGTCACATCGAGGGACTTTGGGCTACCAGTTACCAAGCCTGCACTCGACTCAAGGAACATCAAATCTGTTTCAACCACCGTGAATGGGACAAACCAGCTATTGTAAAAAACACTCAACTTAATAACCACAATATCCAATGACCCAACCCTAGACTTAGCTCATCCAGCACATACTGGCACACAAGATCCATCAGGCTGGCCATGGAGTTCCACCAACACTGCATCGTCACCCAAGACAGCAGCCTTCTTAGCACTAATATCTGGATACCCTTACTCAAGAAACACATTACTATCTAGTCTACACAGTCGACCAATCAGCAGAAAGAGTGTTAACATGTACTGACCTACTACAATCAGTAGTATGATCCTGCCTATATTTCCATCCTCCACTCTATGTAAATATCTTTCTCACCTGTTCCAGTCATTCCTCCAGGCAACAGGCAAAATTTTGCACTGCCCAAAACTGACTGAGGCCCACCAGTTCTTCCAAAGAACTCTTTAAAGTAACTGCTGCTCTTTTCAGAGCAAATTCTACATGATATTAACCGTAAAATTGTCTTACTTAATGTTACTGTTTTAATTATGAAAATATTCAAACAAAGTTTAAACTTTATGTTGCTTGCTGATTTGCATGAGAGCTGAGTGCAGACGGCACTAAATGCACAGCTGAGTGACTGCAGACCTCAGGAAGGAGTCAAAGATTTTGCGACACTACCATTATTTAAAACTCACCTCTGCCACTTAAAACCAGCCTACACATTTTAAACAGGGAAATGTGTTCTAGCTGCCACAGATGATGAAGCTGGTTGCAATAAGTGAGTGTGAGCAAGAAGAATGATGAATTATGACACAACGGGGCAGAGAACATTCTCGGATGCTGCACAGTGCCTCTCGATAGAGGAGGTGAACAAGGCAATAGAGGCCTTCTATCCGCAGGAGGCCAAGAGATCCTCCAGACAAGCTGTGCAAAGATAGTGGAAGCAGATACCCTGATGGTCAATGCCAGAAGTTTAGCCCCAAGGACCTGAATGCAGTGCCACAAGAAGTTCAATGGCCTAACACGAATGGCCAAGATCAGTGATTCATCTTCAAAAACTATATCCTACCAACTGGATCGCTAACCTCACACATTATTCATTGCAACATGTCCCCAACACTCACCTACAACTATATCTATCAATCATGACTGATACATAATATTCCTAGCTGCACCTCACTCTCACACTCTTAACACTGCTGCAAGCCTCACACCCACATCTCACAGCTTGCACAAGCTGTCATTTATTCAACCATGACAGCCACATCAGCCAAACACATTGTACCACACTCACTGACACACTTCCCACTCTCTTGGAGGATAAAGTGGCATGTCACAGGCATAGCTGCATGTCTTTATCCCCTTGGAGGAGACAGTGCTCGACCTCATTGGGCCATCACCAAAGTGTAGTCAGGGGCGGAGTTGAAACCTTTGAAAATGACTGTATGCTAATAGCTAATCCTTTTCGCATCTTATTTTCCCAACATCCCACAATATCTCCTGAGTTATAAGCTGCAAATAATGCAAGATTGCAACTCTTACTCCACCACTCCCTCCCGCATCACAATCCCACCCTTTCTCCTTTCAGATACCCAAGAATTGCAGCCTGGCCAGGTAATGGTGGAAGAGAAAGAGATGGAAAAGAAAGATGACGCTGATGAAGAAGAAACACTGTCATTCGATCTCACAGTCACTGCCACAAGCTCAGATAATGACACTGTGCATACTTTTGAGGCTAGCATAGAGGTGGGACCTGCGCATGGTGAGGCTGTACAAGTGGCCTGTAGCCATGGTAGGGGACAAAAGTGGTGCAGGTGCCAGATTTCCAGGGGGCAAGGTTGAACACAAGTCCTGTGGCAGAGGAATCAGTCACAGAAATGCTTAGTTCATTGGCAGATCTGCCAGAAAGCCTGTTACCAATGTCAAGAACACGGATGAGTCCAGCTCCAACTTGGTATGAGGATTTATGCTGCGCTTGGAGCCCATCATATTCAGCGTGGAAGTGGCAGCCAGTACCATGAGAATGCTTGCAATCCTTCCATGATGCAGCATCTGATGGGTTTTTTTTATTCATTCATAGGATGTGGGTTTCAATGGCTGGGCCAGCATTTATTGCCCATCCTTAATTGCCCTTGAGAAGGTGGTGGTGAGCTGCCTTCTTGAACCGCTGTAGTCCAAATGGTGTAGGTACACCCACAGTCCTGTTAGGGAGGGAGTTCAGGATTTTGGCCCAGCGACAGTGAAGGAACGGCGATATATTTCCAAATGTGGATGGTAAGTGACTTGGACGGGAATTTCCAGGCAGTGGTGGTACCCAAGTGTCTGCTGCCCTTGTTCTTCTAGATGGTAGTGGTCATGGGCTTGGAAGGTGCTCCCTAAAGAGGCTTGGTGAATTCCTTCTGTGCATCTTGTGGATGGTATAACTGCAGCTGATGTGTGTTTGTGGTGGAGAGAGTGAATGTTTGTGGAAGGGGTGCCAATCATGTGGTCTGCTTTGTCCTGGATGATGGCAAGCTTCTTGAGTGTTGTTGGAGCTGCACTCATCCAGGAAAGTGGGGAGTGTTCCATCATACTCCTAACTTGTGCCTTGTAGATGGTGGACAGGTTTTGCAGAGCCAAGAAATGAGTTACTCACTGCAGGATTCCTAGTCTCTGACCTGCTCTTGTAGCCACAGTATTTTTATATGGCTATTCCAGTTCAGTTTCTGGTCAATGGTAACCCCCAGGATGTTAATAGTGAGGGATTCAGCAATGATGATGCATTTGAACATCAAGGGGCAATGTTAGATTCTCTATTGTTGGAGATGGTCATTGTCTGGCACTTGTGTGGCACGTAGGTTACTTGCCAATTGTCTGCCCTTGGCTGGATATTGTCCAGGTCTTGCTGCATTTGGACATAGACTGCTTCAGTATCTGAGGAGTTGCGAATGGTGCTGAACATTGTGCAATCATCAGCGAATATACCCACTTTTGACTTTAAGATGGAAGGAAGGTCATTTATGAAGCAACTGAAGATGGTGGGCCTGGGACACTACCCTGAGGAACTTATGCAGTGCTGTCCTGGAACCGAGATGATTAATCTCCAACAACCACAACCATCTTCCTTTGTGCTAGATATGACTCCAACCAACAGAGAATTTTTCCCCTGATTCCCATTGACTCCAGTTTTGATTGGGCTCCTTGATGCCACACTCTGCCAAATGCTGCCTTGATGTCAAGGGCAGTCACTGCCACCTCACCTCGGGAGTTCAGCCCTTTTGTCCATGTTTGAACGACGACTGTAATGAGGTCAGGAGCTGAGTGACCCTGACTAGGTGTCAGTGAACAGGTTATTGTTAAGCAAGTGCTGCTTGATAACATTATTGATGACCCCTTCCATCACTTTACTGATGATGGAGAGTAGTGTATGAGGCAGTAATTGGCTGGGTTGGATTCGTCCTGCTTTTTGTGTACAGGACATATCTGGGCAATCTTCCACATTGCCGGGTAGCTGCCAATGTTGTAGCTGTACTGGAACAGCTTGGCTAGGGGCGCGGCAAGTCTGGAGCACAAGTCTTCAATACTATTGCCGGAATGTAGTCAGGGCCCTTAGCCTTTGCAGTATCCATTGCTTTCAGTCGTTTCTTGATATCACGTGGGATGAATCAGATTGGCTGAAGACTGGCATCTGTGATGCTAGGGACATCCAAAACAGGTCGAGACGGATCATCCACTCGGCACTTCTGTCTGAAGATTGTCGCAAATGCTTCAGCTTTGTCTTTTGCACTGATGTGCTGGACTCCCCCATCATTGAGTGAGTTGTTTAATTGTCCACCACCATTCACAACTGGATGTGGCAGGACTACAGAGCTTAGATCTGCTCCGATGGTTGTGGAATTGCTTAGCTCTGTCTATCGCTTGCTGCTTATGCTGTTTCGCATGCAAGTAGTCCTGCGTTATAGCTTCACCAGATTGACACCTCATTTTTAGGCATGCCTGCTGCTGTTCCTGGCATGCCCTCCTGCATTCTTTATTGAACCTCTGTTTTTCCCGGGCATGGTGGTAATGGTTGAGTGGGGGCTCCTAACCTGCCCGCCCATGCAAGCAATGCAGAAGGACCAATGTGCCACCAAGCTCTCCAGACCTTACCACCAAAGCCTGGCACAGACTGTGAGTCCACCACCACTTTATTGGAGCGTGCAGCAATTTGACTGCACATGCCCTCACCAATGTTGGCCATGTAGCAGTCACTGCTGGAGGCACTCACAGCCCCTTGCGATCTCAGCATTCTGGTTTGGATCATTGTTCCCCCATGTCACAAGTTGACAGGGCAGCTATGCAGCGCACTCATCTCTGGCCATCTGAGGGGTGACCAGCACTTTCCGGGAAGCATTAAGGGGCGGTCACACAAGGCCTGGAAAGGTGCTAAGTACAGCCATGATAACCATGTCTCTCTGTCTTTCATGCTGCAGGTGGACCACGTCAGGAACCATGGATCCTGGTGGCCTAGCTGTATGCCTGATGCCCTACAGAGAGCATAGAAGAAGGAGGAGGGAGATACTGAGGCACCTGGCCGTGCAAAGGCAGAAGCAGTAACTTCAGGAAGAAGGGGTAGCAGGGGGTCCCGCACACGCTATCCAGGAGCGACAGCAAGCCAAGGCTGGTTGGCACCTAGCGACACCCAGAGTCTACAGAGGCCGCCTGCCATTCCTGCAGATGACCGAGAACCAATGTCGCAGACAACTGCACATGTCTAGGGATCTGGTGGCTCACATCTGCCACTTACTGCAGGACTTGGGGGCAAGGAGAGAATCCACTGCCAGTGGCTGTGAAAGTGAACACAGAGCTCAATTTCTACGCCAGTGGTTCCTTTCAGAACTCCACAGGTGTCCTGTGTGGGATTTCACAATCCACCATCTACAAATGCATCCCTGAGGTCACAGATGACACCTTCTCCATGGCAACAACTTTGTGCATTTCGCCCGGGACCAGGACAGCCTGGATGCAAGAGCCATTGGATTTGCCCTGATCTCGGGATTCCCACAGGTGCAGGGTGCGATTGACTGCACTCATGTGGTGCTCAGGTCTCCATTGCTACACTCGGTGGACTACATTAACCATAAGGGTTTCCATTCGCTGAATGTGCAGCGGGTGTGTGACCACCAGAAACACATCCTGCAGGTCTGCGCATGGTTTCCAGGGATGTGAATGACTCCTACATCCTCAGTCACTCGCAGATCCCTGCAGTCTTCCAGGGTCCACAGAGGCTGCAGGGTTGGCTCCTTGGGGACAAGGGCTGCCCACAGAGGCTGTGGCTGATGACACCCGTGCGGCGACCTCAGACTGCAGCAGAGCGATGCTATAGTGAGGCTCATGCTGCAACTGGCAACTTGGTGGAGCAAACCATTGGGATGCTGAAGATGCGGTTCCAGTGCCTAGACCGGTCTGGTGGAGCCCTGCAATACAGTCCACAGAGGGTGTCACGGATTGTTGTTGCTT
This sequence comes from Carcharodon carcharias, assembly GCF_017639515.1. Lineage (NCBI taxonomy): Eukaryota > Metazoa > Chordata > Chondrichthyes > Lamniformes > Lamnidae > Carcharodon > Carcharodon carcharias. Next base: position 59,927,159 of record NC_054472.1, on the reverse strand, counting down.
GCTGCACCCTTTACAACCTGGCCCTGCAATGGGAAGAGGAGCTGCCTGAGGAGAAGATGGAGGAACTGCACATCACCTCTGATGAGGAGGACGCTGATGGGGATGAGGGTGAGGGAGTCCTGGGTGGTGACGATGACAGCAATGAGGCTCTTGCACTGGCCAGATGAGGCAGGCACACTTGGGAAGACCACATAGCTGCTAGATTTGTGGAGGATGATGACGACATGCAGTGAGGAGACACCATAGATCCTCACATCGCAGTTGTGAATGTTTGACTCCAGTCTGGTTTATGGCAGCGCCAATACTCCCTGTGAGAATGATCCTGTCATGGAGATGCAGTGAAGGCCCTAATAGTCAGAGGAGGATGATGACAAAATGCAGTGAAGACATTCCATGAATCTTTACATAGCCTCTGATAATGTCTGACTCCCGTCTGGCTGAGGGCAGCTCACTTGGGCTCTATAATCAGGGTCGTATTAGAGACGCAGCCATTAAACTTTTGACGCTTCTGATGCTGTGTCCACCTTCAGCACCTCAGCCCTTCAGGAGCTGGTGTGCAGCATCAGTGGTCACAGATGCTGGTGTGATGGGGGCCAGCCCCACCTTAAATGTGCTGAGAGCACACAGAATATGAGAGAACTCTGTGGCACCTGCCCACTACATTCTGGCAGCAATGACCAGCACTGCCAAGGTGCAGGCATCAGCAATGTATCCAGGGAGCATGAGGCTGGACAATCACTGAGGTCTGAAGGCCGCACAGAGCACAGGGAAGAGGCCCTGGACTGAGACACCTGCCTGTTAGCTTGTGCAGAAAAGTTTCACATCTCAGTGTCAAGAACACTGCTCATTAGAACAAGGAGCCACAGGCAGGGAGACATTCTTAGGAGTTTATTGACAATAGTGAACAGTATGTACAAGCGATCAACACCCATGCCCAGGCTGTGCAACTAGTTTTACTTAACTTTCCTAACACTGCCACTACATCTTGGTGCTCCCTGGACATCCACAGCAGAAGTGGAGGCAACCTGCTGACTGCTACGTCCTGCCTGTGATGACTTTGGCGGACATCCCCTGGAGGGCCGAAACTTGGAGGCCCCGGCCTGCTTTCAGGGTCCTGCTGTGCGGTAGTGGCACACTCATCAGCTGTGGAGCTGGAGCTATGGAGGTCAACGGAAAAGGAGATTCAGGTGGACCGGTCACTCCCAGAGCCATCTGGGTGGATGGCCCCGGATCCTCCTTCCTATGGTTACTCAAGGGCTCCTGGCTGACTCTGTGAGCGGAAGGGGTAGCTGGAGTGAGATCGAGCTACCCAGTAGCCCTCTCGTGTACACACTGTTGGACGCCAGCTATGGCATCAGCAATGGAGTAAGCCCACAGAGCAGTGCAGGAATGACATCCTGGACCAAGGTCTCCATGGCAGCCGCAATTCTGCCAGTGTTGACCTTGGTGCATTGTAATGCCAGCGCAATCACCACAGCCTGAAGATGGACAGACTCCTCCATCATGCCTTGCAATCTGAGCAGTGCAGCAGACATCCCTTCCTGATGTTCCCAAGCTTGCATTTGCAGCTCCACAACTGTGACATGACTGAATCAAAAGGCTCGTCATCTGACTCAGACTCAGCAATATTCTGGCCTCCTGCAGTCCTCTGAGTGCTGAGGACCTGGGAAGTCCCTGCCTCTGCCTGCTTTGGATCAGAAAGTGCGATGTGCTCACCACTGTTTGTATAATTGAGGTGAAGCAATTGTTTGAATATTACACCTGTAGTTGACTCGATTTCCTTTTCCATTCTGATTTCTTTAAAAAAAATTCATCATAGGAGTTCCGTGAGAAACAATCTGCAGAGGTTCTTGAAGCTACCCTAAAGCTAGGTCCCAGCGATGTGTGTGTCTGAAGCTACCCTAAAGCTAGGTCCCAGCGAGGTGTGTGTCTGAAGCTACCCTAAAGCTAGGTCCCAGCAAGGTGGGTGTCTCTGCGCTGTGGATGGTGTGGGTGAGCGCTGTGTTGGGACTTCAGGGAGGGTGCCTTCAGATTCCTCTTCAGAGGTTTCTTCAAATCTTGATTGGAGGCCCTGCGTCATGGACTCTGTTGGCTGTTTGGCAGATGTGCCTGCGAAAGCAAGGGGAGATAATTAGTGCATGGCACATGTGCCTGTGAAAGCGGACATATTACTCACAGCTTGGTTATCTGATGGATGTTGCACTGCTGGATCCTCACTTGGTGGAGCAGCGCTGACCTCACCATCAGCACAAGAACAGTCCCTGTCATCACTGGCCAGCTGGATGGCTCTGTTTTCGAAATCTGTCAAAACTTTGATCTCCAGCATCCTTCCACCTGTCTGCGACCATTCCCTCCTGTTGTGAGCCAGTTTGTCCTGCATAGATAGAGATGGGGAGAGTGTATCAGGTCACTTGCCAGGCCAGATGATAAGGATGCCTGACCTGTGTGGGTGGTGAGCAGTCCCATGGACAGAATGAGGACAATGATAGTGTGTGTGAGAGAGTGAATGGTGACGTCCCTTGCACTGGCAGCGAGTGAGGGCCTTGTGGATGTGTGATGGGGTTGTGAGTGTGTGAGTTGGGAGTGATAAAAAGAATTACTTATCCTGGAGGAACAGAGGAGATCATTCACCCTTTTGCGGCACTGGGTGGCTGTCCTCCTCTGCAGGATGTTTGCGTTGACCAGCACTGCCACTGCCTCCCAAGCTGGCTTGGTAGCTTTGTTGCCCATCCTACGGCCAGGGCGGGGGTAAAGCACATCCCAGTGGGCCTCCACGGCATCCAGCAGGTGCTCGAGGGACCCATCATTGAAGCGGGGGGTCTGCAGTCTTTTTTCCTCTGCTGGCCATGTCTCCCAGGCAGCGGTGATGAGCTGGTGGCGATGAGTGCTTTGCTGGCGGCTGCCTTTTAAAGATTGCGGCTGGCATGGTGCAACAGCGGGTGATGGCGAGCAGGCGAATGGGAGCCCCCCTGCCATGGAAACGGCATGTTTCCCAGGAATGAATAAATAATGAGACGGGTTCGGTACGATATGGCATGAAAACCCATCATTTTCGTCAGCGGGTAGGACTCTGATTGCTTTAACCTTCTCTTCAACAGGGTGTATCCCTTGGGCATCTAATGTTTCGGGAGTGGGAAAAACATATTAAGGATATACTAAACACAACCTAAAGCTGCACAGCAATGGATAAACAACTGACAGATTCTTATGACTGACTAAAATGATATTGTCACTAACACTAGTGTTATGGAGTGGGTTTACCCAATTATTACAATTTCTAGTTTTGCCTATGTTCCTATGTTTTGTGAAAAGTCAGGATAAATAGCAATTAAGGGTGTTCAGGAATTTTCTGGCCCCGTTGGTGTTGGGTGTCATGGTGAGCAGGGGGCTGGTGGGGGGGAACAATGTGGCAAGAAGACCAAAAATCAGTTTCATCCCATCGTGAAACCAGTTTGCGATCATCCGCTCCACCTTTCAATGGTGGGCCACGTTTCCAGCCACCGCATATCGGGAACCTAATTTCAATACTTTAGCATCTCATTATAAGCCCTGATTGCTGGAATCATCTCCCCTGCACTGGATCATCTGGGCACATTGGCGTGATTGTTCACCAACATGTTTCACAACTGTACATAAGCGACGGGCACCTGGCAACCCACACTTCACTCAGGACTATGGGGTTGGTTTCCCTACCTTGCTTCGGGCAGCACTCGTGGTCATCAGCAACAGGCTTCGCAAACAGTACCACATCACTTTTAGGGAGGGCTCAAGGGCAGGTCTCTACCTACCAGATCAGCTGTTAGGCAGAGGTGACTTTTCAATGGGGCTAAGGCTTGCTTGGAGAAGGGGGAGAAATGGCCTCAGGCAAGGGGTGAGGCTGCAGGGGGAGGGCTGTACTGGGGAAAGGGGTATTCCAGGGTGAGTGTGGGGGCACCTGTTGACCTGTGCAAATGGCCTCAAGCTGGTGAGGGCTGAGGAGACAGTCTCCAGAGGAGATGATGCCAGATGGAGATGTAAGGGTGTGTGTGAGACAGTGAGTGGTGAGTCCCTTGAGCTGGCAGTGAGTGAGATGCCAGTGAATGTGTGAATTTAGAGTGATGAGATGGTTGACTTACCCTGGCGGCACGGATGAGCTCAATCATCCATTTTCTGTACTGGATGACCGACCTTTTGTGTGCAGCATTGGCACTGATCACCACCTCCCCATCTGGAGCGGTGAGACTGATGGACCTCCTACAGTCAGAGTGGGGGGTAGAGGACATCGCGATAGGCCTCCACGGTATCCAGAAGGCAACTCAGGGATGCGTCACTGAATTGGCAGTGTTGGGGGGGGTGAGGTGGTGGGGGGTGCTGGTGGCCACACTCTTCTTGGCTTTTGGGGTCATATCTTCACAGGAGCAGTCCTGGGCTGCAAACATTGAGAAGTGCGCAGACGGCTGCAGTTTAAATATGATGCCCTGGGAGGAAACAGCAAGGTAATGGCCTGGCAGGAAAATTGGAGGCTGCCCGCCAACCAGACAGCGTGTTTCCTGTGGCTGCTTAATTAATGAGGCGGGAATGGGACGACAGTGCGAAAACCCACAATTGCAGCTGGCGAGTAAAACAACTTTCTCCCATCTGCTACCGCACTTTGCGCAAATCTGGGACGATTCCGCCCATAACTAAATAATTATAGCTAAAATGCAACACAGAAAGAAGCTGTAATACACTCTGCTGATTGTGAAAAAAGTGCAATGTTATCAGTTTTTTTCAACATATGTTCAGAATACTTGGCACAGAACTGCAGTAGTGTACAAAATGCTAAAATGCACCTTTTTTTACACACAGACTTTCCCATCATCATTACATAGGGGCATTTTAAAGACTTCAACATTGAAGTGGCTTAATAGATAATTAAAACACAGATGACTCAGAAATATGTTGAGCAGCTTTATGTTGTAAGAATTATCTTTATTGAAAGATAAATTAGGTAATGAACGTTACTTATCAGGATTTGTTATTTGATGTTGTTTATGTGACTTGAAGGCAAGGCACATTTTTGAAAACCACCATGAAAGATAAGTTATTCAGTCTATTTAGAAATCAGTCATACTTTTTCAATTTTAACAGAATATTGACAGCATTTAGGACAAATGAACACTGCAATACCCTGTTTAGCTTTCAAATGTTGACATAAGCGTAAAAAACAGTAAAGAAAACTATAGATTTCTAATACTGAATATAACATAACATGAAAAAAAACACAACTGTTACTAATTCATAATGTTGAAAAATATTTGCAGCCTGGTACTTGGTGGACTGTAGTGTAGATTACAGTGTAGCACCCCTAAAACAGTTAAATATCTTTTGCTCAAATTAAAAGTTTACCAGAACAATATGAACCAATCATGCAGGACTTCTGATTTGTAAGTTAAGGAAACTCTAAGATAGTGCTATCATAACGCTGCCCAGGACACAATTATGCTCCCCCACCGCACCACCCTCCTCCCCAACCAACCCCTCCCCTCTTCTTCAAAGATCTGTTACTCCATATGTCTCTGTTTCTTCATTTCTGTGGTTTGCCTGACTGTGGGTTATTCCCATATTTGAATTTAGCACTGCTCTTGCTTTTCTGCTTTGCAGTGAGCAAAGATGATGGAATTTAATGTGGAGGCAGGGCTACCTCACCATCCATACAAGTGATGGGTTTCTGTTAAAATTAAAGAACCTATAATTTTCCATGGAAGAAAAATGCTATGATATGGGCATGCTGTCAGCCATGCCCAAATAGTTTCATTAATGCTCTTGTCGTTTTCCCTTCTTCCCCTTCTTGTGAGGTAGGTGAATGCAGTGTTCAACAAGCAGCAGTTCTAGTGCCCCTGCAGCTGGATGAGATTATCAGCCTTCCAGTTTTGACTGTGATTTAAAGTGCCCTTTGTGGATTACTGTTATGACGCGACAGATGATGTGTGCCAGGTAGATCAAATCCATGAGAGAAACTTGATCATGTGGTCACAGCGATTTTGGTATTTGTATTTTATTTTGAGATGCGTGCCCCTGAATTCAGAAGTAATAAGTCTACCACAACTTCAGAGATACTTTAGAAAACTAAATTAAACCTTTATTAACAAAATAAAAGATTTTAAACACATACATAGATCTATAATTTACAACTATTATAACTCCAAAAACCCCTAATTAATCTGGCTTCTCCAAATCACTTTGACATTTGTCTGGAAGGTAACTCAATATTACATTTAAATTTTCAAGTACCCCCTCATTTTCCAATTTGATTAGAGGAAAATCAATTTTAGAATCCTTCGTTTCTATCTCTTTCTCCTTATCTACCACCATCAATACCTCCTTTTAGTCCACTTCCCTGTCAAAGTACTTCTTAAGCTTATTTACATGACACACCCTCTGCTTCTTTCTTCTATCCGGAGTATTTATTAAATAATTTACTTCACTCAGTTTCTCTTCAATCCTGTAAGGCCCACTAAACCTTGCCTTTAATGAGTCACCCAGTACTGGTAACAGAAATAACACCTTTTCCCCAGCAACAAAACTATGAGCTGTGGCTATCCTATTCAACTTCACTTTTATCACTTGCTGTGATATCTTTAAATATTCCTTAGCTAACTCACGTGCTATGTCCAATCTTTCTCTGAATTTTGATAAATATTCCTGGAGAGTAGTTTCTGAATTTTGATCCTTCAATTTCTCATGAATCAATTTCAGTACTGCCCTTACCTCATGACCATATACTAATACCATACACTAATTCGAAAGGACTAAATCCCTAATAGCAAATAACAAGAATGGAATTCCCCTCTTCCAATCCTGTGGATAGTCCTGACTATACACCCTTATTATAGTTTTTAAAATTTGATGCCATCTTTCCAAAGCCCCTTGTGACTCATGATGGTGAACTATTGACTTCAATTGTTTTATCCCCAAACTATTCATTACTTCCTTAAACAGCTGTGACTTAAAATTTGAACCCTGATTGGATTGTATTTCTTTTGGTAAACCATATCTTGTAAAAAATTTAGTCAACTCTTCCACAATTCTCTTTGCTGTAATAATTCTCAAAGGTATCACTTTAGTAAACCTTGTAATACATCCATTATTGTCAATAAGTACTGCTTTCCACTTTTAGTCTGAGGGAGGGGTCCTACACAATCGATCATGACCCTAGTAAAAAGTTCTTCAAATGCTTGAATTGGAATTAAAGGGGCTGGCTTAATCGTTGCTTGTGGTTTCCCTATCACCTGACATGCGTGACATGTTCTAGACAATTTAACCACATTTCTATGCAATCCAGACCAATAAAAATGTTTTTATATTTTTGTCTGTGTCTTTCTAATTCCTAAATGTCCTGCCATTGGAATTTTATGAGCTTTTCACAAGATATCATTTCTATATCTAAATGGTATAACAATCTGATGTACTTCTTTCCAGTTTTCACCTGCTGAAACTTGATACAGCTGCCACTTTCTCATCAGCACATTACCCTGAAAGTAATAACATTCTGGAATACATTCTGCCTCTTTTTCTGAATAGGCTACCTGACACAAATGTTTTATTTGGGGATCCTTTTTCTGTAACTCTACCAACTGCCTTGAGCTAAATATCTCAGCTGCATTCTCCTCCATTCTTTCTTCCTGAACAATCTTATCAAAGACAGTGTCAGCTAATTAAATTTCAACACCTTCTCCCTGCCTTTTAACTTCCTTTCTTTCCTGTTTTAACCTGTGAGCTCGTGATCTTGTTACCACACAATCTGGAAACAATCCAGGATGCTCTTTCTGCAACTCTTCTGTTGAAAACACCTCTACAGGCTGCCCGGCTACCATAGGCATTACCCATATCTGTGACCTAGCTATATTATTACCTAAAATAAATTGAACCCCTTTAATGGGCAATTTTTCCAGTACTCCAACACCTGTTTTCCACTTACTCTTTAAATTTACCTTCCACCATGGAATAGGTTCAGCATCTCCATGAGACCCATTTATTATTACCTGCTGCTACAATACTCCCTCTGAACAATAAATATCACTATCCCACAACATTAAGGATTGACTAGCCCCTGTGTCTCATAAAATTTTAATATCTTTACCTACTCCACTTTGTACAGATGGAAAGGCTTACCCTTCACATACAAAATCTTTAAACATTTCTACAACCTGATCCTCAGAATTCCCTTGGGTAAATTGTGAACACATTCCCACTTCTTTACTTATCACTGATTCTTCCTGTTTCACCTGCACATAAACCATTGTTTATTTTCCTGTGCCTGAACCTCAGAACCCACAGTGCTTTTACTTCCAGAACTTTTATGCATCCCAATAATTCCAACAGGTTCCCCCTGTAATTCCCAACACACTGACTTTGTGTGCCCAACTTAATTACAATGAAAACATCACAATTTTCAAGTGTTACTCCTACCCTCAGCACCTTCCTTTTCAGTTTGAGAAAAAACTTGCTGAGAATTTCCCCCTACTCCCTCTCTTCCATGACTACCCACCTTCCTTTCATCTTCCCACTTTCTATCCTTCTCTGATTTAAAAGAGTGATGCAAAATAGGTTTAGATCTATGAACTAACTCATAATCGTTAGCTAGCTCTGCAACTTGTCTTATCGTTTTAACTCTCTGTTCTTCCATATGAGTACTCACTACCAAAGGAATTGAATCCTTAAATTCTTCCAAAAGAATTACGTCTCTTAGAACTGCATATGTTGTTTCTATCTTCAGTGCCTGTATCCTCCAGCCACTTGCACACGCCGTTCCGCAACTCTATCCACCCTGGGGGACAGTTATGTTGACTCGCAGGTCTGGCCATTCCACCGATCTCGCACCTCTTTTCTCTCACTCCCGAGTAAAGCCTTGCACAAAAATCCCCAACTGTGCGTTGTGCTCCCTTTCCACATCACACACTGCCATCGGTGGCTCTGGAACGGAATTGTGCCGAGCCCGTTTCTTCCCTGATCGCCGGCAGCAGAGTTGCGCCACGCGTGGCTCCGAGGAGGTAACGGCCGGCCGGTGTGCCTATTCTGCCACCACCTCAGATCAGACGTGGCAACCCATTGAATTTAAGCATATTACTAAGTGGAGGAAAAGAAACTAACAAGGATTCCCCTAGTAACTGCGGGTAAAAAGGGAACAGCCCAGCGCCGAATCCCCGCTCGCCTGGCGGGTGTGGGAAATGTGGGATATAGAAGACCTTTCTCTGATGACGTTCCGGAGCCCAAGTCCTTCTGATCAAGGCTTAGCCTGAGGACAGTGTGAAGCCGGTAGCGGCCCCTGGCTCGTCGGGATTGGCTCTTCTTGGAGTCGGGTTGCTTGTGAATGCAGCCCAAAGCAGGTGGTAAACTCCATCTAAGGCTAAATACTGGCACGAGACCGATAGTCAACAAGTACTGTAAGGGAAAGTTGAAAAGAGCTTTGAAGAGAGAGTTCAAGAGGGCGTAAAACCATTAAGAGGCAAACAGGTGGGGCCCGCGCAGTCTGCCTGGAGGATTCAACTCGGTGGCTCGGGCCGTTCGCATCGGGGCATGACAGATCTCCTCTGCTTGGGACCGTCTCCCGCGTGGGCAAGGCTGCCGCTGGGCACATTTCCTCCACCGGTGGTGCGCCGCGACCGTCTCTGGGTCGTCTGGGAAGGCCAGTGGGGAAAGTCGCTCGTCGCTCCGGCAGCGAGTGTTACAGCCCCCCAGCAGGAGCCTTTGCTGTTTCCTGGCGTCGAGGGAAGTGACCGCTGCCGCGCCTTCCGCCCTCCTGAGTAGGGGCGGACAGGTTCCCCATGCTCCCGGTGTGTCTGTCGACCGGGGTGGACTGTCCTCAGTGCGCCCCAACCGCGTCTCGCCGCCGAGTTGGTAAGAGCCACAAGCTGGCGCCAGGGGTCCGCAGCGATGTCGGTGACCCACCCGACCCGTCTTGAAACACGGAACAAGGAGTCTAACATGTGCGCAAGTCAATGGGTGTCACGAAACCCCACAGCACAATGAAGGAGGAAGTCAAAATTATTTTGTTTTACTCTCTCAACCTCAATGTAAGTTTGCCCAGTTTGTTTTCTCATATTCCTAAATTTCTGCCTGTATGCCTCAGGAGCCAATATGCATCCAAAATATCCTTTTTTACCACATCGTAATCCACTGACATTTCTTCTGACAGTGAAGCATAAACGTCATGTGCTCTACTCACTAACTTGGATTGTAACAACAACGTCCAGTTTTCTGACTTTGCATGTTCTCATGTACATACTCTTTGGTGGATGGTGTAAAAGTGGGATCAATGGCTGAGCCAAGAATCAGTTGCCTGAGGTTCCAAAGATCAGAAATCTATACCTGCATGAAATCTGCCAAAGGCTCATGAGGTCTTTGTTTAGCATCAAACCTCAAAGGCATTTTCAAAAGCAAGATCTAACAACCAACATGGGAAATTGTAGACCCAGATGTATATCATATCTTTGATACAATGGGTTGGACTATTCTTGAGAGTCGTCTTTGAACAAGATGCTATTTGGGATTGTGGTCCTTGACAAAAAGAAAGAAAAGACACCATCTCAAAATAATGAATGCAATTTAAAGGAATGTATGTCATCCCTTTAACCATAAGACTATAAGACCATAAGTCTTTGCTTCAATGGTCTTTAGTAAATAAAGTGCAACCAGTCAATCCTCTCTGGTCAGTCTAATGAATGGGCTACATTTAAAATGGGATCTTCATTTCAGAAACAAGCTAGAACATGACTGGCTGAATGTAAAAGCAGTGGAAGAAATGGGTTGCCTAGTGTGATGTTGGACATGGAAGAGAAGAAGTAGTAGATAAAGTTAGATTCATGGGTGATTCAGACAGTATAACTTAGCATTGGCACTAAAATACAGCCCACAGAAAGATACCTTACTTAGTGATAAAGGAGTTGCCTTACAACAGTGCTGATACATGGACTCCATTGATCAGTCATGTTAATTTGCGCTTAAGCGCCTGCAATGAATGGCATAAAGTGCAGCCTATCATGGATCAGGGAGCTACATTGGTGGGCCCAGTAACATAGGGCACAGGTCCAGTTAGCATCTCAATAATGTTTCCATTGTTGCAATAGATGCTTTCAGGTCCAAAATTCAAAGAGCAATTAAGCAACCCTTGACAACTATTAAGAATGCTTTCAAATGCCTCACAACAACCCATTTGTTGCTGTGCTTCAAGAAAAGCTGGGCTCTGGCAGTGGTATTCATAGAGGAGAACAAGACATGCTCAGTGCCAACACCATACAATGTACAAGTGTTGCAGCTACACCTCAAAAAAGTATTAAGCCTCAGTGATGAGAACACATATTTCACATGAGGCATTGGCAGATTTCATACAGGTTAGGTTTTTAATCTTTGGAATCTCAGACAGCTGATCCTTGGCTCAGTCATTGATCTCACTTTTACAAAGTTCACCAGAGAAGATGTACATAAGACACGCAAAGCCAGAGTGCGTAAGCCACAGAGGGCACTTTAAATCACAGTCAAAGCTAGAAGGCTGATAATCTCATCCAGCTGCAGTGGCACTGGAATTGTTGCTTGTTGAACACTGCATTCACCTACCCTAAACTAAGCTGGTTTCATACCATATTGCAAGGTCAACTCAATATATTACTATGCCATTCATGATACATTGGGACCATATGGGAACAAAGGGGAGGATTAGCTGATGACAGCAATTCCTTAAGGACTGCGTATTACCTTAAAGCTATACTGTTATTCAAGGTCAGAAATGGATGCAACAAGGCCAAGCAGTAGGACAGTGTTGCTTCAAGATACAGCTCTGGAGTCATAATGCATGAGATGTTGGTCAGGAAGGCAGTCCTGAGGGTGCTGAGGGTGTCATGCTGTGAACACCAGTACAATAGAAAACTGCATGGAGGTTTTGCAAACGGTCAATGAGATTTCACCTTCCCACAGAATGTGGGAGCAGACAAGCAAGAAATTTCTAGACTTGCAGCCAAGGTCAGTGTCATCAAACTTTAGATAATATTGCAATATTGCCTTAAATTGCACGGTCAACAAGATCATCTTCTCCCATTCTGTCCTGCACTATGGAAAGCCATTTTTACAGGGCAAAGCTCTGTATGACACAAAAGACAACATTGATCCTGGACACTTTAACTGAGCTGTATCTTATGCCTCCTCTGACCCTGTCCTTCCTGTCCTTCCTACTCCAGAACCAGTAAGTGGAGAGGGATGGCCATTGGGACATTCTATGTTCCTACATAGCTAAAGCTCAATTACAATTCCCTCAATTTACAGCCGGAAATGGAGTTCAGCTTTGGAAGGTTTGAACAGCTAAACAACAAGACCAAAGACACTATGAAATAAACCATTAAACTTGATTTGCCTACCAAGTAGACTCTTTTAGGAAACAGACAACAACAAAACTGTATGGGCCAATCATTCAGTACCCAGTTGAGATTCAATTCTGTGCCAAGTCTGTTTTGTTGCCAAGTATCTCATTAACATTTATTTGATGCTTTAATGAGGCTCATGTAGGTTTGGTCCCCAATATCTCAGCAGCAAGAGGACTGTTTGACGATGCTACAACACAATATACACAGCAGGAACACAGCAACCCTTGGCACTGGAAACAAGGCACATACATCCAATGCACATCCTGCTAGGAGCAGTAAGCTTTATATTATTGGATCCCATCAGAACAATTGCTCAAGATGCACTGTAACACCATGCAAACTGCTGCATCAAATGCACTATACAGTAATTAATTCTAAAACACATCATTTGATGCTTCCTTTGCTCCCAAAGTGGAGTAAACTGACTGTAGGAATGACTTAGTTGCAACTAGAGAGGAAAATAAATGATTATTCTATTACCATAAATAATTACAATATATTTTCATCATGATCTAACAATATTTAACAAAGTGCCCCAGACTGGTGAGATTGACATATTGCTGGTACAAACAGATGAAGCCATGCTGTGATGATGACAGATGTGCTGTGGTGTTAACTTACAACTTTGCTGTGCAGAAACTTTGATACCTTCCTCAACCCCTTTTGGAAGTTTGTTCATAGATCTCATGGGCAGGATTTTCCCCTTGTCGGGGGCGAAGTTGAAGAGCGGGCGTGCACAGGTGTGCTTCCGATTGGCACCCCCAATTGGGGGTGTGGTGCCATTTTACATGGGCAGGCCAGTTAAGGCCCACCCAGCGTGACACCTGCACAGAAGCATTGTGCACTCCCTGTGCACGCGGGGGTGAGGGGGAATTCCAAAATCAAGAGTGCGCTCTTTCGCATATGCACATGAAAGAGCGCACTCATCTCCCTGAGGCTAAGCGCTGCCTCAGGGAGATCGGCTCTAAATGTAAAAAAGCTAAAAATAGAAAAATAAAATTTCTCTAACATGTCCCCTCATGTGACACTGTCACATGAGTTGGGACATGTCCATAATTTTTACAAAAGCTTTATTAAATTTTTTTAAAACCTACATGAAATCTCATCCTGCCGGGGGTGAAGTTTCATGCTTTCTCTGATTCCAGCTGGGGCTCCTGGCCTGCCCGCCAACCTTAAGGTTGGACTGGCATGTCTGCTAATTAGTTTAATTACTCTGTCAATTGCCTCAATTGGCCATTGAGAGGTCAGCGGGTACAGAGCTGATTTTGCTCTGCCCCGACCTACCGGAAAATTTAAATGGGACACGGTGATGTCAGGAGTTCCGCCCGATGTCACCGTGCGTCATTTTACACGTCGGCGAGTGGGCCCTGCTTCCCCCAACAACCCCCCCACCCCGCTCACCAACGGGAAAATCCTGCCCCATGTAAATAAATAACTGAACTTTTCCTTCACCAGCCCAACCTGAGAAATGTTGACTACTAAATAAATTGGTCTTAAACAAGCCTTACTGGACAGATTTGGTTTTTGCCTCATTTAAAACCTTGGAAAGACAGCCCAGTACCACTTTCTTCACATTTTTCTCACCAGTTTATTTATAGCTACTCCTCTGCTAAGTGTAACATTTTGAGAATATTGTCCTGCATTGTTAAAGATCTCAAACTTACCATTAAGAATATAGGCACATTACAAATCCTTTTTTATCTATGAAAGGAGTAAGTCTGGTGGATTAACTGTCTTCCATTTTCTTAACTGTCTTCCATTGTATGTTTTTATCATCATCTTTAGCTATCTACATTAAATACAATTTAATTAATGGATTTATGATAAATAGTTAAAGGGTACATGCAAATACCAATGTATAACTGCTGCTTTATAGTTATGATTCAAACCAGCATGGCACCTGTTAAGTAGATTTTTTTTTAAAGCTGCTATTACTTCATACAATAGGCTCACTCCTGAACAATTCATTTGGCTAGCTTCACATCCTCTCATCACTTAATGTAGACCTGCTGTTCTACATGAGTTAACAACTTTGGCTCTCGGGCACTTTGTGCTGAATAGAAGCAGTTACACATTTAAAAAAAAAACTTTTGCTTAAAAGGAACAATTGGCTAAAGGGGATCTTTAGCTTGTTATGGAGACATGCTATTTATATTAGGAAGCTTTCTCTGAATATTAATGCTTGATTGCTGCCGGTCCTCAGATTGTACTGCTGTAATTGCTGCTTAGGTGAGGTTGTAGCAAATCAGCTGTGAACTGTATGTGGTGGAAAAAAATTAACAGACAGATTTTTGTATTGTTATAACATCTGGACATTATTTTCTGCAACATCAGCATTTAGCTACAGCTCAGGAAGCGTGTTGTCCTGAGGTGCTTGTCAGCACTACATTTAAGGATGTTTCTTTGAAACACAAACTGTGCTTTCACTTGTTGGTTAAGGGTATATCTTTATAAAGATTAAAAAAACACAAAGTAAATGAAACTTCTTATTAAAATAATTCTCCAACTAAACTGAAATTGTTTTTGCATATTTAGTAATGCAATACAATAATGCTACCCCAGGCACTTAAAAGGATAAAAAACCACAAAGTAACTGGTAAAAATGTTCTGGAAGTTATTACATTGAGGAGCCCTAGACAAAAACATTTCTATTTCCATAACTTAATCAGAAACATATTTATTGGTACTGAGAAACAAAGATACAAAACTCACACTAAAGTGATTTACTAAAAAAAATAGTAAAACATGTGCAACAAAGAAACAAAGAAAACATCTGGTCCTCAGTCACAAAACTTGCTTTGTGCTCAAATGAAACTCTCCTTTTCCTGCCATGATGAACTTCTTAGATTTTTTTTTTGATTTATAAGTGTCTAAATTAAAAGGATGATAGGGGAGGAAGATGAAGTGTCTGTCCTACATTCTGCAGGTCCAGATGGAAGGATTTATCCATCTGTTTAACACAGAAAATATTTAACATGAATGGATAAAGGCAGTTTATAAGTCCAGACATGGCCCAGTGCATCCAAATTTACAATATGTATAATCTTTAAACATGAAAAAGCACATTTTTAATCCCTCATCAGAGTTATATTTTATTTCATGCTCGCACTGATCTTAGTTGCACTTTACATTGGCCAGGTCAACTGATCGAGACAAAGTTTTGTGCCCAAATTTGGATACAGTATCAACTTGGAGGAATGTGTTACATCATAACAATGACAATCTGACTAAAGCTGGCAATACACTGCTCATTATTCTTTGGTGATTTACTTAGCATCTGGCAGTGTTTTCACATGATATTCAATGCTTATTTCCCATAAACAGTTTCACAACTGCAGAATAGTGTCAAGATAACATTTACATGATCAGTCACTAGGAAATATCTTTGCATCATGTCGGATGTGAACTATTGATAGGGTTTCATGTTCATCTTTTATTCTGTCTTATGTGTCCAGGAAAGACTGAAAAGACCACATGGATTGCATTTTACTCATTTTCTATTGGAAAACAAAAATAACCTGAGCTTTCAGATGAATAATTACGTGAAATTGTTGAAAAGGAGAGGAAGTGAGGGGAGAAAATTAGGTAAAAAGAATATATTAAATAGTTAACACATATAACAGATAAAACCTTAGTCATAAAAATATAAAAACAAAAAACTGCGGATCCTGGAAATCCAAAACAAAAACAGAATTACCTGGAAAAACTCAGCAGGTCTGGCAGCATCGGCTGAGAAGAAAAGAATTGACGTTTCGAGTCCTCATGACCCTTCAACAGAACTGAGTGAATATTAGGAGAGGGGTGAAATATAAGCTGGTTTAAGGTGGGGGAGTGGGGGGGTGGAGAGAAGTGGGGAGGGGTGGTTGTAGGGACAAGCAAGCAGTGATAGGAGCAGATAATCAAAAGATGTCACAGACAGAAGAACAAAGAGGTGTTGAAGGTGGTGATATTATCTAAACAAATGTGCTAATTAAGAATGGATGGCAGGGCACTCAAGGTACAGCTCTAGTGGGGGTGGGGTGGAAAGGCTAACAGGGCATTAAAGATATAGATTTAAAAATAATGGAAATAGGTGGGAAAAGAAAAATCTATATAAATTATTGGGAAAAAAACAAAAGGAAGGGGGAAGAAACGGAAAGGAGGTGGGGATGGAGGAGGGAGTTCAAGATCTAAAGTTGTTGAATTCAATATTCAGTCTGGAAGGCTGTAAAGTGCCTAGTCGGAAGATGAGGTGCTGTTCCTCCAGTTTGCGTTGGGCTTCACTGGAACAATACAGCAAGCCAAGGACAGACATGTGGGCAAGAGAGCAGGGTGGAGTGTTAAAATGGCAAGCGACATGGAGGTTTGGGTCTTTCTTGCGGACAGACCACAGGTGTTCTGCAAAGCGGTCACCCAATTTACGTTTGGTCTCTCCAATGTAGAGGCGACTGCACTGGGAGCAACGAATGCAGTAGACTAAGTTAGGGGAAATACAAGTGAAATGCTGCTTCACTTGAAAGGAGTGTTTGGGCCCTTGGATGGTGAGGAGAGAGGAAGTGAAGGGGCAGGTGTTGCATCTTTTGTGTATGCATGGGGTGGTGCCATGAGTGGGGTTTGAGGAGTAGGGGGTGATGGAGGAGTGGACCAGGGTGTCCCGGAGGGAACAATCCCTACGGAATGCCACCGGGGGGGGTGAAGGGAAGATGTGTTTGGTGGTGACATCATGCTGGAGTTGGCGGAAATGGCGGAGGATAATCCTTTGAATGCAGAGGCTGGTGGGGTGATAAGTGAGGACAAGGGGGACCCTATCATGTTTCTGGGAGGGAGGAGAAGGCGTGAGGGCAGATGCGCGGGAGATGGGCCAGACACGGTTGAGGGCCCTGTCAATGACCGTGGGTGGAAAACCTCGGTTAAGGAAGAAGGAGGACATGTCAGAGGAACTGTTTTTGAAGGTAGCATCATCAGAACAGATGCTACTGATGGAACTGAGAGAATGGGATGGAGTCCTTACAGGAAGTGGGGTGCGAGGAGCTGTAGTCGAGGTAGCTGTGGGAGTCGGTAGGCTTGTAGTGGATATTGGTGGACAGTCTACCACCAGAAATTGAAACAAAGAGGTCAAGGAAGGGAAGGGAAGTGTCAGAGATGGACCATGTGAAAATGATGGAGGGGTGGAGATTGGAAGCAAAATTAATAGATTTTTCCAGGTCCCGACGAGAGCATGAAGCAGCACCGAAGGAATCATCTATGTACCGGAGAGAGTTGTGGGAGGGGGCCGGAGTAGGACTGGAACAAGGAATATTCCGCATACCCCATAAAGAGACAGGCATAGCTGGGGCCCATGCGGGTACCCTTAGCCACACCTTTTATTTGGAGGAAGTGAGAGGAGTTAAAGGAGAAATTGTTCAGTGTGAGAACAAGTTCAGCCAGACGGAGGAGAGTAGTGGTGGATGGGGATTGTTCGGGCCTCTGTTCGAGGAAGAAGCTAAGGGCCCTCAGACCATCCTGGTGGGGGATGGAGGTGTGGAGGGATTGGACGTCCATGGTGAAGAGGAAGCGGTTGGGGCCAGGGAATTGGAAATTGTTGATGTGACGTAAGGTGTCAGAGGAATCATGGATGTAGCTGGGAAGGGACTGGACAAGGGGAGACAGAAGGGAGTCAAGATAACGAGAAATGAGTTCCGTGGGGCAGGAACAGGCTGACACGATCGGTCTACCGGGACAGTTCTGTTTGTGGATTTTGGGTAGGATGTAGAAGCGGGCTGTCCGAGGTTGGGTGACTATCAAGTTGGAAGCTGTGGGAGGAAGATCTCCAGAGGAGATGAGGTCAGTGACAGTCCTGGAAACAATGGCTCGATGTTCAGTGGTGGGGTCATGGTCCAGGGAGAGGTAGGAGGAAGTGTCTGCGAGTTGACGCTCAGCCTCCGCAAGGTAGAGGTCAGTGCGCCAGACAACAACAGCACCAAAACCTTAGTCATGTCAGTGGCATAAATATATATTTATATATATATATATATATATATATATATATATATGTGTGAATCTGTCAAATCCTGTTGCACGATCCTTCCTTTGCAATATTTGAATCACTGTATTGAATTCACTACTGCCCAGTACACTTACATCTCATATATTTATCTTATGTTTTTAGCCATTTTCTTCTCTTATTAAATCCTCTTTCACCTACCATACAGTGTTCCTCACCTGGGAGGACAGGTGGGTGACTTGTCTCAGGGTGTGCCAATGTAAACCTGTAGCCATCTGCTGCCTGGTGATGCATGTAAAATGCCCGGGGTAACTGGGAGTGTCCATTTTTTAATGTTCTCCTGCAGGCAGACGCCTAGGGCCCCCATGAAACGTGTTTTCAGTGGGGGGCACATAAACTAGGGTGTTTGCTCAGCCCAACACCTTCCCACCCAGCCCTAAGCTCACCCCCATAATATAGTAGATGGGCAGCCCGCCCTCCATATGTAAATAAATAATCAAGGGTCAATTGAGCTTGTTAACAAGTCAATTGACCCCAATAATACACTGGCCATGCCATTTTACAGTTGGGGTGGGCAGTCAGGTGGGAGTGGGCAGACCATTTTTGTAAAAACGTTTTTAAACTGGCAGGAAGGAAGGGGGGTACTATCTTTGGGGGGGGTACCCTTTGTACGTCAGGGGGAAGCCCCCCCCCCCCAAGATAGTACCCCCCTTTCTTCCTACCCACATGCTCTCCAAAACCGTCCCCCAAACAACCCCTTCCTAAGCTGGCCAAATCCTCCCCACACAATACCCCAGACTTACCTCACTCCAGGATACATTAGGCCTTCTTCTTGGGGCTGATTACAGTCCTGGCCACACCCACTAATGTGATCTTGACACTGCCAGAACAGCTGGAACAGCTGGCCAATTGGATTGGGCAGCAACTCTCAAAGATGGGACTTCCTCCCCAGTGAGGGGCAGAGGACCCACTCTCCACCAATTTAGCCCACCTACAGTGTTATGGCTGTGGGGCAGGCTGGCATGGAGGAAGGTGGGTGAGCGCAGGCTGTCTGCCCTTCTCCCCACCAATCACCACGGCTCCCCCGCTTCTCCCCACAAAATGCAATCTCTAACCTTTGTTTGCCACATCTCATGACAATCTCAGAAGAATTGTCAGCTCACCAACTCAGGGTTCATGGCCCTAACACATATAAGATCATAATGGGACAGAGGAAACCATTCAATCCATTGAGTCTATCCCGCACATCATATTACTCTGTGCTGGTCAGTACACCAATAGCACTCATGCATCAGTTAACTTGTCATCATTTATAATCATCTAACTAAATGAATTACCCTATCACCTCAAAATAAAACTTATTGATAAACATGCAAATGCTTGAATAACCTTGCAACCCTCTAACTCAGTAACCTTTACCAGCAGAACAGAATACAAAGTGTGGAACATTAGACAGTGGAAAATACAAACTGGATAGTAACAATAGTACAGTGGCTATACTGACCTAGTGCACCCGCAACACAGGATAAAGGGTAACTTTTAAAATCTAGCAAAGGGACAAGTTGAACAAAAATAAAACAAAGCACACAGATCAGAATTACAGTGTATAAGATTGGTACAAAAGTTTGATGCAACCGTTACAGCTTTACACTGGCAAGTTTGAACCCCTCAATCTTTACAAATTAACATTCATGTCACACAAGTGCCAGACAATGATCATCTCAAACAGGAGAGAATCGACCCATTGCCCCTTCACACTCAATGGCATTACCATTGCTGAATCCCCCACTATCAACATCCTGGGTAGTTACCATTGAGCAGAAACTGGGCCAGCCATAAATACTAGGGCTACATGAGGAGATCAGGTGCTGGGAATTCTGCAGTGAGTTACTCACCTCTTGACTCCCCAGAGTCTGTCCACCATCTACATGCACAAGTATGATGGACTATTCTCCATTTGCCTGGATGAGTGAAGATCCACAACACTCAAGAAACTCGACACCCCCAGGACAAAGCTACCCACTAGATTGGCAATCCAGCCACCATTTTCAACATTCACTCTCTCCACCACTGACACACTGGCAGCAGTGTGTACAAGATGTACTACAGCAACTCACCAAGGTTCCTTCAACAGCACCTTCCATGAACTCTACCACCTAGAAGGACAAGGGCAGCGGATGAATGGGAACACCACCACCTGCAAGTTCCCCTCCAAGCCACTCACCATCCTGGCTTTGAACCATATCACCATTCCTTCACGGTTGCTAGGTTAAAATCCTGGAACTCCCTCCCTAACAGCACTGTGGGTGTACCTATACCACATGGACTGCAACGGTTCAAGAAGGTAGCTCACCACCACCTTCTCAAGGGAAATTAGGGATGGGCAATTAATGCTGGCCTAGCCAACAACACCCACAATCCATAAAATTAATTTTAAAAACTCAGCAGTTTCTTAAGGCAGAATTTAATCCCCTCCCCTGTGATGAATTTTGTGGCAGGGGCCATTCAATCAGGTGACAGGATGGCAGGAGGGGGCCCTACTGCCTCCCACATCTAACTCACTTAAGTCCATGGTGGGAAGGCTCTTGGAGGCCTTCCTGTGCCCCTGATAGTTGAGGCCCTTATGTGGGCAATAATGCCAAATTAAGGGCCTCACCCCGCTGCCACTGGTATTAACCCAGCCAAAGGTGTGGCCTTGGGCCTGCATGGAACACAACAAGCAAACCTGTGTGAGGTTATTTGCGGGCCCCCATGGGGGTCCCTCATTCAAAGGCACACAGGGCCTGTTCGAGGGGCCTGGCATCAGGAAGGTGGGGCCCGCTGAGAGCCACCTCCTGCTCTTGCTGCCGACCCCATCTCCCCCAGTAACGTCCACCCTGCAACCCACGCCACCGCCATCACTCACTTGTGGCCTGGCATCCTGTGATGATCCCTGGCCTTACGTGGGTGTAGTACCAGCAGCAGCCACTACCTCCCCGGTGGTGCTACCATTCAATAGAGCTCCTGGCCTCTGATTGGCTGGCGGTTTTTGGTGGGCAAAACTTCTGACCTTGAAGTCCTTGATCGCAGGTAAGAGCTGCCAATGTCCAGTCAAGGGCCTGAGAGTTACTTAATTTGGCGGGCCTTCCATAAAAGAGATAATGTGGGGCTTCCACTGGCTCTCCAGCTGGTGGACGAGACCCCCATAACCTCTATTAAATCCAGCCTGTCATTCTGCGGCTCTACACATTTCTCATTCATATTCACATTCTTTGTTGATTAGTAGTGCACAAAAGAAGTCAGAGTCTCTTGTTTCCAAGAGACCACCAAGGGGAAAGGGTTTGAATCCAAAATCCAAGCTAGTGCTGGCAGGTAAATTGTTGAAATTACAAAGTAAAATATTTTGAAACCAAAAGGTAACTCAGCTGTGAGAGGAATCTTGAAAGGCTCTCGTGCAGATTCTGAATATTCTATTGAAGACAGAAGTATGCTCTTTATTCAGATTGCCACACAGATTTAAAACTGAAGAAAGGAATACAAACTTCAGCTGTGGGCTTATGTTGCCCAGTAAGAATTTGCTCAAATGTAAATACATTTTTTTTGAGGTGAAGGAGTCATTCCTCAAACTTTAAACTAAAAAAAGTGAAAAGGAGCCCAACTTTATTGAATGTAAATTAACAACTATATAACTTACATTTGGCTTTAAAGCCCTGTAGCCCTCGTTTGTGCTCACCTAACCCTTTTTCCCCTCTCAGTACAAAATTCAAGTGATGTGCATGAACGGCACTGCAAACAAGTTGACAGAAATACAAGTATAACAGGTTATTTGCTTAGTAGGAGGTACTGGACAGAATTATGTTGCTAATATTCCAAACATATCAGACAGGACATCACTTTGAGGTACACTTTCTAAGCTCTGTTTGATTGGGATCTACTTTGGTTAATGCAAATGCCTCCTGTAATATTTTTCAGCTATTTATGGATCCAAATACAGCACAGTATCTAGGCCAAACCCATTTACATTGGAAGCTCTCTAAGGACTCAGAGGGAAAATACTTTATATAGTGCAGCACTCAGGAATGCAGACCAGAAAAAGTTCCAGGTATGATCCCGACATCAGTCCTGAGTTAACCAATCTTAAACCAGTACAGTACAAAAACAAAATACTTCAGAAGCTGGAAATCTGAAATGTAAAAAAAGAAATTTCTGTAAATTCTCAGCTGCCCTGATCTCACCTGTGGAAGAGAAACAGAGTTAATGCTTCAGATCTGTGACCTTTCTTCAGAACTAGGAAAATTTAGAAATGTAACACGGCTTTTTTTAATTCCTTCTTGGATGCTAGACCAGCATCTATTGCCCATCCCTAATTGCTCTTGAGAAGATGGTGGTGAGCCACCTTCTTGAGTTGTTATACTCCTTGTGGTATTTGATTTTTCTGTAATGGTTTGATACAATTGAGTCATTTGCTAGGCCATTTCAGAGGGCACTTAAGAGTCAACCACATTGCTGTGAGCCTGGAGTTACACATAGGTCAGACCGGGAAAGGACAGCAGATTTCCCTCCCGTAAGCACATTAGTGAACCAGATGGGTTTTTAAGCAAGTCAAAGGGAGTTGGTAAGGAAAAGAGTAAAAGGGGAAAGTATGTGAGAGGTTGGTGTGGTGGAGGGGTGGGTGGGGGTGCAGGTGGGACAGAGATTAAATGACAAAAGTGTTCATGGTGCAAAGCCAAAGGGAGTGGTAATGGACAAGTAAGGAAGCAAAAGATGTGTCTAGGGGCAGAATGAATGGCAGGATCCATGAATAACTGCTGCCAGAAAGCAAAGATAAAGAAAAAGGAGAGAAACAAGAGGGGACAAAAAAACAAACCAACAAAGAGAAAGGAAACAAAATGGAGGCATAGGTTACAATCTAATATTGTTGAACTCAAAGTTGAGTCCAAAAGGCTGTAAAGTACCTAACTGAAAGATGTGATGCTGTTCCTTAAGCTCACTTTGAGGTTCATTGGAACACTCCAGGAGGACAAGGGCAGAAAGGTCTGAATGGGAACAAGGTGGAGAACTAAAATGTCAAATCGGAAGCTCAGAGTCATGCTTGCCAATGGAACGGAGATGTTCTGCAAAGCAGCCACCAGTCTGCGTTTTGCCTTCCCAATATAGAGGAGACCGCATCTTGAGCAGCGAATAGAGTATATTAAATTGAAAGAAGTACAAGTAAATTGCTGATTCACGTGGAAGGCATGTTTGAGGCCTTGGATAGTGAGAGGGAAGCATGGAACAGTTGCATCTCCTGTGTTTGCATGAGAAGATGCTGTGAGAAGGAGTATTGGAGGTGACTGAGGGACAGACTAGGGTGTCCTGGAGACAGTGGTCCGTTTGGAATGCTGAAAGAGGAGGGGAAGATAAACTTGTTGATGGCATTACATTGGAGGTGGCAGAAAAGGCAGAGGATGATCCATTGAATATCGAAGCTTGTGGAATGGAAGGTGTGGACAAGGGGAGCTCTATCATTGTCCTGGGATGGAGGGGAAGTGTTGAGAGCAGAAATGCATGTCCACCACAGTGGAAGTGAGGGTTGGATTCCTCAGATGAAGAAAAAGTAAGCGACATTGGAAGCACTAATATACATGATTGTATCTTCAGAGCAGATGTGACAGAGATGGAGAAACTGGAAGAATGGATTAGAGTCTGTACAGGAAATAGGATGTGAGGAAGTGTAGTCAAGGTAGCTGTGGGTGTCCATGGCCTACAGTGAATATTGATTGATAGCCCAGGCTGAAGATAGGGTTCCCCTTATCCCCACTTTTCATCCCAGCAGCCTCTATATCTAAAAGATTATCCTTCACCATTTCCACCACCTCCAGCATGTTCCCACTAACAAATACATCTTCCCTGGCCCTCCCCTTTCAGCATTCCAAAGGGACTGTTCTCTCTGCGACACCTCTACACTTCAATTACCTCCAACGGTCAGGAGTGTGATGGAATACTCCCCACTTGCCTGGATGAGTACAGCTCCAACAACACTCAAGAAGCTTGACACCATCCAGGAAAAAGCAACCCTCTTGATAGGCACCCCATCCACCACCCTAAACATTCACTGCCCCTGCCATCAGAGCACAGTGGCAGCAATGTATATGTATATATATATATAAGATGAACTGCAGCAACCCACCAAGGCTCCTTCAACAGCACCTTCCAAACCTGTGACCTCTACCACCTAGAAGGACAGGGGCAGCAAATGCATGGCAAGCCCACCACCTGTAAGCTCCCTTCAATTCACACACCATTCTGACTTGGACTGTATTGCAGCTCCTTCACTATTGCTGGGTCAGAAGCCTGGAACTCCCTTCATAACAGCATTGTGGGTGTACCCCTACAGCAGGTTGACTGCAGTGGTTCAAGAAAGCGGCTCAACATGACCTTCACAAGGGCAGTTAGGGATGAGCAGCAAATGTTGGTCTCGCCAGTGATGCACATGTCCCACGAAAGAATAAAGAAACATCCTGTTCCACCATTCAATTAGATCATGGCTGAGGCGTATCTTAACTCCACTTACCTGTCTTAATTCTCCAACCCTTAATAAATACACTTGCTTAACAAAAATGTATCAATTTCAATTGACCTAGGGGCAGAACTTTAAATGTGGCGTGCCATTCCTGACAGCAGACCTGAGAGTGTGCACCACTTCCGCTCTCTTGCTCTTTCCCATTTCCCACAAAATGCTAATTAATATTTAAAGTGATAGCAGCATGAACAGGGGGCATGTGCAATTTCATGGCAGGGAAAGATTTACATTGGTGAAATCTGCCTTCAGCTGACAATATTGCAGCTATGGGTGAGCTATAAAAGAGCCTCCTGGTCAAAGAGGAAGATTCGGCATCGCTATACCAGAATGCTTCAGTGGTCATCCAGAGTCCAAGATTTGTCATAAGTCTATTCGATGAACCCTCAGCCCTGATTCAGACTTCTCGCCCGACCATTCCTACCTCTTACTACTGGTTTCACTTCAGTGTCAATCACCTCCAGATTGTCTCCCTCAAAAATGTCCGACCATCGCAACAGACCAGCTATGTCATTGAGCAAGGCTGCCCTGCAGGTTATCCTCTTGTATGACAATCGGAGGACTGCTCAGGACCAAACCCCTGCTGAGCCCCTGGGCCTTCAGGGAAAGGTGAGAGGTGCTCTTTCCCTTTCTTTGGCATCAAGAGGTACTCCCATCAATACTGCGGGAAAAGAGGCAGGGGAGGTGAACAACCGTGGTTTCCATACAAGAACCTGGCCACAGTATAGGAAACAGATCAACAACCTTCTCTGTTTCGCAAGAGTAACTGCAGGGTCGCATCTTCAATAGGGGTCTTTCATGTTGTCATCAATAATGTATATATACGAGTGGGTAGCTATGCCATAAGAGTGGTTAACCCCAGTGCCACATGGCAACTGAGGCCAAAGCATCTGGAAGTTTCACCTTTTGTGTGCATTTGGATGTGGGACTGACAGGATGGCATGTGTGATGGGAATGCATGCAGACAAGACAGTTAGGTGTCACTTGACATGTCACTAACTCTGCACCTCTCATGCAGGACAAGCAAACCCATAAGGCCAGCTAGGGGGAGGAGATGGACAGGAGGTGGAGCGGCCAACATCAGGCTCCTCTCCACAGCCAAAGAGGATGCGATGAAGATCTAGGGGGAAGGTGGGGGGTAGTGGGGGGATCCGTTGCAGCTGAAGACGCTGGGAGAACAGGCAGGCACAAGGAGAAAGACGTAACCATCTGGTCGTGGCATATAGGCACACAAGATTTGCACAGTGAAATGTGAAGCACTCATACTATGATGAATCTTAATGTGATTCTGTTTATTCTCCACTACAGGTCATGCCCATGAAAGGTCAAGGCCCCACAACATCCCAGAGACGGAGGACTCAGCCTCTGGGGATTATGAAGCCAATGCCCCAGAGGATGCACCATCACCTGTTTCATCAGCAACCTCTGTCAGCACAGTTACGCCCACACAGTCTACAGAAGAGTCACGTTTAGGTTCGGGAGCACAATCTAGTGAGCACACCACAAGCATAGTTCAGCAGCTGAGGAAGGCTGTGATGGCAGGGTCCCCAGACAATCAGGGGACTGATGGGGACCAAGACCCTGCTGAGCCCAACACTGATGATGGATAAAAGCAAAATACTGCGGATGCTGGAAATCTGAAACAAAAACAAAATTAGCTGGCAAAGCTCAGTAGGTCTGACAGCATCTGCGGAAAGGAAGACAGTTAACGTTTCGAGTCCGTATGACTAATGATGGGCCTCTGGTCACAGCCACAAGAATTCTGCTGGATATACAGCAGAGCTTAGTGGGAAAAATGGCAGAGATTCCAATGATAATGTACAGCTTTGCACAAGATCTGGAGAAGTCCATGCACACCATGAGATCTGCCAAGTCCCGGGTATTTGAGGCTTCCTCCATGAAGAGGATGGCAACCACCATGGACAGCCAGGTTGAGCATTCAATCCATTTGTGCTCAGACCTACATTCAATCACTCTCACTATGGGCTCAGTGCAGCAATGGCTAGGCATGAGGGAGACGATTTGCCTTGGGCAGGAGTTTTAGCCTGGCATGTGAGCACAATCGGAGGGCCCCGAAGCAGCTGGGCAACTGACTGCTGCCTGCGATTGGTCCCCGACCGTGATTTCACGCTGGCTGGCCAATTTATAGCCAACCGACATGACACACACACAGAAAAGCTTAGCACTGCTGGGGTGGGGGCGAGAAGAGAGCGGGCGCTGATGTAATTACGGGTGAGTGCAGAACGAAAGCTCCCTAAAGACAGGGAGCTGCCTCAGGGAGGTGAAGAATTTAAACCCAATCAATAAAGATTTTAAAATCTGGAACAAAATGTCCACACATCAGAATCAGTCACCTGAACATATACATGATAAAAGTTCTGTCCATATATTTTTATTTTTTTACCTCATTCCGCCCTTGGATGAGGTTTCATCAAAAATGCAAACTCCACCTGGCAGGTTTGCCCATCCGCCAACGGTAAGGTTGGATGGACCACGGAAAATCAAGGAAAATTGGAACTTTAGTGGGCTTAATTGCCCTCTCAATTGTCAGTGGGCGTGCTACCGACTTTGGCACACGTCTACCAACCAAAATATCATGCGGGCACGGGATGACACCAGGGCGCTCGCCCGACGCCATCACACCATATTTTACGCTCAAGTGGATCAGGTACACGCCCGCACACTGAGCTAAATGTTCTGCCCCTGGAATGTAGTTGCATTCAAAGCACTTTAAAAAGGAGCTGGATCAGAATAATTGTTCCTGGTACACTGATATATGTATGTCCAAATGCACCAGTGATGTCTTTGGTACTGGCACTTACTAGTGACAGTGTGTGATAAAGCTCCAAAATCTATTCCAGCTGACAGAGGGTGCAGCTTAACAACTTACTCTTGGGGGAGGGTGGCAGTGTTAGGTTTAATTTCAAGAAGGCAATGGAGCTCTGGATATGGGATGATGGTCAGGGAAATGTCTCACTATTGGGCAAACAGTGTGTACATCATGTGGCCCCTGGTATACTGTGCACATCTCACCATGGCTCTGGCATCCATTAGAAGGTCATTCACATTCATGGCCTCCTCACCAGGCTCAGACAGTTCAACTGAGTAGGGGTGGTGTTCCTCGCACTCATCCTGTTGCAACATATGTCCGTGTTGCATGACCAGGTTGTGCAGTTGTGGTAAAGTGGAGCAACATGTACCTTTAAGAGAATGCAAATGGACTAACTATGTGACTGTACTGGCCAATCACTGTACAGTGCGGGCTACTTGTTAACTAAGCCTAGAGCTGGAGATAGTTGCAGGAGCATGCAAGGATTTAGTGTTCTGTCTTCTGTTACAATAAATGATCACAGTTTGTTCTTATGTTGGTCTCTCTCCAATATTGATAGCACGCATCAACTAACAAGTGTACAAGTGTATATGAAGGTGTGCAATTCGAGTTTATTCGACTCATGAGCTCATAGACTCAAGACATAAAACTGGAGACGAGAAAAAAAACAAAGCAAAATTGCAAGACCCTTGAGTGAGAATCCACAAGATGGGTGAGCAAAACGTTAGAAAGAGAATCGTACTCATGTTGTAAAATGGACGGCAATCAGAGTAGAAAGTGCTGCAGTTTGAAATTTTTAAAAAAGAGAGAAAGAAACCCTGCAGAATTGTGACAGTGGAGATCCCGCCAAAACTCAAAAATAGTGTGAAACACTGCACAGAAAAACCAACAGCTGCAGAGACAGTGTTGAAAAAAAAGGTTGACTACTCTTAAAGCGGAAATGCATTTAAAGTGGCACATACAAGAAAAATGGCTATGGTCAGAAAATTATAAGAGACACCAGAGAAAGGGCAACTGTGCAGAAGCCAAAACACAAATCAAGAAAGCCACAGTAAGCCAAACACCTAAATTTATCATTAATTGGGGAGCCCATTGTAAACGCAGTCCCATTGCAATTGTTCACGATGCCACAGTTTGGGTGTATCGATCCATTTGACCCCGTTTCAGATGACTGGTCTCAATATATCGAAAGCCTGGTGTTCTTTTTACCGCTAATGACATCGTGGGGTAGGAGAAGAACAGGGTGATTCTTTTGTCCACATGCAGGAGCAAAACATATGGGCTGATCCGCAGCCTCACAACACCTAACACCCCCGACTCGAAAACTTTCAACAAATTAATAAAAATTGCTCAAAACCACCTGAGACCACAGCGCTCAGTCACTATGCAGCACTTCAAGCTCAATTCAAGGACTAGGCTTCCGGAGGAGACAACGCTGACTATGTTGCTGTTTTAAAGGCATTATCTGAGGATTGCGAATTCGGAATATTCATTAGTGATATTTTGAGACCCCAACTGATATGTGGGATTGGAGATGATACTATTCAAAGGCGTTTGCTTGCCGAAGCTAATCTAGATTTCAATAAGGCATTAGAATTAGCCACAGCCATGGAGAGTGCTGTTAGAAATTTGAAAGCTATAAGAGATACACAAAATGGTGCTGTCCATCTGGTAGGACAGGACAGACCGGCAACAAAAGGTGCGAAAACATCAGACCCAACAGAAAGGCGGGAAATGCCCCCTATGTAAAGGTCAGTATAAAACAGCAGGTACCACAGTAAAAACCCACAAATAAATGAAAGGAATGCATCCAGACATCCAGTGGGTGATCGACAATTCAAACAAGTTGAATGCTTTTCCTGCCACCATTATGGTCACTGCAGAGATAGGCTGAGGCAGCATTTTAAAGACAAAAGGAGAAATCATGAAATATGTCACATGGAAGAACCAGAAGAAACAGAATCAGACATCCATTCAATGTATAACCTGAAAGTGGGTAGAACCTAGCCAACCCAAGTGGTCATTATAGTCAATGGACAACCCATTAAGATGGAAATTGATACTGGAGCATTGATGTCCGTCATTGGAGAACATAATCCAAGTACCTGAATAAAAGAACCCATCCTTTGGAAGTTCCAGACACTAAACTGAGAACATACACAGGTGAAGAAATAAGACCGAAAGGGATATGTCAAGTCAAGGTGCAGTATGAGAAACAGTCCACAAAATTATCCTTATTTGTAATGTCAGGTAGGAGACCGAGTCTCCTCATGGCTGGGAAAGACAAACCTTGAGAGCCTGCTAAGTTCCTAATTGGAAACCAGAAGCGTTACTGCAGAAAAAAATTAGTACACGAAGATCCAACGGAAGAAGCCAGTAGAAATGTTACGCCGGGACAGAGTTCAAGCTGAAGTCAGCATCCTTCTGAAAGAAAAGGAAATCTACTAAAGGACTTTCGTGTGCTACAAAATTCAATCAGCTCCCAATTTGTGCCACTAAAAAGATATGAAGAAGAAAAGGAAGAGTTAGACCTGCCTGTGGCTGAGTTAAGGAACAAATTAGCTGAGAAGGGGCAATGATATGAGATTCTCCAGGAAGCTATTGTTGAGTATAGGAAAGAATTGAAAGAGCTGAAGCAGCAGCTGCTGAAGTTTTAAAACTAGAAGGCCCTGAGTTCTCAGAAGAGCTGTTGGAAAACCCAACTATTGAGCTCACTCACGTTCAGCTCACACCTGAGTTTAGACCAGCCAATAACGAAATTAAAGAGAAGACCAAGATATGGATCAGTGCTACCAAGAAAAGGACACACAGGAAGAAAAAGAGGAATTATTGACAATCCTCAAAAAGAAAAACAATTTTTTTCTCCTTGCATTGCTTTGTGCTTGTTGCCCTTTATCTGTTTCAGCTTGGAGGGGAGGGGCAGCAGGAGTGAACATGACCACACCCAGAAGATGGTGAAATCATTCACTGAAGAACACAGTGGAGACTGTCCCCTGAAAAGGAGGTCTCGACAAAACCAGACGAGGTTGTTGAACTGCGATGCTCAAACTTTTGAAAAAGACTCCTGAGAGACTTGATTTGTAAATAGTTATTAATGTAAATAATTCACGTTATTAAGTTTGTCAACTGTATATTTTAAGTAAAGGGGGAGGGATATAGTAAAGTGGAGTACCATGGACCTTTAAGAGAATGCATGTGGACTAACCATGTGACAGTACTGACCAATCACTGTACAGGCAGGCTACTGGCTAACTGAGTTTAGAGCTGAAAGTGGTTGTGGCATCATGCAAGGATTTAGTGCTCTGTCTTGTGTTGCAATAAACAATCACAGTTTTTGATAGTGAGCATCAACTAACAACTGTATATGATGGTGTGCAATTCGAGTTTACTCAACTAGTGAACTCACAGACTCGAGACAGAAAAGCAGTGCACAGCAGACAATGACTATTCACATTCTGCAGAGCCCCTCCAGACCAGTCAAGGCAGCAGAAGTACATTTTAAGCAAACAAATGGTATGTTCTAGAATGGCTCTGTTGGAGGCATGAGCTTAATTGTAGCAATCTTCTCTGCACTCTGGGGATGCCTCACCGGTGTCATCAACTTTGTCCACACCGGATAGCACTTATCATTCAGGATCCAGCCGTCAAACTGGACTGGAGCTTCAAAATGCTCCGGGAGCCATGAGTGGCACACAATGTATGTGTTGTGACAGCCCATTGGGAAACAAGCAGGCCTGCATGATCCTTCTCCTGTGGTTACAGACAAGTTTCACATTCACAAAGTGAAAGCCTTTACTATTTTCTAATGGCCTTATGAGTACAGTTGATGACCCCCAGAATTCTAGGGAAATGAGCAATGGCACCGAGGGCCAATGACCTTGCCACCTGGCTATAATCCTCGGTGGCGAAGTGGGTGAAATCACTGGCATGATGGAAGAGGATATTCGTCACCTACTTTGTTTGATAGCCTGTGAGATTCCACGTATGTTCCCCTGTTGTGTCAGGGAATCCACCGCTGGTGAAGAAACTGAGCGCAGATGTGACCTCGAGGGCCAACAGCATGTGGTTCCCACCAAATCCAGGTAATTGCAGGCATTGATGCACAATCCCACATATCTCAGTGACCATTTCTCGGGGCATCCTCAATCCTCTCAGACATTAGCAGGTGGTTAGTTCTTGTCCTGAAGATGTGCTGACATGCCAGTGCCGATCTTCAGCGATGCCTTCCCTGATTGTCTGCGTCTGGACCAGCCTCCCTCTGGTGCTGCCTGCTGCTGGTATCGCAGCTTCTGTTATTGTCCTGCAAGAGCTCTCCTTTGTCACCTCCTCTCCTCCTGCTCCCAAAGTTGGAGGAATGTAGGGGGGAATGAGACCCCCATGGGTAATACAGCAATTGCACTGCGTTAAAAGGGCAGGCAAAAGATGAGAACATGCCTGTGGTTGGTTCTCATTCATAGAACAAATGAGCAGTGAGTACCTTTAATCCTCAAATTGCCCACACCCAGAACTCCACCCACCCAACACAGACCTCGTCCCACTTCAATCTGGATGCCTTCAATGCAAAACCGTGTTTGAAATGACCCCCCCACAAAATGGTGCACGTTGCCTTCCAAACCCATTTTCATACCTTTCACTCTCCTCCTGTCACCTCCATGCTTGGCCCCCTCATGCTTGACCCACCCAACACCTTGCATCTTCCCTCTGTAACCCTTGAACCTCCTCCCATTATCCAGGACCCAATCACTATTGACCTGGACGTGCCATCTCTCTCCCCCCATGCCTACACGCCTCCTCGTTGGGTTGCCCACTCTGACCCTGAACCCTCCCATCATCAGCCTCACTGTTTTCGTCTGCTCCCATAGCCCCAAAACTTTTGAATATCCCATCATGACACTGAACCTGCCCCCCTACCAAATCCAACACCTCACTGTGACTGTTTGCTTCATCACCCAGCACCCTCAATTTGACCCACAGGACCACAATGTTGACAGCACCAACCCCGCACTTCAGGCCCTTCATTCACCTCACCTTCCCTGCCTATAACCCCTGCCTAGACCCACCTCCCACAGCGCATGCGGGACGTCAGGCCCTTCCCTCCTCTGCAGTTCAGTGCACCCGAACCCCAACATCTCACCAGCCTCCCTCACCTCTGATTCACCATTTCTGCTTGCCAGCCTCCATGTAAGCTGCCATTCTCCTGCTCCCTTTCTTTGTGCCGGAGTTCAAACAAGCGGAATGGCTGACTTTCCTACACAGCTGCTGAAAACCCAATATGTCATGCCATCTTTAAATGACATGAACTGGGTGCCATGAGGTTCTCATGTGCTGCCGACTTTATCTTGAAGGTGGGAGGAAATTTTAGAAAGTTTTACGCTAATGAGTATTACTGGCATACAACTGTATTACAAGTGAGAACCGGCTATGGGATGGCACGAGGCCGGACATGCCAAAAACATGCCTCTGACTTACTATCTGCATCTCAACCCTCTGCTGAGAAATTGAAATTTTGTATTACATCTAATTCAATCACCCCACATGCTATGTTTCCCACTCATGTAGGCTCCATAAAAATCCCAACCACCCCCCTCACCCCACAAAGTCACAGCAGCTTTTGGGGATGAGGGTTCCAGATTTCCATTACCCTTTTTGTGAACAAGTGGCTTCATGACATCACCCCCTCACTATCTAAGCTCTCATTTTAAGTTTGTGCCCCCTTGATCTGGACTCCCCCACCAGAGGAATTAGTTTCTCCCTACCTATTCCTTTAATCATCTTAAACACTTCAACTAGTTGCCCCCTTAAAGAGAGTATGGTTAAATCTGTCTTCTGTGCTGACTTTA
The DNA here is from genome assembly GCF_017639515.1 of Carcharodon carcharias. Taxonomy (NCBI): domain Eukaryota; kingdom Metazoa; phylum Chordata; class Chondrichthyes; order Lamniformes; family Lamnidae; genus Carcharodon; species Carcharodon carcharias. Next base: position 59,893,615 of record NC_054472.1, on the reverse strand, counting down.
TTTGATTCCAATGGGCTAGCAATGGAGGTAATACATTGTGTTGCAGTGTCTGAAGGAAAAGGTCAATCATATCTCCCACTTTTATTGTTATCCAGTGATTGTTGATGGAAATACAGATCCATTGAGGAGGACAGGATTGCGCTCAGTTTCAATGATCATTGTACGTACAAACATACTTACAAATTAGAAGCAGGGAATAGGCCACTTGGCTCCTCGAGTCTGCTCCACCATTCAATAAGATCATAGCTGATCTGATTGTAAATCCAACTTCACATTCCTGCCTACCTCTGATAACCTTTCACCCCCTTGCCTATCAAGAATTTATTTACCCCTCCCTTAGATATATTCATAGACTCCGCTTCCACAGCCTTTTGAGGAAGGGAGTTCCAAAGACTCACGACGCTCTGAGAGAAAACATTTCTCTTCATCTCTGTCCTAAATGGGTGACCCCTTATTTTTAAACAGTAGCCCCCAGTTCTAGACTCTCCCACAAGAGGAAGGGTCCTCTCCATATTGATCCTTTCAAGTTGTAGTTGGGAGCATAGGCTCAAACAGGAAGGATAACCACCAAGTCACTGAATGGTTTCCAGTACCCATGGTAAACCATTACCTCGAGAAGAAAAGAAGTGCTGATAACAGAAATGAAGGGGAGGAAAAGATGCAGACCCAAAGATTACCTGTGAAATTTCAAATAGCCCTGTAGTTTTTCAAATCTTCTAAATATTTGCCCAAAAGGTTCCTTTTGCATTATCAGACATAGTTGAGGTTCAAGGTGATGTATTTATTGCACTCGGCAGAACTTGATATAAAGCTTTTAAAATCACTAATTAATAAGATTCACAATCTTCATCCAATATATTTTGTTACAAAGCATCACGATTACAACTGTAGTATTTGTATTAATGAAAGCAGCGATGTACTAGGCAGAAATTTCAAAGGATGCATTACTTTGATAATATCACACCTCCATTATTTTCAGTATTCAGCTGCATATAAACTTTGTTTTGAACAGAATTAAGGATTCTGGCCAGAATTTTCCACTCCCGCCAGCATTGGGTAACATGGCAGGCGGGGCACTTAATTTGGCAGGAGGCAAAAAATGAACTGCTTGAATTTTGTTCTCCGGACTTTCAAGACGAGTTAAAGGCGGGTCAAGCTTCCCAATGAACAATGTCGGGAACCCCATTTGCCTACATTAGTGCCTCATGCATACTCATTAAAAGGCCACCTCACTGGGATTAAGTTCGCCGTTCAAATTAAGTTCCCCGCAAGCAAGAATTTAAAACGTTCAGTTTTATGACTGTATACAAGTGGAGTGCACCTGGCGAGCTTCACATCTTTCATAACTTTGAAGTCCATAGGTCTTGCATTCTCCTACTCAGGCACCTCACACAGCTTCACTTGAGTACCATCAGCAAAGCTGCACCAATGCTGGACAGGGGAGATAGGCAAAGGCTAGAAGTGGGGGTGTTAGGTTGGAAGGTTGTAGCGAAGGCTGGGCAGGGGAGACAGGCTTCGGGGGGAGGGTATGGAGTGTCTGGGAAAGCGGGGGGCAGGGTCAGTGGTATTGATAGTGGGGTCCTGGGGGAGAACTCAGGGTAGTGGTGATAGGAGGGAACAATCATAGTCAGAGGGGGGAGTGGGATGTGGTAAGGTGGCAGGTCCAGGGTGAGAGTCTGGTAGGTGAAGGTCTCATCTGGTGGATCACAGAGGGGGACAAGACAGGTGGCTCTGATAACGGAAGGGGGCAGGGTCAGGGCGGGCATGGGGACAGTAACGGGTGTCACCTATGAGGGGAGGAAAGGCATGTAGAGGTGGATCGTGATAGGGCCCAGGGTAATGGGGGACTGGTTCAAAGGTAGAGGAATGGTGATATTGGGTGCATCAAAGGGGATGGGGGGAGGTTGGTGGATGACAGGGGGAGGGTAGAATGTGGTGGAGCGATCTTGAAAGGTGACGTGCACCATTTTTCCGAACTGACCTTGACCACACAGTTAGTCAGTGCCAACCCTCAGCGCCCTAATAATTATGAGGTAACTGGATGTCAAAGAGGTGGAATGCCTCCAAGGAAAATGCCTGGCAGAGGGCAGCCAACTCATAACTCCAAACCTCCAGCCTCCCAGGTGAGTTGTCATGGCTGACAAGGGGGAATCATGCGGTTAGTCTTTCTGTGTTGCCAAGGCAATGGTCTCTCTACAGAGTTTCAAGCATATTGGAGGCAAGTGAAAGAGTGTCTGCGTGAGGCTTCTTGCTCATAGCTATCATCACCCTGGTCAAAGAACAATGTCTCTATATGCATTCATGTAAAAATGGGATGAATACCCATCTCTGATCCTCCAGCTTGTCCTTTACCTGGAAGGGGTGGGGTGGGGATGCTATGTCTAGATGGAGGCCAGGCGAAGAGCTTAGTACAGGCCTGCTGGCTTTGAGAAGAATACTTCCAAAGGACATGCTTACTAAATGTATCACTTCAATTCGTTCTCACATGCACTGAGGCACCAATGATGCAGGCTGCAGACAACCCTGCTTGGTAATGGCTGTCAAACAGATGAGGAGAAGGAGGGCCCATCGCTGATTGGCAGAGAACCATAGGGAGCGAGGGCCTGAGCAACAAGAAGCAGCAGGGCCTCTATAAGGTCAAGAGGATAGCAAACATGGACCACTGCTACAACAATCATTGGTGTATCACCTGCAGTACTCTTATCTACAGATGGATGAAAGGCAATACTGGAGGCACCCTTGTATGCCCCAGAACGTGATTGCTCAAATCTGCCAGCTTCTCCACTAGGAGCTGGGGCCGCAAGGACTCTGGAGTATTGTGGAGCTCCTGGCCTACAATGAGTGAATGTGTGTCTGGGTGCCTTTTAAATATGGCGCCAAAGCTTTGAATCCCTTGAGGTAAGTGCAATTTCCTGCCCGGCCCCCCCATGAGATTAATCAAGCTCCTCGCTGATGCATAATTAATGAGCTCAACAGCAGAAGATCGGGTGTGTTCACCTGCCCTGCTGCCCAACGGGAATCACGCTGACTTTCCTGCCTACCACCAGACTCAGTGGGAACGGAAATTCCCACTGAAAGTCAATGGGATTTTTGCTGGTTTGCCAAATTTTCCGTCCCACCTGCGATGGGTCCCGCCCGGCCTTAGTCTCCAAAATGGAAAATTCCACCCAATACTTTTTGAATGTTTAAAAATATATTTTTAATTAGCTTTGTGTTCAAAGTGCATGGTGCAATCCCTACTTTTGACTTAGTATCAAGAAATTACAGCGTGCAGCATCCCTTATGGTGACAGTGGGCTGAATTTTATCATCCCTCTAGAGATGGGCTGGGAGGCAGCAAGTGTCAAGTGGGGAGCCCAATCTCACCACCATGGAGTATTTCCTCAGTGGTGTACCAGCTGCTCACCAACTGGCCAACAAGCCGATTAATTAGCCAATTATCAGCCACTTCCTGCCCCTGCTGCCATCTTACTGGCATCTGGAGGGGTTACTGCTGTGTGGAGAAACCGCCAGTGTGGCAGTCTCCCAGTGGATTGCTGAGGAACAGGGGTGCCATCCTTTATGGCCACTCCATGGCCCATGGAGGAGTCCCCTCAGCAGCAATGGCTGCCCACACCCATGGCTACCACGCCACCGCTGGAGAGTACACTGCCCAGTTACCTGGGCCAGCCTGCCTGACTTCGGCTCAGTTAAAGAAACTTATCTTGTCTTCAAGGCCACTCAGCATGGAAGTTCCCTCTCTGTCCTCTTGCAACCTCAGCAACAGCCACCTCTACTGGGCTGGCAACTCTGGGAGGTGGGCCACCCTCCTCAATTGGACAACTTTCAATCCTGGTGGTGGAATTATTTACCTCATGCTAAATTCCAGCCAGTATAACATTACCAATTCCATTTTCATATCAATTATTTTAGTAAGACTGCAACTTTAGGGTTGAATTACTGCAAATAGGCAGCCATTAGGAACTTTCTTGAAAGTGGCTAAATCCATTTTACTTATGACTCTTACAGTTAACACCACAAGGAGACTGTCAGGCCCTCAGTCTTGACTGAACTCAAACCCAGACCCTCTAGTTAAAAAGAATGTAAAAATATTCCCTGCTAAATTGCCACTGAATTTAATTTTTTGAATTTTTGGTCTAGAAATGCAATGACCTATGATCACTTTTCAGACCTTAAATGGCATCTAAGCCTCAAATGGTAGAAAGCAAGTGCACACTCTTCATGAGCAGAAAGATTGCCACCTGCCAAATTGGGTTTTGCAAAAAATGACTTTTAAAAGCCCACACCCAAAACAGGCATTTGGCCTTTTTCACAGGTAAATGAGGGGTCCTATACATGCTTGCAGCCTTGCTGTGTAAAATCTGGTTGCCCTAAATGTAGCCTCCAGAAAGATTTGTAAGTATACTTACCTGAACGTGGAGCTGTGAGGAACAGGAGTGCTCATCCTTGCTCCACAATCAAACCATGAACTGCTGCTGCCCACTGATTCCACCTTGCCCCCCAGTCACCACACACTCATGATTTCCTCACCCACCCCTGCCCACCCCACTACTCTCCCCTCTCAATTTTGGGTGGGCCTCAGGCCTACCCCAGCTTGCAGGCAAGAATGAATTCTCAACCTTCTATATTTTTTGAGAAATCCAGCTGAAGGCCATTGGCCAATGGTGCATACCACCACCAAAGCTGAAAAGAATAATCTAAAAGATGAGGAAAAAGAGGAAGCATTGATTACAAAATGGCAGTTCTGAACTTGAAACACTTGTAGCTTGTAGGAAAAGAGGAATGAAGAAAGTAAGGGATTAAAAATTCAACGAAGAGCTGAAGAACAAACTGAATGGGGAAGATAGAATTAGAATTACATTCAAATAAAGGATTATAAAATGAAGCTAAAGTAATTAGGGAAAGAGTGTATACAAAAGGTCTCAGCAACGCCGAAACACCCATGCAAGATGTCTTCATACTCCAGTGATCCAAGGATATCTAACATCGAACTGAATTTGTACCTAATTGCCAGCAGGCATATTGACTGTTAATATTCTAAAATCAGCCATAATTAGGATGATAATACAGCAGTAACTAATCACATGATATGCACCATGTGTTAAAAATGTACTTCTCCCACAAAAATACAGTGAAATATTAACATGTACGCATAATCTTGACAATGATTGATCTTAGAGTGGAAGTCTACAGTTAATAGTTTTTTGCATCCTAGGATGGTTACAGAAAAAGGGTATTAAGATGCAGGGAGGCTTCCACTCACTGCAGACACAATGATGACTAAAAACAATCTTGGCAGAAAGGTCTCAACATGCTTTCTAATTAATGAATATCAATGTCTCAGACTTGAAGTCTGCTCCCTTATGTGGCATTATAATCAATCAGTTCCTGGAAACTTGCCAGAATCTGTCCTGAACTGTCACTAGAATATTCCATCTGAACATTGTATATAACATTACAACATTATGCAGTAGCCAAATTTGGCTACTAACATTGTTTTCAAATGGTGAATAGAAAGTTGATAGCGTTTGGCCACTAAAATTTGTTCCATGGAAACCCTGCAAGTGGAATAAGAACATTTAAAACAACTATTAGAAACAATATATGATATATTGTAACATCTTTAATAACTATATTTCAGTACTGTGATAGTTATGTACTTTATACCGGAACTGATCTGATCACCTCCAGACAGCAGTCCCAGAATTTATTGTGAAAAATATCCCAGTGAGTGATGTCAGACTTGATAATGTGTGACTGTCTGGAGATAGCAACATACATTTAAACAGCTGGCTGAATGAAACCCAGCAGGGCGACAGCAATAAGATTAAAAAATAAACTTATTCTTCATTCGGGTTCAACGCAGAAACATATTTTTTAAAATCATTTCCAGATGTGGATGGAAAGTTTCTCCTACACACGATTAGAGAAGTGAAAACTCTACAGGTAAGTATTATCAATGACCCTCATATATTGCTTAATTCACTTACCCTGGAGATTAGGGAAGGAAGTTGCAGAGAGGTCATGACACTGCAAATTGTACATGGACTCCTGAAAGGATGACCACATTTTTATAGATACCTATATTTAATTTCCTTTTTGTGGGAGATATTACTTTTTCAAATATTTATATTTATGGGTCTTGTGGAAAATAAGTGGGGCAGGCTGAAGAGAAACAGTCACAAATAAAGAGTCTGATCTCACTCACAGGAATGTTCTGGATAGTGCATTTCCAACAAGATTTCCTTGGCTAATGTCCACCCTGGTCCATCTTCAATGCTCACAGCAGCTAAATACCTACAAACAGATGATTTTGCATCCAAAACAAAATGGAACAGCCCAAATTTACCGACTAATGCAAGAAATCCAAAACATGTGTATATTCAGCTGTAGTAAGAAACATCTTTACACCAAGATGTAATGAAAGACATCTTGTGGTGTAATGTCAGAAAACAGTCGGATATCTCAAAGTTAAATTCTGTCATTCATTTTATTTTTCTGCAACAAGACATGAACACACTAACTATATCCAATAATAATGAAATACTAGAAAATAGAAGTACTCTTAACAAAACTAAAAGTTGGTAGCTAATTAAATCTCTAAGCAATTAAAGAAATTTCAATAATCAAATTTTAATATTCAAAATAACAAGGCTGGATTTGATAGCGAAGTCATAAATTCTTATTGGTGTTAATTAGTTGAAAATAGGAGACAAATACTCTGCACCATGAAGCTATTGATGATGTGTCTGTTTATGTGATTCCCTGTATGGTGAGTTTCTGACGTTGACTAAGTCCCTGGCAGAACAAAAAGAAAAGTTAATTTGCTTTCTACGACAGGGGAAAAAAAATCACTGGATATGTTACTCTGGGCTATTACAGAGCACAGTTCTTCGAGGTCTGGAAGAAGTTTACAGGTCACCAATCTTGGTCAATGAAGTGTGTGTATAAGTGATGAACCCAAAAACAGAGAGGAAGGGAATTGTTCAAAACATGGAGAGATTCTCCTGGTAAATTAGTAAAAGGGAAAGAAGCCTGCCAAATGAAAGCAACCTGTTGCATTTTTCATACATTGTCTAATGGATATTTTTGGCCATTTTGAAGGGGATATGGTTAAAGTTCCTGCAAAATGGATTTTGCTTCAATACGACAGAAGGGGTTTAAATAACACAGTAGATTAGCACACTTTTTTACCTTTGGGACCTTGAATCAAATCCAGACCAAACTAATGAGATGAAGGACTTCTTGGCTGGCTGTACAGGTCCTACATGACTTAGATTTCTGAAGACAATAAACTATGGATTTGACTATGATTTGAGAAAAGCCTGTTTGCACCACCAAAACCTGCATTCTCTACAATGTTCAACTGCCCTATCATGAACTCCGCCCAACATTCTTTGTGAAGTGACTAACTACATTAAACCTCTGAGATGATAAAGCTTGTTTGATCTCAAAAGTTAATTAAACGAATTTCAAGATATACCTGATTTAGCAGTCAGCAGTGAAATGACAGCACGAACCAAGTGACCTCGAAGAAAGCTGCTCAGTAAGATCTACTAATCTCTGTGATGTGAATTTCATTTTTGAATCTGGCAAAAGTCAATGTGATCTCAAGGCATCCGGTAACAAGATGTCACCGAGGAGGGCAAGCAGCCAATCACATTGAAGTATTCTCACAGACCGCAAACCTGGAGGCAAATTACACTGATTATCCTTCACTTTTAATTAAATTTTACAGGAAGTGAAATAATTGATTGGGACATACGTATGGGGCTAAGGTAGAAGTCAAATTATCATAAATATCATAAAAACATTTTTAAAATGTGTTTTTTTTATCATAATGGAGAAATTTGAGATTAGTTTACCAGGACCAAAGGCTTCCCAGCAGTTATATGAGGTTAGTAGACAGTTAGAAATTCAAGTTGTATCTCATTCGATAACATTTTTAAGGACTTTTGCAGTCAGCATGAAAGGGCATGTTCTTGTCAGCTCAGTGACTTCAACTTGATTGCAGACTGGGGGAAATTTCTAATGTGTACGGGGAAGCATAGAATTACAGACAGCAACTTCTGGATTCCCATGTTTAACTGCACATGTGCAGACTCAAATTGTTTTCAGTTCCTGAGGAGTAGTGACAGAAAACACTGTCTGTTTCACTATCATGACTACAACAAAATCTGGACCAATATTCTGAGGGGAGGGTAGGGGAGGGTACGGAGGGGAGGGGAGGGGAGGAGAGGAGAGGAGAGGAGAGTAGAGGAGAGCAGAGCAGAGCAGAGCAGAGGAGAGGAGAGGAGAGGGGAGGGGAAGGAATGACGAAGTGGTGTTGTCGCTGGACTACAGGGAGACCCAGGATAATGCTCTGGGGACCCAGGTTCGAATCCTGCCACGGCAGATGATGGAATTTGAATTCAGTAAAAACCTGGAAGTAAAAGTCTAATGATGCCCATGAAACAATTGTCCATTGTCCATTGTTGTAAAAACCCATCTGGTTCAATAATCCCCTTTAGTGAAGGAAATCTGCTGTCCTTACCTGGTCTGGCCTACACGTGACTCCGGGCCCACAGCAATGTGGTTGACTCAGAAATGGCTGAGCAAGCCAATCAGTTCTATCAAACAAAGGTTCAAAAAAAATGAATGAAACCTAGGCACCAGAAACGACAATGGCAATCTCAGCCCTGTTGACCCTGCAAAGCCCTCCTTGCTAACATCTGGGGGCTTATGCCAAAATTGGGAAAGCTGTCTCACAGACTAGTCAAGCAACAGCCTGACGTGGTCATCCTCATGGAATCATATCTTACAGATAATGTGCCAGATAATGTTGCAGATTCTGGGTATCCCTGGGTATGTCCTGTCCCACTTGCAGGACAGACCCAGCAGAGGTGGTGGCACAGCGGCAAACAGTTGGGAGGGAGTTGCCCTAGAATCCTCAACATTGACTCCAGATCACATGCAGTCTCATGGCATCAGGTCAAACATGGGCAAGGAAACCTGCTGATTACCATGTACCACCATCCCCTCAGCTGATGAATCAGTGCTCCTGCATGTTGAACACCAGTTGGAGGAAGCACTGAGGGTGAAAAGGGTGCAGAATGTACTCTGGGTGGGGGACTTCAATGTCCATCACCAAGACTGGCTCACTCGCACAACTACTGACCAAACTGGCCGAGTCCTAAATGACATAGCTGCTAGACTGGGTCTGCGGCAAGTGGCAAGGGAACCAACAAGAGGGAAAAACATACTTGACCTGATCCTCATCAACCTGCCTGCTGCAAATGCATCTGTCCATGACAGTGTTGGTAAGAGTGACCAGCGCACTGTTGTTGTGGAAATGAAGTCCCACCTTCACATTGAGGATACCCTCCATCATGTTGTGTGGCATTACCATGGTGCTAAATGGGATAGATTTCAATCAGATATAGCAACTCAAGACTGGGCATCCATGAAGCACTGCTGGACATCAGCAGCAGAATTGTACTCAAACACAATCTGTGACCTCATGGCCCAGTATATCCCCCACTCTACCATTACTATCAAGCCAGGGGATCAACCCTGGTTCAATGAAGAGTGCAGGGAGGCATGCCAGGAGCAGCACCAGGCATATCTAACAATGAGATGTCAACCTGGTGAAGCTATAACACAGGATTACGTGCATGCCAAACAGCATAAGCAGCAAGTGATGGACAAGGCTAAGTGATCCCACAACCCATGGATCAGATCTAAGCTCTGCAGTCCTGCCACATCCAGGCATGAATGGTGGTGGACAATTAAACACCTCACTGGAGGCTCCACAAATATCCCCTTCCTCAATGAGGGGGGAGCCCAGCGTATCAGTGTAAAAGATAAAGCTGAAGCATTTGCTAACATCTTCAGCCAGAAGTGCCGAGTGGATGATCCATTTCAGCCTCTTCCGGAGGTCCCCAGCATCACAGATGCCAGTCTTCAGCCAATTAAGTTCACTCAGTGTGACATCAAGAAATGGCTGAAGCCACTGGATACTGCAAAGGCTAAGGGCCTGACTATACTGCGGCAAAAGTACTGAAGACTTGTGCTCCAGAACTTGTTGCGCCTCTAGCCAAGCTGTTTCAGTACAGCTACCACACTGATCTCTATCCAGCAATGTGGAGAATTGCCAGGTATGTCCTGTGCACAAAAAGCAAGTCAAATCTAACCAAGCCTATTACTGCCCCATCAGTCTACTTTTGATGATCAGTAAAGTAATGGAAGGTGTCATCAACAGTGCTATCAAACAGCATTTGCTTAGCAATAACCTGCTCACTGACACTTAGTTTGAGTCCCACTAGGGCCACCCAGATCCTGACCTCAATAGAGCCTTGGTTCAAACATGGACAGAAGAGCTGAACACCTGAGGTGAGGTGAGAGTGACTCCCCTTGACATCAAGGCCACATTTGACCAAGTGTGGCATCAAGGAGTCCTAGCAAAACTGGAGTCAATGGGAATTAGGGGGAAAACTCTCCGCTGGTGGAGTCACATCTAGCACAAAGGAAGATGGTTGTGGTTGTTGGAGGTCAATCATCTCAGTTCCAGGGCATCACTGCAGGAGTTCCTTAGCGTAGTGTCCTCAGCCCAACCATTTTCAACTGCTCCATCAATGACCTTCTTTTGATCATAAGGTCAGAAGTGGGGATGTTGCACAATGTTCAGCACCATTCACAACTCGTCAGATACTGAAGCAGTCCATGTCCAAATGCAGCAAGACCTGGACAATATCCAGGCTTGGGCTGACAAGTGGCAAGTAACATTAGCTCCACACAATGACCATCTCCAACAAGAGAGAATCTAATCATCGCCCTTTGACATTCAATGATATTACCATCACTGAATCCCCCACTATCAACATCCTGGGGGTTACCATTGACCAGAAACTGAACTGGACTAGCCATATAAATACTATTTATAAGTACATATAAGTGGCTACAAGAGCAAATCAGAGACTAGGAATCCTGCGACAAGTAACTCACCTCCTGACTCCCCAAAGCCTGTCCACCATCTACAAGGCACAAGTCAGGACTGTGATGGACTACTCCCCACTGGCCTGGATGAGTGCAACTCCCGCAACCCTTAAGGAGCTTGACACTGTGCAGGACAAAGCAGTCCACTTGATGGGCACCATACCCACAAACATTCACTCCCACCACCACCGATGCATCGTAGCAACAGTGTGTACCATCAACAAGATGCATTGCAGGAATTCACTAAGGCTCCATAGACAGCACCTTCCAATCCCATGACCACCACCATCTAGAAGGGCAAGGGCAGCAGGTACATGGGAACACCACCACCTGGAAATTCTCCTCCAAGCCACTCGCCATTCTGACTTGGAAACATTTCGTGGTTGTTTCACTGTCACTGGATCAAAATCTTGGAACTCCCTCCCTAGCAGCACTGTGGGTGTACCTACAGCACATGGACTGCAGCGATTCAAGAAGACAGCTCACCATCACCTTCTCAAGGGCAACTAGGGATGGGCAATAAATGCTGGCCCAGCCAGCGATGCCCAGATCCCCTGAATGAATAAAAAAAACGTTACATTCACATGATTTAAGTGTGGTGAGTTAGATTACTCCCACAACCAAACACCCAATAAGATTGGAATCCTGGCCTGGAAATATGCCTATATTTCAAAACAATGGCAGGTTTAATGTGCACACCATTATTCATGTATTAGTCATCCAGCAATTTGTGGTGAGGGGGAGATAGTCCATGGGATGCGAATCATCGCAAATTTGTGAATGATTCCTGTTGCTCTGCAGAGACTTTGTGAAAACAGTCGCTCATGTCAACCTCCTGTGAGCTTTAAGGAATTTGTTCTTCAATTACCAACTGAACTTACCACTGAAGACAAAAACAATGGCCCAGATCTTCCAAGGAGCGGCAATCATCATCCCTCCTACTCGATGCTGCTTCAAACTTCTTGCCAGTCTTCCAAGCAACTTCTTGCGCAATGTCTTTTGGAGAACTCTGTCGCAGCAGAGTAGAGGTGGGAGAAGACAGGACACGCCCCCTTTTTATGGCACCAGCTGCCATATGGTAAGATTAAAGGTTCAAAGTGAATATTAGTTAATGGATGAGTGGGTGAGTGGATGAATGAGTAAGTGGGTAAGGTGGTAGGGTGGGTAGGTGGGTGAGGTAAGTGGATAAGTGGGTAGGATGGTTAAGGTAGATGAGTAGGTGGGTAGGTTAGGTGAGGTGGCAGCTGGGTGAAGTGGCAAGGAGATCGGTGGTAGGTGGGATGACAGGTGAGTGAGGTGGTAGGTGGGTAGGGTGGTAGGTGGGTGAGGTGGTAGGTGGTAGCTGGGTGAGGTGGTAGTTGGGTCTAGGATGTAGTTAGGTGGTCAGGAAGGTAGTCGGAGGGAGGCCAGGAAGGGTGACTGTGGGGTCACATATGTGGTTACCCAGGTTTTACACTAGGTTTTACTCTGTCTAACATTTCCTGGGTAACTATTGGCCAAGAACTGAAGAGCTGTCCCAAGTCTCAGACTCTAGCGCAGAGTCGAAGACACTCATGGAGAGTCCCAGGGACCAGGGAAATTGCCCATCAGAAGTTGAAGCTTTATGGGCCATAAAAAAAAGGAACAGGAACACTCCCAAATTCAACAAGATCATGGCTGATCTTCTACCTCAACTCCACCTTCTCCACCATCCCCATATCCTTCAGTTCCCTTAGTATCCAAAAATCTATTAACCTCTGTCTTAACTATACATAATAACTGGATATCCACAATTCCCTGAAGTAGAAAATTTCAAGGATCCACAACCCTTTGGGTGAAGAAATTTATCCTCATCTCAGTCTTAAATGGCCGACACATAAGAACTAAAAGGCATGGCCGGTTCTTAACAGTGCAAGAATGCTTTTTAATGATGAGATTTATGTTCTTGTAATGCCACTCAAACAGGTCAGCTAAGAGGTAGGAAATTGTTGTTAGAAATTTTTAGAATATTAAAATCTTGATTTAAATTTTCCATTCCTTAAACTTTACCTTTCTAACTTATTCTATCTTAGTCTTCCACTCTATTTCTGTTCCTGTTCCTGATTTGACTTCAGTTTATCTTTTTTCCTTCTCTGTCCTTATTCTGATTCTTTCTCAATCCTTAAATCTCATTAAGGAGATAGCCTCTTGATCTTGCTGCTGACCAAGGTTCCAGATGTCCCATTGACTTCACAAATACCAGCTCACTCTCCTAGCAATTTACAGTGTGAATGTTCCTGGAGCTGCTTGGTGAGGGATGAAATCTAACAAAATCTAGGTTATTCATTTTACTGAATTTCATTGAACTGGAAATCATAGGCTGCATAACCAGCAATTCCTGAGATACAGTCCCTGCCAACACTACTCCCACCAGAAGTGCCCACATTGCAGAATCTCTTACCAGAGAAATGTAATTTTGTCTCATGTGTTCTGTTCACTTTTTTACAATACATTAACCATGTTAACATGTGCCTAATTGTGTTTCTGATAAGTAAATAAAAAAATGAGCAATGGACTCCATCATTCGACATGTGGTCTTTGGAGGTTATGTGATTTGTTAATATAATGGTAAGATGAAAGGCAGAGTGTGTGAGTGTGTTTTGATTGTTGTGAGTATTTTTCTTCCTTGGTCGCTACATGGTATTAGATGAATGTTAAGTAAATGTATATAAATGCGAAGTACATTTCCCTGTATTGTGGGAATGTATGTAAGGCATTTTCTACTAAAATCAGTGCACATGACTAAAACAGTGTCACCCATTATCAGTGGTGGCAAGGCAGTGCTTTCTATTGGACAACTCCGCTCTCTTTCTCTGTTCTATGTCCATAACAGTTAAAAGACAATATTAGTTACTTCCTAAAAAAAAATCCAGTGCCTTAATGAAGTGTGGCTACTTGCTTCTTGAAACACCTTTAATATTTGTAATGCACTCTTTAAATGAGGTTGATGGTATAACAGTTTAGAATTTTTAGGAGTCTATAAAATACATCCAGACTTCATCCCTGGAGCAGAATTTAATGCTGGCTGAGGGAGCAGATGGGGGAAGGGGAAGGGGGAGTGTTGAAACGCGTGGGAAGCATCGTGTCAGGTCTCCAACATCAGGAGGGAAGGCTCGAATTATCCTGGCAGCAGGGAGGAAGCAGGACAGCAATGCTGATGACATGCAACGCTAAGGTAATTTCAATGGGTTTCCATATCATTAACACTCATTAAGCTTAAATGTTTAGTGATTGAATGCTACCTTTGCAATTAAGTATGAAGCTCATGGGAATCTTGGGCCTTCAGTTTCCATTCGATTAAAGCTGGAGATGAGCAAGCTAGTCAGTCTATGAGGTGGGGGATGAGCCAGTTGGAACTGCCTGCCAGCACTCGAAAATTTTATTAGAAGATAGGGGAGGAGTGTTTCTGAAGCCTTAGGCAGAGGAGGAACGCATAGAGGAAGGCTGGAACTGGGTCCAGATGCACAGCTGGCAGAAGGCCATAAAGAGGCACAACCTGTGCATGGACCAGATACTGATGGTCAGGAGGTAACTAACCAGGGGCCAGTCCGACGCGGGTCAATGCTGCATCCCTGAGTCTAACAGGCTTGGCTCAACAACCCCTAAATGTCAGAGAGACAATGCCAGTGACAACTGTGCTTGGACTTGTGTGCTCTGCTGCAAGACAAGCTGCAGCCCCTAGGTCTCAGAGGGAGCACAATGCCAGATGCTTTGAAAGTTATGGCGCCAGGACTCCAAGGAAGACATGTGTGGCATCTCACAGGCAGCTGCTCATCACTGCATCAAAGAGTGACAACTGCCCTCTTTAAAAGGACCAGGGGGTCAGGCTAAGAGACCCGCAGGTGTTAGGGCCATCGAGGGTTTCCCACAAGTGTAGGGGTTACCGAGTAAACTCATGTGGTGATCAGAGCTCCCTGGGACCAGCCTGCGACCTGTATCAGCAGAAAAGGATTCCAGTTTATTGCTGTGTAATTGGTGTGTGACCATGGGAGATGTATCCTCCAGGTGTGTGCTCAGTTCCCAGGGAGCTCTCATGATGCTTACATTCTACACCACTCTCAGGTGCTACAGCTCTTTGATGCCCCAGCATGCCTGTCGGGATGGATTCTGGTTGACAGGGTTATCCACCCAAGACCTGACTGATGACACCAGTGAGGCAACTTTGAACTCTAGCTGAGGAGTGTTATAACAAATTCATGGACCAACAAGAGTGATAATTGACTTGTTAAAAATGAGTATCTGCTGCATGGATCACTCCAGTGGAGACCTCTAATATGCACCTCAGAGAGTGTCTCAGACAATGGTTGTCTGCTGAGCATTACACAACCTTGCGCAACAGAGAGGCCTTGCTGACAACGGACCTGGAGGAACCACATTCCTCATCTGACGAGGATGATGGGGAGGGGGGGATCAGAGCAGGCAGGTCAGTGGGGTGGGGCTCCAACAACGAGGGAGGTCTGTGAGACACTCATTCTCAACAGATTCCAGCAGGCATGATGCCTTTGACAAGTCATGAGCTCTGGACCTTACATCCATTGAAACTCTGCATCTTCACCCAAGAGCAACTCACCAGTATAGTTAACAAGCCGTTCTATCCTTACCATCCCAACCATGGAGATGTTAATCCTCCACATACTTATTCTGCAGGCACTTACACTACAGACTTCACCAGACTACAACAATCATACCATCCATATACTGTATCTAAAGTTTGAAATCCCGTGCACCCTGCTCTTTCTTCTCTAAGTTCACTAACACTTATGTGATTGCGACATCTGCAACTGAGGTGGAAGCAGGCTGCTGAGTGCTAGTGTTACGAATGGGAAGGGAAGAGTGTGCCACTTATCAAGCCCCACCACTTTGCAAGCCATACCATTAATTTAAATGCTTAATTTTCTCACTGAAATGGCCAGTTGCGTACCTATACATCTAGTACCCAGAAGAAAAGAGACCAGGCTCCTTTCAAAAACTCAATGATTAACTTATTTCAAAACAAAAATTTTTAACACGTTGCAAGTACTGGTTAACACACAACTGTAATCAGGAAGTATAACTATCTATCTCTTCCTAAAGAATTCCCCAGCACACACACAGACACACACACAGACAAACAAAGGACAAACAGATAGAGTCTCTCTACAGAGATGGGCTTTGGAGCATGGACATTATAAAATAAAGGATAAAGTACCCAGTGTCCCGACGCCGTTGACCTGGAGTTCCCTCGTGTGAAGGCGGGCCACTAGTTCAGGTGGATGTCTCACCAACCGGTTTCAGCTTTGCAGGTCCAAATGCAGACTAGTTACACTCAGGCGAGGGTTCTCTGGCTACAGGTTGATAGCCACACACAATTTTAGGTAAGGTAGAGAGAGGGAGCCAGTTAGGGTAGCCTTCCTTCCTCAGCTTGTTCACCAACAAGACTGCCTTCAAAACAAACAGGTTTACAACTTAAGTTTTTTTCCCTCTCACCCATGTGATTTCCAGCAAATTACTTCCTTCAGTTTTTATTTTCTCCATCAATTAAAGTGATTGCAGTTTGAAACAAACAACCAGATCTTCCTCCAGTATCATAGCAGTCAGGTGATTTCTGGGAAGAGGCCTGCTTGTTGGCAGTTCCAAGGCGAACTAATGACCTTTTAAAAAAAATCCCAGATTAGCATCCACATGTCCAGATCATGCTATGTCCTTGTATCTTGTACAAGATAAAGTCAGTCTTGAGAGATATGATTCTAACACTATGCCACATCACCTGAGATGACTTTAGTAGCTGTCCTCCGGTTGCCTGAGGCCTGGAGGGCCCTGGCTTGCCGGGGGGCTTTGCGGGTGCTCTTGCATGGGTTCAGGTGTATCCTCATTGGCCTACTGGAGGTACTGGGCTCACTGGCAGAGGTGCTAAGAAGCAGCTGTTCACCTTCCAAGCACCTTGGGAGGAACAGCCATAAGAGGCAGACTAGCATGCTTCACCCCCTCTTGGTGCGCGATGGTAACTCCTTGACTACTGGAGGAGGGCACTTGGAGGGAGGTCCAGATGCTTTGTCCCCTGTCACCTAGCCACTGCTGTATACAGCCCATGACCAGACTGATGGCATGCAGGTCCGAGTGCATATCCGGCAGCCACTGACTAGTCTGCTGAACCTGGCTCTCCATGACAGCTGCCATGGAGGAAACCAAGCTCTCACCCACCTGAGATATGGCAGAGCTCAAGGCCTGGTTGGACTCCTCCATCGTCCATACATGCCTGTACAATGCCTCTGGCAGCTCTGCCACGTTTCCCTACTTGTCACTGCATCTCCAGGAGGTTTTGTGTGGCTGTGACTAGACACCCATCAGCAGCATGGGCAGACAGAGACGTAATAGTAATGTCACCGTTCATAATCAAGATGTCCAGGCTAATGCCCTGGGGATATGGCTCAAATTCCACTGTGGAATGAAAATACAATCAATCAATCTGGGATATAAAGCTGGCCTCAATAATGATGACCATGAAACTATCATTGATTGTTGTAAAAACCCATATGGTTCACTAATGTCCTTTAGGAAAGCAAAGTTGCTGTCCTTACCCGGTCAGGCCTACATGTGTCTCCAGACCCACAGCAATGTGGTTGACTCTTATTGGCAAGCCATTCATTTCAAGGGCAACAAATGCTGGCCTTGCCAGCGATACCCACATCAAATGAAAGAATAACGAAAAAAACAGCCTGGGGCTCAGCTTGGGCCTGGCTTCCAACTATCAGAGCCCTCACCTGTCACAGTCTCCATCAGCTGCTCCGGCGTGTCTGTGATGTGTTCACCAGAGTGTGACCACCGAAGTGAATGCATCTGCACTGATGGAGGGTGTGGGGACAAAGTGTGACTTTGCATCCTCTAAAGCTTCAACATCCTCCTCCTCAGAGGTGGACTGCAAGGTCATGGATTGTGGAGCAGGCCGTCCCTCTGAAATGTGAAGGCCTGCACTGGAGAATACAAAGAGTTCACATTATTCACAATTCCTCTTCTCGTCCCCCATAACACGTTTCTTGTTACTGCCCAGTGGTCGACACCAAGCTCGAGGCCTCCTCAGTCTCTTCTCTCTGTACTCCTGCTTCTCTGCCTGCGACCGCCAAATCACCCAGCTCTCCAACCAGTTTCACCAGTTTCACCTCTGCAGGGATGGGTATCCTATTGCTGTGCATCCCTCCACCTGTCTTTACCTGTTTGCTGATGTTATGTGCCATTTTCAGGTAAAAATGTGTTTCTGTTGCTTGGACAACAAACTCTGTTAACAGCATACACCCCTCTGACAGGTAATGGGGGCTGCCCAGTTATCCCGCCCACACTTCCACTCTCCCGGCACTTGTACAATGATGGAAGCAAGAATCTGCAACTTTTCACCCAAATGGATCCAAGTCTCATGATGCATCTGCTGCTGTGCTTATAACTCTTTCACCCACCTGCCCGCTCTCTCACTGAAACACATTGCTTGTTGCCCTCATGAAGGCCACATTGTGCTAACCATTCCATCATTCTCACGCTAGCAGCACAAGGAAGTCATTGACCCAGCTCTTTCTACACTGTACCCAGTTGCACCTGTGAACTCCATGGCTGCTAACCTCAGCTGCAATCTCTGTCCAAGCTTCACTGGTCAGGGTCTCCTGATGTAATCTGGTGGGGTGGGGATGATCACCTCCTGTCATTCCCAGGCAGCTTGGAGGACAATCTACGGAGTGGCATCACTGAACTGTGGGGCCACATGTCAGATGGACTCTCCCTTCTTGAGGTCGATCACAGATCAGGCTAAGCCCAGAGGTCTGGCTGATGGTCTTAGGGTTCACTTGCAGAGAACAAGGCTGAGCTTTGATCATCAGTTGCATTCCTATCAGTCTCTACAACACCAAAGCTTGTAGGCAAAGTAGCCATGTTTGGGTGCTGCTTCAAAATGGTGCCCAGAGCTCCGACCCCATCAGCTGTCAGTGGGTTTGGCGACTTTCTTCTCACCCCCGGCTACGTAATTGGCTGGGCCCTGCACCTCAACGGTGTTTATTGGCTGGCCTCACCCCAGCCATTCCTACCTTGAGCAGAAGTTAATAGCAAGAGCAACAATTTAGCAATAATAACTTAAAAGAGAAAAACATGTTCTAATAGCTCTCAATGATATGTAGAAATAGAATTTTGAGACATGTTCTGGCTGAAATATAAGTGAGGGAGTGAAGTGGGGATACATTATAAATGAGAATGCAGCCTATAACACCTTTTAAGACTGACACCAGGGAATGATTTGTATCCACCTATCACCTTTTTTTAACATGAATGGGGAAGCAGCACCACAAATAAAATTTTTAAAAATCGTCGCACCGATTTCACAGCTGAAGGTTTGCAAGCAGCTTTTGATTTAGGCAGCGAGCACTCCTCCCTGAGAAAGGTTAGGACCATCATTGAAATATTTAAATCAGGGTCTGAAGGGATGTTTAAGTCTTCTACTGGTCAAAGTGTGAGGTGCAAGCACCCTGTACTATGGAAGTGATCATTGAGCGATTAAGCTAGCAGGCCACACCGAAGAAGGGAACTAAAAGCCTTTCCAATGGGGATAGGAAGAGAATAAATAATTCTTTCCACCTGTTTCCAATGCCTCCTTGGGACCCTCCAGGAATACCTTTAATGACACACTTCCAGCTTGGCTCCATGGAGATCCTGTCCACCTCCTCTCCCCGACTACAATCTATGAGCTGTCTGTCAGTGCTGGGTCAGGCCTGACAACTCGCTATGCAAATTAAAATGAGGCACAAGCATGAAAATAGATTAAGCCACACACCAATATCATCAGGTAAGTGTATTTTAGTCAGCGTCCACACAACTTCTACTATAACTAAATCACCTCCCAGGCTTCGATTCAACTTCTATTGCATCACTGGTAAATAGCAGCAGCAACATAATGCTTTGTGCAAATGCTCCACTCCCCCAATACCACCATTTCTTAGGATCATAGAGCCATTATGGCGTAGAAGGAGGCCATTCAGCCCATAAAGTCTTTTCCAGCTCTCTGTAGACTAGGCATGCCCAACGTTTTTGCATAGGGTCCACATTTCCATGATTTTCTCACTCAAGGGGCTAATGAACAAATTTTGGAAAGATAAGGTTTGGCACAACCTTAAACATGAATTTTTTTAAAATGGAGGTATGAATAAAAGAAACAAATTGCTTAACAAAAATAAAGAAATATCAAAGCAAAACATCGATAATTAAAAAAGAGTAATTAGTAAAGATGACCATTAGAGCATGAGAAGGTGAGAGTGTGTGTTTCCGGCTCACTCCCATGCTTAGGGTGCTCCCTCACTTACCTCACATACTGTGAGAGGGGGTGTTATCATATGTTGGTGTGTGAGGGTGAATAAGAATTCTGAGACTGGGAGTGAGCTAGACACATACACCACACACACACACCCCACTGCATTATTTATGCATTTGCAGGAAACATGCTATTTCCATGATGGGCAGGCTCTGGTTTGCCCACCACACCATCACCTCACTGCTTCAGCACACCAGGCGCTATATTTAATGTGCAGCCACGTGCACACCTCTCAGTGCTTCCAGCCCACAATGGCTGCACAGAAGACATGGCCCTGAAAGGTAAAAAGACTGCAGCCCCTAGGTTCAATGATACGTCCCTCGAGCACCTTTTGGACACAGTGGAGGCTCCAGCAATGAGCTCTATCCCTGCTCTGGGTGCAGGATGAGCAGCAACCTTACTAATCTGGCTTGGGATGCGGTGGCAGTGGTGGTAAGTGCCAATGTCCTGCAAAGGGAGGACAGCTACCCAGTGCCGCTACAGGATGAATGGTCTCATCGTTCTGCCAAGGTAATTCACTCTTCTCATCACTCTCAACTGACACACTCACAAACCCATCACACATCTCCAGGGATCTCCCACCTCAAGGGACAACACCACTAACTCTCATACACACCCTCACATCTCCATCAGGTTCATATCCTCTTGAGCACATCCTCATCCTGTACATGGCTCTGCTCACCACACAAACATTCCATACAATGCCATGCGTCCTGCTCACACTCTCTCCATCTGTTTCCATGCAGGAGAAGCTGGATCACAACAACACGGAGAGGTCCCAGACCGGGGGTGAAGTGGCCCACATTAGGCCTCTCACTCACTTTGAGGAGTGAGCCATTGCACTGACTGGTGAGGGCATGCTGCAGTGACTGTGAGATCGAGGGTGAACACCCTTGTGAGGATCCTGCACCACGTCATCCCTCTCTCAACGCAACTGTGAGCGCTCTCACCCCTGCTTTTGACTCTGCTGCGATGCACTGATTACCTCAACTTTGGTTCACAGGCAGCTCTGCCAAGCGACCGACACTCTCCACCAGCCAGTCCCTCAGCTCCATCTGCATCCTCACCTCCAGCCAAGAGGACACCTCCTCCATTGAAGAGCTGGAAATAAGCAGCCTGGAAGACCCATCACAGCGCTTACCCACATCTTCCACCAACGCAGAGACACACACCTCGGTGGGACCTAGATCTAGAGCTGGCTCAGGTTCACAATCTGGAGGTCACCACATGGACACATGTCTGCAGCAGCAGGAGGCAGATTTGTGCAAACTCCCCAGCACTTGGAGGACTGCCAGGGATCAGGCATCTGTGAGGTCCGAGTCAGATCATGGGCCTCTAGATTTGACTTCCCAACTCATCCTGGAGAGTCAACAGAAGGCATGGGAACATCAAGCAGAGCTGTTGGAAGCCTTCAACAGAGTGGCACGCAAGTCAGGGGAGTGTGTCTGCCTGCTCTGTGATGAAGTGGTGCCCACATGTGCGTGCATGGAGATCTCCATGGGGAGAACGGCGGATGCTATGGAGACCCTGGTCCAGCAGAAAGCGGAGATGTGCACAGACCTGCACTCCGTCACGGGAGCCATGGACAACTTCTTGCAGTGGCAACACGTAAAGGAAACAGGCACCTCGACGTCTGTCCAGGTGCTCCTTCCCCCCAAGGAATCAGACCAGGGTCCCCGGGGACACAAAGGGAGGAGGAGCGGCAGCTGGACACCCCTGGGTCATCCACTCAGGAATCTCAGAGGCTGTCCTCTCCCTCTGAGTCCCGTGTGACCCCCTCAACCTCATCCTCTGTCACCACAGGGGGAGCAGCCTGCATACAAGTGATTCTGGAGGGAGATGTCTGTGTCTGTGTGTGTGTGTGTGTGTGTGTGTGTGTGGCAGGGCCTTTCGGAGCCTTGTGCAAGCACTCTCCCAGGCACACGGATTCTTCATATATCAAACTCACCTCACTGTCCTGAGCATTTTCAATGCTGCCTGCTGGGGTTCACTTTCAGTTGTCCATCTGAGCTGACCTGCATCTCTGCCCACCCACTGATCACACTCCCATGCAGCACCTGATCTCGCCCACCACAACTATCGCTTCACTTTCAATTTGGATAGCTTGGTCTGGATTTGGTTTTTTGTGCACTCACCCATCTTTTCCCCTCCCTCAGTCACCCATTTCCTTTTTCCCATCACAGCTGACCCCCCTGGCATCACCTTCCACCTTCCCTCCGTGACTTACCAGCCACAGTCCTTATCCTTTGGGGATGTCCAGATGAATGTGTACATTCCCTTCCTTCCCAAAAATCCCAATCCCACCTACACTCACCTCCCCAGTCTCCTCCTTCCCACCCACTGGGTCTATGTCTGCATCCGAGTCCCCACCAACCATTCTCGCTGTGCCTCCTACTGTTACCATTGAACCCTCACCCTCCCACCCTACTGCCTCACTATGCCCTTGGTCATGCTCACCATTCCCTCATAGCACACCCACCCTCAGTTCACTCCCCAGGTGGCAGACATGAACCCATCAGACCCCTTCCTTGCATGTTCAGCTGGATATCCCCTCCTCCAGACCCCTTCCCCCACCGCCCAGAATCCTTTCCATCATCCGGACACTCCCCCCAAGGAAGTCCTTCCTGCCGCCTTAGTCTTCCCACCCCCCTGGACTCTACCTACCCATTTATTCCCTCCCCCTTCCTGACTCCCTCAGGCACCCTTACTTCTTCCACCACCCTTAGTCCTTCCCCCTCACTGACTCCTTCCTCCAGTCTTACCTCCTCCCCCTTCCTGACTCCGTCCTCCAGCCTTACTCCCTCCCCTCTCCCCACTCCTTTCTCCCCCCCCGGACTCCCTCCCCTCTCTGCATTCCTTCCTCCCCCTGGATTCCTTCCCCTCTCCGCACTCCTTAGCCCCTTTGAACTCCCCTTACATCTTCCACCCCCTCATACACCTATCTCCCCAGTTGCCATCTTCCCCCCCATTATCCGCTCTTCCCACTATACTCCCTCCCCTCCCAACCACACACCCCCACATCTTCATTCCGCCCTCCCAACCTCATCCCATTCTGACACCTTTGTTCCCCATTCCCAACCTCACCCCCGAACACCTTTATTCCCCCCTCCATATCTCACTCCCCTCGACGCCTCTTCCTCTTCCAGTTGATCCTAGACATTCCTCTCCCACTCCCTTGACCATCCTCCATTGTGAGCATCAGGGTTGACTTTCCAACTTCTGTGAGCTGCTTCACAGCAGAGCCACGTCCATGAGAATCCACCCAGCATGCCATGGACATTCTTCCAGTGTGCCATTGCTGTCGAGCTCCAGCATCTTCTGCTCCTCGAACGCCTGCGATGTGAGCAAGGCCCTGGCGGTAAGTCCCAACTTCTGCACGTCACATTTGTCAAGACATGTTCTGTACCGGCTTGTTTTCCTGCCGACGTGGGCGGGTGATCCTGTGGGCGGAGGGGGTGGGGGTGAGTCCGGCGAGATCGCCTTACAGTGATGTACTCATGTATTACAATGAGGTTCCTGACATCAGTGGGTGGAGTGGATGATCGCAAACTGGTTTCACTACGTCGTAAGGCTGATTTTTGGCTTTCTTGCCATATTGTCTGCTCACACCGCCGAACACACCCGACACCAGCAGGCATGGAAAGTCCCGGCCACACTCTCACTCACACACACATACACAGATGCAAACACACACAAGCACACACACATAAAGATACACATACACATGCACACACACACACACACACACACACACACCCACATGGCCTCTGGCAGCATCTCTTCACCCCCAGCCACTCCCAACCTGGGCCCCTCAGCTAGTCATTTCCTCCTCCTGCGGCCCCAGCAGCGAATCTCTCCCCCATGGGCCCCAGCAGCAGCTCTCTCCCCACAGGCCCCAATGGCAATTCTCCCCCCATGGACCCTGGCAGGTACTCCTTCTCCCACTGGCCCCGGCAATGATTCTCTCCATCACAGATCCTACAGTCTCTTGGGACCTGCAGGCTCTCAGGCCCCGCAGCCCCACACGTCCTGCAGTCTCTCAGGCTCCATGTAGATTGCACTGCCTCTTTGTCTCTTTCCCCCTCCTGAAATCCTCTCCTTTTCCCTCCACATGCTCACAGCTGACAGTGTTCACTGCTCCTCCAATCACAGCCTGTTTCTCTCCCACCTTTGCTGCTAGGAGAGGACCTGCCTGTGATTGGAGGAGCAGCCGCTTGCAGAATCTTCAACTTCACTTACCTGTCTTACCGGCATTTTGAACAGTGGCTCCGGAGGTTGGATGGAATGGCTTCAGGGGCTACAATCCAGTCCGCGGGCCACGGCTGGTTGGTTAAGCAGTCCAGTCAGGCACATTCTATTCCTGTAGCCCTGCAAGTTTTTTCCCTCAAGTGCCCAGTCAATTTCCTTTCAAAATTATTGATTGTCTCCACTTCCAACACCCTCATAGGTAAGACGTTCAAGGTCATTATCACTTGCTGCATAAAAAAGTTTTGCCTCACATTCCCCCTGCATGTCTTGCCCAAAACCTCAAATCTGTGTCCCCTAGTCCTTGTATCATGAGCTAATAGAAATAGCTTTTCTTTGCCTACCTTTCTAAACTTGTACACCTCTATCAAATCTCCTGTCAATCTCTTAAGGGCCTTCACATCTTTCCTAAAGTGTGGTGTCCAGAACTGGATAACTGTTCAGTATAACTTTGCTGCTTTTGTACTCAATGCCTCGATTTATGAAGCCCAAGATTCCATATACTTTGCTAACCACTCTGCCAATATGTCCTGCTGCTTTCAAAGATCTATGCACATTCAGCCTCAGGCCCCTTGTCCCTGCACATGCTTTACAACAGTGCAACTTAGTCTGTATTTGCTCTCTCTAACCGTTCTGCCAAAGTGCATTGCCCTACACTTCTCTGTATTAAACTCCATTTGCCACTTGTCTGCCCACTCTGCTGGCCTATCTATGTCCAGTTGCAGTTGATCATTATCCTCCCCGCTGTTTGCCACTTCTCCAAATTTGGTATCCTGGCAAATTTTGAAATCTTACTCACTATTCCAATATCCAAGTTTATTTTTACCAATATAACTGGGGAAGCAGTTAAAGTTTGATGTCAAGGTTAACAACCCATTCAATGGCTTCAGCTGACACAGTGTGAATGGTTGTGATGCCACCAGGAATGGACCTCTCAGTGCAGATGTTCAGTATATGGGTGATGGTCTGACTCAGATGGCCGCAGTCACAATTTGAGCTGTTCCTCATGTTCTACTTGTGGCCACATCTGCCCTGGTCCTTCCTCAAGCAGTCTAGATTTTCCATGCAAGTTTGAAACTTGTGACTTCACCACTCGGGTCAGTTATTAGTTTGCAGCAGGTGATGTTTGCAGTTAACCAGGTGTTGCACCATCAATAGGTGGGGCTGTCATCGGTTTGTAGGGTGTGGAATGTGATCCATTAGGGACTATGGGATTTCAAATGAGTGTGGAGGTTTTATTTGAAGTCCTGTGTCGATGGGAGTGCTTCATTAGCTGTCAGCCAGTGGCGTTCTTTGAGCAGGATGTTTTCCCTCTGGACATCAGGAGGTTCATTATGTGCTAGCACAGGAAGCCACTTGAACTGTGTTGGTCTCAACATCCAAAAAATAATCCTCATGACTTCCTAGAAGTGGGTATCTACCACGTTTGTTGAGCAGCAGTACTCTGGTTAGGTGGACTAAGATGAGTGAAGCAGTGCATAGTGTGTTGGCTCTGCTGCCAATGGTGGTACCTGCCAGTTTCCATATTAAATTAACTCTCATCTTGGCCTTGGTTCTGGTATTCTGGAGGTATTGCTAGCAGGCCAATGTATGGTCATGAGTGATGCCAAGATATTTTGGCATTGGGTCATGGGTGAGAGGTCAGCCAAAGAACCGGAATGAAGTTCTTCATTGCCCTTCAAGTTGTTCAGGTAGAAGGCTAAAATGACAGTCTTGGCATTGTTTAGTCGAAATCTCCATTTTTTGAAGTAAGCTTCAGTGAGTGTTTTCTCAATGTCCTGAAGTCCTTTAGCCTGGAAAGCCAGAGTCAAATCATCAGCATGTGTGAAAGCATGTCTTTATGCGAGGGAGGTCATTGATATACATGCTGAAGAGAGCCAGTGTGAGGACTGATCCCTGTGGGAGGATATTGTTGATTATGTGTGGACAGCTGATTTGATCCCCAAGGTGTACAAGAAACTTTTGGTTGCTGTGGAGTTGACACCTTTCCCCAAAAACTGCAACTGCTTTACTTGACTTCCCAAACTGGCAGCTGCCAAATTTGTTCCCCAGGGCTTCGGAAAAACTTTCATCCCTGCTGGACCTCAGAAAGTGAACAGTTCCTAAAAGAAATAGAAAAATGAAGGCCCCCATGTGGCAACAACCCTGAGTCCCTTGATGAAGGAGGCCTCATAAGATGGCAGGAAACAGCAGAGTAGATTGACATCACGCATTCAATCCATAACTTAAAATTTAAAAATGCTCTTAAATCCATATAAACAACATCCACTGCATTCCCTTCATCAACTTTTTCTGTTTCTTCATGAAAATATTTAGATAGCTTAGTCAAGCACAATCTGTTTTTACAAATCTATGCTGGCTATCCTCAATTAATTCAAACCTCTCCAAATGCCTGTTGATTTTTTTTTCCTGATTATTGTTTCTAAAATCTTACCCACTGCTGATGTTAAACTGATTGACCTGTAGTTACTAGAATGGTCTCAGAGGTGATGGTGGACTGGTGGGACTCCTCGATGCTGTTACTTTATTGGGCAGGATTTTATGTCCCACGGGCAGCACGCGCCCGACCCAGTCAGGCACAAAATCACCTGCAATGCCATCGGGCAAGCATCCTGATATCATTGTGCACTCTTGCGATCTTTCGGTCGGCAGCTGCAGATGAGAGTCGACAGTGTTCCCACCAACAATTAGGAGGCCTATTAAGGCCCTTAAGCAAGTAATTCATTTGTATTTTTCGCTGTCCATTCAACAATTTGGTTGGCGGGTGGGTGAATAGGCCAGGCGTCCTTTGCATTCTTTACAAAACCTCATCCACGGGCTGGATGAGGTTTCCAACGGTAAATAAAAAAAACAGAAAAAACTTTTCAACTACATTTTAAACATCTCCCTCTTCAAGTGACTGGGTCACATGTGGGAACATGTTTATATCATTTCTAAAATCTTCATTTTCCTTTGTACAATTCTTTAGTAAGCAGGATCAAGAGTCCCGCATGGTATGTTGCCTGCCCAGTGCCAAGGTGAGGGTCATTTCTGACTGGCTTGAAAGGATATTGGAGAGGGAGGGAGAGGATCCAGTTGTTGTGGTCCACGTTGGGACAAATAACATAGGTAAGACTAGGAAAGAGGACCTGTTTGGGGATTATCAGGAACTAGGAACTAGGTCCTCAAGGGTTATAATCTTCGGATTACTACCCGAGCCACGTGCAAATTGGCATAAGGACGCGAGAATAAGGGAAGTAAACACGTGGCTAAAGGAGTGGTGCGGGAAAGAGGGGTTCCATTTCGTGGGGCACTGGCTTCAGTATTGGAACAGGAGGGATCTGTACCGTTGGGATGGTCTCCACCTGAACCGATCTGGGACCAATGTTCTAGCGAAAAGGGTAAATAGGGTGGTCAACAGGACTTTAAACTAGAAAGTGGGGGGGTGGGGGGGGGAGGGTAAAACTCCAAGAAGTATGACTAATGGGAAACAAAGCAGCAGGTTAGCATGTGGGGGTGTGGATTCAACTTCATGGAAAATTATGAAAAAACTGAAAAGAGAGCCCAGGAGAGGCTATTAAAGTCTCCAGAACACAAAATAGGACAGAGTGTTTGGAAAGGACTAGGAATCTAACTTCAAGCACATCAGATAAAGGGATGACAGTGAGAAAGGGGACAGGAAATACAGGACTGAAGGTGTTGTATCTGAATGCACGCAGTATACGAAATAAGGTAAATGAGCTTGTGGTGCAGATTGAAATTGGCAGGTATGATGTGGTGGGCATCACGGAGACATGGCTGCAAGGGGATCAGGACTGGGAGCTAAATATCCAAGACTATACATCCTATCGAAAAGATAGGCAGGTTGGCAGAGGGGGTGGGGTTGCTTTGTTAGTAAGAAATGAAATTAAATCGATAGCAAGAAATGATGTAGGGTCAGATGATATAGAATCTGTGTGGGTAGAGTTGAGGAACTGCAAAGGTAAAAAAAACCATAATGGGAGTTATGTACAGGCCTGCGAACAGTAGTCAGGATGTGGGGCATAAGATACACCAGGAGATAGAAAAGGTGTGTAAGAAAGGCAAGGTTACAGGGATCATGGGGGATTTCAATATGTAGGTAGACTGGGAAAATCAGGTTGGTAGTGGATCCCAAGAAAAGGAATTTGTGGAATGTCTACGAGATGGCTTTTTGGAGCAGCTTGTGGTGGAGCCCACTAGGGAATAGGCAATTCTAGATTTAGTGATGTGCATTGAGGCAGGTTTGATAAGGGAGCTTAAGGTGAAGGAACCCTTAGGAGGAAGTGACCATAATATGATAGAATTTACCCTGCAATTTGAGAGGAAAAAGCTGGAATCAGATGTAACGGTATTACAGTTGAATAAAGGCAACTACAGAGGCATGAGAGAGGAGCTGGCCAGAATTGACTGGGAGATGAGCCTAGCAGGAAAGACAGTGGAACAGCAATGGCAGGAGTTTCTGGGAGTAATTTGGGAGACACAGCAAAAATTCATCCCTAGGAAGAAGAAGCATACTAAAGGAAGGACGAGGCAACCATGGCTGACAAGGGAAGTCAGGGACAGCATAAAAGCTAAAGAGAAAGCATACAATGCGGCGAAGAGCAGTGGGAAACCAGGGGATTGGGAAGCCCACAAAGACCAACAGAGGACAACTAAAAAAGAAATAAGGAGGGAGAAGATTAAACATGAGGGTAAACTAGCCAGTAATATAAAAGAAGATTGCAAGAGTTTTTTTAGAGGGTTTTTTATAAAGGGTAAGAAAGAGACAAAAGTGGACATTGGGCCGCTGGAAAATGACGCTGGAGAAGTAGTAGTGGGGAACAAAGAAATGGCGGAGGAACTGAAAAGGTACTTTGCATCAGTCTTCACAGTGGAAGACACGAGTGCCCCAAAGTTCAAGGGAGTCAGGGGGCAGAGGTGAGTATGGTGGCCATTACCAAAGAGAAGATGCTAGGAAAACTGAAAGGTCTGAAGGTGGATAAATCACCTGGACCAGATAGATTACACGCCAGAGTTCTGAAGGAAATAGCTGAAGAGATAGTGGAGGCATTAGTGGTGATCTTTCAAGACTCACTGGAGTCAGGGAGGGTCCCAGAGGACTGGACAATCGCTAATTAACCCCCCTGTTTAAGAAGAGACTGAGGCAAAAGACGGGAAATTACAGGCTGATTAGCCTGACCTCGGTCATTGATAAGATTTTAGAGTCCATTATTAAGGATGAGATTTCAGTAGTGGAAGTGAATGGTAAAATCGGGCAAAGTCAGCATGGTTTCAACAAGGTTGAGGTCATGCCTGACAAATCTGTTAGAATTCTTTGAGGAGGTAACGAGTAGGTTAGATAAAGGAGATCCAATGGATGTTATCTACTTGGACTTCCAGAAGGCCTTTGACAAGGTGCCGCACAGGAGGCTGCTCAGTAAGATAAGAGCCCATGGTGTTAGAGGCAAGGTACTAGCATGGATAGAAGATTGGCTGTCTGGCAGGTGGCAGAGAGTGGGGATAAGGGGGTCCTTCTCAGGATGGCGGCCGGTGACTAGTGGAGTTCCGCAGGTGTCAGTGTTGGGACCACAACTTTTCACTTTATACATTAATGATCTAGATGAAGGAACTGAGGGCATCCTGGCTAAGTTTGCAGATGATACAAAGATAGGTGGAGGGACAGGTAGTATTGAGGAGGCGGGGAGGCTGCAGAAGGATTTGGACAGTTTAGAAGAATGGGCAAAGAAGTGGCAGATGGAATACAACGTGGGCAAGTGTGAGGTCATGCACTTTGGTAGGAAGAATAGAGGCATAGACTATTTTCTAAATGGGGAGAGAATTCAGAAGTCTTGAGTGCAAAGGGACTTGGGAGTCCTAGTCCAAGGTTCTCTTAAGATTAACTTGCAGATTGAGTCGGTAGTTAGGAAGGCAAATGTAATGTTGGCATTTATTTCAAGAGGACTAGAATATAAAAGCAGGGATGTGCTGCTAAGGCTTTATAAGCTCTGGTCAGACCACATTTAGAATATTGTGAGCAATTTTGGGCCCCCTATCTCAGGAAGGATGTGCTGGCCCTGGAGAGGGTCCAGAGGAGGTTCACGAGAATGATCCCAGGAATGAAAGGCTTAACATATGAGGAACGATTGAGAACTCTGGGTCTACGCTCGATGGAGTTTAGAAGGATGAGGGAGGATCTGATTGAAACTTACAGATTACTGAAAGGCCTGCATAGAGTGGACGTGGGGAAGATGTTTCCATTAGTTGGAGAGACTATGACCCGAGGGCACAGCCTCAGAGTAAAGGGAAGACCTTTTAGAACAGAGATGAGGAGAAACATCTTTAGCCAGAGAGTGGTGAATCTATGGAATTTATTGCCACAAAAGGCTGTGGAGGCCAGGTCATTGAGTGTATTTAAGACTGAGATAGATAGGTTCTTGATTGGTATCAAAGGTTATGGGGAGAAGGCGGGAGAATGAGGTTGAGAAACTTATCAGCCAAGATTGAATGGCAGAGCAGACTCGATGGCCCGAATGGCCTAATTTCTGCTCCTATGTCTTATGGTTTTATGGTCTTTAGCTCCCTGTGGGAGCTCTGTGCCCTCAGGGAGCTTTCAACGTGCGCTCCCCTGCACATGCGCAAACTTCTGCTCTTGGCCTCCTCCTGCCTCCCCACCCCAGCAGCGCTGAGCATTTCAGCAAGCCTTTCATGCTGGCGGGCCGTCAATTGGCCAACCAGTGTTAATTCACGGTCAGGGGCTGATGGTGGGCGGTGGACCTTTTCCTGGCCGATCCCGGACCCACCTGCCGCACCTGCCCAACAAATGGAAAATCCTGCCCATTAAGTTTACCAGATTCCTTTTATGCTCAGATAACACCAGACAAATCCAGGTGGGTTTTACTTCGATGCGACTGACCCTGACGTCCTTTGTTCCGAATACTTCTGTTCTAATTTGAGACTGAAAGCTAGAAAGTTCTATGCAGGATTATTCCATAAAATCCTCAAAGCAGGTATATGACATTTTCCTTGTCCCTTCCTCTCTTAATCAAAATGTTAATGCCTCGATTAAAGCAACAGAATTACGTCGCATGAACCCTTTGACATTAATATTATACACAATAATTTCCCAGTTCTATTTTTTCTCATGTGAAGAGGAATGAACATTTTAATAATTATAAATCTGCAGAATTTGAAGTATATCTTAATGAAAGTGCAAAGGATATAACAGAATTAATTCCGAAGAATAAAATAGATCCTGACTATATGGCGTTTGGGTGGGTCTTAAGTGTCTGCATCAGTAAAGATGTAAACTCTGCAGGTACAGTTTTGCTTTCCTGATTCACAACTAGTTTGGCTCCCTCTCATGGTTCAGTTGGTCAAATAGTCTCTGCCATTTAATACCCAGCTACTCACAAAAGAATGGCTACTTGGGTAAGGCACTGGACGGTGAATGTTGCCCATGCAACCTTACCTAAGAATGAGTTGCCACCATGAGAAGAAGGAGGAAGAAAAATTAGAGGGGGAAAATTTAGCTTGAGACTGAGGAAATTTAATACACTTAAGTGCGAAGTATTGAACAAAAAATGGGACAACATAAGTATTTGGTGAATGGTGTTGAAATATTTAAGGTTGATGTTAAAAAAGGTCTACGGTTGCAGTAGACCCAAGTGGACATGCCCAATCACTGCACAACAGCAATCAAGAAAGCAAATAGAGTGCTGATTTTGTACAACCAAAATTGCAGTGTGCATTCGGGAGGAATTAATGCCTAAAATGTGTAATGCTCTTGAGCACACCTTGATTCCTATGTATATAGTCACCAAAACAAAAGGGAGTTATTCTAGCTCTGGTGGCCAAGCGGGATGAACCACATGGTCGATCCCTGGTAACAGAAAACAAAGTAACAAGGAAAGACTGAAGAAAATTGTGGCTTTTCAAATTTCAAACAAGATCCTGGTGGCCTCATAGAAATGTATAAGATAATAAACAATAGAAAAGTAATTTTAGAGCTTTACTTCAAACTAACCCATGACAGTAAGACAAAAGCTCCAATTAGTGATAAGCAAATTTAAGACTGCTGTCAAGTTCTTCTTCATGCAAAGAATGATCTCCACTTGAACAGGATGGATAGTGAAGGTTAAAACCCTGGAATCATTTAAGAATGCTAATAAGGATTCAAGAAGTCTTTCTGAATGGATAAGCTAAGATAGACTGAATTGTCTTCCTCATCCATATATGAACATTTAGTTCCTAACAGCAGAGCCTGGTGCTCTCAGTTGAGGTATAAATGCAGGGCTCACCACAGTTGAGAGTGCCATCACAGACCTGAAACATTGGCCGGAATTTTCCAGCCCCTCACGCCAGCTGGATCTTCCAGTGTGAATGGAGATTTCTACGGCTCACCAGACCCGCAGCGGGAAAGCCCCATAGTTGAGGGGGCAGTGGGGGGAGGTGGTGGTGGTGGTGGTGGTGGTGGTGCTGGTATATTCCAGCCGTTAACTCTGTTTTTCTCTCCACAAGTACTGTCGGGCTTGTTGAGTATTTCCAGCACTTTCTGTGTTTTGTTTTTCTAGCATCTGCTGTATTTTGCTTTTGTCTGAAAATGCTTGATGTCTTTAAGTATAGTCTGCATTCAGAGCACCTCCTGTATTACCTTGACAATAACCCTGAATGACACACTGAGAAGAATGCGCCATAGTGCTCCAGCAGGATATTTCCACTCCCACACTGTTTTGCCTGAGTCAATGCCAGTTATGCAATATTTAAAGACAGTTTGTACTGCTGACTCACATCCATTGGGAATTGGGTTGACACTGACCACACTCATTTCACTAAGAACTCTAAACAGCCATCATGAACAGGAAATTTTAATTGCACCTCTTCAATCCCAGGCAGAAATAAATGATCAGTAACATCTCTGATTTCACATTATCTTTAATGACCTAACTTCTCAGAGTTAGAAAATACCATGAAAGAATGGTGGATCTGAGTAATTGCCTTTGCCCGTTCTACTTATATTGAATTTAAACCTTTCTTCACAAAACAGACCTTACATGCATTCTCAAATCCAATCCACACTAATCCAAAACCACATTAAGTTTAATATGATATACTAATGTTAAAGTAATTGAAAGGAAGATCAGTGTATAATATTATTTACCCTGTGTCAGAAATTGGAACAATATTTTTAATTTAAATACTTTTAAACAAAAAAATCTATTAACTCCATGCACACATAAAACCCTATTCAGAGTTGAAGTTGTACTCATCTTTGCCTTTGCTTAATGAGCCAGAATTTGATGGGACTCAGTACCTGGAGTATGCCCGGTTAGCTAGCCTTTCCCTGCACCCTTCAGCTCAAAGGACTTTTTCCCACAAACTTTCTGGAAGTGCAGGCTGATAACGACACAACAAGGTCAACATGGCATCTGAGACCTTGGTGAATGGAAGGACAAAAGTGTATCTCCTTAATCAATGAGAGTTAAAGATTAAACAATAAACAGAGGAAGGATTGAGAGTGAATGAATTCAATGTCAAATCAGGTACAGGAAGAGAAATAACAAGAGTGAAAAACAGATTGGTTTAAAAGAATGTGAGAAAAGAGACAAAAAGGAAAAGTATAGAAAAATAAACACATAATTTGACACCTTTAAGATCCCCAACAACAATCCACTACTTCACAAAATGTGACTCCACATTTTTACCTGTTCATTTCTTGGGCCGGAGAGGTTGATTGACATTGATTACCAATTATCAAATCATTAAAAGGGTATTACACAACTAATGACAAGATTTAACTTTCGGTGGTAAGGGTGATTTGCAATTCATGGGGTATCTCTTTTTCACCATTAGTTGCTAGTCAATTTTCACATAAATACTAGCACACATCATTCAGATGGTGCTACCTTTTTCAGCAAATTCAAGAATGACCTATTTTTCTAATTTCTTTTCAGTTTTTTTCTGAGATTCCCCTTACCCTTCCTCTCCAAACACAGCAATTTATAGTAGGATAGACTTCCACATCAACTGCAGTGGCACTAAAGTACCTTACACAAGTGACTATTCTCCATTTGTATGCCTGGGGAGTGAGTCCCTGATATTCCTGGAGCCAGTGAAGTTGTTCTTTTTCACCACAAATTTAGGGAATGGTAGACCAGGATTCTGTCTCTTTAAATTCCTCTTTTGTTCATTCTAAGCTTCAAATACACCATGTTCGTCACAATATCCTCACTGTGTTCAAATCAAGATTTATCATGTGGTCTCTTACTCTGACTCATACTTTTCCAGGATCTTAAGTTAAGGAACACATTCTCACTCAGTTTTTCCTTTCTCCTGCCATCTTCAAGCTTAGTTTGATGTCACCTAATCAACTACTTTCTTATTTTGTTCATTCCTTTGAATTTTATTTTAGCCTTGGTAATGTTCTTCACCTTTGACCTTGGTCCTTCAACTTAGAATCTCCAAAAAAAGGAATATAAATGACACCTATAGTCCAAGGTAATTCCAGGTCCAATCTCTAATTTTTGTTTAGTTAATTTAACTGCAGTTAGCTTGTTATAAAGTAGCAGTATGGGCCATTTGCTAGTTCTTTCAATTCATAGGATTGTGGGTTCAAGAACCAATTTAAGTTTTGAGCGTAAAATAGAAGCTAAATAAAATGCTGAAAGGGTGCAGCATTTTTGGAGGTGCTAAAGCAAGTTTCGCCTGTTAATTCAGTTAGATGTTAAGGATCCCACGGCACATTTTAAAGAAGAGCAGGAAATTTTCCTTATGTCTTAGCCAACATTACTCTCACAACGACCATCACCAGAAATGGATTACTGGTCAGACATTACATTATTCTATGTTGAATATTGCTATGTCCAAAATAGCTGCCATATTTGTTGTGTAGCTGACACTGCATTCCTAGGTAATTCATTGTTTGTGAAACACTTTGGCCCAGAATTTCACTCCGAGGTCGGAAGTGCAGAGATGGGAGAATTCACGACTCTGTAAACCCGACTTTTAAAATTGATGGCCTGAAGTTCCAATTTTCGTTCCGGGGGCGTGGTGGGGGGTGGGGCCGCTGAACTAGATGTCAGGGCCACCACCCCCATAATGAGTGCAGAGGCTGCTGGGTGTGGAGGTGGGCTGGGCAAAAGGGCTGCCTCTGTGCTCTGGCACTTTGTTGAATTCAATAAAACAATGAGTAAAACAAAAAAACAGCCCTCCAGCCCTCACCCCATTCATAACCCACACACATCCAATGCTCCATCCATGCCAACCTATGCCAATTCATGCCCCTCTAATGACCCCCATGGCCTCTTATGCCAACCCATGTCTGTCTACCCTACATATCCCCCATACTCCCTATTTCCCCCACATATTCATTGTCCTTTATAGCCCTTATGCTAAATTAGTGCCAGCTCATGCCAATACATGCCCTCCCCACCTACCACCCTTTGCCCTTACCCCCTCCATTCCAATTCACCTAA
Organism: Carcharodon carcharias; assembly: GCF_017639515.1. NCBI lineage: Eukaryota > Metazoa > Chordata > Chondrichthyes > Lamniformes > Lamnidae > Carcharodon > Carcharodon carcharias. Next base: position 59,857,610 of record NC_054472.1, on the reverse strand, counting down.
TATGCACCATAGGCAAATCTGAGGAGCCATGCGGGCATAAAATAAGGTTATATGTCTGTTGATGATATTACTATTTTAAACAATAAAACATCCTCATTGGTTGAAAAAAAACATTCAATACATTGGAATGCCTTCAACTAATCTCATGAAAACAAACATTGCTATTCTATAAGGGCTTGCAGCTGTCAATCAAACTGCTTAACAGGAACTCCACTGTGATAATATTAATTTTTAAAATCAGCAATTACAGCACAAATCCTATAGTGATAACCCTCAGGCTTATGCTAACAGACAGAATGAAATATCAAGCACTGATTTATTTTTGAATTCCAGATTGTTTTTAAATTTAAAGCACAGTGGATGACAGCTTTGGCAGTTCCAATGAATTTTGACAGTTTTTTACAACTTGATAGTACTTTGAAAGCTTTGACTGTCCTTTAAAGCTTTGACAGTTTGCTAGTTCTTTGACAGCTTGGCAGTTCTTTGACACCTTTGACAGTTCCAATGAGTTTATGTACTTTTTACACACAATCATGTTTACTTTTAACAATCCCAAAGGGTGCCTTACCTCTGCCAAATGGTGCCTTCCCTACCGCAAGGGGTGCATTACTGCTCCTAAAGGTATCATAGAACCTTATCCAAAGGGGTACTTTAACTTTTGAAAAGGGTACCCTGGCTATCCAAACAAATCCACCAAGTTCAGTACAAAACTACCTGGTCTAATCTGCACATGCCAAGTTTCACATTCCTGGCCTACCAAAATGCCAATTAAGTGGAGGTGATTTAAATGGCCTCTATAAAATGCACATGTGCGAATCCCGGCCCAACTCCAATCCCACCCACACAAAAATAGGAAGTTCCGCGTTCAGTGTAGATCTTAGGATTTTCTTCCATTTCAACTATTTTTGCCGTATCGGAGAACCTCTCCATCATGGCAAAAATCTCGGCTTTTGAGTTGTTTATGAGAAATGTGATAACCAAATTTCCTTAGAGATGCTCCCTCTCCATTGACATGTATAAACAGAGTTCCCACAAACTTCCAACAAGTTATAGTGGGTGGAGCAGAAGCAGCTCGGCGGAAACTTTTGGCCCAAGAATTTATTTTCCTACATTTAGCTTACTTCAGCAAGGGAAGTGGTAGGAGTATGATACTTGGCCTAATTATTCCTGGATTAGTGAGCTAAACAAATTGATGAAGTATTTTGTACCTTCTAGCCTGTAATCCATTCCCTCCTCCTGAAGCACAGTCCAAATTTGCTATGAGTGGCTCTGGCAACATGCACAGTTCACATGTATGGTAAGACCTCCTCTAACTCACTGTTCGTACTATCACTGGGGCTGATATGAGAATTATCTGTGCTTACTCACCTTACAATTCCTTTCTGGGCATAAAAAACAGAGAGTAAACTGTGAAAGGGCCTGTGTTCAAAGCCTTCCACACAGCATTATTAAGATCATGTCTTTTCAAAGTGGTAGATCTCAGGATCCAGCCTGTACCCTGACATTTGTTGGTACTCGGTGTTGGACCAACAATGTGCTGTGACAGTGCAAATCTTTCTGAGAGATTTTAAAGTTCAATAAATTTGGTAGGTAGGGTATGCTCTCAAAAGTGAACATCTGAATTCTATTCTTTTCTGCACACTACTACAGAAGCTATTTCACCCACAGCACAGTTTCCTCTGTTTGAGTTGGCAGCCTGAAATGATGAGGACGTGTTCTTCCCCATCTTATTATTTATACGAGCTTCCGCCATGCTTTAAGGTCAATGAAGCGGATTCAAAAATGTGTCACAATGTAGAAAGTGGAGGTGGGAATCTGTGGGGGTGTGCAGGGATGCTATTGATTCCATTCTACCCTCCCGCTTAGAACTACAGCTCACAATACACCACAACCTCCTCATGCACAATGCCAATCAAGTGCGTGCAGTTTGGCAATGCACTCAATGCACATATGTAAGATATCAGTGCATGAAGTACCATGCAAGCACAATATAAATTGACTGAACCTGACATCTAAATGTGTGCTAAAGCATTTTCTCTCTTTTTTTCCTACCTAGAAATAAAGAAAATAAATAGAAAATGTCAGGAAGGAAATTGCTTTGTGAGATGCCACACAGATGCTGCAGCCATTATGACAGAGGTTCAGCTTACTTCTTAAAATGCAATAGGAAATTACATATGTGTTTTTCTTGAACATTCTTGTTCAATATGCTGCCAAGACTCCCAGAAGACATAAGCAGTTGCTGTGTAGCAGTGGCAGCAGCCATGTTTAATTCAAGGTGGTTTTTTTTAAACCATTAACAAATTGCTCTTATATCGTCTGCCACAGCATGCTCACAACTCTGGCCATTTTTAACTGTGCACTCTAAAAGCATACATGCCAGCAAACAGAAGATATTTTTAAATATGATTTACACTCCATCATAAGACACGTACAACCAACTCTGAGAAGTTGGAGGTGCTCCAGTCTAAATGGATAATTAATGAGTTAGATTATAAAAGTGTTAGGATGCTTGGGAAGTAATAAGCAACTCTATTTTAGATCAGATGTTATTAATTTGTGAACATGAATGAGAGTTGGGCAAGATAACATGTGACAGCCACCGGATATTGGAGAGCCTGTGTGTGTCGTGTACTGTATTTGTTCTCACTCCTAGAAATGGCCTGCACTTCAATTCTGACAAATGGAAATGTGGAATTGCAAGTATGATTCATCAGTGTTGGCAACTCCATCTGGGTATAAACTTACAGGAGGCTCCCTTGTTCCAACCTTAGCTCATTTCAGTCAGTTTAAACCTACAGACCAGTTTAAACCTACGGACTCATCCATTAGTGTTTACGATGGGGTTGCGCAAAACAGCCCATAGTTTGCCTAAAGGACAATAGTTGGGATGACTGACAAAGAAAAGGAGGAGCAAATGCATTCTGCGACTGAAACAAATTATATTAAAGGGTGATGTCCTTGTGAAAAGTTGTTCAGAAAACCTTTCGTTTGAAAAGATTGAACAAGCAGAGGAAAAAAGCATTAGTTTAATTACAATTACTTCACTCTGAAATATATTCACATGTGGCAGGTCAGCTTCACCGCATCTGTCAAGAACACCCAACAGCTTTCTGCTGACATCACTGACTCTAACATTGTTGCTATACTATTTGATTGCTTGTACAGCATCAAATACAGCACAAGTCAAGATTCAGCAAATCATCAACAAGCCAAAGCAACTCTTCAGGTCTCCAGGAAGAATCTACAGAGGGTCCACCTATAATCACTTCCACAAGTACCTGCTCAGGCAAAATTGTTGGTACGCACCATTAATATTTTGTTTAAATCTGCTGAATATCTTGCCTGACATCCAGTCTGGCACCAAGATACGTGAATGAATACAAAAAAGGATGAATGACTTAATGGATACATCTCTCGAGAAAGAGGAATAGGACAAAGTTGTCCATTCAGGTCATGTCTCTGATTGAATTCCATGCTCATTTTCACAGATGAAGTTGGGTCAATGGTAGACTCATCTGGGAATCTAACAGATTCTACTGGTGAGATGCCCTAGGGGGATTGCAGTGAAGATTCACAGGACTGGCTCCTGGGATGAGGGTATTGCTCTATGAAGAACAATTGGACATACTGTACCTGTATTCCTTGGAATTTAGAAGAATGTGAAGTGATCCAATAGAAACATTTAAAGTTCATAAGGGGCTTGACAGAACAGATGCTGAGAAGAGGAGACTACAGAACAAAGGGTCACGCTCTCAGATGAAGGCATCAACCATCTAGGCCTGAAATGAGGAGAAATTTCTTCACTCAAAGGGTTGTGAATCTTTGGCATTCTCTAACCCAGAGAGTCTCGGATGTTCAGTCATTGGGCAGGATTTCCCCTTTTCTTTTTACTCATTTACCTGATGTGGGCTTCGCTGGCTAGGCCAGCATTTATTGCCCATCCCTAATTGCCCTTGAGAAGGTGGTGGTGAGCTGCCTTCTTGAACCGCTGCAATTCATGTGGTGTAGGTACACCCACAGTGCTGTTAGGGAGGGAGTTCCAAGATTTTGACCCAGCAACAGTGAAGGAACGGTGATATATTTCCGAGTCAGGATGGTGAGTGACTTGGAGAGGAACTTCCAGGTGGTGGTGTTCCCATGTACCTGCTGCCCTTGTCATTCTAGGTGTTAGCGGTTGTGGGTTTGGAAGGTACTGCCAAAGGAGCCTTGGTGAGTTTCTGCAGTGAATCTTTTGGGTGGTACACACTTGTTACGAAGGGTCCCCAGGTGAGGTTTCCCCAGTTTGTTATGATCCCAGACGAGGTACCACAAATTGTTATGCTCCCTGGTCAGGAGGGATGAATTGGCTCCCTTTCTTTATTCAACCCCGTCGATTAGTCGCAACAAGGTTAATTTTAAGAGGATCCCTTCCCTCATGGATGGCTTTTCCAAGTCCAAATGTATTTATGTTTTAAAAAGGAGCTAATTTAACCAGGCTGTCATCAGTCAAAGGAAAAGTGAGTTTATCAGTTACTAAACGCTAGAAAAAATAATAAAAATGAAACACACATACACACAGATTAGAGATAAGCAATTGAGTCCAAAAGTATAAGTTAAAAAGATATACAAATCAATCCTTTCGCTTGTCCGTGAGGAATAGATGGTGAAACGTTGCAGCCGTTATGTTGGGGTGATTCCGATAGCGCTGACTTTGGCAGTTGAGCAGTTGATTTGGGATTCTTGGTTCTGCAGGTTAGCTGAAAGGAGTTGTCCTGTTTCCTTTTCAACTGTGGCTTTGCTGACTTGTGAGTTGCTTCCAGCAATCAGAGAGAGACTTTTTTACCTGCAAGCACAGGGATGCCCAGTTGACGTTCTTCAGCTGTGACCTTCACAGCACACACACATACCAATACAGAACACTAGACTAGCACACAGAATTAGGGTTGCAATTGGCTTTTTTAAAACCCCTTTCCTTGTGTATTCCTGGAAGGGAAAAACAAACATCTTTCACCCAGATCTGTTTTCTTTTCAACTAAGTTCATGTTCACAGACTGGGATATATCTCAACAGGAGGTGGTTTCGGCTGAGATGGTAATCATTTTCCATTATCTCTGCAACCACAGATGACTAGAATTCAGTTTGCATTGTATCTTTTCCTTTGGAGTGCCTCTGTCTGAAGAAGGCCGTGCTTAGGCGTGACACTCTGTTCTCTCTGAAGTAGTTGGTCAAGTAATCCTCATAGGAATTTTCCAGCAAGTGACTATCTTACAGTGTCAGCCAGCTTTTGCTTGTATGACCCTTTTTTAAAAAACACGTCTTTCTTAAAAGTTCAATATATCCATAAGTAATTTGGGGATAGGATCTGTGGTCATGACACTTCCCCACATGACGAATTATATGAGATTCATTCTCATTTCATTTCAAAAGGAGAAAAAACTAAATATATAACAACACACATACACACGGACACACACAGATTAATTCTTCTAGCCTTGGTCAATTTTATCTTTTCAGTTCTAACCAGGCCTCTGGACAAGTTCTTGACAGTGCGTCTACAATCATATTTGATTTCCTGCCAATGTGGGTGATTTTTAAGTGGTACGGTTGGAAAAGCAAACTCCAACAGAATAACCTGGCATTCTGTGTCTTAAATTTTTCCACAAAAGAAAGCTAATGGCTTGTGGTCAGCATAGACTATTTCAGAAATATATCTCAAAATGTTTGAGAGCCAGTAACAAAATGAGGGTTTCCTTCTCTACTGTGAAGTACCGCTTCTGATGCTTGTTTAGATTCTTGGAGAAGTACCCGATTAGTCTCTCTATCCCTGATTCATCTTCCTGGAGGAGGACAGCCCCTACCTCGATGTCACTCGCATTGATCGCTGCTTTAAATGCTTGGTTAAAGTTCAGAGCTACAAGATCAGGCTCGCCTATTAAAATGGCTTTCAGCCTTTCAAAAGCTGCCTGGCATTTCTCACTCCATACGACCTTTGCTTTTTTCTCTAGTCGGTCTGTTAGTGGGGCAGCTACTCTGCTGTGAAGTTTAGGACGAACTTGTGGTAGAACCCACACATACCCAAGAACCTCATGGTTTCCTGTTTCATTGTGGGAATAGGGAACTGTGCTCCTGCTTGTACCTTTGTAGCCTGGGCAGTGCCTGTTCTTGACCCACTACGTGTCCTAGGTAGGTCAAATGAGGCTTAGTGAACTTGCCTTTTGAGAGATTGACCACTAGGCCAGCTGACTGTACTTTCTGGAAGTGGGCTTCCAGTTACTCTAAGTGAGTTTCCCAGGTGTCGTTGTGCACTAGGAGGTCATCTAGGTACACTATGCAATTGGATTAGCCTACCACTACCTTTGCCAATCAGCCTTTGAAAGGTGGCTGAGGCATGTCAGGGTCCAAGTGGCATGACTCCACACTGGTATAATCCATCCAGAGTTACGAAAGCAGAGATTTCCATCACGTGGGCAGTCTAGAGAACCTGCCAGTATCCCTTCAGCAAATCTATCTTTGTAACATAAACTGCTTTACCTTTCCTATCCCTGTAGTCTTCCAGCCTTGGTATTGGGTGGGAGTTGGCTCTGGTCACTGCATTAATTTTTCAGTGGTCAATGCAGAACATTGTGGAGCTGCAGCTTGGGTACAAGCACAACTGGGGAGCTCCAGCTACTGCTGCTAGGCTGTATTCGTTGGTGCTCCAGCATGTAGTTAATCTCCCTCCGAACCTGGGCCAGCTTTTCTGGGCCTAGACAATAGGGATGTTGTCTTATGGGAAGGGCCTCACCCACATCCACATCATGTAGAGCTAGTGTGGTGCAGTCTGGCTTGGCTCTGCACAAGCCTTTAAATGCAGTGAGCAGCCTTGTAAAGCCTGCTCACTGTCCTGCACTTAGGTGGGTGAATAAGGAGTCTAGGTTCACTAGTACCTCAGTGTTGGTTAGCCAGGTAGTAGAGGTTCAATGTAGGCCTCACCCACGTCTCTCTCCAATTTATCCCCACTGCTACTCTTATCCTGTAGTTTGGTTAGCTATGTGACAGATAGTTACCTGCTTTTACCCCTCTTGGCTATGATATTGCTTTATCATGTTGACATGCCACAGCTTTTGCTTTTTCCCCCAATTTGGGGTCTCAATTAGGTAGTTTACTTCCCCGAGCTTCTTTGCTATTCTCTATGGGCCACTGAACTGGGCTTTTAAGCATTCACCTGGTAAGAGCGCTAACACATAGGCCAGAATTTTTCACTCGGCATGTGGGTGTGTGCCCAACACGCTCGAGCATAAAATAGCGAGTGATGATGATGGGTGAGCATCCCTACGTCATCATGCACTCGCATGACATTTCGCTAGGCGGGAGTGAGCGGGAGTCGGAGCCGCGCCCGCCATCAATTACAAGGCCGGTTAAGGCCATTAAAGAGGCAATTAAACTGTATTTTACATTGCCCATGAGATTTTGCACTCATCGCACAAGCAAAATGGGCAGGCGGGCAGCCAACAATTTGAAAAACCTCATCCAAGGGCAGGATAAAAGGGGTCCGTAGCGTTGCCAGTGTGAGTGGTGCGGAGTTTTGGGGATAGTTTGCTGCTGGTATTTGGCAGCTTCATCTGTTTGGAGCTTCATTCTTTATTGCACAGGCATTAAGTGAAAATGAAAGGGTCATTTTTGACATCTGGGGTGGAGGTGGCAGCCCTGGCATGAGATGGAAGCAGATCTTTGGTAGCCTAATTGAAGAATTGTTGGATCAAGGCATCCCTGGTGTTCTTGCCTCCCTGGAGGTTACTGAGGTCTGCCTCCACGCCCTCAGCATTCTCCTCAGTGTGCTCCTCTTTCGACTCACTACTGGATTCATCATCTGTGGCCTATGCAGCTGCTTCAAGACCCTCTTCCTCCAGTGGGCCCTCCTTGCCAGTGCCAAGTTGTAGAGAGCGCAGCATGCATCCACTATCAGTGAAAACTGCTCTGTGGGGTATTATAGTACACCTGAGAAGACCTATAGTCCTCTCTACCGCCGCCCCTGTGGAGGCATGGCCCCTATTGTAACATTGCTCTGACATCGACGAGGAGACTACACTAGAATGGTTGCACAATCTGAAACTCTCGCATCTGTGCACTGCGCTCTTACCTTCATATGTCACTCCGCCTCTCCATACCCGGTTGCATGTATATCATGCCGGCTCTCCAGCTGAAATCTGTCCAGCTCAGACCTGGTGAGCAGCAGCAGGTTGGGCAGGCCTCCACCTGTCTCCAATTGGCTATGGCTTAACTTCTCCTGAAAGAACAGAGGAGCATTGATTAGTTCACTCTCTACCTGCAGCGCCATAGCACCCCAGCTGAGGAACACCTCGCAGGGCCCATCCGAGTCATTTTCCCGAGCCGCAAGGCATTCAGTCCAAGCAGCCAGGGCTCACCCCCATGGCCAGCTCTAGCATCACTGACAGTTGGCACTCAGACTCTAGTGTCCCTGGAGGTCTGAGGAGGGGACAGCCACACCTTAACACTGATCCTTGCCACCACAGTACTCACCCTTCCTGAGCACAGCAGGTAATTGGACCTCTTCCGGCACTGCACCCACATGCAACACACCATGTCATGGCTGCTAACCAGCACTGCAACCTCCTCCCATGCACAATTTGTGAGGTGCGGTGGCCTCCTCCTCCCATCTCTGGGGACAAGGGTGTCCCTCTTGGAAGCCACCTCTTCAGGAGGGCCGCGAAGCACTCACCTGAAAAATGGGGTGGGGGGGGAGGCTGAGTGCCCACCTGACCTGCCCTCTCATCTGGTGTGTCCAGCCGCACTCAACTCCATCACTTGAATGTTGAAGATGCAGAATAGATGTTCTTCCATGGAGCCTTTCAAGGGCTGCCTGGGCCGTTTATAAAGTGGTATACGAGTCACCATTGGACCCAGCAGCTGACAGGCACCCATCCCTTCCCGACTAGTAAGGAGCCGCATTTCACACTTGGAGGGCCTTAATTGGCCTGCCAGTGTGAAATCGCGGTTGGAAGCCAATCGTGGGCAGTGGGCCATTCCACTGCCGGGCCCGCCGACTGCGCCCACCGACCGACCTCAAAATTCTGACCTTAGTCTCCTGGCTGAAAGGTTCTGGCCCTGTCATGTTTGTCGGCCTGTTTTATCATAGCTGTCTGGGAGATCTTCAGGTGTTCTCCGGCCACATCACAGGGTCTCATGAATCAGTCCCAAAACATGGTTACATAGTCTAACATGGAGACTTCCTCCTTCTGTTTTAAAAACCTCTCTTGATTAGTTTCAGAGGCCCTTGCATTTGGTGCCTGTAAACTAATTGGGTGAGGCTCTGGTAGCATACAGAGGAAAACCTAACCTTCTATCCCAGTCATGGGGGTACTCGTGGCAGTATGTCCTGAGCATTGTTCTTAGGGTCTGGTGGTACTGTTCCAGCAACTGCAGGTGACACTTCAGCTGTGTCACGCCCAGGTTACCCATGATCTCCTGGAATATTTTTGAAATTTGAGCACTGATCTGACTGGACCTCAGTGGGCAGACAATAACTGGTAAAGAATTGGGTCAATTCCCTCACCACTGTTTTGGCAGATATGATTCTCAGGGGAGCAGCCTCTGGGAGGTGGGTAGCCATGTCCATGATGGTAAGGATATACTGGTGGCCCCCTTTTGTTTTGGGCAGGGGCCCCACACAGTCCACTATCATCTTGCTGAATGGTTCCCCAAAAGCCAGCACGGGAATCATAGGTGCAGGTTTTGTTGCAGATTGGGGGTTTCCCACAACCTGGCAGGTGTGGCAGGTTCTGCAAAACCTTACTACATCCCTGTGGAGGTGTGGCCAGTAACAATGCTGGCTGATTCGGGCTTGGATTTTGCGTATACTGACATGCTCAGCCATCGGAATTTCGTGAGCTAGCCACAATATTTCCCTACAGTGCCTCAGTGGAACCAGTACCTAGTGGATCACTGTCCACTCGTCGTTTTCAGGACTGTGAGGTGGTCTCCATTTCCTCATCGGCTCCTCATTTTTACTGTAGTAGAATTCAGGGACTGCTTCAGCCTCAGCTTCAGTATGTGCAGTCTGAGCAATTAACAGCGTAATTGTCACTGACTTTCCGTGGCCCATCCAACCTTGCGGTTGGCAGGATGGACGAATCAGCCTGGCGGCCTTTACATTTTTCATCAAACCTCATACAAGGGTGGGATGAAATCTCCATTATGAAATAAAATAAAAATAAGTATTTGTGGACAGCATTTTTATGAGGTGTGCTTTCAGGTGCTTGACTGTGATGCATGGACACTTTTTGCAACTTTTTTAACCTTTATTTCATCATTTGCAGGTCTGCAGCTCCCTGAGGCAGCTGTCTGCTCTCAGGCAGCTCCCTCGCAGCGCTCACCCACACCCTGGTGATGTCATCGCCTGCCCTCTTCTCGCCCCCACCGCTGCACACTGGCTGGTCGTTAATTGGCCAGCAAACATGAAACCACGGTCGAGGTCTGATCGTGGTTGGGGAGATCATTTCCTGGCCACTCCTGGGTCCACCAATCGCGCTTACGCTCCCAAGGGTAAAATTCAGGCCAATGTTTTTCAGCATGGGTCAGCTTGCTACCAAGGAAGATCCAGTTCTTACCTCCTTAGTATCCTCTAGGCTGCTGATTAAGGTTTCAGATAAACAGGCCATAGGGTCTTCTGTCTGCAGAGCCACTTCAGCCTCCACTGACGGAGCTTGTCTGGCCATAGAGCGCATTACCACAGTCAGGGAAAATGCCAGGCACTTTCTCCTACAGCTGTTCCGTCTCCCTGACCACAGTGGGCTTCTCTGAGGCCACTGAGGATGCTATTAGCTTTGATCCCGCCAGGTCATTGCCGATGAACAGGTCGACCCTATCCACAGGGGAACTGAGGACAGCTCCCACGGTCACTGGGCCTAGCACAATGTCGCACTCCAGATACACTGGGTATAAGGGGATGGGCATGTACCCTCCTTCAATCCCATTTACCAACACTGTGGCACTTACTGTACTCTCTGGTGGGAAGGTCACACCTTTTCCCAGCAATGGAGTTTGGCTGGCCCCTGTATCCCTCAGTATCACTGCAGGTTTATTCGCCTCACCCTGTGGAAATGTCCACCCTTCCATCGGATACAAAATCCTTGTAACATTCAGGGATTTGTTTAACCTCGTCTATACCCTCAGGTGTACACCTACAGGGATTCGCAGCTGCAGTCAGAGCCATAGCTTGGCCTGCCATGCTCACTGACTGACTCCCATTCTCTGGGGTATGTGCCCTGATAAATCCCACTGGTTTTTCCTGTAACCTCCAGCAATTTGCCTGGACTGCCCTATCTTTTGGCAATTAAAACACACAGGCTTCTCGGTCTCATTTTTCATCTGAAAATCACCCTTTCTGTTTTGAGGAGCACCCCCAGCATTTCCTTCTCTCCCATGGTATCACTCTCTCTACCTCCATCCTTTCCAGTTGGTTTGGGATGACTAGGGGAGGCTCTCCACTGGAATGAGGGTTTGTGGATCAGCTCATAATCATCAGCCAGTGTGGCTGCCTGCCTGGCCTCTGTTACGCTGTGCTCCTCTAGGTGTGTTCTTATTGAGGAGGGTATGGAGTTTTAAACTCCTCAAGGACAATTGTTTCACAGAGATTTTCATAAGTGTTTTCTGTTTTAAATGTCTGCACCCACTGGTCAAAATCAAGTTGCTTAAATCTTTCAAATTCCAGGTACGTCTGGTCAGGCCGTTTCCTGAGGGGACGGAATTTCTGACAGTGCATCTATGGGTCTAATTGGTACGCAGTTAAAATAGCCCTTTTTACTGCCTCTTAGTCAGTAGCACTTTCCTCAGGCAAGAGGGTGTAAATCTCATGAGCTTTCCCTGAAAGTTTACTTTGCAGTAAAAAGGACCAATGTTGGACTGGCCACTTTAACTGCTCGAAAGAGACAATGAAGCTTCCACCTCTGCTTCATCAAATTTAGGGATTAAATGAGCAAACTGGGTTGCCTCAATCCTTAAATCTGAGTGAGTGATGTCTTCAAGGGACACAGTAGGATCCCTACCTCTCAACTTGAGCTGTTTTAGTTTAAAATGCTTTTTTTCTCTCTGTCCTGAAATTTTCTCTGTCCTGAAATCTCTCTGTTCTCTCCACATCCTTTCCTCTCTTTCCCTCTCTCTCTACTGAAATTCTCTCTTTTCCCCCGTGTCCTTTCCTGTCTTTCCTCGTTCTCATTTTCTCTTTCCCTTTCCTTTTATCTCTCCGATCTGAAATTCTTTTTCTTCTCTCCATGCTTTCCTTTTTCTCTCCTTCTCCTTCCTTTTCCTTTTCTCTTTCCTGAAATTCTAATTTCCGCTGTTCCAGTTTAATCTCCATACCGCTACTCTATCCGTATCACTGTCCTCAATTTCCACCTGTAGACCGTTGGCCACCTCTTTTAAGGTTTTGAATTTTCTGGCTTTCAAGCGAAATTCTAATCCTAAGTACCTCGATAAATCTTTTAACTGTTTGAGGGACAGAACTTTTATATCCTCAAACGTAACTTAATTCCCTAGAAAAGCACTGGCTTCAAATGTGAACATTTTTACACTTTAGTAGTACAGACTCAAGAAAGCTTTTTGCAGTTTTTAAAATTGGTTTCAAAGGGACAATTTATTTTCCCCGCTCTGATTCACTTGCTTTGTCTATGGGAGCAATTCCAGCACCGAGCCCCCAATTTGTTAAGGCCAGTCCCCAGGCAAGTTTCCCCCAATTCATTATGATCCTGGACGAGGTACCCCAAGTTGTTATGCTCCTGGGTGAGGAGGGATGAACTGGCTCCACTCTTTTATTCAACCTCCTCGTTTGGTCGAAACAAGATTAATTTCAAAACGACCCGTTCCCTCATGGAAAGCTGTTCCCAGTCCAAATATGTTTATGTTTTAAAAAGGAGCCAATTTAACCAGACTTTCTTGAGACAAAGAAAGAGTGAGTTTATTAGTTACGAAACATGAGGAAAAATAATAAAAATGCAACACACATATACACAGATTAGAAATGAGAAATTGAGCCCAAAAATACAAGTTAAAAAGATATCAGTCCTTTGGCTTATCCATAGGGAGTAGATGGTGAAAAGTTGCGGACATTAAGTTGGGGTGATTCTGATAGCGCTGACTTTGGCAGTTGAGCAGTTGGATTGGAGATTCTTGATTCTGCAGGTTAGCTGAAAGGAGTTGCCCAGTTTCATTTTCCGCTGTGGCTTTGCTGACTTGTGCCTTGCTTCCAGCAATCAGAGAGAGACTTTTTTTACCTGCAAGCACAGGGATGCACAGTTGATGTTCTTCAGCTGTGACCTTCACAGCACACACACATACCAATACAGAACACTAGACTAGCACACAGAATTAAGGTTGCAGTTGGAATTTTTTTAAACTCCTTTCCTTGTGTATTCCTGGAAGGGAAAAACAAATGTCTTTTGGCCAGATCTGTTTCCTTTTCAACTCGGTTTATGTTCACAGTCTGGGATATAACTCAACAGGAGGTGATTTTGGCTGAGATGGTAATCATTTCCCATTATCTCTGCAACTACAGGAGATTACAGTTCAGTCTGCATTGTATAATTTCCTATGAAGACCCTCTCTCTGAAGTAGGCTGTATCACACCCTTTAGGTGTGACATTCTGATCACATAAGAATTTTCCAGCAAGTGATTACCTTGCAATCTCAGCCAGCTTTTGCATCTATGTCATTTAAAAAAAAGTCTTTCTTAAAAGTTCAATATGTCCATAAGTAATTCAGGCATAGGTTCCATGGTAATTACACACTGCTGCCACTATTCATCAGTGGTGGAGGGAGCGAATGTTTGTGAAAGGGATACCAATCAAACAGGCTGCTGTGTTCTGGATGATGTCAAGCTTCTTGAGTGTTGTTGGAGATGCACTCATCCGGGCAAATGGAGAATATTCCATCACACTCCTGATTTGTGCCTTGTAGATAGTGGACAGGCTTTGGGGAGGCAGGAGGTGAGTTACTTGCCGCAGGATTCCTAGCCTCTGACCTGCTCTTACAGGCACAGTATTTATATGGCTAGTCCAGTTCAATTTCTGGTCAATGGTAACCCCCAGGATGTTGATAGTTGGGTATTCAGTAATGGTAAAGCCATTGAATATTAAGGGTCAATGCTTAGATTCTCTCTTGTTGGAAATAGTCATTGCCTGGCACTTGTGTGGCACAAAGGTTACTTGCCACTTGTCAGCTCAAGCCTGGATATTGTCCAGGTCTTGCTGCATTTGGACATGGACTGCTTCAGTATCTGAGGAGTCACGAATGGTGCTGAACATTGTGCAATCATCAGCGAACATCGCTACTTCTGACATTAAGTGGAAGGAAGGTCATTGATGAAGCAGCTAAAGATGGTTGGGCCGCGGACACTACCCTGAGGAACTCCTGCAGTGATGTCCTGGAGCTGAGATGACTGACCTCCAACAATCATCTTCCTTTGTGCTAGATGTGACTCCAACAAGCAGAGAGCTTTCCCCCTGATTCCTATTGATTCCAGTTTTGCTAGGGCTCATTGATACCACACTCAGTCAAATGTGGCCTTGATGTCAAGGGCAGTCACTCTCACCTCACCCTGGGAGTTCAGCTCTTTTGTCCATGTTTGAACCAAGGCTGTGATGAGGTCAGAAGGTGAGTGGCCCTGGAAGAACCCAAACTGAGCGTCAATAAGCAGGTTATTGCTAAGCAAGTGCCATCTGATAGAACTGTTGATGACCCCTTCCATCACTTTTGATGGAGAGTAGACTGACGGGGTGGTAATTGGCCGGGTTGGATTTGCCCTGCTTTTTGTGTACAGGACATACCTGGGCAATTTTCCACATTGCCAGGTTGATGCCAGTGTTGTAGTTGTACTGGAACAGCTTGGCTAGGGGCATGGCAAGTTCTGGAGCACAAGTCTTCCGTACTATAGCCGAAATATTGTCAGGGCCCATAACCTTTGCAGTATCCAATGCCTTCAGCCATTTCTTGATATCACGTGGAGTGAATCAAACTGGCTGAAGGCTGGCATCTGTGATGCTGGGGAGCCAAGCTGGGTCATCCACTTGGCACTTCTGGCTGAAGATTGTTGCAAATGCTTCGGCCTTACCTTTTACACTGATGTGTTGGGCTCCTCCATCATTGAGGATGGAGAAATTTGTGAGGCCTCAGTGCATTAAGTGCAGCAGTGGGCATGAAAAACTGCAATGGCTGGTTTTTACACCACATCGTACATTTCATTCGTAATAATTGCGCACGCATGGGAAACATGCTTTTCACCCACCGCACCATGAGGTCACGGCTTCCTCTCTCGGGCGCCATATTTAATAGGCAGCCATGCACATTTTTAATGTCTGCAGCCCAGGGACTGCTCCGCGGAAGCCATGGCTTCCAAAGGGAAGAAGCATGTTGCTCCAAAATTCAGTGACGCATCACTGGAGTGCCTGCTGGATGCAGTTCTGTCCCACCACAATGTCCTTTACCCCCTTGATGGCCAGTGGAGACCTCCAACCTCACCACTCCAACTTGGCAGGCACAGGCAACAGTGGTCAGTACCAATGCAGCATAGAAGAGGTCAGCCACCCAGTGCAGAAAATGGATGAATGATCTCATCTGTGCCGCCAGAGGAAGTCAGCCATCCCATCACTTTCAACTCACACACTCACCAGCCCATCACACGTTCACTGGCATCTCACTCACTGCCAGCTCAAGGGACATTACCACTCACACACTCACGCACACCTTCACCTCTCCATCTGGGCTCATCTGCTCTAGAGATCGTGTCCTCATCCCGTCCATGGCTCCACTCACTCCATTCTTATCATCTGCACTGGCATGTGTCCTGCTCACACTCTCCTTCTGTCTTTATGCAGGGCAAGCTCACGCATAATCACAGGGAGAGGTCCAGGCCAGGGGTGAAGTGCCAGAACTCAAGGTCCTCACTGGCTTCAAGAATAGAACCATCGAGCTGGCTGGAGAGATGTGAACCATGCCTGTGGCGACAGTGAGGTTGGCGGCAAAAACACACGTGAGGATTTTGCACCAGCTCATTCGTCAAGCAACCATACTGTGAATGTATTGTCCTGTTTTAGAGTTGCCTGCCATATACTAATTATCGCTCCTTTCTTTCATAGGCACCTTTGCCAAGAGCCTGAGGCCCTCAAACAACCAGGCCCTTAGCTTGAGCCTCGACAATACCTCAGATGAGGAACCTGAGGACAGTACTGTTGAAAACCTGTAACAGCGTTCATCCACACCCCCAACCAGCGCAGAGACACACACCTCAGTGGGACCTAGTTCTTGAGCAGCTTCGGGTCTCAACCTGGTGAACACACAGTCTGGTGCACAGCACACATAGGCAGGGACATCCAAGGTCGCAGGCACACGGAGGACTGTTGGAGGCCAGGAATTTGCGGAGTCTGAGTCAGATGATGAGCCTCCTAAGTCAGTTGATGGAACTGCAGCAACAATCACGGGAACATCAGGAAGAGATGTCAGCCGCCCTCCTCAGATTGCAACAGATGATCGAAAAGTCCATCTGCCTTCAGTCTAAGGTAATAGCACTGGTATGCCAATGCACTGAGATCAACACTAGTAGGATGGTGGCTGCCATGGAGACCTTGATCCAGGTCATCAGTCCTGCACTGATGCAGGAGCTGCACTCCATCGCTGGAGCCAATGGTGGCATCCATCAGTGGCTACGTGAGGGGGCGGGGGTGAGGCACGTATATCACACTCCAGTTGTCTCTTCTCCTGAAGGAGTCAGATGGGACTGTCGGGCACCCATAGAGAGGAGGACCAGCAGCTGGACACCCAGGGCCATCCATCCCGGTTGTCCAGAACTGTCTGGCTGATCCCAATCCCCTCTTCCTGTGACCCCATCACCTCCAGTTTCACAGGCCAAGGAGAGTGTGCCTGGCCCACAGCCGAGCACCCAAAGCAGGCAGGGGCCCATCAGGTCTCGGCCCTCCAGAGGACACCTGCCAAAGTCATCACAGACACAGGACATAGCAGTCAGCAGTCTGCCTCCATCTCCACTGAGGATGTTGGGGAAGCACCAAGATGTAGCAGTAGGATTAGGAAAGTTAAAAAAATTAAGAGCACAACAGCGGCATGGATGTTCACAATACGTATGTAATGTACACAAATGTAAATAGAATCACACCCATTTCACATCTCCACTTTATATTTTATGACAACTTTGTTACTGTCATCCGGGTGTGATAGCATGGTCCCTCCCCCCACTTATTGCACACTATCATGGGTCTCTCCTCTATGTAGTGTGCTTCCAGATCACCACAGTGTGTGCCACTTTTCCAGATCATTCTCGACATCAGTGATGCCTCGACCTTAATGTTGTGCGGTTGTGGAATGAACCTCGTTCATATGCTTTGCAGGGTCATGTCATGTTTATTCTTGGCTGTGTAAGTTCGAGGCAGAGGTGTTCTCCTAATTTGTCTGCATTCTTGAAAGCTGAAGGCTTGGTTTACAAGGAGAGATCTGTTAACACATGGAGGAGGGGCATATATCTTGCAACTCCATGTGCTCTCAGTCTTCCAGCAGGGTTTTCATGCCATAAGCCCATACACAGAGTTCGTGTGCTCTCCTGTCTGCCAAATGCATTTCTGACATTCCGAGTACATCTGCTAAGCTCATCAGTAAGTGGGAGGACCTTGCCCCCTCAAGGTTCCAAAGCTTGGCCCCTCTCAGCCACATAGTGCCCTGGCACTGGAACCTACAACCTTGAGCGTTTCTCAACCTGTAATTGTCTGGATCACGGCCACGAGGGTCTCATCACAATGTTGGGATCCAGCGCTGTGTATCCCATCACTGAAACACTCACCGTGACGAGTGATGCCAGTTGCAAATGGTGATTTTTGGCAGTCAATAGAGCCTTTGAGCTTTCTCTGGAAGCGTATATTGTAGCTTTAGACAATGTTGAGGGGATCAATGGGATAGGAACGAGGATGCACTGAAGCTGAAGTCTGCTTTTTATTAGCAACAACTCGTGACTTTGAGGGCTTCATGGTTTCTGAGCATTTTGGAGTTCACTAGAGCGAGGGCTGGCCATGAGGGCACAATGTGTATCTTAAAGAGGAGGCATTTTCTGGCATGCAGGTGGCGAACGTTGTCATCCTCAGGTGGTCCACATGCATAGTAAGGGGAGAATAAAGACAGGCTAACATCCCTAACTGAGAGGGCCAGATGTTAATGTGGTAGAGAAGAAGGTGAATCAGAGGATTGAGTCATCCCTGATTAGCTACACACATGCAGAACGCCCTCGGCGGCCTTCACCCAAGTGTCACCTATCAGTTTCACCATCGAGGTTGCACAGAATGCATTGTCCCATTGCTGGAGGTGGATCTCCTCGAGGAGCTTTGTCAGGTCGAAGGCATACAGCTACGAGCCTACAGAGGATAGTGGAATAGCTCCTGGCTCTTGTAGGCTGCCACTGCGACTGGAATGCTGGAGATATACTTGAAGAGGCAGCCCCTTCTGATGTCTGATGCCGGGATTCCCTCCTCCAGTTAGCACTTCATCTCAGCAAAGACACATACCCCGAGGCTTCATCATCCTTCAAAGGATCAGATCATTGTGAGCTGCATGTGTAACTATTTACCCATATAGCAAAGTGCACAGTTGAAATGAGAGGAATAGCAACGCTGGAATAGCAAAGAAACATTGGCCCTTAATGGAGGGCAGTTGCGCAAGGCGATACTCACTGCAACTTGTCATCCTCCTCTTGGAATCTGATGGCCATGAGGGCCTCATATGGACGCCTGCCTCATCTGGCCCATGCTGTGACTATTTCCCCTGCAGTCTTGGCTTCCTCAAACTCAACGCCCTCATCCCCTTCGATGGCCTCCTCATTAGAGGAGATGTGCAGCACCTCTATGTTAGCGTCTGGCAAGTCCCCTCCACTTTGCAGCAAGCCACAATGATCCGTGAGGCCCTAGTGGAGTGCTCTGCCAGATCTGTCCAGGGATTGGAATCGCATCTTTAAGATACCTATGGCGTGTCCCACCAATGTTCGGGTGGCAGCATGAGCCTCATTGTGCCTTCTCTGTGGCCACCGCAAGGGTGTCATCCTTTGTGGGTGTCCTTTGTCACTGAGGAGCCAGCCCTGGATCCTCGAAGATGTCCAGGATCTGCAAAGTACGCAAAACATATGAGTCGTGGACTCTTCCTGAGAATCTGGCGCAAATCTGTATGATCAGTTTCTTGTGGTCGCGGGTCAGTTGTACATCGAGCGTGTGGTAGCCTTTCTGGTTTACGTATTGGTGTGCCTGTTGCCAAGGGGCTTTTATAGGCACACAAGTGCAGTCGATGGCACCCTGCACCTGTGAAAATCCAGCAATCTCAGCAAAGCCCAGTGCTCTGGCGTCCTGGCTTGCTTGATCCCTGTCGAATTTGACATAGTTGTGGACCTTGGCAAAAAGGGCGCCTGTGACCTCATGAATGCATTTGTGTGTGTGGGAGATCCCGCAGAGGTCCCCAGTGGAGCCCTGGGGGGATGCACTGGCGTAGAAGTTCAGAACAGCCATTACTTTCAGAGCCACTGGCAATGGATGCCCTCCCAGTCTCCGTGGCACCAATGGCTGCAGAATGTGGTAAATGTGAGTCAACAGATCCCTGGACATGCAGATGACACTGGTTCTCGCTCATCTGCAGATAAGACATGCAAGTTCTGTACTCACTCGGTCTTGCAACCCACTTACACACAATGTTTCTATGAGCCTCATCCTCTGTGACTGGAGGAGGCCCTGCTGCCCCTTGGTCTGGAGGGTTTTGTTTCTCCCTTTGGCAAGCCAGGTACCTCGGTCACAATCCTCTCCTTGTTCTCTCCTGTCTGAATGCAATGATGCAGCCAGTAATAAGTCCAGGCTCTATCTTCCTGGTGGTCTCCTGTCTGCAGTATCAATGAGAAACAGACAAGAGTCAGCATTAGCCTCCAAAGGGCTTCTTTCTGTCAATGACTTGTCAGTGATTGTGGGTTCGAGGGTTTTGTTGCACTGCCGGCAACTATATGCCCCTGAAATGCTGGCCAGCTGGTTTCAATGTGCACCTCCCCACCACCTCCCCCCCCACCCCCAGCACCACGCCCTGGCTTTACATGACCAACTGCTATGAGATTGCTTTGGCCAGGCGTTTGGATACCCTACATTCAGCGTAGGCACTGGAATCCTCATTCACTGCACTCTAATATCACACTCTTTGGAATAAACATGAGGGAAAATAAGATTATTTGAGGGAGACCTGAGGCTTCTCTTCTGTGAACCTGCCAGCCACGATTCTAACACACATCTGAAGCTTGTCCAGACGCCCAACTGCTCTGGAGTTCATTATCACTCTGGAGAATTTCCACTCTATGAACAATGGGGCTAATACAAGGAGATCGATTAGTGCAACAATGCGGGATTAGTCTCGCATGAATGCTTCACTCTCCTGTTTCTCTGCATTGTCATTGAAAGGCTCCTAACATGTCTCAGCTGTGCCTCTCTCCTCATTTGGGAATGCACAGTTCAGTTGCCCCTTTAATTGCCCCCCTAGTGCATGCACCTGCCCTCCACTCCGCCCGCAGAGCCCTCACCAGCTGAGCTTCTCCTCATTTTAATTTAACATTGCGCCATCACTGCAGTTTGGAAAATGGCGGTGCTGAGCTCTCACTGCCAAACCAGATTGGACCCTCCCTGTGTGAATGTGGAAACCTTTCCCATCATTCCAGCGGAACTTAATGTTCTGGTTTCCATCCCTCCAGGACCTCTCAATCCAGCCCCTGTATTCCTTGGTCCTATTGTGATTGTGGTGGATATCCATTTGTTAGCCCCTGAACATTTTGAGGTGGATGTGCCTATGCCCTGCGTGGACTTCACCCCTCCCAATCCCAAGGCCACTTGCACAGTTAAACATCCACCCCCACACCTTTGGATACCACCATGTAATTTATATACCGTTGTGAAACACGGTGTTCTAATCGCATGCCAACATACCCTGATGATCCAGCATGGGTGGATGATTCCAGCAAGCAGTCCTTATAATGAGATGCAAATTTATTGAAATGACATTCCCGATATGCGGCGGTGGGAAATGTGGCCCGCCTTTGAAGGCTGCAGCAGACACTGGCGAACTGGTTTTATGATGACGTGAAACTGATTACTGGCCTTCTCGCGATATTTTCCACTCCCGCCCACCATGACGCCTGCTGCAGGAGTGGAAGATCCCACCTATGGCACCACCCCATGCATATGCAAAAGATGCAACACCTGCCCCACTTCCTCTCTCCTCACCGTCCAAGGGCCCAAACACTCTTTTCAAGTGAAGCAGCATTTCACTTGCATTTCCTCCAACTTAGTCTACTGCATTCGTTGCTCCCAATGCGGTCTCCTCTACATTGGAGAAACCAAACGCAAAATGGGTGACCACTTTGCAGAACACCTTCGGTCTGTCCGCAAGATAGACCCAATATGTTTTATCCAATAATTTATATAGATTTTTCTTTTCCCACCTATTTCCATTATTT
Source organism: Carcharodon carcharias (assembly GCF_017639515.1). Lineage (NCBI taxonomy): Eukaryota > Metazoa > Chordata > Chondrichthyes > Lamniformes > Lamnidae > Carcharodon > Carcharodon carcharias. The sequence continues at coordinate 59,836,114 of NC_054472.1, read as the reverse complement.
TTAAATCTATACCTTTTATGCCCTGTTAGTCTTATTTCACCCCACCCCCACTAGAGCTGTACCTTGCATGTCCTACCATCCATTCTTAATTAGCACATTCTTTTAGATAATATCACCACCTTCAACACCTCTTTGTTCTTTTGTCTGTGACATCTTTTGATTATCTGCTCCTATCACTGCTTGCTTGTCCCTACAACCACCACCCCCACCCTCATTACTCTCCCCCCACCTGAAACCAGCTTATATTTTACCCCTCTCCTATTTTTACTCAGTTCTGTTGAAGGGTCATGAGGACTCGAAACGTCAACTTTGTTCTTCTCTGCCGATGTTGCCAGACCTGCTGAATTTTTCCAGGTAGTTCTGTTTTTGTTGTGGAAAATCCCAGCCATTGAATACATTCAAGTTAGAGGTCAATAGATTTTTGGGTACTAAAGGAATTAATGGAAATGGGGATAATGTAGCAAGGTGCAGTTGAAGTAAAAGGTCAGCAATGATCTTATTCAATGGCAGGTAGGTTTGAAGGTTTACTCCAGCTTCTATTTCTTCTGTTTAATGTAGCTGTATGTGCCTCCAGATGCAGAACCATGTCTTTACTCAATTTAAGACAGGCTCTTGAAGGCACTGAATGGAAGTCACAAGGGCTGTCTTTCTTCATTGTTGGTGTATATCAGTATTTGGCAAATTGATCAATGCCAGTTTTAGTCTAGACAGTTCTTCACAAGTGGCATGGGACACTTTGATCTTTCTTTATTCAGTTTTTGCTATGCCTCAATTCACAATTGGCTTGTACTTTCAGACAGATGTCCAAACAGTTCTCCTTTCATAATTCAGAACTTCTATGCATGCAACAGGAAAGCTTCTTTAGACCTTATGTGAGATTCAGAATCAAGCTGTGAAGTGAACTTGTAGTGAAAAGAATGGAAAATATTCAAGAATGGAAGGCTCTGGCCTAGACTGTCACTAGGTACTCTGGAGAGGTGAGTCTTATAATGGCTGTATCTCTTTGCCACTTGAGAACTGTTATGTAGTATTGTGGTTGGACAATAAGAGCATCAGTGTAGTTGGCATGACACAAGTTATCCTTTCAATATGCTGAAAGGCAGATGCTCATTGCATAGCTGATGAGAAACCCCTAAGATTTGGGATAACAACTGCTGTCTGTATTACCAAAGGCCAGGTAAGAGAATGCAAGCTCATGTACCAAGAACTTGATGCTGATCACGTTTGGGTTGTGAAGAGGAAAATTTCTTCAACTGGTTATACAATTTGATGGTCTGTAGCTCATTCATGTATCACGGCAAGAGGCTGGTGGCATTGCACTCATGGTGACTTATGGCGCTGGCTATGCTGGCTTGTAGAATACATGGTCCCTGGTGTCTACTTAGTAAGGGATGAAACAAGCACTTCTCATTGTCCAAAGACCAAATAGGAATTATCCTTCTTGGTGAGTTTTTCTATCCTTCAAATGGATTTTTTTGTATTCAAAATGTCTACAAGATGACATGCTTGTTTAATGTAAGGTCAGAGTCAAATTATCTTTCTGTGGCAGACTCTTTAATCCAATACCTGAGCCTTATGGGTTCAAAGCACTCGAAGACACTGTCATTAATTAGCCAGCCAGAATGTCATTTTAAGGTCACTGGAGGCTTTGATTCTCCCCACACAGCTCCAGCTAGTTCTGGTAGCCAAAGGTCTAACAGAAGAAGTGATTTTACTAGGACCATCAGTTGAAAGTTGTCAGTGATAGAGAGCTGTGCAGTTCTAGCTGATTAAACTTTGGCAGTGCACCAGAGTAGACATGGGCATACTTAAGTCTTTGTTCTTGCCACCTTGCACCTACAAGCATTCTGGACTTAGGTTAAGTGGAATGTGCTTCTTTAGGGAGAATATTTGTACTCTGTATCAACCAAGCAGAAACTCTACTGATGTGGATATTGAACTAGGTGCTTGAGAGGCTGATAAACATGGAGCAGGGATTTAGGTGCGATCGGTAGGCCCAGGAGCGGCTGGGAAATGGACCACCACCCGTGATCGGCCCTGACCGCGCTATTAATTGGCTAGTTAGTGTGAAGCGCGTGCTGAAATGCTCAGCACCACTGAGGTGAGGGCGGGTGCAGAATGAAAGCTCCCTGAAGGCAGAGAGCTGCCTCAGGGAGCTGAAGACTTTAAAACCAATAAATAAAGTTTTTAAAATCCAGAAAGAAATGTCCACGTAACACAATCAGTCATCTGGACATATACATGATGAGAATTCTGTCCATTCATTTTTATTTATTTTTTATTTAATAACGGAAAGCTCAGCCCGCCCTCGGATGAGGATCCACGAAAAATTCAAAGTCCGCCTGGCCGATTCGCCTGTCCGCCAACTGTAAGGTTGGACAAACCACAAAAAATTAGAGACAATTACAACTTTAATTGCACTAATTAGCCTCTTAATTGTCAGCGGGCGTGCTTCCGACTTTTGCACGCGCCTGCCAACCGAAATATCACGTAAGTGCGGGATAATGTCAGGATGCTCACCCGATGTCATCCTGCGCGATTTCGCGTTGAGCGGGCACCCCCAAGCCAACCTAAAAATTCTGCACATGGTGATTGGTTTCTGCACCCTATCAGACAGGCAGCCAAACTGAAACAAATGATTGTATTACTATTGTTCTTCACTCCCAGTGCTTTAGTTTCTTTCATAAATACTCTGGAATTCTCTCCCAAAAGCAATGTCAATGCCTCAAAAGCTTCTCAAAAACCATTCTCTTCAGCCATACCATTGGCCATGCCCTATCCATCCATCCTATTCCATACCTTATGGTACCTATTGGCCCTCTTAAGTGTTGTGAGACATTCATTTCAATGAGGAACACCACACAAAATCAAACTGTTATTAAAGTGAGGTAAATATTCATTTCAACATGATTTACATCATTACCCTGTGTTTCCAAACAAACCAAAAAATGTTTGCCAGCCACCTCTCATAAAGACAGTGCTCATTGCTTGAACAGAGCTGCCTAAAATAAACACCTTCACCAAGATTTATCGTCAGGGCTTTCTCCCAATCAGCCGCCATTACCTCAGCAAATGATCAGCGGAAACTCCAAATATACGCCATTTGTGACTGATCATGAAAACCTCTTCCTCCCTAGGAAATTGCCAGCAATTTTTGTTTTGTAACTTGCCCCATTTGTCATAAAATAGCATTGAATAATTCTGCACAGGAGGCAGCCACTTGATCCATCATTTCTGTGCCAGCTCTCTGAAAGAGCTATCCAATTAGTCCCATACCCCTGCTCTATCCGCATAGCCCTGCAATTTTCTTGCCTTTACAAGTATTTATCCCATTCCCTTGTGAAAGTTATTGTTGACTCAGCTTCCACCAACCTTTCAGGCAGTATATTTCAAGTCATAATGTTTAAATATATTCCCGGTTTCCAAAAACAAGTTTGTAGGGATGGGCTGGCATAATATGATTAGTTTAATAACAAAACTACAATCCTTGTTTTTATGCTGTGATAAATCCTACAAATGTCTTTGCTAATTTTCACCTTTCACTTACATTAAGAAAACTAAAATGGTCTGTAATGCACTACAGCTCAGTGCTGGCATGTCTGTATATATTACAATTAAATTAGTTGATAGAACACATGGAAACCTCTAACAGCTGCTTGATTCAACTCTAGAAACTTTGGCACCACTATAATTCATTCAATTTTTCACATCAGTTTTCTTTTGTTTATAAATGATTTTCATTCACTCCAAGCCACCCACGGGCTAGTGCTATTCAGACAGGTGTTCAGTGATATATCAGCAGGTCCATAGGGATGAAAATACCTGCTTGATTAGAAACAGTCTGGAATTGATTTAAACACAAAATAGTGAGTTTGGTTTTGAAATTCCTGAAAAAACAGTTACAAATTTCTTTTTGAACATTATTTGTCTCCACAAAAATCGTCATAAACCAGGGGCCCTGCGGAATTTTGAAAGCACAGGCTGAGACGAGTACATTGGCTTTGGTCAGATTTAACCAAACAGGATTTCACAGTGACTTCTGCTGTACTCAATGAAAAATTTAATGACTATGTCTATTCCTGAAGCACTCCTCAAAAGACAGGACTTGTCTGTGAGTACCTTGCAACAATTAACAAATTTTAATTTAAAAAGTGGGGGCAGGAAAGTTAGGAATAGAATTAAAAGTAGGCACTAAAAAGCAGAAAGAGTTGAGGTATTGGCTCAACACTTGAACCTTAAGGAAAAGGTAATCCAGATAAGAGGCAGATTCAGTTAAAAGTGAAGCAACTTGAACTAAAAAGAGAAATGAAAAAGCTTTAACTCGAAAGAGGGGAAAAAGAAATAAAGAGAAAAAGAGAATTGGAAAAACTTGAGCTGGAAAGAGAAGGGGAAATGCAAAACTTGAATTAGAATTTCAAAGAAAAGAAAAAAGAAAGATAAAGAGGTACAAAGAGAGAGGAAAGCCAGGAAATTTGAATGGGGTAAAGAAAGGCTTTGAATATCCGAACAAAGAAGTAACAGGCAGATTTGACGATGGGTTTGATTTAACTCCTGGTTTTGATTTGGCAAAAAATATTTTCCTGATGCCTAAACTCAGTGAAGAAGGAACTGAAATGTATTTATGCCATTTGAGAACATTTCTACAAAGTTACAATGGCCAAGAGAAATTTGGACAATTCTATTACAAGGTAGTTGGTAGGAAAAGCATTGGAAGTTCATTGAACCCTTTGAGATGAACAGTCTGCAGATTATGGCCGGGATTTTCCAGCCCCATCATTGCAAGACATGGGAGATTCGGCGGCACAGCCAAAAGTCCATTGTCTTTCGGCAAGACGGACAATTCTGCCCTATGAAATTGTTAAGTCTGATGTGTTTAATGCATATGAGCTAATTCCAGAAGCATATACACAATACCATAGAAATTTGAGGAAGAGGCAGACTTTTGTGGAATCTGCCAGAGAAAAAAAAAATGGTGTTTAATCAATGGTACAGGGTGGTGAGATTTGACCAAGATTCTGAAAACCTCAGAGAGATGTTGCTAATGGAGGATTTTAAAAACGGTATTTCTTTAGGAATCAAGTCCCACCTAGAAGACCATAAAGTTTCTAAAATGAGGGAAGTGACAGTTTTGGATGATGGTTATGAATTTTCCTACGAACACATAGGCGACAGCAAACCTTCGGTTGCAAACCCATACAGAGACTGGAGAAATCAGAGTGAACACAACACTACTTACAATGATGGTGGGTAGCAGAAACAATAAGACACATGTTTCTTAAAGTAGTAAAAGAGAGAGAAAGGAAGATAAAAATGATTCAAAGAGACCAATATGTTATTGTTGCCATAAAACAGAGCATGTGAAGAGAGACTGGAATTTGCAAGCTAAGCTGGAAGTTTCAGCAGGCATGTCTAACGTTTCCCCTGAAAAGTCTGTACCAATGAGTAAAGCTTGGGACAAAGGAATACAATCTAATCTACTTATCATGGGTGTAAATCAGAACATAAAATGTTATGAGAGTTTTATATTTGAGGGTGATAAAGCAACCAATAAGGTTATTATCATTTGAGATACAGAGTCGTCCAAAGTTTGATATTAGCAAAGGACGTGATTTTCTCTCCAGAGAGCTTGCTAAATAAAAGTATGGATGTTGATGAAAGTTGTTTCCCTGTTTCATTGTGTAGAGTGAATTTTAAATTGTACTTTCATCAATGGGTCTGGTATTGTAGGAGAGGTGTTGAAATTGCCTATTAATGTTGTTGATTTCATACCAGGGAGTTACTTCAGGAGAGATAAAATGCTGCTATCTCCAGAGATATTAGCCAAGTCCATTAAAGCTGACAGTATACTAAAGGAATCAGCCTCAACACCCTGGATGACAAAGGGGGAAAAGCTTAGCTTCATACTTATTATTATCATCTAATCACATTTGATGGGAAATGCATGTGTGTGGACTGTTACATTTTGGCTCAGTTCCTAATGTTCTTTATTTGTGTTCTCAACAAAAGTCTGCCTCTATAGACAAGCTGAGTGTTGCTATAAACCGTAACTTGATTTTGTGTGTGAAACTATTAGCGGAATTCTACTTCCATTGACGTCAGGCATGAGTGGACAATATAGCGGGAAGGCCAAAAATTGATTTCACATGTCGTGAAACCAGTTTGCAATTATCCACTCCGCCCATCAATGGAGGGCTGTGTTTCCACCATCGGATGTCAGGAACATAATTTTAATACATCTGCATATCATTATAAGCCCTGCTGGCTGGAATCAGCCCCCCCATGCTGGATCATCCGGGCACATTGGTGTGTTTGCACACTGACATGTTTCACACAGCATTTAAAAGGCGTGCACCTGACAAGCTGCACTTCGAAGGGAATTCGGAGGTGAGTGCACAATAACATTGCGCAGCGCTCACGAGGGTTGCCCGTTCGCTTACAAGATTGGGGCACAGTGCATTGATGCAATAGCACAAGCAAGTCACTTCTTCCTGGCTGGTTGACAAGTGCGGTGCCAGGGCATGGGCTGCACTGCGTCTGAGGTGAGTTGCAGGCAGCAAGGGCTATGCTGCGTCTGAGGTAAGTTAGGGGGCCCAAGGCAGCCCAGTTTGATGTTAGTGCACAAGTACATGCGGTGGGGGTGGGAAGTGGCCTCGCATTAGGGACACATTGTATCAAGTGAGCATACCTCCGCAGCTGAGACAGTTCAGGCACAGTCACATTAACATGCTTGGAGTTCAGCCTCTAGCTTATCTGCCCAGTCAAACAACACAGTGGCATGAAAGTGCCACCAAATGCTCCAGAGCTTTTCCCCTTTTGGGCACAGGCTGAAAACTAATGAGTGTTTTACTGGACTACAGATCAATTGGACGACTGGACACGTTGTACAATTTCCTGATGTGCCTGCAAAAGCAAGTAAGATAATTAGTGCATGGTAGCGTACTGCAGAACAGGGGAAATGACTCACAGCATGGTTGTCTGATGGATGGTGCACTGCTGGATAATCATTTGGTTGAGCAGATTGTCGCCAACCAACTGGATGACTCTATTTTCAAGGTCCATGAACACCTTGTTGTCAGGCATTCTTCCACCAGCCTGCGACCTTTCCCTTTTGTTATGTGCCAGCTTGTCTTGCATGAATACAGATGGAGATAGTGTAAGCAGAACACCTGCCAGACCAGATAATAAGGAGATAAAAACAAAAAACTGCGGATGCTGGAAATCCAAAACAAAAACAGAATTACCTGGAAAAACTCAGCAGGTCTGGCAGCATCAGCGGAGAAGAAAAGAGGTCATGAGGACTCGAAACATCAACTCTTTTCTTCTCCGCCGATGCTGCCAGACCTGCTGAGTTTTTCTAGGTAATTCTGTTTTTGTTTCAGATAATAAGAATGCTTGGCACGTGTGAGTGGTGAATGTTGCCTTGGATGAGATAAGGACACGATCCACAGGTCAGGTGAAGATAAGTGTGAGAGAGTGAATGGTTATGTCCCTTGAACTGGCAGTGAATGAGATCCCTATGGATGTCTAATGGATTTGTGAGTTGAGAGTGATGAGAAGAGTGACTTACCCAGTGGAATGGATGAGATCATTCATCCTCTTTCTGTACTGGGTGGCTGTCCTCTTTTGCAGGGCTTTGGCACTGACCACCGCTCCCACTGCCTCCCATGCAGGATTGGTGACCTTGCTTGTTGGCCTTCACCCAGAGCTGGGGTAGAGGACATCACAGCAGGCCTCCACTGTGTCTGTTAAGCGCTCAAGAGAGGCGTCGCTAAATCTGGGGGCAGCATGTTTCTTCTCTCAGGCAGCCATCAGTTTGTAGTAGCTTCCTATCCCTTGAAGAGTGCTAGCTATGTACAGGGGTGGCCTTTAAATATGGTGCCAGGTTTACAGAAGGCCTGAGGTGACAGCAGGGCAGGGGAATCTGATGATGCCCTGCCAACCTCCCGGCGTGTTTCCCGGGAATACATAATTAATGAGGTGGAAATGGGATGGTCGGGTGCGAAAACTTGCCATTGCAGCCAGCAGGAAAAATGTCCTTTTTCTCTCCCACTACCACACGTAGTGGAAATCTGGGACAATTCCACCCTACCCCAAAAAGCATATAATGAATTGAACAATGACCCCTTATACCATTGGGAAATGTACTGGAAATAGCAGGGAATGTTGCCTTATTGTCCTGATCAGCAGAAAAACAGCATGTTAATATATTATGTAACTTAGGTTAAAAATGCAAATCTAAATTTATTGTAACAAGTAAAATTATACAGATGCAAAATCAATAATTTTTACTGAGTTCACATGCTGTAAATGCGTTCTATCGCCATGAAGTTCCAGCTTGCCGTTGTGACACATACCTAAAAGTTTTAATCAATGAACTGTCAAACTAGGGCAAGATTACAGTATATGTCTATGCTAGGTAGCCTTGGAGCGTAGACCTATCAATCAATCCATTCTTCAAAGACATCAACATTGCCATATAGATACCAAACATCAAACATTCTTACAGCTCCAGGATATAGGAAACCTGTCTCGATAGACAAGATTCTGCTAGCAGGACATTCACAGATGAGACAGAAATTATAATTAACAGCTCAAAATCTTTGTTCTATGCCAAACATGATAACATTGCCTGTCAGAATAAATTGAACTATTTGGCCTGACATGGAATAGTCTACAAGCAATTAATATATGCAGAGGTGATCACACCCTTTGAAGTGGGAGTCCCACTATATCTAGTCAGCATTTGTGCCTTCCTTACCTTACCTGTACAGAAAAACAAAATAGACTTCGGCAGAGTACTGCTAGCAGAAGCCCAGGTTTAAACTTGTTACATTACATGCTTTTCAGTCTTGGATCAGTGGTAACACACCCACTTGTGAGTGACAAGGTTATGAGTTCAAGCACTCTTCTGGAGACTTGAGCACATAATCTGGGCTACCACTTTTGTGTAGTACGAATAAGATCAAAAGAAATAGGTGCAGGAGTAGGCCATTTGACCCATGGTCTGTCATTCAATAAGATCATGGCTGATCTGGGGCTGTAACTCCGCTTTTCTATCTCCATCCCAGAACCCTTGTCTCACTGGTAGGTCAAAAATCTGTTGAGTTCAGTCTTTAATATATTCAATGACAATGCCTCCACTACTCTCTGGCAAAAGAGAATTCCAATGACCGATGATCTGAGAAAACAAATTCCTCCCCATCTCTGTCTTAAATGGGCAACCCCTTATTTTTCAGCAGTGTCCCCTAGTTCTAGATTCCCCCACGAGGGTAAACATCCTCTCTGCATCTACCCTGTCAAACCACCTCAGTATCTTATATGTTTCAATAAGATCACATCCCATTCGTCTGAACTCTAATGAATATAGGCCCAGTCTGTTCCTCATAAGACAACTCTTCATCCCAGGTATCAGCCTAGTGAACCTTCTCTGAATGAATTCCAATGCAAGTATATATCTCCTTAAGTAAGGAGACCAAAATTGCACATAGTACTCCGGGTGTGCTCTCACCAATACCCTGTAAAGTTTAACAACAATTCCCAACATTTATACTCCATCCTCCATCCAATAAATGCTTATATTCCATTTGCCTTCCTATTTATATTTGCTGTGCCAGCATGCTAACTTTTTGTGATTCAAGACACCCAGATCCCTCTATACTGCATCATTCTGCAGTCTCTCTCCATTTAAATAATGTTCTCCCTTTCTAGTTTTCCTGCCAAAGTGGACAAACTCACATTTTCCCACATTATATTCCATGTGCCAAATTTTTTTGCCCAGTCCCTTATCCTTTCTACATCTCTTTGCAGTTTCTTTGTATCCTCCTCACAGCCTACTTTCTTACCCATCTGTGCATCATCAGCAAATTTGGGTGAAATACAGTCTGTCCCTTCATCCAAGTCATTAATATAGATCGTAAGTAGTTTATGTCCCAGCACTGATACCTGTGGTGCTCCACTAGTGAGTTTGCCAACCTGAAAATGACCCATTTATCTTGACTCTCAGTTTCTCCTGGTTAGCCAATCCTCCATCCATGCTGATATATCACCCGCCAACACAATGAGCTCTCGAGCCAGAACTTCCATGCAATGGCAATCACGGTCAGATTGCCACTCCTCTCCTTTTGACTTACCTTAGTCTGGAGCTGCACATTTCTCACCTGGACTTCAACCCGGGTCTGATGGGAAATGTGCAGCATACCTGCTTTCCAAGTCCTTCCAGTGCAGGAGCAGCAGCATTGGGGGAAGTGAAGCCACGCCCCCCTTTTTACACCACTAGCTGCCGTAAACTGGACAAATTTCAAGGTCCCAGATACTTTGGGAAGCCAGGGAGAAGATAAGGTAAGTGGGTGAAGGGTTAAGGTGGCAAGGGTGGGGTGGGTAGTCAGGTGGTCAGGGGGAGGGGAGTTAGTTGGGGTGGGTCAGTTGGTTAGGGGTAGGAGGGTCAGGTTGTCGGGTGATCAGAGCTTCGGGGGGGGTCAGGGGGAGAGGGTGTCGAGGGAGTCAGGTGGTCAGGGGTATTGGGGTTTGGGTGGGTAGCCTGGGGGGTGGGGATGGTCGGGAGGGTAGTCGGGGCTGGGGAGGGTAATCAGTAGGTGGGGGTTAGTTGGGGAGAGGCAGTCAGGTGGTCCAGTGGGGGGCCGGAGGGAATCAGTAATATAGTTAAACAGGAGTTAGAAGTGGTTTCAATCTTTCTAACTTTTCCTGGATAACGATTAAGAGTTGGACCACAGTCTCTGATTTAAAATGGTCGTTTCCAGTGCAGGGTAATTGCCTATCAGAAGTTAAAACTTTCCAGGCAATTTCCATGCAGTCCTTGTGTGGGGAATTCTGGGGGGTTCCCCCGCACATCTTCCTGGATGCCTCTGGGGTACACCCCTCCTCCCCTGCAGAGGTCTGGGCCCTTATTTCATGCAGTCACCTTTGATGGGCATCTTTTCAAATGACTTTTGGAATACAAATACACAATATCTACTACTATCCCTTTATCCACCCTGCTTGTTACATCCTCAAAGATCTTTAATAAATTTGTCAAATACAATTTCCCTTTCACAAAGCCATTTTATCACTATCCAATTGTACTATGATTTTCTAAAAGTCCTGCTAATATTAAGAATGGATTCTGACATTTTCCCAATGACAGCCATTAGGCTAACTGGCCTACAATTTCCTGCTTTCTTGCTCCCTCCTTCCTTGATTCGAGGTTTTATTTGCAGTTTTCCAATCTGCTGGAACCTTTCCAGAACTTAGGGAATTTTGGAAGATTACAACCAATGCATTCACTATCTCTGCTGTCACTTCTTTTAAGACCTTAGGTTGAAGAGCTAGTGGACTAGGTCTAGTGGACTTGTCAGTCTTTAGTTCCATTACTTTTCCCAGTACTTTTTCTCTGGTGATCTTAACTGTTGTAAGTTCTTCCCTCCCTTTTACCTCTTCGGTTTCTACTCTTCTTGGGATGCTTTTTGTCCCTTTTATTGTGAAGCGAGACTCAAAATACTTGTTTATAACTGCAATTTCTTTGTTCCCCATTATTAAGTCCCCAGACACACCCACTATGGGATCAACACTCACTTTTGGTACTCTGTTCCTTTTTCTTTTACTGCTTTTACTGTATGCTTTTGTATTTCTTGCTAGTTTTCTCTCAGAGTCTCATTTTTCCCGCTTTATTTGTTTTTAGTGTTCCTTTACTGGTTTCAAAAAATTTCTCAATCTTCTGGTCTAACACAATATTTGCAGCATTGTAAATCCTTTTTTTCAATTTGATCCCATCCTTAACTTCCTTAGTAATCACCTGGTAAGAGTCTTCCTTCCTCAATATCTTTGTTCAAAGTTATGAAATATCCCCTTAAATGTCTGCCACTGTTTTTCTATTGTCTTACCATTTAATCTATTTCCCCAGTCCACTTTAGCCAACTCTGTCTTCATACCCTTGTAATTGCCTTTATTTAAGGTTAAAACTCTAGTTTCAGACCCACATTTCGCACCTTCAAACTGATTGTGAAATTCTATCATGTTATGACTACTCTTACCCAGATGATCCTTTACTATGAGGTCATTAATTAATTCTATCTCATGACACATTGCCAATAACCTGTTCCTTGGTTGGCTCCAGAATATATTGCTCTAAGAAACTGTTCCAAAACAGGTCAGGATTTTCCGTGTCCAATCGGAGCGGGCATGTTTGGTAGCGAGATCGGAATATCTTGTTAGAAGGCCCAAGGCACATTTCCTGGCGATGTAAATCCAGGAAGCGATTGTTTCCTCCTGCCATCGGCAGGCTGCATTTCCTGCCATTGGACATCGGAATCTTATTTTCAATACATCTGCATATCATTATTGTGGCCACACAGGGGACTCACTCCCTCCACATCAAATTTAAATCCCACATTGGCGTGATTTTTGAAAGGCGTGATTTACATCTGCCTTTAATAGACTTTTACCTGGCGACCTGAACTTTGAGGGGAATGCAGAGGTGAGTGCACACAACTTAGCGCAGCGCCCACAAGGATCCCAATGCAAGGAAATGGCTCTGCGGATTTGGGGGGATCACAGGCAAGTCTCCACAGTGGCTTCTGCGTGGCTGGCTTGTGGTGCTGGTGCTAGAGCAACAGTGCTAGAGAGAAGGTAACCACGGGTCAACGGCGACAGTGGTAGAGTGAAGGGGGAGAAGTGAAATTTGGGGCTAAGGCAACAATATAAGGTTGGGGCACGGAAAATCCTGGCTGTTTGGGAACAGTTCCTTAGAGCAATATATTCTGGAACCAACCAAGGAACAGGCTATTTTAAACCTGGCAATGTGTCATGAGACAGGATTAATTAATGACCTTATAGTAAAGGATCATCGAGGTAAGAGTAGCCATAACATGATAGAATTTCACATTCGGTTTGAAGGTGTGAAATGTGGGTCTGAGTTTTAACCTTAAATAAAGGCAATTACAAGGGCACAGGATGAAGGTGCACACTAACATATGCCAGTAGTGGGGGTGGGTTGGGGAGGGGGGGCGGTGGGGTCGGGGGTTTAGAAAATGGCCAGGCAAATGGAAAAACATGTCAAAGGTGAGCACTGTTCCACAGTTGAGACTGTCTAGCTTGAACTCAATTGACATGCTTGGAGTCAGTCTATTCAAGCATTTGTGCCCATTCCAGCAGCACTAACTCCTCACAGTGCCAATGTGCGCTCCTCTACTGTTAACCCCTCACGTGCACACTTCAAACCCAAATGAGTGCTATTGTGCTGCAGAACCATTGGGTGACTGGGCAAGCTTGAGGATCCCCTTGGGAAAGGTGGCCATGGAACACTGGCGGAGGGGTGTGTTCCTAATCCTTGGCATTATGTTTAAGTAGACATTAAAGTCACCTTCATGGTCCAAGCAAATCACAAAACCTTGGAGTGCAGCTTAGGATGTTACTGGCACCTGAGATGAGAGTTCAGGATGCAGTCGAGTGGCTGAAGCTGCTGGCACTTGGTCATGTGGTGTGGGGCAGTGCTGGATGGGGGCTTGGTGAGCCATCATGCACACTAAACACTGGGCAGGGCACCAATATGGTGGCCTGGACTCTCCAGCATGCGTGAAGGGGCCTTGAGAGGCAGCTGCAGGCAATGACTTGACCAAGGAAGGTCTGTAGGAGACAATTGTGTTTCTCTCTTTGATACTATAATGAGGAGATCATCAGGAACATGGGGCCTGGTGATCTCGCTGTCTGCCTGATTGCTTTTGACAGGAGAGAAGATGGAAAAGAATGCGACGGAGGCACCTGGCTCACTAAAGGGAGAAGAACCCTGATGTCCAAGGGTGGCAGGGCCTCCTTCGCATGCAGAGTATGAACCCCAAAGAGCCATCATTCATAGGCACCTCACTAGACCCAGGGTCCATAGGCAGTGCATGTGCTACCTGCAGATGGGCAAGAACCAGTGTCACCAACAATTATCAAGGGAACCGGTTACTCACATATGCCACCTTCTGCAGGATTTGGCACCAGGGCAACTCAGAGGGCATCCACTGCTTTTGGGGGTGAATATGACAGCCACGCTCAATTTCTAGGTAGTGGCTCCTTCCAGGACTCTACTGGTGACCTGTGCAGGATCTTGCAAGCCTCCACCCACAAATGTATCCCAGTGGTCACAGGAGCCCTTTTAGCCAAGGCACACAACATTATCAACTTCGAACGAGATGAGACGAGTCAGGAAGCAAGAGCACTGGGACTTGCTGTAGATGGCAGGGTGCCATCGACTGCATTCACATGGATCTTAAATCTCCATGGCAACAAGCAGTCCAGTACGTGAACCGCAAAGGCTTCCACTCTCTCACTGTTCAGCTAATCTGCAACCATAACAAGTGGATCATGAAGGTTTTGCAAGATATTCCAGAAGCGTCCATGACTTATACATCCTCAGCAGGTCTCAGACCCTGACATCTTCCAGGAACCACACAGGCTGCAGGGTTGGCTCCGTTTGGGCAAGGGCTACCCGTAAAGGATGTGGCTGATGGCACCTATGCGGCGGCCTCAGAATGCTGCTGAGGGAAGGTACAATGGGGCTCATCCTGCAACCCGGAGTTTGGTGGAGCACACAATTGGCATCCTGAAAATGAGGTTCCGGTGCATGGAATAGATCTGGCGGAGCGCTCCAGTACACTCCCCAGGGGGTGTCATGCATCATAGTAGCTTGCTGCTCTAGACAACCTGGCAATGCAAAGTGGGGAGGACCTGGATGATAATGAGATGGAAGAGCTGCACGTCTCCTCCAATGGGGAGGAAGTTGAAGCAGATGAGGGTGATGAGGTTCTGGAAGAGGAGGATGCAGGCATTGAGGCCTTTGCACTCGCCAGATGAGGCAGGCATTCTCATAAGGCCCTCATTGCCACAAGATTCCAGGAGGATGATGATAAGATGCAGTTAGGACACTCCTGAGATCTTCACGTTGCATCTGGGACCCCAACCTCTCCATCATCTCTTCTCATCACGTTCCATTCATTTATCTTCATGCAGGCCAAACTCATCCACAACCATATCTCAGGCTGGAGGAGGGACTGCAGACGTCCAGGAGCTGTCCCAGTGTGAGGAGGATGCTGCCGAGCTTGCTGACAAAGACAAAAATTGCTGCTGTGGGGAAGGCAAGATCGGCCTCTCCCAGCAAGCCAATACAGATGAGCCCACTGAGAGTTGGCCACATCCTGTTAATCACAGTGAGTGATTATTGTATTTCAACCTGGGTATGACCCTAAATCTATCTTCCCTCTCTTACAGTCACCTGCAGGTCCAGACAGGCCACCAGACCAACAATAAGTCCCAGACCCCAGGCCACCTCGGAGGAGGATGCTAACGGTTCTAGGTTCTTGATTGGTAAGGAGATCAAAGGTTACGGGGAGAAGGCAGGAGAATGGGGTTGAGAAACTTATCAGCCATGATTGAATGGCGGAGCAGACTCGATGGGCCGAATGACCTAATTTCTGCATAGCACACATTAAGTGCTGTCTTGCCTGAGGACAGAGACACCCACCATAAACAGACCAACCCTACAATTAAGGGACCCACCATGAGCGGACAACCCCTCAGCCCACTAACCCTCGGTCCACCATAGGTTCAGGTGGGGACCCCACCATCGCTGAGAAACCAGAGCAGCGCTGTTGAAGATAATCTTTGAATGCTGCATTCACCTTGAAGTCACAAGTGAAATGAGGGAGGACAGCTACACGCCACTTATATCTGATCGTTATTTAGACCGGTCTAATTTCCTACTGGTGTGGCATGTAATTGGGAGGGGGAACGTGATTCCAGTGAGTTGTGTTTTTAATGAGCATTTATGACATGGTAGTGCATGCAAATGGCGCTTCTAACATGGATCAGTGGGAAACCAGGCTCGCCATCAGCCTGCCGTGAAAGCGGTGAAGGGAAAATTCCGAATTGATTTCTCGCTGGTGGGGTTCCCATTTTTGGCCTCTCTCCGAGTTCTATGCTCTCACCCGCCACAGAACCCACCACTGGCAGGACCGGAAAATTCCGCCTCATGTGCGGTTGATGTAGTTTATATGGATTTCAGCAAAGCCTTTGACAAGGTCCCACATGGAAGACTTATAAAGAAGGCAAATGCACATGGGATACAGGGTCATTTGATAAGGTGGATTCAAAATTGGCTTAGTTGTAGGAAACAGAGGGCGATGACAGAAGGATGCTTTAGTGACTGGAAGCCAGCGTCCAGTGATGTACCACAGGGATCTGTGCTGGGTCCACTATTATTCGTCATTTATATAAACGACATAGATGACTATGTGGGGGGTAGGATTAGTAAGTTTGCGGATGACACAAAGATTGTGGTGGTTAACAGTGAGGTTGAGTGTCTTGGACGACAGGAAGATATAGACAGGATGGTCAAATGGGCAGATAAGTGGCAGATGGAATTTAACCCTGAAAAGTGTGAGATGATACACTTTGGAAGGGGTAATTTGACAAGGAAGTATTCAATGAACAGCATGACACTAGGAAGTTCTGAAGAACAAAGGACCTTGGCGTGTGTGTCCATAGATCTCTGAAGGCGGAGGGGCATATTAGTGGAGTGGTGAAAAAGACACATGGGACATTTGCCTTTATCAATTGAGGCATAGATTACAAAAGTAGGGAGGTCATGTTGGAGTTGTATAGAGCCTTGGTGAGGTCACAGCTGGAGTAGTGTGTGCAATTCTGGTCGCCACATTACAGGAAGGATGTGATTGCACTGGAGGGAATACAGAGGAGATTCACCAAGATGTTGCCTGGGATGAAACATTTAAGTTATGAAGAGAGGTTGGATAGACTTGGGTTGTTTTCATTGGAGCAGAGAAGACTGAGGGGTGACCTGATTGAGGTGTACAAGATTATGAGGGGCATGGACAGGGTGGATAGGGAGCAGCTGTTCCCCTTAGTTGAAGGGTCAGTCACGAGGGGACATAAATTCAAGGTGAGGGGCAGGAGGTTTAGTGGGGGATGTGAGGAAAAACATTTTTACCCAGAGGGTGGTGACGATCTGGAATGATGCCTGGGAGGGTGGTGGAGGCGGGTTGCCTCACATCCTTCAAAAAGTACCTGGATGAGCATTTGGCATGTCTTAACATTCAAGGCTATGGGCCAAGTGCTGGTAAATGGGATTAGGTAGGTAGGTCAGGTCCTTCTCACGTGTCAGTCCAGACTCGATGGGCCGAAGGGCCTCTTCTGCACTGTGTGATTCTGTGATTCTGTGATGTCTCCGTAATGGCTATCATATCACACTGAAAGGGTGCTGCACTATCATATTTACACTAAGAAGAGTGGGAGAGTTGTCCCAGTGTCCTGCCAAACATTTATTTCTCAACCAATATCATCAAAACAGAATATTTGGTCATTTATCTCCTTGCTGTTTATGGGACATTGCTGTAGGTAAATTGGCTGCCACATTTCCCTACATTACAATAGTGACTATACTTCAAAATTACTTCCGTTGATCTGAACCACTTTGAGATGTGCTGAGGTTATAAAGGGCGAAAACATAAATAAGGATAACGTGTTTCCACAGGTAGGAAGGTTGCTGATCAGAAGGCACAGGTTTAGGATAATTGGCAAAAGAACCAGAGGTGAGATGAAGTGAATTTTTTTTCAACATTGACACTTATTATGATATGGAATGCAGCACCTGAAAGGGTGGTGGAAGTAAATGCAATGAAAGCTGTCCAAAGGGTAATTGGGATGTATGCTTAGAATGGATAAAATTGCAGGGCTATAAGGGCAGAGTTGCAAAGTGGGACTAATTGAATAGCACTTACAAAGAGTCAGCATAGGCATGATGGGTCAAATGGCCTCCTTCTGTGCCCTATGATACTAAATGTAAATCATTTTTTGCTTAACTCCGTTACAAATCAATATAAAAAGGTTATTTAAAAAAACTAATTTGGAATTGCAACCATTAGATGGTCAAAGATGAGCAAAGGTTTAGCCTTGGCTATGATGCCTCCAAAGTTAAAGAAACTTCCACCATTCACCATCTTAGCTCACACGTAAAGAGAGATCATGTTCACTAAATACAGGAAGGCTGGCATTCCTCCGTGCTAACATATCCCAGCATGAATTGGTGCCTTCAGGAGACGAAGGAGAAAATGGTAGAAAGTTGGAAGTGAGTTAATCCTTACTGAACAACAATTAACAAAGGACTCTATCAAGTTGTTCAGTCAGTGGCGTTTTCAGCTCTGAGTCAGGAGGACCTGTGGTCAAACACCCTCCAAGACTTGAGCACATAACCATTACATTTTTGGATCCTTTTCAAACCTTCTTACCATAGATGGTTTCAGTTCTCATATCTTAGATCAATCTCATGAGTGAGAGCCTATTTCACAAACCTATCTCTCTCTCGCCCTCTCTCTGCTTTGAGGTCTAGATAAGTGCTTGAAGAACAAACAGCAAAGCATGTTCGGTAATGGCTTTTATACTGGCCTATCTTACACCTCCATAAGATTTTGCTTCAGTTTTTGAAAATAATGGGTTTTACATTAGGTCTCACTTTTTTTAGTTGAAGATAGGCAGTGAATTTATTAAAGATCTAACAGATATAATACAATTATATATTTGTAGTAAAACACCTTTCACCAACTCCAAGTCAATAAAATATGTGTTGCAATTTAATGCTGACTTATTCTTGCTGCCCATCCTAATCTTTTCCTGTGAAGTTTCCAATTGGTTTCACTTACTTTTCAGCTGAATAGACAGATCCAACCATTTAAATGCCTAGCTTCTTTGAGTTTTTCATAACTGAGAGTCAGATTCAAAATAATTGGCATTTAATTGTACAAGTCAACTCTTCTACGTTTGTTCAGGTTAACCTGGTACTTCTTATCCTGCCGCTTGTTCAAAAATTGGTTTCAACTTATCTTGCTTTATTTGTATAATACTAGGTTAGTACAGAGATCTAAACTGTAGCAATATTTTTACAAATACTTAATTGCTGTGACTGGATTTCAAGATACAGCCACTAACTAAAACTAGACAAAAATATATAATTTTTCTCACAGTGACACTGCAGTAGAGTAACTGTGAGATTGCTGCATTTGGCAGAGGGGTCATCCTTTGGAAAAGAATTCTATTGAGGCCCATTCTGGCAGTTCAGATGGAATATCAATATATTCCATGACATTTTTTGAGTTCTCCTAATGTCCTGGCCAATATTCCGGCCACAACCAACACTGCCAAAACCAGATTAACTGATAATTTGTCTGAGATGTTGCTGGTTTCACAATGGTGCCACATTATAACATTAGCCACTGCACTTCAAAAAGTGGTTTGTTGCATATGAAGAACTCTTGGACACCCTGAGAATGTTGTGAGAGACTTTATAAAAGCAAATCCTTCCTTTCTACACTTCAGTCATAAGTGGAATAAGATCTGAAATTGTGTGCGTTCTACAACATGAGTCATTTCTGGATTCAAGTTTATTGACCATTGGGGTAGTATATAGCACCTTTTATGACCAACATAGTGCTTTACAGCCAATGAAGTGCTTTTTGAAGTGTAGGCACTGTTGCAGAGTAGGAAACACAGCAGCAATGTGATAATGTGTAGAAAAGCTTTTTTGTGATGTTGATTGAGGGATAAATATTGGCCAGGGCAAGAGGGAAAACTTCCTGCTTTTCTTTGAAGTAATGCCATGAGATATTTTACATCCAGTTGAGAGGGTCGATGGGGCCACAGTTTAACATCTCATCTGAAAGGTGGCACCTCCAACAGTGCAGCACTTCCTTAGTACTGCATTGGAGTGGCGACCTTGAATTTTGTGCTGAAAACCTGGAGTGGGAGTTGAACCCACAATTTTGGGACTCAGAGGTGAAAATGCTACCTACGAATAACAGATATTCTTGGACTAATTTGGAGGTAGCATGGTAACATTATATGGATGTCTTTATTTCAAATCTACTCGCAATAGATATACCCAACACAATCAGTATGTGCTGACTTTTAACCATTACCCAGTGTCAGTTACTATCTATAATGACAAGGACTTAATAATGTCCCCCAACACCAACCCCACCCAAAATATTGCAATCTCGAAACTTCTGATGTGTATTTGTGTCCCTGTGAATATTTCAATTCATATATTCAAAGCATTTCACAAATCTGGGAAAGAACAGGGCAATGTAGTTCAATTCAAGTTTAAAGTATCATCCAGAGGATCTTTTGTTTCTTTACTTATCTCATTACCACCTCGTTTTGTCTTGCACCATCATCCTTTTTGTCACTTAATCACTCCTGCCCCCATTCCTGTCAAACACCTTCCCTTTGGTTCGACTGTACTTTTTCCTGCCTTTGTACTTGCTTAAAAACTGCTACAACTCTACTTCTTCCAGTTCTGGTGAAAACTCATCAAACTGAAATGTTAACTGTTTCTCCCTCCACAGCTGGTGCCAGACCTTCTGAGTACTTCCAGCATTTTCTCTTTATATCTGTTTTCACTTATATTTTCCTTTCAAATCAATTCCCTTATAAATTACAATCTCTGCCACAGTTTATGATATGACATCTCTTCTCTTTCTTTCTTCTAATGACAACCCTGACTCTACAGCCTCGATACTAAGCTCTTAACAATAGGTAGGGGCAAGTCAGAGGAGTCAGTTAAACCATCAAAAGCGCAAAATGCGACTTTAACCTGCCATGCATGCATTTACTACTGCTAGTATGCCAATGCAGCTTTGAGGGAGCAGAGTTTTGTTATAGGTACTTGGGAAGGGCGTCAAGGTCTGATTGGCTGCTCTTGTGCCTCAGAGAGTGTTAATGTATACATGGCTACATATGTATACATATACTACTCTGACCAACATTTCCCTCTTAACCTACACCACACATTAGCCAGTCACTCATCCACTGGTTGTTTGTGGAATTTCTAAAATTTGGCTGCTGCTTTTGCCTGTAAAGGTAATTCATTGCATATGCAATGCCTTGGGCATTTCTGAGAGACATGATGAAGTGTTATTTAATGCAAGGATTTTTTCCCTTATTGAACAGAAGCCTTAAAGCTGTTTGAGGCTTTGCTACAGACAACAAGTTTTTGTTAGAAAGGTATCAGCAGTACACCATGTGAAGAGGTCCCAGACTAACCTTGGCTCTGTGAGCTCATTCTTCCTGGTGGATGAACCAGGTGAAAAAACAAACATGCCTAAAAGCTACTTCCAAAGAACATTTAAATATTTTAATACCGTCACTGTCTGCACAATGTTAAATAAAAAAAACTTTCATATTTGGGTGCACTTACACAAATTTACACCTATATTTAGTAGTGCATTTACTCATTTGGCATTCTTCAAATTGATTTATTAGTAAATATCCTTCAGTTGTTCAAAAATTAAGACAAACATTTGGCATGGTAACAGCATATTGTTGTTTCTCTTCCCAAGGAGAGGCTGAATCTGAAGCAAAATAAATCATTTGCTGCTTGTACAATCATACAAATCACTCAGTCAACTAATTTAAGACTATGAATGACTCAACCAGCCAGTAAAACCAGAGATACAGACAGGGAAATCCCTTCATTTAGTTTAAAGGGAAATGTGATTGAAGCTTGGCATTTGATTGATCAGACACAGAGACTCCATTTCATACTGGAAAATATATTTTCACAGTTAGTCACTGCTTGGCCAGAAGATTTTCTTTGCTAATTGCGCGAGTTTGAACAAAAACGGAATATTATGATAATTGGCTGAAGAACAGGTTTCAGGCTGCTAAGGGATATAACATTATGTATAATCACCAACCCAAATGCATGACATAAAAGTAATAAACTTGTTGCTTTCCTTACATCAGTGGAGAGAAAAATTGTCAGCTAGAATGGCCCAAGTTTGTGGTAGGGATAACGGACAAGTTATGAGTGCTCATCATTTTATGGAGTAAATCAGGCACCAACTTCTGATGTCCCCACACATACAGTTATAGCTGAAAATCAGGAGCTTGTTGGCTGATTTGCCCTGCTCCTCCAGAAGCTTCACTACACTGGTACCTTGCTAAATGATTCAGCGTTAAAACACATGAAAGATGTGAAGTTGCAATACTTAGCCTGTAGTTACTCACTAAACTTGCCAAAAAAGGTTAGGACTTGTCTGTTCAAATGTAAGGGAATTCATAGCGGAGTGATGAGTCTTAATTATTATCAAAAAACCTCTCTGGCACTGAAAATGTACTTTTACAAACATTGAGTCTCATTCCTTCAGATTTTAATTATTGTTGGAGATTTAAATAAAGCATTTATTTTTACTTTTTCTTTTTGTTTCTTAATCCCATCTTTCTTTTTCTCTTTTTATTTTGCTTCCTGTACATGGTTTTCCATTAAATTAAAATACCAACTTGCACTTCCTGGTTTAGACCCTGCTTAACTCAACAAGAATTCTTCAATCTGATTGATTGCAGAGATACACTTCTGCTTGCTCTGTTGACACAGGTACCAGATTTCTGGAGAGGACACCACACTGAAACGGATCTCTAATGATCCAAAGTTGCTACACAAAAAAGGCCATGGAAAGCCTATGGGCAGCAGTAAGTATAAGCAATGACAAGCACATTCATTCAGCGCTAACCACAAATCCAGTCCAATCTTTACATCAGCAAGATGGAGAGGATACAAACAGGGAGCTCACATTTGATTCTGACCTGTGCTGAGCCAGCTGATCCCATCTGGTATAAGAGTAGGAGCAGTATTACTGGTTTCTGTTGGGAAGTATGTATGTATGTGTTAAGGACTGGGTCAATTCAATCTATCAAGGTTCACTGTCTATGGTTCCAGTTGAGGAATGAGGTAGTGAAGGGTCTTTGTGAAGATAAAGGGAGAAATTGTGGGACTTCAAAATGTGGTGAGAAAGGTCAAATTTGTTTTAAAGTTAGTTTTAAGGTTACGCAAGTAATTGTTTCCACAGGCTTGAAGTGGATTGGTGCACAGTCCTATTAGGTAGGCCACAGGTCTTAGTACCACCATGAGACATATTCTACCAGATATGTGAGCACCAGACTCCAGGGAGATTATCAACATGTCATCTTCTCTAAACACATCAAAACAACTTCAGTTGAGACACATAGCTGGAGCAAAAATGTGTTCTGATGGTAAATTAAAAAGAAGACATATTTAAATAGCGTTTTTCATGACCACTCGACATCCCAGGCACTTTACAGCCAAATAAATATTTTTAAAGTGTATTCACTGTTGTAATGTACGAAACGCAGCAGCTAATTTGCACACTACAACCTCCCATTAGCAGCAATCTGATAATGACTGGATGGTAGCAGGCAGGATGGGGTCATGGGGAAGCAGGGCACCAGCAAGTGGAGGGCAGGGGGTCAGGTGTCAGGTGTAAGGGCGGGGGGGGGGTGGTGGCTTCCAGTGACCCCGCCCCCCCACCTGCCCTCCTGGTGTCAGGTCCCTTGATCAGTCACTGAGGGTGTGTGAATGAGAGACCCCCACTAAGAGACCACAGGCAAACTGGACAGGATTTGTTTGGCGGCTTTTGGGAGGTGCTCGTGAACCATGCAAGTCCTGTTAAATTCCTGAGCCACCATTAAAACCTGGTGGGCTCAGGGATAATTGGTCTCAAGTGGCTTGTTAATGAGCCTAATTGACATCCTGTCACCAGCAGGCTCCCTGCCATCAGGCCTGCTCCAATAGGCTCCGTTAAATTCCAGTATCCAGTATCCAGCTGCGTTGAGGAGACCTTTTTAAATGGCAACCATAACTACCAAAGACATTGTGTTTGGTTGCTTTATATTTATATTCCCCTGGGAACAAAATTGTTCCCTGTATCTCTGACATTGCAGCAGTCCCTCAATAGAGGGTCTGATGCATTAGAGTTAGCCTTGATTTTTGTGCTCAAGTTCTGGAGTGGGATTTGAACACACAACTTTCTAACACAGAGGCAAGAGCACTACCAACTAAACTACAGCATATAATACACCATTCAGGCACACAAATCATAGGATTATAATAAATGATACCAGAGCAATGCAACTCATAAACTAATTCCTTGGTCATGTAACCTTTAGGTCTGTGTTATCTGATATAAAATTGGGCAACATTTTACATATCTACCATTTCAAAGAAAATCCTTTCATTTATTTAATCAGATGGTATTACATGAATCACAAGGTCACTTTCCTGGCACTAAATGACAATAAAAATCTGAAGCACTGAATTTCCTTGATGCCCATTCCATCATTATTCCAGACAGCTATGCCATTCAACAGCAGAAGTTGCACACAAGTTTCCTGGGCAAGTTTATTTGCATGTGAAGTGGTGTAAATTATGACATAACCGTCTTCTATAGCACAGTAAGAAGTGCTACAACATCTGAACACTTCAATCTTCATGAGATGACATATAAACATACGAACATGGGAAAGGGAGCAGGTCATTCAGATCTTTATGCCCTGTTCTGCCATTTAATGAGAGGATCTGTATCTTAACTTCTGTCACCTGACTTGGCTCCATAGAGCTCTGTAACATAAATCTGAAATCAATTTGTATACATTCTTGCATAATCTACTATTTCAATAAACAACGAAAATTTATTTAATCAGATAACACCATATTAATCATGAGCCCACTTTTCTGGCACAGACAAACAATTGAATAACTAGACCCTGAATTTGCATGTTAAGTGGGCAAAGGAAGGGAAGATTGCAAAGTGTCTTTTCTCAAGCTGTTTAATCAAATTTTATTTCAAAGAAGGAGAGGGGGTTCTCTTCAATATCCTATCCAATATTTTATCTGTCAACTAACATTATTAAAAATAGATAATCTGGTCATTATCACATTACTGTTTGTGGGAGCTTGCTGTGCACAAATTGATTGCCAAATTTCCTACATTACAACAGTGACTACATTTAAAAGGAAAGGACTCAATTGTCTATAAAACACTTTGGGAGATCTTGAGGTTGTGAAAGGGTTACCTAAAGTCTTCCCTTCTTTTAACTTCTTTAAACTCCTACCCTCGTCTAATAGGGCTGTGAGCATTCACAAACCCATGGCAAAGGACTTCTCACAGGAAACCTTTCTGAAAGAGGGGCAAGACAGAAAGGAAATATTCCTGGGTCTGTCATTGTCTAGAAATGTCACTCTTGTTGCCTGAAGGGAATAGGCCCGGCATGTATATCACTGTCAATGTCTTCTGCCCTGCTGTCTTTTTTTTCTTGCTGAAAGCTTTATTTACACAGCAGATAGTCCGATTCTTCCCAGTCATTTCCTTGGGTAAAGGCACCAGACCTGGACAGGGAACCAGCCCTTCCATTGACACATGCATTCTCGCAGGCAGCACTTCTTGGGCCCAAAGTGTGCAGGGTATGAATGCTCCTTCTGCGCTTGCTCATCCGCTTCCAATAACTCTCGGCTCTTTCCCAGGATTGTCTTCACACGTTCAACAGTTTCTTTGTGGTTCTCTCCGTCTACATCAACCAAGACCTGTTCGCCATTGTCTAAATAAAACCTAAGAAATGGTGGTGGTGTCAGGTTTTTGAACATAATAATTTGAACCCAGGGATCCTGAACCCAGGGTACTGGATCTGAGGTACGTTGAAGAAAACAAACTTTCTTGCTCCGTCGCTTCGCTCCCCGTGTTGTAATTCACCGTCAAGTTCTTAACCGAGTCCTTGAACACCACCCCCCGACTCCGCAAGAACTCGAGTGTCCGGTGAACCGTGAACCCACCTTTCATAGGCTTGGCTGTTCCTGCCTCGTACCGCGCCTTACTTTATGACCTCCACATGCTGCTGCTCCTCCTCCTCCTCAGCAAAGATGGCATTGAGTGGTATGCCCATTGACAATGCCATACCTTCTCCAGAATTGATTTGAAAATTTGGGAGAGGGAATAGTGTCAGGAAGATGATACAATGTAGGGCCAGGAGAACCAGTTAACAATGAGTGGGTCAGGTGCTAGTGTCAGTGAATAAAGGGGTAGAAAAACAAGTTGAAAATAATCCATAAAATCAGAAATCAACAAGCAAAGCTTGGGTACCTTTCAAAGCTCTCAAACTCCCCAATTTCACCTGAATCCTGTCTGGAAAACTTGTTCTTGTTTTCATTAAATATGTTGTTGTTTCCCAAATCCATGCCTATCTTTCCCAGAACTCTATGTTTGAGTCCCCCCAATCAGGTTTCCACCCCTGAACCAGCATTTATCAAAGTCACAAATTACATCCTATGTGACTGTGACTGTGACAAAGGTAAACTTTCCCTCCTTGTCCTACTTGACCTGTCTGTAGCCTTTGACACGATTGACCACATTATCCTCCTCCAATGTCTCTCTGCTGTCATCCAGTTGGGTGGGATCGTACTCACCTGGTTTCATTCTTAACTATTTCATTTTAGCCATAGAATCACTTACAATGTCTTAGTTTCCTTCTTCCACAGGGGTCCCCTAAGGATCGTTCCTCACCCCCGTCTTATTTCTCATCTACAATAGCCAGCTCTATCTCCTACCACCTCTCCTGACTCCTCCACCGTTGCTAAATTATCAGACTGCTTATCCAACATCCAGCACTGGATGAGCAGAAATTTCCTCCAATTAAATACTGGGAAGGCTGAAGCCATTTTTTTTTATCTTCGCTCCAAATTCTTTTCCCTAACTATTGACTCCATCCTCTTCCTGGCAACCACCTGAGATTAAGCCAGTCTGTTCACAACCTTGGTGTCCCATTTGACACTGAGATGAGCTTTCAACCTCATATTTGAGTCAACAATAAGACCACCTATTTCCACCTCCATAACATCACCTGACTTCATCCTGTCTCAGCTCATCTGCTGCTGAAACCCTCATTTATGCTTTCCTTACCTCTAGACTTGATTATTCCAATGCACTCCTGGTTGGTCACCCATATTCTACCCTCTAAACTTGAGGTCATCCAAAACTCTGCTGCCTTTGTCTTAACTAACACAAAATATCCTTCCCATATCGCCCCTATGCTCACTGGCCTACATTCGCACCCAGTCATGCAATATTTTGATTTAAAAATTCTCATCCTTGTTTTCAAATCACTCCATGGCCTTGCATTTCCCTATCTGTGCAACCTCCTCTAACCCCACAATGCTCCAAGATATCTGCACTCATCTAATTCTGGTCTTTTGTACATCCCCGATTTTAATATCTCAACCATTGATGGACAAGTCTTGAGTTGCCTACAGGCTCCAAGCTCTGTAAAACCCTCCCTACACCTCTCAACCTTACAGATGTCCTATGCGACATTCCTTAAAACCTACTTTTTTGATCAAGCTTTTAATCAACAGGTCTATATCTCCTTATTCAGTTCAGTGTCATGCTTTGTTCTGTAATCCTCCTGTGAAGAACCTTGGGGCCTTTTATTGTTAAAAGTGCTAAATAAATATAAGTTGCCTTTGTTATTGTTGTTTTCCTTAGATGTAATTCTCCCACGGTGCAGCCGCGATATAAAAGTAGGAGATTCCTTCGGTCACCACCACGTGAGTGGTGCCCCAAAGCAAATGAACCTGGCGGGGTTTGGCAGGTGGGTTATCAAAGCTGCTGAAAAGGTGGAAGAAATTTTCACGCAGCATAAGCTTCAACTCACTGAGTGTTGAGTTGGAGACAAAGCATCATTGCAATACACGTTCAGGTCGATTGGCCTTGTCCTTTGCATCCTGCAGTATTTTCAGTTTTTTTCTCATAATGATCAGAACCACAGAGCAAACACATAATGCATGCAGTCCGATAATTTAAAACTCTTATCCACGCTGGCTGGAACTTGACTAAATACTGCTATAGTTATTGATATAATTATTATTTTATATAATTATACACTGTTTAAAAATAAGGGGTCACCCATTTAAAACAGAGATGAGATGAAATTTTTTCTCTCAGAGGGTCGTGAGTCTTTGGAACTCTCTTCCTGAAAAGGTGGTGGAAGTAGATTCTTTGAATATTTTTAAGGCAAATAGATAGATTCTTGGTAAGCAAGGGGGTGATAGGTTATCAGAGGTAGGTGGGATGCAGATTTCAGGTTACTATCAGATCAGCCTTGATCTTATTAAATGGCAGAGCAGGCTCGAGGGGCTGAATGGCCTACTCCTACTCTATGTTTGTATGTTCATATATGCAATACTTGGGCAGGGAAAAACTAAATAGTCCATCAAACCCACCCCATACATTGATGGCCAAACCATCGTGGCTTAATAATTCTTCCCATTCCCTTACCACCCGCCACTCCGCACCACTCTCACCTGCACCACCCCCTACAACCCCCACACCACAGCCATATAAACACCTGAGAGAGGCAAACAAACGCAGGGCTATTAAAGGAGAAAATACTCAGGGAAATTCCACTCCAACCAGTTCAGGCTGAATTCTGGAGATCACAGGGAGCAAGTGTTCTCCATAAAGACAAGGATATGATCTTTATCCCAGTCAGGAACCAGCCCAACTCCCTCTTGAAGGTTTACAGAGAGTCAGGACAAGTACACAAGCCAACAATGTATTCCAGAGACTCCCAACTCTCTAAGGAAAGAAGAGCCTCATAACATCGCATTCTTACATTGTTTAAACTCATGCCCCATGGTCCTCTTGAATCTGTTAAACAGGAATAAACTATCATTAAGCATGTCATTATTTTATTGACCTGTATTAGGTCACCTCTAAGCCTACACAGCTCTAATGTAAATAGACTGTGGTCTTTGACACTGACTGAGTTGCTTTTGTTCTGGCAATAGTACTAGCAAAGTATGAGAGGACCATTTTTTTGGTGGTTTTTGCTGTTTTAAATGAAGTTATTGTTGCTACTGAAGAGTGAATTCAAAGACAAAAATCATGAAATTTGCTTTGCATCAACTTGATTAGCAGTCAACATTAGTCACATGCCCATCTGGGTTGAGGAATGGCAGTAATTTTTAACTGAAAGAATCTGGACACTGAGGGTAGCCATGTCTGTATTTAATATTAAAATCTCAAATGGCAGTGCTTTGAATTTTAAAGATTTTAATCCCTTTCCTTGGGAAAGGTGAGAAAATTCCTATGTTCGCTGTATAGGTGAAAAATCATGTTTAAAGTTTATTTCAGTGAACCCAGAAAATCTCCTCCCCATGCATCAATTTTCACCATCAGCATCATCGGCCATGTCATAAAGCTTGTGTGAATTATGCTCTATTGTTGAAGAAGTAGCACCACTGTTCAAAACCACATAGCTCAGCTTCACAGTGTAAAGTAACTCACAAATGCCTGAGGATGGGCTGATTCTATTTCTTTTTCAGCTCATGTTCTGCATATTCTCTGGCAGTTCTTCTCCCACTCCCTGCTTACTTCATTTTTTGAGCCATTCACGGAGCAATTGGGGTTATACGGCTTCTTTTTCTCTCTCTGTACCCCTTTTCTCTCTGGGGAATAATGCATCAGCTCTGCTTTGCATCTATCCCTATGGAACCAGTGAGATCTAAAGCTTGGTGCGTTGATACTTTGAATTAGAAACCTACGCCTGTTCGTTTGGTTAATACAGATCTCACTGAAGGGCCATGGTACATTGCATCATTTGGAATTTCATTCAGGTATGCAGAGATTCCTGAACAGGGTGCACATTAAAGTTCTAAAAACAGGTCTGTTTCCTAATATATACCAAGGCTTCAAAATGAGCTTTTTTTTTCTCTCTCTCCAACCCAGTAACCAATACAGTATTATTATGCCAGACCTGAATTAATTTGCAAAGTTTTTCCTTGAGTGGAGCAGTTTGCTATGACTTGCTTGTTCCTTGCACCTTACAGTCTGGCCAGGATCCTTGGGTTTTGTGGCAGGAAATGTCTCAACATTTCAAAATACATTTTACGCCACCTCAAAATATCATATTGAAACAGACTGCAAAACTGGTCCCAGAGCCGAAGTGGGCTCGTGTTCACTATGCCAGATCTATGCGTCACACTACTGGGTGTGCCAAGAGCTGGCAGGAAGAAAAAAATGCAGCGTTTTGTTCAGTGTGTAAATACAGATTGAGAAACCCAAATTCATTTGGACTTCTCTCAGTACTGGCACTGGCACAGACACAGTTAAACATATGCCTGAGATAAACAACTCTCCTCGGTCTAGACAAAGTTCTGGAATCCATTACGCTCCATGTTCCGAGGTTCATCCGGCCTCATTTAAGGAAGGGTCCACAAACTGACTGGTAGTGACCTGTCACAGATGGATCCAACTGCCCCACTACTTACTGAATTAAAAAGAAACAACACCAAATGTTAGTGCTGCTAGTGAGCAGAGCTGGAGGACCACACACTACACAGTCACTACAAACTTTCTGGTGAATGTTTTATTGTACCCCTAATTGAATGAATTACTTTAGAATTAGGAAAACAAGTTCAGATTTTGTTAAATCAATCTGTAATTACTTTATGAATAGGATCTGATTGGGGGCAAAGGGCGATGGTGTTTCAATATTCCCCAAGGACGCACCCACACTGGAAAAGAGGTAGCAATGTCTTTTTACTGCTGTGATTGGGTTAGCAATGTTTGACTGATGAGAGAATGTAAGGTTTGTTCTGCTGCAGGCAGCAATTAGGACTTTCACTTGTGCTGTTGTGTCCTTTGGTTCAAGTTCCAGCAACAACTGACATCAGCTCAGCGACCTCTCAACATGTGTGTATTGAGTTTTGTCAGTTCTGTTAACCTGTAAGGTGGGAAGCTCTTTTTTGGTGGGGGTGGGTGGGGAGGATGACAGCGAGCCAAATAATTAGAATATTCCACATCTCCGAAAATGTAACACTTAGTCCATTTATTTATGGCTGTTTACTTATACTTTCTCCCAAATTATAAAAATAAGTTGCTTATATATATTGTTACTTGTATATTGCCATGGCTTGAGGCTGCAATCTTCACAAGGTTTCTTTTGTTAACTCTTGTTGTTCAATATATAGTTTATTCACAACAATAAAAAAGGAATAAAGCCTGGTGGAATCGTAAGTTGTGGGCTAGATTTTCTGCTTATTCATTGTCAATGGTAAAAAATACATCCATTTTTGAAAGTGCTTAGGGACTGGGGAATCAGACAGATCATGAAGAATAGTGATTTATGATGGCTATAAAAAGGTGAGGTGAGGAAAGTCAATACTATCAGAGTGTGCACCATTTGTCCCTTTGAAACAATGTAGCACAGCAATCATTCCACTTTAAACATAATCTGTTGCGATTACTGAAGTTAGATTATTTAATCAGGAACCTTATTACTTAGAATATTTAGCATTGAAAGCAAGATTGTTCTTTTGTCAATGATCACTTTATATTCAGCATCAACCCTTTCAGTACTGAATGCCCTTTGCAGCATTTAATATAGACAAGTGTTTTCTATTATAGAACATCTGGAAAAAATATTTCTCTAAAGTTTTGATACCAAGTAATGTAAAGAAAATTTATAGCTGAGTTGGGAATCTTAGAACTTATTCATTCTCAGTCTTTACTTACCAATCGAGAATTTCAAGATTTTTGACCATTTTCCACACAAAGGATCGACCTTGGGTTTTTTAAGCAAAGTGTATTCTCCCAAGTTTAAAACAGGCCCTTAATGAAAGGTAGATACTATGCTAAATGAAAGTTCCTTTCTACAAAGATTAAACAATAAGCAACGTGCTAGTTTGCCTACATGATTGGAAACACCTCATATCCATTGTGTTAAACTGTCCTTGAAATCCTGTCCATCTATGGGGAGGTACTGGGCAGAAACGGAAACACCATTCTAAGGGGGGTTTGCTGATGTGAAGAGGTTAGAAATCCTTGAGGATAGTTAGAAGCCAATTTGTCTGTCCAGTGAGACAATGCTTTTTTTGTTTACATACCTTAATGAAGAAAATACAATGGACAGGATTTTGCACACTGTTATTAAATTTGATAACAACTTGCAGTAACTGTACACGTGCAGATAAACACAGAAAACCAGAAGTTGCTGTCCAGGTTGTCCTGCTTTTCCAGAAGTTGTACTATACTGGTATACAGCCACAAGATTCAGCATTGAAATGCATGTAATGGTGTGAAATTGCTGGATTTATGTGATAGCTACCCACTAAACACGACAGAAACAGTTAAGACATGTCCACTCCAGTATACGTACATTTGTAATGGCATGCTACCTCTTAATTACAGCCAAATGATTCCTCTAGCACTGATTATAAACTTTTATAAGTGTGGAGTTTCATTCCTTCTGATTTAAAGTATTGTCGGAGAGCTTATAAAAGAGAAACATTTAAATGAAACATGTTTTACTTCTTTCTGTCACATTTATCTCTCTCTTAATCCAATCTTCCTAGTCCTCTCTTTATTTCCCTTACTGCACTTGAATTGACAGTAAATTAAATATTTTCTAACTGAAACTCCTTGATTCAGATGCTGCTGCTCATTAACAATTCTTCTAATTGATTAAGGAAACACACTGTAGCTTACTCTGTTCACACAGAACCCCGGATCTTCTGTGGAGGCTGCCGTGCTGAAGTGGAATTCTAATCACAGCAAATTCTAATGTAAAACTGCATTTTAAAAAGTCTATGGACAAATGCATGTGTCGGATCACAGAACCACAAAATTGTTATGGTGCAGAAGGAGACCATTCGGCCAATCGTGTCTGCACCAGCTCTCCGAATGAGCATTATGGCTCGGTGCCATTCTCCTGCTTTTTCCCTGTAACCCTGCACATTGTTTCTATTTAATTAATCATCTAAAGCCCTCTTGAATGCCTCGATTGAACCTGCCTCCACCACACTTCCAGGCAGTGCATTCCAGACCCAGGACACTCGCTGTGTGAAAAAGTTTTTTCTCATGTAGCATTAGCTTCTTGCACAAATCTGTGCCCTCTCATTCTCAATCCTTTTATGAGCAGGAAAAGCTTCTCCCTATCTATGCTGTCCAGCCCCCTCATGATTTTGAACACCTCTATCAAATCTTCTCTTAGCCTTCTCCTCTCCAAGGATAATAGTCCCAACCTCTCCAATCTGTCATCATAACCGAAGTTTCTCATCCCTGGAGGCATTTTTGCAAACCTCTTCTACACTCTGTTCAATGCCTTCATATCCTTCTATAATATGGCACCCAGAATTGTACACAATACTCCAGCTGATGTTTAGCTAATGTCTTATATAAGCTCAACATAACCTCCTTGTTCTTGTACTCTATGCTGCTATTAATAAAGCCTAGGACTGTATGCTTTATTAACTGCTCTGTCCACCTGTCCTGCCACCTTTAATAATGTATGCACATATACACCTAGGTCCCCCTGCTCCTGCACACCAACTTTAGAGTTGTACCCCTTATTTTACATTGTCTTTGTATGTTCTTTTGACTAAAATGAATCATCTTACACTTCTTTTCATTGAACTTCATCTGCCACCCATCTGTTACTCCATCAACTTGTCTATGTCCTTTTGAAGTTCTACACTGTCCTCCTCACATTTTGCAATGCTTCCAAGTTTTGTATCATCCACAAACTTTGAAATTGTCCATGCACACCAAAATCTAGATCATTAATATAGAGCAGGAAAAGCAAGGATTCGAATACCAACCCCCAGGAAACTCCACTGCAAATCTTCCTCCAGCCCGAAAAATATCCATTAACCATTACTCGCTGTTTCCTATTGCTCAGCCAATTTTGTATTCACATTGCGACTGTCCTTTTTATTCCATGAGCTATAACTTTTCTCACAAGTCTGTTGTGCAGCACTGTATCAAATGCCTTTAGGGAGTCCACATACACCACATCAACAGCATTACCCTCATCAGCCCTCTCTGTTACCTCTTCAAAAAACTCCAGCAAGTAAGTTAAACATGATTTTCCCTTAAGAAATCCATGCTGGCTCTTCCTAATCAACCTATATTTTTCCATGTGACTATTAATTCTATCCCGAATAATTGTTTCTAAAAGCTTCCAAGTTAACCACCAAAGTTAAACTGACTGGTCTGTAATTGCTGGGTTTATCCTTACAACCTTTTTTGGAACAAGGTTTGTAATTCTCCAGTCCTCTGAGTCCAGGGAAGACTGAAAGATAAAAGCAAAAAACTGTGGATGCTGGAAATCCAAAACAAAAATAAAAATACCTGGAAAATCTCAGCAGGTCTGACAGCATCTGCAGAGAGCAACACAGATAATGTTTCAAGTCCATATGACTCTTGAAAGATTATGGCCAGTGCCCCTCAATTTCCACTCTCACTTCCTTCAATATCCTTGGATACATCTCATCCGGTCCTGGTGCCTTGTCAACTTTAAGTACCGACAGTTTATCCAAAGCTCCTCCTTATCAATTTTGAACCCTTCTAGTGACAGAGTTTCCTCCTCCGTCACCAAAGCCTGGGGAGCATCTGCTTCTTTGGTAAAGACAGATACAACATATTCATTTAACATCTCAGCCATGCTCCCTGCCTCCAAGTGTAAATTCTCTTTTAGGTCCCTAATCAGCCCTACTCCTCCTTTTATCACCTTTTTACTATTTATATGCCTATTGACAACTTTGGAATTCTCCTTTATTTGGCTGCCAGCCTTTTCCCATAATCCCTCTTCGCTTTTCTTATTTGCTTCTTCACCTCTCCTCTGAGCCTTCAGTATTCAGCTTGGTTCTCAATTGTATTTTTATGCACTTTGTGAGATTTGTGAGAAAAGTTATAGCTCATGGAATAAAAGGGACAGTAGCAATGTGAATACAAAATTGGCTGAGTAATAGGAAACAGCGAGTAATGGTTAATGGATATTTTTCGGGCTGGAGGAAGATTTGCAGTGGAGTTCCCCAGGGGTTGGTATTCGGACCCTTGCTTTTCCTGTTATATATTAATGATCTAGATCTTGGTGTGCATGGATAATAAGCAGTGTCATAAGAACACTGTTTCTTCTCAATCTTAATTTCTATTTCTTTTTTAATCCAGGCAGCTCTGTATTTGTTTGCCCTACCTTTTCCTTTTGAGGGAATATACCTTGACTTTGCCCCAACCCTTCTTTGAAGATAACCTATTCAGCTGCAGTTTTTCCCACCAACCTTTGGTTCCAGTCTATCCAGCCCAGCTCCATTCTTGACCCATTGAAGTCGGCTCTTCCTGAGTTAATTAGTCTTACTCTGCAGTGTCCATTGTTCTTTTCTACCATCATCTTAAATCTTCTGATACAATGATCACCGTCTCCTAAACGTTACCCCACTGACACTTGATCCACTTGGCCCACTTCATTCCCAAGAACCAGGTCTAGCAGTGCCTCCTTTCTCATTGGACTGGATACATACTGCTATAGAAAATTCTCCTGAACACAATCTAGGAAATCTTGCCCCTCTCTGCCCCTTACACTACCATCACCCCAGACTATATTTAGGTAATTAAAGTCCCCCATCATAACTACTCGATAATGTTTGCATCTCTCTGTAATTTCCTTGCAGATTTGTTCCTCTATGTCCTTCCCACTAGTTGATGGCCTATAGTCTACACCGAGCAATGTAATTGCACCCTTTTTGTACCTTAGCTGCTGCCAAATTGATTCTGTCCTTGAACTCTCTGGGACATCCTCTTTCTCCAGCACTGCAATTCTCTCCTTAACCAATACAGCCACCCTTCTCTTCCTGCCCCATCTTTCCTGAACACCTTGTGCCCAGGAATATTTAACACCCAGTCCTGCCCTTCCTTGAGCCAAGACTCTGTTATCGCCACAATATCATAATTCTGCCTAGCAATCTGTGCCTGCCTTATTTACTGTACTCCATGCATTCACATACATGCAATATAACCCTGATGTAGAGTTTTTTACTTTCTGCCTTACTCCAATCCACTATTAACTTACTATTCTCTATTCTAGTACTATCTGCCCCTCCCAGTATTTTGTGCACCTTGATATTACTCTCTGATATTCTCTCCTGGTTCCCACACCCCTGCCAAGTTAGTTTAAAGCCCCCCAAAATGCACTAGCAAAATGCCCCACTAGGGACTCAGTCCCGGCTTTGTTCAAGTGCAACCCGTCTGGCTTGCACAGTTGCCATCACCCCCAGAGCCAATTCCAGTGTCCCAGGAATCTAAAGCACTCCCTCCTGCACCACCTTTCCGACCATGCATTCATCTGCCTTATCCTTTTAGTTATGTACTCATTTGCACGTGGCACTGGGAGTAACCTGGAGATTACTATTTTTGAGGTCCTGCTTGCTAATTTTGTACCTAGCTCCCTAAATTCCGTCTGCAGGACCTCATACCCCTTCCTACCTAAGTCATTGGTACCAAAGTGGACCAGGGCCTCTGGCTGTTCACCCTCCCCTGGAAGAATGTCCTGTAGCTGCTCGATGACATTCTTGACCCTAGCATCAGGGAGGCAACATACCATCCTGAAGTCAGGTCTACAGTTGCCTGTCTGTTCTCCTATCGAATCCCCTGTCACTAATGCTCTTCCATTCTGCTTCCTCCCCTCCTGTACAGCTGAGCTATTTGTGGTGCCACAAATTTGGCTGTGGCTGCACTCCTCTGAGTAACCAACACCCTTACCAGTATCCAAAATGGAAAACTAATGAGCAAGCGGGACCCCTAGGGACTCTTGCACTACCTGCCTGGCTCTTGTGGACTGCCTGGTTCTCGTGGACTGACTGAATGACATCACCCATTCCTTTTTTGCCTCTATACTTCTAACCTGTGGTGTGAGCACCTCTCTGAATATGCTATCCATGTAGCTCTCAGCCTCACAGATGCGCCACAGTGGCTGCAGCCACCGCTCGATCCCCAAAATGCAGAGATCAAGTTTCTACAGCTGGCAGGACTTCCTGCATATCTGGTCATCTATGTCACCAGTAGTGTCCACGACTTCCCACATATTACAGGACATGCATTCCACATAACTGAACCGCCCTGCCATGTCTTAACTTTACTTCCCTTATATTAACATTACTTTGGTTTACTTATATTACTTTACATTACTGACCCTGACTTCCCTTATTCCTAATGTTTCTTACTCAAATCCAAATAGCTACTTCTTTAAAAATACTACGCTTTTCCAATTTACAGCTATTTAAAGATGCACCCTAACAGCAATTTCTTACCAACCAATGAACTCATGGTTTTCCAGTGATGCCCGTGTTCAATTTTTTTTTTTGAAACTCAGATCCAAAGGTGAGGCTTACATCCAGGTCTGTTTCTGCTCAGCTGCTTCTGTTCCCGACTTAGAATAACTCCTATGTATACCTCACCTCTTTCTCCGTGCACTGAATTCCCAGATGAGTCTAATTCACTCTTCATTCAGTCTCTGTCTCATTCCGGCACAGTTGCCTGTCTCCTTGCGCTTTCTGACCAAGACCAAAGTGGTTATTTTCCTTGTGTGAGGTTAGGCAGGTAGTGAGTGTCAAGTGGCTATTTGACTATACAGGGACTCCACAGGTCAGCCCGATTCTTTCCACTCCTGGCATCCACACAGGTGTGCTTTCCAACAGGGTCAGGTTGCTAATTAGGAGCAGAAATTTTAGCTCAATTTCCTTTCCCTAGAAGTAAGAGACCAATTTCAGTCCCCGGCTTACCAACCTGGCTGAGATGAGCTGGTTCAACAAAGCCCAGCATTCAAACAGCTATCTTCATTTAATTATAATGGCATATCTTTTTACAGTCATCATATATCATTACTTTGCATTATATACCTCATTCCCTGTCCTTAGGTACTTTCCAGATATATTATCTGCCATTAACAATGAATAGGCAAAAGAGTCTAACCCATAAATGCGGGCTCTACTACACTTTACAACATGAATTATACCCCTCCCTCTTTTCATATTAATAAAAATTTGTATTGAGCAATCAGATTTAACCAAATAATTACTGTAAAAATCAGAACATACTTAATAATTAAATGGCAATAAGTTACAAAATTCATGTGCAGATTATCATTATAATTTAGAGAGGAAGCACACTAAACAACATAAAAGAGATGAAGTAAGGGCAACAACAGAATTAAACAAGACATTTTATCATAGTGACTGCACACTATACCTTTGAATGCGTAATGCTACTTAAGTTTGGTTAACAGAGCAAGAGCACTCAGTGTAAAAATGTCTGTTGTATCATACCGAAAAGAATCAACTAATAATTTAGTGTATATACCCCCTGTCATGATCTCTTTCCATCTTTAGCAAATAAACATTACAAATTAACTTATATCTTCTGACCCAGTCTTCCTCATTCATTCCTACACTGGAAATGTCGCATTACACACAAAGAGATAATACTTAAGTTTATTGGGATTATTAAACAATAAAATATTTTATGTTTATCAGTGAATATTCCAGTTCATCCACCACCAAAGCCCAAATTCTCAATCCTCAATTATTTGGAAAATGTTCCTGCTTAGTTTATTAGGACAATTCCTATTGCGCAGTTGCATAGTTCTAAAGAGATAACACTCTGTGCCACATAAAAGATATCAAGATAATATTTAATGTTCAGTTATCAGATGCAATTCAAACATTCCATAATATGTGACCATATTTTTCTAAATCTATTTTTCTAACTTCTTAAAATTTTAACCTTAGCCTTCACTCCTAAACTATCCTTTTTCTAGATTAATTCATTCACAAAGGTAATCTAAAACTCTATCTCCAAAAAGCTGTTGAGGCTAGATCAATTGAAATGTTAAAAACAGAGATTGGTAGATTTTTGTCAGATAAGGATATTAGGAGTTTTGGAACCAAGATGGGTAGACGGGGTTAAGGTACACATCATCCATAATCTAAGTGAATTGCAGAACCGGCTTCGGGGAATGAATGACCTCCTCCTGTTCCTATGTTCTCTATTGTATTATTATAAATCTGGATTAGGCAGATGTGCCATTGTTGGAAATTAGTAAAAGTACCAGAAAAGTATGCTGCTCAAGCACAAAGTAAAAATCCGATCCAGTCTCTAAGGCAGAGGGCAAGTCAAGGGGCAGTTTTTAGTTGAGAAATTAGGAAGAACAAAGTTAAAGGCAGGACCAATCATCATCGTTTGCCTCCATTTCCCGGCTACAGCTAACCAGGTCGAGAGGCTAACTGACTGCAGGGCAGGTCAGATTTTGGCAACAGGCCACAGCCAGGAAGCAGAGAGGAGGGGGCAGTTGTAAAAGCCAGAGGTGGGGTTACAAGTGAGGGAATATCAGAGGATTGGTGCTGGGATGGGGGATTGGAGGCCAGGGTTAGGTGAAAATCAGAGCCTAGAGCCAAGGAAGATTTGAGGCAGTGGTGGATGTGTGGGGGACATTGGAGATCAAGGCCAAATAGGAGATCAGAAGCCCAGAAGCAGGGGGGACATCTAAGGCCAGAAGGAAGATCAGAAGCTGGTGGGGGGAGAACAGTGGCCAGATGGGAGAATAGAGGCTGGAGCAGATGGAAATCAGAGGCCAGAAGTCAGGGAGGTTAACAAAAGGATCAGGAGGATGCCATGTCATGGCATCTGGACCAGGGAAGCAAGATCCAGCAGATAAATAAAAAGGATCCAGCAGACCTCAGGTCCCTTTAGCTATCGGATTTCCCAATACTCAGGAAGCTCAGCAGGCCAGGATTAAATTTAAAATAGTGGTTAAAAAAGAGTCATAGAGGTCTATAGCACAGAAAAAGGCCCTTTGGCCCATCGAGTTGGCTCCAGTCAAACAAGTACCCAATTATTCTAATCCCATTTTCCAGTACTAGGCCCATAGCCTTGTATGCCATGGCATTGCAAGTGCACATCTAAATACTTCTTAAATGTTATGAAGGTTTCTGCCTCTATCACCCTTTCAGGCAGTGAGTTCCAGATTCCCACCACCCTCTGGGTGAAAAAAATTCTTCCTCACATCCCCTCTAAACCTTCTGCCCCTTACTTAATTCCATGCCCCCTGGTTATTGATCCCTCCACCAAGGAGAAAAGTTCCTTCCTGTCCACCCTAACTATGCCCCTCAATCATGTCCCCCCTCAATCTCCTCTGCTCCAGGGAAAATAACCCCAGTCTAACCAATTTCTCCTCATTACTAAAACTCTCCAGCCCAAGCAACAACCTGGTAAATCTCCTCTGCACACTCTTTAGTGCAATCACATCCTTCCTATAATACGGATTCCAGAGCTGCATGCAATACTCTAGCTGTGGCCTAACCAGTGTTTTATACAGTTCCAACATAACCTCCCTGCTCTTATATTTTATGCTATGGCTAATAAAGGCAAGTATCCCATATGCCTTCTTAACCACCTTATCTACTTCCCGCTGCCTTAAGGGACCGGTGGATATGCACACCAAAGTCCCTCTGATCCTTGGTACTTCCCAGGCTCCTACCATTCATCATGTATTCCCATGCCTTGTTTGTCCTGCCCAAGTGCATCATCTCACCCTTATCCGGATTAAATTCCATTTGCTACTGATCAGCCCATCCAGACCATCCAATGAAAGAGTGAATGGTGATGTCTCTTGCACTGGCAGTGAGTTAGGGCCCTGTGGATGTGTGATGGGTTTGTGAGTGTGTGAGTTGGGAGTGATGAAGAGAGTGACTTACCCTGGCGGAGCGGAGGACATCATTCATCCTTTTGTGGCACTGGATGGCTGTCCTGCTCTGCAGGGCATTGGTGTGACCACCGCTGCCACCGCCTCCCAAGCCAGGTTGGTGACATTGCTACCCATCCTGCGGCCAGAGCAGAGGTAGAACAAATCCTGTCAGGCCTCCACGGCACCCAGCAGTCGCTCAAGGGACTCGTTGTTGAAGGTGGGGGGTGGGGGTTGGGGGGGGTGGTGCTGCAGTGTTTTATCCTTTGCTGGCCATGTCCCAGACAGCGGTGGTGAGCTGGTGGCGATGAGCGCTTTGCTGGCGACTGCCTTTTAAAGATGGCGCCCAGCGTGATGCAACGGCGGGGTGATGGCAGGCGGGTGAATGAGATCCCGCCTGCTCGCCATGGAAACGGTGTGTTTCCTGGGAATGCATAAATAATGAGGTAGGCTTGGGAAGATACAGCGTGGAAAACCCATCATTTTTGACGGCAGATAGGATTCCATTTTACCTGCCTGCTAACGGACTTAGTGTAATTCTGGGAAAATTCTGCCCTTAAACTTTAATGAATACAGATTGATGCCATTTGATAAATAGTAGGGCATTTGTAACTTGCCGAAATGTGAGAAAATCAACGCCAACTGATCCTTGAAACTGGCTTTAGATTTTTGATTGAATAATTAAAGAGACCAGTTAATTGTGAAGAGAATTCAGTGAGACAAGGACATGCTGATAGAAGCTAAAGAAGTTCAGCTTGACTGCTCCTTGAAGCAAATGCATTTAAGATTAGGAGCAATAAATTAATTACACAGGATAGTGCAGATTTTATTTAAGCAGCAATGAACAGTGAAGAACCAGATGTTTATATTTCAAGGTGGTCTCCAGATGTCTGTGAAGATAAGTGGCAACAGGCAGCAAAGAGAATATTGAGCTTGATGAGGTTATGACAGTACCAAGAAATGATGCAGTTCAACTAAGGTAGCTCAGTGCTTGATGGATACTCTCAACCAACTGTCTGCAGGGTGTCTTGAATTTAAGGGGTTGAAAATTGCTGAAAGGGTTGGTTTTGGGTTGATGTTGTTACTGGTTCTTCTCATAGTCATGGTTCAAGATTGTCCTCTAATAGTTGCCAGAAGATGAACTGTGAACATGCACCAATGTAAACTGATTATACTTCAGAAAAGTAATTATATTTGTTCAGCAATGATAAAGTCTAGACTGATGAGCAGGTAATTTATAGAATCTGGGTAAACGAAAAATGACATAAGATAGGAATGGCAAATAGAGACAGAAGTTATACAGTATGAACATTGTTCAAGAGAAGTGTGATTATTGTAAAGTTTCTCAGAATAAAAGCTTGCAAACCCTTTCAAACTCTGTAGAAGTAATATTATTCTAAACAGCACTTTACACTTTACATATTGATACAATGAAGCATATAAATGACATCTTTATACTAGGTGGTCTCAAATTTTCAATATGTTGGCAGAACCACAGGGGAAAATGGGAATTCACCCACAGAAGTTCAGACTATGACAAAGTCCTGGTAGAAAATTCCCGCATTCTGTAATGTATGTCTTCTTTACAGGTAGAATTCTAATAAATCATTGGGCTGGATTTTAAGGGTCCCCATCTCCAAGGATAAAAAGTCGGTGGGGAGCCTGATGACTGCCCTGCAGCAATTTAACACTGGGAGTAATGTTAATTACTTTAAGGCAAGACTTCTGCACTTTTCTCATGGGTGGTCCTGCCTTAGAGAGCTGTTAACCAATCAGATGACCAGCAGCTCTATAGTCCCAGCTAACAGTGCTATTAATTGGCTACTTAAGGGCTTCAATTGACCTAGCAGTAGGTGGCCCTTCAGCACCTCCCCCGTTGCTAATAAAATACCATTGGAAGCAGAATGGACACAGCAACTGGCAATCCCATCCCACCCCGATCACCCCACCTGATTTTACGCCTCCTGGTCTGACCTCCTACTGGCGGGGGGTGGAGGGGGCATAAAATTCTGGTCACTATGAGCA
The DNA here is from genome assembly GCF_017639515.1 of Carcharodon carcharias. Classification (NCBI taxonomy): domain Eukaryota; kingdom Metazoa; phylum Chordata; class Chondrichthyes; order Lamniformes; family Lamnidae; genus Carcharodon; species Carcharodon carcharias. The sequence goes on along the minus strand of NC_054472.1, from coordinate 59,793,688 downwards.
CTGCCATTTCAGAAGCATTACTCAAATCTTATGTTCCAATGTTCTTAGGGCTCCAAAACAAGCAGCCATGTTAAGTGATATAGCATTAATGTGATCTAAATTTTAGTTAATAAAAACAGTCAGGATTTATAAAGTTCTTAAACATATTGATCTTCCTAATTGTAGTTACTAAAAGCAAGCATTCCATGGAAATCTTAGGTCAAAATTGAACCAGACAGCTTCTTTAGAAATGTTTCACCATAGAATATTTTCAGTTCTGCTTCAGCCCTAGTTGAGGAAGCCAAAATGATAACAAAGGATCACTTGTAAAGTTTAAAACAACATGCACAGAGTAAAGGGAAAAGCCACTCATTAGTCAACAAAAAGACATCATTAGAAACATCTTAACGTGTGAGCTTTTGACCTTGGCTGGGTTGTCAAAAGGAGACCAGGCACTTCCCACAGAGAGAGAGAGAAAAAAATCAGTGAGTGAATTACCCTGAGTGCCCCGGCTAGATGGTTGTTCAAAGAGTGTTACATTTCGTCAGGACAAGAATGATGTACAGCACAGGGAGAGACTTCAAAGTAGGATAGTGTGAGGCAGTATAACACCATTGCTGGTGTTAGCCTTGGCTCAGTGGTAGCTCTCACTCCTGAATCAGATGGTTTATGAATCCTGGGAAACCCGGCTGACAGCAGTTAAAAATAGGAACCTTGGGGGGACTTTTCTCAGGAAAGGGGAGGCCAGTTTGGTTGTGCGCCAAAAGATAAATCTCCTCAAAATGATGTTGGGTCAGGATCCAGGCATCGCCTTGCTCTCTTCTGGGTTTCATTCCAATGGGTTGAAGACCAGTGGGGAACCCCCATGCAGCTGTTAGGTAAGTATTTATATATTCTAATAAGCACTTAAGTTCTGTTCTAACTGAGGATTCTGCATTGAGCAGACAGTGGATCCATTTCCCAAGCTATACGGAACATTCCAGGGTCACAAAGGTGAGTGCACAATGGGGAAGAGCTTCCCCAGTGACAGGATGGGAAGGTTTTGATCAGTGAAAATGAAGAGCTGCAGCCATGGCCAGATGAGATGCTGCTGCACTAAGTACTTCTTTTCTGAGAGAATGCTATCACTGTGATGGCCATGTTCTAGGAAGGCAATTCTGGGTGGTATTTAATGTAGGCAACAGGGGTCTCACCCGCTGGTTGGAGAACCTGTGAGAGACGTGCTTCGCCTCTGTTCAGAAAGGCCCACCAAATTAAGTGCCTCGCAGGCTAATAACTGGGCAGCAGTGGGCCTTTCCTGGAATCAAGGACCCCAGGGATGGAAGTCATGCCCATCGAGAGCTGCCAATCAGTCAGGGGCCAGCAGCTGTTCATTGCTTGGCAGTGCCACCAGGAAGACAGTGGCTGCTGCCGGTAATGTACCCATCCAAGGCCCAGAACCCAGGCCACAGCTAAGAGACGGCAGGAGGGGAATCACAAGCAAATCAGATAGGGTTTGTTTATCGGGCTTCCCGCCTGGCCACTGGATGAATAGCGACGGCAGCGAGAGGGGGCATTTAAGTGTGCATTAATTGCTGACTTAAGGGCCCCAATTGGTGGCAGGGTGAGAAAGCTGTCCACGAGGCTTCCTGCCATGGACTTAATCAGGGCAAGGGCGGGAAGGCTGCAGATCCCTGCCTGCCACCCTCCTGCAAAATTAAATGCCCCCACCACTAAACTCACCATGGGGGAGGTCATTAAATTCCACCCATGCCCTGTCTAGTGCTTCAGCCCCTGATGTCAGCCTTCACCACTGCGTGGGAGGAGTTTATGCAGCCCTACATTGCACCTTGGGCAAAAGCAACACCAACGGCAACAGCACTAGCAGCCACAGGAGCGACACCAGCTGCCTTCTCCTTGGCCATATGTCCCTCCACAAGCCAGAGGGGGATAGACATTGAGATTCAGCTAGAAGGAGTTGAGACCCCCCAACACAGGGTGTACAGGCAGGCGATCAGCTCTTTCGACATGTCTGAGGACCCAGTGCCACCACAAGCTTTCATTGTACATCACTGTTGACATCTGCAGCCTCCTAGAACAAGACCTCCTTCCCAGTGGATCAGGTCAGCACATATACTAGTTGCCATCAAGGTGGCCATCACTGGAGTGCACCACTTCTGGGCCTTGAGGTTGTGTGCTCTCTTCTACAAGGAAAGAAAGTTCTGAGTGCTCATAATGGATTGCATGGATAGCAGGGAAGGACAACATTTGTGGAGGGTGACTGGGGCATGGGATCACACAAAGATGCCAGTGAGTGTCAGTGTTGGTTATTCAGATGGGGATGTGAGGAGGTGCCAGAAATGAGTGGAGATGCAATGTCTGTTCACCTGAGGCTGCTGTATAGAAGAATGCTGGGTGAGTCAGTGTCTGGGGGTTTGGTATAACACCTGGAAGTGTTCTACCACCCACCTGTCCTGCCCCCCCCGAGGCCTGGATTCCCTTGGTGCACTCTCTCCAGGTTAGAGGGACCATACATCTGCTGCTTACTTCCTCATGCCTCCTCAGTTAAGGAGCCAAAGTAAAGCCCACTTAAGAGTTCAAAGGGTTTCTGACCTGCTACAGGCTTTTAAAATTGGGCCCTTTGTTAACTGGAAGCTTATGGTCTCCTTAAAGAATTTCAGTAACAGACCACTGCTCCCATACCTCAAAGAGCAAACTGGTTGCCCATTTCTCTTCCCATCTCTGCTAAAACTGGAAGTTTTGGATCCAGATGTGAAATTTTTAACATTTTACCTTCACAGGCGACCAAAATCTACCAGTTCTTTGGGAGTTAAAATTACCCGGCAAAGACTTTTGAGATTACTTAAAATAGAGAAAAATCTTCCTCCCCTAATTGCTTTACAGTGACCACTATGAAAAGGATTCGTGGACCAAATTGAACACCAAACTGAGTCACCAACTTTAGGAGTGGAAGATATAATAAACAAGAAGTATTTCTTCCTCCAACACCCACTTAGTGTTTGGAGATTTTTTTTCCTGCCATATGTTTTTTAAACATTAGTCTTAACTGAATCAGATCTTTTTCCCTATCTTAAACACCAATTAGTGGTGTTTTTTGTTTCTCATTTGTATCTGCACTACATTGGTATCATATCTCCATCAAGACATGGATTTGCAAGAATTGATGGAAAGAGTAAATTATTTTCCAGCTGAAGGGTATTTCTTTTATTCATTCACGGGTGTGGGCATTACTGGCTAGCCCAGTTTTTATTGCCCATCCCTAATTGCCCTTGAGAAGATGGTGCCTTCTTGAACCACTGCAGTCCATGTAGTGTAGGTACATCCACAGTGCTGTTAGGGATGGAGTCCCAGGATTTTGACCCAGCAACAGTGAAGGACTGGCGATATATTTCCAAATCAGGGTGTTGAGTGGCTTGAAGGGGAACTTCTAGGTGGTGGTGTTCCCATGCATCTGCTGCCCATGTCCTTCTAGGTGGTACTGGTTGTAGGTTTGGAAGATGATTCTAAGGAGCCTTAGTGAGGTTTTGCAATGCATCTTGTGGATGGTACATACTGCTGCCACTGTTCATCCATGGTGGTGGGAGTGAATGTTTATGGATGGGGTGCCAATCAAGCAGGCTGCTTTGTCCTGGATGGTGTCAAGTTCGTTGAGGGTTGTTGGAGCCGCACTCATCCAAGCAATTGGAGAGTTTTCCATCGTACTCCAGTTTGTGCTGTGTAGATGGTGGACAGACTTTGGGGAGTCAGGAGATGAGTTACTCACCACAGGATTCCTAGGCTATGACCTGCTTTTGTAGCCACAGTATTTATATGGCTAGTCCAGTTCAGTTTCTGGTCAATGGTAACCCCCAAGATGTTGATAGTGGGGGATGCAGCGATGATAATACCATTGAATGTCATGGGGTGATAATTAGATTCTCTCTTATTGGATATGGTCATTGCCTGGCACTTGTGTGGTACCAATGTTACTTGCCGCTTGTCAGCCCAAGCCTGAATTTTGTCCATCTCTTGCTGCATTTGGACATGGACTGCTTCAGTATTTGAGGAGTCGTGAATGGTGCTGAACATTGTGTAATCATCAGCGAACAGCCCCACTTCTGACTTTATGATGGAAGGAAGGTCATTACTGAAGCAGCTGAAGATGGTTGGGCCTAGGGTATGACCCTGAGGAACCCCTGCAGTGATGTCCTGGAGCTGAGTTGATTGACCTCCTACAACCACAACCATCTTACTTTGTGCTAGGTATGACTAACTAGCAGAGAGTTTTCTCCCTGATTCCCATTGATTCCAGTTTTGCTAGGGCTCCTTGATGCCACACTCAGTCAAATGCTGCCTTGATCTCAAGGGCAGTAACTCTCACCTGTGCTATTGCTGTTAAGGTAAAGGTTTATGGTATTATATTATGTTATGCTATTATAACATTATTTATATCGTCAAAGAAGAAAGAGTCAAATGAAAAGGAAAGGAAGAAAAATTAAGAATAATGAAAAGTAGATGGAACAACAGAAAAATAAATATAAATACAAGTTGAAGGAAAGGCATCAATATTTAAGCTGTCAGCAGTGGTAGAGTGATAGTAGTCTTGCCTTTGTGTTAGAAGATTGTGGGTTCAAGTCCCACTTGAGAGAATTGAACACATAGGCCTGGAGTTTTGCTCCCAGGTGAGGAGCACAGAGAGGGGACATTTCCAGGCTCTGTCAACCCAACCTGAGAAAAAGAAGCCTGGAAGTTATGATTTTTGATCCGGGGAGGTGGGGGAGGTGGGACAGGTTGGATTAGAAGTCAGGCCACCTCCCCCGGGACACTTGCAGAGGCTACTGGTGCAGAAGTGGACTGGACAGAAGGCCTGCCACTGTGCTCCAGCACTTGGTTGGATTTATTAAAAGAATGAACAAAACAAAAACAACCCTCCAGTGCACTGTCCCCTTCACCCTCCCACATCCTCCCCATGACCCATCTATGCCATCCCATGCCACCTATGCCCCTCTATCCAGCCCCATGGCTTCTCAACCCCCCATGCCAACCCATGCCACCCACTCATCCCCATGGCCCTTTATAGCCCTTATGCCTTAGTGCCAACTCATGCCCCAACCACCACCCTTTACCTTTACCCCTCCATGACAACTCATCTAGTGCCAACCATGGGCAAACCTCAGGAGCCATGCTGACATAAAATAAAGTTGTGTGTCTATTGATGATGTCACTATTTTAAAAAAACACTCGCATTGATAAAAAAATTAATAATGCATTAAAATTCCTTAAACTAATCTCTCATGAAAACAAACATTTCTATTCTATAGCCATTTGGAGCTGTCAATCAAACTGCTCACTTAACATGCACCCACTGTGATAATGTTAGGATTGTAAAGTCAGTCATGCAGCACAAATCACATAATGTCAGCCCTCAGGCTTATGCCAATAGACAGAGTGAAATATCAAGCACTGAATTTCTTAAACCCCACACTTTAAAAAAATCCCAACAAGTTAAATACCTTGACAGCTCTGACAGTTCCAATGTGCTTTGATAGTTTCAATGGATTTTTGACTGTTCTTTGACAGCTTGACAGTTCCTTGACAGCTTTGACAGTTCTAGATAGCATTGGCAGTTCTAATGAGTTTTGACAATTCTTTGAAAGATTTAATAGTTCTTTGATAGCTTTGACAATTATTTGGAGGCTTTGTAAGTTCCAATACGTTTTTGAACTTTTATGCGCCATCAGGTCCACTTTTAACAATTCCAAAGGGTACGTGACCTACCTCAAAGGGTGCCTTATCTCTCCTAAAGATGTTCTGGGACCATATCCATGGGGGTACATTACCTCTCCTAAAGGACACCCTAGCTATCCAAATGAATCTGCAAGGTTCAGACCTGCTGTTACCTGGTCTAATCTGCACACGTTGGGTTTCAGGCACCTACCTCACCAAAATCACACGAGTGGAGGCAGCTGCTGTATTATATGAGCAGCTTCTTCAGTGAACCAGAAATGTGCAATTTAGAACCTGCCTCTATTAACCACCCCTCGCCCCAAAATTTTTTGTCTGTGCAAAAATTCAGGCCATAATCTAGGCTGACACTCCAGCATAGTATTGAGAGAGTGCTGCACCAATGGAGGTGCTGTCTATTGTGTGAGATATTAAGCTGAGGCCCTATCTGCCCTCTCTGGTGAATGTAAAAGACCCCATGTCACTATTTTTGAAGAACAGAGGAGCTCACCCCATTATCCTGATCAATGTTTATCACTCAAGCAACACTTATAAAAAGTGATGATCTGGCCATCATTAAATCACTGCTTGTGGGATCCTGCTGTGTACAAATTGGCTGCTGCATTTCCGATATTACAACAGTGAATAATCTTCAGAAAAATACCTAATTGACTTTGAAATGCTTCTGGATGGTCTGAGCTTGTAAAGGGTGCTAAATAAATTATGAGTCTTTCTATAAGTAAACTTTTTAGTGCATAGTTATTTATATTTCAGATGGTGCTGAAAATTAAATGAATCCCGGTGACTCTCTTGGATTTTAATAAATCAAGTCTTTAGTTTACTCCAGTGATCAACAAAATAAAATAAAAGCCTTGGTATGCATCCATTAAAAAATTGGACTTTAATTTATTTCTAATTAAATAAAGTTTACTCACATGAGTCAAGTGGCAGACTGAGGGCTATGTTGCCAATCCCTCTGAAGTTACTTGTGATGGCACATTCCTGTTCACTTACTTTAATACCATTTGAGAGGAAATCTAGAGCAAGAGTGAAATAATTAAAAGAATGTGTGTGAGATGAAAGAAAAAATAAATAAAAATACCTTCATGTGTGTCTTATCCTCTTCCACAGAACTCTGCCATCTAAAAATATTCTAGCCAATGTGGTGTGTTCTATGTGATGGCAGAATAAAGTAATTTTTTTAAATTATTTGTTCATGGGATGTGGGTGCCACTGGCTAGGGCAGCACTTATTGCCCATCCCTAACTGCCCTTAGTCAGAGGAAAGTTAAGAGTCAGCCACAGTGCTGTGGGTCTGGAGTCACATGTAGACCAGACCAGGACAGCAGATTTCCTTCCCTAAAGGACATTCGTGAATCAGATGGGTTTTTCTGACAATCGGCAATGGTTTCATGGTCATCATCAGACTTTTAATTCCAGATTTTTAATGAATTTAAATTCCATCATCTGCCATGATGGAATTTGAACCCAGATCCCACAAGCTTGTCTCTTCAGAGTAATCAACAAGTGTATTCTTCTACAACCATTTATTTTCAGATTGCTTTGGAGAGAATATATAACTGAAACCTCTATTGGAAATTTAAGTGACATGATACAACTGTTGAACTATTTGGCTGATTGTACTGATTTTAACAAAATTTACAAATATTTTTTGTAATTATTTCATTCCTAAAAACCTAACCAAAATATTGCCTGACTGCAAAGCCCCCTACAGTTAAAGGAGTCGTCTTCAAATTGCCAGGGAAGGAAAATAGCAAATATTGTGGTCACTATTCATGACTTGTGCTGGTATGTTTCAGCTTTGATAACCTCCCACAGCTGAATAACCTACAGACATACTTCTGTGCTTGCCAGCCCATGATTTTCTACTCATTCGCTTTGGTGATCAGAAACCTGTGGACTGGCAAGTGCAGAGGTGGAAAACCCCAGGCTCTCTGTCCAGGCGTGTGCATGATGAATGGACCTGTGGGTGAGGCAACAGAGAATGGTCAACATCTGTGACTTTATATCCAAGCCAGCAACAGCACCTGTGGGAAAGGATGGGACAAACATGAAGGAGGAAAGATTGATGGTTGGGGGAGGGATAAGAAAAAAGGAAAATAAAACATTAAAAATAGTTGCCTTCAATACTTCTTCAAAGCTACAATTTGCTCTATATTAGTGATCTGCAACTCTAAACTTAATATTCAATCATTATCTATTTTTTTTACTGATTTTAGTTTAGAAAGACTTACATGCATTAACAGTAGGTTATCCTATCTTTAAAATGCACTTAACACATTTTTTTTTAGTCAATGCCTATTATTTTGTAGGCAAACACAGCAATTATTCTGTACCAGTTAACAGTAGTGAGCTGAATAACTGGTTAATTTATGTTTTGGGCTTGGTTGGAGGGCTGCTGTGCTGGAAGTAGGAGGACTCCTTACTTATCTGACAATACTACCATGGGACTCAACTCTACCTGAAAAGACAAATGGAACCTTAATGTAAAATCTCATCTAAAGGATATTATCACAATTGATGGTGCACTCCTTTACTACTCCACTGGAGTATCAGGTTATATTATACAATTAATTCCTTGCGTGGGGAGTCAAGTGCACAATCCTCTGACCCAGTGTTATCAACTGAACCAACCATCTCAGTGAATGCCCAGTACCCTGGCAGAATCCACTGTGCTTTCATGCAGTGACAGTCAGCAATTCTAATCACCCGGTCCTCCAAGACAGATAACATGGCACATGGCCCCCTTCCACTATCCCACCACCTGAGTCAGACAGCCTTCAACAAGAAACATGGAATCACATGGTAACCCAGAGACCCAGGGTAATGCTCTGGGGACCTGGGTTCGAATCCCACCACAGCAGATGGTGGAATTTGAATTCAATAAAAATAGGGAATTAAAAGTCTACTGATGACCATGAAAACATTGTCAATTGTCATGAAAACCCATCTGATTCACTAATGTCCTTTAGGGAAGGAAATCTGCTGTCCTTACCTGATCTGGCCTACATGTGACTCCACATCCACAGCAATGTGGTTGACTCTTAAATGCCCTCTGAACAAGGGCAGTTAGGGTTGGGCAATAAAGGCTGGGCTAGCCAGCAATGCCCACATCCCATGAACGAATAAAAAAAAGATCTTTACTGTACATGTAGGTGGTGTAGGAGAAGGTGCATAAGGCAAGAACTTACCATTATTCAGATGGCCTGAGCAGTGTGGGGTGCCACTGTCTCTATTGCACTGCTGCGCATTATGCTAAGGACCATCTGTTCAAGGGCACTGAGCGAATGGGTCATTGGTGGTCGTGCACTGGTCATCTGTTTCTCTCACCTGTTGTGGGCCATCATCCTCTGCAAGAGCGAGGACAGAATGTCAGTGATTGTGTGTCAGTGTATTTGGGTGGTGTGCCTAGTGATGATAATTGGAGGTATGTGGAGGCAATGAGAGGGTTGTGTCTGGCTGGCATGATTGGAAGGTATGTGCGGGTGAGGTGCAGTATAAAGATGTGAGGGAGTGCTGGGTGTCAGGGTGTGATGCTGAGTGAGTGATGTGAGTGTGGTAATTTGAGCAGCGTGAAAGGTGAATGGTGTAGTGGATGGCGAAGCATTCGTTGACCTTGACCACCCAAGTGAAGACATTAAACCTTTTTCGGTACAGCTGCCAGGTTTGTGGTGCCAAAACAAAAACAGGAAATGTTGGAAATATTCAGCAGGTCTGGCAGCATCTGTGGAAAGAGAAACAGAGTTGACAATTCAGGTTGTGACCTTTCATCAGAGTTCAGTGGCAAGCCTGAGGTCAGTCATAAGCAAAGACTTGTTATGACAGGGCAGGGCATTAGGGCTGATATTAATGATGGTGATCTTGGTAAGGAAATTGGTGAAAGTTCCCACAGGGGGCTTTCACAAATCAACATGGATACAGACATTCCCTGTCTCCTTCCATTTTCTTCAGAAGTAGCTCTTCCAAGTCGCCAGAGCACAAATCTCTGTGCAGCCACTGTGAAGGCTGCCAGCGGCCCTTAAAATCCTGCACGCTCAATCATGATCCTGATTCAACATCTCGCCACCATCCCCAACATGGTTTCTTCAGAATGCTAGTCAGCCCACTGGAATGTACAGAAGGCATCTGCACTGAAAGACGATTGGGGCTGCACAGGAGCCACTTATGGCCACCCTACAGTCCTGGAAGTGAGGTGGATTCATGAATTTTCTGTCTTATCCACCTCAGTTTCGACGAACCCTACACCCATTTGGACAAATGAAGTTCATGACCATTGTGTCTGACTTCATGATAGAAATTTGCTGGCAACACAAATCTAGTTGGGCCAGTAAGCAGTGAGGATGACGCAAAGAGGCTGAAAATTAATATAGCTTGGTTAAGTGAGTGCTCAAGAAGGTAGCAGATGGAATATAATTTTGGGGAATATGAGGTGAAGCTGAATATTTTTAAAATCAGGACAGATATTAAATACTGGGGATTTGGGTGGCTTTGTACAAGAAATACAGAGGGCCATGACTTCTTTGGAGTGGCAATCAGCTTTGGATTGCCACTCCATGCCTACTTACCTGTGCCAAATTTCTTTTGTGCCTGTCTCGCCCAACCTAGCGACTCAGGCCTTGGGCGAGATCCAGGCAGCGCAGCTGTTGCACAAGTCCAGCTTCACTGGCCAGCACTGTCGAATTGAAGGAGGACACGCCCCTTTTTTTTACTGCACTAGCTGCCATAAAGCAGGTGCGTTAAAAGGTCCGATTGAAATTGATAGGCCAGGGAGCAGGTAAGTGGATAGGGTTGCGGGGGGCTGGGGGTGGGTGGGGGGGCGGTGGTGGTCAGGCGTTTGGGGGATGTGGAGGGGGGGGGAATCGAACATTGAGGGGTTGGGGTTCTGACCGGATCTCGAGGGTGGGGGTCTAGGTGGGTCGGGGGTGAGAGTCGGGCCAGCAGGGGGGATGGGGGCGGGTTTCAGGTGAGGAGTTCCCTGAGGGTGGGAGGAATCACATGGGCGGGGGGGGGGGGTCGGGAAGTGGGGAATTCCGTGAAGGGGTGGTTAGTCAGGGATGGGAGAGTTCCCTGGGTGGGTCGGGAGTGTTGGAGGAGTCCCAGGGAGATCAGTCTGGGTCTCTACAATAGGTGCCCAGAAGTTAGAAGCAATGTTTTCTGTATGTGACCCTGTCAGAACCGTCCAAAGTTTACATTTTAAATTGCATTTTTGGATGGTTCCCAGTGCAGCGCAATTGTCCAGACGAAGTGTGCACTTCTGGGCAATTGCTGTGCAAATGCTTACCTGGGAAGTTCCAAGAGGGATTCCCCTGCGCATCTTTGGGGTACCCCCCCACCCCGAATCCAACGCTGGGGAGCTTAGAAGCTACAGCCCAATGTTAACATACAGGTGCAGTAAGCAATTAGGAGGGCCAATTATATGTTGGCCTTTATTGCAAGGGGATTGGAGTATAAGAATAACAATGCCTTGCTGCAATTATACAGTGCTTTGATGAGACTCACAATTGGAGTGCTGTGTACAGTTTTGGACCCTGTGCCTAAGGAAGGATATACTTGCCTTAGATGGTGTGCAATGAAGGTCCATTAGATTGAGTCCTAGAATGGGATAGTTTTCCTATGAAAGAGATTGAGGAGAATGGGACTATACTCTTTGGAGTTCAGAAGAATGAGTGGTGATCTCATTGATTCTGAGTAAATTTAACAGGTTAGATGCTGAGGGGCCTTTTCCTCTAGCTGGATAGTCTAGACCTAGGAGGCATAGTCTCTGGAAAAAGGATGTTGGTCACTGTGTCTATCAGATAGACTCACAATTAAGATCAGAACATGAGGGACAAGGTTTTAACTCAGTAATTCGCGTAATGTCAGAGTCCACAATGTCAGAGTCCAGTGAGGGTTCCTTCACATAGGGGTTAAATTTTAGGCAGGTTCAGCTAGCTGAAAACAGGTGTTGCCAACTTCCTTCAAAGTTGTTGATGGCGCAGCAAGATGAGGTTGGTATGCAAAGATGTGGTCTGCTCTACAGGTGATGGCAGGAATCTTTCAGAGAACCAGGCTTCGAGGAGGTTTAGACTTGAGGCAGGCTGTGTGTCAGCCAGGAGTCTGGCTTTGGTGTTGACAGGCTGGATGTTAACAGCTGACTGCCATGGCAGTCCAGGAATGTAACAATAAAACTTACCAAAAATCAAAGGAGCTTAGGTCATGTGGTGTTGCCCATTGCCCATTGATTCAGTTTCAGATTCAAACAGTTTCTATGGCCGGAATTTTCTGTGCCCGCTGATATCAGGCATGTCTGGCAGCATGAGGGAGCAATATGGCAAGAAGGCAAAAATTCGGTTTCACGATGTCATGAAACCAGTTTGCAATCATCCACTCTACCCTTTAATGGCAGACAACGTTAACCGCTGTCGGACATCGGGAACCTCATTGTAATACACCTGCATATCATTATAAGCCCAGCCAGCTGGAATCACCCCCACTCCGCTGGATCATCCGAGTACATCGGCATGATTGCACAACAGCATATATAAAGCGTGCACTTGGCGGGCTGAATTTTGAGGGGAAAATGAAGGTGAGTGCACAGTAAGGTTGCACAGCTCTCATGAGGGTCATCTGTTGGACTTTAAGGTTAAGATAAGTTGGAGGGTGTATGCACGGACTGCCCTGTGGTTGAGGCAAGTTGGGGAGGACAAAGGTTACCCTGTGGTTGAGTTGAGTTGTGGGTGGGATGGTGCAAGGGCTGCCTTGCAGTTGAGGCGAGTTGGTGGGGGGCAAGGGCTGCCCTGCGGTTGAAGGTGGTGCACAAGCACGTGTAGGGTGGGTGGGAGGGAAACAGCCACATATTATTGAAACCTTGTATAAAGTGACCATTCCTCCGCAGCTGAGACTGTTCAGGCGCAGCCACATTGACATGTGTGGAGTTGGGTCTCTAGCTTATCTGCCCACTCAAGCAATGCAGAGGCATAAAATTGCCATCAAGTGTTCCAGAGTTTTTCTCACCCCTCAGACACAGACTGCAAACTGATGAGCTTTTTAGTGGACTGCAGAACAGTTGGACGACAGTGCACTTTGTACAATCTCCTTGCAAAAGCTGGCTGTGGAGCAGTCACTGGTGGATGCGTTCACAACTCTGTCTTCATTCTGGTTTGGACCAGTCTCTCCCATGGTTCAAGCTAACAGTGGAGCCTTGTAGCATGGGTTAGGACTATGGCTACACGTGAACTGAGAGCACAGCATGCAGTCCAATGGGCAAAGCTGCCACCAATCGGTCAGGTGGAGTGGGGCAGAAGAATGTGGGGATTCGGGCAGCCATGCAGCGCACTAATCTCTGGCCATCCAAGTGGTGGCCAACACTCTCTGGGAAGTATTAAGGGGCCTTCAGACTTAACCAAAAGAAGTTCTTAGAAAGCCTAAGCTAACCCACGTGTCTCTCTCTTTCTTCCTGCAGGAGGAGTACATTAGGAACATGGAGCCTGGTGAACTAGCTGTATGCCTCATGGTGTACAGAGAAGAAACGAAGGAGAAGAGAGTGATGGAGGTTCCTGGCTGTGCAGAGGGTGGAGCAGCACCCTCAGGAAGAAGAGGCGGCTGAGTCTCCTGCACTCACCACTGAAGAGCCTCAGAGAGCCGTCGCTGATTGGCACCTAGGTAGACCCAGGGTCTATGGACATCAACTTTCATTCTTGCACATGACCGAAAACCAGTGTCACCAAATTACACATGCCTAGGGAATCAGTCAGTCACATCTGCCAGCTGCTACAGGATTTGATACCACAGGGACATGAAGGGCATCTACCACCCGTGGCCATGGAAGTGAACATGGCACTCAATTTTTACGCCAGTGGCTCCTTTCAGGGCTCCACAGGTGACCTCTGTGATATCACAAGCCTCCACCCACAAATGAATCCATGAAGTCACAGATGCCACCTTCGCAAGCACACACAACTTTGTGCATTTCACCCAGGATCAGCAAAGCCAGGATGCAAGAGCCATTGGATTTGCCCAGATCTCGGGTTTCCCACAGGTGCAGTGTGTCATCAACTGCAGTCACATGGCACTCAGATCTCCATCACAACGAGCGATCAACTATGTCAACCACAAGGGATTCCATTTGCTGAATGCGCAGCTGGTGTGCGACCACCACAAACACATCCTGCAGGTCTGTGAACGATTTCCAGAGAGTGTCCATTATTCCTACATTCTCAGTTGGTCACAGATCACTGCAGTCTTCCAGGGTCCACAGAGGCTGCAGGGATGGTCCTCCGGGACAGGGTTATTCGCAGAGGCTGTGGCTGATGACACCCGTGCGGCAGCCTCAGACTGCAGCAGAGCGACGCTATAACGATGCTCTTGCTGCAATTTGCACTTTGATGGAGCAGACCATTGGGATGCTGAAAATGAGGTCCTGTTGCCTGGACCGATCTGGTGGAGCCCTGCAATACAGTCCACAGAGGGTGACGCATCATCATCGCACTTTGAGCCCTTTACAACTGGTACTGCAACACAGAGAGGAACTGGCTGAGGAGGAAATGGAGGAGCTGGAGGTGTCCTCTGTTGAGGAGGACATTGATGGGGATGAGGGTGAGGAGGTCCGCGAAGACAACGATGATGACAATGAGGCCCTTGCACTGGCCAGGTGAGGCAGGCATACTTATGAGGCCCTTATAGCTGCTAGATTTGTAGAGAATGATGACGACATGCAGTGAAGAGACACCACTATGAATCTATGAACGTTTGACTCCTGTCTGGCTCATAGCAGCGTACATACTCTCTGTGATCAGGCTTCTGTCATGGAGATGCATCAAAGGACCTAATAGTCACTGGATTGTAGGAGGATGATGATGACATGCAGTGAAGACACTCTATAGAACTTCACACAGCCTCTGTGAATGTCTGACTCCTGTTTGACTGAGGGCAGCTCACTTGTGCTCCGTGATCACGGTCATATCATGGAGACGCAGCCATGGAACTTTAAATGCACTTGATCCTTTGTCAGCCTTCAGCACCTGAGCCCTTCAGGAGCACAGCATCACCAGTCACAGATTCTGAAGTGACGCGAGCCAACACCACCTTAAAGGTGCTGAGAGCTCACAGAGAGAATGACGGAACTCTGTGACGCTACCCACGACATTCTGGCAGCAACGACCAGCACCATCGAGGTGCAGGCATCACTAATGTGTCCAGGGTGTGTGAGACTGGACCATCACTTTGGTCTGGAGGCTGCACAAAGCACAGGGAAAAAGCCCTGGACTGAGACACCTGCCTTTATCTTGTGCAGAAAGGTTTCACAACTGAGTGACACAAGCAATGCTCATCAGATCAAGGATCCATAGGGAGGGAGACATTCTTGGGAGTTTATTGATAATAGCAAACATTATGTACAAGTGATTAGCACCCATGCCCAGGCTGTGTAACTACATCATGTCATGAAAATATAATGTTTCTCATAATATTATTGTGATTTATTGTAAAGGTAGGTTAATACTGGGGTTTGGATAGTTTCTCTGTGTGTATGTGTGTGTGTGTGTGTTTGGTGGAGGAGGGGGGGCGGGATTTAATTGAATTGGAGACAGCCAGTTTGGAGGCTTTGAGTCATCAACAAGAAGATAGGTTTGAAACGCTAAATACATAAACGTGGCTAAAGTTTTAGAATATGAGGTGGAAGGAAAATTTGCATTTTTAGATAAATTAGAGTAGATTGAATTTCAAAGAAGTGGTAAGATATTACACCTAGCCAGGAGAAGCTAAGCTGAACAGTGTGTTCATTTTTCCCCAAGGTTACCTATAAAATTAGTACTATAAAAAGATTTATATTATGAGAAAGATAAAGTTCCATAAATATATGGGAACAATGGAATTTGCATAAAAAAAGTGAGAAACATGTACAAAGGAGATGAAGTTATGTGTAAGAAGAGAAGGCATTCTAAAATCTAACAAGTGTGAAAAGCCTCCAGCCTCTGTGCCACCAAGTTGCTGTCTACAGAACCGAAATGGAGAAAACTCATATTGAATTTTCCTATCCAGGGCGTTGTGCTGCTTTGCTTGGATCTGTTTAAATCTATTTGTTTTTACTGTTATCTTAATGGGGGTGTAACTGGGAGCCAGCTTAATTATGGGTTTTAGGAGTTATTATAGTAATAATTTGTAGGCCTATGTATGTTCTTGACATCTTTTCTTTTGTTAATAAATGTTTAATTTAGTTTTCTAAAAACCTCTAAAGTCATGGTAGCCTTATTACTTCTGGATTCAGGGAAAGCATCTTGAAATAAAATACAAATTGCAAAACAATTATAACCACGTGATCAAGCTTCCCTTGTGGAATCGATCCACCTGGCACACATCATCTGCTACCTCATAACAATCTTTTTAACATTCCTAACCCTGCCGCTACGTCTTGGTGCTCCCTCGGAGGCAGCCTACTGACTGTAATGACCTTGGCAGGCATCCTCTGGAACCTTGAGACCTGGAAGACCCCAGCCTGCTTTCAGGATCCTGCTGTGTGGCAGTGGCACCTTCTTGGGGCCTGTACAGCTAGAACTGCTGGGGTCACAGGAAGAGGGGATTCGAATGGACCAGACACTCAAGGAGTCACCTGGGTGGATGGCCCTGGGGTGTGTACCTGCCGATCCTCCTCCCAATCGGTGCCCAAGGGCCCCTGGCTGACTCCTTGAGCAGAAGGGGTAGCTGGAGTGAGATCGAGCTGCCCATGCCCCTCTTGTGTTGACACTATTGGAGACCAACTATGGCATCAGCATTGGAATCCAGCCCGCACAGCAGTGCAGGACCAATGTCCTGGACCAAGGTCTCCAAGGCAGCTGCCATCCTACCAGTGTTGACATTGATGCATTGGTATGTCAGCACTATCACCTCAGCCTGAAGGCGAACGGACTCCTCCATGTGCCTTGCAATCTGAGGAGAGCATCGGACATCCCTTCCTGATGTTCCCAAGCTTGCCTTTGCAGCTCCAACAACTGAGGTATGGCCGAATCTAGAGGCTCATTATCTGACTCGGACTCAGCAGATTTCTGGCCTCCAGCAGTCCTCTGAATGCCAGGGACGAGGAAGTCCCTGCCTCCGCCTGCTGTGGATAAGACCATGCAATGTGCCCACCAGATTGTGATCCCAAGGCTACTTTAAAGCTAGGCCCCACCGAGGTATGTGTCTCTGTGCTGGTGGAGGGTGTGGGTGAGCACTGTGATGGGTCTTCAATGAAGTTGCCTTAAGATTCCACCTCAGAGATTTCTTTGGTGCTTGATTGGAGGCGCTGGGTCATGGACTCCATCAGATGTTTCCCAGATGTGCCTATGAAAGTAAGGAGAGATAATTAGTACATGGCAGGGGACTGTGGAACAGGACACATCACTCACAGCATGGTTGTCTGATGGATGCTGCACTGTTGGCTCCTCACTTGTTAGAACACCTCCGACCTCACCATCAGCACAAGAATGGTCCAGATCCTCGCCGGCCAGCTGGATGGCTCAATTTTCAAAGTCCATTCGGACCTTGATTTCAGCCATTCCTCCATCAGTCTGCAACCTCTCTCTATTGTGTGCCAGCTTGTCCTGCATGAATAGAGATGAAGAGTGTAAAGTCGGAAGCCTGCCGGGCCAGACGATAAGTATGCCTGGCAGGTGTGGGTGGTGAGTGGTCCCACAGATAAGATGGGGACAAGGAAGGTGTGTTTAAGAGACTGAATGGTGAAGTCCCTTGAACTGAGATCCCTTTCGATGTATGATGTATTTGTGAGTGTGTGAGTTGAGAGCAATGAGAAGAGTGACTTACCCTGGTGAAACAGAGGAGATCATTCATCCTTTTTCGGCACTGGACGGCTGTTCTCTTTCATAGGGCATTGACACTGACCACTGCCTCCCATGCTGGATTAGTGATGCTGCTGTCCATCCTGCGGCCAGAGCAGGGATAGAGGATATCACAGTGAGCCTCCACTGTGTCCAGAAGGCACTCGAGGGATGCATCTTTAAAGTACAGGGCTGCAGCTGCCTTGCCTTTTGGGGCCATGTCTTCTGTGTAGCCACCCTGGGCTGGAAGCACTGAGAGGTGTGCAAGTGGCTGCTTTAATATGGCGCAAGGCATGATGAAATGGAGGGGTGATGGTGTGGCAGGCGAATGAGAGCCTGCCCTCCATTGAAACGGCGTGTTTCCTGGGAAAGCATAATTAATGCAGCGGGAATGGGCCGATATGGCATGAAAAGCCACCATTGCAGCTGACGAGTAAAACGTCCTTTTTCCCACCTGCTACTGCACTTGGTGCAAATCTTGGACAATTCCACCCAGTGTCAAATTGAAAGAAAAAGCGTATAATTCTGTGAAGATTGATGGTGGGTCAGAAGATTGGACAGAATTTTAAAACCAGCAAAAAATATGACTAGAAATTAATCATGAGGGAGAAATTAGAGAATGAGAGAAAGTGAGCTAGAAATATAAAAACAGATAGTAAGAATTTCTACAAGTATTTAGAAAGGAAAAGAGTAACTAAAGTTAACATTGCTCCTCTAGAGGGTGTGTCTGGGGAATTAATAATGTGAAATAAGGAAATAGCGGATGTATTGATATTTTGTGTCTGTCTTCACTGTAGAAGACATAAGTAACATCCCAGAAATAATTGTAAACCAAGAGGTGAAAGGGAGGGAGGATCTTAAAACAATAATAAATCATCAGGGAAAGGGTATTGTGAAAAGTATTAGAAATTAAGATTGACAAGTCACCAGGACCTGACAGACTTCAGTCTGGGGTCCTAAAAGAAGTAGCTGCGGAGATGATAGATGCATTGGTGAGAATTTCATAAAATTCCCAGGATTCAGGAAAAGTCCCATCAGATTGGAAAATAACAAATATAACTCCTCTATTCAAGAAAGGAGGGAGACAGAAAGCAGGACATACAGGCCAGTTAGCCTAATATCTGTAATAGGGAAAATACTAGAACATATTATTAAGGAGGGCACTTAGAAAATCTTAATGTAACAGGCAAAGTCAACATGATTTTGTGAAAAGGGAATCATGTTTGACTAATTTATTAGAGTTCTTTGAGGAAGTAGCAAGTAATGCGGGGAACCTGGAGGTGTGGTGTGCTTGGATTTTCCAATAGGTTTTTGATAAAGTGCCACAACAAAGGTTAATATGTAAAATAAGAGCTGAAGGTAGTGACATTTTATTATAGAAAGAAGATTGGTTAGCTAACAGGAAACAGAGATTAGGGATAAATGGGTCATTTTTGGGTTGGCAAACTGTAACGACTAGAGTGCCACAGAGTTCTGGGACCTCAACTATTTACAATCTACATAAATGACTTGGATGAAAGGATCAAATATATGGTTGTTAAATTTGCTGATGACGCAAAGACAGATAGAAAAGTTAATTGTGAGGAGGACATAAAGAGTCTAAAAAGGGATTTAGATAGATTAAGTGAGTGGGCTGGCCTAGCCAGTGATACATACATCTCATGAATGAATAAAAAAAATATTTTTAGAAGTCCCATAAAAAGTTAAACCTTGTTCAATGGAATGTAACTGAGATTTTTAACAGTGATCTGAGATACAACTGCTGCTGCAAAACTGATCTGGCCTTGAAAAAATAGTTTTATACTTGTGATATGCTGTTAAATGTCTCCATCATGATTAATTCCCAGATGGTTTAAGTGGATCTTTCGAATAATTTAAAGAAATAATGTTGTTTCATGATATTTCAGTTCCTACCTTTACCCTCTATGTATGTCCTAATCTTTATTTCGCTCTCTATAAATTTTGAAGAAGTGATTTGATAATTAATGCTTTTTATTTCCGGTTTGGCTGTTTGTGAGAATTCCTTAATGTGATTGGCTATTTGGATAACTTGATGGCATCACTGCAGCTTGACACGAGAGGCAGAATTTTTACTCCAAGGCAGGATTCGAGGCAGACATGCTGGCAAATTCTCACTACCAGCCAGTGTGCCAGTCTGCCGGTATGTTCCCACTTTCAGCCTGTTTCCAGTGAGGTCGTTTCCATGGGTGTGACAGCTACCTATCTGCCAGCAATTGGTAGTCAATTAAACCAAATAAAGTGCCAAATGAGATTTCCAAATTCCAAAAAGATTTTCCAAACAGTGGATGCCACCCCAAAAAACATAAGAACAAGGAGCATGATAGGCCATTTGACCCCTCAAGCCCGTTCTGCCATTCAATAAGGGCATTTCTAATCTGATTGTGGTGTTAAATCCTCTTTCCTGCCTGTCTTTGGCTCCCATATAGATCAACAATCTGTCTAACACAACCTTGAATAAGACCCAATCTTCACTGCTCTCTAGGGTAGAAAATTGCAATGATTAATGACACTCTGAGAGAAAAAATTTCTCCTCATCTCAGGACAGGTGACTGAAAGCTTGGAAAAAGAGGCAGATTTAAGGAGTGACTGAAAGGGCAAGAGAGAGAGATGGAGAGGTGGTGTAGAACTTCAGGGCTAGACTATTGAGGTTTCAACCATAATGGTGAACCGAAGGAAATTGGGGATGCTCCAAGGCTGCATATGAAGTTACACTGCCCCAGTAATATTATCAAAAAGTGCTATGGACACCAAGGGGGTGTAATTATTCCTGTTGATAGTTTTGGGAAGTACAAAAACCGTAAACCCATTTTGCTCTCACATTGATTTTTTACTAAATATTATTGAGGGGAGAAATTCCTACCATCTCCTTCCGGCTACCATATTGCGTAAAGTCCAGTTTATTAGTCCCAGTTAATGGATTGGCTTCAGTGTAATTTAGGTGAGGTCAGACAGCTGGTACATGAATTATGGCTACTATTTCAGTTTTTGAAATAATAATATTAATTGATTTAACATCTATTATGTTTAATCACAGAATGACTGTTTTATTGTAATAGTAAGTCTTAGAATATTCAATCATGTTTTAATGCTCATGACTTTGAAGTAAAGATCATTTTTGTAGTGCCATGCTTCATTAAGCCCAGTTCATTGTAAGAATGTTATAGACTGTTCAAAGATTTGGGACAAATATTCAACTTCAAAAGGACTATAATTTTCTGATCTAAGCAACTGAAAAGTTTAAGAGCTCATGTGATATAAGGATTGGTAATATGCGAATAACTTAGCACTGAATGCTCAATACAGGTGTTCTTTTATGATTATGTAAAGAAACCCATAACTCAAGGTTGCCACGAACATGAACAAGTTATGATAATCTTTTCGATAATGAAAATACAAGAGCCGGTGACTAATAGTGAGTTAACTTTTAATTTTAATATGTTAGCACGGAATGGTAATTTTGATGTATCTTTTTTGTAAGTAGGTGATGAAATAATGGGCAGGATTTGGGGTTTTGGTCAGGATTACAATGTCAGGGTCAAACAGCAGGGTTACAACTGCCCACTGTGTGGAAATAGTCACCAGAATGTGATTTTCCCTGAATTGACCAATTTTGGGGAAAAAGGGCAGACTCGCCGTCCAATTATGAATACAAGGGGGTGGGCTCTCGAAGCTGGAGGGCCAAAGGAGGTCCTCCAGCTCAGAAGGAGCAGCAGCCTGCAGGTCAGGTAAGAGAGAGAGGGTGCCTCCATCTTGAGATGCCCTCCCTGCAACTTTTAAACGTTTTAAATTAAAAAACAATTTCAGCAGCTGGGCTACTATTGTGAAAAAGGAGCTCTTCCACAGGATGGCCTGTGGTTGCAGCTGCAGCCAGGCAGGCAGGGAAGGCCTCAAAGATGGGAGGCCACCTCCAGGCAACTCCTCGGTAAGCCCACGGACTTTTTTTCATTTGTTTGTTCATAGGATATGGGCTTCACTGGCTGGGCCAGCATTTATTTCCCATCTCTAGATGCCCTTGAGAAGGTGGTAGTGAGCTGCCTTCTTGAACCGCTGCAGTCCTTGTGGTGAAGGTACACCCACAGTGCCATTAGAAAGAGAGTTCCAGGATTTTGACCCAGCGACAGTGAGGGAACGGTGATATTGTTCCAGTGCAGGATGGTGAGTGGCTTGAAGGGGAACTTCCAGGCAGTGGTGTTCCCTGGAAAATTCTGACTGGAGAATTCCTCATTTGGTTACCTGCCACTTGTGGGCAGGTAATCCTTCTGCCGCTGATTTTGCCTCTGGGAAAATGGCGCAGAGGCATGTTGGTGCCAGAAAACCACCAGACCAGCTAACAACACAACCTTCACCACCACCCACCTCCATCCCAACACACACACCGCACCCACCCCTCCCCCCCCCCCCCCCCCCCCCCCCAACCCCCCACCCCCTCCAGCCTCTTCATATTCAGCTCCATTTGAGGGTGAACACTCAGCCAAATATGTACAGGAACTGCTGTAAAAAGGCCCAACAGAAGTCACAAAGGCACTGGCAATGTAATTAGTGACACCCTGTTTTCCTCTTCATCCTATTCTGGAGAGCTCTGAGAAACTCAAAGGATCCTGCTAGCATCTGGAGATCATAAGTGCTTATGAACATTTATTATTCCATTAAAAACACCCCTAGCAATTTTTTTTTATTTTCATAACATAATATATACGTTTTTTTTATCCTTCACTCCTGACACTTCCCACAGGAGTTTTGGCCTTCTGCTATAACCATTAGCTTTTCCTTATTGCCATTGCTGCAGCTGCTGCATTTTAGTTTGCTTGATTCCATAACTGGATTTGATTTTCACCATTCCAGTTGTTAAATTTGGAGATTGAGCAGTAAAACATATGAGTGAAACAAGAGAATTAGGAAAAGGAAACAAAACTAGGTTACAGATTAGTTTTCATTTATACTGACATTTAGAGTAGAGGGTGTCTAGTGAATTATGCATTCCTTGTACTCAGATACCATGCAGCAGATGGGACATCAGTCAGGGACTAGCATCACATTGTTATTTTCTTAAAAGATAAAGATGAAGCAGAGTTTGTTATTCCTCCAATAGGTTCCTTTCAGTATAACACAAGTGCTAACATATGTTTCAGTGGAAACTGTGTACACGCTGCACTTTCCAATTAGCAATGACGTCAAGTGTTATTCCAGTGTCACTGGCTAACTCACCTTTTGGATTGTACTATTTGTATTATTCATCCTTTAGTTAGATGGGATATTTAATAACTGGTGACCTCCCTCTTCTGTCCCAAGCCAAAAAGGTCATTTGCGAAGCCATTGATAGGCAGTCTGTACAGAGAGATGAATAGAATGACTTTAATCCCCAAAACCACCAGTGAAAATCTCTTAGTCCAATGTACTACAAGTGAAATGTGCCTTATTCAGTTACATCAGTGGCCATTACTATAAATGGATAGAATTGTGGAATCTAATCCCTAAACCATCAGAAAAAATCTTAAGACCCCATATAATAAAAATAGTGCTTGACTTATTTCATCAGGGTAAAACAGTAGTCTTAATCGTTTCCAAAAATAAATTTGACCATATTCTCTAGTATTTATATTATTTAGGGAGGATGTAAGAGACACTGCCTGCCATTTCACCAGCAGTTACTGTTGTGAAACTGTTATTTTAAGATTACTTTAGGGTTCTATGCAATTCAAGATTCAATTAAAAAGAAATAACTTGTTTAAAATTTTAACACATTACATGCAGCAGCAGCAATGCAGCCTCTGCCAACAAACTCCAGGATAAAAATTCATTAAGGCCCATTTTCAGGCATGGGGTTGCAACTTGCAATTTGCCATTCCCATTGAGACAGCAAGGATGTAAGCTTGCTGCTTCCCTCCTTGTTTAAATGATTGCAGCACTAGTCTAAGTGGGGCCCACACACTGCTGGGTGCCTGAGTGCTCAACACAGTGCCAAACACTGTTCACTGGTAGCACATAGTGCAGCCAGTATGATCCTCTTAAAGGCAGTCTGCCCTTCTTAAAGGGGATCTGCACTCAGTGGGAGGACTCCAGATGGCTTGTTCTGACGTTGGCTGTAAATAAGAGCGGCACAAATGGAGTACCATGGAAATCAGAGGGCTGCTAGATTCACAGACACTGGAAACTTTAGAGGTTGACAGGAGGGGAGAGGTCATGTTTCTGCAAGGAGCCAGGAAGCTGCAAGGCCTCAGAAGGAATGGGACCAGGTGGCCAGGGAGTTTAATGCCCAGACTGTGGCCCAAGGACCTGAAAGCTGTGGGCAAGAAGGTCAGCGATCTAACATGGGTGGGCAAGGTCAGTGGATGCACCTTCAAAGGATATTTCCCACCCACTATATCACCAACCTCTCAACTTACTCAATGCACCACACCCCTACCACTCACCTATCAGCAGTCCCTAATAGTCAGGACTCAAGCTGATCATCCACATACTCCACCTCATCTTCACACAACTTCCAATCATGCCAGCCTGAAATATAGCTCCCGTTGCTTCCACATGCTTCAGGCTATTCAGCTGAAGCAGACACATTACCCAAACACAATGTAACACAATCAATGGCATTCTTCCCTTCCTCTTGCAGGGCCAGGGTGGTCAATAACCACACAGAGCAGAGCAGAACCAATGAGGGACATAGACACCTGTATCTCCTGGTCCTATAGAGCAGATGGTTCTCTGGATAATAGGGCTGACTGAGACTGAGCTGGTGACACCCGAAGTTGCTGAGAGCATTGAGGATAAACAGTATGGGCTAGATTTTCATCCTTGAAGCAGGTAGCGGGAGTTTGGAAAGTTTCTGGCTTGGTGCACCTGCCTTGGGAGAGACTGCCACCAAAGACGGGACTTTCATTACTGGGGCTAGGCACTAACAGGAGTTGGGACCACTGCCCCCCCCCAAAGAGTTCAGAGGTAGCCACAGGGGATGCCAAGTGATGAAGTGGGCAATATGACAGCAAATCTAAAAACAGCCCTCTAGCCCTCATATCTCACACCCCCTCACACTCCCCATGCCATCTTTGCCACCTAAAGCTTCCCACCTACTCCACATATTCCCCTCATACTGCACTGCACCCCTCCCACACCCCCACCCCCACCCCCCCCACCCCCCCCCCCATGCCAGACAATGCATTCTTGGCTGAGAGCCCAGACATCCATGTTGAAACAGCTGCACTCCAGAGAAAACATTGCTTGATTGACAGCTCTGGCTCTCTGGTCTATTCTGTCAATTGCACAATGTTTATTTATACAAGATAAAGAGGTTTCAAGTGCTTGCAGTTTCAGCTATTGATATCTTGAAGGGTCTGGGTGATTGACACTTTTCTTGAGTTTTAGTGAAAGGATTTTTTTTTAAGAAAGTAGAAAGTTGTGAAGGAATGATTTTTTTTAAACCCATCCTATTTTCACTACAGAGTTCATTGGTTTTCTACCTGGGAGCTGAACAGAGGCAGTCAGGAGCAACATAAATAGGGCCTAGGGATCAGAGCACTGCCTTTCCTACCTGCGAACTGAACAGAGGCAGTCGGGAGTACGCCATTTCAACGGCTGAAGAAACTGAGTTAAAAAAACCAACTGTCACATCACAGGAAACTAGTAAGTTGATTGGCCGATAAATGTTGGTGCTTGGTGTAAGGGACAGTGTGTTAATCGCCAGCTTAGGACACAATAGCAAAAGTAGATCTACAAATGAAAAGGACTAAAACTAAAATTAAAATAAATACAAAATGCAATAGTTAAATTAAGCGTAAAATAAAATAATTAAACAAATACCCAAAACACATACCAGTGCAATTAAGAATCGTATAACCTTTAGTTTTATTTGTGGATGGTATGAGCAACTAGTAAGCACAGTAAATTGCAATATACATAGGGAGTATTCTAAATTAATTAAGAAAGTAACTAAATAACATGCACAACAATGGCAGGACAGGTGTTACTTTGCAGCTGTGGAATATGGGAGCTTTTAGATGCCAAGATAATCCAGGGCAAACACATCTTTGGGTAGTGTAAGCAGCTAGAGGAATTCCAGGTCAGGATGATTGATCTGGAAGGTGAATTGCAGACACTGGGCAATACAAGGGAGGGGGAGGAATACCAGGACACTTTGTTCCAGAAGCTGGCCACACATCTTAGGATAGGGTCATCTGTTTTGATCATCAGAAAGATGTGAGCACAGCTGAGACAGGTAAATGGACCAAGCAGACAGGAGTGGAGGAGCCTCAGACTTTGCAATTGTCAATTGAGGTACTCAAGGCTTGTGTGGTCAAAAGCAAAGTCTGCAAGGTGGATAAGCAGGCTGGCCATAGCATCATGGTACAGGAAGCGATTCAAGTTGGGGGAGTAAATAGGAGTGTAGTGGAGGCAAGGTCATTGAATATCTTTAAGGTGGAGGTAGATAGTTTCTTGTTCAGCAAGGGAATCAAAGGTTACTGGGGGTAGATCTTCTTCTTATTGTGTCCACGGACAGTCTATACATGGCCCAGCCAGAACTGGACACATTTTTGCACCTTGTTGTTGAATTCGGCAAGATCTGCAATACTGCAGTGTTCCCCTAGCAAAAGACATTGCAGGAGATGTGGTACACTCTGTGGCTCAGTTCCACATTCACAAGTTGTCGGGCAGGCTGTATATCCTCATTTGCTTAGTGACACTTTTGAACGACCTACACCAGTCCTAAGTCTGTTAAGGCACTTCCAGGTTGCCCGGTTGCAATTAGCTCCTGAGGGAAGGCATTCATCGGGTAGAATTTCCAACGCTGGGAGTTGTTCGAGACTGGCGAGCTGGTCTTTCCACAAGGGGATGCGGGCTTCAGATGGGGTTGATTGTAATAGAACAACATTGTTCATGAAGCTCTTCCTTGACTTTAGGCGGCTGGGTGTAGGTGTATGACCATGTGGAGGATGCCTCTCATCTGATGTTTGATGGAGTTGCTCTTTCTTGCTGGCTACCGTTCTTCTTATATCAGGGGGGCCGATACCCTCCAGGATATATAGGCTGTTGGTGTTTGTTGGTTTTAAACAACCTGTGATAAGTCAGCAGCTTGCATTCAGAACAGCATCCATCTTCTTAGCATGAGTAGATCTTTCCCATGCAGGGCAGGCGTATTTGGCATTGGAATAGCAAAGAGCAAGTGCACTGGTTCGCAATGTTTTCGAGCTTGCTCCCCATTTTGTATTAGTGAACTCATTCAGGATGTTATTTCGTGTGCTCACTTTTGCCTTTGTCTTTTCGATGTGGTTCTTGAAGGTGAGGCATCTGTCAAGGGTGACTCCTAAGTAGATAGGGTGCTCGCAATGCATCAGTGTTGCTCCACACCAGGTTACTTTAAACTGGTGTTTGGCTTCACGGTTTCTGAGGCGGAATGCACAAACTTACGTCTTTGATAGGTTTGCGTGAAGGTGGTTTTCTTCATAGTAGGATGTTAGTCCCTGCAAGGCCTCAGAAAGCGTTTTCTCCATGGTGTTAAAATCAGTGCTTTGGGCAGTGACACATAAGTCATCAGCATATATAAAACGGCGTGTGACACCGTCTATAGGTTGGTCAGTCGTGTAGATGTTGTACAGCAGCGGTGCAAGCAAGCATTGGGGGAAAATGGGAATGTAGGATTGGTAATACAAACAGATCAGCCATAATCCTATTAAAGGGTGGAGTAGGCTCGATGCGCCAAATGGCCTATTTCTGCTCCTATTTCATATGTTTGTATGTTTTGTACAGAGTATATAGTGGATGAATGGGCATGGAAATGCCATAGCTTAGCATGGGGTGGTATAAAGGACATGGGGGTTGGGTGGGGGGAATGCTTTTGCATGGGAGTTACAAGGGGCCATGGTGGGTGGGTGGCATAGCTTGGTATAGGGGGTTGTGAGGGGCTATTAGGGGTAGGTGGAGGTGTACCTTGGCATGGGGAAAAGAGTAGCCATGGGGGAGGGTGGGACACATTATTATGGTGTGGGGGGGTATGAGTAAGACCTTTTGAACTTACCTTTCAGAAGGTTCCCTCCTCCAGACTGTGGTTCATGACTGAGGTACCGTGAGCTGGCCCAACTCCACAAAAATTGCAGAGGACTAGTACATGCCTTTCCCCGCAATGGAGCCAGCCAGGTCAGGAGTGCAGGGTGCCGGCTCGCAATGCACACCAGGCCACACCCTTAACCCATACGGGTGAAAATTGGGGGCACCAGGAATGGGGTCAGGAATCCCGGAATCAGGTTCCAGGCACCACTTTTACACCTCCACAGAGTTTCCCCGACTCAATGAAAATCCAGCCTATGTTCCAACTAACCTCCCTAATCAACTTCCATGTCAGCCTTATCCTACTATCTGACATGATGCACTCCCTTTCCAGCCTTTTCCTCGCCACAACCTTCCCCTCTCTGATTCCCTGCTTTCAGACACCCACAAGCTGCCATCTGCCCAGCAGCAGCAGCCCCAGGTGAAGGAGACACAGAGAGAGAGTGCACCATTTCAGCATTAGGCACTGTCACTCGGGGTGAACAACTCACGTGGAGAAAATTAAGGGACACTCTGGCATGGGGGCCCATTGGATCAGGAAAGCAGTGCTGCCAGGGCTGTGAAGGTAGGGGGGGGTGGATGCAGTTGGGGCTATAGGAGGTTCGGGTAGTTGCCAGGGCTGAGAGAGTGCACAAACGGGTACTGCACTTGCACGAGATTTAAAGGGCGGAATTACTGAGAAAATCAGTGTCCAGGCAGCATTTGACCCGGGGCATAGGACAGGGGGCTCAAAGGGACAATCCTGTAAAAATAAGGGGTGGTTGATCACCCTGCTGTCACTGGACCTGACACTCACAGCATCAGATACTGGCACTACATGTACTTTGGAGGCTAGTATCAAGACAGGGTTTGCACCTTGAGTCACCAGGCCTGACCAGGCTGCAGACAGGCCAGGGGAAAGGATGTGCCAGCTAGGTCATACACACACACACACACACACACACACACACACACACACACAATCTGTTACAGGGCACTCATGTGAGGACTTTGACGGGCAGCAAACAGAAAAACACTGATGAGCTGGCATACAGAAAAGCCTGATGCATTAGGCCTGCCAGACAGCCACTGGTCACTATCAAGGAGTGTACATGAGTCCGACTCCAAGACTGAGGAGTCCAGTCTTGGCACACAAAGCTTGGAGCCCAACCTTTCCAACTTGGAGGTGGTGGCCAACTTCATGACAGCACTTGTGAATCCAGCTGCCTGGCAGTGCCTGGTGGCCTCAGTCTCAGCTTCCACTGAAGAACAGGCAGAAGCCTCTCAACATCTCAGTGTTGCACTGGAAACTCAGAGACAGCTCATGAGATCTTTTCTTGCTATCCTGCTGACTCTGCCTGCTGCCATCATGGCTGTGGGTCTCAGCTCTCAAAAGGGCTTGCCGGCTTTCACTACAGCCGGAATCTTCTGGCCCCGTTGGCATCGGGTATCATGGCAGGCAGTGGAGGAGGGTGTGGTGGACAATATGGCTAGAAGGCCAAAAGCCAGTTTTACACCATCGTGAAACCAGTTTGCGATTGTCCGCTCCACCCATCAATGTTGGGCCATGTTTCCCGTGCTGCATTTCAGGAACATAATTTTGGTACATTTGCATCACTGCAGCAGTCCCTCAGGGTAGTGTCCTCAGCCCAACCATCTTCAGCTGCTTCAACAATGACCTTCGTTCCATCATAAGGTCAGAAGTGGGAATGGTTACTGATGATTGCACAATGTTCAGCCCCATTTTTGACTCCTCAGATACCGAAACAGTCCATGTCCAAATGCAGCAAGACCTGGACAATACCCAGGCCAGGGCTGACAAGTGATAAATAACATTCACGCCACACAAGTGCCAGGCAATGACCATCTCCATCAAGAGAGAATCCAACGATCGCCCTTTGATGCTCAATGATATTACCTTCACATCAACATCCTGGGGGTTACCATTGACCAGAAACTGAACTCGACTAGCCATATAAATACTGTTGCTACAAGAGCAGGTCAGAGGCTAGGCATCATGTGATGAGTAACCCACTTCCTGACTCCCCAAAGCCTGTCCACCATCTACATGGTATGAGTGTAATGGAATATTCCCCACTTGCCTGGATGCGTGCAGCTCCCACAACACTCAAGAAGCTTGATACTGCCCAGGACAAAGCAGCCCGCTTGAGTGGCACCACACCCACAAACATTCATTCCGTCCACCACCAATGCACAGTAGCTGCAGAGTGTACCAGCTACAAGATGCACTGCAGGAATTCACCAAAGGTCCTTTGACAGCAGCTTCCAAACCCACGACCACTACCATCTAGAAAGACAAGGGCAGCAGATAGATGGGAACACCACCACCTGGAAGTTCCCCTCCAAGTCACTCATGGAGAATGCAGTGTACTCAAGGGTTGTAAAAACTGCCAAAGAAAAATCTAGATAGCAACATATTTAGGAATCAAAAAGCAGTAGGCTACACACTCCCCAATGTTCCCTCCCCAAAAAAAGAATATTTCACCACATAGTTAAGAAAAAATATCAAGAGGTGCACAC
Source organism: Carcharodon carcharias (assembly GCF_017639515.1). NCBI lineage: Eukaryota > Metazoa > Chordata > Chondrichthyes > Lamniformes > Lamnidae > Carcharodon > Carcharodon carcharias. The sequence continues at coordinate 59,763,624 of NC_054472.1, read as the reverse complement.
TTGGAAATATATCGCCATTCCTTCACTGTCGCTGGGTCAAAATCCTGGAACTCCCTCCCTAACAGCACTCTGGGTGTACCTGCATCACATGGACTGCTGCTGTTCAAGAAGGCAGCTCACCACCACCTTCTCAAGGGCAACTAGGGATGGACAATAAATGCTGGTCCAGCCAGCGAAGCCCACATCCCGTGAATGAATAAAAAAAATTATAAGCCCTGCTCACCGGAAACATCCCCCCACATCAAACTTACCGCCCACATCAGCGGTGACTTCAGAACGGCATGCTTCATGGCTGCCTTTAAAAGGCGTGCACCTGGCGACCTGAACTTCAATGTGAGGTGAGTGCACACAACCTTGAGCAGCAATCACGGGCATCGCCCATATAAGACATCAAGGAAGAGGTGCTGCACATTCGTGCATGGCACAGGCAAGTCTTTCCCGGTTGGCTTTCAATGCGGTGCTGGGTCAAGGGCTCCAGTGCGGGTGTGGCTAGGGGTGGGGGTGGGAGTGCAAGGCAGCGCAGGTTTAAGCGAATACTCAAGCACATACTGAAGGGGTGCAGGTGTTGGAGTGGTGTGGTGAGGGAAGTGCCCACACACTTGGAAAAGCTTGTCAAAAGTGAGCATTCTTCCGCATGTGAGAACATTAGGCTGCAGCTCCTTTGACATGCTTAGAGTCGGGCCTCTGAAACTTTTCTGCCCACGCAAACAATGCAAAAGCATGAAAGTGCTACCAAATACTCCAGAACTTTTCATCCCTCACGTGCAATCTGCAAATTAAGATGCATTTTAGGGGGCAGCAGATCAATTGGCCGACTGGGCGAGTTGTACAATCCCCTTGTGAAAGGTGGCCATGGCACAGTCACTGGTGGAGGCGCTCACAGCCCCTTGCAATGTCTTTATTAAAGTTTGGACCAGTATTCATTACAGTTCAAACTAACAGTGCAACTTTGCAGTGTGGATTAGGAGAATGCCTGTGCCTGAGCTGAGAGCACAGCATGCAGTCCAGTGGTTGAAGCAGATGTCAAGTGGAGTGGGCCAGAGGTGGGTGGGGTTTTGGACAGCCAATGAGTGCACTACACACTGGCCATCCTAATGGAGGCCAGCACTCTCCCACATGCGTAAGGGGCCTTCAGACTTAACCAAGAGAGTTTCTTAGGACACAGATGCTAACCCATGCATCTCTCTCTTTGATCCTGCAGGAGGAGAACATCAGGATCATGGAGCCTGGTGATTTAGCAGAATGCCTCATGGCTTACAGAGACCAGAGAAGAAGGAGAGTGGGGGCTGTTCCTGGCCAAGGAATGCAAGATGAAGGGGTGGCAATGCCTGCTGTGCGCGCAGCTAAAAACCCACAGAGCCATTATTCGTAGGCGTTTCACTAGACCCAGGGTCTATAGATGGTGCTTGTCATTCCTGCAGATGACCAAGAACCAGTATCACTGAAGACTGTGCATGTCCAGGGAACTAGTCAGTCACATATGCCAAAGCTGCAGGATTTAGCGCCATGAGGACATGGAGGGCATCCACTGCCAGTGGCTGTGAAAATGACTGGGTTGCTCAATTTGTACGCATATCTTAGGTTTTCCACAGATGCAGGGTGTCATCAACTGCACTCATGTGGTGCTTAGATCTCCATGGCAACAAGCAGTCAACCATGTCTACCGCAAGGGCTTCCACTCGCTGAATGTTCAGCTGATGTGCGACCACCGCAAACACATCCTACAGGTCTGCGCATGATTCCCAGGGAGCATCCACAACTCCTACATTCTTAGCAGCTCTCAGATCACTGACCTCTTCCAGGGTCCACAGAGGCTGCAGGATTGGCTCCTTGGGGACAAGTGTTACCCACAGAGAATGTGGCTGATGATCCCTGTGTGGTGACTCAGGCTGCAGCAGAGCAATGGTATAACCAGGCTCATGCTGTGACCTGGACTTGGTGGAGCAAACAATAGGCATTTTGAAAATGAGGTTCCGGTGCCTCGACAGGTCAGGTGGAGCACTGCAATACATTCCCCAGAGGGTATTGCACATCATCATCCCTTGCTGCGTGCTCTATAACCTGGCACTGCAACAGGAGGAGGACCTGGCTGAGGAGGTGATGGAGGAGCTGCATGTATCCCTTGATGAGGAGGACGTCGAAGGGGACAAGGGTGATGAGGTTCTCAAAGGTGAGGAATCTGGTGATGAGGCCATCACACTGGCAGATAAGGCAGGCATGCTTGGGAGGCCCTCATAGCTGCAAGATTCATTGAAGATGAGGATGAGATGCAGTGAGGACAGTCCTGACATCCTTGCCTTGCTCAGTGAACATTTGACTCCTGTCTGGCTGATGGCACCGCACATACCCTCAGTGCTCAGGCTCATGTCATGGAGATGCAGTGGGGCCCTAATAGTCACTAGATTTCAGGAGGATGATGACGACATGCAGTGAGGATACTCCATAGATCTTTACATTGTCTCTGTGAATGCCTGACTCCTGTCTGGCTGAGGGCAGCTCGCTTACGCTCTGTGGTCAGGGTCATATCAAGGAGATGCAGCCATGAAACTTTAAATGCATCTGACCCATAGTCCGCCTTCAGCACCTGTCCCCTTCAGGAGCACAGCGTCACTGGTCACATATGCTGAAGAGATGGGGACCAGCCACACCTCAACGGCGCTGAGAGCACACAGAGAGAATGATGGAACTCTGTGATGCCTGCCCACGACATTCTGGCAGCAATGACCAGCACCAAGGTGCAGGCATCAGTAATGAGTCCATGGAGTGAGGCCAGACATCACTTTGGTCTGAAGGTTGCACAAAGCACAGGGAAGCGGCCCTGGACTGAGACATCTGCCTTTATCTTGTGCATGAACCAAGGTTTCACATCTGAGTGATACGAACACTGCTCATCAGACCAAGATGCCATAGGCAGGGAGACATTCTTAGGAGTTTATCTACAATAGTGAACATTAAGTACAAGTGATTAACACCTGTGCCCAGGCTGTGCAACTACATCTTCTTAACCTTCCTAACTCTGCCACAACGTCTTGGTGCTCCCCCAACATCCACAGCGGAAGTGGAGGCAGCCTGCTGACTGGTAGGCGTCCTCTGGAGGCTTGAGACCTGGAAGGCCCCGGCCTGCTCTCAGAGTCCTGCTGTGTGGCAGTGGCACCCTCCTCAGCCTGTGCAGCTGGAGCTGCTGAAGTCACAGGAAGAGGGGATTCGATTGGGCAGACACTCCAGGGTGGATGACCCTAGGGTATGTATCTGCTCATCCTCCTCCCTGTGGGTTCCCGAGGGCTCCCGGATGAATCCTTGAGGAGAAGAGGTAACTGGAGTGAGATCTCACCCTCTTGTGTTGTCACTGCTGGGGACCAACCATGGCATCAGCAATGGAGCACAGCAGTGCAGGACCAATGTCCTGGACCAAGGTCTCCATGGCGACTGCCACCCTACCAATGTTGACCTCAGTGCATTGGTATGTCGGCACTATCACTTCAAACTCCTCCATCATGCCTTGCAATCTGAGGAGTGCAGCGGTCATCCCTTCCTGATGTTCCCGAGCTTCCCTTCGCAACTCCAGCAACTGAGGTATGACTGAGTCCAGAGGCTCGTCTTACTCAACTCAGCAGATTTCTGGCCTCCAGCAGTCCTCCGAGTGCTGGAAACCTGGGAAGTCACTGCCGTCACCTGCTATGAATCAGACAGTGCCATGTGCTCACCTGACTGAGGCCCTGAGGCTAATCTAGAACCAGGTCCCACCAAGGTGTGGGTCTGCACTGGCGGAGTGTAAGGGTGAGGGTGAACGCTGTGACGGGTCTTCAATTAGGGGGTCATCAGATTCTTCCAAGGTGTCTTCAGGGCTTGTGGATCCCCTCAGCTGCTTCCCAGATGTGCCTGCAAAAGCAGGGGGAGATAATTAGTGCACGGCAGGGGACTGTGGAACAGGGAAAGTGATTCACAGCATGGTTGTTGCACTGCTGGATCCTCACTTTTTTATTTGTTCGTGGGATGTGGGCTAGGTCGGCATTCATTGCACATCCTTGATTGCACTTGCTCAAGTCAACAACATTGCTGTGGGTCTGGAGTCACCTGTAGGCCAGGTTACGATTTGCAGATTTCCTTCCCTAAACGGCATTAATGAACCAGATGGGTTTGACTACAAACAGGGGTAGACGGTATCACGGCGGCCCTCCACAGCGTCCAGGAGATGCCCGAGGGAGGTGTCGCTAAATTTGGGGGCAGCATGTTTCCTCCCTTTGGCAGCCAGACTTTTCAGCAGCTTCCGATCCCTCACAATGAGCTAGCTCTGTGCAGGGGCCCTCTTTAAATATGGAGGCCTGAGGTGACGGCAGGGCGGGTGAGTCAGAGGCCGCCTCACTAGCGATCTGGTGTTTCCCAGGAACACATGGTTAATGACGCCGGGAATGGGACGATACGGCGTGAAAACCCATCACTGTGGCTGGCTGGTAAAATGTCCTTTTTCCCTCCTGCTGCTGTACGCTGTGCAAACCTGGGATGATTCCACCCTCCAGTTCAGAAATCTGTGATGACTCGGATCGCTAAGGCACCAACCCGGAGGGAGTGGCAGTGGCTCTGTGGAGCATGAACCTGCTGTCCTCTCTCAGGGTGACAGCATTGGTTCTTCCAGCTCTGCCACTCCACCAGTGTCCTCCCTATTATCTGTCAACCAGTTAGCCCAGATTGCTGAGGTGGTGCAATTTGAACCACTAGAGTAAAATGTTCATTTTCGCTCACATTATTGGATGTGATGTTTGAAAAGGATTTTTGTTGTTGCTTCATCTTGCAGGATTCTGTCTAAGAGGATACTGTGATGGGACATTGCAGGTGAATGGGAATTGGGGTATGGCAGAGAAATGGTGCTGAAGGGAAGCAGTCCGAAAGGCACAGAGTCTGGGTAGGCATGTTTTTGACAACCGGTGCAGAGTGAAGGCATCCTAAATGCCTCCTCCCTCTGCGCAGGACTTCCACTCTCTACAGCCTCTGCTCCATCTCTCTGACATGCTGCAGCCCTAGTGGCACAACAACTGCAGACTTTGTGTGGACAGGTCAGCAAACCTCTGTTCTCCCTGTGAGGATGCAGCAATTCCCCCTGCCAAACCCAGCAACTCACCACAACTCCAAAAACATTCCACAGTACTTCCACAAGCAGCTACTGTAGTAGTTAGTGCAAAGCACCTCACCTGCAAGTAGGTGCCTCGGCCTTTAAATAATGCGAATTGGGTGGGTCCCTTTCGCATCTGAACTCATGTTCTTGGTGAGTAACAAGCCATTACATTGTGTGGATCTGTGTAGTAAAATCTGCTGGAAGGGCTGCTTAATGTCACAACCTGGCCAATTGGGAAGCTTCAGCAAAAGTATATTCAGGCAAGCGGCCTTCCCAACAATGGAAGTCGGCGGCAGTACTGCGTGCCCCACTATGCGGGCAGCTGATTCTCGCACTGGCTCCAGCACTGCTGAGTCGAATTCCTAGCCCTCCACCTTCAATCTTCTTGCGGGAGCAGTCTGACTCAAACTGGTTTCCAGCTTGGTACATTGTCATAGACTGCTTATTAAGAGAATGTCTTCCAATTACAGACTCAAATGGATATAAACTTTGAAAATTATTGAAGTAGGGTAACATTTGTAAATGCTTATACTGCATTATTGCAGCTAGTAATAATTAAATTTCAAAGTAAAATTGTTATATATTATAAATTAAAGCTTCATGGCACAGTAAATGTAAATCTAAAAACACATTTATTAGTAGACCACCCTTCCAGTTCAAGTTGTTACTGGCATCTCTGTAATTAGGGAATTTGCATTTATAGAGCACTAATTAAGTACTTTTTGATATCTAGGTTCTGTTCTAATGTAGGAAAGCCAGCAGCCGAGATCAGGCCAAAGATGCAAGTCAGGATTTTCCTTTTTTTAACTATTCTCTCCTTCAATGTAAGAGCCAAAATCAAATGCTTAGTGATCCCTCTAGGATCAATCATCAATCAATATGTAGCCAGTGGGACCCACTTGCAGCCCAGAAGGATAGTTATGCTTGCTCTGAGCGGGTAAAAGTGCTGCTGAGATTGGTGAAGGTATGTCTAGTGGGATTCCCATGACAGCCTAAATTTACCTTCAGAATGTAGGGGATGCAGAAGAAGCACCCTTTCCCACCTATCGGAACATACTAGCAATGTAAAGGAACCTGGCAGATCTACGTTCTACATAGGAACAGTACGTCACTCAATCACTCATGTCTGTTCCGCATTCAGTGAGATCAAGGCTGATCCTGTGTTTCAAATCCATGGATCTGTTTTTGCTCTGTGTCCCTTGACATTCAACAAAAATCTATCAGCCTCTGTCTTGAAAATTTAATTGGCCTAGCTTTTAGGGGAGAGCGTTCCTGATTTTCATTATCCTTTGTGTGAAAATTTCCGACTGTATCATCCTCTAATTTTAAGATTATGCCTCCTTATTGTTTATTCTCCCACCAGAAGAAATAATTTCTTTCCGTTCATCATTTTAAACACATCAATTACTCCTCTGCATTCTTAGTACAAGAAAATACAATCCAAATTTAGGCTACGTGCCCTCATAATTTAATCCTTTAAGTCTCAGCATCATCCTGATGAACCTGTGCTATATGTCCTCTAAGGCCAATATATCCTTCTGGGAGTGAAGAGCAATTGAAGCATCACTTCCTCCTCTTTTGATTCCAGCCCCTTGAGACAATAACCAACATTCTATTAGCCTTTTTAGTTGCTTTTTATACTTGTGAACAGCTTTAAGTAATTTATTCAAATCCCTTTGCTCTTCACATTTCCTTCTCTCCTGTCATGAAGAAAATGTTTCAATTTGTCCTTCTTGGTGTCAGCCTTGACTCAGTTGATAGCCTTTGTGGTTTAAAGGTTGTGGGTTCAAGACCTACTCCAGGACTTCAGCACAAAATTCAAGGCTGACACTCCAATGCAATACTGACAAAATGCTGCACTGTCGAATGTGCTGTCTTTCAGGTGAGATATTAAACCAAGGGCCCATCGCCCTCTCAGGTAGACATAAAAGATCCCATTGCATGAATTTGAAGAAGAGCAGGGGACTCGTCCCTTGTGTCCCTTAACCAATATTTATCCTTCAGTCTTCATCACAAAAACAGATTATCTGGTCATTATCACATTGCTGTTAGTGGGAGTTTACTGTGGGCATATTGGCTTCCTATTTTCCCACATTAAAACAATGGCTCATTGGCTGTGAAGGCATTGAGATGACAGTCATTGTGAAAGCATGCCAATCCATCCGGATCTATGTGGCAGACTGATGCCTGCTGGACAGATCATCAACTTGTTCAATCGGTGATGAATATCCACCTAGCACCAAAATATCGCAAGACCCGAAAGTCCAAGAGGAAGATGATCAATGTCTCAGCTCTAAAGCAACCTGACCAAGGAGAGGAATTCCAAGTACAACTCAAAAGCAGCCTGGAAAATAATCACACATCCAACTTAATTTCAGAACAGTGGGAACAAATAAAGTCAGCTGTGCTAGACTCCTGTGTCCAGGCCATTGGGTTCGAGCATTTTCTGTTTTCTCAGCTCTCAAATGGCCAGTGTTCCAGGGGAGGACAAAGGAAATGCTTCAAAGACATTCTGAAGCTTTCCTTGAAGTGCGGCAGCATTGTTATTAATGACTGGAAGGAGCTTGCTACCAATTGTCCATAATAGCGACAACTTGTCCATCAAGCTGCATCACGCTTTGAGTATAAATGCTTTAACGATGAGGCAGAGAGGTGGCAGAGAAGGAAAGGAAAGGAAATAAGTCCCACACTCTGGATCCCACTACCTCATGACTCATCTGCCAAATATCTGTGGGTCAAGAATCGGTCTGTTCAGTCAGATGAGCACCCAAGGCAGAAACATGCGACCCTGAGTACACATAATATTTGAATCGAGGCACAGCCAACGACAGTTGTGAAAGGTACTATATAAATACAAGTTCTTCGTTAACCAGCTGTCATTTTATATAGGTTAGTGGTCACGTGCTGTGTATATACTTTTTGTTTAAAATTGATTTGAAAATGAGTTGGTCAACAAGCCTAACTTAGCAAATACTCTTCAACTTTGCATTTGAACTTGTGACGATACAAAACAGGGATTGATGTTGATAGTACATTTTGGGAAAGAGATCTACAGCTCAGAGAAGTGTGTAAAACGTCAGTCCTGGGATTCTATACAAACACTTTTGATTAAACCAAAGAAGCTTATGGAATCATAGAATAGAATCATCAAATCGTTACAACACAGAAGGGGGCCATTGAGCCCACATTAGCTCTCTGAAAGATCAATTTAACTGGTTCCACTCCTCACCCTTTTGCTGTAATCCTGAGTTCACTATCTCTTCAGCTACTTATCCAATTCCATTTTGAAAGTAACGATTGGAACTGCCACCATCGCACTCTCAAGGCAATGCATTCCAGATCTTAACCACTCACTGCATAAAATAGATTTTCCTCATGTCACCTTTGCTTCTTTTGCCAATCACCTTAAATCTGCATGCCCTGGTTGTAGACCCTTCCACCATAGGGAACAGTTTCTCTCGGTCTAGACCCCTCATAATTTTGAACACCTCTATCAAATCTCCTCTCAACCTTTCTTCTAAGGAAAGCAGGCCCAATTTCCAATGAATCCAAGTCCCTCATCCCTGGAACCATTCTTATGAATCTTTTCTGCACCCTCTCTAAGGCCTTCACGTTCTTACTAAAGGATGATACCCAGAATTAGGCACAATATTCCAGTTAAAGCCAATCTGTATTTTACAAACGTTCATCATAAATTCCTAGCTATGATGAAGCAAATGAAGCTGTTTGGGTCGAGGACACCACCTTGAGGAACACCCACAATGATAATTACCTCCAAAAACAAAAAAACATCTTTCTCTATACTAGGTATTACTCCACATGCTGGAAAGTTCACCCTGACCCCTATTGACTTCAGTTTTACCAGGGTCCTTTAGTGCCAGACTCACTGAAATGTTGCCTTGATGTCACTCTCACCTCATCTTTTGAATTCAGCTCCATTGTCAATATTGCAACCAAGGTAATACTGAGTTGTAAAGTGGAACCTGAACAAAAGCATTGGTGAGCAGGTTACTGGTAAGCAAGTGGCATTCAATAGCACTGTTGATGACTCTGAACTTTACTTTGCTGATGAAAGAGAGTAGACTGATAGATGGTAATTCACCAGGCTGAATTTGTCCTGCTTTTTGTGGACCAGAAACACCTTCACAATTTTTCATTTTGCCAGGTAGATGCCAGCTTTGGAGTGTGTTGGAGCAGCTTAGCTAGAAGCACAGATCATTCTGAAGCATAAGTCTTCAAAGCTACAGCTGGGTTGTTGCGGGGCCTATAGTTTTGCCATGTCCCGATATTGAGCTATGTATTGATATCACGTGGAGTGAATAGAATTAGCTAAAGACTGGCATGGGTGATCTTGGGTTCCTCAGCAGGAGGCCAAAAAGGATCATCCATTCACCACTGTTTGCTGAACACGGTTGCAAAAGCTTTGTCTTCCACAGTCATATGCAGTCTCAGGCAGCAACATATACACTGTAGGATGGGGATATAAAACAACATATACACAATGGGATTGGCACAAAGCAGCAACATAAACACAGTGGGATGGGCACATGCAACAACGTGTACATAGTGGGATGGGCACAGTGCAGCAACATATACACAGTGGGATGGGCACAGTGCAGCTACATATACACAGTGGGGTGGACACAGTGCACGTATACACAGTGGGATGGGCACAGTGCAACGTATACACAGTGGAATGGGCACAGTGCACCAACGTATACACAGTGAGATGGGCACAGTGCAGCAACATATACACAGTGGGATGGGCACCGTGCAGCAATGTATATACGGTGGGATAGGCACATTGCAGGAATGTACACATGGTGGGATGGGCACAGTGCAGCAACATATACACAGTGGGATGGGCACGGTGCAGCAATGTATACACGGTGGGATAGGCACATTGCAGGAAAGTACACCTGGTGGGATGGGCACAGTGCAGCAACATATACACAGTGGGCACGGTGCAGCAATGTATACATGGTGGGATAGGCACATTGCAGGATCATATACACAGTGCGAGGGGCACAGTGCAGCAATGTATACACGGTGGGATAGGCACATTGCAGGTACATATACACAGTGCGATGGGCACAGTGCAGCAATGTATACACGGTGGGATTGGCACATTGCAGGAACATACACATGGTGGGATGGGCACAGTGCAGCAACATGTACACAGTGGGATGGGCACAGTGCAGCAACATGTATACAGTGAGATGGGCACGGTGCATCAACATGTACACAGGGCGATGGGCACAGTGCAGCAACATGTACACAGTGGGATGGGCACAGTGCAGCAACATGTACACAGTGGGATGGGCACAGGGCAGCAACATGTACAAAGTGGGATGGGCACAGTGCAGCAACATGTACGCAGTGGGATGGGCACAGTACAGCAACATGTACACAGTGGGATGGGCACAGTGCAACAACATGTACATAGTGGGATGGGCACAGTGCAGCAACATGTACACAGTGGGAGGGCACAGTGCAGCAACTTTTACACAGTGGGGTTTTTTTTATTCATTCATGGGATGTGGATGTCGCTGGCTAGGCCAGCATTTATTGCCCATCCCAAATTGCCCTTGAGAAGGTGGTGGTGAGCTGTCTTTTTGAACTGTTGCAGCGATGTGGTATAGGTACACCCACAGTGCTGTTAGAGAGGAAATTCCAGAATTTTGACCTAGCGACAGTGAAGGAATGGGGATATATATCCAAGTCTGGATGGTGAGTGGCTTGGAGGGGAACTTCCAGGTGGTGGTATTCCCATCTATCTGCTGCCCTTGTCCTTCTAGAGGGTAGCGGTCATGGGTTTAGAAGGTGCTGTCGAAAAAGGCTGTTGAGTTCCTGCATTGCATCTTGTAGATGGTACATAGTGCTGCCAGTGTTCGTCGGTGATGGAGGGAATGAATGTTTGTGGACGGGGTGCCAGTCAAGCGGGCTGCTGATGGTACTGAGCTTCTTGAGCAGTGATGGAGCTGCACTCATCCAAGCAAGTGGAGAGTATTCCATCAAAATCCTGAATTGTACCTTGTAGATGGTGGACAGGCTTTGGGGAGTCAGGAGATGAGTTACTTGCCTCAGGATTGCTAGCCTCTGACCTGCTCTAGTAGCCACTGTATTTATATGGCTAGTCCAGTTCAGTTTCTGGTCAATGCTAACCCTCCAGGATATTGATAGTGGTGGTTTCAGCGATGGTAATGCCATTGAATGTCATGAAGCGATGGTTAGATTGTCTCTTGCTGGAGATGGTCATTGCCTCACACTTCTGAGGTGCAAATGTTACTTGCCACTTGTCAGCCCAAGTCTGATATTGTCCAAGTCTTGCTGCATTTGGACATAGACTGCTTCAGTATCTGAGGAGTTACAAATAATGCTGAACATTGTGCAATCATCAGCGAACATCCCCACTGCTGACATTTCTTTTATTCGTTGATGGGATGTTGGCTAGGCCAGTATTTATTGCCCATCCCTAATGCCCTTGAGAAGGTGGTGGTAAGCTGCCTTCTTGAACCACTGCAGTCCATGATGGAAAGAAGGTCATTGATGAAGCAGCTGAAGATAGTTGAGCTGAGGACACTACCCTGAGGAACTCCTGCAGTAATGATCTGGAACTGAAATGATTGACCTCCAATAACCACAATCCATCTTGGTATGGTTAGGTATGAATTCAATCAGTGAGAGCTTTCCCCTAATTCCCATTGACTGCAGTTTTGCTAGGGCTCCTTGATGCCACACTTGGTCAAATGTGGCTTTGATGTCAAGGGCAGTCACTCTCACCTCACTTCTGGAGTTCAGCTCTTTTGTCCATGTTTGAACCAAGGCTGTAATGAGGTCAGGAGCTGAGAGGCCCTGGCGGAACCCAAACTGGGCATCAGTGAACAGGTTATTGCTAAACAAGTGCTGCTTGATAGCAGTGTTGATGAACCCTTCCATCACTTTACTGATGATGGATAATAGAACAATGGAGTAGTAATTGGCTGGGTTGGGCTTTTTTCCACATTGCCGGATAGATGCCAGTGTTATAGCTGTACTGGAACACCTTGGCTAGGGGCACAGAAAGTTCTGAAGCACAAGCCTTCAGTGCAATTGCTGGAATATGGTCAGGGTAGATTGTAGCAAATGCTTCAGCCTTATCTTTTGCACTAATGTGCTGGGATCCCCCATCATTGAAGATGGGGATATTTGTGGAGCCATCTCCTCTAGTGAAGTGTTTAATTATCCAAGAAGAGGCACAGTGCAGCAATGTATGCACAGTGCCATGGGCACAGGGCAGCAACATATACACAGTGGAATGGGCACAGTGCAGCAACACATGCATGCTTTTCATGTTGGATCTCCAGTTGCTCAATGATTTGGGGGATGCTATGCTGACTAATGACCTATATATTAGAACAATTAATTGACAGTGATTAAGCAAGCACATTGTAATTTTGTTACAAAGTATTATGGGAGTGTAACTGAAATTTAAGTTGGAATTATGAGATTTTGCCCACATTAAATAAAATTATAAATAGGTGCCTTGATTATTGTATATTTGTATAGTTATTTAATTAATTTTAGGTCCTGCTTTATTTTTAAGTCCAGGCTTCAGAGAAAATTGTTCCCAGTTTTAAGTAAGAAAGGGACAAGCAATATTAGGGAGAGATCAGTGTGGTTTATTATTGGTTTTTGTGTGTGGAAGCATTGAGAAGAGATAAAGGGATGTAGCACGCATAGAACGATTTTTGGTGTGGCAGAATATCGAGGAGGGGAGGGATCCTTTGACATCTGAGAGGTTAGAGAGGAGGATGTGAATACTAGTGTGGTGGTAGTCACCTCCAACTTACCATGAGCAACCCCACAGGAGATCTGCTAGGAAACCATCAAAAGACTAGTGTATAATCCACAGGTCTTGTGTGACACGTTTATTTCTGATAACAGTTTCCACATTGCTTCATTGATTAGCTCAAAATCAAACAATAGTGGCAAATCAGAGCTGAACAGGCTGGAAACGTGAATAAAATGCAAAATCGCCAGCTGGAAAACTGTCACTGTGAAACAAAGGAATGTGAAACTCGAAACAAGTAGGTACAAATTATGCAAAATTGTGTGAAGTGCAAGGGTTAAAATGCAAAATATGGGTGAGTTTTTTGTCTTCAAACAAATCCTTGGGCTTTTCTTCCATTTTACAAGCAAACTGCTCACTTATCATGGAAAGCACGAAGTCAAACTAGCCAAAGCTTCAGTAAAATCTCAATATCAGTGAAAGCTTCCTCAGTATTTTGTAAGGCAACAATTTGTTTGCAATATTTTTAATGTATTAGACATAAAGGTTATTTAGTGCAGACACACAGCAATTTCAATTTTTGACACAGGCTTGTTAGTCACAGAGGAAATGCAGACAAACCATCTGCATTTCATTTATCTGCCACTATAACTAGTTCTGAAATTCAAACTAAAACTCTTCAGCTATACTCCAAACTTGTGCATAAATTAACTCCAAGAATGGCCAGGATTTTGTCAGGTCCAATGGGAGTCTCGCCCACCAGCCAGAGTATCAGCAGAAACCCCCGTCAGTTCCAAGGGAGATACCCAATGGAGCAAGGATTCTTTCAGGCACTCAAGTGACCACTGTCAGGCCTTCCCAAGGCTTGAGATCGCTGGTGGCAGAAGTCCAACCATTGAGAGCTGCCGCCAATCAGAGCTCTGCTGCTTTTCATGTCACCAGCGCCAGCGGGAGCAAAGGCTGCTGGTGGCAATGCAGCAATTAGCGGCCCAGGATTATCGTGGGACCCTAGGCCAAAGGTGAGTGAAGGCAGGATGGGGTCATGGAGATAGAAGGGGGATCAGAGGTAAGGCAAGGGTTTTCAGCAGCAACGCCCCCCTCCACCTCATCCTAATGGCAGGTCCCTCGATCAGGCACCCAGCAGGATTTGCTGGGTGGCCTTCTGAGGACACAGTAAAACCGCATGGCCCCCATTTCATCCCTGAGGCCCCACAAAATTGCGATGTGCTCAGAAATAATGGATGTCAATTGGCTCATTAATGAGCCTAATTGACATCCCATTTCTGGCAACCAGGAATACCATGTCACCCTCTGCCCTCCAACTTAATCGGGGGAGGTTCAGCCACTGGGAGACTGATGCAGGGTTTCTCCCATGATTAGTTTGGCCTGACGGCCGTGATTCCCGCCGTGACAGGCTGCATTAAATCCAGCCCATGTTTCAGCAGCTGTGCTTTTACATGCCCCAGGAGAGCTGCCGCCGGCAAAAATAAACAACTCCACAAAGCTTCCTAAATCTGGTATGTATACCAGTGTCATGCAATCCACGTGGGCAATTGGAAATCTAGACAGAGCTAATTGTACTTTTGATAAGTAAACTTAACATGAATAATGGACACCTTCATTGGGCCTGTGAACTCAATACTCATTCACACAATGTATGTATTTGTTAATATAATAGCCAGAGGTATAACAGGGTATGTAGTGTATTGTGATGTCTTTGTTGTTTACTAGTTATCTACTGAAATGGTGTGTAACGTGAATGAACATGATTTCAGCAGCACAGAAACACAAGCAACAGCATGGAGAGGGAAAACATAATTGTTATCAGTTCGACCAATCAGAATAATCGCTTCACACCAATGAAAATGGTTATTTAGTCCACATTACGTCAGTGCTGGCTAGTCTAAAACTAATTGCACTGCTCTGCTCTCTCCCACGTAGTCTAGTATCTTCCTCTGTTTCAAATAGCTATACGAGTTGATCTTGAAAGAGGCAATGGCCTTTGCCCCATCTATTGCTTGCAGCTTGCAGCAAAGTAATCCATGCCACAACAATTCTCAGCACAGAAACATTCCTTCAAACTTTTACTCTTTACTCTGTTAACCTGGGATTGAGGAACCCTTGTCACTGACTCCCAACCAACAGAAATAGTCTTTCCCTACACATTCTATCAAAGCCCTTCATGAGTTAAAAAATATACATGAAATCTCTTTTTTGTCTTCTCTGCTTCAGCAGAAATATTCTCAGTATTTCAAGCCTCTCCTAAAAGCATCAATGTTGTCATCCTGATGAATCATTGCATGATTTCTACGTTATATATATTTCTTATATTATGTGCCCAAACTCTCAGATTACTTTAACTGTGGCCTAACACAATAGCCTTGTCCAAACTTATTGTTTCCTCTTTGTTCCTGTATTCAGTGCCAATGTTGTTTCTTTCTTCCCTTTGCCTTATGTTCTCAAGGAGTTTTGTATTTGAACACCAAGGTTTCCCTTTCATCCACATCATCAGTGCCTTTTTGAATTTCCTCTTAAAATGCATTATCTTACACTTGCGCACATTAAAATGCATCTGCCATCTATCCACCCATTCTACTAATTGATCTCTGTCCTTCTGTAGCTTTTCTGTTTGCCAAGCCTCCTACCTTTGTATCATCAGTAAATATCAATATCCAACTCTCTACGCCCAAGTTGAAATCATCTATATTCTCAGTATATAGGATGACCTACCACTGACCCTAGAGTATATCAAATCCAAACTCCTTTAATTCAAGGAGAACCTGTTACCCCTAAATCCGTGTTTCTTTTCTTTCTATCCAGACTGCTACATTTCCTCTGCCATAGGCCTGAATATTTGCAACAAGCCTCTTATGGGTCACCTTTTGAATACATATATTGCATTCCCTTTATCCAATCCATTGCTCCTCCTAAAACACTATTAAAATTGTCAAATATGACTTAATTTTGACAAAACTGTACTTGTAGTCCTTGATTATCTCACATATTTCTAAATGCTCACTAAGTTGAATTGTGAATTCTAAGAATTTTCCACAACTATTTTTGGACTAACTGATCTACCAGGTTAATACAATGTATAGGTGCAACTGTTATATACGACATAAAGTTCTGATTTAATCTATAATGAATTTTATGGTCATGATCTTAAAGAGAATTGGCAGCCTAGTCATAACTAGAGAACATGTAGATTGTACCTGGAAAGAAGTAATCCATTCTCATCCTGTCTATTGGTCTATTAAGCTTTGAAGCAAACTGAGTTAAGAAGGTTTTTACGCTGCAAATTGCAGAATGAGTATTTTCTAGTTTTCAATTCTACTTCCAATTTAACCGGTGTGTATCTCCCTGTAGATCTTACCTTATAAGGTTATGTACAACCATGGAGCTTCTAAATTGCAATACAGTGTAGAGAAAGACTTTCCTTTTAAATCACAGTTGCTCTGGCAGTACCTGGACAAGGTGCTGAAGAAAATGAGTCAAGTGCCCACTACTGTTTATCCCAGCCCCACTTTTCTATGTTCCTGGTTCCACAGTCATTTCTCCTTCCAGTTACTGGAAGCATCTGCCCAAATATAGCCAGGGGCATTTAAATGATGTAGTGTTTTTTATTCAAGGCCAACCTTTATTGCCCATTCTTAATTGCCATTGAGGAGGTGGTGATGAATACCTTCTCAAATCAATGCTATCCACCTTGTGTAGGTATACCCACAGTGCTGTTACGGAGGGAGTTCCAGAATTTTGACCCAGTGAAGGAACGGCGATATATTTCCAAGTCAGGACGGTGTGTGGCTTGGAGGGGAACTTGCAAGTGGTGATGTTCCATTTGCCTGCTGCTCTTGTCCTCCTAGGTAACAGAGGTTGCAGGTTTGGAATGTTATGTCAAATAAACCTTGGCAAGTTGAAGTGCATTTAGTAGGTGGTACACAGAGCCGCCACTGTGCACTGGTGGTGAAGGGAGTGAATGTTTAAGGTTGTGGAAGGGGTGCCAATCAAATGGGCTGCAACTGTCTTGGATAGTGTTGAACTTCTTAAATGTTGTTGGAGAGGCACACATCAGGCAAGTGGGAAGTATTCCATCTCACTCCTGACTTTTGCCTTATAGATGGTTATCAAACTTTAAGGAGCGAGTTGATGAGTTACTCACCACATAATACTTGGTTTTGTAGCTACAGTATTAATCTGGCTAATCTTTTTATAACCGTGTGATGCAACTGAGTGACTTACTAAGCCATTTCAGGATCAACATCATTGCTGTGGATCTAGAGGCAGGCCAGATAAGGACAGCAAATTTCCTTCCCTACAGGGCATCAGTGAACCACATGGGTTTTTAATGCCAATCCAACAGTTGCATGGTCATCATTACTAGTGCTAGCTTTTTATTTCAGATTTAATCGACGAATTGAATTCAAATTCACCAGATGCCGTGGTGGGATTTGAACTCTGAATCATTAGCCAAGGCCTCTGCTTAGCCCAGTAACATACTGTTCCTGATCCTATATGTCACATTTTCCACCATTATCACCTCAGCAACTACTTTCAATAGGCATCCAACATTGCTAGGTGAAGTGCAATGCCACTGTATAAGGCCAAGGTAGGAACATAAAGTTCAGCGCAGTTCAGTGGCAATTCTACACTAGTCTATTTGTTATTTCTTCAAAGGCAGCCCATCACTTTAAAGTGGTTGAGGCCTTCATTTCCTTCAGTAACAGTTATCTCCTTCCTCTTGTCACCTTCAAGTGGAAGCAATGATTGCTTTGGCAGTTCACCAAACTTAGATAAATGAATCTGGCAGGAATTTCATGGGTCCCTTTAAGGACAACATGGAACCAAGAAAACTGACCAGAGTCTCCAGAGCACATGCTGCCCTCAGTCAACATCCAATTTGTTAAAGGGATCTGAAACAGATGTTAGGCCCCTTATTCACCTTGGCCTAACACCTGGACAACTACAGGGAGCTCAAACAAATATGGCAAGTGTCAGCCTGTCACAGATCAAGTACATGCATGGCATACAGCATATTGGATCCTTCAGCAATAATTTTTTGTCTGTTAAGTAAGAGCTGTGCACTCAAACATCTAGGCTTCAGCCTTTTCTTACCAAATTCCATTAATTTTACAAGAAAACTAGGTAGCTAATTTAATCTGGATATTGGATAGCTAAGGGTTTATTTTGGGAGATGCTCAAGCTGTATATTCTATAATTTAAGCAATTGTAAGATCCAAACAATATGTAAATGATTGCTCATTAGACTGCAATGCAATAATATTTCTGTGCAGCGTCTTTGATCTTGGGTGATTGAGAAAGAAAAATTTGCATTTATATTTGATTGCATTGTCTTTGAAGACCCTGAACTCAAAACACAGCTATGGGTTTCTTCTACAAGAGCAAAAATACTGCTGATACTGGAAATCTGAAACTTAAATCGAAAATGCTGGAAATACTCAGCAGGACTGGCAGAATCTGTGCCGAGAGCATCAGAGTTAATGGACTGGATTTTCCCAAATGGGAGGAAGTCCTGATGCCAGGGTAAAATTCAGGTCATGCATCCACAGGAGTGGGTGGCAGGTCATTCTCAGGGATTTCATCATCTGCAGCCAATTAACAGCCAGCGGGTGAGGGAGTCAGCCAATAATGAGTGGCGGATGGTGTAAGGCCTAGCATGTCAAAAGAAGGCACCATATTTAAAGGTCAGTCAGCAGTCTTCATGCAGGCTGCAGCCATAGAGGCTATTGGAAGCGAAGCTGAACAAGGGAGGATGTGCAGGAATGGCTTGAGTCAGAGGAGTGGTGGCTCTAAAGGCGGACTTAGTCACCCCAGCATTGGCCCTGGCAGCAGACCTGGAAGTGGGCAGCATTTCTACACCCAGCAGGAATGGCTGGTCAACCATAATTATGCAGCAGTCGGCCAATTAATGCAGCAGAGGTGCGAGGTCTGGCCAATTATGCAGCCGGGGTAGAAAGGAACTGTCCATCAGCTGATGGGGTTGGAGGTTCAGGTGCCATTTTTAAGCAGCACCAAGACTAATAGGAATTTAACTCCTAACCAAGCCTCCAGTCTCAGCCTTCTTCTCTGTCACTGAAGCCCAAGCTCATCTCCTAGACCTCCAGACTCATCCTTGTTTGTCCTGATCTGTGATTGTATCAAGAAGGGAGAGCCCATCAAACACATGGCTCAGAGTGACCCACGGTTCAGTGATGCCTCCCTGCATGTTCTCTCCCAGGCTGTCTGGGAAAGGTGGGAGGTACTCTTCCCACCACTGGCATCAGGAGACCCTCTTGCAGAAGGAAGCCTGGACGGAGATTGCAGCAAAAGTTAGCAGCCCACAGGTGTACGTAGGTGCAATGTAGAAAGAGGGTCAACGACCTCCTCCACACGGCCAGGGTGTGTATGACGGAGGATTATACAGTGTCGTTGCCATGAGGGCAACAAGCAACGTGTCTCAGTGAGAGAGCGGGCAGGTAGGTGAAAGAGTTATAAGCACAGCAGCAGATGCATCATGAGACGTGTATCCATTTGGGTGAGAAGTTGCAGATTCTTGCTTCCATCATTGTACAAGTGCCGGGAGAGTGGGAGTGTGGGCGGGATAAACGAGAGGCCCCAGTACCTGTCAGAGGGATGCATGCTGATAGGATGGGTTTGTCCAAAGAGCAGACACTCATTTTCACCTTCTGTCTGCAGGAGAAAGTGGCACATAACACCAAATAACAGACAAAGACAGGTCAAGGAGTGTCTGACATTAGAGCAGGAGAGGTGGTGGTGGTGGAACTGGTTGGAGAGCTGGGTGACCAAGCGATCACAGGTGGCAAAGCAGGAGTGCAGAGAGAAGAGTGTGAGGAGGCCTCGAGCTTGTTGTTGTTGGCTGGACAGAAAGGAGGCACATGTCACTGAGGTATGGAAAGATAGATTGTGAATACTGTGAACCTAATTTTTTGTGTTCTCTACTGTGGGCCTTCACATTCTAAAGGGGTGGCCTGCTCCACAATCCGTGACCCTGCAGTTCACCTATGAGGAGGAGGATGTTGAAGCTTTAGAGGATGCATCATCACACTTTGTCCCCACACCCTCCATCAGTGCAGATGCATTCACTTCGGTGGATGTGTGATTGTGGTTAGAATCGAGGTCACACTCTGGTGAGCACATCACAGACACGCTGGAGCAACTGATGGAGACTGTGACAGGCGAGGGCTCTGACAGTCAGAGGATTATTGGAAGCCAGGCCCATGCTGAGCCCCAGGTTGATGATGGGCCTCTGGTCATGGCCATTCAAAACCTCCTGGAGATGCAGTGACAGGCAGGGGAACATCTGGCAGAGCTGCAAGAGGCATTGTATAGACATGTGTGAATGATGGAGGAGCCAATCCAGGTCATGGGTTCTGCCATGTCGCAGGTAGGCAAGTACTTGGCTTCCTCCAATGGAGAGGTTGACGAGTGCCATGGAGAGCAAGGCTCATCAGACGAGTCAGTGGCTGTGCGCTTGGATCTGTATGCCATCACTCCAGCCACCGGCTGTATACAGCAGTGGCCAGGTGAGGGGGGGTGGTGACGCACCTGGACCTTCCTTCAAGTGCCCCTCCTCCTCCAATAGTTAGGGAAGTGCCATTGTGTACAGAGAGGAGGCGTGCCAGTCTGCCTCTTCTGGAGGCTGCTCTCAAGGTTCTCAGAGTGTGAGCAGCTGCCCCTCAGCCCCTCCGCCAGTGACCCCAGCACTTCCAGCAGCTGAGGCCAAAGGCGATGCAGTGACACCAGTGCAGGAGCCTCTCAGCATGTCAGGGCCCTCCAGACCTTGAGCAACCAGAGGACAGCCATCAAGGTCATCTCAGATGTTGGGGATTGCATTCAGCAGCCTGCCTCCACCTCAACTGCAGCTGTTGGGGTCGCACCACGTCAAAGTGATCATAAATGTAAAAGGAAGAGCATGTTGGCATATCAGGGTGGCACGGGTGTTCAAATTTTATCTGACAGTATATGTTAGTGTTTGATTAAATATCCTTGTTTACTTCATTCATGTGTGTTGGATGGTTTTATTGTCATGAACTGATTAGTAGTGTAAGTGACTGCAGAATAAGTGGCAAGTCTGTATTGATGAATGTGGAGGATTAACATCTCCATGGCTGGGATGGTAAGGATGGAATGGCTTGTTAACTATACTGGTGAGTTGCTCTTGGGTGGAGATGCAGAGCTCCAATAGATGTAAGGTCCAGAGCTCAGGACTTGTCAAAGGCATCATGCCTGCTGGAATCTGTTGAGAATGAGGAACTCACAAACCTCCCTCGTTGTTGGAGCCCCACCCCACTGACCTGTCTGCTCTGATCCCCCCCCCACCCCACCTCCACATCCTCCTCGTCAGATGTGGCTCCTCCAGGTCCGTTGTCAGCAAGGCCTCTCCTCTGTTGCACAAGGTAGTGTAATGCTCAGCATTGTCCAAGACACCTCTGAGGTGCATATTGGAGGTCTCCACTGGAGTGATCCATGCAGCAGAAACTCATTTTTAACAAGTCGATGGTTTGCTCAATTGTCACTCTTGTTGATCCATGGCATTCATTATAACACTCCTCAGCTAGAATTCAAAGTTGCCTCACTGGTGTCATCAGTCAGGTCTTGGGTGGATAACCCCTGTCAACCAGAATCCATCCTGACAGGCATGCTGGGGCATCAAAGAGCTGTAGCACCTGAGAGTGGTGTAGAATGTAAGCATCATGAGAGCTCCCTGGGAACTGAGCACATACCTGGAGAATACATCTCCCATGGTCACACAACAATTGCACAGCAATAGAGTGGAATCCTTTTCTGTTGTTACAGGCTGTTTCCAGGGAGCTCTGCTCACCACATGAGTGCATTTGCTAACTTCTCTGCACTTGTGTGAAGTCAGCAATGACCCAATGCCCACAAATCTTTCAGCCTGGTTCTCTGGGTCCTGTATTGCGCAAACTCTCAGCCTTTTTAAACAGGGCATTTGTCACTTCTTTGATGCAGCAATGCATGGGTGCCTGGGTGATGCTGCACATTTGCCCAGGAGGAGCCGTGCAAAGTGTTCCCTCCGATTCCCAGAGGCCGCAGTACATCTTGCAGCAGAGCACACAGGTCAGTGGGAGACACCCTCAATCATCGCTGCCATTGTCTCTCAGACATCTGCAGGTACTTCAGGTGAGCCCATTGGACACTGGGACGTAACAGTGATCTTCATTGGATGGCCCCCTGGTTGGCTCCCTCCTGACCTTTCTCAATATTTTGGACCAACATCAGGTTAAGCCCCTTGATGGCCTTCTGCCAGTTGTGTGTCTGGACCCATAGACAGCCCAGTCTACACCACTCCTCCTCCACCTGAGGCTCCAGGAGCCCTGGGTGGACAAGGCACATGTTGGCTCCAAGAGCTTTACAGCAATCAAGACCCTGGCAAGGGTATGCCCTCCACTGGGTTTCTGGACTTCAAGAAAAATCTGGCATCTGTGTCCGAATCGCCATTTCCACAGCAGCCAAGCTCCTGCAGCCAGTTGAATCTGCCCCTGTCCTCCCCAAAATCACCCTGTTCTCCTTGATAACACCCTCGACCTCCCTGCAGTGACTGTTGTCCACCCTGCAGTGATCCTAGCCCTCCCGGAGATCACCTTGTTCTCCCTGATATCACCCGTGGCTTCCACACAGTTACCCTTGACCTCCCCACAGTGACCACCATCCTCCCTGCAGTGACCCTTGTCCTCCTTACAGTGATCCTCAACCTCCCTGACATCACCCTTGATCTCCCCACAGTGACCCTTGTCCTTCCCATAGTGATGCTCAACTTTCCCACAACGAGGCACAGCTTCGTCTCACTTCTTTGAAGAAAATACCTGAGTAATGGCAGGCAGCTCTGAGAGCTTCACCTCCCCCTCATAGACTGACTCGCCTGCTCACTGCCAGCTTTAACCAGCTGGGAAACTGAAGGCCCAAGGTTCCTGTCTGCCTCACACTTAATTCCAAAAGTATCATTTAATCGCAAAAGGTTCTGTGTTAATGTGTGATAATGATATGCAAAGCCATCAAAATTACATTCCCACTGCTTGGCATCAGCATTGCTGTCTCGCTTCCTCCCACTGCCGGGTTAATTCAGGCCTTCTATCCCAAAGACAGAAACCTGACACGACACCAGCCTCATGATTCAACTCGTCAGCATTAAATTCCATTTCAATGTTTAGTGATGTCTCCCTGGAGATGCTCCTGCAGGTTGTGAGAAAAGGCAATGTTCCCAGTAAAGACCATAAGACATAGGAGCAGAAATTAGGCCATTCAGCCCATCGAGTCTGCTCCGCCATTCAATCATGCCTGATAAGTTTCTCAACCCCATTCTCCCGCCTTCTCCCCATAACCTTTAATCCCCTTACCAATCAAGAACCTATCTATCTCGGTCTTAAATACACTCAATGACCTGGCCTCCACAGCCTTCTGTGGCAATGAATTCTATAGATTCAGCACTCTCTGGCTAAAGAACTTTCTCCTCATCCCTGTTCTAAAAGGTCTTCCCTTTACTCTGAAGCTGTGCCCTCGGGTCATAGTCTCTTCCTACTAATGGAAACATCTTCCCCATGTCCACTCTAACCAGGCCTTTCAGTATTCTGTAAGTTTCAATCAGATCCTCCCTCATCCTTTTAAACTCCATCGAGTATAGACCCAGAGTCCTCAAACGTTCCTCATATGATAAGCCTTTCATTCCTGGGATCATTCTCGTGAACCTCCTCTGGACCCTTTCCAGGGCCAGAACATCCTTCCTGAGATACAGGGCCCAAAATTGCTCACAATATTCTAAATGTGGTCTGACCAGAGCCTTATAAAGCCTCAGCAGCACATCCCCGCTTTTATATTCTAGTCCTCTCGAAATAAATGCCAACATTGCATTTGCCTTCCTAACTACCGACTCAACCTGTAAGTTAACTTTAAGAGAATCCTGGACTAGGACTCCCAAGTCCCTTTGCACTCCAGATTTCTGAATTCTCTCCTCATTTAGAAAATAGTCTATGCCTCTATTCTTCCTACCAAAGTACATGACCTCACACTTGCCCACGTTGTATTCCATCTGCCACTCTTTGCCCATTCTCCTAACCTGTCCAAATCCTTCTGCAGCCTCCCCGCCTCCTCAATACTACCTATCCCTCCACCTACCTTTGTATCGTCTGCAAATTTAGCCAGGTTGCCCTCAGTTCCTTCATCTAGATCATTAATGTATAAAGTGAAAAGTAGTTGTCCCACTGACCCCTGCGGAACTCCACTAGCCACCGGCCGCCATCCTGAGAAGGACCCCCTTAACCCCACTCTCTGCCTCCTGCCAGACAGCCAATCTTCTATCCATGCTAGTACCTTGCCTCTAACACCATGGGCTCTTATCTTACTGAGCAGCCTCCTGTGTGGCACCTTATCAAAGGCCTTCTGGAAGTCCAAGTAGATAACATCCATTGGCTCTCCTTTGTCTAAACTACTCGTTACCTCCTCAAAGAATTCTAACAGGTTTATCAGGCATGACCTCACCTTGATGAAACCATGCTGACTTTGCCCTATTTTACCATGCACTTCCAAGTATTCTGAAATCTCATCCTTAATAATGGACTCTAAAATCTTACCAACGACCGAGGTCAGGCTAATCGGCCTGTAATTTCCCGTCTTTTGCCTCACTCCCTTCTTAAACAGGGGGGTTATATTAGCAATTTTCCAGTCCTCTGGGACCCTCCCTGATTCCAGTGATTCCTGAAAGATCACCACTAATGCCTCCACTATCTCTTCAGCTATCTCCTTCAGAACTCTGGGGTGTAATCCATCTGGTCCAGTTGATTTATCCACCTTCAGACCTTTCAGTTTTCCTAGCACCTTCTCCTTGGTAATGACCACCATACTCACCTCTGCCCCCCGACTCTCTTGAACTTTGGGAATGTTACTCGTGTCTTCCATTGTGAAGACTGACACAAAGTACCTATTCAGTTCCTCCGCCATTTCTTTGTTCCCCACTACTACTTCTCCAGTGTCATTTTCCAGCAGCCCAATGTCCACTTTTGCCTCTCTCTTACCCGTTATATATCTAAAAAAAACTCTTGCAATCTTCTTTTATATTACTGGCTAGTTTACCCTCATATTTAATCTTCTCCATCGTTATTTCTTTTTTAGTTGTCCTCTGTTGGTCTTTGTAGGCTTCCCAATCCCCTGGTTTCCCACTGCTCTTCGCCGCATTGTATGCTTTCTCTTTAGCTTTTATGCTGTCCCTGACTTCCCTTGTCAGCCATGGTTGCCTCGTCTTCCCTTTAGTATGCTTCTTCCTAGGGATGAATTTTTGCTGTGTCCCCCAAATTACTCCCAGAAACTCCTGCCATTGCTGTTCCACTGTCTTTCCTGCTAGGCTCATCTCCCAGTCAATTCTGGCCAGCTCCTCCCTCATGCCTCTGTAGTTGCCTTTATTCAACTGTAATACCGTTACATCTGATTCCAGCTTTTTCCTCTCAAATTGCAGGGTAGATTCTATCATATTATGGTCACTTCCTCCTAAGGGTTCCTTCACCTTAAGCTCCCTTATCAAATCTGCCTCATTACACATCACTAAATCTAGAATTGCCTGTTCCCTAGTGGGCTCCACCACAAGCTGCTCCAAAAAGCCATCTCGTAGACATTCCACAAATTCCTTTTCTTGGGATCCACTACCAACCTGATTTTCCCAGTTTACCTGCAAATTGAAATCCCCCATGATCACTGTAACCTTGCCTTTCTTACATGCCTTTTCTTTCTCCTGGTGTATCTTGTGCCCCACATCCTGACTACTGTTTGCAGGCCTGTTATGGTTTTTTTACCTTTGCGGTTCCTCAACGCTACCCACACAGATTCTACATCATCTGACCCTACGTCGTTTCCCGCTATCGATTTAATTTCATATTTTACTAACAAAGTAACCCCACCCCCTCTGCCAACCTGCCTATCTTTAGACAGGAGGAGGAGGCCAGCAAGCCTCATGAAGAAGGCATGGCTGGAGGAAGCCAAGGAAGTCAGCAGCCACAGGCTAGTCACTCAAACATGAGTGCAGTGCTGAAAGCAGCTCAGTGACCTGGTACGGTCTGGCAAAGTGAGTGGCATTCACAATAAGAGGCCAAAGGTGATCTCAGGGAGGGGTCGTTTGTAATAGCAAGCTCGCAGCCCTGCACGTTCCAAATAGCCAATGCATGCAGCAGATATGACCAGGGACCAGTACCCACAGTGAGACACAGAGTGGCCTCAGTCAGGAGATTCATGCTCAGTCAGAGGTGATTGCTGCACTCCCAAGACTGAATGTCTGCTTGCAGCAGGCCTCCCAGTAGCATGATGATGGACGTGCAAAGTGGCGCCAACTGATGAACGGAGCTGGGCTATGAGACAAGAGGAATACCGTGTATGTATGTGTTTGCAGGAGAAGCACAGTCGTAATGACAGGGAGCAGAGAAGAACCAGAGGTGGGATGCCTTTCATAGCTTTATTGACTCTGATGGAAGAGGAAGCATTGGAACTAAGATGGGTTGCAGTAGGGCAGCCTGACTGAGGATGAGGAGGACGTGGAGTACATGAAGAGTGTGTAAAGTGATGGATGTGGTCATCAATCTTTCTGATGAGTATTATATATGACTCTTCTTTGGTGAGAATGGGGAGCTCCAGGTCAAGGATAGGCAAGAGTAGGTGATTGCAAGAGAAATACACCAACACCATTCTTGTCTCTTCCACAGGTCCAATAGTGGATGATGGACCACCAACAATTCCGGCACCACATGATAGCTCAGAGGAGAAACCATGATTTGAGGAGACAGTGTCACATCAATCTAGCATACCCATCACCAGTGCAGATACACGCATGTCAATGGGCATTGACATATAGTTTAGAAAGGGTAGCACCAGCTGGTGAGCACTGTGAAAAAGTGCACGAGCAGGTAATGGAGACTGTGAGAGCTACAGCCTATCCCTTTTGCAGATGGTGATCCTTGGCAATCATTCTCAAAGCAGAAATTGCTGGAGAAGTAGCATGAAATTTATGGCCCTGTCAGAGTTCCCAGAGGCTGTTCACTCCCATATGCTTTACAATCGAGAAGTGCATCCATACCATGAGTGTCTCTGGGAACGGACACATGCAGCAAACCACCCAATAGATGCACAAGGTGAATGCTGACCTCCACGGTGTGGCCCAATCCTCGAGCTCTGTAGAACAATGGGTTGGTGAAATGACCCTGAGATTAGGTGGTTAACTATTCCAGGTAAGCAGGGGAAATTGGTGTGCCTTGGAAGGGTAAAGGAGAAACTGCCTGAAGCCTCAGGAGGCTCTTCTCAAGCTGCTCCTTCCATTGACAAACATACAAAGAGCAGGTATAGGCCATTCAGACCCTCAAGCCTGCTCCGCCATTTGATAAGATCATGGCTGATCTAAATGTGGCCTCAACTCCACTTTCCTGTCTATACCCTTTGGCTCCCTTGTCAGTTGTCATGACAGCGGATCATAGACCTGAATTACTTATGGACATACTGAACTGTTTAAGTAAGACATGTGTTTTTTAAAAAGACATACAAGCAAAAGATGGCTGAGACTGTAAACTAACCACTTGCTGGAAAATTCCTATGTGATTACACTTCACCAACTAGTACAGAGAATGGAATGTCATGCCTAAAAATGTGTCAAGGCCTACTTCAAAGAAAGAGACCACAAAGTAATCTCCTGTGGTTGCAGAGATAAGGAAGGCTGATCACCATCTCCTGTGAGTTATATCCCAGACTGTGGACTTGATGTGAGTTGAAAAGAAAGCAGATCTGGGTGAAAGACATGTTTGTTTTATTCCCTTCCAGGAATACAAACTAAAAGTAGTTAAAAAGCCAACTGCAACCCTGGTCTGTGTGCTAGTTTTGGTGTTCCAGGCCTGGTGTGCAAGGGTGTGCTATGAAGGTCATAGCTAGAGAACATCAACTAGTCATCCCTGCGCTTGCAAGTAAAAAAGTTCTCTCCCTCTGATTGCTGGAAGTAAGTCATAAGTCAGCAAAGCCACAGTCGAAAAGGAAACAGGACAACTCCTTTCAGCTAACTTGCAGAACCAAGAATCTCCAAACCCACTGCTCAACTGTCAAAGACAGCTCTACTGGAATCACCCAAATTAACAGCCGCAACATTTTTCCATCTACTCTTGATGGACAAGCCAAAAGACTGATTTGTATACTTTTTTTTAACCTTTATTTCTGGACTCACTTCTCATTTCTAACCTGTGTCTATGTGTATTGCGTTTTTTACTATTTTTTCTTGCATTTTA
This sequence comes from Carcharodon carcharias, assembly GCF_017639515.1. Taxonomy (NCBI): domain Eukaryota; kingdom Metazoa; phylum Chordata; class Chondrichthyes; order Lamniformes; family Lamnidae; genus Carcharodon; species Carcharodon carcharias. Next base: position 59,735,468 of record NC_054472.1, on the reverse strand, counting down.
ACAATTAATAAACTCGTCTTTCTTTGACTCAAGAAAGCCTGATTAAATTGGTTCCTTTTAGAACATAAGTACATTTGGACTGGGAAAAGTCATTCATGAGGCAGGGGATCCTTTTTAAATTAACAGTGTGGCGACCAACCGAGGGGGTTGAATAAAGAAAGGGAGCCAATTCATACTTCCTCACCTGGGAGCATAACAATTTGGGGTACCTTGTCCAGGATCATAACAAATTGAGGGAGCCTCACCCAGGAACCAGTTGTAACAAATAGGGAGCTCGTGGGATTGATCCCACAGGCAAGACAAAAGAATTAGAGCAGGGAAGTAAATTGTTCCTTTGAAACCAATTTTTAAAGAACTGCAAAAAGGCTTTCTTAAGCTGTACTATTAAACTGCAGAAATGCCCATATTTGACGCCAGTGATTTTCAAGGAGAATTAGGGGAAGTTACTTTTGAGGATATAAAAGTTCTGTCCCTCAAACCGTTAAAACGTTTATGGAAGTACTTAGGCTTAGAATTTTAACCAAAAACCAGAAAACCCGAAATCTTAAAAGAGGTGGCTAACAGTCTACAGGTGGGAATTGAGGACGATGAAATGGATAGGGCAGTGGTTGAGAGATTAAACTGGAACAGCGGAAATTAGAATTTCAGGAAAGTGAAAGAGAAAATGAGAATGAGGAAAGACAAGAAATGGCACGGGGGGAAGAGAGAGAATTTCAGAGGAGAGAGAAAGAAAGGGAAAGAGAGGAAAGGACATGGACAGAACAGAAAGGATTTCAGGGCAAAGAAAATTTCAGGACAGAGAGAAAGAAAGGCATTTTAAACTAAAACAGCTCAAGCTGAGGGACAGGGATCCTACTGTAGCTCTTGAAGACGCCATTAGCTCAGACTTAAGGATTGAGGCAACCCAGTTTGCTCATTTAATCCCTAAATTTGATGAAGCAGAGGTGGAAGCTTCATTGTCTCTTTCGAGCGGTTGGCACAGCAGTTAAAGTGGCCAGTCCAACATTGGAAACAAAAACAGAATTACCTGGAAAAACTCAGCAGGTCTGGCAGCATCGGCGGAGAAGAAAAGAGTTGACGTTTCGAGTCCTCATGACCCTTCGACAGAACTTGCGTTCGAGTCCAAGAAAGAGTTGAAATTATTTCAACTCTTTCTTGGACTCGAACGCAAGTTCTGTCGAAGGGTCATGAGGACTCGAAACGTCAACTCTTTTCTTCTCCGCCGATGCTGCCAGACCTGCTGAGTTTTTCCAGGTAATTCTGTTTTTGTTTTGGATTTCCAGCATCCGCAGTTTTTTTGTTTTTATATCAGTCCAACATTGGTCCTTTTTACTGCAAAGTAAACTTTCAGGGAAAGCTCATGAGATTTACACCCTCTTGCCTGAGGGAAGTGCTACTGACTATGAGGAAGTATTTTAACTGCATATCAATTATATGCACTGGCAGAAATTCCGCACCCTCAGGAAACGGCCTGACTAGACGTAACTGGAATTGGAAAGGTTTAAGCAACTTGATTTTGACCAGTGGGTGCAGACACTTAAAACAGAAACCAATTACGGAAATCTCTGTGAAATAATTGTCCTTGAGGAGTTTAAAACTCCATACCCTCTTCAATAAGAACACACCTAGAGGAACAGAGGGTAACAGGGGCCAGGCAGGCAGCCACACTGGCTGATGATTATGAGCTGATCCACAAACCCTCATTCCAGGGGAGACCCTCCCCTAGTCACCCCAAACCAACTGGAAAGGACAGGGGTAGAGAGATTTATAGGAAGCTGAGCACCCATGAGAGAGAGGGAATTTCTGGGGGTCCTCCTCAGGACAAAAAGGGTGATGCTGAGATGAAACGTGAGGCCAAGAAGCCTGTGTGTTTTAACTGCTGAAAGGTAGGGCACCTCCGACAAATTGCTGGAGGTTAAGAGAAAAGTAGGAGCCAGTCAGAGAGCATGGCAGACCAGGCTATGGCTGTGATACAGCTGCGAATCCACGTAGAGGCACTCCTGAGAATGTTGATGAAGTTAAACAAGTCCCTTAGAGTTACAAGGAATTTATATCCGAAGGAAGGGTAGCCACATTTCCACAGGGTGAGGCAAGCAAGCCTGCAGTGATACTGAGGGACACAGGAGCCAGCCAAAATCTACTTCTGGGAAAAGGCATGACCTTCCCACCAGAGAGTGCAGAAAGCACTAAGATGTTGGTAAGGGGAATTGAAAGAGAGTACACGGCCATTCCCCTTATATTGGGTGCATCTGGAGTGTGGCCTTGTGTCTGAACCAGTGATCATGGGAATTGTCCCCAGTTTGCCTATGGATGGGGTCGTCCTGCTTCTTGGCAATGACCTGGTGGGATCAAAGGTAATACAACCCCCAGTGGTCTCAGAGAGGCCCACTGGGGTCAGGGAGATAGAATAACTGCAAGAGAAAGTGCTTGTCTTTTTACCTAACTGTGTGGTAACACGGTCTGGGGCCAGACAAGTCCTGTTAGTCGAGGCTGAAGTGGCACTGCACATAGAAGGCCCTACGGTCTGATTATCTGAAACCTTTCTCAGAAGTCCAAAAGAACCTAAGGAGGTAATAATTGGATCTTCCTTGATAGTGGCCCAGCAAGCTGATCCACTGTTAAAAACATTAGTTCAGACTGCACACCCTGAAGCTGAGGCAGAAGCAGCCCCTGAATGCTACTACGTTAAAAATGAGGTGCTAATGAGGAAATGGAGGCCACATCACAGACCTGTAAACAAGGAGAGAACAGTGATCCACCAGGTAGTGGTGCCACTGAGGTACCATAGGAAATATTACAGCTAGCTCAAGAACTTCCAATGGCTGGGCATGTCAGTATACACAAAATCCAAGCCCGAATCAGCCAGCATTGTTACTGGCCACACCTCCACAGGGATGTAGTAAGGTTTTGCAGAACCTGCCACACCTGCCAGGTTGTGGGAAACCCCCAATCAGTAACAAAACCTGCACCTATGATTCCCGTGCTGGCTTTTAGGGAACTATTCAACAAGGTGACAGTAGCGTTTGTGAGACGCCTGCCCAAAAAAGGGGGCCACCAGTATACCCTTACCATCATGGACATGGCTACCTGATTCCCAGAGGCTGTTCCCCTGAGAACCATATCTGCCTAAATAGTGGTGAGGGAATTGATCCAATTCTTTACCAGGTATGGTCTACCCACCGAGATCCAGTCAGATCAGCGCTCAAATTTCATGTCCAAAATATTCCAGGAAGTCATAGGTAACCTGGACTTGACCCAGCTGAAGTCTTCAGCGTATCACCCGTAGTCACAGAGGGTGCTTTAATAGTACCACCAGGCCCTATGAACAATGCTCAGGACCTACTGCCACAAGTACCCCCCATGACTGCGGGAAGGGACTAAGTTTTCTTCTGTACGCTACCAGAGCCTCACCCAATGAGTCCACTGGTTTTACTTTGTTTGAATTAATTTACGGGCTCGAAGTGCGAGGGCCTCTGAAAATCATCAAGGAGAGGTTTTTGGAACAGAAGGAGGAAGTCTCCATGTTAGACTATATAACAGTCTTCCGGGATAGACTCATGAGAGCCTGAGACTCCCTATACACCCACATAAATGCAGGACAGTGAGTAGGCTTAACGAGGCAGCTCACTGCATTTAAAGGCTTATGCAGAGACAAGCCAGACTGCACCATTTAAGCTCTACATGTGGGTGAGGACCTTCTCATAAGGCAACATCCTTATCATCTAGGCCCAGAAAAGCTGGCCCAAGTTCGGGAGAAAATTACCTACATGCTGGAGCACCAGCGAATACAGCCTAGCAGCAGTAGCTCTGGAGCTCCCCAGTTGTGCTTGTACCCAAGCCGGGCAGCTTCTCAAGGTTCTGCATTAACCACTGAAAAGTTAATGCAGTGACCAGAGCCAGCTCCCACCCAATACCCCAGCTGGAAGACTGCATGGATAGGGTAGATAAAGCAATCTACGTTACAAAGATAGCTTTACTCAAGGGATACTGGCAGGTTCTCTAGACTGCCCACATGAAGGAAATCTCCGCCTTCGTACTTCGTAATTCTGGATGGATTAAACCAGTGTGGAGTCATGCCATTTGGACACCGAAATGCCCCAGCAACCTTTCAAAGGCTGATTGGCAAAGGTAGTGGTGGGCTAATCCAATTGCATAGTGTACCTAGATGACCTCCTAGTGTACAGCGACACCTGGGAAACTCGCTTAGAGTAACTGAAAGCCCACTTCCGGAAAGTACAGTCAGCTGGCCTAGTGGTCAATCTCACAAAAGGCAAGTTCACTAAACCTCATTTGACCTATCTAGGACATGTAGCGGGTCAAGAACAAGAACTGCCCAGGCTACAAAGGTACAAGCAGGAGCACAGTTCCCTATTCCCACAACGAAACGGGAAACCATGAGGTTCTTGGGTATGTGTGGGTTCTACCACAAGATCGTCCTAAACTTCACAGCAGAGTAGCTGCCCCACTGACAGACCTACTACAGAAAAAAGCAAAGGTCGTATGGAGTGAGAAATGCCAGGCAGCTTTTGAAAGGCTGAAAGCCATTTTAATAGGCGAGCCTGAGGTTGTAGCTCTGAACTTTAACCAAGCATTTAAAGATCAATGCGAGTGACATCGAGGTAGGGGCTGTCCTCCTCCAGGAAGACAAATCAGGGATAGCGAGACTAATCGGGTCTTCTGCAAAAAACTAAACAAGCATCAGAAAATGTACCCCATGGTAGAAAAGGAAGCTCTCGGTTTATTACCGGCTCTCAAACACTTCGAAACATATATCCGAAATGAATACAGAGAGACCACAGTCTATACTGACCACAAGCCGTTAAACTTTTCCACAAAAGTTTAAGACCCAGAATGCTAGGTTGTTTCTCCAACCGCACCACCTAAAAATCACCCAAATTGCCAGGAAGTCAAATGTGATTACAAATACCATGTCCAGAACTTTAAGGGACCGGTTAGAACTAAAGACAGAATATTGACCAAGGCTAGGAGAATGAATCTTTGTGTGTGTGTGTGTGTTTGTTTTTTTATACTTAATTTATTTTTCACCTTTTGTAATTAAATGAGAATGAAGCAAAAGATGGCAGAGACGCTAAAGTAACCACTTGCTAGAAAATTCCTATGTGGATTACACTTCACCAACTTGTCCAGAGAACAGAATGTTGCACCTAAAAAGGTGTGAAGGCCTACTATGGACAGAGACACTTCAGAGGAAAAGATGCAATGCAAAAACTGAACCGTAATCTCCTGTGGTTGCAGAGATAAGAAAAGCTGATCACCATCTCTTGTGAGTTATATCCCGGGCTGTGGACATAATGTGAAGTGAAAAGAAAACAGTTCTGGGTAAAAGACATATTTGTTTTATTCCCTTCCAGGAATACACAAGAAAAGGGGTTAAAAAGCCTTCTGCAATCCCAGTTCTCTGTGCTAGTTTTGGTGTTCCAGGACTGACGTGTGAGGCTGTGCTGTGAAGGTCACAGCTAAAGGATATCAACTAGGTATCCCTGTGCTTGCAGATAAAAAAAAGTCCTATTTCTCTGACTGCTGGATGCAAGTCACAAGTCAGCAAAGCCACAGTCAACTAGGAAACAAAACAACTCCTTTCAGTTAACCTGCAGTACCAAGAATTTCCAAATCCACTGCTCAACTGCCAAAGTCAGCGCTACCAGAATCACCCCAACTTAACAGCTGTAACGTTTCACCATCAACTCCTCACGAGCATGCCAAAAAGGTGATTTGTATTCTTTTTTACCCTTTATTTCTGAACTTACTTCTCATTTCTAATCTGTGTGTATGTGTGTTGCATTTTTATTATTTTTTCCTCACATTTTTGTAACTAATAAACTCCCCCTTTCTTTGACTCAAGAAAGCCTGGTTAAATTGGCTCCTTTTAAAAAATAAATACATTTGGACTGGTAAAATGTATACATGAGGGAAATGGTCCTTTTTAAGTTAACCTTGTTGCGACCAACCAAGGCAGTTGAATAAAGAAGGGGAGCCTGTTCATTCCTCCTCACCCGGGAACATAACAATTTGGGGTACCTCATCCGGGATCATAACAAATTGGGGGAACCTCACCCAGGAACCAGTCGTAACACAATCAAGAATCTATTTAACTCAGTCTTAAAAATATACAATGACTCTATCTTCACAGCTCTCTGGGGAAGATAATTCCACAGACTAATGATAATCTGGGAGAAAAAAATTCTTCTCATCTCTGTCTTAAATGGGAGACCCCTTATTTTTAAAATTGTGTCTCCTAGTTCTAGTCTCTTCCACAAGGGGAAACATGCTCTCAGCATCCAACCTGTCAAGTCTCCTCAGATTCTTATATCTTTCAGTATGATCATCTCTCATTCTTCTAAACTCCAATGGATACAGGCCCAACTTGTCCAAAGTTTCCTCATAAGATAAACCCTTCATCCCAGGATTCAGTTGAGTGAACATTCTCAGAACTGTTTCTAATTCAGTTATCTCCTTTCTTAAGTAAGAAGACCAAAATTGCACACATTACTCTAAATGTGGACTCACTGAGCCACGTACAACTATTGCAAAACTTCCCGACATTTATCTTCCATTCCCCAGCAATAAATAACATTTCATTTGCCTGCCTAATCACTTGCTGAACCTGCATATAACTTTTTATGATTGATGTATATTATGATTGATGCAGTTGGTAAAGCTGCGTTATTTTAAAATCCCAGAGGGAAACTTTAAACAACTGTCATAACCTATAATTTTAAGTGTAATGTTTGAGATGCGGCTCTAAATTCAGGAATCAGACAACCGGTTCTCGAAGTTTTACATCAAACTAACTGAAGCGTTTTATTAATTTACATAGGTTAAAAATATATATACACATGGCTACAAATTAATAGAATCATAACTTTTAACAAATTCCCAAACTAATCTCCATTAAGGCAACAGCAACCCATGGACTTAACCAAACACCAGGCGAAGCATTTTCACCTTACGAATTCAAAATGAGTTTCTCTTTACTTTGGTTCCTTTGGAGCCAGTTGGAGGCTTACAGCTGCCTTTTGATCTCACATTGCCTGTGTCCTGCACACCCGAAAACTGAAGTTATACCTACCAGCCCCATTGAATGTTAATTCTCATTGTATCTACAACTTCTGAACTAAACCTCTATTTTAAAAGAAAAATATTTTCCAATAATATTACACACATTAATAGCTCCATGACAATGAGGGATACCTAAATCCCTCTGCACCATAATAATCTGCAGTCTCTGTCCATTTAAATAATATACTGTTTTCTATTCTCCCTGCCAAAGTGGACAAGTTCACATTTTCCCACTTTATAGGCCATCTGCCAAATTTTTGTCTACTCATTTAACCTATCTATATCCCTTTTCTGACTCCTTATACCCTCTTTACAACTTACTCTCCCACCTATCTTTGTGTCATCAGCAAATTTAGCAACCATACCTTATTTCCTTTCATCCAAAATTGATATAAATTGTAAATAGTTGCAGTCTCAGCACTGATCCTTGTGGCACTCCACCGGTAACATCTTGCCAACCCGAAAAGGACTAATTTATCCCTATGCTCCGCTTTCTGTTAGGTAACCAATCCTCTGTCCACGCTAATCTGTCATCCCCTATACCACAAGTTCTTACCCTGTCTAGTAACCTTTGAGGTTGCACCTTATCAAATTCCTTTTGGAAATCCAAGTATGCCACAGCTACATTTCCCCTTTAACCATGTTGCTTGTTGCTTCCTCAAAGAGCTCCAATAAATTAATCAAACACGATTTCTCTTTCACAAAACCATGCTGACTCTGTAGGATTGCATTAAGATTTTCTAAGTACCATACTATAACCTCCTTAAAAATAGACACTTGCTTTTTCCCTATGATAAACCTTAGGCAACTGGCCTGTAGCTTCATGCTTTCGGTTTCCCTCATTTCTTGAATTCTTAGCTCCTTTGATATTGACAAAATACTTCCTGAAGCCCCAGTGACAGAGGCAGACACTGCACAGATATATTGCTCCCATGTGCTAGGCCCTTCCACAGTTCAGGTATCTAGAAGCCGTCCTCCACAAGAATGATAGAGCTATCCTAATGGGGGACTTCAATATCCAAGTATGGACTGGGATAGGAATAGTGCAAAGGGACCAGAGGACGAGAGTTCCTGGAATGTGCTCAAGATAATTTTCTGCAGCAGTCTGTTTCCAGTCCAATGAGAGAACATACACTTTTAGACCTGGTTCTGGGGAATGAGTGGATCAAATATCAGTGGGAGACCCTTTGGGGGACAGTGATCATTATATCATAAAGTTTAGAGTAATCATGGAAAAGGACAGGGAACAATCCAGAACAGGGATAATTAAGTCGGGGGAAGTCAACTACAATGGGAGGAGAATACATCTGAGTCAATTGAGTTGGAATCAAATGTCGATGGAAAAGACAGCTGAACAATGGGCCACTTTCAAAGAAAAGGTATTGCAGGTAATGTCAAGGTATATTCCCTTGAAGGGGAAAGGAAGGAGAAATAAATCCAGAGCACTATGGATGATGAGAGAGATAGCAGTAAAGATGAAAGGGAAGTAGTGTGCATATGACAGATGTCAGGTAGAAAATACAATGGAGAATCAGGCTGGATATAGAAGGACCAGAGGGGAAGTGAAGAAACTAATAAGAAAAGCAAGGAGAGAGCATGAAAAGAGGCTGGCAGCGAACATAAAAGGGAATCCCAAGGTCTTCTATAAGCATGTAAGTAAGAAAAAGAAAAGTAAAAGAAAGATGTAATAATTATAGTTTTGGGAAATGTAGGACTGCAGCTTTAAGAATAATCCTGTGCTGTAAGATCACATGATCTGTATAAACCAATGTGTTAACAGAGCGGGGAACCTCTTCTTTAGTTATGGGGTTTGATACATATGTATATTTGCTGCTGCTGTCTGGTAAATAAAGTTAAACATTTTCACTAAAAAAAGTTGTCTGAAGATCAATTTTATAACAAACTGGAAATGAGGATGGAATCAGATTTGGTGGCGTACCTCACCCAGTGATTGTGAGTATCTAAATTTGTTAAAAGAAAAATGCTATATCGTCATCCGAAATTCCACAGTTTGGAAGAATCGATCCCTTTGAGCCAGCCAGACAATTGGTCTCAATATATAGAATGTCTTGTGTTCTTCTTTCAAGCAAACAAAATCATGAGGGGAAAAACAAGGAGAGAGATTCTCCTGAGTATTTGTGGGAGCAAGACCTATAGTTTAATTCAAAGCTTGATGGCCCTCAGTGCTCCAGATTCAAAGACTTTCAGTGAATTGGTAGACCTTGTTAAGGGACATTTTCAACCCAAGCCCTCAGTCACAATGTAAAGGTTCAGGTTCAGTTTAAGGAATAGAGACCTGGGGGAGACATCTGCTACCTAATTGGCAAAATTAAAACAACTAACGGGATATTGTGAGTTCAGTGAAAACCTGAATGACTTGCTCAGAGATTGTTTAGCATGTGACATGCAAGAAGACACTATTCAGCGAAGATTGCTGGCTGAAGTGAATCTTGATTTTAAGCAAGCGTTAGAATTAGCGCTGGAGTTGGAAAGCGCTGTAACGGATTCACACGCAATTCAAGGGGCACAAAATGGCACCATTCTGCAAATCTGGCAGGAACAGTCAGCCGAAAGTGGCGCAAAAAGCCTGGACTCTGCCTCGAAATGGGAAATAGCCCCCGTTAACCGAAAAATGAGAGGAAAAAGCTTAGCAACTAAATCGAAAAGCAACTTTCATCAAAGTGGAAACAATCAGTCTTCTAGCAATTGGCAATTTAAAAAAGTAGAATGTTAATTTTGTAACAGAAGTGGACACATAATGAGACAGTGCAAAGCGAGATTTAAACAGGCCTCCAAACAACAAACAAAGTCCAATGAAGCCTGTAGTGTAGAAGCGCCAGTGTAGTGTAGAAACAACCAATTCTGACATTTATTCTTTATTCAACATGAAAGTTGGGAAGACAGAGCCAATATTTGTTACAGTGCAAGTGAATGGTAAACCATTAAAAATGGAAATAGACATATGTGCTTCTGCCACCGGAAAAGGAGAACACAGTTTCATATATGTAAATAAAGGTGATCAACAATTAAATTTGGAATAAACATCTGCCAAGTTGAAAACATACACAGGCGACGAAATCCAAGTAAAAGGTATCACCAGAGCAACAGTCCATTATAGACACCAATCAGCACAGCTACCAGTGGTGGTATCAGAATGTAGGGGACCAAGCTTTCTAGGTCGAATTTGATTGAGAGAAATTAATCTTGATTGGCCAGTGAGATTTCAAAAGGAAACTGAAAGAGTTCCTGTCTGGAAAAAGGAACAAGTTCTTCAGAAAGAACCTGAAGGGTCCAAGGACCGCAACAGGATGAAAAAGGACTATAAGACATAGGAGCAGAAGTGGGCCATTCGGCCAATCGACTCTGCTCCCCATTCAATGAGATCATGGTTGATATGATAATCCTCAACTCCACTTTCCTGCCTTATCCCCATAACCTTTGATTCCCCTACTGATTAAAAATCTGTCTATATCAGCCTTGAATATACTTAACGACCCAACCTCTACAACCCTCTGCAGTAAAGAATTCTACAGATTGGCTACCAGCTGAAAGAAGAAATTCCTCCTCATCTCTGTTTTAAGTGGTCGCCCACTTACTCTGAGATTATGCCCTTTGGTCGTAGGCTCTCCCACAAGGGGACACAAACTTTCAGCATCTACCTGTCAAACCCCTTGAGAATCTTTTATGTTTCAATAAGGTCACCTTTCATTCTTCTAAACTCCAATCAGTACAGGCCCAACCAACTCAACCTGTCCTCATAAGAAAATACCTCCATCCCCAGGATCAACCTAGTGAACCTTCTCTGGATTACCTCCAATGCCAGTATATCTTTCCTTAGATAAGGGGACCAAAACTGTTCACAGTATTCTAGGTGTGGCCTAACTAGTGCCTTGTATAGTTTTAGCAAGACCTCCCTATTTGTATTCTCCATTCCCTTTGAAATAAAGGCCAACATTTCATTTGCCTCCCCTATTACCTGTTAAACTTGTACACTAGATTTTTGGGATTCATGCACGAGGACCTCCAAATCCCTCTGTGCTGCAGCTTTCTTCAGTCTTTCTCCATTTAAATAATATTCAGCTCCTATATTCTTCCTGCCAAAGTGTATATCCTCATAATTTCCCACATTATATTCCATCTGCCATGTTTTTGCCAACTCACTTAACCTGTCTTTATCCCTCAGTAGATTATTTGTGTCATCCTCACCACTAGCCTTCCCACCTATTTTTGTGTCATCCTCAAACTTGGCAATGATACATTCACTTCTCTCATCCAAGTCATTAATATCTATTGTAAATAATTGTGGTCCCAGCACTGATCCCTGTGGCACTCCACTAGTTACAGGTTGCCATCCTGAAAATGCCTCACATTTCCCAACTCTCTGTCCTCTATTAGTTAGCCAGTCCTCTATTCATGCGCTAATGTGCTACCCCCAATACCATGGGCTCTTATCTTATTAAACAGCCTTATGTGTGGTACCTTATCGAACATCTTTTGAAAATCCAAATATATTACATCCACTGGTTCCCCTTTATCTATCCTGCTTGTTACCTCCTCAAAGAATTCTGATAAATTTGTCAGGCATGATTTCCCCTTAATGAAGCCATACTGACTCTGCTTGATTAGATTTTATATTTCTAAATGCTCTGCTATTACATTCTTTATAATAGACTCCAACATTTTCCAATAATAGATGTTAAGGTAACTGGCCTATAGTTGCCTGTTTTTTGTCTCCCTCCCTTTTTGAATAAGGGTGTTACAATTGGCAGTTTTCCAACCCTCTGGGACTTTTCCAGACTCAAAGGGCTCTTGGATGATTACTATCAATGCATTCACTATCGCTGCAGCTATTTCCTTTAATATCCTAGGATGCAACCCATCAGGTCCAGGTGACTTATCGGCCTTTAGCCCCATTAGTTTCCCTTTTTCTCTAGTGATAGTTATCGTATTTATTTCCTCCTCCCCTCCCCTCCCCCCACTTTTGCCCCATGATTATTTAGTATTTTTGGTACGCTGTTAGTCTCTTCTATCATGAAGACTGATGGAAAGTATTTAATCAACTCCTCGGCCATTTCCTGGTTCCCCATTATTATTTCCCCAGCCTCATTCTCTGAAGAGCCAATGTTCACTTTGGCCTCTTCCTTTTTATATATTTAAAGAAGCTTTTACTGTCCATTTTTATATTACTTGCTAGTTTACCCTCAAAGTTTATTTTCACCCTCTTTATTTTTTTTTTTGGTCATCTTCTGTTGGTTTTTAAAACTTTCCAAATGCTCTGGCTTACCACTAACCTTTGCCACATTGTATGTTTTTTCTTTCACTTTGATACTATCCTTAACTTCCTTGGTTAACCAGCCCTTCCTACAATCCTTCTTCCTCCCTGGGATATATCTTTGTTGTGAATCATGAACTATTTTCTTAAATATCTGCCATTGTTCATCAACCTTCTTTTCTGCTAAACTGCTTTCTCAGTCCACTCCAGCCAATTCTGCCCTCATTCCTTTCTAATTACACTTATTTAAGTTTGGCATAAATGTTTCCGAACTAAGTTTCTCACTCTCAAACTGAATGCTAAATTCCACCATGTTATGGTCACTGTTTCCTAGCGGATCTTATACTCTGAGATCATTTATTAAACCTGCCTCATTACACATTACCAGATCCAAAATAGCCTGATCCCTGGTTGGATCCACAGCATGTTGTTCGAGGAAACTATCCTGAATACGCTTTAAGAATTCTTGCTCATGGCTGCCTCTGCCAATTTTATTTTCCCAACATACATGGAGATTAAAGGCACCCATGATTAATATACAGCCTTTTTTTACATGCTCTCATTATTTCCTGATTTATTCTCTGTCCAACAGCATAGCTACTGTTAGGGGGCGTATAGAATACTTCCACCACTATTTTCTTCCCCTTGTTATTTCTTACTTCCACCCATATGGATTCCACATCTTCTGATCCAAGATCATTTCTTGTTACCATACTTATTTCAGTTTGTACTAACAGAGCTACCCCACCACCCTTTCCTTACTGCCTGCCTTTTCGAAATGTCATATACCCCTGAATATTTAGTTCCCAGTTTTGATCTCCTTGTAACCATGCCTCTGTAATGGCCATTAAATCATACCAACTAATTTCTATTTGCGCAGTTAATTAATTTATATAGCTCCGAATGCTACATGCATTTAAGTAAAGAGCCTTTAATTGTGTCTTTTTACCATTTTTTTCCCCTTTAGCCTACTAGCTGTTTTTTAATGTACACTCTGTCCCTTCCTGTCACATTCTGGGTATCATTACCTAAATAGCTACCCTGCAATGCCGCCATATCCTTTTGCTTTGTAAGCCTACTTAGTCCCTCTCTAGAACCCTACCCCCCCCCCCCCCCTCTATTTAGTTTAAAGCCTTTTCTACAGCCTTAGTTATTTAATTCACCAGGACACTGGTTCCAGCATAGTTCAAGTGAAGCCCATCCCACTGGAACAGCTCCCTTCTATCCCAGTACAGATGGCAATGCTCCATGAACTGAAACCAATCTTTGAACCACGCATTTAATTTGATTTTATTTACACTGTGCCAGTTTGCCCGTGGTTCAGGCAGTAATCCCAAGATTACCTTGGAGGTTCTGCTTTTTAATTTATCTCCTAACTGTTCTAATTATTTCAGCAGAACCTCCTTTCTAGTCCTATCAATATCATTGGTAACAACATGGACGATGACAACTGGATCCCTCCCCTCCCACTCCAAGTTCCTTTCCAGTCCTGAGAAGATATCCTTAACCCTGGCACCGGGCAGGCAACACTGCCTTCAGGACTCACACTCACGGCTGCAGAAAACATATCTATCCCCCTAATTATACTATCCCCTACCACTACAAGCTCTCCTCACTTGAATGGCTCCCTGTACCTCGGTGCCGTGGTTTGTTCGCTCATCCTCCCTGCAGTCTCTGCTGTCATCCACACTGCTTGAAAGAACCTTGTAACTGGTGGACAATTTCAGGGGCTGAGGTTCCTTGAACACTACCTCCTTGGTCCCCTTACCTGCCTCACCTACAGTCACATCCTCCTGTCCCTGATCTGAGACCAAATTCGAATTAGGTAAACAGTGGGGTGTGACCGCCTCCTGGAGCAAAGTGTCCAGATAATTGTCCCCCTCCCTGATGTGGCGCAATATCTGCAGCTCAGACTCCAGCTCCTTAACTCAGGTCCGAAGTTCCTCGAGCTGCAAACACTTACTACAGATGTGTTTACTCCGGATCACCTTGGTGTCCAGCAGCTGCCACCATGCCACAGCAGCAACATATCACCCATCCTGCCATCGCTATCTTATTTTATTTATTTACTCTAGTGTCCCTGATCTTTACATTTTATTTAAATTAATTATTTACACCAGTATTGATCTTATACTTAACAAGCTATTTTAAGAAAGAGAAAATAAAGACTAGAGATCTAAACACTAACTATAGACCTTAATTTTAATCTAAAGACTGGAAATACTCACCAATCTAGCTCACCAATCAGCTGCCCTCCTCGCCCTTTTTAAATGAAGTTTCCCCACTCTGTTTTTAATAAAGTCCACACGCTCACCCACTCTCTTTTAAATAACGCCCACAACTCACCCACTCTCTTTTAAATAACGCCCACAACTCACCCACTCTCTTTTAAATAACGACCACAGCTCACCCACTCTATTTTAAATAACGCCCACAACTCACCCACTCTCTTTTAAATAACGCCCACAGCTCGCCCACTCTCTGTTTTAAACGAAGTCCATGTTCACCCGCTCTCTGTTTTAAATGGAGTCCATGCTCACTTGCTCTATTTGCTCTCTGGCCCCCATCTTCATTTTCATTCGTCTTTTCAAAAAAAATAAATAAATCCAACTTTGGATTTAACAGTTTTTTTCCTGGCAGCTGCCATTTTGTTTTTGGTTTTGTTTTTTGTGCAAACATTCAGCAACCTGACGAAATGAAGACTGTCTTGAACGATGACAAAGAAGAACAGCAGAAGAAACCCAAAGAGACCCCATTGAATGACAGAGTTCAAGACGAAGTGAGCTAACTTCACAATGAAAAGGAAAACCTGGTGGAAGACATTCACACACTACAAGGATCCCTCGGGTCAAAGTTTGTGACTCTAAAAAATTACAAAAAGAAACAGGAAGGATTTAACACCTCTCTGAACAAACAGAAGAACCAGTTGGCAATTAAGAGGCAGCAATGTTCACGTTTCTAGGACGAAGCCAACATATACAAGGAGGAGACAGAAGAGCTGAAGAATCAGCTAAATAAAGCTAAAGAGGCTTTGAAAGTGAAAGTTGGAGAACTTTCCAAGTTGCAAGTAGATAATGAAGTCATGGGGAGCTCAACCAATGAATTAAGACAAGATGGGATTGCATCTCAAGATGAGAAGCCTGAATGACAATGAAGTCAAAAAGAAGGCCAAGTTTAAATTCTATGGTAAAAACAAGATGACACGTAGACAAAGGGTGCAGAATTATTGATGAGGCACTATCTTCGTACAAGACTAGGCCTAAGACTTCTCAATCTGGTGAAGAAAAGTCAAGGGAACCAAAAAGCAACTCATGATTTGCATAGTCATGGGTGACAATTTACTGTTGAAGAAACAATATATGTAAAGAATTTCAGTGGAGGACCAAAGTGATTACCTAGTAAAATAAGCTCTGTGACCGGACCATTGTCGTACCATGTGGAAGTGGAGGGCCAGATCACCCGTAAGCACGTGGATCATTTAAGAGAAAGAGATACCCCAAAAAATTATGTTCCACCAGTAACCATTACTGAACCAGTGGTTTCTGTTGAAGATGCTCAACCAAGGACAGACATGCCTGATGTCTCTGTTGCAGTGGAAGACACTGAACTGCATGTGCCTAATGAGGTATCTAATGTTAACGCGGTTCCAGAGAATGTGCTTCCTACAAAAGTATCTAAAGTCATAGAGCTGTAGCATTCCACACAGATCAGGAAAGCCCCTGAAAGACTGAACTTGTAATTGCATGACCTGTGTAAATATTGTAATGTCATGAGATAAATATCTTTGTACCTACAAATATGTACAGAAAAGTTAAAGGGGGAAGAATGTAGTAATTACCCTTGTTCAAAAAGCGGTGCAAGGATAAAGCTGGCGACTAACAGTCCAGTCAGTTTGACCTCAGTGGTAGGGAAACTTCTGGAAACTATAGTGCGGGATAAAATCAATTGTCACTTAGACAAGTGCATGATAATTAAGGAAAGCTAGCATGGATTCATGAAGGGAAAATCATGTTTAACTGCTGGGATTTTTTGACGAAGTAACAGAGAAGGTTGATAAGGGAAACACTGTTGATGTGGACTATCTGGATTTTCAAAAGGCATTTGATACAGTGCCACACAACAGATTTCTGAGCAAAATTCTAAGTCATGGAATAAAAGGGAAAATAGGCACTTGGATAAGAAATTGACTGAGTGACAGGAAACAGAGTAGTGATAAGTAGTTGTTTTTCAGGTTGGAGGAAGGTTTGTAGTGGAGTTCCCCAGGGGTTGGGACCCTCGCTGTTCCTGATATATATTAATGACCTAGACTGTGGTGTTCAGGGCATGATTTCAAAATTTCCAGATAATACAAAGATTAGAAATGTTGTCAATTGTGATGGAGATAGTCTTCAAAAGGACATAGACATGTTGGTGGATTGGGCAATCAAGTGGCAGATGAAGTTCAATTCAGAGAAGTGTGAGGTGATCCATTTTGGCAGGAAGAATATGCTGAGACAATACAAAATAAAGGGAGAGATGCTAAAGGAACAGAGGGACCTCAGTGTATATGTACATAGGTCATTGATGATGGAAGGGCATGTTGAGAGAGCAGTTAATAAAGTATGTAGTATTTTAGGCTTTATTAAGAGGGGCATTGAGTACAAGAGCAAGGAGGCCATGTTGAACTTGTATAAGACACTAGTTAGGCCTTATCTGGAGTACTGCGTCCAGTCCTGGGTGCCATACTTGAGAAAGGATGTGAAAGCATTAGAGACAGTACAGAGGAGATTCACAAGAATGATCTCAGGGATAAAGAATTGCAGCTATGGGAGTAGATTGGAGAGGCTGGGACTTTTTTCCTTGGAGAAAAGAAGGCTGAGGGAAGACTTAATAGAGGTACTCAAGATCCTGAGGGGTATGGACAGGGTAAATAGTGAGAAACTGTTCCCACGAAAGAGTACCTCAAGAATTAGAGGCCACAAATTCAAAATAATTGGCAAAAGGAGTAAATGTGATGTGAGGAAAAAAAAATTCACCCAGAGGGAGGTTGGAGTCTGGGACAAACTTCCTGAAAGGGTGATGGAAGCAGGTTTGATCGAGGTATTCAAAAGGGAGTTGGATTGTTACCTGAAAAGAGAGAATGTGCAAGGTTACAGGGATAAGGCAGGGGAGTGGGACTAGGTGGAATGCTCTTTCAGAGAGCCAGTGCAGACTCCATGGGCCCAATGGCCTCCTTCTGCACTGTAAAGATTATGTGATCTCATGCACTAGAGTAGGACAGGCAGCAGCTTGACTCCACATTAACTGCAAGGGCCAGGAGAGCACTGAGTAGAAAAACACAGAAGCATTCATGTAAATCTACCTAGATTGTACTTGGGGGTCTCACTGGGTGATAGCTTTTTGCTGAATGTCAAAGTGTTATATGTATGTGCCAATTTAAAGGTCGTGTACTGCATAATGTAACATCTCGTATGTTCATTTCTGCACTAGTGGGCTGTAACCAGCTGGTGAGAACTTGTGATGGAGGGCATGTAAAGATGTGCATAGAATGCAGGCAATGGTAAATGTAGCCCTTGGAATGATATAATGATGGGGCCACTGAGACAGAAAAGGGCATTTACTGAAAGGCCACCTGAGGGATAAGATTGAATCATCTCCAGGGGTACTTAACTGTCTTTCAGGGGAAACGTGTGCTTATGAGTGAGTTGCGTGTCTCCTGGCACTCAGGCCAAAGCCTATTTACATCGGAGCTGTGGATGTATTTCCATTGGCCACCTGGTCTCAATCCACCTCCAACTCTTCCTCAGAGGAGGAGGCCATGTGCTTAATGAGGTCACCTCCCTCAATGTTACTCTCCTCCCTCTGCGCCTGAGGGAATCCAGCAATAGCACCAAATCCTATCCCCCTATCAGCCTGACTGGCCTGATCAGATGCAATACCTCATATGTTGCCCTGCCTTCCCATACATGGTATATTTCACTTGTTTGATGTAGCAATGGCTGATAAGTGGAACATCCCAGAGATGTCTACAGACAATCCCTGGAATGATCCTGATACATGAAAGTTGTACATCGCAGTCACCTTGATTGCCACAGATGCAATGGATGACCACTACAGCCCATTGGTTTCAACCCCACTAGCATTATGCAGTCTTTGGAGACACTGATATTCCTTCCTGTGAACAGGAACCCTTATGTCCCCTCCTCATTTGCACCCTAATGAGGTCTAGTGCTCTTGAACCTGCAGTCGTGCTTAAGATTCCTGTCCTAATCTCATACTCACTGGAGGAGTCATACCCAGGGTGCAGAAGACCCATTGAGATTTGGAGCCCTAAGGATTCTAAGTCTCTCAGACCCCTAATGCTGGCTGTATTATATGAACTGGACCTTGGAGGGACCCAATCACTAAGTCCCCTCTGATGGAGGTTCAGACTATGAAATCCCGTTGACATTTTAAACCCTTGTTTCAATGAATCAGAGACTGTCTGTCTGACAATGCACCTGTATTCAATGACTGACATCTCTAGGCACCAATCACCTGCTGCTCAGCTCTCGTCTCCTTTTAACACATAAGCTGCTGATGCTTTATGGAACCCTTGAAACCCAGGGAAAATTTAACATGTACTTCACAATTGCTACCCATTGGCTGCAAAGCCAATTGTCTACCCACTATCCTAGGGGTTACCATTAGCCAGAAACTGAACTGGACTAGCCACATAAATACTGTGGCCACAAGAGCAGGTCAGAGGCTAGGAAGCCTGCAGCAAGTAACTCACCTCCTAACACCCCAAAGCCTTTCCACCATCTACAAGGCACAAGTCAGGAGTGTGTTGGAATACTCTCCACTTGCCTGGATGAGTGCAGCTCCAACAACACTCAAGAAGCTTGGCACCATCTCGGACAAAGCAGCCCACTTGATTGGCTCCCCAATCACAAACATTCACTCCCTCCACTACCGACGACGTGACAGCGGTATGTACCATCTACAAGGCACACTGCAGAAACGCACCTAGGCTCCTTAGGCAGCACCTTCCAAATCCACAACCACTACCATCAAGAAGGACAAGGGCAGCAAATACATGGAAACACCACCACCAGGAAATTCCCCTCCAAGGCACTCACCATCCTGACTTGGAAACATATCGCCATTCCTTCACTGTCGCTGGGTCAAAATCCTGGAACTCTCTCCCTAACAGCACTGTGGGTGCACCTACACCACAGGGACTGCAACGGTTCAAGAAAGCAGCTCACCACCACCTTCCTAAAGGTAATTAGGGATGGGCAATAAATGCTGGACTAGCCAGCGATGCCCACATCCCATAAATGAATTTTAAAAACTACCCATTTGTGAGTTTGCATTGCCTGACTGCCTCTGGGAGATTTGTCTCAATAGGCTCCACTCCAACACATTCCCTGCCATTTTACTGGGCCCCACATCCAAGTGCATCACCACAGAGCTGGTAAAACTCAGGTTACAGACTTGAAATGTTGACCCGAATTTTATGCTCCACCCTAGAAGCAGACTGGCAGGCAAGGGAGAGGATAGAATTGGGGGGGATTGTAGGGGGCACCGTGTGCATCACCTATCCGCCTCTGCTAGAATTTTACCGAAATATTCAGGGCAAGTGTTGGGCAGCCTGGTCAACCTTGGGCCAATTGAGGACCTTAATTAATGGCTAGTTAGGGGTTTCTTCCTATTGCCACCGGCATTTTACCAGTGATGGGGGCACAACATCACATGGTCAGGCCACCAGGTCTACCCTGGTTATCCAGAATGCAGGCCCGAGATGCCCCTCTCTTCACCCTTCACCCTGTGCCCTACAGAGGGGTTCCCCAGTGGAAAGGTGGAAAAGTCACCCCAGCTTGAAGACCACTCCTGGACTCCCAATTGCTGCCCTACTCTCACTTACCTGCTTCTCTGGCCTCCATCACTGCTCCAGGTTGGGGACTGGCTTCAGTCCCAGAACTGGCTCCTGGTGACGTGGCTGGGACTGAAGGACTGCCAGCTATCTGATTGGCATGGCTTTTGGAGACCAGACATCCTGCCTCAAGAGGGCAGAAGCCATGAGCTCAGCCAACTAATTCCTGACTACTGTAAAATCCAATCATGGCTCCCGGGTCCGGCAGAGGCAGGATGGCCCCTAACTTTCCAGCAGGCGGAAAGAGCCACTGTCTCCGGGTTCAGTCCTGGCCATTAATTCTGTTTCTCACTCCACGAATGTGGCCAGACCTGCCGAGTGTTCTGGTTTTATTATGGCGGGCACAGATTGGCAAAAGAAGCAAAAGCGATACGAGAAAAAGCTTTTCCACGCAGTGAATGGTTAGGGTCTGGAATGCACTGCCTGAGAGTGGTGGAGGCACATTCAATTGAAGCATTCGAAGGGAATTAGACTGTTACCTGAAAAAGAAGAATGTGCAGGGTTACAGGGGGAAGGTAGTGGCCTTATTAACTTTCCCAAATATAAAGCTATTGGATTTCCCTGGGTACAATTACAAAATAAATTTGTATAATTACTACTAAAACTTTGAACTACAAATTTAAATATTTTAGTATGACAGAGTTCATTTATTGTCATGTGTGTCCAATATACTTACATCATCATGATTTTTTTTTTTGTTTTTCAGAAAGCTGTTCTTTAACCAAAAGTGGGTAAATAGGTATACCTGAAAGAAATGTAAGTGTGATTCCATAATTTACTTCAGATGGTACCAAGGAATCAAACTGAAATAAGAAGGGTGACACAATGAAGCTCTCTGTATGTAAATCTGTGTTCTTCGATTGATTAGTTTTCACTCGCTCTGTGATCAATTACATCTCCTAACAATAAGCTGATAGACTTTCCCAAGTTTACCAGCTGAAACCTTCGTCTGTGAATCCAGAATATTTTCCCACTTTTCAGGAAGCTGCATTCTCTTTCATACCTTCCCTATAATTGCTGCAATAAGCTCTTGTTAAACGCCTTCTGAAAATCCATACAAGGACCATTGCAGTCCCTTTATGCACTATGATTTTGTCACTAACACTTCTTTTTTGTGGGGTCTATTTAGCATGGGATGAACCAATGGTTAGCAGTGTTCCCTCCTGGAGGTACTAGTTAAAATGTTGCACACTTGCATTGTTCCAAAGCTGGAAAACCTACTTTTCTTGTAGGTAGAGGTGGCACCAAGGAATACCAAACAGATGCTCAAGGTTCAAGCCTCAAATGTTTCTGGATAGAATTATAAGCATTGGAGTAAGGATAAATGGGTCATGTTCAGATTGGAAACAGTAACTAGTGGAGTGCCACAGGGATCAGTGCTGGGGCCTCAACTATGTAAAATCTATTTTAATGATTTGGATGAAGGAACCGAGTACATAGTAGCCAAATACAAAGAGGTTGCAAGGGAATACTGATAGATGAAGTAAGTGGGAAAAATTTGGTAGATGAAGTAGAGTTGTGGGAAAACATAATGTCCACTTTGGCAGGAAGAATACAAAAACAGAATACTATTTAAATGGAGAGAGACTGCAGAATGTTGCAGTACCGAGGGATTTGGGTGTCCTTATACATGAATCACAAAGAAGTGATTAGTAAGGCAAATAGAACGTTAGCCTTTATTGTAAGGGGGTGGAGTATAAAAGTAGGGAAGTCTTGCTACAACTGTACATGGCATTGGTGAGACCACATCTAGGGTAGAATTTTTCACTCATTTGGCGGGCATGCGGCCCACCCAAACAAACATAAAATGACATGCGATGACGCTGGATGAGCGTCCCGACATCATGGTGAACCTGCGTGATATTTCGCTTGGCAGGCACACAAAAGAGTCCAAGCCATGCCCACTATTAATTAAGAGGCCAGTTAAGGCCCTTCACAACCCAATTGAGGGTGATTTAACCTAGCTCATGCGATTTTTCACTCATTGCACAGGCAAACCAGGCAGTCAAGCAGCCCACAATTTGCAAAACCTCATTCACAGGCAGGATAAGGAGGGTCAGCAGCATTGTCAATATGAGTAGTGGGGAGCTTTGGAGATAACTTGCTGCTGGTGACTTATTGGTATTTGTCAGCTTAATCTCCAGTTGGGGCTTCATTCTTAGCATTTCCACACATCATTTCATTGGTGTTTTCCAGGGCCCCAGAGAGTTCGGACTGTGTTCACCCTTCCAAGTATCAGACAGCCTTCCCTTAACCTGGTAATAGGGATTGTGGTCTCCACTGGAGACACCTTCTCTGAAAAGGATGAGAGGGGTAGAAGGGAGATGAGGCCAGGTGTTCCAATGCAGCTTCCAGGGGAGGGACCTGTGGGAGGAGAGGCACAGGGACAAGGGGCACAGGGCCAGCAGGTAGCCCATGGCAGAAGGGGCTGCAGAAGATGCCACTATCCTGCTGCCAGGGTATACAGGCAGCAATGCAGCTACCTCAATACGTCTGGTGTGCAATGCCGAAGGAGGATGTGCCTCTCAAGGGAGACTGTGACCTCCATTTGTCAGATGATAGGCCTTGAGATCAGCTCCGACTGTATGGGTGGGCACCCCATGCCAGTGGTTCTGAAGGTCACAGCAGCTCTCAACTTTTATGCCTCCAGCTCTTTCCAGGGCTCAATAGGTGATCTTTGTGGAGTCTCCCAATCAGCTGTCCATAGATGCGTCAAGCTGGTAACAGAATCTCTGTTCAGGCTTGCACTGACTTTCATTCATTTCCATATGGACAATGCCAGCCAGACAGAGTGAGCCAGAGGCTTCGCGGCTATTGCTGGCTTCCCCTGCATCCAGGGTACAATAGGCTGCACACATGTGGCCATCAAGGCGCCAGCAGGTGAGCCCGGTGCCTTTGTCAACAGGAAGGGCTTCCACTCCATGAACATGAAGATAGTGTGTGACCACAGGATGCTGATTCTACAAGTCTGTGCAAGGTACCCAGGCAGCTCCCACGATGCTTACATCCTGAGTCACTCCCAGGTGTGGGGGCTCTTCAGTGCTCCAGGATGGATGGCTGCTGGGTGACAAGGGCTATCCCTTGAAAAAGTGGCTCATGACGCTTCTCCACCACCCAAGAACAGAGGCGGAGCAGCAGTACAATTGGTGCCACACCTCCATAAGAGCAGTAGTAGAGAGAGCTATAGGTCTTCTCAAGATGCACTTCCTATGCCTGGACTGTTCAGAGGGTGCACTGCAATACCCCCCAGATCGTGTGTCACTGATAGTGGTTGCATGCTGCACTCTCCACAATCCGGCACTGGGAAGGGGGGGCCTCACTGGAGGAAGAGGATGTTGACCCAGCTGCACAGGCCCCAGAGGGTGAGTCCAGCACTGAGTCAGAAGAGGAGCACGGTGAGGAGAACGCTGAGGGCCTGGAGCCAGACCTCTGTAACTTCCAGGGACACTAGGGACATCTAAATACAATGCTCCTGCAGCTGGGCTGCCAAATAAGAACTGCCACCTCATGCCAGGGCTGCCGCCTCCATTGTGACTTACAGAAATGACCCTTTCCTTGGCCCCCAAGATACACTCAGTGCCTGTGCAATAAAACTTTGAGCCACCCACGTCCAGCATTACATAATGGCCTACCCGGCACCTACAAAACAAATGAAGCATACTCTGGCCAAAAACTCAAACACATGTAATTTAATGTTGGAACTCACATAGTATTGAATGGAACAATATCCGGTGTTGGTGGTCACACATTAAAAAAAGAAAAACAAAACGGGGGAACAAAAGATCACCCGTGACCAGTCCCTCTGGTTCTTAAGGCACTTTAAACTTGCTTTTACGAGTGCTGTGTCTCGGTGCTCCCCACCTCGCTGGCACCGGCATTGGAGACAGCCTGCTCACTCTGCTGTCTTGTTGGCCTTGATGACCTTGGCGGTTATCCTCTGGCCAGTGGAGCTAATGAGAAACATAAAGGTAGGCTGTAAAAGCTTCTTTAGGGATGTGAAAAGGAAAAGATTAGCAAGGACAAATGTGGATCCATTACAGGCGGAGGCAGGAGATTTTATAATGGAGAATTGGGAAATGGTGGGGAAACTAAACAATTACTTTGTGTCTGTCTTCGTGGGGGAAGATACAGAAAATCTCCGAAGGCTCTTGTGAAAATGAGGATGTTAAAGAAATTATTAATAAAGAGGTAGTACTCAAAAAATGAATTTGATTGACAGCTGATAAATCCCCTGGACCAGATGAGCTCCGTCCCAGAGTACTGAAGAAGGTGGCATTGGAGATAGTGGATGCATTGGTGATTATCTTTCAAAATTCTATAGATTCTAGAGAGTTTCCTGCAAACTGGAAAGTAGCAAATGTAACCCCACTATTTAAGAAGTGAGGGAGAGAGAAAATGGGGAGCTACAGGCTTGTTAGTTTGTTGTCAGTAGTAGGGGAAATATTAGAATCTATTATAAAGGGTGTGATAGCCGGACACTTAGAAAATAATGATATGATTGGGCAGAGTCAGCCTATATCCATGAAAGGGAAATCATGTTTGACAAACCTGTTGGGCTTTTTTGAGGACGTTGCTTGTAGCATAGATAAAGGAGGATCAGCGGATGTGGTGTATTTAGAATTTCTGAAGGCTTTTGATGAAGTCCCACACAGGAGATTGGAAGCAAAATTAGAGCACATGGGGTTGGTGGTAATATACCGGTATGGATTAAGAATTGGTTAACAGACGGAAAACAGAGTAGGAGTAAACGGGTCATTCTCAGGTTGGCAGGCTGTGACTAGAATCACAAAGATCAGTGCTGGGGCCACAGTTCTTCACAGTATATATCAATGATTTGGATCTGGGGACCAAATGTATATTTATCTAGGTGGGAATGTAAGTTGTGAGGAAGATGCGAGGAGGCTTCAAGGGGATTTGGACAGGCTAAGTGAATGGGCAAGGACATGGCAGATGGAATATAATGTCAATAAGTGTGAAGTGTGAAGGTAGAAAAACCAGAAAGGTAGATAAATGGTGAGAGCTTGGGAGGTCTTAATGTCCAAAGGAGCCTGGGTGTCTTTGTTCACGAGTCACAAGAAGCTAGTATGCAGGTACAGCAAGCAATTAGGAAGGCAAACAGTATGTTGGCCTTTGTTAAAGACGATTTGAGTACAGGAGTAATGATGTCTTGCTGCAATTGTATAGAGCCTTAGTAAGACCTTGGCGTATTGTGTACAGTTTTGGTCTCCTTATCTAAGGATGGATATTCTTGCCATAGAGGGAGTGCGGTGGAGGTTCACCAAGCTAATCCCTGGGATGGTTGGATTGTTTCATGAGGAGAGATTGAGGAAACTGAGCCTGTATTCTCTAGAATTTTGAAGAATGAGAGGTGATCTCATTGAAAATTATAAAATTCTTAGAGCATGACAGGGTCGGTGTAAATAGGACATTTTCCCTGGCTGGTGAGACTAGCACCAGGGGACAAATTCTCAGAATAAGGGATAGGCCATTTAAGACTGAGATATGGAGGAATTTCTCCACTCAGCAGGTGGTCAATCGTTGGAATTCTCTACCCCAGAGGGCTGTGGAAACTCAAACATTGAGCATGTTCAAGACATAAATCGATAGATTCCTGAAGACTAATCACATCATGGGAATAGTGAGGAAAAATGGCATGGAGGTAGATGTTTTGTTTGAATGGAGGAACAGGCTCAACAGGTCGAATGGCCTACTCTGATGTTCCAATGTTCCTACATTTGTGAACATTAGCACATGTAGCTCTATGGTAGAAAGTTCACTCTCCTCACCAATTACCAAACACTGGTTACATTGTTAGATACATCAGGATCTGGTCATCGACTTCTGTACACCCACAAATGGTCAGATTGACTTTATCAGTACAACTTTGAGGTTGAGTAGCTCACAGATTCACGTAACTGAATAGCCAACATTTTTAATTATCCCTATTTCTTTTGCAGACAGTGTTAGTGATAGCAAAGTGGTATGCAGCTTTGAAGACTAAAGGCAGAATTTTCTGCTCCCGTTTACAGAGGGCACCATGGCATGGGAGAATTTGGTGAGAGGGGCAGAAATTGGTTTCAGGCTGGCATGAAATCACAGTGGGATCATCCGATGGTGTCCCAGACCGCGAATCCCACTGGTGGTTGGCATGAAACTCATTTACATCCTGTTAATGCAAATTAGGCCTGACCAGAATCGTCCCCCCATGCCTGATTTACAATTACGCCGGCAGAAAACATGCCAGTCAAGAACACCTCAAGACAAGTTTGACATGCAGAAGTCAGGACTTACCTTTAGGGCCTTGCTCAGGTCAAGTGTATCCGAGGAGAAGATAAAGCTGGAGGCCTACAGCTATCGGGTCCTGGGGGAACACATGCATTGCATGCTGGGTTGATTCTCATGGACATGGCTCTGCCGCAGAGCAGCTCTCAGAAGTTGGGAGGTCTCCATGCAGCAGCTTCACTGAGGCTTTGGATCTTCATGGACTTTGCTGATGCTTTAGACCTGATTCAGAACTTCAGGGACTTCACCATGGGTTCGCGCCATCTTCCGGGGACTTCTCCATGGACTCGCACCATCTTCCAGGGACTTCGCCATGGGCTCATGTCATCTTCCAGGGACATCGCCATGGGTATGTGCCATCTTTCAGGGACTTTGTCATGCGCTCACGCCATCTTCCAGGGACTTTGCCATGGGCTCACGCCATCTTCCAGGGACTTTGCCATGGGCTCGCACCATCTTCCAGGGAGGAAGGTGGAGGTGGGGATGGAATGTCCAGGTGAACGTGCAAGGGAGGGACCTGTGGAATCAATGTGAGCCTCTTGGGGAAAGAACTCAGTGTGGGCATGGTATGGTGGAATGGGTGAGCGTAAGAGGGGACAGAGGGAGTTTGTCAGGTTGGAGGGTAAGTGTGCTTCAGTACCAGGAAAAGGGATGGCATGGGGGTTGGTGGGGACATAGAGGCAAACACGAACCCTGGGGATGGGAAGGAAGTGGTCAGAGAAGTCAATGTGGATGGGAGTTGGGTGTGGGATTTTCAAGAAGGAAGGGAACATGCACATTCACCTGGACATTCGTAAAGGAGAAGGGTTCAGGCTGATGGGTAATGGTGGGGAGGTCGAAGGTGATGACTGGGGGCCGACTTTGATGGGGTAAAGGACATGGGCGACTGAGGGTGAGAAGAGGATGGGGGAGCTTGTCAAAAACTTAATGACCACCACGCTGTGCAAATTGAAAGTGAGCAGAGCCTCGTGTTGGACGAGCTCAGGTGCTGCATGGGAGTGTGATCGGTGGATGGAGATGTAGGTCAGCTCAGATGGACAACTGAAAGAGAACCCCAGGAGGCAGCATTGAAAATACTCAGGACAGTGAGATGAGTGTGATGGCTGAAGGCTCCCCGTGCGTGGGAGAGTGCTTACAAGAGGCTCTGAAAGGCCCTGCCACATACAGACTTCTCCCTCCTGAATCGCTCATGGGCCGGCAGCGTGCAGCTGAACTGCTAGTGGGGAGGGATGCAGGGAGGAACTCATGAAGCCTGTAAGTGAAGCTGAAAGACACCATTACACATTATCTAGTGAAAGTGAATATATTTTCAGATTATAAGTGAAAAAATGTGTTCACCCACGCAACCACTTATGATCAAAATTTCTTAACTTTTCCAAGCTTATCGCTTCTTCTAGGTGCTGCCCTGACATCAGCAGGGGTGGAGACAGCCTGTGCAACAGTTGGCCCTGTTGCCTCTGATGACTTCAGCATCCGTCTCCTAGACAGCCGAGGCCTTGAGGGCCTCAGCTTGCTTTGGATGTCCTCCTGTGGGCCAGCTGGGGTGACAGAGGATGAGGTTGAGGGGTTCACAGGAAAAGGGGTCTCAGAGGGAGAGGACATCCTCTGAGATTCCTGAGTGGATGACCCGGGGTGTCCAGCTGCCGCTCCTCCTCCCTTCGGGTGCGTGAGAGCCCCGGCCTGTCTTCTTGAGGGAAGGAGCACCTGGAGGAATGTCGAGGTGCCTCGTTTCCTCCTTGCATTGTCACTGCAGGAACTCACCCATGGCTACCTGATGGAGTGCAGGTCTGTGTGCATCTCCGCATTCTGCTGGACCAGAGTCTCCAAGGCATTTGTCAGTCTTCCCATGGAGACCTCCATACACGCACTTGTGGACACCACTTCATCAGAGAGCACGTGGACACACTCTTCTGACTCGCATGCCACTCTATTGAGGGCTTCCAACAGCACTGCATGATGTTCCCCTGCTTCCTGCTGACTCTCCAGGATGGGTTGGAAGGTCAAATCTAGAGGTTCATCATCTGACTCCGACGTGACAGATGCCTCTTCTCCTCAGTCGTCTGAGTGCCGGGGAGCTTGTCTGAACCTGCCTCTTCCTGCTGCTGACACGTGTCCATGCAGTGATCACCAGATTATGAAGCTGAGCCTGCTCTAGATCTAGGTCCCACTAAGATGTGTGTCTCTGTGCTGGTGGAGGATGTGGGTAAGCACTGTGACGGGTCTTCCAGGCTGCTTACTTCCAGCTCTTCAATGGAGGTGGCCTCTTGGCTGGAGGTGAGGATCCGGATGGAGCTGAGGGACTGGCTGGCTGAGGACATTAGTCGCTTTGCAGAGCTCCCTGTGAACAAAAGTAGAGATAATTAGTGCATGGCAGCAGAGTCAAAACCAGGAGAGAGAGCACTCACAGTTACGTTGAGAGAGGGATGATCTGGTGCAGGATCCTCACACTGGTGCTCGCCGCTGACCTCACCGTCATTGCAGGCACGGTCCACATCCTCACTAGTCAGCACAATGGCACACTCCTCAAAGTGAGTGAAGGACCTGATGTGCGCCACTCCATCCCAGCCTGGGACCTCTCCCTGCTGTTGTGAGCCAGCTTCTCCTGCATGGAAACAGTTGGAGAGAGTGTGAACATTTCACATGGCACTGCATGGAATGTTTGTGTGGTGAGCAGAGCCATGTAGAGAATAAGGACATGAGCTCCAGAGGATATGAGCCTGATGGATGTGTGAAGGGTTTGTGAGTGTGAGAGTTGAGAGTGATGAGGTGGTTGACTCCCCCTGGTGGAAAGGATGAGAGCATTCACCCTCTTCCTTCACTGGATGGCTGACCTCCTCTGTGCTCTATTGGCGCTGACCACCACTGCCACCGCCTCCAAGGCCGGATTAGTGACGCCGGTGGACCTCCTGCAGCAGAGCTGTAGTAGAGGACATCCCGGCGAGCCTCAATAGCGAACCAAAAGGTGCTCTAAAGCGTCACTAAATTTGGCGGCTGAAGTCTTCTTTACTTCCAGAGCCATCTGTCGCCGGGAGCAGTCCTTGTCTGTAGACAAGGAGTAGGCTGTGCTCTGGTGTGCTTTTGATATGGTGCCAGGAGCGAGGAAGCACTGAGGTCATGGTGTGGCAGGAAAATCCAAGCCAGCGATCCAGCATGTTTACCGTGAATGCTTTATTAATGAGGCAGGATACACCGGGAAGCTGACCAAATGGTGCAAAAACCCACCATTGTGGCCGGTAGGAAAAATGTCATTTTTCACGCTCACTTCCACGCTTAATGCAAATCTGGTTCGATTTGGTTGTAAGTGATCGAGGTGATTTCATTTGTGGCTGTAAATCTGGTTACATGAGAGGAGTTGAAGGTAGAATCAGAGACAGAGTGTACTGCAGAAAGTAAATCAGTACCTAAAAATCCAGTGGCCTCGTGAAATAGAGGAAAAACAGAGTAAACCATGAACTCACATTGTTTGGCGACAACTGTATTGTATGTGGAACTCGAGCAGTTATCCCAAAGACACTACTGCAATGTGTATTGTATTTTGCCCATGTAGGGCATCTGGGTGTTGTCAAGATGAAACAACAATCCCATGAGGCAGTTTGGTGGGCAGCAATAGATCGCTGCATAAAAGAGTTCATTAGAAACTGCGGAGAACATACACTCAGTGAAAAATCTGTTAAACTGTGCCCTGCATGCCTACAACTGACTCCATGGACAACAAACCAAGGCAACAACTCCAAGTTGATATTTTTGGAGAAGTACAAGCAGACCCTAGCGATCAATGGTTTTGTTTGTCATTCATGATCTACATAACAAATAGCTGGAAATCACTACAACAAATTCCATAACCATCACTTCAGCCACTGACATTGTAGACAATTTGTTTACAAAATGGGGTTTGCCGGAAACAATCATTATAGAAAATAGACTGCATATTATTTCCAGTCAGTTCACAGTGTTCTTAACAAGCTACAGAATTCACCATCATCTGACATTGTGGTACAACCTGCAATGGAATGGTGGTGTTGAACGATTCAACAGGGTGATAAAGGACAGTCGGAGAGCCAGCATGTCAGAAGGGAAAATGTTTGAACAATCCATTCACATCATACTTTGCACATACATACCCAACCCACACTCTATGACCAGAAAGACAACAGCCGAAATTATGACTGTGTTATGATCCCAGTTGATATTAATACTGGACAAGTCAGATCCCAGAGTGAAACCTGACTTGGGAGATCCTATCTCTGTTTTATTTTAGAAACCATGGAGGTCAGTTACTGAACAGTCACAAGAGTCTGTCAGTATAGTGCTAACAGAAAATAAAACGTTTATCAAACAAGAAAAAATGAATTATATTTTACTAGGCAAAAAGGTGGGAAAGATTTCAATACAGATACCAGAAAATGATTCAAACTCACTTCCTTTTATCCTAGTAACCCTTACAGACACAAAACCCCAGTGAAGATTTACCATTGTCTTATCACCAAGGTTTCTTGCTTGGGTTAAGTCAGTTTCAAACAGTTTTCTTCTGGTGGACTCCTGAGCTTTCACTAGATGTTTTTCTTCAGCTGGTATCTCTCCCTGGGATACCCCAAAAATGCAATCTAAACTCATTATTACTTCAACTTCAGGCAAACATGAGTTCCCTAAACTCAGTTCCAGCAGCTTTGCAGGATTTCTTATCAGAGAGATTAGACCATCTGCCTGCACAAACACTAACTGACCACCCTTCTGTGTTTCCCTGTCTCTGTGTCTCTCTGGGCCCTTGTCACTCAGCAACAGCACAGTTCTTTCTACTTTTTTTAAAACTTCACTAAATTACTAACTCCTTGGTAGCCCATCTCTTCACTTCAAGAGTTGTAAAACCTCATTAAGAATGCAGGTATGCTAACACAGCCCCAGACTTCCTGGCACCCAGCTCACAAAAACTTCTAAAGGAAAGGAAAACCAGGTTTCACCTTTCTTAACATCCAAATACAAAATACAAATTAAACTTAAAGTTTTACATTGCTCCTAACACTGGTTTTAACTTCTACATGCCACTGACAATTCTTAAGCCATCACTGCTTTCCAACGAGAATGTCAGAATGAAAGCAGAAAAAATTGTAAAGTGACAAGGTAAAGCAAAAGCATACTTCAATAAGTGAACATAAACAAGGGAACCATAATTTGAAGTTTGAGATTAGGTTCACATCAAATGGCCAAATCGCAACCACAAACTTGCATCATCTCTATCAGGATCAAAGCAGATCAAACGGTTGCTTGGTACCAATGCTTATCTGTTGGATGACAACAGAAAATGGAACACAATATGCTTGATAGCGTGCAGATCAGGATATTTTGAGGACAGTGATTATGAGGATACATTTCCTTTCCTGGTGAACGATGTGATGTAGATTATTCACCTCATTGAGGTAATCACATGGAATTATATCCTCATGCTCATGGATCTCTGTGCCATCATCAGCGACCTTCATCTCTCAAAGGCTAAACTGTATTTAGAAAAAACAGACACTCTGAATTCTAAGAAATGACTTGATGTAAATAGCTTTATGCTCCCAGATGGTTTGATTTAAAGTAAGATCTTTCAGTTTTACAAGGGGGGGCAAATGTAGTGCTCAATTGTTTAGTGTTTGATTATGTGTATCTGTTGACTCTTCCCTGCTGTGTGTGTGATTACTAGATGTGGTTACTGAAAAAATAGAATCTAAACTGTGGACAAGCAGCTATAAGCATGAGAGCAGGTATTTTAAAGCATCAAATAAAACCCATCCACACACAGAACCTGGTGTGTCATCTGTACATATCTTCAAGGCTATTATGATGTGGCAGGTGATGTGTGCCAGGTGGACCAAATCCACAAGGGAAACATGACCACGCTAGCATAACAGTTTTGCAATTTGTATTTATTATGAGAAGATTTGTGCACCGAATTCAAAAGTAATGAGCCCACTAACACCTTTAAAAGTAAATTAAAACATTTATTAACAAAAAAAGGTTTCAAACACATACATAAGATTAGTTACTTAATGCCATATTAAATCCCAAAATTCCTAATTAACCTGACTCCCAACTACACACCCTCGTTAAGGCAACAGTCCAAAATAGATTTTAAATTTAGATAGGCAATCCAGCAAGTTTACCACAGCACCCACATGACAGTGGAATTATAAAGGCCTTTCTCCAACTTTGGTTACTGGACACAGTAGGCTTCTGCAAAAGTGGCTGGAGGCTTTTTTCCCCCCAAGGCTGTTTTACATGGTCCTTTTAGATCTTACATGCCCCCTCCCCCCACATAGCCTTCTATCCTTCTTTGTATATGTTTCTCTCTCTTCAATCTGTAAATTCCATTGTTCTATATGTCTTTGGAAATTTACTTTTCCCATAATATAAAAATCTTGCCATTATGTCCTGTACCTTTGGGATAAATAAACATTCTGCATGGCCTTGCTTATCCTGTTAGATGAAAATATCCTATCATTCCTTTGAAACCTAAACAACCTCTTCACTTATTTAAAAATGCAAATTTCCTTCACACCCTACATGCTGCGCTCATCCATGTTTACTCATTAGCATTTCAAATACCTTTTACACCTAACTGCTTTTGATAATTTCAACCTTGCAGTCTATCTGGCTCCAATTCAATTAAATCACACAGACAGTACATATGCTCACTCACACTCAACATGGGGCCATTCTCCCAATGTCAGGGACCTCGGCTGACACAGTCTCCCTCAGCTGCTGGGACATGTCTGAGGTGACCACCAACATGTGCCCCCGATTCCTAAACAGGAACCCTCCGAGCCCCATGTGAGCGTAACTGAGCTGGTGGAACATGAGGGAGAGGCAGATGACAGTGCATCATCTAGATGTCCCAGCTCTTCATCAGAGGTGGAGTCATCTGTTTCCACTATGGGCTTTGGCCTTCTTTGCCTGTGACAATGACCTGCAGTGGAGAACAAGACAGGCATTAAGGAGCAGCTCAGTCTTACAGGAAACCACAGTTTCACATGTGTCTCTAATGTGTCTGTTATGTTTTAATATTGGTACAGTCAATAACTTTTAAAAGACTAATCAATGCTCTCAGAGGTGTGGAGGTGCCTTAACATTGCAGCTCTCGCTTATGCTACTGCAGTAACAAAACATGGATTCTGCAATCCCATAATGCACTGGCTTACAATGCAAGGCAAGCTAAACAAGGCATTCAATACATAACATATTCCTCCCCAACTGTCAGTTAACAAAACATTTGCTGGACTAGGGAAAGAGGGTAGACTGCCTCTATTTCCACTGAACCCATTTCAAGACTCTGACTTTATAAATTCAGATGCTCAAGACGTCTTTTCTCCCGGTGTGGGTTATGGCGGACTTCTGGTGCTTTTACAGGATAATGTTCATCAGAAGCTGATGGCAATTTAGGACTTGTAGCCAAATCTGAAATTGTGTCTAATGCAGGTGAAGGTGAGATGACTTCAACTTCTGTCGTGCTAGGCAGAGAAGGTGAGACTGGAGTCGACGTTCCTTGACCTGGAGATGGCTCTTCCACAAGAGGTGTATCCTTAGATGGTGCTCAGCTTGGCAACATATCTCTGCCAGGTGAGATTACTCACAGTTTGAACTGTGTATGAAACAGGTCCTGTCTTAGCAATCACCGTAGCAGGAACCCAGTTAGCTCTGGTAGCATAATTATGACCTAGATCTTCTTGTTCAAAACAGGAAATTCTTGTTCTTGATCTTTGTGCTCATCTCTCCACTTGGTCCTGCTGTTGATCTTGCACAATTTGAAGCGTTTTTATTGGCCTCAACAGATCAAAGCAAGTGTGCAGTTGCCATCGCATGAGTAGGAATGCTGGAGTCATAGTTTCAGTATGCCAGCAGAAGTGTGTTCAGATGCTTTTGAATGGAGGAATGTCCTTGTGCCGAACTTAAAGTGTGTTTCATGGTTTGAACAAATCTAATGGAAGCTAATCCAGTATTGGGTGGTGGTATGGTGCTGAGGTGATGTGATGAATTCTGTTACTTTTCAAAAAAATTCTCAAAGTCCTGCATGACAAACTGAGGTCCATTGTCAATTAACCTTTGAATTGTGCTCTCAGCTGTAGAGGACACCACTGAAACTTCTGACCTTTTGGAATGAGCAGCCACAACCACCATGAACATCGTTCCTTCAAATGGACCAGTAAAATCGACGTAAATGCACTGCCAAGAGCTTTACGGCCTGTCCCATGGGTGGAGCGGTGCCAATTGAAAGATGTTTTCACACTGACATGAAGGACAGGATTTGCCTTGGCTTCAATGTCTTGGTCCAGGCTAGAAAACCAAAAATAGCTTCTTACAATCTCTTTCATGTGAACTATTCCACAGTGTCCAGTATGCAGTGGGTCAAACATTGAGGAACCCAATGTTGGTGGAATAATGCCCCAAAGCAAACATCCTGAAGTGACTGATAACTCCATCCTCCTGGAAGCTTAAAGACGGAGGTCAGGTGAGACTCAAAAGCTTGGGAAAGAGTTGCCATGCATCACAAGGTCCATGAATTTGGACAATGTTGGGTCCACTCAAGTAGCTTTCTTGATTTGGACTGAAGTGATGGGTATGTTCTCCATGTGTGCAAAGTAGAAAATGTCTTT
Source organism: Carcharodon carcharias (assembly GCF_017639515.1). NCBI lineage: Eukaryota > Metazoa > Chordata > Chondrichthyes > Lamniformes > Lamnidae > Carcharodon > Carcharodon carcharias. The sequence goes on along the minus strand of NC_054472.1, from coordinate 59,700,307 downwards.
CTGAGCAGTGTCCACCTGCTGACTGGTAGGGGCAGCCTCAAAAGGCTGCCATGCAAGGTAGATTTTTGATATTTGATGTCAAACGTGTGACTACCCAACATCAATGCCCAACGCTGCATTCTGCTTGCAGCTAAGGAAGCGGTGCCTGTGTGTGGATCGAATATTGAAGTGAGTGGTAGATGATCAGTCAGCAGTACGAATTTCCGTCCAAACAGGTACTGGTGAAATTTCCAGATGAAAATAATCCCCAGTGCTTCACGTTCAATTTGAGCATATTGGCTCTCTGTCTTGCTTAAAGTCCGGGAAGTGAATGCTATGGGCCTCTCCACGCCTGAGGGCATTATGTGTGAACCAACGGCCCCAAATCCATATGGCAATGAACCACATGCAAGTTGTAGAGATAAGGATGGATCAAAATGCATCAGTGCATTGGAATCTGTCAGTGCTGCTTTAGCCTTCTTGAATGCAGCGTAACAGGCTTCTGTCCATTTCCAGGCTTTGTTCTGACACAGAAACTCATGCAGGGGTTTCAGCAGGGTTGCCAGCTGTGGAATAAATCCCCCGTAATAATTCAGCAGCCCCAAGAACGATCGAATCTGGTTGGTATTCTGAGGAGCTGGAGCATCCATAACAGCCTTGACCACAGAGGGTTTTTTGTGAAGCCCGGCAGCATCAATGATGTGCCCCAAATATTCCACAGAGGACTGAAAAAACTCATATTTGTCTTTGCGAACCCATAGGCCATACTCCTCTAGCCTTTGTAGGGTGGCACCTAAGTTCTTGAGATGATCTTCATCAGTCCTGCCCGTTACCAAGATGTTGTCAAGGTCACACTGAGCTCCAGGCAGGGCACTCAGGGCCTGGTCCAAGGCCGGAGCTGACGTTATTCCAAAAGGCAAACAGCAAAATCTGTACAGTGCCTTGTGGTGTTGTGATGGTCAGATATTTTTGTGACTTCTCATCAACATGCATCTGTAAGTAGGCCTGGAGTAGATCTATTTTGCTGAATTTCTATCCATCAGCCTGGCCAGCAAAAAAGTCCTTAATATGGGGAAGTGGATATTGTTCAGCACATAACATGGGATTAACAGTAACCTTGAAATCTCCACAGATGCATACAGAGCTGTCTTTGAGTGCTGGAATGATGAATGTTGCCAATTTGCTCCAGGTCAGCTTTGACTTTGGCCATATGGCATAAGGCACAGTTCCGGCCTTCAGAAGCTTGGGTTGAGTATCTGCTCTGATATTCAATTTTACGGTAATTCCCTTTATGCTTCCCAAATCTCCTTTGAAGACAACAGCAGGTTGTTTTTATAACAGCTGTCAGACTAGTTACCTCTTTTGCAATGCTGTGTACTTCTGCCTAGTTTAACGAGATCTTCCCAAGCCATGACCATCCATGGCTGGGTAGTTGCCTTTCACCACAAACAGTAGTAGCTTAGCAGTCTGTCCATTTAGTTTCACTTTAACTTCCATTCTGCCCATCATAGGTACAGATTCCCCTGTATGTGTTTGCAGAACAATTTTTGCAGCCGTCAAGGGAAGATGTTCAAGCTTCTCCTTATACAGGGCAACTGGGACCAGAGCTGCCCCCTGTATCCAGTTCCATGCGTATCGGTTGGCCCTCCAGCAGCGGTGTTACTCAGCAGCCCTGTGCACCGCCTGCCGCTGACAAGGTGTGGAAGGGTCATTCTCCTTCAGATTCGGTGTCTCTGGTCCACCCGTTCCTGATGTATGACATTAGATTTTTCTTCTTGTTACACCAGACAGCAGATTCATGTTTCTCTGGTTTGCCTTTCTAATTCCCTTCTACCTTTTTGATTTTACAGGCACACTCAATGTGTCCCTTCTTGCCACGCTGACGGCATTCAAGGCCTCTGCACCAACATTCAGGTGGATGGTGGCCAGCCTTTCCACAATGGTAACATTCCTGGCTGCTTGCTCTCTTGCGTACACACTCAGCTGTCATGTTATGCACTCGAGTTGATGCACTCAGCTGCTGTGCTTCTTTTGCAGCCTGCTCCATGGAAACTGCAATCTCTATGGCTCTCTATGGCAAAGTGAGGTTAGCCTCTGTCAGGAGGCGTTTCTGGATTGCTTCAGTACGAAGGCCACAGACCAACCTGTCATGGAGGACATTGTTCAGTACTTCCTTGAATTCATAATGTTCAGTGAGCTTTTTAAGTGATGCAACATACTGCACAATTATTTCCTCCTCTTCGTGTCTTCTTTTGTGAAACGGAAATCTTTCTGCTATGACAAGTAGCTTAGGAGAAAATGTGTCTGCAGGACTTTTACAATATCGTCATACTGTTTTGTGCCAGGTTTGTCAGGCTGTACAAAGCTTCTTAATAAGCCACAGGTTTTAGCTCCCTTCTCACTTAAGAAAGTTGCCACTTTTCTATCATTTTCAAAAAAACTCAAAGCATTCAGTGCCGGAGCTTCATTGTTCCACAGTCTCATCAGAATTTCCCATAGGTCCAGTAACTGTAGTCATTTTCCACCTTTTTATTTTCTCTTCTTCGGCAGTTACTTTTTGTTTATTGTTTTTTCCTTTTTTTGTAGTTACTACTTTAAATGCCGTTGCTGCTTTAAGGTAGTAACCATTTTTTTAAAACTCAGGCTGTCAGCAGCTGCTAGTTATGTCTCTGTGATTTTTCCCACGCTTTTCAGGTTTCTGGTGAGCCCTGCAGTGATTGTGGATCTCTCCTTTATATAAGTTTTTAAAATATTTACAACTGCAGCATGTTTTCTCTCTGTCTTCTTTTTGAACCCTGCATGTCTGATGTACTTGGAACTGCGGAGGCTGTCTGCAGCCGGCAGCACTGTCATTGTATTTTTCCCAACGCTTTCTAGCGAACCCCGCAATTGTGGGTCTCTTATTTTTTTGGAAGCTTTTTTCCGAAATTTCTTTCCTGTTCGGAAAAGCACAGCAACTATTTCTTCCCTTTTTGTCTTTTTATCTTCGTCTTGCAGATCCCTTTCATTTGAAGTTTGAAAGTGTTCGAGGGGAGCAGGCACCCTCTTTTTTAAATTAGTAATTCCCTTTCACTAGCTGCTTCACTTTTCGAGTGGCCTTATCACAAAGGTCTATCATCTTCATCACCAACTTATTATGTTTTAACATTGGTACGGTCGATAATTTTTTAAAAGACTAATCAATATGCACGGAGGCATGGAAGTGCTTTAACATTGCAGCTCTCGTTTATTCTACTGCAGTAACAGAACTAACAAAAAAAAAAGGGACAGGATTTTTACCTCATTGGGCTGGCGCAGAAGGCGGGCCCAAGAGCAGTCACGAAGCCACCCGCCGCCGGCGATCAGGCCCCGACTTCGATTTCACTCTCACTGGTCAATTAACGGCCAGGTTACATAAACAATCCAAAGGCCACCTGGCCAATTCTCTTCCCCACCAACCATATGGTTGGACGGACAGCGAGAATTTCCATTTAATTATTTCTTTAATGGCCTTAATAGCACTGTTAATTATCAGCAGGCACGCTGCCGACTCCCGTGTGCATCCACAGACTGAAGTATCATGCGAGAGCCTGATGACATCAGGACGCTCGCCCGATGTCATCGTGCGTCAGTTTATGCTCGAGCAGATCGGGCACGTGTCTGCCCGCTCAGCTAAAAATTCTGCCCATGAATTCTGCAATCCCATAATGCACTGGCTTGCAAAGCATGGCAAGCCAAACAAGGCAATCAATGCATAACATTGATATCTCAACACCAGGTTGGAGATATTCTCGCTCAACTGGCTGGCTAGTCCAAACAAGCCATCTGCAATGGACCATCCCCCTGCTGGCCCACAATCTCTAAGGCTCCCACTTCACGAGGTGTTAGCACTTTGAAGCCATCCATTCTTCCTCTGGGTCTTGGCCCTCTCCCTGGCTTTGAAGGTCTCCTTATCCTGCATGACAAAATGGAGACTTAGAGACATGTCAAGAGACACCTAACTCCCTTGTCCGCCTGCATCCCCATGGCATATACTGGCCACACATTTTAACTCCTTATCATGTGCAACTGTCACATGATCTGGCATCATGTGACATGTGATACTGACCATGACCAAATATTTCTCAGCCTAGTACCACTCCACACTTTCAATGTCCCTTTGCTTGATAGTCTCATAAGAGGCCCTTTGAAGCAATGCCACCTTGCTGATTGGAGGTGATCATTCATCCTTTCACAGCATTGGACCCATGTTCATTGCATCCAATTTTGTGGCTGGGCCCCCCCGGCTGCTCAGCTCCTCTGCGATCTCTCGCCAGGCCTCCTTGGTCAAGCAGGAGGGACTTCTATTACCATCCCTGGTGAAGAGCACCTCCTGGCCCATTCCTGGAGAGCATGGAGGAGAACCTGCAGGGAGGCAGTACCGAAGTTTGGAGCTGCTCTTTGCCTGTGTGCAGACATGTTGCTGAATGGATATTGGTGGGGGGAAGGGGGTTCAAGAGGATGATTTGCCAGATAAACGGGGAAAGTTATGGGGTTCAAAAAATATGAATTTCTAGGTGAAAGGTGGGGGCAGGGGAGTGATAGGGGCAAACTGACGGAGGCATCAAGGAAGGTGGAGACTGAGTTGGAAAACAAATCTAAATGGCCCTGCAGGGGCAGGATCTGTATTCCAACTTGGCACCAGCCTCTCTGCCTGCAGAGGCAGGGCCTTTTCTGCCCATCTTGACCTGGAATTGTGCCAGTTGATGGTGGGGATGGACATTTGCTGTCCTCCCCCACCAAGTATTGGCACAAGGGACACATGGCCACTGCGCGCACACACACAATTTGAAACTTAATTGAGTGGGTTGTGGCTCCTGACGTAAGCAGAAATTAGCACCTATTCCAGTCCTGCCATGGGGACACTCACTTATTGGAGAGAACTCTACCCAGGATGTGCCTTACTTAGTTACAGCTGTAGCGTTGAAATCGAGAATTACATGTTTTGTGAATTTTCAGAAGTCAAAGAAGATTTTGCTCTTTAATTTTTTAAGCTTACCAATCAATACAATTAACTTTTCTACTGGTTGTATTAGGCCTTGTGGTAAAGGCAGGCATTAGGGCATTTCTTTTCGATGGATGAATCAGAAAGTCTAGAAGGAGGTCAAGGATGTGGGGCGGTTGTGGGTCTGGTCGGTTAGGGGGTACAGTGGCGAATGAAGGTGCAGTTGGGGGAGGGTGTGCAGTCGGGAGAGGGAGTGTAGTCGGGAGAGGGTGTGCAGTCAGGGGGGGGCGTACAGTCGGGGGAGGGTGTGCAGTGGGGGGGTGTGCAGGCAGGGGGTTGCAGTCGGGGGGGGTGCAGCGGGGGAGGGTTCAGCCGGGGGAGGTTACAGTCGCGGGAGGGTTCAGTCACGGGAGGGTTCAGTCGGGGGAGGGTTCAGTCGCGGGTGGGTTCAGTCGCGGGTGGGTTCAGTCGCGGGAGGGTGTATTTGGAGATGGCAGATGCAGTCGGACGGTGCAGTCAGATAGAAAGGGTCCCATGTGGGTTGGTGTGTGTAGGGGCATCCCATGAGAAGATCGAGGGGGCATGGGTGGTAGTGGGCTAATTCTTCTCACTTTATTGCTATAAGACTGTTGGAACCATCTGAAGTTTGTGATTTAAAGTGCTGGGCAGTTGTCCATCGGGAGTTTGAACATCCTGGGCAATTGCTGCAGTCCTTACCAGGGGACTTCTGGGGGTGGGGATCATTAGTCACACACATTTTTGGGGTGACCCACAGGTATACTGCCCTGGAGCTCAGAAGTTATGGGCCTCATTCAATCATGGTTTTCAAAAGAGAATTGGAAAATTACCTGTAGAAAGAAAGATTTGTCAGGCTCCAGGGAAAAGGCAGGGCAGTGGGATTAGTTGAATTGCCTCACATTGAGACAACTCAGACACGATGGGCCAGTAGGAATACCCTGGTAGCTGATTGCTGCCTTGTGGATGGAGGCTGCTTCCTTTTTGGGCAGATTGTGCTTGACAGAGGTTCCACCCCCCAACTTGTCCCCCAGCCTCTGGCCAGCCCAATCACTGTGCCCCCTCACCACAGCCTCCGTGCCTTGCCCTGGGTGGCCACCCCACTGATCTAGTTAGCTGGCCTCTGTCACTGTTCCCTCCCTTCTTAAATAATGAAGTAGCAATACCTAATTTTCAATTCAGAGGCATGGTTCAGTCATAACATTGTTTATTATTCTAAAGGTTTGTACAGGACACTAGTAATGAAACATCATGTAGCATCTGAACACTATATTTTGTATGCAAAAATTCAAATGCTGAATTAGACTTGTTGTGATGTATAGGTGGTTATAGGGGATCTATGACTTGCCTATTTGTACTGTAATACATCACCAAGCCAATCTTGATGCCTGGAAGCACAAGGTTGATTTCAGATATATTAGTCATTGTTACTGTTGCTTCCAGCTATCCTTTGTTATCATGACATCCAATTGTGCTCAAAAACTTCCTGTTTTGAACAGTCTTCGACTGTTACCAGTTGTCATGTATTACTGTCCAACAAAGCATTATAAATACATTTCACTACTTTTGAAGTTTTATTGTAACGTTACCAAGGTCAGAATTTTCTGAATTCAAACTGGATGTGTGAAACAATTTATGGAATTTCATCCACACGGGGCAATACATTGACATGATTATCAGCCACAATTAGACACAAACAGGTGGGCAGACAATTTGCAGTAGCAACCTGTACAAGATTAGTTCCACAATTTGCATAATTGGTTTATTTTGTAATCATTTTTATTTGTGCTTGTAATTTTGTGTCATTACAGTGCGACTTCAAAATGCCACATAAGGATGAAAAAAAATGCTAAATTCTTTCATGTATGGAACAAACAGACAGTTCGGCCAAGTAGCTGAAATATTAAATTGAACAGAAGAGGCAACCCTTCCAATACCACTGATGCATTTCTTTAGCTGGCACTGATGCCGTTTGTGAGATATTTGTGAACAGGGCCAAATTAGCTCTCCTGCTGCAGAATACATTCAGAATATTAAGAAAAGACAATGGAACATATGAACAGAAGTGGGCCATTTAGCCCCCTTGGAGTTGTTTCATCAATCAATGATATCAGGGTTGATAAGAAATCTAACTTCACCTACCCACCTTGATCTCATTTCCCTTTGAATATCTTTGGATATCAAAAAGCTACCAATGTCAGATTTAAAAATTACAATTGATCTAGCATCAACTGCTTTTGCAGAAAAGAATTTCACACTCTACCACGCTTTGAATTGAAATCTTTTCTAATTTCACCCCTGAAAGATCTGGCTTTAATTTGTGGATATTTTCCCCATCTAGCAGAAATAGTTTTTATCAACCCTATCTGTTCCCCTTAATTTCTTGTAAACTTGATCCAATCTAAATTCCAGGAACAACCTTAGTTTCTGCATTCTCTCCTCACAATGTAACCCTTGGAGTCCAGCTATCATTCCGGTAAACCTCCTAGGCAGGTGAGTGGGATTAGCTGAGTTGCTCTCACAGTGAGACTACGCGGACATAATGGGCTGAATTGCCTCCTTCAGTATCATAATCATTCCATGATTCTAACACACTCTCCCTGGACTAGGCTGGCAGGTGAGAAGGGCATAAAATTGGGTGAGAGCACTGTGCCCATCACCAACCCCCCCCCCCCCCCACAACAAAGGCCAATATATTCCTCCTAAGATGTGATGCCCAGAACTGCTCAAAATATCCAAAATGTAGTCTAACCAGGGTTTGATATAGTTGAGGCATAACCTCGACTCCCTTGTATTCTATTCCTCCAGATGTTTTGGCTATTTTCTATACCTGCTCATGACATTTCAATGTTCTACATACCCAGACCCCCAAATTTCTTTGGACCGCCAGTGCATCTAGCTTTTCCCAATTTAGAAAGTACCCTGTTCTATCCTTTTTAGGTACAAAATGGATGACCTCAGATATGTCTACATTGAAATCCATTTGTCGCAGTTTTGCCCATTCACTTAATTATCATTATGTTTGTAATTTTATGCTTTCTTATAAACTTCTTACACTTCTGCCCACCTTTGCATCCTCTGTAAATGTGAATATGTATCATTCTACTCCATCATCTAAGTCATTCATAGTTGAGACCCCAATACAGACCCTTGCTGGATGCCACTAATCACATTCTGCCAATTACAGTACCTACTTGTTATCCCTACTCTGTGTCTCTACTTTAGTTACCTCTTTAAAAATTTAATCAAGTTCATCAGACATGACCTTTCCTTTACAAATCTATGCTGGGTGTCCCTCCCAACAGCAGATGTTAGGTTAACTGTCTATAATTCCCTTCATTTTCCTCTATCACCTTTCTTAAATAGAGTAACATGAGCCATTTGTCAATCTAAAAGGACAGTTCCTGAATCAAGACAGCTTTGGAAAATAATAGTTAGAGCTTCTGCAATGTACTCAACTGCTTCCTTTAAAACCCTGGGATGGAAATCATTTGATCTTGGGGATTTGTCACTATTTAGTACCATTATTTTCTTCATTACTGTACTTTTGCTTATGTTAATTTTGATGAGTCCGTGTCCCAAGTTCAATATTAGTTTCCTTGGAACTTACTTCATGCTGACTTCTTTCGCTGCTATAAATGCAGGTGCAAAGTAATTATTACTGTCATTATTTTCATTGATAATATCACCATTATCGGTTGCTAAGGGGCCACATCGCTCTTTTTCTTAATATAACTGTAAAAAGTTTTTTTTGTTGACTTTGGCATTCCTTGCAAGTTTCCATTCATGCGCCCTTTTTGTAACTCTTACTATCTGTATTGTCACCTTTGCTGTTGTTTGTATCTTTCTCGTTCACCAGGATCTATGCAGGAGAAAGTGCCTGCAAAGGTGGGGTCTTCATTGCTGGGGATGGGTGCCGGCTGGAGTTAGGCAAGCCGACCCTATAAGAAGTTCGGAGGCAGCCACAAGAGCTGCCAGGTGCCAAGGCAGGCTGTTTCAAAGGCCCGCCTCAATGCCATGGGACTTTGTCCCAGGTAAAATTTAAAAAAGGCCCCGCAACCCTCACCCCTCACATCCACTCACCATCCAAACAGTCCCCATGCCCCATCATGCCCCACCCATTCCCATTGACCCTTCATACCCAAGTGTAAAGCTCTGTTCTTCTACTCATTCTCTCTGGCCCTTCAGGCTCCCTATGCTAAGCTCTGCCCCTCTACCCTTTCCCTACATCTCATGTCCCCTATACCAAACTCTGTCCTTCCACCCATCCCCTATGGCCATGTGCCCCCCAATGCCAAGGTATGGCATTTCCATGCCCCTTGACCAAGTATACACTGTCTAGAACCAATGAACCCTATAGCGTATAGTGTGATGTATTAAAAAAAGCTTTAAAGAAGTAATTCATTCATAACTCTCCCCATGTTGAAAAAATATCTTCACTACAAGCTAATAAAAGTGTCAATCATCCAGACCCTTTAAAGTAACAATAACAAAAAGCACAAACTCTTGAAACCACTTAACTTATGTAAACAAACATTGTAAAATTTACAGCAGAATTAGAGAGCCTGAGCTGTTAATCAAACAATGTTTCTCTGGGGAGCAGCTGTTTTAGAACTTTAATAGTTGTCTGGGCTCTCAGGTTCTTGCAGCCTTATGGCGTATGAGGGGCTTGGGGGGTTGGGTAGAAGGGCAGAGCTTGGCATAGGGGGCATGAGAGGCCATGAAGATGGGTGGAAGGACAGACCCTGGCATAGGGGGCATGGATGGGGGTGTACAGCTTAACATAGAGGGCATGAGGAGGACACTTCAAATTTACTTTTTAAAAGGTCCCCTTGGGCAGGCTAGGATTCATGACTCCTCTGAGGGGCTGTGAACCACGACTCTTTGAAAACCGGGCCCCAGTCCATGAAAATCCTGGAGGAGTAGGGGGTGCCTAACATCGCAATGGAGCCAGCTAAGTCTGGAGTGCCAGATGCAGGCTTTTAACAGGAACCAGCCTGCACCCTTTAAAGGCTGAAAATCAGACAGCCTGGGAATGGGGTCAGGAATCCTAGAATCGGGACCCACTCACCATTCTTGAAGGTCTCCTGTGTCATCCCGATTTGGTGAAAATCCAGGCCATAAACTCTCCAGTGCATGTGTACCTCTCAATATATCCTCTCTTATCTTTGAAGTATTTCATCCTTAATCACTAAGATTACTCCTCCCCTCCCCTCTACAATTTTCCTATCTTTCCTTTATAGACCAACCTTTCCTGACCTCTTAAAGCTTGAGTGGAAAGAATTAGCGAATTAGATTAAAAGAATATCATTAATCAGTATTAAAACTTAAATTACATTTTGATCTGGAACTTATAAAAATATTTTTAAATATATATCTTTTTAGTAAGCAATCCAATTGTAAGTTTCAAGGTGAAGAACATTCCACAGAAACATTCAAGAAAGGATTCCCTCCTGCCTGTTGTTGGCTGAACATGGGTTGAAGAAGAACACAGTGCAGCAGGTCCAAATTGCAAATAAATTTCAAACAGTGGTCCTACAACAGGCATTCGGCCCCTAATTTATATATTTATGGTGCCTAACATCTGTTTTAGACATCTGTCCATGACTTTCAATCTCGTTCTAATTAACAAAATAGGATTGCTAATAAAACTCGGTTTTGCTCTTTTCCCATATGTTTGCAGTTATGAGAACTGATGACTTGAACAACAATAGAAAATGTTTCCAAAACAGCCTAGTTTAAAAATGTATATAATTTAAAGTGGTATATTTTCCTATTCAAATAACACATGCATTTTCTAAATATAATATTTTCAAGATACATATATATTAATAAAGCTTATGGTAGCACCAAGTTTGTTTTATTCATTCATGGGATATGGGCATTTCTGATAAGGCCAGCAATTATTCCCAATGCCTCAGGGAATGGTATCATAGTGATAATGTTACTGGACTAGTGATCCAGAGGCCTGGATGAAAACTCTGGAGACAAGTTCAAATCCCAACATGGCAGCTGTGGAATTTAAATGCAATTAATTAATAAATCTGGAATAAAAAGCCAGCCTGAGTACTGGTGAACATGAAACCTCTAGATTGTAATACAAATCTATCTAGTCCACTAATGTCCTCTGCTAATGTCCTTTAGGAAGGAAATCCGCCATCCTTACCTGGTGTGGGCTGTGACTACGGGCTCACTAACTGACTCTTAACTGTCAGAAATAACCTAGCAAGCCACTCCGTTGTATCTCACTAGCAACTGCAGGCAGATATGTCCTTTAGGACTTGGTCAGTAGTGATGCTACTGAGCCACACTTGGTGATGGACATTGAAGTGCACCAATTAAAGTAGATTCTGTGCTGTTGCTCCGATCACTGCTTCTTCCAAGTGGTGCACTGAAGCACTACTGATTCATCAGCTGAGAGAGGGCGGTAGGTGGTAATCAACAGGAGGTTTCCTTGCCCATGTTTGACCTGATGCCATGAGAGTTTTTGGGATCTGGAGTCAATGTTGAGGACTCCCAAGGCCACTTTCTTCCTGTGCTGCCATCTCTGATGGGTCTATCCTGCTGGCAGGAAGGACATCACAAGCAATGGTGTGGAGGAATCTGAAATTTTGGCTGTAGGTCTTTCCTCATATAACTTGCTCTGTGAAGCAGGACAATGCAATTTCAAATATACTGTGTTGTGGCACAGAGGATGGTAAATGCTAAGCTGTTCAAATCCCAGCAGGAAACTTGAAACAACTGCCAGAACTGTTTTGCAATTTGTATTTTTATTTCAAGATGCATGCCTTGAATTCAGTAGTAATAAGTCCACAGAGTTTTAGAGGTTTTTTACAAAACTAAATTAAACATTTATTTATAAAAGAAGTAGTTTGAAACACATACAAAGGTCTACAAAATACTATTATGATAACTGCTCCCCTAATTAATCTGACTCCCAGTTACACCCCCATTAAGGCAACGGTAAAAATAAAAAGTAAAATAGATTTAAACAGACCCAGACAAAGCACACAAAACCCTGGACAAGGATATTCACAGTGAATTCTCTTAGCTTCAGTTCCTATAGGCAGCAGCTTGGTACATAGAAAGTGGAGGCTTTTCACACTTATTAGATCTGAGAATGCCTTCCTCTTACACATAGCTTTCTCTCCTTTATACATATTTTCCCCTTTGAATGCAAACTTCACTGTTTCAATGTGTCTTTTGACTTTATATTTCTAACAATAAAAATCTTTCATAGTGCCAATTTTATCAGTAAGCTTTGAGAAAAATAAACACACTTTGGCTTCTTCTGGCAAAGTGTAACAATTCACCCTCTTTTGAAATTCAAACTATTCTGGTTTATCTAAAAATGAAAATTTTCCTTTACACCTCACACTCAAAACTTCATGTTTACTTATTTAGCATTTTCAAACCAAGTTTCTCTTCTGATACATCAAAGCCTGCATACCAGCTGTCTTTAATTCAGTTAAGTCCTACACACACACACACAAACGCACAGACTATCCAGACCCCACTATTCCTACTTTACAATAAATCCCAATAACAATATGAAAAGTATTATATTTTCATGACAACTGGCTTGTTAAGACATATTTTAACTGCAAGAAATAATATGTAAATACATTTAATAGAGAACTTTCACTCTGTGCTTACAGTATATTGCTCAGTTTAGAAACTCTACAAATGAGAAAATACAATTTGAGCAATTTAAACTAAAAGCGATTTTAATTTCTGCATCTTTATCAAGTTTCAGATATGGGAGAATACATTTGTAATTAATTGAAACTTCCAGCATATTTTATCAGTTCTTACATGTGGTATAGTTCAACTGTAATGTGTTTTAAATGGTTTTCCACACTTCCTACCGATAATGGAATCCTACTTTCATGTCTATTATAACCACAGGCATTTAGTTACTGTAGATTACCCAAGAAACAAGTATAATCTGGTCCAGAGAACAATTAATGAAGGATGTTAATATCAATCACAGCCACAGGCCTTAATCTGTTCTGAGCTACATTCATCAACTTTTTAGCACATAATATTTAAATATTAATTTTGTTGAGCAGGAGAAACTAGTTTATGCACACATAATACAGATAAAAGCTATTTCTAAGCAGACTAAGAAAAACCTCAAAATGTTATAAGCTGAGAGTGTCCCATTATTTATTTAAAAAAAGCTTATGCTTCATTGGAAAAATATAATTGGCTCCTGTTTCTAATTGTTATTTAACCATTCAGTAATCTCTCAAAAAAATTTTTTGAGACACCATATCTGGTTTTCAAAGATCACAAATTAAGGACTTTTTGAGATCTCTGGAAGTGTTTTGTTTTCAGAAAGTATTTTGTATCACTTCCAAAGGCTTCCATTTTGTATGTAAACTCAAGGTAAGGGACAGCAGAATTGGTGAAAACATAATTATTTGCTTTTAGGTGCAATATTCAAAGTTGCTCATTGAAAACTAAATTCTAATCATCATGTAACAGTCATAGGCCTATCCCTTTAAGAAACAATGAGGCAGAACCATATGATCTTCCCCTTCCTGCACAGTGCCCCTAGGCAGTCATTTTTAGTTCTTTTTGACAACTGGAAATATTGGTAATGGCATATTTATGACTGATATTAACATCCTTCATTAATTGTACCAGACTGTACTTGTTCATGGGTAATGTACAGTAACTAAATGAAAATACCTGTGGTTACAATAGATTTAAACGTATGATTTCTTCATCAATAGGAAGGCCACAGTGATTCAAGAGGTTCTCTGAAATTCTACAACTGAATGTCAAAAGGATCTAGTTTAATAAGGTAAAAGCAAAAAACTGCGGATGCAGGAAATCCAAAACAAAAACAAAAATACCTGGAAAAACTCAGCAAGTCTGGCAGCATCTGCGGAGAGGAACAATAGGTATGTACAACTTGAACCAGAATTTGGTTTTCTGCAAACAATTAACCATATACAAAGGGTTATGTGTTAAAATGGAGTACCATGTACCTTTAAAAGATTGCAAGTGGACTAACCATGTGACAATACTGACCAATCACTGTACAGCGCAGAGCGACTAGTTAACTAAGTCTAGAGCTGGAGGTAGTTGTGGGGGCAGGCAAGGATTTAGTGCTGTCTTCTGTTACAATAAACAATCACAGTTTGTTCTTATGTCGGTCTCTCTACATTATTGATAGAGAGCATCAACTAACAAGTGTATATGAAGGTGTACAATTCGAGTTTACTCGACTAGTGAAGTCAGACTCAAGACAAAAAACTGGCAACAAGGATGAAAATAGCAAAAAATAGCACTGAGTGAGAATCCACAAGACAGGGGAGCAAAACATTAGAAAGACAATCTGTAATTATGTTGTAAAATAGACAGCAATCAGAGCAGGAAGCAGTACTGCAGTTTGAAATTTTAAAAAAAGAGAAAAGAAAAAACCCTGCAGGATCACGATCGCGGAGATCCCGCCAAAACTCGAAAAGACCACGAAACGCAGCATAGAAAACCCAACAGCTGCATGGACAGAGTTGAAAAAAATTGGTGACTGCTTTTACAGCAGCAATACATGTAAAGAGGTACATGCAAGGTAAATGGCTATGGACAGAAAACTATAAGAGACCCCAGCGAGAGGGCAACTCTGTGGAATGCAAAACACGAACAGATGAATGGCAGTCAAGAAATACCTGAATTTGTCATTAACTGGGAAGCCATCATAAGTGCAGTCCCATTGCAGTTGTTCATGATGCCGCAGTTTGGGTGCGTGGATCCATTTGACCCCATTTCAGATGACTGGTCTCAGTATGTCGAACGCCTGGCATTCTTTTTTACCACTAACGACATTGCGGGGGAGGAAAAGAAAAGGGTGATTCTTTTGCCCACATGCAGGAGCAAAACATATGGGCCAATCCACAGCCTCACGTCACCTAACACCCCCAACTCGAAAACTTTTGACGAATTAATAAAAATTGTTCAAAACCACCTGAGACCACAGCGCTCAGTCACTATACAGCACTTCAAGTTCAATTCAAGGACTAGGCTTCCAGAGAAGACAACAGCTGACTATGTTGCTGTTTTAAAGGCATTATCTGACGATTGCGAATTCGGAATGTCCATTAGTGATATGTTAAGACCCTGACTGATATGCGGGATTGGAGATGATACTATTCAAGGATGTTTGCTAGCCGAAGCTCACCTAAGCTTCAATAAGGCATTCAAATTAGCCAAAGGCATGAAGAGTGCTGTTAGAAATTTGGAAGCTATGAGAGATACACAAAATGGTGCCATCCATCTGGTAGGGCAGGATGGTCTGGCAACAAAAGGTGTGAAAACATCGGACCCCACAGAAAGGCGGGAAATGCCCCCTTTAATTTCCCGTAAAGGTCAGTATAAAACAAATCATCCAGGCGATCAACAATTCAAACAAGTTGAATGCTTTCCCTGCCACCACTATGGTCACTGCAGAGATAGGCTGAGTCAACATTTTAAAGGCAAGGGGAGAAATCATGAAAAATGTCTCATGGAAGAACCAGAAGAAATAGAATCGAGACATCCATTCATTATATAACCTGAAAGTGGGTAGAACCAAGCCAAACCAAATAGTTATTATAGTCAATGGACAACCCGTTAAGATGGAAGTTGATACTGGAGCTTCGACGTCTGTCATTGGAGAACATAATTCAGATACTTGAATAAAGGAACCCATCCTTTAAAATTGGAAGTTTTGGACACTAAACTGAAAAATACATGGGTGAAGAAATAATATCGAAAGGGATATGTCAAGGTGGAGTATGAGGAACAATCTACAAAATTACCCCTATTTATAATGTCAGGCAGGGGACCAAGTCTCCTCGGAAGGAATTGGCTGGGAGAAATAAACCTTGAGGGCCCGCTAAATTCCCAGTTGGAAAACAGAAGCATTACTGCAGAAAAAAATGAGTATGAAAAGGCCCAATGGGAGAAACCCATAGAATTGTTACATCAGGACAGAGTTCAAGCTGAAGCCAGCATCCTTCGTAAAGAAAAGGAATTCTATTAATGGACTTCTGTGAGCTACAAAATTCAATCAGCTCCCAAACTGTACCACTGAAAAGATAAGAAGAAAAGGAAGAGTTATACCTGTCTCTAGCCTAATTGAGGAATGAATTAGCTGAGAAGGGGCAAAATTATGAGATTCTCCAGGGAACTATTATTGAGAGTAAGAAAAAATTGAAAAAGCTGAAGCAGCAGCTGTGTAAAAGCCCTGAAGTTTTAAAACTAGAAGGCCCTAAGTTCTCAGAACAGCTGTCGGAAAACCCAACTATTAAGCTCACTCATGTTCAGCTCACACCTGAGTCTAGTCCAGCCAATAGCGAAATTAAAGAGAAAACTGAGATAGAGATCAGCACGATCAAGAAAATAACATGCAGGAAGAAAAAGAGGAATTATTGACAATCCTCAAAAAGAAAAACAAAAATGTGTTTTTTTTCTCTCTGTGTTGCTTTGTGCTTGTTGCCCTTTATCTGTTTCAGCTTGGAGGGGAGGGGCAGCAGGAGCAAATGTGACAGCACCCGGAGGATGGTGAAATCATCTGAGGAACCCAGCGAACACTGTCCCCTGAAAAGGAGGTCTCGACAAAACCAGCTGAGATTGTTGAATTGCAACGTTCAATACATCCGAGAAAGCCTCCTGAGAGACTTGATTTGTAAATAGCTATTAGTGTAAATAGCTCATGCTATTAAGTTTGTCAACTGTATTTTTAAGTAAAAGGGGAGAGATGTGGTAAAGTGGAGTACCATGTACCTTTAAGAGGAGGCAAGTGGACTAACCATGTGACAGTACTGACCAATTACTGTACAGCATGGGCTACTGGTTAACTGTAATCTAGGGCTGGAGGTAATTGTGGGAGCACACAAGGATTTAGTGTTCTGCCTTCTGTTGCAATTAACAATCACAGTTCGTTTTTATGTCAGTCTCTCTCCATCACTGATAGTGAGCATCAACTAATAAGTGTATATGAATTCTAGTTTATTCGACTAGTGAACTCATTGACTCAAGACATCAAAAGTTAGTAAAACAAATATAAAGGCAAAAGGCAAAATATTGTGGAAGCTGTAAATCTGAAACAAAAACAGAAAATGCTGGAAAACCACAACAGGTCTAATAGCATCTGTGGAGAGAAAAAAGCAGAGTTAATGTTTCAAGTCCTTCTGTCTCTTGAATGTCGTAAGCACTTGAAACATTAACTCTTTTTTTCTCTCCACAGATGCTGTTAGGCCTGCTGAATTTTTCCAGCATTTTCTGTTTTTGTTAGTAAAACAAATGTTTTATTTGACTATCAAACATGAAACTATCAGCAGCTCAAAATGAACAGAAGGAAGAATATCTGGCATGTGGAAAGCACACATTAATTTGAACAAACGATTATTACACCCATGGATAAATCCCGATGTTTCTTCTTCCATTTTGTATGCCCCCATGTTTCCCTAAAGGCCTTCTTGTCCTATTCAAAGAGATGTGTAGCTATCAACTTTGCCAAGTTACACTTATTTTTACAGCAAGCTCAAGGCAGTAATGTTTTATGAAGCTGTGCAAACTGCTTCACGTAGCCATTGTGTAAGCTGCTTCAATGGCTGAGTTGGTAAATACACTGCACATTGTTCTACTGAGTCATACAGATGAAACAAGTTTCATCTTTAGTCTGTGCTCTATCAGTTGAATTCGGCTTGAGTGGCGATGTGTACACTTCGGTACCCCTGGTCAGCCAGGGATCCTGTTACTGATTGTTACACAGTGACTTCTGTTGGAAAGTGTGGGTGTGTGTGTGGATACTACAAGAGGATCAGGGTCATTTTTGGTGCCCCATATGGTTAAACAGTCTGTCGCATCCATTGCATGGTTTAGTCTCCTGAGAGAGTTCCAGAAGGATAATCTGGCACCCATGGAACTTAGCATGGACATCATTTCAGATGGTGTGAAAACTCGGTGGGGGGGTGGGTTAAAAATGAGTTTGGAATAGCTGCTTTATGAACATTCTGAACATTACTCAACAGATTAACCCATGTCATTGCTACAGCTTTAGTTGAATGAATCCAAATTTACACTAGTCTGTGTTTCAGAACAGGGGGAGATGTATAATACAATGCAGCTAAAAGTCTGATAGATTGGTGAGATGCAAGTCACAGTAAAAGCCTGACCTCTTTAATCATGCATATGCACTTGCTTGAGCATGAACATGATCCAAGTCCTTAAAATGCTAATAGACTGTTGATATACATGTAAGCAAATTACTTAACTTGAACTACAGGTTCAAAATTACCTAGCCTCAAGTTAGACTAGGCATTTTGAAATAATGTCTTTTGCCACAGACTACTAGATATGTGGTTATAACTAGCGCTGGCTGCTCAAGAAAGTTAGGGAAGGAAAAATAAGAATGGGTAGTAGTTTTGATCAAAGAAACTATTATGAGCATTGGAGGGAGATGAGGTAGTTGAAAGGTCAAAGAAGCAATCAATTTGGTTCGAATTAAGTGACAACAGAGAAGCTATTACCTTACCGGGTGTATACTATGGACTGCCAAATAGTAGGAAGAAGCAAATCTGAAGGTAGTTTGCAGAAAGATGCAAGAAGTATACAATAGTAATGGGGTCTTCAATTATCCTAACAGACTGGGATCGTAACAATATAAAAAGCAAAGATGGGAGGATTTTCTGAAAAGTGTACAGACCACTTCCTTAATCTGTGCATTTCCAGCTCAACAAGGAAGGAAGCAGGGCTGGATTTGCTTCTGGGGAGGGGCAAGTGAAGCATGTTTCAGTGCAGGAACATTTGGGGAACAGTGATCATAACATCCTTGGGTTTAGAACAGTTAGTAGAAGGACAAGGAACAATCAAGCCTAAAAATACATTAGCTGAGGATGGCTAACTTCATTGAGTTGAAAGGGTATCTGGTCCAGGTAGATTGGAATCAAAAAATGGTAGGCGAAAACGTAATTGAACGCTAAGTGACCTTCAAAGGGGAGATTGTTTGAGTACATGAAGGGGAAAGTATAGGCATCCAAAGTTACAACTCCCTGGAATGGCTAAAGGCATAGAGATTAAAATTAAATAGAAAAGATGGCCTAGGACAAATGTAAGCTTCACAATACAGTGGAGAGCCAAGATGAATACAAAAAATATAGAGCAGTTCTAATCAAAAGAGGGGCAAACAAAGAATGAGAACAGATCAGCGACTAACATAAAAGTGAACCCAAAAGTCTTTTGTAAACATACAAATACTAAAACATAATAAGGGACCAAATAGATCTTCTGGTGGAATCAGTGGGATGAGTAATTTGCATCTGTCTTCACTCGAGAAGAGGATGCTGCCAATATAGCAGTAAAGGGGGAGGTAGCAACGATATTGGATAAGAGAAGAAAAGGAAAGATTTTAAAAATTGGCAGTCATCAAGGTACGATGATCACCTGGTCCAGATGGGTTGCATCGTAGGTTGCTGAGGGAAGCAAGGGAGGGAATCACAAAGGCTCTGGCCACAATTTTTCCATCCTCCTTAGATATGGGGATGGTGCCAGATGACTGGAGGATGGTAAATGTAATGCCTTTGTTCAAAAAGGAAGGGGGTAAACTTGGCTATTACAGTTCAGTCAGCAGAGGGTGGGGAATTTTTTAGACATAGTGATCTGGCAATCTGGAAAAGTATGGTCTCATAAATGGTTTACAAGAATGATACCAGGAATGTGTTATATTGGATAAAAGCTTCTACAAGCATATAAAAAGGAAAAGAATAGCTAAAGTGAGCATTGGTCCTTTAGAGGGTGAGAGTCCGCCAATAATAGGAAACAAGGAAATGGCAGAGACTTTGAATAAGTATTTTGCATCAATCACAAAGGAGAAGACACAAAAAGCATCCTGAGAATAGTTGAAAATCAAGAGGTAAAAGGGAGGAACTTAGAACAATCAGTATCATGAGAGAAAATGTAACAGGAATACTAAAGCTGACAAGTCTCCTGGCCTGATGACTTGCACCCTAGAGTCTTAAAGGAAGTGGCTGGTGAGATAGTGGATGCTTTAGTTATCTTCCAGAATTCCCTAGATTCTAGAAAGGTCCCAGTGGATTGGAAAATCATAAATGTAATGCCTCTGTTCAAGAAAGAAGGCAGGCAGAAAGCAGAAAACTCTAGGCCAGTTAGCCTAGCACCTGTCATTGGCGAAATGCTAGAATCCATTGTTAAGGGGGTAGTAGCAGGACATGTAGAAAATCATAATAAAATCAGGCAGAGTCAGCATGGTTTTGCGAAAGGTAAACCATGTTTGAAAAATGTATTTGAGTTCTTTGAGGAAGTAACAAACAGGTTGGATAAAGGGGAAGCAGAAGATGTGGTGGATTTGGATTTACGAAAGGCACTTGGTATGGTGCCACATGAAAGCTTACTACAAAAGAACATATGGTGTTGGGGCGATAGGTTAGCATGGATGGAGGACTGACTGATTAACAGGAAACAGTCAGGATATATTCATTTTCAGGTCAGCAAACTGTAACTAGAGTATCACAGGGATCAGCATTGGAGCCTCACAATTAAAAATCTGTATTGGTGAATTGGATGGAGGGACCGACTAATGTAGCCAACTTTGCTGATGACATAAAGATAGGTAGGAAAGCAAGTTGTGAGGAGGATACAAAGAGTCTGCAAAGGGACCTAGATACATTAAGTGAATGGGTAAAAATTTGGCGCATGGAGAATAATGTAGGAAAATATTAGTTTGTCCACTTTGGAAGCTAGAAAGATTATTTAAATGGGGAGAAACTGCAGAATGCAAGGTGTCCTTCAAACCATAGAAAAGTTACAGCACAAAAAGAGGCCCTTTGGCCCATCATGTCTGCAAAGACTGAAAGAACTAGCTGCCCATTCTAATCCCACCTTCCAGCACATGGGCTGTAGCCTTGCCGGTTATAGCACTTCAGGTGCAAATTCAGGAAGCTTTTCAACAAGTTGAGGGTTTCTGCCTCAACCACCAATCTGGGCAGCAAATTTCACCTACCACCTCCTGGATGAAAGTTTTTCTAAATATCTCCTCTAACCCTTTGTACACGAATCACAAAATATTAGCAGGCAGGTACAGCAAGTAATTAAGGTAAATGGAACATTGGCTTTTATTGCAAAGGAGGTGGAGTATAAAAATAGGGAAGTCTTGTCACAACTGTACAGGGCATTGGTGTGACCACACTTAGAGTACTGTGTGCAGTTTTGGTTACCTTACTTAAGGAGGGGCATACTTGCATTGGAAGCAGTTCAGAGGAGATTCACTGAGCTGCTTCCTGGGATGAAGGATGAGAAAAGGTTGAGCAAGTTGGTCTCTACTCCTTGGAGTTTAGAATAATGAGAAGTGACCTTATTGAAACATAAGAGGGGGCTTGGCAGTGTAGGTGCGGCGAGGATGTTTCCCCTCATGGGGGAATTCTAGAACTAGGAGGCACGGTTTCAAAATAAGGGGCTCCCACTTAAGACAGAGATGAGGAAGAATTTCTTCTCTCAGGAGGTCATTACTGTTTGGAATTCTCTCCCCCAGTGAGCAGTGGAGAATGAATCATTGAATATACTAAAGACTGAGTTGGACAGTATTTGATTCACAAGGGAATCAAGGGTTATGGGAGACAAGCAGGAAGATGGAGTTAAGACCACATCAGATCACCCTTGATCTTACTGACCAGCTGAGCAGGCTCCAGGGGCCAAATGGCCTATCTTTGCTTCTAATTCTTATGCTTTTATGAGAGACTGGAGAAATGAGGGTTTTTTTTTTCCTTCTAGCAGAGAAGGTGAATAGGAAATTTGATAGAGATGTTCAAGATCATTAATGGCTTTGATAGGCTAGACAAGGAGAAATTGTTTATTGTAACAGAAGGGTCAGTAACTGGGAGAGATTCATGGTGATTGACAAAAGAACCATGAAGACATGAGGAAGCTTTTTTTAAGTAGGCAGGGAGGAATTGTTCCTACTTGTAAACAGGTCGAGAACCAGAGGGCACAGTTGTAAAGTGTTTTGCAAAGGAAGCAAATGTGAGGTGAGAAAATACTTTTTCACACAGTGAGTTGTTAGGGTTTGGAGTGCACTACCTGGAAGTGTGGTGGAGGCAGGTTCAATTGAGGCATTCAAGAGAGCATTGGGTGATTATTTAAACTGAAAAAATGTGCAGGGTTACAGGGAAAAGGCAGGAGATTGGCATTAAGTTAAAATTCTTAAGAGAGTGGTGCAGGCACAATGGGCCGAATGGCCTCCTTCTACACCGTAACAATTCTGTGATTTTGTGAATGCAGCAAGTTGTTTTGACTTGGAATACACTGTCTGAAAGGGTTATGGAAGTAGGCTCAACAATAATTTTTGAAAGGGAACTGGATAAACAATCTCAAGGCTATGGGGAAAAAAGTCAGGGAGTGGACAGACTGGATAGCACAGTCATGAGGGGCTGAATTCCCTCCTTCCAAGCTGCATCATTCTTTTATTCTACCTGTAAGACAATTGCACTGTGTTGGTTTACTTTGAAGAAAAATGGTATTAACCTTGAGTTGGAAACTTGATGCAAGGTATTTATAGGGAAAAACAGAATGTAATCATGAATACAGTATGAGATGCTATATTCCCAATGTTGTTGGGAGTTAGTGTCACCTGCAGATGACATCTTCAGTGTCTCGGGTGGCATCTCTTGACAAGACAAAGTCACCAACTCAGAGCTGCTGGAGTGTGCTAATTTCATTAATGTACAAACATTGCTAAGCCAATTACATTTCACTGGCTCGGCCACACCCATCGGATGGATTACAGCTCTATACTGTAAAGGAAATATTTTTTTCTAATGTTACTGTGGGATACTTTAAAGAAGGCTTGCGGGAGCTGTGTTTTGTTTTGTGTGTGTGATTAATTTAAACTAGAGATGGTCATACTGCAAGTTTGAATCAACAAAGGGTTAAGTATAAAAACAGGCATTTTGAAATGGAAATGGATGAGCTAAGTAAGATAGGTAAATGAGTTAGAGCTAACATTTGCATTCATAGATAAGTTGAGAGGTTGTTTGAATTTCAAAGGGACATAATAAGATGTTTTACAACAGGCAAAATAGATGAGGCAAAGGTCTTAAGTTTATTTTTCCTGGAGGTGATGGCCACGAGGACAACATGAAAGATTTTTATATTCTGAGAAAAGTAAGGTTGAAACATTGAGATTTACCGATCAAAAGGGAGAAAATATATTTAAAGAAAGATGGAAATCTGTATGGCGATCTAAGATTTTGAAAGATGGACTGTGTGAAAAAGACCTGTGAGAAAGCAGCCTGTAGCCACCTCAGAGAAATGTTTGTTTGCTCCAGAGAGCAAGGTTTTATTAAAAGCCTTGGAATTCCATTGTCGAGTGAGAAGGAGAAGCCCTTAAAGCAACAATGGGTGCTTGTGTTAATATTGTTGGATGTTTTATAGGTTAAGAATCTGTTTAGAGTAAAAGGGTATGTAGAAACCCTTTGGGAACTGTTACAAGACTGTTTAACTATGTAACTGTGACCTTGTGTGTTTAACATTTTCTTTTGTTAATAAATGTTTTAAATTAATCTTTAAAATCTCCAAAGGTGATAGTGGACTCTTTACTTCTGACTTCAGTGCACAAACCTTCTTGTAATGAATACAAATTGGAAAATCATTGTGACAGTTTGGCCACGTTTCCTTTGGGATTCGATCAGCCTGGCAAATGCCACCTACCATATTCACAACAATGATCAAAGGCCTTCAGTATGGTGAACTGATCACTGGGTCATGACTCCCTAGGTGTCCATACCTCTGCTACAAGGGCACCTGCAAGTGAGATATGACACCGGCACTGACAACTGAGAGGCAGTTGATGATGGCTGTGACCTCTGGAGGCTGACTGTTTAGTAGGGCATTGGAAGAGGCAAGCAGAAGCAAAATGCTCATCTGGCTGAGAAGGTGGCCAACCAGGAGATGTTTAGTACAGAATTGAGTTGGCCACCATGCTGCCAATCGTCATCTTACGTGACAGAAGGCTGCTGCAGCAGATGGCAGTTGTCAGGATTGAAAAGTAAGCTGAGGGGAGGTATAAAATCGCAGAAATTTCACTTCAGACCATTGACAATAAAGAGTTTTTATTCATAAAATTCCCTGAGATTAATATGATACATGCGAGTTCAGTGATGATTAAACTGTACAGGTCTGTGGCAACAAGTTTGATTGCCTGAATGATAATTTCTCATTTCATACTTTCTTATCTTCTATGACAGTCATCTATTAAGTTCAAACTTAGGCTTTTCTTACAGCTTTTAGCAGCAAAGGAACAGCTTGGCAATGGAGTTGGAGGTGATGCAGGGGTAAAATGAGAGAAAAAATGTTAGTGCAGCGAAAGGAAAAGGAAAAACAAAATAGAGGGAGGCTCTGAAGTAAAATGAAAAGGAGAAAAATAGTTATAAGTAAGATAAAGAAATAAGTAAAAGTAATGGCCTAGATTTTGTGGTAGTATTGAGCGCAAAACAGTCAGTGTTGACTGTCATTACCCCATTGGTAAATTCAGGAGAACACATATGCACAAAATAACATGGAAATCCACATGCACTGTTGAGGCATGTCCCAAAACTGCAATTAATGGAAATCAGTTGAACTGATGAAAACATCCACTCTTATGAGTTGCACTGCACAAATCCTTGAAAATATTACACCTCATTAACTGAGGTAGAACTGGGTTTTTAAATAGCATACTAACTTCATATCACTATTAAACTGCCTCCCTGGACCTGACAAACTAATTTTATATCTGTGGAATGTTAATTTTTTCCATGACAGAAAAAATTAAAAGTTTGTCTTTCTTTTAGCTTCGGCCTTAATTCAATCATTTATTTCATTATTTGAAAATTTAAATGAAAAGTGAAGGATATTGAGTGCTTTTAACTTCCTGGTTTGCTGTGTGTCGGTACTTCAATGTCATTGGCTGCTTACCTGCTTGCTGCCATCACTGCCAAGGCAGCCCTTTGACCTGGTGCCAGGTTTAAACTGCCATCGGGAAATGGGAAAACTGAGCTACAGATCATTGGTTCTTTGCGAGCAGATTTCTTCAAGGTCAGCAGCAAATATCTTTGCTTTGCTACTGCCCGCAAAATTGGACCAATGATTGGGCTTTCTACTTATGCACTCACCAGCATGCCATTCCGCACCTATTCAGAAAAGCCCAGCCAGAAAATTTTGGAGTGGAAAAATAAAGAGAAAAGGATCAATATAATAATAAATGATAAAATGTTTGAGGAATAATAAGAATTAGAATAAGAATATTTAATAGAATAATTAAGGACAAGTGGGAGATTATAGTTTGAAATGTCACAAAAAATTATACATCTTATAGCATGTAATGCAAGATTATCTCCACACGGTCAATTCTGCTGCTGCCTTCGTCCATCTTTGGTCCATTTTAATTCATAATTTAGGTGATACCCCTCAGCACACAATTTGAAATCATGTCTTCAGTCCCCTTTTCCAAACCAAATTTCTTCACTCCCCGGTGGCATCTGCCTACATGCAATCCTTTTAAGATACTCTTTGCATAAGCGGTACTATACAAATATAAAATGTAGACATCTGACAGGGAATAAGAAATTTCTTCTCCCCTCCTCTCCTGAAGGCATTAATTAATGCTGGGTCAGTCTTCCTCCAACACCTCACTCAACTAGTCATTCTTAAGCTGTGACCCTGGACAGTGAGCTTCAGCAAACTATTTAACTGTGGTGGTCATCAAGACAAACCTGATCCTTTCCTCACTTGACATCTACAGACCTCAATAGCTAGCAATTAATGGCAGTGCCTGAGGTCAATGAATTCAGCAGGCGGATCTGCATGGTTCAGCTGTATATCAACCGTACCAATTGAATCTCTGAAGATTTCAGGATCAGTTGCCATCCAACTTCATGAGAACATAGCGGAAGCAGACTGTAATTGGTGGAGCCCTCAGAAGCAATGACTAATGTGTGCCACCAACTTGCTCTTCTCATATAATGTGTAATTTTTTTTTGCAAAGTTTTCTTGTTAGCCAGTAATGATTAAAAAAAAGCAAAAATATGTATGTATAAGATTTGAAATTACAAGAATACAGTTCATAATACTAATATTTTTTCCTGTAATTATCTTAAGAATGTATTGCAGTGGTTAATACTCTTTCAACTCCATAATCTAAATGAAAATATATAAACCAAGAACAAATCAGTGTAATGCACTGGCTACTCATTCGATTTTATTTTACTGTCATTAAAATTATTTTTTTCTATGGTAAATTTATCAAACAAGAATGTGCCTTGTAAACTGGTAACTCTTGGGGGTTAAAATCAGCATCTTTTGTGGTTGAAATTATTAACATACCTGCAGAGACAGTAAATTGGGAACAAAGGACATTTTACCCTAATCTGCTAAAATTACACGGTTTTATTGGAAATGAGAAGCTCCAGGCTCTGGATCCACAGGAGACAAAAAGTTAAGCTGAAAGGCCTTTCTTCTGTCCACAAAATAAAAAAAAATTCATCCATTTCAGCGAAATGGAATAGTCAGGATTTCAGTAAACCATAATGATGTGTGTGAAATTTTCACATAATGACCACCTGAAGTGAGTAAAATCTCCAGCAGTACAATTTATAGATTCTACCCTTCTAGACTTGAGCTACATTTATATAGTGTATTTAAGCTTTATAAAATGAGGCTGAAATAATCACTCAGCTCAAGTGGACATTCTATGAACATTTCCCCACACATCATTTCGATTTTTTTTCAATAAAGCAAGATGTGGATAAACTTCCTTACAGAAAATTGCAACAAGTTAACAGAGAAATTAGACAGTGGAACCTAACTAATATATGGAACTGGCAAGTTGGAACATTTTCCATGACAATGTTCATTCTAAAGCTAACCATAGATCCAGAGAAGTCTTGTATTAATTCATGCATCCAAAATTAAGATCCCATGGTAAGATTTAAGAGTGTGGAAGGTTGCTGTGCCTGACACCCATTGAACCATGAATTCAAGGGGTGTACTGCTAAAGACTTCCCTTTCACTGAGAGATGAAAATGTATCTTTAAATGGATCTGCTTATCTAGTTCTTGGAGATTAAAAAGAATCTGGACTGCATTTTACGGCTAAAGATTGAGAAGATACTGTAAGGTGTCAATACTTAGATTTTTAGTTGCATTGTCTGATTATCATTACAGAAATGATGATTGTTTCTATGAAGTGAAAAGTCAACCTTTATTTGTCAGCTGTTTATGGTTCACAAATATATGTATACAATATGCAAGTTTTTCAGAAGTAGTTTTAGAAAGGAAGCAACGCCATTCAATAAGCCTTGAACATGAAGTACTATGGAAAACCAGAAAAGCACAGGATGCTCCTCTGGTATTACCCATCCCTTGCTGGAGAAGGTGCAAAAAGGATTCACAAGAATGATACCAGAATTGAAAGGATACTTTTACCGGGTAAAGCTGAACAGGCTGGGGCTCTTATCTCCAGAAGAGGGAAGGCAGAAGGGTGGTCTAGTAGAGGTCTTTAAAATCATGAAGGGGTTTGATGAAGTATAAATAGTTTTGCTCCCACTAGTGGGGGACACCAAAACTAGGGACCATAAACGTAAAATAGCGATTAATAAATTCAATAAGGAATTGAGAATTTCCTTTAATCCAAAGAGTGGTAAGATTGCATACCTCACTACCATGAATAGTTCAGGCAAATAGCATAGAAGCTAGATTAAACATATGAAAGAAAGGAATGGAAGGTTATGCTAATAAAATTCAGATGAAGAGATGATAGAGACTTGTGGCGCAAAATCACCGGCACAGGCCAGTTGCGCCAAATTACCTAACGTGTAAATACTGTACTGTTAAGCTCTCCATCAGGTTGATTCATCGGGTATTCTAATAATTTGATTGGGTCATATACGATTTTGACTCCAATAATTGATTGAGAAGAATGCAGCCTAACCTACCTCCTTGACTGTTTTTGAGGTGACATTCTAAGTGGACTGTGAAAATTCCTCTGATGTTATGGGACTAGGCTTGCTAAAAGTATTAGATGAAGCTTCTAATTCAATTTTTAAAATTTCCAGTGGGTACAAAATGGTAGCTCTTGTTAAATTACGCCAAGATGACGGGCAGTGCTAAGTGGATGGGATATCAAGGCCATTGCACTTTCTGCTTTCATGAAATTTGGATTTATAAGTCCATTGTAAATTTGGTTGTATCTGCAGATGATAGAAGCAACATTCAGTTTAGCAACTAAAAAATGAATTGGGCAGTATGATGGCAGGGCAAATGTGTTAAATAGTGCACATTGAAAAAGATGAGGGACATAATTACTCCATGAAATATGTAATGAAGAAGTGGAAAAAATGTCCACGAGGGTAAGAGCAACTAACAAAACAAATAGAATGCTGAGCTAAATACGCAAAAGTGCACAAGCCAGAGGGAAAACTGGATTGTTCTCTTACACACAAATATTCCTTAATGAGCACAAACGTTTTCCACAAAGGGTTCATAAAGAATTACATAGATATCACTTCTTCAGAGATTTAAGATGTTGGTGTTAAAACTACAATATCTCAGATGCTTCGACTGCTCAAAACTACAGTTCACTACATTAATATGATTAAGGGGGAACCCCAAGAAACATAGCAACAGGAAAATGGTATTAGATCTATTAAGTATCCATTTTTGATAGATCTCAACCTTATCATCTCAAGTCTGAGGTTCACTCCTTTGATCTCAGCTAGAGTGGCAGTATGACTACAACTGATCTCGGGGCCTTAGAGTTTGGGAAGGAAAGAAATCAGCCAATTTCCTGATTAAAATAAACTGCAATATCCTCCTAAGGCCATCACAAGGTCTGGCACCTAATTGGATGGAGAAGGAAGACTCTGC
This sequence comes from Carcharodon carcharias, assembly GCF_017639515.1. Lineage (NCBI taxonomy): Eukaryota > Metazoa > Chordata > Chondrichthyes > Lamniformes > Lamnidae > Carcharodon > Carcharodon carcharias. The sequence continues at coordinate 59,671,444 of NC_054472.1, read as the reverse complement.
AGGAGCCCAATAGCTGTGGAGGTTTAGCTGAATTAAGCACAAAGTCAGGTGTTGAGAGCTATTAGTTTGACAGCTGCTATCTGACTTATAATTCTGAAATAAATTAAGTGTTGGGGTGTATCAGCAAAGAGAAGGGGAGGGGGGTGGTAATTCTTAAAATTTCATGGTCTTCCTCTTTAGCCTGTGAAAGGCAATGACCTGTGAGGGGCTGATGGAAGCCTTGGCAGGATAATAAACTTTTGGGCCAAGCATCTCTTATAATCAGCATTCAAACAACATAAATAGAGGGAAATACATCAATGTATTTCTCTCCATTAGCATGTAATTTCAATAGGCCCACTGACGTACAGTCAGGCTCTCTACAAGACAGCTAGTCTCTCTGCCCTACCCTTTTTCCTGTAGTCCAGCAACATTTTCTCTTTAGTGTTTATCCAGTTCTCTTTTGAAAGCCACAATTGAATCTGCCTCCACCACACTCTCGGACTGCACTTTCCAGATCCTAACCACTCACTGCAAAGAATTTTTTTCCCTCATGTTGCCGTTGATTCATTTGCCAACCACCTTAAATTGGTGCCCTCTGGTTCTAAACCCTTCCGCCAACGGAACAATTTTTCCTATTTATTTTGTCTTGATCCATCAGGATTTTGAACACCTCTATTAATTCTCTTCTCAACCATCCTTTCTCCAAGAACTTCCCCAGTTGCTCCAATCTATCTTCATAACTGAAGTCTCTCATCCCTGGAACAATTCCATAAAGCTTCACTGTATCTTCACATCCTTCTAAAGTGTGGTGTGCAGAACTGGACGCAATACTCCAGTTGATACTAAACCAGTGTTTTTTTTTATATAAATATTCATCATAACTTCTTTGCTTTTGTACTCTTTGCCTCTAATTATAAAGCCCAGGATCCTATAACTCCATTTAATAATTTTTTCAACCTGCCCCACCACCTTCAACAATTTGTGCCTATACACCCCAAGGTCTCCTTGCCCCTCATTTCTGTTTAAAAGTATATATTGTCTCCCTTCATTCTTCCTACCAAAATATATCACTTCACACTTCTCTGCAATAAATCTCATGTCCACTCATTCCACAAGCCTATATTTGGGCCAATAAATAACTTTTCTCTGCACCTCTAAACCCTCTTTGCCATAAAAGGATGTGATGATAAAGCTTTTAAAGATGATAATATGGTGCAAAATAAACAGTCAATCAGACAAGTTTGGATTAATTAAGGAAAGCTTGCAAAGGCAAAATTGTGTTTTACTAATTTGGTTGAGGTTTTTGGACGAGGTGACAGAGAGGTTGGTGATGTGGTATACATGGACTTCTCAGAAGCATTTGATAAAGTGCCATGTAACAGGCTTGTCAGCAAAGTTGAAAATCCATGGAATAAAAAGGGCAGAGGCAGCATGGAGACAAAGTTGGCTGAGACACAAAGCGCAGTGATGAATGGATGTTTTTCAGACTGGGGGAAGGTATACAGTGGGGTTTCACCAGAGTATTTGGATCAATGTTTTTCTTGAATATGAATGACCTAGACCTGGGTGTACAGGGCACAATTTCAAAATTTGCAGATGACACAAAACTTGGAAATATTATGAACTGTGAGGAGGATAGTGATAATGAGGATATTTTTATTTGTTTCTGACTTTGACTTCAGGGTCGAGACTTGGGCCAGATACATGGGACTTACCAGCATACTTACACTGGAAATGCTACAACAATTTAATAGCTGGTCCCGCTCAGTGATCAGCAGTGTGACTGAACTGAGGACCACAACCATCACGCCACCAATCACCACACTGATCCGACACAACTAGCCTCCAACCACCTGACTACTACCTGATCTAACTGCCTGACTACCACCTCACCCACTTACTGAAAGACTTGGACCTTTAAAAGCCTACCTGATTATGACAGCTATTGTTTTGAAAAGGAGGCATGTTCTCCCTTCTTCTGTCTCTTCTCACAGCAGATGATCATCTCAGGGGCTGGTTGCACTGACCTTTGGATGCTTCAGCCAGGATCAGAAGATATGGCTGAAAAATCATAAAACGGTGGGCTCGCAGAAATCTTCCCGGACAGCTTCAATGCGCTCAGCATCAATGTTGACCAAGAGATGTGGGCCAATGAGTACTTGTCTCGTTGTTCACTAAGGATGAGGATACTGAAATGGTAGAGGTAATGAATACGGTGTAAACTGATAGGCAGATGTACTGGAAAGGCTTGCTATGCTTAAGAGTGGATAAGTCACCTGGTTCAGATGTCTTGCATCCCCAGCATGCTAAGGGAAGTGTAGGTCGAGAAACTGTAAAGGCTTGCCATGATCTTCCAATTTTCCTTAGGTACAGGGGAGTGCCAAATGTTTTTAAGTGGCAAATCTGACACCCTTATTCAAGAAAGCGCATAAGGACATTCCTCATAACTACAGGCTGGACAGTTTAATATCAGTAGCGAGTAGAGTCTTAAAAACAATAATCGGTGGGGTGGGGCAGAAAAATCAACAGTCTTTTGTAAAGGTGAGTCAATTAGGGAGAGCCAGCATGGATTTGTAGAAGACAGATTGTGCTTGACTAATTAATGTAATTGAATTTTTTGATGAACTCCCTTCCCAACAGCACTGTGGGTGTACCTACACCACGTGGACTGCAGTGGTTCAAGGCAGCAGCTCAGCACTGCCTTCTCAAGGGCAATAAATGTTAGTCTAGCCAGCGACACCCATATCCCATGAAAGAACATTTTAAAAAATCAAGATGTACCTATCAAAGGTTCATGTTTGTCTACAATGCTTTAGATGTAGTAATCCTTCTAAATAAGAAATAGTAAAAAACATAAATCTCACATTTTACTGGGCCTAGTTTTAGAGCAATATTGGCAGCAAGTTGTCTGGCCACCTTTTTAGCTGGGTAACTGAGATTTGAGGAGTTTAAGGCAAAACTAGAGCAGCTGAGGAGGTAACTTTTTTAGAAAACCTCATTCCAAATAAATTGTCCTGTTTCTGGCTGAAGCTAGTCTGTGCATAAAATGAAAACAAATGCTGAAGCATTACCTAACGAATGGGCAAGGGGGAGAATAATAGTCAAACTGGTCCACATTTTCTTTTAAGACCACTGAACCATGTAAGATGATGTTAATATTTAATTTACTGGAACAATTTACCTCACTGTTAGAGCAGGCAGTTGAGAATAATGTTCAAGCTGGAAGAAAAACAGAAAAAACTAACACATAGTCGCCAAATTCATGTTTATTTTCATTGAATTAATATAAACTGGGCTAACTTGAATCTCCAATATCAGACACATGAAAACACACTTTATAGAAAAATCAGCTTCTGGCTTGCTTTTCAGAATGGTATTTTGTTGGATTTGAACACCATATAGACCTACAGCACATTCAATTGAGATCTTAGCTGTTGTGACCTTGAAGAGCTTCGGCCATGAATAATTTGCCCATGCTCTGTGATGTAAACTCCTTGATCTGTTGGCAGTAGGTGTTGATTTGTCCTGTTAAGAGTTGAAAGAGGGAGAAAATAAAATTAAAGACTCTGGGAACTTGTGATCAAAATGCAGGCTGAAAATGTAAAAGCAGAATTCAAAGGGCAATAGTTCACACAATTATATACTGCACAGAAAAATGTAATTTCCTTCTGTCAATATTTAATATGCATATCTCTTTTGTACTTTGTGCTTTAATGTATGTATGCAAACTAACCCATCACTACAGGTTACAATGCAACCCTTATTACATAACCTCAGTACCAACTACATCTGTCTGAAGTGACCAGTGCCAAAGCAATTATTAAGCAACACTTGAGATCTTTCTGAAAATCTCGAATTTTCTCCACAATTCCACGCAAATGTAATCATGAAAAGCTATGGTTCTAAAAGTCTAAGAATCTCTACCAAATTGGTTATGTTCTGCTGCTTTGCAGTCATGTGTTATGTACATGGCCCAGTGCATCTAAAAGGTTGATACTCATTGAAACAGAAACTCTGGAGTAAAATATAAGGAAAATGGATTTGGACTTTAATCTCAATGCCTGGTTCAATGATCTTTTCTGCTCTAACTTTACTAATTACTGAATGGCAGCAAAGACATTGCCAAAAGATTGGTAAATAAAACTCCCAGCTGTTCCCAAGGGATTCTGAAGTATTTCAGCTCTTCCTGAGTCAGCAGCTCAGTACCCAATTTGAATCAATACTGTGTACTCGCCCAATTTAGACTAAATCAACAGAACTACCGCAAAGTCTTACTGAATGTGTTCCAAAATCTGGTATGGTAATCCCATTCCTCTCCTTTCTAGAATGCTCCTGTAGAAAAAGGCATTTAAAAGAATTTCTATCTGGAAGTCTGCAAATAACCATTGATAGAGGCACTTCCCAGAGATCCAATTTAGGCCCAACTTGCACCAAAGAGTGGAAGATGGCCAAGCCACTCTGCTTTTTGAAGCACTGTTGGCAGTAGTTGTACAGACCTGGGGGAAAATGCCAATAGGTTTATGTGGTTGTTTTGGCCATTTTTTATGTTTGCTTGTTTGTCTTACTTTCCGGGAAGCAACTAAAAGTTGTGCCATGTGAAAAGCTCTTTTATGTTCAAGTGGATTACAAAAATAAGGAAAAGAATCAAAAGGAACAGCTAACCAGTATGTAGCTTTTCATAGTATGTCTTTTCCTACAGCTTGGTTATGGCAGGCAGAAAGATTATTTAAATTGAAATGCTTATGCTTAGCTATTTCCCTCTTACCTAACCCAATTACCACCTCCACACAAATGCATGGGGAGGTAAGGGGATGCCGGTGCCACAAATGAAAAATGCTTACATGCGGTGAGGTGGCAGATAAACACACAAAAAAAAGAAAAAGTGGGAAGGTATATAACAGATGCAAAAAGCTAGTTTTTTTAAAAACTAATTCCAGAAATACTTATATGTGCAGCATTGGAAATATATGAGGTTAAAGAAAATTTGCAAAATAATAGGAATAAGACTTTTGGGTTAAATCAGGACATCAGCTAGAAAATAGTGGAGTCAACAAAAGGGATAGGCATATTATAGCAGGTAAAGGAGCAACATATTAAAACATATTGCATCCATATAAAGGAATCATACCAAATCCTTGTTCAGTGCTAAGTTACTATGGATTGAGATCAAAGAAAGGTAAGATTTGGACAAGAGAACACTAACAAGCAAATTATTGGCTGAAAGTAAAGGCCTGAGCTCAAATCTTGTGTGGGCTGGGAGGGCTCTGGAGGGGGTGGTGCTGCAAACTTCTAGAGATTGTTCATTCACTATCTCATTTGTCCAATTAACAATGTTTCCAACTAAAAAGGTTTGCCCCAATTCTGGATTTAATCTTTAGCAGTTACCCAGGCATTGGACACAAAATCTCAGGTCGAGATCATTATATCCGAACTGCGATGCTGATGTGGGAATGTGAATAAAACATTGAGGCAAAACTACTGGTCATGAGAAGAGCAGACTTAGAAGAAACAGGTGTTTCTTAAAAAAAAAATTGACTGGAATATTGAGGTTAGGATAAGTACAACAGAAGAGTGGGAAGTACTTAAGGGAATATTGGTAAGGCTACAATCAAAATTAATCCCTGCTGGACTTCAGCAATGTTGTGATCCAGAGAACTACATCCTGGCAAAACATTGTGCCTTAAATCACTCCAATGTAAAGCTGAAGAAAAATATAAATATCACAGTTGCCTCCATGTTGCAGATGAATAAAATCACTGGAAAGGTATGCACCCAAATCTGATACATCAAGGCATAGCATGCTATTCCCCTGCCTTCACCAACCGTACTGTCGAAGACAGCTTGGACAAACATTGGTGAAACGGAATTCTGCAAACTGATTTACAATAAATAAGGTGTATTAATATAGATAAACCCTGTTTCAGTATCGCAGAAAAATACTCTAAAAACTGCCTGTGATTTGCACCATTAACATTTCTCTTAAATGTCTATTATAATAAAGACACCACTCCTTCACTCCCACACAGGTTAGATACAGGCCATTTATTTTTGGAAACAGCCTCCAAGACCAGCCACGGTTCACCAAATAAAAGTCACTTTTGTCAGTAAGGATTCTAAATAAAATGAGTGGGCACTTTCAGTTCAGCTCTTTATCAGCCACAAGTTCACAGCACAAAACTGACCCAAAATTTCTACCATTGACATTAACTTATCACTGTCATTTCTATGCCCAGTGAAAGAAATGTAAAAATGTCACACTGGTACAGCAGAGGGTGCTCTTAAAAAAAAACAGAAAATGCTGGAAATGGCCAATTTCTGCGCTGTAACATGTCTATGGTTCACTCCAATCAGTCAGTAATCTGAGAGAATCCTGAGATGATTAACATTTCATGCCTAGACCCTCTGTTTTGTGAGGTTGGGCCAGAATACAAAGGACTTCAGGTCAGCACCCGTAAAGATTTTACCAACCTCATGGGACTGCCCATTTCTTTTGGGATCTCCTGATCTTGGCTGATAGAGAAATGTGCAGAGCAATCTCTCCTATCTTCTCCAGTTAGCAGAGTAGAGTTGGGGAAAGGAGAGGACACATCCTTTTTTACTGCTAGCTGTCACATTCAGATAAGTTTTTAAAAAGGTCCAGTATTTTATGAATGAGTGTGGGATGAGAGGCTGGGTATGTGAGTGAGGTGGGTGGTGGGTAGTGAAGTTCAGCAGCGGGGGGCATAATCAGGTATGGGAAGGGAGATTAGTGGGCTGTGGTCGTGGAATTAATTAGCTGTTAGCCCAGGCTGTAAACTGTCTAATATTGCCTGGGTACATATCCAAGTAGGTCGAGTGTATCTAGCCCACGTATCCACCCTGAGCCCTGGTTCGGAGACATTTGCCAAGGGTCCAGGGCAGTAGGGAATCAACCCATTCAAAGTTTAACCTTCCAATGGGCAATTCCCATGTATGTCCACACATCAGGACTTCTGCAGGGTATATCTCCCAATATACATCCCATCTCCGATGATCCAGAGACAGGAAGATATGGGCCAAAAGTTTTGGCATGATACCAACCGCATGATACTTGATTGACCTGTAAGTGTTCAATATTCAGTTCTTTCCTTTATCACTACCCCCCTCTAAATCTCTAACCTGCAACAAGCAGCGTTTCAAGCCTTGGTGGTGGCTGAGGTGGTTTGAATAACTTGGTAGGATCCTCCTCTGGCAATGGTGTCTCTCCTCGGCTCTGTCGTTGGGAATTTTCCAGCTGTCGCCTGTGCAGGTACTGCAGAGAAAATGTCAGTTGAATTAATGCTGCCAAGTCAAGGTTTTCAGATAACTTAATTGCTTTAGGTATCACTTTACTTTTCAAGTGGCCTGGGGGGGGGGAGAGAGAGAAGGCCTTAATCTTAAGATAATGTCTTAATTACTTAACTTTTTCTAAAAACAAATTTAAATGTCTAATCAATACCTTCATCTGTCTCTGAAATATTTGTAGGCTAGCTGTGTAAGTTATTCTTTATTAACTATGCATATCCTTGTGACAAGTTAGTGTGTCTGTGTCCTCGCAGGTGTTGGTCACCTCCATAAATAGTCCAAGCAGCTTAACACATAGAGGTGCCCATGTTGCCCATGTCTAACTATATGACAGTGTAAGCCAGAAGTTTAAACAATAGGCTTTCCCCTTTGTGAACTAAACTGTATATTTGCACATGGCCCATTAATTCTTTTTTTCAATAGTGGACCAAGAAAACATTTGACAGGACAAGGCCAGATGCAAATGGTTAAGTGATGTTATTTCTCAGACAGCAAGTGAATCTAAAGAGCAAAAGTTATAACGGGGCTCAGTTAACCCAATGAGTGCAACTTGTCTTTGTGTAATAATACAAAATTAACTTAATCACCATGTCAGTGGATCACCTTGTTGAACTTAAAATAATTTCTAACCATCCTCCTGCATTTTAACTTGTTGAGCCTGTCAAAACACTGCCTCGACAGCATCTTGTTTAAAAACCCAACTACCAGTGTGCAGTTCTGTCTATATCTTAGCTCTCTGTATTCATAACCAGGGGAGAGGGCCTATTCTAGATAACTTCTGCTGAGCGTATGGCACAGGGTTCTTCCCAGAGCAATGGGTGTGACGTGTTTACTGTGACAGGCTAACAAGATGCTTCTTGCCTTTGATCTTCGGGGAAACAATTTCAATGTCTAGCTCATTCATATTTTAACGACCTTCATAAGTCTTTTTAAAAAAAACTTGTGAGAACGAACTTTGCTTTAAAAGTATATAATTTTCTTTTCCAACTTCTATGGAAAAATGGTCACGTGTACCAAAACGAGACAACACTACATCTGGAACCAAATAAACCACAGCTGATGTAAAAATGTTTAGATTCAAATGACCTCTCACACTCTACACAATACGTAATAAGCATTTTATAAGAATATACATATACATTTTGCAGTAATAACAGAAATGCTTAAAATACTCAACAGATCAGGCAGCATCTGTGAACAGAGAAACAGAATTAACATTTCAGGTCGCTGACCATTCATCAGAACTAGGAAAAGTTAGAGATGTAATAGGTTTTTAACAAGGGGTGAATGGGACATGGACAAAAGGAAGGCCTGAGACAGGGTGGAAAATAAGGGAGATTGAATGCCGGAAGAGTTAGTCTTACAGGGCCAAAGGGAATTGTGATGGCGTAAGAAAAGAAACAAAGAAAACAAAAGATGTGCCTTGAGCAGGTGTGCTACTATTTGAAAGCAAAGAGGAGGAAAAACCGAAACATGCAATGAAAAGCAAACAAAATGGGGGTGGGACCAGGTTTTACGGTCTGAAATTGTTCAACTCAATGGTGAGGCCAGAATTCTGTAAAGTGCTTAATTGGAAGATGAGTTGTTGTTCCTCAAACTTACGTTCAGCTTCACTGGGACAGTGTAGCTGGCCTAGGTCAAAGATGTCAGCGTGAAAATAGGTTGGAGAATTAAAATGACAGGCCACTGGAAACTCGGGGTCATGCTTGCAGACTGAACAGAGGTGTTCCACAAAGTGGTCACCCAATATGCGTTTGGTCTCCCCAACATAGAGGAGACCACATTGTAAGCAGTGAATACAGTAGACTCAATTGAAAGTAGACATAAATTGCTGCTTCACTGTCCAGGGTTTTTTTCTTACTGTTGCTATCAGACAGTGGCACACCTACTCTAGGCATATCTTTTGTTTCTTTTTTTTTTGCCATCACCGTTCCCTTTGGCCTTGCAAGACTAACTGTTCTGTCATTCAATCTGTCCTGTCTTCCACCCTATCACACACTTTCCTTTTGTCCTTGTCCCATCCACCCCTTGCTCAAAACCTATTACATCTCTAACTTTTCTCATTTCTAATGAAAGGTCATTGACCTGAAAAGTTAACTTTGTTTCTCTCTCTACAGATGCTGCCTGACCTACTGAGTATATCCAGCATTTTCTGTTTTTATTTCAGCTTTCCAGCATCCACAGTATTCTACTTTTCAATTAGTATATTTTTTGCAGGTTACATTTAGGAGGGCAACAATTGCTAAGGATGTAAACAAAAGCTTTCATTTCTAAACCACAATACACAATTTGTTTTACACCAAAAGCTTAATGGTGCACATGAAATATGTTCAAGTTACTCCTCAAGAACAAAATTCATAGGTTTGTATCTAAAGATGCAATTATATTCATAGCATCAACACTGACAACTTTCAAATAGTTGCCAAATACCTAAGTTTTGACTCACCACAAGGAAAACTGACCTTTCCCGGAGGGAGGAGAGGAGGCCAACAGAGCACTCAGTGTCAAAATGAAACAGAAAAAATGAGGAAAGAAAAATACTGGGCTAACAAAAAGGATGTTTTTCTTTTAAAGGGTTTTTAAGCATGAAATCCAAAGGGTGTGATTCATTTCCCCAGTTAAGAATAACCTCCATGACATAATCATTGGGCAATTATAAAGTCTGTGCCTACCACAGTTTGCAGCGATACCGAGCTGATGGTATTTCTTCATTCCAAGCTTTGCCAGTACAGGAAGTTTTAACTTTGATTCTACTTACTTGCTGTTTTTGTTGCTGCTGTTTAGTTACATTCCTCATGTAAGTATTATATTTAATGATATCTTGACTCATTTCATCCACTCTGTCCATTAACAGCTGAAGGTTCTTCTCTAGGTGATTTCTGTAAGACACAAGTAATTATGAAATATGGAGAATTATAGGTTGTATATATTATGCAAAAATAATTTAATCTCCATCCTCTCAAATAAAATACATTTGTAACCCTGATCTCATTGTGTACCTTACAATACCAAGTAAGCCAGAAAGCAACACTGGTGGTAGTTTATCCATACTGGAAAATCTACTCCGTCAACATGGGCCTGCTCTGGGCCAGAAATCCTACCAAAGGAAGGGAGGGTTGAAAGTTGCATACCTTCAAATTCCAACCATTTTCAGTAACGCAGTTAGTAAAGCCAGACAAAGAATAGGAATCCAAGTATACAACTAAAAAGTAATTTTAGTTTGATACCAGTAATGCTTTAATGACTTTTTTGAAATTTATGCGAGATGGTTGACGGCATCAAGTTATAAAACCAGAAAAGTAATTTTATTTAAATGTACTATTGCTGAGGTAAGGAGTAGGCATAATTTAAGATCTATGCACCTAACCCAACAAAGCAGGTCAATCAGCAGTTGTAAAGAGAAAAGGCATATTATTTTAGGTTAGCACCTATTGTAGTTGGGTAATTTAATTTAGCTAAGTGGGTACACAGTGTGCCACAGGACTGTAATCAACAGATCATAATCTGCATTACTAAATCATGCCCAACAAGATTTATGCAAGGATTCACAATAGTTATGGATGAGCAAAGATATTCCCTACATCTAAGTACACCCATCCAGACTGATCCTCAGGTCTCCCATGTTTTCTTAAATGCTGCCTGAGTTTTTGCCTTCATAAGTTTATATCTGGAGGCCTATTTCATTTGTTGTTCACATACTGTATGAAGAATAGTTTCCTGATAGCACTCCTAAAATTACTAGTTTAAATCTGTGTACCCATGCCCTGCTCTAGAAATATAAAGTAATACTCCAGATTAATCTTTTCCATTCCCTTAACTACCTTATATAGCTTAATTACCTCTTAGGTACCAAGGTCCTGATTATTAACAGAGAGGTGGGAAAGGTGTGAGGGAATGGTAGTGGGTGAAGAATATGACAAGGTACCGTTAATCTTAATGGCAGGGCCTCACTTAATAATTGTGCACAGACAGCCGGTTAGATTGACTGCCTGGATGCCAGATAGGAGCTAAAAGTTAGCAGCAGGAGGTCTCAAACTGGGAGCCATGGGAATGGGGCACGGCAGTCAGCAGTAGTGGGGGGTGAGGGGCGTCTCGGGCCACAAACTGAGGTAGAAGCAAACCAGCTGATGGCTATGAATGGGGGGGGCAGTGGGGTGAGATGGGGTAAGAGGTCTGCAGATAGCCATGACCAGGGTGGGAGAGAGCCCGGAACTGGGGATGCCAAAGGCTTCCTTGTGAGTTCTAGGTGATGTTCGCCTGCTCTTCCTGGCTCAAAATCAATACCTCTTCGAGTCAGCTGGCTCCTCCTAGCCGTATTGCTGTTTCTGCGCAACAGACAACGCGGGACTCTCCATTTTGTGGTTAAAAGCAAAAGTAGTCCCCTGCTGCTTTTAGCAGGAGCCTTGTCAGGACCCGAATCACTGCCATAAATATTACGGGGGTCAGGTCACTCTATTCCGACATTGTACAACTCCTGTCCCCCAATGAGCCAAAAATTCCTCCAGTCCCTCCTAATAACCCCTATTTACTTTAGTGCAGCTTCCCTGGATGTGATGCTGGGGGCTGAAAGGGCCCACAGGGAAATTATCTTCCCTACTGATGGGAGGAAGAACCTTGCCAGTGAAACCAAGGCGGTATGTCTGGGCATAGTGAAGGAGGTTAGGAGCAGGAGTGTGGTTCCATGCTCCTGGATTCAGTGCAGAAGGCAGTTTAATGACCTAAGCAGGATAGGAAAGGCGAGTGCGGTAGTACATACAAATGGTCTGTGTATCATGCCAACTCCCTTACTCTACCTTCTCAAGCCTACTTCAGCACATCATGCCTCACAACCAGCTTATCTTGCAGGTACACTCATCTCTCTGTCTAAGCACTTCTTCAAATTCCCATCTATCCATCCACTAACAATCATCCTCATCTTTATGTATGTGATGCCTCTTCCTCATAGTCACCCTCAATGAGTGTTTCCCATCCATCCATTCAACACATATATTACTTTCACTTGTAGGTCTCTCAATTTCCTCCTTGGAGGCAAGTTCAAAACACGAGGGAGAGGCAGAGAACTGGAGGTGGCCCTCCAGCCACCTCACAACAGACAGGTGCAGAGGGGGGCACTGGAAATTAGCAGGGTCCTGGCATGATTGGTGTTGGAGATGGGAGCCTCCTAGATACCTGACTGACAGAACCGAATATCACACAGCCACACGACATACATCACTCAGTCATGTTAACCTCATGTCAGCAATAATGTACATGTTCATATTTCACTTATGTTTATTTAAAGTTCTTAATCATGGACAGTTCTAATTCATGTTTTTAATCTCTCAAAGGCCCTCTGAAGGTCCTGCAAGAGATGATTAAGATAAGCGCAGTTCATTGATTCATTGAAGAGGCCAATCGGTCTGAGGATGCAAGGTCACAGGATTCGCAGGCCATGCACCAGGTCATGTACTCACATTAGTGGGACAAATAAGGATCAGTAAGGGTTTTGCCCTGGTGACCCAAGCATCACGTGAAGAACAGATGGAGGCAGAGGCAGTGATGGAGTGTCCGTATCAGAGGCTGCAAGATGCTCAGTGCTCTGCACAGATGGACACAAATGCTGAACCTGAAGGGTCATCGATGGAGAGGATACTTCTGGAACACCAGTAAAGAACGTATGATGTACTGACAGGCATTTCAGACGCCTTTTGCACACTTGGAGGAGTCCATCTCAAGCATGAGTGCAAGCCTTTACGATGTCTTGGTCCATGAAAAATGTGGCCACCTACTTGGCACATCAAACACAGCAATCAAGTGAGTGCATGCAAGCCATCATCAATAGCTTGCACACTATGAATGCCACCTTAAATAGGGTGCATGAAACCTTAGACTTGGCCATTCATCATCCAACTGATCTGCTGCTAAGTGCTCTCCAGCTGACTGCAGGGAAGTGCAAGTTGGCCATGAAAGAGATGATGGTGAAAGAGGACCTGGAAGTGGAAACCAGTTCTAAGTGCTTCCATTTCTCACCCAATGCCTCCTACATGGCACTGTCAGTACCTTACATGCTGCTTTGAGGCCTGATGACCAGAAGTCTGCCCCTGCACAGATCGGGATGGAGGAGTCCTCGCTGGGGTCCTCATGGCCCCCAAAATCCAGAGGACAACGGCCAAGGACATTTTAGCAGTCAGAGCAAGGATCTGAGCAGCCTGACTCTATCACTACTGAAGCCACTAGGGTTGCACCATATAGAAATGCTAGGAAAGAGAAGAACTAAGATCTGTGGTTGCGCAGGGTATGTGCACATGGCTGTTCTACACATGTTGAAATGTTAAGTTTCTATTTAATTTTTTGAGGCACATAAATATTACTTATTTCTACACTGTCCATTTTTGGTTGTTGCTGGTACCTTAACTGCAACATGTTCTGTCTGCCCCTCGGAAGTGTTTGACGAGGCTCTCAGCTCCATGCCTTGTTCCACTGCAGCTCCAAAACTCTCTGCTGTGCAATGGTGTGCAATGTTGTGCAGAGCGCAGCACACCATGACCATTCTGGAGACAGACCCTGGCTGGTGTGCACTGAAGGATACCTTCAAATCTTTCCAAGGATTAGAAGCCATGTTTTCAGCATGCTGATGGCTTGCTCAATGACAAATCTGGTCGTCATATGGCTTTCACTGTACTGCTCCTGGGCCTCTCTGGTTGGATTCCTCAGGGTGCTGCAACCATTTTAGGTAGGTATCCATTGTCTCCAAGCAGCCGACTCATCAGGTTGCTTTGAGGTATGAAGAGATCAGGGCGAATGGAATGCCGCAGGACAGAAGCATCATGCTAGCTGCTTGGAAATCTTATAAACATCTTTTTGTGGTTGCACACCAGTTGTTCATTAACAGAATGGAAGCCTTACGGCTGATGAATACCCCGGGTGATTTGGGGTTGCCTTGATTGCCACATGCGTGCAGTCGATGACAGCTGTGAGAGCTAGTCAGAGATGCAAACCCGAGGGCTTGCTCACTCTGAATGGCATCATCATTGGCCAGAATGACATAATTGCCAGCTCTGTAAACAAGCCATCAATCACATGCATGCATTTGTGGGCTGCCAACTGTGAGATCCTACAAAATATCTTCACCAGAGTCCTGAAAGGAGCAGTTGAGGGCAGTGGTGACTGACAACCACTGGCAAAGAATGGCCATCTGGTCCACTTGGCTGCCGGTCTTGTTCTAGTAGGTTGCAAATTTCCATCGCCATCCGGCATGGGACCCCAAGTCTCCTAAGATGTCGAGAAAGATTAGCCTCTGCCAATACACCCTGAATTGTGGATATGACCTCCTGTGACCTGCACTGCTCTGCTCTTCCTTGTGGAGTGGCTGGTCTGTGAAGAGCAGGCTGTTGCTGCTCCTGGTCGTCTTGGTCCTCATCTGAGGTCTGATGTAAAACAGCATAAGAGGCACTAATACAGAGTTAACTGTTAATTGCTTCTCTACATTGCTTGAACACATTCAATACGATGAGTCTTAGATCTTGTTCAGCTTCATTCTTAGTTTATTTCAAAACAACACAAACATGTATGTGTCTATTTTTCCCTCTGCATTGACCCATAATTTTTTTATCAACAACTGCGACCACTTACATAATTTTCAAACTTATTTTCTAGTTCCTGTGTAGACTCATCACAATCAAATGCCACTCCTAGTCTGAACAATACTCACTGAGTTTCTGATTCACTGGTAGTCTAAACATGGAGTGCTGGGGCACTGCACTCATTATTTTCCCCCATCTCACCACAACTCCTCCTAATATTTTCATTTTCTACCTTTCACATTCATTTGCAGATCCAGGGTAAACCTTGAGAGTTTTGGAGGTTCATTAACAGGCCTTTGCATGACAGCCTGTTAAGTGCCTTCTGTTAGTCTCAGTGCACCAGGGTTTTCCACAGCCCACAGTGAATGCTACTTCCTCTAAGCAGTCAAGGAGGCTCCCCTGTGGCTCTAATTTGAGAGCTATTTCTTTAGTTATTGTTGTACAAATCTTCAATTTTGCTCCTGATAATCAATTCCTTTATTTTATTCAACATGAAAGGGATCTATAGATGCAGTGCTGTTTGTCATCCTTTTCGATTACAGGAATCATACTGGCCTGATTCCAAACTATTGGTGCCTCTCCATTGTCCACTGACACCCTCAATAGGTTTTGGATTCCAAATCCGGTACTATAAAACCTTCTTCCCAGTTTCTTTCAGCACTCTGGGGTAAATACCTTTCCTCCTTGGCAATTTACTTGTTTTAACCTTGTTTAGAGCTTTCATCTCATTTATGTAAATATCGCTGATTTAATTAAGTTATCACCATTTAAGCAGGATTCATTGCTCACTTCAACCCCTTTGAACAATCTGCAAGATTTTTATTTTTATTTGGGTGCTCTAAGTCCTGTTTTCTCTTCAGAGAGTAATGAATCTTCCTCCTCTTGCTGACCTGATGGTTCATAGGATATATCGCATATCATCTTGGATTTTTAAAATATTAGATATGAATAGCCAGAGCAGTTCCTTTTGTGTCTTACCCCCTTCCACAGGATCAATGTTACTCACCTTCCAGGTATCCCCGAAGTATAGGGGTACATTGCACCTCCTTTATTTTAATCAACACATCTGTTTTTAACAGTTTCTACACCTGAACTTTATATCGACGGAATGTTAAAAACATATGTTTTAATGTTCTTTCCCAGCTGCTATTACAAATGAGGTGACTTTGTTCAAAGTTGGTAATAACACTTCCTCATAAGTTTATAATTTTGTTTTACAGTGATGTTTTTAAAAGTCACTTTGAAGTGCTGCAAAGTTACTGTTGCAGCGCATTTGCATTTAGATTATTAAAGCTGTATCAAATTTTACCGTTCTAATATTGCGGATATTAGTTTGGCACTGGTTCCTACCTCCACACCATATTCAAAATGGGGGGTGCAAATGACACTGCACATGCTAAAATCTATTTGTAGTGCTCTATTAACCAGCATCCAAATTTCAGTGACATTTCTAGACAGACAGCTAAATTTCTTCCTTTATGTTCATTGTGTAAAATAAATGAGAAAAGTGAGATTGGCTTTTTTACATCCCAAAAATATTGCCATGTGCTGTTTGGTGAAGCCAAGTTATCAAGGCAGTAATTTACACAGTTTTACTGACACAGGCACCTAAACAATGTCAACACTTATGCACATGGAGGTGCACTAATGGGGTTTTAGGCTGCTAGAAATAATTGATGGAAGATGAAAAATAGCTAAAACAAATTCTTATAGAATAAATTAAAATGGAGACTCTTTTCGGGAATTCAAACAGAAGAAACAAATTAACCTCCATAGATCTGTCATAAAATAGGTGTTATTGATTTAAATAAAGTAGGCATTTTTCCTTTAAATTTTAGCACTGTCAGCCAGAATCTTAGGATTTTAACTGCACACAATAATTATTTTGTAAAAAATATAAAGCCATTATTACATCTATTTTAAAACTCATTATGGAATGCATAGACATATTTTTTCTTTCGTATTTCCAAATGTTTTGACAATTTAAAGGTTTACTGAATAAATAATGCCTTGAATGATGAATGAGCTAAACATGAATTACCGCAAAAGAGACTTGGAAATGCTGTAGTCCTCCAAGAACTATTCAAAGTAATGTACTCCAACAGTTTCCCATGGACTGTGTCAATGCTAATAGATTTTGACATATATTCTTTTAAATCATGGACGATTAGGACTAAGGTTCTAATCCAGTCCAGGATGAAAGATTTTGCTGCCTCTAACAGTACCATTTGAAGTGAGTTTGGGCAGTCTCAACCTAACTCTTAGTAAAAAGACTTACGTTTATATAGCAGACGACACAATTGCAGATTGTCACAAGGGCCACTGAAGTAATTTTGAAGATCTTACACTGTTGTAATGTAAGAAACAGGAAAGTCAATTTGCATACAAGAAGTTCCCAACAACATGATGCTGACCAATTTTTTTTTTGAATAGTAATATTGGTAAAGGGATGAATATTGTCCAGGGCATGTGAGAATGTAGAGTCTTCAATGTAGAGCCATAGCATCTTTTAAACCTAAATAAGCAAGCAGACAGTCTTATCTGCAAGTTGCTATCTCTGACAGCGCAGCAATCCCTCCATCCCGCAATAAAATGTCAACTTGCGTTATAAAATAAAAGCAAAATACTGTGGGTGCTAAAAATCTGAAATAAAAATAAAAAATGCTGGAAAAACTCAGCGTGTCTGGCAGCACCCGTGGAGAGAGAAACAGAGTTAACATTTCGAGTTCAAAATGGCTCTTCTTTGAAACTGGAGAGGTAGAAATGTGATGGGTTTTATGCTGTTGAAAAAGTTGGGGGGTGCATGTGGAGCAAAATAGAAAGTCAGTGATAGGTTGGAAGGCAGGAGAGATTAAATGACAAAGATGTTGTGGAACACAAGACAAAAGCAGTACTAATGATAACAAAGATGAAAGCTTTGGTCCAGAGTAGGTGTTACTAGCAGAATAAAGATCAATACTGTCTAAAAGCAAAATAGCAGATTGTAAAATAGTAGAAAAAAGGGTCAGTGCTGTCTGAAAGCTGTCGCACCTGCCCTCCAACCTATCCCTGACCTTTATGCACCAGGCATACCTAAAAATGAGTCATCAACCTGGTGAAGTTGATGAACTACTTGCATGCCAAACAGTGGAAGGAGCATGTGATAGACAGAGCTAAGCCACAACCGACTAATCAGGCCAAAGCTCTACAGTGCAGTTACATTCAGTTGTGAATGTTGTGAATTGTAAACAACTAACAGGAGGAGCAAGCACCACAAATATACCCATCCTCAATAATGGAGAAGTCTGGCACATCAGTGCATAAAGACAAAGCTAATCATCTTCAGCGATAAGTGCAGTGTGCTTGATCCATCTTGGCCTCCTCCTCGGGTCTCCAGCATCACAGAAACGAGTCTTCAGCCAATTTGATTTACTCCACATGATAATCAGGAAACAGCTGGAGGCTCCGGATACTGCAAAGGCTTCGGGCCCTGACAAAATTCTGGCAATAAGACTGAAGACTTGTGCTCCAGAACTAGCCGCACCCCAGCCAAACTGTTTCCGTACAGCTAAAACACTGGCATCTACCCAGCAATGTGGAAAACTTCCCAGGTATGTACTGTCCATTAAAAAAAAGGACAGGACCAATCTGGCCAATTCACACCCCATCAGTCTAATTTCGATAATCAGCAAAGTGATGGAAGGAGCCGTCATCAGTGCTTTCAAGCTGCACTTACAAAGCAATAACCTGCTCAGCAATGGTCAGTTTGGTTTCCGCCAGGGCCATTCAGCTCCTGACTTCATTACAGCCTTGCTCCAAACATGAGCAAAAGAGCTGAACCCAAACGGTGAGGTGAGAGTGACTGCCCTCGACATAAAGGCAGCATTTGACTGAGCATTTTTGGCATCAAGGAGCCCTAGCAAAAATGAAGTCAATGGAAATCAGGGGGAATACTCTCCATTCGTTGGAGTCACACCTAGAACAAAGGAAGATAGTTGTGGTTGCTGGTGGTTAATCATCTCAGTCCCATGACACTGCTGCAGGAGTTCCTCAGGGTACTGTCCTAAGCCCAATCATCTTCAGCTGCTTCATCAATGACCTTCCCTCCATCATAAGTTTGGTGAGGATGTTCGCTGATGATTGCACAATGTTCAGTACCAATCGCAGGTCATCAGATACTGAAGCAGTCTTCTGAAAAAGAACAGCAGATGCATGGGAACACCACCACCTGTAACTTCCCCTCCAAGTCACATACCATGCTGACTTGGAACTACTTTCATTGTCACTGGTTCAAATTCCTGGAACTCCCTTCCCAATAGCACTGTGGGTGCACCTACACTACATGGACTGTGGCAGTTCAAGAAGGCGACTCACCACCACCTTCTCCAGGACAATTAGGGATAGGCAATACTGGCCTATCCAGCAATACCCACTTCATGTGAAAGAATTAAAAAATGTTGTGTTGGCCTTCCTGATTCTTCTCCATCACTTGCCTCAAAACAGAAATGGCACTATTGGTGCATCTTCCGGGCATGAATCCAAACTGACTTTCATGAATTTCCACTACTTTTCTCAATTCTCTGGTCCATGACTCTCTCCCATATCTTGAAGCTATGTGGTAGGAGTTGAATTCCTTGTTAGTTTTACAATCTTGAATGTCTCCCTTTCCTTTGAATATTGGTACCAAACTGCTTTGCCACCATGCCCTTTGAATTTTCTCTCTTATAACACACTTGATTAGCATGTTCAGGAGCTGGACTCCATATTCATCTAGGTAGGTCCACAGTTCCGCTGGTATCTCATTCAATCCTACTGTTTTGCCTTTTTTCTATCATTTCAGTACTGTTTTGATTTAGATTAGTGCTAGTTGTCATTTCTTGATTTGCAGCTACCTTCTCTGTCTTTGTTCTTGGGTTTTCTTCATTCATAAGCCAGTTAAAGTTTTGGCCCCACCTCACTTTGATTTCATTCTCTTTTACTAAGGTTACTCCACTTGAATTCTTCATCATATGTATATTTCCCACATCTTTTGTTATTTATCTCTTGCAGCTGCTACTCTGAAGGTACCTTTTTGTCCTTCTTTGATATCAAGACTTTCATATATTTCTTCCATTACCAGTGATGCAATTACTTTCTTTGCATTCCTTTTTGTACTATTCTTTTCAGCTTTGAGACCGCTCCAAGATGTTGACATCCTTCCTAAAGTGTGGTGCCCAGAACTGAACACAATACTCCAGCTGTGGCCTAACCAGTGATTAATGATGGTTTAGATGATTTCCTTGCTTTTGTACTCTATGCCACTATTTATAAAGCTCAGAATCCATTTTTTAAAACAATCCTTCTGACTTGCTGTCACCTTCGAAGATTTGTGTACGAACACTAATAGGGGTCTCTATTCCTGCACCTTCTTTAAAATTGAAACACTTGGTTCATATTGCCTCTTCTAATTCTGTTGACCAAAATAAATCACCACACTTTTCTGCATTAAATTTCATGTCATGTGTGGGGCCCATTTTACCAGTCTGCCTATGCATGTTATTACAGTATCCTGTTCACTGTTTACTATATTTCCGAGTTTCATGTCATCCGTAACCCCCTTGAAATTATGCCCTCTAAGCCCAAGCCCAGGTCATGTGTATGCATCAAATAGAGTAGCCCCTCTTGGGGAATGCCACTGTATACTTTCCTCCATTCTAATGTTATGAGCAGGAATGGGGTAAATTTAAACAGCACTAATGCCTCCTCTCCGTAAACAGAAAAGTATTTTGATTTGTTTCCTTCTATAAGTGGTGGCGTGTTTTCCAACCCCTCAGTTTTCATGTCATCCAATTTTCTATTAATAATCCCAAACTTGAGATAGGGTGAACTAAAAGGGGTTAGTTTATTGCACACATTCAAAATGTGAAAGGAGGGTTGCAACATTGCCTCCACACCCAGACAGTAAAGGCAAGGATAGAGAAAAGAAGGTTTTATGACACTGAGACCACAGAGAAAGTAAATATTGGTTTACGTGAGTTCTGGAGTCCAGAATCAAAGTCCAGTGAGGTATTCCTTCATGGAGGTCAGCGGGCTGACAACCAGTGTTGTTCCAGTGGTGTGGACTAGGCACACAGAGTTGAATCAGTCTTATAGGCAAGAGCACAGAACTTCCAACAGAAGCAGGGTAGATGAGTCCAGGTGTTCAACCTAGACCAGCGCCCTTTCAGTGTGGCTTGCTAATCAGATATTAAACAGCAAACTGAGCTTTTCAGTTCAGCAAGGCAATATTACTTGTTCCAGAAGCCAGAGGCCCATGTCACATGACTTCCATCTCTCCACCATCTTTGACAAAGAATGTGTAACCATTGTCTGGATTCCAATGGCTGTTAAATGTCTCAGCCATTCAGAATTAAAAGGAAGGTTGTGGGGCATTTGTCTTAGCAAACTATTCATCTCTTCCTGGCCAGCCTGGGTTATTAAATGCAGAAGGCCTTTGCATATATCTCTTTGAAGTCGGGCTGGACAGTTCACAGGAGATCGTTAGTGGCTCTTCAGGGATAACAAGGTATGGGTTTTCCTAAAACTGCCAAGCAAATTCTTTTGTTCTGGGGTCACAGACAGAGTTTCAATTATTTTAAAGGTCTTTGTTCAGTTTTTAAACATTTTAGAAATAGCGATGAGCATAACTATACAAATTTTATAAAAATATAAAGTGTGAGCTCATACTAATTAAAAATTGTTCACTGCTACTCTCTGCTTTCTGTCCCTTAGCAATTTCATATCCATGCAGCCACTACCCCTTTAAGCCCACGGGCACCAATCTTGCTTACAAGTTTTAGCTGTTACTTTATCAAACACCTTATGAAAGCCGAGACAAAATATCAACCATTGTACCCCCATTAAACCTGTCCCCCAAGCCCCAACCCCCCACATGCCCGCAGTTACATGATTTCAGTTCTTTGATGAAGTTAGTCAAACACAATTTGCTTTTAACAAATCTGCATTGGCTTTCTGTTATTAACCCATGCTTTACCTACTGGAAGTGGTTGTTATCAACACATGCTTGAAATGACTAGGTCCAGCTAAAATCTCTTACCTACCTAAGCCAAAAAAAAAGCTGGAAGCATTGGATAAGCAATGCCAGGTGCAACCAAAGTTTAACTGACTGTCAGCAGAGAAACAAAAATCCGCAGAATATTTGTCATTTTTTTGTGGATAATCTGCAGGACATTAAACTTGCATTCTTATGAATAGGAATTCCATAATTATATATTTTCAATTTTAAGAATGCATTAAAATTTTGCCAGTTGGATCTTATTACAAAAAAAACACTTTTGGGTCAGGAGCTTTAAAATTATCTATTCTGTGCTGCTTTACTTATAAATTGTCCTACCAGTCTGGTCAAGTATTCATCAGTAACTGACCACTGAACACCAGTTACTATACAATGCTTCTCACTAGACACAAACTCTCTTGAAAATTTTACAGGGTATCACAGCAACTAAAGCACATCTGAGCAAAAGTGAATGCCTGCCAAATGTATTATAAACACACACCTTACATAACAGAGACAGCAGCAACAAACAGATATCTACCAGTTAAATTTATTTGAAACCCCCATCCTGAAAGCCCTCAGGAAACAAAGTTGGACAATTAATGCTAGGTCTACAGTTTCTCATATCATCTTCTGAATTTGTATTCATAACATAGATGGCTGTTTTCTCCTCTTCTTTCTTGACCAAACAGGCTTTTCTTCAGTTAAATGCCAATGTGGCACAAGTGAATACTTTAGTGTCCAGATGAAATATTTGCTTAACATGCATAGCAAAATTACTGAACTAGAATGAAACAAGGCTTCATTTCACTTCCTTTTCTTTGAGGGTTCCAGTTCTTTCATAAAAAATGTGTTTTCACTTCCACTTAAACTAGCTGTAGGCTCTTTAAAAAAAACAGCTCATAATCCTATGTAATCTTTTGAGTTAGTGAGTAAAAGTGTATACAGGAACTTTAAACTGGGTTATGATATTGCAGGTGGTAGCCCTGCTATACCTTGCCCAGGTGGCTGTTGCTCATGTCTAGACTGTGGGCATCAATGGGTCATTCAACTACAGTGGAAGTTAAATCACGCTCAACCTCATCCTCAACCAGCATCCGTGTGAATACATTCCTAGCAATCAGATGCAAGCCCTTTCCAATTTTTCCACTCTGTTTGGCTAAAACCCCATCTCAGCAGAGACCAGGAATTCAACCTGAGAGCTTCCTGGTCTTATGACGAAAAATTACACCATTTGATTCCCCTTCACTGTGGCCCGTTAGGGATCTTCCAATTTATTTCTTCTGCCATTATTTTAAATATGGTATTGGAATATGCTGCGTTTGATTAAAACCACAACCTAACTGAATCTCAACACTTATAGCAAGTTATCCTATAGGTAAAGAAAGAACTTGGGTTTACATTACACCTTTTACACCTTCAAAGTTTCCTAAAGCACATCACAGTCAAATGAAATAAATTTTATTTGAACCTACCCCTTACCCTGAAAACACCCTAAGGAAACAAGTGTGGGTTGACCAATTAATACCAGGTCGACAGATTCTGATATCCCCTTCTGAGCTCTAATCTACAATATATATGGCTATTTTCTCTTTTCTTCAGGCTTTTATCTTCATTCAAATGCCTATGTGGTAACACTAAACATTTTAGTGCCCAAATGCAATGTTCGCTTAAGATGCATCACAGAATTACTGAACAAGGGTGAAGCAACAAATGAAACTACTTTAATGTCAGAAATATAGTAACAAATCTGCACACAGCAAAGTTACCAATCATCAAATAGTCTGTTTCAGTGGTGTTGGTTGAGGAAGAAATTTTAGCTGTGACACAAGGACAACTTCTCAGCCTTTCTTCAAGTGATACCATGGGATCTTATATGTCATATGAGAGGACAATTGAATATCTCCTCTAAACAGTGCAGTACTGTACTGAAGTGTCATCCTAGATTATTTGAGATTTCAACCCAAAAACTTTGATACAGAAGTGTCAGTAGTAATTTCATTATCTACATTGTCCAGGTTACATTGTCATGAAAATGTAACGTCAGACAAGAGTTCATTGAAAATCAGCAGTTCTACAACCATTGAATAATTCATAGGAGTAGAGAAAAATTAACATTCCAACAATTTGTTTACAATATTAAAAAAAATTGGTAGCCAATTTTTGTGCATTCTTATTTCTGTGAAGGAAGCTGATATTTTACATACTCTAGCAGTCAGGGGTCTGTCACACTTAGTAATTGAAATTGAAGAGATAAAATGGAGTTTTAACATTGTCCCTATTATTTGCACCTAATAGAACAAGATGCATCAAAAAGTTAGTTTGATTGGTGCTCAATCAAACTTTGCCCATGTTAAGACCAAAGATTTAACACTCCCATTACATTAAACACAGCGAGTTTCCAATGGTAACAATTCAATACACACTGATCAATTATCCACAGGCCTTAAACAATTACACAGTCTTCATTTAAAGCAAGGTAGAGCCATGAACAAATTGGAAAAAGATAAATTTCACTGTTTGAAAATCCCGCCTTCAAAATCAAACTACATCGAGATTTCTTGAAAGGTTAATGTGACTACTTAATAGAAAAATGTATAGTTTTACGATAATATTTGGCATTTTACTATGATCTGGACTACAATCCCTTTTGTATGATATACAAACCAAATGTCCAAGTTCTGTTTTTAATGGGAAAAGGAATCTTTTAAAACATTTTCATTATACCCCACAACTTTGGATCTGAAACATAAGACTATAGAGACTGAATTGAAGAAACTATGCAGCTCAACATGCTTCCTGGAACATTAACATTTTTGTTCGAATTCTGACTAATCTATTTTCCACAATTCCTGCACAGAATACTCTTTGAAGCTTTTTTTAAAAAAGAGACTGCATTCAAAAATACAATAATGTCTAAGGCTGCAATGAGTTCAAGCTAGGATTTGTGCAATGCACAAACAATTTCAGAAGTTTTCATGCATCTAATTGGATCACACTACAATGGGTTTTACAATAAAAACAGAAACTGCTGGAAAAACTCAGCAGGTCTGGCAGCATCTGTGGAGAGAGAAACAGAGTTAACGTTTCGAACCCAAACTGACTCTCCTTTGGAACACGAGGAGTCACTCGTGTTTTGGACTCAAAACATTAACTCTGTTTCTCTCCCCACAGATGCTACCAGACCTGCCGAGTTTTTCCAGCACTGCCTGTTTCTATTTCAGACCTCCAGCATCCGCAGTATTTTGCTTTTATTTTAATAGATTTTACAATACTGAATGAAAGCATGAGGGGTATTTATATTTTAAAAAGTTGAGGTTTAAAATTAAGAAATGTGATTGGTGTTTCTCTTAATTTAAAAAAAGAAAAGCTATGTCGTTGGATATCCATAGATCAATTACTATAGTTTTTAAAGTAATATGTAATCCTGTGACTCTGCAAACAGAGAATGGTCAATAACTCAAGTTCTTCTTCCTTGTGGGAAAATATGCAGCTTATTTTTGGTGCATCTCCATAATCAATTAAGAATTCGCCTTGTGGAAAGTTACAGGTGGCAAGTTTGTTACAGCTCCAATACTTAAATTTCCCTCAAATCAAAATGTCATCTCAATGCTTCCCAATTGCCTCTACCACAAGGTGCTCGCCTTGGCTCGGTGAAAGCACTTTCACCTGTGAGTCAACAGGCTATGGGTTCAATTATCACTCCACAGACTTAAGCACAAAATCTAGGCTACGCTTCAGTGCCATATTTAGGGAGTTCTGCACTGTTGGACATGCCATCTTTTGGTGAGACATTAAACATACTTTTACATCTACCCTATCAGGAAACGTAAAAGATCCCATGATGCTATTCAAATAAGAGCAGGGAAGTTCTTACAGCAGCTTGACTAGTGCTTATGCTAACCAAATGCTATTTTGCTCAACTGCAATGTGAATTTTGAAGCTCTTTCATGGATTCCCATATAATGGGTGTTGAATTTCAGCATGACCCTGTTTTAAATTGCCCCGTTTTAAGTCGTTCCACTTTGGCAGCTAACAGTATTACCCTTTAGTGTTGGGAGCTTCATTTTAACATTGTTTCGTACCAGGTCTGACACATGGTCGCATAACCCAATGGTGGGGGGGGGGGTCCATTTTGGAGCAGCCTCTCCTGCTGTTGACCCTTCCTCTCACCAACAACCCCCATGCTTGTTCCCAACCCTCGTGTTTGCTGACCATTCCAGTCACTACTGATGCTCTCTCTTGGCGCCTCTCCAGCTTGTGGCTTGATGTTGCTCTCACTTTGAAGCTACTCTTCTTGTCTTGCGCCACTTGTCTCCTGAGCCAATGCTCACAGTGAGGGTGCAGAGAAGGAAACAGTGAGTGGGAAAGATGTGGAGCGGGAAGTCTGGTGAGAAGGCGGGCCAGCAGAGGCCAGGAGGATTGGTGAGAGGAGGGTCACTGAAAGGGAAGGTTGGCAGCGAACAGGAGGATCGGGGGCAGGATGTGTGGCAAGCAGGAGGTTCAATTGGTAGCACCCCCGAGGGTCAGGGAACAGGACAGGTGGTGAGCTGAAAGAGCTAGCATAAAATAAAATATAAAAATATAAGTTATTTCATTTAAGAATATATGAATTTAGCAATGTAAAGTATTTCAACTTACAGGGTATAAAGCTTGAATGTTTTTTGTCTGTCAAAAAGGTCCCACAGAACCCACTTACAGTTTTTATCCGTTTGATGGGAAAATCTTATTCACTTAATATTGTTTCCTTTAAAGTTGCACTTTTCAGGAATGCAATTACATTGCTAGGCAAGGGCTTAACATATCCAACAGATTCAAATAGGGTGGAGAGGGCAGTGGATAGGAAACGCCTGAAAATTTATAAACATTTTTACTTTCCATAGAACACTCACTGATATACATGGGCATTTTATGCCCCTCTTCACACCAAGCAGGTCCGACAGGTTGGAAGATCTGCTCACTGGCCTCCCCCCAACATAATTTTCAAATCAGTTGCTAAGTGTTCAAGATCGGCTAGAGCACACTGAAGGAAGAGCTTGGCCTTCACTTCACAATACTACCACAGTTGCAACTCAGCATCTGGGGGAAATCTCAGCGATCCCAGATTCACCACTTCACTGGATAGTAATGCTCCCTTTAAATGAAGTTTCACTAGAGTTCTTCAGGTGCAAGAAAAAAATTTAAATAATCTGAAAGGAGACATTTCTCTTCAAAGAAAAGTGCTTTACTCCCCCCTCTTATGGCTCACTCTCATTTTTGATCAATGGTACAGCTGGCAACTTTCTCCAAAGAGCTTCAATAATCTTCCTCTATAACTGAATGCAACCATGCATCCCTTTCACCACCCCTCTCCGTTTTAGGGAAAGTCAAGCTTATTGTTTGCTCAATGATTAGTCTGCTGAGATGGGAACGCATGTCTTAGGTTAACAGCTGCAATTTCCCATGTCCTTACACTCCATGACAAAGTAGTACTCATACAAAATTCCATTAAAAAAAGTAACACAGGATATTATTAGTGCAAATGCAAATGGCTCAATATTAATGTGTGTGTAACTGGTCATGCTAACTCTGCGAATGTGAGTGGAAACATACTGACATTATGAAGAAAAGTCTGATTGATAGCAGCACAGAAAACTGCCACCTTATCAGTAAAGTGTCATATTCCTAGCCTTTCTTAGATTATATGTTCTCTGCTAATAATTTTAAGGGAAAGCTGGTTTAATAAAAGCAAGGCAAATCAAAGGACAAGATTGTCAGTAGCTATGGGCTCACAAATGGTCAAACAAGATCTAGAGACAATTTAAATCGGCAGGAAGGGTATGATTTTACCTAGGAAAATGCTGTGCCTAATTTAAAAAGATTGATGGCTCCACTTGTTTTACAAATAAGACCACATAAATGGAATTTCCAGACTGAATAGCTAAAATTCAGGTACAACACTAATCATACGTGAATATTACACAGAAACTGAGAAACAGTTAATCCTAACAGGATGTGTTTGTGCTAATGCAGTGCCTATCATCTATGTGCATGCCATCAGCAAAGCAAGCAAACATATGTGAAGATAAAGGATACAAAGTATATTGAGCAATACCTTTAGTAGAATTTTAAGAGCATTAAAATGGCGTATTTCTTTGAATATCTGTTCTGAAGTAAAATATATTCACAAATTGGACGATGCTCTTTCTAAATTGAATTTTAACTTTTTAGATTTCAAAGCTATTTGTTCAAATATAAGCAGAGTCCTTGTAAGCTAAAGCTCCTACCAATCTGATTTTTAAGATTTAATTTTCAAACAAGCATGTTTTTCATGAATGACCTATGTAAAACATTGCACAAATGCAACAAAGATGGCAGAGGAATATGAAACATAGCTTGTTACGATCCCCTTAGAAAGCAGTAATTTTTAAAGAGATATGAATTTCCCAGCAACTGATGGAAAGAGTCACACAAGGTTTCACGCTTTAAGACGAATACTATAACAAGCAAACTGAAATCAACATGGGCTAAACATTACTTAGTAGGCAACTAATACACTAAACCACAGAAAAGGTACTCTCCCCAATAACTAATTAACATAGCCAGAAACCCTACGCCACCTTTATATGTTACACCACACTCTCAGCAGATACGTAGCCTTATAGTTAAAGTCCCAAATTCCGCCTGGCTATTCAACGGGTTCTCTTCTTCATGCTACACCGGAGCAAGCCTTCCTGTCTACTTATAAAAGTCCCTTCACTCAATCTCCAGAGTATAATCAAACCACTTTCCAGCATCAAAGCACCCTCTGGCAACTCCTCAGTCTTTAAACTTCCAAAAGTTCCATCTCTTCAAACAGGGAATCCGTTCTCACCAGCACTCCGCTTGATGGTTAATGCAAAACGCAGTCTGTGCCTGGCAAAGCAGCCGCTGTTTCGGTCTTCCTTTCTAGGTCGCGCTGTATGTCTGAGACTGCGAGTTACGAGACCAGCTAAGGTCAAGGTGTGAAAACTAGCACTTGAGTTTCCAGGAGTTTCAGTCTGGGCAATGTCCTCAAGACAACCAAATCACATGGGTCTATCTCTGGGCAGATTTTAGCACGATTTCACACCATACTTTGTTCCAGGACATTCTGTTTCACCACAAAATAAGAGAGGCAGTATGAAACATAACCGCTTTATAAAGTCTTGCATTTGTAACAAGCTACTTAAGGATACAATGCCATTAAACTAACTATTAGTACAATGATCACAGCTTTTCATTATAACCGCTGGACTACATTAACTTTTCCTTTCCTTTTCAGGAACTTATCTGCTGCACATTAATTCATCCATCATGGTTCACCTCAGTTTACAACATGGTCTAACAGGTTTTGGTAAGACTCAGTCTCTGAGCTTTGTGCTGTTGTTCCAAATTCAGGGATTTCTGTACACTAAGACAACTTGAAGAGAATGGAACCTCCAAATAAAAATTAAGTGTCACAGGCACACAAATCATTGATATATGTTTTAGCATTCTGTTTTTGCAAAAGCTCTTGTAACAATTTTCCAATCTCACCTTCACTGATCTGAAGATGATGATAAGCAGTACTGAATGGAGGCAAGATACCTTTCCCCAAGAGAGGGGACTACTCTCACACCGACCAACTGTTAAGTAAAATTGGAAAAACCTTGGCACAGGTTTCCTTCCTGACCAATGTGGAAAGGAATGTCTTTCGTCAGCATCGGCTGTTAGATGACGTCTGCTCGATCGCAAGATTCTGCCATGAGTCTTCATGTGACTGAACAAGTAGAGTCTCAACTCATCGACCTTTGGGCACATGGGGCAGGATGTTGAACAAAGTAGTAGAATCTGGGGTGCAGAATTTGCTTCTGTTTCTTTTTTTCCTCTGTTGCTGGTCTGCTTCATCATTAAGAAGTTGTGACTCAAAGCATGATGCAGTTTGGTGGGTAAGTTGTCACCATTTTGAATAATTGGTAGCAAGCTTCCTAGTCATTAATATCAATGCTGTCGCACTTCAAGGAGAGCTTCAGAGTGAATTTGAAACATTTGCTTTGCCCTCCTCTGGGACTTTGGCCATATGAAGTTGAGAAATCAACACGGGGGGGGGTGCAGTGGGTAGACGCTTATTCGTCATCCAGATATCGTGCTCAGTCCATCGAAATTGATTTTGCAGGAGTTTTGCTTCACTGCTTGTGTATCTGGCTTCGAGAATGATACTAAAGTTTGATTGACAGTCCTCCCACTGAATTCAGCGGATACGGCGGAGGCAGTGATGATAGAATTTCTCTAGCTCTCTTATGAGTTGCTGATATACAGTCTAGGTCTCACTGCAGTACAGGAGTGAGGTGATGACAACTGCTCTGTACACCAGGACTTCTGTTGACATGCGAAGGTCTTTGTTGTCAAATACTTGCAGCCTTAAGTTGTAGAACGCTGAGATGGCACAGCTGATCTGGTGTTGGATCTCCTTGTTAAATGTAACCTTTTGGGAGAGATGGCTGCCAAGGTATGGAAAATCTCAACACATTCCATAGTCTCTCCTTCAACACATATGGAAGGTGAAGTTTTTGGCTGACCAGGTGTAGGTTGTTGAGAGTTTTGTTTTAGCAACATTCAAGGAAAGGCCAAGTTTCTTATATGCAGTATTGAGATCGAGAGTAAGAGAGGCTTGCAAATCTGGTGCTAAGTGAGCAACAACACTGCATTCATTCACAAACTGTAGGTCATGTATGTCTATGGTGGTCTGTTTAGCTTTGCCAGAGGTGACTGAGGTCAAAGAGTTTTCCACTTGGATATTATTTAATACTCACACCAGACAGCAGTTGGTCTTTGGTGAGGTGAGTAGGCACTGTTAAGTAGATAGGAAAATGTATGGTGGCTATCACACAGCCTTGCTTAATCCCTGTCCAGATTTTGAAGGTGCCTGTTTCAGATATCCTACTCAAGACAGTTGCAGTCATATCATCATGCAGCATTTGCAGGACTGTGACGAACTTTCTTGGTTATCCAAATCTTTGGAGCATAACCCACACAGCCTTACAATTTACTGAATCAAATGTTTTGATAAATGCAATGAAGAGCTCCTGATATTATCCTTGACATTTTTCTTGGATTTGTCTGGCAACAAAGACCATATTGAAGGTTCCTCTGGAATGCCTAAAGCCAAACTGTGTCTCTGGGAGGATTACCTCAGGCACAGGAAGCAGGTGATTCAGGAGAATGAATGTCAGGATTTTCCCTGCTATGGACAAAAGGGAAATACCTCGATAATTTCCACAGCATGATTTGTTTCCCTTCTTGAAGATATTACAATTGTCCCATTCTTGAAGTTATTTTTCCTCCCGAATCCATAAGATGATTGCATGGAGACTTGATGTGAGCATAAACTTCTCAACAGCAGAAAAGGAGAAGGAAGACAATGTGTTTCACTGACTGCGAAGGCAGAACAAGGCTGCAGTGGCATGGTGGACCTGGTCTTTGTGGCTCAACGCATCACAATCTGACTACCAACTCATCAATGACAGCACTCCAAGGTCGTCACATTAAAAAAATTCACATGCAGGTTTCTACCAGGTCCATTTGCCAAGTCCTGTGGTAATGGAGAATTGGCGACAGGGACAAAAGTCCCAAGTCAATAATCTACACACAGGCAACAGATGCAAAGTCGTCACTGGACACCTGTATTGGACCAGAGGCGTCTATGCGCAGCAGCATCTATGACTAAGCAGTCCTCTTTACTGGTGTCTTTATGGACAGCAGAAAATAACCAAAGCTTGGGAAGATAAATAAAAGATGAACTACACCGATGTCAATTCTGCTGGCAATTTAAAACATCTGTGAACTCTGCATGTAATTCCAAAAGAATGAATTTTCCAATAAAAATAGAGGCCCCAATTAAATAATCTATGCATATTTACAAAATCGCAATATAATCATGGTCAAAAATGAACCAGAGGCAAAAATGCTCTTTGTATAAAATTCATTCTTCAAATTTTATATAGAACTGCCAGCCGCATTATCAATATCTAACTCACAAGCTTCATTCTATGGCTAGGAAAAAAGACTGTAATCATAAGGTCCCGCTCTCTTGTTGTCACTCTTCCCCAAATCTTCTAATGTGACCACCACCAGAACTAAGTGTTCACCAAAATTTTTGTAGACATTGTGTAATTTCTCACTGACCATATTTGAAAAAGATTAAAAACTAACTGACACACTTCCAACATACCAAAAAAAAATTAGAATCTCAAACTGTTGCATTGGCTTAAATGACAGAAGTTAAACTTCCAGGATATTTTATTAGGCACAAAATAAGAATGCTGTCAGCAACAAATAGTAAATCTACCCAGAGTGTAATAAATAGGTCAATGATTTAGAAAGCCCCACTGGAGATAATGAGATGAGCTAGCTTTATCAAATAATTCAAAAATAGCTTAGCTGGGAAAAATTACTATTATAGTTTAAAGGAACACATGTTGCCAGAAGGCTAGGTTATTCTCCCCAAACACAAAAACTGCAACAGCTGGCATGGCAAAGTGAAAACCCAAATTAACATGAGGAATAAAGACCAAGGAATCAGAAGACTGCACCCCAAGTACTCCAGCGACAGTGAGAGGACAATGGTGATTTAGTTAGCTGCTAAGACAAAAATCTAATATCCAAAATCAGATTTAATTTGGATAACGTCCAATTTAAACTACTCCATTTAACAGTGCTGTACATCTCAATTCACCTAGAATTCAATGCAAAACTGCAACTAGGTCAGGTGCTTTTCAGTCATTTGTCTATATAGGCAGATGTTCCAAAGTAAAATTGGCACAGTACTCAGGTATGTTCTGTTGGGGCAAAGACGGATGGTTATACATTGAATGAGACACGTGTACAACACTTAATAAAAATTGAATTGTGTCACTGAGTTCACTGATTAACTCATTCCATTTAATTTAAATATCCATTGCATATTAATGTCAATGCTCAATTATGCTGGGTCCTTTTGCTACTCATATTATTAATGATCTGAAAATGGGTATTGAAGGAAGATTGATAACAATTGCCAGTGATGCCAAGGTTCAAGGAGTTGTAAACAATTAAGCGCACACTGATCAGGTGCAGAGGTATCTAAAGAAGATTGGGAAAATAAGACTATAGAAATGGCAACTGAACTTCAAAGTCAACAAATAAAAAATGATGGCAATAGAGAAGCAGAATAAATATTGGACCTATAAACTAAGCAGTGTTAGTCTACACATACAGCGCAGGAAACGGATTATTGACAGACAGATCATTGTAACTGCTTGCAACAGTTTAAATAAAAGGCAAACAGGGTCTGGGGTTGTATTGAATTATGGAACAAAATGTGCATGGGATATGATACCAAGCCTATGATGATGGCCTAATTTGAACTACTGTGTGCAGTTTTGGTTTGCAATATTACAAAGGCCATCATAGCTTTGGAAAAGGTGCAGAAAAAGGCTGCCTATCTGAACCGGAAGACGGACACAGATGCTAGGGAAACTGTATGAACTGAGTTTGTTGATATTGGAGAAGACAGAGGGATGTTGTTGAGGTTTTAAGATCCTTAAGGATACTGTAAAGTGGAATACTAAGAAGCTGTTTACCAAAGCCTCAGAAATAACGATGAGGAATAGCAAATAATCAGATTAGTTTCATTAGAGAACAGATAGGGTGTAATGCTCAACTGACTGAGGTTGGATAACATGAGCAATTGGAAAGGCAAGACAGTAAATCAAATTGGAGATATATAAATAGTGAATTATGTATGAAGCTTTGAACTCTCGGCTAGCACGATGGACTAAATTGGTGAATCCCAGGCTTGTGCTTTCCTATGCTCTTCAGGTTCCCCATGGCTCAGCTGGTTAGAGAGTAGTTGAGCAATTCAGACAGGGAGACTTCCAGGTTTGAACAATTCTCTGTTTCTAAAATTCTCCCTCTGCCCCAAGCTAAGAAAACCAGGGTTCCATGCCCGATGGCTGTCCATTGATCTCTGTGCTAAGTGTTGTGCGGATATCAGGTGAGGATAACTTATGGATGAGAGTCTGAAATGCAATAACCCCTGCAATCAAGCTGTCATTGACACTCACCACTCTCTTTTACATATACACACTTAAGGGAAGGCACCAAAGGTTTGACACGAAATCAGAGTGAAGGATTAACATGAATAATATGCAAAATGCCGTTTATACAGCAACTGCAAATTTGTATTTCTGTCCAAATTATGACAGTACTGCAAGGCACTCATTACTATAATAAAAAACAAATAAATGCTTGGTATACAAAAATTTCTTTGCACAATAAAAATTTACATGGATTTCAAATGTTTAATTACCTTCAGTGTGGAAGTGCAATTATCTTGAAGTATTTCAGACAACTACCTAGGGTCTTAAATTGGCTACTAAACTCAAAATTTTAAGTTTAGAAGGTCTTGACTTTCATTGCATAATTACATTCTTGAGAGTTACACGTTAATCCTTTAATTGATAAAGGGATGTGTCCAGAGGTAGTTCACCATGACACATTCAGAACTCATAAGCCAAAGTTGCTTTGAAATATTAAAACTGCACTGGCAATTTTTAAAACATAAGGCATTGGCAGCATAAACTTTAGTAAAGGTGGCATCAAAAAGTCACACACTTAGTTGTTTAAACTGCATTTTGCCTGTGCAAAATCATTCTATTGAAAGGGTAGGCTTCCATGGCAGTAGGACCAGCAATGGTTCAAAAGGAAATGAGTCAATACTAGATACAGACTGCTCTATATTCAAACTGAGTCCTGGGACTGAGATTGATGCACCTGAATCTGAAATTATCCATCCTATGAGTCTGCAATCTAAATCATGTTTTCTAATCCAACAATCTTCATTTTGTAATCCCTTTGCAATTGAGCCACTTCAGACTTTTCACCCGCACTTCTTACACAGCTAATTTACTGAATGCTAACTGCAAGTTTGGTTGAAGGCAATCATAGCACTTCTGCACTCCCAGACACCAACACTCCCTCCTGTCAGAGCAGAGATGGGATGTTTTTGTTTCTTATCTTATGAAAAAAAGAGAAACAGCATATTTCAGTGCTTTGAAATCCTAGCACTAAAACATTTATTTAGTTTCCAAATCTGATTGACAATTATAAACCTGGAGTGCCCAAATTATGTGTTCATGCTAGCTCTACATGGGAGCTATTTACTCTAGTCTCATTTCCTTGCTCTTTTCCCAAACTATTCATTATATTTCCATTTTGGTTGCATGTCCAAAAACTCTTGAGTATCCTGATTGATAAAAGTTTCAGTAGCTGCCTGCAACCATGTCCAGTGGAATGAAGAGAGCACCTTCATGTGATCTCACTGCTATGTGATTTCTTTTTCAGAAAATATGGAAGTTGTGCAAAACAAGTCCAGCAAGTATTATTTAGTGCTGTGCAAACAGCATAATCTGTTCCACTGATAAACAGCTAATGAAACCCACAAATACTGCTATCAGTACAAAAAGAATCTAAAAGCATGTTGGTTTCAGGTGAAATGTACAAGCACAATGGTTATATTAGCACAAGCAGTAATGCTGTTCACGAATTCAAGGTTGACCAAGAAATGCCTGGGTGTGGAGATAGATGCCAAAACAATTGAAGGAAAAGATGTTTGGAAAAATCCTGAACAGAGTTGAACACACGCTCAAGGTCTAATTCTTACTTTATGCTCTGCTAGACGGCAGTACAGGCACTACACTATGTTGGGGAAAGGAAAAATCACTCAGGCTCTGTCTTCTGAACCATTTGCAAACACCCCTTCTAGACCTTGGATATGGACATTGAGCAAGATCACAATTGCACTTGATGTACCCAATCAACTCAGGGTCAACCCCTCGGGTTAGGTATTTGAGTAGAACCATTGCCTGAGGCTCATACTGTTGCAAACAGGAAAGGAAAAGAGGAAAATGTTCATTGCAAACCCCCTTGTCTAAGCAAACAGCTGGTGCTGCAAAAACTACCATGGTGGTGACTGGTCAAACAATATAGTAACACTGACGAAGGTGTTTTCACCTTCAGTAGTATCAGCCAAACAAGCTTCAATAATGAGTAACTTATCTACCAACATTGTCACAAATGCGAATAAGATGTCAACTTGTACAAGGCAGATTTATTTTACAAAGAGACAAGCTCCTGAAAAGCAACTGGATTAAAGAAAGCAAACTTACCCACTAGCCAGATTGAGAAGTTCCTGTTTTTCAGCCACATTTGATTTTTCTTCTAGTTCCCACAACAGCACATTGACGAGGTGAGAATTCTTGATAATAATGGGCACTTCTTCAAACATATTCTCAGAAGTAATGAGTGCCTTCTTTATTCTAGTTGATAAAGACAAGATGAAAATTCTTGAGAATTATGGGGGCATTTATTTGAATTTGTTTATAAGGTTGATCAGTGCTCAAACATCTATCATCACTCATTTGGAAATGGACTCATTTTGGCGTTGAAGTTACATATTTGGACTCATTTCACTCTTAAAATAACCACAGTTGCATTTGTTTATATGGGGTTGTAATTGGCATCACTTATTTTAATGACAGCTCTGGATCGCTCTTTGTATCTTTCTTTATTCAAGGCATTTCAAAGTTTCATATTTACAACATTTCAACAATCTAAAGATTTTATGTTACTGGTATATCAACTTAGAATGTTTCTCCACTGTCCAGATGCTCAGGAACTTTGTTAAGTGAGTAATTGAGCGTTGCAAACCAAGAATGCTCCACGTTTGATCTGAACTTCGGCATGATAGGGGTAGGAATGTTACAACTGGAGTGGATTAGGGAATGGATAGGAATATCCAGATTTTCCCACTGTTGGCCATTATTCAGTGACTCCTGTTAGAGAAATACTACTGAATGAAGAATTGATACTTTGACAAGGCACTGAGGTCTGACAGACATTCATGGGATCCTATCTCAGCAAATATTCAGTGCCTTTGAGATTAAATGCTTGGCTAAAAAAATTGCCAGTATGAAATCACTAGCCAACACAATTTAAAATGATTAAAGAATGCGGTAAGATGTTCCAATACAGTTGCAATACTGACATCTACATGACAATATGGAAAATCGTCCAGGTTATATTCTGTCCACAAAAAGCAGGATAAATCCAATCTGACCAATTACTGCCCCAGTTTACTCACTATCATCAGAAGTAACGGGAAGTATCGCTGACAGTGCTATCAAATGGCAATTGCTCACCAATAAACTGCTCAGTTTTGATTCTACCAGTGGCATTCATATTAAGACCTCATTACAGCCTTAGCCTAAACATGGACATGAAAAGTTGAATTCCAGGGCTGAGGTGAGATAGACTAACTTTGACATTAAGGCAGCATTTGAATGAGTGCGGCATCAAGGAGCCTTAGCAAAATTGAAGTCAATGGGAATAGGGAGAAAGCTCTCTACTGGTGTGAGTCATATCTAGCATAAAGGAAGGTGAATATTGAATGCCAATCATCTCAGCTCCAGGAATTCCTGAGGAGAATGTCATCGGTCCAACCATCTTCACTTTCTCTTCATCATAAAGTCAGAAATGGAAATACTCATAGATGATTGCACAATGTTCAGTTCCATTTGCAACACTTCAGATACTGAAGCAGTCAGCAGCTGCACGCAGCAAAACCTGGATAACATTCAGGCTTGTGCTGGCAAGCGGCAAGTGAACATCTTCAACAAAAGAGAATCTAACCATCTCATGTGGCATTCTATGGCATTACCATCACTGAATCTCTAACCATTGATACTCTAAGAATCACCATCAACTGGAAACTTAACTGGATCAGCTTGTGGCAAGTAACTCACTCCTCACTCCCAAAGCTTATCCACAAGGCACAAGTCAGGAGTGTGATGGAATATTCTCCATTGGCCTGTGATTGCAGCTCCACAAACACTAAGAAGCTCGACACCATCCAGAGCACAGCAGTCGACTGGTTGGCAGCCCATCCACTGCCTTAAATATTCATTCCCTCCACCACAAATGCACAAGGACACAGTGTGCACCATCTACAAGAAGCACTGCAACAATTCACAGAAGCATCTTCACCAGCAGCTTCCAACCTCTATCACCTAGAAGAACAAGGGCAACAGGCATATGGGAACACTACCCATCTGTATGTCACACACCAACCTGACTTGAAACTATATCACCATTTCTTCACTGTCGCTGGGGTCAAAATCCTGGAACTCCCTAACAGCACCGCTAGTGTACCTACACCACATGGACTACAGCGGTTCACAAAGGCAGTTCACCACCACCTTCTCATGAGCAATTAGGGATGGACAATAAATGCTCACCTTGCCTGTGATGCCCACATCTCAAGAATTAAAAAACATTGTCTGAGAGCTACAAAGTAGACTGAGAATTATTTACAGAGCAACTTTGACTCTAAGATGCACACACAGCCATCCAGGAATCTTGAATGTACAGCACAATGCAATAAACCAGCGACGCACAAAGAAAAATAAGAGCAAACATTGATGCAGGGATCAGTAGGTTAAGCATACTGGTCTTTCAACTCAAGGTTGAGGGGATATGAGTCTCCACACTCTTTCTGGAAGTTGCAAGGATAATATTAGTAGTATATCTGGCCATCCTAAACCCATTTCAAAGTAGGTGCATAACACAGGCCACAAATCAGCACAAATTAGCAAATTATGTAATGTAATTATGAACACTTGTTCAGGAGAAGGTTAGGTCCTGCTGTCAAACAGCTCAAAGACAGAATGCAAGGACATGGAAAGCATCTATTTGGAAATGCTCTCTCTCCTCAGGGGCTGTCCCACTCTCCTTCAAATCTGTTTTTATCACCACTCCTCAAAAAACCAACCCACGATCCCTCCATCCTTGAAAACTACTGCCCCTTTCCAAAGTCCTTGAACTTGTTGACA
The DNA here is from genome assembly GCF_017639515.1 of Carcharodon carcharias. Taxonomy (NCBI): domain Eukaryota; kingdom Metazoa; phylum Chordata; class Chondrichthyes; order Lamniformes; family Lamnidae; genus Carcharodon; species Carcharodon carcharias. The sequence goes on along the minus strand of NC_054472.1, from coordinate 59,632,679 downwards.
CCTCCCAAATTTGTGACCATCTTTCCCGGTACTTCATGTTTGAATCCCTTCAGTGAGATTTCTGGCCCTGCCACAGCACAAAAATGGCTCTCATCAAAGGTACAAATGATATCCTACGAGACCATGACAAAGGCAGACTGCCCCTTCTCATCTTTCTTGACCTGCCAGCAGCTTTTAACATGGTTGACTGCACCACCCTCCTCCACCCTCTCCACTACTGAACAGCTGGGTGGGACGACACTGACCTAGTGCTATTCTTATCCAATTGGCTCCTCTTCCTTCTCCATTACCTGTGGTGTCCCCTAAGGATCTATCCTTGGTCCCCTCCTATTTCTTGTCAATATGCTACCTTCAGCGACAGCATCTGAAAATGTAGCACCAGTTTTTACATGCAAGCTAATGATACCGAGTTCTGTCTCACCACCTTTGTCGACCCCTCCACTGTCTCTAAATTGTCAGACTGAGTGATTGATATCCAGTACTGGATGAGCAGAAAGTTCCTCCAACTAAGTGCTTGGAAGACAAAGCCATTGTCTTTGGCCCCCGCCACAAACGCTTTTTGCTTGCCACAAACTTAATCCCTCTCCCTGAGGTCGAAATAGATTGTTCTACAACTTAGTGTCATATCTGACTGCAAAGATGAGTTTCTCATCACATATTCACACCTACACCTCCATTACATTGCCCAACTCCGCTTTGCCTCAGTACAACTGTTGCTCAAACCCTCACCCATGCCTTTTTTGTACCTAGTCTCAACTATTCCAACACACGCCAAGCCTGTCCCCCAAATTCTACGCTCAGTAAATTTAGGTCATCCAAAATTCTGTTGTCTGTAACCTAACTCACACCAATCACCCTGGCGCTTGCTGACCAACGATGGCTATTAATTAAGCAACACCTTCATTTTAAAAATTTCATTCTTGATTTCAAATCCTTCCATAGCCTCACTCCTCCCCATCTCTGTAATTTCCTATAGCCTCACAACCTTCTAAGGTATCTGTGCTCCAATTCTGACCTCTTGAGCATCACCGAATTTAACCATTCCACCATTAGCGGCCATGCCTTCAGTTGCCAAGGCTCTGAGCTCTGGAATCCCCTTACTAAACCTCCCTGGCTCATACTACTCCTTTATGACACACCTTAAAACCTACTTATTTGAACAAGCTTTTGGCTATCACCTATAGGATCATCTTAATTGATTGTGTCAAGTTTTGTTTGGTAACATGCCTATGAAATACCTTGGATGTTTCACACTGTTAAAGGAGTTACATAAATAGGAAATACTATTAAAAGTGACAAATGTTTGTCATCCATGCTAGTGCTGCTCAGCATGAATTGTCTCAACAAGAGAAGAAAGGATAGACTGAGGAAAAATTGGGGGGTAAAAAATCCATAGAGTATGAAATAGTTGATAATGTGCATGGTTATGGAAAAATTACATCTACTTTGCAGCCAATTTCCGCTGTGCTGGGAAATGATAAACAGTTCCATTTCCCATTACTGACCTCTCACACATGGAGACATGCATTTGTCAAAAAGAGCCTCCTACATCACTTTTACTACAAAACAAAGGTAGATTTTCAACCATGTGGAAAGAAGCTATATTTTACTTCATACTTGCATGTTTTGATGGGCCACAGCGTCAATTTAGAAAGCTATTTAGAATATCCAAAATTCATAATAGATGGTTTCATTCAGTTGCAAATTTGAACTGTGTGCATTTTGGTTCTGTATATTCAGATTTACTCAATATCAAACTGTAACACTACCGAGGTTCAGACACGAGAGGGCCCGGTGAGCTATGAAAACATCTGAGCTCCCTCCACTGACAAAAACACATATTGCACCACACAATCCAAAGAGACTTCCTGGACAAAATGATGTTTGCTTAAAAATATAGATGCAAGACTTCAATCCTTTCAACATATTCCATCAACAGCTTTGACAGAAATTCCTTTTGATTTCCTTTTTGTTGATCCAGTATAATCCAAGTCTATGTTCTCATTATCGACTCCCCAAGCAGGAGAAATAATCTTATTGCATATCCTAACAAAACCTCTCATAATTTTGAAAACTTTTATTAGCTCTCTCTTTGGCCTTCTTGGTTCACACATGAGTAATTTAATAAGCCTTTGTCCATAGTTGTGGCCTCTCATTTATGGTATCATTCTAGCAAATATTTGATGTATCTTTTCCTATAATATCCATCCAGTAACAGTTTGTCCAAAAGTCCATAAAATACTCCCAACTGTGCCCTAACCAATATCTTGTATAAATTTAGCATACTTTTCTTGTTTTTGCATTCAATACCTCTCTTAGTCAAACAGCTTCATACTCTTTGATATTATGGTCCCTTAATCTTCTAATGTCACCTTATTAAATGCTTTTTGGAATAAAAAGATCTATATACACTGGATTCCTTTAACCAACACACTTGTAATTTATTTGCAAAATTGAAATAAATGTGCTAAGAAAACCTGCTTTTTATAAATCTACATAGAACAGCCCCTAATCAGTCAGTTATTTTATCCATTCTAGTTTCATCCCAATTCTTTTGTTCTTGGCATAGTTCCAGTTTCCAAATATTTTAAGAAAACTATGATAACTGCCTTATCTTCAGCCTTCTTCATTATTCTGGTGTCCGTGTCAACATAGCGCCAAGTTGTATTTTGTAGTTTTAATCCCATAAACTTCTTTTATTGAAATGAGTTTCCTTTTGAAAATTTATCTCCAGTAGTCACTCTTGCATATCCTCTTCGGATATTCCTATGGTTACACTTTTACTTTCTGGAAAAACTGAAGCAAAACATTTATTAACCATCTGTCACTGCGTCACTCAGTTACCAGAAAACCTACTTCATCTCCAAGTGATTCCAACCTTTGATAATCCCTTTGCTTATATGCTTATAAAAACCTCTCGTTCTTTCCCTTTAGTGACTCAATATTTTCACACACTGCTTTCCTAATCCACCCTTTTTGCTTCCCACCCATACTTTTTTATTTTGCTCAATTTTTCTGTATTATATACTTCTTGTATTTCATACACCTTTTTGAAATCTGTTATTCTAACCACTTGATTTATTCATTGAATTCCAGCCTTTGATGTATCTTCTATAATCTTAATTGTAGTGCTTAACTTGACGTTTATTAATTTCTTATTTAAATATCTCACTGCTGGTCTGTTGTTTGATCTGCCACTCTTTCCAATCAAACCGGGCAAGGTTTCTTTTCATTACACTGAAATTAGTCAAAATCTTTGATTCCTCTTTTTCTTTATCCATTGAATGAATAAAAACTAATTAGGTTATAGTCACTTCTTCCCAAGTGTAGCTCTAACTTCAGATACTTGTTTGGCCCGCTACATTGCTCAGAACTAGGTATGGCGCTGTTTCCATCCTGTTGGATGTGTGACATATTAACTAAGGACATGGTCCTACGCTCATTCTCAGCAATTAACCATCCCCAACTGTCCTCAAGAAGGTGGTGGTGAGTCACCTTATTGAATTGCTGCAGTCCATGTACTGTAGGTATACCCACAGCACAATTAGGAGAGAGTTCCAGGATTTTGACTCAGCGACAAGTTAAGAAATGGCAATATAGTTTCAAGACAGTTTGTTGCATGGCTTGGAGGGAAACTTGCAGATGGTGTTCCCATGCATATTCTGCCCTTGCCCTACTTGGTGTAGAGGTTGAGAGTTTGGAAAGTGCTGTCAAAGGAGCCTTGGTGAGTTGCTGCAGTACATCTTGGGGATAGTACACACAGCTGCCACTGTGCATCGGTAGCGAAGGGGATGAATGTTTAAAGTGGTGGATCAGGTGCCAGTCAAGTGGGTTGCTTTGTCCTGGATGGTGTCAAGCTTCTTCAGAGCTTTTGGGCCTGCACTCATCTAGACAAGTGGAGAATATTCCATTGCACTTCTAACTTGTGTCTTATAAATGGTGGGCAAGCTTTGAGGAGTCAGGAGATGAGTTACTCATCGCAGAATTCCCAGCCTCCAACCTGCTCTTGTAGCCACAGTAGATATTGCGGCTGGTCCAATTCAGTTTCTGAACTATGGTAACCCCCAAGACATTGACAGAAGGGAGTCGGTGATGGTAATGTCATTGATTGTCAAGGGCAGATGGTTAGATTCTCTCTTGTTGGAGGTGGTTTTGTGTGGTGCGAATGTTACTTGACACTTATCCCCCAAGCTTGAATATTGTCCAGGTCTTGCTGCATATGGGCACAAACTGCTTCCCTATCTGAGGAATCATGAATGGTACTGAACATTGTAGTGAATATCCCCACCTTATGATGGAGGAAAGGACATTGGAGAGACAGCTGAAGATGGTCGGACACAGGACTACCCCGAGGAACTTCTGAAGCAATGTCCTGGGATTGAAATGATTGACCTCCAACAGCCACAACCATCTTCCTTTGTGTTAGGTATGACTCCAACTAGTGGAGAGTTTGCCCCCTGATTCCCATTGACTCCAGTTGTGTAAGGGCTCCTTAATGCTGCACTCGGTCAAACGTTGCCTTGATGTCAATGGCAGCTGCTCTCACTTCACCTCGAGTTTTGTCCATGTTTGGACCAAGACTGTAACGAGGTCAGGAGCTAAATGGCCGTGTCGGAACCATTCTCACACAAAGAAACATGCAACTCTGAAACAATTATTATTATCCATTACTGTTTCCTTCAACATCTTCCTTCTCCATCTAGCTTAAGGTAACCCTTTTTTATTTATACAGTTTTGTCCCTTTACTGTGTTTATTTTTAAGTCAGAGTCAAGTCTTTCACTTTCCAACCAAGTTTATTAGCTTAAACTCACATGCAGCAGTGTCAGGTTACCAGTTTTGTCCAAGTGGAGTCTGTCCCCTGTTTACACCTCCTTTCCCAAAAGTTGCGCACTTCCTCGCAGGTTTGAAACCCCCCCCACCCCACCACCACATCACAATTCTTATGCATTTAACTGTCGAATTTTCCTCTGCCTAATCTGATCCAATATATAACAAGATAAAAGCAAAGTACTACAGATGCTGGAAACCGGAAACAAAAACAAAAATTGCTGGAAAAACTCAGCAAGTCTGATAGCATCAGTGGAGAGAAAGACAGAGTTAATGTTTTGAGTCTGTATGACTCTTCTTCAGAACTAAAGAGAACAAAAATACGGTGAAATATATACTGGTTAAGGGGGGTAGGACAGGTGAAGCTGGATAGAAGGCCAGCGACAGGTGGTGGCAAAGGAGAGATTGTGAAAGATGTCATAAACAAAAGGTCGAAGGGGTGTTGATGGTGGTGATAATGGCTAAAGGAGGTGCTAACGATGACAGTAAGAGTAGAAAACAGGGTGAGAAGTGACAGATGGCCCTATTGGGGGTGGGGTGGGGGGAGGGGACAGTGAGGGGAAAAAAGATCAAAATGGGCTAAAAGGTGGAGATAAAACAATAAATGGAAATAAATTTAAGAAATAATAATAGAAATAGGTGGGAAAAATATATAAATGTAAAAATAAATATTTGGAAAAAGTGGATCAAAAGGGGGTGAAGATGGAGAACAGAGTTCACGGTCTGAAGTTGTTGAACACAATGTTAAGTCCAGAAGGCTGTAAAGTGCCTAATCGGAAGATGAGGTGCTGTTCCTGCAGTTTGCATTGAGCTTCACTGGAACATTGCAGCAGGCCAAGTATGGACATGTGGGCATGACAGCAGGGTGGTGTGTTGAAATGGCAAGTGACAGGAAGGTCTGGGTCATGCTTGCGGACAGACCGAAGGCGTTCTGCCAGGCGGTCACCCAGTGTGCGTTTGGTCTCTTCAATGTAGAGGAGACCGCATTGGAAGCAGCGAATGCAGTGGACCAAATCGAGGGAAGTGCAAGTGAAGCGCTTCTTCGCTTGAAAGGAGTGTTTTGGCCCTTGGACAGTGAGAGGGGGGGGAGTAAAGGGGCAGGTGTTGCACCTTCTGCGATTGCATGGGAAGGTGCTGTGGGAGGGGGTTGAGGTGTTGGGGGTGATGGAGGAGTGGACCAGGGTGTCCTGGAGGGGTACGTAAAAGTTTCCATAGGTATGTGAAGAAAAAAAGATTGGCGAAGACAAAAGTAGATCCCTTACAGTTAGAAACAGGGGAATTTATAATGGGGGACAAAGAAATAGCTGACCAACTAACTACATATTTTGGTTCCATTTTCACAAAGGAGGACACAAATATCATCCCAGAAATGATGGGGAACACAGGGTTTAGTGAGAGGGAGGAACTGAAGAGAAATCAGTATTAGTAGGGAAGTGGTGTTGGGGAAATTGATAGGATTGAAGGCTGATAAATCCCCAGGGCCTGATAATCTACATCCCAGAGTACTTAAGGAAGTGGCCCTAGAAATAGTGATGCATTGGTGGTCATCTTCCGAGATTCTATAGACTCTGGAACAGTTCCTACAGATTGGAGGGTAGCTAATGTAACCCCGCTATTTAAAAAGGGAGGTGGAGAGAAAACAGGGAATTATAGACCAGTCAGCCTGATGTCGGTAGTGGGGAAAATTCTAGAGTCCATTATAAAAGAGTTAATAGCTGAACACTTGGAAAACAGTGGCAGATTTGGACAGAGTCAACATGGATTTATGAAAGGAAAATCATGCTTGACGAATCTACTGCAATTTTTCGAGAACATAACTAGTAAAGTTGATGAGGGAGCCAGTGGATATGGTTTATTTGGACTTCCAGAAACTTTCTACAAAGACACACATTAGAGATTAGCCTGTAAAATTAAAGCGCATGGGATTGGGGGTAGTGTACTGAGATGGATAGAAAACTGGTTGGCAGACAGGGAACAAGGAGTAGGAATAAACAGGTCTTTTTTCCGAATCGCAGGCAGTGGCTTGTGGGGTACCCACAGGGATTGGTGCTAGGACCCCAGCTATTCACAATATATATTAATGATTTAGAAGAGAGAACTAAATGTAATATCTCCAAATTTGCAGTGACACAAAGCTGGGTGGGAGGGTGAACTGTGAGGAGGATGCAGAGATGCTTCAGCATGATTTGGACAAGCTGAGTGAGTGGGCAAATGCATGGTAGATGCAGTACAATGTGGATAAATGTGAAGTTATCCACTTTGGTAGCAAAACCAGGAAGGCAGATTATCTGAATGGCTATAAATTGAGTGAGGGAAATGTGCTATGAGGACACCCAGGTCTTGTTCATCAGGCACTGAAGGTAAGTATGCAAGTGCAGCGGACGGTAAAGGTGGCAAATGGTATGCTGGCCTTCATAGCGAGAGGATTCGAGTACAGGAACAGGGATATCTTGCTGTAATTATACAGGGCCTTGGTGAGACCACATCTGGAATAGTGTGTGCAGTTTTGGTCTCCTTATCTGAGGAAGGATGTCCCAACTATAAAGAAAGTGCAGCGAAGGTTTACGAAACTGATTCCTGGGATGGCAGGACTGACGTATGAGGAGAAATTGAGTCGGTTAGGATTATATTCGCTGGAGTTCAGGAGAATGAGGGGGGATCTCATAGAAACCAATAAAACTCTAACAGAACTAGATGCAGGAAGGATGTTCCCGATGGTGGGGGAGTCCAGAACCAGGGGTCACATTCTGAGGATACGGGGTAGACCATTTAGGACTGAGATGAGGCGATATTTCTTCACCCAGAGAGTGGTGAGCCTGTGGAATTCGCTACCACAGAAAGTAGTGGAGGCCAAAACATTGTATGTTTTCAAGGGGGAGTTAGATATAACTCTTGGGGTGAAAGGGATCAAAGGATATGGGGAGAAAGTGGGAGCAGGCTATTGAGTTGGATGATCAGCCATGATCATAATGAATGGTGGAGCAGGCTCGAAAGGCCGAACAGGCTACTCCTGCTCCTATTTTCTATGTTTCTATAAATATATATAACAAACTGTATTCTTGAGTTTATTAAAATCTTGAGGCCTTGCTTTTCAGGTTTCTTCCAAGCTCCCAATCTTGAACAAAAACCCTTCTTCAGTCTCTTTGCATAGTAGTTTCATGTTGAATATCGTGAGAGTTTGTCAATCAAACCCTCCCAAAACTATTTACACTTGTTCCCTGACATTTTTCACTCTGGGAATGGGGGTGGGGGTAGTGGAGCAGACTGTTTTGCAATGCAAATCACACCAGTGAATATACCTGCCTGGTTATGGATTCATCTACTCTTAATAACAGTCCTTTCCGATGCTGACTGTCCTGCTGCTCTCTTTCCCATGAAGCTGTGGCCCATACTAAGCACTAATCCTGTGTCTTGCCTGTTTCCTGATTGCACCTTTGGGTTTCATTTCCTCTTCCTGTCACCTTGTCTCAGCCACCCCCTTCTTCATCTCAGTGACCAGGCTTAGTCATGCTGTAGGAATTCTGATTTAAAGCTTTTTCCCCAGTCAATGTGTTATATTGAGGTGCTCAAGTTACACAGTTGGCTGTTTAAGTAACCGCTTGATTGGGTATACAGGCTGCCCACTTTATTTTTTATTTCCCACACATTTCATTGAAGGCAGATTTGCCATCTTGTTTGATTTTGGCAATTTTAGGAGGCCTTGTTGGATCCCAGCAAATTAACTATACCTGCTTAATTCCCTCCATAGTCTTCCTCTTTCTTGTTGAGATGTTTTGTTCTCCCCAACTATCAAAATTATGAACTGTTTGAAAGTACCTCCTCAATGCTCCCTTGTCAGTTCTACCTAGTGAATTTTATTGTGTATAATGATTCTATTAGCTATATCCAGATGTTGCTACCATTGTCCAACTGGTGTCTGGTCTTCATTTAACACCCCTGATGAACATAAATTAAACTCAAAAAGATTTTGTACAATTTACTAGAATTCAAAACAGAAAGACCATGATTAAACTTATAGAGAAGTCTGGTTAGATCACTGAGTATGGTGCACAGTTCTTGGCTTCATATTAAAAAAAGTCTGGAGAAAGTGCAAAAAAAGATTTAGAAGGATGATACCAAAACTGAGAGTGTACAGCTAAGACTAAGGCTGCTTTCTCTAGAAAAGATGAGCCTGAAAGGTGACCTGATAACATTCTTTAAAATTATGAAGGGGTTCAATAGAATAGGTGTAGAGATGTTGTTCCCATTTGTGGTCCAAAACTTGGGGCCATAAATACAACATATTCATTAATTAATCCAATAAGGAATTCAGCAGAAACTTCTTTACTGATAAGAATATGAAACTCACTACCACACGGACCAGTTAAGACAATTAGCAAAGATGCATTTAAGCAGATGCGAGACAAGCACATGAGGGAGAAAAGAATAGAGATTGTCTTGATAGGTTGAGGTGAAGTAAGGTTGGAGGGGGCTCATGTTAAGCATAAGCAGTTGCAGAACACCTAGTGATCTTAATGGTCTGTTTCTGTGTTGCGTAATTCAATGTACATATGGCCACCCTGCTGAACATTTCTGTGCAATACAGAAGGAAATCTATATATCCCCAAAAGTTTTGGATCCTGAATATTAGTCCCTAATTTCTGAAGCAAAAAAAAAACCCACCCAGTTTAAAAACCACACAAAATCTAATTCAAAGCTTTAAGACAGCCCATAATTATGATCCGATCGCAATACAAAGCTGATGACTTTTAAACTACATATGCTGCAATACATTAATATTTATTAATTATTTGGACCTGCCAAGTGTAGAGAAACTATTTACAATTTTGTTTTGTAAATTAAGTACTAGCAGACAACTATTTGTACCTCATGTAACCAATGTACTGATGAAACAGAACCTATTTCAGTTGCATTTCTTCCCAAGGCTTTACAGCTTGCAATTTTGTTAAATATTGAGAAATTCTTGCAACTGTTCCACACTCATGCTTGATGAGATTAGACAAATACTTACTCAAACAGCAAATTGGGGGGTTTCAGGACTGAATTATGTAGTCAAAAATGTTAGCTGGATTAAATAATGTTCTTGCATCTGTGAGACACTCTTGTGATGCAATTGTGCACACATCTTTCAATTTGATCAAGATTAGCCATAAAAGTTTTGTTAATAATATGTAGATAAATTTAATTTGTGAATTCTTCTGTTGTGCTATGATTAAGAGGTTATAAGTGCACCAATGCCATACTGGTTGATTAAAGCTGATATATTAACATAAACTGCTTTTGATTGAAATATCAAATGCTACAGCAGGAATTTTTTGTAAAAGATCATAAATTATTAGGATTAGCAATTGTTCACAATTAATTTTATTTGCAAATGTGTGCTATGCAAAACGTAATTTTAATGCATATTTTAATATATCTCAAATCTTATACAATAGCACATTACAAATCCAGTGGATACAGCAATTCTCTTTAGATCTGCTCCACTGACAGACCTAACAGTCATTGAACCATTAACTATGCGAGAAGCTGCTTATAACTAAAAGAACGGCATTGCACAAATCTTAGCCTGACAAGTTGAGATGCATTAGACCTGGTGTAGTAGCAGGAAGCTTCAACCACTTAATTTTCTTTTTATTAATTATTTACAATCTTTTAATTTTTTTAAAATTGCAACGTTTATTGCAGAATGGCAGAATTATATATTCTGTTGAAAGATATACAAATTAAAGCATATTATTTAAATTGCGAGCAACTTAAAGCAAAAAAACAAAGTTTTCTGATACCAATGTTTTTTTTATGTCTCAAAGCTTAGATGGAATGAATAAGCCTTTCAACAATTTGCAGGCCAGAGTGAAATTAGATAAGAATGATTTACTATTAATAATTTAATCTGGTCTACTGTGGTGTCTGAGGAGGGGTGACAGCAGTAGTTGACATAAATTGTTTAATTATTTCCAAAATACTGATAAGTACATTGAATAATCAGGTAATAAAGTTATCAAAGTAATTTTAAGTTTGGCACATGTGTGGAAAATAGAGAACTCGTACTCAAGTTGTTTGATGTTTAATTCTGATGTTATGTAAGAATGCTTTGGCCTGCAGAAGAAAAAGTACAAGCAACACAGACTGTAAATGAAGAAAGCAGATGAATCCAGAGAGGTCGGGCTTTTCAGTACACTAGGATATGTTTTCATGGTTCATAAAACTAATCTTAAAATAGTCAATACAAACAAATTGCATTATATTACTGAGCAATTCTGGCTGCAATTTCTAAATGAACCTACGTACTGTCTAAAAGGGTGTTTCCAGAATAGCTAGTTAAATGGGTTTCGAATCAGTGCTAAATTTTGGGTAATAGGTTTTTCTTTAACTTTTCCCTGTGGACAAACTTACCCTTCAGGAGTGAAATCTTTCTCCTTACAGACTTCCATTAATTTTGGAGTCAGTCTGTACGCCTTCAGTGACAGAGAACCCTGTGCAGTTTTAATGGGATCTGGAAACAGAAAGGAAAAAAAAAGTATGTTAATTCTTAAAACTACATGCATTCAGCAGAGAAATAACCACTCAAGTGGCATTATGTCATTCTGCTGTAGAAAGGTTACGATAGTTGTGTCAGTCACATTGGATCCTCACCAGGGCTACACTTTTTTAGTTACAGGATACCTGACTAATGAAGACATGAAAAAAAAGACCTAGGATGACCCTGTATTATAAGCAAGACGACAATTTATAGACAGAAAATGCTGGAAAAACTCAACAGATTAGGCAGCATCTGTAGAGAGGGAAACAGAGTTAATGTTTCAGTCCGTGACCTTTCATCAGAAGTGGGGAAAAGTTAGACATGAAATAGATTAAATTTTTTACATCTCTAACTTTTATTTATAGACATTTGGAGCTGAATCTAATTTCTACAGTGTGCGCTATTTAGAGTGATTATTGTTATTATATTTGGATATCACATGCAAAGGAGGGCATATGGTCGTCCAACACTTTTCTGTACATCAGTTGCCGGAATAGTAGCATACTGGTCATGTTACTGTACTAGGCCAATGATCTGAAGACATGAGTTCAAATCCTACCACAGTGGTTGGGGAATCTGAAATAAGTTAATTAAATAAATCTGTAATAAGATGCTAGTATCAATAATGGTGATCATGTAAAGGACAGACACTGAATACAGAAAAGACCAGGGGCCCTGACAACATCCCGGCAGTAAGACTGAAGACTTATGCTCCAGAAGTAGCCAAACCATAGCCAAGCTGTTCCAGTACCACTAGAACCCTGGCAGCTACCCAACAGTGTGGAAAACTTCCCAGGCATGTCCTGTCTACAAAAAACAAGACAATTCAATCTGGTCAATTACCATCCCATTAGTCTACACTTGATCTTTAGCAAAGTGATGGAAGGTGTCACCAAAACAGAGCTATCAAGCGGCACTTACACAGCAATACTTGCTTACCGATGCTGAGATTAGGTTCCATCAGGGCCACGCAGCTCCTGGCCTCATTACAGCCTTGCTCTAAACACGGGCAAGGAGCTGAACCTAAGAGGTGAGGTGAGAGTGACTTCCCTTGACATCAAGGTAGCATTTGGCCAAGTGTGGCATCAAGGGTCCCGAGCAAAATTGAACTCGATGGTAATTGTGGGAAAACTGGTTGGAAATATATCTAGTACAAAGGAAGATGGCTGTAACTGATGCAGGCCAATCATCTCAGCCCCAGGACATTGCTGCAGGAGTGGGGGTGTTCACTGATGACTACACAGTGTTCAGTACAATTTACAACTCAAGATACTGAGCAATCATATCCTTTGGCAACAAGGCCTGTACAACATTCAGGTGTGTGTTGTTAAGTGGCAAATAACATTAGCATCACACAAATGACCATCTCCAACAAGAGAGAATCTAACCATCTTCCCTTGAAGTTCAGTGGCATTACCGCCATTATCAACTTCCTGGCATTTACCATTGACCAGAAACTTAGCTTGGCCAGTCATATCAATATTGTGACTGTAACAGCAAGTCAGTCTAGGAATTCTGTGGCCAGAAACTCATCTCCTGACTCCCCAAAGCCTGTACACCATCAACTATGCTCAAGTCAGGAGTGTGATTAAATACTCTCCACTTGCTTGGATCAGTGCAGCTCCAACAACACTCAAGAAGCTGGACACAATCTAGGACAAAGCAGTCCACTTGGTTGGTGCCCCATTACCACCTTAAATAGTCACCGGCTCCAACACTGGTGCATCAGTGTGCATCAAATAGTCAAATCTCCTTCAACAGCACCTCCAATACCTGTGATTTCTACCACAAAGACATCAGACTTGGGAACACGACATCTGCAAGTTCCCCTTCAAGCCACACACCATGCTGACTTGGAACTATATCACCGTTCCTTCACTGTCAGTTGGTCAAAATCCTGGAACTTCCTACCTAAAAGTATTGGAATGTACCTACAACAGGTGGGCTGCAGTGATTCAAGGAGGCAATTCACCAATACCTTCTCAAGGTAATTATGGATAAACAACAGATGCTGTCCTTGCCAGAGATGCGCACATCCCATTAATAATTTCAAAAATCTGATACACTAATTTTATTAAGGAAAGGAATCTACTGCAATTACTGGTTTATATATGATTCCAAACCCACAGCAATGTGGGCTTCAGTCAGGTGGTAAGAACACCAACAGGAAGGAAACCTTGGCTTCTTCCTCAACAATCTATCTGTTGTAGATGCATCCACCCATTGTAAATGCATCTATCCGTGACAGTCCTCAGCAGCCTACTCTCAAGCATCGAGAAACTGATGGAAGGGAGTCGGTGACAGTAGCTCAAGCCTATCAATGCCCCGTCTTCACACAGAGGGCATCCTCCATCATGTTATATGGGGTAGATTCAGAACACCACAAAACTGGGCAGCGTGAACCATCAGCAGCAGAATTGTACTCCACCAGAATCTGCAACTTAATGGCCCAACTTAACTTTACCAATCTACCATTACCATAAAAATCAACCCTGGTTCAATGGGGAGTGCAAAAGAACAGGCCAGCAAAAGCACCAAACATTCTTAAAAATGAGGTGCCAATCTGGTGAAGCTACAGCACAAGACTATAAGCATGCTAAACAATAGAAGTAGCATGCTACAGAGGTAAACAAAACAGACAACGGGTCAGATTAATGTTCCGTAATCCTGCCACATCAAATTGTGAATGGTGATGGAAAATTAAACAACTAAAAGGAGGAGGAGGCTCCATGAACGTCCCCAACCTCAACAATGGTGGAGTCCTGTACATTTGTTTGAAAGACAAGGTACAACCAACTTCAGCCTGATGTGCTGAGTGGATGATCCAAGTCGGCCTTCTTCTGAGATCCCCACCAGCACAAAAGGCAGTCTTCAGCCAATTCAATTCACTCCATGTGATATCAAGAAACAGTGTACTGCATACAGCCAAGGGCACAGGTCCCAGCAACATCCCAGCCGTAGCGTTAAAGACATCAGGACTAGCTGCATCTCTAACCGAGCTATTCCAGTGCAGTTGCAACACTTGCCTCTGCCTGACAAAGCAGAAAATTTCCCAGATATATCCTGTCCACAAAATGCAGGACAAATCCAATCCTGTCAATTACCGTTCCATTAGCCTACTCCCAATCATTGGCAAACTGATGGAAGGAGTCACTGACAGTACTATCAAACGACACTTTTCACCAATAAACTGCTCACCAATGCTCAGTTTGGATTCTGCCAGGACTCAGCTTCAGGCCTCATAACAGCCTTGGCCCAAACATCCACTAAAGAGCAGACAAGGGGCGAGGTGACAGTGAATATCAAATGGAAGATTTGACCGAGTATGGCATCAAGGAGCCCTAACAAAATTGAAGTTTATGGGAATCAGAGGGAAAACTCTCCAGTGGCTGGAGTCAGGCCGAGCACAATGGTAGATGGTTGTAGCCATTGCAGGCCAATCATGTTAGCCCCAGGGCATCACTGCAGGTGTTACATAAATCAGTGTACTAGGCCAAACCATCTTCAGCTGCTTCATAGCTTGGCCGAAATAGCAAAGTGGTTATGGTACTGGATTTGTAACCCCAAGATCAAGAGTTCAAATCTCACAATGGCAAACTATGAAACAATGTAACTTCATCTGAAACAGATGGAAACAGGTTTACTCAAAAAGAGTATCAAGAGTTCATTTGCTTGGCCGAAATAGCCAAGTGGTTATGGTACTGGGTTTGTAACCCCAAGATCAAGAGTTCAAATCTCACAATGGCAAACTATGAAACAATGTAACTTCATCTGAAACAGATGGAAACAGGTTTACTCAAAAAGAGTATCAAGAGTTCAAATCTCACAATAGCAAACTATGAAACAATGTAACTTCATCTGAAACAGATGGAAACGGGTTTGTACCCGAAAGGGTTTCAGCTGCTTCATCAATGACCTTCCCTCCATCATAAGGTCAGAAGTTACGATGTTTGCTGATGATTGTGAAGTGTTCAATAACACTCACATCTCATCAGATCATGAGGCAGTCTATGCCCACATGCAAATAGATCTGTATAACATTCAGGCTTGGCTGATAAGTGGCAAGTAACCTGCATGCTATACCAAATGCCAGGCAATGACCATCTCCAACAAGAGACAATCTAACCATCTTCCCTTGACATTCAAACAGCATTTCCAACATGGAATCCCTACCATCTACATCCTGGGGTGTGTCACCATTAACCAGAAATTTAATCAGACTAGCCACATAAATTTTGTGGTTACAAGAAGCTAGGTATTATGTGGCAACTGACTCACCTCCTGACTCCTCAATATCTTACCATCACCTACAAGGCACAAAAAAGACAATGTGCAATCATATAGTGCTTTTCACAACCTCAGGACATCCCAAAGTGCTCAACAGCTAATGAAGTGCTTTTGATGTGCAGTCATTGTTATAATGTAAAAAATGTGACAGGCAATTTACACACAGCAAGATCCCATTAACAGTAATGTGATAACATTCAGATAATCTGTTTTTGTGATGTTGAATAAGGGATAAATATTGGCCAGGACACCATGGTGGGATGGAATACTGTCCACTTGCCTGAATGTGTGCAGAGTCAACAATTGTCAAGAAGCTTGATACCATTCAGGACAAAACAGCCCATTTTCTTGGCACCCAATCCACCTCTTTAAACATTCATTCCCTCTGCTACCAGCACACTGGGGGTGCAGTATGTGCCATCTATAAGATGCAATGCAGCAACTCACCAAGGCATCTTCATTCAACAGCATTGCCTAAACCTGCGACTGCTACAATCTAGAACAGGGGCAGCAGGAGCATGGAAACACCTACAATTCCAAGTTCCCTTCCAAGTCACGCACCATCCTCATTTGGAAATATATCACTGTTCATTGTTACCAGACCAAAGTCCTGGAACTCCCTCCCCAACATCACCATGAGAGCATCTTCACCAGATGAGCTGCAGTAGTTCATGAAGGTGGTTCATCACCTTCGCAAGGACAGTAACTAGTGTTGCCAGCAACACACACACATGCCATGAATGAATGAATGAAAAGCTGCATAGACAGTGTCTATACCTTGATGCAGTGACTCCTCTATACTTGGTGGGAAAAAAACTAAACTTTTATATCCATAATGAGAATTCTTGCACTGATGGAGAGAGTTGTTTTGACATACCAAACATCCATGGGTTATATTTTATATTCCTGGTCAGATCACTCAAACTCCAGAAATTCTCTGGAACCATGACTAAAATGCATCTCAAAAAAAATCTCTCTTGGGGAGTGAAAGCTATGAATTGGTAGAGAACCTGATTCTCAAACATCTATATTTGGGGGGAAATGGAAAATGTGTTCTTCTGAGGACAGTCTGAGTCTTGTTAGGGCAGAGTAAAGAGAACTTGATATTATATTTAAATCATACTAAACCAGAGAGACTTAATGCTTAAAGATGACAGTGTCCAGAAAATGAAAAAAAAACAAGGATCTAGCAATACCAAATATCACAAGGAATACATGACCCACAATTGTCTTGCAAGTGACAAATTTGGCTTTTGTCCCATCAGCATTAAGCACAATTCTCTGAATAGGAAGGGTGTGCAGAACACCCACAGGGAGGTATAAAAGAACAATTTGTAGTAACTCCAGTTTCCCTACCTTGCTATTTACTCAGAAAAGGCATGGTGTGGAAAATTACTGCACCTATTCTTCTATGGTAAACTGCACTGGCATATTAATGCAATCTACCACTGTACTATCATGTGTAGATTAAACCCATACACCTAATCTGAAGATTGTAAATTTATATGCATACAGTGAAATCAATTTATCTTGGGTCCATTATCAATTTATTTAATGTAATCTTAGTTTTCTGTTTAAACAGATGAAATTGGTCAAGCTTTCTTCTGATAAAATGTTGGGTTTAGTCACATTTCTACAGCACCATTTTCAAGGTACATGGGTTTTATTTCCCCGTTAATTATATTTGCTAAACTTGGGAGAAAACGTGCAAAAGTATTTTCATATAAATGGAAAACTGAAACACAAAACAAATTCCTACATATAAGTAATGATGTAGAACAGAACATTTGATACAAATGGAAAATTCAGGAGGAAATGTTAAAAAAAATTCCAATGAATAAAGTATATTTTAACAGCTTTTCTACTGTAATCCGATTGTTAACATACTGAAACAATTTTTGTGTTACCCAAAGATTAATCGTGTTCATTAGTATTTTTTCTGACAGATATTCAGGATGTAACATTTACTTCTCGGTTGGAAACTTTGTAACAGCCTGCCAGCTATGGCAAATAGTGAGCTTGGGGAAGGCAATAAAGATGTTTTACCTACAGCTATGATACTGCACAGAACATCTGGTTTAGTGACTAAAGGAAACGCCACTAAATGGGCAGAAAGAAGAAAATCTTTGTGCTAAGAACAGTCTACGTTTTGTGAGCGCCTGTCAGATGAGAAATCTGGCAAAATGTGTCATAACTGTAAGGTCACGTACTGAGCCAGACTCAAGCAATCAGTTTTTGTTAGACATCTGGTCCTGTTCCACCCGCCATCAACAAGGGGGAAGAGGAATGAAAAAAAAATGAAGCAGCAACTTCAGCATTCCAGAATGTACACATCAGGGCTCTGATAGCAAAAAAAATAAACAGAAAGAAGGAAACCCTGTCTAGACTGAGCTGCTGCTAGGGCCGAGGCAGACACTGGGTTGGTATTTACTGAGAGGGGCTGCCAGGCAGCACTGCCAGGTAAACAGCAAAGTAGAAGAAATGAATAGGAAAACGTCACTGACCGTAGATGAGGACCACAGACTCTTCAATTGCGTGTTGGTAACTAAACTGGGAATCCAACAGAGCTCGGCTGACAAAAGAACCATAGCAAGTCGACTGGTACCAACCAACGTGGAGGTGGTCAATGTTAACATGACGCAAGCTTCTCATCATTTCCATTTGGTATTGAACTGAAAAACAAAACAGAAATAAACCATCATTTAAAAAAAAAATTTACAATTTAAACAGCTTAAACTGCTGATTTATTTTATGATTTAATATGAATCTATCCTCAATAAACTTCACCACTCAAATAAAAAATTAAACACTTATCTGAACTATCAACTCTTAACTCAGTATAGAAGGGAATACGACCCCATGTGTAGCTGACATCAAAAACTGCTGGTTTGAATGCTACTGTTCAATAATTATCCCCCAGTTCAGCCCATAGGTTATTGATTCTTTTGTAGACACATGCAATGCTAAACTACTCTGATATGGAGGAGCAAAAAAAAAAATCCAACTAACTGAATCCACTAGCTACCATTCATATTTTTATAGTTCCCATTTAAACACTGTTAAGAATTTATTTAAACTTGCTCTATACTATGGTTTCCATTGTATGTTACTCTTCACTGTAAATTGTACTCAAAGCCTTAAAGTTTTCAGTAAAACCTCTCAGGCTAGATAGAAAATACTACCGTTGTATGGAGCATATTTAAATTGGTATCCTGAAGGTGATTGAAATTGTCAATCAAAGATCATATACATTTTCAACCAGCATTGAAATGTACAAGAGATACTTGTGAACATCAGGTAATTTATAATCATCCTGAGAAAATCTACTTCTGATCAGGGATTTTAAGCACATTATTATATTATTATATAGAAACTGTTGCAACGCAAAAATATGTGGAAAATATTCTAATTATAATCTTAGAATTACTAGCCCGAACAATCAGCAACTATTGCAGATAGTGGGAATTAGGCAGCATGCAATGGTATCATCCAGTTTGACCTGTGCAGAATTTTAGTAATAAATTTGTAAGGCCCGCACAAATGTCAAACTTATTTGGTATAGCAATAGCTATTATTTGGGATTGTGACCATCCAAAAAAGATATCAATTTTATCCCATTTCCTTAAAATATTGTTGACAGAAAGTCTAAAATGCTCAGCACCACAAAACAAAATGGTCAGCCACACCCCAGACATTAAAATTAAACAAGGCTGGTGACTCATAGTTGACCATCAAACTTGACTACTACTTAAATCTCAAAATAATTTTCTGTTGCTTTCTCTAGCTGGAAATGTGCCTGGTGGCTTATAACCATCCCAAATAATTAAAGGATCCAAAACCTTCCCAAGGTCTAATAGAGATGGGCAACAAATGCCGACCTTGCCAGTGTCATTCACATCCCATGAACTAATAAAAAATAAATTACTATTCCACACACCTGAAAACAGCTATCAAACAAATTACAGAATGCCAATTATAGCATTGTTATTTGTCTTGATTGACATGAAAAAAGGTTAAATATGAGAATGCTTAATAATCACTTTTCATTGTTGAAGCAATGTTTAATTAAAATAAAAACATAGGATAGTCATACATCGTGTCTATCAAAATAGTAACTTTAAAATGGCTGCAAATTTTATCCCAATTATATTTTCAACAATACTTAATAGTATGCAGCATCTTGCCTACACAAATGAAGATTACCTTTACTTGACACACATATCAATAGGGTGTCCTTAGAATTTAGGTGGGTAAAACTTAAATACTTTTTGAAGTTGGTCAGTTGCCAACTGCTTTTTTTGATACATGATTCAATTTTTATGGACCTTGCTATTTAGATGCTACTTCTTCCTGCGAGTAAAATTGTTCTACAAAATGTGCAGTTATGTTTCGCCTGAAAGAAGCTGTATCATAAAATACAGGTATAGTTCTCCAAATCCAGCAACTGTGGGACCCTGGCCGTGCTGGATTTTGGGTTGAGTGGTTCGGGTTGTGGGCAGTTTGAGTCAAGCTAGGCCGGGCGGGGAGAAGGGTCGCTTGGAGCAGGATATAGAGCGGCGTGTGAATTGGCGAAGCTGATGACAAGTCAGGAGCCACACTGTGCCAATGCAGCACCTAGCCAAATCGTCCAAGTAAATTCCTTTTTAAATTATTCAGCTAATATTGGTGTATGGGATATTATAAAAGTGTCCGGGTTTTTGGCAACTCTAGTTTGTGGTCACCCAGATTTGAGACACGGTGTATCTACCAGGAAATGTGGAAAATTGCCCAGGTATGTCCTGTCGGAAAAAAGCTGGACAAATCAAACTCAGCCAATTACTGCCCCATCAGTCTACTCTATCATCAGCAAAGTGATGAAAAGTGTCTTTGACAGCTCTATCAAACAGCACTTTACTCAGCAATAACCTGCTCACTGACACTCAGTTTGGATTCCGCCAGGACTGCTCAGCTTGCAACCTCATTACAGCCTTGCTCCAAACACGGGCTGAAGAGCTGAACTCAAGAGATGAGGTGGCGGTGACTGCCCTTGACATCAAGGCAGCATTTGAGCAAATGTGGCATCAAGGAGCCCAAGCAAAACTGGCGTCAATGGGAATCAGGAGAAAACTCTCCACTGGTTACAGCCATGCCTAGCACAAAGGAAGATGGTTGTGGCTGTTGGAACACAATGATCTCAGTCCCAGGACATTGCTGCAGGGAGTTCTTCAGGGTCAGTCCTAAGCCCAATCATCTTCAGCTGCTTCATCAATGACCTTCCTCCATCATAAGATCAGAAGTGGGGACATTTGCTGGTGATTGCTCTATGTTCAACACCATTCATGACTCCTCAAATACGAAAGCAGTCCATGCCCATATGCAGCAAGATCTGGACAACATTCAGGCTTGGGCTGCTAAGTGGCAAATACCATTCTCGCCACACAAGTGCCGGGCAATGGCTACAAGGGAGAATTCAATCATCTCCCCATGACATTCCCATTATATACATATATATATATATATATATATATATATATATATATATAAAAACATCATTTACGACAAAGCAGCCTGCTTGATTGGCACTCTGTCCACCATCAACATAGTGGCAGAAGTGTACACCCTATACAAGATGCACTGCAACAACTCACCAAGGCTCCTTCAACAGCACCTTCCAAACCCATGACCTCTACCACCTAGAAGGACAGGGTAGCAATGCATGGGAACACCACCACCTGCAAGTTCCCCTCCAAGCCACACACCATCCTGATTTTGAACTATATCTCCGCTGCTTCACTGTTGCTGGGTCAAAATCCTCGAACTCCCTTCCTAACAGCATTGTGGGTGTACCTACACCACACAGTTGCAGCAGTTCAAGGCAGCAGCTCACCACTACCTTCTCAAGGGCAGTTAGGGATGGGCAATAAAGACTGGTTTAGCCAGCGATGCCCTCACCCAGTGAGCAAATTTTAAAAATACAGGTTATAGATTATTTTTACCTATCTTAAAGAACATTGTTATTGATTACTCTCATTGACTTGCAAAATCCAGTTTGGGAGTGAAGTGCAATACAGTGATGAATACTACTAAAAAATTAAAAAGTTAAAGGATTTTGGAAGATCAGGAATGGTGGCCAGAGAGGACATTTCTGCCGCTTAACAGAAGGACTTTAATGAGGAACATTGGGATATGGAGCAAATTACTCCAGTACAAAGGAAATGAGGCTTAAATTCTAAATATCCCCATAGATTTCACTCCAAAGATTTTGAGGCTTTTCACCAACAATGGCCATTGGGAACATAAGGGAAGAAAATCTTATCAATTTGACCACATTTTGATGTTTAGTCTCACTTTTTTTTAAGTATATCATTCACATTTAACAATTCATGGTCCATCAAGACAGAAGTTTAGTTACGCGATCTTTTATAGTAATTATACATTGGGAAAAAAAACATATCTAACTTCTCGATAGAAAAACACCCAACTTAAAAATTGAACATTCAATGCAAAAGTGCTGCAATAGTATAACCTCTCTTATACACAACAAAAAAAACCTCCTGAAAACATGTTTTGCCATTTAAGGTAAATTTGCCCTGCATTCGCCTCTTCAGAATAAGAGTACTTTTGTGGCAACATTGGATCCACACCACTAAAAGTAGCTGTCCTCTGCACCTTTAAATCACTTTTCAGGTTGGATCCTGCTTTTGTTGTTTGTGATCACTCAAGCAAAATCAAATCCTTGCATCAATGTAATCAATGATTGACAGCTTTACAAGTTGAATGGTCTTTGAACTTTGAGAAATACATTAACATTCCTACATCAAAACGGGGGGGGGGAGAGACACCACACAGATTTTTTAAGTCTTATTAAAGGCATGCTATCCACTCTGTAGTCATGCTTCATAACAATTAACATTTGAAATAATTTTTACTAGAATGCAAAATTCACGTATGAAAAAGGGGAGTGTAGAATGGCATGCTATCAGTGGGTTGTTCTAGCTATTCCCCATAGGGAGAAAAGACAATCACAGGGTTGTCATTATTCTTTTTTTTGGGGACAATACCAATATCCTAATAACGTTGCCATCAGTGATAAAATATCAATCCCTGTGCACAGGTGTATTACTTGATGCTTTGAAATTTTTGCGCAACTATTTCTGTTTCCCAAAGATACAACTGCATGGTGCTAATCAAACTACAGCTCAACAGTTTTACACTTGTTCAGTTTCCACGTCATTAAAATATAAATTCATAACATTCAACTTGTGACTGGCTCTCTAATCTACCACTGCACGACCGAATCATCTCACTCTTCCCTTACACCACACTTCTCGCCACCACCCCATCCCCCAACCCTTTATTCTGTAACTTGTCAGCACACAGGAACAGCAAAGAGCTGGAATCTTCAAGCTGCAATGTGAAGGTTAGATAGAACAGCTTGGTACATAGCAACAGTAGTGAAGAGTGGGAAAAGCAGTCAGGAACAGAGTAAAGGAAATTGATGAGAAAAGCCAGAAGAAGGCTGCA
The DNA here is from genome assembly GCF_017639515.1 of Carcharodon carcharias. Classification (NCBI taxonomy): domain Eukaryota; kingdom Metazoa; phylum Chordata; class Chondrichthyes; order Lamniformes; family Lamnidae; genus Carcharodon; species Carcharodon carcharias. Next base: position 59,609,538 of record NC_054472.1, on the reverse strand, counting down.
GCAGCTTTTACTTCTATGGGTCAAGTTCCATTTTCCAGTTCTTCCCCCTGAACAGGCTCATATTGCAAGGAACAGCTCTGTTTCCTAAACTCTGGCCAAGACTGCTGACAAAGCACCATTATAACTACAATTTAGAAAATGCAGAAGCTCGTTAGCAACATGATGGAGTCATATACCAAAGTGATAAGACGTGGCATCATATCTGCAATTCCCCAAATGGTAAGTTACTAATTATGGCATGCCAGGAGGGAGGTGCTAGCCACTTCCCACAGGGAGGAAAATCAATCATAGGGTTTTCATTAATCTCATTTAGACTATTGATGCCAATATGCTTCAGGGTAAACTAATATAAAAAAAATCACTCTTGAGCCAATACCCCAATGCAGCAATAGACTTGTGTAATACTCTGAATTCATCATGTCAAATTACCATGATAACAACCAGGCCTGTGATCACCAGCGCTTCATCCTTACGTTAAAAGAGCCCAAACAGTACACTATAGATTCATACCAAGTTTGGAAGGGAAAAGGACGTTTATCCTCAGATGATGTGGACAAAAACAAGCATTTCACATGCTCATTAAGCTTTACTGAAATCTTAGTGCCAGCATTGAAGTCAGCGAGTCATTCTGCCTGTGTTCAACAAACTTCCAGCAGCTGGATAAAACGTAGGTAGATGAGGAAGTAAAGCAACTGCAAAAATGTTTTTCAGCTTTATGTGAAATTTTGGATGCTTTCTGGCAGTGAAAGAGTTGGCATATTATAATTCACATGCCTGGAAGTTAGATTCAACAGAACTCTGAACAAAATTATAATGGCCTCAAAAGAAATAAAAACTCAAAAGTTCTCTTTGTTCCTTGTTATGCCAAGAGACAGTCATGCTTATTAAAATACTTTAAACAGTCTATAGCAGTTGGCAAGTACTATTGTAATGCATTAACATTTCAATTGTTTCAGGGAACTGCAGCTTTACTATATTTTCAATGCTGTAATCAAAAACATAAAATCAAATATCTTCATCGGGTCAGGAAAAACATTAACTGTCTCTAGGGTCCAACAAATTCAATTGTGAGAAGTGAACATTTTCACAAAATTGGATAACAATTCTTAATTTTCATTTAATTTTTAAAAGTTTGGATCACTCTAAATCTCAGATTTAGGGTGCACTTTCATGTTATTGGGTAGTGGTTTCAGCTGCAAATTGAATGAAGTTAATTATATAACTCATCATGCTTGCAATCTGGCACTCTAATGCTGTTCAGCAAGATGCAAGACCCTCTCCAGTAGATAATCTGTCCAAGATCTTCACTGGAGCTTCTAGAAACTTAATTTATTTTTAAAATGTGAGTGATATTACGAAAAGAGGAACACTTCTATCAAATCTCTCATGATAAAAATTAGCCACTCAAGAAATGGGAGCTGTGAGCATCTGTACAGCTATACATGTGTAGAGCTCCTTTATCACTAAAGTAGAAACAAAAAATGCTGAAAATGTTCAGAAGGTCAAACAGCAACAATAGAGAGAGAAAAAAAAACACTGCTGGCAATTCAAATCACTGTCCTTTGGTCAGTACTGGCAAAGGTTTGTGATATAACAAGTCATAAGCAAGTACAGAGGTAGGGGAAGGTGGTGGAAGAGAGAAAAGAACAAAAGAATAGATCTATGATAGGGTGAAGGTAGGAGTGATTGAATGACAAAAAGGCATGATGGTTCAAGGCAAAAGGGGATCATAAAGTTGTTATGTCACAGCCGATGGTAAATGCTGAGCTGCTCAAATCCCAAAGGGAAACTTGAAACAACTGCCACAACTGTTTTGCATTTGTATATATTGAAATGCATGCCTTGAATTCACCAGTAATAAGATCACTGGGTCTTACAGATTTCTTACAATGCTAAATTAAACCTTTATTAATAGAAGTGATTTTAAGTACATACACAGATCTACAAATTACCATTACAATAACTACAAAATCCCCGAGTTAATCTAACTCCCAGTTACACTTTTGTTCAGGCAACAGTAAGGCACACAGATTTTAAAAGACCCAGGCAAAGTGACACACAATAACCTGACCAGTCAAATTCAAAGTGAGTTTTTGCTTGTAGACAGCAGCTTGAGGCTTAGATGCTGGAGGCTTTTCACACTTGTGTTAGATCTTAGAATGCCTGCCCGTACACACAGCCTTCTCTATTTAAACATATTTTCCCCTTTGAATGAAAATTCCCATTGTTTCACTATATCTTTGGACTTTACCCCGCTAATAATAAAATCTATCAAGGTATCAATTTTACTAGTAATCTTTGGGAAAAATAAACATACTGTCTCTTAACTTCTCCTGGCTAGGTGAAACATTTCACCCCCTCTTTTGAATTCAAGCTAGTCTGGTTTATTTAAAAATGCAAATGTTCCCTGTACACCTGTTTACCTACGTAACATTTCAAACCTACCTTATCTTCTGATACATCAAAGCATTCAGACCAGCTGTCTTCAATTCAATTAAGTTCGACACACACACAAAGACACAGGCCCCACTATTACTCCACAATAAATTCCAATAACATTATTAAAATTAAATCTTCCTAATAAAGTAAACAAAAGGTGGGTCTAAAGGAGCAGTTAAGTTGTGACAGCAAAGCCATTAGCACCAGCAGCACCGCTGCCCAAAAAAATGTGAACAGTGGTTCAGATAACCATGCTAAAGCTGGAGGAGAAATAATATCAGAGGCATACAACCTGATTAAATATTTAGTTGAGGGAGCCACCACACATGAGCAGGTTTGTCTTCTGCCCACCACCCCAGTCCTAAAACTGTTTAAACCTGAAGCAGGTTGGGTTTGAAATTTATTATAGTTTAACTCCCCACCCTACTCAAACTCACCCATCTTTGAAGGTTAAAATTACCCAGGAGTCAACATGAATACTAATTGGGGAGGTGAGACTTAAGACCGCAATAGTCTGCAATAATAGTGCTTTGAATTTACATCAAGGCACTTTAAAGAATAGCAATAGTAATAAGAGGAATGAAAGACCAAACTAAGGGGAGCCTGTTTAGGAGGTATAATTGAAGACTAGGATGAAAAGATGGGTTTTACAATGATTTTTTGAAGGAGGGAGTTGAAAGGATATAAGAAAGGAATTTCAGAGATCAGGGCTTAAGCACCAAAAAGCTCTTCTACCAATGATGAGTAAAGAAAAGGAAGGATTCAAAGCAGAGCAGAGTCAGAAGGCTAAAAGGTTGTAAAAAGTGAATCTAAAAGAGATTGCACAAATAGGATGAAATACCGCCATGGAGGGATGTGCATAGACCCAGGAATGAGAATTGAAAGATCAGGAGCTGAAGATAATAGGAATCATGGAAGCAGGAGATGGATATCTTGTGTGAAAAACTTGGAAAAGACATTTGGGAAATCTGCAGAAAATGCATAGTTAAAAGGGGTCAAGGCTAGAGTGGCTGGGAAGCAGAATACTGTGGATGCTGGAAACTTCTGTGAAATAAAAACAGAAAATGGTCAAAACACTCAATAGGTCAGGCGGCATCTGTAGAGAGAGAAACAGAGTTAACGTTTCAGCTCCAGGATCTTTCATCAGAATTGGGAAAGCTAGCGATGTAATAGGTTTTGAGCAAATGGTGGATGAAACAAGGACAAAAGGAAAGGTCTGAGATAGGATGGAAGACAGAAGAGACTGAATGACAGAAATAGTTAGCCTCAAGGGGCAAAAGGAACAGGGGTGGGCAAAAAAATGGAAAAAAGAAACTAAAGATACGCCTCGAGCAGGTGTGTTACTATCTGAAAACGAAAATAAGAGAAAAACTGAAACATGCAAAGAATAGGAAACCAAATGGAGGGACAGAGTTTATAAGCTGAAATTGTTGAACTCAGCGTCGAGCCCAGAAGGCTTTGAAGTGCCTAATCAAAAGGTGAAGTGCTGCTCTTCCAGCTTCATTGGAACAATACAGCAGGACAAGGACAGAGATCTCGTCCTTGAAAAATGAAAATGATGGACCACTGTAAGCTTGGGATCAAGCTTGCAGACTGAGCGAGTGTGTTATGCAAAGTGGTCACCCAATCTTCGTTTGGTCTTCCCAATGTAGAGACCACATTGTGAGCAACACAATACAGAAAACTAAATTGAGACAAGTATTCATAAATCACTACTTCACCTGGAAGAAGTGTTTAGGGCCTTGGATGGTGAGGTGAAAGGAGATGAAATCGCAGGTGTTACATCCCCCTTGTTTGTGTGAAAGGGTGCCAAGGGAAGAGCACAGGGTGTTGGGAGGTAGCTGAGATGTGGACCAGGGTATCACGGAGGGAACGTTCCCTTAGGAATGTTAAAAGGGGAGAGGAGGGGATGATGCGTTTGGTGGTAACACCGCACTGGAGGGGGCAGAAATGGTGGAAAATGATTCACTGAATATGGAGACTGGTGGGATGGAAGGTGAAGACAAAGGGAGCCCCATTGTGTTTCTGGGAGGGAGGGGGAGGAGCGAGAGCAAAAGTGTGGGAAATGTGGTGGACAATGTCAAGGGCCCTGTCAATGACAGTGGAAGGAATTCTCTGTAAAGGAAAAAAGGCAACATCTCAGGAACGCCCTCATAAATTTACACCTGGTAATAATGTTAGCTTTCATTAAAACAAACTGGAACTTATAACACAATGAACATAACGGAGGAAAACAGAACAGCAAATTGCTCTCTAGTGCACCAGGAATTACAACATTGTTCATCCAAACAATAGACATAAAAATAATTACTTCTAAATTGTTTTACAAGTGTGGCGTTTGACACCAGAGGTAGGATTACTATGTTTTTTGTTAAATTCAAATTAATCTGTCAAGAGGTCTAAACAATCAGTTCTATTTGGCATCCTGTTCAGCACCATCACTTTCATCAGTGGCTGACTAGATCCCAGTTAAGCATTAATGCACAATTTTAGTTCAAAATCCTCTGAGAGACAGTGGCAGCCTCAGTATTATGCCTGTTACTTCCCCTATTCTAAGCGAAAAAAAATTACCTGCTTTAGAGCTAAATGATAGTAATGTTGGGGTTTCTAATCATAAATTTGCAATTAACTTACTCACCAGAGTTTAAATCTCTAAAATAAATCAAAACACTAAAAGGTGGGTGAGATTTTAATTCGACCACCAGCCCCAACATTCTGTATTAAAAAGTAAATACGATTCAAGTCACCTGTGCTTTTGAAAGAGAATATGAAATGGATGACTTCTGCACCCTTCTCCCATAAGTCAAAAGACACAGGAAACAAGAGGTGCAACAATCATAATTTCAGAGTCCTTCTGACTTATTTCACATCCCGTCAAACACGTCGAACCATAGGTAGCCACAGTATTAACTAAGCTCCAAAAGTACCAAATTTACATCATCACGAGAAGCAAAGAGTTATTAAAAGATAGATCAAGCTTTATTACCATGGAAACCAAGTCAATTTTCAAAATCTCTTAAGTGTTTATCATCTTCACAGAAGACTGAAATACACATTTGAACAACACATCAGCAATGGTCCAATACCAGATTTCACTTGGGAAAATAGATTGATTGACTTGCAGCTGTAGCTCTTATAAACTGTTTCTTCTGTGCTCAAAATAAATCCTATAAAACAACTTGTACAAAACACTGTTGTAACTGATTAAACATCTGTTTCGTATCTTCCAGCAACATTTTTGAAGCTAATAAATTAATGCAGGATTCAATGAAAGAATAAACATTGCTTTTATAGTGAAGCCATCAGCAATGGCCTGTTACCTCAATCTATATTTCCTTACTATTTTCTCTATTGTTTTGTCTATAAAATATTATGCACTTCCCCATACAGTTAAGACATCTGCCTCCTTGATTTTTAAAGACAAGCAACATTTTCATAACAAATCATGATTTTCAGAAATTGATCTTTCAGTTGCTTCAATTATTTTGATAAATTCCATGTTCTGGTCTCATGTTGTTCCAAATCTTACCAGTAAAGCTTATTTTGATCAATATTCATGTTGTCTTGTGAACTGAATGTAGTGTAATGTGAAATAGGCTTTGTGGCATGTGCTTAGAAGCAATGGCAAATATAATTCTAAGGTAGTGTTGCTTATCTTGTAAACTTCACAGCTCTTGCTATCATTTTAAAAGATTCTGCTTTTATAGAAACAGATTTTGAATCAAGACATCACTGTGAACCCTGCAGAATCCTCAAAAAGTGTAGAATATCCTTCAATTACAATTATCTGAAATTAATGAAAAATTGTCAATTGTTTAGAAATCAAGCCAGACAAACATCACCCCAATTTTCCTAGGTATGTATCAAAGCAGCTCTGGCTTTCTTGTTCAGCGTGGAAGAAGAAGAAAGGATTGAAGTAACAAGGAAACATGAGTCAGTGTTTATGCAAATTTATGGCTATGAACAAAATGAGAACGAGTTGATCTGAAAATCTGTTAAGCAATGGAAATTGTCAGCCATTCCAGAATATGTGAAGGTTGCCATGACAAATACTTTGTTTCAATATCATTGCAAGGTTTCAGACCCAAGAATTATCAGTTCATCATGAAACAAAATGTAAACCAACAAAATTAAATATCTCAAAATAATTTAACATGTCAAAAGTACAAATTTTCTCTAAATTATTTATATGTGGCATTTTTTTCCTTCCTTCAGTGTCCTGAAGCCATAGATCTATGTTCTGCAGATGTCAGTTTTCCTTGTTGGTCTATGCCCCACAGATGCCACTTATCCTCCAGTACTTTGCCCAAGTTAGAGAGTGAACATTGGCCACATTGGTGGTCGGGTAGAGGCAGGAGTTGCAACAGCATTGCAGACAAGCCAAGCATTCGTAGATGCAAACTTTCCATGAGGGATCAGTGCATAGGAGTAGGAATCCTACTTAATTTTTTCCCCAACTAGTGGGATTTGTAGCAAAATTAACTGTTTCCCTGGCTGCAATCTCAGTATGGACAGAGAATCAAATCTTAGATCTTCTGTTAAAACAAATAGAAAATGCTGGAAATGCTCAGCAGGTCTGGCAACAGCAGTGGAGAGGGAAACAGAGTTAACGTTTCCAGTCTATGATCTTTCATTAGAACGGATCTTCTATTTAGTTTGATGTTATACCAGGCAGTGCCTTTGTGTAGCAGCACACCATTAAAGCAATTTTTAAGATTTGAACTATAATGACACGACTTAACTGACCTGCACACAAACACTTTTCTGTGCAACTCAATGGCAATAAAGCATGGTTGTATGATTCAATATGGAATTCTGCTAATATTGTTCATCTTTTCTGGAACACTTTTGAAAACATTCTCTCCTTCAACCTGCACCTTCCTTTGAATTTGATTCATGTTTCTTGAAAGCAACAGAATCAGAAAAAACACAAATTCCAGTTTGAAAATTTGAAGAGCCTGGACATTTTGTAAATAGGACAACTTGCCAGTAAGCAATGTGGCTTCTCACAGCTTTAGAGCAGATCTCACATTGTTGAAATTCTAGTCACAGGTACTACTAGCCGGTGAGGATTCATAACATGACATCTTGAAAACTGACTGCTGATACAGGTTGGCTCTGATTCTGCCCAAGGTGTTTGTGTGACATATGACAAAATAACATGGCAGAATAAAATATAAACTTGCATTAACAATTTCAAACCTAAATCTGTGGCTCACCCAGTGACTCATGTGGACAACATGGAAGATTTCATTAATTCTCACGAAATGGGCATTAGTATCAAAGCTGGTATTTATTGTCAATCACTTGTTGCTCTGAAAAGTGGTGACGCACCTCCTTTTTGAATGGCTGATAGCAATTTCAGTAACTGAGCCACTCACTTAGCACTTTCAGAAGGCAGCTAAGAGTCAACTACATTGGAGTCAGGGCTGAAGTCACATATAGATCAAAGCGAGAATTGCAAAAGGTAACTTTCCCTAAAGGACATTTGTGAAATTGTTGGATTTTTACAATAAACAACTTCAAGGTTACTTTTGTTGACACCTGTTCTTTATTGCCAACTTTTAAAATAGAAACCGAATGCAAATTCAAAACTGCCCTGTGGGATTTAAAGTCTCATTTGCTGGATTATTAGTCCAGCAACAAAACCACTACCCTCCCAGACTCATTACCAAGATTCTTAAGGACAATTAGGGTGAGCAAAAAATGCTCACCTTGCCAGTGACGTCCACATTCCATGGAATAATTTTTTTTAAAACTCAGCTTGGATTGAGTAGGGTGCTGAGGTTCAAACAGTCTTGTTCACCCTAAGACAATGAATGAGGGGAATAGTGTCAGTGGAATGTGTACACAGTTTGTGATGGAGGCCAAAGCAGATGCTTCAAGTCTATCCACTGTTTAAATGGAGGAAATTGCGAATCAGCCAAAGTTGAATATTGGAAAAACAGTCTGAAACAATGGAGGGCTTGAGAGAGATGAAAAAGTAATCAGCACATATGTGGAAACTGATCCAATGGGTAGGATTTCATGGGTGGCGGGGTTAGTCAAATTTACACCAAATAATAGCTAGGATTGGTGGCCATGGGGGGAAAAAAAACTCAATTCTCCCTGCCAAAAAGCTCAGGCAGAAGAATATGGAAAAGCTTACATGATGATTCATGAATTTGCCCAGTGAGCAGGTAAACCACACTAACCAGATGCCCCATTTCATTTACTACCTGCAACAAATTACCTGCTCTGGCAGGGGAACTACAATTTGCCTCAGCACTCTTGGGTTATAAAAAGAAAAAAAAATCAATCAAGTCGCCCACTTCTACTCAACATTTAGTGATCCCCTCGTAAATATATATGTTAGATGAAAAGAGAATTGGGTTTAGCTGTGATACCTGTTTACATGCATTGTCGAGACTCATGTGAAACCTAGGTACTTGAGGTGTCAGATAATGCCTTCTACCCATTCAGCAGTATTGCTAACATGGTAATGCATTCAAAAATAAAAGAAAATTGGAGACAAAAAACTGAAAAAGCGAAGTTTAAAAATAAATTGAATGCTTGGCAACACAACTTTTTAAAAAATCATAAGCTTCTCCACATACCTAACCCCAAAATGCAAGATTATGGTGTTGAATTCGTGTCAGAAAGCAGAAGAGGTAAAATCACAAGCACACATTTCAACTCCTGGGTGTCTGGTTGAAAAAGGAACAAAACCTTTTAAACAAACCACTCTGACCAACATCATCTGACTTGGGCCAATTAGTCATCTTAACACACTAACATTACTAGTCAACTTTTCATGTCATTGCAGATGGGAGCCAAGATCAAATGTAGTGCTCAGCTGAGAAAAAAGGCTGGATGAATCAGGGGATGTAAATATGATTGATTCAGTTTCCATTTCAGAGTTGTACATTCTGTCCTTATGTCTACATTTCTACCAATTTTGTTTGCATTTATAATACTGTACAAACTGTCAATGTAAACTGGTCATGCTATAATTATAACTTCCTGAGCATAATGGTGCAATAGCACCTCAACAGACAGGAAGGAGTAATTACAGTATAAACCTACATACGCAGTTTCTGTTATAAATGTGTACTTAAGAATTTACTATGCAAAAATACTGACAGAAAGCATGAGTAGCATACAGCTACAGCTGATGAAGACAACTTTCACACCCTCTGTTGGGGGCATGCAATAGTGCAAACAAGCTGGCTCCCTTATCCATTGAGCTGTTGGATAACAAACTGCTTTAGTGAGGTCAATGTGGGCGCTGGTCCCATGCACTTTCCATAATTTTTATGGAAACCACCCACCCCACTTCCACCATAAAAGCAGGCAGCAAATTGCATTTGCATTTTTTGTTAGTCAATGGCTACACATTACATTTTGTAAGTACTTGTTTCTGACATTTGTATTGGCAATAATGATTGAAATGCTTTGCTCTGGTGTAGCTTTGATCATTTCTGCCAGTTTGCTTTTATTAAAATAAATTTCCCACACCTTTATAGGGAAGTCAACTAAATAATAAGCAAACAGAATACCTATCAGTAAAGTCCCAGTCACTTATTGTTCTTGCTCGAGTTATTTCAATCAAATCACACAAGGTATATGTTAGATAAAGTACTGCGTGATGGGCACTTTATACTATATGATGTAAGAAACTGAAAAATGTCAACATGCAATCAAAATTGAAATTGGGAATCTATTGAAAAGAAATTTGACTTTAGAAAGAAGTGAAACTAATATAGAAATGACAATATTGAAAATGTAGGTTCATAAATGGAGACTTGCAGCCAATTGATTTAGCATTTTTATGAGAAAATATTCAACCATGAAATTCCCTAAGAATGATTTTCATGAAAAAATGCAACCACAATTTCATATTTTGCAGCATACATAACCACATGCCCATTGAACAAGCATAGGAATGTAGAAACATAGGAGCAGAAGTGGGCCAATCCGCCCCTCAAACCTATTCCGCCATTCAACTAGATCATGGCTGATCTTCCACCTCAACATCTCCATATCCCTTGGTCATTGGTAACTAGACATCTATCGACCTCTGCTTTGAATATACTCAATGATTGAGCCTCCACAGCCTTCTGGGATAGAGAATTCCAAACATTCACCGCCCTCTGACTGAATAAACTCTACCTCATTGCAGTCGCAAATGGCCTCTTATTTTGAGGTTGTGTCTCCTGGTTCTAGATATCCTATAACCAGGGGAAACATCCTTCCTGCATCTACCCTGTCGAGTTCTGTAAGAATTTTGTACTTTAATGAGATCACCTGTCAATCTTCTAACTCTAGAGTACAGGCCCAGTCTCCTCAATCTTTCCCCATTGGACAATCCTGCCATCCTAGAGACTAGTCTGGTGAACCTTTGTTGCACTTCCTCTTTGGCCAGTATATCATTCCTTATGTAAGGAGACCAAAACTGCACACACTACTCCAGGTGTGGTCTAACCAAGGCTCTATACAACTGCAGCAAGATTGCCTTACTCCTGTACTCAAATCCCTTTGTAATAAAATCTAACATACATGTGTGCTCCTAATTGCTTGCTGCACCTGCGTGTTGGCTTACAGTGTCTTATGAACAAGAACTTCCAGGTTCCTTTGGACGTCAACACTTATCAATCTCTCACCATTTAAGGTATAATCTGCATTTTTATTTTTCCTACTAGAATGGATACCTTCACATTTTTCCACATTATATTCAATTTGCCATATTCTTGCCCATTCACTTAGCCTGTTTAAAACCCTCAAAGCTCTTTGCATCCTCCTCAAAACTCTCAGTCCCACTTAGCTTTGTGTCATCAGCAAACTTGGAACTTTGGTTCCCACATCCAAATCATTGATATAGTTTGTGAATAGCGGGGCCCAAGCACTAATCCTTGCACTAGTCACAGCCTACCTACCTGAGAACAGTCCAGTTTATCCCTACTCTCTGCTTTCTGTCCATTAACCAATCCTCATCCATGCCAGTATAGTGCCCCCAATTCCATTTGTTTTAATTTTACTGACTAATCTCCTCTGTGGGGCCCTATCAAAAGCCTCCTGAAAATCCAAATACACCACATCCACTGGTTCTCCCTCATTAATCCTGCTAGTAACATCTTCAAAAAAACTCCAACAGGGTTGTCAAACATGGTTTTCCCTTCATAAATCCATGTTGACTCTGCACAATCCTACCATTATTTTCTAAGTGCTGTTATCATATCCTTTGTAACAGATTCTAGCATTTTCCCTATTACTGATGTTAGGCCAACAGGTCTGTAAGTTCCCTGTTTTCTCCCTCCCTCCCTTCTTAAATAGTGTGGTTACAATTGCTTCCTTTCAGTCCTCAGACACCATTCCAGAATCTATAGAATTTTTAAAGATGATCACCAATGCATCTACTATCACTACAGCCACCTCTTTTAACACTAGGATGTAGATCATCAGGTCCAGGGATTTATCAACTTTCAGTTACATTAATTTCTCCAGCACTACTTTTATTACGAATACTATTTTCTTTCACGTACACAATCTCACTAGACCCTTTGGGTCCCCAATATTTCAGGGAGATTTTTTGCATTTTCCTCCGTGAAGGCAGACACAAATTATTTGTTTAGTTTCTCTGCCATTTCCTAATTGCCCATTATAAATTATACATTTCTACCTATAATGGGCACACATTTGTCTTTACCAACTTTTTCGTTTTTACATACCTATAGAAGCTTTTACTGTCCGCTTTTATGTTCATCACTAGTTTACTTTCATTTTCTATTTTCTCTCCATCAATTTCTTTGTTCCCCTTTGCTCTATTTTAAAATGTTCCCAATCCTCAGGCTTACAACTTTATATGTCTCTTCCTTTGGTGTAATAGAATCTTTAACTTCTCTTGTTGATCATAGTTGGATCACTTTTCTTGCTGGCATTTTATGTCTTAAAGGAATGTAAATTTATTGCAAACCATCTATTAATTCTTTACATGTTAGCCATGCCTGTCTACCATAGCTTTTAACGTAGTTCTCCAATTTACCTCAGCCAACTTGCCCCTCATACCTTCGTAGTTTCCTTTGTTTAGATCAAAGACCCTTAGATTAAAGCTTTGGGTTGAATGACATCACTTTCAAACTTCATGTAAAATTCTATCATATTATGGTCATTATTCCATAAAGGGTCCTTACAAGATTATTAATTAGCCCTTTCTCATTGCATAATACTAGATCTAAAATAGCCAGTTCTCTAGTGGGTTCCTCAACATACTGCTCTAGAAAACCATTACGTATATAATCCAGGAATTCATCCTCCTCAGCATCAGCGTTAATTAGGCTTATCCAGCCTATATGTAGATTGAAGTCACCCATGATTACTGTGTTACCCTAGTTACATACACCTCTAATTTCCTGACTTATACCATGCCCTACGTTACCAGTACTATTTGGTGGCCTATAAACAACTCCTACCAAAGTTTGATGCTCCTTGCTGTTTCTTAGCTCCACCAAAACTGATTCTATATCTTGATCTTCTGATCCAAGATCCTCTCTCACTAATGCACTGGTCCCATTCTTTATTAACAGTTCCTTTTTCTTTTTGCCTATCCTTCCTAAATACCGAATACCCTTGAACTTTCAGTTCCCAACGCTGGTCACATCGCCGACACATCTCTGTAATGACAATTAGGTCATATCAGTTTACTTCTACTTGTGCCGTCACTTAATCTACTTTGTTGTGAATGCTGCGTATATTCAGATAAGAAAGCCTTTAATTCGCTTATTATTTTTGCGATCTCTAGCTTTAACTGCTGGTGTACTTTTATATTTCTACACTTAGTCCCTTTTTGCAACACTCTGATAATCATTTCCCTTATTGCGTCCTGCTCTCTTATCGTCCCCTCTCTCTTTAGTTTACCACATCTTCCCTCACCCCCATTATTTAGTTTAAAGCTCTCTCTACTGCCCAGAACACTGGCCCCAGCATGGTTAAGGTAAAGGCTGGACCAATGGTACAGCTCCCACATTTCCTAATACTGCTACCAGTGCCCCAGGGATTGAAACCCATTTCTCCCACACCAGACTTTGGGCTAGGCATTTAACTCTAATCTTATTTAGCCCTGTGTCAATTTGTTTGTGGCTCAGGTAATAATCCAAAGATTATCACCTTTGAGGTTCTGCTTTATAATTTAGCACCTAGCTTCTCAATGTCTAATCAGAACATCCTTCCTAGTCCTACCTATATCGATCACTGGATCCTCCCCCTTCCACTGTAGGTTCTCTCCAGCCCAGGGCAGATGTCCTGAACCCTGACACCAGATAAGCAACACAGCCTTCTGGGCTGTCGCTCTTGGCTGCAGAGAACTGAGCTTATCCCCATAATATTGCATGGTGATTTTAATCACTGTATAAAACCCTGGAAATTCATTTTGTATTTGCAGTGTCGTGATTAGAATTGTATGGAGATTAGAAAAACTGGGATTATTCCCCAAGAGCAGAGAAGGTCATGGGATGAAATAATAGAGGTATTCAAAATTCTGAAGGCTTTTGTTAGAGTAGATAGGGAGAAACTCTTTCCACTGGTAGGACAGTTAATAACCAAAGGACACAGATTTAAAATAATTGGCAACAGAACGAGAAGGGAGATGAGGAGAATTTCTTTTTTAAAATGGTCTGGAATGCACTAACCAAAAGGGTAGTGGAAGCAACTTCAATAGTAAATTTCTTAAGGGAATTGGATAAGTACTTGAAAGGGATATGGGCAAAGAGCAGGGGGAGTGGGGCTAATTAAATAGTCCTTTCAAAGAGATGACATGGATACGATGGGTTGAATCGCCTCCTTCAATCCTGTGAGGTTCTATGGTTAAGGGTGTACTTATACTACAAGTTTGATGTCTGTATTACATGGCTTCAGCTTTTCACTAACTTGTGAAGTGTTACGAACCATGCTTTATAGATTTACTGGCTGAAAATCACTACATTTTCAAAGGGTTAAAAAAGCAAGCTGTTAAGAGAGCTGCTAAGCGTCAGGTGACTTTTGAGACTCAGAATGACCTCAAGTCTCCAGAAAGTTCTTAATTAAATGAGCCTGGCTGGTGTGTCCTGTTTGAACAGACATGCTGAGACAAAACCATCTCTGGAATTCACACCTTTTATTGTCTATGGACTCGCCAGGACTTAAAACCCCTGGATTCCGAGACTCAAAGTCTCCAAACTCAAAAGTTAACAAAGAGACCTGCAGAGAAACCAGTTCATCATAAGCAGGCATGAATAGCCGCCAACCACCCCCATTGGGTAGCAATGGCTTCGAACTTCAAATCATTTAAGTGGACAATGAAAGTATTGATCAGGTGGTCACCTGATCAAAACTGACTTCAGATAACCAATCTTGCCTACCCCAAGCACCATGGAAAAATAAGCCAATCTGGAAACAAAAAGCACAGAAGATCCCTGCGTGGGTGTCTCTCCCTCTCCATCTATTTTCATAAGCTCAAACCCTGTCTGATGTTTTTGACTATCCATGTGCCTCAGGCAGAGATAGTAGCTACTATCTCCAGGAGAACATCCTTAAACTACCTTGACACAACAAAAAAAAAATCACTGAGTATAGCCCCGATCCACCCAAGGCATCATTCTACAAGAACCATAGCAGTTAAATCTTAATTGGACTTCATAATTATCCATTAATCTATCCTCCTACTTTCTAATGTGTGTTTGTGTGTGTGAGAACGTGTGTGTGTGCGAGTGTGAGAGAGAGAGGAAAAGTTGGAGTGTTTATATTATTTTACTTAGACCGGGTTAAGTACAATAAAAAACTATCCTCTTTTCAAAAAGCTCAAGAAAACCTGTTTGTTTGTGTCTTCTGCAGTCACAACATGTAAACAGTTAAAAATTCACTGGATGGGCAAGCATATCATTTTTTTGAAAAAACTGCAGTGGTCAAACGAGTGGGAAGAAGGAAGCGATTCTACCTCTCCTTGCTTGAACGTAACAACCTTAACAACCAAACTAACCAGCCAAGTAGACTTGTTTTCAGGTGGAGTCTCGCACTGGTGTAATAGGTCTGATTTCAAGATGCAAACTGCATTTACATAGTCACCGTCGAGTTGATAAGAAACAAAACCACTCTGCACTAATTCTACATTGTACAGAAGTATAAATGCAGAAAAGATAAAATAACTATACAGTGCCACTAAATAACATATTAAAATCATATCACATACAAGGCCTGAATGCTTCCGTTTTTAAAAGATTTTTAAAAATCATCTGCATAAAATATTGAATTGTACTGAATTTTATCTGGGTGAACTACCACCATCATCGTTCTGAATGTGCTCTTCACAGATAGATGCATTAGATGCTGGAAAGGCAATGAAAAGCATGGTGACATACTGCATTTCAGGTAAATGTGGAATAATTTGAAACAGTGGTATGCTGCAAGTGCAAAATAAAAACCATTACAACAGGAACAAGTCACAGAAGAATTTAACATTTCACAATTTAAATTTCCATGCGTGTCCAGAGTGGAGGGAATTGAATTTTTGAAAGAACCAATAAACCTAACAGAACAAGTAGGGAGAAATTATTAACTGTAGACCATGTTTGTTACGTTGTATATGGCAAGAGGTGAAAAATTGCCCTTCAAGAAGTCTCCTGGTAAGGCCCTTAAAACAACCAGAGCGTTTTAAACTAACATCATCAATAAAAAGAGGTCATGTACAGCATAAAAAGATATACAATGATAAGCAGTATGCAAACAGAGCAGCTGTAAAGTAAATCCCGCTTGAAATTTTAAAAACTTGCAATCTCTCAAATACATACAAGAGGTGGTCAGTTTTTTTCAAGAAAGATGCACCCTAGACTATCTAAGTAAAAGAGCAAGAATAAATTGTTCTCCTGATAGCCAGTGGTGAAGGATGAAACCAGAACCAATCTTTATTCATTTTATATTTATTCAGTCAAACATCACAAGTATATGTGGATGTGGAGGGAGAGGCGCGGCTGGAAGAGAAAGAGGGGTTTGATAATGGGTGAATGGGGGGGATTGGTGGATGGAGGGGCGGGCATGGATGGAGGGGAAGAGATAAGGACATGAAGAAAAGGCACTGGCTTGCGCTTTAAAAAAAATCAGGACGGTTGACAGGTGTACCATGCAAAATCAAAAGGTAGCAGACTAAATAGCCAAACAAGATGATAAAGCAGTTATGATAAACCAGGTTTATGTGCTCAATTATAAAAAGATACAATTGGACAAAACAAATAAACAACAGATATAAATAAGAAGGGTGGGGCTGACAGCATTAGATGCTTTGCATTACTTTTGCACTCAATCAAACCAGTTACAGAGGCTTGAGGGAATATGAATTTTTCTTGGTGGGGTGCAGCTTGATAAAGCTGGAAGCTGGGACACAAGTGCAAATTTGAGAACTGAGCTAAACCACAATGCTGGACTACAATCTTCACACTCATCAACTTATGAAAAGACTGCCACCTAGTGCAGGAGATGTTTAATTCATTAGAGGTCACATTTATACAAAATCTTGAAGAGCAAATAAATAGTGGTTTAGGCTGGAAATTTTCTGAACAGTCAGGTCAGGAACTAGATAAAAAGAAGTCTAGCTGGATTCAATTACATTGTTTCCCTTAAAGTTTTGTTTGAAAAGTATATTTCAATTTTTAAAACTTTGTTCACGGGATGTGGGCATCGCTGGCTAGACCAGCATTTTATTGCCCATCCTTAATTGCCTTCGAGAAGGTGGTGGTGTGCTACCTTCTTGAACTGCTGCGGTCCTCGTAGTGTAGGTACAGTTACAGTGCTGTTAGGGAGTGAGCTCCAAGATTTTGTTCCAGCAACAGTGAAGGAACTGCGACATATTTCTAAGTCAGGATGGGGAGTGGTTTGAAGGGGAACTTCCAGGTTGTGGCGTTCCCATGTTTCTGCTGTTTTTGTCCTTCTAGATGGCAGTGATCATGGGCTGAACATGGACTGCTTCAGTTTCTGAGGAGTCACGAATGGTGCTGAACATTGTGCAATCAGCACAGGCATCCCCACTTCTGACCTTATCATGGAAGGAAGGGCATTGATGAAGCAGCTGAAGACAGTTGGGCCTAGGACACTACCCTGAGGAACTCCTGCAGTGATGCCCTTGAATTGAGATGATTGATCTTCAACAATCATCTTTGTGCTAGGTATGACCCCAACCAGAGAATTTTCCCCGATTCCCATTGACTCCAGTTCTGCTGGGTTCCTTGATGCCACACTCGGTCAAATGCTGCCTTGATATCAAAGGCAGTCACTTTCACCTCACCTTGCGAGTTCAGCTCTTTTGTCCATGTTTGAACCCAGGCTGTAATGAGGTCAGGAGCTGAGTGGTCCTGGCGAAACCCAAACTGAGCGTCAGTGAGCACTTATTGCTAAGCAAGTGTCGCTTGATAGCACTGTTGATGGCCCCTTCCATCACTTTACTGATGATCGAGAGTAGACCAATGGGGCGGTAACTGGCTGGGTAGGACTTGCCCTGCTTTTTGTGTACAGGACATACTTGGGTAATTTTCCACATTGCCGGGAAGATGCCAGTGTTGTAGCTGTACTGGAACAGCTTGACTAGGGCGCGCGGCAAGTTCTGGAACACAAGTCTTCAGTACTATTGCCTGAATGTTGTCAGGGCCCATAGCCTTTGTAATATCCAGTGCCTTCAGCTGTTTCTTGATATCATGTACAGTGAATCAAATTGGCTGAAGACTGGCATCTGTGATGCTGGGGTCTCTAGAGAAGGCTGAAATGGATCATCCACTCTGCACTTCTGGCTGAAAATTGTTGCAAATGCTTCAGCCTTATCATCTTAACATATATTAACATTGAGGATGGGGATATTTGTGGAGCCTCCTCCTTCACTGAGCTGTTTAATTATCCAGTGCCATTCACGACTGGATACAGCAGTACTGCAGAGCTTAGATCTGATCCACTGGTTGTGGAGTCTCTTAGCTCTATCACTTTCCGCTTATGCTGTTTGGCACTCAAGTCGTCCTGTCTTGTAGCTTCACCAGCTTGACACCTCATTTTTAGGTATGCCTGGTGCTGCTTCTGGCATGCCCTCGTGCACTCTTCATTGAACTAGGGTTGATCCCCTGGCTTGGTGGTAATGGCAGAGTGGGGGGATATGCCAGGCCATGAGGTTACAGATTGTGTTTGAGTACAATTCTGCTGCTGCTGATGGCCCACAGCACCTCATGGTTGCCCAGTCTTGAGTTGCTAGATGCATTTGAAATCTATTACATTTAGCATAGTGGTAGTGTCACACAACACGATGGAGGATATCTTCAATGTGAATATGGGACTTGATCTCCACAATGACTGTGCGGTAGTCACTCTGACTGATACTATCATGGACAGATGCATCTGCGACAGAATACTGGTGAGGATGAGGTCAAGTATGATTTTCCCTCTTGTTGGTTCCTTCATCAGCTGCCATAGACCCGGTCTAGTAGCTATGTCCTTTAGGACTCAGCAGCTCAGTTTTGGCAATGGACATTGAAGTCCCCCAATAGAGTACATTCTGCATCCTTGCCACCCTCAGTCCTTCCTCCAATTGGTGTTCAATGTGGCGAAGTACTTTTTAGCAGTTTGATGCAACTGAATGGCTTGCTAGACCATTTCAGAGGTCATTAAAGAGTCAACCACATTATTGTGGGTCTGGAGTCACATGTAGACCAGACCAGGTAAGGAAGGCAGGTTTCCTTCAGAACCAGATGGGTTTTTGCGACAATTGACAATGGTTTCATGGTCATCACACTTCCAATTCCATACAATTGCCGAATTCAAATTTCACCATCTGCCGTGGTGGGATTCAAACTCGAGTCCCCAGAACATTACCCTGGGTCCCTGGAATATTAGTTTAATGACAATACCTCTATGCCATCGCCTCCCCAATATTGTAGAGTAACAACCCTGGAGTTTGATAAACTGAAGTTACCAAATAATGGTCGCTTTTCTGGGTTAGTGGGAACAAATGAAGGCCCTTCCAGGAACATCCACAGCTAAATATATAAATTCATGATTAAACGAACTATTGCGAATCTATTGTCTTTGCCTAATAGAATAACTTCAGACTCGTGGTTCCACAGTGATCAAACTGCATAATAAGCAAATTTAATCAGGAAGGACTCAAATCCAACCCCTGATTTGTCAACTACTTGAACGCAGCCATGATGACAATGAGAACCTAAAACAATTAATGCCCTGTTCAAAATTATCATTCACCATCCAATTACCCTGATGGAAGCATTAACATGTAGCTGCCAGGTCAATTGTGATATCCATTTGTTTCTCTCTAATTTTTCTCAACATGGGAAGTACTCAGAGCAATCCCTAACGTACAACGAATCAGGACAACCACCCTGGGCCCCGCAATTTGACATCACGGTGTCAGGTGTAATACAGCCTGTAGTACATATCAGTTGATTCGCCGTCACTCATACTCTAAGCCCAAAATGAGTGTTTACTGGTGGATATGAGCGAATTAATGAAGCAGGTATCCCCTCTCCAAAAATCATAAAAAGGGTAGAAGAGAAAGCAGGTTAAAACCATATGAACTGGATAAATTCCTGCCAAGGCAGTGGGCCAGGTGACCGGAAACGCAGTGCAGGCTCAGCACCATCCGTCACCCTTGGAAACGGCAGCGCTGACCTCAAACAGCAGAGCGGCTTTTATTCCAACTCTCATTAACCACAGAGGGGCAAGATGAAGTTTCCAAAATAGTTCACATCTTTAAAGCCAGCATATAGCGCCAGTGTAGTGTCTGACCCGCAGGGTAAGTCAGTCACTTGCAATATTTATTTTTGGTCCCAGGCAATTGAAACCCTCCGCTTCTTATTTTATTTTCCTTCCAGCACGCATTTGCAAGTAACATTTGCTTAATGCTGGAAGGCGAACAGTCATTTTTTTTTTAAAGTCTAATTATTTATTGCATCGTGTTTGTAATTTTGTAATTAAAAAAAAAGTTGAACACCTCACTGAAATTTTCCAGCCCCCCCCACCCCCCCCACCCCCATCCGCGGCGAGGTTGGTGAGCCATTGAAATCTCCATTCAGATTGGCAGAACCAGAAGATCCCACCGGCGTAAGGAGTTGGAAAATTCCGGCCTTAAGCTTTTCTGCAGTTGGCATGTGGGTGTGTTAATAAAAATGTTATAGCGGAATTCCATAGAGATCATGGATTTCTCCTTAAAAGGAGAGCCAACAATTATGTTTAGCCTTGTAAGCAAGGTGTAGTTTTACGTGCGGCAGTTAACACAATCAATAATGCAGAACGTGCTTGTAACCGAGTGCTCAGTAGCTGGGAAGGGGCTGGTGCTCCTTTTCTCTCACACACTCACGGGCCCAGCCATCAGAGGAAACTTGTCTAAAAATGTTACGGCGGGGGGCGCACAGTGTGATATGTCCCGGGTATATCACCCAACTAGGGATGGCCCTGGAAGTACTATATAAATACAAAATGCTGTTGTTGATGGCTGTACTCATAGACAAATGCTGTGCATACTGTCCAAGGTAGTATATGAATAGCAACTTGAAGAAGAACTGAAAGGCTGTTGGTGCAAATTGAGCTGAGCCTTAGCATGTTCACCACTTTTAAAAGTAAAGGAGAAACAAAACAGGAAAAATGAAAAAGTCTAAAAGAAAACTTCACCATCAGGCTTTTATCTGGAGCTCAAGCCTATAATTCAGACTTGAAATATTCACTTAATTAGTTGAGGTAAAGAGGTGCATTTGAGCAGATGAAGGCTAGAATTCACGTTCTGTAGACACTTCCTAATCATGTAACTTTCCCAACATTAAGGTTTACAAAAATTAGTCCACAATAAAAGGCACAATGTGATTAACCTTACATACTGATACAGCAAAATCCGCCATAATGCTCAAGTATTAGTACAATATTGAAACAATTTGTGCACTTGGGATTGTGAACTGAAACTATGGGCAGTTAGTAAATTCACTAGAAGTAAAAACCCCTTGTAGCACAACTCAAGTTTCCAAGATCTTGTGCTCAGCAGAATGTTGCTGCAATGTTTACTTTTCTTTCAGCAATGTGAGTTTAAGAATAATTTATGTTCATTTCCTTTCACATTGTATAACTGCACCCTTATGGAGTACAGACATGTCTCAGGGATTTTAAACAGAAAGTTTTGCAAGTCCGTAAAGAAGAATTTGCTTCAGCTGCTAAAGACTAAGCTCCAAGCAAATACCTCCACATTCCTGCTCAGCAGTATCCAGTAAGCACTCTCATTTCTACAAAGGCCGAGGCCCAACCATCTTCAGCTGCTCGATCAATGACCTTGTCTCCATCATAATTGGGTACGTTCGCTGATAATTGCGCAATGTTCGGTACCATTTGCAAATCCTCAGATATAGATCCAGTCTGTGTCCATATGCAGCAAGACGACCAAGACAACATTCAGGCTTTGATAAGCAGCAAGTAACATGGCATTGCCATCACTATGTCCCACTACCAACACACTGATGGTTATCATTGGCTGGAAACTGAACTGGATAAGCCATATAAATACTCTGGGGACAAAAGCAGGTCAGTGGCTAGGAATTTTGCAGCAAGTAACTCACTTCCCAACTCACCAAAACCTGTCGACTATCTACAAGACAAAACTCAGGAGTTGGATTACTCTCCACTTGCCTGGATGAGTACAGCTCCAACAATACTGAAGAAGCTCGATATCATCCAGGTCAAAGCAGCCCGCTGATTGGCATCCTATTCACCACCTTAAACATTCAATCCCTCCACTGCCAATACACAGTGGCAGCAGTGTGTACCATCTACTAGATGCACTGCAGCAATATCCAATGCTCCTTCAACAGCACCTACTAAACACGCGACCTCTACCTCTTAGTAGGACAGGGGCAGCAGGTACATTGGAACACCACCACCTGCAAGATCCCCCCCATGCCACACACCATCCTGATTTGGAACTATATCACCATTACTGTCATTGGGTCAAAATCCTGAAATTTCCTCCCTAACAGCACTGTGGGTGTACCTACACATGAACTGCTGTGTTTCAACACAGCAGCTTGCCATCACCTCCTCAATGGCAATTAGTGATGGGCAACAAATGTTGTGAAAAAAATGTAAAAAAACACAAATAGATAACAACCTATGGTTCCACCAAATTCCTTTATAAGTTTGTTGTTTTTCATTTAGACTGTAACACCTGCTGCCAATCGGCCAGGCACCAGGAACAATTGCATATACACACTCAGTTCTCACTGTGTCTTCCAGGGTTGACATCATTGGTGTACGCCTGTCAACCAGTGCCAGTACTGGTTTGTGGCTCAGGAGTACAGCCATTGTTCACTCAGCTGCTCTCTCCGATATGTCCTGTCTGCCACCAGCCTATTTCCTCCCACCTCCCTGACCCTTCATCAGCCCCCTCCGGCCTTGCACTGAGCCCTTGTCATGTGGTGCTCCTGCCTCTGGCCGTTGCAAGCTGCAATGTAACTGGCAATGCACATGATCAGTTACTTCAGGGTAACAAAAAACACTGCATCTCATTATATGGACAGTTATCTAGGGGAAATGGTGGTATTGTTCTGACATGGCAGATGATGTGTGCTAGGCAGACCAAATCCACAAGGAAACTTAGTCGCACTATGACAACGATTTTGCAATTTGCATTTATTATGAGAAGACGTGTGCATTAAATTCAGAAGTAATAAGTCCACAAAGGCCTTTAGGGGTTTTTAAAATTAAATTAAAATATTTATTAACAAAATAAAAGATTTCAAGCACATAAGATGACTATTACTTACTACTATAATAACTCCTAAAATTGCTAATTAACCTGACCCCTAGTTACACCCACTTTAAGGCAACAGTCTAAAATAAATTTTAGATTTAAAACAGAATCAGCAAGCTAATACAATACCCACTTGACAGTGGAATTCCAAAAATGGCTTTTCCCCAACTTCAGCTTCGTTACATAGCAGATTTATGCACAAATGGCTGGATGCTTCACAAAGGCTATTTTACACACGCCTGTTAGATCTTATATTTCATTCTCCTTTATATATGTTTCTCTTTTTAATATGTAAATTAATATGTATATATCTTTGAAACTATATCTTCCTCATATAAAAACTTTCATATTGTTAATATTGTAAGTAACTTTTGGGAAAAATAAACACACTCCTTAGCCCTGCTTATCTGGCTAGTTGTAAACAGGCTAAGATCCCTTTGAAATCCAAATAATCCCTTCATTTATCTAAAAATGCAAATTCCTTTCACACCTTACATGATAAGCCAGCATTCATGTTTACTCATTAGCATGTCAAGCACCTAGTTTCTTTTGATGATTTTAAGCTTGCAGTCTAATTGATCCTAAATGTAATTAAATCACACACACAGACCGAACTATACTTACCCCCATAAACCAACTTCACAATAAACCAGAAAAATATTATGAAAATTATTACATTTTTGTCACATGGTAATGTCACTGGACTTGTAATCCAGAGGCCCAGGTCAATGGTCTGCAGACATGGGTTCAAATCCCACCATGGCATTCAGTGGAATTCAAATCAATTAATCAATCTGGAATATAAAGCTAGTCTCAATAATGGTGATCATGACGACTATCATCGATCGTTGTAAAAACCCAGCTGGTTCACTAATGTCCTTCAGGGAAGGAAATCTGCCATCCTTATCCGGTCTGGCCTACCTATGACTCCAGGCCCACTGCAATGTGGTCAGCTCTTGGCTGCCCTCTGAAATGGCCTAACATACCACTCAGTTCAAGGGCAATTTAGGATGGGCTACAAACACTGGCCTTGCCAGTGACACCCACATCCCATGAAAGAATAAAAGAAAATCTCAATATCTTTCACACCACAATCAAAATTCTAATGCAGTAAATTATATAGCACAACCACATGTGAGCATGTTGGCAGTCTGGAAAATAATGTACAGCAAAGTATAACTTTGTAACCAGATTAACTGACTACCATACAGTTTTTTCTACTGGGGCTAAAATAGCACTCTAATCCAAAGAGAATTCCATAATCCGCTTTCTACAGATATGCTGTATTTTCATCATCAGAGCTCCTTAGTTGCTAGATCTGACGTCACAGGCAATGCAACTATATGTGCTGAAAGTGTGCCCTCTGCAGCTGCGGCACCACCAAACTCAGCCCTTCATTTAAGCTTCAATAAACTAGTGGTTTTTGAAATTTTTCCTGCCACCCATTTCTAAAACTCAGATGTGTTACAGGGAAAGTTATAATTTAATGAAAAGTACAAAAGAATACAGTTAAAAAAACACAAATTAGAACGTAAATTTCAGCCTAATTCTTTTTTATTCATCCATGGGATTTATGCATCACTGACAAGACGAGCATTGGTTGCCCATCCCTAGTTCCTCATCAATTGTGGTGTCATCTTGAATGAGTGGTAAAATCTCTTGCATGCAAGTTACTGTTTTAAGTTTAAAGCCTTCCTTAGAACCTGTGCACATAGTTTAGAATCACTTTAGTGCTGTACTATGGGAGCATTGTAACAGAGTGATTTTTCAACAAAGTCTTAAACTGAGGACCTATTTCCCCATTCAGGCGGATACCAAATATACCATATCACTAGTTGAAGAGCAAGTGTTTTCCTAGTATCATGCTGAACGTTCATCCCTCAAGTGGCACTATTATAAGTGTGACTGATCATTTATTTTATTGCTGCCTGAGAAACAAATATGCACAAACTGACTTCCAACAAATCAACAATAATTAATTGGCTAGGAAATGTTTGGGACGTCATGAGCACATAAAGGTGCCATATAAATGCAAGTTTTCTTTCAAAGCACTTAACATAAAATATACCTGAGTTTAAAATACGCTATAATGTCAATCTACTTTATAGGATCAAGATGGCTATAGAGCAATTAAATAATTGGTAAAGAGGGGAAGAGAAAGAAACTAAGTATGACTGTTGTGGTGTTTTAAGGGTAAGGAAGATCATGTGAGTCTATCCTAAAGGTCTCGAAGAGGGCAGCTATCTTTTGGATTTGATGGCCAAAAAAATAAAGAGGGAGAAAATAAACTTTGAGGATAGAATAGAATGTATGGACAGTAAGTGCTTCTTTAAATATATAAAAAGTAAAAGAGAGAAGCCAAAGTGAACATAGGTCCCTTAGAGAATGAGGCTGGGGAAATAATAATGGGGAACCAGGAAATGGCAGGGGAGTCGAGTAAATACTTTGCATCTGTCTTCACGGTGGAAAACACAAATAGCATTCCAAAAATACTAAATAGTCAAGGGGCAAAAGGTGGGGGAGGAAATAAATACAATAACTATCACTAGAGAAAGTACTAGGGAAACTAATAGGACTAAAGATCGATAAGTCCCCTGGACCTGATGGGTTGCATCCTAGGATATTGAAGAAAATAGCTACAGGGATAGTGGATGCGCTGGTAGCAATCTTACAAAAATCCTTAGATTCTGGAAAGGTCCCAGAGGATTGGAAAACTGCCAATGTAACACCCTTATTTAAAAGGGGAGGGAGACAAAAACAGGTAATTATAGGGCTGATAGCTTAAAATCTGTCATTGGGAAAATGTTAGGGTCTATTATAAAGGATGAAACAGCAAAGCATTTAGAAATACATAATATAATCAAGCAGAGTCAGCATGGCTTCATGAAGGGGAAATCATGCCTGACAAATTTATTAGAATCCTTTGAGGAGGTAACAAGCGGAACAGATAAAGGGGAACGAGAAGATATAATATATTGGATTTCCAAAAGGCACTCAATAAGGTACCGCACATAAGGCTACTTAATAAGAGCCCATGGTGTTGGGGGTAGTATATTAGCATGGATAGAGGAATGGTTAACTAACAGAAAACAGAGAGTTGGAATAAGGGAGGCATTTTCAGGATGGCAACCTGTAACTAGTGGAATACCACAGGGATCAGTGCTGGGGCCACAATTATTTACAATATATAAGACTTGGGTGAGGGAAGTGAATGTACTATCACCAAGTTTGCGGATGACACAAAAAGGTGGGAAGGCAAGTGGTGAGGATGACAGTCTACAGAGTGATATAGACAGGTTGAGTGAGTAGACAAAAACTTGGCAGATGGAATATAATGTAGGAAAATGTGAGGACTTTGACAGGAAGAATAGAGGAGCTGATTATTATTTAAATGGAGAAAGACTGCAGAAAGCTGCAACAGAGGGAATTGAGGTTCTCGTGCATGAATCACAAGAAGCTGGCATACAAGTTCAGCAGGTAATAGGGAAGGCAAATGGAATGTTGGCCTTTATTTCAAAGTGAATGGAGTATAAAAATAGGGAAGTCTTGCTAAAACTATACAAGACACTGGTTCGACACACCTAATGTACTGTGAACAATTTTGGTCCCCTTATTGAAGGAAAGATATGCTGGCATTGGAGGCAGCCCAGAGAAGGATCACTAGGTTGATCCCAGGGACAGAGGGATTTGCTTATGAGGAGAGTTGAGTAGGTTGGGCCTGCACTCACTGGAGTTTAGAAGAATGAGAGGCGACCTTATTGAAACATATAAGATTCTTAAGGAGCTTGACAGGGTAGATGCTGAGAGGTAGTTTCTCCCTGTGGCAAAGTCTAGGGCCAGAGGGCAAAATCTCAGAGTAAAGGGTCGCTCATTTAAGACAGAGATGAAGAGGAATTTCTTCTCTCAGGCGCTAGTGAATCTGTGGAATTCTTTACCGCAGAGGGCTGTAGGGGCTGGGTCGTTAAGTATATTCAAGGCTGAGACAGACAGATTTTTAATCAGTAAGGGAGTCAAGGCTTATGGGGAAAAGGCAGGAAAGTGGAGTTGAGGATTACCAGATCAGCCATGATGTCATTAAATGGAAGAGCAATCTCGATGGGCTGAATGGCCTACATCTGCTCCAATGTCTCATAGTCATATGGATTTTCCTAATTAGGTGAGAAATCTATATGGTTCAATACATAGTAGAACAAAAGAATAATCTAGTTTTTGACTGCTGCTGTAAAACTTGTATAGTAAATGTTTGAAGAAAATTAGCCCCATTCCCTAATAACTTAAATTACTGAAGGCACGGTTAGGCCATGCTAGGATATGAAATTTGCAAAAATACAAAATTTTAATTAAGTTATGTAGAGTTTGTTTTAATTGGTTAAAAAGTATGCTGATAATCTAACACATTGTCCAGTTTTAAGCTCAAAAGCAGATTTCTAAGCTCAACATTCTTATTCTACAACAGTCACAACATAAGTGAACCATTTAGCCCTACCATATCTACTCATTTGTACTTTTTATGCTGCTGCAATAAAAGGGCTGATTAAAAGGAATTCTTTTGCTTTATCCTATTATTTTTCTTGAGGATAATGAAAGACTTTGCCATTGAAAGAAATGTCTTGTGTAATATTTTCATCTGGTAACATAGTGTACAGGACTAGATGGAATATGACTTGAACATTGGTCTGTTTTCATACCTGAAGTCTATTGTTTAAAAACCAGCTTTCAACACTCCTGCCACACACATGATTAAGCGGTACTAATATGCCAGAAAGAACATGGTTGGCCAGTTTCACATTTAAACAAGCATTTATTTGAAAAAAAAAGCTAATTTCCTATGAAACGATAATGACATTGCACCAAATAACCACATTGCTTGAAATATATAAAACCTCTCTATCAATAATGAAGCACAACTATGAATATCACAAGTGGTAACAGTCCAAGCCATAAATACACCAACTATGCTGTGACCTGCATGTCTTCTAAAAATAAAACTTTTTATTCTAAGAATTAAAAATAAGTATCAGGAATACATTTTACCTTCTACATTTTCAAAAAGGAGCAAAATGCAAAATATGTTAAATTGACTATAAAAACAATTATTATACACATTCCTGAACAGTTTATATTGTCTTCCTTTCAATTTTTATTTATCTAACATTGGTTCCTGATTGTTCTATATTTGGATATATTGGTGAGTAAGTCCAGATAAGTGTTGGCAGTTACCAACTTGAAAATATGCCCGAATAAAGTGCTTGGCAATTCCTCTGGGGAAAAAATAGGGGAACGTGAATAGAAGGGCCCTGTTCTGACCCACTTGTTTTGGGCACTTATTTTTCTTCTATCCTGTAACAGTTCTATTTTCTAACTTATTTCCTTGAACTTTTCCTCTTTTAGTTCCCCCTTTCAAGAGTTTCTGTTGATTATTTTCCCCTTTGCCACCTATTGCAATCATTTTCATTTCCCTTACATCTTTTCTTAATGTTACTCTTCACAACACTCAATGCCTCGATTTTCAAATTCTCATCCTCGTTTACAATTAATTAAGCCTCCTTAAATCAACCCTCCATGGCCTTGCTCTTTCATATCTCTGTAATCTTCTCTTGCCCTGCAACACTCAGATAGCTGTGCTCCTCCAATTCTGGCCTCCTGTACATTCCTGATTTTACTCACTTCACCAATTGTGGCTGCGCCTTCAGCTGCCCAGGCCTTAAGCTTTGGAATTCATTCCCAAAACCTCTTGGCCTCGCTGGCCTTCTTTGAGATGCTCCCTAAAACCTATTTGACTTAGTTTTTTATCATATGCTAATAAGTCCTTATGTGGTTCAGCATCAAATTCTGTTTGATAAAACACCTGTGAAGCATCTTGGGCCATTTTACTATGTTAAAGGCACTTTATTAATGCAAGCTGTTGTTGGTAACGGTGTGGTAGTTAAGGAAATGTTCAGTAGTGGGTAGAGTAGATTTTTCCGTAATGCAGAACAACCTGTACCAGAAATAGAATATTTTGAGTGTTTCACTGTATTACTGAAAACAGCAGCCTCTGTTATTACCTCCAACATGGATAAATTTGATTTCCAACTTGTCATCAGAAGAATTCAGAACATAAGCTAGACTAATAGAAATCATGAAAAAGTAGCAAAAGCATAATGTCAAATGTCACATGCAACCAAATCAGGAAAGAGCAATAAGCACCAAGAGAGAGCAGATTCTACTGCATCAATCCTGAACCCATTGGATCACTTTAGCCATTAATAATAAAGCAGTCAGAAACTGCTGCATAGATGTGGGTCGATTTACTTATTAAGAGCTTAATTAAGTGCACAATTAAAAACACTATTCAAACTGTTTCACTTTAAACCTTGTGTAAGCATAACAAATATAACCCTGCATACAATTTTTTCCACCATTTCTCCTAGGCTCTAGCTTCTTGAAAAATAAATCCCTTTTCTACCCACTTGTGAAATACCTTAATTTCTCACACTCTCCCACAAACTAGACATGTGATTATTCTGCTTGCTACTGTCGACCATCAGTAACTTGCCTAATGGTCATTATTCTTTATGTGTAGGGCAGACAAAAAGTCTTTATAGGATATTTCACAGTAAGAGGCATTGCAGCTCAGCTTGATCCTGTATTCACCTAACATTCCCATACCAGGGCATTTCAGCAGGGACCCATGAATAACAATAAAATACTGCAGATGAACAAAAACAAAGTGTTGAAAATACTCAGCAGGCCTGGCAGCATCTGTGGAGAGAGAAACAGAGTTAATGTTTCAAGTCAAATACGACTTTACTTTAGCCATATTCAACTCAAAATGTTGGCTGTTTCTCTCTCTACAGATCATCCCAGCATCAAAAGATAAAAATTCAACAAGTAACTCATGTAGGAAAACCAAAGAGCCCGTGTGGTGCTGAATGACTCATCCTATAGTAGTTATCCTTCCAAGTGGAACAAATACTTAGCCTACTAAAAGAGCAGCATTTATCTTCCAATAACTTCAAAATACTGCAATATAAAAAGGGAATTTATCTGGGTTTATTTTAAAATAGACGGACAAGATAAATATATCCTAAAAATAAAAACTTTCTTGACCAAATGTCAAAATAAAAACTGATGGCTAGTTATCTGTTAAACAAGAGCCAGGATGTTTAGTCAATAAATCAGTCAATATATAGAGGGCTTGTTTTGAGCTGAAATTAAATTGTATTCACAAAGTGTCACTAGTAGGCGTTTGATCTGAACGCAAAGATACTATTCCCAATATCTTTAATTCAGTCCTGCATCAATGCCTGGATTCCACAAGTCAATTGTTGCACTCATGTATAGCACTATATTGTTTTAGATGTGGAAAGGCTTTCATCCAAAAACCTTGTGTAACACTGGAATAAATACATTCTAGAAAAGGGTATTTTAAAATTTTCTGGTTTGATTCCATTCTTACTATTTTAGTTACTTGCTGGGTCTTATTGTTTCGATGTATTATTTGTAATTAAATCTATTAATTTCTAACTGATATGCCATATTGGTTTAACAATACTGCAATATAAAAAGGGAATTTATCTGGGTTTATTTTAAAATAACTTACCTTTTGGAGAAGTCAGAAGTGGTACATATGCCGAGTGATGCCCGGTGCACCATACCAGTTAAAGGTCAATTATTGACTCTGTGGCTATCCCATTCACAGCACAAGGACACAGGTTCAAGGCAGACCTGATTTCCTTTAGGAAACTGCTTTTTTGACATGAACATAAATGAGAAGTGTTGGGTGACGGCCCTGAAATGCAGCAACTATACAAATTGTAAAAGGCTGAAAAAAATCAACAACTGACCTTGGTCCAGGATTAGTTAGATCTATCTGTAAAGAGACAAGCAGTAAACTATAAGCCAACAGCAACCAGTAAAGTTAAAAATTCTACTTTATCAAAAGCATAAGGCATCATTTGGAGTTGATGTGGAAGTGGGTAATAGGATTTTTGTCTCCCACTTGCCACTTTGCTCTTATAGGCACAAGCAGCAAATAAAGGGCAGGAAAGAAAGAAGTTACACAAATTAAATTAAGCATATAATTTTTGAGATATTCATTAATCTGACATGACTTTGAATATGCAGAGTCAATGTTATGCAGTCTTCAGGTGAAGCAAGGGTAGAGCGCATAGAATAATTGGGCAAGAACATGCAGATATAATTTAGTTCCCATTCAAAAAAGTTATATGTTCTGTCATTTTTATACAAACTTTAATTTTGTATTATTTATAGTTTAGGACCAAAACTTAAGGGAATTTGGAAAGCAGAAAAATAAGGTTCAGTAAAACAAAGAAGTGTCTCTATATATAGTATGGGTTAAGAAATGCAAAATTGAAGAGCACCACCACTGGTGTGACTGCAATTGCAGCATAGGAAGTTTATACATTTTCCATTCTAAAAGTGAACATAGGAACTTATAAGGGTAAAAGTTAAAACAAAAGTGTGACAAAAACATTAAAAAAGGAAAGTGTGATAGACCAGAAGTGGACACAGGCATAGACTTTTACTTAGTTATAGGTAAGATCCTGTGTAAGCTTGGGGAGCTATCAGATTTTTAATGGGGAAAACCTTTAAAAGGTGTCACTGAATGTGATTGGAGGGTAAATTTAATATCTCTCATATTACAATGTTAATGGTAACTGTTGCATCTTTCAGTGAGTTTTTAGTTCATACCTAGAGGCACTGACTTGTAAGCACTGTAATCGCTTTTATGGAACTGCCCTCCAAAAAGTTATTCATAGATTCCTAACCAGTTTTTCTAGGTTTATCACCTGGCCCTTCACCCCAAACTTCACTGGAATTTGAATATAAGAAATAGGAGGGGTAGTAGACCATTTGTCCCCTCAAGCACGCTCTGCCATTCAATACAATCATAGCTGATCTTGGACCTCACCTCCACTTTCCGGCCTGCTTCCATATTCTTGGATTTTCTGAGAGTTCGAAAATATATCAATCTCAGTCTAGAATATACCCAATGATAGAGCATAATCAACCTGCTGGGATAAAGAATTCCAAAAATTCCAAAGAATCAAATTTGAAGAAAATTTCCCCACTTCAGTCCCAAATGATCGAGCCTTTATTCTGAGACTGCCTCCGTGTTCTAGATTCCCTAGCCAGGGGAAACAATCTCTCTTGTCTACCCTGTCAAGTCCCTTCAGAATCTTGTATGTTTCAATGACATCACATCCCATTCTTCTAAACTCCAGAGAATATAAGCCCAATTTACTCAGCCTATCATAGGCAACCCTCTAATCCCAGGGTCCAACCTAGTGAACCTTTGCTAAAGTTCACACCACAATTTCCAGGCAACGACCATCTCAAACAAGAGAGAATCATCAAATTCTCCCACCATCAACATCCTGGGGTCACCACTGAAACATAAATGGACTAGCTATGTAAATGCTGTGGCCATAAGCAGCTCAAAGGCTGGGTAATCTCAGCGAATGACTCACCTGCTGACTTCACAAAGTGATTCTACCTCCTACAGGGGACAAGTCAGGAATGCGATGAAATACTCTACAGATGCCTGGGTGAGTGCTGCTCAATACCATCTAAGACATAGCAGTCCACTAGATTGGACCTCATCCACCACTTCAAACATTCACTCCCTCCACCATCAGCCTACCATGGATGCAGTACATGCCATCTATAAATGCACTGCAGAAACTGATCAAGCAGTTTCAACAGCACCGACCAAACCCTTGACCACTAAGAAAGACAAGAGCAGCAGGGTACACGTAAACACCATCACCTCAAAGTTCCACTTCCAAGTCACATACAAGGCTGACTTGCAAATGTATCGCTGTTCCTCTATCATTGCTGGGTCAAAATCCTGGAACTCCCTACCTAAAAGCACTTTTGGGGTACTATCACCACAAGGATTTCAGTGGCTGTAGATGGTAATTCCTCACGACTTTAAAGGCAGCTAGGCTTGGACAATAAATGCTGGGCATTTCCAATGACACACAGCCAGTGAATGAACGAAAATATAGAAAAAAACAGTTCAGCAGATTTATCCGATTCTCTCTTATCTACTCCAGGTGGATGTTCAAGCATTGCTTCCCATCTTTCTGTCCAATGTTGTGCTGCAAATGCATTATCTGAAAACCTGTTCCATTCCTCTTATGATATATGTTGACTCAAGGTTCCACCTTCCTGCTAGAATGAATGTAAAAGAACCCAGGGCTCTATTTTGAAGAAGAACAGGGCAGTTATCTGCTGTCTCCTGGCCAATATTTATCCCTCAATCAACAGAAAAATAGATTATCTGGTCATTATCGTATTGCTCTTTGTGGGCATTTGCTGAGCATGTACTAGCTCCTACATATCCTACGACAGTAACTACACTTCAGAAGTACTTAATTCGCTGTAAAGCATTTTGCAATGCCGGCGGTCTTGAAAAGTGCTATATAAAGGCAAATATTTTTATTTTTTTGAATTAAGAAAAAAATTGGGTCAAGAAAGTTGAACATCAAGTGAGTTCAGAGATCCTGTGCTTGCAGTCAGTAATTCTGAATGCAATACCAGTATGACATGATCTGATTTTTTTGCTCAGTGGTATAATGGGAATAATAGCAATTGATATTAAACACAACCTCTCCAATCTTGAGCTGTGAATTTTTGGTTGTTCTTCAGAACTTATACACATACAATGTAGTCAGCATACACCAGGCTCCAGAAAATTTATTTAATCAATTCCAAGGCAACTCTTCATTAGACGGACAGTTAAAATTATAGAAAGTATTCATTTATTTTCTAAAGCCAATCTTTAACATTACAACCAACTTGAGCAATTGTAAATACCCAACAATACTGATTTCCAATTTTTATTGAAGAATAAACAGAATTACA
This sequence comes from Carcharodon carcharias, assembly GCF_017639515.1. Classification (NCBI taxonomy): domain Eukaryota; kingdom Metazoa; phylum Chordata; class Chondrichthyes; order Lamniformes; family Lamnidae; genus Carcharodon; species Carcharodon carcharias. Next base: position 59,575,445 of record NC_054472.1, on the reverse strand, counting down.
CGTAATAACAGAGTTACTTAACCAGCCGTCATATGGCAGTGACCAATCGCAAAAACAAACAGAATTTTGAAATGTGTTTGTATCTGAAAAAAAAATCTTAGAATGCAGTGTAATAGCAACCAAAGTCACCTTGGTGTAACAGTGATTCTGTTCATAACCAAAACAGTTAGCTTGAACATTAAACATCATTTGTCCATCAACATGAATATATGTTCTGTCTTGTAGCAGCTTAATCAGGCGAATGAGCCAGTAAGATTTTGCTCGAAAAAAATACTGATTATGGGTTTTAAAAGCTCAGTGTACAGTGGATATATGATGTTATTTACTCTGCATATGTTCTTGGAATAGAAGTCTGCTGTTTATCTTTTGGACTGGAGAATTTGGCTGCTATCTTGAATTTGCTTTCAGGGCAGGGGTCAAAATAATTATGTTTTGAGGGCTTCTTCTTGAGGTTTTTATTTTGAGGGCTACTTTTTGATTTTTGGGGTATACCTTTTAGTTTTCAGGGACTCCTTTTTCATTCAGACTAACTTCTTTATTAGGTGATGCAGTCAGATAGCAACATTACCTTCCGTATGTGTGTTGAAATATGGGGTATTTGGACACTCTCGAGCAAAATTAAAAGAATTCATCAATATCCACAAAAGTCATCACCCTTCCATTAGACTTAAGGTCACAACACACAAGAAAAGCATTAATTTCCTAGACACCACAGTATTTAAATTAGCACAAGAAGGCAACTGGCATAAGTTAGCAACAAAAGTTTATTTCAAAATAACTGACACATACTTCTATACACAAAAAGCCATCACCCAAAACAAGCCTTCTACGAACTAGTTAGGTCACAGTGAATGTGCTTTCATCACATATATACAAAAATAGAAGATTTTAACTAGGCTGCACCTCAGATCTGAATCTCAGTTTTAAAATTAACAATTGATCTGGCATTGATATTGCTCTAGCATCAATTGCTGATTGCGGAAGAGAATTCCAAACTTCTACCACCTTTTATGTGTAGGGATGTTTCCTAATTTCACTCCTGAAAGATCTGGTTCTAAATTTTAGATTATGCTTTCTGGTCTCAGACTCCTTTAAGTTAACTGATCAATTGCCTCATTGCATTTCCTTTATTACAACAGTGACTGCACTTCCAAAGTATTGCATTGACTGTAAAACTGAGATATCCTAAGGTCATAAAAAAATTATAAAAATGCAAGTCATTCATTACTGTATACTAGTATATGCAAAATGGTTGCACGTTTATCTCCAACACAGTCACTGCACTTTAAGTAATTCACAGTACGTGAAAAGTTTAGAGATATAAGACCCAAATGCAATTAGCTGAGTATTCCTTTGTTGATGGGTTTAAAACCACTATTTGCACCCTCTCCCACCATTGCCACAACGCTTGGGCTCATGTGCTACCACTTTCCCGCTGCACCTCTAATCACAGGCTATTCCTCTCCCATATCTGCTGATGGACTCACAGCAGCAAGCTGGGAGAAAACAGCCTGTGATTGGAGGAGCAGCTCCTTACAAACTGTCACTTGCACGCACGGGGGCGGCTTTTCACCCATTGGTCACCCCGCAATTGAATTTTCCCGGGCTTTTGAGGGCAAATTCGCCTGCAGTCCTCATATGTTTTGAATGCTGTTTCAGATCAAATACAGTTCACAATCTATTCCTAAAAAGTTTGAAAGATTTTTAACGCTCAAGGAATTATTTAAGCAACTTTAGTTGAAAGCATCCTAAAGAATATACACAACCACATTGTTTGCTGTTGTGACCAGCAGAAGCATAGCGTGGACGAGGAATCAAATATATCCTTAACAACAGACCAGCTAAAATCTAAGCTGTAAACAAAACGCATTTAATGAAGTGACCCTCACAATCACCAAGATACCATATCCCAATGATCACAAAAGAATCTTAGCAACACACTATAGCAAAACCATGCCAGAGAGCAATGTTGCTCTGTGATGGGCACTGCTCAACTTCTGTAATATACCAAGCTATGCCAAAATATATTAACTTTAAAATATAATTGGGAACATGCTAAAAATACTGAAGTATTTTCATTTCTCACAAAGTGAAAATAACTCATGAAAAGCCATCAGTGGTCTGGGTATCACTAATCACCAGCAAAAGTCACTGATACAAAAATACTTTCTTTTTCACGTATTTACAGTGGTGGAGGTAATGTTTTCACTCCATTTGTTACTCTGTTTGTCTGTAAACAATATATCTCACAAACCAATTGATGAATTTCAACGGAACTTCATCCAAAGATAGGGTATGCCCCAAGGAAGAACTGATTAGTTTTTGGTGAGTATGCAGATCCAGATCCTGGATTTTTTTTAAAAAAGGGTCCATTCAAATTTGGAGATAGGGCAAATTTACTTTTTTAAACAAAAGTGTGGATTGTTTTATTTTGAATGTTGTCAATTGTTTTAGAATGTTGTGGATTGCCACAAATGCTGTGATGGAATGTGTCCACAACTGTCAAAATGTGAGCAGAGTTTTCAGAACAATGTGTTGGATGTGGATTGGCCTGAACTTGCTCAGTGAGAAGGAAGCTCTTAATAAAAATATTTATTTTTTAAGCTTTGTAGTTACAGAGCAAAAACCAGGCAGGGAAAAGCTTCAGGGAAGAACTCCATAATTATATTCACTTTGAGTTAACACATCATGGTGGAGGGTTCTCCTCTTTACTTGTTCATTTCTGCTTCTAATTTTTAGAATTTTCTCACTGCATTTGCAAAATTATGAGGTGCTTTCATTTTAAAAGTGTGAAATTCAATAAACTCAGGGAAAGGAAGTACAGTAACAAAGTACTTGTACAAACAGGCAGGCAGGAGTTAGTTTAAATTCTGGTTGATTGATCAGTGAATAGTAATGTCAACATATTCCACCAAAGGTTGTGAATATCAAACTTTTCCTTCAATGTTTTTCCTTTAGTTGTGTCTTTTATATCATGCTTACCAAAATAAATAGTGCCTAAATTCAAGCTTTGTTTTATGAGACATTATTAATTATACCCAAAAATCAAAAACCTCAGTTAGAAAATGTTCCCATTTGTGTAAATGGAGGACATATTCCATGGTCAATGGGCTTTAGTGTTACACCACACAGATTCAAAAGCCACACTATTTCCACTAAGCTCCAATGCAGATACAATTGTGTACATTTGGAAGAAATGACAATAGGCCTGTTAATGCAATACAGCAACCACCAATAGCCAAACTCCATGAGAAAAATGAAAGAGGAGGTAAAAAATACAGATCACAGAGCAACATACAAGGCAAATGAAAAAAATAAGATGACAGCAAACCTAAACAGAATCTCACAATAAACATTCCAAAGATACACATGGGATACAAATGTGGTATACGCCATCATACAGGTAGCAAAATTTTAGGCTGGAGTTTTGTTTCTGGAAGGTAGACAACAAAACTTTGGACTTTCTCATATTGTCTCTTTTCTGTTTATGACAAATACATCTCTCCAAATTATGCATGTAAGCTGAATTCAGTGTCCTGTTAAAGCACATTTTGGCTGCTACTCTGGATTCAAGCCAATTATTTTTATCTAGCTTTGCTTTTCTTTTCTCTTGACCTTTTCTCAACTCCTTTATTTCCTGGCACTTAGTCATGCCACCATTCATCTCTCTCATTTTGAATAGGAGCCAGCACAGCACCAAACCTACCACCCCACACACACTATCATAACTTCTCTGCCTTCTTACTCTCCTGCCATCACAAAGAGCTCATATCCTTCTTGAGGCATTCTCTCAGCCTCTCATCACATTTACCAAAAACAATCCAGTGAGAACTGTTATCAATGCCTCTTTTAAAAGCAGCATCTCCCAACTGCAACATCCTCTGCTCTCCTTTCTACCCAGCATGCCCACAGATGGGTAACTTTGCCAAATGCCTTCCCATCCCACTGACCCCCCTACCACTAGCCCCTTGCACTCTTAGCAAACTCAGCATCCCTCTCTGTATCTCCCTTCCTGGATGTCCAATCACTTGAAACTAAGTACCTTGTCATCCAAATGATTATTAAGGATGATTACATTGACATCACAGCTTTGACAGAAACTTGACTCAGCGACACCTTTCCCCTTATCAAACTTCTAACCCTACCCTGCCAAAACTGTTGCGATGATAGTGTGGGCTTCATCAGTATATCCCACTTTGGTTTCTCCACCAGCTTCTATGGTATCGCCACCACCTCTGCTTCCATGTAACTCACTAGCACCAATCATCCCTGACAAAATCTCAAGTGTCTAATGCTGTCCACTCCCCATCTACTCTGAATTTTTCATCTATTATCTTTCCTACTTCAGCCTCTGCACTGAGAGACAAGCCATTTACGACGATTTCAATCCTTGTTTCAGTTCCTCTTGGCCTCTCTCCTCTGAGTTCATTGATCTCCTTGTCCTCTCCAAACTTCTCCCATAGTATAAACTCTCTTATCTATTCAACCTTGCCTCTCCATTCCCATAGTCTTGATCACTGACAACTCTTTACATCCCTCATCACCTATAGTTCCTATGTCTTCTACACCCATTTCCTTCTGTTCTTTGGATAAAAATAATGCTGCCAGGTCACTTTCAACCGAACTTTAAACCTCCTAACTGCTAAGCTTTTGTTCCTCCCCTTATACACAATATTTCCACAGCTGTCAACTTGTTTACAGGGGGTGGGGTGGGGCATGGGAAGGAGGCCCATCCCACCATAAGGCTATACATGAATCACTATTTTCAACCCATTATATCCTCCTGTTGTCAAGACAGATTTCCTGTTCCCTTGAGCCTCATTGCCACTAAACTCCTATCCTAACCACCTTTCCTAGCCCCCATGCTAATTGATACTATAGAGTCATGCAAAACACAGTAAAATTACATAATAGCTGCAATTTTTAAAAAATCCTGGATGGGCAAACAAAGATGGGTTTCATTGTCTCCCTTGTGTGTATAACTGTTGTTAGTTACATGTCAATAAACATGAAAAGAAATCGGAACTGTGAACAAACTTTATTTTTGCTATTATTTTAAAATGGATGTCTGCTGAACCAAAAAGATGGCTGCCACAGGTCCCACGACTCAGGATTGGCCAACTGTCCTGGAAGCTTCCAACAGGAGTTACAAGAACAAAAGAGTACCCCCCTTATCCTTGTGGAATCTCACACCCCATTGTAAGGGCATTATAATCACAAAACCAGGGGACTCGCAGAGATTGAAACTCATTACTCTTGCAGAGCTGGTAACAGACCTATCTCACAGCTGGGACGATCCAGGTCCATTTCAAAAGGAGGCCATTGAGAGGACAATGGACATCATTTCCATCTTAATAGGCTTACCCCTCTAGCGGAGTCACAGGGTCTGCCCAGATAATGACTCCCCAAAACACGATCCTCAACATGGATGGCGACCCTTTTAGAGGCTAATGACTGAGACATTTTAAGCCATAAAACAAAGGCCAGACCCAGATACCAGATAAACATCCCTTTTGAAATCATTGCGGAGAAAGGTCACATGACTCGAGTGACCATTTTGAAATCTCTATATTCATTTGAGAACTGAGAAACAAGTAGTCTGCTGATTATCTCCGAACAGAAAAAAACAGCAACAAGGCTCCCAGCTGACAAAGCAGCTGGCCACCATCTCTCAATTCCTCGAAGTCTATCTGTTTTTAAAAGTCTCTGATCGTCACCTGCCAAGTGGTCTAAGCATATAAGTCCTATCGTGCTGCATCATCATTCGTTTCAAGGATTTTCGTGCTAATGTCTCCAACCAGGAACTCCTCTTCCTGAGGAGTGAGCTCCACCACAAAGGAAACACCCTTTGGACTTGGACTTTCTGGACTCTGGAAATCACATTTCAGTGGTTTTTTTTACTGTTGTTATCCGTAGTTGCAAAATCTCTCCTTTCCACCACGAGCGCATGTGCGTGCGCGGGTGTATGGGGCGCACATGTGCATGTATGGTTGCAAATGCCCATCCCCGCCCCCAGCTTTGAACGTGTTACTGACAAAATTGAACCACACAAACTGAAAGTTTGGCAAAACACACCACAACCTAGTTTAAGAATAATTCAAAAACACCTCTGCTTATGGACAGAGAGTAACAAAGTTCAGTTTGCCTCTCTCCTGTCCATAACAAACAGGACTAGCATCCCACCCACCTCCCATCCCAGTTCTACTTTATATACAGGATAAAGGTATAGACCAAGATCTAAATTTCCTTTCCACGACAGTTTGCAGAAGTTGAAAAATCCATTGACCATATAAATGTAAATTATCTACTTTAAATGTGTCATTTCTTGTATATTAATACAAGTGCTGCTACCAGGAAAATCGGTACCACTGGTCCATAGAGCATTATTTTATGATATATTGATTTAATATTAGTTCTGAAGAAGTCATATTTGACTCAAAACGTTAAGTCTATTTCTCTCTTTACAGATGCTGCCAGACCTGTGGAGTATTTCTAGCATTTTCTGCTTTCTTTTCAGATTTTCAGCATCCACAGTATTTCACTTTTACTCTATTGTTTTAATGGGCATTTGGATTACCCCAAACAATGGAAAACACTATTCTAATAAGATTCAGCAGTTCCTTTTGAACAGTGCCGACAATTTTTAGCAGCAATGCCTTGGCCCTCATTTTGTTTTTTATGAAAAATTACTTTGCAAATTCAACAGTGCACTGATCCATGAAATCCTATCCTAGCTATCTTTCAGAATTCATAAACGCAGGAACAAAAACTGCTATGGGGAATTATCACAAAGAGCTCACCACATGAACAAATTATAGCTTCTATCATATTTATTTTGGGAAGTTGATACTTTGTTTATTTTATCAAGTTTAATTTAATATGGCATTGTGATTAACAGTCAAAGCTAAGGCAATGTGGCAGCACATCACAGAGAAGATCCGATTTCCTGCAACTATTAGAGGAAAAACAGTTTTGCTCATTCTCCAGATTCTAGCAGAAAATCAAACAGGTTAATACAGAGAGCATGGATATTCATGATATATCATGGAACAGAATTACGTGTAGGGAACTTAAATGGTTCAATGGATCAGAAACACAGTTCCTTGGAAGTAGAATTGAAATAATATAATACAAAAACAAAAATACCTGGAAAAACTCAGTAGGTCTGGCAGCATCTGCGGAGAGGAACACAATTAACGTTTCAAGTCCCACCCCCCTTAAACCAGCTTATATTTCACCTCTCTGCTATTTTTACTTAGTTCTGTTGAAGGGTCATTCGGATTCGAAACGTTAACTGTGTTCCTCTCCACAGATGCTGCCAGACCTGCTGAGTTTTTCCAGATATTTTTGTTTCTGTTTTGGATTTCCAGCATCCGCAGTTTTTTGCTTTTATCTTTTGAAATAATATAATGATTTCCTCATATGGAAGCCTGTTAAATTCTCAAAGTTAAAAAATGAGCTAATCTCAGCACTCAGTGGATCCAAACCATGGTATAAAACCAAATTCACATTTAATCCTAGATCGAGCTCTGTTGCCACATGATGAACATTTCACTCCGTCTCAAGCTTCTAATTCCATTGCACAACCTTCAGCAGTACACTGACTAATAATCTGCCCTTTGAATGGGTCCTGGATCTAATTTATCTCCATAACCACTTCCAAACCTGGGCATTGATTTTTGGATGCCCCTGGTTGAATTCACCTCATCTACAAGACAACTTCATCCCACCACAGCACTTTAATTTAGAATCTCTCACATCTCTTCCCTGTCCTCTTTGCAACCTGGAGACATTCCTCTTAAGTCCTGTCATGCCTGCACAACCTGAACTCCACATTCATTCATCCTCTTGTTCTGTTCCCCAAGTTTCTCTTCCATCTTTCTCGTGCCCAGTCCATGCTCGTCTGGCTCCACCTCCTGCTTCGGTGACTGCCCCGCTTCTCACTAAATTACAAGCCATCCAACTTCTGTTGCAGTACCTCATGCTAGCTGGTATTTAAATATTTCCCTTTACTGTCAGGTACTGTATTCCTTCCATTCAAAATCACCACATCCTCCATAAAAACCCTACCCTCAATCTCTTAATCCTTGAAAACTACCATCCCGTGCCCAAGTTCTCTTTCTCCTCCAAAGTCACTCCTAAATCTGTGCTCACTTTTCCCACAACTTCTCATTTGAACCTCCTTAATCAGCCATCCAGCCCCATCAAAACAATAAAACAGTCCTAATCAAAGTCACAAATGACATCTTTCAAGCATGTAACAGTGGTGCATTATTGCTCCTCGATCTTTCTACAGCCTTTGACATGTCAACTATCTTTCACCTACCAGTATGACTCTCCTTCACTGTCCAGCAGAGCTGAACTACCCTTACTTTGTTCCACCCTTATCCAATCATATCCAAAGCAAGGTTACTCATTCTTTCACCTCCAACCCCCTCGCTCCCCTACCATCACCTTCTGTAGTACCTCAGGAAATATTCTAGGGTCTATCTTCTTCCTCATTCGCATCTAATATTTATATATGTTCACAAAAAGTGCGTTCTTTATAAGGATACAATTTTTAGTATAGTCCCTCAAGAATACTTCCTATCCCACTAGTGACAAATTATAATGTTCATCAAAATAAATTCATCTTTCATTATTTAACATAAACATCCCTGTTGGGATGTTGGGAATCAATTAGACCGAAACAATAAACTTAATTTTTATTCTAAAATTCTGCGTTTCTTTTGAAGGCCCCACAATTATTGAAGTAGAATGTTTGTTTAGAAAGTATGTAATGCAAATAGAGAAACCACATCAGACGAGTGCATTTTTTGAAGAAATTGTTAGATTTACTCCATCAAATTGATTCTTTTAGAATATTTGGAAGAATTAGCTACTGTGATTGAGCGACTATGAGGAGAAAATTAATAGGTATGTGTATGTGTACAGGAAGTGAGGACAAACTAGTCCAATAGCTAATTATCATACAATTTTATTACTTTATTTCCCTTTCAATCGAATTGTACAGTAACATTTCTCAGCAGATTATTTTCACATGAAACCTATAGTATGAAGCATGAATTATTCAAGTTTATGCCAAATTTACTCTTCAAATAAAATAGTAGTTCTCCTTCGCACATGACCATATTTCCCTAGATACTCTTCCAATAAGTAACCTCAAACTTTACACATGAAACGGAAAAAACACTAAATAAAACAATTCCCATTTTTCAAAAAATCTGTGCCATTCACTGTTTATGGATTACTACATCTGTAATCCCAACTGTACAAAAACGCTAAACATTTATTGACATTCCTGATCATTTCAAGACATCAGCTCTCCACTGGAGAATTCAAATGCTCCATTTTAAAAATTGCTTCAGGAGTGTGATGTCAGGGTGGGTTAACCATGCCAGTTTTGATTTTGAATCCACCCGAAACTGAAAAATCTTTTTCTCCTGCTCTACGGTCCCTATGTAAAACAAAGGTGAAACGTTTCAAACCAGTTGTTTGTGTAGTTAGAGTTATAGCAGAACAGTTATGTCCTCAGAAGTGTGCTGGAGATACAAATTGGGGGGGGGGGCAGAAAAATAAGAGTTTTGCAGCAGCGGATGAATTAGATGTTGGGGGTGTTATGACCGATGCAGTTGGTAAAGCGGGGTTATTTAAAAATCCCAGAGGGAAACTTAAAATTATAGGTTATGACAGTCGTTTAATGTGTGAGGTTTGAGATGTGACTCTAAATTCAGGAATCAGACTATCAGTTTGAGCTTTTACATTAAACTAAAGGAAACATTTTATTAATTTACACAGGTTAAAAATATATGTACACATGGCTAAAAATTGCTACTATCAGAACTTTTAACAAATTCCCAAACAAATCTCCATTAAGGCAACAGTAATCCATAGACTTAACCAGATACCAAGCAAAGCATATTTCACATTACAAATTCAAAATGAGATTCTTTTCACTTGGCTCCTGTGGAGCCAGTTTTTTTGTGTGTTTGCAAAAATATACCTTATTCAAAAAGTATCTGAAAGAACATTACAGAACCTTTCAAAATGACCATCACAAAAAGTGCAATCGTATTCAACTTTTCCGCACCTCATGATCTATGAACATTACAGACATTTCAACATTGTCATTAAAGACAGTGCAATGGTATTCAAGTTATCGACATAGATCATGTTGTTATGACCGATGCAGTTGGTAAAGCGGAGTTATTTAAAAAATCCCAGAGGGAAATTTTAAACAACTGTCATAACCTATAATTGTAAGTGTTACGTTTGAGATGTGACGCTAAATTCAGGAATCAGACCACTAGCTCGAGGTTTTACATTAAACTAAATTAAACATTTTATTAATTTAAACACTTTAAAATATATGTACACATGGCTACAAATTACTATCATAACTTTTAACAACTTCCCAAACTAATCTCCATTAAGGCAACAGCAACCCAAAGACTTCACCAAATACCAGGTAAAGCATTTTCACCTTATCAATTCAAAATGAGGTTCTTTTCACTGTGAAGCTAGCTGGAGGCTTGCAGTTGCCTTTTGTCCTTACATTGCCTCTGCTCTGCACACCACAAAACTGCTGAAGTTATGCCTACCACCACTGATTGTCTCACCAGCCTCTTTAAACTTCACCTTTTAACAATGAAACCCATTTCATAGTACCAATTTTATTAGTAATATAAACATATTGCTTGGTAGCTGATAAGACAGGCGTCAGTTTTCACCCTACTTCTTGAATGCTCTATTCAAAAAATGCAAATGCATGCTATTTCTCTTACATATCAAAACTAGTACACAAAGCACCCAGATTAGCTGGCTTTAATCCAATTAAGACAAACCCACAGACTAAAAGCTTTATTTTAAAAGAAAAATATTTTCCAATAATGTTATCTATATTAATAGCTTCATGACAGGGGTTGATGGCACATTTATAAAAACAAAAAACTGCGGATGCTGGAAATCCAAAACAAAAACAGAAACACCCGGAAAAACTTAGCAGGTCTGGCAGCATCGGCGGAGAAGAACAAAGTTGACGTTTCGAGTCCTCATGACCCTTCAACAGAACCAAGTAAAAGTAGGAAGGGGGTGAAATATAAGCTGGTGGGGGGGGGGGGGGGAGAGAAGGGGGCGTTGTTGGGACAAGTAAGTTGGGACACGCAAGGTACAGATAGCTCTAGTGGGGGTGGGGTGAAATAAAGACTAAAAGGGCATAAAAGGTATAGATTTAAAAATAATGGAAATAGGTGGGAAAAGAAAAATCTATATAAATTATTGGAAAAAACAAAAGGGAGGGGGAAGAAACGGGAAGGGGGTGGGGATGGAGGAGAGAGTTCATGATCTGAAGTTGTTGAACTCAATATTCAGTCTGGAAGGCTGAATATTCGGTCTGTCCACAAGCATGACCCAGACCTCCCCGTCGCTTGCCATTTTAACACACCACCCTGCTCTCTTGCCCACATGTCTGTCCTTGGCTTGCTGCATTGTTCCAGTGAAGCTCAACCCAAATTGGAGGAACAGCACCTCATCTTCCGACTCGGCACTTTACAGCCTTCCGGACTGAATATTGAGGTATTTCTGTTTTTGTTTTGGATTTCCAGCATCCACAGTTTTTTCTTTTTATCTCTGTGTTTAATTGACTGCCACTTCTCTTCAAGAAATGCCTACCTAGAAGTTTTGTTCTACTCTCCGTCAGGATTTTCGAATCTCTCTCTTGCCTTGTTCACCTTCATTGCTTACCATTTCTCTCCTGGTGTTTGACAAGGTGTTTACCAAAACCCGCTTTCACAGCCATATCTCCTTTCTCAGTGACTGTCTCCGTCTCCGGCTTACCCCACGTGGATTTCAACTGAAATTCCATTGCTCATGTTTCGAACCCACCCAGGATTACAGGTATCTCCAGGACTTAAAACGTTTCTCAGACTGCTGTTCCCGTCACATTCTGAGATCCACACTCAGTGCCATGCGCCACCATATGAACACATTCGACATCTCCCTCCAGCAGCACCGCCGCACCCTTTTTTAAAGCTGCACGTGCCCCCAGTTTCATTTTATTCTTCGTCTCATCTGACGCCTCAACAAGAACTTTTTCTCTTTCCCTCAAGTGCTAAGGAACGCAAGCTCCAACAACTCATCGACACCATCTAGGATCCTCCACCCCTGCCTGTGCCTCCGTCTCCACTCCATCTTCCAATCCCAGCCCCGGCCATGTATTCACTATACCCCCTGACCCTCCCCTCTCTGACACTGAACGCTCAGTGCTCAGCAAAGGACTTAGTTTCATATCCTTACACCCTCATCTCAATGAATTTCGGGCTCGGCACGATGCTGAACTCTTCTTCCGCCGCCTTCGTCTCTGTGTTCACTTCTTTGGGCAGGAGTCCTCTCCCCGTTCAACGGATCCTTTTACCCACCTCCAATATTCTCCCTCCACCTCGACCCCTCCCTCTGGCCTCTTACCTTCTCTTGATCTTTTCATTGAGAACTGTCGGCGTGACATTAGTCGTCTCAATTTCTCTGCTCCTCGCACCCATTCTAACCTGTCTCTCTCTGAACTTACTGCACTCCGTTCTCTCAGGTCCAACCCTAACATTGTCATCAAACCCGCTGACAAGGGTGGTGCTGTTGTTGTCTGGCGCACTGACCTCTACCTCTGGAGGTTGAGCCTCAACTCGCAGATACTTCCTCCTACCTCTCCCTGGACCATGACCCCACCACGGAACATCAAGCCATTGTTTCCAGGACTGTCACAGACCTCATCTCTTCTGGAGATCTTCCTCCCACAGCTTCCAACCTGATAGTCGCCCAACTTCGGATGGCCCGCTTCTACCTCCTACCCAAAATCCACAAACAGGACTGTCCTGGCAGACAGATCGTGTCAGCCTGTTCCTGCCCCATGGAACTCATTTCTTGTTATCTTGACTCCCGTCTCTCTCCCCTTGTCCAGTCCCTTCCCACCTACATCCGTGATTCCTCTGACACCTTACGTCACATCAACAATTTCCAGTTCCCTGGCCCCATCCGCCTCCTCTTCACCATGGATGTCCAATCCCTCTACACCTCCATCCCCCACCAGGATGGTCTGAGATCTCTCAGCTTCATCCTCGAACAGAGGCCTGAACAATCCCCATCCACCACTACTCTCCTCCGTCTGGCTGAACTTGTTCTCACACTAAACAATTTCTCCTTTAACTCCTCTCACTTCCTCCAAATAAAAGGTGTGGCTATGGGTACCCGCATGGGCCCCAGCTTTGCCTGTCTCTTTATGGGGTATGTGAAACATTCCTTGTTCCAGTCCTACTCCGGCCCCCTCCCACAACTCTTTCTGCCGTACATCGATGATTACTTCGGTGCTGTTTCATGCTCTCGTCGGGACCTGGAAAAATTTATTAATTTTGCTTCCAATCTCCACTCCTCCATCATTTTCACATGGTCCATCTCTGACACTTCCCTTCCTTGACCTCTCTGTCTCAATTTCTGGTGATAGACTATCCACCAATATCCATTACAAGCCTACCGACTCCCACAGCTACCTCGACTACAGCTCCTCACACCCCGCCTCCTGTAAGGACTCCATCCCATTCTCTCAGTTCCTTCACCTCCGTCACATCTGTTCTGATGATACTACCTTCAAAAACAGTTCCTCTGACGTGTCCTCCTTCTTCCTTAACTGAGATTTTCCACCCACGGTAGTTGACAGGGCCCTCAACCGTGTCCGGCCCATCTCCCGCTCATCCGCCCTCACGCTTTCTCCTCCCTCCCAGAAACATGATAGGGTCCCCCTTGTCCTCACTTATCACCCCACCAGCCTCCACATTCAAAGGATTATCCTCCGCCATTTCCGCCAACTCCAGCATGATGCCACCGCCAAATACATCTTCCCTTCAGCCCCCCTGGCAGCATTCCACAGGGATCATTCCCTCCATGACACCCTGGTCCACTCCTCCATCATCCCCTACTCCTCAACCCCCACCTATGGCACTTTCCCATGCATACACAAAATATGCAACACCTGCCCCTTCACTTCCTCTCTCCTCACCATCCAAGGGCCCAAACACTCCTTTCAAGTGAAGCAGCATTTCACTTGCATTTCCCCCAACTTAGTCCAGTGCATTTGTTGCTTCCAATGCGGTTTCCTCTTGGAGAGACCAAATACAGACTGGGCGACTGCTTTGCAGAACACCTTCGGTCTGTCCACAAGCATAACGCAGACCTCCCTGTTGCTTGTAATTTTAACACACCACCCTGCTCTCTTGCCCACATGTCTGTCCTTGGCTTGCTGCATTGTTCCAGTGAAGCTCAACGCAAACTGGAGGAACAGCACCTCATCTTCCAACTGGCGCTTTACAGCCTTCTGGACTGAATATTGAGTTCAACAACTTCAGATCGTGAACTCTCTCCTCCAGCCCCACCCCCTTTCCGTTTCTTCCCCCTCCCTTTTGTTTTTTCCAATGATTTATATAGATTTTTCTTTTCCCACCTATTTCCATTATTTTTAAGTCTATACCTTTTATGCCCTTTTAGTCTTATTTCACCCCACCCCGACTAGATCTATCTGTACCTTGCATGTCCTGCTCTCCAATCTTAATTAGCACATTCTTTTAGATAATATCACCACCTTCAACAGCTCTTTGTTCTTTTGTCTGTGACATCTTTTGGTTATCTGCTCCTATCACTGCTTGCTTGTCCCAACAACACCCCTCCCTTCTTCTCCCCCCCTCTCCCTTAAACCAGCTTATATTTCACCCCTTTCCTATTTTTACTTAGTTCTGTTGAAGGGTCATGAGGACTCGAAACGTCAAATTTGTTCTTCTCTGCCGATGCTGCCAAACCTGCTGAGTTTTTCCAGGTATTTCTGTTTCTGTTTATGGCACATTGTTGCTTTACTCTTCAATTGTGGCCTGGGAATACTTGTTTTCAGGCACCCAGAATTAGCATGGGAAAATATTCCATTATGAAGAGGTGAATGAGGATTGCATAAGTTTGTGCATCCAAATTGTTTAAAATGGAACATTTAATTTGGATTAAGCTCCAACTCAACTTTGCCTTACCACAAATCCGGAGAGATCCTGATCAGGAAAACAGTGACTATATAATTGATTTGGTGTTTCAAACAATCTTTTCTAGTTAGATGCATAAACCTAGTAGCAATTTCACAAAAGCTACAAAAGGTTTGGAAGAAATGGCCTGAACTGTAAAGACCAATTAAAACATATTTCAAAGTTAGATTTCAATAATAACATGCTCTCCAGGCATTACTTTTCTCAAAACACGTGACCACCCTACAATTCTTGACATAATGAGAGTCGTTCAATAGACCCTCCTTTTCAACTCTTAGTCCTGAAAGTACATTCAATATCTAATGTTTTAAAAAAGATAACCGCATTTGGCTCACTTTTCCTTTCCAACTCTAATGCTGTCCACCTTTCTAAGTAACATCCTTCATTCAGCCTCATTATTGTAGACAAGCATCAAATCTTATCCTCATTAGGTCTATAGAATCCTCAGCTTTTCTTTCCTCCTACAATCCTCAGGCTTTAAGCTAAGACTGTCATCTCAGAATTAGCCTTGTCATCTTTTACTCTTTCCAAGCATACCGACCAGCAACCTTACAGCTTCACCTTAAGTTGTCTGTTAAAAAAAATACTTCCACATTCCTTTCATTGTTTTCCACTTGACAAGATCAACGCAACTTATTTCGTTCAATTTACTGTGATATATACTATCAAAAAATATTAAACTAATTAAATGAAAACTTTGTGGTTTGATTCAAACATCTTAGCATGATTCAAGGACAAAATAAACACAGATGCATGATATGGCTGAGAGGCAAAATGATGAAACCAGAGACCAAAATTAAAGAGAGCAGAGAACTTTATATGATGAGTACCACATTGAAAAGGCGAGTGGTCAACATTTCTTGTGCATTAATGAATGCATGAACAACTCATCCAAAGTTCTAAGTTTGGAGAGAGGGGAAAACTGCCTGATTACAGCCTAAAGCAGATAACTGCACAACATATGAGTTTCCAAGCAGGAAAGAAGAGCCAAGAACCAGCTTTAGCGACTAACGTTAAAATGCGACTACCACCAACTTTCTTAATCTTTTTCTCCTCATTTGAATTTTTTGCTCATTAAGATTAGAAATATCTGCTGGCAAAGAATATTATTTAGACATTGTGCAGCAGCATTAAACACACTCAGTTCACAGGAAGCTTTTCATGGCATACCAGGTGTTTGATCACTTAGGTCACTCAGACCATGGCCTAAGTCTCAAGGCACAAGGCACCACCAATCATCATGAGTGCACCCAACATAAAGTTGCTGAGGTTTTCCTACTTTTGGTTTTTCTTCCTAAAGTCACAGTGAGTTTCATTTTGAAGTCACAAGTTCCTGGATTCTTAAGCAACCCTGCTGGGGTTGAGCCCCAATGATCCAAATTCCAAAACTTGAGCCAACAAAGGAAAGTTCAGTTTGAGCTCCCCCGCTCCCCCCGCCAATGAAGGGTGAATAATGGAAAAATCTATATAAGCGGTTGTGTATTTCAGCATATTAATTTTAAAATGTTCCAAAAAAACTATTTCAACTGTCAAAGCAATTTTGATTCAAAAATTAATAAATTGAAACATAATCAGCATAGACTACAGTGGATATTTTTTCTTCTCTTCCCCAAAATATATACACAGACAAAAACATTTCAAAAATAAAATTCAGGTCATGAAAATGAACTGAAATAAAAACTACAATGGGAAGAGGAAATTTTTTTTTAAAATAGGGGCTTGACATGTGCCATGTTACAGTGAAACTGCAGGTATAATAGCCAATTCCATTATCAAGCTACAAAATCATAAAACATCCCTTTGAATTTTCTACACTTTACATATATGACAGCCGAACTAAGATGAGTAAATATTGGGGATCTCAGCTGTTAACTTTTAAGCTGATTTTACCAAAGTGATCATCAAGTTATATCTTCAAATGTCTATACACTTTAGGTCAGGGTAATTTATACAGGGTGTTTCAATAAACTTATTCATTCGCTGTGATGCATTGAATTGCCTATCCAATACAAACCTTTTCAATTTCTACCCACTTCTATTAAGTAAGAGACAGTAAAGAATTCAAAGTAGCAGTGCAGGTGCAATTCTGCTTCATCAGAAATAAGTTTAATCAGGATGACAGTCTTAGCTGCAAAGTCCTACAACTAGACAGACAGGAATGCTATTCATTAATGAAAAGAAAACATGTAATCTGGTGACAGGTTATTCTTAAATTTGGCTGATTTATCAAGACATAAGAAACAAAAGCCAACATAAATAATTCATAGATGGAAAACAAGAAATAATAAATCAAACTGGAGTCAAAAACTGGGTGAAACTACTAAGACACTAACCACTTGATTAACACAATTTAATGCAGAATTTAAAAAAAATCACATGCAGTTGGAGGATCAAAGGAAATTTAACTTCAAGTAAATCTTGGATGGGGAAATCCTGTGGGGTCAGCCTGGGTCCTTACAATAGTTACTCAGAAGTTTGAAGAGGTTTTAATTCTTCTAACATTTTCTGAGTAACCATTGGTATAAGCCGGGCTGAACCATCTGAAGTTTGCAATTTAACTCGCATTTTCGGATGGTTCCCAGTGCAGCACAATCGTCCAGATGAAGTGTGCACTTCTGGGCAATTGCCGTGCAAATCCTTACCTGGGAACTTCCCTGAGGGATACCCCAGTGCATCTTTGGGGTACCCCCCAAATCTGATACTGGGGAGCTCGGAAGTTACAGGCCATAAAAACTACAATAAAGAACCAACACAAATGAAAATTTACTCCTGCCAAATGCCCCTTTGAACCACTACCATAAATGCCGCTACTAGCCTATGATTAATGTTAATAACATAGTAACAAACATGAAGCCTTTAAAAATAAATTCTGATATTTAATAGCTTTGACTTCAAACTGCAAGTATTATTGGAACCAGGCTACATTGGAATTTCACTTCACCAGCATGGATACAGTACCTTTCAATTACACAAAAAAATAAATTTATGCAAGTTGTTAAGGAGACATCTTGCCATTTCTAGACTTGGGACCCATCTCAGTTCAATTAAATATAACAGTATTTTCACACGAGCAACATTGCTCTCTCCAATCTTGACTCTTGCATGAAACTGACCTTCTGTTCTCTAGATTCTCCCCCATTCAACTTACAGTCACTTACATTATTCCTGGTCTCCATGCTAACTGACACCATTACTGGTTCCCTTTCCTCAGGCACCATAAATGCCCCTTCAAAACATCTTAGTAACCCTCATCCTCTTTGACTGATCTGCCCTGTTTACATTTTCTAATCTCCATTTCTCCCTCAAGTTCCTAAAGTCATAGAATAATAGAATGATACAGAACAAAAAGGTGTCAGTCTATCATGCCTGTGAGAGTTCTTTGTAACAGCTCAATTTGTCCCATACCCCGTTCTTAAAATTATTCAGGTATATATCCCAAAATCCCTTTTGAAAGCTTATGGCTCAGAATTTGTGGTTGTAATAATGGCGAGACTGTCAGTGCTCACCATTATTATTGTGTAAAATTAACAGCAGCTTCTGGTGTCTGCATGTACGCAGTTAGCCACAGAAAACCAAAAGATACAGTCAGTGATACTCTGCACAGGGTATGCTGCTGAGTGTTTGCACATGGAATAATTAGAAATCACTGATTTGCTGTGAACATTAAATATTTGCACACTATTCTCACAGTACAAACAATGAAAATGTTAAACGTTGTTCAATCAGGAGTAACTGAGTTTTTAAACAATATACTCTGTTGTAGTTAGGTTGAACAATCTCTCTACCCAGAAAGACTACATTTATAAGTGTGGAATTCCATTCCTTCAGAAGAAGGACATTTAAATTGAATATTTTTAATAAAATAAAAAAGGTGTTTGTTCCGATATTCATATTCATCCTTTAACCTCAGTTTTAAGTTCCCATTTTTATTTCACTATAGGAACATAGGAGCAGGAATAGGCCATTCGGCCCAACAAGCACACTCTGCCGTTCATACAGATCAGGGATGGCTGATCATCTACCTCTATGTCATCTTTTCCCTTGATGTCATTAGTATTCCAGAAATTTATCCATTTCTGTATTGGTCAGTGATTGAGCTCCCCCTGCCCTCTGGGGTACAGGATTCTAAAAGATTCACCACCCTCTGACAAAAGAAATTTATTCTTTCTGTATGATTTAAATTTCCTGCTTTTTACTTCTGCTTTGCTGTTTATGAGAGTTCTACGATCTGATTGGCTGATCATCTACCTGCCCTATTGTTGGATATCACAGATCCTCTGTCGAAGACACCAAATTGGAAGAAAGAAAATCTATGTTCTAAAACCCACTAAATCATGCAGGCAGCATTCTTTCAGGTCAGTGGCGAGTGGCATCCCTTCTTCAATGGCTGCAAAATCCATTCCATTATTGAATCAGCTTCCATAGCCTTTTAAGCAGTGCATTCCAGATCACAATAACTCACCATTTAAAAATATTTTTTCTCGTGCCACCCCTGGTTCTTCTGCCAATTACCTTATCTCTGGGTCCTCTGGTTACCAACACTTCTGCCACTGGAAACAGTTTTTCCCTATTTACTCTAACTAAATCCTCCAAGATTTTGAACAGCTTCATCAAATCTCCCCTTAATCTTCTCTGCATGAAAAAGATCAATCTGAGTTTCTCTGGTTTGTGTGTGAGACTGTGGTCTGTCATCCCTGGTACCATTCTAGTAAATCTCAGCACATCCAAGGCCTTGACATTGTTTCTGAAGTGTGATGCCCACAATGTTCCAGCTGGCGCCCAGCCAGTGATTTATTTTAAGAGTTAGCATAAATTCCTTTGCTTTATAAGAGTATGAAAGGAAATATCCTATTAAGTCTTTTTAATGACCTTCTCAATTTGTCCTGTCATCTCCAAGGATGGCAAACCCAGGAGTCTCTGTTCCTGCACTCCATTTAAAATTGTACCATTTAGTTTATATGGCCTCACGTCATTCTTCCTACCAAGATGAACTGCCTCACACTTATCTGCATTAAATTTCATTTCCCCTGCATCTGTCTAGTTCACCATTCTATTTTTCTCTTTTCTATTTTTACTTAGTTCTGCTGAAGAATCATACGGACTTGAAACGTTAACTGTGTTCCTCTCCACAGATGTTGCCAGGCCTGCTGAGTTTTTCCAGGTATTTTTATTTTTGTTTTGGATTTCCAGCACCCACAGCTTTTTGCTTTTATCTCACCATTCTATTTATAACCTCTTGAAGTCTGTTACTGTCCTCCTCTCTGTTTTATTACATTTAAGTTTTGAATCATCTGCGAACTTTGAAATTATACTCTGCATAGCTAAGTTCAGGTTATTGATATATATCAGAGTGGTGGCTCCAACTCTGATCCCTGGGGACACCCACTGCATATTTCTCTCCAGTCCGAAAAACAACCATTTACTACTACTCTTCTGCTCTCTGTCCTTTTACCAATTTCATACCTGCACAGCTCCTGCAACTTCAATTCCAGTGTGCCTCTCAACTCCATGCATCTCTCCCAAAATTCATTGCTTAAATCCCTCCAACCTGGAAAAGTCAAGAATGACATTTTTCTGTGGCTCTTGTGCATTACCCCTCCTGACTCTCCTCAATCTTCTTGTAGATTTTTTCACTGTTGATCATGTTGCTTTCCTCCACAATTCAGCTTGAAAAAGATCATCCACATGCATACTTCTACTTCTACCCAACCAGACACAGCCAGTACCCCACCTGCAGCAGCTTCTCTCCCCCTTCCCACAATGCCAATTGTGTTTCCTAAGTTCTACCGACAGCCCCTTTTTCATCAGTATGCTGCTCCTTGGCGAAAGAATCTACAGGCATGCATCAATTTCTACATGTATGCTAACAACTTGCAGTTCTATTTCTCCGCCACTTACCTTGACATTGCAACCATCAGTCATAATGAGTCACAATTTACTTGAGTGAACATTAGGAAGACCAAGCCATTGTTTTAGCATACACTAAATTGTGCTCTCACCATTCTGAGTTCCATTTGGCCATAGCTCCCATTGTTGAAGACTTAAACTGGGTTTCTTTTCATTAAAACATTAAATCTGTCAGAACAGTTCTGACAAGAGGTCACTACCTGAAACATTAGCTCTGATTCCCTCTCCACAGAAGCTACCAGAACTGAATATTATTGAACATTTTCTAGTTTTTATTTAAGATTTATTGAATGTTAGCAGTAGCAGTAAAATACTTTTCAGAGAATGGGAAATTATGGATTAGGTATCAATAGAATATTTGGATGCACAGAAAACATCTTGTTGACTTGTTCAGTGGCTATTAAGTCATAAGGTTAAGTTCAAAACAGTCTATTAATTAAATGAGTCTCCAGCTATGTAACTGCCTTGAAATCAGTCCATAAAATCCTTTTTCAAAATTGTTTTCAGTTAATTATGAAGATAGGAGACGTTATTTTATTTGACAGCAGTAGTTGCCATGGATAAGCAGTTGGCACATCCATGTCATGAATGTACAATGAAATCTACAGCAACAAATAATGATTTTTCTCATCACTGGAAGTTTGAATACTAATGAACAATAATATCCAACACACATATACCTTGCCAGCAGTCTCTTGCGGCAAAGCTCAATGAGTTGGAATTAGTTCTCTCTTTCCCTTATGTCACTGTCAACTTCATACTGTAGGGAGCATCTGTGTATTTACTCCTTCCCTCATGTTTCTGTCTTGGAGTGCTTTTCCTTTGTGTTGTTCTGTGCTGCTCTGCTTTTCATCATCGCCCCTGAGGTTTTACCACTCTGTTCTCATCTGTTCTTCTCTCTAGATCTGTTGTTGTTCTGCATTTGTTCCCTATCATATTCTGCTCCACCCCAACTTTTCCTTCCTATTTTCATCTTTTACTTTGCAATGGCTTACCCCTTGTTTTTCTCGCACCTCTGTATTTCACAGTGGACCGGGTGTGCATGTGCGTGTGCATGTGGATGTGAAGAGGCAGAAGAGGGCTGATGAGGTTAGGAAGGAGTTCAACTAAGGCATCAGTCTACTTTTCTAGTCATAGGTGGTACATGTTGTAGCTAGAGAAGGATTTGACCTGGGCTGCAGGCCGGCTTTGGGTCACATACCAATTAGGGCTGTGTCCAACCAGAAGTAGGGGCCAATTTTGGGGTTATTCAGAGATCGTCACTTACACAAGACAAAATGAACACTGCCTGATTTCATTTACCCAATGATCGAAAATACAATTTTGTCTTAAAAAATTAGCATTTCCAATTACATAACTAAATAAAAGCTTTGAAGAAGGGTCTTTGGATATCTGTGACATTAATTTTGCAGTATGTAGGGACCTCCTGTGGTCTTCTCTGTTAATACAACAGCTATGTAGTTAACACTGAAGAAGGGTTAAGCTCAAATCAGTAATATGTTTTTGTTTGAGAATGCAAGTTTTTATTCACTGGCTATGTTCAACATTCGAAAGAACCACATTCAATTTACAAGTAACAAAATGGGAATCATATCTAAGTACATTCTTCTTTACCATCAGATAAAGAATGCATCCAAATATTATTTTACTACAATACTTCCAAACCAACTGGATTTCATTTCACTGATAATTCTTTTTCTACTGTATAGAATCACTCAAATTCATGCCTCCATGTAACTTCCCACTTCCCACCACACTAACATTTTATATCAATTCCTTATTGTGCAATAAACCAATTTAACACAGTATAATATATTGAAATATTATCAAACACAATTGCATCAATCTTGGAGCAAAGTCTGTGGGATTATCAATGCAATTGAGTCTACATTGTTACTAGCAGATTATTGCTACAGAAAAATTGCAATGAGTCAAATCCCAGAGGATCTGCCCACAAATTTGTGTTAAGCAGAGGTGTATGATAACAGAGGAAGCCCCATTCCCACATGAGCACATCTCTGTGTAACCCGATATGCCAAGAAACACGATCTGTCTATGTCAAAAACACCAGATTCAAATGCCAAATGAAAACACAGTAAAGCAGTAAATGTGTGAAAGAGTCTAGCCTGACCTTGTGAAAAAAAGGCTGGAGCTTTGCACTGAAAAAATGTCAGGAGTTAGCTCTGGAAAGACATAGTAATTTTTTTCTACTTAGCATGCTGTCTTCGCACGTGCGAGGTACAGTCCACCATGTCGTCAATATAGTCAAACATGTTTTCATTGTTTTGATGTCCGCTTTACGCTTCGCACCATGGTTTAACACCTGCTGTATCAACTTTACCTTCACTCTGATCGACAACAACACTTTTAACTTTCTCACAGGTTTAGCCATACTTGCAGGCTTTGCACACTTTCTTTCACAGGGAGATCTTGATGTCAAATGATGGCTTGCCCAGCACTCCACATTTTTGCATTGTTGTGTGATCTAACTCTGCTCAGACTGGTTGGCAGTCACATGACAAGTTTAGACATGGTCAGCTAATCTGGAGTTACCAGGGCAGAACTTCAGTTTATCATGGGCATCGTTCTATGGGATTTGCTATTTTACTGGCAGGAATAGTTGACGACTTCGACATAATCCCAATTTTGTGTCATCAGAGTTTGACTCATCACAGTTTTACTGCAATTAAATAATAACATTTAAGTGGATACATTACATTAAAATGTGGCATCTGTCAATACGGCAATCCCACAAAGGGAACAAAGAGAGAAGACACAAAGCATCAGATTTTACTTCTAGATCAAATATATTTAAAGCAGTATGACTTTAAAGAAAACTTTAAATGAGCAATATAAGTGAGCGAGGATTTAAGGAAATAAGCAAGCTTCCAAATAGAAGGGGTTTCACTGCGTAGATTTCACACATTGTAGAAAATGTTGCAAATTCTTGGTTTTCAAGTGGCTTTTCAGAAATGTTGCAAAGGACATGCTCAACAACTAAACCACTAATCCTACGTTGAACAATTAAATGATCAAAGACTGTAGCTATTATCTGGGGAGGTGAGAATGACTCCCTTGACATCAAGGCAGCATGTGACTAAGTGTGGCAACAAGGGGCCCTGGTAAAATTGAAGCCAATGAGAATCAGGGGAAAACTTTCCATTTGCTGGAGAAATCATACCCAGCACAAAAGAAGGTGGTTGTGGCTGTTGGAAGCCAGAAATCTGAGCCTCAGGACATTGCTGCAGGAGTTTGACTGGGCAGTGTTCTAGGCCCAATTATCCTCAGCAACCTCATCAATGGCCTTCCCCCACCATCATAAAGACAGAGAAGGGAATGTTCGATGATGATTGCACAGTGTTTAGTACCATCCACGACTCCTAATACAATTAAGCAGTTTGTGTCCATTGGTCACAAGAACTGGACAATATTCAGGCTTGGAGCGATAAATGCCAAGTAATATTCGTGCTCATAAGTGCCAGGCAATGACCATCTCCAACAAGAGAGAACCTAACCATCTCCCCATAACATTCAATGACACTACCATCATTGAACCCCATCAACATCCTGAGGGTTACCACTGACCAGAAATTTAACTAAATCAGACGTATAAATACTTGGGCTACAAGAGCGGGTCAGAGGGTGGGAATTTTGTGGCAAGTAACTCACCCTCGGACTCCCTACAGCCTGTCTACCATCTACAAGGAATACTTTCCACTCACCCGGATGAGTGCAGCTCCAACAAAACTCAAAAAGCATGACACCATCCGGGTCAAAACAGTCCACTTAATCAGCATCCCATTCACCACCTTAAATTTTCACTCCATCCACCATCACCACACAGTGGCAGCAGTGTGTACCATATACAAGAAGCACTGCAGCAATTCACCAAGACTCATTAGACAGCACCTACCAAATCCATGACCTCTACTACCTAGAGAGAGAGGGGCAGCAGATCGATGGGAACACCACCAGCTGCAAGTTCCTTTCAAGCCACACACCATCCTGACTTCGAACTATAACACCATTCACTGTTGCTTAGTCAAAAACCTGTAACTCCCTTCCTGACAACATTGGGGGTGCTCCTGCCCCAGATGGAGTCAGCGGTTCAAGAAGAAAACTTACCAATGCCTTCTTAAGGGCAATCAGGGATGCTAGCCTTGCTAATAACATTCACATCCCATTTCTGTTAAGTTTTCCAGTGGGACAGCATCTCCAAGAATTAGGTTTTGTTACCAATATGGAACTAGTAAAATCACACTGGTTCTGGACATCAAGAATTTTGTCTACTTTAGGAACATGTTGGAAACAAGGGTACAAATAGGTCATTGGGAGACAAAACAACAGATGAACGAAAAGTCAAAAACATTTTCCTGAAAAAAGACATTTTGTCAAAGCTTTTCATCTTGCACTCACCAGGATGACAAGAATACCAATGTCAGGGGGAGGAACAACTTTATACTGTATCAGAAGAGCGTGCTGATTGGTTGGCAAGTGGACTCTGGTAGAGGTGTTGCCATGGAGAATGCACCTATTAATGGTGACTGATGATTAACTGCCAAGCAATGTTTGAAATTTAAACCAGGCAGCTCGACTCTGATTGGTCAAGGCATTGCGCAAAGGAATGAACCAAGGCATGGTATCACTTATTTTGTTTAGTTGAAACAGATACAATTTGTATACATGTTCTTTCTGTCTGCAAAGGACAGGGCCCTGTGTATTAATGTATGTAGCTTCCAGCACATGCAAATGCACCACATTGCGTGCCTGACTGACAATCTTAAATTGGCTATCAGTGTAATTTTTAGCACACTGAGGATTATTTAGCAAATGCCATTTATTTATTTAACAATTGCAGAATCACATCTAATGTTGGATACTGCGTTTTGAGTTTTGCAAGCACAGGCTGTTTGGGTATGGCCTGTACCTTGCCCATCGCGAACAGCAAACAACTGGGAACTTCCTATTTGTATTTCTTCCATTTCAGCTGAAGTGATTGCTTTCTTCTACACCCATATTTATTCACAGCACCATTCCTTGAAAGATTTGAGGACCTAATTATTTCTTTCACCACCATCATCAAAGAAAGGCCAATTAATATTGCACCATTTCTATAGCTTGAGAAAATACACTCAAATTTTCCAACATTTTAAATAAAAAAACCTCACAAAACTTATGCATAATATTCCCAAGGCCATAAGTGAAGTTGGGATAGCTATGGCAAAGGGAAAGGAGGTAGGCCAAATGTATGTTGGGAACAGCTGTGTAAGACTGATCATTGTATCTTAAGCTTTAGATTAGCCCTATTGGGTCCTATTCAGGACAATAGGATGGTGTATGATTAGAAAGAGTTACATTGTTTCATAGTTTGCCATTGTGAGATTTGAACTCTTGATTGATATTTTGATGATGTAACAGATGTTGTGTAACTCTTTTGAGTACAAACACATTTCTATCTGTTTTTCAGATGAAATTACATTGTTTCATAGTTTGCCAGTGTGAGATTTGAACTCTTGATCTTAGGATTACAAACCCAGTACCATAACCACTTGGCTATTTAAGCCAAGCTCTGGTGTATGATTAGAAGTGCAGGGCAAGGCTAGAGTGCTTAATGAGCACTTTCTAACAATATTTACTCAGGAGGGAATGAAAGCAGAGCTAGCGAAAGTGAACTGGCAAATTAAGTTAAGGAACAGGTCCATCGAGATGCAGTGGCAGACATTTAAGGGGTATTTTAGAATACACAGAAAAGACACATTCCAGTGATAAAGAAAAATTCCAAGGTGGGAACCCACCATCCATAGTTAACTAAGAAAGTTAAAAATGATGTCAAGCTTAAAGAAAAAGCATAGAATTGTGCAAAGATAGGTGGAAGGTCAGAAGATTGGGCAGAATATAAAAAACAGCAAAGAATGACTAAAAGATTGATAAGGAAGGAAAAATTAGAGTACGAGAGAAAGCTAGCTATAAAGACAGATAGTGAAAGTTTCTTTAGATATTTAAAAAAAGAAAAAAGAGTTAACAAAGTGAGCACTGGTCCTATAGAAGGTGAGTCTGGCAAATTAATAATAGAAAATAAGGAGATGGGGGATGAATGGAACAGGTATTTTACATCGATCTTCAGTATGGAGGATACAAGTAACATCCTGGAAATAGCTGTAAATCAGGAAATGGGAGGGAGGGAGGAAGGAAGGAAGGAAATCAAGAAAATTACAATCACCAGGGAAGTGGTATTGAGTAAATTATTGGAACTGTGGGCTGAGAGGTTTCCAGATCCTGAAAAGAAATAAGGAGGGAGAAGATTAAATATGAGGGTAAACTAGCCAGTAATATAAAAGAAGATTGCAAGAATTTTTTTAGATATATAAAGGGTAAGAGAGGCAAAAGTGGACATTGGGCCGCTGGAAAACGACACTGGTTCTGTCGAAGGGTCATGAGGACTCAAAACGTCAACTCTTTTCTTCTCTGCCGATGCTGCCAGACCTGCTGAGTTTTTCCAGGTAATTCTGTTTTTGTTCTAGAGAAGTAGTAGTGAGGAACAAAGAAATGGCGGAGGAACTGAATAGATACTTTGCGTCATTCTTCACAGTGGAAGACACAAGTGACATCCCCAAAGTTCAAGAGAGTCGGGGGGCAGAGGTGAGTATGGTGGCCATTACCAAGGAGAAGGTACTAGGAAAACTGAAAGGTCTGAAGGTAGATAAATCATCTGGACCAGATGGATTACGCCCCAGAGTTCTGAAGGAGATAGCTGAAGAGATAGTGGAGACGTTAATGGCGATCTTTCAGGAATCACTGGAGTCAGGGAGGTTCCCAGAGGACTGGAAAATCGCTAATGTAACCCCCCTGTTTAAGAAGGGAGTGAGGCAAAAGACGGGAAATTACAGGCCGATTAGCCTGACCTCGGTCGTTGGTAAGATTTTAGAATCCATTATTAAGGATGAGATTTCAGAATACTTGGAAGTGCGTGGTAAAATCGGGCAAAGTCAGCATGGTTTCATCAAGGGGAGGTCATGCCTGACAAATCTGTTACAATTCTTTGAGGAGGTAACGAGTAGTTTAGACAAAGGAGAGCCAATGGATGTTATCTACTTGGACTTCCAGAAGGACTTTGACAAGGTGCCGCACAGGAGGCTGCTCAGTAAGATAAGAGCCCATGGTGTTAGAAGCAAGGTACTAGCATGGATAGAAGATTGGCTGTCTGGCAGGAGGCAGAGAGTGGGGATAAGGGGGTCCTTCTCAGGATGGCGGCCGGTGACTAGTGGAGTTCCGCAGGGGTCAGTGTTGGGACCACAACTTTTCACTTTATACAGTAATGATCTAGATGAAGGAACTGAGGGCATCCTGGCTAGCTTTGCAGATGATACAAAGATAGTTGGAGGGACAGGTAGTACTGAGAAGGCGCGGAGGCTGCAGGAGGATTTGGACAGGTTAATGGGCAAAGAAGTGGCAGATGGAATTCAACGTGGGGAAGTGTGAGGTCATGCACTTTGGTAGGAAGAATAGAGGAATAGACTATTTTCTAAATGGGGACAGAATTCAGAAGTCTAGAGTACAAAGGGAGTTGGGAGTCCTAGTCCAGGATTCTCTTAAGGTTAACTTGCAAGCTGAGTCAGTGGTTAGGAAGGCAAATGCAATCTTGGCATTTATTTCGAGAGGACTAGAATATAAAAGCAGGGATGTGCTGCTGAGGCTTTATAAGGCTCTGGTCGGACCACATTTAGAATATTGTGAGTAATTTTGGGCCCCGTATCTCAGAAAGGATGCGCTGGCCCTGGAGAGGGTCCAGGGGAGGTTCAGGAGAATGAGCCCAGGAATGAAAGGCTTAACATATGAGGAATGTTTGAGGACTCTGGGTCTACACTCGATGGAATTTAGAAGGATGAGGGAGGATCTGAATGAAACTTACAGAATACTGAAAGGCCTGGATAGAGTGGACGTGGGGAAGATGTTTCCATTAGTAGGAGAGACTATGACCCGAGGGCACAGCCTCAGAGTAAAAGGAAGACCTTTTAGAACAGAGATGAGGAGAAACTTCTTTAGCCAGAGAGTGGTGAATCTATGGAATTCATTGCCACAGAAGGCTGTGGAGGCCAGGTCATTGAGTGTATTTAAAACTGAGATAGATAGGCTCTAGATTAGTAAGGGGATCAAAGGTTACGGGGAGAAGGCAGGAGAATGGGGTTGAGAAACTTATCATCCGTGATTGAATGGCGGAGCAGACTTGATGGGCCAAATGGTCTAATTTCTGCTCCTATGTCTTATGGCTTCAGCCTAGGGTCTTGAAAGAGGAGGCTAGGGAGATAGTTGATGTGTTGGTTTTAATTTTCCAAAATTCCCTAGATTCGGGGAAGGTTCCATTAGATTGGAAAATAGCGAACATAACTCCTTTATTCAAAAAGGGAGGGAGACCAGAAGCAAGGAACTACAGGCCAGTTAGCTTAACATCTGTGTTAGGGAACATGTTGGAAACTATTATTAAAGAAGCTATAGCAGGGCACTTGGAAAAATTCAAGGTAATCAAGGCAGTCAACCTGGTTTTATGAAAGGGAAATCATGTTTAACCAGTTTATTGAGTTATTTGAAGGAGTCACATGTGCTGTGGATAAAGGGGATGGACTGTATTTACATTTCCAGAAGGCATTTGATAAGGCGCCACATCAAAGGTTATTATAGAAAATAAAAGCTCCTAGTGTAGGGTGTAGCATACTGGCATGGAAAGAAGATTAGATGGCTAGCAGGAAACAGGGCAGGCATAAAAGGGTCTTTTTCTAGTTGACAAGATGTCATGGGTAATGTGCCACAGGGATCCGTGCTGATGCCTCAACTTTTAACAAAAATGACTTTGATGAAGAGACCAAAGGCATGGTTGCTAAATTTGCTGATGACCTAAAGATAGGTGGTAAAGTAAGATGTGAAGATGACATAAGGAGGCTACAAAGGGACATAGATAGGTTAAGTGAGTGGGCAAAGATCTGGCAAATGGGGTAAAATGTGAAATTGTCCATTTTGGCAGGAAGAATAAAAAAAGGAAACATTATATAAATGGTGAGAGATTGCAGAGCTTTGAGATGCAGAGGAATCAAGATGTCCTAGTGCAAAAGGTTAATATCCAGATACAGCAAGTAATTAGGAAAGCTAATAGAATGTTACCATTTATTGCAAGGGGAATTGATTACAAAAGTAGGGAGGTTATGCTCCAGTTATATGGGGCATTGGTTAAGACCACATATGGAGTCCTGTGTACATTATTGGTCTTCTTATTTAAGGAAGGATGTAAATGCACTGGAAGCAGTCCAGAGAAGGTTTACTGAACTAATAACAGGAACGGGCAGGTTGCCTTATGAGGCTAGGCTTGTACCTGCTGGAGTTTCGAAGAGTAAGAGGAGACTTGATTGAAACCTTTTAAGATCCTGAGGGGTTTTGATAAGGTCGATTGAAGAGGATGTTTCCTCTAGTGGGGACATCTAGAACTAAGGGTCACTGTTTAAAAATAAGGGGTTGTGAGTCTTTAGAACTCTCTTCCTCCAAAGGTGATGGAAGCAGGGTCTTTGAATATTTTTAAGGTAGGGATAGATAGATTCTTGATAAGCAAGGGGGTGAAACGTTACAATCAGATCAGCCATGATCTTAAATGACAGAGCAGGCTCAAGGGGCTGGGTGGCCTACTCCTGCTGCTAATTCGTATGTTCTTATGTCCAGATGGCTTGCATCCCAGGTTGCCAAATCAAGGGGACTGGAGAGAGCGAAAGGGCTTGCCATAATTTTCCAATCTTACCTAGATATGGAGGTACCAGAGGATTACCAAGTGGCCCATGTGATACCCGTATTCAAGAAAGAGTCCTAGCAACTACAGGTCAGTTAGTTTAACACCAGTGGTGGATAAGATTTCCAAAACATTAATCAAGCTTATGGAATAGGAGGGTCAGCGTCAGCTTGGATAAAAAAATTGGCTTAAGGTTAGAAAGCAGCGAGTCACGGTTAATTAAACAATACCCGCCTTTCACAAATCCATGCTAGTTCTTCATCATCAACTTATTTTATCATCAACTATCTACCTAGCCTCCTCTTTCAAGACCCTAGGCTGAAGCCCATCAGGACCTGGGAACCTCTCAACCCACAGTTTCAACAATTTGCTCAATACCACTTCCCTGATGATTGTAATTTTCTTAATTAAACTTCATATCAACTCATCTCCAGATGCTTGTTGTTTTTTGTCCCTGGTTATTGTTTGAGCTATCCCTTCTGCCAAAATGCATCACATCATTCTCACTCTGTTTGCCACATCTCCCATTTGGTACCATTGGCAAATACTGAAATTTTACTCTATACTCCAATATTCAAGTCAATTATAAACATCAAAAAAACAGTGGAATACCACCGTTTATCATCCTCCAGACTGATAAATAACCATTTACACCAACTCGCTCAAGAGTGTTCAGGGTCAGAGGAACCTGGAGGTTCATGTGCATAGATCTCTGAAGGTGGCAGAACATATTGAGAGAGTAATTACCAAGGCCTATGGTGTCTTGAGCTTCATAAATAAAGGTACTGAGTACAAACACAAAGAAGTTATGCTGAACTTTAATAAAGCACTGATTAAGCCACAGCTTGAGTATTGCACCCAGCTCTGGTCACAACACTTTCGGAAAGATGAGAGGGTCCTTGAGAAACTGCAGAGGAGATTTACCAAAATGGTTCCAGGGATGAGGAATTTTGGCTACAAAGTAAGGTTAGTGAAGCTGAGGTTGTTCTCCTTACAGCAAAGGAGTTTGAGGGGAGATTTGAAATAGGCGTACAAGATTATGATCTAGACAAAGTTCCTATTATCTGATAGTACAAGGACCAGAGGGTGCTTATTTAAAGTTTTGGGCAAGAGATGCAAGTGGATGTGAGAAAGTACTCTTTTATACAGCAAGTGCCAATGAGTGAAATTTGCTGCCTGAGAGGGTGATGAAAGCAGAGACAATCAATGTTTTCAAAAGGAAATTGGATGATGACTTGAGAGAAATAAACATACAGGGTTATAGGGATAGAGTGAAAAATGGTACCTGTCTGGGTTGCTCTACAGAGAGCCAGCATGCACTCAATGGGCTGAATGACCTTGTTCTATGCCATAATGACTCTATCACTTATGTAGACAGCTGTAAGTGAATACGTGGGCTTGAACACATCCTTCCAGGTATGCTCTGCATTGAAATATCTTGCTTCTATCCATGGATAAACAGATCTTTAAACTAGTATTAACATCTCCCAACCACAGTAGGAATAGTTGCCTACATACATAGCATTAAGTTTAAACTTAGCCACCTTAGTTTCGTCATTTAAATTTTATCAGCTCTTCGAGTTGCCAGAGCCGCCTTTCTGTTAAAACCTTTGACCAAATTCACAAAATGTAAAATCACGGCTGTTGGAATGTGAATGTCCCTTTCCATGCTTTGCCATCAGTTCTTCTCTCACTGGTATATTTTACTTTGCATTGTTCCTGTGAGTGAGCAAGAACATTTTCTATGATCAACACAGTTTGCTTTTGGCCCATTGAATTGAATTATTCCAGTACACTGAGTTTTGAGTTTGGACTCAAAAGCCTTGGTTAAAAGAGTGATTAATACCAAGCCCTGGATTTAACATCTATGTCAATTGTAAGAATCCAGAAAGTCATTCATATAATTGACATAGATTTTAAATCCAGGGCTTGGTATTAATCACTCTTTTAACTAAGGCCTTTGAGTCCAAACTCAAAACTCAGTGTACTTGAATAATTCATTTCAATGGGCCAAAAACAAGCTGTGTTGATCATAGAGTATGTTCTTGCCTACTCACAGGAACAATACAAATGTAAGTGATACCAATGAGAGAAAAACTGATGGCAAAGCATGGAAAGGGGCATTCACATTGCGAATTTCAAAAAAGGACAGGCATTCATACTGTTTCCCCACTGAAACTGTCCAACTTCCCTACAACATTCGGAAAAAAATAACTATCAAAATAGATTCAAAAACCAAACCATTTCTTAGCAACATAAAATAACCAGGACTGAGGCAAAAGATTTCACTTTGAGTTTCTCTAAAAAGTAGCATGACTTCAGAGCATTTTTTTTCTAACAAGTTAGTGAATTTCATCAATGCAATTCAATATATTAGACCAAGTGACATTAGCAAAAGAAAGAGGGATATTTTAGGAGTGAATAATTACTGGTTTTAAAAAGCCAAGAGGAAATTGAAATCAAGAACTTTCACAACGCTCAAAATCAACAATTTTACCATATAAAGTGGCATTAATAAAGCAAATCAAAAAATACTGGAAAACATTTACATTGTTACAAAATGCATAAATGGACATGGCAGTTTGCACTACTTAAGAGAGTACATTTCCAAATATGAATGCTGCTTATTGTTAAGTAGAACGGGCAATTTACAAGTGGGAATAATCTGCATGCACTGCATTTTTTTCATACACCACAGTTACAATAAGGCTTAGTACAGGTGCAATGAGGCACTATGTTTCTCCAGCAGTCATTGAAACAGGAGTTGACCATTCAGCCCCTTGAGCCTGTCAACCAGTGAATTAGATTATAATTAATTTGCACCTCAATGAGGTGTTGGTAAATTTCAAATTCTGTTCCTTGGCCAAAATCTTGAAATCTATTCCTCTGAACTAAAATTATCCATCTCTGATCAATCTTTGATTACATTTTGGGCTGAAAATCTCCATTTTCAGGATGGCAGGAACAGCAGTCACATGAGCACCACAAGTAGAAAATAGCTCATATGACCCAAAAGGGTCACATCAAAACATTCTTCACCTTACGTCTCAAATGCAGATGAAGCAGAAAACTGTGTTACCTCTCCATCTTCCCAAATTTGATCCCTTGCCCCAACTATTCAGTTTAAACCCTCTCTAATTCCCCTGTTATATGACTTGCCGGGACACCAGCTCCAGCACGGTTCAGGTGCAGAGCGTCCCAACAGATCCTACTTTCCCCAATACTGTGCCAGTGCCCCACAATCCTGGACCTACTTCTCCCGCACCAGTCTTTGAGTCATGCATTTATTTCTCTAATCGTATTTGCCCTATGCTAATTTGCAGGTGGCTCAGGTAATAATCCAGAAATTACCTTTGAGGTTGGGCTTCTTAATTTGGTGCTGAGTTCTCATACTGACTATGTAGAGTCCCCTGTCCCCATGTCATGGTATCTACATGAACCACAATCGCTGGATCCATCCCATCCCACTGCAAGTTCTTCTCCATCCCTGAGTAGATTACTAAACCCTGGCACTAAGCAGGCAACATAGCCATCTCTTTGCTACAGAGAACAGTGTCAAGCCCCCTCACTCTACTGCCCTCTACTACTACCTCTGCTTTAAAAAATATTTAAAGGCTCTGCTTCCACTGTCATTTGAGAAAGAGAGTTCCAAAGACTCATGACCCTCAGAGAAAATTTTTTTCTCATCTCTGTCTTAAATGGGTGAACCCTTATTTTTAAATAGTGACTCCTAGTTCTAGATTCTCCCACAAGGGGAAGCATCCTTTCCACATCCACCTTGTGAAGACCCCCAGGATCTTATATGTTTCAATCAAGTCGCTTCTTACTCTTCTAAATGCCAGCAGATACAAGCCTAGCCTGTTCAGCCTTTCCTGATAAGACAACCTGCCCATTCCAGGTATTAGTCTATCAAACCTTCTTGAATTGCTTCCAATGCATTTACATTCTTCCTTAACTAAGGAGACCCTTATAAGCAGACCCAGCTCCAGGGCACCACCAACATTCCTAACCTCCTTTGAGCACAACTGCAGGTTTGGAACAATTATTCACATGTTCCTCCTCTTGGACCAGTTTACCCTTTATGTTGAAGTGTATGATCAATGTTTTTCTAAGGGGCTGATTCCCTGAGCTGTTTCTGTCACTTGCCCCTTCACATTTCTGTTGATTTATAGCAACTACAATCGCATGTATGCTCTACCAACAGAATAGGCACTATTTTTCCCCATCCACACTCTCCAGCCCTGTTTGTTTATCTGACCATTTTTGATCCTGCTTTTGCAGGTTTTTCTTGAGGGATCAATTCTGCAAGCTCTTTTCTGCCACCTATTTTCCTCTTCCAGAGACATCCTGCTGTCTCTCACCTAAACAGTTTCCATCAAGGTATTTCATTCGGCTACAAGCTCTAGGGTCGTAGCTTCAGTTTCAATAACCAGAGACCTCGCTCTTTCAAAATTTCTATTCTTGTGTTCACCGATAATTAAGGCAGAATAGTTAGCTCACACCATCCAGAAGCACAGATTTGGGGAGGGCCACTGGGAGAGAATGGCAATAAATCAAGTATCACAGTCACAGAATAATATTTTATTATTAGATCTCAACAGTGAAAAGTGTGTTAGAAATAATGCCAGCAGTTTGGGTTTAATGTTGAACTTTGTAAATGAATTGCTAGCTCATGGCAGAGGTGGGAGGTCAGGTATAACATGACTATTGTAGAAACTGACTGTGATGTCAACTGTTCTTAACAGCTAAGCCAATTTGGGGCTAGACTGATGACATTAAGAGAAGCCACTTGAAAGAGTCCCACTTGAAACCTAATCATAACCCTCCCCCAGGCTGAGAAAACCTAATCTACAGATTGCCCAGCAGGAGTTTACTTCAGTAGCACATCTCTTCCCTGTGACTTCAGAGAGATCGACAAGAGCAGCAACACCATTACTCCCACATTTCCCTCCAACTCATGCACTATCTTGAATGAATTGGGACATATATAACCATTCCTTCAAGATCTCTCATCATTATCCTGGAAGGCCTGGCTCAACACCATGAGAGATCACCATCAACAGACGGAGTGCAGCAGGTCATATAAGAGGCCCACCATCAGCTCTTCAATGCGAGTCGAATAATTTAAGCTATGACAACATAGTTTATGTCTCAGGAACAAATGCAACAAAATTGCAATCATGACTGATGACATTTCTGGTGCCCTTGGTTAATCTATATATTTATTAGTTTGGACCCTTTCTCAACTTCTTAGCA
Source organism: Carcharodon carcharias (assembly GCF_017639515.1). Classification (NCBI taxonomy): domain Eukaryota; kingdom Metazoa; phylum Chordata; class Chondrichthyes; order Lamniformes; family Lamnidae; genus Carcharodon; species Carcharodon carcharias. The sequence continues at coordinate 59,539,454 of NC_054472.1, read as the reverse complement.
TCAAACTCAATTTTTTTCTTTCATACATGTAATTACATTTACATATATTTTCCTATTTCTGGTTAATATAACAGCACAAAAAATTATAATTATGAAACAATTATCATCAAGGAATTTCTAACCTAAACATGTTCTCCTCAGTGCTGCATAAGTGGGCTTTCACAGCATTTTGTTTACCTTATTTCAATTTTAGAAAACATTCAGCAGAACCAATTTGCCTGCTGATAAATGATCCTTTGTGTGTAGCAGTTGGTATGCATCAGAAACTTGACAAGGCAGTTTGGAATTTTAAGTATTAAATCCAGCAAATGGTCATACATGTGAGATTCTACATAAAACTGCAGTGACCCTTTCTTTTTATAAATAAGTTAGTTCCAGTCAAGGAACACCACAGCTTTAACAAAAAAAATCAATAGGATGTGATCAGTTATAGTGAATTCTAACCGTAAATTATAATGGAGAATTTTGCATCAGTTGAAAATGTTCTCAAATATATACACATTCTTGCACAACTGATTTTTTTTCATCTGTGCTTAAACAATTTATTTTTGCTCCTAATACCTAATTAACTTTAGGTGTCCATGTAATAGTTGACAGAGGTTAAACAGACAAAATTGTGAAAAAGTATGTGGGTTGGCTGAAAAAGGCAAAATTGGCCAAACCCAAAAAAATTCAAATTAAAATATATATTAATGTGCAGATTACAAAAAACAAAATTAGAGTCTTTGATTAAAATTGTTGAAACATGCCTGCAGATAGGTTGTATTGCTAATTAAATATTCTTGGATGTAAAAATTTCGGAAGAGATAGGAAAGACAGGGAAAATTTAGCTATGTTCAAAGACAAGATCAAAGAAATGAGTTGAATTAAGTAATCCAACAGAATCCTTCTGGATAGAGGGTTCAGTTGAACTACAGGAAGTTATCTTACAGATCTCCCACAGTGGCAGGAAATTGGAGATGAAATGTGTAGATAAATTAGATTGCAAATATTGACAATTAGTAAAATTGAAGAGATTTTAGTCATCCAGAAAGAGGCCAGGATAAGGAAATATTTATAGTGAGAAAAGGGTGGTGGGGGTGGTGGTGTTCCACTGTGTTCAGAATTGTTTTGAGTCAATGGCCCAGATTTTGCTGCCATTATGATGGTGAGACAATCAGTGCACACTATTATAGGATAAATTTTAACAACTTCTGGAGTCTGCACATGTGCAGTTAAACACAGAAATCCAGAAATGCTGTCACAAACCTCCTGCACCTCCAAAGGATGACAGATTCATTGGTTTTGATCTTCCAGAATTCCCTTGATTCTAGTCACCATGGAGTGGAAAATAGCAAATGTAACCCCATTATACAAGAAAGAAGGGAGAGAGAAAACAGGGAACTATATGCCAGTTAGCCTGCCATAAGTAGTAGGGAAAAAACTATTCCAGGAGATGTGACAACAGGGCATTTAGAAAATAATAATATGATAAAGCAGAGTCAATAGCGATTTATGAACAGGAAATAGTGTTTGAGGAATCTATTAGAAAGTTCTTTGAGGTTGTAACTAGCAGGATACATAAGAGGGAACCAGTAGATGTAGTGGATTTTAAAATGGCATTCAATAAGATGCTATACAAGAGGTGCAGAAAGTTAGAGCTCAATGACAAAAGTTAACATGACAACAATGCAAAGTTTAGCAATAGAAACATGACCTTGAAAATGTATCCAAACATAAAATAACTCGGATAATGTTTTCTCACAAACTCTGTTTAATATATTCATTTGTGGTCAGCTTTATCAAAAAAATGTCAATCTGATGGAAACTTCGAAAAGGACCATTAGAAATGTTTGCAGAAAAACAGTTACATGCCAAATGAACAATATTGGATTATAATAAAGGAACTTCAGATCACACTGACCTTTCCAATGAGATTTTATTTGAAAGCAAATCAATTCTGCATAAAATAATTGTTCAGGCCACACACAATCCAAGTTCAAGAGCCCTATAAACTATGAACCACCATGGATTATTTAAATGAAAACATTATAATTCACAATTAAATCACTTGAGCTAAACTCTGATGGTCCAATTCATTCTGCAAAATCACAATGCTAACTTCACTTAGAAGGACATCTGATTAGTAAATGTAATAATTCAATTAAGAATAGTTTAATATAAAAACCACTCCTTGCAGTATTCCATTCTGAAAAGTGCATATATTATCTATTTTTTGCTAAGCATCCTGCTGTTCACTAGCTTCATCAAATCCACACTTTGTAAATAAATGTAGTAGGAGCACTCACACCTCAAAGTCGAAGCTCCACTTCAAAAGTAATGCTGAAATTTCAGTGTGGTACTAATTTATTTATGAATTGTCAGAGTTAGTCTTCGAATGAGACATTAAGTAACTGTGCCTGTCCACGTGGCCATAAAAATATTTTAAGGATTGCCAGTCTCCTGGCCAACATTTATCCCTCATCCAACACCACCAAAAATAATTAACTGGTTATTTATCCCATTGCTGTTTGTGAGAACTTACTGTGTGCAAAGTGCACTCTGGGATGTCCTAAGACAAATCAATAGAAATGCAATTCATTCTTCTTTTAGAACTTATTAACTTATTAAAATACTAGGACAGGGTTTTATTTTGAAGTTGAAACTTTTTTAATATCATCACTGCCACAACACTCCACACTCCATCCCATGCCCACCAACACCCAAAGAGACAGGGAACCTCCTCTCCAAGCCTCTATTGCAGACTTTTACATATTTACATATGTAAATTCACATTTACATATTTTTCTTACTTAAGGGGCCGAATAGCAAATTTCGGAAAGATAAGGTTTGGTACAACAATAAACCGAAATTCAAAAAAAACGTTGGGTTTTAAGGAAAGAAACAGTTGCTGAGCAAATGAACCTGACATAGCAATAAATTGTTAATTTAAAAAAGATAATTAATAAAAATAACCAAGAGTGTGAGAGGGTCAGAGTGCATGTGTCTGGCTTACTCCCAACCTCAGGGCACTCACTCGCTCAATCTCACCCACTGTAAGTGGGTGCGCGTGTACGTGTTGATGTATGGTGGTGAGTGAGTGAAACCCGAGAGTGGGCATAAAGCAGATTGGCACCGCCTCACGCCTCTCACTCTCCACATACGCATTCCCCATGTGCATGCGCTCACTCTCTCCACACTGGATGCGCGCGCGCACATACACTGGGCACACGCGCTCTTGCCCTCACTCCGCTCCACCCACCCATCTCCTCCCCAAGCCTGCCAAAACTTCACTTCCACAGGCCCGACGCGATTTCGCTCTCCCTGGCTGCCAAAACATCACATCCAGGGGCTCCTTTGCTGCTGCCCGGGCCCCGGCGCTCCTTTGCCACCGCCGCTCAGGCGCCCTGACACCCCTTCGCCGCCGCCTGGGCCCCGACACCCCTTTGGTAGCCTTGGCCCAGCAGTCCTCAGCGCAATCACCAACACCGGTGCTCGCTGCTCCTCAAATCAGCGACTGTGTCCTTCCCTCATTTGCTGCTTACTAGTGAGCCTATCAGCAGCAAACCTGGGAGAGAAGCAGCCTCTGATTAGAGGAGCAGCTCCATGCAGAATCTTCCATTCTTCATTGTTTGAAATGAATTTTGAAAACTGGCTCCGGTGGCCGCACAGAGGGGCTTTGCGGGCCAGATGTTGGACAAGCCTGCTCTATTGAATATCCCTGCAGCACAGGGAAGAAGGATCACAAGTGTGGCCTCAAAAAAAAATTGTTTATTTTTCCTTCTGTATGTAAAAGTTCCTGGCTGCGCAGGTGAAATCAGCATTTCAGTGTGCACTGGGCCACAGATAAAAACGTGCCCTATGACTGTTGTGTGTGGCTTAGCTGCTCCATTGCTTTGTGTTACTGTACCACAAGGGAACACAATTGACGAACAAAAGCCATTCAGCCAGACCCTGTAAACTTTGCTACTTATCCTCACAAACATCAATCAACAATCAACAAGTATGACAGATAATGCAACTGACACTATCAAATTCATTTCCTTATTTTAATTTCAGATGTATGTCACAAATAAGCCCACAAGTTAGCTGTTTTTAGTGCTATTTCAAACTAAACACATTGACAAAATGGTGGCACTACAAATTCTTGATTGCTGAAAAACTGAAAAGTGGCCTGTGTTAGCAGGATAGAAATTAATTCACAATGTGAGGGGCAAGATTTAAATGCCTATTAATTTTTCAAACCCCAATTTTCAATTCTGAAAATTACTAATGAATTTTTAGTTTCCAGCCAGCAATCTGTCAGGGACAGCCCTTATACAACTGAACATGATGACTGCCATCAAATGGTACAAGCACAAGTTCAGTGGCAATATAAATACAGTGTTCGAGAAATCAGAAAACTTCCTCATGTACCGACTGGAAGCCTATTCTGCGCAACACACTTCAATTCAAGCCGGCATTTGAACACGAACTGCATGACACCAAGCAAGGTATTCACAAATACAGAGCTATGCAATAAGTCACAGCTTGAAACAGAATTTGTTCTTTCAAAGAGGGTACCACCCATGCATACCTTCATCAAAGTCAGCATCCTCCTCTGTATGTTGAGGGAAGGGGAAACAGTTGGTAATTTCAAGGCGATCATCTACCACAAGTCCCAGCAGAACCCCTTGGACCACTTCATTGCCTTGACCTTCCTCCTGGAAATGTTTGATGATCTTCAGCACAACCTGCAGTTCAAACATGGTGACATGCCAGTGAAAATTCAATATCCAAGCATTTTGAATCCAATATAAATTTGTGCATAGATATGCAAATAATTGCATATAATCAAGAGAAAAGGGCAAGAAATAATGGGGCAGGGGTTATGGTAAAAATCAAAAGAGTAGATAGACATTGTTGGGTATGGGGAAGTGGAGGCAGGGAAATTCTCTAGGGCTGGGAGTTGGGAGGAGAGGTGAGGATCAGCACACACAGCAGGGCTGCACTGAACTAAACTCTTATCCCCTCCTACATGCCAGCTTTTCCTTCTTGATGAGGGCAGGGGTTTTTAACTTCTGGTTCCCACTGCAGGTTTGGATATCCCTCTCAAATTACCTGGTTTGGGGAGTGAATGGACAAAGGGATGGGGTGGGGGCATGTGGAGGGACCAGGGTCAGAAAGGGAGTGGATGGTGAGCACAGAGACAGAGAGGGAAGGAGGGAGAGACAGGAGGTGGAAGGATGAGGACTGAGTGGACAATGAAGGGAGGGGATGAAGGGGAGTGATGAAAGAGATAGACAGAGGGCCTGCCTTTCTTTACGTAGACATGGTGCTCTTGCTCAATGGAGTGGCAGGTACGCAACTGTCAGCTTCACTTCCCGTCTGCAGATAGGGTTTTCTTTGCATGAATGCATGCTCCATTTCCAATTGAAAGCCTTAATTACATGAGTTGGGATATTCTTCCTGAAGACTTGGGTGGGGGTTGCCTCATCTACAATCTCAATGCTCCTATATTATGTCCAGATCTTAAATCTGCCCTTAAATTTTATTTACGTGAATAGATCAACTTCAGAGCAATGAGCCAAGTTATTATTTTCACTGTAGCGTGAGGGGTCAGAAGTTCTATCAATATCATAGGTTTAATGTGTGGGGGCATGGTAGAAAAAATGAGAAGGATAAGACTAGCCACAGCAAAAGGGCCATGTGTCCTACACCAAATCATCCAGCAGACTGGAAGAGATGTTGTGATTCAGGTCATTGACAACTTCTTGGTGTTGGCAATTTTCTCTAACATTGCACTAACGAATTCTATAGATTAGTAAACGTCAAGATCAACATGGTAGATTTCTGGCCAGGGGAGCGTTCCAAAGAGACTTACTTTCAAGGGTTGGGAAAGAAAACAAACTGGCTTGAGGTAAGTGCAGGGTGAACACTTTGCTCATCTGCTTTGATTCCAATATTTCGCATCGAAATGCAGCTTGTGAGCATTATCATTGCGACTAAAATATAGCAATCTGGAAGCTAGGATACCGAACTCAATAAACATTCTTAACTGTGAGATTATTGTGTCAACTCCTGGTTTTCAAGATAATGCTACCTCTCATATTTAACAGGGGAAAAGTCTATCACAGAGCTTAGCACAGTGAAAACTGATAATGCATTCAAATTGTGATGTTTAAAAATGGATTGTGCCATAGGCAGAGTCAGACAAAAAATTTCAGTGTATTTTGGAACAGAATGTTGATGCCCTCTTAACATTTAATATACTGCAGATACATATTTCATGTTACATGCACAAGCATATAAGTTTTGCAACGTACACTTATTTTTAATACATATAAAACATGTACAAAATGGTGCTTTTTGTGAATTATATCAATTATGATGCTCATGGCACAAACATAGATTTTGAAATGCTGCAGAAATTATGTATGTCATTGTTTGCAGCATTTCCATTCAATCAATAATTGAGCCGTTTATTTTATAGCCAATAGAAAAGCATTCTGGGAACTGATTTAACCCCCCCCCCTAAAACTAATGTCCAGGCTTACTTTGTTGCTGTACAGCAGTAGTTGATTACAATAGCAACCAAATACAGCACTACAACATCGAAGAACAATGTACTTTGTGGCTCTAGATTTGTTTTAGTTTGGATGATGAGTGAACCAGTTTCCCATGTTTATAAATCCAGTTTCTCATCCTAGTTACAAATATATATAGAACCACCAAAAAACATGTTTGTATACTCAGTGTCAGCATTAAGTACTTCCAACTGAGATACAGAACATTGAAATGCTGGGAGATATTCACTCTGCCCCAACAATGCTTCTCAGTCATCAGTCTCAGAAAAGCGCACTTCATTGCATTAACCTGACATTTTAATTTCCAATACAGACCACCTTGTCATTTCAAAGTGAGATTGTCAATTAGTGACAAATTACGAACTCAGTTGAGACTGCCTAAGTTATTTCACAGAGGATTCAAACAACCAGCTGACAAAGGGGACTTTTATTTCAAGGTTCAAATCCAATATGCACATCTCTGAGGCAAAAGACTAACCTCAAAACTACTGTAGCACATTTCCCAAACTCTCTCCATTTTTAAAATTAAGTTGTACCTTTTAAAGATCACATTGCTAAGCTGGTAGATAATGAAAGCCACAACACCCTGTACCACACCCACCTCCCGAAACAGCAAGTTGAAATACAATAAGTGTTGCTTGAAAGCAAAATTTGAGAAGTATTAAGATCCTGTTTGCTTTTAGTCATGCCATCACTAATTTCAGCTGTGATTAATCAAAACCCTTTTTAAACTTAATTTGCATCATCATAATAATTAATGAAAATCACATTGGTGCTTTAGTTATGAGCTTGTGCTTTAGTTATTCTTTCCCCATTTAACAACTATGGTAATGGTTATGGTTGATAAAAAAATTTGGTTGCTGCTTGCCAGGTACAATCAAATCATCCACTGGAGCCTGAGGCAACACGACCATTCTTCCCAGAGTATAAAAGTAATAGCTGGGAACATATACAGAATAAGCACTTTATTAATAACAGTTAATTATGTACAGAAAGTCCTTGCTTTAAGTTGTCCCATTTTAAGTTGTTTCAATATACCGTTGTTATTAAATAGGGCCAGTATTTGCATTTAGCATTGTGAATTCACGTTAACATCACTTTACACTGAGTGTAAAGCAGGGTGGCGTGACCCGACTGGCACCATTTCAGAGTGCCCTCTCCCACTCCCCAACCCTCCCAGTCACCAAGGTTCCTGCTTGCTGAGCCTCCCACTGGCCACTGACCCTCCCACTCACTGTCAACCTTCCCGCTCGCCACCTATCCAGCTGGCAGCTTACCTCCACAACACTGCAACACTAAGCTGCTCTCACTCCATAGGTTGTTTCCTGCCTCTCGATGTTCATCTACCGAGCCCTCACTCACTGGGAGGGTTCAAGAGAGGCAGACAGCAGGAAGGTTGGCAGGAGTCAGGGGTCATGGAGCGGGAAGGTTGGCGGGGAGGAGCTAAGTAGAAAGAGTTAGCATGTTTCTTTTAGATTTTTGCATGAATTTAATTTAAAAGTTATTTTATGAATATAGTGTTTAAGCAATATACAGTATTTAAACTTACAGGGTATAATATTTTAATGTTTTTTTCTGACAAGAAAGATCCTACAGAACCTAAGTTTTACATTTTTCTTGGACTCGAACTCAAGTTCTGTTGAAGGGTCATGAGGACTCGAAACGTCAACTCTTTTCTTCTCCGCCGATGCTGCCAGACCTGCTGAGTTTTTCCAGGTAATTCTGTTTTTTTTTTCTAAGTTTTACATTGTTTGCAATGGGAAAATTTGATTTGCTCAACCTGGTTTCATTTAAAGTTGCACTTTTCAAGAACGCAACTATAATGTTAAGAGAGGAATTACTATATACGTTGCAATCAATTTCAGGGCAGTATAAATCCATTACATTGCTCCAGTTAGTCTTCATGGCACAACTCATCAGGGAAATAACACTAACAGTCTTAAGGCCAGATTTTAACATTTTATTTCATAGGGAAAGGAAAGTCCATGACAGCAAGTAATAAGTAGGCATCCATTGAATATCAACTTTGAAAATACTCAGTTATTTAGGGATTTTTCCAATCGAAACAAACATGCTGTCTACTCCAACAGGATTGCTTGGAGCACTTTCGCATTGCAACATGCTTATAATGTTTTCAAACCAATACCATGAAAACTGTCTCTTCAATCTCCACTACATTCTGACAGCAGTGAACAAGAACAGCAAAATGCAGGTCTCTTTATACTTGATCAATAGCTGACCTGAACAACACTTTACAAAGCATTCAACTTCTGAATGTTACATGATGCAAGTGCTTCTGAAACCCTTGACAGAATTATGGTTTTGCAAGACGATTTAGTCTTGTTTATTTTTTGTCCTGAATTTTGAGGTACATTTTTTTGGTTATTTAGTTGGTTTGCTGGGGGTGTTACTTGAACTAGAGGCCAATTACATCATATATTAACAGTTGTCTTTGAAAATAAAATATTTCCTAATTGAAAATAAAATATTTTCCCTTCTGACTGTGCAAGCTCGTTTTCAGAGACCCAAAGTCCTCTGTACAGCAGTTGTGGGATTTTTCTTTTCCAGCATGGCCTACATGTAGCCATTGGAAGGTTCAGATGCATGCCATAAAAGCAAAATACTGCGGATGCTGGAAATCTGAAACAAAAACAGAGAGTGCTGCAAAAACTCAGCAGGACTAGCAGCATCTATGGAGAGAGAAACAGAGTTAATGTTTCGAGTCCGTATGACCCTTCTTCAGAGCTGAAGAGAAGTGGAAATGTGATGAAATTTATAGTGTTTAAGAAGGGGATGGGGCAGGTGGAGCTGGGTAGAAGGTCAGCGATGGGTGGGGACAAAGGAGAGATTGACAAAGATGTCATGAACTAAAAGACAAAGGGTGTGTTAATGGTAGTGGTAAGGGGTGAAAAAGGTGCTGACAGTGGCAAAGGTAAGAAAGCAGAATGTGATAATAGCAGAACAAGGGCCAGCAAGTAATAAGGAAGGCAAATGGAATGGTGGCCTTTATTACAAGGGGGACGGAGTGTGAAAAGGAAGTCTTGCTATAACTGTATAGGGCATTGGTGAGACCTTAACTAGAGTAATGCACACAGTTTTGGTATCCTTATTTAAGGAGGGATATACCTGCATTGGACTCAATTCAGAGAAGGTTCACTAGGCTGATTCCTGGGATGAAGAGGTAATCTTATGAAGAAAGGTTGAATAGGTAGAGCCAAAACTCATTGGAATTTAGAAGAATAAGGGGTGATCTTATATAAGACTCTGGGGATTCAAGACCAAAATAATTTTCAGGTATAATGTTCCTTTAATATTACTCAAAACCTTGAAATATTCACTATTTAGGGATTTTTTTGCGTGCAGGATGTTCACTCTTAAGGGAGAGCCTTTTCACTTGGACTCTTTTTAAATATTTGAAAAATAATACTTCTACAATCATACATCTTTTATAAAATTCAGTATTAAGATCAAAATGCCAAGGGAGTCACAAACAACTATCTTGAGACCTCATGACATCCTCCCTGAGCAGAAGCTCCATTTCCTTTCTCATTATTGCAGGCTGGCCAATGCCCTGGCTCCCCATAAAAAAGGCATGTTAATATTTGTTCATTCATTTTAGTTCCTTACTTAACAAAGCAGATTCAACGGGTTAGTTTTTGAAATAACTTTCAAGTCGGAATATAATTGTGTCACCAAGGTCCTAAGTTTCAAATGCTACATTCAGTATACTATATATTAACCACCACAACAGGCCCTAAAAATATCACCTATTAATTTGTCGAAAAATCCAACTCAAACTAAATCTATTTGGGATTCTTAGCTCACAAATAGCAGGGGGACTATCAGAGAAAGATGTTCTCACACATCACCTGCTGCAAAAGTGAGCACATAGAGACTCTGGGGGTATTACTGCACTAACGGATTCAGGCACATACTTGAAGTGCCTTGATCCCAACACTTGTAAATTAAATTAGTACATGGGGTTTTATAAATATGGCATTTTGAAAGGCATCATCCTTGAGATATGATTTATTAAGCACCTGCATGCCAATTCGTCCTTCAAAAAGAAATGGTGTTACATAATGTGTGCCTCCCTAATAAATTTCAGGTAAATTAATTGTACAAAATTATTTGAGACATTGGCACAAGTCACTAAGGTAAAATCAGGTGTCATGCCCAGTAAAGACATGTCAAATTTATAACTTTACACATGGACTGAGCTCATATGGAAGCTTCTGGAACTATCTTTCATTTCTAAAATGGACAATAATGGACTATTAAGGTGGCTGCCAAGGGGACTGGTGACCTTTGTTTATTCGACACAGGCTATCAAGCTTCTGGAAAGTTCCAAATAAAATAAACAAGGGTAGTGACCTCCCTTTGGAATGAGCATACCAAGGCACATGTTATCTGTGGAATTCACGCCTGCCATTGCTCATAGCATTCTCAAAACACAGAGTCAATGGGCTCCCAGACTCTATGTCTCCAGGTTTGCAATTCAACAAAAGAAAGCTTTTGGAAAGAGACCAGTTTTCCACAAGTTAAGTGTGAAAGACCACCATCTATCTCCTATTTTATATCAATGGAGTTTTAGCTTTAAGCCATTCTGGGTGGACAATGGCCTTTGACCATGTGACCAAAACTGGCTTCTGATACGGAGATCCTTTATTATTCCAAAACTCAAAGTCCAGGGCAGACTGCAGAAGAACGTGGACAAGACAACAGCTGCAAGGAAAGAATCTGCTATCTGTGCCTTTTGAGAACCACCAGTATGTTTTGTATGGAAGGAGGTGTGTCTTTACTTACCCTTGGAATGTGTATTCCAATTAAATAATTCAGCAGCAAGCTTCTGTGCATAGTCTGCGAACCAGAATCAACCTGACTGCAAGTCATCAAGCAGCCAAAGTACTTAACCTATTCCAGTTTCAGAGTTCACCTAAAAATCAATGTCCTAGGTATTTGGCTACAAGAAGCTTCGTAATCTACTGGGAACCCTCCACTTTACAAGACGCTCACTTCAACTTTAAATCATCAAATCCATTCAAGAATTCATAGGTCTGCCAAGTGGGAGACCATAAATCAGAAACTGAATTAACTATTAATCAAAAGTGCACTATTTTTATCTTTATCCTGTGCGTGTGTACGCGTGCATACAACCAACCAAGTGAGTGATGTTGCATTAATTTGGGGCAATTGTGAGAGAATAATCTTTATTTTAAATGCACAGAAGCTTGCTGCTGAATTATTTAATTGGAATACACATTCCAAGGGTAAGAAAAGGCACACCTCCTTCCATACAAAACACACTGATTACGGGTAGCGAGAGAGCAAACACTTTCTGTCTGACAAAGGATTTTACTGTAGGTGCTGTTATATCATGCATTTTGAAATTATCTACCTAACTCCATAAAAACCTACTTGTTCCTAGTCTACTGAACTAATAATCTGGGCAAGCGTACTGGCAAAGATATAAATAAAGTCCCCTGACTTTGAGTTATATGTTCTTCATTTAGTTTGGCTTCTGCAAAGTAATTTATGGTATATTGATGATTTTATATAAATACACATTGCAGTGGACTATAACAAAATGCACAATCAATCTTGCTACATATATATGACACCTCTTGTTGAGGACAGTTCTGATATATGGGGGTAAATATAAATTAAAGTAACAAACTTACCGTTAAAGTAACATTTGCAGTATGATCTTTTTAAATGTTTCAAAATATCCAACTAAATACCCCAATATCCGTTGAAACATTTTGGAAAGTTATCCTGGGTATGAGATTTGGCAGTCTTTTGATATTATAAATATTGCTATTTATATTTTTAATATATTTTTTCATCTGTTAGCTTCATAGTCATGGAATGAGCTGGCTCTGACTGCACTAAATTAACAGACACAGATTCAAGATAATACTTTTACTAATTTACTAATGCTTTTTTAATAAGGTGTATGTTCTCTCTCATCACCCTTTTCACATGCTGCCTGTACTATGTGATACAGAAGACTTTTTAAAAAATGTTCATGGGATGTGGGCATTGCTGGAAAGGGCAGAATTTATTGCCCATCCCCAACTGCCCTTGCGAAGGTGTTGGGGAGCTGCCTCTTGAACTGCTGAAGTCTATAGTGCATGTGATGTTGATACACCCACAGTCATGCTCGGGAGGGAGTTCCAGGGTTTTGACCCAGCAACAGTGAAAGAAGAGCGATACAGTCCCAAGTCAAGACGGTATATAGCTTGGAGGGGAACTTGAAGATGGTGTTCTAATGCATCTACTGCTCTTGTCCTTCTAGATGGTAGAGGTTGCAGATTTGGAAGGTGCAGTCAAAGGAGGTTTGGCAAGTTGCTGCAGTGCATCCTATAGATGGTACACACTGCTGCCACAGTGTGCCAGTGATGGATGGACGGAGGGACTGAAAGTTTATGATGCTGGATGGGGCCCCGATCAAGAGGGTGGATTTGTCATGAGTGAGAGTCGCTGGAGCTGCACTCATCCAGGCAAGTACAGAGTATTCAATCACACTTCTGGCTTGTGCCTTGTAAATAGCTGACAGGTTTTGAGGAGTCAGAGCAAGTAAGAAGTCCCAGCCTCTGACCTGCTCCTGGAGTCACAGCATTTACATGGTTGGTGCTATTACGTTTCTGGTCAATGGTAACCCCAAGATGTTGATAATGGGGGTATTCAGTGATGATAATGCCATTGAATGTCAAAGGGAAATGGTTGGATTCTCTCTTGTTGGAGATGGTCATTGCTGGCACTTGTGCGGTACAAATGCTACCCTGTCACTATCACCCCAAGCATAAATGTTTTTCCAGGCCTTGCTGCATGCGGATATGGACTGCTTCAGCATCTGAAGTGTTGCGAAAGGTACTGAACACAGTGAAGTCATCAATAAACATTCCAACTTTTGAGCTTATATTGGAGGGTAGTTCACTGATGGAGCAGCTGAGGAGGATTGGGTCTAGCACACTGCCCTGAACAACTCCTGCAGCAATGTCCTGAGGCTGAGATGATTGGCCTCCAGCAAACACAAACATCTTCCTCCATGCTCGGCATGACTCCAACCAGCAGCGAGTTTTTTTCCCCTTCCACTGTGTAATACGCACATAGTCCTCTGCTGTAGCTTCTCCAGGCTGGCACCTCAATTTAAGGTTGGTTTGCTGCTCTCCTGCACTCCTCCTCGAACCAAGGTTGGTCTACTGGCTTATTGGTAATGTTAGAGTGAGGGACCAGCTAGGCCATAAAGTTAGAGATTGTGTTTCAATTACAATTCTGCCGTTGCTGCTGATGGCCCACAACTCCTCATGGATGCCCAGTTTTGAGCTGTCAGGTCTGTATTGAATCTATCCCATTTAGCACACTGGTAGTGGAGCACAATACAATGGGGGGCATCCTTAGTGCGAAGCCAGTAATTAATTACCAAAAGGACTGTGCAGTGGTCAATCCTACCAATACCGTCATGGACAGATGCATCTGCAACAGGTAGATTAATGAGTACAGCCAAGGCTTAAGAACATTGTAACATTTACACATGAAATATTACCATTTGGGAGATGTACCAGCAAATCAACTCCTCCAGGAACGAGGAATTGGTGGTGGGGAGGTAAAAAGAAATCCTCTTCCCTTCTTGAACTGACCCCAAATATCGGTTAAGATGAATAAAACATTCAAGACAAAAAGAGTCAAAATCACATCATAATTCAAAGACCTGCCTTAGACATTAGCCTCTTTTAATGATCGCCAAAAGATATTCTCCATCTTCTGTGGATTTTACCCTTCATCCTTGTGGACTGTTATTGGAATGTCACAACTTGCAAGGAAAAGTAATTTTGAACTCCAGAGTGATGGAATAAGGAACCAAACAAACATTCTCTCTGAATTCAGGTTACAGCTTAGGTGGATGTGGAGAGGATGTTTCCTCTTATTGGAGAATCTCAAACTTGGGGTCACTGTATAAAAATAAGGGGTCGCTCATTTAAGACAGAGACTAGGAGAATTTTTTTCTCTCAGATGATAGAATCTTTGGAACTCTCTTCCTCAAAAGGTGGAAGAGGTATTTGAATATTTTTAAGGTAGAGCTAGATAGATTCTCGATTAACAAGGGGGTGAAAGGTTAGCGGGGTGGGCAGGAATGTGGGGTTGAGGTTACATTCAGATCAGCCATGATCTTATTGAATGGTGGAGCAGGCTTGAAGGGCCGAGTGGTCTACTCCTGCTCCTAATTCATACGTTCGTACGTTACACCGCTTTCCTCTGTGTTTTAAATTATATAATTAATGACAAATATTTTACTTGCACAGTACAACGTTAGCCTACGTGAGACCTTCAAAAATCAAACAACTTCTACAAATGCATTTCAATCAGATTTTAATACTGAACATTCTCCATTTAAATTCAGCTGTTCACAGCATAACTTCCATTATTCTGGATCAGTGACTCAATGTTGTGTCTTCTTTAACACACAACATTCTCTACATTATCTATGATTCTATTGCAAGGTACAAGGTACTGAATTGTCTGCAAAGTGATTTGGGATGTCCTGAAGTTATGAATGGCTTTGTAGAAATGCTTGCCCTGGAACCAGAGAACACTGGTATCAAAGTCCTGTTGCAATTAGTGTTACAGAACAGAGATCTGTCTGTCTCATTTCTGATTTAAAAAGTGAACATTTTATCTTTTCATAATGGCATTTCACCTAAGCCAATTTAAACTGTATTATGTTAACTGCTGTTTGGGAGTGACGTAATGTGTCCATTTATAGGAGATATGCATGTTTTGAACAAACACACGCCATTCTGCCTCACAAATTTAAAATGATTTGTTAAATGCTGTTTCTATAAAGATTTCCCCTTTGTCTTTTTGTCTCGATTAGTGTGTAAATAGTGACACTTGCATGAAAGATTATAGGTTCAAGCTCCAAAGCACGATTCATATAAATCCACCTAAAAGCAGGTTCCTATCAAGACAAAATTAACAATAATGTCTTAAACACTCAGCAGGTCAGATAGCATCTGTGGAGAGAACCGCAGAATTAATGTTTCAAAACCTTTCATCAGAACTTCAAGCTATGACCTGAGAGGTTAACCCAACCATCCTGTCTCTGGAGATACTTCCTTGGTCTGAGCATTTTCAGCATTTTCTGTTTTTGTTTCAGGTTTCCAATATCAGCTATACTTTACTTTTTGCCCTACCAATATTTTGTTGAATGATTCTTCAGGCATTTGCCAATCGGGGAAAATGATGGCTGTTATGTCTATGGCTGTCCCATCAGGGGCATACTGCTGGTATTAAATTCACACTTTGTCATAAAATGCTTCGCTTTAAATAAAAGACTCAAGATGCTGCTCATGTTTAGTTCGTCTAAAAAGGGCATCAAGAACACCACACTGCAATTAGCTCATATTTTGCTTCATCACAACTCAGGTAGACAATACATTTCAGACAAACTACAAAATCATCATTTGGTATAATCCAGGGGCAAATGAGTAAAATGTTAGCTCTCATGCTATGTCTGAACTGAAACTCAGAATCAACTTGTTGACTTGCTAACCTCAATTTAATATAGGTGAAAGGAAAGTGCTCTATTTGTTACTTTCATTTGCTGGTTTAACTTGCTTATTAAAATTTGTAGGTTTGTCACAAATATGTATTTTCTTTCCACCCTATTCGAAGAATAGGGACCTGCACGTGTGGAACTTCAAATTGAAGCAGGCACAACCAAATGGCACTGCTCAAGTCTTTAAGCAAGCTCGAAAACATTGCAAACCAGTGCAATTGCTCTTTGCTATTCCACTGCCGAATACACCTGCCCTGCATGGGAAAGATCTATTCATGCTAAGAAGATGAATGCCATTCTGAATGCAAGCTGCCGACTTATCACAGGTTGATTAAAACCAACAAACACCAACAGCCTATATATCCTGGAGGGTATCGGTCCCCCTGATATAAGAAGAACTGTAGCCAGCAAGAAAGAGCGACTCCATCAAACATCAGATGAGAGGCACCCTCTACATGGTCATACACCTACACCCAGCTGCCTAACGTCAAGGAAGAGCTTCATGAACAGTGTTGTTCCATTACAATCAACCCCATCTGAAGCCCGCATCGCCTTGTGGAAAGACCAGCTTGCCAGTCTCAAACAAGTCCCAGTGTTGGAAATTCTACCCGATGAATGCCTTCCCTCAGGAGCTAATTACAACCGGGCAACCTAGAAGTGTCTTGACAGACTTAGGACTGGTGTAGGTCATTCAAAGATGTCACTAAACAAATGGGGATATACAACCAGCCCGACAACTTGTGAATGTGGAACTGAGCCACAGACTATGCAACATCTCCTGCAATGCCTATCACTAGAGGAACACTGCACTGTTGCAGATCTTGCCGAATTCAACAAGGCGCAAAAATGTGTCCAGTTCTGGCTGGGCCATGTATAGACTGTCCGTGGACATGATAAGAAGAAGTCTTCACCATTCGTTTAAACATAAAACAATGAAAATATTGTTTAAGTTGGAAATTTTATTTTCCCCAATTTCCCTCTCAATCTAAAGTAACAGACAACAACCACATAATTCTGGATGTAAGAATCAAAAGTTTGAGTTACAATTTAGTGGTTTAGTGAGTGCTCATATTATCCAGTATGGAAGTGAGCCAAGCATAGTACATCAGGATGATCCTAATCTCAATCTCTGATTTGGCTGTAGCTGATTTCAGTTCAAGCTGATCAATGACAACAATTTGCCAAAGTGACCGAGGGCAAGACGGGATCATAGTAACAGAAGCAGCTTGGGTTCCTAATCTTTGTTATTCAGTGGCCCTTTGTGTGTGCGAACTTTGAGGCCAGAATTAAGTGTGATGATTAGAAACCACTAGAATTCACCGTCTCTACTTAAAAATGGAAAGCAAGCACTCGGGAAGATATCAAAGAATTTCAAGCACCTCTGGAACCACTGCCCATCAAATGTTTGAGTTTTCTTTTATGGTCAGCTACTGTCTTCACATGTGGAAAACAATCTCCATGTATAAGAGTCTCCAAACCAAACTACTGAGAAATCTTTCTTTGCCTGACATGGAGAGCACACACTTCCGCTGACCTCCATCTCACCAAAGTGCAGGGAGTTTGGCTGCAGAGGTTAGTGCACCCAACGCTTAAGAACCTCTAATAATGCAGATCTTTCTGATAAAACATTATGTCCTGAAACGTTAACTCTATTTCTCTCTCCACAGATGCTGTCTGGCCTGCTGAGCTTTTTCAGCATTTTCTGTTTGTATTTCAGATTTCCAGCATCTGCAGTATTTTGCCTTGATACAATTAATATACAGCACAGGTAAGCTTTCTGGTGTTTGTTCAGCTTGGACCATCCGACCAATTATGGCATTACTGGTCGCCATGTTAACCATTATTGTAAACAATTCTTTCTGCAGGTGTTGTCTCCCTCCTTTAAATCTGCCATCAACTAATGCTCGACTCCAATGTCCTTGCAAACCTCTGCCACATCTCTAACCTCCCTTTCCTCTCCAAAGTCCTTCAACAAGTTGTCAGCTCAAAAATCCGTTCCCATCTTTCCCGGAACTCAATGTTTAAATCCCTCCAATGAAGTTTCCACCTCTGCCACAGTACTGAAACAGCTCTGATCAAAGTCTCAGGTAACATCCTATGGGACTCCAACAAAGGTAAACTTTCTCTCCTTGTCCTTCTCAATCAGTATACAGCCTTTGACTCTGTTGGTCACACTCCTATGCCCCACCACCATCCTCCAGATGTGTGGGACTGCGCCCACCTGGTCCCATTCTTACCTATCTAATCATAGTCCGAGAATCACTTGCATTGGCTTCTCTTCCTGCTCCCACAGTGTTATCTCTTTTGTCCCCCAAGGATCTATTCTTGACCCCTCAAGTCTCACCGGCATGCTGTCCCACGACATCATCATCCAAAAGCATAGCATTAGTTTTCACACGTGCATTAATGACACTAAGCACTACCACACCACCAACTCTGTCAACTGCTCCATTGTTCCTTAATTATCAGACTGCTTATCCGTCATCCAGTACTGAATGAGTAGAAATTTCCTCCAATTAAATATTGGGAAGACTGAAGCCATTGCTTTTGGTTGCCACTCCAAACTCTGTTCCCTAGTTACCAACTTCATCCCTCTCTCTGGCAAAAGTCTGAGATTAAGCCAGACTGTTTGCAACCTTAGTGTCACATCTGATCCTAGATGAGCTTCCCAATCTCATATTCATGCCATCACTAAGAATACCTAGTTGCACCTCCAGAACATCACTTAACTATGCCTGTTTCATCTCATCCATTGCAGAAATCCTCATCCATGCCTCTGTTATCACTAAAATCGAATACTCCAACACATTCCTAGCTGGTCTCCCACATTCTAACTCCATAAACTGGAGGTCATTTGAAACTCTGCTACCCATGTCTTAACATGCTCTAAATCCCAATCCTCCATCACTCTTGTGCTCGTTGAACTGCAATGGCTCCTGGGCAAGCAACATTTTCATTTTAAAATTCTCGTCCTCGTTTTCAAAACTCTCGTTAACCTTGCTCCTCCCTCTGTAATCTCCACTAGTCCCACAATCCTCCGAGATATCTGCGCTCCTCTCATTCTGGCCTCTTGTGCATCCCCGATTTTAATTGCTTCACTGTTGGTGGACATGCTTTTAGTTGCCTAGGCCCTAAGCTCTGGAATACTCTTCCTACACCTCTCTGTCTTGCTTCCTTCTTTGACCAAGCTTTCTCTCTTAATTTCTCCTTACATGGCTTGGTGTTGTGCTTTGTTTATAATGTTTCTGTGAAGTGCCTTGATTATCTACAGTTGGATAGGAAGAATCCCAGCCTTTGGTACTATGGTACTACTGGTTAGCCAAATTGGGTAGTCAATCATCAATACTGCTCTGGAGTACTGCAGTTCTGCCTGGTTCAAGTACCCTATCACTACATCTGCTACACTAGTTCAAAACTTCAATCACCAGCCATTCATTTCACTGAGAAGCTGAGCCAAAAAAAGGACCTGTTGTAGATTCAGCTCTCAACGTGGCTGAGTTGAAGCTCCCCAGTACTATGAAATCAAATGGCTAGAGTCACCATCATTTGTTATTTAAAATATATTAACACCAGTGAAGTAAACGTCTACACAGTGTAATAAAGGAAAAGGTTATCCTAGAATTAGCTGATTCTTCAAATCTACAATTCAACTGGAGTATTTCTCCTCTGGATGCATAAGACCCATCAAACAGACACCGAAGGGATGGCACCGAAATTTAATTTGCAATTCTTTACATTATTTTAATTCTAAAGTAATCAAAAGCAAAAAGTAGGGGGTTAAAAATTTGGGTTGGCAGAAGCAATTTCCATTCACTATTTGATTTGTTTTAGTGGATGATAGTGAGAGAGGTTCTGAAATCATCAGAACTTGAACTCTGTGGTCTTTACTCATTAAGTAGACCTTGAAATTATACAGCAGATATTGTCAAGAGATATAGCATAATAAAGTTATCACAAAAAAGTGTTATAGTATTTGCTGCCATTAGCATTTAAGACAGCATTCTGTACGTAAACATTGTTAATTCGTACTTCTATAGAACAGTTATAAATAAATAAACGAGCAAAAAAAATCCGTGGTTTTATTTTTTTCTTAATAGCTTGTAGTGTTTGAAATATTATTGAAAACATTAGAATACTGGACATAGTTAAAAATAGGAATCAGAATGGGGAAAGGATTAAATATTGGCCTTTCAGCCTCAGGGTCTGGATTCAAATTCACTCAAACTGATGTCCTCAGTATGAGTGCTGTAGAGTCCTTTATGAAATGAGTTTGAGCTCAATTCAGTGCCCAGCAAGCATGGGCCTGCAGCAAAAGTCTGTTCCAAATTCAGTAGCAATTGACACAGGTAAATCAAATTACGAGGCAAAGGAGGAGAACAAAATGAGAAGGGGATGTAAGAATTCAGTATTGATATAATTTGACCAAATTTAAAATTGACAATTTTTACCAGCATTTTATGCAAGACCAAAAGGCTATGTGAAGTAAAACAAAACCTGCTAAAAACTTCAGGCTGCTCTTCCACAAATAAAACAAGACCACTAGACAGCAAAGGGAAACAACAGACCTTTGAGGCCATGATAAATCCGGCCGAGAGCCCACGGTCTTAAAATAGGGCTAACACAACAGGCTGCATGTTTCAAAGCTATGTTAAGTCTTCTGATTAAACTGTGCCTAATTAAGAAGTGCTTGCTGGCATGCAAAGTTAGAACCTTAGTAAAACTTTCTGTCTTGATGGTTTGATAAGAAATTGAATAACCATTTTGAACTACCCTAAACATAAGTAGCTGACAACATGCTAAAACAATGGAAGTTGGTTTAGAAATCGGAGACAAGATGTTCAACGTGGCATACCCAGTAAAGGGATATCATATTTACAATTTTTACAACATGAACTGTAATCAGTATGGATTGGAAATTTCTGGAACTGACTTTTCTTTTAAAAATGGATATTAAAATGCTGCAAAAGATGGCCACCTGACTTGGTCTGTAGATTCAAGCTACCACACTGTCTTGAAAGGACTAAAGGACAAATTCCAAACTAAGAAGTGTCACTACTCATTTCCTGAAGCCATCCAAAAGATAGTTCCTGACTTGAATGGGTCACTCAGAAACCAAGATGGCAACTGTCTCAAAGCCCCAGGGTGAATGACTGAAGCCAAGTGCCCAGGTGGTGACTAATCCACTGAAGCACAACAGCATATTTGGAAAAGGGGACTGAAAAACCACACGATAAGGTGGCCATGTTGGTCTCCCCATTAGTCTTTAAGTGCCTTTTGCAAGGCACAATAACAGCAAAAACAGCAAGGTTAGCAGTATCTATGCCTTAAGACCTGGAGACTGCAACATCATAAGGTCTCCAAGTCTGTTCCGTTTCAAGTCCACTGATACAGAAAACCAGCCTCCTGGTAACAAGACTAACAAGAGAGAGGGAGCGGGAGGGGGAGGTGTTCTGTGTGTGTGTGTCTGTGTGCACATGCGTGTGAGAGAGAGAGATTTAATTGAATTGGAGACAGCTGGTCTGCAGCATGCAAACAAATAACCCTCTTTAGTTAAACCCACAAAATGCTTGCTACTGATTATTCAAATTGTTCACACACTCATGGGTTAAGAAACCCATACCTCCTCCTTTTCAAAAAAAAGATAGATCATGGACAGTAAGAGAAAGGAACAGGGTTTTCAGTTCTCTCTCCATCATGTCCGTAACAAAATTGGGAGCTGCATCCAGGATCTGGAGCACATGAAGTTAAAAAACTAAATGTGACATTAAAGGAATAAATTGGAAGCAAAAGGAATAAGATCAACAGCTGAAACTGGTTCAGAGAGAAAGGAACTTCAGCAGCAGGCTTTGTGTATATTAATAATAGAAAGTAAAATAGCTGATTTTAATGTAAACCCTCCTATTCTACGAATGATTTTAACTTGGCATAATGTAACAACCTTAACAACTGAACAGCTTAAAGTAGTTTTTGACCATGTGGAACAATGTGTGAGGAAAAGGATGAAAAGTCAAAGTACAAAAAATGCTGGCTGAACATTTTTCCCTCATCCCGGAACTGGAGCAGGCAGAAGATATAGAACCTGAAACAGACCAGAAGACCTTAGCAAAAAACTCGCCTGGAAGGGCAGAGCCTAGTGTTAGAATTTCAGACAAGAAAGGAAGAACAAGAAAACAGAGAAAGGAAAAGGAAGAATGGGAAAAGCAGGAGAGAAAGAAAAGGGAGGAAAGAGAATTCCAAGGGAAAAAAAGAGAGAAAGAGAGTTCCAGGGGAGAAAGAAAGAGAATTCCAGGGAAAAGAGGGGGAGGGAGAATTCCAGGAGAGACAGAGAGCCTCAGGGGGAAAAGTTTAAGAAGGAATTGCAAGCACAAAAGTACAGTGAACCGAGACAGATTCAATTGACTTGGGAAAAAATTGTTTTTACATGGTGGAGAATTCAAGTGACCCTAGTTCAGGGACAAGTTTTGATTTCTTAAAGTATTCCCAGTTAGTACAGAAATTTGATTAAGGTGACACAGAAGCATTCTTCATAGTCTTTGAGAAACTCGAGAAACTTAAGAAATTTTGACTCTTCTGATGCAGGGCCAGTTAACAGCAAAAGCCCACGAGGTTTATTCCATGTTGTCTGCTGAGAGATCTTCAAACTATGAGCAAACAAAAAATGCTATCCTATGTGCTTATGAGTTGGTGTCAGAAGCATACCACCAGAGATTTAGGAACTCCTACAAAAAGCCCAGCCAAACATTTTTTGAATCTGAGAGAACTCAACAACTGACATCCAGCACTCAAAATTGATCACACTTATGAGGAATTAAGAGAAATAATCCTGTTGGAGGCGTTCAAAAACTGTCTCCCATAAAGCCTTGGAAATCATGTAGAAGAACAAAGAGTTTCAAAAGCCAGAGAAGGAACCATCATAGCAAATGACTATGAATTAACACAAACCTCTAACTCAAAATAAACTTGAATCTGGTAACTCCTGCAAGATAGAGAGAGAGATAGGGTGCATGTAAATGCAACAGAAATGGGCTCAAGAGAAAAGGAGAGCAGGGAAGAAAAAACAGATTAGTCTCCAACTTTTAAAAGAAGGAACCTGGATGGTAAACCAGCAGGGACATGCTCAGTATTTTTTCAGTGTGGAAAACATGTACAAAAGGGAAAATTGTTGGCCTTCCAAAAGACCAACTGAGGAGGGATGCTGCAGTCAAGACAGTGCATGCAGCCATGAGGGCGGTGAACCTATGATCAATTGCAATAGGGGAGGCCCAGGTAGCGACCAGAACATTCACACAAAGGGAGAATGACTCATTTCATATTCCAGGCACCAAGAAGAGATAACCATCCTCAGGAATACTGGTTGCCTTCAAACACTACCTGCAGTAAAGGTTGCAGAGATGCCATCCGAAAGCAGAACAAATACCACAGTATTTGTAAAAGGGCAAAAGTTTGAATGTTCCTTTAGTTAAAATTTACCTACAGAGTAAGGTGATCGCCAGGGTAATGACAATCAGGATTGTTCCGAACTTACCAATGCAGAGGGTTGACCTATTGCTGGGCAATGACTTATCGGGACTTCAGCTACTGTGTCCAGAACTTGTCCAGGGGGACAAGCAAAATTCTGTTCAGCTGCAGAGGGCTAAGGAGACCTCCAAAAGGTTACAGGAGGCAAAAGGACCACTGAGGTTTAAGGAGGCCCAGACCAGGCCCTTGGAATTCAGAGAGGCCCGGACCAAGGCAGAGGAAAGCAAAGGCACTGGGATAGAAGCAGCAGATGTTGAAGGAAATGTAACAGAGGTATGGTCAGCAGGGATCTTTTTCCAAGATTTAAATAGGGACAAAGTAAGTTCCCAAACAGGTAAGCAAAGAGTGAGGAAGATGCCTCACCTAATTGAAGTGCTGCAGGGAAGTGCAGTGGAAGCTGGACAGCTACCTGCAGGAAGTGGTGCCCCCGAGGGCAAGGGACAGATTGGGGGAAAACTCATCCGAAAGGTAAAGGATAAAAAGGGATGCTAATACACCCTGGGATGAACAGCACTTATGAAATGCACATGATAAATAAAATTGAAAGTCAGTGTGGAATTGCCTACTGAAGAATCAAGTGGTCAGCTTCTAAATTCAAACATAACTGAACTCAGCAATTCAGCTTCAGAACCCACTAAAGGCAAAGAGCAGAAGGAGAACTCAGGCACCTCACGGGGGCTTAAAAAGTTTGTCACCCAATGTAGCCCAGGGTTAAGAATTATTCATGTGCCAGAACCTGAACTATTAAACCCTTGGGTTGTGGAAGCAGCAATTAAGCAGTTAAGAACTTTACAGGCAGCGCAACAACAATTTGCATAGTATAAGCCTTGGGGCAGAACAAATACCTCCACAGCAGCCTGTGAAATACAACCTCCTCAAAAACTCAAGTACTGAACTTGAGTTTCCATTTAGCCCAAACCCCACAAAAGACCGTTTGTCAGCATTAAAATGTCCAAAGCACTATGAACAGATGCTGGTGAAAATCTAAACCCCAAGACAACACCTAACCAGGGCTTAGAAGGGAAAAAGGCCAGAAGGCACCAGGTTTTAAAACAAAGCCTTCCTAAACAAGGCTGGAATATATCTGAAGCACCATTAAGTCAGCTGAAGTAAGTTCTGCACACAGTGTTTAAGATTTTGAGTTTACTTGAAGACTGTATGAAGCTGGCAGTGAATGATGACGACTGGGTTTGTCTTCTTTTGAAATGCAAAGAACTTAACTCTACAAGCAGCTATACCATGTATACACTGGTGTAAAATTCAAATTTTTGAGACCCATTATTTAAGCAAAAAGTCAATCCGACTTATACACAGGCAATGGTTTCAAGGGTCTTACTTTCAACTGCGGATGCTCGCAGCTCAGTCAGCAGAGAACCGCTCTGGGTTTTCAGTCTTGTTTAATTTGTTTTCAAGCAGCCTACTTTCAACTACCAACACCCGTCGCTCACATAGCTAGCTAGTGATTCCGTGCAGACACCACATGGGCTGGTGACTCTGCAGTTTGTTCCAATCTTACCTCCATTATTTCTATGTGAAAGTAAGCTTTTACTAAAGTTCCCCGTTATCTCAGTGGGAAAGTTGCATTCTGGAACCTAGCACCTATGCAGGAATATCAAAAAACTTCTGCTTCAAATCTTGATCTCTGCTATGGTACTCAGCTCACTGTCCCACTCAGTGTTCAGAGTCGGAGCTGAGTGTTCTTGGAAAGTCAGGGTTTGACTTTTACATGAGGTCTATAAAAAAATTAAGGATTTTTGGCCAAATGACAGGGTCGACTTTTATATGAGATCAACTACTATTTGAGTATAGTGGTATGTATTTTTCTGTACTTTCTAGTATAAGATTAACACCTTTTTTTTAAATGCACCAAGGAACAACTTTCAAGCAGCCACTGATTTGAGAGGCTCTAATTATTTAACTATCTTTGATGGTCCTGGAATGTGTGACCAAGAAAAAAAGCTGCTATTGTGTATGTAATGATGACGTGAAAATATCTGGAGCACCAAGAATGATGAAATCTTACTAAAGGAAGTTTAAGGGAGGTGGATAATGTCAAGGCAGGCTTTAACTCTATGGTTTGCAAAAGAACTCAACATACCATTGGACATTATAACCTAAGGTGGATTTTGATAGAATAGTGAGGTCCCCGTCAACAAAACATTATGCTCATCTTGGAAAAGAATGCACAAAGGTTATTGTAAAGGATTGTTTAGCATTGCTGTTGGGGTAGAGTGATTTGGCCAACCAAATCTTAGTCGTTTGTATTTGAATTGTTCAGAATTCATCAGCAGGTAACATATTAAGTAATTAAAAGATCCACTAAGTGGACACCCATTCTACTAACTGACTTTCATCCATATTCACTCAGTTCTGTGGAAAGGTCATGAGGACTCGAAACGTCAACTCTTTTCTTCTCCGCCGATGCTGCCAGACCTGCTGAGTTTTTCCAGGTAATTCTGTTTTTGTTTTAGAAGTAAACATCTACTTCTTACCTAAAATTCATCCAAAACACTCCAGCAATTTTCCTTTTGGCTATCCCACACACAAACTTTGTTCAACTGAGCTAATTGTTCAAAACAGTTAAGTTCTTCCTTAGAATATAAGAATCCAGTTTAGATTTCTAATCACTCCCTAGTAATTTCTAGAACTTCAAAATCTCACACTTGAAAATTGTAATGTACTTTATTCTGAAAGGGCCACCACAAATCTATTCTAAATCTTATAAATTTCAAAGAGATGTTCTTGAAGATTTCAATTTTGTGCATTTTTCTTAAATATTTTGAATAGGATTACTATGTTTCAGCTTCAGGGACTTCACAATTTTCAGGAAGAATAGCACTGATTTTATGTACATAATTTAAATACGTTACCCTTGCCAGTTTAACCCTCGATTTTAAATTAATTTGTATCCTAAAAGAAGCTTTATATTCTTTATAATCCCAATAGGCATTAATTTAATTTTCACATCAGGTTCCTGCAGCATACCATCACTGCTTTCTAGACTCCAGTCTAGTCTGTCATACAATAAGATTCAAGCCCTGAGCTGTACAATATCGATAATTAAAATACAACTATAACAGGTGGTATCTTTCACTACACTTCCATCATAGTGCAAAAGCTTTAAACTTCATCAGTGGTAAACACTGTTCAGCACCAACAGCACAGCATTAGGTTATTATTCAGTCCAAAACACTATCATTAACAGATGGTACATCACAGTATTTCAAAGCTTTCCACAGTCCACCTGCTGTTCTTAGTACAACAGGCCTGCCCATACAATGTTTCTACCTCAGAAAGAAAATCTAGAAATACTGTGGTAGCAAATGGTGCTAACAGGGTATATCTAAAGTGGGAAATTTAAGGAATGGAAAATCCAAAATAATTTAAGAATACGGTAGATAACATAAAGGGCAATTTGCAAATAGGAGACTGGGTTTCTTTACTCTCTATTAAGCAACACTGTCAAAAACTACTGATCTAGCCACCACTACTCGTGTCAGGAGACTGCAAGTGAGAAAATTTAGGCTCAAATTATTTTAATCACCTTGCATGAAGGTTCAGCATCTCATGATGGTAGCTTTAAATTACATTAGTTATTTCTGAATCTGAATACTAAAGGTGTTATTGGTACCTCCACAGTACTATGAACTACATACCGAATACTGTTGAACTTTCACTCAACTAGTTTCTGGAATCAAAAAAAACATGGGCTTTATCCAAAGACAAGCTCACAGTAGGATAAACTGGATGCATCCTGCCCATGAAAGAAAGAAAGCAGATGGTGTTGCACAATAACATATTTTAAAATTAAAACTAATGTAACAGTAAATTAGGAAGGCACATGTGGTAATGTGCAATGATCTATGTAAAGCAAGTTTGAAATTTCAATGTGAGGCCAGGCACTTCACTGTCAATTGTCATCAAATTGTGGACATTAGATTGATGCACCAAATACTTAAGAAAACTTAAGCAAAGACATTAAGCAAAGACATTACCTAAATTGGCCAGAGAAATACCCATATATAAATCCTATATAGTTTGAAAAAAAAGCATCCCTTATCCCACATATCCTTACATCTCTCTCTCCCTTCACCTTGCAATAGTTTAGCTGCAGACTAATTGCAGGCAATGCCACAGGCTGTCATTAATATTCAGCTAATCTTGTCACTCAAACTGAAAGGTTCCTTTTTGAAATTACTTTTCAAAAACTTACAATAGAGAACAGACCTACAATATACTACCATCACAGATCACTGTCAGAGATTCCAGTTTGTAATCCTTTAAAAGGTGTGTTAAATATTTGGAATTAAGGCACAAAATATAATTTTATTTTAAAAAGTAAAATATTTCAGATGCTGGAAATCTGAAACAAAAACAGAAAATGCTGAAGACATTCCACAGATCAGGCAGCACTTGCGAAGAGAGAAACAAGTTTCAGGTCAATATTCACTATAACTAGAGTACATTTGAGATGAACAGATTTTATGCACAGAGCCAAGAGAAAAGTTGCAGGGGGGAAGAAGAACAGATAAGATCAGTGACACTGTAGAGAACAGGAGTGAGTAAATGATAAAAGAATAAAAGGAAATGGGTTTGGTATGGGGAGGAAAAGAAATAAAGTTGCCTTCCTCCCACCTTTCTGGGATCTAGCCATATTTCTAAGCCATATTCCCCAGCATGGGAGCCTTTTCCCTTTTTGCCATCACAGTCCCCTTCCTGTTTTTCCTTTCTCTGCCACATTTTCCCCCCATTTTCACTTGTTTAAAATCTGTTCTTCTCTGACATTTTCTAGTTCTGGTGTAAGGTCATTGGGCTGAAACATTGGGCCTGAACTGCTGCAGAGTGGCCATCCGATTGTGGCACTCAGAATGGGGTGGAGGGGGCACTTGGCATGGTGGGTTGTCGAGCACTTGGCCGGAGGAGGGAGTCAGGCAGCTGTGGGAGGGCGGTGGGGGAGGGTGGAGGGGAAAGAGAGAGAGTCGTGCAGTCGGGGGTGGGGGGGGTTGGGCAGTCGGGAGGGGGGTGGTGGTGCGTGGGTGAAGAGGGCCGGATCAGGCTTTGGGGGGGATGGGGGGGGCGGGTTCTATTTGGGAGTGAGGGAATCAGTACAATAGTTACCCAGAAACTAGTAGTAGTTTTAATTTGCTAACTTTTTGTGGGTAACTACTGATGTATGACAGTCAGAACCATCGAAAGTTTGTGATTTAAATCACATTTGTGGATGGTTCCCACTGCAGGGCAATTACCCATCGGACGTTTGCACTTCCAGGCAATTGCTATGCAAACCCTATCTGGGAAGTTACTGGAGGGTTGGGTGGGGCGGGGGGGGGCGCCACAAGGGAGGGAGTTCCCCAACACAACTTTGGGGTAGCTCCCCCGACAGCCCCATTACAGTGCCCTGGAGTTCCAAAATTACAGTCCATCAATTCTGTTTTTGTCCCTCCAAAGACTTCCACAAAATATATATGATGCAATTTGAGAAACAGCTTTCATCTTCTGATTAGGCATTTTATAGCCTGCTGGCCTTTAGAACCTTCCAACCTCAACGCCGAGTCCAAAATCATATCGCAACCACTTCCAAATTTTCAGGTAATTGGTGTTGATAGTGTTACCATTTAAACCTCCGCTCAACCCATCTTTTATTTCTTTAACTGTCCCATTACCACCCTTTTTTGCTTGCACCATAACTCCTTTTGCCATATAACCGCCCCTGTCTTCCAACGATCAAAGACCTTCCCTTTTGTTCTTTCTTCTCCAGTCTTCTTTTCCCTGGCTCTGGACTGGCATATAAACTTTTAAATCGCTAACTTCTTCCAATGAATAGTCATTGATCTAAAATATTAACAATTATTTCTCTCTCTGCAGGTGCTACCTGACCAGCTGGTATTCTATCTGGTATTCTTATTTTCCTTTAGATTTCCAACATCTGCAGTATTTTTCTTTTGTCAAAATCTACATATATTCCAAGAGATGACGGTAGCATATTCAAAATGGATGGAATATTAACTAAGAAACACATGCACAAACATTTCCCTCCTATTCCTCATCTACATGTTGCCCCTAAGCAACTTCACTGTCAGATTCCACATGCACACGGTGATACCAAGCTCTTCCTCACCACAACCACCCTCAACCCCTCAACAGCTTGATTTCTCACGTTGCCGGTCCAGATTGTTTGCAACTTTGGTGTCTTATCTGACTCTAAGCTCAGTTCCTATCCCCATAATCCACTTCATTACCAACACTGCCTAGTTCTGCCTTTAATTTCACCCTTCTCTGCCTGGTCATCACTTCTTCTGAAACTGAAACCATCATCCATGCCTTAATTACCTCTACACTCAACTATTCCAATGTTCTGCTGGCTGACAATCCACCTTTCAACCTCCTTAAACTTGAGCTTATCCAAAATTCTGTTACCAGTAAAATCTCTTAACTCGCACCCTTGCACTTGCTGATGTACATTGGTTCCTAACATTATTTCAGATCACAACATTATTTTGAAATCCCTCCCTATTTTCAAAGCCCCTTCCTATCTCTGTCACCACCTCCAACCCGCCAAGAGCTCTGTAATTATCTAATTCTGGCCCCTTGCACATTACAGATTTTCTTTGCTACTCCGTCGACAGCCATGCCTTCAGCTCTGTGATTCTCTTCGACCAAGACTTTGGTCACCTGTCCTAATATCTCTTATGTGACTCAGTGTTAATACTTGTTTGATAATCACTCCTGTGGAGAGCCTTGGGATGTCTTACTACTTTAAATGCAAGTTGTTGTTGTAATGTAACTGAATACCTCTCAGCAAGCCAAGAACATTTACTGTGCCTTTAACTGCAGATCCCAAAAAAGCAGGCATAGCTCAGACCCATATGGGGTGCTTTAGCCACACCTTATATTTGGCAGGATTGTGTGGAGTCAAAGGAGTTGGTCAAAGAGGAGGGTGATAATGGTTAGGGGCTGGTTGGGCCTCCATCCATGGAAGAAGCTGAAGGCCCTTAGGCCACACTGGCAGGGTTAGAGGGATTGAACATCCATGATGAAAAGTTGTGGACAGCATCCAAAGAGTTGTGAGTGTTGGTGGGAAGAGACCAGAAAGGGGAGATAGGAAGAAATCAGTTCCATAAAGCAAGAGCAAGCTGAAATAATGGGTCTATCAGAGCAGTCTTGCTTGTTGATCTAGGTAAAGAGGTAGAAGAGGGCTGTGCAAGGTTGAGGGGCTGAGGTTGAAGGCCGCGCAGAGATGGTCTCCAGAGATGAGGTCAGTAGCAACGCCTTAGCCAATCAGAGTTGACTTGCAAACCAATCAGCCCCTTCTTTTCCTGTAGTATAAACTGTTGTGATCGTTTGAAATTGGCATTCTTACATTTGTGCTGATGAGTGCAAATGAAAAGCTTCAGCAACATGTCTCTCTTATCACAGTACTGATGTTCTGTACTGACAAGCTACTCTTTCTATTTTGTTCTTTCCTCCCTAACCCCCATCCCAGCCTCTGTACTTCCTTTAAACCTGTTATATCTCTAACTTTATCCAGTTCTGATTAAAAGATAAAACGTCAACTTTGTTTCTCTCTCCAAAGATGCTGTGTGACCTGTAGAATATTTCCAGCATTTTCTGAATTTATTTCAGGTTTGCAGCATCCACAGTATTTTGCTTTTATAGTACTTGAAGTTTGATGGAACACACTCTGCAGACATAATTAGCTCCATGAATCAATAATTAATTTAGATGCAATATGGAGTATATTATATATAATTTTTATATGGATAAAGGTATTTTTAGATTCACTACTTATTTGTCAACGTTGTTAACCATGCTGCTGAAACATGCATACTTACGTGGGTACAATGCATATTTGTAAATGTTTATATCTTGTTTGTGTACATTCATGTGCTGGAAGAAGGTTGTATTTATGCTTAAG
Organism: Carcharodon carcharias; assembly: GCF_017639515.1. Lineage (NCBI taxonomy): Eukaryota > Metazoa > Chordata > Chondrichthyes > Lamniformes > Lamnidae > Carcharodon > Carcharodon carcharias. The sequence goes on along the minus strand of NC_054472.1, from coordinate 59,507,914 downwards.
TATCAGAAAGTGGGTTTCAGTGAATTCTAGAAAGGTTCCATCAGATTGGAAAGTGGTAAATATAACCCCTCTACTCAGGAAGGGAGGGAGGCAGAATACAGCAAACTCTAGGCCAGTTAGCTTGACGTCTGTCATTCTAACTTCATTAGAATTGATCATCAAAGAGGTTATAGCTGGGCACTTATAAGAGCTCAAGGCAATCAGGAAGAGTCAGCATGGTTTTGTGAAAGGTAAATCACGTTTAACCAATTTATTAGAGTTTTTTGAAGGAGTAACATGTGCAATGGAGAAAGGGGAGCCTGTAGATCTACTCTATGTGGATTTCCAGTGGGCATTTGACAAGGTGCCACATCAAAGATTATTACAGAAAATAAAAGTGCCTAGTGTAGGGGGTAACATATTAGCATGGGTAGAAGATTGACTGGCTGGCAGAAAGCAGAGAGTATGCATAAATGGGTATTTTTCTGATTAGCAGGAGTGAGTGGAGTCTCACAGGGATTTGTACTGCGGCCTCAATTTTTTACGGTTAACATCAATGACTTAGATGAGGGGAGTGAAGACATGGTAGTTAAATTTGCAGATGACACAAAGATAGATAGGAAAGTATGTTGTGAAGAGGACATGAAGAGTTTGCAGATAGATATAGATAAGTTGAGTGAGGTTGAGTGAGTGGGCAAAGATCTGGCAAATGGAGTTTAATGTAGGAAGATGTGAAGTTGTTCAGTTTGGCAGGAAGCACAGTATTACTTAAATGGAGAACGACAGCATAATTCTGAGGCGCAGAGGGACCTAGGTGTTCTAGTACGAGTCACAAAAAGTTAGTATGCAGGTACAGCAAGTAATTAAGAAGGCCAATGGAATGTTATCCTTTATTACGAGTGTGACTGACCGTACAAGTAAGGATGTTATGCTTCAGTTATCAGGCATAGATGAGACTGCACCTTGAATACTGTGTGCATTTTTGGTCTCCGTATTTAAGAAAGCATGCAAATGCATTGGAGGTGGTTCAAAGGAGGTTTATTAGGTTGATATCTGGAATGAGTGGGTTGTCATATGAGGAAAGGGAGGGCAGAGTGGGCTTGTTTCCACTGGAGTTTCGAAGAGAGGGGTGATTTGACTGAAGTATACAAAATCCTGAACTACCTTGACAAGGTAGACTTAGAAAGGGTGTTTCCTCTTGTGGATGAGCCCAGAACTGGAGGGCACTGTTTTAAAATTAGGGGTTGCCCTTTTAGAACAGAGATGAGAAGAATCTTTTTTCTTTCGGGGGGTTGTGAGACTTTGGAATTCTCTGCCTCATGCGGTGGAGGCAGGGTCATTGAATATTTTTAAGGCAGAGGTAGATAGATTCTTGTTAGGCAAGGGAATCAAAGGTGATCAGGGTTAGATGGAAATGTGGAAATTGACACACAAGATGATCTTATTGAATGAAAGAGCAGGCTTGAAGGGGCGAATGGTCTTCTCCTGATCTTATGGGTACAGCGTGACACTGAAAGCTGTGACATAGTATGTAACAAGAAGCTTTGTTTCAATGTGGATGGAGTCGTGTTGACAGTTGCAAAGTTGGAAATGTCATGGAGGTATAATAATTTTCACAATATTGTGATTTATTGTAAAAATAGGTTAAAAGTGGGGTTTGGATAGTTTGTGTGTGTGAGAGTGAGGTTTAATTGAATTGGAGGCAGCTGGTCTGGAGGCTTTGACTCATCAAAAGAAGCTTGGTTTGAAATGCTAAGTACGTAAACATGGCTGAAGTCTTAAAATGTGAGGCGAGGAGAATTGCATTTTTAGATAAATCAAGGTAGTTTGAATTTCAAAGAGATAGTAGGATGTTACACCAAGCCAGAGAAGCTAGGCCAAGCAGTATGTTTATTTTCCCCCAAAGATTACTGATAACATTAGTACTATGCAATGATTTATATTATGAGAAAAGTAAAGCTCCAAAGACATATGGGAACAATTAAACTTGTATTAAAAGGAAGAAACATGTATAAAAGAGATTGAGGTTGTGTGTTAGAGAAGGTATTACAAGGTCTACCAGAAGTGTGAAAAGCCTCCAGTATTTGTGCATATATGCTGTCTATAGAAACCAAAGCTGGGGAAAGCCACTTTGAATTCTACTGTCCAGGGTACTGTGGTGACTTGCCTGAATCTGTTAAAATCTATTTACTTTTACTGTTGTTTTGACAGGGGTGTAACTGGAAGCTAGATTAATTAGGGGTTTTAGGAGTTATTATAGTAGTGATTTGTAGACCTATGTATGTGTTTGAAATCTTTTCCTTTGTTAATAAATGTTTAATTAAGTTTTCTAAAAGATCTCTAAAGTTTTGGTGGACTTATTACTACTGAATTCAGGACACGCATCTCAAAATAAAATACAATTGCAAAACCGTTGTGACCGCATGATCAATTTTCCCTCGTGGATTTGATCCACCTAGCACACATCATCTGCCACATCATATCAGAAATGTAACAAACAGAGGAAAATGAGCATATGGGTTAAGTTGTGAGCTGATATAACACATTAGAAGAGGAAAAAATATGCAGATGTGAAAAGATTAGTGGTGGACAAAGCTGTCAATTATTCAAGACTCAACATTAAACAGACATTCTTACAGTATGGAAGCAACGAGGTTGGTAGGGCTGAATATTCAGCATTCAGAAAAGGTAGCTGCAACATGGCTAATATAACTGTCCATTTACCCAATTTGATAGGTATTTGCATTTGATAAGGGGCGAACAACACCAGGCATGAACAACATCCAAAATAAACAACACATGCTGTACTTAAGTGCCATACCAAGTTGCAAATGAATTTCAAACCAGTTTAAATATACAAATTCAAATGCAAATAGGCCCATTCAACAGTAAGGAACTTTAAATATACATTACTTAAAATCGAGGTTATGGCTACCAAAGCGCTTCATTTGCTTTTGCTCATCTTTCTTCAAGAAATTCACACATTTGAAAAAGCATATGTTGAACTCCTTACTTAGCTGGTTCTAGTATTGATCACTGTGGATACATTGCCCATTAAACATTTAAAAATCCAGGTTAAAATATATTTAATGGTTCACTTAATAAACATGTTGCAAACCAAACATCACTAATCTAAGCAGAGTTAGTTGATCTCAGCCAGTGAAAATTACCAACTGGTCTCTGCCTTTCTGATTTAAGAAAAAGGGAAAAAAATAATCAGCTAAAGTTTCTGCACGTGTTTGGACATCAGACTATAGAAAAATGCTATTGCGGCTAGAACCTGCCGGGACTCAAATAATCATCTCTTTTGTGAAGGAGCCAGTCTGCCGGACCTGTACCTGAGCAATCAAGACATTCAAAAGAAGAAAAAATTAAAATGTTCTTTCTTTATTGCCAGCTTGGGCATGCGGACCTCTGGCCGCCTGCATCAAATTGAGCTTTCGGCTCTAATTCAGGCTCTCCCGGGACCGGATCTTTACTTACCAGCCCATCGATCTGAACCTGTTTGACAGGAGAACCGAGCGCAGCAGCAGCAGCCGCTGCCGACGCCGCGGCCCCAGCCGCCCCGGCACTTCCATCTCTCCTAGACGCCATTTTCCCGCAGAAAGAACCAGAACCCGGGAGCGCAGGGGAAATGTGTCCGCCGGAAACTCGGCGGCGGGGAATCAATCATCGTTCAGATACTGTAAACAGCAAAATAAAAACCCCGGACACAGGGGAAATTGGAGTGGCACAAACAATTGGAGCAGGCGGGCTGATTTTAAGATCATTTTTTTTAAACTAAAAGTATCGTCAGGGGCTCGATCCGAGGCTGCCGATTCTCACCCCCTTTTTTATTTTATTTTAACAAAGTCATAGACCGAGGTGATTTGCAATGATCTTGACTGGTTTTATTGACTCCAGATATCTAAATCAACACCGAGAACGACATATTTCAGGCCTAAGCATGTAACGTGTTGTGACTTGAAGCAGCCAAACTGTGGCTGCGGTGCTGGGTGTCGGGGGAAGCAGCGAGCGCGGCGCTCGGGTCAAGGTTGAAGAGAGGAGCGTGTGAAGCTTCCTGGCCGGGTTGTCCTTATTCTTCATGACTCCACATTCTCAACCCTCCCTTTGTTTGATCCAGAAATGAAAATTAAGCGGCAAAAAACCGCAAAGAAACTTCTCGCCTTTTACAAATATAACTACGGCTTCCGCGAACCTTTCCAAATCCTTCTGGACGGGACGTTCTGTCAGGCCGCGCTCAAAAATAAAATCCAGATCAAGGAGCAGATGCCCAAGTATCTCATGGGAGAAGTCCAGCTGTGTACAACATCGTAAGTGTATGCATCAAACTGCCAGATAGTTAATACGGCAGATATTAGAAACAAAAACAAAAAGTGCTGGAAAAACTCAGCAGTTCTGACAGCATCTGTGGAGAGAAAGACAGAGTTAATGTTTACAGTCCTTATGACTCTTCTTCAGAGCTCTGAATATGACCTTTGACTTCTCCAGAGCTCTGAGGAAGTGTCATAGCTGGAGCTGCAGTGAATGGAAATAAAAACGTCAAATCTTGTGTTTCTTAATTTTCTAGCTGCGTCCTGAAAGAGCTACAGTCACTTGGAAAAGAATTGTACGGTGCAAAATTGATTGCTCAACGATTTCAAGTTAGAAATTGTTCACATCTGAAAAACCCTGTAGGTGCCTCAACGTGCTTGTTGTCGATGGTTGAAAACAATAATGCTCATCATTACTTTGTGGCCACACAGGTAATTTCTTTTTACAAAAAGCATGTTGAGTAAGGGGTGGGTATGCATTTTGTACCATCATTAACCGTAGGCTGAGAAATTGCTGAAAAAAATGGGAAATTCACGGCGCTTGGCAATATTAGTTGGAACTAAAAAACACTTTCTGACGAGCAAAAGCTACCTTACGAGTTCCTATTCCGTGCTGTTAGCCTCGCCAAAATGGAAAAACTGCCATCTCACCTTGTTCTTCTGCATGTCCGGTAAATGCTCGATTTGCATTGTAAATGGGGATGAATCTTGCTGCTGCCAGTATGGGCTGGCAAGTCTTGTAAGGCCCCTGTTGATGATGTAATTTATGATCCTAACATGAAATTTAAGCATGGAAGCCCAAGATAGAATATACGAAGCTTTAGAATCTCACTCCAGCTAGTAGTGAATTGTCCTTAAGAGTTTTTTTAAACTTTTAAAATCTGTCTAGGGAGCATTTTTATGCCAGCCTTGCCAACAAGAAGGCAGTAGTTTTCAGGATTCAAAGCTATTTGACAAATTAAGTAGTTATTTTAGAAAATAAAATTACATAGAATATACAACACAGGAACAAGTCTTTCACTTCCCACCTTACTTCATCTAATTCTATCAGAATATCCTTGTATTCCTTTCTCCCTCATGCTTATCAAGCTTCTCCTTAAAGGCATCTATGTTACTCACCTGAACTTGTGGTGGTGAGTTCCACATTCTAACAACTCAAATTCTTTTTTGGATTTACTAGACTATCCTATATTTATGACACCTAGTTTTGGACTCTATTCTTCCCCCACCCCTACAGAAAGTGGAGTACCTTTTCTATGTCTACCCTATCAAACCCCTTGTAATTCTAAAGACCTTTATTTTGGGCAACGCTCCGTTTAATTTTTCGATGGAATGCATGAGTGATGTATTTAAATGCATGGCCCCTTTAAATTTTTTTGCAGAGCCACACGGTAATTTTTTTTGCACAGCCTACATGGGGATTTTCAGGATGCTGTACAGCCACATAGCTTGGAAAGATACAGTGTACGATTAGCAAAGGAACAGAACTAAGCCATTTAGCCTCACAAACTTCTTCTACCATTTGATGTGATCATGGCTGATCTATGACCCAAATCCATTTACCAGCCTTTGCCCCATTTCCGTTGGTACCTTTGGTTAACAAACATCTTTCAAGCTAAGTTTAAAACGAGCATTGAGCTATCATCAATTGACGTTTGCGGAAGAGAGTTTCAAACTTCTCCCTTTGAGTAAAAAAGGTGTTTTCTAATTTCAGTCTTGAAAGCTCTGGCTCTCATTTTATGACTGCATGCACTAGTTCCCAAGTAGCGGAAATGGTTTCTTCCAATCTACCCTATCTGCTCCCCTTCATATCTTGAAAACTTAAACCAAATCATCCCTTAACCTTCTGAATTCCAGGAAATACAACTTTAGTCTGTGTAATTTCTCCTTGTAATTTAACCCTTTGAGTCCAGGTATCATTCTGGTAAATATATGCAACCTTCCCTCTCAGACCAGTATATCCTTTCTAAGATGTGGTGCCCAAAACTGTTTACAGTATTCCAGGTGTGGTCTAACCAGGGCTTTATATAGCTGAAGCATGACTTCTGCTGTATTCTAATCCTATAGATATAAAGACCAGCAATCTAATAGCCTTTTGATTACTTTCTGTACATGTTCATGAGGCTTTGATCATCTGTGCCTGAACTCTTAAATCTCTTAGGGTGACCACTGTTTCTAGCTTTTCCCCCATTTAGAAAATACCCTGTTCTATCCTCTTTTTTCCTTTCCCTTTATTTTGCTTCCTGCACCTAATTTCACTCATTCTTCCCATTTCCTTCTTTGTTGTTTGTTTGGTTTCTTTCTTTATCTTTAAATTTGTGGTTAAGGAAATTGATCATTGAGAGTGACATTTATAAGGTCCAAGATTTCCCATTGTAATCATAACACCCCAGATACTCTTGAGCATCTCCTTGTGGTGTTGGGAGGGATTTGGGAGCGGTTTTCCTGTATGCACATTTATTTAAGTACATCATCAAATTGCATATAAATTACAGGATGGAAATAAGCTGTTTTGCCAAACCAGTCCATCTTGAAGTTTATTCTCCACTGATATATTTTGCTGCAATTATTACTAGTTAAGACTTTGTTCTGTCTGTGTTAACGGTTTGAATGGTTACTTATTTCTTCCTGTGAAAATGCTCCAGCAGCAAATATATGGAAATTTTAAAAATAAAATCAATTTATTTTTCTACTGAGAGATCACAACCAGCAGTAAAGAAATCAGAACTATATACGTTAAACATAGCATACATTTAACTTCGAAAGAGGGATCCAGGTTTATAAAGACGTGACATGGGAGATTTAATGTAGGCTGTCCTATTTAATGATTTACAAAGACCAACTGGCTAACAATTTTTAGCCATGAATAGCTTATTTATTGTAGTGCTATTTATTGCGAGGGAAATTGAATACAAAAGTAAGGAGGTTGTGCTTCAGTTATACAGAGCACAAGTGAAATCACAATTGGTATATTGTGTACAGTATCAGTCACCTTATTTAAGGAAGGATGTAAATGCTTTGGAAGCAGTTCAGCAAAGTTTACCGGACTAATACCTGGAATGGGTGGGTTGTCTTATGGGGAAAGTTTGGACAGACTAGACTTGTATCCACTGGAGTTTAGAAGAGTAAGAGGCAATTTGATTGAAACATATAAGATCCTGAGGGGCCTCGACAGGGTGGATGTGGAGAGGATGTTTCCTCTCGTGGAAGAATCTAGAATTAGGGGGTCACCCATTTAACATAGAGATGAGGCAAAATGTTTTCACTCAGAGGGTCGTGAGTCTTTGGAACTCCCTTCCTGAAAAGGTGGTGGAAGCAGAGTCTTTGAATATTTTTAAGGCAGAGGTGTATAGATTCTTGGTAAGCAAGGAGCTGGTACGTTATCGGCAGTAGGTGGGATGCAGATTTCAGGTTACTATCAGATCAGCCATGATTTTATTAAATGGCAGAGCAGGCTCAAGGGGCTGAATGTCCTACTCCTGCTCCTTGTTTGTATGTTAATATGTCTATTAAATGTCTCTCAATTGTTTCAACAGGATCAAGAGTTAACAGTGAAAATTAAGAAATTGTCAGGAGTCCCTCTGATGTACATTATACAAAATACTATGGTCCTGGAGAAAGCTTCGCCCAAATCAATTGCACAACAACAGTCTTTGTATGGTAATCAGTTTGTCCCTTTACATCAGCAACAAACTATCCAGCACTTGAAAGAAGAGCGGGGCTTGGTGAAGGAATCTGAACCTAGGTGTAAAAAACGCAAAAGAAAAGGGGGCCCAAATCCTCTCAGTTGTCTAAAAAAGAAGGTACGACCACCACAAGAACCAAATAAAGAGAAAAAACGAAGGAGATCAAGAAAGAAGAGGAGAACGGCTGCATCGTGTGTCAAAGTAGAAACTCCCATGTAGAAGTATAACCAGAGATTTTGTAAGAACATGGACCAAAGTGCATAGCTGTGTAATTTTTGCATAACTCTTGGTAAACATGACTGTATACTATCTAATGTTAGCAAGTGTTTTTTAAATTTAGTTTAAAATTATCTGGAAAAATATATTGCAGAAAAAGTCATAATTTTTGAGTCGGAAGAATCTTCATAATTTCGTAACCATGTAAAGCATTTTGTTCCAAAACGCTGATGGTGTGTTTACAACAATGAGAACACAAAAAATTGGAACAGGAGTTGACTATTCAGCCCCTCGAGCCTGCTCCATCCTTTCAGCCTCAATGCCACTTTCTTGCCTGCCCCACATATTCCTTGATTTCCTGAGACAATGAAAACCTGTCTATCTCGGCTTTAAATATATTCAACAACACAGCATCCACAACCCCCTGGGGTATAGAATTTCAAAGATTCACAACCCTTTTAAGAAATTTCTCCTCATCTCAGCCGTAAAGGATTGACCCCTTATCCTGAGGTTGTGCCCCAGTGTTCTGGATTTCCCAGTAGGGGGAAACAACCTATCAGTCTCTACCCAGTCGAGCCTTTTCAGAATCTTGTATGTTTCAATGTTTTCACCTCATTCATCCAAACTCCAGAGAATATAAGCCAATTTACTCAAAACAATGGTACAACAGTTTGTTTCATGCAAAATGATTGATTTAAATTAAGATTATAATATTTTACATCATATTAACTTTCACTTACTGAAAAGTGTTAGGAAGAGGCTTCGCATTTAAAAGAAACTCTCTAGTTTGCATGAAATAGCAGCAAGACAATGGTTTAAAAAAGCCAACCTACTGTTAAGGAGTGTCTGAATACACTTGATACTTCAATAACACTTGAAATGTGTCCTCTACTAAATGATCTACATCTCATTTTGGAGATAGTTCAAAAGATAAAACAGCCCAACATCCCTAACTGCATGACTACCTGGTCAAGCACCTTTGTACATGAGGTTTGGGTGTTGACCAAAATGAGTGGAACTTTTCTTTATTTACTGATTCACAACATTCTGGTTCTATTATATCAGGTAAATACTGATTGATTGAAAATCATTCATCCCATATACCTTCTAATTTTATTCTTGGGTAACAAGTTACTTAATGGTAAATGTTTCTAAGCTGCTTGCCCAATTATTGACAGTTTATATTCAGCTGGCCTTAGTGCTTTACTGGAATACAAGTAGTTGAACTCCATGCTTCTTTGCCACAATGGTTATGGGATAGATAAAGCCGTAGCTGAACAAGCATTATTTCTAGTCTGTTGACATGTCAGTTTGCCTATTGAGTTTCTCGGATCCAATTTTTTCCAAACTGCATCCACTTGTATCTGAAAATGATTTTGTCTGTGGTTAAGGAGGACAAAGGGAAATCTGGAGCTGACTTAAGTACGCTGTATTTTTGGAAGCTCCAACAGAGCTGGGACCAATGACCTCACAGGACAATTTACTGGTGATAAAAGCAAAGAATTGGGGATGCTGGAAATCCAAAACAAAAACAAAAATACCTGGAATACTCAGCAGGTCTGGCAGCATCGGTGGAGAGGAGCACAGTTGACGTTTCGAGTCCTCATGACCCTTCAACAGAACTAAGTAAAAATAGAAAACTGGTGAAATATAAGCTGGTTTAAAGCGGGGGCGGGGGGGTGGTTGGGACAAGAAGAGCTAGGTAGAGGGCCAGTGATAGGTGGAGACAACCAAAAGATGTCACAGACAAAAGGACAAAGAGGTGTTGAAGGTGGTGATATTATCTAAAGGAATGTGCTAATTAAGGGTAGAAAGCAGGACAAGCAAGGTACAGATAGCCCTAGTGGGGGTGGGGTGAAGCAATCTAAAAAGGCTAAAAGGTAGAGATAGAACAATGGATGGAAATACATTTAAAAATAATGGAAATAGGTGGGAAAAGAAAAATTTACTGGTGATGTTGGGGAATGTTCAAATTAATTTGACAGGGGGCTGGGAACCAGGACATAGCATTAGAAATGAGGTATAAAGCAAGATTCGGAGTCACAGATAGCACTAGAATAAGAAATAGGTATTACATAGGGTCAGATTTAAGAAGTAATGCAATAGGTGCAAATTAGTTTTACAGTGCATGAGCTGCAGCTGCACATAACCACACAGGAATATGTTGTAGCAATAACGAAAACCTGGCTCAAAAAAGGGCACAGCTGGGTACTAAACATTCCTGGATACAAAGATAAAAACAAAAAAACTGCAGATGCTGGAAATCCAAAACAAAAACAGAATTACCTGGAAAAACTCAGCAGGTCTGGCAGCATCGGCGGAGAAGAAAAGAGTTGACGTTTCGAGTCCTCATGACCCTTCGACAGAACTTGAGTTTGAGTCCAAGAAAGAGTTGAAATATAAGCTGGTTTAAGGTGTGTGTGTGGGGGGACGGAGAGACAGAGAGAGAGAGGTGGAGTGGGGGTGTGGTTGTAGGGACAAACAAGCAGTGATAGAAGCAGATCATCAAAAGATGTCAACAACAATAATACAAAAGAACACATACATCTTTTATGCTCTCCCCACCCCCACTAGAGCTATACCTTGAGTGCCCTACCATTCATTCTTAATTAGCACATTCGTTTAGATAATATTACCAACTTTAACTTTAACACCTATGTGTTCTTTTGTATTATTGTTGTTGACATCTTTTGATGATCTGCTTCTATCACTGCTTGTTTGTCCCTACAACCACACCCCCACTCCACCTCTCTCTCTCTCTCTCTCTCTCTCTCTCTCTGCCCCCCCCTCCCCCCCACACACACACCTTAAACCAGCTTATATTTCAACTCTTTCTTGGACTCGAACTCAAGTTCTGTCGAAGGGTCATGAGGACTCGAAACGTCAACTCTTTTCTTCTCCGCCGATGCTGCCAGACCTGCTGAGTTTTTCCAGGTAATTCTGTTTTTGTTCTGAATATAACAAGTTCTGGGAGGAAGTGAAAAAGGAAATAAGAGAGAGTAGAAGAGACAGGCAGCTAACATAACAGGAAATCCAAAAGCCTTCCATGGGCATATAAATAGTAAAAGGGCAGTAAGAGGTGGAATTGGACTGGTTACAGACCAAAAAGGAGATCTATTCATCGAGGCAGAGGGCACGGCTGAGGTACGATGTGAGCACTTTACATTTATCTTTACCAAGGAAAAATATGCTAACCAAGTAATCATGAAAGAGGAAGTAGCTGACAAACTGGATAGGCTACAAATTGATAAACAGGAGATACTAGAAAGGCTGGCTGTACTCACATAAGATTACATAGGACATACAGCACAGAAACAATTATTTGACCCAACCAGCACATGCATGATTTGCATGCTCCACTTGAGCTTCCTCCCATCTTTCTTCTTCTAAATCTACCATCATAACATCTATTCCTTTCTTCCTCATATGTTTGTCTAGCTTCCTCTTAAATGCATCTACACTATTTGCTTCAACCACTCCCTGTGGTAGTGAGTTCACATTCTTACAACTCCGGGTAAAAATGTTCCTTCTGAGTTCTCTGTTGGAATTCTCGGTGACTATCTTATATTGATGGCCTCTAATTATGGTCCTCCCCATAAGAACCAGGAGCAGGAGTAGACAATTGAGCCCCTCAAGCCTGCCCCGCCATTCAATACGGTCATGGCTGATCTCATTTCGGCCTCAACTCCAATTTCCCGCCTTCTCCCCATAACCTCTCAACCTGTTACTAATTAAAAATCTGTCTATCTCCTTAAATTTATTCAGCGCCCCGGCATCCACTGCAGGTAGTGAATTCCACAGATTTACGGCCCTTTGAGAAAAGTAATTCCGCCTCATCTCTGATTTAAATCTACCACCCCTTAGCCTAAAACTGTGGCCTCTCATTCTAGAATGCCCCACAAGAGGAAACATCCGCTCCACGTCTACTTTGTCTATCCCCTTTAGCATCTTATATACCTCAATTAGATCTCCTCTCATCCTTCTAAACTCTAGCGAGTATAGGCCTAAACTGCTCAATCTCTCCTCATAAGACAAGCCCGGCATCTCTGGAGTCAATCTAGTGAACCTCCTCTGAACTGCCTCTAATGCAACTACATCCTTCTTCAAGTAAGGACACCAAAACTGTGCACAGTACTCCAGTACAAGGACACCCAGATCCCTCTGCACTGAAGCATTCTGAAGTTTCTTTCCATTTAAATAATGTCACCTTTTTATTCTACCGCCAAAATGGATAACCTAAAACTTATGCACATTAAGCTCCATCTGCTAAATTTTGGCTTATTCACCCAACCTGTCCATATCCATTTGTATATTTCTTCATTGCAACTTACTTTCCCATCTATTTTGGTGTCATCTGCAAATTCAGCTAGAGTACTTTCTATCCCTGAATCCAAGTCATTAATATAAATTGCAAATATTTGGGGCCCAAGGACCGAACTCAGTGGCACCCCACTAGTTACAGCTTGCCATCCAGAAAAAGACCCATTTATCCTGACTCTCTGCTTTCTGTTGGTTAGCCAATCCTCTATCCAAGCTAATATATTACCGCTAACTCCGTGCGATCTTACCTTGTGTATTAATGTGCAGCACCTTATCAAAGGCCTTCAGGAAGTCCAGATATACTATATCTACAGGATCCCCATTACCAACGTTGCTTGTCACATCTTCAAAGAACTCTTGCAAATTAGTCATACATGATTTATTCTTCATAAAACCATGCTGGCTCTGATGGATTGCATTTTGACTTTCTAAATGCCACATTACTACTTCCTTAATAATGGATTCCAACAATTTTCCAATGACAGACGTTAAACTAACTGGACTATAGTTTCCTACTTTTTGTCTCCCCCTTTTTGAATAAGGATGTTACATTAGCATTTTTCCAATCCACTGGAACTTTTCCAGAACCCCAGGAATTTTGGAATATTACAGCCAAGGCATCCACTATCTCCGCTGCCACTTCCTTTAAGATCCTGGGATGTAGGCCATTAGGTCATGGGGACTTGTCACCCTTTAATCTCGATAGTTTGCTCAGTACTTTTTCTCTCATGATAGTGATTGTTCTAAGTTCCTCCTCTATACGCTCTGCACTACCTGTTACTATTGGGGTGGTACTAGTGTCCTCCACCATGAAAACTGAGGCAAAATATTGATTAAGCGTCTCTGCCATTTCTGTGTTCCCCATTATTAACTCTCCAGTCTCATCCTCCAAGGGACCAACATTCACTTCAGCTATTCTCTTTCCTTTTATATTCTTGTAGAAGCTTTCGCTATCAGTTTTTACCTTTTCCGCTAGTTTTCTTTCATAATTTATCTTTGCTCTTTTTATTATTTTTTAGTAACCCTTTGGTGATTTTTAAAAGTTTCCCAATCTTCCAGCCTGCCACTGACCTTTGCAATTTTGTATGCCTTAGTTTTTGCCTTTATGTTATCTTTAACTTCCTTGCTTAGCCATGAATGCTTTTTCCCCCTCTTACCATCTTTCTTCCTCTTTGGAATATACTTTACTTGGGAGGAATTGAATATCTCCTTAAATATCTGCCTCTGTTCATCAATAGTCCTACCTTGTAGTCTTCCTGCCCAGTCCACTGGGGCCAAATCTGCCCTCATGCCTATGTAGTTACCTTTGTTTAACTCTAGAACACTAGTGTGGGATTCAAGTTTCTCACTCTCAAGCTGAACTTGAAATTCTAGCATGCTATGATCACGCTTCCCTAGAGAATCCTTTACGATGAGATCATTAATTAATCCCATTTCATTACACAAAACCAAATCTAGAACAGCCTGCTCCCTGGTTGGTTCCACAACATATTGCTCCAAGAAACAATCTCTAATACACGCTATGAACTGTCCCTCAAGGCTACCCTTGCCAATTTGATTAGTCCAGTCTATATGCATTTTAAAATCACCCATGATTATTGTCATGCCTTTCTTACATGCTCCCAATATTTCCTGGTTTATACTATACCCTACTGCTGAACTACTGTTTGGGGACCTATAGATTACTCCCACCAGGGACTTCTTTGCCTTGCTATTTCTTATTTCTTGCTCTCCAGTGCCTATATCATTCCTCACTATAGCACTGATCTCCTTCCTTTACTAACTAAGCTACACCACCTCCTTTTCCTTCCTGCCTTTCCTTCCAAAACATTGAGTACCCTTGGATATTCAACTCCCAAACCTGTTCTCCCTGTAACCACATCTCAGTAATCGCCACCAAATCATACCTATTTATCTCTATATGCGTTGTTAACGCATTAGTTTTATTCCGAATGCTACGTGCATTCAGATAAAGCCTTTAAGTTGCCCTATTGTCAATTTTCCTGACTCATATGATTCTTTGGTGCAACATGGCGTTCAAACACTCTGTCCCTTCCTTTCACTTTTTGGTAACAATCAGGCTAGTCACTAACCTGCACGCTTACCCTCTCCTTAAACTTTAATTTTTTATATTTCCATGCAACTGAACCCTCCCCCCCACTATTTAGTTTAAAGCCCTATCTACAACCCTAGTTATGCGATTCACCAGGACACTGGTCCCAGCATGATTTAAGTGGAGCCCATCCGAACGGAATAGCTCCCTCTTTCCCCAGTACTGGTGCCAATGCCCCTTTGAACTCGAACCCATTTCTCCCACACCAATCTTTGAGCCACGCATTTACCTCTTTAATCTTATTGACCCTGTGCCAATTAGCTCGTGGCTCAGGTAGTAACCTGGGGATTATTACCTTTTTGGTTCTGCTTTTTAATTTAGCCCCCAGCTACTTGTACTCCCTCAGAACCTCTTTCCTCGTTCTACCTATATCGTTGGTACCTACGTGGACTACGACAACTGGATCTTTTCTCTCCCACTCCAAGTTCCTCTGCAGCCCAGATGAGATATCCTTAACCCTGGCACAGGTCGGCAACACAGCCTTCGGGACTCTCGATCCTGGCTACGAAGAACAGTATCTATTCCCCTAACTATTCTATCCCCGATTACAACTACATTTCTCTTTTCTCCTCCCACTTGAATGGCATCCTGTACACGGTGCTATGGTCAGTTTGCTCATCCTTCCTACAGTCCCCGCGCTCGTCCACACAGGAAGCAAGAATCTCGAACCTGTTGGATAAGGGCAAGGGCTGAGGCTCCTACAGTGCTACTTCCTGGATCCCTTTACCTGCCTCACTCATAGTCACACCCTCCTGTCCCTGACCATTGGCTGAATTTAAGGTAGTTAATCTGAGGGGTGTGACTGTCTCCTGAAACAGCGTCCAAGTAACTCTCCCCCTCCCTGATGTGTCGCAGTGTCCGAAGCTCAGACTCCAGCTCATCAACTCTGAGCTGGAGTTCCTTGAGCAACCAACATTTACTACAGATGTGGTCACTAGGAACCACAATGGGGTCCACTAGCTCCCACATCATGCAGCTACAACACATTGTCTGACCCTACATCTCTTTTATTTAATTGGATTTTCAATTTGTTTTAAAATTTCCAATTGGTCTTTATCAATCTGTAAAATATTTCTCCTATTTACCTTTAATCTGAAAGTAAGTTAGAATAGAGATTCAAAATACACTTTTTAAAATCAACTGGAACTTGCTCTCTTTGCTGAATTGAAGCTGAATTGTTAGGCCTCCGATCCTGGGCCCCAGTAGTCACCTTTAATCTGAAATCAACTTAGAATAAGTAGTTCAAACTAGCAGTTACTTATCAACCAATGAACTTATAGTTTTCCTGTGATGTCAGTTTTTTTTTCCATCTATCAAAACAGAATCACAGAATGGCTGCCTTTTGCACTGTAACTATTCGCCCTGTCATGTCTGCACCAGTTTTCCATAGGAGCAATTTACCAAGTGCCACTCCCCCACCTTCTCCCTGCACATTCTTCCTTTTCAAATAGCGATCCAATTCCCTTTTGCATGCCTTGATTGAACCTGCCTCCACCACACTCTCAGGCAGTGCATTCCAGACTCTAATGACTCACTGCATGAAAAAGTTTCTCATGTTGCCACTGCTTCTTTTGCCAATTACCTTAAATCTGTGCCTTCTGGTTCTCGATCCTTCCAGCATGGGAATAGTTTCTCCCCATGTACTCTGTCCAGACCTCATGATTTTAATACTTCTATAACATCTTGGCCCAAATCTCTACTTGTGAAGTCCAAGATCC
Source organism: Carcharodon carcharias (assembly GCF_017639515.1). Taxonomy (NCBI): domain Eukaryota; kingdom Metazoa; phylum Chordata; class Chondrichthyes; order Lamniformes; family Lamnidae; genus Carcharodon; species Carcharodon carcharias. The sequence continues at coordinate 59,491,569 of NC_054472.1, read as the reverse complement.
CATATGTTTTGCCAATCACTCAATGTGTCCTGCCACGTTCAAAGATCTTGGCACATGAACCCTCGGATCCCTTTGTCCCTGCACACTCTTCAGAAGGTGGTCAGGGTAGCCATTATCCCACAGGATGCCAAGGGGTTCTCTACCATGGTCTACCGTAAGCTGACCTTCACTGGTCAATTTGGGTGTTGGGATTCTTACAGTTCCACATGCTATAAAATTGGTTTTATCAGCAACCTTGTAAATAAGGCCCGAGCCATTTGCTCACCATGCAAGCTTGATGCCAAAATAGGGCACATCAAAGACATCCTGCAGCATAAAGGCTACCCTAATCAGATCATTTTGTGTTGTATATCACACAAACTCTTGAACAGACTTAAAGTTGTCACTTTCGGCCCTGGAAAGTGCCCAGCCTACCCCAGATTATCCTGGAAGGGCAAGGTATCTCAAAAATTTGCGCAACAGGTGAAGCTAGCCATTTCACGCTGCTACTATGCAGTAGCGGCTTGAGTGGTATGTGCCACTAACAGAATGCTGCCATCAAGTCAAAAAGACATTCTGATTACACAAATGGGTAACGTGGTATGGATTTCAGTGCCAGTGTGCTGCTTGATATGTAGGCCTTATGTCCCAAAGACTGGCGGATCGTATCAAACAACATATCCCAGCCACTGTTCACAACAGGCAAGGTACAGACTGTACCCAACTGGCGTATGCTTGCAAAACTCAAAACAGAGTGTCCAACATTGGATGGGATTCCTTGATTGACAACATTTGATAAATAATCCCCAGTGTGCCAAGAATTATGCTGACAATCAATTTAAGGTTGTCAGTCGGGCTCGCAGTGTGGCGCATTTCCGTGTACTGGAAGCTACATATATTAATACACAGGTCCAAGTTTTTTGCAGACAGAAAGAACATGTACATACGTTACACCTGTTTCAGCCAAACAAAATAAGTGACAGCCATTCATTGACTCGTTCCTCAGGGCCATGCCTTGACCAATCAGTGTCAAGCTGTCTGGTTTAAATTTTAAACAATGCTTGGCAGTTAACTGTTCTGCTCTGTTGAAGGGTCATGAGAACTCGAAACGTCAACTCTTTTCTTCTCCGTCGATGCTGCCAGACCTGCTGAGTTTTTCCAGGTAATTCTGTTTTTGTCTTGGCAGTTAACTGTCTGTCACCAGCACTGGTGCATTCTTCATGGCAATGCCTATCAGTCTATTTGCCAACCAATCAGCACTCTCTTCTCGAACAGTATAAATTGTTTTCTCTTTACATTGGTATTCTTGCGAGTGCAAGACAAAAAGCTTCAATATGTCATTTTTTTTCAGTAATGCTCAAGTTCTGTACTACCAAAATGATTATCAGTAAGTTATGCTACATATCTGGGAACTGACAAATATTGCATCAGCATTCATTGACAGAGGTATCCAAATAGTGTTGGTAAGCCTGTGACTTGTTGCAATTGGCTTGAAAGTAAACCAGATCACCAGCATAACTGAGGCGTGTTGGTTGCACACCGAAGGCACCTTGGATTTCTGACCAAATGGGCAATTGACCTGGCAGAACCGATGTTGAGTCTCAATAACTCCGTCGTCGAACAGGGAAATCTGCACACTAGTGAACTGGCCTCTGTGTCCATAATTCTCTCACAAAGGCCTTGAGAAGGCATGAGTTGAATACTGCAGTGATGATAGACAGGACCAAAGGTATGATTGGGCCTCCATGTGGTTCGTGGGAGATTCTTCTCTAAACCCCCACTGCACCCTTTCCCCCTAGGTGATCAAAACTAATCCAAATCACTCTGGCCACAATATTTCTATACAGTATCTACCTTTTGTACAAAGTAATATTTGTCCCAAGCAGAAACAGATCCAGCTCTCCCTTGAAGGAATTTGGTAAATCATTAATGCATGAGCCAGCAGTCTGTTCCTGATGTTCAGTGTTCTCCAGGAAAAAAAAATTGACTGCTGACATCTTGTACAACTTAAAATTGTGACCCCATATTCACCCTAACCTATTTAATTGTAACAAACTGTCATCTGGAACATAATCTATTTCCTTCGTCTTATATACCTCTAACAGATCACCCCTAAGTCCATTCCTCTCCAAAATGTAGAGTACCAGTTCTTTTAGCTCATCATAATAACGAAGATGCTTTGGACTGAGCATGCAGTTGGTGGTCCTCTTCAGCATCCTTATCAAAGCCTCAGTATCACCAACCATGCAAGGCCAAAACTGGACACAGCATTCTAACTGACCAAGGTATTGTATATGGACAAAATAGTATGCTTGTCTTTTTGTCAATTGTCCTTTAAATACATCCCAGGTTATTTGTTGTACCTATTGCTCCACAACTTTACCCATGAACCTTTAAAGATCTATGTACTAGAATACCCAAATGTATTTCCTTCTCAAATTGCTTTAATGCTTTTTCGTGCAGATGAGAGCTACATCTGTCTCAGATACTACCACCGTTGTAAAGGTTTCTCCTGCAGTGCAATGTTCTTCTGTCATATGTGAGCTCAACTGCAGAAACTGGCTCAATCCTTTTGGGTTAAGGGGAAGTTTACAAGGATATTAGTGAACCAGATGTGTTTTTACAACAATGGTTTCATGGTCATCATTAGACTGTTAATTCTATGAACTCGGGTCCCCAGAGCATTAACCTGGATTACTAATCCAGCAACAATACCACTATGCCATCACTTCCCCTTATTGCTTAAAATTGCTTTTAACATGGTTTTTACTATTGAACTCTGCAGCCAGTATAACATTACTGGAAAAGTTGGCAGGAATCAAAAATAGCTCATTTCTACCCTGCCTTCCATGTTTTCTTCAGCTACACATACTTGAAATAAATTCCTCATCCCTTTTCAAGTTTCCAGGCTTGGACCATTGTAGGACTTTGCTCAAATCATTAATGGAAACTCCATTTCCCAATAAGTTAGGCCAAAAATGATCATATCCTATGAAGAATGATTCATGCGCAATATTTTCAAGGTAAAATTGTTTAAAAGAAAACAATGAGCTAAGATACCATGATATGAGAATGAGTCAGAATACGAGCTAAAAACTTGCTTCAAGAAACAAAAATAATCAATACTGTAACGAGTATTTTATTAGAAAAGTTATGTATAACTGCATGAACCATCACTGTTCAACATTTAATGACCTAATTAAGCAACAAACTAGAGACTCAGTAGCATAAGCAAAATGCTGCTTAAAAGGAAAGCTTTCACCTTTTCCATAATTAAACATTCATTAAAAATTATCTACACATTTTATACAAAAAGGGGAAGGAATATAGGCTTACAGGCACATTATGTTTAAAATAAAACAGCATTGTAACACTCCAGACTGATAAAGCATCCTAAAATTATGAGTATGTTTTCAAAATTAATATTTCATATATCCTTGGTTGCATTTTAATAGTTTGTAATTCCAGTGGACAGTGGGCATACTGGTAGACTGTTCCAAAAATATGTCAATGTAGAGGAACCAGCACACAATCTAAAAATTAAGTGCAAGTGTTGAATATCAACTTCTCTACTACTGTGTTGCAGATATATGAACTTCATCAACCGACATCTTATTGAGACAGTCTACCAGCAGCAGTGGTGTTACACAAGTGACATTTCTGAATAATGCAATCAACAAAGCCATAATTATGTCTGCACAGAAATGTATTTATAATATACCTGAAATATTACACATTTCTCCAAACATGATTCAGTATAAAACCTGTCAAGGAGTGAGTTACTTGTATTCACCATAAACACTGGAATAACAGACCTAATCCCGAAAAATTGAAGAGTTTCTCTGTCCAAAATAATCTTTTAACTCAATATACATTAAAACCAATTTATTAAAGTATTGTAATGGTCTCAATTCCCCATATGGGGCAATACATATCTAGTGAATACACACTAGCCATTCAAGACGAACCAGATCAGACAATGTTGAACCTTGGTCCTGGGGTTGCAATAATGTCGCTGTAAGGCTCAGTCTGCGTAAGCTCAATTGCCTGTTGCTTTTTAAGTACCAAGAAACTGTAGAACTTTGCAGCTGCTTGTTTCCGGTTGTTTTTCCGACATAAATCCGACAGACTAATAGATTCTGCTCCCGTTTTAGCCAAAGCTCTCTGAAAAAATAAAATAAAAATGATAAAGGCATGCTCTAAAACCAAAGTGAATGTTTGTGTATTTAAGACTACATAAAGGGTCATTTGTAATGCATGAAAATCAATGTAATTTTAATACAGACACGTGCTTTAAAAAAACTAAGGGGAGGTGAGTCAAGAACCCCGCTTGAATTTAGATAGTGCAAGTGGAAAAATACCCCAAAGGTGTTTCTCAGAAGTGAGGAAAAGTGGACTCCGAACCAAAGGAGAAACAAGGAGGGGTTATCAAAAGCCTGATCAAACAGCTAGGTTTTAAGGAGATTTTAAAAGGAGAGGGATTTGTTAAGTTTATGGAGGAATTTCATTTTTGTTCAAAATACTTCGTTTAAGAAAAAATGCACCAGAATAATTTTACACCTGTTATTATCCACATGGAGACCACAGAAACCTCCCTGCTAGGCAACTCTAGAGTTGCTACCAATTGAAAGCAAACTCTTGCGAATTCACAAACAAAATGGTAGCTGCAGTTCCAGGCTAACCAGTCAGCTGCTCCATAACCTCAGGTTTTAATAAAACCAATATGTTTAGCTGGGGAGGCAGAAGTGTGGACACTAGGGTTGTGCTGTTCTTGGTCATCTTACAAGCTAATCCAAAATCATAACCTTATTACTGTCTATGAAGGTGGCCCAGAATGCTTTGTGACATTGCTGGAACTGCTTGTACAAAAGATTCAGGTAGTGGGGGTAGTCTTTCAGTGGATAATTATATATACACACACATATTGAAAAAAATCAGGTGGTCGCTGAGATTGGGTGGGAGGGCTGCCAAGTTCTTTATTTTAGTGTGCATGCTGTTCCACACCAGGAGCATGAGATGATTGTAGCATCTGGTCAAAACAAAATTTCTAAACATAATGTGTTGAAGTGAAGTCAGAAGCCTAAATATCTGTAAACATAAGTTGCTTGATTTAATTTGCAAACCACTGTCTTCCCAAAATGAAAAGAAAACCAACCCTTACAAATTTCACACATGCCTTCCGACACCAACCCCACAATTCTAAAAATTTGCTAAGCATTTGCATCCTCTCCAACTAGAGAGTACCAGACACACACACACCTCCTGAAACTATATGCAGACTGCCCTCTCCCTGCTGGGAAAATTTACCAGCAACACCACCCCCATGGCAACCCATTGCCCTCTCCCTTTTCCCATATTTGAGTAATAGCTCAGAGGCCAGTTCAATGGAGTACAGCTTCGACAGAATACTTATAACAGGAATTTGGTGAGATGGAATTCCAGGGGGAGAATTTTCTCCCTGCGACCTGGACGAGAGCGGTCATGGGCGGGCGCACAGCCAATCGCCACCCATGATTGACTGCGCGCTATTTTACGTGAGTGGGCCAATTAAGGCCCGCCCAGCGAGACGTGCACCCAGAAGCGCTCAGCGCAACCTGCGTGGGCGGGGAGAGTCAGGGCCTGCGCTCTTTTGCACATGCGTGTGAAAGAGCACAGAAATCTCCCTGAGGCACAGAACCACCTCAAGGAGATTAATCAGATTGTGAGAGATTGAAAAAAAGAATATTCAGAGAGTATCACATGAGCTGGGACATGTTTATGTATTTCGATAAAAAATTTTATTTAATTTATAAAGCCTTCATGAAACCTCCCGTGGATAAGGTTTCATGAGAAATGCGAAGGCCGCCTGGGCTCTTTGCCTGCCTGCCAACCTTAAGGTTGGACGGGCAGCCCAGACAATCAACTCAATTAGTTGATAAATGGCCTTCGACAGCTCGGCAGGCGTGCAGCCGACTTCAGTGTGCGCCTGCCGACCTGAAGATCGGAATGACGCGGGATGACGTCGGGACGCATGCCTGATGTCACTGCACGTCATTTTACGTGTTGGTGTGCAGGGCCCGCCCCCGCATGCCGACCAGAAGATTCAAGCCCAGGTGTTTTAAAATCTAGTGAAATTTTGCAGTTAGCATTTAACTTAACTTTAACCTTAATGTGCAGTTTCTCTCAGTTTTAGTCAGTGCTAAACAAGCTGCCTGCTAGTGGCAGCTGCATAGCTAATTAAATGGTCAGTTAAATTAGTTACCAAAAGCAGGATGCTTTTGCAAATGCATTGATGACAGGTCGACAAAGTACACCTTCAACAGAGTACACCTTCAACAGAGTACTTGACTCGGGAATTTGATAAGAATATGGGAATTCTATGCAGTGATAGAAGAGGTGTTATTCTGGTCTTTTAGAAGACAAGTGGTCTGAGAAAGGGGTGAGACAGACCAAGATCTGAAGGCTCAGGGTGATAATTAGGTGAGCAGGCAGGTAATTGGGTTGGTGAGTTTTACATTTTTTTCTTTCTTTAAACTGGGGGAAATAGTTTAAATTGTCAAGACATGAGCAACTGGAAAGCAGAGCCACAAAGATAATCTCTGGATTACTACCCAAGCCATTAGCAAACTGGCATAGGGTAAATAAGATCAGAGTTGAATGCATGGCTCAGACATTGGTGTGGGAGAAATGGGTTTCAATTCATAGGACTCTGGGACCAGTACCGGGGAAAGAGGAAGCTGTTCCACTGGGACAGCCTTCATTTGACCAAAGGTACTACCAATGCCCTGGTAAATTTAATAACTAAGGCTGCAGAGAGGGCTTCAAGATAAATAGTTAGGAGAGGCAGTGGTGGGGGATTGGGGAAGAGACTTTTAAAGTTAATGTGAAAGGAGAAGGTAACAGTGCGAAGGGTAGCAATATCAGTAATGATAACCAGTGTGATTGCAAAGGACAGGGCATACAAACAAGAATGCACCAGCAATTACGGGAGAAATTGGAAATGACAGTAATCTTGCAAGAAATAGAAATACATGCAGACAGAGCTTCTACAACTATATAAAATGGAACAGAGTAGATAGAAGTGAACATTGGTCCCTTCAAAGATGGGACTGGGAATTAACAAAGGGAAACAAGGAAATGGCAGAGATTTTGAGCAAGTTTTTTTTTTAATTCTTTCATGGGATGTGGGTGTGTTGCCCATCCCTAATTGCCCTGGAGAAGGTGGTACTGAGCTGCCTTCTTGAAATGCTGCAGTCCATCTGGTTGTGTACATCCACATTGCTGTTATGAAGAGAGTTCCAGGATTTTGAGCCAGTGGAGGAACAGCAATACAGTTCCAAATCAGGGTGGCAAGTAGCTTGGAAGGGAAATTGCAGGTGGTGGTGTTCCATGCATCTGCTGCCTTTGTCCTTCTAGGTGGTAGAGGTTGCAGGTTTAGAAAGTGCTGTCAAAAGAGCATTGGCAAGTTGCTGCAGGTCATCTTGTAGATGGTACTGCCACTATACATTGGTGGTGGAGGGTGTGGTGTTTAAGGTGGTAGATGGGGTGCCAATCAAGCAGGCTGCTTTGATCTGGACAGTGTCGAGCTTCTGGGGTGTTGTTGGACCTGCACTCATTCAGCCAAGTGCAGATTATTCCATCGCACTTCTGACATGTGCCTTGTAGATGGTGGACAGGTTTTGGGGAGTCAGGAGGTGAATGATCAGTCACAGAATTCCCAGCCTCTGACCTGCTCTTGTAGTCACAGTATTTATATGGCTAGTCCAATTCAGTTTCTGATCAATGGTAACCCGCAGGATGTTGATAGTGAGGGATTCAGCGATGGTAATGCCACTGAATGTCATGGGGAGATGGTTAGATTCTCCCTTGTTGGAGATGGTCATTGCCTGGTACTTGTGTGCTGTGAATGTTACTTACCACTTATCAGCCCAAATCTGAATGTTGTCCAGTACTTGCTGCATATGGGCACAGACTGCTGGGGCCTCAAATCTTTACAATCTATTTAAGGACTTGGACAAAGGGACAGAGTGCATTGTAGACAAATTTGCTGATGATACAAAGATAGTAAGAATGCAAGTTGTGAGGAGGACAGAAATAATCTGCAACGGGATACAGATAGGTTAAGTAAAAGCAGGATATCATTTAAATGGAGAGAAACTACAGAATGCTGCTGTGCAGAGGGATCCAGATGTCCTGGTATGGATCTGAAAAAGTTACGATGTAAGTACAAGTAATTAAGAAGGCAAATGGATTGTTGTCCTTTATTGCAAGAGGGACAGAGCATAAAAGCGGTGAAGTCTTGCTACAACTGCACAGGTCGCTGATGAGACCACACCTAGAGTATTGTGTACAGTTCACTAGGTTGATTCCTGGGATGAAAGGGTTGTCTTATTGAGAAAGGTTGGCCCTTTACTTACTGGCGTTTAGAAAAATGAAAAGTGATCTGACTGAAAAATAAAAGTTTCTAAAGGGGCTTGATCAGGTAAATATCGGGGTGTTTCTCCTCTTTGAGGAATCTTGATCTTGGGACAGTTTCAGAATTAGAGGTCTCCCATTAAGACAGAGGTGAGGAGAAATTTCTTCTCAGTGGATCATTAATCTTTGGAATTCTCTTTCCCAGAGTGCAACAGATGATGGGTCATTGAATTCAAGGCTGAGTTACACAGATTTTTGATCTACAAGGGAGTCAAAGTCTATGGGGGCAGACAGGGAATCGGAGAGGCCATGATCAGGTCAACTATGATGTTATTGAATTATAAACCAAGCTCGAAGCTGCTTTGAAGCAAGCTCAAATGGCCTACTTCTGCTCCTATTTCTGATGTTCTTCTCCTCCTCTCCCCTCAATCCAATTATCAATTTCCCCAATCTGAATTCTGCAATTGGTCTCGACATCCTAAGTAGATCATAAGAGAAAGTAGCTTTTCTTTCGAAAAAGGTCAAAACAAAGTTGGTAGAATTTTCAAAATTTAAGTTGAACAAGGTATACTCCCAGACTTAACTTTCAATAATGCAGTTGCTTAATCAGAGTTTCAATTCATTTTTAAAGAGGACAGACAACAGTGGACTTTTACCTTTGGCTGGTCAGCACTGAAGCCTCTACCAAAGCTCACAACTGATTATCGAAGTATCTAGTCTTAGCTTCGTAATGTTGCTTTTCATTTGGATTGGTTTAGTTTGAAGGGTTTTTTTTGTGCGACATTTCTATAATCAATATTTTTTGTTTAAAAAGTCAATCATAGAAAGTTTCGCCCTAACAAAAACACAACAATTACTTTGTCCAATTTATTCAGAGCACTATATCAAAAAGCCGTTTACCCAAAAATAAAAGACTTGGCAGTATAGGGTTAGGTATCATTACAAAAATTTAAAATTTATGGTAGTAAATGGAGTACATAGAGTACATACATGGAGTACTTCAATGGAGTACGTAGCAAAACCTAAAAAGCATTCCAGGCCCCAATTTTATGAAGAGTCAATTGCAGAGTTACCTTCAGTTTTGTCTCTGAAAGGAATCATTCTCTTCTTACTGCCCATTGTGGCTATCAGGATTTCTGGGATGGATTTCCACAGACGCATCCCAATCACCGGGTACTCACCAGAAGAACTGAAGACCGCAGAAGTCTTGGTAATATGCTTAAACACCATTAATGATAATTTTTCTTTTGTGTGTTGGGCGGGGGGGGGGGGGGGGGGGGGGGGGGGGTCAGAATCAACTTCTAGTAATTCTGCCAAAGCTACAGATGATGTGTTTGAAATCCCCATCCCAACGTATCCTAATTTGCTTCCAACGAATCTAGCTTTCAAATTTCCGTAAAATTTTTGTAATTTTGTACTTTGTGCTTAAAAAGAACTATTCTAATTTGCAAACAATTGATATATCTGCAACTACTAATTAACTGAGAACATGGTAAGTAGCATTTTTGAGATATAACAAAAAAGGTTAAGTAAATTTCACGTTCAAAGATGTTATCCAATAATAAAAACGCAGCTAACTGCAATGTTGCTCCAGGTGATCTGAAGTCAACCCAATTTAGCAGAATACAAGGAAATTGTCTTTATATGGCAGTATTCTTGACTTTTTTTTGGTAACCGAAAATTTAGCTCAAAACTCCAATTTGTGGCCAGAATTAGAACCACATTAATCAATCTGTACATTTCTTCGAAGAAAGTGGTCTAAACAATCATCTGCAAACATTCATTTTAAGCTTACTCACAATAAAATTAAAAACCCTTCATGGAATGATATTCTGTAGAATTTGATGTAATTCAGTTGCACAAATCTTCAGATATATACAATATTTGAATTATCTTACCTGTAGACCATGAAGCATTTGCTGAGTTCTCTTGTTCCACCGTCTCTCTTCCTGATCCTGGTCACCCCCTACTGTTTCCTCCTCCTCAAAAACAAAAGCAAAATATATTGATACATAGTAAAACCACACTAAGTATGGAAGAGGAAACATCAATAACATGCATTCCATCCAATGGACTATGTATAAATTACAGTGTAATAAAAATATTAGGACGTCCATCAGTTGTCCCAAATTTTCAAATATACCCATTATGAAATAAATGAAATAGGACTGTAAATATATTTTGAAGAAAAAGCCAATTTAGCAAACAACACTTAAAATTTGCATGGTTAATTTTCTATCATTGCTACTGTTCCTTCTCTCTCATAGCTGCTTTTCCCATCACTGGGATTTTTCCCATTTGGCACCAGGTAAGTCTACAAATGAGCTTTGGTGGCCCTGACTAGGCAACAAGTGAGAAGCTTTCCAGAGCCCGTTTTTCATTGTTAAGTAAAGTTGACCAAAATAACGAATCTCACTTTGTTGATCAAATACTATTATTTTTCATTATACAATGAGAAATGTGATCTTAGTGTATAAAAGAATTAACCGAAGTTTGTGAAATTAAACTATTTTGAAAGCTTAAATAGGAATTTTAATATTTCAGAATAAAGAAACAACAAAAACGCGTCAAATAGAACTCTTGCTATATTGCAATGACTCCATGGGTAATAATCTGGTGTAGTACTGACCTATACAATTGTCACTGGGGCAGTTCCTGTGCACCCTCCAGTGTCTCGCCTAAGCAACCATTACTAATTTGACAAACAGGGCAGTACAATTGAATGGAATCCTCTCTCATTTGATGTCTGTGTGCTGGATAAAAGATAAGTGATGGGAACTCCAGACAAATGACCCATCACTGATATAAGAATGCTAGGATTAATTATAATGGCCATATTTCTACTTCTGGCAAGACCAACAAGCTCAAGAGAATGGGAATCAAACCTGGGACCTTCTTCATCTGTAAGGCTTATCCATTTACCTAAAACTGGTGAAGCCATCAAAGTAGAAGTATCTGATTGACACCTGACTTTCATATGAAGCAAGTGGAGACAGTTTGTGCAGAAAGGACAGGCATTATCTCTAATGACCTAGTTTTGAATAGCTTACAGGTGCTCACCATCATGGCTCACACATGAGCAGCCAATTGTGTACAGCATCAGAAGGCTGGGCACTCATTGGTTTATAACCCAACGTGAATCAATAGCCTCAGGAAGAACAAGGGAAGACAAATAATAGGATAAAGAATCATACAAACTCTGCTAAAAATGATTTTCATAGAAGTCCTAATTTATTGGAAGTCACTTGATACAGATAAATTAGCAAAAAAAGTATTTACAAAAGTAGCTGTGCCCTCACCTCCTCTTCCTCCTCTTCATCTTTTTCTTTCTTCTCTGGCAGAACAGCAAGTTCTGGGACAAGGTCAGTAATGTGCAGTTGCTCCTCTGGAGGAAGCTCTACTGGCGGAATCTGCAGTTCCTGTTCTTGCTGCTGTGGCTGCTGTTGCTCGTCTTGCTGCAGAAGGAGCATAAACAGTTAAAAAATGAGATACACATGACTGACAGAGCTACAGAGCAGGAATGAATCAAACAGCAGAGACTAAAATAAGTTACTATATGGAGGGGAAATAGTCTTTTGCCCCGTGAGGGGAAAAAAAACCTTAAATTTTGCTGAATTGAAGCACCAGGATCAAGCTTAAGAATGAGAAAGAATGCAGCTTTCCAATAGCAGTATCAAATAGATCACTCCATCACTGCTTTTTTGCCTGGAGTAAAGATACTTCTGTTGTTTATCATTACTGTTTCACCGGGGGTTAGGGATGTTCTTGCTGAACACCTGTAATTTATAAATTACGAAGCAAGTGGCTATTAAGATAAGAGACAATAAAATTCATTATGAAGAGTGACATAAATAGTATCTAAGTATTTCTCGTGGTGTTTGACTTTATGCCAATCAATAGTTTGCAACTTAATTCACCACCTTATGATTTTATTTAAAATTTTGCAATAAAATACTGATGATATATAAAATGAATTCTTAAAGAGAATGAAAAAAATTATACTCACAGGTTGTGTGGGCTCTGATTCCATTTCCTTTGATTTACGCTTAACCATTCTCTGTGGTGGGGGCATAATTGACTCATCCAGTGTGGTTCTACTGCTCTCCAACATAGATTCCTGTAGGCGACTGGGCTCTTCCAAGATGGGTTCATCTAAAGTTCAAAAACATTGAAAATTCTAATTTACATAGTAATATACTTATTTTATGAAACAAATTCAATTTCACACGAAAGCTATCTTGTAAGGTTTTCTTCAAATGGAAATAAGATATACATGATGTAGAACCCCAAAGGTACAGCATGGAAAATCTCAACACAATTATTTTATAGCAATGTTATCCGGACTATCGCCAGACATGAATACTGGCAGAGAGAGATCTGACCTACTATTTGGAATGTACAATTTTCACTCAGGTCATTATGGGTTGATCTAGTTGGAGAAAGAAGTTGATCATGATTGCAGTGCACATGCCCCCACCTCTCTGGTAACTAGTGGAAGAACCAATCCCATTTAGCACTCCCATCCCTGGACTTACTCCTGCCCTATTCAATTTGGAAGAAGAGCCTTAATGCAAATAAAAGGTGAAACCACAATGTACCTCAACAACAAAAATACTTAAAAATATTAGCAATAGTAAGAGTCACTCAGGAAACTTTGATACAGCCTCTAAATCGCAATATTCAAAAAAAATTGAATGGCTAGTTGATGGGGTGGCATTAAAAATCTTTCAAATTACAGCTGCCAGAGAGAAGACGATTAAAATTCACACTACAGGATCTGTTAAAGATAGATGAATCAATAAAAACAAAAATACTGGGGAAAAAACAGGTCTGCCAATACCTGGAGAGCAGATGGGCTCATGTTTGGAAGACTATACACATGTTTAATCATTACTGTTAGTAAGGTCCAAGTGATTTAATTAGTTTCGCTTATGATGGGTTGAAAGCATAATTTCACTGGTAAACACTTCAATTTCAAAGGTAACACTGAAAAGGAGAAGGTCTTTGCTTTGGACAATCTGTCCAAAATAGACAAAGCACTTAAGACCCTACAAGTGGCAACTTCTAAATTGACATTACTATAAATAGATAATGGTCATTACTTTTTATCCAATGTAAGAAACTGCCTGTTTTGGGCACCGATGTTTTAAGCAGTGGGGACTGTAGAAGACAATGGCAGCTACAAAGGGAGTTTCAGGATTTGGACCCAGTGACAGTGAAGGAATGGCAATATAGTTCCAAGTCAGGATGGTGTGAGGCTTGGAAGGGAACTGCAATTGGTGGTGTCCACATACATCAGCTGCCCTTGGCCTGAATGTTGTCCATGTCTTGTGGCATATGAACACTGACTGCTTCAGTATCTGAGTTGTCACAAATGGTACTGAACATTGTGAAGTCAGCAAACATTCCCACTTCTGACCTTTATCATGATAGAGGGAAAGTCATTGATGAAGCAGCTGAAGATGGTTGAACAGAGGACACTAGAAACTCTTGCAGTTATGTTCGACGACTGAGATGATTGACCACCATCAAGCACAACCTTCTTCCTTTGTGCTAAGTATGATTCCAATCAGTGGAGAGTTTTTCCAATTCCCAGTTTTGCTAGAGCTCCTTGATGCCACACTCAGTGAACTGCTGCCTTGATATCAAGGGCTGTCACTCTCCCCTCACCTCTGGAGTTCAGTTCTTTTGTCCAAGGTTGTAATGCTGCTTGATACCACTGTTGATGACCCCTTCCATCACTTTGCTGATGATCGAGAGTAGACTGATGGGGTAGTAATTGGCTAGGTTGAATTTGTGCTGCTTTGTGTGTGCAGAGCATAGTTGGACAATTTTCCACATTGTTGAATAGATGCCAGTGTTGTCAGGGCTCACAGCCTTTGCAGTATCCAGTGCCTTCAGTCATTTCCTGACTCCTGTGGAGTGACTCAAATTGGTTGAGGACTGGCCATTTGTGATGCTGGGGATCTCAGGACAAGGTTGGGATAGATCATTCACTCAGTACTTCTGGCTAAAGATGGTTGCAAATGCTTCAGGCTTGTCTTTTGCACTGATATGCTAGGCTCCTTTTATTGAGGATGGGATATTTGTTGAGCCTCTTCATCCAGTTAGTTGTTTAATTGTCCAATACCAGTCACAACTAGATGTGGCTGGACTGTAGAGCTTAGATCCAATCTGTTGGTTGTGGGATCACTTAGCTCTGCCTAATGCATGTTGCTTGTGCTGTTTGGCATGCAAGTAGTTCTGTGTTGCAGCTTCACCAGGTTGACACCTCACTTTTAAGTAAGCCTGGCACTGCTCCAGGCATGCTCTCCTGGGCTCTTCATTGAACCAGGGTTGATCCCTCGGTTTGATGGTAATAGTAGAGTGGGGGATATGCCGGGCCATGAGGTTACAGATTGTGGTTGAATACAATTCTGCTGCTGGTGACCCCCTGTGCCTCATGGATGCCCAGTTTTGAATTGCTGGATCTGTTTGAAATCTATTCTATTTAGCATGGCGGCAATACTACATAACACAATGGAGGGTATCCTCAGTATGAAGATGGGGCTTTGTCTCCACAAGGACTGCAGTGGTTATTCCTACTGTCATGGACAGATAAATCTGTGACAGCTAGATTGGCAAGGTCTAGGTCATGTAAGTTGTTCCCTCTTGTTGGTTCCCTCACCACTTGGTGCAAGCTAGCTATGTCCTTTAGGACTTGGCCAGCTTGCTCAGTAGTGGTGCCACCGAACCGTTCTTGGTAATGGACATTTACATCCCCCAGCGAGTACATTCTGCGCCCTTGCCACACTCAGTGCTTCTTCCAACTGGTGTTCAACATGGAGTTCTGAATCATCGTCTCAGGGTGGGTGGGTGGATGGATGGTGGCGGTGGGGGGGAGTTGGCGGGGGAGGGCCCATAGAATAGCTTTCCTTTCCCATGTTTCAATTGATACCATGTTGAGGACTCAGGGCAATTGCCTCCTGAGTGTATACCACTGTGCCGCCACTTCTGTAGCTTTCTAGCTCCAATTTCAATAGCTATAGGAAACCTCAATTTCTTGCTCCAAGTAAATATGAATTTTCAGCAGGAAATCTGGCTGTGCCCTAAGAATCCACTCGATCAGATCACGAAAGCCCGATCAACCACCTGTAATTGCACTTCATTGGTCCAGCATGCTAAAACTAGTGCAACAAAGAATGCAGTCTTCTGTTTATAAGGTGGTACATAAATTTCTGCAGAAGCTGAGTTCTCAACTGGAGAGAGTGGTCATAATTTGGGATTTAAATTTTAGATGAAGTTCATGACAGAAAGCAAAACTACAGTGGATATTCTCCGAAGCAAGAGATTTTGTAGATAATCAAAACGCAACAAAATTGACATGGATTGGAACTGGGGGTTTCAATTCAGTTAACAAGCTGTTGCAGCAACTCAAAAACAAAAAGATATGCTAAAGGAGAGAAGCTGATGGTTTCAGATGGAATTCTACTGCTCTAGTGTTGCAAGCTCAATTTGTGAAGTTTGCATAAAGTCAGCAAAGTGCAAGCATTGCTCATTTGGGAGCTTCTCGCCCAAAACAGAAAGTTATGGTCCAAGCTCCAATCCAGGTCGTGATCAACTAATTTGGACTTTATAACACTTTATTGAGGGGTTCTGCATTGCATGATTTACCATCCTTTAGATGACACTAAACAAAAGCCTCAAGTACCTTTTCCAATGTTAAAGATCCCATGGCACTTTTTGTCTTGGAGGGGAACTTGTTCCCGGGTGCATGTTGCCCTTGTTCTCCTAGGAAGTAGAGGTTATGGGTTTGAAAGGTGCATAGATGGTACATACTGTTGCCAACTTATGCCTGTGGTGGAGGGAGTGAACATTTAAGGTGATGGATCAGGTGCCATATATGTTAGCTGCTTTGTCCTGCATGATGTCCAGTTTCTTGAGTGTTGCTCAGGCGACACTCATCCAGGCAATTGGAGAGCATTCTATCACGCTCCTGACTTGTGCCTTCTGGATGGCGGAAAGACTTTGGGAACTCAGGAGGTGAATTACTACAGAATATCCAGGCCTTAATCTCCTCTTGTAGCTGCTGTATTGATGTCGCACACCCAATTAAGTTCCCGGTCAATGATTGTCAAGCAGTGTGGTTAGATACTTTTCTGTTGGAAATGTTGTAACTATACTGGAACAGCTTGGCTACAGGCACAGCTAGTCCTGGAGCACAAGCCTTCAACAATATTACCAGAATGTTGTCAGGGCCACTAGACTGTGTTGCATCCACTGTGCACAGCTATTTCTTGATATCACATGGCATTAATTGAACTGGCTGAAGACTGGCGTCTGTGATGGTGTGGACCTCAGGAGGAGGCTGAAATGGATGATCCATTCAGCGCTTCTGGCTGAAGATGGTTGCAAAAGCTTGAACATTGTGGAGAAAGGATTCGTCCTGACATCAACCACCATTACTAAAAAGATTGGTCATAAACATTACAGCTGTTTATGGGATCTTGCTGTGGATATATAAAAGCATTTCAAAATTAATTCATTGAATAATGCTTTGATATGTCCTGAGGGTGTGAAGACACAATATAAATGCAAGTTCTTTCTCTTTACTCTTCAAAGAAATATGAGCCTGTGAAATTGATGGGGGAGGGGGATGATTGTACTTTAATGTACACAAAATTGTTTGTAATGAAGCATGAATCATGTTTACAGGATTAAGAATCTATAAATAGAAGTGGAAAAATAAAATTTGGCAACTACTGATCACTCTGATCTTTTGCAGTCAATGTGAATATGTTATCAACAAGTTAATCAAGTGTTTGGAAGCACTTCAAAAGATATTTAGTTTCAACTTAAATGACTCTGAATACGAAGCTAACTTTTAACTGGGTGTGTACAATTCTGGACAGATTGTCTTCAGAAAGACACTGCCATGTTGGAGATAATTCAGAAAGGGGCACCGATGATTTGGGGATGTTGTTATAATGGAGAGAAATCAGATTTTCATGGGCGATGGCAATCATCTCATATCAAACTACTAAATGAGGGAAAAAGAGAAAGCAGAAAGAATTAAAGTGGAAACTGATGATAAGAGAAATAAGCAACAAAATTCCTACCAATTACATCACGCTGTTGCTGTTGTGGTTGCTGCTCCTCCCTTGGAACTTCTGGATTTTCAATTTCTTTCAAGAATTGTTCCAAGTTGTCTGCTTCACCTCCCTTTCTCTTTTTCCTTAGTTCATCTGGGACAATTGGTGTGAGGCAGCGTGTAAAAAGCTAGACAAATAATGTACAAGTTCACAATTTATGTTATTTATTAGTCAGGATAGAAATATGTAGTGTTACATAAAATTTTATAACTACAGCAGCTTCTACTGTTAAATACAGCAGAAACACAAAATCAGAGACAGTTTAATAGCCCCAATGCAATTACTAAACACAAAAATCAGGTGTGGTATTTTTTAATAACTCGTGTGAAATACAACTAAATAATCTGTTAAAATGAAACTTTTAAGATTTGTTTACCATGACAAAATTATTTCACTTTATAAGCTGGTGAAAGCATACTGGTCATAGATCCGAGATGTGTACACTCATGGTATGTTATATACAACCCCCTCCATGAGCATAACAAAGATATTTGAACAATTCAGTTACCTTCAACAACCTGTTGTTCCATAGGGGCTGAGCTGGAAGTGAGAACAGTTTCTCCACACCACCAGTCTCTTTCCACATCATAAGTTTCTTGGTAGGTGGTGCAAGATCCAACGTGGTTACAATGTCAGAGTAGTCACTTAACTGTGCCCGAATTGTTTTACTGTCCAGTTCTTTTACACTATCCACAATCAGTTTCCTCTTTCTTTTGGCTTTTGTTTCCTTAACTGCAAGAAATCACCCCCAATTTAACAATGCATATCTCTGTAAAAAAAACCCTAAAATGTTAAGTCAACAAAACACTACTGAATAGGTTAGAAGAATTATATTTTACTTCTCTGGACTGTTTGTTTTTAAATCTAAAGCAGCCACCACCATCCTCCGCACCCCACAAATATAAACACAAAAGAGACTAAAAGCTATGATACAGTTTCCTGAATTACATATGTATCAGGCACTTCCTCCAACTGTATGAGTGTTTAAAATGTAATTAAAATTGATACATGGAGGTGCATCAAATGCATACACCAAACATCGCTGAGTAAAGAATAGTGTTGATATCAGTACAGTATATCATTTTGTTTTTCATATTCAACATCACTGCAACACCTCTAGTGATTATTAACAGTTATACCACAATCATATTATATACTGCAATTTATAGTTGGAAACACAAATCTTGGGATTTGCTCCTCTGGTTCTGATATTTTGCCCAAGCTATCTGATCACAGCCCTGAATGAAATAACTTACCAGTTATATCAATTGGTTCCAAAGCAAATGCTTCCTCTTCATTTGGTACTAAAGTTGTTTGATCAGTCATTGTTGGCAGAGGTTCAACTGGATCATCGGAGTCTGGACTGTCGGGGCCACCCACTGTTTAAAAATACATTTTTGTGACTTAATTTCCATATTCATAACACAACGTTAACAGAATTGTCGAAACAATTCAGGTTCAGTTTATGCACTTGGTAAGGATTAAATGATGAAATAAAAATTCTAAATACTTACTAGACATAACATCATCTTCATCGTCATTATGAATAGGTTCTTCTGGCATCAAAACTCCTCCATCTGGTAACACCGGTGGATCATCAAAAATACCACCATCATCATGACTTAAAAGTTTATCATCTGGCAAGTAAAACATTTTTCAGTCAATTTGAGAAAGCAATAAGTCTACACAAAAAAAGGCTTTTACCAAATAAAACTAAACGGTGCAATTTTAAAGAGGGTACAGGAAGAGAAACACCTGCACATATCTTTGAAGATAGAAGGACAAATCAATGTCAGCTTCAAAAAGAGAATATGGGGTCCTTGGGTTTATAAATAGAGACAAAGTACAAAAGTAAGGAAGTTATAATAAATCTTTACAAATTACTGGTTGGGCTTCACCAATCAGGGGCATAGTATTTTAGGAAGGGTACCAAGGTCGAGCAGATGAAATTTACTTGAATGATAAAAGGGATAAGGGGATGGGGTCAGCTGGAGAGCTCACAGAATCTGGGATTGTTCTTTTTAGAGCAGAAAAGCTAAAGGGCCCGTTTAATGGAGATATCTAAAATTATGTAGGGGTTTGAGTAAAATGAAAAACACATTTGACTGGCAGGAGGGCCAGGAACCAAAGGACACAGATTTAAGATGATTGGCAAAATAATCAGAGGTAACACAAGGACAATTTTTTAATGCCGCGAGTTCTTACAATCTGACATGCGCTGCCTGAAAGGATGATAGAAACAGAATCAATAGTAGCTTTCAAAAGGGAGTCAGATACATGTAAATAATAGTTTTCAGGGCTATGGAGAAAGAGGTGAGTAGTATTAATTGGATAGCTCTTAAAGAGCTGACCCATGGGATGAATGGCTACTGTCTGTACTGTATGATTCAATAAAATCAATACACTGAAATTGCAAAATTATATTTGAAAGGTTCGATATTAAGCAACACACTGGCATTATGCTTTGAACAAAAGCGGGATGGCCTGTCTGGACTTAGGCACTCTGCAGCTACAGTTATCCATAGGATCTAATGTGGTCTAATTATATACAAGCGAGAGCAATTGAATTGCAAGTGAAATTGGGAATCTACAAGAGCCCATCAAAATAAATTTAAAACATTCTGGGCAACACTCTTTTATTAATTTTATTAATTTGCTTCCACAGGAATGTTTATAACTTCGAAATATGTTCATCTGAATCCTGCATTAAGCTAAGGGTAAAGGCATACCAAGAATTCCACCATCAATTCCGTCTCCAAATCCATCATTCTTGAGGGGGTCATCATATGCCAGATGGTTACTTTTTTCAGCCAGCTGAGCTGTGGTGTTTTGCACAGGCTCCAACAACAGATTAGAGTCGCTGGTGCTTCCCATTATGTCTTCTTCAAACGTGCTGCCTTCGCGCATAATCTCACGATCATCAACACCAAAATCACCTTCGCATAGGGTGAAAATTCCATATAATCCATAAATTTTAATATCTTGCAGGTGCCAGACAAATTAAAAAATCACTAACTCAATTGTTTAGGCCAATGAAAAGGTCATAAAGCTAAAGCAGACATTGAGAAACCTATGTTTAATTTTTAATAAAGCAAATATTTAACAATTTGAAGTTCACGCCATGCTATGTGCAACCCCAGATACATTAGAGTGACAATATTTACATGTGTTAGTTACATGTATCAACCGTTATTCATTTCATTAATAGGATATCCAACATTTGCACTTATATTGTGTAATTGCAAAATCAAACCATCATAGCAACTTTGTTGATGAATATAGAGGCCACGCATTTTTTAGCAGCCCAAAAGAAAAAATATTCAATTTTGCTATGACAAATAATATTTCTAGAATGGTTTAAAGAACAAAGATTCCCATACACAGATTGAAACTTTTAACAATGATCAAAAGCAAGACTTCATTATAAGAGAATTAATAGTAACTACTTAAGTATCAAAATAGCAGTTTTAGACCAACTTGTCCAAAACATTTCTGAAACCACAGTAATCAATGGGCATTTTGTGGCTGATTATTTCTGAACAGAATTATTCTTTTTCTTAGCTCGCTGCAACTGGATCATTGCCAGACACCTTAACAGCTTATATTTTAGTCAGGGGAAAATAAAATGACAACTGACTGATCTAAACTAAAAAGCAAATGAAGGTGTTGTATTACAATATCTCATATCTGATTGCCTGAAGCACACCAGGGATATTGCTCATTCACTGCAATAAACAAAATTTCACAAGCCCATAAGGCAGGACCTATAATCAGGTTTGGCATTTCTTTTCCAAAGGTGGAAAACCCACTCAGAACATTCCAGGTACAGTGAATGGTAGAATCAACTCAAATCCACACACATTTATTCCATAGTTGAACCTCCGGTTAATGAAAAGCACACACAATTTTATCTATGCAAGCGGATATTTTTAGTTCAATTCTTTTCCAAATCTTTTAACAATGCAAAATGTTGCTGAAGTAATCCTCCTACCTCTGCCAGTGAGGTGATCAACCAAACCCTAAAACAAAATAACCCAGGGGTGTTTAAATGTAAGCCACCAAGGTTTACACATAGGTAGGGATGTCCTGTGAGCATTCTTTATTTTTATGAGCATTCCACAAGTCAAGATGGTTTTCAAAATCCAAAGTGAAAGGTTAAGAGTAGAGAACTGCCTCTGTTACTCCAATCTGACTATTTATTTAATGATGAATAATTTTTAAAATATCCAGTAACTGACCAACAAGTTTTCAATTAACAAAGTGACAGTGGTGATTTTCAACAAGGGACAGCAGATCTTTCCAGGATTACAATAGTCTGTAAAACCAGAACTTATACTCCACCATCAAGGCTGGAGTCAGCTAAATGACATATGGTATGCAGCAAAAAGAGACACAATTCAACACCTGCAATGCTATTCATTTGCTACAAGCCATCAGGTCCCTACTGTGCTAGTCTTTTGTACCAGCTAAACACTAACTAAAATACTTCAATTTTAAAAGGTGGAGTTGGGGACCATACGGACACTAGAGCCTGCTCCATTGTTCAATACAATCATGGCTCATCTCCGGCATCAACTCCACTTTCCGCCTGCTCTCCATATCTCTCCATTTCCTAAGAGATCAAAATTCTGTTTATTTCAGGTATTATATTTAAGCAAATATATTCAATGATGAAGCATCCACTGGGATTGACAACCCTCTTGGATAGAGAATTCCAAAGATTCACAATACTTTTAAGTGAAGAAATTTCTCCTCATCAATATTCAATGAGCGACCAGTTATCCTTAGACTCTGCCCACAGGTTCTAGATTCCCCAGCCATTGGAGAAAATCACTCAGTATCTACTCTATCAAGCCTCTTCAGAATCTTGTATAAGAGCAACTCTCACTCTTCTAAAGATAAGCAAATATAGGACCAATTTACTCAGCTTGTCATCACAGGACCATCATCTCATCCCAGGAACTAATCTAGACAACCTTCACTTTACCCTCACCAAAGCAAGTATATTCTTCCTTAAATTTTGAGACCATATGAGCATAAGGAGTAGGCAATTTGGCCCCTCAAGCCTGCTCTGCCATTCAGTAAGATCATGGCTAATTGGATTATGGCCACAATACACTCAGTCCTATTATCCAAGACATAGATTGGAAATAGCACTGATCCCTGTGGCACCACACTAGTGGAGCAGATTGGGCCTATACTCATTGGTAGTTTAGAAGGAGAAGTGATTTTATTGAAACATAAGATTCTGAGAGGGTTTGACAGGGTCTGAGAGAACATTTCCAGTCATGGGGGAATCTAGAACTGGGGGAACAGTTTCAAAATAAGGGGCCTGATATTTAAGACGGAAATGAGCAAGAATTTCCTCTCGAGGGTCGTTAATCTTTGGAATTCCGTACTCCAGGAAGCAGTGGAGGCTGAGTCACTGAATATATTCAAGGCCGAGTTAGACAGACCTTTGATCAACAAGGAAGTCAAGGATTGTGGGAGATTGGCAGGAAAGTGGCATTAAGGCTATAATCACCTCAGCCATGATTTTATTGAGTGGCAGAACAGATTAGAGGGGCCATATGTTCTACTCCTGCTATTTCTTATGCAGTTACATCCTCAAGAAACTCCAGCATTTTCCCGATGACTGGTGTCCGGCTAACTGGCCTGTAGTTTACAGTATTCTCTCTCCCTTCTTTCCAGAATAGCGGTGTTACATTTGTTAGTTTAAAATCTACTGGAACAGTCCTAGAATCCAGGGAAATTTTAGGAAGTCATATCCAGCACATCCACTATCTCTGCAGCTACCTCTTTTAGAACCCTAGGATGTAGGCCATCGTGTCCTGGGGATTTTCAGATTTTAGTCCCTTAAGATTCTAATAACATTATTAATACCAGCAGAAAAAAGGTAAGTTCTTCCCCTCTTATTAGCCCCTTAGTTATGCTCTATTTCTGGTCTGTAATTTGTATCTTCCAATGTGAAGACAAATTATTTGTTCAACATCTCTGCCATTTCCTCATTTCCCATGATAATGTTTCCTGTCTCTGCCCCCAAGGACCAGTGTTTACTTTAGCTCCTCTCTTTATATACTTGTAAAATCTCTTACAATGTTTTTATATTCTTGATTAGTTTATTCTCCCTTTTTCATCAACTCTATGGTGGCCCTTTGCTGGTTTCTAAAACACTCCCAATGCTCAGGTTTATTACAATTCTTTGGGACATTAAAAGCCTCTTCTTTTATTCTAACACTATCCTTGCCTTCACTAGTGATGGATCTTTCATGCTGGGTTTTCCTACAAGCTCATTTTCCAGGCGACCTTTTCCAATTGATTTGTCCAGTTTATATTGAGATTAAAGTCCTCCACAATTATTACTTTGTCTTTATTAAAGCTCCACTTATTTCTTGCTTAATGTTACTGTCAGGGGGCCTATAAGCTTTCCCACCAGCGTTTTCTGATCCTTGTTATTTCCACTCTCCACCCATACTGATTTTATTTCCTGAGCTAAAATCCTTTCTCACTACTTTCTTTGTATCATCATTTACTATCAGGGCTGCTACTCCTCCTTTTCCATCTGTCTGTCCTTTCGAAATGTGTACTCTAGAATATTTATTTCCCAACCCTAGTCACCTTGTAACTGTCTATGTAATGGCAATTAGGTCTAAGCCATTTATCTTTATTTGTGTCACAAGGCCATTTGTCTTATTGCAAATGCTCCACGCATTCAGATTAGGAGCTTTTTTTAAAAAAAAACTATCAGTTGCATGGACCTTATTTGTTCATGCAATATTACTGTTAAATTCTGTCTCTTACTGTCCCATTCGGTTTGTGTTTCCCCATAGACTTTTGTCTTTAGATTTTAAAATCTCCCTTCAACTGAATCCTCCCCCACCCCTCCTCTTTTAGTTTAAAGTCCTAATTTGCCAGCATGTGCATGAGTCCAGGGACATGAAGGCCCTGTTAATCTTAACCACAGGGTGTCATTTAATTAAGTTCTTGAAGTCCTGATTGACACTCAGTCAGATTCACTATCTGGCCAGAGGTCTGTCATGGGAATTTAGTGGCAGAAAGCTGCAACTGCGGACCTATGGGAATAATTCCTGGCAGTTAGCAGGAGAAAGGTTTCAGCGTGACTGGGGCTAAGGCCAGGGCTGTGTTGGTCCAAAGATTCCTTGTGAGGCTTTTATGGAGCATTCCTGCTCCGCATCATCGACAAATTCTAACGAAACTTCCCCCACACCCACAATTGTTGCCTCCTATCATGGTTCTGAAATTAAACTGCAGAAAGTGCAGGACATCTTGACTTCAGGTTAACACAAGTTACAGTGCCAATCACATCACTGGGCTGAGAGTTTTGAAAATTAAGTAGATCAGGTCTGCCTCTAGCAGAAGCCTAGTCACTGGCATGATTGGCCCAAACTACTAACAAGGCAAGTTGGAGCCACAAATAGAATTTTCAAATTTTAACCCCCGCTCTCACATTATTCTTGCAAGGTGAAGGTGTTAAAATCAGAGCCAAAATATCCACCCTTCCCAGTCTACCCTGTTTGAATAACACAAATGCACATCCTAAGCATTTATTATTATATCTATTAAGGAATGAAAATACTATAGTTACAAACATACATACAGGAGAGGATAAAGACTAGCTGGTCCATCAAGCCTGTTATATGCTTTTGTGTAGTGATTTCTACCCACCGTCACACTCCCAACTCATTAGCTATACAATCCCTTGAAAGAGGCAAAGGCTGCACCAACTCCTTAGCTCGCCACACTACCGGCACCACAACTAGAATTCTGTCCAATGTGGCAATTATTTTTAAAAATTGGATATAGGTTCAAATTTTTAAGCGCTTAGGGGAAAAATTGCTTGGTGCTATTTTTAATGACATTAAAGACTAAAATTCCTATTTCTGGTAATGTAATGAAGCAGATAAATGATAATGGATCTTAAATATTAACAGCTTGTTTAAATAACACAAAGCAATTTTATGTAAGTAGTTCTAATAGCACTAACTTCTACTCCTAATATAAATAATGCTAAAGACTAAATTCATAAATTATTAGAGAAATGAAAATATGGAGACAAAAAATTCAGATGATTTGTGTCTCTATGTTGAGGACAAAATCTCAATTCTCACCAAAGTCATTGTCCTGAAGTAAAGTGATGTTGCCCACTTCCTCTCTCATAGTGATCTCTTCCACTCTACTCTGGTTCAAGGTAAACTGTTGAGCCACATCAATATCACTGAAAAATAGATTATTAATTTGGTAAAAATTTTAAATTATGCAAATCAAACTGATTGGATGAGAGCTAGAAAAGACTCAACTCCAGGGCTTAAAAAGATCCCATGGCAAATATGATCAGTAGGAGCACACACTCTTATTACAATTCTGGACAAATTAAGAATTGCAAAATTCATACACAATAACCACCAACAAAATGTCAAATTTTTTTTACAGATGAATTGTTCAGGAAACTTACTGCTGCCACACAAAAGTATCAAGTATCATTCACATTCACTTTCTCTGGGAAGCTAAAAATTGAATCATTATGCAGAAATCATCTGACACCAAAGTTCATTTCACATGGCCATGCAGCAGTGAGGCTAACAAAAAGTGCTCAGATCACGTTTGTGCTAAATATTAAGAACTCCATCGTTTCAGCCTTTTGCTAATAATGTCATAAAAACAATGCTGCAGTTGATGATTACTCTATCTAGATGAAGTCCAAGTATATTTCTGGTCAGCAATTATACATTTTTTGAAATTATGCCAAACACATGCTACACGGCTTCATTCTTTGCGTATTTTTAATAGTGTGATTTCTCTATTTGGATATTCCAATTTGGGATTTTCTACATTGTCTATTCCATATTGATATTTGAGATTGGTTAATAAAAATGTCTAGTTTACAAATTTGTCACATAAACAGAACTATGATCTGCTCCCTTAGTAAAGTGCAAAGGTCAGCTGCACTTGCTTTGTCATAATAACCCATGTTTTGTCTACTCCATGAAACTTAAGCAATGTTGTTGGCTAACAATGTCATTCTTTTACTAAAATATGCAATTCAGTCAAGAGGTAAAAGACTAAATTGCACAAAATGCTACCTTTGCATATCATCCTTGTTTGTTTTGACCTTGCATTTATTCTCTATGGGCCAGTAATTATTTGAGAAGGCATTTCACAACATTACTGATGGAGACCATCTTGGAAACCACGGCTTTTCTCAGCCAAGCACATCATTGCGCAGTCCACTGCTAATTAGAAGTAAAATAGAGCACCCGCAGTGCCTCAGCAAATTTACACAGTAGATAATTAAGCCATCACCACCATGCATTAATATTGTTCAATGCTCAGTCTATATTACACTGTCTAATTTCAGGTGTGCAACCAGTTGGCTTTTGTAGCCCTGGATTAAGAAGGAAAGAGAAAAAAATATTGGCTAGGATTTTCACTCCTAGTCACTGTCAAGCAGCTCTGCATTTCCGTGCAAGCGTTGAATAAAGCCAAAATCAGATTCATATGTAATGCCATGTTTCAATAGCCTGCTGTGATGTTTGTCAAGTTTTCCACATGGGATCATGATCTATTTGGCAACATACTGGAGGGCAATTAACATGCAAGAAACCATATCCAAGAATGGAGTCGATGCCAGTAATAAAAGCTTGGAAAAACATTGGCGAAGAAGTTAATATTTTTGAGCTGTAGGTCAAAGAAAAAAAAGCACTTTAAGTTATTTGATTTTACAGGCTTTTGAAAATTGAGCGTATCTTTCAATGTACATGTTTACAAAGTGATGAATGAGCCCTTTGTTCTAATTCCATGTTGCTTCTGTGAATAGCTTGGCTAATTTTATGCTTCCATATCCTCTCAAAAAAAAGTTAGATCATGTTTGGCAACTATTATATTTCCCCCAACTTATCCTCCTCCTTAACACAATGACAAGTGCTAAGGTATGGTTCTACAGCCAGTAACAACATTGACACCTTGTCCAGATGGCTTTCCTTCACATGAATTTAAGGTACTAGGTTTCAGCAGGTTATTAATTGAAGGTTTTACAACTCAGCTTGATTCAGTCTTCATCCATATCCCCCACGCACACATTGAAATAAAACTACATGATAACAATCAGCACTGGGACACCTGGCTGAATTCTCCACTTTAGCACAATGCCATCAAGGTCAATTGTTCTGTCCTGATTGAAATAAATTAGTGTAGATTTGAGTTATTTCTTGTCAATGTTGTTCATTCCTACATCACTCAGTACCCCAATCTATGACACTTTAAACATCATGAATCATTGGTAAGTTGCCATTTTGAATTATGCACTCTTTTAAATCAATTCTGAAATTATTTTATGGTACAAGAGTATTCACTTCCACAAACATGATTTAAAAACACTTACTCTAAGTCAGGTAACGGCTGGTCAAAGTCATGAAATTCCTCAGGCAAAGTGATTGCATTGTATGCAGCTTCTCGGTTCTCCTCTGGGAGATCCACAACACCTATAATGAAGATATCAAATTTGATGATTTAATAATAGTTAATATGCTGTTAAACACAGTCTTCTAGGAATCAGAAGTCAAAATAGGATAGGGTGTCACATGGACAGTCAATTAGTAGTTTCTGATTAGAGCATGAGAGCTGAGTACCACTCACATCCCAATGGTTGAACATGCTGCTTGATGCAACTGTGTTCAGATACTGTCTATATATCTTTAAAATCACAAAGCAAGATGAATTCACAGTACTCATCTTGAATAAGTGTAGTGGGATTTGTGAATTTGAAATTGATCAAGAATTTGCAAGTCTTCTGGGATCACTCTCACCCATATATGGTACTGTTCTTGTGATTTCAACTTTGAATTTCTTAGTTTGGCCTCAGAATTACAAGTACACCAAGCATGTAAACATTGAACCTGTTGGGCTCCAGTCAGTGACAAACTAGTTCCTTTTATCTAATTTCATATTTCACAATTTTATTCAGAAAATTGATGTTAAATTTGCTTGCTATTTGGAGAGGAGCAAAAGACACATTTCAATTCTGAAGTTACATGTAGGGTTTTTTAACATTATAAACACAAGAACACAAGAATAGGAGGAGCAGACCATAAGGCCCTTTGAGCCTGCACTGCCATTCAATACGATCATGGCTGATCTTGGGTTTCAACTCCATTTCCTACCTGTTCCCCATATCCCTAGGTTGCGAGACTCCAAAAAACTGTCTATCCCAGCCTTAAATGTATTCAATGATGAAGCATCCACAGCCTTCTGGGGTAGGGAATTCCAAAGATTCACAACCCTTTGAAGTGATTTCCCCTCATCTCAGACCTAAGTGGTCGGCCCCCTATCCTGAGATTCTGCCTGGCGTTTTAGATTTCCCGACCAAGAGAAATTATCTGTGTCTACCCTATAAAACCCCTCAGAATCTTGTATTTATCAATGAGATCGCCGCTCATTCTTTTAAACGCCAGAGAAAACATACCCAATTTGCTCAGCCTCTTGTCATAGGACAACACCCTCATCCCAGGGACCAATTTAGTGAACCTTCGCAGTACCGTCTCCAAGGAAAATATATCTTTTCTTAAATGCAGAGACCAAAACTGCGCACAGTACTCCAGATGTGGTCTTACCAAAACCCTAGCAAGACTTCTTTATTCTTGTACTCCAATCCCCTTGCACTAAAGGCCAACATGCTATTTGCCTTCCTAATTGCTTGCTGTGCCTGTATGTTAATTTTTTGCCTTCATTGTACGAGCACACCAAAGTCTCTTTACACATCAACTTACAAGTTTCTCACCTTCTAAAAATATTCAGCTCTTCTATTCTTTTGACTGAGGTGTATAATTTAACACTTCCCTAGATTATAATCCATCTACCATCTTGTTGCCCACTCAATCTGTCTATATCTCTTTGCGGTCTTTGTGTCCTCCCCACAGCTTACCTTTCCACCTAGCTTTGGATCACTAGCAAACTTAGATACATTTCTCAATCCCTTCAACTATGTCATTGATAGATTGTAAATAGCTGAGGGCCCAGCACTGACCGTCCACTATTCACTACCTGCCAACTTGAGAAAGTCCCATTTATGCCCACTCTCTGATTATCTGTTAACCAATCCTCTATCCGTGCTAACACATTACCCCCGACTCCATCAGCCCTTATTTTGTCTATTAACATTTTGTGTAGTGCCTTATTGAAAGCCTTTTGAAAATCCAGGAATATGACATCTACTGGTTCCCCTTTATCTAACTTACTAGTTACATCCTCAAAAAGTTTCAATAAATTTGTTAAACAGGATTTCCCTTCAGTAAAACCATGTTGATTGGTTCTAATCATGCTATGTGCATTGATAATTCCTTTAACTTCCTTAAATATAAATTCCAGCATTTCCCCAACAACTCATATTGGGCTAACTGGCCTGTAGTTCCCCATTTTCTCTCCCCCCTTTCGAGAGGCACAGTAACATTTGCCAACTTCCAATGTGATGGGACCATTCCCAAATCCAATGAATTCAGGAAAATCACAGCCACTATCTCTGCAGCTTTCTCCTTAGGGCATCGACCATCAAGCCCCAGGGAGCAGTTGCATTTTAGCCCCTTAAGTTTCTCCAATACTTTTATTCTGTTGATATTAATTTGACCAATTTCCTCACTGTTTTAGCTCCTAGTTTACCATCTTATTTCTGGAATGAAACTTGTGTCTTCAACTGTGAAGGCAGACAAAATATGTTTCAATGCCTCTGCCATTTCCTTATTCCCCATGATAATTACTCCCATCTCTGATTCCAATGGACCAAAGTTAACTTTAGCTACTCTTTCTTTCTATATACTTATAAAAGCTCTTACAATCTATTTTTGTATTACTGGCTACTTTACTCTCATTCTTTTTTTCCCCCTTTTTATCAACTTTTTGGCTGTCCTTTGTTGGTTCCTAAGGCTTGTTACTGAATTTACAAAGGCAGACCTGGTTTGCAACCCTCAATGGTGAAAACAAGCAAAGTTTTGCATAATGATCAAAAAACTTGGCAAATGATTTTGGGCCTAAAGAGTTGTCATGTACCCTTTCCCCCTCTCTTCACCCCCTACAGAGCAGCAAGCCCATTCTCAGATCTACTCAGCTTTTAGAAAAATGTGGATTATAGACTAATGTTGTAGATGGTAGAAAAATTTATATTGTGTGATCATAGTTCAAGGTTATAGAATCACAGAAAGATTTGAAAGGTTGCAGCATAGAAAGAAGCCATTCAGCCCATTGAGCCTATGCTAGTTTTCTCCAGTTTAGCTTGTCCCACTACCCTACCCTTTCCCCATGGCTCAACAAATTTTTCCTCTTCTGAAAAACATGATTGAATCTGCTTTTCCACCACAAGCAGTGCATTCCAGATCCTAACCAACAGTTGTGTAGAAGTTTTTCCTATCCTCACCCATGGTCATTCACTTTAAATCTGTCTCATCTGGTTCCTGGCTCTTCAAGAACAGTTTCTATCTATTCTGTCCAGACCCCTCATGATTTTGAATACCTCTAGCAAATCTCCTCTCAACCTTATCTTCTTCAGGAATAACTCCAGCCTCTCTAACCTACTCAAGTAACTGCAGTCCCTCATCCATGGAAACAGTCTTGTAAATCTTTTCTGCACGTGCACTAAAATCTTCACATCCTTCCTAAAATACAGTGCCTATAATCGGATAGAATATTCCAGTTGAGGCCAAAATGGAGTTTTATAAAGGTTCTTCATACCTAATGCTTTTGTATTCTGTGCCTCCTTTTATAAATCCCAGGATCCTGTATGCCCTTTTAATCATTTTTTCAACTTACCTTGGCACAAAAACGTATTACTTTGCACTTCTCGGTATCAAAAAAGCTCCTGTTCTAGTACCTTCCCCTGGGGAACCCCAGTGTATGCCTTCCTCCAGTCAGAAATAACCATTCACCACTGCTGTTTCCTGTCACTTCGTCAACTTCATATCCCTGCTGCCACTACCCGTTTTACTCCGTGGTCCTCAACTTTGCTGGCAAACCTACTACATACTACTTTATCAAATGCCTTTTGGAAGTCCATATACACCACAGCAACTACATTCCCTCATCAAAAGACTCAGTCAAGTTAATTACACACGATTTGTCTTTAACAAATTAAGCCACACATGTTCAAGTGACTTAATTTTGTCCTGGATTATCTCTCAAGTTTTCTCACCACCTAGTTTAAACTGACAAAGCTTGCAGTTTCTGGATTAACCGTAACATCCTTGTTCAAAAAATAAGGTGCGACATTTAAAATTCTCCAGTTGTCTGGCACCACCCTCATATCCAAGGAAGATTTGAAGATCATGGCCAATATCTCAGCAATTTGCACCCTTATTTCCCTTGGCATCCTGAGATACACCCCATCAACTTTTAAGTACAACCAGACTTTCTAATACTTCTTCTGTATCATTTTTTATCCAATCCAGTATGTCAACTGCCTCCTCTTACTATGATTTTTACTTTTTTTACTACCTTTCACTACTTATATGCCTGGAGAAAACTTTGGAGTCCCTATATGATAAATACCAGTCTCTTCTCACACTCTTGTTTTGCCTTTTATTAACCTTTTCATCTCTCCTATGAATTTTCTATGATCAGCCAGGTTCTCACTTGTGTTAGCAATCTGACAGCTGTCAGACATCCCCTTTTCCAGCTCCATTTTACTTGCTAACTCTTTCGCCATCCAGGGAGCCCTGCCTTCATTGTGCACCTCTTCTCCCTCATTGGAATATACTTCGCCTGTACCTGAACAACCTCTTTGAAGGCAGTCCATTCTTCAATTACACTCTTACCTACCAATCCTTGAACCTAATTTACCCAGGTCTGTTCTTAACCACTGAAGTTGACCCTCCTACAATTAGATGTTTTTACTCTAATTTGCTCATTGTCCTTATCCATGGCTAATCCAAACCTTATGATAATATGGCCACTGTTCCCTAAACGGCTCCCTACTGAAACCTGACTCATCTCATTCCTCAGAACCTGAATCCACAATGTCTCTTTCCTTGATCAGTCTATTTCCGGCCCAACAAGAAAGTTCTCCTGAACACACTTACAGAACACACCCAGTAATGTAATGGCGCCTCAATTGTTTCTTGACTCAAACCTAATAGATTCTGCCCATGAGCTTTCAAGGCAACTTCCTCTCCAGTACTATAATATTCTCCTTAATCAATGCTGCTACTTCTCCTCCTTTCTTTCCTTCCCTAAGTTTCCAGAAGACCTTGTATCCAGAAATATTTAGTACCCAGTCCTGTCCTTGTCCAGGTCTCCATTATTACCACAACATCATTACTCCCATGTGGGTATTTTTTCCTGCAGCTCACCGTACTTATTTACTACACTTTGTGCATTTACACTCATGCACTGTAAATTATGGAAAAACATTTAGCAGCTAGCTCTGTTGAGACCAGTAACCAATAATACTAGATATTCCATGTCAACAAACTGCAACAGGAGTAGCAAAACTATAGCTCGGAGTTTTAGTAGTCAAGCCTATGAAGGCCAGACAACTCAGTCAGTTTTGCACTTCTACTTATGATTTTCCTTTGTGAAATTTTGGAAATGGCAGTTCTCTGCACTAAAAACAAAGTTCTGCTGATATATGCATCAAGATCTATGCAAATTGACAAGAACACTGACAAATTTTCTAAGCGTTCCTGAAGCTCCAATCCAAAGCAGCCCACAAAGGAAAGCAAATACCTAAATATTTCTTCTACAACTTTCCTCCACAAATTTTTAAAAATATTAAAAACACAAATAGTATACAAGCAAAATACCAATATTCTACCTGGACGGAAAGCCATTTTAATCTTTATGAAGGCTTCATTACAGTCTGCCAGCAGGTATTTGGCTTTTCTGTGATAAATCCGCACCACACCCAGCAAAAGGTGTCCAGAGGTTCGCAAAGCCATCTTGACCTGGAAAAGACAGTGATTACAAACTACTAACAACGAACAATTTTTCCAAATCCTCCATCAAGCATTCATTGTCATAATCTATTTCCAAATGTGGCCAGCAACCATTAGCAGTTTCTTGCCCTGCCACACCGTTCCATACCACCCAAAGACAAAGCAAAGGAAGTTAATGGTAAGTAGTAGCAAAGAATGCAAGAAAAGGCGGAGAAGGTGAAAGAGAAAAATAGCAAGGTGAAAGTACAACCAAAAGGTAAGAGTGACCAACTACACAAGAGATCAACTATACACCCCATCAATAATAGTGTACACAGCTATTAGTGTGATAATTGCATAATAAAATTCCCACAACAAAATGTAACTGCAGCATGAGAAAATACACATACTTGAAAGACAACTTCTTAAAAAAAATGTAAATATATATTTGTAGAATTAATTTTGTTTACAAATATTTGACCCAGATAAAGGGACCTAATTAGAATATTTACCTTTGGAGAAATTATGCTTTCCACGCTGCTTTCCAGATTACATTCAAACACGTGGGCTTTGGTGAGCTTCTTGTCCCAATGGGCCGCAAGCCAAATTTTGGCTAGCGGCCCACGTTTGCTCAACACGAAGTGAGCGTAAAACATCTTCTGCTGTTATCTTTTAACCCAAGATCATAAACCTAAGACAAAGAAAACTGCCAAAAATCAACTGGAAGATCCATTTTACATAACATACACAATATACTTTTCTTTTCCAATTTCCTCACTTCAAAGAATGGATCGTTTTCTGACTGGAAAGACAATGCAATGAATTCCCTAAATGTCAGTATTGGGACCATTACTCTCCTTGCAACATTTAAAGGTGCTGGACTTTGATATATAGAGTGCAATTTGGAAGCTTGTGGAACTTGACAACATAGTGCAAACAGTGCAGAGGATTGT
The DNA here is from genome assembly GCF_017639515.1 of Carcharodon carcharias. NCBI lineage: Eukaryota > Metazoa > Chordata > Chondrichthyes > Lamniformes > Lamnidae > Carcharodon > Carcharodon carcharias. Next base: position 59,457,201 of record NC_054472.1, on the reverse strand, counting down.
ACCAAACTTCAGGAGACAGAATGGGAAGAAACAAGACAATCAATCTAATGCAGTTAAGAGTCAAGTGATGCAAATTGGGAGAATCAGCATGAAGAGGTAGTATAATCTACATGGTACTAGTTTAAGGAAGGTTCAAGAACAAAGGCACCTAGGCATATTCAAAAATCTTTGAAGGTGTAGGGCAAGTTGATAGGCAATTAAGAAAGTGTATGGTATTGTTGGTTTTATAAATAGGCGCATTGAACACAACACAAAAAAACACAAAAACCTTCAGAAATCTTGGTTAGACCTCAGCTGGAGCATTGGATACAATTTTGGGCATCACACTTTAGGAAGAATGTCAAGATCCTGGTTGTTGTTGTTGGAAAGGGTACACAGGAGGTTTACAGGCATAAGGGAGTTCAGATGTGGAGAGATTGCAAAAGCTGGGATTGTTTTCCTTGCAGTAGAGGTGGTAATAAGATTTCTTTATTGTTGTACTTCCAACAATCCCCTTGAAATAAAGGAATATACCATTTGCCTTCTTAATTGCTTGCTGTACCTGCATTCTAACTTTGCATTCCTTGTACAAGTACACCCAAGTTTCTCTGAACATCAACATTCACACATTTCATGCCTTTTAAGAAATATTTTACTCTTCTATTCTTATAGCCATTGAATAACCTTTCCCCACGTTATACTTGATCTGCCATCTTGTTGTCTGCATACTTAACCTGTCTATAACTCTTGCAACTCCCTGTGTCCTCACAGCTTACATTCCCACCTAGCTTTGTTTTGTCAGCAAACTTAGATAAGTTACTTACTGTCTTTGCATCCAAGTAATTAATATAGATTGTAAATAACTGAGGTCACAGCACTGATCCTTGCGGTGCCCCACTAGTCAAATTGAAAATGCCGGATTTATACCTACATTTTGTTTCCTGTCCGTTAAACAATCCTCCATCCACGCTAATACATTACCTCCAACTCCAGGAAACCTTATTTCCCCTAGCGACCTTTTGCGTGGCACCTTATTGAATGCCTTTTGGAACTCTGGGTATACGATAACTACAGGTTCTGCTTTATTCACCCTGCTGGTTACATCCTCAAAGAACTCGAATAGATCTGTCAAACACAATTTCCCTTTAGTAAAACCATGTTGGCTTGTTCTAATTATATAATGCTTTTCTAAGTATATTGTTAAACTTCCTTAATGATAGATTCCAGCACTTTCCTGACGACTGATGTCAGGCTAACTGGCTTATAGTTCCCCGTTTTCTCTCTCTCTCTCTCTTCTCGAATGATAGTGTTATATTTACTAACGTACAATCTGCTGGAGCCACTCCAGAATCTAAGCAAATTTGGAATATCATAGCCAGTGTATCCACTACCTCTGCATCTATCACTTTCAGAACCTTTGGAGCTCGGCAATCAGATCCTCGGAATTTGTTGGATTTTAGTCCCTTAAGTTTTTCCAACATTTTTACTCTGTTGATATTAACTACCTTATTTTACTCACTCTTCTTAGCACCAAGGTTACCCTCTTATTTTCTGGTGTGCAACTTATGTCTTCTATTGTGAAGGCAGACAAAATATTTGTTCAATATCTTTCCTCCTTCCCCATAATTTCTCCTGTTGCTGCTTATAAGGGGCCAATATTTACTTTAGCTAATCACTTCCTTTTTATATACCTCTAAAAGCTCTTACAACGGTTTTTATATTCCTGGCTATTTTGCTCTCAGATTCAATTTTGTTCTTTTTTTTAAAATCAACTTTTTGGTGACCCTTTGCTGAACACTCCCAATCTTCAGACTTACTACTAATCTTTGCAACATTATAAGCCTCTTTTTTTAATCTAATACTATCCTTAACTTCCAGAGTAAGATTATTTTACCAAAGGGTTGCTATATATGAAAAATAGGATAGAACACAGTGTTACACCAGAGGTGCTCATGTGGGTATGAAAGGGGAAGTTCACATAACAAAGAGTGGAATTGGCAGTGTCATGCATGAAATGTGGAGAGGTGCTGTACTAATTGATAGTCAAATAAATAACTGAGAAAATAATAGATCAATTCAGAATAAAATCTCCATGCATAAAACCCTTTCCTATCTTTAGTACATATATTTCTCCCTGTTAATTTAACACTTAGATGACTTGCAAAATTCTGGGTATTTTCATTGAAGTGTCATACTTCAATACTGAAACTAATAGGTTGAACCATTTTGGCTCAATGTGTTAAGCTCTTCACAAATGTTTTTGCCAGGCTACGAAAAACCCTAGTAACCAATTAGGTTAAAAAACCCAACCAACTCATCTGGTACTAGGGCTCACTTTTGGCAATGCGACAGTTGCTTTTGTTTAGGTATGAAAATCGTCTTAGCAGGTGCTGCTAATACTGAAGGTCCTGCTAGTTAGAGGACACAGTTTGTTTGGTGTATAGGCAAGCTTTATTTGATTTAACTGTTAAACGGTGTGCAGGATGGCTAGGCATGATGAATCATTTTTAAAAGGTTCTTTTTTATGCAGTACTGTAATGTTTATATTGTAATGAAGCACAGGTCAAACACACTGTTATCCATAACTGTGACTGTTTTTACAGCACTCTATTTACAATCTAGCTTTCATTGTTTGTTTCAATTGCATCAATTTTGGTGAAACTGATTTTAAAAAAAGAGCTGTAAGGAGTCTTTAATATTTTTTGTTCTGCCTTTTCTATTTACTTGAAACTTCCTACATCATTGGGAAACGTCATGAATTCCAAGACAGGAGAGGCACAACTGAACTCCTTTGCTCTCTTGCTGTCTGTCCATAAGCAGAAGTGTTTTTTTGTTTTAAAATAGGCTGTGGTGCTTATTCAAAATTTCTTGGTTTGTGTAGTCAATTTTTAAGTGGCCTGCAGCAAACTCTCTTAGAATTAAATCAGAAGTTTAGCTTATTCACTACTTCATCATCTACTTCAGCAGCACACCCCTCTGACAGGGGGGCTACAGATTTTTTAGTGCTAGGGGTCCACCTGTTTCCCCTCCAGCCTCTGGAGTCCATCCACTGTCCATAATTGAATGGTGTTCTCAGAGGTGACCACTAAATTGCCACCTCCTTGAGAATGTCTTCCTTGGGCTCACCACTGGCATTTCCAAGTTCCTGACCCAGATTTAGCTTAGCGTTGGGACAGAAGCCCTGGAGTGAAAATTCAGTCCATTCTGTCAAAAAACTATGCTGGACACACAAGAAATTCATTACCATTCTGACACAAGTTAGTTTGCTTCTCCCAATCTACATCAAGTTAAAATCCTTCATAAACAGTACCCTTTTGAAACATGTCCGTACCATAAACTCACTTAAACGGAAGTGGTTTGGGCAACACAATTAATGATGACACTAAACACATAACAAATCACTCTTGACTATGTACTCTCAGAAAGCGAGGAGTTTGTTCTTGTGCATGGTTTCAATTTTGGTGTGCCTTTAGCCCAAATCAAACGGGAAGAGGTATTTGCTGTGTTCAATCTCCTCTACTTCCAACTATTCCGCCACAAACCAGCATCCACTGAAGATGCTGAAACCCTCAAAAGCACACCTAGCTGATCCAGCATACGCATATTGAGGGATTCCAAATGAGCTGTCATACTTTAACATGCAATGTGAATGTCTTGCAGTGTTGTGAGGCCTTAAGACTAATCTGGACATACACATCAGTAAACCTGACAAAGGGAAGGGAACAGTCATCCTTAACAAGCGTGACTATATGGAACAAAATGCACGCCATTCTTAAATGACAATTCCAAATTCATCTCCGTTGTCCCTGCTGCTCAACATGGCCGGACAGCCTTGCTTGTAAATATGCTAAAAAAACACTTACTGGAGTTGTGTGAGAGCGATGAGCTACAGCGTGATATATATGACAGGGTTCGTCCTCATGGGCCGCTATGTCCATGTATGGATGGGCTGTCCAATACACACAAAAGTGATGTCCCTCTGTGACATCTATCCTATCTATGACCAGTTCTGCACTGAATGAATTGACTAAATGGGTGAGCAAATTGTTACAATCATTTTGACCAAGCTTCCCACATACACGGTGAAGAACTCCTTCACATTTGCAAAGGCCATACAGGATATGCATATCAATAACAATGCTGTGTCCATGTGCTCATCTGACATTGCCAGCCTATTCAGCAATGTTCCACTTAAGGAAGCCATAGATATTTGCACTGCAGCACTATATCATGGAGATCTAGACCCGCCACCATTGTGAGAATCAGTTTTCACTGAACTTATGAACTCGGCAATTCGCACAGTTCAGTTCAGTTTTAATGACACCATGTATATCCAAATAGATGGTGTTGCCATGGGATCCTCTGTAAGCCCAGCTCTCACAAACATCTTTGTTGGGTTCCATGAAAAACATGTCTTTGATGGAATGACACCTAACTTTCTACACCTTGTATATTTCCAAATTGTTTGCTATATTTAAATCCACAGCTACATTAACAATTTCCTTACATGTCTTAATGGGCTCCAACCTGCACTCAAATCCACCTTTGAAATAGAGCAGTCAAATTAACTCCCCTTCCTTTATGTACTAGTTGAGAAATCTGCCAGGGGATTCTCCACCATGGTTTATCGCAAGCCTACCTTCACTGGTCAATATACACTTTGGGATTATTACAGTTCCACACGCTATAAGCTTGGTCTTATCAGCAACCTTGTAAATAGGGCCCAAGCCATTTGCTCACCATGCAAGCTTGCTGCTGAAATAGGGCACATCAAAGGCATCCTGCAGGATAATGGCTACCCTGATCAGATTATTTTGCACTGCATATCACATAAACTCATGAATGTCCCTAAGACCATCACTTTCGGCCCTGAAAAGTGCCCAGTCTGTCTCAGATTGCCCTGGAAGGGCAAAGTATCTTGACTTATTGAGAAACAAGGGAAACCAGCTGTTTCATGCTGCTACTGTGCAGCAACAATACGAGTGGCATTCACCACTAACAGGATGCTGCCATCAAGCCAAAAAGATGTTCTGCCTATCACACAAATGAGTTATGTGGTATATTAATTTCAGGGCCAGTGTGATGCTAGGTATGTAGGTCACACATCCCAAAGACTGGTGGACCATATCAAACAGCATGTCCCAGCCTCTGTTCGCAACGGGCAGGGTACAGACCATACCCAATTAGCCTGCACTTGCAAAACTCCAAACAGTGTCCAACATTAGATGTGATTCTGCGATTGGACAACATTTGCTAAATAATCTTCAATGTGCTAAGAATTATGTTGATGACCAATTTAAGATAGTCAGTTGGGTTCACAATGTGGTACATCTATGTGTACTGGAAGCTACATATATTAATACACAGGGCCCTGTTGTTTGCAGACAGAAAGAACATGTACATACCTGTTTCAGCTAAACAAAATAAATGACAGCCATTCGCTGACTCATTCCTCAGGACAATGCCTTGACCAATCAGGGTCACGCTGTCTGGTTTAAATTGCAAATAATTCTTGGCAGTTAATTGTCAGTCACCATCAGTGGTGCATTATCCACGGTTGGTAAGTGGCGTTTCCAATCCGCAATCTCTTCACATACAGTATAAATTGTTTTTCCCCTTATATTGGTATTCTTGCGAATGTCCTGATGAGTGCAAGACGAAAAGTTTAGACGTCTCTTTTTTCAGCAATACTAAAATCCTCCATTAAAACTACTCTGTCTTTACTATATGCTTTTCTAATCTCAGATACCACTTCAAAGCTATTACCAAGGGGGACTATACAGAACTCCAGCTACAGTCTTAAATCCTTTTCTATTTCATAGTTCAATCTTCAATTCAAAGCCTCCACTGCCTGCTTATCACTCATTATATCCTCCCTTATCATGGTAATGATTTCATTCTTCCTATTAAGGCTACTCCCCCAACCATTTTCCCTATCTTTCCTGTAGACCTTATAACCTGATACATTTAGTTCCCAGTCCTGACCATCTTGTAGCCATGTCTCCATAATGTTTACCATGTTATACAGTATCCTCCGAGTTAAATTTGCATTTACAATTCAATTTGTTCTTCAAATTCCTTGTGTTTGTATAAAGAATGCTTATTTGGGCCACACACCCTAACACAGCAGTTCCCAAACCGTGGGTTGTGACTGAGGTGGAAGCAACAAAATCACATTAATCTCCTGACCCGCTGTATTGTCCCAACAATGGGAAGTAAACACTCAAGAGAAAGTCCCTGTGTTGGACACTTTGATTGGTTATGGCTGCTCTGATCAGGCATGCTGTAATGCAACTATGTGTTTGTGTGAATGTGTTAGAGCAGCTTCTCGGAGCAGTGGCAAAGGAAGCAAATGTGGAATTAGCGACTAGAGGCAGCCTGGTCACCGAGGACCCAGGATTTTCATATTTATTTTGTTATATACTGATCTACAATCCATGAACTTTAATAGTTGTGTACTGAATGTTACGATGCTGCTTAATTGATCTCGTTTTTGTTGGAGTCTGGGATCGCATTAATTTTCAAGTGTTAAAATTGGGTCACATTGGAAAATAGTTTGGGAAGTACTGCCTTAATCTGTCCTTTTGCTCAGTTTCCTTTTAATCTCTCCTAGCTTAATTGATCAACTTTTAGTTTTCCCTTCTCTTACAGTGCCTAAAGCACTTGTCCCATGAAATCGAACCCTCTTTCCTAAAGACACATCACACAATCACACTACCTTAATCTGCTTATCCCAGTGCCAATTTGCATGTGGCTCAGGTAATAATTTGGAAATTATAACCCTCACCCTGACACCAGTTGACAACAAACAATGGGGGACTCTGAAGCTCATTACAAAGGATGCTGCCTGCCCCCTAATAATTGAATCACCTACATCAGGCTTTCTCTCCTCCTCCAAGGTGCCATAGTCCACATTCCAGTTACCCTTCCAACAGTTTTATCCTTACCCTCACAAGTACATTGTACCTGTGGGATAGGATCAGTTTCTGTGGTTCCTCGTTCTCGATCTTACCTAGGTGGTTCTTACTCTGTATACTATTGGTCACACCAACCCCATTCTGAACCTGTACCCCTCAATGAGATAAAAACAAAAAAACTGCGGATGCTGGAAATCCAAAACAAAAACAGAATTACCTGGAAAAACTCAGCAGGTCTGGCAGCATCGGCGGAGAAGAGTTGACGTTTCGAGTCCTCATGACCCTTCGACAGAACTTGAGTTCGAGTCCAAGAAAGAGTTGAAATATAAGATGATTTAAAGGTGTGTGTGGGGGGGGGGGCGGAGAGATAGAGAGGTGTGGGGGGGGTGGGGGGGGGGGGGTGTGGTTGTAGGGACAAACAAGCAGTGATAGTAGCAGATCATCAAAAGATGTCAACGACAATAGTACAATAGAACACATAGGTGTTAAAGTTAAAGTTGGTGATATTATCTAAACGAATGTGCTAATTAAGAATGGATGGTAGGGCACTCAAGGTATAGCTCTAGTGGGGGTTTTTTTTATTTTTTTTATATAATGGAAATAGGTGGGAAAAGGAAAATCTTTATAATTTATTGGAAAAAAAAGGAAGGGGGAAACAGAAAGGGGGTGGGGATGGGGAGGGAGCTCACGACCTAAAGTTGTTGAATTTACTATTCAGTCCGGAAGGCTGTAAAGTGCCTAGTCGGAAGATGAGGTGTTGTTCCTCCAGTTTGAGTTGGGCTTCACTGGAACAATGCAGCAAGCCAAGGACAGACATGTGGGCAAGAGAGCAGGGTGGAGTGTTGAAATGGCAAGTGACAGGGAGGTTTGGGTCATTCTTGCGGACAGACTGCAGGTGTTCTGCAAAGCGGTTGCCCAGTTTACGTTTGGTCTCTCCAATGTAGAGGAGACCACATTGGGAGCAACGAATGCAGTAGACTAAGTTGGGGGAAATGCAAGTGAAATGCTGCTTCACTTGAAAGGAGTGTTTGGGTCCTTGGACGGTGAGGAGAGAGGAAGTGAAGGGGCAGGTGTTGCATCTTTTGCGTGGGCATGGGGTGGTGCCATAGAAGGGGGTTGAGGAGTAGGAGGTGATGGAGGAGTGGACCAGGGTGTCCCGGAGGGAGCGATCCCTACGGAATGCCGATAAGGGGGGGTGAAGGGAAGATGTGTTTGGTGGTGGCATCATGCTGGAGTTGGCGGAAATGGCGGAGGATGATCCTTTGAATGCGGAGGCTGGTGGGGTGATAAGTGAGGACAAGGGGGACCCTATCATGTTTCTGGGAGGGAGGAGAAGGCGTGAGGGCGGATGCGCGGGAGATGGGCCGGACATGGTTGAGGGCCCTGTCAACGACCGTGGGTGGAAAACCTCGGTTAAGGAAGGAGGAGGACATGTCAGAGGAACTGTTTTTGAATGTAGCATCATCGGAACAGATGCGACAGAGGCGAAGGAACTGAGAGAATGGGATGGAGTCCTTACAGGAAGCGGGGTGTGAGGAGCTGTAGTCGAGATAGCTGTGGGAGTCGGTGGGTTTGTAATGGATATTGGTGGACAGTCTATCACCAGAGATTGAGACAGAGAGGTCAAGGAAGGGAAGGGAAGTGTCAGAGATGGACCACGTGAAAATGATGGAGGGGTGGAGACTGGAAGCAAAATTAATAAATTTTTCCAAGTCCCGACGAGAGCATGAAGCGGCACCGAAGTAATCATCGATGTACCGGAGAAAAAGTTGTGGAAGGGGGCCGGAGTAGGACTGCAACAAGGAATGTTGAAGGATAAAATGAAACTGGGGGCACGCGCAGCTTTGAAAATGGGTACGGCGGTGCTGCTGGAGGGAGAGGTCGAGTGTGTTCATTTTATACTTCGGCTCATCCGACGCCTCAACAAGAAACTTTTTCTCTTTCTCTCAAGTGCTAAGGAATGCAAGCTCCAACAACTCATCGACACCAACACCCATCTAGGACCCTCCACCCCTGACTGTCCCTCCGTCCCCACCCTTTCTTCCAATCCCAACCCCAGCCGTGTATTCACTATACCCCCTGACCTTCCCCTCTCCGATGCTGAACGTTCAGTGCTCAGCAAAGGACTTAGTTTCATACCCTTACGCCCTCACCTCAATGAATTTCGGGCTCGGCATGATACTGAACTCTTCTTCCGCCGTCTTCGTCTCTGGGCTCACTTCTTTGGGCAGGAGTCCTCTCCCAGTTCAACGGATCCTTTTACCCATCTCCAATATTCTCCCTCCACCTCGACCCCTCCCTCTGGATTCTTACCTTCTCTCGATCTTTTCATTGAGAACTGTCGGCGCGACATTAGTCGTCTCAATTTCTCTGCTCCTCTCACCCATTCTAACCTGTCTCTCTCTGAACTTACTGCACTCCATTCTCTCAGGTCCAACCCTGACATTGTCATCAAACCCGCTGACAAGGGTGGTGCTGTTGTTGTCTGGTGCACTGACCTCTAGCTCGCGGAGGCTGAGCGTCAACTCGCAGACACTTCCTCCTACCTCTCCCTGGACCATGACCCCACCACTGAACAGCAAGCCATTGTTTCCAGGACTGTCACGGACCTCATCTCCTCTGGGGATCTCCCTCCCACAGCTTCCAACCTGATAGTCGCCCAACCTCGAACGGCCCGCTTCTATCTCCTACCCAAAATCCACAAACAGAACTGCCCCGGTAGACTGATCGTCTCAGCTTGCTCCTGCCCCACAGAACTCATTTCTCATTATGTTGACTCCCTTCTCTCTCCCCTTGTCCAGTCCCTTCCCACCTACATCCGTGATTCCTCTGACACCTTACGTCACATCAACAATTTCCAGTTCCCTGGCCCCAACCGCTTCCTCTTCACCATGGACGTCCAATCCCTCTACACCTCCATTCCCCACCAGGATGGTCTGAGGGCCCTTAGCTTCTTCCTCGAACAGAGGCCCGAACAATCCCCATCCACCACTACTCTCCTCCGTCTGGCTGAACTTGTTCTCACGCTGAACAACTTCCCCTTCAACTCCTCTCACTTCCTCCAAATAAAAGGTATGGCAATGGGTACCCGCATGGGCCTGTCTCTTTATGGGGTACGTGGAACATTCCTTGTTCCAGTCCTACTCTGGCCCCCTTCCACAACTCTTTCTCCGGTACATCGATGATTACTTCGGTGCCGCTTCATGCTCTCGTCGGGACTTGGAAAAATTTATTAATTTTGCTTCCAATCTCCACCCCTCCATCATTTTCACGTGGTCCATCTCTGACACTTCCCTTCCCTTCCTTGACCTCTCTGTCTCAATCTCTGGTGATAGACTGTCCACCAATATCCATTACGAACCCACCGACTCCCACAGCTATCTCGACTACAGCTCCTCACACCCCGCTTCCTGTAAGGACTCCATCCCATTCTCTCAGTTCCTTCGCCTCTGTCGCATCTGTTCCGATGATGCTACATTCAAAAACAGTTCCTCTGACATGTCCTCCTCCTTCCTTAACCGAGGTTTTCCACCCACGGTCGTTGACAAGGCCCTCAACCGTGTCCGGCCCATCTCCCACGAATCCGCCCTCACGCCTTCTCCTCCCTCCCAGAAACATGATAGGGTCCCCCTTGTCCTCACTTATCACCCCACCAGCCTCCGCATTCAAAGGATCATCCTCCGCCATTTCCGCCAACTCCAGCATGATGCCACCACCAAACACATCTTCCCTTCACCCCCCTTATCGGCATTCCGTAGGGATCGCTCCCTCTGGGACACCCTGGTCCACTCCTCCATCACCCCCTACTCCTCAACCCCCTCCTATGGCACCACCCCATGCCCACGCAAAAGATGCAACACCTGCCCCTTCACTTCCTCTCTCCTCACTGTCCAAGGACCCAAACACTCCTTTCAAGTGAAGCAGCATTTCACTTGCATTTCCCCCAACTTAGTCTACTGCATTTGTTGCTCCCAATGTGGTCTCCTCTACATTGGAGAGACCAAACGTAAACTGGGCAACCGCTTTGCAGAACACCTGCAGTCTGTCCGCAAGAATGACCCAAACCTCCCTGTCGCTTGCCATTTTAACACTCCACCCTGCTCTCTTGCCCACATGTCTGTCCTTGGCTTGCTGCATTGTTCCAGTGAAGCTCAACGCAAACTGGAGGAACAACACCTCATCTTCCGACTAGGGACTTTACAGCCTTCCGGACTGAATAGTGAATTCAACAACTTTAGGTCGTGAGCTCCCTCCCCATCCCCACCCCCTTTCTGTTTCCCCCTTCCTTTTTTTTCCAATAAATTATAAAGATTTTCCTTTACCCACCTATTTCCATTACAAAAAAAAAATTAAAAAAAACCCCACTAGAGCTATACCTTGAGTGCCCTACCATCCATTCTTAATTAGCACATTCGTTTAGATAATATCACCAACTTTAACACCTATGTGTTCTATTGTACTATTGTCGTTGACATCTTTTGATGATCTGCTTCTATCACTGCTTGTTTGTCCCTACAACCACACCCCCCCTCCACCTCTGTCTCTCTATCTCTCCACCCCCCACACACACACCTTAAACCAGCTTATACTTCAACTCTTTCTTGGACTCGAACTCAAGTTCTGTCGAAGGGTCATGAGGACTCGAAACGTCAACTCTTTTCTTCTCCGCCGATGCTGCCAGACCTGCTGAGTTTTTCCAGGTAATTCTGTTTTTGTTTTCCCCTCAATGAGATGTCTGGAGCAAACTATCCAGGTACTGTTCCCCACCCATCTCTGTCAAAACATATCCAACTTGTTCAAATGACTCTGAACCAGAGAGATTTGAGAGTGGCAGACATCTACTGCAGAGATGTTCGCTTGAGCCAGTCTCCCTATTCGCAAATTCCCATGCACTGCAGTCCAGGCATACAATCTGCTTTGCCATCTTAGCTTTATATGTAGCTTTTAGTCTGTTGTGTGCTTTTTTAAAGACTAAATGTCAATGATTTGGACAAAAAAAAGCCTCACCAATCAGCTTATCACTGTGTAATGATCTCTTTTCCTGACACTCTCGTTTTCCAATTCTTGAACTAATTACTCAGATGTTAAATATACTAAACAGGCAAAATATGTAATATAGATATTTAACCTATATATTTGCCTTAAATGCCTTGGGTTCTGATGCCCCTCCCTGTGTTGATTGTGATGTCAGTCTTACATCACTTTTTTGATTTCTCCTGTGTTTGATTTGGTCTGCTCCAACAACTTTATGTTCAGCTTCTGATCGTTCGGTGTGCTTTTCTCAAGGTATTTTCCGTTTTCCCCTTCTTGTTAGGAGGTGGAAATTTACTGGGGTACCATTCCATGATTGCCAATATCCTGAGCAACTACTTTTCATCTGTAGCCTTGGTAATGAATGCCAGTGGGTTAATTGGCCAGCGAGTCACATCAAAGCTAATTCTGGCTGCTCTCCCACATTCATATATGCTCTCCTAGCAGAATACAATCCATATTTGGGATTATTGCCTGTTTTTTTTTACTATGTATGCAGATGACAAATTAAGATCTTCCTAAGGCCAGGGAATGGAGGCAGCAGGTTTTAAGCAGACAAGTTTTCAGTAGTTAAATGTCACACAAAGTAGTGTGATTGAAGGGAAGAAAGTGATGTCTATTGCATAATATTATATAGGCCTAATGTTTAGAAACACCATCATGTTTGATCAAACAGGATTAGTTGCAATTAAGCATTTCTAATAACAGTAAACCTTTTCTATTCAAAACTTGGAAGATTACATGATATTTTAAACTACAGGTTTTGGCTCATGAACAGGTTCAATTTCAAAAGGATGCACCATCTGTCTCAAATTTCTTAATTAAAATTCAGTGTATGGTTTTCAATTTATGGCATGATGCAATGAATTGAAATAATGTTTAGAAACTAGTTCCTACATTGTTTTACTGAATAATTTAAATGCCAAGCTGAAGTACTGAGTAATAAATAATCTACATATTGTTCCTTTTATACGGCTTTAAGGATGCTGTGATATCGCTTTCAGAGAATGTGCAAAAAATGTACACGTCATCGCTGAATCAGTGATGTAAAACATGCTTATGACCAGCTGGCTGTTTTGTGTGCGTGTCAAATTCCTAGGTTAGATGTGTTTATTGAGCTCTCCAGTAACCTGTATATATTAGTCCTAGTCTTCAAATAAAAGAATCCTCTTGTTTTTGGGTGAAGAAAGCAAATAAAGCAACAATAAAGCAAACAATAAAGCATTCTGAAAGAAAAAGGAATCTTGTACTTTAAACTGAAGTGGATTATGCTATTTTCATTGGACAGTAACGGAACATTGCTGTCACCTATTCTGGACAACGGTACAAAGGCAGGAAAGAAAAACAGCAGATTCCACCAAAATGATTACCCCAAAAATTCAACTTTGTAAATGACATTACACTTAAAACAAGCTCCTCCTCTCTTGGCAAGACATTTTACAAGCCTTACAATGGATATGTATGGCACTTGCATATTGCTAAATATGTACCTTACTATGAAGCACAGGCCAAAACCAAGCATCTAAGCTTACAGTGGTACCTATGCACCAAAAGTAAGAATATCAATAGAACTAGATCAAATGGAGCTGGGGCACAACTGAGACTGGGAAAAATCAGTTGTGGCTATAGTAAAACTTGACAATGGTGTAAGAATTAGTGGTATCTATCACATCTATATGAACTCTAGCTTTGTTCATTCGTATTCTCTGCCCAGAGCTGTTGAGGTATTTCCTGAACTCAGTGGACAGTAGAGATGCAGTGACAGGTATTTAAGGCGATATTGTGTAACACTCAGCAAAGATACATTCCAGTGAGAAAGAAAGACCATACTATCCATGGCTAAAAACAAAAGTTAAAGACCGTATCAAATTGAAAGTAAAAGCGCACAATTCCACGAAGATTAGTGGTAGTTTAAAAGATTGGGCAGAATATGTAAAACAGGAAAGAATGGCAAAAAAAATGAGGACAAGTACGAGAAAATGGCAGTTAGAAATAAAAAAATGGACAATAAGAGTTTCTACAGGGATTTAAAGAAGCGTGAATAAAGCGAACGCTGATACTCTACAGAGTGTGCCTGGGAAGTTAATAATGGAAAATAAGGAATTGGCAGATGAATTGAACAGGTATTTTGCATTTGTCTTCACTGCAGAGGATAAATAACATGCCAGAAATAAATGTGCATTAAGAGGTGAAAGGAAGGGAGAAACATAAAACAATTATAATCGCCAAGCAAAGAGTATGAGAAAATCACTAGAACTAAAAGTTGGCGAGTCCCCAGGTCCTGATGGACTTCATCCTAGGGTCTTAGAAGAAGTAGCTGCTGAGATAGTAGATGCATTGGTTTTAAATTTTCCAAAATTCCCCAGACTCTGGAAAGGTCCCATCAGATTGGAAAATAGCAAATGTAACTTCTCTATTCAAGATAGGAGGGAGGCAGGAAGCAGGAAACTACAGGCCAGTTAGCTTAACATCTGTCACAGAGAAAATGCTGGAATCTATTATTAAGGGAGTTATAACAGGGCACTTAGAAAATCTCAATACAATCAAGCAGAGGCAATACAGTTTTGTGAAAGGGAAATTGCGTTTGACTCATTTATTGGAGTTCTGTGAGGAAGTGTGACGAAAGTATAATAATTTTATAACTTTTTCTGGTTTATTATGAAATAGGTTTATGGGGGTGATTATGGCTGGGTCTGTCTGCATAATTTAATTATATTTGGAGTCAAGTGGACTTGAAATCATCAAAAGAGGCTGTGCTTGACATGCTAATGAGTAAACATGGATGCTGGCTTAGCATGTAAGGTATGAAGGGAATTTGCATTTTTAGGTAAATGAAGAGATTTGGATTTCAATGGTATCTTGGTCTGTTTACAACTAGCCAGATAAGCAAGGCTAAGGAGTGTGCTTATTTTTCCCAAAGGTTACTAACAATATTGACAACATGAAAGTTTTATATTATGGAGGCAGATAGTTTCAAAGACATATGGAACAATAGAAATTACATGTTAAAAAGATAGAAACATATATAAAGGAGAATAAAAGGCTAATGTGGAAGGCGGCCATGTAAGATCTAATGGGAATGTGTGAAATAGCCTTAATGAAGCCTCCAGCCATTTGTGCATAAGTCTACTATGCAATGAAACTGAAGTTGGGGAAAGGCCATTTGAAATTCCACTATGGGTATCATGTTAACTTGCTGCTTCTGTTTTAAACCTGAAATCTATTTTAGACTTGCCTTAAAATGTGTGTGTAACTGGGCATCAGGTCAATTAGGAATTTTAGGATTTGTTATATTACTAAGTAATTGTAGTCTTATGTATGTGCTTGAAATCTTTATTTTGTTAATAGGTCTTTTAATTTAATTTTTTAAAAGGTCTTGGTGGACTCATTACTTTTAAATTCAGTGCACACATTCTCTTAATAAAAACAAATTGCAAAACCGTTGTGATAGTGTGACCAAGTTTCCCTTGTGGATTTAGTCCTCCTGGCATACATCATCTGCCATGTCAAAACAGAAGTAACAAGCAACATGGATAAAGGGAATCTTGTGGATGTGCTGTATTTAGATTTGCAGAAGGCATTTGACACATCAAATGTTACTACACAAAATAAAAGCTCTAGTGTAGGGAGTTAATATATTAGCATGGATAGAGAATTGGTTAGCTAACAGGAAACATAGTAGGCATTAATGGGCCATTTTTGGATTGACAAGATGGAAAGAGTGGAGTGCCATAGGGATCAGTGCTGGGGCCTCAACTATTTACAATCCATATTAATGGTTTGGATGATGGGGCCAAATGTACGGTTGCTAAATATGCTGATGACAGAAAGATAAGTAGGACAGCAAGTTGGGAAGAGGTAGGACAGCAAGATGGTACTCTGCAGAAGGATATAGATAGGTTAAGTGAGTGGGCAAAAATTTAGCCGATGGAAGAAATGGGAAAATGTGATCTTCCTCACTTTGGCAGGAAGAATAGAAAGACAGCGTAATATTTAAATAGGAAAAGATTACAGGTAGAGGAATCTGGGTGTCCTGGTACATGAATCACCAAAAGTTATTATGCAGGTACAGCAAGTGATTAGGAATGCAAATGGAATGTTGTTTATTGCAAGAGGAATGGAATATAAAAGTAGGGATGTTTTGCTACAGTCGTATAGGGTATTAGTGAGACCACATCTCGACCACTGTGTACAGTTTTGGTCTCCTTATTGATTCCTGGAATGAGGGGTTTAATCTATGAGGAAAAGTTGGATAGGTTGGGTCCTGGAGTTTAGAAGAAAGAGAGATGATTTTATTTAAAAATATAAGATCCTGAAGGGGCTTGACAGGGTGGATGCTGAAAGGATGTTTTCCCTTGTGGGAGATTAGAAGTAGGGGACACAGTTTAAAAATAAGGGGTCTCCCATTTAAGACAGAGATTGAGAGAAATAGTTTCTCTCAGAGGGTTGAGAGTGTGTGGAATTCTCTTCCTCCGAGCGCAGTGGAGGAATATTTTTAAGGCTGAGTTAAACAGATTCTTGATTGACAAGAGAGTCAAAGGGTATAATTAATAGGAAGAAAAGTAAAGTTGAGGCCATAATCAAATAAGCCATTGTAAAGAACATATCTTTTTATTTCTGTTGGACTGTAGATTAAAATTACAATGGCTGCAGTTTGAAAGACATGTCTACTGGAACAGTGTGAGGGATATATACAATGTTGCTGTCCTGGAACAGAGTGTGCCATGAAAGACAAGATGGTGCCTTGGAGGAGTCCAGTCTAACAGGGAACTGCCTGGCAATATTTTTAACTGGCTCCTGACCAGGGTTTGAGTGAGAGCAGTACAGCAAGGAAAAGCTCTTAGCCTGAAAAGAGAAAAGACCTAAAACCTCCTCCTCCTCCTCAAGATTCCAGTAATTCACAATAATAGCTAGCTTTGTTTCCCCCCTCATATCTCTATAACTCGCTCTCCCTCTAAAAATAACCCCTATCAAGAGGAAAGGGGGAAAATCACTGTTGGGGACATTGAAAAGCAAGTACTCAACCAGTGAACTAAAGACAAAGTGCAGGGAAGACCATCTTGAGTCATGAACAAAGAACTGAAAGGAACTTGGAAGACAATCAAAATCAACCCATCGAATCCTGTATTCCAGGTTGGTGCTATTGAACTGTTTTATCCCACCCTTAAAATCCATGGTTTTGTGTGTCTTGTATATGTATGTATAGGGATTTAAGAAGGGGTACAGTTTTGGTTCTCGAGTTAGAAATTAGCAGTTCATAAAAACAATTTGTTCAATAAAGTTATTTACTTATTAGGTTTACAAACCTGGTGCTCATATTCCATTAACCTAAATTAAACAGTTAAGTGGTTTGATCAAACTTATTCACATTTATAGTGGCTCGGGGAGCAGTGGGGCTTGACATTGCAGCACACTATCCCCAGTGAGTCGGGACACCATAAACTTATTGAATGGTGGAGCAGGCTCAAGGGGCCAAATGGCCTACTCCTGCTCCTAATTCATATGTTCACCATTGACCAGAAATTTAACTGGACCAGTCACATAACTATAACAAGAGCAGGTCAAGAGGGTATTCTAAAGCAAGTATATCACCCTGACTCTCAAATTGCTTTCTACCATCTACAACGCACAATTCTCCAGTGTGATGACATATTGCCCATTTGGCTAGATGAGTGCTGGTTCAACAGTTCTCAAGAAGCTTGACACCATCCAGGACAAAACAACTTGCTTGATCAGCAGTTTAGACACCAGCTTAAGCATTCGCTTGCTTTGCCAGTGGTGCACAGTTAATGAAGTGGGAGAAGGATCAAGAACCAAAGGGCACAGATTTAAGGTAACTGCACAAAGAGGCAATGGCAACATGAAGAAATCCATTTTTTTTTTTACACAGCAAGTGGTTAGGATCTGGAATGCACTGCCTAAGAGTATGGTGGAGGCAGATTCAATCATGACATTCAAGAGGAAATTAGATCATTAGCTGAAAAGGAAAAATTTTCAGGGATATGTGGAAAAGGCAGGGGAGTGGCACTAGATGAAATGCTCTTGCAGAGAGCTAGCACAGACATGATGGGCCAAGAAGCATTCTTCTGTGCTGTAACCATTCTCTGATTCCGTGTACCACCTCTTAGATGCAATGCAGCAACTTGCAAAGGTTCCTTCATCAGCATCTCCCAAATCCGCAGCCCCTACCACCTAGAAAAGCAAGAGAAGTAACCATGTGGAAATGCACCACCTGCAAGCTCTCTTCCAAACCACACACCATCCTAACTTGGAACTATACTGCCATTCCTTTATTATCGCTGGGTCAGAATCCTGCAACTCCCTAGCTAATAGCACTGTGGGAGTACCTTCATAAGAGACCTCAGTGATTCAAAGAAGGTAGTTCACCACCACTTTCAAGGGCAATTAGGGATGGCAACAAATGCTGCCATTGCCAGCTACTCCCACATCAAGTAAAAACGCATCTCTTTTCTGTGTCCACTAATTGATATTTATAGATGTAATACCTGGGATGTATTTTGCCACCCTTTTCCCCCAGAAATCTTGCTAATTTGCAGGATAAAGGGCGCTCAAATTCATTGTAGCACTACATGCTCAATACAATAGGTCAGATTTTGCACTGAATATAATGTTGAGGTTAACAGCACTTACCGTTATTCACATGGAAATCAGACAGCTATTTTCAGCGACCACACATGCACATGGAAATGAGGAAGTTGCTGTCCAAGATGTCCTGCACCTCCAAAAACTGCATGATACCCAAGACTACCCTTTGTTGCTGTATTTATTTCAGTTACCAACTAACTGACCAGTGCAAGTCGCCTTTTAACTGTGTGGTACATCTTAATTAGTGTCAAACAACTTCTCTGACACGGAGAATTAACTTTCACAAGTGCAGAGACTAATTCCTTAAGCTTTTAGTTATTGTTGGAGGTTTTTTTTAAAAAAGAATCTCTCCCCATCTCAATTTTAACCTAAGTAGCTTCTAGCACTGGAAAAGTACAGTAAGAGGATAACATGGTATTGGAAGTGCAGATGGAAATGATGGCAAATCATTTGCAAAGTAGACAAATTAATCCAGCTGCAAACCACATAGTACTTACAAATGTGCAAAATGGTATTGTTGTAAACAGGAGATATGCGTTAAAGACTGAGCATAAAGACTAACGGATTAAGTAATAAACCATTAAGGGGTCTCAATTAACTGATTTTTGATGTATTGCGTCATGCAAATTTAATTTAAACAAAACACAATTTGGCATCAATCCGCAATAGATCAAATCCAAATGCTTGACTACAGCAATTGATCTCAAGAGCTCACTTAAAATTTTCATAGCAGTGCCAATAAAATAGCTATGGAGGACTTCGAAATTTCCCTAACACATTGGGCTGTGTTTGCTACCAACGCTGCGCATGCACAGTTGTACTGTTTACTCCATGATGTCATTGGTGGCAATGGAGTAGGCAGTGGCCAGGACAGAAATAAAGGAAAATAAACTGCATTTATTTGATGAATCTAGGATTTACATTTTAGTTCTACACAAGGTTCAGCACTCTGGCCCGTTAACCCGGGCTTCTACACAAATGCTGCAGGACCTGCTGCTTCTGTCCAGCATTTTCTGTTCATAGGTTATTCTTTCTGTAAGCTAGTCTCTGTGGACCCATTTATATTTGGCGTTCTTATCTGTATGACTGCAGTTCTCCACTCATTTCATTGATCACACCACATCAATTTACAATGGTATTTTATAATTTAGAAATAGCCCCGGCACAAACCAAGTATGGAAGGACAAAATCTGTCATTAGTTTTCTGTGCATTTGGGGACAAGTGCACATGTGTAGATGGGTATCGGTGGACATATCTGCCACAATCTTACATTGGCAGGAGATGCACTGAATAAGTTACTACATTCTTATGTTTACGGAGGTGTTCTGAGCTGTTATATCCAGTCAAAATGAAGTCCATAAGCATCCAAGGGTCCCTTAAAATAATTTAATGTAAAATTAGCATGCTGTATAGTCCTTCCCATGAAATTAACAGACCCTTTAAACACTGCTCACATTAAACAATTTGGTCTCCAAAATGTCATTGCTTTAAATATATAAAATGTTATACAGTAGGTAGCCATAAAAATCACACCGCAGCATTTCAGTTGTTTAAATTAAATTACAAGACTGTTGCTCATTGCCAGATATTAATTCTATATAATAAAGATTACATTTTTAGAAGTTGTTGTTGAACCGAACTCTCAAACTTGACATTAAGCAATTGCACTTAAAGAAGACAAGCACTTACAAAGTTAAATGGTGGGATGTTTTTCATTCAAAATCAATTCAGGTTTTTAGAATAAAAAAACCCAAGAAATCTAAGGTTTTTTTTATAAATAGGAAAAATGCACTGGTGTCATGAATCTCTTTCTTACAGCCAATCTGGAAACTACAAAGTGTATCTGGACAACTCATAAAACATAACATGATCACTGACATGAAATAGCGCAGAACTTGGCGTACAATAGTGTAAAGTATGAGAGTAAACAGTTACTGTTACATCAATCCAATCAAACCCAATCCTTCCAAATCACCACATAAAATTTAAATCTCCTTAATGTAATCACACCACATACAATTTACATTTTCATTAATTTATCACCATGTATGATTTATATCTTTACCTCCATCATTGAAGGTGGGCGGCAGTAATGTTTTTGCCCCACTAGTTAATCTGTTTCTCTGTAAATCATATATCTCGAAAACTAATGGTGGATTTCAATGAAACTTGGTAAAAAGGCAGGGTATCGCGCAAAGAAGGACTGATTAGTTTTTGACAAAGATGCAGATCCAGATCCGAATCCAAATCCAGGAATTTTTAAAAAAAAATTGTTAACTTTGGATGATAAAGCAAATTGACTTTTTTCTTTTATAGTGTTTTGGGTTGTTTTGGTTAGAATGTTGTGGATTGCATTGGCTGCTGTGGGGAATTTGTCACAGCTGTCAAAAATGTGAGCAGATTTTTCAGAGCAGGTTGAAGCCTCCTCCATGAGATAGAAGCTCTTAAAAAGATTTGTTTTCAGCATTGTAGTTACAAAGCATCAACCACATATGGAAAAGCCTCAAGGAAGAGCAGTGTAATTGTAATAACATTGAGTTAACACAGCATGGCAGAGGTATGTGCCGAGAACCCTATTCAACCCTATCCCCATTCATACAACATAATCAGCCGAGAGGCAAAATTAAAGGACCCCAGTTTTCCACAGAATGTATGATCTCTGGGTTTGTATTGTTAATACAATCCCCTTGAACACATTTGCAAGATAGAGGAACTACTGTGAAACACTAAGAAATAGATTTTATAAATCTACTGCCGGATTCACGTTGGGTGCATTATCCACAACTCAGATGTCTAAATTGCACTTAAAGTCCTGTATTGCTAGCTTAACCTGTAATACGCATCAGAGATGAAGACTAGGATCAGAAATTAGCACTCCGGTTGGGAGATCTTTGTAGGACTTCTGAACAAATTAAATCACCTCTCCAGAAATACTGCAGTCATCATTAAGGATAACATGTTGCACAAGTCATTTGTTGACAACTCAAAAGTTTAGGCATATCAATTTAACAGATACAATAAAGCTGCAAGGCTGTAATTCAATGTAAATAATGCTGAATATTTCTAACAGGTGGTAGTCTTCACAAAATATTGCTTTTATATATGCTCTTATTGGCACAGGAAAGTGTTCAAATTCAAGTACTCTCACTTCAACTAGGGATGGGCAATAAATGCTGGCCCAGCCAACGAAGCCTACATCCCGTGAATGAATAAAAAACATGTTCAAGTTGTCAAACCTTTTCAAGACAAATTTGTCTGAAAAGTGCAATATAAGTTATTCCTCCTTGTTACTCATGCGACACTTTGATTCTTCCTCCACACAAATAAGTTACCAGATAATCAAGATCATGTATCTTGAATTACTTTGAACAACTAATATCACACAAGAAAAATATTCTCTTTTTTTCATTTCCTTTTGTACAGTAAACTTAGCACCTCATGAAAATTCTTACCAGTTAAAAGGTGGTGGTGTAATGGTATTGTCACTAGGCTAGTATTTCAGAGACTCAGGGTAATACTTTCGGGACCCGGTTTCGAATCCCACCACAGCAGATGGTGAAATTTGAATTAAACAAAAATCTGGAATTAAAAGTCTGATGATGACCATGAAACCATTGCAGATTGTTGTAAAAACCCATCTGGTTCACTAATGTCCTTTAGGGAAAGAAATCTGTTGTCCTTACCTGGTCTGGCCTACGTGTGACTCCAGACCCACAGCAATGTGGTTGACCCTTAAATGCCCTCTCGACAAGTTGTTGTCTGACCTCAACAAAAACAGAATTACCTGGAAAAACTCAGCGGGTCTGGCAGCATCGGCGGAGAAGAAAAGAGTTGACGTTTTGAGTCCTCATGACCCTTCAACAGAACTGTTGTCTGACCTCTTCTATTTTCATATCAAACATGGTCAGATCTCACCAAATTATTTTTTTCAACTTTAAAGTTGAAATATGTATTCAAGCTACTTTAAAAATGTGACAAATTCAGACGGTAATGACAGTACAGACTCAATCTTCATTTAACTTTTACAACAAACTTTGCTCATCTTCTCACAGCACACAACAAATAATTGTAATAAAAAAAGTCATACGGACTCGAAACTTTAACTGGTTTTCTCTCCACAGATGCTTAGACCTGCTGAGTTTTTCCAGCATTTAGTGTTTTTGTTTTAGATTTCCAGCATTCGCAGTATTTTGCTTTTATATTATATTGCATAATAAAATACTTATTTTGTGAGCATTACACTTACATAAAAGGGTTGGAGAGATTCAGTCAGGTCAGACCAGAGAACCTAAGAGATCAGGACTAATGCATGAAAAATAGACATGTTTCTAATGCTGGAGGAAGGTATTAAAAGCAATTTATAAAGAGAATGGGAATCCTATGTGTCTTAGATTTAACACAGGCCACCAATCAGAAACTTTACAAGCTCAGTACAGTGTTATTAATGAGATAACGTACAATATCATAAACTACAGACGAGATTTTCAGTAGCGAAAATGAACAAAACACTATATAGTAATTGACTTGAGCTCGTGACATATTGACACTTATTACTGGAAATGCCAATCTAAATCCGAGCTCAGAAATGGATCGATTAAAGCGCGCGATAAACATAAAGCGTCGGTGTCTCAGAATTTCTGCAAGGCGGCGGATGAGGTGTCAAAACCGTAATTACTAGAGAAATAAATAAAAGGCCCCATGTGAAATTCAGAAAGGAGAGAAGGGGTGCATCAGGCAGAGGATTAAAACACTTGGAGTTAGAAGCCTGCAATTACGATAAAACCAGGATATAGGCCCAAAGGAGCCTTTACACAGTTGTTATGCAACTAAGATCCGCTGAGAACAGCCGGGAACCGTGATGCCTGGGACTCGGTGCGACTCTCCAATAGATCAAAGGACCGAAAGGAAAGGAGGCTGCCGAGGGCCCACGGATTCTCCGCAATTTCCTTCGTGTCCCACCCGCCTCTCAGAAATGCAACAACGGCCGAGCTTGTCACTCGAGGCCGGGGATGTGCCGCTTCTCCTGTACTCCTCCTTTCGCAATTTTACCCCACGGTTTTCTCGCCGACTTCTCCAGGAACCTTTCTCACCCATCCTGTGCCCAGGTCAGGGGGCTATCCCCCTCTCAAACAACGCGCCCAGTAGAGGCTCGACCATAGCGGGCCCGGGGCCTCTCTCCTTCCCCAAGCGCTGACGTGCGCATCCACCGCACCAACTATAAATAAAGCTAGGCCGTGCAGCAGCAGCCGCCGGGAGCCGGCTAACCTTCGTTAACATGTGCAGTCGAGTGCTTCGCCTTTGACTTACGGTCAGCTGCAGCTCTGCTTCTGTCCTAACGCCGGTGCCACTATCCCGGCTCCGCACACAAACACTACCCAAGCGACAAGCGGTAAACAAGATGGCGGCCACCGCAGCCGCTTCCCGCCCAAAACTATTCAAACACACCGGATGTTTACCGTGCAACCGACAGAGGGAGGGCAAGCAGGACCGGGTTGGGACCGTGTAAACAGAGCCAAGCCGAGAGAATCAGCTCCTTTCCAGGGAGCTTTAGTTCCACTTTATTGAACGAGTGAGTGATGATAGCTCTCTTTGAAAGTTTTTTTCTGACTAAAGTATCTTGATCACAACTGCACCTCTTCATCGTTTCCAAATTACGATGCAAAATGCATTGCTTTGGGTTATTCGTGTATTTCTCATCTTCGCCTTGTCAGCCAAAACACTTTCTGCGGAGAAGGAGGCCCACCCTGCTGTGCCAGCTTTGTGAAAGAGCCACCCAATTAGTCACGGTCCCGGTCCCGTTGCTCTTCCCCATAGTACTTAGAACACAAAATGCTGGTGTCAAATTTCATCTGTTATATGTCTTCCTATCACCAGTCCAGTCACTGTCTTCATGGAGTCTGTAACTATCCTCCTTGTAGTTTAGTACATTTCTGAGTTTGAAATGCCTTTGTGCCCAAGCCCAGGCAATTAATATCATCAAAAAGAGTAACGGTCCTAAAATTAACTCCAGGAACGCCAGTCTGAAGAAGAGTCATACCTACCCGAAACGTTAACTCTTTCTCTGTCCACAGATAATGCCAGACCTGCTGAGTTTTCCCAGCATTTTCTGTTTTTGCTTCAGATTTCCAGCATCTGCAGTGTTTTGCTTCTATCATACTGTATACTTCCCTCCTGCCGGAAAACTAAATGTTCACTCCTGCTTTCTGCCTCTTAGTCAAATCATATCCATGCAACCATTGGCCCTTTAATCCCATGGATTTTGATTTTGCTTGCAAGCCTGTTATGTAGTACTTTACAAAATGCCTTTTGGAAATCCACATACACATCAGTTGCACTGCCTTCATCAAACCTCTTCATTACTTCATCAAAGAACACAATTACGTTAGTCAAATACAATTTACCTTTAACAAACCCATGCCAATGTTCATTTATTAATCCATATTTTTCCAAGTTCTAATTCATTTTGTCCTGGAATATTGTCTCTAAAAAAATCCCTCCCACCCACATTGGGCTGACTCACCTGGAGATGGGATTTATCCCTCTCCCCTTTTTTGAACAGGGGTGTAACATTTGCAATCCTCCAGTTGTCCAGCACAGTGGTTCGCAAATTTTTTTGGTTGAAGGACACCTTTTCAAATAGATCATGGACCCTCTCCCATCTAAATAATAATACTCTCAATATCAAAGTGCTGCATTAAGAGTATCTTTTAATTATCCTTTTAAGAAAGCAAGTATTTACTCATAGGTATCAGTGAGATGGGTGCGCCTGTTGCTTGCTGTCCGGTACCTAGTACTTAAATATTTTCTTAAAACTGCCCTCCTGGAAAGACTGAACTCATGGCACACAGCACCAGCCTTGATAATTACAGGTCTACCTGGTGATCTGCTGCTCTAAGTGCTCCAGATCCTTTTTCAAGTCACTGAAATTAGTCCTCCTCTAGTTGAGTATTTTTCCACTTGATTGTGGTTTGCAGTTTTCCATAATTGTTCTAAACCTGATGATATGATTACTGTTCCCCAAATGCTCCCCAACTAAAACATGTTCCAGTCCTTCTAATCATTCCCCAGAATTAAGTTTACCATGGCTTCCTTCCTCATGGAACTGGAAACATGCTGATCAAAAAAGTCCTTGAACGCATTTAAGGAATTAATCATTTAGTAGTACAGAACTTGAATATTGCTGAAAAAACAGACATGCCAAAGCTTTTCGTCTTGTACTGTTCAGTACACTTCGCAAGAAAACCAATATAGGGGAAAGACAACAATTTATACGAAATGTAAAGAGAGTGCTGATTGTTTGGAAAATGGACTCTGATTGGTAGAGGCGTTACCATGGAGAATGCACCATTGATGGCGACTGACAGTTAACTGCCAAGTATTATGTAAAATTTAAACCAGGCAGCTTGACCCTGATTGGTCAAGCCATTGCCCTGAGGAATGAGTCAGCGAATGGCTGCCACTTATTTTGTTTAGCCGAAACAAGTGCAATGTGTGTACATGTTCCTTCTGTCTGTAAAGAACATGGCCCTGTGTATTAATATATGTAACTTCCAGTACGCACAAATGTGCCACACTGCAAACCCAACTGACAATCATAAACTGGTTGTCAGCGTAATTTTTCGCACACTGAAAGAGTAACTGATTAACATTAGGTAGTTAAGGCCAGGTGCAAATCTTTAAGCTTTTTTTTATTTACAATCAGTAAGTGAACACACCAAAACTATTAAATAGTTCTTGTCAATAAGTTAATTTTAATCCCTCCTTGAAAGAGTGAAACATGCCACACTGTCTCTGTTACTGGGTTAGGCAACATTTTCTTTTTTCCAGACTTCTCACTGATTCAGACTAAGGCTTGCCCTGAGCACGGCTCGATGTGCTCATACTCAGGAGGGATTAACCTCTGATCCCTTGCTGTCCAGGGTTGGTCAGTAGATTTGCCAATTAAACTGACCAATGTCCCTGTGGATGGGTGACCCTGGCAACAATTCCTTGTTGCTTTCAAAATGAAATGACTATCTCAACACAGTTGGCCTGGATGGATTTGATGATGGGCAACATTTCGTAGACTGATTTGGCTTGAATAAACAGAATTTTTCCTGTTTATGAAAAGAGTATTTTAATCCCTGATGAATTCATTTATGTTAGAATAACACCAAATCTTCTTCAACAAAATGATTGTATGCTATGAAACGTGACAGATTCTCAGGCCAAAATGTGGACTTTTGCTGTTCCCTGATAAAATCAAATAAATAAGCATAGGGAACCTTTTATATTTTCTTGGTCTTTACAGTTGAAAGTGAGTCACTGTGGTTTCAGAAAATATCGAGAAACCACTGATTTGGTGTTTGCAGTTAGACAGCTCCAGGACAAATAACAAGTACAGAACATGCAATTCTACACCATGTTTGTTGACCTGACCAGGGCTTCTGACACAGTAACCATGACGTGCCTTTGGAAAGTAATGAAGAAATATGGCTGCTCTGAGAAATTCATCACATTACTTTGACAGTTCCATATTGACATGCTCATGCGTGTCCAGGATAATGGTGAATCTTCTGACTCATTCCCAGTCATTAATGGAGTTTAACTGGGTTGTGTTAGTATCAACTCTGCTGCATGTTTTTCTTTACCATGCTCTCTGATGCCCTCCATGATGGTGATCCTAGCATTGAAATCAGATATCACATGGATGGGAAGCTGCTCAATCTGAGATGACTCCAGGCAAAGACCAAGGTCTTCAAGGACACAATTCGTGATTTCCCATTTGCCACTGACTGTGCAGCAACGGTGGATTCAGAATTGGATATGGAATGTAGCATGGACTTGTTCTCCCTTGCATGCAACGACTTCAGCCTTTCAATCAGCACGTAGAAAACAGAAGGAATGTACCAGCCTACTCCAGGAAAGCCCTATCTTGAACCTGAGCTTTGTCCATGACCAGAACGTATCAGCAATGAATAAGTTCACTTATCTTGGCAGCACACTCTTTCACTCTTTCAAGCTGTCTATATTGATGATGAGACGCATACAAGAATTGCCAAACCAGGAATTTTGATGTCAACTTTGAGTCCTGGGAGAAACTCACCCAGGATCACTACACCTGGCACAGCGAAATAAAAAACGGTGCTGTCTTCTTAGAAAGTAAGCACACATCAGAGGGGAGAGAAAACACAAGGAGATGAAATCCCGAGTCAGCAATTCATCCAGAGCTCAATTGTCTGCAGTATCCTGGTGTATTTGCAACAGAACTTTCCGGACACAGATTGGCCTTTGCAATCACCCATGTACCCATTGGAATCCTACCACATACCCCAGTTGATGAATATGGTCATCTTTGCCTCAAAGAATGAACAAGGAAAGGACAGGGTTCTTATGGTTCAGTACCAGACCAAGTAATGTAGTAATACATAGAGGAAACCAAGGTTTTTCTGATGCTGAAGCGTAGGAGGTTAATATGACCTCCCTTCCAGTTCGAAATCAGGGAATGTCGTAATGACAATTTCACCAAAGTCAGTGCCTAATAATACTATGCATTATTTCCCAAATAACTCCAAAGTTTTGCAAGATTTTCTTGTGTTGTTTAATGGCCCATTGAATTTGAAAACTATAAGAGGTCAGATTTAGGGGCTTTTTGTGACTGGACTATCCATACCCCTGCTTCAGATTGAAGTAAAAGGCAATGTTAGCCATTGTAGAAAATCTGTACGCGAGCACTACCTTTTCCTTTCTTAGAACTTTTGATAACAAATTAGTGCCAGAGTCATTAAGCACCTAATTTTGGAAACATTTCCTTTAAACTAGCTTGACTTGATACATTGCACCCTTCCTTCAACACACTCATTAAAAGAAAACTTACCTTTTTGATCATGTGTTATCTCCCTCAGTAATCTTTCCCAATATTTTTGTCCTGAAATCACACATTTGTTTTGGGAGATCAGAAATCCAAATTTCTCATGTGGTCCTGCTTACTTTGAGGTCTCGAACACCAGAGGGGCCTTTCAAGATTGTGACACAAGTATGTTTAAAAGCTGGACAACTTGAAATTGTAAATGAAAAAATTGAGTAATTAGTACATTTACGCACATTAGTACATGAGTAATCTGTGACAAGCCCCTTGTACTTCTAAATGAAATCCATCGGTATTAATGGAAATGTTAAAATATGATTTTTAGAAATGCTTTCCTCCATGTTCAGGATGCATGATTTGATGGATAGCAGCAACCCTCTGATACCTAACTCTGTTGACCATTCTTCATGTATGAACCTACACAGTGAGTAATTTTCTATTTCCAATGAAGCAATGACATTCCAGTTCTTGTTAAATATTAAGAAAGGATAACCGAATAGTGATCAGAAGAAAGACTTTTTCCTCTGTATGTCAGGAGCACAGGGCTTATTGTATTGCCTCCAACGTGACCTGACTAGTCAGCTAATGCAGTCGAGAATCTGGATCCCATCTACACATTTAACTCCCTACCACACATAGTAGATTTACCCAGTAAGTCCCTCTGCCATGTTTTAACAAATGTCCTCATTCCCAGCCTCAGTCATAAACATTTGAGTATGTTTTATTCAAATGGAGTCATCACAGATTACTCAAGATTATTGTGATGTCACCACTGATAGAGCTCCATGATATTTTACAGCACCTAAATACAATGTTATTATGCTACAGAAGTAACTATACATACTGAAGTTTTGAGACTTCATCCCACTCTGGGCTCTTCAATATAGACGAGCTAAAGCTCTGTATATTACTTAATCAATTAACTGTTGCCCGTCTATATTAAAGATGCCATTATTGCAGAATAGAACAGTTTACACTTTTGGTATCCAGCCCAACATTAAATGCTCTCACGGGAAAGCCATTCTCCCTATTTACTGTAACAACAGAGCTGGCTTTCTACTGTTCTTTAGTGGGACTTCCACAGCCCTTATGGTACAGATATGGTGGATGAGTGAGAGATTAGCTGCGAAAATTAGCTTCAAAGTGCCTTAATCCCTTTAGCAGTCTTAGCCCACATTCAGGCCTTAGAAATTTCTGCCAATTGATGGAATGCTGATTTTGGGATCATGGAATTCCGCCCTTCTAAGTTTTTTTTTCCGACCTCGGATTCCGCAGAGGTGTATTTGAAATATATCACATTTACGAACGCAATAACAGAATGGGAACAGACTTGCTAGTGATTCTGGCAAGGGTTGGTGGGGGGAGGTGGTGGTGGTGTATGCATGGTGGCACCTGCCCGTGGCCGCCTCTGATGTATTGACTGTGTAACTTTGTCAGAGCGTGAGCTGCAGGTGAGGAGGGAGGAATCGAATGCGTCATTTAAACATTGAAGTGTGGGGACAGTTCCAGGATTGCATGTGGGCCAGTGCACCGGGTGGGTGGGACCATCTGACCATTGCTGCTGATCGCGAGGAAATCAGGCGGTTGGCAGCTGATGTCCAGACAGCGCAGTTCGCAAGCGTTGTGCAGAGGTACAACAGTACAGCCTTTATTTCCCCTTTTCCCCTGTTGATGGCATTTACTTTTCAGATAAAGGCTGTCCTGGGCAAACTTTTTTATTCTCTTCCCCCCCCCCCCCCCCCCCCCCCCCATAACCCCAGATTTCCTGCAGGCAGTGACTAGCGAGAGCCCCCTTTCAGGCTGTTGTGCACCCTTGGCCTGAAGGCCTCTCTCTTTCTCTCGGACCAATTTGTGTGAGTTTAAGGCTGGGGACAGTTTAGCTTAACTTTTGTATTGTCAAACTCGTTTGTTGGTTATAAAGTGCCAGGCTGTAGGTCTTTCCTCTATTTATGCCCCAGTCTCTGTTTTCTCTAAAGCTGCTCGTTTTATTGATCAGCAAGGAAATTTGAACTGCATCATTGAAAAGTAGCATAAACAATTGTGTTGACAGAAGTCATTGAGCTTTCAATTTGTAATTTTGTTTTAGCAAATCTTGCAAAATGAGGCAAAAATATGAACTTTAGGAACATAGCTTAAATTCTTTTGGCGATTGTGGCTGCCACCTTTTTGGAAAAATCAGTTAGTGATTCAAAGTTCTTAGGTACATAACAGCAATTTGTATTTATAAGGGGGCTAGCTTTAAGGTAATAAAACACCTCAGGGTGTTTTTCACAGGAGCATTATAAAATAAAGTATGACACCAAGCCACAGAAGGAGATATTAGGTCAAATGATCAAAAACTTTGTTAAAGAAGTAGGTTTTAAGGTGTGCCTTAAAGGAGGCAAGCAAGGTACAGATAAAACCAAAAAACTGCAGATGCTGGAAATCCAGAACAAAAACAGAATTACCTGGAAAAACTCAGCAGGTTTGGCAGCATCGGCGGAGAAGAAGAAAGGAGATATGGCTGTGAAAGCGGGTTTTAGTAAACACCTTGTCAAACACCAGGAGAGAAATGGAAAGCAATGAAGGTGAACAAGCTTGCTCCTGCCCCATGGAACTCATTTCTCGTTATCTTGACTCCCTTCTCTCTCCCCTTGTCCAGTCCCTTCCCACCTACATCCGTGATTCCTCTGACACCTTATGTCACATCAACAATTTCCAGTTCCCTGGCCCCAACCACTTCCTCTTCACCATGGACATCCAATCCCTCTACACCTCCATCCCCCACCAGGATGGTCTGAGATCTCTCAGCTTCTTCCTCGAACAGAGGCCCGAACAATCCCCATCCTCCGTCTGGCTGAACTTGTTCTCACACTGAACAATTTCTCCTTCAACTCCTCTCACTTCCTCCAAATAAAAGGTGTGGCTATGGGTACCCGCATGGGCCCCAGCTATGCCTGTCTCTTTATGGGGTATGTGGAACATTCCTTGTTCCAGTCCTACTCCGGCCCCCTTCCACAACTCTTTCTCCAATACATCAATGATTACTTTGGTGCTGCTTCCTGCTCTCGTCGGGATTTGGAAACATTTATTAATTTTGCTTCCAATCTCCACCCCTCCGTCATTTTCACATGGTCCATCTCTGACACTTCCCTTCCCTTCCTTGACCTCTCTGTCTCAATTTCTGGTGATAGACTGTCCACCAATATCCATTACAAGCCTACCGACTGCCACAGCTACCTCGACTACAGCTCCTCACATCCCGCTCCCTGTAAGGACTCCATCCCATTCTCTCAGTTCCTTCGCCTCCGTTGCATCTGTTCTGATGATGCTGCCTTCAAAAACAGTTCCTCTGACATGTCCTCCTTCTTCCTTAACCGAGGTTTTCCACCCACGGTCGTTGACAGGGCCCTCAACCGTGTCCGGCCCATCTCCCGCGCATCCACCCTCACTCCTCCTCCTCCCTCCCAGAAACATGATAGGGTCCCCCTTGACCTCACTTATCACCCCACCAGCCTCCGCATTCCAAGGATCATCCTCCGCTATTTCCGCCAACTCCAGCATGATGCCACCACCAAACACATCTTCCCTTCACCCCCCCGGCGGCATTCCGTAGGGATCGTTCCCTCTGGGACACCCTGGTCCACACCTTCATCACCCCCTACTCCTCAACCCCCACCTATGGCACCTCCCCATGCCCATGCAAAAGATGCAACACCTGCCCCTTCACTTCCTCTCTCCTCACCGTCCAAGAGCCCAAACACTCCTTTCAAGTGAAGCAGCATTTCACTTGCATTTCCCCCAACTTAGTCTACTGCATTCGTTGCTCCCAATGCGGTCTCCTCTACATTGGAGAGACCAAACGTAAACTGGGCGACCGCTTTGCAGAACACCAGCAGTCTGTCCGCAAGAAAGACCCAAACCTCCTTGTCGCTTGCCATTTTAACACTCCACCCTGCTCTCTTGCCCACATGTCTGTCCTTGGCTTGACGCATTGTTCCAGTGAAGCCCAACGCAAACTGGAGGAACAGCACCTCATCTTCCGACTAGGCACTTTACAGCCTTCCTGACTGAATATTGAATTCAACAACTCTAGATCTTGACCTCCCTCCTCCATCCCCAACCCCTTTCGGTTTCTTCCCCCTTCCTTTTGTTTTTTCCAATAATTTATATAGATTTTTCTTTTCCCACCTATTTCCATTATTTTTAAATCTTTTATGCCCCCCCACCCCCACTAGAGCTATACCTTGAGTGCCCTACCATCCATTCTTAATTAGCACATTCGTTTAGATAACATCACCAACTTCAACACCTCTGTGTCCTTTTGTTCTTTTGTCTGTGACATCTTTTGATTATCTGCTCCTATCACTGCTTGCTTGTCCCTACAACCACACCACCCCTCTCCACTTCTCTGACCCCCCCCCCCCACCTTAAACCAGCTTATATTTCACCCCTCTCCTTGGATTCACCCAGTTCTGCTGAAGGGTCATGAGGACTCGAAACGTCAACTCTTTTCTTCTCCGCCGATGCTGCCAGACCTGCTGAGTTTTTCCAGGTAATTCTGTTTAAGCAAGGTAGAGAGGCAGAGAAGCGAGGGAATTTCCTGAGTTTTAGGCCTTGGCAGCTAAAGGCACGGCCACCAATGGTGGAGCAGTGTGTAAAATTAAGGATGCTAAAGAGGCTAGAATTTAAGGAGCATAGATATCTGACTTGTGAAGTTGGTGAAACTTTTAGAAATAGGGAGGGGCAAGGCCATGGAGGGATTTGAAAACAAGGATGAGAATTTTAAAGTGGAGATGTTTCTTAACAGGAGCCACTGTAGGTCAGCCAGCACTGGAGTGATAATATGAACAGGACTTGGTGATTGAGGATATAAGCAGCAGAGTTTTGGATGACCTCAAGTTTACAGAGAATAGAATGTAGGGGCTAGCCAGGTGTTAGAATAGTTATATCTAGAAATAACAGACATGGATGAGGACTTCAGCAGCAGATGAGCTGAGGCAGGGACAGAGATGGACACTGTTATAGAGGTGGGAATAAGCAATCACAGTGATTTTGCAGATATGTGGTTAGAAGCTCATCTTGGGGTCAGAGCCGACTGGTTCTGGATGAAGTTGGTGGCTAGCAAATGGTTTTGTCATGAGGAGAGAGACAATGGCTTTGGTCAACAGTCTTGATGGTCATAGAAAGTAAACAAAGGGAAAACTAATATTTCTACCACTTGAAGTCTAGTAATTCCACCCATTTGAAATGGCTTAGAAGTATTTGCATTCACTACAGATCATAAGTACTATAATTACATGATTCTTTTTCACAAAGAATTTTCAGATCTTTTTATCTTCGGCCAGTAATTTTCAGACTTTTTTGTTTCGGGCCACTCTCATCCCTGCACATTACACTTACGCTGGTTTTCCTCACTAGCCCTCTGGATGAGGTTTACAATTTAACTCCAAGTTTGTTGTAAATACATACACCCACTAAAACTAGGTTGCCTAAATTCATTTATGTGCCAGAACTTATAGAGACCTAACAAAGAAAGGAACCTTACATCCCATAAATTAAAACTGAATTCAAACCAACAAAGTCAAAAGAGTCTGTATTCTAACCCACTGTGGTTCTTGGGTTTTTTCTTTTCTTAATTTCCCCCTCTTCCACTTTAGAGGCTTTTACCTTATTGAGGAACAATTCCGTTGGTAATAGCAATCCATCATCTCATCTTGCAGGAAGTGCTTTTTCATGTGTGAATGGAAACAATGTATATTGACAAGTGTCAGAATTTTAAAAGTGAAATGTTAATCAAAAATTGCTCAAATACATATGTTGTATAAAACTATTGGGAAAATATTCCTTTCTCTCCAATAGTCAAAACAGTCCAGTCATTCTTTACCACACACCTTAACTCTGCTCAGCATTTTATGTTAATTTAGATTTTGTTTTATTTATTCATTCATGGGTTGTGAGTGTTGCTGGCTAGACTAGCATTTATTACCCATCCCTAATTGCCCTTGAAAAGGTGTGGTAAGCTGTCTTCTTGAACTGCTGCAGTCCATGTGGTTTAGGTACACCCACAGTGCTGTTAGGAAGGGAGTTCCAGGATTTTGACCCAGTAACAGTGAAGGAATGGCAATATAGTTCCAAGTCAGGAAGGTGTGTGGCTTGGAGCGGAACTTCTAAGTGGTGGTGTTCCCATGCATATGCTGTCCTTGTCGTTCTAGGTGATGGAGGTTGTGGATTTTGACGGTGATGTCAAAGGAGCATTGATGAGTTGCAGCAGTAGATGTTAGATCTTGTAGATGGTATACACTGCGGCCACTGTGCTTTGGTGGTGGAAGGAGTGAATGTTTAAGGCAGTGGATGGGGTGCCAATCAGACGGGCTGCTTTGTCCTTGATGGTGTTGAGCTTCTTGAGCGTTGTTGAAGCTGCACTAATCGAGGCAAGTGGAGAATATTCCATCACACTCCTGACTTGTGCCTTGTGAATGGCGGACAGGCTTTGGTGAGTCAGGAGGTGGGTTACTCACTGCACAATTCCCAGCCTCTGACTTGTTTTTATAGCCATGGTATTTGTATGGCTAGTCCAGTTCAGTTTCTGGTTAACTCTCAAGATGTTAATAGTGAGGGATTCAGCGATGCCATTGAATGTCAAGGACAGATGATTAGATTATCTCTTGTTGGAGATGGTCTTTGGCTGGCAATAGTGTGGCGTGAATGTTACTTGCCACTTTTAGTCCAAGCATGAATGTTATCCAGGTCTGGTTACACATGGGCACAGACTGCATCTGTATCTGAGGAGTCATGAATGGTGTTGAACATCGTGCAATTATCAATGAACATCCCACTTCCAACCTTATGATGGAGGGAAGGCCATTGTTGAAGCAGCTGAAGATGGTTAGGCTTAGGACATTCCCTGAGACATTACCCTGAGGAACTCGTGCAACAATGTCCTGGGATGGAAATGATTGACCTCCAACAATCACAATCATCTTCCTTTGTGCTAGATATGACTCCAACCAGTGGAGAGCTTTCTCTCTCTTCTCATTGATTTCAGTTTTGCTCGGGCTCCTTGATACCACATTCTGTTAAATGCTGCCTTAATGTCAAGGACGGTCACTCTCACCTCATCTCCTGCAACGTTTTGGATGAATCTGATCAAACTTTGGGGAGAAGAGATAGCACAATTGACTTCCCCCTGGACTGTGCTATGGAAAGTGTGGCATTGACAATGACTTGCAGAGCAGTTCAGCCATTGACCAAACAATTTGGAGAATTTGAGTATTTCTGAAAAAAGAGACAGATAGTTGAAGCTTTTTGTCTTGCACACATCAGGACAGTTGCAAGAATGTCACAGAAGTTGGAGAATGGTGCATGGGAATTTCAAGGGGAAGGAAAGGGACAGAGGCAGATTGTCAGTCATTGGGTGAGGAGCAGATGAGCAAGTGTAGTGTACATCTGTTGCTCAGCGTGTTTCCTGGGTTTTGGATCTAGATATGACTCTATTTCATTATTCCAGTTCTGTTGGGTATCTATTCTTTATGGAAAACACTTGGTCTCCCAGAAGAGGATCCAGATTTTATGGTATTGTCTCAATTCTAAACAGATTGTACATCACCTGTCTTCATTGGGATATAGATGCATATTTTGTGTGAAGGTGATGGCACATTGCAATGGTAGAGGATGTATTTACTTGCTGCTTGTAGTGGAACCTTAGCAGGGGGCTCTCAACCTTAGTAGAGGGGCACAGGGCTGCATCTGGGGCCAATGAAGCCAAACTGAAGTCTTTGTTCTCTGAGATTGTTGCCTAGAATGGTTTCATGCAGAGGATTAAGGAGAACATTCACAAATGTATAAACTTCTGGCTGAATTCCTTTCAGGCAGCAATGGAACTTTTGAAATTTGTGTGGATTGCTTCAGATTTGGTGAATGATTTTGAATCAACCTCGTTTAAGGGCAATGAGTATCATCTCCATGCTTTCACCTGTTTCTTCTCCAGTATCTAGTTTCCTATATCTTGGTCTTAGACTACCATTCATTTTTATATGCTATCTACTAGCATTGGAGTTTACTAAGATTGAGTACAGATGTATCGGTAGGGTGTTTCAAGTTTACAATGCAGATGTCTACTAAGGCGCCACTTTTACATGGGATTTGTGACATAATGCAGGTCACATTTGACAAAGTGCTACATCAAAGGTTATTGTGGAAAATATAAGCTCATGGTATAGGGGGTAACATTGGCATGGATAGAAGATTGGCTGGCTAACAGGAAGCAGAGAGTAGGCATAAATGGGTTTTTTTCAGGTTGGCAAGATGTAACGAGTGGTGTGCCATAGGGACATTGCTGCGATCTCAATTGTTTACAATTTATATAAATGACTTGGATGAAGGGAAGGATGGGATGGTTGCCAAATTTGCTGATGACACAAAGATAGATAGGAAAGTAAGTTGTGAAGAGGTCATAAGGAGCCTACAAAAAGATAATAGATAGGTTAAGTGAGTGGGCAAAGATCTGGCAAATAGAGTATAATGTGGGAAAATATGAAATTGTCCATTTTGGCAGGAAGAATAAAAGAGAAGCATATTACTTAATTGTGAGAGATTGAAGAGCTCTGAGATGCAGAGGGATCTGGATGTCCTAGTGCATGAATCGCAAAAAGCTAGTGTGCAGGTACAACAAGTAATTAGGAAAGTAGAGAGATTATGTTTCAGTTGTACAGCGCATTGGTGAGACCACATCTGGAGTACTGTGTACAGTACTGGTCACCTTACTTAAGAAAGGATGTAAATGCATTGGAAGCAGTTCAAAAAAGGCTTACGAGACTAATAGTTAGAATGGGTGGATTATCTTGAGGAAAGGCTGGACAGGTTAGGCCTGTACCCACTGGAGTTTAGAAGAGTAAGAGGTGACTTGATTGAAACAAATATGATCCTGAAGGGTCTTGATAGGGTGGATGTGGAAGAGATGTTTCCTCTTGTGGGTGAATCTAGAACCGGGATCACTTTAAAAATAAGGGGTCGCCCATTTAAAACAGAGTTGAGGCAAATGTTTTCACTCAGAGGGCCTTGAGTCTTTGGAACTCTCTTCCTGAAAAGGTGGTGAAAGTAGAGTCTTTGAATATTTTTAAGGCAGAGGCGGATAGATTCTTGGTAAGCAAGGGGGTGATAGATTATCAGGGGTAAGTGGGGTGCAGATTTCAGGTTACTATCAGATCAGCCATGATCTTGTTAAATGGCGGAACAGGCTTGAGGGGCTGAATGGCCTACTCCTGCTCCTTGTTCAAATTTACATAGTTACCATATATTTTAGTAGTAGCAAACTAAAGTAGAATTTTTTAATAAGCTGCTGATAGATCGTTGACTCAAACAACTCACCTGCCTTTTTTATTTGGGGGGGGGCTGGTGGAAAGGGGGCCTTTTTAAATCCATTTTTTTTTTAAATTTTCTTTTTTTATATTGAATGGTTTGTTCATTTTTTTATCCTTTACCCAAACCTCCTCCCCCCACTGGGCCAACTGCCACTTGTTTTTGTGTTTTGCTTTCACAAGTGCTGACCCTTGTTCAACTGTTAACACCTTCACAGAATCACACAGTGCAGAAGAAGCCCTTCGGC
Source organism: Carcharodon carcharias (assembly GCF_017639515.1). NCBI lineage: Eukaryota > Metazoa > Chordata > Chondrichthyes > Lamniformes > Lamnidae > Carcharodon > Carcharodon carcharias. Next base: position 59,419,234 of record NC_054472.1, on the reverse strand, counting down.
CCATCGAGTCTGCACCGACACGTGAGAAACACCTGACTTACCTACCTAATCCCATTTACCAGCACTTGGCCCATAGCCTTGAATGTTATGACATGCCAAGTGCACATCCAGGTACTTTTTAAAGGATGTGAGGCAACCCGCCTCCACCACTCTCCCAGGTAGCGCATTTCAGACCGTCACCACCCTCTGGGTAAATAAGTTTTTCCTCACATCCCTCCCTAAACCTCCTGCCCCTCGCCTTGAATTTATGTCTCCTCATGACTGATCCTTCAACTAAGGGAACCAGCTGCTCCCTATCCACCCTGTCCATGCCCCTCATAATCTTGTACACCTCGATCAGGTCACCCTTCAGTCTTCTCTGCTCCAACGAAAACAACCCAAGTCTATCCAACCTCTCTTCATAACTTAAATGTTTCATCCCAGGCAACATCCTGGTGAATCTCCTCTGCACCTTCTCCGTGCAATCACATCCTTCCTATAATGTGGTGACCAGAACTGCACACAGTTCTCCAGCTGTGGCCTCACCAAGGTTCTATACAACTCCAACATGACCTCCCTACTTTTGTAATCTATGCCTCGATTGATAAAGGCAAGTGTCCCATATGCTTTTTTCACCACCCCACTAACATGCTGCTCTGCCTTCAGAGATTTATGGATACACACGCCAAGGTCCCTTTGTTCCTCAGAACTTCCTAGTGTCGTGCCATTCATTGAATACTTCCATGTCAAATTACTTTTTCCAAAGTGTATCACCTCACACTTTTCAGGGTTAAATTCCATCTGCCACTTATCTGCCCATTTGACCATCCTGTCTATATCTTCCTGTAGCCCAAGATATTCAGCCTCACCGTTAAACACCTAGCTAATCTTTGTGTCAGTCATAAACTTACAAATCCTACCCCTCCACATAGTCATCTATGTCATTTATATAAATGACAAATAATAGGGGACCCAGCACAGATCCCTGTGGTCCGCCACTGGACTCTGGCTTCCAATCACTAAAGCATCCTTCTGTCATCACCCTCTCTCTTACAACTAAGCCAATTTTGAATCCACCTTTTCAAATTACCCTGTATCCCCATGTGCATTTGTCTTTTTTATAAGTCTCTCATGTGGGACCTTCTGCTATCTTACCTTTATGCCACTCTCAGCCCCTTCTTTACTCTTCACCACTACCATTAACACTCCCTTTGTCTTGTGTCCATGACATCTTTGTCAATCTCGCTTTAGCTGTCACCTATCCCTGACCTTCAATCTCGTTCCACCTGCTCCACCCCCCTTATACAGTATAAAATCCATCATATTTCTACTTCTCTTTAGCTCTGAAGAAGAGTCATACAGACTTGAAATGTTAACTCTGTTTTTCTCTCCACATATGCTGTTAGAGCTGCTGAGTTTTTCCAACATTTTCTGTTTTACTTCAGTTATGCCCTCTGACTCTACCAGATCACCTTTTCGGTCCCTAATTGGCCCTGCCCTTCCTTTGAATACACTTTTACTCTTTGTTTTGGGGTTCCCTTGTATGATAGATGCAGCTATGTTCTCACACACTCTTTGCCCCTCTAATTCCCTTTCTGCCTTAGTTTGTCTACCAGATTTTGAGTCCAATTTCTGTGCCAGATCCCTTTTCAACTTAATAATGTTAGTCCTCCTCAGGTTAAGTATTTTTACAAATGGTTGTGTCTTGTCCTTTTCCGTGACTTCTAAACCCAATGGTATTCTGACCACTATTCCCAAAAAGCTGAATCATGCTCAAATTGCCATACTTCATTTCCCTGAGCTAGATCCAGCATTCCTTCCTTGTTGGGCTAGAAACACACTAATCAAGAAAGTTGTCTCATACACAATTTCTCTTTTACCCTCTCCTTTATTGTCCTTTACACTGTCATTGTCCTTTACACTGTTACTCTCCAAGTCTACATTAGGATAATCGGGGACTCCCATTTCTTGGATGTTCTGTTATTTGTCTGCAAATTTGCTTCTCAGTCTTATCCCCACAGTTTGGTGGCTTATGGCATAAATCCAGTAGCATAATAGCTACTCAATTGTTCCTTAATTCTAACCAATAGACTCTGTTCTTGGCCTATCATCTACATCATTGCTCTCCAATAATATGATGGTTTCTTTGACAAATTCTGCCATCCTCCCACCTTTTTTCCTCCTTTCCCAATTTTCCTGAATACCTTGTAGCAAGGAATATTAAGTTCCCAATCCTGGCCTTGTTATGATCCCCATAGAAATCAATAATTTCAAAAATAAAAAATTCAAACTTCTGGTTGATAGCTGAAATGATGATATGATAAGATATCACGTTTTAAGACTTTTACCATAATAAACAGACTAAAACCACTATCGACCAAACACTTTTTGTAGGTAACTTATATTTTCAACTGTATGACAGAACTTTGCCCTTTTAATTTTATCACAACCAAAAAATCCACTTCAAAGGTATACTTTACATTGTCCTTTGGTAGTCATTTGATTCTCTGGACAGTCTGAAGTGACTCTTGTTTTATAAGTCTAATTTATTTCACGGTGAGAGTTTTTACTGGAGATTCTCCCTCTACCACAAGTTAGGTCTTCCAGTCTCGTTTCATATCCTCACAAATTTGGTCTTGTTAGTGCGAGCGTGAGCTCCCATTCACATTCATGCAGGGTGAACCAAAGAGACTTTAGGCCTCTAGCTGCTCGCTCTTTCTCTCTCCCCCACTGGCAGGACAGACCCAACAGAAGTGGTGGCACAGTGGTACAGAGTCGGGAGGAATTTGCCCTGGGAGTCCTCAACATCGGCTCCGGACCCCATGAAGTCTCATGGCATCAGGTAAAACATGGGCAAGGAACCTCCTACTGATTACCACGTACCAATAATACGGTGCTCCTCCATGTTGAACACCACTTGGAGGAAGCACTGAGGGTGGCAAGGGTGCAGAATGTACTCTGGGCGGGGCACTTCAATGTCCTCCACCAAGAATGGCTCACTAGCACCAATACTGACTGAGCTGGCCGAGTCCTAAATGATATAGCTGCTAGACTGGGTCTGCGGCAGGTGGTGAGGAAACAAACAAGAGGGAAAAACATACTTGATCTCATCTTCACCAACCTGCCTGCCGCAGGTGCATCTGTCCATGACAGTATCAATAGGAGTGACCACCGCACAGGCATTGTGGAGACAAAGTCCCATCTTCACATTGAGGATAATTTCCATCGCGTTGTGTGACATTACCACCGTGCTAAATGGGATAGATTTCAAACAGATCTAGCAACTCAAGACTGGGCATCCATGAGGCGCTGTGAATTGTACTCAAGACAATCTGTAACCTCGTGGCCCGGCACATCCCCAACTCTACCATTACCATCAAGCCAAGGGATCAACCCTGGTTCAATGAAGAGTGCAGGAGGGCAAGCCAGGAGCAGCACCAGGCATACATAAAATTAGTTGTCAACCTGGTGAAGCTATAATACAGGACTACTTGGATGTCAAACAGCATAAGCAGCGAGTGGAAGACAGAACGAAGCAATCCCACAACCAATGGATCATATCTAAGCTCTGCAGTCCTGCCACATTCAGTCATGAATGATGGTGAACAATTAAAAAACCCACTGGAGGAGGAGGCTGCACAAGTATCCCCAACCTCAATGATAGAGGATCCCAGCACATCAGCGCCAAAGAGGCTGAGACATTCACAACAATCTTCAGCCCGAAGTGCTGAGTGGATGTTCCATCTTGGCCTCCTCCAGAGGTCCCCAGGATCACAGATGCCAGTCTTCAGGCAATTCAATTCACTCCACATGATATCAAGAAATGGCTGAAGACACTAGACACTGCAAAGGCTATGGGCCCTGACAATATTCCGGCAATAGTACTGAAGACTTGTGCTCCAGAACCTGCCACACCCCTAGCCAGGCTGTTCCAGTACAGCTACAACACTGGCATCCAGCTGGCTATGTAGAAAATTGCCCAGGTATGTCCTGCACACAAAAAGCGGGACATCCAATCCGGCCCAATTACCACCCCTTCAGTCTACTCTTGATCATCAGTAAAGTAATGGAAGAGGTCATTAACACTGCTATCAAGCGACACTTGCTTAGCAATAACTTCCTCACTGATGCCAAGTTTGGGTTCCGCCAGGGTCACTCAGCTCCTGACCTCATTACAGCCTTAGTTCAATCATGGACAAAAGACTGAACTCCAAGCTGAGGTGAGAGTGACTGCCCTTGACATCAAGGCCACATTTGACCCAGTGTGACATCAAGGAGCCCTAGCAAAACTGCAGTCAGTGGGAATCAGGGGGAAAACTCTCCGTTGGTTGGAGTCATACCCAGCACAAAGGAAGATGGTTGTGGTAGTTGGAGGTCAGTCATCTCAGCTCCAGGACATCACTTCAGGAGTTCCTCAGGGTAGTGTTCTTGGCCCTGCCACCTTCAGCTGCTTCATCAATGACCTTCCTTCCATCATAAGGTCAGAAGTGGGGATGTGCGCTGCTGATTGCATGATGTTCAGCATCATTTGTGACTCCTCAAATACTGAAGTAGTCCAAATGCAGCAAGACCTGAACAATATCCAGGCTTGGGTTGACAAGTGGCAAGTAACATTCGCGCCACTCAAGTGTCAGGCAATGACCATCTCCAACAAGAGATAATCCAACCATCGCCGCTTGATGTTCAATGGCATTACCATCACTGAATCCCCACTTTCAACATCCTGGGGGTTACCATTGACCAGAAACTGAACTGGACTAGCCATATAAATACTGTGGCTACAAGAGCAGGTCAGAGGCTAGGAATCATGAGACGTGTAACTCACCACCTGACTCCCCAAAGCCAGTCCATCATCTACAAGGCACAAGTCAGGAGTGTGATGGAATACTCCCCACTTGCCTGGATGAGTGCAGCTCCCACAACACTCAAGAAGCCTGTCACTGTCCAGGACAAAGCAGCCCGCTTGATTGGCGCCAAATCCGCAAACATTCACTCCCTCCACCACTGACGCACAGTAGCAGCAGTGCATACCACCTACAAGATACACTGCAGAAATTCACTAAGGCTTCTTCGACAGCCCCTTCCAAACCCACGACCACTATCATCTAAAAGGACAAGGGCAGCAGATAGATGGGAACATCACTACCTGGATGTTCCCCTCCAAGTCACTCACCATCCTGACTTGGAAATATATCGCCGTTCCTTCACTGTCGCTGGGTCAAAATCCTGGAGCTCCCTTCCTAGAGCACTGTGGGCATACCTACACCACATGGACTGCAGCGGTTCAACAAGACATCCTACCACCACCTGCTCAAGGGCAACTAGGGATGGGCAATAAATGCTGACCCAGTCAGCAAAGCCCACATCTCATGAATGAATTAAAAAAACCCACCCCACCCCCTGCAGATCCTGGTAGACTAACTTGTCTGCAAATTTTAGAGAGATCTTTTTGGAAAACCTGTAACCTGATCCTACAAATGGCTTCTTATGGACTCTTACCCCTCTCAACGCCCATCTTGATTGCAACTTGAATCATATGGGCATTTTATCCAGGTAGAAATGCTGATTTTCTATTCTTTAGACTCTAACTCTATTGTATTTTGGAAGTAAATGGACAGTTTAAAACATAACTGTTTACACATCGACATTCTCAACATCTTCCCAGGACTTTTATGTGTATGAGACTGTATGTGTAACACTGTAAACACAGATGCTGCTGCCATTGTCTCCAAGTGTGAACATCTTACACCTTTTCAGCAAAGTAACCTGGCGCTCTTTAACAGCCACGTCACCTTCTAGTTGTTCGGCAGACTTTAGAACAGGTCGCATGACCCAATTCTTTTTATCCTAAATTAAAGACACAGTCCCAAGATACAACCATTTTATAAACCTCATTTGTGACACCTTTCTTTGAGCCAGATCTCTGCTGTATATCGCCATATCATAGTCTCACATGGCAAATTGTGCCTGAAACTCACTAACCTACATACCATGCTCCATACTTTTGCGTGTTTGCACTGCCAATCCATCTTAAACTGAATTGCATTCGCCCCTTGTCTGTTACCTTATATTTCTGAACTATTCTTTACTCTAGTGCTCTTTGCCTCTCCCAATACTTCGTACACCTTGTTTTTCCTAATGTTGCATCCTGGTGTCCATCCCCTCTCTAAATCATAATTTCTCCCATAGCACTGATTAATCTTCCTGTGAGGACATTAGTCTCATCTCTGTAGAAGTGAAACCTGTCCACCTTAGTTAGGTATCCCTTGTCCCAGAACTGGTCCCAATGCCCCAGGCATCTGAAACTCTCCCTCCAGCATCATTTCAAGCTGTGCATTAAATTGTTTTATCTTACTATTCTTACACTCGCATTTGGCACTGGGAGTAATTCAGAAACTTTTTAACTTCCTCTTTAGCTCCTGAAACTCTGATTACATAGCCTCCAACTGTTTCCCATCCTGTGTCAGTGGACTACAGCTACTGGCTGTTCAATATCCCTATCAAAATGTTTTCCAACTGCTCAGTGATGTCCTTTAACCTGGCAGAAGGCAGGCAAGATAACATGCAGGACTCATGGTGGCTGCAGAAACACCTGACAATCAAATGCCCTATGACCAATGTGTTTTTACATTTTTCTGTGCTTCCTTGTGCAGTCATTTGCCCCACAATGCTGTGAATATGTTTAGACTGAACTCCAAAGTGTTGCCACCTTCACTGGTATTCAGCACTGAAAACCAGTTTAAGAGTGCTATACTTCATGAGGATTCATGTAATGTCTACCTCGTCCTATCCTGCTGGATCCACCCTTCTTATTATCTTCCTGAGGATTCATATAATGTCTGCCTCGTCCTATCCTGCTGGATGCACCTTTCTTATTATCTTCCTGAACTATCTGTATCTGGGATGGCCACCTCCTAGAATGTATGCTACAGAAAATTCTCTGCTTTCTGTACCAGATAACTTATGTGTGGATGCAGAAAGCGTGGGCCAGGATCTTTGTGAAGACAGAGACAAGGTACTCACTAAGGAGAGGGATGATGCAGACATGCAGACATTCTAGTTAAAGAGGAGGATTGAGAAATATTAGATACAATAAAAATAATGAGAGAGGAAGTACCGGAGGGACTGTCATCCTTGAAGGTGGATAAATCACCAGAGCTGGATGGATTGTAACCCAGACTGTTGAAGCCAAGGAGGAAATAGCGGATCTCTGAGGATCATTTTCCAGTCTTCACTAGATAACAGGCAAGATACCAGAGGATTGGAGATCTGCAAATATTGTACCATTATTTAAAAAGGTTGCAAGGGATAGGCCAAATAATTATAGGCCAGTCAGTCTGACTTCAGTAGTGGGCAAATTATGATAATCAATTCTGAGAGACACTTGGAAAGGAACAGACTAATCAGAGATAGTCAGCATGGTTTTGTTCGGGGAAGGTTTTACTAACAATCTAATTATTTGTGGAAGTAACAAGGAGGATTGATGAGGGTAGTGCAGTGAATGGTGTCTACATGGATTTTAGTAAGGCATTTGACAAGGTTCCACATAGCAGACTGGTCAGTAAAATAAAAGCCAATGGGTTACAGGGGAATGTGGTGAGTTGGATCCAAAATTGGCTCAGGGACAGAAAACAAAGGCTAATGGGCGATAGCTGTTTTTGCAAATGGAAAGTGTTTCCAATGGCATGCCACATGGCTCAGTGTTGGGTCCCTTGCCGTTTGTTGTATATATTGATTAAATGTGGGAGGCATGATTGGGAAATTTGCAGATACCACAAAAATTAGCCGTGTAGTTGATTGTGAAGAAGTTAGCTGTCAACTCTGGAATGATATTAATGGTTTATTGAGTGGGCGGAAAAGTGGCAAATGGAATTTAATCCAGCGAAGTGTGAGGTAATGCATTTAGGGAGGGCTAACAAAGCTACACAATAAACAGGATATTGAGAGGGGTAGAGGAAGTGAGAGACCTTGGAGTGAATGTCCACAGGTCCCTGAAGGTGGCAGAACAGGTGGATAGGGTGGTAAAGAAAGCATATGGAATGCATTTCATTATCGGATGAGGTGAAGAATTCAAAAACAGGGATGTAATGCTGGAACTGTATAAAACACTGGTTAGGCCACAGCTGGACTTTTGTCAGTTCTGGTCACCACATTACAGGAAGGACGTAGTTGCTGTAGAGCGGGAACAGAGGAGATTGACAAGAATGTTGCCAGGGCTTAAAAATTGCAGCTATGAGGAAAGATTGGATAGGCTAGGGTTGTTTCCCTCAGCACAAAGGAGGCCGAGGGGTGACTTAATTGAGGTGTACAAGATTGAGGGGCCTAGATAGAGTAGACAGGAAAGACCTGTTTCCCCGAGTGGAGAGGTCACTTTCTAGAGAGCACAGATTTAAGGTGATTGGTCGAAGGATTAGTGGGAACATGAGAAAAAACTTCTTCATCCAGAGGGTTGTGGGAATTCGCTGCCTAGTTTGGTGGTGGAGGCAGAAACCCTCAACTTATTTTAAAAATACCTGGATCTGTACCTGAAGTGCTGTAACCTGCAAGGCTATGGACCAGGTGCTGGAAGGTGGGATTAGAATGGGCAGCTAGTTTTGTTTTAAATAAAAAACAATTTCGGCTGGCACAGTACAATGGGCTCTTTCTATGCCATAACTTTTCTCCGGTTCTACAGTTCTGTGTGCCCTGCAGTGACTCCAGTTAGTCCTCAAGCTCAGAAGACTCACAGGCACTTCCTGCACATGTGGTTATCCATAACATGTGAAGAGCCTTAGAGTTTCTATAGCACAGGATTTGCAGGCAGTGGGTCTCAGTTGTGGCATCATTTTGCTTAAAGAATTTCTTTAGATCCAGTTAATTATTCTGAATATTTCTATATTTACTGCTGTTCCCTTGGTTTAAAATTACTTAGAACCTCCTTCCTCCTCTGAATTCCCACTTAGCAAATTCCCATTGCCGCACTGTTTAGCAAGTCTTTCCATTTATCAGATTGTTTCAGCCCTGTGTACAACAGATATCCCTCTAACCTTTTACAAACACCCTAGTTGCAACTCATCAGCCACAATAATTAACACTTAGTCAGTACACTGATTAAGAGAACTTCCACATATTTGCTTCTTTTGAGATGGTCATTTAGATGACATCATGTCAATGTTCAATTTACTTGGGAATAAACCCCTTAAAGGTGCACAAATAATAACTTCAAAACCAAATTAGCATATTGTTTTGTACATTCATGGTGCACTTGAGTCCCTCTGGTGCTCACCAGTCACAGAAGCCACTAACTTGCAGCTTTAAAGTAAAGTTTTATAGTAAAAAGAAAATGTTCAATTTCAGCTGATTAAAAACACACTATCTGTACTATTTAGCACACTCATCAAATTCTCATTGTCATTCTGTTTAGCAAGCTACCCCATTTATGGATTCTCCCAGTTCTGACACTATACATACCAACATATATAAATGCACAATGTACTGTGTGGATACAACGTAAATTTACTTAACCTTATGTGCAAAAAGTTTTATTATGTTTTTCTATCCTGTGGAGAATTATAACAAAATGAAACTGGTGGCATTGTTGTTACCATATCTGGGACCTAGCTTGGAATTCACCCCAGAGTGATATCTTGAAAACCTCTGATGATAAAGGTTTGCGCAAAATCTCGTTTCCCTCTATCACTTGCACTCTGTTGCTGCAGTGTGTACTACCTATGAGATCTTCAACAGCACCATCCAAACCTGCAACCTCCACTACCTAGAAAGACAAGGGCAGCAGGCGCACAGGAACATCACCATCTGAAAGATCCCCCTCTATTCACACCACCCTGACTTGGAAATACATCACTGTTCCGTCAACATCTTCAAAATCCCTACGTCACATGAACTGCCACAGTTCAAGAAGGTGGCTCACCACCATCTCTTTCAGGGAAATTGGGGATGGGAAATAAACACCCAGATCTCATAAATTGGTTCAAAAAGTCTCTGAACCCATTTCTTTGTGCTCCCACAGCACAAATCTGACTTCAATATGTGGGCATTAATTTGTCAAGGGTTATTAATTTAAGAGATTGTAGGTTTTAAGAGGTTGTATAAATTGTGTAGTGTGGGAAAGGGAAAACATCAAACTGTTGCAGTAAAGGAGGGGTGTACTTCTGAGATGGGATAGAATATTGGGTACTGTACTTCAGACTGCACATGACTGCGCTGCAGTTTGGATCCTAAAAATAAGAATGGAAAATTATCCATTACTAATACTTCTTGCTTCTGAGTCCAGATTCAGAAAAAGGGGAGGGAGATGATTCTTTTTGAAGCGGGAAGTGCAAAGAGCGCAAATTACTTCACTGTATATGTTAAGAATCAAGATCTGACATAAGTAAGTTTAAGAATCAAGATTTAACATAAGTAAATTAGGCTAGCCTGTTAAATAGAGAACTGTCTGGAGTAGCAGTTATCTGTCAATCACCTGAAAGCAGTTGGTTCAAGTGATGTTAATTAATGTAGCAGGAAGCGAAATGAGCTAGTGACTCATCAGAGGGTCTATAAAAGAGACAGGCTTTTCAAAGCGCAGTCAGTAAGGGACAAGTGATGAGACAGGCGACTACACTGGAGTGAGACGGAGACCGAGTGAGTAGCGAATTAGGCTCATATGGGAATTTGGTGCATGGGGGAAAGAGGGGTGGAAAAATGTGTGCTATACATAGGAATTATTTTAAGTTCGAAACAGGAACAACTGAGCAGAAAGGGACCTGGGTGTAAACCCCACCTTTGGAGCTGAGTTTAGAGAAAAAAAATCGAACAGTAACATTACAGGAAAAGTGTAAGTTCATTGGTCAGTAAGAAACTGCTGTTAGGGAGTACCTTTAAATAGCTGTGAATTAGAAAAGCATACTATTTTTAAAGAAGTAGCTACATGGATTTGAATAAGGAACACTAGGAGTAAGGGGAAGTCGGGGCCTATAACGTAAAGTAATATAAGTAAACCAAAGTAAAAGGGAAATTAAGTTAAGACATGGCAGGACAGCTCGGTCATGTGGAATGCGTGCCATGTAATATATGGGAAGTCGTGGATACTACTGGTGACCCGCATGACCAGATGTGCAGGAAGTGCTGCCAGCTGCAGAAACTTGAGCTCCTGGTTTCAGAGATCGAGCAGCAGCTGGAGTCACTGTGGCGCATCTGCAAGGCTGAGAGCTACATGGTAGCACATTCAGAGACGTGGACAGACTGCAGGTTAGGGCATGAAGGCAGAAAGGGAATGGGTGGCCACCAGGCAGTCAAGAGAACCAGGCAGGTAGTACAGGAGTCCCCTTGGGTCCCGCTCACTCGTCAGTTTTCCATTTTGGATACTAGTGGTTCCTCAGAGGAGTGCAGTTAGAGCCATGTTTGTGGCACCACTAATGGCTCAGCTGTACAGGAGGGAAGGAAGAAGAAAGGAAGGGTGATAGTGATAGGGGATTCGTTAGGGGAACGGACAGGTGTTTCTGCAGCCGTAGACATGAATCCAAGATAGTAAGTTGCCTCCCTGGTGCCAGGATCAAGGATGTCACCGAGTGGCTGCAGGTGATTCTTCTGGGGGAGGGTGAACAGCCAGAGGTCATGGTCCATGTTCATACCAATGAGTTTGGTAGGAAGGGGGATGTGGTCCTACAGACAGAATTTAGGAAACTAGTTATAAAATTAGCAAGCAGGACCTCAAAAGTAGTAATCTCCCCGTGCCACGTGCAAGTGAGTGCAGAAATAGGAAGTTAAGGCAGATGAATGTGTGGCTGGAAAGATGGTGCAGGAGGGAGGGCTTTAGATTCCTGCGACACTGGGACTGGCTCTGGGGGAGATGGCACCTGTATAAGCCGGACGGGTTTGCACCTGAACAGAGCCGGGACTGAGTTCCTTGCTACTGCTGTTAGGGGGGTCATTAAAGTAACTCGACAGGGGTGTGGGAACCAAGAGAGGACATCAGAGAGTAATACCAAGGTGCACAAAATACTGGGAGAGACAGATAGCACTAGAATAGAGAATAGTAAGTTAATAGGCAGAGTTGGAGTAAGGGAGAAAGTAATGAATTCTAAATCAGTGTTATACCGCATGTATGTGAATGCACAGAGTATAGTAAATAAGATTGGTGAGTTACAGGCGCAGATTGCCATGTGGAATTATGATGTTGTGGCAATAATAGAGACCTGACTCAAGGAAGGGCAGGACTAGGTGTTAAATATTCCCAGGTACAAGGTGTTGTCACTACTCACTGGGGATAGTGTGCTGTAATACCTAGCCCCACTGTTCCCTGAGCCGCGACAAATGTGAAAAGTTTGACCAAACCACCAGATTTCTCCAATTCAATGGAACTGTTTAATTTAGGTTAATAGAATATGAGCACTAGATTTGTAAACTTAATAAGTAAATAACTGTTTATTGAACAAATTGTCTTCAACCAGTGGCAAAAGAAAGAAATATGAACTGCTAACCTCTAACACTATAACTTAAACTCTTATCCTGTTCTTAAATCCCTATACACACGCACACATGCAAGACACGTAAGACATACAAAACATGGATTTTAAGGTAGGCATAAAACAGTTCAATAGCACCAATCTGGAGTACAGGATTTGATGGGTTGATTTTGATCAATGTCTTCCAAATACCTTTCAGTTCTTTATTGATGACATGAGGTTGTCTTCCAGCACTTTCAGTCTTTAGTTCACTGGTTGAGAGGTTGCTTTTCAATGTCTCAAACAGCGGTTTTCCCCTTTTCGTTTTACAGGGGTTTCCTCAGAGAGAGAGAGAGAGAGCAGGTTATAGAAATATGAGAAAGAGAGATTTCATGTGTTTTCTCAGTGCAGACCAGGAGCTTTCTGCTGCACTGCTACCACACAAACCCTGATCACCTGGTCAGGAGCCAATTAAAATGCTGTTGTCAGGCAGCTCCCTTGGTCCAGGACTCCTTTCCGACACCATCCTGTCTTTTATGGCACACTCTGTTCCAGGGCTGCAACATTGTATATATCTCTCATCCTATTCCAGTAGACATGTCTTTCAAACTGCAGCCATTGTAGTTTTAAATCCACAGCCGTACAGAAATAGAGAAAATAAAAAGGATATGTTCTTTACATGCCTCCAGCCTTAAAAGAGATAAAATGCCATTTCAAAAATGTGTTTCATCACAAGGTATGTGACACATGATCAACAATACACGAGACTTACATCCATTCTTCCTTTCTCCCCTTAAATAATCTTATACAATCCTCAGCATTTTTTACCCTTTTAATTTATTTCTGTATTTTATACCCGCGACAATGCATCCGTGATCAATGTGAACAATCTTTACATTGAATGGTTGAAGGAATAGACTTTATCTAAACAGTCTTGAGTTTTGAGTTTTTAAACTTTTCAATGAAAGCCAGCTGATTATGCTCATCGTAGATTAGTGTTTCTTTGTTGTCGTGTTGGACATAAACTTCAAAGTGTTGAAGAGGCCACGACAGTGCTGGAGTTTCTTTTTCAACTGTTGAGTATTTCCTCCGATATTGATTTAGGTTCTAAGAAAAGTACTCTATGGCTTCTCTATCCCTCTCCTTGCTTTTGGATTTTGCTCTTTTTTTCTTGATCTTTACTCTTGCCCTGTTCCACATCATTACTACTGGATTTACCCAGTTTTCCTTGTGTTTTTGTTCCCTGCCTCTGCTTCTTGAGTTCACATGTTCTTCTCTTCCTTTACTTTTTCTTTTACCCTATCTTTACTTCTAGATTTGTCCTTTTTCGTTCTATCTTTTTCCTTACTCTGTTCTTTATCTTGGCTTCTAGATTTTGATTTGGCCCTTTTACCTCGCTCTCTGCTTTTACTTCATCCTTGACTTTTAGATTTTGTTGTGGCCCGTTTGTCTTTCTCTCTCTTTACTCTGTTTATGATCTCCACTTCTAGATTTTGCCTCTTTACAGTTACTCTGCTCGGGATCACGTGCTGGATTTTGATATAACTTGTCCAACTCTTTTGCATTAGTCTGCACTCGTGTTACTTCACATGCTCCTATGAGTCTTTCTAGAAACATGGACATGTAATCCAACACAGAGGATTCATCTTTCTGCTTTAGGAACTTTTCCTTAATCACTTTTAATGGACCTCCCATTTCATGACCATAGATCAATTCAAATGGACTAAATCCAGTAGATGCATTTGGAGATTCTCTGGTCGCAAATAGTAAGAAATCTAACCCTTTATGCTAATCCTTTGGGTATTCATGGCAATAGGTCTTAATCATGGTTTTGAGAGTCTGATAGTACCTCTCTAAAGCTCCCTGTGTCCGTGGATAATAGGTGGTAGACTTTAGTTGTTTGATACCAAAACTTCTGATTATGTCCTGGAAAATTTTAGACATGAAGTTCGAACCTTGGTCAGATTGTATTTCAATTGGTAGGCCATAACGACTGAAAAACTGAGTTAACTTTTCCATTACCATCTTAGCTGTAATTGTCCTTAAAGGAATAGCTTCTGGAAATTGGGTTGTCATATCCATGATTGTAAGGATATACTGGTGTCCTGCTTTCGTTTTGGGTAATGGTCCTATGCAATCTACTAATATCTGACTGAATGGTTCTTCAAGAATTGGTATGGGTATGCAAGGTGCTGGTTTGATTACATGTTGAGATTTACCTACTACCTGACATGTATGACATGTTTTACAAAATTGCACTACGCCCTTATGGAGTCTTGGCAAGGTAAAATGGTCTGTTTATCGATGCTTGGGTTTTCCGTATTCCTACATGTCCTGCTGTAAGAATTTCATGTGCTACTCACAATATCTTTTACTATATTTTGGTGGTACCACTATCTGATGATTCCTCATCCGCAGGTTTGTGAGGGTGTCTCCACTTCCTCATCAGAACTCAGTTTTTAAGGTAATAGCACTCCGGAGCTCCTTCAGTCTCAGCTTCAGTGTGAGCTGACTGTGATAACTTGTTTAACTCTGGAACTGCTTTCTGAGCCTCAATTAATGAAGACATACCAAACACTTCCTTTGAATTATCCTCATCCTTAAAGAAAGTTTCGGTTACTCTAACACCAGCTCGTGATATTACTTTGACCTTGGTGATGGACTTTGCTTGATCACCACACATGATAGAAAAATACCAGGAACTTGTGCTTGTTACTACTTCGTCTCTTCAGTCTCTCTCGGACTTTCCATAATTATGGGCGAAGCTATAACCTTCACTCTTGCCAAATTATTCCCCAGGAGTAAATCAATTCAATCCACTGTTAATTTCTTAACCACTCCTACAACCACCGATCCAGACAACAAATCACATTCCAATTGTACTTTGTAAAATGGATCCTGGATATAATCTCCAATTATCCTTTTTACCAATACCTCAGCTTTCATTGAACTCTCTGGAGGGAAAACTAGATCCTTCTCCAGCAAAAGAGTTTGAGTAGCTCCTGCATTCCTTAAAATAGTTACGGGTTTAGCTGCATCATTTGATGAAAGAATAGTTATCTTCCCTTTAGACAAAAACCCTTTATATCTCTCATCTACCTTATTCATTTCACCTGCATTCACAGCAGTGTTTACCTCCTGTCCCTTATTTGTAGTTATTGTAGTTAAAGCTACAATTTGATCGGTGGCATTTTCTTTTTGAGGTCCCTTTTCGCATTCACTCTTACAAACTCCAATAAGTCCCATGGGCTTCCCTCGCAACTTTGAGCATTCTGAACAAATGTGTCCCATTTTATTACACTGGAAACACTTAGGCCTTCGAATTTCACCTCCACCCTCAGTACCTTCCTGATCTGGGGATCCCTGCTATCCATTCTTTACCCTGGCTACTTGCCTTCTTTTCACTCACCCACTTTGTATCCTTTTCAAATTTGGGGTTGATGGAAATAAGATTTAATTTTATGGATCAGCTCATAATTATCAGCCATTACTGCTGCCTGTCTAGCAGTTACAACCTTTTGGTCTTCAACATGGGTTCTTATTACAGAAGGTAGGGAGTTTTTAAGTTCTTCCAAGAGAATAGTCTCTCTCAGAACTTCATAGGTAGTTTCAACTCCTAATGCTTATAACCTGTCAGAACTACTTTGCTTAATCCTTTCAAGTTCAATGTTAGTTTGCTCAGGCTGTTTCCTTAAATTTCAAAACTTTTGTCTGTATGCTTCAGGGACCAACCATATGCACTCAAAATAGCCTTTGTCACCACAGCATAACCCCTAGAAACCTCCTCTGACAAGTGAAGCATAAATTTCATGTGCTGCACCTGTCAATTTGCTCTGCATGGGCAATGTCCAGTTTTCCTTTGGCCAGTTCATCTGTTTAGCTATCTTCTCAAATGAAATAAAGAATGTGTCAACATCCCTTTTCTCAAACTTGAGAAGAGCTTGTACAAATTTAAATATCTCCCCATTGGGTTCTGATCTGGAGATAATTCCTGCCTCACCCACTGGAGTCTCTTTTTTAACTGCCAGCATTTTAAGCTGAAATTCTCTCTCTTTCCTCCTTTTCTAACCTCGCCATTTCTAATTCCCTTTCTTGTTTTCTTTCACTTTCCTGCCTTTCTGCCTGTTCCCTTTGGAATGTCCTTTCTCTTTCCT
The DNA here is from genome assembly GCF_017639515.1 of Carcharodon carcharias. NCBI lineage: Eukaryota > Metazoa > Chordata > Chondrichthyes > Lamniformes > Lamnidae > Carcharodon > Carcharodon carcharias. The sequence goes on along the minus strand of NC_054472.1, from coordinate 59,402,676 downwards.
TTTCTGCTGCCTCTGGTTCCAATTTTTTTTTATTTGCAACTGAATTTGAGCCCATCTCAATGACTCACCCCTTGGAGAACTCAATATCTCAGGTATTCCTTCCAGTTTTAAATGCTGCGCTATCTCTTTGAATATCTCTGCCTTCCTAGCTTTGGCAGGCATTGCTACTCTTAACTTACTTGCCAATACAATTAACCTGGCTTCTGGGATCTCTTGTAAAATCGTCAGGGACATCTCTTCCACTTGCAGGAAATCTTTAGCAGTTTCCAGTGCCATCTTATTTTTGATAGTACAAACCTGCTGTTTCATTTTAGTTAATACTTACTAAATCGTCATCCAAATCGTCATTGTCTTTTGTTCCAAAATATCCTAGACCCAAACCCCCAAACTTTGTCATGACTCACTGGGGATGGTGCGCTGTAATATCAAGCCCTATTGCTCCCCGAGCCAAGACAAATGTGAAAAGTTTGATTAGACCACCAAATTGCCCAATTCCACCAAACTGTTTAATTTAGGTTAATAGAATATGAGCACTAGATTTGTAAACTTAGTAAGTAAATTACTGTTTTTTGAACAAATTGTCTCTAACCAGTGGCAAAAGAAAGAAATATGAACTGCTAACCTCAAACACTATAACTTAAACTTTACCCCCTTCTTAAATCCCTATACACACGCAGACATGCAAGACACGTAAGACATACAAAACATGGATTTTAAGGGTGGGAAAAAACAGTTCAATAGTACCAATCTGGAGTACAGGATTTGATGGGTTGATTTTGATCTATGTCTTCCAAATTCCTTTCAGTTCTTTGTTGATGACACGAGGTGGTCTTCCAGCACTTTCAGTCTTTAGTTCACTGGTTGAGAGGTTGCTTTTCAATGTCTCAAACAGCAGTTTTCCCCTTTTCCTTTTTACAAAGGTTCCTTCAGAGAGAGAGAGCAGGAGGTTATAAAAATATGAGGAAAAGAGATTTTATGTTTTCTCTTTGCAGGCCAGGAGTTTTCTGCTGCACTGCTACCACATATACCCTGATCACCTGGTCAGGAGCCAATTAAAATGCTGTTGTCAGGCAGCTCCCTTGGTCCAGGACTCCTTTCCAGCACCATCCTGTCTTTCATGGCAAACTCTGTTCCAGGGCTGCAACATTGTATATATCTCTCATCCTGTTCCAGTAAACATGTCTTTCAAACTGCAGCCATTGAAGCTTCAAATCCACAGTCCAACAGAAATAGAGAAAAATAAAAAGGATATGTTCTTTACAGTGTCCAGGAAAGATAGGACAGGAAAAAAAGGAGGAGGGGTGGTTGTGTTGGTTAAGGAGACCATTGCCGTGCTGGAGAAAGGGGATGTCCCAGAGGATTCGGGGACAAAATCAATTTAACTAGAGCTAAGGAACAAAACGGGTACATTTACATTGCTTGGTGTAGTCTATCGACCACCAACTAGTGGGAAGGATGTAGAGGAACAAATATGCAGGGAAATTACAGAGAGGTGTAAACATTATCACGTAGATGTAAGGAGGGGGGGCTTTATTTACCTGAATATAGACTGGGATAGTGGTAGTGTAAAGGGCAGAGAGGGGCAAGAGTTCCTAGAGTGTGTTCAGGGGGATTTTCTAGGGCAGTATGTGTCCAGTCCAACAAGAAAAGAGGCATTGATAGCCCTGGTTCTTGGAAATGAGGTGGGCCAAGTAGGTCAAGTATCAATGGGGAAACATTTAGGAGTCAGTGATCATTGTATCATAATGTTTAGGATGACGGTAGAAAAGGACAATGGGCAATCCAGAGTAAGGATAATTAACTGGGGGCGAGCCAACTTCGATGGGGCAAGAACGGAGCTGGGCTGATAAACTGGACCCAAGGTTGGTGGGAACAACTGTAGCTGAACAATGGACTACCTTCAAAGAAAAAATGGTTCGGGCACAGTCAAGGTATATTCCCTCAAAAGGGAAAGGTAGGGCAAATAAATCCAGAGCTTCCTGAATGGAAAAGGAGATAAAAATTAAGATAGAGAAAAAAAATTGTGCTTCTGACAGGTGTCAGGTAGAAAATACAATTGAGAACCAAGCTGAATACAGAACGTTCAGAGGAGAGGTGAAGAAGCAAATCAGAGAAGCAAAGAGGGATTAAGAAAAAAAGATTGGAAGCCAACATAAAGGGGAATCCCAAAGTCTTCTAGAGACACATAAATAGTAAAAGGGTGGTAAAAGCAGGAGTAGGGCAGATTAGGGACCAAAAAGGGCGTTTACCAATGGAGGGGTTATGGCTGAGTTGTTAAATGAATACTTTGCATCTGACTTCACCAAAGGATTCAGAATTGATGAAGAGGTGGTATTGGTGCTTAAAGTTGACAAGGCACTGGGACCAGATGAGAAGCATCCAAGGATATTGAAGGATGTGAGAGTGGAAATTGCAGGGGCACTGGCCATAATCTTTCATTCTTCCCTAGATTCAGGAGGAGTTCCAGAGGACTGGAGAATTGCAAACCTTGTTCAAAAAAGAATGTAAGGATAAGCCCAGCAATTACAGACTAGTCAGTTTAACTTTGGTGGTGGAGAAGCTTCTAGAAACAATTATGCAGGGTAGAATTAATAGTCACATAGAAAAATGTGGGCTGATAAGAAAGAGCCAGCATGGATTTATAAAGGGAAAATTGTGTTTAACTTGCTAAGGTTTTTTGTTGACTTAACAGAGAGGGTTGGTGAGGGTAATGCTGTTGATGTGGTGTACATGGTCTTCCAAAAGGCATTCAATACAGTGCCGCACAACAGACTTGTAAGAAAAGTTATAGCTCATGGAATAAAAAGGACAGTTGTAACGTGAATACAAAATTGGCTGAATAATAGGAAACAGCAAATCATGATTAATGGATATTTTTCAGGCTGGAGGAAGATTTGTAGTGGAGTTCCCCAGGGGTCGGTATTCGGACCCTTGCCTTTCCTGATATATATTAATTATCTTGGTGTACAGGGGACAGTTTTAAAGTTTGCACATGATGCAAAACTTGGAAGCATTATAAAATGTGAGGAGGACAGTGTAGAGCTTCAAAAGGACATAGACAAGTTGGTGGAGTGGGCAGATAGGTGGCAGACAGAAAAGTGTGAGGTGATTCCTTTTTTTAGGAAGAACATGGACAAACAATATAAAATAAGGGATACAACTCTAAAGGGTGTGCAGGAGCAGAGGGACCTGGATGTATATGTGCATACAAACATACAAAAAAGGAGCAGAAGTAGGCTATTTGGCCCCACAAGCCTGCTCGGCCATTCAATAAGATCATGGCTGATTTGTTTGTGTTTTGAATTCCACGTTCCCATGTACTCCAATAACCTTTGTCTCCTTGCATGACAAGAGCCTATCTACCTCTGCCTTAAAAAATTCAATGACCCCGCCTTCACCATCTTTGGAGGCAGAGTGCGCCAAAGTCACACAACCCTCTGAGAAAAAAATTCTCCTTATCTCTGTCCTGAAAGAGAAACCCCTAGTTTTAAAACAGTGCCCCCGCATCCTTGACTCACGCACAAGAGGAAATATCCTTTCCACATTCACCTTGTCGATACCATTCAGGATCTTATATACTTCAATAAAGTCACACCCCACCCTTCTAAACTCCAGTGGAAACAAGCCCAGTCTGTCTAACCTTTCCTCATAAGACAAACCCACTCATTCCTGGTATTAACCTAGTAAACCTCCTCTGAACCGCCCCTCATGCATTCACATCTTTCCTTAAATAAGGAGACCAAAACTGCACACAACAATCAAGAAATGGTGTCTCCAATGCCCTGTATAACTGAAACATAACATCCTTACCTTTATGTTCCATTCCTCTCGTGATTTAGAATTGCATTCCATTAGCTGCCTTAATTACTTGCTGTACCTGCATACTAACTTTTTGTGATTCATGCACTAGAAAGCCTAGATCCCTCTGCATCTCAGAATTATGCAATCATTCTCTGTTTAAGTAATACTCTGTTTTTTTGTTCTTCCTGCCAAAGTGAACAAGTTCACATTTTCCCACATTATATTCCATCTGCCAGATTTTTGCCCACTCACTCAACCTATCTATATCTGTCTGCAACATCCTTATGTCCTCTTCACAACATACTTTCGTATATATCTTTGTGTTATCTGCAAATTTAGCCACCATGCCTTCATTCCCCTCATCTACATCATTGATATAAATTGTAAAAAATTGAGGCCCCAGCATAGACCACTTGCCACATCCTGCCAATTAGAAAATGATCCATTTATGCATACTCTCTGTTTTCTACCAGCCAGCCAATTTACTAACATAGCTATATATATCTTCTAATATATGTTCTAATATAGCTAATATGTTACCCCCAACACCATGAGCTTTTATTTTTCACAATAACCTTTTGATGTGAAACATTATCACATCCCTCCTGGAAATCCAAGTACAGCATATCTACAGGCTCCCCTTCATCCACAGCGCATGTTACTCCTTCAAAGAACTCCAGTGAATTGGTTAAACATGATTTCCCTTTCACAAAACCATGCTGACTCTTCCCAATTAGTTTCTCTATGTGCCCAGTTATAACCTTATTGATTGATTCTAACATGTTCCCCATAGCAGATGTCAAGCTAACTGGCCTATAGTTTCCTGTTTTCCGCCTCCCTCCCTTCTTGAATAGAGGAGTTTTATTCGCCACTTTTCAGTCTGATGGAATCTTTCCATAATCTAGTGAATTTTGGAAAATTAACACCAACGCATCTGCTACCTTACCTGTCACCTCTTTTAAGACCCTCGGATGCAGTCCATCAGGACCCAGGGACTTGGCAGCCTGCGGCTCCATCAGCTTGTTCAATACCGCTTCCCTTGTGATTATATTTTCACCGAGTTCTCCTCTCCCTTTCACCTCCTGATTTACAGCTATTTCTGGAATGTTTTTTGTATCCTCTATAATGAACACAGAAGCAAAATATTTGTTCCGCCATTTCCTTATTATTTACTATTAACTCCCCACTGTCACTCTCCGGAGGACCAATACTCACTTTACACACACTTCTCCTTTTTAAATGCCTGTAGAAACTCTTGCTATACATTTTTACATTTCTAGCCAGCTTCCTCTCATAGTCTAACTTCTTTCTCCTGATTAACCTTTTAGTCATTTCTGCTGTTCTTTATATTCTGACCAATCATCTGACCTGCCACTCATCTTTGCATAGTTGTGTGCTTTTTCCTTAAGTTTGATGCTTTCCTTAACTTCTTTACTTAACCACAGATGGTGGGTCTTGCCCTTAACATTTTTCTTCATAGTCTGGATATACTTATTCTGATCATTCTGAAATATCCTCTTAATGTCTACCACTGCTTCTCTATTGATCTATCCCCTAGCCTAATATCCCAATTCACTTCCGCTAGCTCAGCTTTCATGCCCTCATAGTTGACCTTATTTAAGTTTAAAATACTATTCTTTGACCCATGCTTCTTCCTTTCAAACTGGATGTAAAATTCAATCATATTGTGGTCACTGTCACCTAGGGTGCCTTTACTCTGAGGCCATTGATTAATCTTGTCACATTACACAATACCAAGTCCAATATAACTCGCTCTCTGGTTGGTTCTCGAATTTGCTGCTCTATCTCAAAGCATTCTATGAATTTCTCATCCAGGCTACTACTGCCAAACTAATTTTTCCAGTTTATATGCAGATTAAAATCACCCATGATTATTGCTGTCCCTTTATCACAAGCACCCAATATTTCTTTTTAGAAACTTTGTCCTACATTGTGGTTACTGTTAGGGGGCCTGTAGACCACTCCCACTAGTGACTTATATCCCCTACTATTCCTCGTCTCCACTCAAACCGATTCTAAATCCTGATCTTTTGAACCAAGGCCATCTCTAACTATTGCATCAATGCCATCCGTGATGGAACAGTGCTACCCCTCCACCTTTACCTAGCTTCCTATTCTTCTTGAATGTCATATACCCCTCAATATTCAGGACTCAATCCTTGTCATCCTGCAGGCATTTCTTCATAATTACTATCAGATCATGTTTATTCACTTCAATCTGCACAATCAGCTCATTTACTACACGCATTCAGATACAGAGCCTTTAATTTTGGTTTTTGTTATCTTTGTAACATCTTGTCTTGACTATTGGTGTATCTGTCCCTTCATGCTATTCTGTGACCCTCATTTCCCATATTACCATTGTGATAGTCTACCCCTTGATTTGCCACATTTACCCAAGCTTGATCCCTCACTGCACCCATCCCCCCCAATCCACCCAGTTAGTTTAAAGCCCTCTCTACTTCCCTAGTTGTGTGATTCATAAGAACACACATCCCAGCACAGTTCAGGTATAGACTACCCCAATTGCACAGCCCCCACTTTCCCCAGCACTGGTGTTAATGCCTGTCACGAAAGTATAATAATTCTCATACTATAACGTGATTTATTGTAAAAGTAGGTTAATAGTTGGGTTTGGATCATTTCTCTGTGTGTGTATGGGATTTAATTGAATTGGAGACAGCTGGTCTGCAGGCTTTGACTCATCAAAAGAAGCTAGGTTTGAAATGCTAAATACATAAACTTGGTTGGAAGTTTTAGAATGTGAGGTGAGGAGAATTTACATTTTTAGATAAATCAGGGTAGTTGGAATTTCAAAGAGATGGTAGGATGTTACACTTAGCCAGAGAAGCTAAGTGTGTTTATTTTTCCCAAATGTTACTGATAACATTATCACCATGCAATGCTTTTCATTATAATAAAAGTGAAATTCCAAAGACATATGGGAACAATGAAATTTGCACTAAAAGGGAGAAACATATATAAAGGAGATTGAGGTTATATGTTAGAGAAGGCACTATAAGATCTATCAAAAGTGTGAAAAGTTTCCAGTATTTGTGCAATAAACTGCTGTCTACAGAAACCGAAGCTGGGAAAAGCCACTTTGAATGCTACTGTCCAGGGTATTGTGGTGACTTGCCTGAATCTGTTTAAAATCTATTTGTTTTTTTATTGTTGCCTTAACTGGAAGCCAGATTAATTAGGGGTTTTAGGAGTTATTATAATAATTTGAAGACCTATGTGTGTGCTTAAAGTCTTTTTGTTTGTTAATAAATATTTAATTTAATTTTCTAAAAAAAATCTCTGGAATCTTGGTGGAGTTATTACTACTGAATTTAGGGCATGCCTCTTGAAATGAAATACAAATTGCAAAACTGTTTTGACCGCATGATCAAGTTTCCCTCGTGGATTTGAGACCCCTGGCACACATCATCTGCTGCGTTATAACAGTGCCTCATGAACTGGAACCCACTTCTCCCATAAAAGTCCTTGATCCATACATTCATCTCTCTAATCTTTATTGCCCTGTGCCAATTTGCGCATGGCTCAGGTGATAATCCTGAGGTTATTATCTTTGAGGTTCTGCTTCTTTATTTGGTACCTAGCTTCTCATACTGACTATGCAGAGCCTCTTGTCCTGCCTATATCATTGGTACCTATGTGGACCATGACAGCTAGATCCTCCCCCTCCCACTGCAAGTTCCTCTCCAGCCCTGAGCAGATGTCCCGAAGCTTGACAGCAGGCAGACAACACAGCCTTTTGGACTCTTGCTCTTTGCTGCAGCGAAGAGTGTCAATCCCCCTTTCTATACTATCCCTTACAACCACTACATTCCTGTTTGCTCCCCCCACTTGAACGGCTTCCTGTACCATGGTGCCATGGCTAGCCTGCTCATCCACCTTGCAGACCTCACTTTCATCCACACAGGCTGTGAGCATCTCAAACTTGTTCAACAATTGCAAAGTCTGAGGCTTCTCCACTACTGTCTACTCAGTCCCATTACCTGCCTCACTCACAGTCACATCCTCCTGTCCCTCACTGCTGACCAAAACAGGCAACCCTCTTCTAGGAAGCTTGATCATCTTCTGGAACAAAGTGTCCAGGTATTTCTCCCCCTCTGTTATGTTGCACTGTATCTGCAGTTCGGCTTCCAGATCAATAATTCTGATCTGGAATTCCTCTAACTGCATATACTTTCTGCAGATGTGTTTGTCATGGATCGCCTTGGCATCCAAAATGCTCTTGCATTCCACAGCTGCAACATAACACCTGTTCTGCCATTGTTACGTATGTTATTGAGTTAACTTAATTTCATTACTCACTTGATTAACTTAGAATGATTCCTATATTTACTATACCTCTTTGCCTGTGCACCAAATTCCCCCGTGAACCTAATTCACTACCCATGCAATCTCCGTCTCAATCAGGTCTACTCTCCTGTCTCCTTGTGCCCCCTTACTGATTGTACTTTTTGAAAAGTCTGTCTCTTTTATAGACCCTCTGATGAGTCACTAGCTAGTTTAGCTTCCTGTTATGATAACTAACGCCACTTCAACCAACTGCTTTCAGGTGATTGACAGATAACTGCCACTCCAGGCAGCTCTCTGTTTAACAAGCTAACCTAACTTCCTTGAATGTTCGTACTATGTCATGTCTTGATTCTTAATCCATAGTTAAAATCTGAAAAGTACTTACCAGAACTTAATTCACTACTCACTCTGTCTCCATTTCACTCTGGCGTATTCGCTTGTTTCCTCACATCATTAACCGTGGCAGGACAAGTGGAGAGAGCAGTTAATAAAGCATACAGACCTAGTCTTTATTAATAGGGGCATAGAGTACAAGAGCAAGACAGTTAAGCTAAACTTGTCTAGGACATGAATGCGCCTCAGCTGAAGTATTATGTACAGTTCTGGGTGCCACACTTTAGGAAGGCTGTGAACGCATTGGAGAGAGTGCAGAAGAGGTTTACAAAAATAGTTTGAGAGATGAGAAACTTCAATTATGAAGATAGATTGGAGAAGTTGGAACAGTTCTCCTTGCAGAGGAGAAGGCTTAGAGGAGATTTGATAGAGGTGTTCAAGATCACAATGGGGGTGGATGGAGTAGATAGGGAAAAATTGTTCGTGCTAGTAAAAGGAATGAGAGGGCACAAATTTAAAGTGATTTGCAAAAGAAGGAAATGCGACGTGAGAAAAACTTGCACACAGCGAGTGGTTCAGGTCTCAAATGCACTGCCTGAAAGTGTGGTGGAGGCAGATGCAATTGAGGCATTCAAGAGGGCATTAGATGATTATTTAAATAGAAACAACGTTCAGGGTTATGGGGAAAAGGTAGGAGAATGGCACTGAGTCATAATGTTCATTCGGAAAGCTGGTGCAGACACGATGGGCCAAATGGCCGCTTTCTGCACTGTAACAATTGTGTGTGTGTGTGAGGTCTGCCTTGTACATTAAAGTTTTCTTTATAGGCTGCTTATCATCTTGGTTATTCACTCCATCATGAGCCTTGTGTCAGGTAAAGTTTGCATGCGTTAGTGAATCGTGTTCATTGTGCTGAACTGTTTTTTTCACCCTGAGATCTACTGCATGTTCTATTTTCCTCATCCTGATTCGTGAGCCTTGCACAATATGCGGAATTATCCCATTCCCTAATAATTAAGGGAATTGATTGGATTCCCTGCAACAAATTGCATGCATTTCTACGCTTTTTCGTGGAGCATGATTCGCTGCCCAACCATATCGATTTTGGACAAGTCCGACGACACATAATTCCAGCTTTCTGATTCTGCTGCCCTTTTGCCCTGGGGTACAGTCTGACTCTGCCTCTTGCCGGCGCCAGTGCGCCTCTGCTGGTGACGTCAGGCGCAGCCAGCTGCTGGTTGGGGGCTCACGGTGGAGCCTGAGATCCGGCTCCTGTTTGCACCCCGGCCTCCCTCTCTCTCTGCTCGGAGCCGGACTGGGAAGCTGCTGGCAACCTTCACCAACAGAAATGTTCGCCTGCGTGCGCTTTCTGCAGGACCAAGTGCATCATATCGTGCCGGTGTCCCACATTAAAAATTTCCACCCCACCTCCAAGTGCGACTTCAACAAGAAACAAGTTTATCGATTGATGCTGCCGGCACTGGGACTGGGACTGGGACCGGCTCCGGGATCAGGGCCCGGGGCGGGAGAGCCGGAAATAGGCGCCGTTACCAGGGGGGGCCACTGCCGGAAGGCCCAGATTCTTGCTCTGGGAGGTAGGTACTAACCCAGGCCGGAAACAAGAAGGGGAGGGAATGTTTCGTGTTAGCCCACCGCTGGACTCCGACTGTCCTCACTGCTGTAGCAAAGGCCGATAGTTATTTGGACAGTTTCTCCCCGAAATCGGCACAATTGGTTAAAACACGTGGCACTATTCTCCCCCCTCCTTCACCCCCGCCCCATGCTGCTGTTGGGGTGCGGGGGGTGTTGATCTCTTTCTCCCACCAACCCGTGGTGGGTAGGAGCTATTCATTGTTTTTGTTCCGGCCACCACTTCCTTTGGTGTCTTCGAACTCTTATCTCCCGCCCCTTTATTTTTTCATCTCAGTGCAGAGAAAAAGCTAAATTTGAGCTTCTATTATTTTCCCTTTTTAACACGGAATTCCTGGTTTCTGACAGCGGGGGCCGCTATTACATGTTTAAATATCATTTAACGATAGATGTTGCATTTTGAAGATGGTACTGCAGTTAACAACGTGAACAGACCTTGCCACTTTTTAAGTTAATGTTATATAGTAAGAGAAATGCCTTAAAATATTGTGGCTTAATAAGGCTGGCTAAGGAACTGATGTGGAAAAACATTTTCTTTCCAAATTTCTCAATTTCTGAAGTGCGAGGTTACTTCTTTGCAACCTTCCAGTAACTTGAACACTGACAAATCTACATGCGATTCAAAACAGTAAGGTTTATTCTCTTGTCCAACACCACTCATTCTGATTATGGGCAAGGCGCACACATGTATCCTTGCTTTAAAAGGAAACAAAATACTGTAGGTGCTAGAAATCTATAAGAAAAATAGAAGTTATAATTATTCAACAGGTGAGGTAGCATCTGTGGTAAGTGAATTGCATTTAATGTATTGAGGGAGAAGAATTGAGCATTGTTCTTAATACTTCATGTCTATTTTCACAAAAGAGGGGGACAGTGCGAACATTAGAGGAGTGTGAAATATTGGATGGTATAAACAGAGTCAGGAACTAAGTATGAGGGAGTTTAGCAGCTTTGAAAATGAATAAACCATTAGGCCCGATGCAATGTATTCCAGGCCATGAGGGAAGCAAGGGGAGAAATAGAGGTTCTGACCATTGTTTTCCAATTCTCTGACTACAGGTTTGGTGCTAGAAGATGGTTAATGTTGTACTGTTGTCTAAAAAGGAAGGGATAGACTGAGTAATTGCAGACCAGCCAGCCAGCCTAACCTCAGTGGTGGATAAATTATTGCAAAAGGTTCTGAAGGACAGTATAAATCACCATTTAGAAACTCGTGGATTAATCAAGGACAGTCAGCATGGATTTGTTAAGTGGAGGTCTTGTCTGACTAAAATAAGCGGAAATGCTGGAAAAACTCAAGTCTGGCAGGATCTGTGGAGAGAGAAGCAGCTAAGGCTTCTAGTCCGTATAACTTCTTCAGTATTATTCTTGTCTGACTAACTTGATTTAATTTTTTTGATGAGGTAACAAGGAGAGTCAATAAGAATGCTGTCTTTAATAGATTTTAGCAAGGCTTTTGACAAGGTCCTGATCAGTAAAGTAAGAACTTGTGGGATCCAAGACGAAAAGGAAAGTTGGAGCCAAAATTGGCTCGGTGGCAGGAAGCAAAAGATAATAGATGCCGGGTATTTTTGTGACTGCCAGGCTGTTTCCTGTGGGGGTTCCATAAGGCTCAGAACTGGTTTCCTTGTTTTTCATGGTACAAATCAATGGTTTAGTCTTAAATGTAGGGGCATCTTTTTATAGTTGTAGTTTGTTGAGGTTAACAATCCATTCAACAGCTTCAGCTGATGCAGTGTGAATGGTTGTGATGGAGATCTTAGCAGAAGTTCAGGATATGGGCTTGACTTGAATGATCATAGTCACAATTTGAGTTGTTCCACGTGGTCACATCTTCCCTGGCCCATTCTTAACTGGTTGAGGGTTGTCTAGATTTCCCATGGAAGGTTGAACCTTGGGACTTTACCACTCGAGTCAGTAACCAGGTTGCATTTGGCGACGTTTGCAATCAACCAGGAAATGTATCATCAAGATATGGGGCTGTTGTCAGCTTGTAGGGTGTGATGTGTGTTCTAGTAGGGGCTATGGGATTTCAGGTGTGTGTGTGAGGTTTTTTAAGGTCCTGTGTCGATGGGAGTACTTTGTTAGTATCAGGCTTCAGGTGGTTCAATGTGATCTAATACAGGAAGCCACTCAAACTGTGTTGGTCTCAACGTACCAGAAATAATCCTCATGGCTCCTCACAGGCGGATATCTACCACGTTTGTGTGGCAGCCTCTGAGCCAGGTTGAGCAGCAGTATTCTGCTGTTAAGGAGATCAAAGCGAGTGAAGCAGTGCATAGTGTTTTGGCTCCGTTGCCAATGGTGGTATCTGCCAGTTTCCATATTAGGTTCACTCTTGTCTTGACCTTGGCTCCAGCGTTCTGGAGGTATTGCTGGTCGGTCAATGGTTCAGTGATGCCGAGGTATTTTGCTGTTGGATTGTGTGTGAGTGATTGGCTGTAGAACTGGACATTAAGTTCTTCCCTGGCCTTCAATTCCTTCAGGTTGAAGGCTGAAATACAAACGTACAAATTAGGAGCAGGAGGAGGGCACTCGGCCCCTTGAGCCGGCTCTGCCTTTTAATAAGATCATGGCTAATCTGAATGTAACCTTAACCCCACATTCCTGCCTACCCCAGATAACCTTCCACCTCCTTGTTAATCAAGAATCTATCCAGCTCTGCTTTAAAAACATTCAAAGATTCTGCTTCCATTGCCTTTGCAAGAGAGTTCCAAAGACTCTCAACCCTCTGAGAGAAAAAAATTCTCCTCACCTATGTCTTGAATGAGCGACCCCTTATTTTTAAACAATGACCTCTAGTTCTAGATTCGCCTACAAGAGGAAACTCCTCTCCATATCCACCCTGTCAGACCACTCGGGATCTTAAGATTTCCATTAAGTTACCTCTTACTCTTCTAAATTGCAGTGGATGCAAGCCTAACCTGTCCAGCCTTTCCTCATAAGATAACCTGCCCATTCCTGGTATTAGCCTAGTAAACCTTCTCTGAACTGCTAAAGCATTTAAATATGGAGATATTAGCACACTAGAGAGGGATGACGTGTGTTTAGATACAGAGCCTTTAATTTGGTCTTTTATTATTTTTGTAGCATCGAGCCTTATGTGCTGATTTACTCTTAGAATTGTACTCTCTGCCCCTTCCTGTTATAGTCTGTTTATCATTTCCCATATTAACACCTTTCTGTTTTGTCTCTACTTTTTGGTCCTTAAATAAGGAGACCAGTACTGTACACGATACTCCAGGTGTGTTCTTACTAATGTCCAAATACAATTGAAGCATAACCCCCCTACTTTTGTACTCAATTCCCCTCACGATAAATGATAACATTCTATTAGCTTTCCTAATTCCCTGCTGTACCCGCATACTAACATTTTGTGATTCATGCACGAGGACACCCAGATCCCTCTGAATCTCAGCTCTGCAATCTCACCATTTGGATAATAAGCTTTTTTATTCTTCCTGCCAAAATGAATAATTTCACATTTTCCCACATTATACTCCATTTGCCAGGTCTTTGCCCACTCACTTAACCTATCCATGTCACTTTGTAGCTTCCTTACATCCTCTTTACAATTTACTTTGCTACCTATCTTTATGTCGTCAGCAAATTTGGCAACCATTCCTTTGGTTCCTTCATCCAAGTCATTTATGGAAATTGTAAAAAGCTGAGGCCCCAGCACTGATCCCTGTGGCACGCCACTCGTCACCTGCCAACCAGAAAAAGACCCATTTATGCAATCTCGCTGTATCCTGTTAGCTAGCCAATCTTCTATCCATGCCAATATGTTACCCCCTACACCATGCGTTTTTATTTTTCGTAATAACCTTTGATGTAGCACATTACCAGATGCCTTCTGGAAATCCAAGTACAGTACATCCACTGGTTCATTTATCCACAGCACATGTGACTCCTTCAAAGAACTCCAATAAATTGGTTAAGCATGATTTCCCTTTTAGAAAACCATGTTGACTCTGCCTGATTGCTGTGACATTTTCTAAGTGCCCTGTTATAACTTATTTTATAATAGCTTCTAATATTTTTCCTATGACGGATGTTTGGCTGACTGGTCTGTAGATTCCTGCTTTCTGTGTGTCTCCCTTTTTGGATAAAGGAGTTACATTTGCTATTTTCCATTCCAATGGAATCTTCCCTAAATCTAGGGAATTTTGAAAAATCAAAACCAATGCATCAACTATCTCACTAGCCACTTCTTTCAAGACCTTAGGGTGAAGTCCATCCAGACCTGGGGATTTGTCAGCCCGCAGGCCCAACAATTTGCTTAATACCACTTCCCTGATTATTGTAATTTTCCCCAAGATCCTCCCTCCTTCCCATTTTACAGCTATTTCCGGGATATTACTTGTGTCCTCTGTAGTGAAGACTAAAACAAAGTATCTGTTTAACTCATCTATCATCTTCCTACTTTCCATTATCAATTCCCCAGGCGCACTTTCTATCGGACCAATGCTCACTTTTTAAATTTTCTTATTTAAATATCTATATAAAACTCTTACTATCCATCTTTATGTTACTAGCTAGATTTCTCTCATACTCTAATTTTTCCCTCAATCTTTTTGTTATCCTTTGCTGTTCCTTACATTCTTTTCAATCTTCTGCCCTGCCACCCGTCTTTGTGTAATTATATGCTTTTTCTTTAAGCTTGATACTGTCTTTAACTTCTTTAGTTAACCACAAATGGTGGTCCCTCCCCTTGGAATTTCTCTTCCACATTGGAATGTATATATTCTGTGTATTCTGAAATATCCCTTACGTGTCTGCCACTGAAGCTCTATTGACCTATCCTATATCCTCTTTACTTCAGCTAGCTCTGCTTTCATGCCCTCATAATTGCTGTTATTTAAGTTTAAAATACTAGTTTTGAATGCACTTGTTTCTCCCTCAAAGTGAATGTAAGATTATGATTGCTGCTACCTTGGGATGCCTTTGGTATGAGATTATTAATTAACCCTACCTCGTTGCTCAATACCAAGTCTAGTAAAGCCTGCTCTCTGGTTGGCTCCAAAACGTGTTGTTCTAAGAAACTATCCCAAAAACATTCTATGAGCTCCTCATCTATGCTATCTCTACCCATCTGATTTTTCCAGTCTATATGTAGATTAAAATCCACCATGATTATTGCTGTACCTTTATGGCAAGCTCCCATTATCTCTTTTATACCCTGTCCTTCATGTAGTTACAATTAGGGAGCCTGTACACCTCTCCCACAAGTGACTTCTTGCCGTTACCATTCCTCATCTCAATCCAAACCGCTTCTACATGCTGGTTTCCTGAACTTAGGTTATACCCCTCTAATGTGTTAACACCATCATTAATTAACAGAACCACCCCTCCATCTTTTCCTAACTTCTTGTCCTTCCTAAACGTCAAGTATCCTTCAATATTCAGGTCCCAATCTATGTCATCCTGTAGCCGTATCTCTGTAATAGCTATCAGATCATACTTATTTATTTCTATTTGCGCTTTCAGCTCATCTCTTTTGCTTTTAGATACAGAGCCTTTAGTTTGGTCTTTTGTTATTTTTGTAGCGTCGAGCCTTATCTGCTGATTTACTCTTAGAGTTGTACTCTCTGCCCCTTCCTGTTACAGTTTGCTTATCATTTCCCATATTAACGCCTTTCTTGCCTTGTCTCTACTCTTCAATTTACCACATCTTCCCAAATTTGATCCCTTGCCCCCACTATTCAGTTTAAAATCCTCTCTACTTCCCTAGTTATGTGGCTCGCAAGGATACCAGCCCCAGCACGGTTCAGGTGTAGACTGTCCCAGTGGTACAGATCCCACTTTCCCCAATACTGGTGCCATTGCCTCACAAACTGGAATGCACTTTTCCCACACCAGTCTTTGAGCCATACATTCATTTCTCTAATCTAATTTGTCCTATGCCAATTTGCACATGGCTCAGGGTAATAATCCTGAGATTATTACATTTGAGCTTCTGCTTCCTAACTTGGTACCTAGCTCGTCATACTGACTATGCAAAGCCTCCTTGCTCACCCTGCCTATGTCTTTGGTACCTACATGGACCATGACCACTGGATCCTCACCCTCCAATGGCAAGTTCCTCTCCAGCCCTGAGCAGATGTCCTGAACCCTGGCAGGCACTGGGCAGGCAACAAAGCCATTTGGACTCTTGCTCTTTGCTACAGAGAACAAAACATTTCCCCAAAAAGACACACCACTTGGTCAGACCCACAAGTAAACACCTTCCAGGCAACACTCCCTTATGGATGTTTAACTATAAAAATCCTGTAGTGTTACCCAAGAGGCCAGCTGCTGTAGCTTTAATAAAAGCACACTACACGACATCTTAAACTCTCTTCCACACTGCTGTGAAAATCCAAACTTCAGAATAAAACTGCTTTTTGCAGCCCAAGTCTTTTCTGGCTTGACTGGGTGGCTGATTCAAACCTGCACCCTCTTCCAGCCCAGACCTCCAGCTATAGCTCCAGCTGTTATATCTCACAGCTCTAGCCCCAGTTCAACAGCTACCCTAAGCCTTTCCAAAGTAACTCTAAAATATCTTTTTCCCTTTTCATCTCAGGTTTTATCGTTCTCACACCTCTTTGAAACTCAAATCCTTCCAAATGCAAAATCTTTCATGTCTCTATTTTGTCTTTGCTTTCAGGTCAATAAAATATAATATCCCCACTTCTGTTTACCTATGGAACTCCTGCAAAATGCAAACATGTCTCTCGGCACTTCTGGTTTCCCTTTGCTATTCAAACAAACTGTCCAATTATCTAAAAATGCAAAGGTTAGATCCAACCTATTGTACCTCAAACCTAACACCCCTGTCCTTTCTATGCTTTAAGCCCTCCAGACAACCTGTCTCCTATTGATCTCTGTCCAGCTTAATTAAATCATACACGCACACACACACACACAGTTGTCTTCACAGAATAACACAATTTTCTCCAAAAATATTTTTTAAAAAACACCCATTTCTCACAGTGCTAGATGTTTGGCAAGATGCCTGTGCTGTGGATTTTGGTAAAATGGCTTTGCAAGCCACTTCTTTCCCTGTGCTTCTATGTTCCTCAGGAATTCTAAGTAAATCCCTTTGACCCCTGTTGCTTTGCCTGACTTGGTTGTCAGGGCAGTGTCCGCTTCCTCGTAGGTGTAAGTGCTTGAGAAATCTGTCTGCTCTGGGGCATCCTTGAGAGCCTCAGGGCTGTTTTTACTGTCCACTTATCCTCCTGGCTTGAGTGCATGAAGTCAATCTACTCTGCTGTTTCCTGCCATCTTATGAGTCACTTCGTCAAGGGACTCAGTGTTATTGCCACGTGGGGATCTTCATTTTCCTGTGGTCTTCCAGGAGCCGTCCACTTTCCAGGGTCCAGCAGTGGATGAAAGTTTTTCTGAAGCCCAGGAAACAAATTTGGTGGCTGCCAGTTTGAGAAGTCGAGTAAAGTAGTTGTAGTTGTGTGTGTGGGTGTGTGGGTGTGTGGGTGTGTGGGTGTGTGGGTGTGTGGGTGTGTGGGTGTGTGGGTGTGTGTGGGTGTGTGGGTGGGGTGCCGAATTTGGTGAATGGTGGTTTTTAAGTATCTGCTGGAAACATCCCAGTTGCCCTTCTGCAGATTCCAGCCTTGTTTTGGCTTTGAGTTTATGGATGGTAGTTCGAGGTTGATATAAGTGAGGTTTGCGGGATGTTGGGAACGGGGTAAGATGGGCAGCACTTGAGCATGTCAGCAGCCGGTTGCTGCTGTTGTGGTCGTGAAGCAAAAATCAGGTGAGTAGCCCTCCCACCTGGAGAAATGGAATGTGCCAGGCTGCTTTGCATTGTACACAAGTTTTAGCTCATGCATGGAAGCCCAGTCTGACAATTCTTGCCCCCCAGTGTTGTTGTTCAGATCCCCCAACTTGTGATGTTAGCTGTTGAAGAAGCCAATGTGGATGGTTGGGTGTGCTGTTGGCTGTGTTATGATGTTGGGCATTTGTAATGGTCAGCTTAGCTAAATTGATGGGGAGGGAGTAGGGATCATCTGATTTTTAGGTCTTTAGTGTCTTTGGTGAATATTTCCTTTATCTATCTGGCTAGGCTGCATATCTTGTTATCCCTGCTTGCAATGAGTTGGTACCTTGGAAAGTTGGCCCTGACAGCTGTACTGGCCCATGAGGTGTGTTTCTTGTGGGGTGACTTTGGCCACATTCTTGTTAGTGTTCTTTTGTGGGTAGCTCACGTTTTGTCTAGGATAGGCCTTTAACATTGAGCTAGTATATTCTCGTTGCTGGTCATGTTTCTTGGCTTTGCTGTCCTTGAGAGAATCCATTTTCCAGTGGGTTTTTACTGCTTGGACTGGGAGCCTGGTGACAGGGTTGCCACCTAGACAGCATTATTTTTGCAGGTTTTCCATTTGGAAAACTTACTTTAACGTGAAGACGATGTGAAGGTTTCTGCTTTCCTCCTGCAGTTTGCAGAATATACAAAAAAATGGCTGTGTGGTTGAGAGTGAGGAAGAAATTGCAGACTGTAGGAAGGTGTCAATGGGCTGATCAGCTTGGCAGAAAAGTGGCAAATGGAATTTCATTAAGCAAAGTATGAAATATATAATTGGGGAGGGCAAACAAGGAAAGGCAATAGACAAATTGTAGGATACTGAGAAGGTAAAGGAGCAGAGTGACCTCGGATTGTATCACCACAGTTCCCTGAAGTTTGCAGGACAGATAGATAAGGTTGTTGAGAAGGCATATGGGATGCTTTCTTTTAGTAACTGAGACCTAGAATATATGACCAAGGAGCTTATGTGAGAACTCGATAAAATACTAGTGATGCCACAGCTAGAGTACTGCGTACAGTTCTACATTACTGGAAGGATGTGATCACACTTGAAAGGTAGAGAGGAAATTTCTGAGGATGTAAGAATGTAAGTAAGAATGGCAAATTTTTGCTATGTGGTAAGATTGGCTAGACTGGGATTGTTTTCTTTGGAACTGAGGGGAAATCTAATTGGAATGTATAAAAGCATGAGGCATTTAGATTGAGTGGATAAGAAAAAACTATTTCCCTTAATATGGAGGTCAATAATCAGGTTTTAAAGTAATTGACAGAAGAATTAGAGGAGAGCTGAGGAGAATTTTTTTTTTAGCCAGAGGGTAGTGGGGGCCTGGAACTCACTGCCTGTAACTGGAGTAGAGGCAGAAACCCTCATCACACTTAGGAAGAATACTTAGATGTGCATTTTAAGTGCTTGAACCTACATGGCTATGGCCAAGAACCGAAAAATGAGATTAGGCTGGATTGCTCTTTTATGGCAAGCGTATATACAATGGGCCAGATGGCCTCCCGTGTCATAAATTTTCTAATTTTTCTCTATTTCAATGTTTAATGTTTCAGGTCGATGAGCTTTCATCAGAACTGAAAGAATTTAAAGATGCAGCAGATTTTAAGCAAGCACAAAGGCGAGAAGCAGGGCGGGTAGGAAAGTGCAAAAGGGAAGGCTTGTGATAAGGTGGTTAAAAACAGGAGAGATTAAATGGCAAAAGGAAGGTGATAAGGTGGTTAAAAAAGCAGGAGAGATTAAATGGCAAAAGGAATTGTGGTGCAAGACAAAAGGAGGCAGTGGATAGGACAAGTCTAGAGCAGGTGTAAACAGAAATAGTAGAACCATTATCAACAGCAGCTGTCTGAGAAAATGGACAGTTATGATCTGAAATTATCGAACTTACTGGAGTCCAGAAGGCTGTAAAGTGCCTAATTCAAAGAGGAGGTGCTGTTCTTCAAGCTTATGTTGAACTTCATTGGAACCTTGAAGAGACTTGGGTCAGACTGGGAATGAGGCAGGGAATTAAAATGACAGGTGACTGGAAGCTACGGGTTATACTTGCAGGCTGCATATAGTTGTACTGCAAAGCCACTGCCACTAAGTCTGCAACACTTCATTCTCAGAACTAATCCTAATATTCTCTTTAAACCTACAGACAAGGGTGGCGCTGGTGTTGTTTGCCCAGCTGACCTCTACCTTCCAGAGACTGAACGACGACAACTCTATTACACCTCCTCCTACAGCCTCCTAGAATGTGACCCTCCACTGAACATGTCTTCGTTTCCAAGAATCTAACTGACTTAATCTCTGGGGTTCTTTCTCACAGCTTCTAATCTGATAGGTCCCCAACCCCATGTAGCCTGCTTTTATTCACAAGAGTCACAAACAGGACCACCCTGGGAGGCCTATCATTTCAGCCTGTCCTTGCCATACAGAACGGACTTCCTCCCATCTCCCCTTGTCTAGACGTCTTTCCCACTGATATCTGTACCTCTTGTGTTCCTTCCGCCAATTTAAAAGTTTCCTGGATCTAACTATCCTCTTTTCACTAACCCTTTCAACACTTCCTTTCCCACCAGAATGGCCTGAAGGCCTTGTGCTTCTTCCACGATCGGAGGTCCAACCAATCCCCATTCACCGCCCTTCCCGCCTTGCTGAACTTGTCCTCGTATTGAAAGCTTATTCTTTGACTGCACTCACTTCCTCCAAGTAAAGAGTGTTGCTATGGAGAATCATATGGGTCTCAGCTATGTTTGCCTTTTCATGAAATATGTGGAACGTTGTTTGTTCCAATCCTACTTGGGTCCCCTCTCTTCTTTTTTTCAGTACATTAATGCCTGATTATCTCCTGATTCTCCTCCATGTTGCTGCTATTCTGCGTTTCCTGCTCCCACCCCAAACTGGAAAGTTTAATCAACTTTGCTTTCAATTTCTACTTTTCCCTTGTCTTCACATGAACCATCTCTGACTCTCTCCTTCCCTTACTTTTCAGTCTCCATTTTTGGGGATAGCTCATCCACTATAATTACACTGACCCTCATACCTTTCCTATACTGCCCCCCACCCCACTGTTGCCTTCGGTAAAGATTTTATTCTATTCCCCTAGTTCCTCTGTCTCCATTGCATCTGTTCTGATAATGCTACTTTTCATGCCACTGCTTCTGATATGTTTTCCTTTTGACTTAACTGAGGATTTCCTTTTACATGGTTGACAGGGCCCTCGACTGTGTCCATTCTATTTCCTTAACTTTTTCTCTCGCCCCTTCCTCTCCCACCCAGGACCACATTAGGATTCCCCTTGTCCTCAACTTCTACCCCACCAGCTTCCAGATTCAACAGATTGTTCTCCATTAGGAGCAACAGGTTACCACCACCACCAGCATGTTACCACCGGCAAATGTTCCTTCCCCTTTTCAGCATTTCCTCCATGATACTTTGCTCCACTTCTGAATCACCCCCAACACCCCCTCCTTTCCCATGGCACCTTCCTGTGCAAGCATGGGAGAACAACACTGCCCTTTCACCTCTTCCTTTCTCACTGTCCAGAGCCTCAAACATCTTTTCAGATGAATCAGCAATTTACTTGTACTCCTTTCAATTTAGTACCCTGTATTTACTGCTCACAATGTGGTCTCCTCCACACCTGGGAAACCAAGCACAAATTGGGTGACCACTTTGCCAAACACATCTGTTCAGTCTGCAAGGTAGCCTGGAGTTTCCGGTTGCCTGTTATTTTGATTCCTTGTGCCACTCCAACCCTGCCCTCTCTATTCATGGCCTCCTAAACTGTTCTAATGAAGCTTAATGTAAGCTCGAGGAACAGCACCTCATCTTTTGAATAGACACTTAAACCTTCCGGACTGGACATTGAGTTCAACAATTTTACACCATAAACACTGCCCTATTTTTCAGAGAGCAGCTATTGATAATGATACCGCCTGTCCATTTCGACCTCCTCTTGACACACCTTTTGTTCCTTTATATGTCCCATTGTTATCTCCTGTTGTCTTGCACCATCATCCCTTTGTCATTTAACCTCTCCTGCCTTCCACTCAATCACAGACCTTCCCTTTTGTTTTTTCCTCTCCTCCTCCCATTACCTGCTTCTCCACTTGCTTAAAACCTGTTACAACTCTTAACATTTTCCAGTTCAGATGAGAGGCCATTAACCTGAAAGGTTAACACTTTCTCTCTCCACAAATGCTGCCTGACCTGCTGAGTATTTATGGCATTTTCTGTTTTTATTACCCCTGTTTAAAAATGTTTCACCCAGTGACCCACTGTTGGCTCAAAGCACTGTTATGATCTTGGTAGAGTCCAGTAACTTTAAAAAAAATTTTGAACTCCCAATTATTGACTGAAATAATTATGCCACAAGATTTCACATTTTAAACAAAATATTTTACTCTCCAAGAGTTAAAGTACTACTAACCTAACACTATATTTCATGAATACTTATACTTCACACCTGAAAACCTCAACTGACCACTCCTCATTCTACTTTTATTTCTACCCAAGAGTTTCCCTATACTTACAGGATCGACCTTGAGGGTTCCTTCTCTTCTCCTGGGATCAAACCAAGGTGTGCCGCAACTCTCAAGGAATCACTTTGATTCTCCTCAGTGTCCCTGCCATTCTCTGAGGTATGAGATTTCTTCGGGTCCTTCCACTAGCATCTGGCTAGGCGAACTGTCCAACTGTCCTTCAAAACCTCACAATTATGGACTCTCCAGCTCAGGCATGGACCTCACTGCATTCCTGCCTAGTGACTTCAAATCAAATACCCCTGGTTTCTGATAGCCCTCTGTTCCTGGCACCACGCTTTATAGCTCCTGGCAGATTCCCAAACCTTCCCTTTGTTCTGGGAAGCTATTTGAAGAACTTAAACTCCTTATTGAGGCAGCTGTAAACATCCCATCTCCATCAAGAAGCTCAGAGAGGTAATCCATTGTTTTGTTTCCAATAATTCCCACTATGATCTTTATAAAATAAGCATAGGCCTCCCTTTGATTTGCAACTACTCTAGGTCTGTTTACTAGCTCAAATCTTCTCAAACCAGGTGTTTTCATTTAGCTTACATTTTAAAAATTTCAATTCCCAAACTAAAAGTTAGACTCTTAAAACATATGAATCATAAAATGAGATATTTGTAACAGAACTCCATTTGGAAAGTTCTTTTAAGGAACCTAAATGTCACTTTCAAATGATGTACTAAGTGGAAAGAATGACTTTCAAATGCAGCCAATTCCTATTTAGTGAGAGATCCAACAATCCACACCCCTGGTTTGTACCCCACTCTCTGGATAGAACTCAGTTGCTTTAGATGTGCAGCAAATAACTGTTGATGCCTTTGTTAACCTTTTGCTGCGGCCAGTTAGAAGATGTGGGTCACAGATTTTTTAAGCCCCACAAACGCACGCACACATAGCCAGGGGCTGCTTGATGACATAATATTCTTCACCAGGCTATTGAACGTTTAGAACACTTGGATATAAATACAATTGCAATTTTTTTAAAAACTAAGCTATTTGTCCATGAAGGAAGTCATCGCCAAGACCAAGCTTTTTCTCACCTGGTATCTGTCCTTGGACTCTTGCCAACAAAGACCATTGGATACTGTTCAGGTGAAAGCACTGGCTAATTTTATCCTATTCCTTGCCTTGGGGAGCTGAGGCTCCAACTACAGCCATAGTTGAAGAAATTGGGACAGATTGAGAATTGAGTTTAGAACCTTCTGAACTTGATGCTTGTTTCTCTGAATCGTGATTTTTCAGTTTTACATTGCACTTTTATATTGAAATATTTGGCAGAGACTTGGTTTTCTTCCTGCAGCTTGCTTTTCATTTCAATATATTTTCATTTGGCTATGGTTAAGTTAAAATTGAGATGATTGAACAAGCATAGTAACTTATTCTGAGCCTGTACGCTTCATTGTATCTGTGTCTCCTATTTAATCCTTATGTGATCAATCAGTTTAATGGCATATCTAATTTTGGTTGCTACTCTGTCTCAAGTTCATCAGCAACCAGCACCTCTTACCAATGTCTCAACTTTTGTACTATTGTATTGCATCCAATAATGTGAGCACCTTGGCACAACTCTATGCCCTTGCTATTGAAGACAGCAAAGCCATTGTGTAATTATTCTTTGTCTGCTGCATCCCTCTTGTTGGTATCCTTCCATCTATGAGAGATGATGGACATGCAGCAAACAATCCACTTAAGGTGGGGGTCATTATTTGGTGTACCTTTGCTGATGGCTGTGAACAGGCAGGTTCTGCTGCAAGTGCCTCACATGAAACTGCTACCTGAAATTATGGGTTGTTTTCAGTGTTGGCACCTGTTGCCAAGCTGCTGTAGCTACTGGTTGTCATGGTAGTGCATACCAGCACTAGAGGTGTTGCCACTTTCCTCTTTTGCTAGTTAATGACTCCCAGGTGCAGCATTCAGTGTTTTTAGGGTCTACGTGTCACGCTTGCAAGCATCATTGAAGTGGAGCCTTGGGCGTCCCACTGGTCATCTGGCTCTGGCTAAGTCACCATACCGAGGTCCTTGGGCATGCTGTTGTCTTCCATCCTGCAGATGTGCCTGAACCACCAAAACTGCCTCAGACAGTGCCAACACACTTGGGAACTCTGCCTTTGAGAGGAATGCCTCATTCATGATTTTGTCCTGCCAGGATATATCCATGCTGTGCCACAGACAGTGAGGATGGAAATTATCGAGCCTCTCCTGGTGACTGCAAGTCACCCGTGTTTCACAACCATACATCAAGGCCTTATAAATCATCAGCTTGATCCTAAGAGTCAACTTGATGTCATCCCATGCGTGTTTTGACAGTCAGTCAAAGGTGTTGGTGCTTTTCTTGTGCACGTTTTGAGCTGCTTTGTATCAAGGGACATTATCTATCATTGTGGACTCAAAGTAGCAGAATTTGCTAACCACTTCCTGTGGGCTGTTGTTGAGTGTGATCAGGGCCAGAGTTGCAGCACTTTGGCCCTCTTGACTCTTGCAGTCAGGAGGAATAAGTTACAGGCGATTAGTACAACATTGCCGGTGCTGAGGAGTTCCCTAATCAGGGGGTGATGTGATTTTGTTTTTGCTTTCTGTGTTAATAGATTTTACACCTTCCTGAGCTGTTTATAATCTTTGTGATTGGGGAAACTCAATTGCTAAATTAACAGTTACCAAAGAATTTGACACTTAGCAGAAACTGTATGTACAGAAGTTGAGCAGATGCTTTCGACCTCAACGGTGATCTTCAGCATGGGCCTTCTGCTTTCTTCTGTGTTTCTCAAATTGAATAAATTGTCCTTGATTCCCAACATAGCAATTTATTTTCCCATCAATTTTCTCTCCTCGTTTCTCCTAAAAGCATTTGTTGTCCATATATATACTGCCAGAACAGGTTATTGGAGTGACTATACTTTCTTTTCTCTTAACTAGCTGAAGTCAGTTTTAGCACCCCTGCTAATTATTGGCTCTGTAGTGTTAAAAAGAATGAAAATATAATTCTACAATAATAGTCCTTTGATTATGTTAAAATTCAATTTGGATGTTTTAATTTTTATCCTGTTCCAGGTTATTTCCTTCTCATTTAGAAGGTATTTTACATTCACTTTGTGGCCTGTAAGAGGAAAAATGCTCCAATAATTGAAGATGTTAAGTTTCCTATAGATACCAAGAGAAATACTAGTGCAAATAGGGAAAGGAAACATAGAATTATTGATTTGAGATAGCAAGACAGTGAAACAGTGCTTGATGTACATGATAACCCGGATTTTCAGTAGAGAAGCTCACCCTGATTTCAAAGAAAACTGTCCAGAAAATCTAGTATTTCTACAGTGTGGTCTTCCCTTCTCCTGATGGCAGTTTAAATCAAATGCCAAATCAAGGCAATGCCTTGACATGCAGCAGCAGTGATGTCAATAAATAGGTAAGGAACCAATCACATTGAAGCATTGGTACTTGCTAAGTCTTCCATGAGAGAATCTTCACAGGAGGTGCACAACCAATGCAGTCGATGATCACGTTAATTAAAAAAAAGTTCCAACAGATTTTCCTTAAATGGAGGGCATAGAAATTAAGGTTTGTGGGAGCTTGTTCTAGACCCTTAATTGTTGCTGGAAGGGTTGGGGAGGGGGGGAAAGGAGTTCACAAAGGAAGCATGTTGGAAGCATTGAAGCAAAGGAAGCATTGTAAAATTGGAGCTGTTGGTTGTGATCTTTTCATGCTCTATTTTATAGAGGCATGTCAATCTTTGGGCCTTGCTTCAGTTCTGGAGATTATGCCAACTTAGAGACATGATCAACTGGGAGACACTGGTATCTCATGAGTAATTGTAACAAAGTGAGCTGCCCGGTGTCAAACTTTCTCAAGGGGGGTAATGTTTTTAGCAATGTATGGGTCCCAAGTGTCTGTGCTATAATCAAGGTGTGGTCTGATGGTATTTGGTACAGCATTTCCTTCATTGCACTTGGAGTGATGGAAGTTCCATTTCACAAACCAAGCACCTTGAAAGCTGCTTGTTGACTTTCTACTTCCCACTTAATTATTTTGGATGTGGATCCCTAAGTAACAGCATTTTTTAGTAATTTCAAAGGGGAATCATGCATTGTGCAGTTGGGTACTGATGGTCATTGAGTATTTCTGATTTGTATGATGTTGCATTTTTCTGTGTTGAATTTCATTCCTCATATATTGGCCCATTTGATGAGATTATTTATATCTTCCTAGAGGCTCACCTCATCTGTTCTGTAGATTAGGCAGCAATTTGTTGTCTGGACTGGCTTGATATTCCACCCTGGATATAAGTTATAAAGAGGAGGAACCAATGTGGTCCCAGGACAGACTAGGGGTCACTGTTTAAAAATAAGGGGTCGCCCACTTAAGACAGAGATGAGAATTTTTTTCTGAGGGCTGTGAGCCTTTGGAAATCTTCCTCAAAGGGCTGTGGAAGCAAAATCTTTGACTGTTTTTAAGGCAGAGCTAAATAGATTCTTGATGAGCAAGGGGAAGAAAGGTTATTGAGGATAGGCTGGAATGTGGAGCTGAGGTTACAATCAGATTAGCCATGGTCTTATTGGATAGTGGAGTATGCTCAAGGGACCAAGGAGCCTATTCCTACTCCTAATTCGTATGTTCCAGTTTGAGGCTTCCTCATTCTTTGTTACTATTTGGTAAGAAATGTTCTTGTCCGTTGCTTAGTATTTCTTCAGACTGCATAATGATCTAGTTTGTCCAGTAGCTTTGTGTGTGGTACGTGGTCGACAGCTTTGGTAAAATCTAAAATAGCTAGATCTATGGTGATGTGATTGTCAAGGTCAAATTATGGATAGTAAGGATGAGTTGTGATTCTGTTGATCTTGTTTTATGAAAGTCATGGCAATCATCAATAAGAATATTCTGCCCTTCAAGTGTCTCATTAGCTATCAATGAGGTGTTCTAGTAATTTATATCAAACACTAAGCGAAATAGATCGGTTCTTTGATGGATCGGTGGGGAGTTCTTGTAAACTGGAGAGATGTTAGCCCTTAGCCAATCAACAGGTAGTTCTCCTATGTTTATGGATTATTGAAAAATGTACTGTAACATTGGCACAAACTCACTTGCTGCATTTTTAAGTGCGTGTTTTGGAATGTCATCAAGATCACAAGCTTTAGATGGCCCAATGTTATGTAGGAGTTTCTCAACACTTTTTGTTGTCATTATAAGTCAAGTATGTTCTTGTCAGGCTGCCTTCCCGCTACAGATCTGTACTTAGGTGCTTAATTCCTTCCTTGAAGACGCTCTGAAACTGTGAGCTTAGGGCTTCAGCTTTTTCTTTTGCCATTCAGTGGTAATTTGTCCTCCACTTGCAGAATTGGGATTCCAGTATTATCCTTTCTTTTTGATTTAATATACCTCCCAAATTTTCTGGGGCTTTCTGTCCTGGCCAATTCCATTTTGTATTTACGCTTGGTATGTCGAATCTCCCTGTTGACCACAGTTTGGTGCTGTTCAAATTTAATCCAGAGTTCCTCTTTCTTTGAAAGATCATCACTTCACCTAGAATGTTTAACACAGGTGTATGTAGTTTCTCCTTCTTGCAGACTTTCTTTTTGAGAGAGCCTGTAAGCCATGAGTACTCCCTTTTCCAGAGTAGATTTTGTGAGGAACGTGTGGATTTATAAGGTCATTTGCACATTTGACAAACACCTTCCAGTTGCTTGTCCACTGAGTTGGTCTCTGGAGAGTTGTTGAGACTTTTTTGTCATCTGTGCAGCTTGGCTCGTAAAGACATCAATAGTGATACTGTTCCACTGCGGCACTTTGCTTAGTGATTTTCGGTGCAATTGTGCCTTTAGGCAATACTCACTCAATACTGTTGAATGGTCACTTAGCCAAGAATGGGGCCTGACGGATTCCATCAAAGCAGCTTGTGTAACAAGATGATGATGATCCGATATATTCTCTGTTCCATTTGATGCTTCCTAGTGGTAACGTTCCCCACCTGTGTTAACAAGTGGCCATTCCCTATATTTATGAACTTTTCCTGAAGTGGTTTGTTGCACCTTGGGGGACGTCCTAATTCCAAGGAAGATCGGGGACATTAAAGTACCCAGTTAATATGATGGAGGGTGACAATGTTGTATTATAAAGTGTTGTTAGTCTTGCATCTAGGCCACTTAATGAATCCTTAGAGCTGCTGGGTCTCTAATAACAAATTCCGACAAAAATAATTCCCCTCTGCAGGGTCAGTTGACAGCATACCAATTGCGCATCTGTTGAGGACAAAACATGTCTTGAGAAACTGGGAATTGAGTTATTGACTGCAATAAAGACTCATTCGCCTTTAGTAGATCTATACTTACGATATACTGTGAAACTTTCAGGAAATATTGCTGTAGTGTGAATATTTCCATTATGTTTGGATTTAGTTCCTATGATAACATCAAGTTTTTCTTGGCTGATAAGTAACTCCAATTGAGTTACTTTCCCTCGAATACCGTTGCAATTTATATTTCCAATCCCAATAGAGTTTAGCTTAGAAGGATTTTGAAGAGTAGCTCTGGTCTTTCCTGTGTTGTGGTTTTTGCCTTTGTTGATTTTGGAAGATTGCTGACTTTGGGTAGGTCTGGTTACATATGACTATCTATATTCTGATCCCGCCCGCTTGAGTTAGTGGAGTAACTTGTCTTTTCTGCTATCTTTGTTGCTTCACTTTGGATTGACTTGCATTCACCCACTCATTTTTTAATTTTAACTTCTCTAGTGAAACTTTCCTTGCATACACCTTGGCTAGTGGTACATTTGGCTTGAAGGTGGGTGAAGGCCTCAGGAGTTTGCTGCCCTACACAGTTCTCACCTGGCCTGAGCTGGAAGGTCGGGTGAGAAAAGATCGCTTGGATTTCAATGTAGGAGAAACTAGGAGCAGAGAAGCAATCTGCCACTGTACAGAAGTTCAGTCCCATTATAATTTTAGTTAATTCAGACCAGAACAGCCAAAACTGAACCCAGTCCAAGCCTCAGGAAACAGCTGGACAGACACAGGCTAGACCGAACCCGAGCAGCACAAGCGAGGCTTTGGTCCAGGAGCTGGTGTGATTTATTGAGAGATAAGCTGACTACTTGTTACAGCCCGCACCAAGTCAAGTGGGCGGCCCAGCTATGCGTGCCAGGTAATGTTTCAAGACCCTGCCACTGGCATCAGGCTCGTCTGCTCATTGCTGGTATGCCGGTAAGATCGCCTGGGCCACTGGGAGTTCCTGATCTGCTGGGAGGGAGGGAGAAGGAATGTGACCCTGTTGCTGCAGGCAACAGGGAATCATTGGCTTCTTTCTCCTGGTATCCCTGTTCTTGGTTCCTGGAGCTGCTGCTCTGTCCCTGCCGCACTCTACCTTCCCATCACCATGGCGCTGACCATGATCATAGCTGATTAAGCATTCATATGCAGCAAACCAGGAAGTCAAAAGCACTTAACATCCTTCACTTTTTTAATTTAAATTTTCAGATTTAAATGATTATGATGGGATTACTAAAAAAACATTGTAAAAAGAGAACTATTATATGTATTTTTGAAACCTGTTTATTATGAAGAAATTGGGAGATCCACAAATATCATTAGCTTTTAAGGGGCAGTAAGGGTTCAGCAATAATTCTGGCTTTAGTAGTGTTCACGGTTTAAAAATCCAGTTAAACCCCATTCAACAAGATGTTACTTTTTCCAGGGTTTTTACAGCGAAACTAACAGCATAGAGTATTACTGAAAAAAAAATGTCAAAGCTTTTTGTTTTGCACTCATCAGGACACTTCGCAAGAATACCAATATAAGGGGAAAACAACAATTTATATTTTATGAGAATAGAGTGCTTATTGGTTGGCATAGAAGTGGATGTTCTCACTAAGTAGTGATTACAATGGAGGTAGCAGCCTGTGGGAATCTTTACAGCTGAATGGATGGAGGAGTGTAGACTCACTGACAGCAAAATTTCTGCGTATGTGGGGACTCAGAGTTGCACTGGAGTACTGATGGCAAAGACTGACACTTTGGCCATTGTTACCACAGCAAAATCTGGAACAATATTCCAAACTACTTAGTATATTTATTGTGTACTAACTCTTAAGAGACCTTTCAGAATCTTTTAACTGAAACTCTGGTGAATCCATAGAGTCCCAATGTGCAAACTTGCAGTCAGCACCAGTTTTACTACTCAAAACATTCTTTTGACGGTCCATGCAGGCAGATCTTAGACTTTATGGCTTTTGGTTGGTGGATTTTATTTTTCCATGTGATATGCATATCGAATAACAATTCTTTTCATCAGATAGCTGGGCATCCTAAATGTATAGCACTGTGGTAATTTTCCATCCATCCAGTAGATGAAGCATATTACTCTTGTTTATATAAATTCCACTTTGCAGTTTATTGCTATAGGACAATTGGTAATCCTGTCTTAAATAACTACAGCAACTTGCATTTATACACCTCTCAATAAAAATAAAATGTAGGGTTAGGTGGGTGGATTTAGAATGGGTTAAAATCGAGCCTGTAGTCTGAAATTAAGGCACTTTGTAACTTAAAAGGAAAACAGTACTTTGAAAGCACATTGTAACCTATCCTTAGCTTTTCTAATTTATTAAGATACAAGATGGATTATTTTTAAACTCTCTCTTTGCTCACTTTTCCTTATGAGTTTTCTTGCAGATTTTGCCAAATTCAGTATATACCTATCTATATTTGATGACTTAGATCAAATTCAACTTTAAATTCGCTCTAATTTTACAAGCCATACAGTATTTGATAGTTAATTGGATCAATTTGCAGCAATTAGACAAACAACATTTTTAACCCCCAACTCTGTTCATTCAGAGAGTAGTTACTAATCACAAGGTTGGATGACTGCTTGCTTTTTATTTGCTTTCATTAGTCTCTGAGACCAGGTGCCTTCTACAGCCATTACTTTGTGAGCTTTGATAATGATAGCCTGCAGGCTGTTTACTTGCAGCCAAGTCTAGCTTTGTACTCATACACACAGAAACTACCAGCAAGAGTTGTTGCGTAACTATCAGAAGCATGATCTCTGGCTAATTTTCCACTCTAAACCTAGGGTGCTGGTAAAAGTTGTATTGTCCCACCTGAGATGAGCTAACAGCACAGACTGGTGGCTGTATCAGGAACCTTCCTCCTACATTGCAGCAGTGACTACACCTCATAAGTATTTAATTGGCTGTGAAGCACTTTGAGATGTCCAGTAGTCATGAAAAACACCATACAGATGCAAGTCTTTTGATGAGTCATACAGACTCGAAACATTAACTGTATTCCTCTCCACAGATGCTGTCAGACCTGCTGAGTTTTTCCAGCTGTTTTTGTTTTTGTTTCAGATTTCCAACATCCGCAGTATTTTGCTTTTATCTTTTTGTTTTGTGTAGTTCACCTATAGAATCGTTATAGCACAGTAGGCAGCCATTTGGTCTGTTGCTTCCAAACGGTTCTCTGCAAGAGCAACACAACTAGTCTCACTGCTCTTTCTCCATAGCTCTGCAAATGTTTTCTCCTCGGGAGCTTTTCCATTTCTCTTTTGAAAGCCACAATTGAACTTGCCCCCACCACGCTCCCAGGCAGTGCATTTCAGATCCCAATCGCACACAGCATTTAAAAAAGGTTTTTCCCACTACTGACTTTGTTCCTTTTACCACTCACCTTAAATCGGTGTCCTTTCTTTCACCACTGGGAACAGTTTCTCTCTATCTACTCTGTCCAGACTTTTCGTGATTTTGAACACCTCTATCAAATCTCTCAACTTTCTCGAAGAAAAACAGCTCCAGCAGAAAATGCCTTTTCAAAGTGCTTTTTTATTCTAGAAATAGGAATTTTGTTGTAACTTCTCACTCTTGAGTGAAAGTTTTGACAAAATAAAAACCAGTGTTTAGTATTTTCTCATAAAATATTTTAGCAAAACAGCCTTCCTGTCAAAATGATAGCTTGAAAGGAAATCAAAGCACAAAAATCCTTTGAACCTTAGGAACATAAAAACAAAGGAAGTTATCTACTTAATTTTAATATTTTCTTATTCCAATCTTAAACAATTGAAACCACAAAGCATTCAGAGTCTGCATTTTTCTGAAGCCTTCGCAAAGGTTTTCGCGCCTTGTTCATAGTAAAGTTTAAGTTCAGACTTAAATACCTTACTGTTGCTCCATTTCTTTTGGAGATTATAGAATTCTACATTTTGGCATCTGAATCTTAAGTGTGATCTATATTTTTATAAATATATGGGTGATATTTTCAATCTAATAGCAGTGCTTTTATAATGAAATTTAAATATATGAAGAGTTATAACTTTTCAAATAACAGCTGGCAGGATATATACTGCATCAGTAAAAATTCTTGATTTTCATTTTATTTCCTTCACCAATTTTTTTAATTCTTTAGATAGCAGACAAGAACTGGAGAAGTTTTTGAAACTGAAAAAATGCAAAGTGCCAAAAACAATTGAAGGTTTCATTGAAGTGTCTGAATCAGAAGATGGTGACAGCACTGAGGAGGAACCACATCAGTTCAACAATATCCAGGTATTAAATAATGTTTGAGAATCTGATACCATTTTTAAATTTAAAAAAAAACTTCTCTCTTTCTGTTCCTATTTTCTTCCCTTCCTCTCCACCTCCCCCCCCCCCCCCACCCTTTTTGAAAGAGGCTGACCAACACTTCATCCAATTGACCAATGTGCCGGCAAGTTGTTTATCTTAGAGCGCCATGGCTGAGCACGTTCTGAGCTGAGCGCCATAAACATACACTTTCTGATAATGGTCACTAAATATTTTCAGAAATAGGATTCAGTCTGAGATCAGTTGTATCACCTCAATTGTCACCCTGATTGACATCAGTTAGCACAGCAAAGACTCGAATAGAACAAAACAATAGTGACTTCAGTCCCCGCCACTTATGCCTTACCCACTAACCCTGGTCTGTCACCTATATCGTGCAAACAGTGCTAAGATTTGTCATTACCATAGACAACAATTACGAAGGCACCATGTAAGTTGCATTAAGCATGGTGACTATTTTGGGAAGTTCAAGCAGTTGTTTGCACCTTGCTAGTGTGATCCCCTGTTATTAGGCCCTTTCAAGCACCTCCATTGTAACAAAGTTTGCTGAAACTCGAGGTGTTATTGCCAGTACCTAAGGTAATGGTGAAACTAGCCAGAGTTGATGATGACCAGACTGCTTCATACTTCAGACTCTATCACACTAATGCGCCTGCATTAATTGCACTGTACTTATGGAACTTTTGGAAGTCCTATGGAAATTAGCCGTAGGAGAATACGTCCAGTCTCTCAGCTGCAGACAAGCAAAATAATGGGGATTCTGGAACTCTGAAATAAAAACAGAAATACTTAAAGTACCCCCCAGGTATGGCAACACTGTGCAGAAGGAGGAATGTTAGCTTTGAACAGTTAATAAATTTAGCTAGTTGTAAGAGCTCTAAGAATGTACAACACCAGCCTCGGCTGAGTTGGACTCAGACCTAAAAGGACTGTTTGACCATTATACAACCCAGACATTCGTGAGACATCAATTTTATGTAAGTGTACAAGAAGTATTCGTGCCAGCTGTGGCTCATTTTAGTGGCACAGAAGCCATTGAAAAGAGACTTCATGAGACTGACATGTTAACAAACCTCCTGATATGTACCCTATTAGAAGAAAATTGCTTAGCACCATATGTTACATTATTGTCTTTGTGCACAAAGAGCTGGAAAAAGCCTGTACTTGTATGGAATCTCATAACTTATGGCATCCTCACGATGCCTAACAACCAATGGATTACTTTTGAAGGGCGATTGCTGTTGTTAAACAAGCAAATACAATTATTTAGCAAAGAGCAACAACCAGGGAATTAGGGGAACTCTGACTCTTCAAATATTGCCATGTATGGAAAAACAATCAAATTGATAAGTATGCTAATAATTTCCCATTTGCTCTCTTTACAGGGTTAGGTAGAACATGGTAAAACTGGCAATTGTACAAATATGCAAGCTGTATGAGTGAAAGGCTATCAGATTTTTTTCTCAAATCTCAGATGTGTGCCTTAAGCTGGAATTTAATATTCAGATGTAAGGTTTATGAGATGCCTTGTTAATTTGCCTCAGAACCATTTTACATAACCTACTCAAATATATTAGCCTAGATTTTGCGGTCAGTGGAAACTTAACATCACTCGCTGTTCATTATGTTTGCAGCTACCCACAGAATTTGATATCTTTTGCATGACAACTTACAGTAATTAGAGATTTATTTCAGTGAAGTGCCCTCGGAGAGAGATCTGGAGCAATGTGAAAAGGGCAAGAGTGAAGAATATTACTGAGGTACATTTAGATAAATCAATTATAGGTCATAAATCATCCTAAACTCTGTCTGGAGAAGACCCTTTTAACTAATGTTTGTATGAGACTTTAATCAATTGCCAATCAGGATTCTGGGTTAGAAACTTTGGAAAATTTGAGAGAAAATGAAATTAGTAAAATTATACTTAATAGAAATTTCTTAGCGACTTTACTGCCCTAGGCAGTTGCACACTAGGTAGAGCACAGGCCACAGATGTAATGTATACCCTCCCAGAACCCTCTTGATTTGTTCTTGAAAATACTTGTGGAGAAATTCTTATTCGGTTGGATCTCTACTCTTGAGACCACATCATCTGTTGTGATTTGCTACCTCTGGGGTCTGTGATTGTGTATACACAAGGCTCTGAAGAAGAGTAATACACACTGAAAACGTTAACTCTGTTTGTCTCTCCACAGATGCTGCCTAACCTGAGTTTTTCCTGTTTTTATTTCAGATTTCAACATCTGCAGTATTTTATTTTTATTATAAGACTCAATGAAACTCTCTTTTTAACCCCTTCCTGACTGTAACACCACCTTGCAATCAGACTCAAGCTGGCCTGGTAATTGGCTGTGACTGTTGCTAGCCTAACTTAATTGTTTAATTGTTTCTTTAATTGTGATTTCCACTTGATAAGACATCTGTGTAACAGGTAACTATTCTTGCAGTACAAGACCTTATCCACCTCTCTGATGTGATATTCATTCCCACTGATACATTTTGATAAGGTGGCTGTATCAAGCCTTTCCCAAAGGGAAAGGCTTAGATTTCCCAAAGGGTCACTGGAGGCCTTCGTCTCACTGTTAACCCTGTGGTTTCATTGCAATACATGTTATATTGATTGTTTCGAACTTTTATGCTATTAAAACTAACTAATGCTGTAGTTTAATACATGCATAACTCAGTCAAGGTTTTGGGGTAAATAGATTTATTTTGATAACTCACTGCTTTAGTTAAGAACTAATTCTAACCATCCCAAAACTACTTACAACACAGAATCTAAAGCAGGAAGTGTAAGTTAGAATATTTACTTAAATGTGAAATCATACACAAAGTGAAATGAAAAGTGGGAAAGGAAACTGTGATTGAGAGAGAAAATTAAAGTTTAAAAAAAATTTCTAAATGCAAGTAATAATTGAAATCTGAAGCAATGAGACTCCACGTTTGTTAAAGTAAATTTTCAGTGCCAGAGAGACTGTTTGATTCTAATTAAGAGTTATCACTCTGTTATGCATTCACATGTACTGGAAAGGACAAGCCCTAACATTTTGTGGTGTGAATAGTGGTAAGTACCACAACTTTTATGACCTTCATGTGTTTTAATGCTAAATTTCTTGGCGAGTTGGTGGAGCAGGGAAAATTGTACAGCAGCTTTTCTGATTTCCATCTTTAAACATGCTGAGGCTGTCCGATTTAAAATTTAATAATCTTATTGCAAAATCCGGGCCAACAATAACTCCAAACCAATGAATGAACACTACTGACACACAGGCTGCATTCTAAGGAGTGTAAATATTAAAAGATATTGATAGTTCAAGTGATGTTTTAAAAAATTCTTTCATGGGATGTTGCCCATTCCTAATTGCCCTTGAGAAAATGGTAGTGAGCTGCCTTCTTGAACAATAGCAGTCCATCTGGTATCTGAGAGGTTTGGTACATCTGAATGCCTTGCTAGACCATTTCAGACGTGAGTTAAGAGTCAACCACATTGTTGTGGCTCTGGAATCACATGTAAGCCAGATCAGGTAAGCTTTTCTTCCCTAATGAGGAATTAGTGAACGGGATGATAGATTCATGGCACCATTACTAATTCTAGATTTATTAATTTGGAATTTTAAATTCTATAAGCTACCATGGTGGGATTTGAACCAGTATCCTCAGAGTATTACAAAAACAAAAACAGAATTACCTGGAAAAACTCAGCAGGTCTGGCAGCATCGGCGGAGAAGAAAAGAGTTGACGTTTCGAGTCCTCATGACCCTTCGACAGGAGTATTAGCCTGGCCTCTGGATTACTAGGGACAATTCCATTATGCCACTGGCTCCCCAACAATGTGAACGTGCAAAACTTTGGTAAATGTATTTCAGTGTAGACAAATGTGAGTCATCCACTTTGTACCTAAAAAAAAAAGATAAAACAGGGTACTTTTTAAATGGGGAATATGTAGAAATAGTGAAGTTCAAAGAGATTTTGTTGGGGGTTGGAATGTGGTACATAAATCGTTAAAATGTCATGTACAGATACAAAAAATATTCAAAAACACTAATGGAATGCTGGCCTTTATATCTAAAGGATTAGAATACAGGAGGGTAGAAGCCATTTCTTCAATTGTACAAACCCCTGATTAAACCACACTTCGAGTACTGCCAGCAATTCTGGACGCCACATCTTTGGAAGATTTTATTGGCCTTGGAGGAAGTGCAGTGTAAATTTACTAGAACGAGACCTGGGGCTCGCAAGGTTTCAGCTACGAGGAGGGATTAAACAAACTATGGTTGTATTCCTGGAATTTAAATGGTTAAGGGGTGAATTGATTGAATATTCAAAATTTTAAAGGGAGCAGATAGGATAGATTGGGAGAAACAATTTTTCCTAATTGGGAAGTCCAGGAAAATAATCTAAAAATTAGAGCAGACCTTTCAGGATTGAAATTAAGAAGCATATTGTCACTCAAAGGGAGGATAGAAGATTGGTACACTCTTCCATAAATGATACTTAATCCTCAGCCAATTGTTAATTTTAAATCTGAGATTGATAGGTTTTTTATTTGCCCCTTAATACCTTTAGCTAAAATGAATACGTGGAGTTTGGTGGTAGATCAGCCATGATTTCATTGAATGGCAATGGAACAAGCTTGAGGGGCTAAATGGCCTACTTACTAAGTGATTAACCTCTAAATACCAGACTTGTCAAAGATGAAGTTGAACACAGAAATGCAGTAACTAATAGTACTTAAATGAACACAATCAAAGAAAGCTTAATGATATTTTGCCATATGAATAGAGGCTTAAAAGTACAATAGCAAGGAAGTTATGCTCAAACTTTTGCAAATCATGAGTTAGGCTTCAGCTGTGATATTGTGTCCAATTTTGAGCACCAGTTTAAGTAGTATGGCAGGGCTTTGAAGACAATGCAAAGGAGATGAATTGGAATGGTACCAAGGATGAAGGACTTATGAGGAGAAACTAAAGAAGCTTGGATTTTTTTTTGTTCATGTGCTCTGAGTGTCACCAGCCAGGCCAACACCTGTTATCCATCCCTAATTGCCCTCAAAGGTGATGGTGAGCCCAACCTGTGGTTTGGGTGTGCCTATAGGGCTGTTAGGGAAGAAGTTTCAGACTTTTGACCAAGTGAATAAATGGCAATTTATATTTCAAAGTCAGGATCGATGTGTGACTTGGGGAACTTACAGGTGGTGGTGTTCTCATGAGCCTGCTGCTGTGGTTCTTCAAGGTGGTAGAGTTCACAGGAGCCTTGGTGAGTTATTACAATTCACCTTGTAGATGACGCACACTTCTGCCATGGCGCATCAGTGGTGATGGAAGTGTATACTTAATGTGGTGAATAAGAACCTGATCAAATGGGCTGCTTTGTCCTGGATGGCATTGAACTTCAATGTTGCTGGAGCTGTATTCGTCCAGTCAAGTGGGGAGCAGCCATCATACTCTTGACTTGTAGGTGATGGACAGGATTTGGAGAGGCAGGAGCTGAGTCACTCACTGCTTGGCCTCCTTTACAACAGAGAAGATAAAGAGATTTCATAGACCTGTTCAAAATGACGAATAAGTTAGGAGAAACAGTTTCCAGAGGCAGAAGCATTAGTAACTGGAGGACATAAATTTAAGATGATTGGCAAAAGAACCAGGGGAGATGAGAATTTTCTTTACACATCGAGTTATGATCTGGAGTACACTGCCTGATGGGTGGTGAAAGAAAATTTGATAGCAACTTTCAAAAGGGAATTGGATATGTATTTGAAAAGGAAACATTTGCAGGGCTTTAGAGAAAGAGCAAAGAAGTGGGACTAATTGGTAAGCTGTTTCAAAGAGCTGACACGGGCTGAATGGTGGTCTCCTGTGCTATTCTATGATTTAATTAACAAATTCATGGTAACACGATTAATACCATCGCAGGTTTAAACTTTGAGGAGTTCATAAAGTACATATGTTAAACTTCAGAAAAAAACTGGTGTTGAAGTACTGGAGCTAATCTTTACATGGTTTTGTTTACAGAAATACACAGTACAAGCATGCACCCCCTAACTGAACCACTACAGTTACAGTCTGTTACTATTTGTAACTCTTTCGAGTACAAGCACGTTTCCATCTGTTTCAGATTAAGTTACATTGTTTCATAGTTTGCCATTGTGAGATTTGAACTCTTGATCTTGGGGTTACAAGCCCAGTACCATAACCACTTGGCTATTTAGGCCAAGCCTGTTACTATTTGTAACTCTTTCGAGTACAAACCCGTTTCCATCTGTTTCAGATGAAGTTACTTTGTTTTCATAGTTTGTCATTGTGAGATTTGAACTCTTGATAATCTTTTAAAATTAAAACCAATTAAACCAAATCAACAAAATTGGGATAAATCAGGCACAGCCCCTAATTCAGGTCAGCTGTAAAACCAAGGACAAAATTTAAAGGAACCATAAACATATTTCCATCTGTTCCTATTCAGATGAAGTTACATTGTTTCATAGTTTGCCATTGTGAGATTTGAACTCTTGATCTTGGGGTTACAAGCCCAGTACCATAACCACTTGGCTATTTAGGCCAAGCCTGTTACTATTTGTAGAAGCACAAGTAAATCTCCTGTTAATGCATACCACATGTATATAATTAAATCTAGTTAATAAACAACTAACTTGGGGGATATCATTTACCAACAAGCTTAATCAGCATAAGAACAAAGTAGCTGATCACTGTATCTCTGCTTTTGCTTGATAATATAACAGATTCAATGACCAGCCTTAACAAAAAGCTTAGCAAGTTTATGTTTAAAATTTGTATACACTGTACA
The DNA here is from genome assembly GCF_017639515.1 of Carcharodon carcharias. Lineage (NCBI taxonomy): Eukaryota > Metazoa > Chordata > Chondrichthyes > Lamniformes > Lamnidae > Carcharodon > Carcharodon carcharias. The sequence continues at coordinate 59,362,880 of NC_054472.1, read as the reverse complement.
ACTAGTCTATCTCTAGCTTCAAATATTGTGGCTGTTATAAATTATAGGTAGAGACATACGATCATTTTGATCCTAGTGGCAACTGTGGTAGCATTGATGATCCTAATTTTACTCTGAAATATGCCATGTTCCTCCATTGTGATGTACTTTTACAGGCTTACTTCTGATTAACTTCCTTCGCTTTCTACCTTTCCTTTTCACTCTGTTGCAACCTAGACAACCCACTTCCTAAGCTCTTTAAAACTTCCTTGTGATGTTAGTTGTAACATGTTGTCCTTGACAAAAGCCTGCAAATAATGCCTCAGAGTATTAAGTCTCCTGCAATTGATGTTCATGGCACTACTTGATACAACATAGCTAGTCATTTAAGTAGCTGATCTGTGAAATACTAGACAGTTGAACAAAACCCACTATTATGCTAAAATAAAAACATAAAATGCCAGAAATACTCAGCAGGTCCAGCAGCATCTGTGGAGAGAGAAAAAGGTCATAACCTGAAGAGTTAACCCTTTCATCGGAACAATTCTGATGAAAGGTCATGGCCTGAAATATAAAGTCTGTTTCTCTCTCTCCACAAATGTTGCCAGACCTGGCGGGTGTTTCCAGCAATTTGCTTTTATTTCAGATTCCCAGCATCCATAGTATTTTGTTTTTGGACCCACCTTTTTATCCTTGAATAGGGCATGCCTAGGCATGGTACACATGAATGAATGATACTATTGATTTTAAAAGTGTACTGTTACACCTGTTGTCATCCAAGCAGACTTTTTGTAGCTCAGTACAGACTAGAAATCATATCCAGGACCTTATAAATCTGGAACCTCCTGGTCTAACATGACTCTTCACACCAAGTTGTATATGTACCACAGAATCATTGGGAGCCTTGGGCAGTTTTTTTGGTAGAAGAAATATTGTAAACTCTCTGCTGGATGGTTGAAGATATTTATCCAGCATTAACAACAATTGCATTTATGTAGCACCTTTAACATAAAACATCCCAAGGTGCTTCACAGGAGCTTTGTAAAACAGAATGTGAGCCACAAAGTGATATTGGGGAAGATTACTAAAATCTTGGCCAAAAGAGTAGGTTATAAGGAACCTCTTAAAGGAAGAAAGCAAGGCGGAGAGGTTTACGGAGGGAAGTTGAAAGCTTGGGGCCTTGGCAGTTGAAGGCATGACTACCAATGGTGGAACAATTAAAATCAAATTGTTCAGGAGGCCAGATTTATAGGAGCACAGATATCTGAGGGTTATGGGGCTGGAGGAGATTAGAGATAGGGAGGGGCAAGGTCATGGAGGGGTTTGAAGCCATGGATGAGAATTTTAAAATCAAGGTGATTTTTAACCAGGAACCAATTTAGGTCAGTGAGCATAGGGATGATGGTTTACCTTTATGGTAGTCACATAGGATGTCAATTTCCAGCGGACTATCACTTTACATCAAAGCTGAAACATTAGGGGGATTTGTCTATTTCATAAGAACCCCTTTTTTTTTAAAACTGATGATATGCTTTGGCTACTATGTACTAAATTCAGTTGTGTTGTTGCACCCTGCGTTGCTGATGTGAATGATTTTGGTATTCAAGCAACTGTCTATTCTAAATCACATGGAGCAACTCATGTGAGATTGTGACCTTGTGTGTACATTACAAGGGCCATGGATAGGGCTGTAAACTAACAGGTTGCAGGTAGGGTGGCAGTGGTGATGGGAAACAGAGTTCAGTTGCAGGAGATTTAGAACCAAAGAGAAAAGTTGAGACAACAGAACAGTGGAGCGATGTGGGTAAAGACGAGCAGAGTGGGACAGAGTTTAACAGTAATAGTGCATCAGTCTGTAAGATTCATGCTGAAGAATAGAAGTAAAAAAAAAACTAAAGGCTCTTTATTGGAATACAGAAAGCATCTGCAATAAATAGATGAACGAGTGGCACAATAGAGATAAATGGTTTAGATCTAATCACCATTACAGAGACATAGTTACAAGGTGACCAAAGTTGGAAAATGACTATTCCAGGTTACATTACATTTTGAAAAATACAAACAAAATGGGAAAGGAAGAGGGTTCGTCCTGGTCGTAAAGGTTGACATAAGGACATTAGTGAGAAAGGACCCTGGCTCAGATATCAGGAAGCGCAATCAATGTGGGTTGAGATTAGGAATAGCAAGAGTCAGAAACACTAGTGGGAGTAGTTTATAGGCCCATTGGACAGAGCATTAAACAAGAAATTTTTGCAGCTTGTAACAAAGGCAATGTAATAATTGTGGAGGATATTAATCTTTCTTTATAGACTGGACAAGTCAAATTGGCAAAGCTGGTCTGGAAGATGAGTTTGTAGAATACTTTTGTGATGGTTTCCTGGAGCAATATGTTGTAGAACCAACCAGTGATTAAAGCTATTTTAGATCTTGTATTGTGCAATTAGGCAGGGTTAATTCAGAATCTTAGTGGGAAATTGCAATCGTAATGCAATTTAATTCCACATTAAGTTTGAAAGCAACATACTGTAATCACAACCAAGAACCTTAAGCTTAAACAAAGCCAAATATGTATGAGGGGAGAGCTGGCTAAGGTTGATTGGGTAAATAGACTAAGAGGTGTGATGGTAGATAAATAGTGGGAAATATTGAAATACTTCAATGTTCAGAAACATATTCCATTGAAAAACTGTGCATTACATGAATAATTAGGTAAAATATAGATGTGTGGTAGAATTCATATATAATTAGGACATCATACTTGAGAATTGAGAAAATAGTTACAGGCTAACAGCCATTTTGCCCAAAAGCCTTTTCAAGCACATACATGGGCAGCACTGAACTTAATTAAAAACAGCTCTGAATTTAATTAAAGACAGACAACATTACTTCATGTTGGTAATATTCACTGGTCTTTAGTGCTCCTGCCCCTTTTTGGAAATTGCTATTGATAAGGACTATCCTTTGGTAATTTAAATACTTTATTCGCTACCAAAGGAATTCTTAAAAAGGTGATAACGCATGTTAATGGTAGTTCAGTCTGGGATTTAGCATTGTTACCTATTAAGAAGGCATTCTTCAAATAAAGCTCAATGGTCTTTAGAAACTCAGAATTGAACAAGATCAGACACCTAGTACAAAAGACAGATGCTGTAAAAATGTAGTCTTTACTGAACTAGAAAATAACTTAAGAATCACTATTTGTGTTAAAAGTTTAAAATCACTATGAAAATTTGGAAACAAGTGAAATTAATTAGGATTGATATTCGAACATATCACAAGCATATATTGACCAGATACATGCTCAGTGTTATATAATAATGCTACCCTCAACAATTAAATAATTAGTCATATGCTGGCACATGATATTGAGTATTGCTAAAAAAGGGACGTGTTGAAGCTTTTGTCTTGCACTCATCAGGACACTTCACAATACCAGTATGAAAGGGCAACAGCAATTTATACTCAGAGAGTGCTGATCGGTTGGCAAGTGGTCTCTGGTAGAGGCGTTGCCACGAAGAATGTATCAATTGATTGCAACTGGCAGTTAACTGCCCAGTTAAACCAGGCAGCTTGACACTAATTGGTCGAGGCATTGATCTGAGGAATGAATCAGCAAAAGGCTGTCACTTATTTATAGAGCTGAAACAGGCACAATGTGTGAACATGTTCTTTCTGTCTGCAAAGAATGGGGCCCTGTGTGTTAATATGTGTAGCTTCCCGTACACCCACACATGCCACAGTGCGAGCCTAACTGAGTATCTTAAATTGGTTGTCAACATAATTCTTAACACACTGTAGATTATTTAGCAACTATTGTCCAATCATGGAATCACATCTAATTTTGGACACTGAGTTTTCTGCAACTTGCCCCTTGCAAACAGTAGCTGGGACATGCTGTTTGAAATGATCCACCAGTCTTTAGGATGTACAGCCTACATGCCTAGCATCATATGGCACTGAAATTCATATACCACATAACTCATTTGTGTGATAAGCAGAATGTCTTTTTGGCTTGAAGGCTGTTAGTGTTGAATACCATTCATGTTGCTACTGCACAGTAACAATGTGAAACAGCTAGCTTCACCTATTCAAATTTTTGAGATACCTTGACCTTCCAGGGTAATCTGAGGCAGACTGGGATCTTTTCAGGGCCGAAAGTGATGGCCTTCATGAGTTCATGAGTTTGCGTGATTTGCAGTGTGCAATGATCTAATCAGGGTAGCCATTAGTTCGGAGGACAGAAAGAACGTGTACTCACATTGTGCCTGTTTCAGCTCTACAAAATTAGTGACAGCTTTTTGCTGACTCATTCCTCAGGGCAATGCCATACCCAATCAGGGTCAAGCTGTCTGGTTCAAATTTTAAACAATGCTTGTCAGTCATCATCAGTTGGTGCATTCTCCATAGCAATGTCTCTATCAATCAGGGTCCACTTACCAACCAATCAGCATTCTCTTCTCATACAGTATGAATTATTGTTTTCCCCTTATAATAGGTATTCTTTCAGTGTTCTGATGAATGCAAGACGAAAAGCTTCGACACGTCTCTGTTTTACAGCAGTAATTAAATAATTGTGAATTATAAGGGATAATCAAAAGGGAGGAGTTTAATCAATGAAGCAGCACCCATAGCTGCTAGAGATGATGTAATTTAGTTTAGAGGGGTATAAAAATACAGGCTTTTTCTCTAAAAAGCAGCCGTATTGAAAAAGGGTTTAAGAAAGAAACCTTAAACAAATGCTTCTCAGGTTGTTGAAGAGTTGGACGCTTTTTAGAACAAACAAGTTTTTTGTGTCCTGCTGTTCAGACAGCTGTAACAGCTCAGAGATTTAAGGTAATACTTTGTGTTAATGTTTGATATTTGAAATAATTAAAAATTAAACATTTTTGTTGGATATCCTAAAGAGAATTTTAGACTTGTATTACTTTTTAAAGCCTTTTTTACTGGATTCTGTATTAGAACTAAAACTGTTTTCCATCTTTTTATAGTCCTTAATGTTGCGATGTACTTATGCACTTTTGAATGTATTGCATGTTAAACGATTCTTCAGTAAACTTGCTAATCAGCTAGTAAAATATAATGTCTTGTAGTTTTGTGTAAGCAGCTTAAGAACCCTCTCTGTATTTTTCAAAGTGGGGAAATACAATTTTTTGAAGAGAGACCCCCAGACCCTTACAATACCCAGGTAATTATAACCTAGCTGATAATTATTTCAAAAACTACCTAGAAGAAGGTAATATCTCTTGATAGTTATCTTCCTAGGGGGAGAAGTGGTTCACTTGCTCAGACCCAAAAACAAGTGTCTGTGGGAAGTGGCTATTTTGAACGCAGGTGAGGGTGATTATTAGGAGAGTGCTCCTGATCTGGGGTAGCCCTAAAAAGGGCTATAATTCACTTTGAAACAAAAACTGAGCAAGAAAAAGAAAGAACTAAGGAGGTTAAAGATAGTATTAGTTTAAAAGAAGAGGTTTATAATGTTGCAAGAATAGCAGTACATCTGAAGATTAGGAGTTTTTGTAGAAACCAGCAAAGGGCCACCAAAAAGTTGATTAAATAAGGGAAATGATACAATACAGTAAGTCCTCACTTAATGTTGTAGTTGCATTCCTGGAAAGTCCAACTTCAAATGAAACAATGTTAAGCAAAAAGATTTTCCCATTTCAACCAATGTAAGAGCTGTAGTTTGGTTCTGGAAGACATTTTTCGTCAGGAAAAAAATGGAAAGATTATACCCTGTAAATTGAAAGACTTTACATTGCTAAATTTCTATATTTGTAAATTAAGTAACTTTCAAAATAAAATAAATTTAAAAATATGAAAGAAATATGCTAACTCTTTCTACTTACTTCCTGCTTGCCGACCCTGCGGCTCGCTGCCTTTCTGGCTCCCTGACCCTCTTCGTTGCTGCCAATTGTGCTCAACAAACTTCCCACTCTCCAAACATCCTGTTGCCTGAAGCTCCCTTTCACCAAACCTCTGGCTCCCCACTTCTGCTTGCCACTTCCCTTTCCCAAGCCCTTGCTGTGAATGAGGGCTTGGGAGGTGAATGGTGAGAATCAGGAAGAGCAGGTATAGAACAAGCCAGAGGGGTGTTGAAGGGAAGGGTCAGCAGCCACTGGGAGGGTCAGAGAGCAGGGGAGGGAGGGTTGACAGTGACTGGGAGGATCAGGGAGCTGGGGTGACTGCTCCAAAATGGCGCACATTGGGTCATGAGGTCCTATGTCAGTCTCAGCATGAAACATCATTAAAATGAAACTCCTGGTGCTGAACACAAATGCCCATTAACTGCGTGACTTTAAAGTGGGGCAGCTTAAAAATGGGGGAATAACTATACAGGAACAAACTACCCAGGAATGCAAAAATAGACTAAGAGGTTTTACAATTATATAAAAAGGAGTGTAGTTAAATTAATTGTTGGTCCACTTGAGGCAGAGACAGGAGAAATTAGCATAGGAATAGGAATTGGCAGACGTAATGAACACACATTTTGTGTCTGCCCTCACAGCTGAAGCCTTAAGTTACATATCAGAAGTAGAGGCTAATCAAGTGGCTAAGAGTGAGGAAATTAGGGTAATTATCAGCAGAGAAGAATTATTGGAGCAACCTAAGGGACTAAAATCCAACAACCCCAGGCTACATCCAAGGGTTCTAAAAGAAATAGCTGCAGACAGAATGGATCTGCTGGTTCTGATTTTCCAAAATTCTCTCGATTCTGGAACTGTCCCAGCAGATTGGAAGTTAGCAAATGTAACGAGATAGTCAAGAAAGGAGTAAGAAAACTGGGAACGCCAGGCAAGTTAGGCTGACATCAGTTGTTGAAAAAATGCTGAAATGTCTTACTAAGCAAGTCTTCACAATACACGTGAAAAATCATAGTATGATCAGATCAATTCAGCATGGTTTTCCAAAAGGGAAATTATGTTTGACAAACTTATTAGAGTTTCTTGAGCATGTAACAAGTAACGTGGATGAAGGGGAACCACTAATTGTAGTATTCTTGGACTTCCAAACGGCATTCAATAAGGTGCCATTCTAAAGATGAATACACAAGATAAGGGCTCATGGATTGGGGGTAATATATCAGCATGGAAGAAGATTACTTAATGGACAGGAAACAAAGAGTAGGGAGAAATGAGGCATTTTCAAGTTAGCAGGCTAGTGGAGCGCCACAAGGATCAGTGCTGGGGCCACAACTATTTACAATCTATATTAATGATTTAGATGAGGACACCAAGAGTAATATACCTAAGTTTGCTGATGGCACAAAGCCAAGTGGGAATGAAAGCTTTGGGGAGGACACAGAGGCTGCAAAGAGATGTAGGCAGATTAAGTGAGTCAGCACAAGGTGGCAGATGGGGTATGAAGTGAGGAAGTGTACAATTTGATCATAAGAATAGAAAAGCAGAATATTTTTAAAAGGTGTGAAAATTGCAAATGTTGGTTTTCAGGGAAACTTGGTTGTGCTTGTACAAGGAACACAAAATTAGCATGCAGGTACAGCAAGGCAAGGAAGGCAAAAGACATATTGCCTTTTATTGTAAGGGGATTGGAGTAAGTCTTGCTACAGTTATACTGTATTGGACTTTATTGAGACCATACTTCGAGTTGTGTGTGCAGTTTTGGCCTCCATATTTAGGGAAAGATATGCTTGCATCAGAGGTGGTACCATGAAGATTAACTAGATTGGCCCCTGAGATGAGAGGGTTGAATTGAGTCTACTTTCTCTGGAGCTTAGAAGAATGGGAGGTGATCCAGTTGAAATAGACAAGATTATGAAGGGGCTTGACAGGGTAGACACTGAGAAGGTGTTTCACCTGGCTGAACATGGGAGTACAGTCTCAAGATTAGCAGCTGATCATTCAGGTTGTAGATGAAAGATTTCTTCACTCCAAAAGGTTGTGAATTTTCAGAATTCTCTACCCCAGAGAGGTGAGGTAGGCAGATTTTTGGGTTCTAAGGGAACCAAGGGAAATGAGGAGCAGCCAGAAAAGTGAAATTGAGGCAGAAGATCAGCCATCATCGTGTTGAATGGCTGTGCAGGCTCGACGGGCCATATGGTTTTCTGCTTTTTCTTAAGTTCTAATGTTGCTGGTACTTCACAGTAATCCTGTTGTAGCTTTTAGCAGCCAAATAGCTTGAAGAGAGAAAATAAGTTTTTAATGAGAAGTAGATAGTAATTTTGAGGAGTTAATGTTAATTCCACTTGTTTGTCTCCTGCAGTCACATAACAGAAACAGCTTGCTACTTTTTTTTTGTTTATGTCCTTGTTTTGTTGATACCTCAGGTACATAGCTTGCTATTTTAAAATCTTATACCTCGAGTTAGTCCAATGTTCACATTTATTTTACAATTTTTATATTCAGCCTATTTTCCTGTCCTCCTCTAAGGTGCTTGTAGCTGGAGCCCTCCGGTACTTGCCCAAGTGGTCATTCATTGTAATTGTGCCTAGATTGAGGATCCACAAGCTATTCAACCACAGGAGCTTTCAGAGCTGTGCTGAGTGCAGTCTTCAATGACAGAAGGCACCACTGAACAGTGATCAGGAGTGGGAATTCTTGCTGCTATTTCCTGTCTCTAGTTCATTAGGGTCTCTATTATCCTGACAGCTAACAGCGTAGCCCAGGAAACAAATTAGGTGTTTCTAATCTATCCCTCCATTAAAGCTACCTTAATCAGCTGAGCCATTGGGCCCTAGCATTAATAATAAAAACAAAGTGCTGGAAAAACTCAGCAGGTCTGGCAGCATCTGTGGAGAGAGAAACAGAGTTGACATTTAATTGGACTAGAAACGTTAACCCTATTTCTCTCTCCATGGATGCAGCCAAACCTGCTGAGTTTTTCCAGCACTTTCTGCTTTCATTTCAAATCTCGAGCATCCACAGTATTTTACTTTTTTAGCATCCTAGCATTAATATTTTTAAGGTTTCTTATTATTTTTCCTCTGACTTTGACCTGTCATCCCTGGACCATAAATTTTTGATCTGAGAAGCCACTGTAATTACCCCTCTTGCTTAGTTGCAAGTAACCTAACTGATCAGACTCCGTAACCTAACTGATCCCACTTGCTTTGTAAAGAAAAGAGCATGTGTGGTTTTCTTTTTTCCCATTTTTAAACGAGACTGCCAAAAGCACATTAACTTTAGGGGATGGAGGAAAAAACAGCAATGCTCCTCTGTAGCATTTTAATAACGACCAACTGGAGGTTAAAGCCACATGGTTGAGTTGAGCGAATGGAATCTTGCAACGAAGATCAACAACATTGCATCACGCGCTAGTAAGAATCATATTGTTTTCAATTCTATGCTCAATAAGCAATTACTGATATTACTCTTGGAATGTAAATGCAATGCAGCTTGTGTTACAAAATTTACTAATTTATCAGTTGTGCAATGTAATAGACTTCTGTTAATCCTCAGATGATTTACACTTGGAGCACAAAATCTTTTCCTTCCTTTGAAAAAGAGAATCTAGTTAGTATTTATTTTTGTTTCTGAAACTGAATGAACACTGAAAATGATTTATTTTATTTCTCCTAGGAACAAGATGTCTCCTGCTTTGAAGATAGCAGTGATGATGACGACCAAACACTAAAAATCTTTGATGAACTAAAGCATAAATATTCTCAGGCCAAGGCCAATAATAAAAAGTTGATTCAGGAACTTAAAAAAGTTACAACAAAACTCCGATTTGCTGAAGAAAAGCAAAAGGAATATGAACACTTGGCATCTGAACTACAGAGACTGAGGGACCTAAATATGGACCTTCAGAATGCACTGCTTTTGAAGTTATTTAGATGTAAGTCTTATCTCTCCATAATTCGGTTCCAGCTCAAGCTAGAGTTAAGTGTAGCAACACTTAATGGATTTTACTATTGAATGTCTCACTTGCATCTTTTTCATTACTTTAAACCTCTGCAATAACCTTATTAAAAGTAATTATCTAAATTAATGATTTAAATGGCTGTATTATTGTCTTTGCCAATTTAAGTACTTTTTCAAATTCGAACCTGGTAAATTATCTAGTTAATGCAAACATGAGGTGCTTAAATATTTAAAAGTTTGTAGTCCATTATTCAATTCCTTTTACATCAGAGGCTTTGTACTAATGTGGCGATAGATGTGTTTCCTGTACAAAGTATACCATACCTCTTTGAATTATTGCTTTTGGCTCCTGACTTTCCAGTTCACTTCCCAACCTGCTGTATCCATTTAGTTTATAGGGGTAATTTCTCGGTACCTGGTGTGACTCTATTAATTTAAAGGGATCTAGCGCTTGAGACATTTCAAACAGACAAAGTCACGGCATGATCTGATAGTTGTTTAAAATTATCTGGGAAACTGACAGGGTAAGTGGGGCCAATTTTCCAATAGGGGAATCCAGAACAAGGTGAATAATCTTACAATTTGAGCCAAGTCAAAAGCAACTCCATCTCGTTGCTCCTATGCCTTAAATTTCTAACATTTATTCTATCTGTGTCCCCTCATTCTAGCTGTTCAGTTGCTGGAAGTAGTCTGCTTCTATTTACTCTGTTTCACCCCGTTATAATTTGAAATACCTTGATCAATTTAACCTCGAATCTCCTCTGTTCAATTTTCCACGTCTTTCATTATATTTGAACTCTCTTCATACCAGATAGCATCCTAGTGAATCTGCCTTGTTTTGTCTTTTTTTTGTTCATTCATGGATATGGGCGTTGCTGGCGAGGCCAGCATTTATTGCCCATCCCTAATTGCCCTTGAGAAGGTTCTGGTGAGCTGCCTTCTCGGTACACTCAGTGCTGTTGGGAAGGGAGTTCCAGCATTTTGACCCAGTCACAGTGAAGGAACGGTGATATATTTCCAAGTCAGGCTGGTTTGTGGCTTGGAAGGGAACTTCCAGGCAGTGGTGTCCCAATGCATCTGCTGCCCTTGTCCTTCCAGATGGTAGCAGTTGTGGGTGTGGAAGGTGCTGTCTAAAGAGCCTTGGTGAATCCCTGCAGTGCACATTGTAGATGGTAAACACTGCTGCCACTGTGCGTTGATGGTGGAGGGAGTGAATGTTTGTGGATGGAGTGCCAATCAAGCAGGCTCCTTTGTCCCAGATGGTGTCAAGCTTCTTGAGTGTTGTTGGAGCTGTACTCACCCTAACCATCACACTGCTGACTTGTGGACAAGCTTTGGGGAGCCAGGAGATGAGTTACCTGCCACAGGATTCCTAGCCTCCTTATTTCAATATCCTTTTCATGGTACAAAACAAAAACAGAATTACCTGGAAAAACTCAGCAGGTCTGGCAGCATCGGCGGAGAAGAAAAGAGTTGACGTTTCGAGTCCTCATGACCCTTCGACAGAACTTTTCGTGGTGTCTACCCTAAAATTACACAATACTCAAAACTGTGGTTATGCTGAGACTTTACTTAACCTTGCTATTACATCTCAACTTTTTGTATTGCACACTTCTTGCAGCAAACATAAAAGTCTGTTAGCCTTTTTGTAATGGCTGCATTTGTCACATTTAGTGATTTGAATTCCCCCTGCCATTCTTGTGCCCATTCTGCCATTTTATTAACATGGAGCAAAGATAGGAATTTGGGATTGAGAAAAGAATAGTGCCATGGCTAACCAAGCAGGGTGAGTTAAATGGCATTCTCCTGTTGCTATGCTGCTAGACAATGGGAATGCAATCTGAAGGGGACTGATATTGGGTAAAGCTATCGCTGGCTCAGTATTGGCGCACTAACATACGCAATCATTTTAATGTAGGATTGACTGACTCAGCTCATATACCATGACAATTATGCAGTAATAGGCTATTTCCAGCTATTAAGCTGTTGGCAATTGGTTATTCTTGGCCACATAGCTAGGTGTGTGTCGGGTGCTATGAGATGAGTTGGATACAAGTGTGAAAAGAAAATCTTTTGAGGATAGTTATCCTTTAATTTATTTCTCTTCCTGTGTACTACTTTTAGTCTGGAGAATGGGGGGCCTGCACCTATAGGTTTACTACTATGTGACAACTCCCAGGAGAAGTAGGCTAAGGATGATCAACCCCTTAATGTTTTCCTTCTGTTAGAAACCTCTTAGCGTCCATTTGGCATCTTTGCATAATAATTTGCCTGAGACTTGCTAAGAATTAGTGTGGGGAAAAGCAAACCTGTGTTCCATTACTCCAAATTTGAGTATTGCTGATAAAAGAGACATGTCGAAGCTTTTTTGCTAGCACTCATCAGGACACTTCAAGAATACCAATATAACGGGGGAAACAGCAACTTGGACTGTATGAGGAGAGAGTGGTTGCCAAGTAGACTTTTTTTGGTAGAGGCATTGCCATGGAGAATACACTAGTGATGGTGACTGACAGTTAACTGCCAATCATGGTTTGAAATTTAAACTAAGTAGCTACACTCTGGTCAAGGCATTGTCCTGAGGAATGAATCAGTGAATGGCTGTCAGTTATTGCACCAGTTTCAGCTAAATAAAATGTGTGCCTCCATAATTACATTAGAGCACCACTGTTAGTCATAATATAAATGAGAATTTTACATGTTTATTGTGACTAACCATGAAATTTAACATTGAACCTCCAATTAATTTTGTTAATCTACAAAACCCTTATTCTTCCAGGGTGGGTGGTGATTTCTATAGCTTTTGGTAGATAATATCTTCGAAGTATAATAGGGCACACATCTGTGTATGAAAGTTAAATTCTGTCAATGGATCATGCTCTCATATTTTCAGGATTTGGTGTCAACTATGGCTTGTGAAGATGTATACATTTGAAAGTCTTCTGTATGTGCTCCCTGTAGTCCTCAGAATGATGGCAGTAAATTTGAATTTTTACAGTGAATTGTTATGTCCTCCATGTGGTCTGTGAGGAGTTTCTGGTACCTGCTGGAAAGGTATCCATGACGCAAACTCTCGAGTCTCAGTTAATTAATATCTACTAATGATGATCCTCCAAGGAGGAAGATCTGCAGGATCTCTTTGGGTTGAGGTAGCTCCAAAATGATGTAGCTACCAGTGGAAGTTTGGAACCATCAATCATTGGCAGACTCAATAACTTCAACCTGCAGTTAACTAGGACACTGGTGTTTAACCTCCAGCCTGTCTCATTAATGAGACCTGGAGCTATAGGGCTGATTATGTACTTGGAGGCTACAATTCTTCTTCTGCTTCAGATCTTGGAAACCACTATGATAATGGCTCAAGTGGCATTTTTCTGGACAAATAACACTTTATTGTCTTAACTGTTTAAGTACCACAAGTATCCTTGCATGTACTGGAAATTCCCCAAGTTATGGCTCTTGCTAAACTGTGTCCTAGGTTTTCTTCGAGCCACTTTTTGTAAAACTATAGCATAAGGAACCATCTAATGCAAGTATGTCTAACTGAGGATACCTGACTTTCTGGTAAGGACTTGGGAAAAGGCGGATGACATCTTTTCAGAGCAGGGCCTATTTGGTGACTAAACTCGACAGTGGTTTCCAGTGGTATAGATTTAAAAAAATAGGGCTATTGTTCCAAACTGCCTATAGCCTTAAGAATCTTAAGGTCATTGGATTTTCTTCCATGCTTTGTTCTTTTATCCTCTTCCCTTTTAATTTGTATTGGTATTTGTCACTTTATTAATTTCAAGTTTTCCTTTTTTTTGCTCTGTTTATAAGTTATGAATTTGTCTTCTGCTTCTCCTGATCTTTATAATGTTACAACCAATGTTATTTTTATAGATATTTATAGCTGATGACACAAGTATAAATAGACTTTAATAGTTTGCACAGAATGGGTAACTCACCTTTTTTAAAATTGTTTTGTAATCTGTAAAAACATTAGTTTTTGAATTAGCTCTTTGAAAGCAATTGAATAGTAAATCAATATTTTCACATTTTCAGTACCAGAACAATACCATGGCTCAAATCCTGAGGAAGAGCTAATTGACAACACATCAGCACATCAACTGATTTCAAGTACTCCAGTAACTTCCATTCTGCAAGACCATTTGAACATGCAACAAAGAGTTTATCCTGGCAAGAAAAGCCCACATGCTCTTCTTCCAACTCCAAGTACTTCTGATCATCTAGAGAGTCAGATTGAAAACGGGAACAACATGGTACCATGTCCGTGGGCTTCAACCCAAGCTATTGCTATGGCTCAGCCTAATGTTTACTCTGTTCAGGATGGAAAGGTAAGGTTAGCTTTATATATTATAGATACTTCCCATATTTTGCATATATGAGCTGAATTTGTGAGCTACAGATTCTAACACCATTTGTTAATAGGTTCACATTGGTGCTAATATATGGATTGATGAGGACAAGTGGGAAACTGTGAAACGTCAACCAAGTGATTCAAGATTTACTAAGTGCTTGGCTGTGGCTGTCTGGGGAGTGGATACCTTGAAGGACAGAAGTGTCACTGGAATTGCATGCAACTCTACAAAGTCGTCGCCTAAACCACCTCTTTCCCCTTATAAAGTACAAATTATTAAAGGTGAGTTTAAGAACAACTTTACACAGCAGAGGTTTTTGCCTTTTAAGCTTCTTTAGTTTTTTTCCTTACAATTTCCATCCTCTTTGTCCCTGCCTTCCCCACCCTCCTGCTTACCTAGGAAGGTTCTAGCTTTGTGTAGACATGTTTCAGAATTCTGCTGTACCAAAAAAGCTTATCATCAGCATTTTTTTCTTCACTTTGCAAAGTTAAAGCATTTTTTTTAAAGCAAATAAATCTCAATTTTGTTCTAGTAAAGCAAGGAAGCATCATAGGCAGTGCCCAACAGCTGGTGACAAATGTCACTTGCAGAGCAATCACTGTTACAACTATGAGTTTAGCAATGTCACCAACCAGTAACCATCTAATGGTATACTTATGACCCTTGAAAATTAATATTTTTTTCAATTTGGCTAGTTTGGCATAAAACCAAATAGAAATTGCCTGTGTTCTTCCCTACTACTTCTATTTTGCTTATTAAACAGTTTTGGACAAACTCAAAAGCTGCTTTAATTTTATGGAAGGCGGTTGAAACAATTGTATTTTACAACTGGCTTGTTGATAAGTTACTTTGTGGAGATACAGTTATATGTATGTCTAATATATCTTTAATGGGAAGATAAAACTCGTGTCACTAGTGGATTCAATATATCATGTTTTCCCTCAATATAATCATGTTGTGAAAAAGAGGGCTTAAATGTATTCTTTCTCCAATGTCCAATAAATGCAAGTTTTATTTTCATCCAAACTGTGATGAGAGAGTACGATTCCTGCAGTTTCCTAACAGTTAAGGAAGCAAACAGCTAAGGTATAAAGACCAAGAGCATCCCAAGTTTGGTCCTCAGTCTGTGCTTGCCTTTCTGTTCTCAGCTGAGATGGTGGCAAAGGACAGGATTTGGCTTGGATGTGAAATACCACGGCAGAATAGCCTGCTGACTTGCTGTCTAGGTTCACATAGGAAGAAGTTTGAGAGGTTAGAGTATGACTGGCGCCCATGAAACTTTCTTTTTTGAAGAGAAAAAACTGGTGAGAAAAAAAGATTTATTTCTGCTTGTTCGCTTATCTAGTTGGTAGACCATTGTAATACTAAGCCATATGGTGCTAGATTTGATTGCTATAAAACATTGCTCTGCTTGAGATCAGCGAACTCAATGTCAGGAATGTTATAATTTGCCTCTGCTAGAAAGTGGAAAATCAATCAGATTTTCTGATCCTTATTGATGTCCACTGATTCGTGTTGGAAGTTGTATGTGTGAATGTAAGATGTAGTCAGGATCATAATTATCAATGATGCCACCTGCATTTGAACAGTCTGCCTACTCTCATTGGGCTCACACAGGAAGATTGGCTAGTTGGGCAAGGTGCTTGGAGGGCTTTTGCACCTTAAACGTATACTCCAGCATTACTCTGCATACAGGAAGAAGAACAAAGCTCTACTGTTCCTCCTGTTTCATCTCGCGGAGTGACGGACTCCTTTTGATGGCAATCCCTCATACTCAAAGATAACAACCCTTAGTGGTAGCAAAATCTGTCTTGATGATTATTCAAACCAATGTGAGTGTCATGCTGTGCTTATATTTCACAATCCCATACAGCTAATTTGGCATCAACCAATGCTGCTGTTTCTTCTGTTCCTATTTCTTTTAGGAGCTCAGTAAGCTGGTATTCACAGTGGCTAATATCATCCGATATTGCTTCTCACTAGTTCATGTGACTTGCTGCAAGATTTTCTCAGTTGTCAATGTTGATATAAGATTGTGCTTGAGCATGTCCTTGTCCATCGTGCTACCAGCGCTGTTTCTACTTGGCCCATCCCGGTTTGCAGTGAAGCATCATTTTTGGCATTGTGGAGTTTTCCATGCAGACTACGTGTTTTGAGTATGCTGTTCTAAGCATGGCCTCGATTCCAATGACTTTGATATGCTCTTTAATCTTCAGGTTTGTTACTTTTTCCTACCACTTGATTTGCATGACCTCAGGTGTTAGGTAGAAGTGGAACTTGTTAAACTGCCAATTATTACATTGTTCACATGTCCAAGGCTTTCATTCTACATCCAAAGGGTGATCACAGAATATACATTTTTCTATTTTATATATTTAAATATATATAAAATATATATTTATTTATATATATATATATATATATATATATATATATATATATATATATATAAATAATATATTTGGCCTTGTGCTGATTTGAAACATGTTTTTCCAGTTTTTCAATCGAACTAATGGATTTCATGATAGAGGTTTGTTAGCCACTAGTGCCTCATTTAACAACTTAACGCCAGTGTAATTATTGACATTTGATTTAGCATTTAATGTTGATAGTTTGCTGTAGCATCAACCAGCCCCAACAAAGCAAAGCATCTTTTTTTTTCTTATGATAAGATGGTATTTGCTGCTTTGGCAAACCAATTAGTATCTATCTGAGTCATAGAGGTCTACAGCAGAGAAAAAGGCCCTTCAGCCCATCGAGTCTGCGCCGGTAAACAAGTACCTAATTATTCTAATCCCATTTTCCAGCACTAGGCCCAGAGCCTTGTATGCCATGGCATCGCAAGTGCACATCCAAATACTTCTTAAATGTTATGAAGGTTTTTCCCTCTTATCACCCTTTCAGGCAGTGAGTTCCAGTTCCCATCACCCTTTGGGTGAAAAAATTCTTCCTCACTTCCCCTCTAAACCTCCTGCCCCTTACCTTAAATCCATGCCCCCAGGTTATTGATCCCTCCATCAAGGGGAAAAGTTCCTTCCTATCTACCCTATCTATGCCCCTCATAATCTTTATACACCTCAATCATGTCCCCCCTCAATCTCCTCTGCCCCAGGTAAAATAACCCCAGTCTATCCAATCTCTCCTCATAACTAAAGCTCTCCAGCCCAGGCAACATCTTGGTAAATCTGCTCTGCACTCTCTATAGTGCAATCGCACCCTTCCTATAATGCGGATTCCAGAACTGCACGCAATACTCTAGCTGTGGCCTAACCAGCGTTTTATACAGTTCCAGCATAACCTCCCTGCTCTTATATTCTATCCCTCGGCTAATAAAGGCAAGTATCCCATATGCCTTCTTAACCACCTTCTCTACCTGTCCCACTACCTTAAGGGGCCGGTGGACATGCACACCAAGTCTCTCTGACCCTCGGTACTTCCCATGGTCCTACCATTCATCATGTATTCCTGTGCCTTGTTTGTCCTGCCCAAGTGCATCACCTCACGCTTATCCGGATTAAATTCCATTTGCCACTGATCAGCCCATCTGACCAGCCTGTCTATATCCTCCTGTAATCTAAGGCTATCCTCACTATTTATCACCCTACCAATTTTCATGTCATCCACGAGCTTATTGATCAACTCTTTTACATCTTATCGCACGCACAGACCCATGTAGGACCTCTGTGTGACCTTTGTCGCGGCTTTACTTAGCTTAATGAGCTTCCAGTTCCATGGATGGCCATGTCTAAGCCTTTGGTCATGTTTTCAAGCGCAGCAGTGGAAAGAGGCTGGGTACAAGCACAGAACCTTTTTGTTACCAATGCGCATCAACATTGGGGCAGTGGCATAGTGTGAATGTTATTGGAGTAGTTACCCAGAGGCCAAGTTCTCTGGGGACACAGGTTCAAATCCCACCATGGCAGCTGGTAAAACTCATTTTTAATTCCAGATTTATTAATTAAATGTGAGTATTAGAGACCATGAAACTATCGGATTGTTGTAAAGACCTATCTGGTTCACTAATGTCCTTTAGGGAAGGAAGTCTGCCGTCTTTATCTGGTCTGGTCTACGTGTGACTCCAAACCCACAATGTGGTTTACTGTTAACTGCCTCTGAAGCAACCTAGAAAGCCACACAGTTATACCAAACAGTTACAGAAAAGTAAAAAAGAATAAAACTGGATGTATTGCTATAAAAAAGAGACACTTTTGTAAAGGTTTTAGTCTTTTCATCAGGACAATTCACAAGAAAATACTAATGTAAGGAGGAAATGCTGATGCATTCTCCATGGCAATGCCTCTACCAATCAAAATCCACTTGCCAGCCAATCAGTCTCTTCTCATTCAGTACAAATATGTACTTTCCCCTGACATTGGGTTTCTTTTTTTGCAAATTGTCCTGATGAGCAAAAAATGAAAACCTTCAAAAAAAAAAATTTTTTTTCATTAATACTCAAGTTCTCTACTACCAAATGACTGGATGTATGACCTGGCATCGACTTAGGTGCTGAAAATAACAACGGCACACTGTGCCAGTTGACACTGCAAAGTCCTCTTTACTAACATCTAGGAGCTTATGCGAGAATTGGGAGAGCTGTTCCACAGATGAGTCAAGTAACAGCAATAGACATATTCACTGAATCATACCTTGCAGCCAATGTGCAAAACACCTCCATCATCATCCCTGGGTGTGTACTGTCCTACTGGCAGGACAAACCCAACAGGACGTGGTGGTACAGTGGTATACAGTCAAGAGGAAGTTGTGCTGGGAGTAACATTGACTCTGAATGCCATGAAGTCTCATGGCATCAGACTAAACATGGACAAGGAAACTTCCTGCTGATAAGCACGTATTGCCCTCCCTCACTTGATGAATCAGTACTCCTCCATGTTCAAAACTACTTGGAAGAAGCACTGAGGGTAGCAGGGGCACAGAATGTACTTCATGTGGGGGACTTCAATGCCCATCACTAGTGGCTCAGTAGCACCACTACTGACTCTGCTGGCCAAGTGCTGATGGTGGGGGAAACCAACAAAAGATGAAAAAAACCCTGCTAGACTTTGCACCCATCAATCTATCTGTCACAGCTGTACCTGTCCATGATAATATTGGTAGGAGTGACCATTGCACAGTCCTTTGGAGATGAAGCCTGATCTTCACACTGAGGATACCCTCTGTTGTATGTTGTAGCACTACCACTGTGCAAGATGGAATAGATTCAGAACAGATCGAGCAGCTCAAAACTGGGCATTTATGAGGTGTCGGTGCCATCAGCAGAAGTGTATTCCACCACAATCTGTAATCTGGATTTCCAGAAGGCGTTTGACAAAGTGCCACATCAAAGGTTACTACAGAAAATAAGAGCTCATGGTGTAGGGGGTAACATATTAGCACAGATAGAGGATTGGTTAGCTAGCAAAAAAACAGAGTAGGCATAAATAGGTCATTTTCGGGGTGGCGAGATGGAAAGAGTGGAATACCACAGGGGTCAGTGCTGGGACCTCAACTATTTACAATCTACATCAATGACTTGGATGAAAGGACAGAAGGTATGGTTGCTAAATTTGCTGATGACACAAGGTAGATAGGAGAGGAAGTTGTGAAGAGGGCACAAGGAGTCTGCAAAAGGATATAGATTGAGAGTGGGCAAAAATTTGGCAAATGGAGTATAATGTGGGAAAAATGTGAACTTGTCCACTTAGGCAAGAAGAATAGAAAAGCAGCATATTATTTGAATGGAGAGAGTGAGATTACAGAACTCTAGTACAGAGGCCAGACCCCTTTTGACATCATGAGCTGAAAACATGCCCCTTGAGGGGCAGTCTGGAATACCTGTCAGTTTTCTTTTGTGATTTTTAAATATTTTGAAACAATTATGATACTTTTTAAAACTGTTATGAACTTAAATAAATTGAAACTTTTAAAACAGTTTTTCAAAGTTTGCTGAGGTGTGTCCCATGGACATTATTGCTACTTGGCTTCTCTGGGTGCCCTGGTACATGAAATCATGAAAAGTTAGTATTCCACAAGTGATTAGGAAGGCAAATGGAACATTGTTGTTTATTGCAAGGCGAATGGGATGTAAAAGTAGGGAAGTTTCGCTACAGTTGTACAAGGCATTGGTGAGACATCAAAAGTACAGTTTTGATGATATTTAAGAAAGGACATAATTGCATTAGATGCAGTTCAGGGAGGGTTCACGACTGATTTCTGGGATGAAGGGGTTATCTTACGTGGAAAGGTTGGACAGGCTGGGCCTGTATTCCTTGGAGTTTGGAAGAATGAGAAGTGACCTTGTTGAAGCATATAAGATCCTAAGGGGATTTGACAAGTGAGTGCTGAAAGGATGTTTCCCCTTGTGGGCGAGATGAGAACTAGAGGACAGGGTTTAAAAATAAGGGATCTCCCATTTAAGACAGCGACAATAAAAAACTTTATCTGAAAGCCGTTAGACTGTGGAATTCTCCTCTTGCCCAGAAAGCAGTGGTGGCAGGGTCACTGAATTTTTGAAGGCCGAGTTAGATAAATTCTTGACTGACAAAGGAGTCAAAGGGTATAGGGGGTAGACATGAAAGTAGAGGCCGCAATCAGATCAGCAATGATCTTTTGGAATGTAGAAGCAGACTTGAGGGGCTGAATGGCCTACTCCTGCGCCTAATTCGTATATTCATATGCTCATGGGCCATTTCCTTCACCTTACCATTACATCAAACTAGAGGATCAGTGCTGGTTCAGTGAAGAGTGCAAGAGAGCATGCTAGCAGCAGCACCGGGCATACTAATAGTTGAAGTGCCAACCTGTTGTAGCTACAACACAGTATGCATGCCAAACAAAAGAAGCAGCACGCAATAGACAGAACTAAGTGCTGCCACAGCCAATGGATCAGATTAAAATTCTGCAGTCCTGCCACATCTAGTCATGAATATGGGTAGGTAGCTTTAAACAACTAACTTGAGGGGGTTCCACAAATATGCTCATCCTCAATGATGGGGGAGCCCAGCATATCAGGCAATAAATGCTGCCTTAACCAGCGATGCCCAAGTCCCATGGATGAATAAAAATAAAGACAAGATTGAACATTTTCAGCCATCAGCAGACAGAAATGCCAAGTGCTTGATCCATCTCAGCCTACTCCTGTGGTCCCCAACATCACATGTCAGTCTTAAGCCAATTCGATTCACTCCATGTGACTTCAAGAAATGGCTGAAGGTACTGACTACAGCTAGGGTTATGGGTGCTGACAAAATCCCGGCAGTAGTTCTGCTCCAGAACTAGCTACTCCCCTAGCCAATATAGCTACAACACTGAAATCTACCTGATAATGTAGAAAATTGGCCAGATATGTCCTTTCGACAAAAACAGCTCAAATCCAATCTGGCCAATTACTGCGCTGTTGGTTTACCCGCAATCATCTGCAAAGTGACATAGTGTCATCAACAGTGCTATCAAGTAGCACTGATACAGCAAATAACCTGCTCACCAATGCCCAGTTTGGTTTTCACCATGACTGCTTGTCTCCTGACCTCACTACAGCCTTGGCCCTAATATGGACAAAAGAACTGAATTCAAGATGGACAAAGGAACTAAAATCAAAAGGTGAGATGAGTGTGACTGCATTTGACTGAGTATGGCATCAAGGAATCTCAAAATTAAAGTCAAGGAGAATTTAGGGAGGGGTACTGGGGAACTCTGCACTGGTTGGAGTCATACCAAGCAAAAAAGATGGCTGTGGTTGTTGGAGACCAATCATCTCAGTCCAAGGACATTGCTGCAAGAGTTCCTCAGGTCCTAGGCCCAGTCATCTCTTGTTGCTTCATCAATGATCTTCCCTCCATCATAAGGTCAGAATTGGGAATGCTTGATAATGATTGCACAATGCTCAGCACCATTCGGGACTTCTCAGGTACTGAAGCAGTCCATTACTACATGCAGCAAGACGTGGATAACGTCCAGGCTTGGGCCGAAAAGTGGCAAGTAATATTGGCATCATACCAGTGTCAGGTAATGACCATTTCCAGCCAAAAGAACCTAATCATCTCATCTTAACATTTAGTGGCACTGCCATCATTGAATTCTCACCATCAACATATTAGGGGTTTCCATTGACCAGAAACTGAACTGGACCAGCCATATAAATACTGTGGCTACAAGAGCAGGTCAGATGCTAGGAATCCTGCAGCAAGTAACTAGTCTCCTGACTCCTCAAAACCTGTCCACTATCTACAAGGCACAAGTCAGGAGTGTGTTGGAAAGCTATCCACTTGCCTGAAAAGTGCAGCCTCAATAATGCTTAAGAAGCTCAACACAACCCAGGGCAAAGTAGCCTGCTTGATTGACACCCCATCCACCAACGATGCATGGTGGCAGCAATGCGTACTATGTACATGATGTATCACTGTAACTTGCCAAGGCTTCTTTGACAGCACCTTCAAAATCTGCGACCTCTACCACCTAGAAGGGCAAGGGCAGCAGATGCATGGGAATACTACCACCTGCAGGTTCCCCTCCAAACCACACATCATCTTCACTTAGAACTATATCACTATTCCCTTCACTGTTGCTTGGTTAAACCTTGGCACTCCTTTCCTAACAGCACTATAGTTGTATCTACAGCAGTTGGACTGCAGTAGTTCAAGGAGACACTTAAAACCACCTCCTTAAGGACAATTAGGGATGAGCAACAAATGTTGAACTTGCCATCAACGCTCACGTCCCATGAAAGAATTAAAAAAGTTACTAAATGCTCCAAATAGAGCTGACTCACCATCTAAACAAACCTTTCTTGGCACCCAAACTTGGCCAGAGGTTTCAACAGACCCAGTCAGCTGACAGTGTGTCACAATTCTTGATCATGTCAGTGAAGATTATGTAAAGGTCTTTTATACTACTACACGTGTTCTTTCTGAATCTACTGAGTGATGAAAACAGTCAATGATGTTGAAGTTTGAATTTAAGCGACAATATGCCTTTGGGAGGAATGAGTCAACATTTTGAAAAGGTTGATTGGGAAGTACTTTTGTGGATTTGTTTCCAGCTATCAAATTAAAATAAATTTCTCAATATGTGCCAGTTTTTTTAGTCTCTCATGCTTATAAATGCTATGATTGTATTCTTTAAATCTTGTTGTCTGGCACCACTTCCAGATGATTTTGAAGCACCTGTATAATTAGTAAGTGGCAGCCCAAGTGCTGCATTTGTCAATATTTGCAAGGTTTACACCTGGTTCTGGGGCTTTATGATTGCCTTTGTCTGATTTGTTTCATTAACTGTGGCAGTTATTAGGATCTCCATGTTATTTTGTAGCTGCTGTGTGACTGAAGATTTTGTGTATATGTTGATTGCTGGTTTATTCAATGGTTTATCAAAGTACTTGTATCATCATTATGCAATCTTGTCTTTACATAGACTAGGACAGCATCCTCTGTACTCTTCAGAAATCCAGTCTTGGTATATTAGGAGCTGTGCTCTTTTCTTAATGAATCATAGAAGCTCTTTGTGTCATTTTGATGAACATATTGGATTTTATCCACTTTTTTTGTCTTTCATTTGCTGCAGCTTAGCCTGGACCAGATAACTCACATTTTTGTGCAATGCTTTCATTGCAGGAGATCTATCTAATGCTATCTAATGACAACGTTCCCTGCCCCACCGCAAGGTTTCTGCTTGTAAGCATCACTTATGAGAGATACAACTCAAACTCTTCCCTAGTAAGGAATGAACACTTAGAGGAATTGAGAAAATTGGGGATTTCTTTTTTAAGTAGCTCTTTTCCACCAAAACTGCCGCCATTACCGGCGACTATGCCTGTGACTGAGGCATTAAAATCATTCTAACCTATATAAACCTATATGCTGTTAATGTAAATTCTAGTTGTATGATCTCTCCATTTTTTTGTCTTAAATCTCTTCATATACGTGTTATTTGTTTCATAAGTTTTTGAGTTCTTTAGTCCCTTACAGTATTTATTTAGTATTTTTGTTTTGGCTAAGTATTTCTAAGTGTTTTTATTAATCTGGCCTCTTTTGATATTGTAATCTTTCTAACATAAATTTTGCATTTATATAGCATCTTTCAGGCGCTTCAGCAATGGAAGCATAGTCTCTGTTTTTATTTAGGCAAAGCAACCAATCTGCGCCCAAGTTCCCAGTGAACTTATTTTGATCCATGATGATAAATGTTGGGCAGCACACTAGGAGAATTTTCCTGCTTCTCAGACTGAAACCTGCTATCTTTACAGCCACCTGACCTCGATTTGACTTCTGATCCGAAAAGTAGCACCTGCAACAATGCAGGATTCCTTCAGAATTGCACTGAACCGTCAGCCAAGACTACGTGCTGTAGTCCTGGAGCAGGCCTTGAACTCCTAGCATGCTTATAACTGACTGCGAAGGCTATCAATGAGGCATCTGATATATATTTCAGTTTTCAAAAACAAATCAATTCTTAAAATTTACAGCTCTAGATTAATATTTTAGTGAAATTAAATAAAATTCTGTTTCCTCTACAGAACAATTACTGAACAGAATACGACAAGATGCCAAAGATGACAATGAGATCCACAAGCGACTAAATAAAGTCAATCGATATATTGGGGAAAAAATAATGGACATTAATAAGCAGTGGCGAAAAGCCAAAGCAGAAATATCAAAATTTAGGAACTGTGAATGTGAGATGGGATTAAAATGTGAAACTCATGCACATTGTGAGAGATCCGAAGTACCTATCAAGGAAGAGATTGAAACTTTTATCTATGAATAATCTAGTGAGAACTAATGTCTTGCATGATCAGAAAGTTCTGTTCATGGCTATTCTGATTATTAATAGTATATAACTAATATTTGATTACAGTGAAATCTACTTGTTCTCTTATCATTTGTTTACATAGAATGGTACCATAGAAAGCTTTTTCCTATTAATTTCTGTATAGCTTTCAAGTTTTATATATCAATGTTAAATCAGTGGAATGTTCAGATAATTCAGCAAATTGTTGTGGAATTCTACAGAAGGAAGCCATTTAGCCTGTTGCAACTATGCCATTCTCAGCTGTCTACTTAATCCCCATTTCCTGCCCTTCTCCTATATCGTTTCTTTTTAATTCAAATATTTATCCACTTCCCTGTTAAAGCCTATAATAGATCCTGTTTCCACGACCTAACAATGCTGAGTTTAATAATAAATAATTCTTTTTGCCTTTTGTTATTTTGGTAACGATAAATTTAAGCTCTTTATTTACTGAGTCATCAATTAATTGGACATAGTTTTTCCCTATCTACCGTATCAAAACTCTTTTATTTTGAATATTGCATAAGATCTTCTCATGATATTGCTTGTAATCTTATAAAAGATTGTGTCAGTATCTGTGATCTGTCCTCATAACCAAATTATCTCATCTCTGGAATGATCTTAGTGAATCTCTTCTGTACTCTGACTGTGTCCTTGATGTCCCTCTCTCAGTAAGTCAAACAAAACCAAATATAAAATCAAAAATTTGGCTGAACCAGTATTATGTTTAGCTTTAGCCTTACCCTTTGCTTTTGTATTCTGTGTCCCAATTTATAAAACATAGAATCTTGTTGTATACTTTTTTTTTATACAGCTTTATCGTTATTCATTCGTTGGATGTGGCGATCACTGTCCGAGCTGGCATTTATCACCAATCCCTAGTTGTCCTTGAAGAAGATGATGTTGAGCATTTTTGTACTGCTGCAACTCGTCTAGTGAAGGTACTGCCAAAATGCTATTAGGTGGGGAGTTCCAGTATTTTGACCCAGTGAGAATATAGGAATGACAATATATTTCCCAAGTAAGGATTATGTGTGACTTGGAAGGAAACTTTGAGGTGATGGTGTTCCCGTACGTCCAACTAGATGGTAGAGGTTGTAGGACTGCTATGGGAAGGTGCTGTGGTGAATTTGTAGATAGTAAACATTGCAGCCCCAGAGAGGATGTTTAAGCTGGTGGCTGGCATGCTGATCAAGTTACTGCTTTATCCTGGATTGTGTTCTCCGGATTCCCATTCACTTCAGTTTTACTAGTGCTTCTTGGCATGTATGTGATCAAATGCTGCCTTGATATCAAAGTCCCTTGGAAGTGAACTTGTCCTCTCACTTTTACAAATATTGATTGGAATCTCTTAAGTCGTCAGCTTCTCTTTTTTAAGGTTTCAGCATTTATTGTATATTTCGTATCCTTATTTGTCAATGATAACTTTCAGCTTGTGTCATACTATTGGAACTGAGTAGTTCACTCTTTTGAAAAAAACATTAAAAGTAAGATATACCAGGTTCTGTAAGAACCACTGTATAAGTTTTAGGTTCAGAAGTCACAGATTACCCAAAATACATGGTTGGGAACTCCCAAGTGATTTTAAGGCAGTTTATTAAGAAGTGACAGATTATATATGATGCATAAGCTAAATAGATAGGAAAAGCATACAGCCATGACAGGTGAGAGCAGTATGCTGATCCCAGAGGACAAATGGATGGATGGCGCAGAGTGTGTTGATCCCTTGTGGCGACAGCCTTCTGCTCTGTAGCCAAAGTGTTACGTCAATCTTCTCCCGGTCTCCCATCATCTCTGGTCTTCCTGCATCTGAAGATCAGGCATATGCCTGACGAGGACTACCCCCAGCCTTTGCGAACCCATTAATATACTTTATTTCTAGGGGCTGATTGCTTACCCTGGGTGGGAGGGGGGAGGGGTCACATCCCCCTTGTCCATTACTTTTGTTTACCTCATACTGAGGACTATTTCTTAGTCTTTACTAAACACTTGTTTAAATAGGACAGCATCTTAGGCCAGCGTTGTGGATCTCTTTATCTGTTAAATAGGTTCCAAGCCAAATGGTGAAATGTGAAACTAGGCACAAATTCTTTGCGTAATAATTGGTTTATCTATAAAATGCAGCATCCTACATACTAACACCGTATCCCAGAAGGCTTCCTTTTGTTCATTTTTGAGCAAACTAAGAACAATTAACCTAATGAATCACCCCTTTAAAGAGGAAGTCTTTCATTATATGTGCTCAAGATACTTAATCAGTGCCCTTCACCTTTGTATCCTTAACCTTGATAATACAATTAACGTACCATTAATAGATTCCCCTCTTTAAATTAAAACTTTATAACACAATGTTCCAAAACAAATCAAAGAAAAAAATGATTTTCATATTCTTTATGTCACATCATAATACAAGACTTTGCTCTTCTAAGACCTCCAATAGTGTTTCTGTGCAAGCATTCCTTTTGGTAAAGCAATCCAACAATTGGTGATTTGCGTCAGCCCATTTTATCTTGGTGATTTATTTTCTTTCTAGCATATCTTTTATGTTAACAATGCCAATCCTTAGCCTTTTCTAGGTTGTACTTTTTTGCTGAATGTACATTATCCCTCAGGGAATAGTTTCTACATTGCATTGAATGGGCAAACTTTTTTCGGAATATCTTAAATTCCTTCAAATGTTTAAGTAAAGTCCCATAGCCATTGCTTCTATCAGAGCCAGAATTTCTGCAGCTAGGGTACTTTTAACCACCCTTTTTATTTTCTTGGCTTCCCAGGCCAAAGGAGAACATTTTATCCATTTTTACCTACTAGGAATAGTAATCCAGCTGTACTCGAATACCAATCAGGAAAAAGGACTAACCTCATATCTTTTGGGTGATCCAGGTCTGGATACTAGAGTGCACATTCTCAAAATTTAATTTTGTTAATGTTTTATTTGCCCTCAAAAGCCATCTTGATTGTATTGTGTTTCATCATAGTATTAATTTCCAATACACCATAACTGGCATCAGGCCTTGTCTGAGTACAAAGCTAGTTTAACTGTCCAATCAAGCTTCTTAGCTGCTCTGTTTCTTCTTTCTGTGATGATGTAGCCTGATTTATTGGGATACGATTAACACTTCCTAGATACGATTTTTGATTTCACGTTTTCTGATCAATGTGTAGGGTGATCAGTGTGTAAGCTTATATATTTAGAGGCCCCAGTTCCTGACTTTCAATCTTAAACTCCCCACACATTGCTCAGAATCTGCAGAGCTACCCATAGAAAAGCATTGACATGTACCATGAAGATACCTGAGAGTTTTTCTTTGTGATTACAATAGAATATTGCTGGATCTACCTTCAGCTAAATGCATCCTACTTTCAGCAAGACAGACCTAACCAAGAAATGCCATGGCATCAATGCATCATTTAATCCACAAACACGTGTTTAATTTCCACGGCTTCCCTTCTACATCACTTGCTTTGTTAGGTAGCTTCAAAAACACTTCTCATTGAAATTTTTTACCCTACAAAAATGCGGCTTTTATTTGGATTGACCTACATTCCCATGAATGTGGCTAAAGGAGTTAAAGTTTTCAAGATTATTTTTTCTGTCATGGGGGCACCACTCCAACATCTCGATCACCAAGTCTCTCTTCAAAGCCTTTAGCTGCGTGTCTCAATTTAGCCTTATGTCCCATCTGGGAGTATTGTTCTCCGTACACGTCCATTTGTGTTTAAGGCTGGCTGTTTCCTCTCTGGCTTCAGAATAGACACCAAATTCCTTCCAACTATCCAACTCTTTTTTTGTTACTTCTCATATTGATTTATCTTCTAATTTGTTTGCAGCCACCAAAACTACCTAATAATGTCTTCTACTTCTCTTCATATTCCTAGTTTTTTCTGTAGTCTTTGTTCTATCACACAGCTTAGTCAAGCTATGGCCTCTATTTGCCCTCCTATCTATTCCTGGACTACTGTTACAGGATCTCTCCCTCCCAAGATCAGAGGTTCTGTCACCAGTAAGTGATTGTTCACTAATGCCAGAGTCAAGTCCACCATGTGGACTCGCATTCTGTTTTCCTGATTTCCACTGTTTCACTTGATTTGCCAGTCCAGAGATCTTACCTCTTTCCCATCATCTTAGACATTTAACCAATGCGTGAACTTGCTGGTGGCTTTACCTGCTCTCCCTATAACGGTCATATCCCTGCATTCACTGGACCCTTCTGTTATGTACATTACATTAATGCCAATTTTAGGCAGTTGTCCTTTGGGTACAATTGTCCTATCCTATGCATTGGTATCACTTTGTCTGTTGTCACCCAGCCCCTTAGCTATGGTATTCTGTCCCTTTATAATTGTCAAATCTGAGTGTGAGGTACAGGATGCCTCCTTCTTCTAATTTCTTAGATTCTGAAAGTTCGTAGTAAATCTAGATTAACCTAGATGAATGGACCCAAATAGTTTGACTACCATGTAGAATCACTGTCTTCCCAGCACACTTTATCACTTTTTACCTGCACCTTTACACTTTTCCTGGCCCTCACTTTCATAATATGCTAAATCTCCAGGATTAAAGCTTATCTCTGAAGGTCTTCTATAGTGTTGTGAAGCTTGCCAAATTTTCCCTGAGACTTCTGCTTTGATGAATGAACTTCTCTCTGCATGTAGGGAATTCAAGTGCGTAAAAAAGGCCGGAATATGATCACACAGTACAGAAGGTATTTTTGGATTCTGTCCGTAGACCAACTGATACAGACCTAAACTCCCAAATGTTTGAAGTGAATTCTTTGCATGGACTGCCCACACCAGATGTTAGCTTGCAATTTGATTGTTTGACTAAAATCTTATGGAGCATCTCACCAAACATGGCATGATTTCTTTCATAGAGTCCATTGCTGAAAGGATTTTCAGCTCTGGTGGTCATAACTACAATGTTCATATTTCCTCACACATTTCTAAAGTCGTCACTTGCAAATACTAACCGCTCCCTAACCCCACCCCCCCAAATGATGGTCAGTCAGGAATTTAGCTGGCTCCCAGTCCGCAACGTATCCATGTTTCCATGATCTTAATCATGTGTTATGTAGAAAGACTGAACCTTGTTGCCATGTTTATGAAATTCAAAATGATCATGTTTCATTCTTTGTCCCACATCTTTAAATCCATTACTGCTACTACTCATGCTAATGGGAGACTTATAAAAAGCCATGATGGTATCCTCTGATACTTTTTGCTTATATCACATTTTTCACCAAGCTTCATATGCTCGTTATCAGCTACCTCTGCATCCTTTAGTTGGATTGTTAATCTGTGTCGAGGGATGAACAAATTGTCACAAACTTTAAAACAAATTGTTTTTCTCTCAAACTCCTATCATCTGATGCCATTAACACTTTAACATTCTGATTAGAGGTCTAGGTTTTATTAAAGGGATGCAATAATGTCCTGATGGGGTAAATTGTATATCTACTGACTTTCCAAAGACAATTGCTTTATCATAGTTCCTGTCCAATTTCATTTATACCTTTTTCATGGAAGGCTTGCTCAGCAGCAAGGGTACCTTATTAGGTAGCACATCTGCACTAATAAAGTTAAAAACAAAAAACTGCGGATGCTGGAAATCCAAAACAAAAACAGAATTACCTGGAAAAACTCAGCAGGTCTGGCAGCATCGGCAGAGAAGAAAAGAGTTGATGTTTCAAGTCCTCATGACCCTTCAGCAGAACAGTTCTGTTGAATGGTCATGAGGACTCGAAACATCAACTCTTCTCCGCCGATGCTGCCAGACCTGCTGAGTATTTCCAGGTAATTCTGTTTTTGTTTTGCACTAATAAAGTGTTCACTCTGTACTCTGCATGGAATCACCACTGTTTTCAGTGACCTTAATGTGTTGTCATACCCGAAGCTGAAGCAAGTAGAATTTTCATTTTCCCTGACTTTACTTTGACCCTTCCTACTAATATTTCAACCAATCCATTCCACACATTGTCAATGTGTAACCACTTTCCAACACCGTGCAAATAAATGAATCCACAACTAGTACGTTCATTACCGGACTGAAGCCTCTTGTAACCAGTACGATTCTCTCAGACAAATCGATGACATCATCTTTCACTTCTGAACCTTTCGTGTCATGCATTGCCTCAAACTCTTGTTCTGTTTGGACAGTTTACAGCATAATGATATTTCAAATCACATCTGAAAGATGTGCTAATAGTTCCTGGGCATTCGTGGGGTTCATTCATTTGTTATTATTACTCCAATCCTGTCGTCTGCCAGCTCTGCTAAAAATGTCTCCGTCATTTCTTTTGTCTATGATTCTTCTGTTATATTGATGCCTACATTCCAGACCTGAATGGCTCCATTAGCCTCTGACCATTGAATCCCTCCATTATCTGTAACCCTGCCGAATGCTCCATTTCTGTCATGAAGGCTGCTGGAAATGACTGCTTTCCTAACAATTTTTTTTTAAAACATCAGACTTCATCTCCAAAAGCATGTTCCTTTTGGAGAACTCCAATTAAGACCAGGAGCTGATCCATGTCTCAGAATTGTTACAGCGCAGAAGGAGGCTATTCGGCCCATTGTGTCTGCACCAACTCACCAAATGGGCAATTCCCTTAGTGCCATTCATTGCCTTCTCCCTGGAACCCTGCATGTTCTTCCTTTTCAGATAAATCTAATTCCCTTGCATGCTTCAATTGTATCTGCCTCCACCACACTCTCCAGCAGTGCATTCCAGACCTTAACCACTCACTGCATAAAAACTTTTTTTTTATATATCGCTTTTGCTTCTTTTGCCAATTTCTTTAAATCTGTGCCTTGTCATTCTTAACCATTTTGAGTGGGAACAGCTTCTCTCTACCTACTCTGTCCAGATTTTTCATGATCTTGAACACCTCCGCCAGATCTCCCCTCAACCTTCTTTTCTCAAAGGAAAACAGTCATAACTTTTCTAAACTATCTTCATAACTGAAGCTCCTCATCCCTGGAACCATTCTCATGAATCCTTTCTGTGCCCTTTCCAATGCCTTCACAACCTTCCTGAAGTGCGGCGCCCAGGATTGGATGCAATACTCCAGCTGAGGCTGAGCTAGTGTCTTACACAAGTTCAACATAACCTCTTTGCTCTTATATTCTGTGCCACCTTCAATGGCTTATACACATATGCACCAAGGCCCCTCTGCTGCTGCACCCCCTTTAGAATTGTACCCTTTTTTTATTGTCATTCCATGTTCATCTGACCGAAATGAATCACTTCACATTTTTATCTTTTATAACCTTTATTTGAACAAGGGTGTAACATTTGCAATTCTCCAGTCCTCTGGGACCACCCCAGGTCAAAGAAAGACTGAAAAATTATAGCCAGTGCCTCTGTACTTGCCGCACTCTCACTCCTCAGTATCCTTGGATGCATCTCATCTGGTCCTGGTTACTTATCAATTTTAAGTATAGACAGCCTATCCAATGCATATTAATTTTAAATCCTTCTGGTGTCTGAATTACCTCCTACATGGCCTTGGGAGCATCTTCTTCCTTGGTAAAGACAGATGCAAAGTATTCATTTAATACCTCAATTCTGCCTCCGTGCATAAATCCCCTTTTTTTGTCCCTAATTAGCCCCACTTTCCCTTTTACCACCCTTCTACTATTGTTATAATCCCCAGCTGAGGTTATCACTGGACAAGCCTGATCCCAGGGTGGAACCCAGCTTAATAGATCCTAACTTCTATTTTTTTGTTCAGATACGTGGAGAGGAGCTACTGAACAGTCTCACCGGAGTCAGCTTTTGCACTTCTTTAAAAAAAAAAGCATAAAGCATTTATTAAACAAGAAAAGATTAACTATATTACAATACTCCTTCACCCACAACTATACCTTTACAGGTAAGCAGACTTGTAAGGATAACACAAGTTACAAAAGCTACCTTATACTTTAGTGTTCACAGTAAGTGCACAGTCCATGTAACCCAGTTGGCAACCTGTGGTCAGACACACCACATTCTGAAATCAAGTGACAGATGCCACCTCAATCAGATGCTATGGATCTCCCATCAATTACCTCGCCCATATGCTTGTCACACAGTGAGCCACTCAGTCTCACTGCACTCTGTCTTTCACACGAGGGTTTCCAATCTGCACTCTCCAAGAGCCCATTTTGGAATCTTCTCCCAAACCAACGCTTTCTCTCAGATGCCTTCCACAAGGGTTCACCTCCAGAGTATCGAACTCTCCTTCCGATGTTCTCCCCTGGGTCACCACATGCATTCAAGCTGTCTTCCACGCACTCTCTCTCTCCGACTCAGTTGTCAACAGTACACCACTGCTTCACATGCCCATAGCAAAGACTGACAGACCTTCAGTTGTCTCTTTGCACCTTCTGACCTCTTGCAAGCTGTTCTCACTTTAAATCTGCTTTCTGCAGCTTTTGTCTCTTTAAATCTGAAGCTTGGAGCCTTTCTGCCCTTCACTCTTAACTTCACTTAACAGGATATTTTCCATGTTCCTGCCCTCCTTTTGACTATAAGGTCTGCTTGGGACTTTCTCCTGTTCTACTTCCATGGATTTTGGTTTATTTTCTTTAGCTTGGGGACTGGCTATATATCCCCTTTGCTTCAATCTCTCCTGGCAGCTACTTTCAAAATCAAATGAACTCACAGCTTCCAAGTCTAGTTTCTTCTGTGTGTCTGTGGGAGGGACCTGCCTCTCTGGACCACAGTTGCTAGGCAGCGCCCAGTTTCTCTATTCTTGTTTGTTTAACTTAGCTGCAACAACCGTAAACCCTCATTAGAAATGCAGGCATCTTTTAAAGTGAAACTGAAACTCAATTTGACCTTCTCTTAACACAAATAAAAATCAAATTTAAACTTTAAAGCTAAAACTCATTCCCAACACTTACAAATACAAATATAACTTATTAAACTATCTCTATTTCCTAGCGCTATTAATATGATTATAGAAGACTACCAGTTTCTTTTTGTACTTCCTCTTTGCTTCCCTTTGCTTTTTCACCTCACCTCAGAACCTTCTTTATTCAGCCTGACTCTCAATTGTATTTTCTACCTGACATTTGTTATAAGTGCACTTTTTCTTCTTTATCTTAATTTCTACCTCTTGTCATCCAGGGAGCTCTGGCTTTGTTTACCCACCCTATCTTTCCCTTTTGAGGGAATATACCTTGACTGTGCCTGAACTGTCTCTTTGAAGATAGCCAATTGTTCAGCTACTATGTTCAGCTCCTACCAACCTTTGACTTCAATTTATTTGGCCCAGATCCGTCCTTACCACATTGAAGTTGGCTTTTTTCCCCAGTTAATTATTCTTACT
This sequence comes from Carcharodon carcharias, assembly GCF_017639515.1. Lineage (NCBI taxonomy): Eukaryota > Metazoa > Chordata > Chondrichthyes > Lamniformes > Lamnidae > Carcharodon > Carcharodon carcharias. The sequence continues at coordinate 59,328,623 of NC_054472.1, read as the reverse complement.
TTGGTTTGTTCTTTGCCTCTTTCCATAGTCAGCATAGACTGGAAGCATACTGGTGTAGAACATTTTTTTGAACACATTAGGAGCTCTTTCCCCTCTCTGCCCCTTTACCCTAGTAATATCCCAGTCTATATTCGAATAATTAAAGTCCTCTGTTATAACTACTCTGTAATTCTTGCACCTCTCTGTAATTTCCTTGCAAATTTTGTAATTTTTCCTCTACATCCTCCTGACTAGTTGGTAGCCTAGTGACTACTGCAAACAATGTAATTCCACCTTTTATATTCCTTGGCTCTAGCCAGATAGATTCTGTCTTTGACTCCCGTGGGACATCCTTTTTCCCCAGCACTGCAATGCTCTCCTTAATCAATACCATCACCCCTCCTCTTTCTTCCTTTCCTATCTTTCCTGTACACGATGTATCTAGGAATGTTTAACACTAAGTCCTTCCATTCTTTTAGCAAGGTCTCTGTTATAGCCATAACATTGTATTTCCGTGTGGCAATCTGTGCCTGTAGCTCACTAGTCTTATTTACCATACTCCATGCATTCACATACATGCATAGCAACCCTGATTTATACTTTATTACATTCTCCCTTACTCTGATCCCACCTAATAATTACTATTCCTTATACTAGGGCTATCTATCTCTCCCAGTGTTTCATGCACCTGCCTCGTTAGTTTAAAGTCTTCCCCAATAGAACTACCAAAACACCTCGCAAGGAATTGCATCCCGGATCTATCTAGGTACAAACTGTCTGGCCTGTACAGCTCTCATCGCCCTCAGAGCCTTTCCCATGTCCCACCCTCCCTCCTACACTATCTTTCCAGCCATGCATTCATCTGTCTTACCCTCCTATTTCTATGCTCACTTGTACTAGGTACTTTGAGTAATCTGGAAATTATTACTTTTAAGGTCCTGCTTGCTAATTTCCTGTCAGGGTACCTAAATTCTGACTGCAAGACCACATTCTCCTTTCTGCTTATGTCATTGGTACCAATGTGGACTATGACTCCTGGCTGTTCACCTCGGTCCCCTGCAGCTGCTTAGTGACATCCTTAACCCTGGCATCAGGGAGACAACATGCCATCCTGGAATTACATCTTCGGCCACAGAAATGCCTAATTACCATTGCTCTTCCAGTCTTCCTTGTACCCCCATGTATAGCTGAGCTGACATTGTTGCCATGGACTTGGCTCTGGCTGCATTCCCTGGATGAACCAACCAGCTATCAAAACTGAATACTGGTTGGAGAGTAGGATACTCTCGGGACTCCTGCAACACCTGCCTGTTCCTTTTTGACTGCCCGATGGTCACCCATTCTCTTTCTCTCTCCCTGCATACTCTAAAGCTGTGGGGTGACCACATCTGTAAACATGCTATCCACAAAGCGCTCAAGCTCATGGATGCACCGCAGTGATGCAAGCTGCTGCTCAACTTCTGAAATCTGCAGCTCAAGCTGCTGCAACTGATGACACTTCCTGCACAAATGGTTATCTGGTTCACCTGAAGGATCCTGCAGTTCCCACATAGCACAGGATGTGCACTCTGGAGATCTGACCAGCCCTGCCATTTCCCTATTTATTAGTTAATCTTGCTTCTGCTAATAAACCTTACCAATGCCAATAAACCTTACTGCTATTAGTAAACCTCATAATACTGATACACCCTATTTAACGCACCTTACTATTATTAATAAACCTTGCTTCAAAGAACAGTTATCAGCTATTCATTTGTTACTTAATGCATTATTTTTAATCTTCCTAGACTTAGAACCGAAGCAGCAATACTCACCAGTCAATCAACTTATAACTTCCCTGTGGTGTCACACCTCAATTTGTGTTTCCGAGCATGGCTCTGAACCCACAGACTGTAATAGAGAGAGCCCTGCTCAGCTGTTCTAAATTCTCAATTTCTCTCGCTGGCTTTTAACCCAGCTCAGCTCCTCTGAATTCTCACTTTCACTGGCTTTTAACCCCGCTCAGCTCTTCTAAATTCTCGCTTTCTCTTGCTGGTTTTAGCCCCTCCCAACTCCTCTGAATTCTCACTTTTTTTCTCTCGCTGGTTTTTAACCCTGCTCAGCTCCTCTAAATTCTCACTTTCTCTCGCTGGCTTTTAACTCCGCTCAGCTCCTCTGAATTCTCACTTTCTCTCGCTGGCTTTTAACCCCGCTCAGCTCCTCTGAATTGTCACTAAAATCATACTATATATAACACAACTCAACAATTTAAAACGAGCACTGAACAAGCAATTTCCAAATTGAATTTCTGCATTCTATTTAATTCCGTGAAGTATTCTTCAATGGAATAATTGTCCATCTTTCTAAATTTATCAAAGTCTAACGATGCCTCGTATGCATTTAATAGATTATCTCATAAATTACATCCATGAAACGTAATAGAACATCCAAACCGTCATCAGTATCCAACTGATGGGCCTCTAGCTCATAAAATGCTTTGCACCTGATCATGCTTTTATTAGGAAGCAACAGTGCCAAGGCCATACCTTGTTTCCTCTTTGGTAACAACATAACCCGTGTCCAGATATCGGCTTCATTTTTCCATTGTTCATATGGTTCAGATTCAGAGAACATTAGTGGGATATCACAATTTACACTTGGTTTCAGCCATTCTTCTCAAAAGTAACTCTGATTACAGCCTTCTGTCTAGAAAAAAAATCTTAGTTTCTAATCTTCATGTTTAGGCAATCACTGTCTGATACTATGTTAAATCAACACTTTTCAGAAAACCAAGGAAAGGAATTCTGATAACTGAAGGAAATCAATAATGTGAATGTAAAGAAGTATTTTGTGCAAAACTACATCATGATAATGTGAAATCTCACCTATAAACTTAAGAAGCTGCAAACTAAACTAAGCTAATCAATTTGTGATCACCGTCATTGTGGAATAGCCTACTATCTTCAGATTGTATTTTAGCCCAGTTAAAGCATTCAGATAGGAATTTAAGCAATTTCTGATTCAGATAGTGGTTAGAAGAATAGATGTTAGGTGGACATTTTTAAAATTATGCATGGGTAGCTGACTGGCACCTATTTTTTTTTTCCTTCTTTCAAATCCCATTTAAAGGTCAACAAATGGCAGCAATGTTCAGTTATTTCTCCCTTTTGTCTTTCACATAGATTATACCTATTCCAAACTGAGAACCTTAAAGCCCAGTAGAATTACTTTTTTGGCTTGAAAATTTCAACATAAAATTTAGCTTATTAGTATATCTCCATCCCACCTATCCCCGCCTGCTCAAACAGCTTTTCAAGTTTTGCCTGAATTGCAGCACATCGGAAGGGTTGGAAAAATCCCTTCTGTATTGCTGAATGTACCATGCAGTGCTGTTGTTTGCCTATATTTGTTCAGCATTTGGAGAACCTGAGGAATTGCAAACATTACGTCCTTGTTTAAAAAAGTTTGAAAGGATAAGCCCAGCAATTATAGACCAGTTAGTTTAAATTCAGTAGTGGGGAAGCTTCTAGAGGAAATTATTCTGGATAGAATTAGTAGTCACATGGAAAAATGTGGGTTGATAAGGAAGAGTCAGCATGGATTTATAAAGGGGAAATCATGTTTAACTACTTGAAGACGTAACGTAGAGGGTTGATGAGGGTAATGTGGTTTACGTGGACTTTGATAAGGCATTCGATACAGTACCACACAACAGACTTGTGAGAAAAGTTATAACTCATGGAATAAAAGGGACAGTAGCAACATGGATACAAAATTGGCTGGGTGATAGGAAGTAGGTTAATGGTCAATAGATATTTTTCGGGCTGGAGGAAGGTTAGTAGTGGCGTTCCCCAGGGGTTGGTATTGGGACCCTTGCTTTTCTTGATATATATTAATGATCTAAATCTTGGTGTGCAGAGGATAATTTCAAAATTTGTGGATGATACAAAACTTGGAAGTATTGCAAACTTATGAGGAGAACAGTGTAGAACTTCAAAAGACCATAGACAAGTTGGTGGAGTGGGCAGATAGGTGGCAGATGAAGTTAAATGCGGAGAACTGAGAGGTGATTCATTTTGGTAGGAAGAACATGGGCAGACAATATAAAATAAGGGATACAATTCTTAAGGGTGTGCAGTGGCAGAGAGACCTGGGTGTATTGTGCATTGATTATTGAAGGTGGCAGGAAAGGTGGAGAGTGCAGTTAATAAAGCATACAGTATCCTGGGCTTTATTTATAAGGGCAATAAGTACAAGAGCAGGGAGGTTTTGCTCAGCTTATATAGGACACTAGTTAGACCTCAGCTGGAGTGTTGTGTACAGTTCTGGGCACCACAGTACAGGAAGGATGTGACCGCATTGGAGAGAGTTTAAAAGATGTTTACAAGAATGGTTCCAGCGATGAGAAACTTGAGTTATGAAGATAGATCGGAGAGGTTGGGACTGTTCCCTTTGGTGAGGAGAAGGCTAAGAGGAGATTTGATAGAGGTGTTCAAAATCATTAGGGGACTGGATAGAGTAGATAAGGAGAAACTGTTTCCTTCGTCAAGGGATCGAGAACGAGAGGGCACAGATTTAAAGTGATTTGCAAAAGAAGCAAATGTGATGTGAGAAAAAACTTTTTCGAGTCTGCAATGCACTGCCTGGAAGTGTGGTAGATGCAGGTTCAATTGTAGCATTCAAGAGGGCATTAGATGATTACTTGAATGGAAACAATGTGCAAGGGTACGAGGAGAAAGGCACTGTCACAATGCTCGTTTGGAGAGCCGGTGCAGGCACAATGGGCCAAATAGCCTACTTCTGCGCTGTAACGATTTTGTGATTTGACGGTCCATTGGGTTACAAATTAATCTTTCACTTTTGAGACCTTGGTCCTCCGGCCAAAACTGTTGGTTTAACTACTAGATTCCTCAGTTGTCTGTAACGTCTTGTGTAGAATAATCTTTTTATTTATTCCTTCATGGGATGTGGGCATCGCTTGCCCTTGCGAAGGTGGAGGTGAGTTGCCTTCTTAAACCGCTGCAGTCCTTGTGTTGAAGGAACACCCACAATGCTGTTAGGAAAGGAGATCCAGGATTTTGACCCAGTGACAGTGAAGGAATGGCGGTATAGTTCCAAGTCAGGATGGTGTGTGACTTGGAGGGGAACTTGCAAGTGGTTGTGTTCCCATGCACTTGCTGCCCTTGTCCTTCTAGGTAGTAGAGGTTGTGGGTTTGGAAGGTGCTGTTGAAGGAACCTTGGTGAGTTGCTGCAATGCATCTTGTAGATTGTACACACTGCTGCCACTGTGCATCAGTGGTGGAGGGAGTGAATGTTTATTGTGGTGGGTGGGATGCCAATCAAGCAGGCTGCTTTGTCCTGGATGGTGTTGAGTTTCTTGAGTGTTGGAGCTGCAGTCATCCAGGTAAGAGGAAAGTACTCCATCACACTCCTGAATTGTGCTTTGTAGATGGTAGACAAGTTTTTTGGGATTCAGGAGGTGAGTTATTCTCCACAGAATTCCTGACTTTGACCTGCTGTTGCCACTACAGTATTTATATGGCTGGTCCAGTTCAGTTTCTGATCAGTGGTAACCCCCAGGATGTTGATAGTGGGGGCTTCAGCAATGGTAGTGCCATTGAATGTTAAGGGAAGATGGCTAGATTCTCTGTTGTTGGAGATGGTCATTGCCTGGTACTTGTGTGGCACGAATGTTACTAGCCAGTTATCAACCCAAGCCTGAACGTTTTCTAGGTCTTGCTGCATATGGACATGGACTGCTTCAGTACCTGAGAAGTTGCAAACGGTACTGAACATTGTGCAGTCATCCGTCAACATCCCCACTTCTGACCTTATGATGGAGGGAAGGCCATTGATGAAACAGCTAAAGATGGTTCAGCCAGGAGACTACTCTGAAGAACTCCTGCAGCGATATCCCAGGACTGAAATGATTGATCTCCAACAACCACAACCGTCTTCCTTTGTGCTAGGTATGATTCTAATCAGTGGAGAGTTTTCCCCTGATGCCCATTGACTTCGGTTTTGCCAGGGCTCCTTGATGCCACACTCAGTCAAATACAGCCTAGATGTCAAGAGCAGTCACTCTACTCTTTCCTCACCTCTTAAGTTCAATGCTTTTGTCTGATTAGGAGCTGAATGGCCTTGGTGGAACCCATTGGCAGAACTGGTTGTCACAGTCCAGATCCTAGCGGCCTACAAGGAAAACTGCCCTCGAATTTGGCCCTAATTAACAGTCTTTATCAAGAAGAATGAGTGTTTGGCTGATATGGTAATAGGAAAAATGTCTCACTGGTGCATCCACAGATACATTTCAAAGATTGCAACTGAGGCACAATGTTGAGACAGAATAAAGTAAGTTTTCCTCTGCATCTAATATAACTGTGCAGGATCTGACAATGCTTAATGCTCCTACCATGTCCAAGATGTAACATATTCCATTCACCAATGTTCATGATTAGCACAAAATTGACAAAAGAAAAATATTAAGATCTTGGGCATTACAAACAGGGTAAATGTGAAGACACTCTCAGCTTTTCTGTTCCTCATTGTAAAATTGAGATTTTTAAAGTCATTCAGAAAATCTGGTTAGTCTACTTATATTCAAAATATGTGCACTTAAAGGGCACATTCCTCTTCCTTTGTGATCCCCTGCACATCATCTGTTCCATGTATGTTGGATCTCAGTTCATAGCAGATAGTGCTTTTCAACAAAAGGTTAGGTTGTAAAGCAGCTATTCCTTTATTGGTGTAAATGAGGCATATTCTGAAGATGCAGCTTTTTGGGTGCTATTTATAAATGTTTTTTTAGGTTATAATGTATAGTTCAAATAAAGCAAATTGTTAAAGCCTCAAACAGGACATGACCTCTCCCCTCCACCTTAAAAAAATAATTTGGTGTACTGGAGCAAGATCAGACCTGGTTGCTTTCCTCTCACTAGTTCGAATGCACCAGTGTTCTTGAACTTGGACATTGTTTTAATGCTCTTAAACCAACTGTGGAAATATCAACATTGAACCATGCTTACCAGATGTATTCCACATTTGAAAATGTCCTTAAGGAGTTGGGCAAAAATGAATCCATATGAACTATGTGATCTTTTTAAGGATTTTCTTTCAAGTGACAAACATATTAATAAAAATACCCTATTTTCAGGTTAAGTTATATTATGTCTTTGCATGTAACAATCCTTCATCCACAGGACTACTTCCTTAGGACTTGGGTCAACTTCAGATCATGCAGCAAAACTATATTGAGAGCCTATTGTAGCAATTCAAGCCAGTGGATTTTTGATATCCACCACAAGTTGTTTAAGTAATCTTTACAAGAAAACTTAATGGCACTAGCACATGAAAAGTACAATGGAAAATGTGAACAAGTTCAATTACTACAAGAGGAAACATAATTACAACTCCTGACCATCACACTATTATATCCCTGCCAGTTTGGGATGCTTAGTGGACCAACTGATGTGGATCAGTTGCTATCACTGTTTGGAGTTTATGAGCCATCTGGCAAGCATTGAAATTTTGCTGGTCCCAGATAATTGTCTTCATTTGAACAGGCACCACCATTATTGTTATCACCCAAATAAATGAGCAAACCAGAAGATACAAATTTCCTTCTCACTTCATGCCAAACCCCTGATTTACCTGAAAATGGATGCTTACAGTACAGGGAAGCTCCAAGTTCTATTGTACAATTCTTGAGGGATTCCTGAGCATGATAGAATGATTTGAGCTTTTAATTAGTAGAAGGCACTCCAATGTTAGGTGATGTACACCTTCCTTGAAGAATATTGATTACACATATTGTGTTCTACTTGCATAAAGTAGTAGAGACAGTTTGATGTACCCCTTCTCCCCCACCAAATTATTTCTCCTTCCCTCCCAAGAGCCACCCTGGACACAGTTTTCCTATCTTAACAGCTAAATAGGTACTTTGCCAAAGTAATTATCCATCATGCATTAAACTTGATCAGATAGCATGTTAATGGAGTTGGAGAGTGGAGCATCTCACGACAGAGCACAAGCCTCTCGTCATTCTGTACGTACTGCGTGCAACATAGGCCACTGTGTTGAGACTGGGGAGGCGATTCTTTTTTTTGTAAGCTGTAGTTCCTAATTCATACTGAGACCAGTTGTAATGCTTGCAGCTACCTGGCTAAGATTATCATCAGGCCTTTCCTTCTTGCATTCCCCCAGACTCATTTTCCAAGAAGCATATTTTTTATTTTTTACTGCTGGTGTACTCCTTTCCTCTCTGAAGTCAAGGACTCCTTGTTTGCAAGAGTATAATTTTATGAACGAAGATTTTCTCCAATAACTCATCAATATTCAAGCATGAGCCTTATTGGTGAATGTTTGCAGATTATTTGACCATAATCAAATGGATCCTGTCACTACCTGACATCCATAACCATACAGCAGAGGTAATTGGATAACAATTAAAGGGTGGAAATCCTAGCCAGTTTTCCCTTTGCTAATCAATAGGCGTTGAAGTCAATTGTAAAACCACTGTTAAGATCAGCAAACCCAGTCTAGGCCTAGATTTGAATCTGGGAACTTCCTGTTATGTCTGACCAAGCTACTTGTTAGCTAAACTTGCACAATAGCTTAATGCTGCAAAACGGAATAATGTTTTAATTATCCATTTAAATGCTTTCCACTGTCTCTATTTTTTTTTGCAATTATGATTACCAACTCTAGACACTAATCATCACCTAAATATTTTGCACAGATGTACGTTCATGTTGTGTTTGCCCAGGTGACTATTGGCCAATTACAATATCATATTGAAGCAAATATACGTTGTACCCTTTAAAGTAAGCAAAGCATGCAGCTCCTTTGTGCTCAATAATTTTCAAAAGTTTGCAGGAGCTGCTCTGTAGTAAGTAACGGAGGAATTGATTGTTGTTACTATGCTTCTTGGGCTTGGTGTCTTTCTATTGTGATGAGTAATTATTTCATTTTTTGAAATATGTATTTTGAAGTAGTGATTATAGTATTTAAGTATTTTATTAAATGTTTGCAATTTGAGTTAATGAAAAGTCTTATATTAAGAATGGAAGTGGGGATTTTATCGCAAGGTGATAAATTTGTCTATTCAAGAATGAACACAGGTAATCTCAGAACTCCAGCTCTAATGCTGAAAATTTATTAAATATTGCTTTGATTCACTTTTTAAAATTTATTGTGAGATAGTCTGAAACAGTAGTCTTTATCAGGTTACTCTACTTATCACACAAGATATGCAAATAATTATATAATGACAGATGTTCCTTTTATTAAATTGCCTTTATAAAATTGAGAACAGGTTACTTTGCACAAGAATGATTTTATGGCATGATCGCATGAAAACTTGATTTAAAATTTCATGCTTATTCTTCGGAGTTCCTTCAAAAATTCAGTAGTTCAATTTGCTGCTTTTCCCTTTTTTATTTTTTTTGTTCAATTTTTAGTTTTGTTAGACTACACACTACACTTAAAAATATAATCCATTTACTACTGTATCCACATACACTACTGTATCCAGATCTTCCTGTCAAAATAATAGTGAAGCTAACAGTTTTTGCTGCTATTTATATGTAAGTGGTAAGACAACTTCAGGCAAGGGCAGAAATGCAGTTAAATGCTTAGATCCAAAGCTGCTTTTGTAGTTGTGTGCTATGTTATTAGATTCCCGAAAGCAGTACCTTTCTGCCTGGCTCATTATTGGCATTCATTGAGTGGCGCGAATTTGCTGCATTTCCACAGCTGATAAGGAACTAAACTCACCACAAAGTTAAATTGTCCTTTCCAGTCTAAGTAACCTTTAATGCTGAGATTAGTGTTAATTGCTGCCAAGCAACCTCTCTGGCACTGAAAAATAACTGTTACTAGTGTGAAGCTCATTCCTTCAAATTTTTAATTGGGGATTTCAAAACTATAATTTTTCTTTTACATTTCTGTCCTATCTCTTGTTTCTCTCTCAATCCAATCTTACTGTCCATCTCTTTATTTCTCTTTTTGTAACTAATTTGACATTGAATTCACCTACTCTAATTAACATTTGCTCAGTCCTTGCTTGGTTAATTTCACAATCCTTCAATCATAAGAGGATACAGATGGATTGCCATCAGATCCCAGGTGCCTTTTTTCCCTCCCTGCACTACAGCCTACAGTTTCAGCAACTTGCCATGCAAAAACTTTTAAAACCTAAATGTGCAAGAACAATTCTAACTTTTGACATATGATATGCTGTTAGATGACCTGCTATAGCAAATCGTGGTCCAAAATCATCAGAAAGTCATATTGCATGCAATATCACTTTAAAAAAAAAGGAAAATAAAGAGCCATTGCTGAAAACTATGAAAGGGAAGGCCACAACTGAATATTTAATTATTTTAGGATGAATGTAATACTGAGAGAGAAACTGTATTTCACAGATTCATAAGCGTAAATTGGATTGGGAAATTATACAATGAGCCGTAATTTTAACTCCGTGATGATGTAAGCACAAGGGAGAGCATGTAGGATTGCATATTTGGAGATTCGTATGAAAAGGGAAAGTTTGGAGGAGTTTAGGAGGTATAAATTGTAAATTCTGAGTGAGGGGCAATTACAGTAGTGGAAAAACGTACTCAATATTTGCAGTGTATAAGCTACATTATAGGTTATAAACCTGTATTAGCTTTCCGACGACCAACTAACAACTACACCCTTTGAGGGAAGTAAGCAATTCCCTGTGACAGAATCAATAATTTATTGATAAGTGATCAACTAGCTAGGCTCACTAATGGACTAAGCTGCAAATAACTGAAAAACCAATGGCCCAATGGTTCTAGCTGAACAAGCAGCTCTAATGAACTGTGTAGTTTTAGTCACTTCAGCTTATTAACAAGTATCCCTGTTCACACTTCAGGGACCTAAACCTTGGCTCTACCATCTGCTCCTAAGCTGCCTGGTGTTGAAGAAGATGGATACTGAGTGTGCACACAATGGACATACACAATTACCTGCAGGTTTTTCTATTTTGCAGTAGATTAACTTAGAAGCATAAAGATGGTGAGAGATATCCCACTTCAGAATACTTAGTTAACAATGCATAAGAGTTATTAAAGAGCAGAAAATGAATGTCTCCCCCCGCCATCACCTTTGGATAGTGAAAATTATTTGTGAGTTTACTACTAAACCGTACATTGTTGATTTCAAATTCTTCCATGGCCTCACCCTTCCCTATCTGTGTAAACTCTTTCAGATTTACAACCTTCAGATATCTGTTGCTCACCAATTGTGGCATCTTCAATGTACCTGATGTTAGTTGCTCCAGCATTAGTGGCTGTGCCTTCAGCTACCAAATCCCTGAGTTCTGGAAATTCCTCCCTAAACCTCTCCAGATCCCCACCTATCTTTACTCTCAAAAAGCTCCTTAAATCCTACTCTTTGACCAACCATGTGTTCATTTGATCTAATTTCTTTTTTCTTTCACAGGCATCACTGGCTAGGTCAGCATTTATTGCCCACCCCTAACTGCCCTTGAGAAGGTGGTGGTGAGCTGCCGCCTTGAACCGCTGCAGGCCATTTGGAGTAGGTACACCTCAGTGCTGTTAGGAAGGACGTTCAGGATTTTGACCTAGGGAATAACTCTTTTTATGTGGATCGGTATCAAATTTTGTTTTTTCACACCCCTGTGAAGCACTTTGGACATTTTACTACCTTAAAAGAACTATATATATTTACTGTAGACCACGGCGTATAAATGGACCCGATGTATAAAGCAGCTACCCATTTTTTTGGCACCAAAAGTTATGCTTCTGCATATACTCAGCATATAAATCAATCCCATTTTTAGCTACAGAATGCTATCCAGTAAACTCCTGCAGTTTGCACCGCCCACCCCCCCTTCGGAATTCCAGTTACCCGCACAAAACTGTATCAAATCGCAGTTTTTGCCCCGAAACCTCGCTCATCTGCAGTTAAAAATGTGACAATCATGATTTAAACAACACACAAGCACAAAGGTTAATAAAGAACGTACTGTACCTTATAAAATTCCATTAGAAACACTCCTCGAAGAAAGCGTGCACCGCAAAGTCCCTTCACTGCGCATGTGTAGTCACCAGGTGCACGTGGGTTGCTGTGATTTACAAGATTATACAGTAGTACAGTATTTTGCAGTACAGTTACAAGACAGGACAGCATTTTACTAAAAATAAGAGTCACAGCTAAGCAGAAAGCATCCTAGGAAATTGATTGCACTTGAACAAAAAGTCACAATCATCGATAGACTGCAAAATGGTGCAAGTGCTTCCATACTGGCCAGGGAAAACTTTGTGAATTAATCCACAATCGGGTACATTAGGCAGTCTGAAGAAAAAATAAGGGCCAGAGTTAGTGTTTCTGGGGGTTGTACTGCCAAGATATCTTTTGTAAGCAAGAGCGATCCACACTTGTAGGAAATGGAGAAGTTACTACTCAACATGTGGATTGAGCACGAGCACCAAAGGAGGAATCCAGTTAATGGACCAATCATTCGAAACCAAGCCTTTAAATAGCACCAGAACATTGAGTAATAAAGAGGGTAGTGCTGCTGATGATGAAGGTGGTACAGAAGGCGCCTCTCCTATTTCCAAAAAATCCTCAGCCAGCACAGGATGGTTCAATTGCTTTAAAAATTGTTTTGGGCTGCATATTGTGAAGTTGGTGGGGGAGGCTGCTTCAGTTGGCCATGCAGCTGCAGGAGAGTTTCCCAAGGTGCTGCAGGGAATACACACAGGAGAGAGACTACCAAACAGAGCAGGTCTTCAAAGCAGATATGACTGGCCTGTTCTGTAAGATGTCAATTAGGACCTACATTTCAAAAGAAGACAGCTCCTGGGTTTAAGGCAGCAAAGGACAGATAGACACTTCTGCTATGTGTCAGTAAGGCTGAATTTAAATGTAAAATAACGCTGGTTTATAGGTAAGAAAACCCTTGTGCTTTCAAAGGGAAAAATAATTGTCACTTTTTGGAAGGCTAACAGCAATGTCTGAGTTACAGCATCCGTATTTGGAGACTGGTTTGCTAATTGCTTTCTGCCAGAGGTCCGCATTTAACTGAGGGAAAAGAACTTGTCTTTCAAAGTCCTACTAACCCTCGGTAATGTACCTGGACATCCCCACATTCTTGTCGAGAACCATCCAGATGTTGAAATTTTGTTTTTGCCCCCAAATATGACCTCACTCATCCAACCAATGGGCCAAGGGGTCATGACCTCATTCAAGGCTTGCTACACTGGATAAAGTTTCAGTCACATCCTTCATCTTCTGGAAGCAGACTGTTCAACCACAGTCTGAGATCGATGGAAGCAATTCAACATCTTCATAGCAGTAGGCATAATTAAGGACTTTTGGGATGAAGTTACAGCTTTAGCCATAAATCCCTGCTGGAAAAAAGTTTGACCTGAGACTGTGAATGATTTCCCAGGGTTCCCCAATGTGGATACTGAAGTGGCTAGGATTATTGACTTGGCAAAACAAGTTGGAGGAGAGGGATTTGAAGACATCACCACAGCTGAAGTGGATAAGTTGCTTCAATCTCATCAAGGGGAACTCTCTATGGAAGAATTGGTTGAACGAGATTAAATAAACCTAAACAGGAGCAGGAGTGGGAAGAAGAGCCTAGAAAGTTCACAAGCAAGATGATGGCAGATCTCATAAAGTCAGCCGAAGATTTGAAAAAGCAGGCAACAGACCATGATACAAGCATGGAAAGAAGCATCGCTTTTTGTAGAGTGATCGACACAGCTATTGCTTTTTAAGGAGAGCTTTACAAAATTGAAAAACAAAAGGCAAAGCAGTCAACAATAACATCATTCTTCTCATCCAAATCATCCATATCAACGCTTGCATCAGCCATGTCACCCACTCCATCTACACCCACTCAAAAGTATGAAACCTGTACGGTAATGTACAGCACCAGTACTGTGATTTGTAAATTATACTACAGGTACATACTGTATTCTGTAATTGATAAGTTTTAAATTCTTCCTGTTTTCTTGTGTTGACAAATAATTTCTTCAGTAAAATTGTCTTCAATGTACCTGTACTGTAATGTACAGTACTACTGTACTGTAATTTACTACAGGGTACTGTATTCTGTCATTGAAAAGTTTTACATAGTTTGTCAATACAACAAAAACAATTTCTTCAGTAAAACTGTCTTTAATCAAAAAATGTTTTTATTGACTCCATTAAGATAAAAATACGAAATTTGGGAATGGCTGGAACATATCTAATTCAGTTGCATTATAAACTGCCGTTCACAATTTCACCCTTCATGAGATCTCACAGGAACTGAACCCCTGCAAACGGCGGGAGTTTACTGTACTTGCTTTAGTAATCAGCCTCAATTTTTCAGAACTGCATGTTTTAATTACCTTATACTGTAAGTTGGTGCATGGGAACAAGCGGACAGTAGAGGTTGTGTTGCGAAGAAGATACACAGGAGTTTGACATACCCACACACAGCAGACCACCCATGACATGGGGAGTGACCAACAGAAGTGGGTATGAAGCTACTTTAAAACTAAAAGTAATAGCATTTACTAAATCATCAAATAACTGTGCTGCAGCAAGGGAATTCAGTGTTAATGAAAAACTGACACAAAAATGGAAGAAGGAGCAATCCTCCCTGAAGAAGATGCCCAAGACCAAATGTGCAATCAGAACGGTGATCAGCATGCATCAGAATGGGTCCTCAAAAATGATCAGAATGGTTGCAGCATCACCAGAAATGCAATGTGTAGATGCACATTTAAATGGGCCAAATCCAACCCTGAGTCCAGCAAAGATTTCAGACTAACAGTTAGTTGGTGTAGCTGCTTTATGAAACAAAACAATCTAATTTTATGGTAGAAGATTGCTCAGAGACCACCAAACGACTTGGATGTCAAAATGATCAGTTTCCAGCAATTTGTCATCAGATTGATGAATCATGGATGAAATGCCCATGAATTTCGATAGGTCCAACAGTTAAACCATGGAGAGGAGAGGTTTAAAAGCAGCTCTACTGACAATGACAGGACATGAAAAGACAAGATTCACAGTGAAACCAGCCTGCATGGCTGATGGAGCAAAATTAAAACCTATGGTACTTTTCAAACGTACAACCATGCCAACTATCTAAGTCCCATGAGAAGTATTTATGCATGTCCATGACAACGGCTGGATGGATAAGGATGGAGTGAAGTTATGGATTGATAATGTGTGGAATAGGCATCCCAGTGACATACATAAAGAATGCAGCTTACTCGTGTGAGACATGTTCAGGTCCCTTTATAACGAATGAAATCAGGAGTACTTGGAAAGGAATAACACTTGCATTGCATTTATACCAGGGGGTCTAATGTTCATAATTCAACCTTTGGATGCGTGCCTCAACAAAATGGTCAAGGATCATTTGTGCCAAATGGAATAAGTGAATAATTAAGGGAGAAAATATCTTCACAAAAGAGTAGAAATATGCATGCTGCTCCACTTGACGTTTTGTGTGGTTTCATTATCAAATTGTGGGATGCTATTAGTGCACCAAATGCTATCAGATCATTCAAAAAATGCAAATTTTATAACTCCATTCATGGAATGTGGCGTCGCAAGTTAGTCCAACATTTATTGCCCATCCCTGATTACCCTTGAGAAGGTAGTGGTGAGCTGCCTTCTTGAACCGCTACAGTCCCTGTGGTGTACATACACCCACAGTGCTGTTAGGGAAAGTGTACCAAGATTTTGACCCAGTGACAGTGAAGGAACTGCGATATATTTCCAAGTCGGGATGGTGAGTGGCTTGGAGGGGATCTTCCAGGTGGTGGTGTTCCCATGCATCTCTGCTCTTGTCCTTCTAGATGGTAGTGGTCATGGGTTTAGAAGGTTCTACGTAAAGAGCCTTGGTGAATTTCTGCAGTGCATCTTGTAGATGGTACACATTGCTGCTACTGTGCATCAGTAGTGGAGGGGAATGAATGTTTGTGAAAGGGGATGCCAATCAAGTGGGCTGCTTTGTCCTGGATGATGTCAAGCTGCTTGTGTGGTTGGAGCTGCACTCATCCAGGGAAGCAGAGAGTATTCCATCACACTCCTGACCTGTGTCTTGTAGATGGTGGACAGGCTTTGGAGAGTCGGGAGCTGAGCTACTCGCTGCAAGATTCCTAGCCTCTGACCTGCTCTTGTAGGCACAGTATTTATATGGCTAGTTCAGTTCAGTTTCTGGTCAATGGTAACCCCCCCAGGACATTGATAGTGGGGGATTCAGTGATGATAGTGCCATTGAATGTTAAGGACAATGGTTAGATTCTGTCTTCTTGGCTATGGTCATTGCCTGGCACTTGTGTGGCATGAATGTTACTTGCCACTTGTCAGCCCAAGCCAGGATATTGTCTTGTTGCATTTGGACATACACTGTTTCAATATCTGAAGAGTCGTGAATGGTGCCCGAACATTGTGAAATCATCAGCAAAATCCCCACTTCTGACCTTTATGATGGAAGGAAGGCCATTGATGAAGCAGCTGAAGATGGTTGGGCCTAGGACATTACCCGGACGAACTCTTGCAGTGATGTCCTGGAACTGAGATGGTTGACTTCCAACAACCACAACCATCTTCCTTTGTGCTAGGTGTGACTACAACCAGTGGAGAATTTTCCCCTGATTCCCATTGACTTCAGTTTTGCTAGGACTCCTTGATGTCAAGGTCAAGGGCAGTCACTGTCACCTCACCTCTGGAATTCAGCTCTTGTCCATGTTTGGACCAAGGCTGTAAAGAGGCCAGAAGCTGAGTGACCCTGACGGAGTCCAAACTGAGAGCCAGTGAGAGGGTTATTGCTAAGTAAGTGCTGCATGATAGCACTGTTGATGACCCCTTCCATTACTTTACTGATGATCGAGAGTAGACTGATGGGACAATAATTGGCCAAGTTGGATTTGTCCTGCTTTTTATGTACAGGACATAACTGGGCAATTTTCCACATAGCCAGGTAGATGTCAGTGTTGTAGCTGTACTAGAAAAGCTTGGCTAGGGGCACAGCAAATTCTGGAGCACAAATCTTCACTATTGCTGGAATGTTGTCAGAGCCCTTAGCCTTTGCAGTATCCAGTGCCTTCAGCTGTTTCCTGATATCACATGGAGTGAATTGAATTGGCTGAAGACTGGTATCTGTGATGCTGGGGACCTCTGAAGGAGGCCGAGATGGATCATCCAGTTGGCACTTCTGGCTGAGGATGGTTGCAAATGCTTCAGCCTTATCTTTTGCACTGATGTGTTGGTATTCTCCACCATTGAGGATGGGGATATTTGTGGAGTCTCCTCCTCCAGTTGTTTTATTGCCCACCACCATTCACGACTGGATGTGGCAGGACTGCAGAGACACCTGATCCGTTGGTTGTGGAATCGCTTAGTTCTGTCTATTGCTTGCTGCTTATGCTGTTTGGCATGCAAGTAGTCCTGCGTTGTAGCTTCAACAGGTTGATACCTCATTTTTCGGCATGCCTGGTGCTACTCCTGGCATGCCCTCCTGCACTCATCATTGAACCAGGCTTGGCTTGGTAGTAATGGTAGAGTGGGGGATATGCCGGGCCATGAAGTTACAGGTTATGGTCGAGTGCAATTCTGCTGTTGTTGATGGCCCACAGCGCCCCATGGTTGCCCAGTTTTGCAGTGCTAGATCTGTTCAAAATCTATCTCATTTAGCATGGTGGTAATGCTACACAACACGATGGAGGGTATTCTCAACGTGAAGATGGGACTTGGTCTCCACACGGACTGTGTGGTGGTCGCTCCTGCCTATGCTGTCATGGGCAGATGCATCTGCAGCAGTTCAGTGGTTGGAGAGGAAGATGTCTTGTGGAGCGAAGTTTCTGAAAGTGAAAATGCTACATCTGATCCAGAGTGGGATCTTTATGATGATGCCATAGCGAAAGTGACTCAGAATGAATTCGATTAACTCGTTGCAGCAGGTGCTGAAGGCAATGATTTTGATGGTTTTAAAATACTTTGTGGTTAAAGTTATCTTTGTACAGTTAATTCATGGAATAAACTGTGTCACATTGTTATGAATTACCAGTGTTTTTTTGTCACATTTCCAAATATTACCAGTAGTTCACATTTTATACTTGTATTAGTCGACCCCCATTTTTGGAAGGATTTTTGGAGGCTTCAAAAGTTGATTTTATAGGTCATGATCTTCGATAATTTTGTTCTTGTGGTATCCTACACATGTTGCCAAGTACAGTTGTATATCCATCTCAGTCCTTGACGTCTCTGACAATTATAAGTTAAATTGCACTTGGTTCAGAGTACTGTGTTCTTACTGTTGACAGGCCCAGGTTAACCAAATAATTTGAATTGGTTATTCAGTACAGCAAGCTAATTCTACATGAAACTCCAGACATAAATAGTAATAATTTTTTGAGTGAGTAATAAAAGCATGTAAATAAATTAACCCTCTGGATTCACTGCAGCTACCTTACAGGAACATTGATCAAAGTAGGAGGGAAGGCGAAAACGGACTATAATTCAGGAAAGATGTTGGACTAATTAAGCACATGGTAACAGGGCAATTAGAAAATCATAATATGGTTGAGCTGGGTCAACAGGGGTTTATGAAAAAGAAATAGCGTGCAACAAATCCGAAGTGGCCTTTAAGGATGTTACTAGCAGGGTGGGTAAAGGGAAACCAGTGGAAGTACTGAAGTCAATTATAATCCTTGCCCCTTTTGGGACTGTCTGGGATCAGACGTATTTGCCAGCTGAATGCTCTCACTTACTGTTGAGAAAAATGGGTCTCTCAGACACTTAAATGGGGCTGCAGAACTGATCTAACTCTTCCTGAAGAAAAGGAATCACCAGAGGATATTACCATCCTCCATAGAGCCTTTTAAGCAAGCTTTAGCCAGATTATAACAACCCAGCTGTTATAAGAATGCGAATATTTCTCCTCAGTAACATATCTCTCCACTGAAGAGTATACAGAGGTGGGTTGTATAATTTGGATACAGAAAACTATAGGAGACAATATATTTTCCAAATTATATAAAAGTTTATTCAAGAACCAAACATGCAATTCACATTTGATGGTAAATCAATCGCCTCATTGATAAGTCTTGGGGAAAAAAGTATAATCTTGTTTCTATCAGAGAATCCAGGTTTTAAACAATGTCACACGGAGATATTTAAGATATCCATCAATATTTAAAGCAGTTTTTATCTTAAATCGCCCCACCTCTCCCCCAAGCAGAAACCTAGCGAGGCACCTCTATCCAATTAAGGGGAGAGTTATGGTTGCTAAACTACAATAGCTGAGACCTTTACCCTGAGACACGTTGGAGTGAATCCAGCGAATCTAAAAATCCTACTGTGAAGTTCCATTATGTATTTCATAAAAGAGCTGAACCAACAGAAAACATGTTGACCACTTGTGCTGGGCAACATTCTTTGAGCAAACAGGATACTGAGAGGTGCAGATAGTGGTAACTTCATTTGCTACACAATTGTTTTAAGATTAGAACTTATTCTTCAAGATTTAGTTGACAGTTGAGTTAGCAGCATCCTTAGTAGCTTACAATTTATCAATGCCTTATTGAGATGAGGTATCCATGATTTACAGAGGCCAGTTTCTGTTTGTCAGTAATTGTTTGTGTTAAAAGGATATTCCATATCCTATGCTATTGGATGTTGGTGTCCTTGAGCACACAATTATGCCTAGGCATGTTTATGAACTTTTAAACCCTTGTTCAACAGGTGAACTCTGCTTTTAATTTTTAATCTTTACTTCATAGATTCACTCTTTTTAATCTATAGAATCAGTATTTTTAATTTTATAATTCCTTATTACAGCTAAATTCTTTCATAGCCCCTCTTGCACAGCACATATGCGAGCAAAGAGGATAGGGGGTCTCAAGTAAGTGACGTCCGCAAATGATTAATTCTACAGATTCAATAGCTATCAAATGAGATCTCAAGAGTACAATAAACGATTTCGGTACCGTGAGATGTGCAATAGTTTAAACATGGGCTACAATAGTGCTCCCCTAAACTATGCCAAGGCCAACCTTTAGATTCATTACCAACCAAACAAATCTTTGAACAATGATGAGTCGGATGAAATGTCAATCTGAGGCAGTCAGGTGAATCAAGAAGTCTCAATGTCTGATGAACTGACTGAAGCTTGACATGCTGAGTTACATCTATGATGGTTAATAATTGATAATTGAATGCAGTCATTGAGGTGGAGGACTCACATGAGGTGTGGGAGAAGATGAATCTTGAACATGCATTGGTAGATGCACAAAAGGGCTGTTAAATGCTGAGATGAATTTGCTATTCTCAAATTCAAAGAAATCTACGTTATCAAAAAGGAAAACCTCTGCAAATTGTAGCAATACCACATACAACCGTTGAATAGAAGTTACTGCTTAATAACCAAAATGAGGATCATAATCCCAATCACAGTGGGTACCGGAATGACATATGAGAAGACACTAATCGTACTTCCAAAAGCTCATGAGACAGGATCAGTGATCCGTTCAGTTGCAGATTTAGTAACAGAAGTTAACCCTGGCATTGTCTTTATAATACCTTGACCTATAGCCTGAAGTCAATCTGGAGCTTGCTAAATATTATTTAATTCAATTTGTGACAACATGTTGTTCCCGTCTAACAGTATCCTCGACTGAGTAATTGATAAAGGTAAGAATCAGTTCCATGCCATGTAACTGGCTAAAAACTGTACGAAGTTTGCCAAGTTCAATAGGTGTATAAAGAATACAAGCAGTTTAGGAATTTCTAGATCTAGAGGACTTTATATATTGGAAAGTGTGTCCACAGCAAGTGACTTCTTTAGAGGGTATTATCATCCAGGTGCCTATGTCAAGATCACGGTCAGAACACCTGGAAGCTGTAATGACTGCATAGGATCTGTTCTCCAAAGAGAGATTCACCACTAATCTGGTTTAATTGGTGTAGAGGTGACAGGGCAATTTGCATTATCTGAACCAGTTCCACATTTTAAATTTCTCCCATTTATGACTGAGGAAGAACTCTAGATCAGTAAATTCCTCCACAGGAAGGAAATCCTATTTCATGGAGGCGGAATTGGAAATGTAATTATGCTCCAAGCATGGACAGGGCATCCTGTTATATGGATGCCTGACTGTTACCAGGGCCCTGAATGAACCTGAAGTCTTAATTAGGCCCAAAGGATCTTCCACTGCTTGTAATAGATTTCTTTGTTTTATCAATGGATAGATAGAAGAATATCCAGTCTCCTTTTGATAAATTTAGCTCCGATTATGGTTCAGTACGAAGGGAAGAAATATTGTGAAGCATGTCATGAGATGTGAGTTTAGGAAGGGCTTTTTCCCTTATGGTATTGAGCCTGAGGCTATTGAAAGGATCTCAATACCATTACTAAGGGGCCTGGTTAGACTGGAGTTTTAAAAGGGTCATAGGTATAGTCATCATAAGGCTATTGATTCTAATGCCTTCACCTGAGGAGAGGAGTTTTTTGTGGATAGTTCAAATACCATTGACAATAAGCAGTTTCTGGAGCTTAATAAAATCCCCAATCTTTTTGAGGTGTGATCTTGGTCTCTGTTCCACTAATCCAACATTAAGCTAGATTCTGCTTGCAGCAGAGAAGATTGTTGGGAGTGAGTTGGTGTTTATTAATATAAACATTTCTTGCATTTCTTCAGAAAGAATCACTTGCTTTAGTGAAGTCCATAAAAGATTGATTCAAAGGCATGATTGCCCTATAAACATCAGATTGTTATATTTGTAGAGAAGTGTTATCAAACTTTCCCCTAAATAGTTATTAGAGAGGTAATGTTTGATAGCTTCTGCTCAATTCTGAATTGGTAAGCTTCTGTTGGCACAAATTAATATTCTTTGGCTGGGGTACAGTCAAGAATAAGCTACAATGTCCTTACACCAGGAGTAAAGTTTTCAGATGCAAAGGAACGCAAGCTCCAACAAGTCATCGACACCAACACCCATCCAGGACCCTCCACCCCTATCCGTCCTTCTGTCCCCATCCCGTCTTCTAATCCCAGCCCCGGCCGTGTATTCACCATACCCTCTGACCTTCCCCTCTCTGATGCTGAACATTCAGTGCTCAGCAAAGGACTCAGTTTCATACCCTGACACCCTCACCTCAATGAATTTTGGGCTCCGCACGATGCTGAACTCTTCTTCCGCCGCCTTTGTCTCCATGCTCACCTCTTTGGGCAGGAGTCCTCTCCCTGTTCAACGGATCCTTTTATCCGCCTCCAATATTCTCCCTGCACCTGGACCCCTCCCTCTGGATTTTTACTTGCTCTTGATCTTTTCATTGAGAACTGTCGGCATGACATCAGCCATCTCAATTTCTCTGCTCCTCTCACCCACTCTAATCTGTCTCTTTCTGAACTTGCCATGCTCCGTTCTCTCAGGTCCAACCCTGACTTTGTCATCAAACCCGCTGACAAGAGTGGTGCTGTTGTTGTCTGGCGCACTGACCTCTACCTCGCAGAGGCTGAGCATCAACTCACAGACACTTCCTCCTACCTCCCCCAGACCATGACCCCACCACTGAACATCAAACCATTGTTTCCAGGACATGTCACTGACCTCATCTCCCCTGGAGATCTTCCCTCCACAGCTTCCAACCTCATAGTCTCCCAACCTTGGATGACCTGCTTCTACCTCCTACCCGAAATCCACAAACAGGACTGTCCCAGCAGACCGATCGTGTCAGTCTGCTCCTGCCCCACGGAACTCATTTCTTGCTATCTTGACTCCATTTTCTCTCCCCTTGTCCAGTCTTTTTCCACCTACATCCACGATCCCTCTCACGCCCTATATCATATCAACAATTTCCAGTTCCCTGGCCCCAACCGCCTTCTCTTCACCATGGTCGTCCAATCCCTCTACACCTCCATCCCCCATCGGGATGGTCTGATGGCTCTCTGCTTCTTCCTCGAACAGAGGCCAGAACAATCCCCATCCACCACTACTCCTCCGTCTAGCTGAACTTGTTCTCTCACTGAACAATTTCTCCTTTAACTCCTCTCACTTCCTCCAAATAAAAGGTGTGGCTATGGGTACCCGTGTGAGCCCCAGTTATGCCTGTCTCTTTATGGGGTATGTGGAACATTCCTTGTTCCAGTCCTACTCAGGCCCCCTCCCACAACTCTTTCTCTGGTACATCAATGACTGCTTCAGTGCCACTTCATGCTCTGGTCTGGATCTGGAAAAATTTATTAATTTTGCCTCCAATTTCCACCCCTCCATCATTTTCACGTGGTCCATCACTGACACTTCCCTTCCTTGACCTCTCAATCTCAATTTCTGGTGATAGACTGTCTACCAATATTCATTACAAGCCTACCGACTCCCACAGCTACCTCGCCTACAGCTCCTCACACCTTGCTTCCTGTAAGGACTCCATCCCATTCTCTTAGTTCCTTTGCCTCCGTTGCATCTGCTCTGATGATGCCACTTTCCAAAACAGTTCCTCTGACATGTCTTCCTTCTTCCTTAACCTAGGTTTTCCACCCACAGTGGTTGACAGGGCCCTCAACCATGTCCGGCCCATCTCCCATGCATCCGCCCTCACACCTTCCTCTCCCTTCCAGAAACATGTTAGGGTCCCCCTTGTCCTCACATCACTCCACTAGCCTCCACATTCAAAGGATCATTCTCCGCCATTCTGCCAACTCCAGCATGATGCCACCACCAAACACATCTTCCTTTCACCCCGCCCCGGCAGCTTTCCGCAGGGATCGTTCCCTCCGGGACACCCTGGTCCACTCCTCCATCACCCCCTACATCTCAACCCCCACCCACAGCACCTTCCCATGCAACCGCAGAAGGTGCAACACCTGCCTCTTTACTTCCCCCATCCTCACCGTCCAAGGGCCCAGTCACTCCTTTCAAGTGAGGCAATTCACTTGCACTTCCCTCAATTTAGACTACTGCATTCGCTGCTCCCAATGTGGTTTCCTCTACGTTGGAGAGACCAAACGCAGACTGGGTGACCACGTTGCGGAACACCTTCGGTCTGTCTGCAAGCATGACCCAGCCCTCCCTGTCCCTTGCCATTTCAGCACACCACCCTGCTCTCATGCCCACACGTCTGTCCTTGGCCTGCTGCAATGTTCCAGTGAAGCTCAACACAAACTGGAGGAATAGCACCTCATCTTCTGACTAGGTGCTTTACAGTCTTCCGGACTTAATACTGAGTTCAACAATTTCAGATCATGAACTGTCTCCTCCATCCCCACCCCCTTTCTGATCCCCCTTTTTCCAATAATTTATAATTTTTTTCCAACTATATTTTTTTCTTTTCCTTCCTATTTTAAAATTTATTTCAAATCTATTATTTCATCTCCACCTGTTAGTCCATTTCGATCCCTTCCCCCCCACCCCACCCGCACTAGGGCCATCTGCCAATAGCTTGCTTCCCTTAATGTCCCCATTAGCACATCCTTTAGATAATATCACCACCATCAACACTCCTTTGTCCTTTTGTCTATGACATCTTTGGCAGTCTCTTCTGGGCCTCCACCTATCACTGGCCCCCTGTCGAATTCTCCTGTCTCACCCCCTTCTACCAGCTTATATTTCATCTCATTTCTATATGTCTTAGTTCTGATGAAGGGTCTTACGGACTCGAAATGTCATCTGTGTCCCTCTCCGCAGATGCTGTCAGACCTGCAGAGTTTTTCCAGGTATTTTTGTTTTTGTTCTAGATTTCCAGCATCTGCAGTATTTTGCTTTTATTAAAGTGAATAAACTTTGATACTGGAAAATTCCTGGATAGAAGTGCCATTGGGAACTCGATTATCTTTATAACAGGGATATGTCCCATCAGAAGATAACTTTGTGATACAAACAAGGTTTCTTCATGTTTTCCCTTGTGCCATCGCACTTGACCATTGTACTGAATTGGTACATCACACTCATTGCCACCCAACCAGATGTGAGCCAAATTAAACTTAGAAAAGTGCTTGATCTCAGCACTTCTGCAGGAAATTACATAGTGTAAGCTGTTTAAGTAATAAGACATTTCTGGCATTTCACATGCATTGCCTGCATCTGGAAGCTCTATAACAAGAAATTGTCCAGTACCCTTTGAATGCCAATGTCAGGGCAGGCAGGACTCATCGAGACAATACTCACCATCTGACAAATTGGAATTCTTTGTCCTGCATTTGTTGACGAGCTTTTGATCAATCTCATTCATCCTGTCATAACTGCAAGTATTCTTAAAGTAGTCAGAGTAAAATTTCAAGGAACAAAATACCATTGAATTTTAAGGAAATCTACCATCAACAGGGAGTAAAATCATAGGTTTATAACAGTGCCAAAGGCTGAATGATGGAGTTGAATAAGGGACATATTGATGAATAGGGGAAATGGATCTGAACACACCTGATTCTTGGGATGATTCACAATGATTCTATATCATGCCCTCATAGGAACATGCCCGTGTCAGTGAAGATCTGTAGTCTGGGATGCAGACAGTGGATGTTTTTTAATGCTATCAGTGTAAGGGTAAGTTTTCTGCTCCCCCAGTCAATGAAGTAGCAGTGTCACATCTGAGCATTGCTGAAAAATGAGACACATCTAAGCTTTTCATCTTGACAATAATTGTCAATACAACAATTTATACTGTATGTGAAAAGAGTGCTGATTGGTTGGTAAGTGGCATTGCCATGGTAACTGACAGTTAACTGCCAGGCATTATTTGGAATTTTAACCAGCCAGCTTGACCCTGATTGGTTAAGGCATTGCCCTGAGGAATGAGTCAGTGAATGGTCGTCACTTATTTTGTTTAGCTGAAACAGGTGCAATGTATGTTTTTTTAATTCATTCATGGGACATGGGCATTGCTGGCTAGGCCAGCATTTATTGCCCATCCCTAATTGACCTTGTTCAGAAGGCATTTAAAAGTCAACCACATTGCTGTGGGCCTAGAGTCACATGTAGGCTAGACCAGGCAAGGACAGCAGATTTCCTTCCCTAAAGGGCATTAGTGAACCAGATTTGTTTTTATGACAATCAGCAATGGTTTCATGGTCATTGGTCATCATCAGACTTTTAATTCAAGATTTTTAATTGAATTCAAATTCCACTATTAGCCATGGTGGTATTTGAACCTGGTCCCCAAAGCATTACCCTGGGTCTCTGGATTACTAGTCCAGTGACAATACCGCTATGCCACTGCCTCCTGCAATGTTCTTCCTTTGCGTCTGTTTCAGCTAAACAAAATAAATGACAGCCATTTGCTGACAGGGTCAAGCTACCTGGTTTAAATTTCAAACAATGCTTGGCAGTTAACTATCAGTCATCAAGTGTGGCACATTCTCCATGGCAATGCCACTTGCCGACCAATCAGCACTCTCTTCACTTAGAGTATAAACTGTTGTTTTACCCTTATGTTAGTATTCTTGCAAGTGTCCTGATGAGTGCAAGATGAAAAGCTTTGACATGTCTCTCATTTTCAGCATAATTCAAGTTCTGTACTACCAAATGACTAATGTCCCGCCTGCTCAAAGCATTGCTCATATGGTGTCTTTTCAACCCGGTCTCCAGCTGACTACAGGCTAGTGAGTCTCACGTCAGTGGTAGGAAAACTAATGGAGAAAATTCTGAAGGAGAGTATCTATCTCCATTTGGAGAGGCAAGGTTTGATCAGAGATAGTCAGCATGGCTTTGTCAGAGGGAGGTCATGCCTAACAAATTTGATTGAATTTTTTGAGGAGGTGACCAGGTGTGTAGATGTGGGTAGTGCAGTTGATGTAGTCTATATGAATTTCAGCAAAGCCTTTCACAAGGTCCCACATGGGAGACTTATGAAGAAGGCAAATGCACGTGGGATCCAGGGTAATTTGATAAGGTGGATTCAACATTGGCTTAGTTGAAGGAGATGGAGGGTGATGATAGAAGGATGCTTTAGTGACTGGAAGCCAGTGTCCAGTGGCGTACCACAGGGGTCTGTGCTGGGTCCCTTATTATTTGTCATTTATATAAGCAACATAGATGACTATTTGGGGAGTAGGATTAGCAAGTTTGCGGATGACACAAAGATTGGCCGGGTGGTTAACAATGAGGTTGAGTGTCTTGGGCTACAGGAAGATATGGACAGGATGGTCAAATGGGCAGATAAGTGGCAGATGGAATTTAACCCTGAAAAGTGTGAGGTGATACACTTTGGAAGGAGTAATTTGACAAGGAAATATTGAATGAACAGCATGACACTAGGAATTTCTGAGGAACAAAGGGACCTAGGCGTGTGTGTCCATAGATTTCTGAAGGTGGAGGGGCATGTTAGTGGGGTGGTGAAAAAGGCATATGGTACATTTACCTTTATCAATCGAGGCATAGATTGCAAAAGTAAGGATGTCATGTTGGATATGTATAGAACCTTGATGAGGCCACAGCTGGACTACTGTGTGCAGTTCTGGTTGCCACATTATAGGAAGGATGTGATTGCACTGGAGGGGGTGCAGAGGAGATTCAACAGGATGTTGCCTGGGATGAAACATTTAAGTTATGAAGAGAAATTGGATAGACTTGGGTTGTTTTTGTTGGAGTAGAGAAGACTGAGGGGCGACCTGCTTGAGGTGTACAAGATTATGAGGGACATGGACAGGGTGGATAGGGAACAGCTGTTCCCCTTAGTTGAAGGGTCAGCCACAAGGGGACATAAGTTCAAAATGAGGGGCAGGAGGTTTAGGGGGGATGTGAGGAAAAACTTTTTCATCCAGAGGGTGGTGACAGTCTGGAATGCACTGCCTGGGAGGGTGGTGGAGGCAGGTTGCCTCACATCCTTTAAAAAGTACCTGGATGAGCACTTGGCATGTCATAACATTCAAGGCTATGGGGCAAGTACTGGTAAATGGGATTAGGTAGGTAGGTCAGGTGTTTCTCACGTGTCGGTGCAGAGTCGATGGGCCGAAGGGCCTCTTCTGCACATTGTGATTCTGTGACATTTGAAAGACTGGATTTTCTTTTTGAAGGTTGCTCATGGCTCCATTAAGTCTTGCAACCAGTTCATTTTCCATTTGAACTGATTTAATTTCAAGAGTCTTTGCTAAGATTGTACTGTCAAGCTCAACTTGTGTAGGCTGATAAATAGAGCCATGTGAGAACCCGAGTGGTTGAGGCTGAGGTATTGAAATGATGCTAAAGGAAGTGGTACTTTAGTAAGAGTAAATGTGTCATTATGAGAAACTGTATTGTTGGGGAATGACACTTCCTAGAAGTGCCATCTTTCTATCATCCGGGCCCAGAAAGGCTGACCCAAGTTCAGGAGCAGGCTGTCCGCCTGTTTCCAAGCCAACCCAAAGCCGCTAGAAACAGTGGATCTGTCTCCATGCTCAGATCTACACACATCTCTACTCAACACCACATTGTCCCTGGATTTAGGTCATGTGCATTCTTACATCACTGTATGTGCTGTACTTTTGTACAAATTTTGTGGATGATTCATAGATTCTCTGTCTTACAATGATGTCATCTGCAACCAGGCCTATCAAGTAAAGCAGCATGTTCACCTGCTCTTCTGACTTTTTGTTTAGACGTGGAGCGATGCTGTATCAGCCATGTCTGGCTGTAAACTTCAACAATAGGAAGTAATCTGGCAGTATCAAAGCAACTTGTGCCTTATTATCACTGAAGAAATGCTAAGGGCCCCCTGTGGACTGCACATTGTGGCCCCCAAGATCTCTGGACTCGGCCCCCCAAAGCTGTCGGACATTCAACCGAATTATATTTGAAAAATGCTGTAAAGCTGTTCATCCAATTACAGGCTGGTTTCTCTTTGCATTTGCTAATGATAGGTTAATTTGAGCCTATCATCAGCAAATGCGGAGAGAAACCAGCCTGTAAATGGATGAGCAGCAAACATTTGGAAGTAAGTTTTTAAGGTGAGCTTTAGAGCCCCAAGAGAAAGAGAGGAGCTGGGTATGGGGTAGCAGGGATGAGGTCCGGGGAGGGCAGAGCAGAATAGAGTGGGGGATGGGGCAGCCAGGGCAAAGCAGACTGGGGCCTGGGTTAGCCAGAGTGGGTCCCAGGGAAGGCAGTGCAAAGTGGAGCGGGGGCAGGGCAGCCAAAGCAGAGCAGAGTGGGGCACAGGGTAGCCAGAGCGTGGTCCAGGGAAGGTGGAGTGGAGCAGGGCACAGGGCGGCCAGAGCGGGGCCTGGGAAAGGCAGAGTCGAGCAGGGGATGTGTCAACCAGAGCAGAGTGAGATCCGAGGCAGGCATGTGGGACCCACCTGAATGTTTGACTGGAGACTGAGACAGCGGAGAGAGAATGTGAAGGCCAAAGGGGAAAGCAATAGTGAGGGGGAGAGGTGGTGGGGAGGAAGAAAGTGAGGAGGTGATGGAGAGAGTGAGGGGAGGGAAAGTGAGGGGGAGGGAGTGAGGGAACAAGGGCAAGATTGAGGGGTGAGTGAGAAAGTGTATAAGGGAAGGCAGGAGACTGTGTGTGTGAGGGAGGGTGTGCGCATCAGTCTGGCTCACTTCCAGTCTCAGGATTCTCATTCACCCTCACCCCCACACACCTACATGCACTCTCATCATTCTCACAGTGGCTGAGGGTGAGTGAGTGCCCTGAGCCTGGGAGTGAGACAGACAGACACACACTCACCCTCGCAAGCCCTAATGGTCATCTTTATGTCTAATTTTTAAAAAAATTTCAATTCATTGCTTTGATATTTTTTTTCTTTTGCTCAGCAGGTTGTTTCTCTTCACACCTCAGTTTAAAAATAAATTCCTGTTTAATGTTGTGCCAATCCTTACCTTTCTGAAATTTGCTTATAAGCCCCTTGAGTGAGAAAAAAATTGAGATGTGGCCTCCCAACATGAAAAGGTTGGACAAGCCTGATCGAAAGGATACATTTTAGATATAAACATAAGTATAGACTTCTGAATCAATTTGTGCCCGCCTGGGACTATTCCAGATCAGGTGCACTCCTCGGATGATCACTTTCATTTAACATTGAGAAAGACAGGTCTCACAGAATCTTAAATGGGTCTGAAGAAATGACCTAACTCCCCCTGAAGGAAGGGAACCATCAGAGAATGTTACCATCCTCCAGATAGCCTTTTAATGAGTTTTAGCCAGATTATAACACCCTGGCAATTATAAGACTCTGAGTAATAAGACTCAGTAATGTATCTCTCCACTAAGGAGTGAATGGAGATGGGTCCTTGAGTTTCCATACAGAAGACTATATGAGATAATATATTTTCCAAATTATATGAAAGTTTATTAAAGAACTGAACATGCAATTCACATTTAATGGTAATTCAATTGCAACATTGACAGTTCTAGGAAAAGAAAGCATAATTAGTTTCGATTAAGCAATCCGGGTTTTAAATAATGTTAGAGAGATATTTAAGATATCCATCAATATTTAAAGTAGTATTTATCTTAAATCCCTGAGTAGAAAGCTATAGTCTAGCGAGGCACCTCCATCCAATTAAGGGAAGGACTATAGTTGTTACACTACAATAGCTGATGCTTTTACCTTGAGGGATGCTGGAGTGAATACAATGAATCTAATAATCATACTGTGAAGTTCCATTTTGTTTATCATAAAAGAGCTGAACTAGCAGGAAGCATGTTGAGCACATCCTTTGAACAAATAGAATACTGAGAGATGCAGATCGTGGTAATATCCTTGCTACACAATTGTCTCTTAAGATTAGAACTCATTTCTCCAGATTTGGTTGATAGTTGATATGGGACATCCTTAAAATTTAAAGTTATCCATTGTTAGGTTGTGGTATCTTATAATTTATCAATGCCTGACTGAAGTGATGCATTCTTATCAATGAAGATATTCCATATCCTGTGCCACAGGATTTTGCTGTCCTTGAGCATACAATTATGCCTCGGCATGTTTATGAACTTTTAAACCTTGTCCAGCGGATGAAATCTACTTTTAATTTTTAGTCCTTACTTCATAGAATCCCTTTTTAATCTTATAATTCCATATTACAGCTAGATTCCTTCACATAATTGCGTTTGGATTTTCAAGAATTATTTGATAAGGTGACACACGAAATGTTAATGCATGAAATGCAGCATTTGGGTAATATATTTTCATGGACTGAAGACTGGTTAATAGGCAGAAAACTGTATGGGAATAAATGGGTCATTTTCAGATTGGCAGGCTCTAACCAATGGAGTTCCACAAGGATCAGTGATTGAGCCTCTGCTGTCTATAATCTATGTCAATGATTTAGATGTGGGCACCAGGTGTAATATATCTAAGTTTACTGATGGTACAAACTTAGGTGGGAAAAATAAGCTGTGAGGAGGATGCAAGGAAATTGTAAATGGATTTAGACAGGCTAAGAGATTGGGCAAGAAGCTGGTAGGTGGAATATAATGTGGAGACGTGAACTTATCCACTTGAATAGGAAAAAGTAGAAATGCAAAATACTTTAATGGTGAGAGACCTGAAAATATTGGTATTCAAAGAGATCTGAGCTTACTTGTACGTCAATCACAAAGTTAACATGCAGGTGCAAACAACTAGGAAATAAAATAGTACGTTAGCCTTTATAACAAAGAAATTAGAATACAAAAGTAAAGAAGTCTTATTATAATTATATATGGCCTTGGTGAGACCTGGAGTACTGTAATACAGTTTTGGTATCCTTACAAAAGGAATGATATATTTGCCTTAGAAGGATTGCAACATAGGTGTATTCGACTGATTCCTGAGGTGAAGAGATTCGGCCCATATTCCCTGCAGTTTAGAAGAATGAGAGGTGATCAAATTGAAACATAGAATTCTTAAAGAGCTTGATAGGGTAAATGTTAGCAGGATATTTCCCCTGACTGGGGAATCTAGAATTAAGAGGTCACAGTCTCAGAATAAGAGGCCAGCCATTTAGGACTGGGCTGAGTAAGAATTTCTTCATGCAAAAGGTTGTGAATCTTTAGCATTCTGTACTCCAGAGAGTTGTGGATATTCAGTTGTTAGGTATATGTGAGATAAAGATAGATAGCTTTCTGGACAGTAAGGGAATCAAGGGCTATGGAATAGTGCCGGAAGGTGGAGTTGAGGTAGATGATCAGCTATGTTTGTGTTGAATGGTGGAGCAGGTTTGAAGGCTGTATCGCCTACTGCTCCTAGTTCTTATGTTCTTCCTGATGATGATAGAGACGAATAAGATTGCAATCGAGAAATAAAAATGAAAGACTAGAAGTAAGAGAGATATTTCATCAGATGATAAGTTTATGTTGGTCCAGATCTTTTAGTCTTCGGATAGTGGGAGACCAGACGTACGCCGCAAGATGCACTCAGGCACCCCTCGGAAGTCCCATTGCAATGGCTCCATGGGAATTACCCAAGAAGTTTGAACTTGTGATGGACAAGTCCTGTGCTCCCTGGGACCCTCTAAGAATCTCTCCAACTCTGACTTAGAGTCGGAGACTTTAGCTGGTTCTGAGTTACTTACCTGATAGTTACCCAGGAAATGTTAGATTAAAACCTAGGGCGAAATTGGCAGAAATCGGCAAAGTCGGAAAGCCAGCTGAGAAATTGGCATTTGACCCACCGTTGGCAATGGCAGCTTTTTTTGCTGCATCGTGCGCCACTTTGTTGAAAAAATTGAGAGGCAGAGGTTTCACACCAGATCATTGGTGGGGCAGCCTCTGATTCGCCCATTCCACTGTCACCTCAGGCCTTCTGTAATTCAGATGTCTGCACAGAGCTAGCACACTCTAAAGGATCAAAAGCTGATGGAAAGTCATGGCTTCCAAAGGGAGGAAGTATGCTGCCCCCTAATTCAAAGATGCCTCCCTCTCTCAAACATCTACTGGATAAACGCTGCGAAATCGTCTACCCCTTCTGGGCGAAGATCCTCCATTCAAAGTGACAAATCCAGCATGGGAGATGGTGGGAATGGTTGTGCACACCAACACTCTACAAAAGAGGACAGCCACCGCGTGCAGGAAGAGAATGAATGATCTCCCTTCCAACAGGGTAAGTCACCGTACTCATCACTCTCAACTCACACATTCACAAACCCATTGCACATCCACAAGGATCTCACACACTGCCAGCTCAAGGGACATCAGCACTCACTCTCACACACACTATCATCTCTCCAAATCGTGTCCGTCCATGGCACCCACACATGTCAGGCATCCTGTTTACAGTCCATCCATCTGTCTTCATGCAGGACAAGCTGGCTCATAACAAAAGGGAGAGGTCCCAGACCAGGGGTGGAATGCCTCAACTGAAGGTCCTGACTGACTTTGAGAATAGTGCGATCCACCTGCCAGTGAGGGTGTGGACCTTTCCAGTGCTGATGGAAGTCGGCAGCGCTCAACCAAGTGAGGATCCTGCACTACAACATCCATCAGACAACCATACTGTGAGTGATGTCTGCTGTTCTGTAGTCCACTGCCATGTACTAATTATCTCTCCTTTCTTTCACAAGCACATCTGAGAAGCATCCAAGAGTAACCACAAGCTAGGCCCTCAACTCAAGCCCTAAAGACACCTTGGAAGAGGAACCTGATGACATCCTAATTGAAGACCTGTTACAGCACTCACTCACAGCCTCGACCAGTGCAGAGGCACATAGGTGTAATGCTGAAGTGGGACCAAGTTCTAGAGCAGCCTCGGGTCACAATCTGGTGAGCTCATCGCATTGTCTGATCCTCAGCAGACGGAGGCAGGGCACCCCAGGGTGGCAGCACTCAGAGGACAACCGGAGGCCAGGAATGTGCTGAGTTCAAGTCAGATGACAAGCCTTTAGACCCGGTTTTACCTCAGTTTCAGAAGCTGCAGAGATAAGCTCGGGAACATTGGGAAGGGCTGCCTGCTGTATTCCTCAGATTGCAAAGTATGATGGAGGAGTCAGTCTGCCTTCAGGCTGAGGTGGTAGCACTGACGTGCCAAAGCACCAAGGTCAACACTGGTAGGGGTGGTGGCCGCCTGGAGACCTTGGTCCAGGACATCGATCCTGTACTGCTGCAGGGGCTGCACTCCATCGCTGAGGAACTTGCTGGCATCCATCAGTGTCAATGTGAGGGGGGCGGCGGATCCCGAGCTCACTCCAGCTGCCTCTTCCTCTCAAAGAGTCAAATCACAAGTCAAGTCTCCCCCCAGGCTCCCATAGGGAGAAGGATTAGCAGGTGCACACCCTGGGGCCATCCACCCAGGTGATTCTGGGAGTGACTGGCCCATATGAATTCCCTCTTTCTGTGACCCCAGCAGCTCCAGCTCTGCAGGCCGAGGAGGGTGGCACTGCCCAACAGCAGGACCCCAAAGGCAGGCCAGGGCCCTCCAGGTCTCGGCACTCCAGAGGACGCCCACTATTGCCATCACAGACAACAGGGCGGAGCAGTCCACAGGCCACCTCCACCTCCATTATGGAGGTCAGGGGTGCACCAAGATGTAGCAGCAGAGTTAGGAAAGTCAAGAAGATGTAACTCTTTCAAGTACAAACCCGTTTCCATCTGTTTCAGATGAAGTTACATTGTTTCATAGTTTGCCATTGTGAGATTTGAACTCTTGATCTTGGGGTTACAAACCCAGTACCATAACCACTTGGCTATTTAGATGTAGTTGTACAACATGGGCCTGGGTGTTAATCACTTGTATATAATGTTCAGCTATGTAAATGCTGTCATGTCTCCTTGCCTGTGGCTCCTTGTTATGATGAGGTGTGTTTGCGTTATTCAGAAGTGAATCCTTGGTCCCTACACAAAATTAAGTCACAAGTTGCAGTCCAGGGAGTTTCCTCTGTGCAGGGCGTAACCCTCTGACCACAGTGATTGTCCCATCCCAAAGTCACAACCCACCTCAGTGATCCCTGTTTGTGTTTACAGCAACAGTATTGTGTTGTGGCGTTGTTGGGTCACGTGATGTTATGTGTGTTCTGAGCACCTTTGAGATGGAGCTGCCCCCCATTCTCATCTGCATTCTGGACAGATGAAGGTGACAGGTAATTTTGCATGCAAAGGGATCAAGCACTTTTGAAGTCCAAGTTCCTGCTGGATTCCAGCAAGATCTGCATGAGATGAGATTCTGCAAAGCGTGTGAGTGTGCTGACCTCAGGCCGACTGGTGCCAGATGCTCCCAGTTGTCATCTTGTGCCCTCAGGAGAGTCCTCACTGTTCTCATCACCCTCATCACAGAATCTTGCTATTAGGACCTCACAAGCATGCCTGCCTAGTCTGGCCGGAGCAATGGCCTCATCACCTGCATCCAGGGCCTCATCACTCTCCTTCCCTGCCTCTTCCTCCTCATCAGAGGAGACGTGCAGCTCCTCCATCTCCTCATCATTCAGGACCTCCCCCTTTGCATCGTCAAGCTGTACAGTGTACAACAAGCCACAATGATGAATGGCACCCTCTAGGGGGTGTAATGAAGTGCTCTGCCGGATCTGTCGAGGCACTGGAACCTCATTTTCAGGATTCCAATGGTTTGCTCCACCAAAGTCTGGGTTGCAGCATGAACCTTGTAGCACCTTCTCTCAGCTGGTGTCTCAGGCCTCTGCGCTGGCATCATCAGCCACATCCTCTGTGGGTAACCCTTGTCCCTGAGGAGCCAGCTCTGCAGCCCCAGTGCACCCTGGAAGATGTCAGGGATCTGAAACCTGCTGAGAATGTATGAGTTGCGGACAGTCCCTTGGTATAGTGGCCAGACCTGCTTGATCCGTTTGTTATGGTTGCAGACCAGCTGAACAATGAGCGAGTAGAAGGCCTTGTGGTTCACATGCTGGGCTGCTTGTTGCCACAGAGATCTTAAAGCCACATGAGTGCAGTCAATGACACTCTGCACCTGTAGGAAACTGCAAATCTCAGCGAATCCCAGCGCTCTTGCTTCCTGGCTCACCTGATCTCGGTCAAAATTGATAAGGTTGTGTGCCTTGATGAAGATGGTGTCTGTGACCTCCTGGATACATTTGTGGGTGGAGGCTTGAGAGATTCCACACAGGTCACCAGTGGAACCCTGGAAGGAGCACAGCCATAGAAATTGAGTGCAGCAGTGACTTTCAATGCCACTGGCAGTGGATGCTCTTTGAGTCCCTGAGGTGCCAAATCCTGCAGAAAGTGGCATATGCAAGTAACCAGTTCCCTTGACAATCACAGTCTTTGGTGACACTGGTGTTCTCTCAGCTGCAGATAGCACATGCACTGTCTATATAACCTGGATCTAGCAAGGCGCCTACAAACTATGGCTCTCTGTGGATCTTCCTCTACATGCAGAGGAGGCCCTTCTGCACTTTGATCTTGAAGGTTGTGCTCCTCCCTTTTCCAAGCCCAGGTGCCTTCATTGCATTCTTCTCCTTCTTCAATCCTGCCTGTAAGCCATGAGGCAGAGATCGAGATTACCAGCTCCATGTTCCTCATTGCAGTACCAAAGAGAAAGACACGAGGGTCATCAAATGTGTCTAAAGGCCTCTCTTAGTTGAGTCTCTGGCTCCAGCTGCATCACAAGGCCCTTCACACATGATGGAGAGTCCTGGCCACCACTTAGATGGCCAGTGCTTAGTTCGCTTGATGCCTGACCAAAACCCCATACCCCTCTGCCCACACCACATGACCAAGTAGAGACTGCTTCGGCCACTTGACTGCATCCTGTGCTGTCAGCGCAGGTGCAGGTATTATCCTGACCTGCACTCCAAGGCTACGTGGTTAGCTTGAACCATGAGGGTTGCTGCTCAAAGCCGGAATAACTACAAAGCAAGGGCTTCTGAGCACTTCCCCCAGTGCCCACCTCTCTCAAGGGGATTGTCTAACTTGTCCAGTCGCCCAATTGTTCTCAAGTCCCATTAAACTTGGAATATTTTGCAGTCTGCACCTGAGGGGTTAAAATTTCAGGAGCAATCAGTGGCACTTTCAGGAATTTGTGTTGCTTGAGTGGACATAATTGTTTCAGAAGGCTGACTCCAAGCATGTCAATGGAGCTAATGCTGAATGGCCTTAGCTGCAAAAGAATGCTCAATCTTGAAATGCTATTCCGAGTACCTGGCCGATTTTTCCCCCCCCACCTGCCCCCCAGCATGTGCTTGTGTACTTCCTTCAGTCTGTACTGCCTTGCCTCCTCCTCCTGGATTTACATCACAAGGAAACGCGACTAAGACCTTCTCACGAGATTTGCCAAACATGCCTGCCTCAATTGGGTGCTGAAAATCCCGGCCCTAGTCAAGCACCAGGGTAACTACATAGCTGACACTCTAATCACTCACACGGACCCCCTTGAGTCTTCTCCCCTACCCTCTAACTCCCTCCTGACCTAACCTGACTACCCCCAACCTGATTTGAAATGCCTCCACCACCCGACACCGCACTGACCCAACCTGCCTAGCCCCACCACCTGACTCCCTCCTGACTGACCAAACCTCATTACCCCACCCAACTGTCACTCTACCCCTTATCCACTTACCATTCCCAGTTACTCATCCTACCCCCTTACCCGCTTACCTCATCCACCCTAGCCCCTCTCCATCCCTCTCCTCCTCTGACCCACCCAACACCTTCATTATTCAACCCCTTCACCTACCCTGTCCATTTACCCATCCTACTCCCTCACCCACCCTACTCCCTCACCTACTTAACTTCTCTCCGTCGCTTTTCAAAGAAGCTTTGGGATGTTTAAGCTCTTTACTTAACCAGAACATGGCAGCTGGTGTTGTAAAAGATCGGGGGAGATCCCCTTTACTGATGTGTCTGAGGTTTCCTGTGCGAAGTCAGTTTGGAAGGATCCTCCATCGGATACTGTTCCATAAAAATCAGAGGATGGTATGCGTGTATTTATTTGATCAAGGTCAGAAATAGGGGTTCCAACCTTGAAAGGAAGATTTGGGCCATCTCCAAGAAGATGCTATAAGAGCTATTCAAATATGATATATTGAGCATGCACCTTGACATTATAAAGCATTAAAATGGCTGAGGGGGGGAAAGGAGTGTTTGGTAGGAAAGAGATTTTGGAAGAATTGGCAGCTCAAGTAGATTATTGAAAAGCTTATACCATTAGTATGTTCTAGATTTACAGGAAGTCTTCAATAAAATTCTATCTCATTCAAAAAGGAAATGAAACAGGCACAGGCTACTACACACCCAGAAGCTCATTCTGTGCAAAATAATGACATTTATTAGCAGGAGTAAATTTGAAGAATATCAATAATCTAGTAAACTGAAATCAACTTGCATTCAGATCTAATGGAACCAACCTCCTTGACTTCAAAGAAGTGACAGCTCATGTGGACAATGGTGACCTCTACAACATGACTTTGGAACTTTGCCAAATGTCTTTTCACATGAAAGATTATTGGTTAAACCTAGAACTCTATGAATTTAGGGTAAATCCTGGAAACAGATAAGAAATTGACTGAAGGGTTAAAAACAATATTCGTTAGAGGTATTAAGTCCACGTTGAGGGAATACAAAGTTGGGTTGTCCCATGGCTTGGTATTGAGACCACTAATGTTACTCACTGCATGCAGAAACTCAATTTTATGTGTTCAGATTTGCAAACAACACCAAACTAGGGAAAGTAGATTCAGAGAAGTTGACTCAGAGATTACTGAATGAATAGGATAAAATATATATTGCTGAAAAAAAAGACATGATGTTGAAACTTTTGATCTTGCACTCATCAGGACAGCTCGCAAGAATACCAATTGTAAAGGGAACAACAATTTATACTGCATGAGAAGAGAGTGCTGATTAGTTGGCAAGTGGTTTCTGATTGGTAGAGGTGTTGTCATGGAGAATGCACCAGAAAACAGTTAACTGCCAAGCTTCAAATTCAAACCAAACCAGTGGACTCTGATTGGTCAAGGCACCACCATGGGGAATGAACCAGGAAATGGCTGTTTCCCCATCCTGCCCCCCACAACACAAGCTTTTGTTTTGTTGAAAAACGGTGCAATGTGTGGACATGCTCCTTCTGTCTGCAAAGTACAGGACCCTGTGTGTGACTATATGTAGCTTCTAGCATGTGTAAGTGAACCACACTGCTAGCCCAACTGATAATCTTAAATTGGCTGTTAATATAATTTTTAGCACAATCAGGATTGTTTAGCTAGTGTTGTCCAATCGTGGAATCACACATAATGTTGAACACCATGTTTTGAATTTTGCAGACATGGGCTGGTTGGGTACGGTAGATATTTTGCCTATTGTGAACAGCTGAAGGGATGTGCTGTTTGATTTGATCAACCAGTTGTTGGGACATACAGCCTATATACCTGGCATCACACCAGTACTGAAATTCATATACCGCATTACTCATCTTTGTGATAAACTGAACATTATTTGGCTTGACGGCAGCACCCTGTTAGTGGACAATACCACTTGTGTTCAAAGAGCCAAAAGGGTTAATTAGGATACCTGTATAAGTAGCTGGAAATTAGAAAAACATATTAAAAAATTTAAATAGCCCTTGTGCAGCTACTTTATAATTAATTAATGCAAGCAGAAAGGAAGTAAGAAGCTGGTGAGTCTATTGTTTTATTTTTAAGTGGTAAGGTTTATTGTATTTCTAAGGTTTAAATTAGGACACATTAAGTGGTGATGAAGAAAGGCATTAATTTAAAAATTTAGTAAGAAAATAATTAATTCATTAGTTAATTAAAACACTAAGGATGTCAGGGCAAGTGATTTGTTGCAGCTGCAGTATATGGGAACTCATGGACACCGATGTGAATCATGTCAGTAGTAGGTCTCTGCAGCTCTAGAAGCTTTGGTTCACGGTCATTGAGCTAGAGGCCGAGCTACAGACACTGTGATGCATCAAGGAGGGGAATAGCTACCCGGACACTATATTCCAGAAAGCAGTTGCACCCTTTAGGATGGGGACTTCTGATTTGGTCAGTGGTCAGAGACAGGGGTTGTGACTGCAAGTGAGGAAAGTATGGGGATCAAGAAGGCAGAAGTGGAAGAGCTGCAGCCCTTGCAATTGTCCAACAGGTTTGAGGTTCTTTCAGCTTATATGGATGAGAGCTGGGGCTGCAGGATGCATGAGCAAACTTACTTTGACACCATGATACAGGTAGCCGTTCAAGCATGGGGAGCAAATAAGAATTAAGCGGTAGTAGGGGACTATATAGTCAGGCGATAGAAGCAGTTCTTTGTACTT
This sequence comes from Carcharodon carcharias, assembly GCF_017639515.1. Taxonomy (NCBI): domain Eukaryota; kingdom Metazoa; phylum Chordata; class Chondrichthyes; order Lamniformes; family Lamnidae; genus Carcharodon; species Carcharodon carcharias. Next base: position 59,288,550 of record NC_054472.1, on the reverse strand, counting down.
GGGAGCGAGAATCCAGAATGCTGTGTTGCCTGCCCAGTGCCAGGGTTCAGGACATCTGCAAAGCGCTGGAAAGATACTTGAGATGGAAGGGGAAGAATCCAGTTATTGTGGTCCACATGGTGCCAATGATATAGTTAGGACTAGGAAAGAGGTTCTGCTTAGGGAGTATGAGCAGCTAGAGGATAAATTAAAAAACAGAACCACAGAGATAATGATCTCTGGACTATTACCTAAACCACGAGCAAATTGGCATGGAGTAAATAAGACTAGAGAGCTGAATGTATGGCTCAAAGATTGGCATGGCAGAATGGGTTTCGATTCACGAGGCCTTGGCACCAATACTGGGGAAAGAGGGAGCTGTACCATTGGGATGGTCTTCATCTGCTGGAGTCAGTGTTTGGCAAGTCGTATAACTAGGGCGTTAGAGAGGGCTTTAAACTGAATAGTAGGGGTGAAGGAAGATGTAAATTAAAGGGAAAGGACAAGGTAAGACAGCAAGGCAGCAATAAGGGTAGTGATAATCAGAGCATGGCAGGAAGGGACAGAGCATACAAATTTAAGATAAGGCCAGAGTTTGCAAAAATAGTAAAAAGACAGAACTAGAGGCTCTGTATCTGAAAGTGCACACATTCATAACAAAACTGATGAATTGTCAGCACAAATAGAAATAAACATATATGACCTGATAGCCATTGCTGAGATGTAGCTGCAAGGTGACCAAGGCTGGGACCTGAATATCAAAGTGTACTTGATATTCAAGGGTACTATGATAAGCATGGGTGATTTTAATCTACATATAGATTGGATGAATCAGATTGGCAAAGACAGCCTGGAACTTGAATTCATAGAGTGTATTTGGGACAATTTCTTGGATCAGCATGTTCTAGAGCCAACCAGACAGCAGGGTTTTCTAGACCTAATAATGTAAAATGAGACAGGACTAATTAATGACCTCATAGTAAAAGAGCCTTAAGTAGCAATGATCATAACATAATTTCGCATTCAGTTTGAGGGTGAGAAGTGTGGATCTGAGACAAGTGTTTTAAACTTAAATAAAAGAAATTAAAAGGGTATGAAGGCAAAGCTGGCTAAAGTGAACACGGAAATTAGGTTAAAGGGAAGGAAAGTAGAGATGCGGTGGCAGATAATTAAGGAGCTTTTTCATAATACTCAGCAAAGATGCATGTCAATGGGAAAGGCTCCATGAGAAAAATGCACCATCTGTGACTAACCAAGGAAGTTAAGGATGGTATCAAATTGAAAGAAAAAGCATACAATTCTGCAAAGATTAGTGGCAGGTCAGAAGATTGGACAGAATTTATATGACAAATTATGAAAAAATAAGGAGAGAGAAATTAGAGTATGAGAGAGAGAGAGCTGGTTATAAATATAAAAACAGATAGTAAGACTTTCTACAAGTATTTAAACAGGAAAAGAGTAACCAAAGTGAGTGTTGATCCTCTAGAGGTTGCGTCTGGGGAATTATTAATGGGAAATAAGGAAATAGCAGAAGCATTGAGCAGGTATTTTGTGTATGTCTTCAATGTAAAAGCCACAAAAAACATCCTAAAAATATTTGTAAATTGAGAGGTGAAAGGGAGGGAAGAACTTAAAATAATTACAATCACCAGGAAAAGGTCCTGAGAAAACTATTAGAACTAAAGGCTGACAAGCCCCCAGGACCATCTAAAAGCAGTCCCTGCTGAGATAAAAGATGCATTGGTTACGATTTTCCAATATGCCCTGGATTCTGGAAAGGTCCCATCAGATTGAAAAATAGCAAATATACTTCCGCTATACAAGAAAGGAGGGAGACAGAAAACAGGAAGCTACAGGCCAGTTAGCCTAACATCTGTTATAGGGAAAATGCTGGAATCTATTATTAAGGAGGTTATAGCAGGGCACTTAGAAAACCTTAATGCAATCAGGCAAAGTCAACATGGTTTTGTGAAAGGGAAATGATGTTTAACTAATTTGTTACAGTTATTTGAGGAAGTAACAAGCAACGTGGATAAGGAGGAAACTAAAATTCTTCAAACGTTCTTAAGAAGAGTTATATTCAACTTGAAACATTAACCCTGACTCTCTCTCCACAGATGCTGCCAGATCTGTTGAGTATTTCAAGCACTTCTTTTTGTTTTATATAAGCAGTTGGACAGGCTTGAGTTAATTGAGGATCACCAGCATGGATTTGTAAAAGGCAGATCAATCTCTAACTGAATATTTTTATGAAGTAGCAGAGAAGGCTGATGAAGGGAATGCAATAAATTTTGTTTATTTGGATTTTAAGTAAGTATTTGATAATGTACCACATAAAAGGCTGGGTTTCAAAATTGTGGCTCGTGAATAGGAGGCTCAGTGTCAACCTGCATAAAAAATTGGCTTAAGACAGAAAACATTCAATCATGGTAAATGTTTTTTTTCAAACTGGAGGATGGTAGAGAATGTTGTTCCTGATTGTGCCAGAACCATTTCTTTTTTGATATTGTGACAACTTTTGACCCTTTGGAAATAGTACCCTAAGGAATATCTAATTTCTTTGGAATGTCTAGGGAATCTGAAATTGTTTTTAAGAATGTTTAAAAAGGACTTTTAAGATCTTGCATCAATTGCAAAGAGATCAATTATAATTTTCTTGGATAATAAGAAATACAGGTCCATATGGCCAAGCAAGCCTTGACCTGGAAGCAGTGCCAATGTGGCCAGACACAGAGGAGAGCTGCAGACAAAAGGGAGCTACAGCAGAGGGGAGAACAGAGAAGACACATTTACAAGGAGCTATGTGTCTACTACAGTTAAAAAGACAGAAAGCTGAAGACAGGGTAGAAGCAGAAATTGTGAATTGGTCAATTCTATGGCTAATTCTATTTGCCAAAGCGGACCAGACATTTTATTGAGGTGCACCATCAAGACTGTCATGAATCTAGCTAAGGAGGTTTTGCAGGAGTATGCCGTTTGAGTGACGACTGACTCCAGGGAACTTGGATGGACTGGATGAAATCCATTGAGTGAGAAAAGTGAGAATCCTTCATTCTGGAGGCCAATTGGAAAGACTGTGGGCGGGATTTTCCATTTTCTCTGGATTGTCCGATCCTGCCGATAGTCAAGGGACATTTGGCTGGGCCGTTGAATCTCCCACTGTGGGTCCCGCAATGATGGGGCTAGAAAATCCCAGCCTGTGAGATTGCATGGGGTGTCATATTTGTGTGGGGAGTGATGCAAATCTTTGTAATCTCATGAGATAGTCTTTGTTGCATCTGCTATGCTATGTGTAATTTATAGTTTGTACTGACTGTAATTCACCTGTTAATTCATGTTTAGTTTATGTAGATTCTGATTTGTGTTAAAATAAATGCTAAAAAAAATAGTACCTTGTTGGCAATTTCTTCATTTGGGGGTTGTTTGGTAAATTGGGTTATTTTGGTTTATGGTTTCCCCATGTAACATTATTTAATATTTCTCTTCTTTTCACTTTAAATGCAATACGATTATATCATTCCTAATCTTATCTTCTGATGTCATGTCCACATGATCTATCTCCCTGGTAAATACTCAAAATGAAGAATTTAATATTTCTGCAATTTTTCTATGCCACCTATGTTTTTATCTGCATGGCTGAAGAAAATCTTACTAGTTTGTTTCATGTTCCTTGATAATTTAATTTCATATTTGTTCTTTGCCTTTCTATTTGTATTTTGACTTCTCTTTTAATCTCTTTGTATTCTCCCTTATCATACTCTTCTCTGTACCTATCCCCTTCTTTATCCTCAATTTTTTCCTTGCATCTTTGCTCATCTCATTAGTAGTTAGTTTGTTAACTGTTTTAGGGAATATATTTTTCCTGAGCTCTGCTGGACACTGTTTTGAGTATTTTCCATTGCTGTTCCACGTAATTGTTTGCCAATATTGTTAACCATTTTATTTTACCAAGTTATATTCTCAGATCTTTAAAATCAGCTTTTCTTTAATCTATTACTCTGTGTCATGCATACATCTTTCTCGATTATTATCCTAAACCTTAGTATATTACATACACTATTGCATACATGTTCCTCAACTTTTACTTCTTTTATCCTTTATGATTTGTTCCCCATTACCAAATCCAGTAGTGAATCCTCCCTTCTTTTGCTTTTCACTTACAGGGTTAGAAAGGAGTCCTGTACATATTGTAAGAACTCTATTCCCTTATACCTCTTATTTATCTCTCTTGGTTAATTAAGTTCATGGTAGTTGAAATTCCCGGTGATTGTTATTCTATGGGCAGGATTTTGTGGGGCCCGCTTGCCGACGTGTAAAATGACACGCGGTGACGTAATATTTTTGAAAATTATGGACAGTTCCCAACTCGTGACAGTGTCACATGAGGGGACATGTCAGGGAAATTTTATTTTTCTATTTTAAGGTTTTTAACATTTACAGCCAATCTCCCTGAGGCTGCACTTAGCTTCAGGGAGATGAGTGCGCTCTTTTGTACGCATGTGCAAAAGAGCGCACTCTTGATTTTGGGATTCCTTCCCGTCCGCACAGGGAGCGCATAACGCTTCTGTGTGGATGTCACGCTAGACGGGCCTTAATTGGCCCGCCCATGTAAAATGGTGCCGCACCTCCAATAGGGGGCGCTGATCGGAAGTGCACCTGTGCGCGCCCACCCTTGAACTTTCCCCCCCAATGGGGGGAAAATTCAGCCCTATGTGTGTTACTCATTTCCCCAACCTGTTTGCACATTTCTTCCTACAACTACTTTCTACTATTATCTGGTCTGTAGACTCTCGCTATTAGTGTTACTGATCTTTCTTTATCTCCTATCTGTAACCACATAGATTCTATTGCTATCCAATCTGGTTTAACTACAATTGTTGCTTAATCAATGTCTTGAAGCTAGTTTGATTAAAAGCCATATGGTGACCATTTCATCCAAGCATCCTTCTGTGGAATGCCCAACTTATAGGAGAAAAACTCTAGGGCAGAATTTTACAGCCCCCTTCAGTCAGTTGGATCTTTTGCTCCTGCTAAAGTCAATGGAGTTTTGAATAGCTCGCTGCATTTTCCGGCCCAGCCCCCACTTCAACGGAGCCGTAAAATTCCATCCTTAATTTGTGACTCTGTATTGGACTTTAATTTTAGTTTTGTAATGCACAAAACCGTATATTTTCAAATTAATTTCATGTAATTTTTGTGTTGCATTTCTTACTTTTAAGACACTTGATTCTGGTTTAACATAACAAGCAAAGGAACTTCGAGCCATGTTTGGCCCTCCTTAACTTTTATGGGCTTACTCATTATGTTGATTATGATACATTAGAAACGCATCCCTTATTAAAGATTATAGTGCTAATATTTTGTGAACCAACACATCCCACACAAGTCTGACATTTAGAATGCTTGATTTTATCTGTATAACCAACAAAATAGCCATACTTGTTTGCTGCAACAATTGGCTTTAAGTTAAAGTATTTATAGCTGAAAGCTAAATGGGTTAAAAAATGCATTTTACTATGCTCCCAATCCATAGGTCAGAACTAAAAAGAACTTGCATTTATATAACAACTTTTACAACCTCAGGACATCCCTAAGCACTTTATAGCCAATTAAGTACTTTTGAAGTGTAGTCACTGTTTTAATCTAGAAAACGTGGCAAACAATTTTGCACAGCAGTCTCATAAATAGCAATGCGACAAAAACTAAATAAGCTCTAAATGATGAATATCAGCCAATGCAATTCTGCTACTTTACTTCAAACAGTGCCATGAGACTTTTACATCCACCCAAATAGATGGGGCCTCAGTTCAATGAAACAACACAGCATTCTCTCCATGCTGGACTGAAGTGTTAGTCAAGATTATGTGCTCAATTCTCATGGAATGGGACCTGAACCCACATTCTTTTTGACTCAGAGGCATGAGTGCTACCACTGAGCCAAGCCAGCCACAAGGAATGTGCTGACTACATCAGAAGTTCAGAAGGATCAAAGTTCAAAACGTTAGTATATTATCAATCTGTGATTCAGAAATGTTGAGCAAGAAAGGTTGCAGATCACCATCATGAAAATAGATGATTTAGCTTTGATTGTCTCAGCACAGACTCTTGGAAACCCATGAGAATTAGTCAGCAAATGGCTCCATAAAATCTGTGGGAATCTACATCTTTCAATGATATTTAAACTGAGTATAGAACAAGGAAAAGGCATTAACCAAAAAATAAGGTACTCAAGATGCTGGAAGTCTTAAAACAAAATAGAAAACATTGGAAATACTCAGAAGGTGAACTAGCAAATGTGAGAAACAGAAGTCAATCAGGCAACATTTCATCTCAAAGATGCTTCCTCATCATAAGGTGTGACTATATTTTTTGATATTTAAGCAGAAAATGCATAATAATTTGGGAACATAATAATCTTTGTTGAAGATCAAGTTCCAACTCTCAAATTTATACTTTGACTAGGTTCAATCACTGAAATGAATCATTTCCACCAGCAGATAGCAGTAAAATGCTATATGTTCTGGATCCTGCTCCTAATTGTATAACTGTACGTTGAATGCAGTCCTGCAAGAAAATAAAAGATATTATTTGGAGATATAGTAGTATGTCATAGAAAAAGAAATGGCTGCAATTTTTAATACTAATATAAAAGTTATATTTTACCATTTTATTTGGATATTCTTTAGTAATAAACAATGCCTGCTCTTTACCTTAACATTGGATTACCCTGAGGAGTTCATCAGTGCAGGAGTAGTTTGGATCTTCATATATTTGTAACAAATGGAAGCTTAGATATATATTTAACATGCATTAACATTATTAAATAGCTATCACTTGGTAAGGGAAAGCAACAGGCGGCACACAGACCCAGGTTACATGAAGGGGCTAGAGCAAAAAGTTGACGGGAAGCAACAGACAGCAATTAGAGAAAGGGAAACTGAAGAGAGTAGAGTAAGAAGGCAAGAAGTTGTCAGAGTGAGAATGCAAGAAGAACCAATGCTGCAAGTAAGAGACCAAAACTCCCTAAGGAGGCTTTCATCTATGATCCCTATCATAATTATGGGCAGAAGTTTCTGCTTCTCAGGTAGCCGTGCGCCCGACCCAGGTGAGCGGAAAATTATGTGTAATGACATCGGGACAACCCAGTTGATGGCGATTTAACATTGCCCGTGTGATTTTTCACTCATCGCACGGGAAAAACAGGCAGGCGGGCAGCCCATAATTTGTAAAACCTCATCCACAGGCGGAATAAGAAGGGTCAGCAGTATTGTCAATGTGAATATTGAGGGGTTTTGGAGATTACTTGCTGCTGGTGGCTTATTGGTACTTGACAGCTTAACCTCTGAACGGGGCTTCATTCTTAGCATTTCCACACGTCATTTCAGGACTCATAAGTGTCTTCCAGGTCCCCTGAGGATTTGGACCATGTGGACCCTTCCAGGTATCTGACAGTCTTCCCTTACCCTGGTAATGGGGATTGTGGTCTCCGTTGGTGGCACCTCCTCTGAGGAGGAAGAGAGGGACAGAAGGGAGAGGAGGCCATGTGTCCCAATGCAGCTTGCAGGGGAGGGATCTGTGGGAGGAGAGGTGCAGGCACAAGGAGCACAGGGCCAGCAGGAATTCTAAGGCGGAAGGGGCCGCAGAAGACGCCACTATCCTGCTGCCAGGGTTTACAGGCAGTGATGCAGCTACCTCAATATGTCTGACGTGCGAACCTGAAGGAGGCTCTGTCTCTCCAGGGAGACCATGAACTCTATTTGTCAGACTATCAGGCCTGAGATCAGCTCCCACTGTGTGGGATGGATCTCAGCTAGGGAATGGACAGTATCAGGGGTAGGGTCATTACACTTGGCCCCAAGACTCTGGTGTTAGGGAAGGATAAATTGACTCATGTTTGTGCTCCTGATTCCTATGTGCTGGAAATTAATGTGTGGATGTTGCATGTGTACAAGTAGAGTTTGTCTTTGTCACCTGTCAACCCACTGTCAGGGTTTAGCTATGAATAGTGCTACTTTGGGCAAGGTACCAAGAGCCTTGCAGCCATATACCTGCTCGGAATATCCATTCAGGAGAGGGATGAAAAGCAATGAGAGAAAATAATTGTTTTGCAGAAAAAGAATATCACTTCTAAAAAAATAACTCAAAAGACCTGGGTAGCTTTATGGTCTTGACTATAAATGAAAAAGGCCATTCAGCTTGCTGCAAAATGCATGGCCTGTTTCTGAACCAGATCTGGATTTGCATTTTAAAAATGACCCCATGCCTAATACAGACATGCACTAAAGGCCACTGCCAAGATACTGACAGCCAAAGTGCCAATGTTTTCAGGATGGGAAGTGACCCAACAAAATTCTATGGCTGCTATCACATAACTTACGTGGATGAATTGAAATCATCTCATTGAGTTACCAAATTCAACTCAGCTATTAGAAGCAAAAATAAGGCAAGGCACTTCCTCAAAGGAATGGAAGGGAAATGAGCATGTATCACTTTGGACTGTTGTTCTACAATACAAGTTGTTGCTTTTGCACACCAAGCAACAAGTTTCTAAATGTCAGTGATATAGGTCCTGCTTAGTTAGGGAATGATGTGTGTGTCATGGTGGATTGAAAGAGAAAGAAATAAAATTAAAGAAAAGTTTCCCCACTATTTAAGAGAAAAGTTATCCCATAGTAACAATTCTTCTAATCATGAGACTCTTCTGTATTGCGTTGGGAACATAGGGCTGGATTTTCACATTAGGGTCAGGTGATAGGAGCTGCGACGATTTCTGGGTCATGAGCTCGCTCCTGGGGTGGAAATGGAAATAATGCACAATAGTCACAGGGATGACCCCTTAATTGATATGAAGAGAATATTACTGTCCAATTAGCATCTGTGGGGGCAGGAATGGAAGTAGCAATTTAAAAATGCGGGCCCAATTTAGACAGACTCTGGCAGCTATTACTATGGCTGTTGTTTGAATCAACCTGCTACTCTTTCCAACATGGAGGGATGCCTCTCATTTCTCTGATGCAAACTTTCAGGCTCTGTTGGAGATCGTGAAGGAGAGGAGGGAAGTCCTCTTCCCAGAGGGTGGCAGGACATCGTAACAAATGTGAGTGATAGAAGTGTCACCCTGAGGTCCTGGATCCAGTGCCAGAATGGTACAATGTCCTTATTCACTCTGGTAAGATGCATCCCACCCCCAATTAAAGTTTCCACTTTTATTTCAAGTATTGTCTGTGTAGCAGGGCCAAATGACCGAGGCTGCCACTACAATGATGCAGGTGCAGCAGCCTCTTGGCACACCTCTGTGGGCACCTCCATGACAAGGAGGTGCCACATGCATCTCAACTGCAAGCCAAGAAAAGAGAGCAGGCTATATCCACCTCCTCTGAGGCTACAAAAGGAGCATCACCTAGGAGTGGCCAAGAGTGATCATTGCATAGTGCAGAGCACTGAGTAGGTTACTGAGTGGCTTCTTACTGTCTCTGAGCACTAGGTCCCCTTCTTAGCACTGTATAAATAAAGCACTTTGAGCCACAGATGTGAGACTTCTTTCAGTGCTGATGTAACAAGGAAATTGATATGAGGTGGTGAAGGAAATCAAGGTTTCTTCCAAGGTGAGGGCAAAGTCTCTGGGCAGAGGTGCACCCTTCATCAATGTTAAGAGTTCAGATGGTTCAGACTGCATCTTAAATGGAAGTGCGAGCACAAGTACCTCAGACTGATGTCCATAACATGCCCTTCAACCTGAGTCTGAGGAGCTCAGCTGAAATGTTCTTGAATCAAAGGGTCTCCCACATTCATGGCATTTTGACAAGACCGCGGGGACTTGAGCCAAGCCCAGCCACCTCCATGTGTCGCCAAGCACATCAGTGTTCTGCATCCTCCCCCTCTGCCTCCACTTCCTCCCCCTCTCTTATACCCTATTCCTCCGCTTCCTCTGAGCCATGTTGTTCCAGGGCCGCACCACCCTCAAGACCCTTACCTCGCTGAAGGACTATGTTATGGAAGGCACATCAGACCACCACAATGGCATAGACACTTGCAGGAAGGTATCAGAAAGTGCCATCCAACCACTCAAAGCACAGAATAGAATCTTCAGAATCCTGATGGCCTGCTCAATGATTTCCCTAGTGAGCAGGTGGCACTGCCTGTAACACCTTTGTGCCTCTATCTGGGGCTCCTGTAGAGGGGTGAGTTGTCATCTTTTCAAGGGATATACCTTGTCACCTAGAATCCATCCATGGACTTTGGGGGTAGGAGTGAAGATCTGAAGCAGCTTAGACTGCCAGAGGATAAAGGAGTCATGGTAACTACCAGGAAAGTGAGAGCACATATGGAATGCTTGTGGTTGCAGACCAGCTGAATGTTGAGGAAGTGGAAGCCCTTCCTGTTCATGAATCTGACTGGCCTGTCACTGGGTGCCTTGATGACCGCATGGGTGCGGTTGATGACGCCCTACACTTGGGTGAATCCAGTGAAAGTGGCAAAATCCAGTGCCCTCTGTCCTACAAGGCCTCTTCTATTGTGAAATGAATGTATTATCCAGCCTTGCATAAAAAGCATCAGTGATCTGTGAGATGCAGTGGTGTGCAACCATCTGCGAGATGCCACAAAAGTCCACAACTGATTCTTGGAAGGAGCCAAAGTGAAGGCTTTGAAGGCCACAGTGACTTTGATGCCTCCTAGCAGGGCATGGTGACCAGTGCTGTCAGGTGTGAGGTCTTTGGTGATAAGAGCATAGATCTCTGTGACCAACTGCCTGGAGAATTGCATTCTCCTTCGCCACTGGGTTTTGGTCATCGATTGGTAGCTCCTACTTCACTTGTAGATTCCATGAGGAGGATTTGATCTCTGTGTCTTTCAGCCCCTTGTTGCTCTCCCCTGCGTCCTGGTTCTCGGGGCTCCACTGTCATTGCCACTGGGCTCAAAATCTGAGTCTTGCCTCCATTGCCAGCTGCTGCCTTCCTTTGGCTCAAATGTTCTTGGCAGTCTTGCCCCCTGCTCCTCTGTCCCCGCAATGCCAGGAGAGTGATGACCCCCTACATTGCCTGAGCACTGACTGCTAGGTTTACCTGCTCAGTGCCAAGAACTTCTGTCTCCCAATTGTCGAGTCACCCTGTGCATCATTTCAACTTTTATGGCTCTGGAGTAATTTCCTGGAGCAGCCATAACTGATTCACCACTTTGTACCCACTTCCCTTCACCTGATCTGCCTTGACAGTGCCTGTAGCCTTTACGCCCCTGTAAAACTCTCAATTTCCCCTATTAACAAGCTCTTAATGAGCTCTGCAAGTACCTTAATTGGCCTTAATGAGGGATGTAGCAGGATTGTAATTCCGTACTTCCCCTCCTCTGCCCACACCCTGGTGTATTTTGCCAATGTTGGGAATGGCATCAGGAAACTGGCATGCCAGTGCCAGCATTTTTGGACCCCATCTGCCTCTGTTATAAACAGGGATGAGAAAGAACTGAAACCCCTGTTTCCTTCCCTTATTGACTGTAATCCATATGTGTTTGTAAAGGAAGAGGTATGTGTTTCTTATCTCCTTAGTGTGTGGACAATTTGAATAACCAGCCGCAAGCTTTTCAATCGTTTAAATAAAGAGGGTTATTTATTCACATGTTTACCCAGAAAATCTAAATCTAGGCCACTCACTCACCAGCTCACTCGCTCATGCATACCTGAGGAAAATAAAGTTAAAGAGAGTAGTACACTTCTTCAAGTTATAAACAAAATAATTTGTAATTCATCTTGGAAAACACATGGTGCAGGCCTGGTGAAGAAGATGTTTTTCACTCCTTAAGTGTCGCTAGGTGAATTCAATAGCCAAAGTCAAATAACAGAAACATGTCAGGATTCTTCTGAAGGGATGCATTTTCTGCAGGTCACGAAATTAGTCACTTGCCTTGTTACCAGGAGTCAGATTTCTGTATTGGTGGACTTAGAGACCTTATGATGTTGCGGTTTCCAGGTCTTACAGCATAGATGTTGCTGCCCTCTCTGCTGTTGCTGCTTCTGCAGTTGTTGTGTCTTGCAGATGGCACTTAAAGGTTAATAGGGAGACCAATATGGCTGTCCTAGCATGTGATTTCTCACAGTTCACTTTTCCAAATATGGGGTTGTGCTTCAGTGGATCAACCACAAGCTGGGCTATCGTTTACAGACATGCACCCTAGGGATTTGAAATAATTGCTGTCTTGGTTTCAGAATGACCCATTCAGGTCAGGAAACATCTTTTCAATGGTTTCAGGAGATGAGTAATGACACTTCTTGGTTTAGAATGTGTCATTTTGTCCTTTCAAAACAGTGTGGTAGTTTGAATCCACAGACCAAGGCAGGTGACTCTTAGTGGCCACCTTTTGTAGCATTTTAATATCCGTTTTTAAAATAAAAGTCAATTCAAAAGATTCGTCACTGATTACAGTTCATGTTTTAAAATTTATGGGTAGCCATGTTTTGTCAGCCATGACAGTTTCTATTCCTGACCTTGGTGGAGCTCGAAAATTCAGCCCATATAGCCATAATCCTCAACATTTTTGCGTTTGACATGCATCTTGCACTTGAGATTATCATTTTTAGCTGTGTGCAAATTGGCTACCACATTTACCTAAATAACTATGGTGGCTACACTTCAAAACCAGTTAATTATTATGAAATATTATGGGCTATCCTGATTGTCGTGAAGAGATATTAATGCTATTGGAAATTATTTTTGAATTGGATTTGTAGTAGGGTCTGTGTCTATGTGCGTCTTAATTGGATTAAAGCCAGCTAGTCTGGGTGTTTTGATATATATTAGTTTGAGGTGTTAATTGGGTAAACAATAAGTAAGGATAGAAGGTAAAGAGTACATTTGCATTTGTTGAATAAATCATCCCAAAGAATGGGTGAAATCTTGACCCTAGCTAGAAGACACCAAGCAATGTGTTTATATTACTAATAAAATTGGTGGAATGAATGGATTATTGTTAAGAGAAATAAAATTTAAAAACCTAATAATACAATGGAAAAATTACATTCAAAAGGGAAGCTAGGTATAAACAGAAAGGAGTTTGTGTGTGAGTCAGAGACATTTAAGATGTAACCAGCCTGTAAGCCTACAAATGTGTCAGAAAAGGAACCTCATTTTGAATTTGTAAGGTCAAATATGCTATGTCTGCTGTCTGTTTAAAGTCAATGGGTTATTGTTGCCTTGGTAAAGATTTACCTGGGAGTGATTAATTTAGGGATTTATTTAAAAGCGATTATGGTAGTAATTTGTAGACATTTGTTTGTGTTTAATTTGTTGCTTAATTAATAAATGTTTAATTTAGTTTTATATAAAAAAACCTTTTGAGTCTTGGTGGTTTTATTCCTGAACTCAGAGCTGCATCTCAAACATATCAATTGAAAATATAGGTTATGAAAGTTGTTCAAGTTTCCCTCTGGGATTTGAACAATTCAGCCTTTACCAACTGCTGTGTCATAACACTGATGATGAGGAAGACACCATATAAATATAGGTTCTTTCTTTTCTTATTCTCTCCTCTTGTTCACTAATTTTTCTGACACTGGAGCCTATTTTACTCCTCCTTATCTTGAAAGAAGAAGAAAGAATTTTCATTGACATCATGCCTTATCCTATCTCTCTAAAATGTCCCAAAGTACATCACATATACAGAATGGCTTTGAAGTCTAGTTAATGTGGTTTTGTAGGTGAATGAATGAGTTCCCAGCATGCTTCCATGCACCAGAAGCTTGCAATCATATAGCACCTTTAATAAATAAGCATTGAATAATTAAAACAGAATAGTGCACAAAAAATGATGTCTGACATTTGTTATGTTCCTATTCCAGACTCCCAAATTTTTGGTAAGGTCCAGTTAGGGATCAATAATGTTTTGTTTAAAGTAGACAAAGTTTGAGATTCAAGACACTTGCTAAGAGAATAAAGCCACAAGATTCCATTGGTTTTGAACAAAAATAAACTTTATTATACAAAGTCAGAAAAGTAAAGCAATATCTATCTTGTGCTCTAACTTTGAGAATTAACATGAGGTAAATATGAATTAACAGCCAAACCATGGTCGGATACATACACTACACATTAAATAGCAAATGCAACCAAGACTGGCCCCACACATTTTTCTGCAACCCTCCCAGACATCAGTCAACATTGTGAGACAGCTAACTTCGTTATCTTGATTCCCTTCTCTCTCCCCTTGTCCAGTCCCTTCCCACCTACATCCGTGATTCCTCTGACACCTTACGTCACATCAACAATTTCCAGTTCCCTGGCCCCAACCGCTTCCTCTTCACCATGGACGTCCAATCCCTCTACACCTCCATCCCCCACCAGGATGGTCTGAGGGCCCTTAGCTTCTTCCTCGAACAGAGGCCTGAACAATCCCCATCCACCACTACTCTCCTCCGTCTGGCTGAACTTGTTCTCACGCTGAACAATTTCTCCTTCAACTCCTCTCACTTCCTCCAAATAAAAGGTGTGGCTATGGGTACCTGCATGGGCCCCAGCTATGCCTGTCTCTTTATGGGGTATGTGGAACATTCCTTGTTGCAGTCCTACTCCGGCCCCCTTCCACAACTCTTTCTCCGGTACATCGATGATTACTTTGGTGCCGCTTCATGCTCTCGTCGGGACTTGGAAAAATTTATTAATTTTGCTTCCAATCTCCACCCCTCCATCATTTTCACGTGGTCCATCTCTGACACTTCCCTTCCCTTCCTTGACCTCTCTTTCTCAATCTCTGGTGATAGACTGTCCTCCAATATCCATTACAAACCCACCGACTCCCACAGCTATCTCGACTACAGCTCCCCACACCCCGCTTCCTGTAAGGACTCCATCCCATTCTCTCAGTTCCTTCGCCTCCATCGCATCTGTTCCGATGATGCTACATTCAAAAACAGTTCCTCTGACATGTCCTCCTTCTTCCATAACCGAGGTTTTCCACCCATGGTCGTTGACAGGGCCCTCAACCGTGTCCGGCCCATCTCCCACCCATCCGCCCTCATGCCTTCTTCTCCCTCCCAGAAACATGATAGGGTCCCCCTTGTCCTCACTTATCACCCCACCAGCCTCCGCATTCAAAGGATCATCCTCCGCCATTTCCGCCAACTCCAGCATGATGCCACCACCAAACACATCTTCCCTTCACCCCCCCTATCGGCATTCCGTAGGGATCACTCCCTCCGGGACACCCTGGTCCACTCCTCCATCACCCCCTACTCCTCAACCCCCTCCTATGGCACCACCCCATGCCCACGCAAAGATGCAACACCTGCCCCTTCACTTCCTCTCTCCTCACCGTCCAAGGACCCAAACACTCCTTTCAAGTGAAGCAGCATTTCACTTGCATTTCCCCCAACTTAGTCTACTGCATTCGTTGCTCCCAATGTGGTCTCCTCTACATTGGAGAGACCAAACGTAAACTGGGCAACCGCTTTGCAGAACACCTGCGGTCTGTCCGTAAGAATGACCCAAACCTCCTTGTCGCTTGCCATTTTAACACTCTACCCTGCTCTCTTGCCCACATGTCTGTCCTTGGCTTGCTGCATTGTTCCAGTGAAGCTCAACGCAAACTGGAGGAACAACACCTCATCTTCCGACTAGGCACTTTACAGCCTTCCGGACTGAATATTGAATTCAACAACTTTAGGTCATGAGCTCCCTCCCCCATCCCCACCCCCTTTCTGTTTCCCCCTTCCTTTTTTTTTCCAATAAATTATAAAGATTTTCCTTTTCCCACCTATTTTTTTTTTTAAATTTTTAAAAAATCTTTTATGCTCTCCCCACCCCCACTAGAGCTTGAGTGCCCTACCATCCATTCTTAATTAGCACATTCGTTTAGATAATATCACCAACTTTAACTTTAACACCTATGTGTTCTTTTGTACTATTGTTGTTGACATCTTTTGATGATCTGCTTCTATCACTGCTTGTTTGTCCCTACAACCACACCCCCCCTCCACTTCTCTCTCTCTCTCTCCGCCCCCCACACACACACCTTAAACAACTCTTTCTTGGACTCGAACTCAAGTTCTGTCGAAGGGTCATGAGGACTCGAAACGTCAACTCTTTTCTTCTCCGCCGATGCTGCCAGACCTGCTGAGTTTTTCCAGGTAATTCTGTTTTTGTTTTGTTTTGGATTTCCAGCATCCGCAGTTTTTTTTGTTTTTATAACTTCATTGAAACTCTGGGTGGAATCATCCCAGATTTGCATGAAGTGCGGTAGCAGGTGGATAAAACAACTTGGTCATGTCATTGTTGCTGGAACTGCAAAGGCAAGCTTGGGAACATCAGAAAAGGATGTCCGCTGCACTCCTCAGATTTCAAGGCATGATGGAGGAATCTGTCCACCTTCAGCCTGAGGTGATAGCACCGGCACGCCAATGCACCAAGGTCACCACTGGTTGGATGGCGGCCACCATGGAGACCTTGGTCCAGGACTTTGTTCCTGCACTGCTGTGTGGGCTCAACTCCATCGCTGATGCCATAGTTGGCCTGCAACAGTGTGTACATGAGAGGGGTGTGGGGCAGCTTGATCTCACTCCAGCTATCCTTTCTCATCAAGGAGTCAGCCAGGGGCCTTCGTGCACCAAAAGGGAGGAAAATCATCAGGTGTCTCCCCGCCAGAGCCATCCATCCAGGTGACTCCAGGAGTGTCCGGCCCATCTGAATCCCCTCATACTGTGACCTCAGCAGCTCCCACTCCACAGGCCAAGGAGGGTGTCACTCCACACAGCAGAACCCCGAAAGCAGGCTGGGGCTCTCCAGGTCTCAGCCCTCCAGAGGACACCTGCCAAGGTCATCACAGACATTGCAGTCAGCAGGCTGCCTCAACCTTTGCTGTGGATGTCCATGGAGCACCAAGACGTAACGGCAGGGTTAGGAAAGTTAAGAAGAATTAGATGCTTCACCTCAGCACAAGAATTAATCATGAGTACATACTGTTCACTTGTTAATAAACTTCCAGGAATGTCTCCCTGCCTATGGCTCTTTGTTCTGATGAGCAGCGTTTGTGTCACTCAGATATGAAACCTTTCTGCATAGGATAAAGACAGGTGTCTCACTCCAGAGCCTCATCCCTGTGCTTTGTGCACCCTTCAGACCAAAGTGATGGTCTGGCCTTACACTCCCTAGACACATTACTGATGCCTGCACCTTGACGGTGCTTGTCATTGCTGCCAGAATATCGTGGACAGGCACCACAGAGTTCCGTCATTCTCTCTGTGTGCTGTCAGCATCTTTAAGGTGGGGCTGGCCCCCATCTCTTCAGCATCTGTGACCAGTGATGCTGTGCTCCTGAAGGCTCAGGTGCTGATGGCGGACAAAGGATCAGGTGTTTCTGAAGTTTCATGGCTGAGTTTCTATGATATGAGCCTGATCACAGAGCACAAGTGAGCTGCCCTTGGCCAGACAGCAGTCAGGCATTCTCAGAGGCTATGTGAAGATCTATGGAGTGTCCTCATTGCATGTCGTCATCATCCTCCTGGAATCAAGCAACTATTAGGATCTCCACTGCATCACCATGACAGGAGCATTATCAGAGAGAGTATTCACGCTGCCATAAGCTAGACTGGAGTCAAACATTCACAGATGCAATGTGAGGATCTATGGGGTCTCCTCATAACATGTCGTCATCATCCTCCACAAAGTTAGCAGCTAAGAATGCCTCCTGAGCATGCCTGCCTCATCTGGCCAGTGCGAGGGCCTCATACCCGTCATTGTTGCCTTCGAGGACCTCCTCACCCTCATCCCCATAGGCGTCTTCCTCATCGGAGGAAACCTCCAGGTCCTCCATCTCCTCCTCAGTCAGCTCCTCTCTCTGTTACAGCACCAGGTTGTAAAGGGTGCAGCTGGCAACAATGATGCGTGACACCCTCTGTGAATTATATTGCAGGGCTCCACCAGACTGGCCCAGGAACTGGAACCTCATTTTCAGCATCCTAATGGTTTGCTCCCCTAAGTTGTGAGTTGCAACATGAGCCTCGTTTTACCTTCACTCTGCTACAGTCTGAGGCCGTTGCACCGGTGTCATCAACAAAGTCCTCTGTGGGTAGCCCTTGTCCCTGAGGAGCCATCCCTGCAGCCCCTGTGGACCCTGGAATACATCAGCAATCTGTGACCGACTGAGAATGTAGGCGTCATGGACACTCCATGGAAACTGCGCGAACCTGCAGGATGAGCTTCCAGTGGTGGCAGACCAGCTGCATATTCAGCGAGTGGAATCCCTATCGGTTGATGTAGTTAACTGCTTGTTGTGACGGAGATGGTGGCACCCTGCACCTTTGGGAAATCTGAGATCTGGGCAAATCCAATCGCTCCTGGATCCTGGCTGTGCTGGTCCTGGGAGGAATGCACAAGGTTGTGTGTCCTCGCAAAGATGGCATCAATGACCTCTTGGATACCTTTGTGGGTGGAGGCTTGTGATATCCCACAGAGGTCGACTTTGAAGCTCTGAAAGGAGCCACTGGCATAGAAATTGAGCACTGCGGTCACTTCCACGGTCACTGGCAGTGGATGCCCTCCATGTCCCCATAGCTCCAAATCCTGCAGCAAGTGGCAGATGTGATCAACCAGTTCCCTAGATATGTGCAGTCTTTGGCGACACTGCTTCTTGCTTATCTGTAGGAATGACAGGCGGCGTCAATAGACCCTGGGTGTTGCTACGCACTGACCAGTGATGGATCACTGTGGCTTTTCAGTGACGTGTGCAGGAGCCCCAGATGCCCCTTCTTCCTGAGGGTGTTGCTCCTCCCTCTGAAAAGCCAGGCATCTCTGTCGTTCTCTGTACTCCATGAGGCATACAGCTAGTTCACCAGGTTCCATGCTCCTGATGTACTTCTCCAGCAGGATGAAGGAGAGAGACACGTGGATTAGCATAGGTGCATTAAGAATCTGTCCTGGTTAAGTGTGAAGGCCCCTTAAGGCATTCCGGAGAGTGCTGGCCACCACTTGGCTGGCCAGAGTTTAGTGCGCTGCATGGCTGCCCGAAACCCCACCCACCTCCGCCCAACTCCATCCAACCGATTGGCAGCAGCTTTGTCCATTGCACTGCAACCTGTGCTCTCAGCTCAGGAACAGGCATTCTCTTAACCTACACTGCAAGGCTGCACTGCTAGCTTGAACCACTGGGGAGACTGGTCCAAACCAGAATGATGACATTGCAAGGGGCTGTGAGCACCATGGCCAGCTTTAGAAAGGAGACTGTACAATGTGTGCAGTCATCCAACTGTTCTGCCATCCACTAAAATGCTCATTACTTTGCAGTCTGTGCCTGAGGGGTGAAAAGTCCTGGAGCCCCTGGTAGTACTTTAATGCCTCTGCATTGCTTGATTGGACAGATAAGCTAGAAGCCTGACTCCAATCATATCAATGGCTATGCCTAAGTTGTCCCAGTTGCAGAGAAATGGTCACTTTATATAATGTGTTCCTAACGCGTGCCTCCCTCATCCACCATACCCCCACCTGAATGCTGTGCACTACAGTGATCCACAGGGCTGCCCTACACCACCCCTTCCCCACCCCACGTCACCTCAACTGCAGGGCCGCCCTTGTTCCCCCCTCCCTCATGTCTCCTCAACCTTGCACCCACACCCCTCTCCCAAGTCTCCTCAAACACAGGGCTGCTCTTGCCAACCCCAACTGACCCCCCCCACCCAAGTCACCTTAAACGCAGGGCTGTCTTTGCCCACCCCACCAACAAGCCTCAATCTTGATGTCCAACAGATCACCCTGGCGAGTGCTGCGCTACATTACTGTGCACTCACCTCCGAGTTCCCCTCAAAGATGCACTGCAGGAACTCCCAATGCTCCTTAGAAATCACCTTCCAAACCCACGACACTATCATCTAGAACGACAAGTGCAGCAGACACATGGGAACACCACCCCCTGGAAGTTCTCCTCCAAGCCAGTCACCATCTTGACTTGGAAATATATCGCTGTCCCTTCACTGTCACTGGGTCAAAATCCTGCAATTCCCACCCCAACAGCACTGTGGGTGTGCCTACACCACATGGACTGCAATAGTTCAAAAAGGCAACTCACCACCACCACCTTGTTAAGGGCAATTAGAGATGGACAATAAATGCTGGCCTAGCCAGTGATCCCATGAATAAATAAAAAAGGGAGTTGTACAAAGGTGGACCTTATTACAGGATGAGAGGGCTGCTATTAACATAAACTGTTAAGGGAGGGCTGGTCACAGAATGTCGATGAGACCTTGTATTGACTTGGAGAGGACGAAGAAGGGAGCATGAAGTAAAGGATACGAGGAATGACATGGACACCATTCAAAATATGGTTAATCCTTTTGAAACATAAACAAAAATAACTGGAAAAACTCAGCAGGTCTGACGGCATCTGCGGAGAGGAACACAGTTAACGTTTCGAGTCCGTATGACTCTTCAACAGACTCGAAACGTTAACTGTGTTCCTCTCCACAGATGCTGTCAGACCTGCTGAGCTCTTCCAGATATTTTTGTTTTTGTTTTGGATTTCTAGCATCTGCAGTTTTTTGCTTTTATCTTAATCCTTTTAATCCTTCCATGCAACAGATCAGTTATATTACATCACATCAGGCCAAGTCACACCAGCACTTGTAGTCAAGAACCTTACAGAGACCAAGGAAAAGGGAGAGGAAGCATTCATGACATTTTATCAGAAGTGACTACAACACCAGATCTCAGCTTCTGTGATCCTGTCAAGAAGATGAAACTAAAGACTTCTAAGGACACAGGAAAACCAGTAACCAAAGTAAAGAATAGGGAGGCTGCTCTGAAAGCAGTTCAAAATTTATTTACCAGTTGTTGGAGCAGTGAGAAAAGTGGACATCGATGAGATGCTGATTCAAATATTGGAACATTACACTTGCCTCTAGCTAATCATGATAAAATGCTCATCAAGACAAACAAATCAAAACTGTTACAATTTCTTGAGGGGTCAGTCAACCCATCCCCTTTAAATTCATGAGATTCCAAGTGATACAATATGGGTAAGAGATGCTATGGCTTTGATTCAAGTCAGCAAACCACAACCAACGTTTAAACTATGTTGTGATCCTGGATCAGACCCCCAAATTTCTGGTATGGTTCAGTTAGGGACCAGTAACTTTTGTTTAAAGTAGACTAAGTTTCATATCACAAGTACTTACTAAGAGAATAAGGCTACAAGGTTCCACAGTTTTGTCAATTCAAAATGAGTTTTCTTCAGTTCTTTGAAAAAAGCAGTTTACTAAACAAAGAGATAAAAACAAAAAACTGCGGATGCTGGAAATCCAAAACAAAAACAGAATTACCTGGAAAAACTCAGCAGGTCTGGCAGCATCGGCGGAGAAGAAAAGAGTTGACTTTTCGAGTCCTCATGACCCTTCAACAGAACTTCACCAGTTCTGTTGAAGGGTCATGAGGACTCGAAACGTCAACTCTTTTCTTCTCCGCCGATGCTGCCTGACCTGTTCTGTTGAAGGGTCATGAGGACTCGAAACGTCAACTCTTTTCTTCTCCGCCGATGCTGCCAGACCTGCTGCGTTTTTCCAGGTAATTCAGTTTACTAAACAAAGTCAGTCAAGTGACAATATCTATCTTATGCTCTAAAATTCAGAATTAACATGAGGTAAATATGGGGCTGAATTTTCTGTTTGGCGGGGGTGGCGGAGCGGGAGCAGGCGCGGGTGGGTACGGACTTGATCGCCGCCTGCGATTGGATCCGCGCCGCCATGTTACATGGGTGGGGACCAATTAAGGCCCACCCAGCATAATGCGCGACTCCTGAGGATAGCGGGAGTGGGTGGGCGACAGCAGGAGTGCATTGTCCACCGGGTCCAATAGCGACCCGGCAGCCTGTTTATATGAAGTGCTGGCAGCCTTTGCAAGGCTGTTCACAATGGCAAGTGGAAGGACCCACCAGAGGGCTTCTGGTGAGCAGGCCAGTCCGGAGGGTAGTCCAGCGGAGCAGGCGAGGCTGGAGGGTAGGGCACCGGGACAGGCCAGGCCAGAGGGTAGGGTGGGGGGGCCAGTGTGCCCCTCGTTTCTCAGATGATGGCCTTGCTGCCCTCCTTGAGGAGGTAGCAGCACAGCGGGAGGTGCTGGTTCCCCAGGATGGGAGGAGGAGCAGCAGAGGCCCCCTCTCACACCTGAGGGGCCTGAAGTCTCACCAGTGTCACACCATTTCTGCGAGGCAGGCACCAGCGCAGATACTAGCACCTCGTTGGGAATTTGAACATCGGCTGGTGCCTTGGGGCACAGTGGTAATGACACTTCAGAGTTGCTGGAGTTGCTGGCAGAGACAGAGTGCCCATGGCGCCAGCAATCAGAGGGCTGCAGGGGACCAGGAACGTGCTCAGTCGGTGCCTGATGATGTGCCTCTGGAGTCGTCCATGACGCAGCAGCTGCAGGAAATGCAGTTGGGTGTGCAGGAGCATCTGGGGGAGATACATGAGGCTATGCTTGGATTGGTCTCCGTGGTGGAGGAATCTATGTGGACGATTGCTGAAGCAATGAGCCGCATGTCCAAGCGCCAAGCGTCCTCAATGGAGAGAATGGTGACTTTCGTGGAGAGGGTCCTCCAGTAGACCCACCAGGGCTTCCTGGGGATGCGCTATGACCAGCAAGGCCTCACATCGGCATTGATTTCAGCTGGTCAGTGCCAGTGTGGGAGATGGTCTGAGCATCAACTTTCACAGCTCAGTGCCCATCCATCCATGGTGAGTAGGGATGTCTGAAGCGACCTAATGTCGGTACAGCAGCTGCCTGTCGTCTCTGTGGGCTCCTCTCAGGGTAGTCCAGATGAGGGCAGTTCCTCCACTCCTCTCCCAGTGACCATTGCATCTGGTGAGGCTGCAACTGGGGAGATGCCAACTGTGGAACTGGCAGCTCCCTCCCACCCGGAAACTAAAACATAGGCACACCACGGGTTTTTCACTGGGTCTTTTGTGTTGGCCCGAGATGGGGTCCTTATTGATTTGCTTTGTTTTGTAAGACTATTCTCTTTTTTTTGGAATAAGTTGGTTTGCTTGACATAATAAATTCAGATATGTCACCATGGCTGAGGGTGCCTCTTTTCTTCTGCATGTGTATGGTTTCCAAAATTCTAATGAGCGCTTTGTTGGACATTTAGCTTCATTAACAAGGCCCTTAGTGACTGTTCCTAACCTGGCTGATTTTGCACTCAGGTGTTGAGTATGGAGCCTACAGCCCAGGCTTGTCCTGGAGGTCCATATGTGGTGTGTTAGCTGATGGTTCATTGGATTAAAGCCTCCCAGGTGTCCCTGCCTCGCTGGAGTAGGCCCTGGTCAGTGGCTACCCCCTCAGCATTTCCCTGTGCATGCTCATCCTCGGACTCACTGCTGGACTCATCGTGTGCAGCCGCAGCCACTGCCTCTACATCTTCATCGTCCATAGCATCGCTCCTTTCCAGCGCAAGATTGTGGAGAGCGCAGCATGCAACCACTATCAGCGACACACGATCTGGGGGGTACTGGAGTGCGCCCCCTGAGGGGTCCAGGCATCGGAAGTGCATCTTGAGAAGACCAATGGCTCTCTGCACCTTAGCCCTCGTGGAGCCATGGCTCCTATTGTACTGCTGCTCAGCTTCTGCTCTTGAATGGCGGACAGGCATCATGAGCCACCTTCTGAGGGATAGCCCTTGTCACCCAGCAACCATCCATCCAGCCGGGCTGGAGCACTGAAGACCCCCGGCACCTGGGAGTGTCTGAGGATGTAGGCGTCATGGGAGCTGCCTGGGTACCTTGCACAGACTTGTAGAATCTGCATCCTGTGATCACACACTATCTGCACATTCATGGAGTGGAAGCCCTTCCTGTTGACGAAGGCACCGGGCTCACCTGCTGGCACCTTGATGGCCACATTTGTACAGTCTATAGCATCCTGGACGCGGGGGAAGCTAGCGATTGCTGTGAAGCCTCTGGCTTGCTGTGTCTGGCTTGCCTGGTCCCAGCAGTAGTGAATGAAGGTCATAGAGCATCTGTAACCTGCTTGACACAAGTGTGAACAGCTGATTGGGAGACACCACAAAGATCACCCACCGATCCCTGGAAGGAGCCAGAGGCATAGAGGTTGAGGGCGGCTGTGACCTTTAGAGTCACTGGCATGGCGTGTCCACCCACATAGTTAGCAGAGATCTCAGGGTCTATCATCTGACAGATATAGTTGAGAGACGGAGCCTCCTTTGGCACTGCACCTCAGTCATAGTGAGGTAGCTGCTTCGCTGCCTGTATACCCTAGCAGCAGGATAGTGGTGTCTTCTGCGGCCCCTTCTGCCTTGGGCTACCTCTTGGCCCTGCAGCCCTTGTGCCTGCGCCTGTCCTTTCAAAGGTGGCTCCCCTGGAGGCAAGATGTGCACTCCTGGCCTCCTCCCCATTCTAGCCCTCCCTTCCTCCTCAGAGGAGCTGCCTCCAGTGGAGAGTTCAGCTCCCATTCCCAGGCTGAGGGAAGGCTTCCTGAAATCTGCAGGCCCAGAAAAAATTACTCACTGCAGAGTGTTGAACTGAAAGTTAAGAGTCCAGAAAAAGCAGCTGGTATGCGTTTTGAAGTACTGCAGATCACACAGGCAAGTTTCAAAAACTTTCATACTCGCTACCCCAGTGAGCCCTCTTATCCCACCAGTGGATGAGGTTAATACAAATGTGTCCTACCTGTCTGCTCATTGCACCCACCCGTGCGCTGCCACGAAGATTGCATGGGTGCCAAAAAATTGGCATCGATTGGCGCCTCAAGGGTCTTAAGTGGCCTGTTAATTAATGGTGGGTGCCCATCGGACATCATCGCGCACCCGCCCAACGAAATATCCGACGTCACTGCACGTGATTTTACGCCCGGATGTGTGAGGCCCGTCCCCACATGCTAAAGGGAAAATTCTGCCCACGAATTAACAGGCAAACTGTGGTTGAACACACCACACTTCACATTAAACTGTAGATGCAACCAAGACACAGATTTCTCAACAAGTTGTCCAGATGCCAGCGACCACCATGAGTCACAAAATCTTGTTAAAACTCTGTCTCCTTCACAAGGTGTTTCCACTTCTCATTTTTGAAGATCTAGCCTCTGAATTTTCTCAAAAGACACTCCAACTCAGGCTGCCTCAATGACTGCTTACTTCCCAATGGTTCAATATCTTCTGAGACTGTGTTGCACGTGTTTCACAAAGCTGCACTCCCACCTCTAATTACTAGTTCAATTCCAATTCTTTTGCAAACTACAAACTTCACTAAGCTAGCACTGCCCCTGGGTTTCTCCAAACTCCAGACTGCCATCTGCACTGAACTGTAAATGGCTCCCAGAACTTCTCTAAGCCCTAACTACCTGGCACGGAACCTGTGACCTTCTGCCAACTTCTCAGTTCCCCAGGGCATCTTTGAGGCCTCTTCCTGGAGCCTGCTATAAACTCTCAGGCCTTCCCTTTAAGCTGCAAACCACACAAGTTCCAAACCAAACTTACCCCTTCTCCATGCAAACACAAAGATAAATTGAAACCAGAGAACCTACTTAAGCTCCACCCATCTCCAAGATGACATAGCATTTCAAGACTCACTTGATGCTTGTCAGGAAGATATAATAATTCCCATAATGTTATTGGAATGTATTGTAAAATAGAGTATTGGGGGATTTGCCCATGTATATGTATGTGTGTGAGTGTATGAGACTTAATTAGATTAAACGCAGCTGGTCTGAAGGCTTTGATGTAAACATGGTAAACATGGGGGAAGTTTAGAATGTAAGGTAAAAGGACATTTGCATTTTTAAGTAAACCAGACTCGATTGTTTTCAAAGGAGGGGTGAGATGTGTCGCCTAGCCAGGTGAAGTTTAGAAACAGTGTGTTTATGTTTCCCAAAGATTACTGGTAAAACTTAGTACTATGAGAGGTTTTTATTATCAGGAAGATAAAGTCCAAAACTTAGTACTATGAGAGGTTTTTATTATCAGGAAGATAAAGTCCAAAGATGCCTAACTAATGTCTTATACAAGTTCAACATGACCTCCTTACTCTTTTACTCAATACCCCTATTAGTAAAGCCTAAGATACTATATGCTTTATTAACTGCTCTCTCAACATGCCCTGCCATCTTCAATGACCTATGTACATATACACCAAGCTTCCTCTGTTCCTGAACCTACTTTATTTTATACTGTTTCAACATATTCTTCCTGCCAAAATGGATCACCTCACACTTCTCTACATTGAACATCATCTGCCACTTGTCTGCCTAATCCACAAACACGTCTATGTCCTTTTGAAGTTCAAGACTATCCTCATCACAGTTGACAACATTTCCAACCTTCGTATCATCTGCAAATTTTGAAATCATGCCCCGAACACTACAATCTGGGTCATTAATATATATCAGAAAGAGCAAGGGTCCCAACACTGACTCCTGGGGAACTTGGCTACAACCTTTCCTCCAATCTGAAAAACAACCATTTATCACTACTCTCTGTTTCCTGTTACTCAGCCAATTTCTTATCCAAGTGCCTGTTTTTCCTTTTAATCCATGACCTAGAATTTTGCTCAGAAATCTGTTGTGTGGCACTGTATCAAATGCTTTTTAAAAATCCATATACACCACATCAACAGCACTTCCCTTGTCAACCTTCCCTGTTACCTCCTCAAAAAAGTCAAGCAGGTTAGTTAAATATGATTTTCCCTCAATGAATCCAGGCTGGCTTTCCTTAATTATCCTGCACTTGTCTAAGTGACTATTGATTTTACCCCAAATTATAGTTTCCATAGGTTGCCCTGCCAATGAGGTCAAACTGACCGGTTTGTAGTTACCAGCTTTATCCTTGCACGCCTTTTTGAACAATGGTATAACATTCACAATTCTCTAGTCATCTGGCAGCTCCCTCTGTCTAAGAAAGACTGGAAGATTATCACTAGTGCCTCTGGAATTTCCATTCTCACTTCCCTCAGTACCCTTGGATGTATCTCATCCAGTCATGGTACCTTATCTATTTTAGATAAAGATAGCCTTTTTAACACCTCCCCCTTCTCAATTGTAAGTTCTTCTAGTGTACCAGTTACCTCCTCTCTTACCTCAGCCTGGGTAGCATCTTCTTCCTTTGTAAATACAGATGCAAAGTTTTTGGTCAATGCCTCCGTTATTTCTCCAGCCTCCACATGCAAATCCCCCTTTTTGTCCCTAATCGGTCCTAATCTTTCTTTTACCACCCTTTTATTATTTACATATATATTGAAGACCCTGGGATTCTCTTTTATGTTAGCTGCCAGCCTCTTTTCGTGCTCTGACCTTGCTTTTCTTATTAGTTTATTCACTTCCCCTCTGATCCTTCTATATTTAGCCTTTCTCCATTGTATTTTCTACAATATAATACAATATTAACATAAACCATTAACTTGATATTTGTCATACATCCCCAACAAGAAGAAATGAAAATGCGTCAAATGATGCGTTTTCATTTGCCATTTAGAATATAACAACTTACAATATGCTATATATCTTAAAGCTATCCTAAGCATGCAATATACACAATAATCATCTCCTCCCCACCCCGTTGTCCAATGGAAATCACAAGTCCTTCAGCACTCTGCTAAATTCCATGTACAGTTTACGATGAAAATTATTACTTTTTACGGGGTTTTCTGAAAGTTTTCTTACAATAATTATAGTCCAAAGGGCTATGTGCAAAACAAAATTCTCCATTGTTCTGAACAGGTGAATTTTCAGGCTCAGCATTCAAAATAGACTGTGCTGATTTCAAGTTTTGAACCTTATTGACCTCCATGTTATAGCTTTCTCATCTGAAACTCTGCAAAAATGTCTCAGTCAAGTTTATAGTTAAATTGTCACCCTCTTTGTTAGCTTTAGTTGTATCTTCATTTTTAAGTTCATTTTCAAGGTTCAATCATTTTAAATTTACTTCTGGAGATAAGTTCAAAATGGCTTCTTTTTGTGCCAACAACTTGCTCCTTTGCTCAAAATCTTCCTAGCCACTTTGAGAATATAATTCTCAAATTAGAAAGGTTTGATATTCTTGTTTGGTCTGATCTTCAAACAATGTGTAATCTTTCAGTTTCTGCTGATCCATTCAGATCAAATTTTATTTAATTCATTCCAAGCAATATCAACAGCTGCTTGAATTTTCTTTCTAAGACTTTGAGTCTTCCATGCAATTGACAAATTACTTTATTCCAATCATCTTGAGGTTGTATCTGGTCTTTTGAACTCAGTCCAGTTGCTTGGATTTTTCCAGATCTATCCTGAATGTCAACAGACATGGTTAATTGCTGTAAACAAAAACAAAATACCTGGAAAAACTCAGCAGGTCTGGCAGCATCCATGGAAGGGAGCACAGCCAATGTTTCGAGTCCACATGACTCTGGTTAATTGTTGTGCTGTCTTAGCACTGACAGGATCATTTAATTCAGCGATAGCTATCATGAGCACTTTAGGGTCACTCTGAGGTCTCAGTCCTTTCTGCGCTGAATTTTGATTTGGAAATTCTACCAATACTTTTGCTGTCTCTGTACTGTCCATTATTATATGTGGTTAGTCATTCAGTGAGCTCCCAGTGAGGTGGGAGATGGGTCTTTTTGGATTGGTGAAGTTCAAGATCAGCACAAGTGGCTGACTAAAGGGAAACCCTAATAATTATGAGACAACTGAAAGTCAAAGATGCTCAGTTGTGTTCCCCTCTCTGTGGTGCAGCCTGCATTGCAGCAGCTTTCTTCCCAACTCATGGGTCCCACAACAGTGAGATCCCAGCAAGGTTTGGAGCTACCATTTATTCTGTGCCACAGCCATTGGCTGTAGTGAGAGTCAGGGAGGAAGGGAGATGGATGCCTCCAAGGGGCATGGCTGGGAGAGGGCAGCCAACTCCCGACTCCAAACCACCATCCTCCCAGGTAAATGGTCATGGCTGACAGGGGCTCATGTGGTTAGTCTTTTTATGTTGCCAAGGCAATGGTCTCTCTACAGAGTTTCAAGGGTAGTGGGGGCAAGTGGAAAAGTGTCCATATGAGGCTTCTTGCACATGGTTATCATCATCCTGGTCAAAGAGCAATGCCTCCATACGCATTCATGTATGAACGGGAGGAATGCCCTTTAACATAAAATGGCCGCAATGTTCAATAACCTACACCTCAAGGACAAGCAAAGGCCTTAACCATATAAATGTTAATTTTGAACTCTAACGTTCCTTATTTCTAATATCTGTGTGTTTGTGATGTTGTGTCTTTTATTATTTTCTCTCGGATTTAGTAGCTAATAAACTCGTTCTTTCTTTGATTCAAGAAAACTTCATGATTAGCTCCTTATTGTTCACTGCATGGATAGTAAAATGTACATTTGGATTTGGAAAAGGCACCCAGGGAGAAAAGAAATGTAAAACCTTTTGTTGTGACCAATCAATAAGGCTGAATAGAGGGGATAAAAGCAAAATACTGCAGATGTTAGAAATAGGAAATAAAAACAGAAAATGCCAAAAAATCTCAGCAAGTCTGGCAGCATCTGTGGAGAGAGAAACAGAGTTAATGTGTCAAGTCTGTATGGCTGTTTTTCAGGGGATCAATTCACTCCTCCTCACATGGTTGTCACAAAACAGGGGGCTTGTCTGTGGAAATGTTGCCACAGGCAAACAAAACAACTAGAGTGGGGAAAGGAAATTGTTCCTTCAAAAACAATTTCAAAACTGCAAGAGGCTTTCTTGAGGTCATAGTGCAAAGTGTCCATATTTGATGCCTGTGCTTTTCTAGAACAGAAGGAAGTTATTTATGAGGATTTAAAAACTCTGTCCCCTGAAGAGCTAAAAGTGATAGCTAGGCACTTAGAATTAGAGTTTCACTCCAAAACCATAATATGTACAATGTTAAAATGTGTGGCCAGAGAGTTAGGTTGCGAACCTAAGATAAGTATAAGGAAAGAAATAGAATTGGCGAAAATACAGCTAGAACAGAGAGTTAGAACTCCAAAATTAGAAAATGAGAGGGACAGAGAGAGGGAAGAGAAATGGAAAGAGAGGAAGCATTCCAAAGAAGACTACGTGAACTAGAAAGGGAGATAAAGGCACCGAGGCAGGCTGAAGGATAGTTCTCCTGATAAGTCAGGAGAAACCACTTGAATCAAAAGAATCTGAAAAGGATGGAGAATGCCAGCAGGAATGTGTAGGAATGCAGGGAACCAAAGGAGTTTCGGAAGTCTTACAGGAGACGATAAAGAACCAGTTAGGGTTAGAGTAGCTGGGGAAGAGCTACTTGCAATTAAAGAAACTGGAAACAAACAGCAGAATTCTGCAGAGGTGCAGAGAGCTGCAGAATGTTCGGAGGCCCTAAGAGGGGCAATAGAATCTGTGAGGGATGGAATAGCTAAGAAAAAGCTGCTTGAATTTAAAAAGGCCAAGATGAGGCCAGTAGAGTTAAAGGACGTCAAGGAAGTACAAGTGGAACTTAAAGCAGACAAAGAGAATGACTGGAAATTGGGTTGGTAGATATGTTTTTCAGAATTAAGCAGGGACCAGGGAAGTTCCAAAGCAAGTAAAAAGACAGTGAGGGAGATGCCATAACCAGTTGGAGAACCACTTGAAGTAAAAAGGGCCAAAGACAGGCCAGCAGAAGTACAAGAGCCAGGATAGAAATTGAGCAAGTTAAAAGGACCAAAGCTACACCAGCAGCAATAAAAGAGCTCCATGAGGGGACTGTAAAGGGTAAAAAGGAGGGAGCTAATGAGCCAATGTTCTGTTTAGCAGATAGCTTCATGGGGACCAAAGAATATTCCAAATAGACCAGGAAAGAATGAGGGTGATGCCTCACTTAGGCGAAGAGCAATAAGGGAGTATAGCAGGAGCTGAACATCCACCTGAGGGCAGTAATGTTCCAGAGGATATATGATAGGTTAGGGGAAAACCCATTCCCAAGATAAAGGGAAAGAAAAGGTAACCTATCCCAAAGCAGGCAATACTTGTAGAGATCACAAGGGAAATGTCAGAGAAACTCATGCAGGGTTAACCAACACTAAGAAAGACAAAACAGACCATGTTTTAAATCACAGTCAGAACAGTGTTGATGGAAAACTCACTTAAAGTGAAGTGCCGGGCGCTAAAGCAGATTCCTGCAGGAGGCAAAAGTCAATCTGCAGCCCACTAACCTCCAAGCAATCAGATCTGTAAAAGTGTCTGGGTTTGAGCAATTAAATTCACAGGTTATAAAGGTGGACATTGAGGGGTTAAAACCAATCCAAGCAGATCAGGTTAGCAATCTGAAAATTTTACAAATTGAAAACCTTTGTGAAAAACAGCATGAAGATAGGGCCGGGGAGAAGCACAGAATGCCCCTACAGGTAACCAAATGTAGCCTGGCTGTTAGTAACAATCTGGCAGCTAACAGCCAGCTAAACCCCTTAGATGACACTTAATCCAGCATTACAGCAAGGGACAGGCACAGGGTTACTTACAAAATTATCTGTCATGACTACAACCAAAAATAAAGCAACTTCAGAACGCTGATGCCAGCCTAATCTTTCAAACAAATGAAACAGACCACCTGAAAGGGAAAAAAGCAATGAATGAGCAGATTATCCAGAGCCTAATGCAGTTAAGGGTGATCTGGGAATCAAGATCACAGTAGAGCAGAACAACTGCAATTGGACTAACAGTGAATGGGAGCGAATTTATTATTGTTGTTTTGTATTTTTTATATGCCTTGTAATGAAATGAGAATGAAATGAAAATGGATCTCATTTCATTCCTTGTGCAATGGAGGTGTCATGACGATGGGAAATTGTGACTGAGTGATATCTACCTATAACTTCACCAGCTAACTGAAAACATGTTGAACTGTTTAAAAAGGACACTGTTTTAAAGACAAGAAAAGAGCACTGGCTAACGATGGCTGCCACAAATCAACTGATGTCTGGAAATGTAAGCTGACCACTAAGTTACTACATGGATTGCACTGAAAGCATGCCCTGACATAATTGCTCATGGAGTTTCAAACCTGGGGGTATCAAGGTCTACTCCAAAAGGTACCATTGAAAGGAATAGCCCTACTCCTTTCATTTGCATCTTTATGATCTTACCTTTTATTAAATCCATAATCCATCTTCCAGAAATCAATGAGTTTCTCCTTAACCATATATTCTTCTCAACTTTTTATTTGGACTCTAACTTTTCTTACTTCTGATATCTGTGTGTGTGATGTCACGTCTTTTATTATTTTCCCTCGGGTTTAGTAGTTAGTAAACTTGCTCTTTGTTTGACTCAAGAAAACCTTGTGATAGGCTCCTTATTATTCATTGCGTAGCTAGTAAAAAAATACATCTGGATTTGGAAAAGGCATCCATGGGAAAAAGACATTTAAAAACCTTTCTTGTGACCAGGTGAGGAGGCTGAATAGAGGGGAGCCAGTTCACCCCTCCTCACCTGGTTGTAACAACTGGAAGGGGTGGGGTGGGGATGCCATGTCTATATGGAGGCCAGCTGAACAGCATAGCACTTGCCTGCTGGCTTTGAGATGGAGGGAAACCTATAAAGGACATGCTTACTTAATGTATCACTTTAATTTGTTCACACATCCACTGAGGCGTCGATGATACAGACTGCAGCAACCCTTCCTTGGTAATGGCTCTCATCCAGAAGAGAATAAGGAGGGCCTGTCGCTGGTTGGCACAGTATCATGAGGAGCCAGGGCCTGAGCAACGGGGTCTGTATAAGGTCAAGAGGCTGGCGAACATGGACCAGTGCAATGGTGAGCATTGGCCTGACCATGGATGTATCACCAGCAGTGCTCTCATCTATAGATAAGCAAAAGGCAATGCTGGCATTGCCTGGGAAGTGGTTGCTCATATCTGAGAGCTTCTCCACTATGAGCTGTGGCTGCAAGAACTGTAGAGGAGTAGTGCGGAGCTCCTATCCTGCAATGAGTGAATGTCTATCCGGATACCTTTTAAATATGGTGCAAGGGCTTTCAACCTCATGAGGTAATGGCGGGGCGGGTGATTTCCTGCCCGCCCCACCACAAGATTCGGCAAACTCCTCACTGATGCATAATTAATAAGCTGAAAAGCGGAAGATCATGTTCACCCATCCCGCCATCCAGCCGGAATCGCACTGGCTTTCCCACCCACCAACAGACTTGATCTCCAGAATGGAAAATTCCACCCAACATTGCCCACTATGCCATTTAACATATGAAATCTATATTTTGAATAAGTAATTTAGGAACAATTCCAAGCATACAAGACCCTTTCATCAGAGCACAGTTTAAATTTACTTTATGCAACGCGAAAGGCACAAACTTCCCATCAGTACCCTATAATAATGCACTCTGGTTCAGCAAACTTTCTGAAGAAAGGTCTAAATCCTTTGCTAACAAACTCTGAACTGAACCATTATCTCTCAGGACAACAATCTTTCTAGGCTAAAAGCAAAATTGTGCAGATGCAGGAAATCTGAAACAAAAACAGAAAATGCTAGAAAAACTCAGCAGATCTGACAGCAGATCTGAGATTCTCAGGAGAGAAAGACAGAGTTAAAACGTTAAGTCATATGGACTCCAAATGTTAACTCTGTCTTTCTCGCCACAGATGCTGTTAGACCTGCTGAGTTTTTCCAGCATTTTCTGCTTTTGTTTCAACCTTTCTAGGCTCTTTCTTGGAAAAGAATGAAGTGACTTTCCCCCTCAAATATATACCCCTTATAATCCTTTGCAATCTTAACTGTTCCCAGGGTAAAAACATTTGGTGTATTGGGTTTCTCACAATCTTTACTTTCTGATGCATCTTTCTCTTTGGAAATTCCTGTCTCTTGCTCCAGTGCCACTGATTTAGCTCCCATTTCCTTTTCAGTACAACCTTTTCTGAATACTCCTTAAGCATCCCTATTACTGTCACTGGTTTACCATTTTGTTTCTAACAATTGGCTTTTGCATTCTCTGTCTTATAGCAATAAAAGCATACAGGTTTCTTCTCATCACTTTTATCCTCTACACCATCATTTTCATTAACTGGAACAGCTTCTGCCTTCTCCCCAGAGCTAGATTATATTCCTCCAGATTCCCTGGAGGTTTACAATGGAGATCTAATGCCCCCTAGCTGCCCGCATGATATATCATATCCATCTGCCAGAACTTCAGCTTCCCTTACATGAGAACCCTTGCGGTTCCAGATGTGACCTGATAATTATTGGGATACTGTTTTGAAATTCTTCCATTATCATTAGCTCTCTCACATTCTCAAAATTCTGTTCAAACTTCAGTGCCCAAAACCATCAGTCCTACAACATTTCTTTCTTCCTAGCAAATTCTACAAACATTTCATTTGGTCTTTTCTTTAAACCATCTTTCTCACATAGATGGATTTGCATTGAAAAAGTCCTTGTAGCTGGCACTTTTAAGGCTACAGTGAGTCTAGTTTGAAGAGCAACAGGGTGATACAGATGTTAGAATAGACTCTTACAGCTAAAGAAATAATCTTGAAAATCATTTTACCTCATTTGGCCACATATTCATAGGAGTGTAGGTCAATCAATGTAAAAGCCACATTTCTGCAGGATGATATTTTTCAGAGAGAAGTATTTCTAAATCAGTTCCAAAGAAGCATCAGGTGCAGAAGGAAAACTACAGAAACTTAAAAGATGTACCCCTGGCCTGAATGATGCTTGTGGGATATAATGTTTTTCTGTGAGATCTGTTTTGCTGAAAGTATGTTGTGTTCAACTAAAAGCAGATCCCACAATATTTATTGTTATCAGAAAGGGAAACTTTCAGGCACCTTCATGATGCAGTTCAGTGATTTCTTCTGAGGTGGCACTGCGCAACTTGAGAAATGTGTTATTAATAAAATTAGGATAAAATTAAAATGGATCATCAGGTTTGTTGGTCTTTTAAATACATCGATTTAGATATTAAGTTAAGCAGAGTAACTTTAAATTGGAAATCCTATTTACAGTGTGTTACTCCCATCCCAGTTAATCATGGTAAGCCATCAAAGAAAGATTATATTATATCTAAAGAAGATACAGAGCAATTGCAAAGCTGAATGGTCAGTTGAACTGATTGGGTTCTCAGACTAGACCAGATGCCAGTTTTGATGTATGGAGTTAAGTAATTAATTCTGTGACTGCAAGAGCAGATCAGAGGCTAGGGGTGGAATCGTCCCAGATTTGCATTAAGTACAGTAGTGGGTGTGAAGAAAGTTGTTTGGTGCAATGGTGGGTTTTTTGCGCCATATCATTCCATTCCCTCAATAATTATGCATTCACCAGAATCATGCTGGATCACAGATGGGATGGCCTCTGATTCACCCACCCCGATGTCACCTCAGGCCTTCAGTAATCCGGGCGCCATATTTAAAGGGCACCCCTGCAAAGAGCGAGCACTCTTCAAGGGATTGGAAGCAGCTGGAAAGTCATGGCTGCATGTGCTGCCCCTATATTTAGCAACGTCTCCCTTGGACACCTACAGAACACAGTGGAGGCCCGTCGTGAAGCGTTCTGCCCCTACTCTGGGCAAAGACCAGCAAGCAAGGTCACCAATCCAGCATGGAAGGCTGTGGCAGCAGTGGTCAGCGCCAAAGCCCTGCAAAAGAGAACAGCTGCCCAGTGCTGAAAGGGGATGAATGATCTCTTCTGTTCCACCAGAGTAAGTCAATCTTCTCATCACTCTCACATACTCACATACTCACAAACCCATCACACATCCACAGGGATCTCTTCCACTGCTAATTCAAGGGACATCACCATTCACTGTCTGACACACACCTTCATCTGCCCTGAGGATCATGTCCTCATCTCATCCATGGCACCACTCACTACCCACATGTGTCAGGCATCCTTCTCATCTGGCCTGGCAGGCATTCTTCTTACACTGTTTCCATCTGTATTCATGCAGGACAAGCTGGCAGACAACAAAAGGGAGAGGTCGCAGACCAGTGGAGGAATGCCTGACATCAAGCTCCTCACAGATTTCAAAATACAGTCATCCAGCTGGCTGACGAGGATCTGGACCATTCCTGTGCTGATAGTGAGTGCTCAACCAAGTGAGGATCCAGCAGTGTAACCTCCATCAGACACAATGCTATGAGTCAGTTCCCTTGTTCGCAGTCCCCTGCCATGCACTAATTATCTCTCCTTGCTTTTGCAAGCACATCTGGGAAGCAGCCAAAGGTCCAAGAACCAGATCCTTGACTCAAGTCCCGAAGACACCTCAGAAGAAGAACCTGAAGACACTCTCATTGAAGATCCGTCACAGTGCTCACCCACACCCTCCACCAGCGCAGAGACACATGCCTCGGAGGGGCCTAGTTCTAGAGTAGCCTCGCGGTCACTATCTGGTGAGCACATCGCACTTTCTGATCCACAGCAGGCGGCAGTGGCAGGGACTTCCCAGATTTTCGGCACTCGGAGGACTGCTGGAGACCAGAAATCTGCCACGTCCAAGTCAGATGAGGAGCCTCTGCACTCAGTCATAGCTCAGATGCTGGAGCTGCAAAGGCAAGCTCGGAAACATCAGGAAGGGATGTTCACTGCACTCCTCAGATTGCAAGGTACAATAGAGGAGTCCAGCTGTCTTCAGTCTGATATGATAGCGCCGGCATGCCAACGTACTGAGGTCAGCACTGGTAGGATGAAGCCTGCCATGGAGACATTGGTCCAGGACATTGGTCTTGCACTACTCTGTAGGCTGAACTCTATCACTGATGCCATAGTTGGTGTCCAACAGTGTCAATGCGAAAGGGATGTGGTGCAGCTTGATCTTGCTGCAGCTTCCCTTTCTCCTCAAGGAGTCAGCCAGGGGCCATGAGACAGCCATAGTGAGGAGGAGCAGCAGCTCTACACCCTGGAGCCATCCAGCCAGGTGACTCCGAGAATGTCTGGCTGATCCAAATCCCCTCTTCCTGTGAACCCTGCAGCTCCAGCTCCACAGGCCGAGGTGGTTGCGACTGGCCCACAGAAGGACACCCAAAACAGGCCTGGGCCCTCCATGTCTCAGCCCTCCAGAGGACACCGAAAACATCACAGACAGGGCGTAGTAGTCAGAAGGCTGTCTCCAACTCCGCTGTGGATGGTGGGGTGAAGTAGCGGCAGGGTTAGGGAGGTTAAGAAGGTGTGGTTACACAGCCTGGGCATGGGTGTTATTCACTGATACTTAATGTTCACTATTCTAAATAAACTCTCAAGAATATCTCCTTGCCTATGGCTCCTTGTTATGATGAGCAGTGTTCATGTCACTCAGATGTGAAACCTTGGTTTCTGCACTAGATAAAGGCAGGTGTCTCAGTCCAGGGCCTCTTCTCTGTGTAACCTTTAGATCAAAGTGATGGTCCGGCCTCACACTCCCTGGAAATATTACTGATGCCTGCACCTCGATGGTGCTTGTCATTGCTGCCAGAATGTTGTGGGCAGGCGTCACAGAGTTCCGTCATTCTCTCTGTGTGGGCTCAGCTCCTTTGAGGTGGGGCTGGCCCCCATCTCTTCAGCATCTGTGACTGGTGATGCTGTGCTCCTGAAGGGGACAGGTGTTGAAGGCTGACAAAGGGCAAGTACATTTAAAGTTTCACCGCTGCGTCTCCATGATATGGCCCTGATCACAGAGCGCAAGTGAGCTGCCCTCAGCTGGACAGGAGTCAGACATTCGCAGAGACAATATGAAGATCTATGGAGTGTCCTCGCTGCATGTCGCCATCCTCCTCCCAGAATCCAGGTTACTAGGGCCTCCACTGCGTATCCATGACATGAGCCTGAGCACTGAGGGTATGTGCGCTGTCACCAGCTAGACTGAAATCAAATGTTCACAAGTGCAAGGTGAGGATGTCAGGACTGTCCTCACTCTAGCTCATCATCATCCTCCACAAATCTAGCAGCTATGAGGACCTCCCAGGTGCGTCTGCTTTGTCTGGCCAGTGCAATGGCCTCAGCACCGGCATTCTCGCTTTCGAGGACCTCCTGACCATCACCCCCTTCAACGTCCTCTTCATCAGAGGAGATGTGCAGCTCTTCCAACTCCTCCTCAGCCAGGTCCTCCCCTGTTGCAGTGCCAAGTTGTGGAGCACGCAGCAAGTGACGATGATGCGCGACATCCCCGGGGACTGTATTGCAGTGCTCCATTGGACCAGTCAAGTCTCCGGAACCCCATTTTCAAAATGCCTACCATTTGTTCCACTAAAGTCCAGGTCGTGGCATGAGCCTCGTTGTACCGTTACTCTGCTGCATTCTGAGGCCACCGCCATGCCCTCTGTGGGTAGCCCTTGCCCCCAAGAAGCCAACTCTGCAGCCTCTCTGGGCCCTAGAAGCTGTCAGGGACCTGAGACTGCTAAGGATGTAGGAGTTGTGGATGTTCTCTGGGAATCATACGCAAACCTGTAGGATGCCTTTGTGGTGGTCGCACACTAGCTGAACATTCAGTGAATGGAAGCCCTTGTGGTCGATGTGGTTGACTGCTTGTTGTCACGGAGATCTAAATACCACGTGACTGCAGTCGATGGCAGACTGTACCTGTGGAAAACCAGAGATCTGTGCAAATCCCAGTGCTCTTGCTCCCTGGCTTTCTTGATCCCGGGTGAAATGCACAAAGTTCTGTGCCTTCGTGAAAATGGCATCCATGACCTCTTGGATACACCTGTGCATGGAGGCTAGCAAGACCCTGCACAGGTCACCCGTGGAGCCCTGGAAAAATTGAGTCGTATGGGCACTTTCACAGCCACTGGCAGTAGATGCCTTCCATGTCCCCAAGGCGCCAAATCCTGCAGCAGGTGGCATATGTGACCGACCAGTTCCCTAGACATGAGCAGTCTTCAGCGACATGGATTTGCAGTCATCTGCAGGAATGACCTTTGCTGTCTATAGGGAGGTCTAGTGAGGTGCCTACTAGCGACGTCTCGCTGTGGGTCTTCAGCCATGTGCACAACAGGCCCAGCCACTTGAGGGAGGTGCTCCTCCCTTTGACGAGCCAGGTGCCTCTGCCGCTCTCTTCTTCTTCTTCTCTGCTCCCTGTAAGCCATGAGGCATACCACTAAATCACCAAGCTCCATGATCCTGATGTTCTCCTCCTGCAGGAACAAAGAGAGAGATGAGCGAATTAGCATATATGTCCTAAAAACTTCTCTTGGTCAAGTCTGAAGGCCCCTTAATGCATCCGAGAGAGTGCTGGCCACCACTTAGATGGCCAGAGTCTAGTGTGCTCCACCTAACCAATTGGCAGCAGCTTCGGCCACTGGACTGAGGCCTGACTCCAAGCATCTCAAAGGAGCTGCAGCTGAACAGTCTCAGCTGCGGAAGAATGCTCACCTTTGACAAGTTTTTCCAAGCGCATGGCTGTTTGTCTCAACCCCACTCCCACAGCCCTCCGGCATGTGCTTGTGTACTTCCTTTAGTCTGTGCTACTTTGCCTCCCAATCCCTGCCTCTAGCCTGATCCTTATTGGAGCCCTTGCCCT
This sequence comes from Carcharodon carcharias, assembly GCF_017639515.1. Lineage (NCBI taxonomy): Eukaryota > Metazoa > Chordata > Chondrichthyes > Lamniformes > Lamnidae > Carcharodon > Carcharodon carcharias. The sequence goes on along the minus strand of NC_054472.1, from coordinate 59,249,177 downwards.
GGCACTGCACTGAAAGCCAGCCGGGCCAGCCGGGAAAAAAACGACTTGCCTGTGCCCCCCTCCAAGTGCACGGCACCTCTTCCTTGAGGTCCTACGGGTGATGCTTGTAAGCGCTGTGCAAGGTTGTGTGCCCTCACCTCCTCGTGTTCCCCTCAAAGTTCAGCTCACCAGGTGCACACGTTTTAAAGGCAGTCGGGAAGCACGCCGTTCTGAAGTTACTCCAACATGGGCAGTAAATTTGATTTGGGGGATGATTCCGATGAGCAGGTCTTATAATGAGATGCTAAAGTGTTGAAATTAGGTTCCTGACATGAGGCGGTGGGAAATGTGGCCCGCCATTGATGAGTGGAGTGGACGATCATAAACTAGTTTCATGACGGCATGAAACCGATTTTTGGCCTTCTCACCATATTGTCCCTCCCCGCCTGTCATGATGCCCGACGCCAACAGGACCAGACGATTCCACCCTAGGAATCCTGCGCTGAGTAACTCACCTCCTGATTCCCCAAGGGCTGTGCACCATTTACAAGGCACATGTTAGGAGTGAGATGGAATAGTCTCCACTTACCTGGACGAGTGCAGCTCCAACGCTCAAGAAGCTGACACCATTCAGGACAAAGCAGCCCATTTGATTGGCACCCCATGCAGAAACATTCTCTCCCTCCACCACCGATGCACAGTAGCAGCAGTGTGTCCTATCTACAAGATGTACTGCAGCAACTCACCAAGGATCCTTTGACAGCACCTTCCAATCCCATGACCGCCACCATCTAGAAGGACAAGGGCAGCACACAGAATTGTTATGGCGTAGAAGGGAGCCATTCGGCCCATTGTGTCTTCACCGGCTCACTGAGCACTTTAACTTAGTGCCAATCTCCTGCCTTTTCCCCGTAACCCTGTACATTGTTTCTATTTAGATAATCATCCAATGCCCTCTTGAATGGCCTCTTGAATCTGCTTGCACCACACTTCCAGACACATGGGAACACCACCACTTGGAAGTTTCTCTTCAAGCCGCTCACCACCCTGATTTGGAAATATATTCCCACTCCTTCACTGTTGCTGGGTCAAAATCCTGGAACTGCCTTCCTAACAGTACAATTTGTGTGCCTACACCACATGGACTGCAGCAGTTCAAGAAAGCTGCCCACCACCAGCTTCTCAAGGGCAATTAGGGATGGGCAATAAATGCTGTCCTAGCCAGTGATGCCCATATCCCATGACTGAATAAAGTACTACAATGGAACATCATAAAGTGAAGCTATCCCAAGAACAAAGAAAACATTAAAAAAAAACTAAATCTGGAGCAATGTATACTTAGGTTCCTATCCATAGATGACCCCAAAAACCATGGGCACTAGCCATTTTTGGCGAAGATTCACATTCTAAACTTCTTCATGGATATTCTAGTGCAGTTAGTTTCATAGTATTTCTTATGGTCGAAAATGCAAAATGATGTCCTATAGCTTGGGAAGCTAAGAAAATAAAAAGAGTTGTTAAAAGCACTTTAGCTGCTGAAACCCTGGCAGTGGAAGCAGTGATTATGGGATCCTATTTGTCAAATATTTTAAGTACAATTCTATACAAGGGCAAACTGAAGATTATCATTATCATGTGTGCTCTGCCTGAAGGCAGGTTCTTGGCTTATTGTCTTCTGTTGCTTCATCTTGAGCTGTTTTCTTGGCAGTTTTTGCCAGCGGCAGTTTGTGATTGCTTTCCATTCATAGGGGCAGGGCAAGAAGCTTAAGTCAGCCAGAATGGGAATCAAACTCACACTGTTTGCATTATTCTGAACTACAACTTGCCATCTGGCCAACTGAGCTAACCAGCACCCCCATACTAAAGATATTATTTAGATAATCATTCATTGTGGGATAATGTACACTCTAAGAAACATGTTAGTGAAAAAATATTACAGATTGAACTTGTTGGCTTGGCACAAATGCTGGAGAGAAAGGAAATCTCTAAAATTGAATGGGTGTCTGCAAGTCATCAACTGTCTGATTGTTTTATAAAAAGAGATGCATATGCACAAATAAATTGTTAGCTATCCCAGATGGGAGGTGTCTTGCAATATATTGCTTTGTATAAAATGTGGAGGTCTTTGATTTAATTGGTTTTGAAGTTTTGGTTGTGCATTTTAACTCCAATTCTCATTTAAAGAGAAAGAAAGGAATCTCTTAATTGCATATTAATTGTGTTTAATTGTATGCATGTGTTGGACATTAACTGGGCATTCACTTGAGCACAGGCTTTTTTGGGTTAGGAGGTATGTGCTTGTGATGTGTAACTCTGACAATAAATATAGAAGTATATAAAGAATGACTTCAGCTCTATCCTTCACCAGCTGGCTTTCTAGAATGGAGTAGGCTGTGCACACCCACTAGATGCAACTATTGAACTGGATGTCAACCCAGAATTCAGAATGGAGCTCTGGGGCTGAATCTTCTGGTCGACGTGCGGGGGCGGGCCCGACACGTTGATGCGTAAAGTGATGTGCAATGACGTTGGGCTATTAACCCTATTAAGGCCATTAAAAAAGTAATTACACATGTTAAGAATGCTGCCCATCAAACGTTAAGGTTGGCGAGCAGGCAAAGAGTCCAAGTGGCCTTCGTATTTTTCAGGAAACCTCATCCATGGGCGGGATGAAGTTTCCTGAAGCTTTCATAAAATAAATAAATGAATTTTACTAACTTCACAAACATGTCCCAGCTCATGTGATTCTGCCACATGAGGGGACATGCTTAAATAAATTTTCACTTTATTTATTAACAAGTTTTCTCAACCATTCAATCTCCCTGAGGCATGGAGTTGCCTCAGGGAGATTGCTGCGCTCTTTTGCGCACATACGCAAAAGAGCCCTGGCCCCGACTTTCCCTCCTCCCCCCACCTGCACAGGTAGCGCTGAGTGCTACTGGCTGTGCATTACGCTGGGCAGGCCTTAATTGGCCCGCCCGCATAAAATGATGGAGCACAGCTGATTGCGGGTGACGATCCGCTCCATGCCCATCCCTGTCCGCTCCTGCCCAGCCCGCCATAGGAAAAATTCTCCCCCTGGTCTCCACCCATCAGGAATGTCTGGGGTTCAAACTCTGCGTCTTCTGATGTAGAAGCAATTTTGCCATCGCTAAGCTAAAAGCTCACTTCTATGATATAACCAGGAAAACAATGGCCAGAAATTTCCTGTTGGCGTGCAGGGGCAGGCCCCACATGCCCCTGCGTAAAATGACACGCAGTGACATCGGGCGAGTGTCCCAACATCATCGTGCACCATCACGATATTTCGTTGGGTGGGCGCGCGATGATATCCAATGCACACCCGCCATTAATTAACAGGCCACATAAGGCCCTTGAGGCGCCAATTGACGCCAATTTTCCGGCACCCATGTGATCTTTGGGTTGGCGCATGGGCGTAACAGGCAGGCGGGTAGGACACATTTGTATAAACCTCATCCACTGGCAGGATAAAAGGTCTCAGTGGGGTCACGAGTGTGCTCTGTCAAATATTGATTTTTCAAAGTTACCAATACTTGCCTGAGTGATCTGTAATACTTCAAAACACATACCAGCTGCTTGGTCTGGACTCACAACCTTCAGGTCAGCACTCTGCAGAGAAGAATCTTTTTTGGGCCTGCAGGTTTCAGGAAGCCTTCCCTTAGCCTGGGAATGGGAGCTGAACTCTCCACTGGAGGCACCTCCTCTGAGGAGGAAGGGAGAGCTAGAAGGGCGAGGAGGTCAGGAGTGACATTCAACCTCCAGGGAAGCCACCTTTTGGAGGTCAGGCACAGGCACAAGGGACGCAGGACCAAGGGGTAGTCCAAGGTGGAAGGGGCTGCAGAAGGCGCCATTATCGTGCTGCCAGGGTATACAGGCAGCGAAGCAGCTACCTCAATATGTCTGAGGTGCAGTGCTGAAGGAGGCTCCGTCTCTCAAGAGAGACAGTCAAATATATCTGTCAGATGATAGGCCCTGAGATCTCCCCTAACTGTGCGGGTGGACACCCCATGCCAGTGGCTCTAAAGGTCACAGCTGCCCTCAATTTCTATGCCTCTGGCTCCTTCCAGGGCTCAGTGGGTGATCTTTGCGGTGTCTCCCAATCAGCTGTCCACACTTGTGTCAAGCAGGTTACAGACGCTCTGTCCAGGTGTGCATTGACCTTCATCCACTACCGTTGGGACCAGGCAAGCCAGACACAGTGAGTCAGAGGCTTCGCGGCCATTGCATGCATGTGGCCATCAAGGCGCCAGCAAGTGAGCCCGGTGCCTTCGTCAACAGGAAGGGCTTCCACTCCATGAACATGCAGATAGTGTGTGACCACAGGATGCTGATTCTACAAGTCTGTGCAAGATACCCAGGCAGCTCCCACGGTGCCTACATCCTCAGACACTCCCAGGTGCCCGGGGCTCTTCGGTGCTCCAGCCCAGCTGGATGGATGGCTGCTGGGTGACAAGGGCTATCCCCTCAAAAGGTGGCTTATGACTCCTCTTCACTATCCAAGATCAGAAGCTGAGTAGCGCTACAATAGGAGCCACGGCTCCATAAGGGCTGTGGTGGAGAGAGCCATTAGTCTTCTCGTGATGCGCTTCCGATGCCTTGAGTGCTTAGGGGACGCACTCCAGTACGCCCCAGATCACGTCTCGGTGATAGTGGTTGCATGCTGCACTCTCCACAATCTTGTACTGGAAAGGGGGGATGCAGTGGACGACGGAGATGTAGACGCAGTGGCTGCAGCTGCACACGATGAGCCCAGCAGTGAGTCTGAGGGTGAGCACACACAGGGAAATGCTGAGGGGGTAGACGCTGACCCGGGCATACTTCAGGGAGGCAGGGACACCAGGGAGGCTTTACTCCAATGAACCTTCAGCCAACACACCACATATGGACCTCCAGGACAAGCCTGGGCTCCATACTCGATACCTGAGTGCAAAATCTGCCTGGATAGGAACAGTAATTAAGGGTCTTGTTAATAAAGCTGAATGTCTCACAAATCACTCAAAACATTGTTGGAAATCATCCACCTTTAGAAGAAAAGACCATGCTTAGCAATGGTGACATGTCTGAATTTAATATTGCAACCAAAGGAATTGAACAAAACAAAATGACAAAGGTGTTAAAAATCACACCAACTCATAAAGACCTCATTGTGGGCCAACACTAAAGCACCAGTAATAAACCAATGGTGTGCCTAAGGTGCCTTATGTTTACGTTTTTGTGTGCTATGTCTTGGTGCTGCCCCCTTGCTGGGAGTGGCATCTGAGACAGCCTGCTGACTCAGCTGTCCTGTTGGTCTTGATGACCTTGTTATCCTCTGGCCTGTGGAGCCTGTGCTGGCCCCGCCTGGGAGGGATCTGCCAGTTCCACAGCTGGCATCTCCCCAGTCGTCACAGCCTCACTGGATGCAATGGTCACTGGCAGGGAGGGCAAAGGAGCTGCTGCCCTCATTCGGAGCGCCCTGAGAGGAACTCACAGAGACGACAGGCAGCTGCTGCGCCAACGTGAAGTCTCTTCGGATCTCCCTGCTCACCGTGGACGGGAGCTGGGAAACTTGGTGCCCCGACCATCTCCCACATTGGCGCTGACCAGCTGAGGTCAATGCTGATGTGAGAGCTTGTTGGCCCGAGCGCATCCCCAGGAAGCCGTGATAGGTCTCCTGGAGGATCCTCTCCACAAGAGTCGCCACTTTCTCCATGGAGGACTCACGGTGCTCGGCCATGAGGCTCGTTGCATCAGCGATAGTCCACATATTCTCCTCCAGCACAGACACCAAGCCAAGCACAGCATCATGTATCTCTATCAGATGCTTTCGCACACCTGGCCACATTTCCTGCATTTGCTGTGTCGTGGACTGTTGCCATGGGCATTCTCTGTCTCTGCCAGCTCCTCCAGTGACTTTGAGGTGCCCTCACCACTGTGCCCTGGGACACTAGTCAATGTTCTAATTCCCAATGAGGTGCTAGTATCTGTGCTGGTGCCTGCCTGGCAGAGATGGTGTGACGCTGGTGAGTCCATGACTTCAGGGCCCTCGGGTGTGAGAGGAGGTCTCTGCTGCTCCTCCTCCTGGCCCTGCTCCGCTGATGTTGAAAGAAAGAACAAGGACATTGGATCAGTTAACGTGGAGACAGTGTCAATGTGCATCCCTGTCCCCCGGATCATTATGTGCTCATCCTTCCATAAGCAATGGTCAAGCCATGTTGCAAACTTTAATCACTGAACATTCAGCACTGCAATGGCTGTTGGGAGAATAATGGTGACCTCACTGCTGGGCAAACATACTTGCCCATGACACCCCACCCTCACCGACACTGGTGGACCTGGGTGCGTGGCGCCTCTCCAAATCTAGGGCCTCCTGCTCAAAGCAGCTGAGAATCGTCAACTGGGCTGGCCCTCTGCCAGTCCTCACCCACTCGGCAGCATTATGAGCATTCTTCTCCTGAAAAGGAGAGAAGACCATTGATTAGTGCTACTTGTACATGGACTCTCTTCGCAGACGGCCCACCCCAACCAGAGTGGGACATTGCAGGGCTTCAGTGCCTCCTCACCCCACAGCTGCTGAACACTCACACAAAGATGCTAGGCCTGTCCCCCCAGCCCCCACCCACTTGGCCAAAAACTGCCTGCATCACATGAGGCACCACACAGTCTAACCTTTCATAGAAAGGAGGCGCAAGCACGTAGAGTGCAGAGGGCAGCAGATCGATCGGTGCCAATGCCATCTTGAAGCTCCCTCCCAGCCTGTCATCACCCTGACTTTGACATGTCCTGGAATTCCAGCACTGCGCCTAGGAACAGCTCCTCCAGGTTGCCCCAAAACAGTAATGTGGGTCTCAGTGTACCACACGCTGTGGGGGCAGAGCCCATCTCTTCACCACCCTCTCAGGGTGGCCTTGGCATGGGTAATATCTGCTGGTTCACCTAGTGAAGGATACATGCCATCAATGATTCAATGTAGTCACTACACTCAGATTTGGGTGAGGGGGGGAGGTGGTGGCGGGTACCAGGAGGGAAAGCCTACCTGCTGGGTTAAGTGACCAATGCCAACATGGTACTCACCCCTCCCAAGAGCAAGAGGTCATTGAAGCACTTGCGACGCTGGACCCAGGTGCATCGCACCATGTGGCAGGAGCTCACCACCTCCGCCACCCCCTCCCAGGCACGTTTGGACATGTGGGGGGGGGCCTCTTCCTCCCGTCTTGGGGTACGAGGACCTCCTGTCATGCTGACACCACCTCAAGGAGGGCAGCAAGGCAATCATCAGAAAAAGAAGGGGCACAGTGCCTCCCCTGCCCTACCCTCCTGCCTGGCCTGCTCACCAGCAGCGCTCTGAGGAGCCCTTCCACTGGCCATGATTCACAGCCTTTCAAAGGCTGCAACAGCTTTTTTAAACAGGCCGTGGGGTCGCCATTGGACCCGGTGGTCATTGCAGACCCGCCACCGCCCGCCCACTCCCGCTGTCCTCGGGAGCCGTGATTCATGCTGGGCAGGCTTTAATTGGCCTGCTGGCATAAAATGGTGATGTGGGACCCGATCGCCACCCGCGCCCACCCGCTCCCGCTCCCGCTCCTGCTCCCGCACTGTCTGCCCGCCCGACAGGCAGAAAATTCTGCCCAATATATCAAAAATAAATTATTACATGTAAAAAATATATACCAGCAACACACCAAACTCAGCATAAGTGACATCCTCTGTGAAACTGGAGAAATTCTAGCCATTTGTGCCAATGTTATCATACTGAAAATTGTCCTGTAGCAATACTCATTCACAACATCCTCTTATGACAGTGGTTCTGAAACTTTTTGGTTGATGTGCCCCTTTTCCAATTGTTTGTAATCATGGAGCCACCACCCCGCCATCTAAAATATAATGCTATACAAAATGTATAACATAAAAGTGTTCCATGTAAGGAGTATTTTAAAAATGACTTTTAAGAAAGCTGGTGTTTATGTACAGATATCAGTGAGATGGGAGCACACAGCAGACTCTGTCTGTCCTTGGCAGGAGTCTGGAGAAAGCAAAAGTTCAAGGAGAGCAGAGCATGGAGAAAGCACTAGGGAGAAAGGGGCAGAGCAAGAGCACTGGGGAAGCACAGCATGGTGAGAGCAGGAACATGGGAAGAGCAAGATATGGAGAAAGCAGGAATCTGGAGTAAGCCAGAGCATAGAGAGAGAAAAAGCATGGAGAAGGAAGATACATAGGGGAGCAGAGCACAGAGAGGGCAGGCATTAAAATATCAGGTGAGACCGGGAGTATAATGAGAGCAGTCCATTGCTGACTTACTCTTGGTCACAGGGCCCTGGGCGGTCAACAATATCACCCATCAGTAAGACCACTCCTGCATTGTAGACCCCCTGGAGGGACTCTGAACTCCGAAGAGTCTACAGACACCAATTTGATCCCCTATGTATCTTCTTTCTCCATGCTTTTTCTCTCTCTCTGCTCTGGCTTACTCCAGATTCCTGCTTTCTCCACACAGAATTATAGAACGTTACTGTATAGCAAGCTACCTAGCCTATTGTGCCTATGCTAGTTCTTTGAAGGAGCTATCAATTAGTCCCACTCCCCTTCTCTTTCCTTATAATCCTGCACATGCATGCATCTTCAAGTATACATCCAATTCCCTTTTAAAACTTAGCATTGAATTTGCTTCCACAACCTTTTTAGGCAATGCATTCTAGATCATAACAACTCACTGTGTAAAATCTATTCTCAATTCACCCTTGCGCTTTTGCCAATGATCTTAAAAAGAACTCATAACTATATTAACAAAGGAACCTTAATCAGGCAAATGAATATTTTGATGATGTAATAATTGCAATAAAATTTAGTGAGCTGCAGTATTGCCTTACAGGGCAGTGAAGCCACTAATCATCCCAAACTGCTGCCCCAGCTAAGATTAATTAATATGTTTCACCCACTTAATCATAGCTATTTATTACCATATGGTCTCTGATGACTAATACCAGTATCTATGTTCAGATCACCCGTAGATTGTCTCCCTTCTTCCTCCTTAACAGTGGGTTGTTTCTCTGCAACATGGGGAGGAATCTTCCCAGATTTGCGCTAAGTACGGCAGTGGGTGGGAAAAAGGACATTTTACCCAACGGCTGCAATAGTGAGTTTTCACACCATATCATCCTAATCATGCCTTATTAAGTATGCGTTTCCAGGAAACACACTGCTCTGATGGTGGGCGGGCTCTCATTCGCCCGCCACGCAATCATCTCGCCGCTTCATCACACCAGGTGCTATATTTAAAGTGCCAGCCACACCTCTCAGTGTTTCCAGACAAGGCTGCTGCACAGAAGACATGGCCCCGAAAGGCAAGAAGACTGCAGTGCCCTGGTTTAATGATGTCGAATGCCTTTTGGATGCAGTGGAGGCTTCCCGTGATGTCTTCTACCCCCACTCTGGCTGCAGGAGGGGTGGCAACACCACCAATCCAGCATGGGAGGCAGTGGCAGCTATGGTCAGTGCCAACACCCTACAAAAGAGGACAACCACCCAGTCCAGAAAAGGATGAATGATCTCCTCTGTTCCACCAGGTTAAGTCACTCTTCTCATCACTCTCAACTCACACACACACAAACCCATCAAACATCCACAGGGGTCTCACTCATTGCCAGTTCAAGGGACATCACCATTCACTGTCTCATACACACTTTCATTGCCCTCATCCTGTCCTTGGTACCACTCACCACCCACACATTCCAGGCATACTTATTATCTGATAGGCAGGCATCCTACTTACACTCTCTCCATTTCTATTCATGCAGGACAAGCTGGCACACAACAACAGGGAGAGGTCCCAGGCTGGTGGCGGAATGCCTGAAATCAAAATCCTCTCCTTGCTTCTGCAGGCACATCTGGGAAACAGCCAATGGAGTCCACAACCCAGGGCTTCCAATCAAGAGGGTGATGCACAGCAGGACCCCGAAAGCAGGCCAGGGCCCTCCAGATCTTTGCCCTCCGGGGGATGCCTGCCTGGCTCATCACAGACAGGGCGCAGCATCAACAGGCAGCCTCCACCTCTGCGGTAGATATCAGGGAAGTACCAAGACGGGGTTAGGGAGGTTAAGAAGATGTAATTACGCAGCCTGAGCACGGCTTTTAATCACTTGTACATACTGTTCACTATTGTAAATAAACTCCCAAATAAAAGATGTGGCTATGGGTACTCGCATGGGTCCCAGTTATGCCTACCCCTTTATGGAGTATGTGGAGCATTCCTTGTTCCAGTCCTACTCCCACGACTCTTCTTTTGGTACATCAATGACTGTTTCGGTGCTCTTCATGATCTCTGGAAAAATTTATCAAATCTGCTTCGAATTTCCATCTTTCTCTTATCTTCAAATAGTCCATCTCCAACACTTCCCTTCCCTTTCTTGACCTCTCTGCCTCCATTTCTGGTGATAGACTGTCTACCAATATCCATTACAAACCACCCACTACCTCAACCACAGTTCCTCACACCCTGCTTCCTGTAAGGACTCCATCCCATTTTTTCAGTTTTCTGCCTCTGTCGCATCTGTCCAGATGATGATACCTTCCAAAACGGCACTTCTGACATGTCTTCCTTTTTCCATTACCGAGGTTTCCCCCCACTGTGGTTGACAGGGTCCGTAACCATGTCCAACCCATTTCCCACACCACTGCCCTCACTCCTTCCCCTCCCTCCCAGAACTATGATAAGGTCCCCCTTGTCTTCACTTTTCACCCCATCAGCCTTCGCATTCAAAGGATCATCCTCCGCCAACTCCAGCATGATGCCACCGCTAAACACACCTTTCTCTCACCTCCCTGTCAGCATTCCATAGGGATCATTCCCTCTGAGACAGCCTGGTCCACTTCTCAATCACCCCTACCACCTCATCCCCTTCCCACGGCACCTTCCCATGCAACCTCAGAGGGAGCAACACCTCCCCCTTTACCTCCTCCCTCCTCACTGTCCAAACAGTCCTTTCAGGTGAAGCAGTGCTTCACTTGCACCTCCTTCATTTTGGTCTACTGCATTTGCTGCTCCCAATGCAGTCTCTTCTACACTGGGGAGATCAAACGCAGACTCGGTGACCACTTTGTGGAACACCTTCGCTCAGTCAGCAAGCATGACCCAGGCTTTCCTGTCACTTGCCATTTCAACACCCCATCCTGCTCTCATGACTACTGCACTGTTCCAGTGAAGCCCAATGCAAACTGGAGGAACTGCATCTCATTTTCCGATTAAGCACTTTACAGCCTTCTGGACTTAACATTGAGTTCAACAACAGACCATGAACTCCCTCCTGCATTTTAACCCTTTGTTAATCCAATATTTATTTATTTATATCTATTTATTTATTTAATCCTTTTTCCCCAACACCAGCCCCTGCCACCACAGGGCCACGTGTCACTGGTTTCTATGTTTTGCTTTCACAGAGCACTGATCCTTGTTCAGTTATTAACACATTCTGTTCTTGTGTTTATGCCACTATCAGCACCTTCTTTAGTCTTTACCAATACCATTAACACTCCCTTTGTTTTGTGTCCATGACATCTTTGTCAATCTCTCCTTAGCCCCCACCTATTCCTGACTGTCTATCTTGCTCCATCTGCCCCACCCCCTCTTAAACAGTATAAGATCTATCACATTTCTACTTCTCTTTAGCTCTGAAGAAGAGTCATGAGGCCTCAAAATGTTAATTCTGTTTCTCTCTCCATAGCTGCTGCCAGAGTTGCTGAGTTTTTCCAGCACTTCTTGTTTTGATTTCAGATTTCCAGCATTTGCAGTATTTTGCTTTCATCCCAAGAATGTCTCCCTGCCTATGGCTCCTTGTTCTGTTGAGCAGCGTTCATGTTACTCAGATGTGAGACCTTGGTTCCTACATAAGATGAAGGCAGGTGTCTCAGACCAGGGCCTCTTTCCTGATGGTCCGGCCTCACACTCCCTGGACACATTACTGATGCCTGCACCTCGATGGTGCTTGTCATTGTTGCCAGAATGGTGTGAGCAGCCATCACACAGTTCCGTCATTCTCTATGTGTGTTCTCAACACCTTTGAGGTGTGGTTGGCCCCCATCTCATCAGCATCTGTGACCAGTGATGCTGTGCTCCTGAAGGGCTCAAGTGCTGATTGCGGACAAAGGATCAGATGCTTTTAAAGTTTCATGGCTGCATCCCTATGATATGATCCTGATCATGGAGTGCGAGCGAGCTGCACTTGGCCAGACAGGCGTCAGACATTCACAGAGGCAATGTGAAGATCTATGGAGTATCCACACTGCATGTCATCATCATCCTTCTGGAATCTTGATACTATTTGGGCTTCCGCTGCATCTTCTTGACAGGAGCCTTATCACAGAAGGTAAGTGCGCTGCAAACAGTCAGACTGGAGTCAAACTTTCACAGATTCAATGTGAGGATCAATGATGTCTCTTCACGGCATGTCGTCATCATCCTCCACAAATATAACAGTTATGAGGGCCTCCCAAGCACGGCTGCCTCATCTGGCCAGTGCAGTGGCCTCATCACCGTCATCGTCACCTTCAAGAACCTCCTCACCCTCATCCCCGTTGATGTGCTGCTCAGCCAGCTACTCTCCCTGTTGCAGTGCCAGGTTGTAAAGGGTGCAGTGAGTGAGGACGATACGTGACACCCTCTGTGGACGATATTGCAGGGCTCCACCAGACTGGTCCAGGCACCGGAACCTCATTTTCCACATCCCGATGGTTAACTCCCCCAAGGTGCGAGTTGCAGCATGAGTCTTGTTATACCTTTGATCTGCTGCAGTCTGAGGCCACCACATAGGTGTCATCAGCCATGTTCTCTGCGGGTAGCACTTGTCCTTGAAACGCCAACCCTGCAGCCTCTGTGGACCCTGGAAGACGTCAGGGATCTGAGACCGACTGAGAATGTAGGAATTGTGGACACTCCCTGGAAACCATGCGCAGACCTGCAGGATGCATTGGTGATGGTCACACACCAGCTGCACATTCAGTGAATGGAAACACTTGCGGTTGACATAGTTGACTGCTTGTTGTCATGGAGACCTGAGGGCCACGTGAGTGCAGTCGATGGCATCCTGCACCTGTGGGAAACCTGAGATCTGGGCACATCCCAGTGCTCTTGCATTCTGGCTGCCCTGGTCCCGGGTGGAATGCACAAAGTTGTGTGCCCTCGTGAAGATGGCATCCGTGACCGCATGGATGCATTTGTGTGTGGAGGGTTATGATATCCCACAGAGGTCACCTGTGGAGCCCCAAAAAGAGCCACTGGCATAGAAATTGAGCGCCACAGTCACTTTCACGGCCACAGGCAGTGGATGCCCCCCATGTCCCTGTGGCACCAAATCCCACAGCAGGTGGCAGATGTAACTGACCAGTTTCCTAGACATGCGCACTCTTTGGCAACACTGGTTCTTGGTCATCTGCAGGCATGAAAGGCGGTGTCTATAGACCCTGGGTGTTGCTAGGCACTGACCTGCGACGGCTCGCTGTGGTTCTTCAGTGGTGTGTGCTGAAGCCCCAGCCACCCCTTCTTCCTGAGAGTGCTGCTCTTCCCTCTGCCCAGCCAGCCACCACCATCATTCTCTTCTCCTTCAGCTTCACTGTCTGTACACCACAAGGCATACAGCGAGTTCACCAGGCTCCGTGCTTCTGATGTACTCCTCCTGCAGGGTGAAAGAGACAGATGCGTGGGTTAGTATGGGTGTACTAAGAACCCCTCTTGGCTAAGTCTGAAGGCTCCTTAACACTTCTTGAAGAGCGTTGGCCACCTCTTGGATGGCCAGGGTTTAGTGCACTGCATGGCTGCCCGAAACCCCACCCAGCTCCGCCCCACTCTACCTGACCGATTGGCGGCAGCTTTGCCCATTGGACTGCATGTTGTGCTCTGAGCTCAGGCGCAGATATTCTCCTAACCAACACTGCAAGGCTGCACTGTTAGCTTCAACCACTGGGGAGACTGGTCCAAACCGGGATGATGACATTGCAAGGGGCTGTGAGCACCTCCACCAGTGACTGCTCCATGGCCAGCTTTAGCAAGGAGATTGTACAACCTGCCCAGTTGTCCAACTGTTCTGCAGTCCACTAAGACACTCATTAGTTTGCAGTCTGTGCCCAAGGGGTGAAAAGCTCCGCAGCACTTGGTGGCATTTTCATATCTCTGTGTTGCTTGAGTGGGCAGATCAATTAGATGCCCAACTCCAAGCATGCCAATGTGATTGTGTCTGGACTGTCTCAAAAGTAAAGTAATGGTCTCTTTATACAAGGCTTCCCTGATGCGTGGCCACTTCTCTCCCCCCCCACCCCGCTTGTGCACCACTGTCAACCACAGGGCAGCCCTTGCCCAACTCCCCATGATGCTTCAACCACAGTGCAACCCTTGCACCCACCCCCAACTCGCTTCAACAGCATGGCAGCCTTTTCCCTGGCACCCCACTGGCAGCCAGCCAGGAAAAATCGACTTGCCTGTGCCCCCACCTGAATGCACAGCCCCTCAACCTTGAAGTCCAACAGGTGACCCTGGTGAGTGCTACGCAACGTTACTGTGCACTCACCGCTGAGATCCCCTCAAAGTGCAGCCTGCGCCCTTATATAGGCTGTTGTGAAATATGTCGCCACGAGTGCTTGAAAGATCCAGCGTGGGAGACGATTCCAGCAAGCTGGGCTTATCATGAGATGCAGATGCATTACAATGAGGTTCCCGACGTGTGACAGTGGGAAATGCGGCCTGCCATTGACAGGTAGAGCGGATGATTGCAAACTGGTTTCACGATGTCGTGAAGCCAATTTTTGGCCTTCTTGCCATATTGTCTGCTCACGACGCTGAACACGCCCGATGCCAGTGGGCACGGAAAATTCCGCCCATGATTTCTGACTAATGGCTCTGTTGAAAACCAATCATACGTATGGTTTTCCGATTCAAGTACAAGATATGATTGGAACTTGAACTGTTTTTAAGAATGAGGTTTTATCTTATTAAGGGACACATTTCAAGCAATGAGACAGAAGCATAATGTGCAAACAATATCACAAAAAGTGGTTAAAGCAAATTCTAATCAAATAAATTCCAACGGCAATGCGAACAAATACCAGCAGAGATTTCATATGAATTACTAATGGCCTTAGCATTTATCAAAGAGAATTTAAGAGCCACAACTGTAAAGCGTGCCAGAAAAGAATGTAACATGTATGAGATGGGAACAAACTCTTTGGGTAGAATTCTTCCCTCATTGGGTGGGCGCGTGCCCGACGGGAGAAAAATAGTGCACAATGACTTTGGGCGAGCGTCCTGACGTCAGTGGGCACTCGCATGATATTTCGGTCAGCGGGCGCGCGCAGGAGTTGGAAGCGCACCCGTTGACAAGTAAGAGAGCTGTTAATCCCATTAATCAATTAATTAAATTGACTTCGACAAGTAAGAGAGCTGTTAAACCCATTAATCAATTAATTAAATTGACGTCGACAAGTAAGAGAGCTGTTAAACCCATTAATCAATTAATTAAATTGACGTCGACAAGTAAGAGAGCTGTTAAACCCATTAATCAATTAATTAAATTGACGATGACAAGTAAGAGAGGTGTTAATCCTATTAATCAATTAATTAAATTGACGTCAACAAGTAAGAGAGCTATTAAACCCATTAATTAATTAATTAAATTGAATTTTTCCCAGCGCCTCCAAACTTACAGTTGGCGGTTAAAAAAATTAAGAACTTTTAAAACTCATTTTTAACAGGTCCCTGCTCATGTGACAGAATTCCATGAGGGGATATGTTTTCCTTATTTTTCAATTGTTTATTTTTAATGTTAAAAAGTCTTCAGCTCCATGGGGCAGCTCTGTGCTTCAGAGCTTTCATTGAGCGCAACTGTGCACATGCGCTGACTTCCAATCTTGCCCTCTTCCCTCCCTACCCAGGCAGCGCTGAGAGTTTCAGCACACGATTCACGCTAGCCAGCCGTTAATTGGCCAACCAGCATGAAATTGCGGCTGGGGCTTTATTGCTGCCGCCAGTCAGTTTTGTGGCCGCTCCTGGGTCCCCTAGCCTTGCACGCCCAATGAGGTAAAAGCCCTGCCCTTTGAGAATACAAAAAAGGAAAGTAATCCAAAGCAACAAGATAGCTTGTTTGTCAACAGGGCAAACCTATTTTCACGAACATTACAACTTGTGGCACTAAATTCCTGCATATGTTCAGTAATAAAACCTCTGCTCAGTTATAGAACCAGTAACTCCTTGTCTCTGGCTTTTGATCTTGAAATGGTTACAATTTATTACTGAGCTGTTGCAAGATTTAGAGTCATGAGCCACTTGTTTGGATGGTCATGTGAAGTCTGTCATGTCTAAAGAATATAACCAAATAGAATTTAGTGGAGCTTTAGTTGAATTACAAAGAATTTTAGCCTTTCACAGTTGATTATTAGTTGAATGTTGGCACTTCAATGCAATGTAGTATAGACAGGTAGAATGCAACTTCATGCCCTCTATTTATCACATCACAAAATCCTGATCTCCACTTTTCCATTGGAGGCCCCTTAAGACTTCAGTATTAATACCCATATCCCCACCCCAACCATGATGGGCAGGAGAAGGTTGAGGGGATTTGTTGAAAGCTTAAATATGGGGAACCTGTCCCCAGCATCCTGTGTGAGCACCCATCTCTATTTAATGGTGGCAGATAGCAGGGTGTTCAAGTATCCCACCGTGGAAAGACAGGACACTTGATCAACAGACTCTCAAAGTGCAATTGGGAACTCAGTTTAAAATTCACAGCTGCTGCTGGGAAACCTGGACAAGAAAAGGACTGAGAGCTGCTGGCTCCAAATGGTGAGCAGAATCTTGTGGAGGTAGTTGGGGTCTCAGTGATGATGATCTTTTCGGAATGGCGTACCGCATCATGTGTCATTCAGGCACTTGACAGCCAGCAGCGGGCCTCCCCCCAGGAGCAAGGACCCCGGGGGTGTGGAATTTCTGCCTGCTGACAGCTGCTGGCCAATCAGAGGCCAGGAGCTCTACTAAACAGCAGTGACACTGGAGGGGCCGTGGCTACTGTCAGTACAGCACCTGAGGATTATCGCTGGATCACAGAGTGATGATGGCGGGTCACAGGGGAGGGGTGGTCATCAGTAAGGACAAGGGTTGGCTCTCAGTGGGCACCTCCTGCTTCCCAATACTGAGTCCCTTGATCAGGCACTGAGTGCTTTTGAGCGAGGAACTGCTCCCTGAAGCTGACAAGCAATTACACACTGGTTTGCTTGTTGTGCTCGCCACAATGTGGGCCCGCTGCTCACTGCTGGATGATATCAGTGATAGTTGAATGAGGCCCTTAAGTGGCCATTAATGGCCACCCAAGGGTCTCAATTGGTGGCAGGACAAGAAGGCTGTTCACAGGCCTTCCCTCCAGGGACTTAATCGAGGTGGAGGCAGGAAGGTGGCAGGGTCGCCAACTACCAACCTCCAGCCTGATTAAAGCCCCCACCATAAGACTCACCACTGCCTGGTAAGTGGCTTTCGTCGTCTCTCAAGGAAGCTTTAGGCTCCCCCACAGCTGACCGCGGCCTCTGCCCCCAAGCACCAATGGCTGACCTTCCCTCCCTATCAAAATGCTGGTGACTATTCCCAAGGATTTCCAGTTGTGGCTCTTGCTGCTGGTTTTCCTTCCTGCCACTGGCGGACCGTAAGTTTGGCTGGTTGCCAGGCAGGAAAATGGTTTTAAAAAATGATGACAAAGTACTGTCTTAACGTTCAGCAGAACATTTGCATCCCCGTCCTTTCCTGGTTCTTCAGGCATTTTCAGCCTGTCCCCTACCCTCCCTGGCTCACATTGAGCCCAAATGTTTCCAATTTACGGTGGGAAGAAAATTTGAGAGTAGATCACCTTGTACTTGTGCATCGTTCAGTACCTGGCCCAAGAGTAACATAAAGAAAAGCATGCAAGGCAGCTACTGGCTTATCTTCTTACTTGGGAATGCTGCATGGTGAAGGAGCTATAGGGAGAGTGAACAATTATTGTCCACTTGTTCATAACGCTAAGAGATTGGCGAGGAATTTCTTCAGAGTCGCTTCCACTTCCTCATTGTAAATTTACTGGTAGTGCAGTGAAAACCTCATTTATACTGTAAAGGTTGTGGGGAGTGAGAGCAACCCTGAGGAAATTTCTGGCAGTTGTTTTCTAAAAATAGCATGTTATGTTATGTAAAGAATAATCAATTAATTATCTGGACAAAGGAACTGAATTCTGCAAGAGAGGTGAGAGTAACTGCCTTTCACATCAAGGCAGCACTTGACTGAGTTTGGCATCAAGGAACCCTAGGAAAAGTGAAGTCAATGGGAATCAGGGGGAAAACTCTCCACTGTTTGGAGCCATACCTAGCACAAAGGAAGATGATTATGGTTGTTGGAGGTCAGTCATTTCAGCCCCAGGGCATCGCTACAGGGGTTTCTCAGGGTAGTGTCCTTGGCCTAACTCTCTTCAGCTGCTTCATCAATGACCTTCCTTCCATCACAAGGTCAGAAGTGGGAATACTCATTGATGATTGCACAATGTACAGCACCATTCACAACTCCTTAGATACTGAAGCATTCCATGCCTTTATGCAGAAAGACTGGGACAATATTCAGGATTGGGCTGATAAGTGGCAAGTAACATTGGTGCCACACAAGTGCCAGGTAATGAACATCTCCAGCAAGAGAAAATTTAACCATGTCCCCTTGACATTCAACGGCATGACCGTCGCTGAATCCCTCACAATCAACATCCTAGGGGCCACATTGACAAAATACTTAACTGGACCAGCCAAATAAATGATGTACCTACAAGAACAGGTCAGAGTTTAGACATTCTGTGACAAGTAACTCATCTCCTGTCTGCCCAAAGTCCATCTCTAAAGCACAAATCAGGAGTGAGATGGTAATCTCATCACTTGTGCGAGGAGTGCAGCTTCAACAATACCCAATAAGTTTGACCCCCAAATAGGACAAAGCAGCCCACTTGTTCGGCATTCCATTCACCAACTTAAACATTCACTCCCTCCATCACTGGCACACTGGGGCTGCAGTGTATATAAGATGTACTGCAGCAACTCACCAAGGCTCCTCCGACAGCACCTTCCAAATCTATGACCTCTACTACCGAGAGGGATATGAACAGCAGGTGCATGGGGTCACCATCACCTGCAAGTTGCCCTTCAAGTCACACACCATCCTTGGAAATATATTGCTGTTCCTTCATTGTGTCTGGGTCAAAATCCTGGAACTCCATATCACAACAGCACTATTGGTGTACCTACATGGACTGCAGCAGTTCAAGAAGGCGCATCTTCTCAAAGGCATTTAGGAATGAGCAACAGATGCTGACATTACTGGCAATGCCCATTTTCCATGAATGAATTAAAAGAAGGGCCACTGATTCACGATCAATGAAAAAGTCAACTTCTGTTTTTATTATATTGTACCATAAGATTTTTGACAATGTTTTGGAAATCATATTCCCTGACTGTCTGTTTTTCAGTTAAAAATATAAATGTATGGTTTTAATTACTGTTATATGTTAGAACCATAGAACCATAGAAAAGTTACAGCATAGAAGGAGGCCATTTGGCCCATCTAGTCCATGCCAGCCCGAGGACACCCAGGTGCCCTTTCTAATCCCACCTTCCTACACCCAGCCCATAGCCCGGCAGCTTACAGCACTTAAGGTGCAGATCCAGGTATTTTTTAAAAGAGTTAAAGTTTCTGACTCTACCACCAACTTGGGCAGCAAATTCCAGACACCCACTACCCTCTGCGTAAAACAGTTCTTCCTCATGTCCCCCCTTCACCTTCTGCCACTTATCTTGAATCTATGTTCCCTGGTTCTAGAATTCTCCATCAAGGGAAACAATTTTATCCTGTCCATTCTATCTATTCCCCTCATAATTTTGTACACCTCAAACAAGTCACCTCTTAGCCTTCTTTGTTCTAAGGAAAATAACCCCAACCCATCCAATCTCTCCTCATATCTACTCTTTTCTGGCAACATTCTTGTAAACCTCCTCTGCACTCTCTCCAGAGCTATTATGTCCTTCCTGTAATGTGGTGACCAGAACTGCACTCAATACTCTAGTTGTGGCTGCACCAGTGTTTTATACAATTCCAACATTATATCCTTACTTTTATATTCTTTACTTCTGCCAATGAAGGAGAGCATTCCATATGCCTTCTTTACAACCTTGTCTACTTGAACTGCTACCTTCAGGGACCTGTGTACTGGTACACCAGTACACAATGGGGTTCATTTACCTATATATTCTATTTTTAGTTCTTATCTTTGTTGAAGCCCAGGTAGCAACTTTTAGCAAGTGGAAGCAGGTACGTAGGATTTAGTATTGAAGGAGGAGAGGGGTTGTTGCATTATGCAGCAATTGGACTGTAAAAGTATGGGAGAGTGTTCTATAGTATGGCAGTGCTGCAGAGAGAGAACCTGGTGTTTGATAGCACTGGAAGTGGAATGTGCAGTTAGGTTTACTGTGTGACTGCTTGGATCTGTCAGTACTGGAAGCAGATTATCCCATAATATAGCTGCACTTGGAATGTGCAAGTCTGGAGCACTAAGCGCTGTGTCGGAACTGGTGAAATCCCAATGTTTAATAGCACTGGGGAGAGCTAGTGAAGTTTGGCTACAGTGGAAAGGGCAGGGGTAAGGGATTGACCTGTACTGGCAGGGTGGGTGGTGTCTCAGAATCTGCCAGCAAGAAGGATAGATTTTGGATCTGACAGCACCGGATTTGTCCCAGACTCTGGGAGCACGGCATCTGCAGCCTCAGAGGCCAGCAACATCATGGAGAGGTGGCAGGGCCCGACAGTGGTGAAGATGGTATCCTGGAGCATAGAAGCAGTATTGTGAGGATCACAATGTCTTGGAGAATTTTGGAGAGGTATTCAAATTTGTTAATGTACTTGGACATAGACCTAAGGATGGAGGTACCTGGAGGAGAGTCTGAAATATCGGGGAAAGGGAGAAATAGCTTGGGTATTACAGATTTGATGTGGTAGGGTGTTCTTGAACTGGCGGGGCTGTGTGTTTTGGTACAGCTGATGGGGAGAAGAGGGGAGTGTGGGGTAGGTTCCAGTATTTGCAAGCACTGAGGAGAGATTCAAGCATCAAAGTTCACTGGAGAGGATTTGTGAGCACTGGGTGGGGAACAGGAGATGGCGAGATGTGGTTGGGAGGCTATAGGGTCTGGTAATACTGGAGGGGAAATTGAGGGGGGAAGTCTGAGAGCTCAGCTTTGGGGTGGAGTCTGGTAGTGTTGAAGGGAAGATGGGCACAGGATAATTTGGGTGAATCTGCCTCACCAACATCTTATCCTTGAGATAAAAACAAAAAAACTGTGGATGCTGGAAATCCAAAACAAAAACAGAATTACCTGGAAAAACTC
This sequence comes from Carcharodon carcharias, assembly GCF_017639515.1. Taxonomy (NCBI): domain Eukaryota; kingdom Metazoa; phylum Chordata; class Chondrichthyes; order Lamniformes; family Lamnidae; genus Carcharodon; species Carcharodon carcharias. The sequence continues at coordinate 59,227,787 of NC_054472.1, read as the reverse complement.
AGCAGGTCTGGCAGCATCGGCGGAGAAGAAAAGAGTTGACGTTTCGAGTCCTCATGACCCTTCGACAGAACTTGAGTTCGAGTCCAAGAAAGAGTTGAAATATAAGCTGGTTTAAGGTGTGTGTGTGGGGGGGCGGAGAGATAGAGAGAGAGAGAGAGAGGTGGGGGGGGGTGTGGTTGTAGGGACAAACAAGCAGTAATAGAAGCAGATCATCAAAAGATGTCAACAACAATAGTACAATAGAACACATAGGTGTTAAAGTTAAAGTACCTTGAGTGCCCTACCATCCATTCTTAATTAGCACATTCGTTTAGATAATATCACCAACTTTAACTTTAACACCTATGTGTTCTATTGTACTATTGTCGTTGACATCTTTTGATGATCTGCTTCTATCACTGCTTGTTTGTCCCTACAACCACACCCCCCCCCACCTCTCTCTCTCTCTCTCTCTATCTCTCCGCCCCCCACACACACACCTTAAACTAGCTTATATTTCAACTCTTTCTTGGACTCGAACTCAAGTTCTGTCGAAGGGTCATGAGGACTCGAAACGTCAACTCTTTTCTTCTCAGCTGATGCTGCCAGACCTGCTGAGTTTTTCCAGGTAATTCTGTTTTTGTTTAACATCTTATCCTTGTCTATCAAACCTTTATCAACCCACTCCTAGCCATCAGATATTGCCCCTCCATCATCTAAATATTTTAGGCCTGTCAGCCCTGGTCTTCACCAGAAATTGCTTTTGAAAGTACAATAGTGCTGAAGTCAGGCATCAGCCTTGTTCACTGTGGGGAGTGTTTGAGCAGTTCAGGAGGAGTCAGGCAGTCTGACAGTTGTGAATTGCAATGGGGATATAGCAGATAAATGTGGCCTGGGAAAATGGTTGGAATGAGGGGCAATCAATTGTAGCAGGAATGGACAACTACCATAAGGACAGGTCATAAATTTGATTCCCAGGCCCCTGACAACTTAATGGGCAGAATTTCCCCTGACCTTTTGATTGAGGTGCTGGGTTGGAAAAACTTCAGAAAATGTGATGGGCCAGTTCCCCATTTGTCCCACCTCTTAAGAACTGTCCCTGTCGTGACTTGACTGTGCTGATGGGTCCCACCTGCCAGCAGGGTTAAGGTAGTTGAGGATGTCATGAAGAGGAATTTTCTCCAGATATTCAAACTTTCCCAGAGGCAACTGAAACCCCCACAGTGTATAGAACTAGGTAACTCACATGAAGGGAATACACTGCGGGAGGCCCCAGCAACGTTAGATTTACATGATATTTGACATTTATTTGTCAAAAAAACTGGGAGTCAGTGGTCAATGGCAGGCACAGGACATTGTAGCAGTCTCTCATGAAGGCTCAACTGTTACCATTGAGAGTACTTGGGTTAAACAATAACCTTCTGGTACCATCAGCCTCATCCCCTCTCATTCCTTTGCTCAATCTTGTGTCCCAGTCTTTGTAGGTGCATTCTCTCTAAAGCCACAGTGAAGGCTGCCAGCCCGCCTCACATCTTGGATCCTAACTGGACTTCACACTTTCCGCTTCCGCCTGCCATTCCTAATTGGAGAATGACATGCTCATCGACTGTCTCCCGTAAGATTTCGCTGGGCACACCATTGATATGAGCAGGGTCGGAACCCAGAAATGGATCCGAAGCCTGAAAAATTTTAAGATGCAGAAGGCACTGGCTTATATCTCTCAAAGGCACTGGCAATTTTATGGGTAAGTTAAAAATTTTTTTACAAGTTTCTTTGTTATGTTCTTAAGTGGATCACAGTTGGCAGTGAAGCAGATTTCTTATTGTTTGATAAATATAATAAATTCAACGATGTAGCTCATTTTTTTTTCGTTTTTATTGATGCCTTTGCCTTTGCTGTCACCTTCACTGTTTCAAACGTATACTCAGCATCTTTTGGCAGGACAAGAGTCACCAATTCATGGGTCCTGAGCCATGTGAATTCTATCAGCATGTACTCATTGCTAAGTCAACAATGTCAGCACTAGTGTGGCCCCTTCATTAGCTGTATACCCAAAGACCTTTTGTACGGTGAACTGACCACTGGGTTGTAACCTGCTGGGCATCTATACCTCCGCTATAAGGACACCTGCAAGTGAAATATGAAGATGGCGAACATAGACACTGACAACTGGGAGACAATTACCAATGGCCGTGACCTCTGGAAGTTGACTGTTTGAAACAGCATTGGAAGAGGTGAACAGAAACCAAAAGCTCAGCTTGCCAAGAGCCCAGAGAAAACAATGACTAGCAAATTGTGCACCTTCTCAGCCCACTGTCTTCCAGTGCAGCAACTGCAGCAGACAGTGCCATGGCAGAGTGGGCTTCCTCAGACGCACCAGGCGATGTTTGACTGAGAGTTGATTACCATGGTGCAAGCCATTGTCTCATGGGATGGAAGGCTGCCAAGTGTATTTATTGACCAGAAATTGTGTTTTGGGAGGTACCATTAGGGCAGATTATAAAGTCTCTTAAATGAACATAGCAGTGATTATTTTGTCATGATGAATCAGATGCAGCTACCCTTTTTTTCAATACAATCACAGTCTCTCAATGCAAAGAGATATGAATTAACAGGCCTGATGCTTGCTCTTCAGTATGGAAATATGCTTCTGTGAGGATTCTGATGAAATATTATCACCCTGAAATGTTACACCTTCCAGGCCTGCTAAGCATATCCAGCATTTTCTGATTTGCTTCTGTGAGCTCCTTTGTGTATTTTGAAAGCCTTCTCCTTAGGCAGTCCCTTGGGATCAAGGATGACCTGCTTCCACACTGGCTCAATGGGTTCTGAGATGGCTAATTAGTCCAATGCATGATCTGCAGACTCTGCCACATTCTGAAAGTAGTCCTACTTCAAGTCACGTTAAGTGCCACTAATTTTTAACACCTAATTTTTTGTGAAAAACCATGACAGCTTGGTTTCTCACCCTTACCAGCTTCAGTGATTGCATTGTTTAGCTGTTAATGATTGTTGTGATAACCATTAATGGTTGTCACATTGAATGGAAAATTCAAGCAAACAGTAGCTCTGTCGTAAATGGATTTCCTGTCTGATTCCTACCCACAGAACAATAAAGATATTTCCTCTTGTAATTCAATCTACTAACCATTGCACTGAAAGAACTACTGACTAATTGAAAACTCACCAAAATAATATGAAATAAATACAGGGTTTGATAATTCATTTTATCCTGACTGATTATCCCATGCCACATTTCCTGACAGTGCTGAGGCCTACAAAATCAGGCCTATAGGAAATCTTGGTTCAGCAGGAAAAAAATTCTTAATAAACTTTTGGGCTGATAGTTTGCCTTGCCTTAACAGAGACACCAAAATGATTTAAATAAATTTCAATGGGTCCAGGAACAAATTCCCCATTGTGTTTTGAACTGGAGTTTCTTGTGCTGAATGAATGCTGGGAGGTGTCCATGCTGGGTGTTGCAAGATTCCAGTACTTAAAGCAAAGTAGCCACACCTTCAAGACTTGGATTTGACCTGTTGTTTTTTTAACTTGCCAAACTGATCTTTAGATGTTTTAATTAGCAGTTTTATTTTTTTTTTGCTGTTTGTTGTTTTTTTCACTATTCAATGTTCCTTTGGTGCACAGCATTCTTGCTTTAGCCAGTTGCCAACAACAGCAGCAAGTACATGACCTTCATAGGTTTTCTATTGGGCCTACCAGTGGCTGTCCTGGATTTGAGGTGGGAGAGGGGTTTCTGCAGAAGGGGGAGAGGCACAGGCTCTTGCACCTCAGGTATCCGATGGCAACCTGCAAGATTAAAACAAAAGCAGAAGCATTGGTCACAATTTTTGAATCCCCATTGGATACAGGAGTGGGTTGGAGGATTGGAAAGTTTCTAATGTTAAGCCGTTATTCAAGGAAATGGAGAGCAATATACAAGGAAGCAGAGGCCTAACATTAGTGGTGGGAAAGTTATTAGGAATCATAATCAAGGGGAAAAAAAACTTTTATTTGGAATGGGTTAATCAAAGAGACGCAGCATGTATTTGTTAAAGGCAAACCGCATCTAACTAATTTGAATTCTGTGATGAAGTAACAGAGAAGTTGAACAAGGTAATGCAGAAGATGTTCTGTATGTGTGAACTTTTGGAAGGCATTTGACAAAGTGCCCACAGGAGGATAATCAAGAAGGGGGAAGCCCATGGAATTATGGGGGAAGTGGTAGTATAGGTACAAAATTAACTCAGCGACAGAAAGCAAAATGTGTGGTGGATTGATGGTTTTCTGACTGAGAGGTGGCGTGCAGCGGGTTCCACAAGGCTCAGTTTTGGGCCCATTACTCTCTTCAATTTTTATAAATGACCTAACCTCAGATGTAAGGAGCAGCGTTATAAAGTTTACAGATTTTACAAAACTTGGTGAAAAATTATAGGCTTCAGGATGACTTGGGCAGGATGGTGAAATGAGCAGAAGCATGGCAGATAGAATTCAATGTGGAGAAGTGTGAAATGATGCAATATGGGAGGTCTAAAATGGAAAGACAACATACTATAAATAGCATGATTTTGCATAGTATTAATGAGCAGTGAGACCTTGGTTGCCATCTACACAAAACCTTAAATGTGGCAAGGCAAGTGGGCAAGGTATTTAAAAAGCATATGGATTACTTGGGTTTATAAATATAAGGAATAGAATATAAAAACAAATATATGATACTAGAATTTTATAATATCACTAACTAATCCTTACATGGAGTATGGACACCATACTTTAGGAAAAATGTATTGGTTTTAGAAAAAAGTATTACCAGGATGTAACCAACAGGGTTGAGAGAATTCCATTATGAAGAATGAAAAATTAGAGCTGTTTGCCTTGGAACAGCGATGGTTAAGTGATAATCTAATAGACGTTTTAAAGTTGGTCGTAAGTTTTGATAGAGTAGATAGAGAAAATGTATTCTTTCTGGTGAGTAAGTCAATAATTAGAGGTCACAGATTCAGAATCATTGACAAATGATCTAGAGGGGAGATGAGGAGAATTTTTTCACTTGGAGTTTTTGGGATTTGGCCACTCTACCTGCAAAAATGGCAGAAGTTGTTGCCTTAACTAATTGTAAAAGGGAATTGGTCAGGTACTTGAAGATGAGGAACTTACAGAATTTCAGACAATAAGTCATGATGTGAGACTAGATGGCAGCTCTTTCAAAGGGCCTTCATAGTCTGGGAGGACCAAATGACCTGTTCTCTGATATAAGTTTCTATAATTTTATCATTCTAGGCTGTTAAGGTATGGCAGAATTTGACTCCACCACAACTATTTGGGTTGAAACGTTCTAAAGGTTGAGTGCTGATCTAATCAAGTTGCTGAAATAGGTAAAGGCATTGGATAGGGTGGAAAAAAATAAATTATTTCCTCTGGTGGGAAAATCCAGCACAAAGGAGGTAGAATCTTAAAATTAGAGCTAGGCCCTGAAATCAATGGCAAGGGTTGTCCTCCAAAAGTGCTTGCTTAAAAGGTGAAGACAGGATGGGATTTTGCAAATGCCTCCTCCATGCTGAAGTACTCAGCCAACAGTCATTATTCAGGTTTACACAGGAAGAAAGGCTACCTGGGTGAAGTGCTGGGGTGTTTAATCTAAACAAAGGAAACTACAAAGATGTGGGGACAAGTTGGCTAGCATCGATTGGGAAAATACATTAAAAGCTCTGATGGTAGACAGGAAATGGCTAGCATTTAAAGAAGTAATACATAATTTACTACTAATTTACATTCCTTTAAGTCGCCAAAAGCCAGCAGGAAAAGTAATCTAATCATGGCTAACAAGAGAAGTTAAAGATTCTATTAGATCAAAGAAAGAGGCTTACAAAGTTACCAAAAAAGTAGTAAGCCTGAGGATTTGGAGCATATTAAAATTCAGCAAAGGAGAACCAAGAAATTGATAAAGAAAGAGAAAATAGAATTTGAAAGTAAACTAGCAAGGAACATAAACACAGACTGTAAAAGCTTCTATAAGTATGTAAAAAGGAAAAGGTTAATAAAGACAAATATGGGCCCATTACAGGCAGAAAATGTAGAATATATAATGGGTAATAAGGAAAAAGCAGAGAAACTAAATAAATAATTTGTATCTGTCTTCACGGAGAAAAATACAAAAAACCTCCCTGAAATATTGGGGAGCCAAGGGGCTAGCGAGATTGAGGACCTGAAAGAAATTAATATTAGTAAAAAAAAAAGGTAGTGCTGGAAAAATTAAGGTGACTAAAAGGTGATTAATCCCCTGGACCTTTGAGGGGAGGTGGTGGCATAGTGGTATTGTCACTGGACTGGTATTCCAGAGACCCAGGTTAATGCTCTGGGGACCCAAGTTTTAATCTGACCACAGCAGATGGTGAAATTTGAATTCAATAAAAAATCTGGAATTAAAAGCCTGATGATGACCACAAAACCATTGTCAACTGTTGTAAAAGCCCATTTGATTCACTAATGTCCTTTAGGGAAGGAAATCTGCTGTCTTTACCTGGCCTGGCCTACATGTGTCTCCATACCCACAGCAATGACTCTTAAATGCCCTCTGAACAGGGGCAACTAGGGATGGGCAATAAATGTTGGCCCACATCCCAAAAACAAATTTAAAAAACTTGATGATCTACATCCTGGAGTGTTGTAATAGGTGACTGTAGAGACAGTAGATTAACATCTTTCAAAATTCTATAGATTCTGTAACAGTGCCTGCAGATTGTCAATTGTTGTAAAAGCCCATTTGGTTCACTAATGTCCTTTAGGGAAGGAAATCTGCCTTCCTTACTTGGTCTGACCTACATGTGACTCCAGACCCACAGCAATGTGGTTGACTCTTAAATGCCCTCTGAACAGGGACAATTGGGGATGGGCAATAGATGCTGGCCTAGCGATGCCCACATCCCATGAACGAATTTTAAAAAAATTGGCAGGTAGGAATTTAAGAAGGGAGAGGGAAAACAAAGAACTTACAGACCTGTTAGCCTGACATCAGTAGTTGGGAAAATGCTAGAACCTATTATAAAGGATGTGATAACTGGGCACTTAGAAAATAATGGTAGGATTGGGCAGAGTCAATATGGATTTATGAAGGGGAAATCATATTTGACAAACCTGTTGGAGTTTTTTGAGGATATTACTGACAGAATATATAAGGGAGAACCAGTGGATGTGGTGTTTTGGATTTTCAGAAGGCTTTCAATAAGGTTCCACACAAGAGATTTAGTAAACAAAATTAGAGCAAATGGGATTGGGGGTATTATACTGGCATAAATTGAGAGTCGGGATAGACAGGTCATCCTCAAGTTGGCAGGCTGTGACTAGTGGGGTACCACAAGGATCATGCTTTAGCTCCAGCTATTCAAAATCTAAAATCACAATGATTTTGATGTGAAACCAAATGTAATATTTCTAAGTTTACAGATGACACAAAGCTTGTTGGGAATGAGGGTTATGAGGAGGATGCAAAGAGGCTTCAGGAGGTTTTAGACAGGCTAAGTGAATGGGCAATAATATAGCAGATGGAGTATAATATGGAAAAATGTGAAGTTAGTACAAGAGTAAGGCAATCTTGCTGCAATTGTATAGAGCCTCGGTGAGACCATACCTGGAGTATTGTGTTTAGTAAGGAATGATATACTGGCCATAGAAGGAGTGCAATGAAGTTTCATTAGGCTAATCTCTGGGATAGCAGGATTGCCCTATGAGGAAAGATTGAGGAGACTGGGCCTGTATTCTCTAGAGTTGAGAAGAATGACAGGTATTGTAGTGTACAAACTTCTTACAGGACTTGATAGGGTAGATGCAGGAAGGATGTTTCCCCTGGTTGGGGGTGGGGGGGGGGAGCAGTTCTAGAACCAGGGGACACAGTCTCAGAATAAGAGATAGGCCATTTACAGCCAAGATAAGGAGGAATTTCTTCAGTCAGAAGCTGGTGAATCTTTGGTATTCTCTACCCAGAGGGCTGTGGAGGCTCAGTCATTGAGTATGTTAAAAGCAGAGGTCGATAGATTTCTTGATACCAATGACATCAAGGGATAAGGGGATAATGCGGGAAGATGGCATTGAGATGGAAGATCAGCCATGATCTAATTAAATGGAGGAGCAGGCTCAAGGGGCTGAATGGCCTACTCCTGCTTCTATGTTCTAATGTGCCAGAATGAGCTGCCAGTCTGTGGGACGGAAGGGTAGGATGAAGAGTAAAAAGAAAATTGGGAGGGATAAAGCATAATAATTTATGTGAGAACATAATAGGAAGTGAATTTCTGGTAAAGCAACTTACTGATGGGTGGTTAGGATTATGAAACCATAATGTAATGCTGACAACCAGACAGTTCATTGGCAGTTCATTGGCAGTGTTAGTGACACTGAAATCATGTTTTTAAACCAGCTTTAAGCTCTTAACCTCAGACCACAATTCACAACAATCAAAATCATACTTTGACTCATCAGTCAACTAACTCAAGTGTTCTAAAAACATTCCACATCTGAATGGTGAACATGTGATCTGATTCCAGGACTACAAAAATAAATAAACAATAATTGATTTATTTTTCTATCCCCACCATCTGGGATTACCCCCAGATTAATTACCCCCAGATATAGTGGAGAAAGTAGACACAGCAATGTTTTGTAGAATGTGTTTTTATTATTTTACTAACCCTTTATTAAGAATGGGTATAGTTGCATACCCCAAATCCAATCTAGTTTTCTGAGTGAGGACTGTTAGTGGTCCTGATGACACTGAAATATAATGTTGGGCCTACATTTGCTGGAAGTTTGCACCATACTAATTATAGGTTAACAGACTCCATATTATTAATGCCAGGAAATAATAGAGCACTGTATGTGAATTATGCCATTATTTGAACTGCAACCATAATTTGCTGGTATGTCTTTGCCAGTTCACAGATAGCCTCCCCGAAGCCAATATAAGCTCATGCTCACATCAGTCCTCCATTGCAGTCAATGGTCATCAGCAATTTAGTGCATTTATCTCATTATTTTCTGCAGCCACTCAGACTAAAAACTAATAGCATGGGTGACTTGGTATTGTCTGGCAGATCAACAAAGTCACCACTGAAATTAGGAGCTCTACCCCAGCAGTGTGGAAACTGTTCTCAGAATTTTCTTCTCTTTATTATCTCAGTTTGTCTTTTCTTCCTACTTTTACCATGCAGTGTCCTGTTAGTGCCCGAAGACTATTCATTTTGAGAATCCCACTTTCTTCTATGTGTGTAAGCAAGCTAAAAGCATTGGAGTGCCTCATACACAAGGCATTCCCTGTTCTTGACTATCATGGATCATGTGAATGCAGGGCAGAGGAAGTAGACGTGTTTACCTGAAGTACCATGGCTAGAAATGGAACCACCTCTTCATAAACACAATCAAACTGCGTGCCCCACCCCACGGCCAGAGAGTGTACAGGAAATGAGTGTCATTTGAAGCACTGTAAGAGGAGCTGTGTGCACACAGATTGGACTTCACCAAGAACGCAAGTGGCAACTCAACTGTGCAGATGTGCCATTGGAGTGCTTAAAGCAAGCTTTTGGTGCCTGAACATGGGTGGGTGGGGGACAGAGGGGTTGGTGAGATGGTTGGCTTATGGTATGTCCCTGCTGAAGAGTGTAGTGGTCTTTTGCACACAGAAGGGAGGACTCACTCTTCAGTTACACGCAAGGCAGTAGAAATTCATCTTGGGCAGTGGTGCAGAACAGACGGTATCTGATCAGCTGCACCTTCTGCTCAATGCCTGATGTTTAAGGGCAATTATTTGAATGAAATATCAAGCAGTGCATTACAAGGGGCAAGCGTCACTGCTCAAGATGAATTTTGACCCCCAAAATGTTTGTGAAACTAAACGGATCCAACCCCTAATGTCCCTGAATGCATTGGTAGAAGCCTGTCAAAGCAGAGCACTGTGGGGGCCAGAAGGCAAATGGTGGCAAAGATGTTTGAACAATGAAACCACTCCCCCTGCCCAAGCACTCCCCTCCTCCCCAGCACAAGCCCTTCCATCTCCCCCATCCAAAGTTCTCCCGTTCCCACTCCACGCCCTCTCCCCCTCCCAGGCCCTCTCTTCCTGCCCCACCCCAAGCCCTCTCCTCCTTATCGACAAAAGCTCTATTCCCCTACTCACCCGAAGCCACTAATCCTCCAACACCCAATACCTCTGTTCCTCCCCGACCCCAAGTATTCTCCCCTTCCCCCACCCCTCTCCCCCACGCCAAACCCTTTCCTCCTTCCCCACCCCAAGTCCTCCCCTCCTCCCCCATCCCAAACCCACTCCCCTCCCCCACCCCGAATGGAGGTGAACCAGGAAGTCTGGGTTTTTTTCCCCCGTGGAATGATTCCCCGGCTAACGCAAACACAAAGAAAGGACGGGCAAGATTTCAACAATTGAACTTTTATTCAGCACAACACCAGGCAGCAGATAACATCAGCGTAAAAGCAGACGAGGGGGGGGAAAACAAAGCAGGGACCTCTCATTAAAGTCCAGCAGAGTGAAAGCAATGGGGAAAACGGCGAGGAATGCAGTGGATTCCTTTGTTGTGTAAATGAGATAAGAACATTGTTCCCGGGCTGAGCTGGCACACGTTAGTGGCAAAGCCCAGTTTCTTTTCTCTCAATTCCTCTGCCTGTGCGCATCAGTGACTGACTAAAGATTAACAGCAGCAAAGCGGGGCAGGGCTGGGCTGGGCTGTCTCACCGTTACCGCAGAGACACAAAAGCAAATCAAGAAACAGTCACTCAAATAGCAGCACGCAAGTAACAAGCACTTTCTCCAAACCCCGCTCTGTATCTGAACCCATGAGCTTGCCTCCCCCAGCAACAGGATATCGTCTCCAAACTCTCCAATGCTTTCGCACTGAGACTATAACGTTTCTCTGGATTTGATGCAGACAGGATCTGTGATGATGTTACTTGCTCAGTAATTCCCAATCACAGTTGACATCTGCTGTAGCTACTGGTGTCTGTGTCTTTTGATGGGGAGCAGTAGGAACTAGAAGTGAGTGGGGGGGTGGGTGCGACCTTGTCTCTCTCCCAGATGCCTGTTCATTGTCATGTATTCCCATTCGCCGGAGAGGAGACGAGCCCACTCTCTCCCTCCTTCCCCCGCCCCCTCTCTATTTGAACCTGCCAACTTTGTTTTCTTTGGGTGAGTGCAGCGGGCCATCTCGGCGGCGAACACAATAGGCTTTGTCCACCCCCCCCCCCCCCCCCCCCCCCGGACCTTTCCATAGTAACGATCACAAAGCCGGTTGGTACACTGGAACGAAAAAAAAGCTTTCCCTCCCACCCCCCCGGGTGCCAACCCGACTGCTCTTATCACAGTTACTGAGGTAAAAGCTGAGGCTCAACAATCTTGGCACCGGAGGGAACTCCGGAGAGACTTGCAAATCGACTCCAATACAATGCTGCATGTGGAAGCGGCCGCTTTATCCCTTCACCGGACCGGGAAGCTCCCTCTTTAGAGATTCGCCGCAGTTGTGCATGGCCAGACCTGGGAAGAGCCTCCGCCTGCCACTCTGTGGAAGATGAGCAGTGACAGCCAGTACGAGGACAGTGTATCCAGCATGGTGCTGGAGAACATCAAGCACAGGCTCCTGAGCGCCTTCAGGGGAGCCTCGGCTCCGTGTGACCATCCCGGCTCCTGCACTCTGAGCAGGAATCCTCGAGCCGACGAGGAGCTCCGCAGAGCCAAAATCGACGGGGCCATCACTTGGCTCCGAACGGAACTGGTGAGGCAAAGCTCCAATCCTTTAACCCTCAACTCCTTCCCCGGACGACGACTCGAATTCCCTCCCAGTCAGTCACTCAGTCTTGCAGGTGGTCAGGGCTGTGCCACTACTGTGGTATCCCCGTTACCAGACTCCACTGGCGATTTAGCAACTGCTGGGGAGCAGGGCAAACAAACAGGGGCAAGTTCGCCTCTCCAACTCAGTGGCCACCTCCTCCTGTTCCGCAGAGAGTCACATTGGACTCGAAACGTTAACTCACTTTCTCTCTCCGCAGGTGCAACCAGACCTGCTGTGTTTTCCCAGCAATTTCTGTTTTTATGTCACCCACCCTTGTACTAGCTACCAAGAATCTGAACAATTAGCTTCCTGCAATTTTCCTAAATGCACAGCCTTCCCTTTTCCCTCTAACGGGGATGAATCACATTCCTTGGTCACATTATCCAAAAACAATGCCCATTTTCATATGTACCCTGATGGCAGCCAGCTCTCTCAATACCACCTCTCTGGACCCTTCCTCTAAATTGTCATGCTGCTTGTCTGATATCCAGTATTGGATGAGAAGAAACTTATTGAAAAATATTGGAAAGACTAAAGCTATTGTCTTCAAACCCCAGCACAAACTCCATTCCCTTGCCTGGACTCCATCCCTCCACCTGGCAGCTGTCTCAGAGGCTGAACCTTGGTGTTATATTTGACCAGAAGACGAGCCTCTGAGTACATGTCCGCACCATCGCTATAGTCACCTATTTCCATTAGTACCGTCTGGCTCTAACCCTGCCTTAGCTCATCTGCTGCTGAAACCCTCATCCCTTTTTTAACATCTAGACTCAACTATTCCAATACATTCCTGGCCGGCCTCCTACACTCAATCCTCCATGAGCTTGCAATCATCTAAAACTCTGCTGCCCTTGTCCCATTCACACATTGCCCCTGTGCTCTCTGACTCCTAGTTAAACAACCCCTCAATTTTAAAATTCTGATCTTTGTTTTCAAGTTAATCCATGGCCCTCCCCTCCCTACCTCTGTGACCTTCTCCAGCCCCCACAATCCTCTGATATATCTACACTGCTCCAGTTCTGGTTTCTTGAGCATGCCCGATTTTAATCAGTCCATCATTGGCGGCTGTGTCGTTAACTGCCAAGGCCCAAGCTCTGGAATCGCCCTCTCTCCAAACTGCTCCACTCTCCTCCTTTAAGATGGTCATCAAAACCCACCCCTTTCATCAAGCTTTTGGTCACCTGCCTGAATATCTCTAATTATCGGTTTCAAACTTTGATAAGGCCTTGGGAGGTTTTACTACATTGAAGTGATATCAATACAAGTTATTGTGACTTGCCTGAGTGGTGATTTGGGGCAAGTGTAGATGGGGACTGGTGTTAATGGGGTTTGGCGATCGAGGCTGATGATGAGCGTGATAATGTTGTGATTTTTCAAACAAGATTCAAAGTAAAGGGACACTCCAAATAGACTTAATACGGGGGAGCCAAAACTTTTAAGTATCAATAGCTCTGAATATGCAAATTGTCAGCAGAGGCTGTCTCATGTCTTTGATTTGCAGCTGGAGATGAGATCCCAGGATCGGGAGCTCGCCAAAACCTTGCTGGAGTTAAACAGTGAAATTCAAAAGCTAAGGCGTGAACATGAGTTGTCCAAGAATTCAGGTGGCAGATCTTCCCCAGATACCCGGGACCTTGCACTTCAAACTTCTGGGCAACAAGACAAGGAAGTAGCACGGGAAATGCTCCGCCCTAAGAGCAGAAAGAAAACTGATTTAATGTAGAGTTCATGGCCTGAGTTAAGTGTTTCACCCGAAGTTAACACAATACACTGTTTGGGTCAGAGAACAAGGTTATGAAAATCCAACAGTACGGTTGGACTTTGCTTCATTCATAGTTGCTTGAGTTGTGTTAATGTTGTAACTCATATAAAAGGTCTGGTTGAATTAAATTACTTTCATAGATTACTTCTGTAGTTTTGCAAATGTATCACAGATGTTTGACGTTGTGAGCCTGCATGGACCTAACCAGACAAAATGGGAAACCTCAGTGTCATTTGCATCCTGCAAACTCAATGTCAGTCTGGCACATGTTGCATGTGTTCATATTGTGTTGTTATATCTGTCCTGCAGGATAGTTTTTAACAAGAGTGGAGCCAAGGCCTTTAGCAAAGTGTGTAGTGCAAATCTGCCACTGTTGGAGGCAGTGTATAGCCACAACATTATTTTCAGAAAGCACTACTGCCTGTGCTACTTGTGTCAACTTGATGCAGCATCGACTAAGGGTCAGAGATGGAAGGAAAATTGTCTGCGTTCAAGATTGGGCAGCGCCCTTCACTTTACTGTTTTACTGTGAAGGAACCGGTACTAAAAAGTGTGAAGTGAGAAAGAACAGCGTACACTCAGTAGAAACTACTGTTTTATTTCAGATTACCTGTCCCATCTTACCCCCTGCCTGTAGTTAGTCCTTTATGCTGCACTTTTGGTATTTGGGTCATGCTTATGGATGCTGAAACAATAACAAATGTACCTATCTGTAGAAATCTTATATCTGCATACACTTCCTTTAACAGCTTCCATTATAGATTCCACTGCCTGAGTTTATAATGGAAACTTATCACACTCTATTGACACTCCTCAAGATGTTACAACACTACTGCTGTACTAGGCCTGGACTCGAGTACAATGTCAGGGGAGATCAACTAGTACATCACTAAGAACCTTGGGCATGATTCATGCTCTATTGTAATCTCCTATATAAACATCTCCAAAGAGAATAACAATTTAAACATGTCAGCATTTAACTATTCCATTTACCTGTGATGATTATCTGACTGTCTTAAGGCAGCGGTAGTAGATTGACAGTCTGTTTTATACAGATTTTATTTTGACCAGGTGAGAGGGGGGTGAACTCGCTCCCCTCTATTCAACTTCCTAGATTGGTCACAACAAAGGCTTATGTTTTTTTTTCATGAAGATAGGTTTTTTTCAAATCAGAATGTATTTAACTTTTTAAGCTATGAACAATAAGGAGTCAAACAAGATTTTCCTGAGTTAAAGAAAGAGCAAATTTATTAACCACTAACCCCAAGAAAAATAATAAAAATAGGACATCAAACATTTGACCCTCATGCTGTCATTCAGGCACACACACACATTTACACACATACACACACACACACATACACACATGCTCATACACATATACATAAATACACATACATGCACGGACATACACACACACACACATACACCCACACATACATACACATGCTCGGAAATGGGGGAAATTATAATGGGGAACAAAAGAAATGGCAGAAGAATTGAACACATACTTTGGTTCTGTTTTCACAAAAGAGGACACAAATAGTTTCCCAGAAATATTAGGGAATCAAGGGCCTAGTGAGAGGGAGGACTTGAAGAAAATCAGAATTGGTAAAAAAATGGTGCTAGAGAAATTAATGGGGTTAAAGGCTGAAAAATTCCCAGGGCTTGATAATCTACATCTCAGAGTATTAAACAAGGTGGCCCTGGAAATATTGGATGCATTGGTGGTCATCTTCCAAAATTCCAATGGCTCTGGAGCAGTTCCTACAGATTGAAGTGTGGCAAATGTAACCCAATTATTTAAAAAGGAGGGGGACAAAATACAGAGAATTACAGACCAGTTAGCCTGACATCAGTAATGGGGAAAATGCTGGAGTATTATAAAACACGTGGTAACAGGACACTTGGAAAGCATTAATGGGATTAGACAAAGTCAGCATGGGTTTATGAAAGGGAAACTGTGCTTAACTAATCTACTGGAGTTTTTTGAGGCTATAACTAGTAGAATAGATAAGGGAGAACAGTGGATGTGGTGTATTTGGATTTCAAGAAGGCTTTTGATAAGGTCCCATATAAGAGGCTACTGCACAAAATTAAAGCACATGGGATTGGGGGTAATATACTGGCATGGATTGAGAATTGGTTGACAGACCGGAAACAGAGAGTGGGAATAAATGGTCCTTTTTCCAGGTGGCAGATGGTGACTAGTGGCGTACCGCAGGGATCATTGCTTGGGCCTCAGCTATTCATGGTATATATAAATGACTTGGATGAGTGAACCAAATGCAATATTTCCAAGTTTGCTGATGATACATAACTGGACGAGGTTGTGAGTTGTAAGGAGGATGCAAGGAGGCTTCAGGGCAATTCAGAGGAGTGTGTTTGGACAAACACATGGCAGATGCAGTATAATGTGGATAAATGTGAAGTTATATGCTTTGGTGTGAAGAACAGAGAGGCAGAGTATTATTTAAATGGTGATATATTGGGTGGATGTACAAAGGGATCTGGGTGTTCGTGTACATCAGTCAATGAAAGTAAATAGGCAGGTGCAGCAAGCAATTAGGAAGGCAAATGGTATGTTGCCCTTCTGAACTCAAATCCTCTTGCAATGAAGTGGGGATGGCTTACTACAGTTATACAGGGCCTGGTGAGACCACACCTGGAGTATTGCATGCAGTTTTCGTCTCCCTACCTAAGAAAGGATATACTTGCCATAGAGGGAGTGCAGCGAAGGTTAACTAGGTTGATACCAGGGATGGCAGGATTGTCGTATGAGGAGAGATTGATTTGACCAGACCTGTACCCACTAGAGTTTAGAAGAATGAGGGGGGATCTGATTGAAGCTTATAAAATTCTAACAGGGCTATATAGACTGCATGCAGGGAGGATGTTTCCCCTGGTTGGGGAGACTAGAACCAGGGGCCACTGTCTCAGGATACAGTGCAGGCCATTTAGGATTGAGATAAGGAAACATTTCTTCACTCAGAGGCTGGTCAACCTGTGGAATTCTCTACCACTGAAGGCTGTGGAGGACGGGTCACTGAGTATATTCAAGAAAGAAATTGATAAATCTTTGGATATTAGGGGCATCAAAGGGAATGGAGAGAAAGCAGGATTATGGCATTGAGATAGAGGATCAGCCATGATCATATTGAATGGTGGAGCAGTTTCAAAGGGCCAAATGTCCTACTCCCACTCCTACTTTGTATTTTTCTATGTTTCATACACACACATACACATGCATGCAAATACACAGACATATCAGAAGTAAAGGGAATTATAGTCCAATTAAAAAAAAGGTGAAAGAATATACAGTTAAGTGTCCTTTGATTATCCTTTAGCTGTGGATTTTAAAGGCTGTGGCTGATTTAGGTTAGCTGGTTTCTTGAATGTGGTCAGCTGTAGAAGATGTTGCAAACATTACAAGATCTGTTTGCTGGTAGGTTTCTGGTGGAGTTAACTTTTCAAACTGGCAACAGGCTTATTCCAAAATTGAGAGAGAGAGAGAGGCTTCAGTTTGTTTCCTCTGCCGGACACTTTCTTGGCACCGCCTGTGTCTCTTGCAATCTCTCCCTAGTGGCTGGCAGCCTTGCCTTGAAATACTTCACCCATTGTGTATTTCCCAAAAGAATTTGGGTAAGTCTGTCTTGGCAGCCATTGTTTCAAGACTCAGCGCTTTACATTTTTAATGTCTCTTCCTTGGACAGTTACGAATTTCAATGGGTGGCTGGATTATAGGAAATTTTAGCAAAATAAAAGCAAAATACTGCAGATGCTGGACACCCGAAATAAAAACAGAAAATGCTGCAAAAATTCAGCAGATCTGGCAGCATCTGTGCGTACTCTGAAAATGAGTCATACGGACTTGAAATGTTAACTCTGTTTTTATTATAGGAAATGTCTCTCTCTTTGCACTCCCCTAAGAGTGATTTGTTGTTTTGTCAAATTCACCTTGGAATGCGGCCTTGCATTTTTAAGCAGTTTGCTCTGTCTCAGTTCAAATTGCAAAATTTCCAGTCAGTTGAATATTGAAAAATCATATTTTCAAAAATAAAAGGGCATAGCTTCGCAACAAGTACTTTTTTGGTGGACTGCAATGGAAAAGAGAAACAGGCAAGGTGTCAAGTATCTTTCTTCCAGTCTTGAAATTATCCCAAAGTAGTGACCAATGTGTGAAATAATAATTCCAGATAAACTAATGGAGGCAAGAGCCCTGAAATCACTGAAGAAAAGATTGGATGCTACACTGAGAGGACTTTAGGAAGTATCTGGTTGTATTAATTAGAATGGGCTGAATGGTCTTCCTCAACAGTAACTATCTTGTGAAAGAAAGATTTGAGAATATTGATGAAATGAGCTAGCTTTCAATTTCTTTTTTACCTATATCTATTTATTTCATTTCCTTATTATCTTGTTTGCCCTTCACTATGCAACATTTCTTAACCGAGAGGTCAGGCAATATGATTAGATTTCTGTCATTGCCAATCAACCCCACCACTGGCAGGCGTGTGAAAATAGAATGGATGACCTGTGATTCTTATATTTCCCTTCCTCCCTGCAGCTAATGCATAGTGTTTCTTTACGGTATGACATTCCCTGATAACAAAAGGAAGTAACTAATTACTCAGAAAAAAGTCCTTTAATCTGGTCACTCTGTCCTGCACTAACTTCACTTAAATGTTGCAATCTATTGATAGAATCAAATTCTTCAATGTTACAGCATGTTAGAAATAAAACCAGGGTCCTTTATACTTTCAATGTTATGTTATGGAATTTTCTATAGTGTCTTGGTGTCACTTGCCATTTCACACAGCAGTACTGATCCTGGACCATCAAATGTCTTCTGCCAAATTTATGTCAGAAATATTGTAATTGAACAATGCTTCTGGGTGTTGTAGTTCTTGGAGTCTCACAGAATGATGAAAGCTATTGTTAAGAAAGGAAGAATGTCAAAAATGCTATACGTGATGTTGAGAATGAATTAAGGTATGGAAAATTATTTGTGGGTCAGCTTAGATTGGTTATTGCACACCTACAATTAAGTCAGAAGGTTGTGAGCTCAAGTCTTAGTGCAGATTTGAGCACATCGTTTTGGTGAGGTTTCATTGCAATATTGCGAAAACACTTCAGCTAAATCAACACAGATGAAAAATGAGATCTTCTTGGTATGTCAGGGCCAATATAAGTGAGCATCAATGGAGCTCACTCCACGATTTTCTTTGACATTTAATGAATATTGTTCTTAGACCTCTGAGGAGTCTACTTTTAATTCAGTGATTTTTAAAAGTACATTCATTCTTAGCAGAAATTTGATACAATGTTTAAAGCATTACAAATATAGCTGGGTAGGTTAAAAAATGTCCAAAACAGTACACCATATTTCAGAAGCTGCATAAATATCCGGATTGCATTGTTGGGAAACAATATTTTTGTTGGGTCAGAAGGTAGTTCTAAGAACTGACACACCAGTCTAATAATACATCTGTGTAATCAATATGCAGCTATGGTATTAATTTCTTATTGCAACAAAGGCCATTAATAATCTATAAAACTTTATGCTTGTCTACTTAATATGCAACCATATTTTCTCTTGAAAATATGTGACAGCATTGAGAGTGTGTAAACAATACTAAGGAAGTGGTTTGAAAGTAATAATGACAATTTTTGCTGATATTACTACTATTCAGGATTTTCCACCTGTACTTAAATGTGCATACTAACAGGAAAATAGACATATGCTTCATAAGGCCTTGTTAGTTAGCTTTGTGGGAGAATGCTGAGGGAGTATTCTGTTTCTTCACAGAATTACAGTTAGTTTGATGATGAATTACCAAAATATTGAAAAGGCATCATGTCACTGACTGAACGAAGGCTCATTTTCCCAGAAAGGGTTTGGCAACCAATGTTTCCAATGTTCTGTGTGCATCTAAAATATGCTGACTGAGGGAAGTACTGCAAAGAACAGATGTGTTTAACTTTACCTGCTTGCAGCAAGGCAGTAAGAATATTTTCATGAATTGGAAGATTTTGTTAACTGGTTTAGCCATTCACCATTAGATCTGGTTGAACCACAGAAAGCACTTTCCAGCCCTGTTGTTGCTGGAACAAAACTCTTCACTATTCCAGGTGCAAAGTTAACCACAAAATACTGCGGATGCTGGAAATCTAGAACAAAAACAAAAATACCAGGAAAAACTCAGCAGGTCTGACAGCATCTGTGGAGAGGGATACAGTTGAAGTTTCGAGTCTGTATGACCCTTCATCAGAACTAAAAAATATAGAAATAAGATGAAATATAAGCTGGTAGAAGGGGGTGGGACAGGTAGAGCTTGATAGGGGGCCAGTGATAGGTGGAGGCCAAGAAGAGACTGCCAAAGATGTCATAGACAAAAGGACAAAGGGGTGTTGACAGGGGTGAAATTATCTAAAGGATGTGCTAATGGGGACATTAAGGGTAGCAAGCTATTGGCAGATGGCCTTAGTGCAGGTGGGGTGGGGGGAAGGGATCAAAATGGGCTAAAAGGTGGAGATGAAACAATAGATCGATATAAATTTAACAATAGGTGGGAAAAGAAAAATATATTTGCAAAAAAAAGATAAAGTATTGGAAAAAGGGGAATAGGAAAGGGGGTGGGGATGGAGGAGAGAGTTCATGATCTGAAATTGTTGAACTCGATATTAAGTTTGGAAGACTGTAAAGTGTCTAGTTGGAAGATGAGGTGCTGTTCCTCCAGTTTGCGTTGAGCTTCACTGGAACATTGCAGCAGGCCAAGGATGGACATGTGGGCATGAGAGTATGTTGAAATGGCAAGCGACAGAGAGGTCTGGGTCATGCTTGCAGACAGACCGAAGGTGTTCCGCAAAGTAGTCAACCAGTCTGCATTTGGTCTCTCCAATGTAGAGGAGATCAAAACCCTCCCAGAATCATGATAGGGTCCCCCTTGTCCTCACTTATCACCCACCAGCATTCGCGTTCAAAGGATCATCCTCCGCCATTTCCGCCAACTGCAGCATGATGCCACCCCCAAACACATCTTCCCTTCATCCCCCGGCGGCTTTCCGCAGGGATCGTTCCCTCCAGGACACCCTGGTCCACTCCTCCATCACCCCCTACACCTCAACCCCCTCCTTCCCATGCAATCGTAGAAGGTGCAACACTGCCCCTTTACTTACCCCCTCCTCACCATCCAAGGGCCCAAACACTCCTTTCAAGTGAAGCAGTTCTTCACTTGCACTTCCCTCAATTTAGTCTACTGCATTCGCTGCTCGCAATGCGGTCTCCCCTACGTTGGAGAGACCAAACGCAGACTGGGTGACTGCTTTGCAGAACACCTTCGGTCTGTCTGCAAGCATGACCCAGACCTCTCTGTCGCTTGCCATTTCAACACACCACCCTGCTCTCATGCCCACATGTCCATCTTTGGCCTGCTGCAATGTTCCAGTGAAGCTCAACGCAAACTGGAGGAACAGCACCTCATCTTCTGACTAGGCACTCTACAGTCTTCCAGACTTAATATTGAGTTCAACAATTTCAGATCATGAACTCTCTCCTCCATCCCCACCCTCTTTCCGATCCTTTTTTCAATAATTTATCATTTTTTTACAAATATATTTTTCTTTTCCCACCTATTTTTAAATTTATTTCAACCTATTGTTTCATCTCCACCTTTTAGCCCATTTTGATCCCTTCCCCCAACCCCATCCCCACCCCCACTTGGGCCATCTGCCACTAGCTTGTCCTGCTTGCTACCCTTAATGTCCCCATTAGCACATCCTTTAGATAATATCACCACCATCAACACCCCATTGTCCTTCTGTCTTTGACATCTTTGGCAGTCTCTTCTTGGCCTTCACCTATCGCTGGCCCCCTGTTGAGCTCTACCTGCCCCAACCACCCCCCTCTACCAGCTTGTATTTCATCTTATTTCTATATTTTTTAGTTCTGATGAAGGGTCATACAGACTCGAAATGTCAACTGTATTCCTCTCCGTAGATGCTGTCAGACCTGCTGAGTTTTCCAGATATTTTTGTTTTTATGCGAAGATAACCATCAGCTTCTTTTCTCTACCACCGACTGTCTTCTAAACCCCTTTCCAATGTCTCCTCCACCCTCACCTCCAAGGACAAGTGTGAAGAGCTGATAGACTTCTCTGTAACTAAGTTTGAGACCATCCATTCTGCCTCTGCTTCGTCTTCCTTCCCGTAGCTCACCAGACCAAACTTCATCTAAATTCCCCCCTACCCTAAATCTGAACACGTATTTTCTCTAGCTTCTGTCTTATCTCTCGTCACACTCTCTCTGAACTCATCTTGTCCACGAGACCTACCTCCTGCTCCCTCGATCCTATTCCTACTAAACTGCAGACCGCTGAACTTGCCTTCCTCATCCCTATGTTAACTGATATTGTTAAAGGTTCTCTCTCTTCAAAGGTTCTGTCTATCTCCTTCAAATCTGCTGTAATCTCCCCCTCAAAAAAACCAAAACCTCACCATTCTTGTAAACTACTGCCCCATCTCCAACCTCCCATTCCTCTCCAAGTCCTTGATCATGCTGTTACTTCCCAAATCCGTACCCATCTTTCAAGGAATTCCATGTTTGAATCCATCCAATCAACCCTTGCTATGGTACAGAATGGCTTTTACCAAAATCATAAATGATATCCTTTGTGACTGTATCAAAGATTAATTTTCTTTTCTCATCCTTCTTACCTGTGTACAGGCTTTGGACACACTTAATCACATCATCCTCCTCCAATGCTTTTCCGCTTTCAACCAGCCGGATGAGACTGCACTCCCCAACTCTATTCTTATCTATCTAATCGTAGCCAGAGAATCATTTGCAATAGCTTCTATTACTGCTCCCATACCGTTACCTCTGATTTTTCCCAAGGATCTATCCCTAGTCCCTTCCTATTTCTTATCCATATACTGCCCCTTGGCAACATCATCCAAACACACAGAGTCAATTTCCACATGTAAGATGCTGACATCCAGCTCCACCTCACCACCACCTGTCTCAGCCCATCCACTGTATCTAAATTATCATACTGCTTATCCATCATCAGTATAGGATGAACAAAAATTTCTTCCAATTAAATATTAGGAAGACCGAAACCATTGTCTTCGGCCCCTGCCACAAACTCCATTCCTTGCCACAGACTGCATTCTGGCCCCCTCCCTGGCAACTGTCTGAGCCTGATCCAATCCGTTCTCAACCTTGGTGTCAGATTTGATTCCAAGGATAGCTCTGACCAGGTATTTGCACCACCTCAAAGACCACCAATTTCCTCCTCCATAACCTTGCCCAACTTTTTCCTTTGCCTCAGCTTTTCTGTTAAAACACTCATCCATGCATTTGTTACCTTCAGATTTGACTATTACTAAGTATTCCTGGCCAACTTTCAACATTCTACCCTTCATAAACTTGAGGCTCTCCTAAACTCTGCTGCCTGTGTCTGAGCTCACAGCAAGTCCCTTTCATATACCTCCCTGGGTTTGATGATCTACATTGACTCCCAGTTGAACAGTACCTCGATTTTAAAATTCTCACCTTTGATTTCAACATGCTCCATAGCTTCACCCCTCCCTATCTTTTGCAATGTCCTCCAGTGATATAATCCTCTGAGATATCTGCCCTCCTCCAATTCTGGCCTCTTCAAAATACTTGATTATAAAATTGGTGGCAGAGTCTTCAGCTGCCGAAGCTCTAAGCTCTTAAATTGCCTCTCTAAAATTTTCCACCTCTCTTTCCTCCATTAAGACACTCTTTAACACCTAACTCTTTCACAAAGCTTTAGTCAATACCTTCGTATGTGGCTCAGATATAAATTGTTTGTCAAAGCTCCCGTAAAGTGCCTTGGGACATTTACTATGTTAAAGGTGCTATATAAATACTACTTTTTGGTGCTGTTTTTAATAATGATATTTTACCTTTCAGTGAGTAGAGCCAGAGTCCTTAGCTTTGATAAGGTGGGCTTGTACTAGAACTCCAACTTTGAGGAGAGAAGCAAAGAAATAAAAGA
Source organism: Carcharodon carcharias (assembly GCF_017639515.1). Taxonomy (NCBI): domain Eukaryota; kingdom Metazoa; phylum Chordata; class Chondrichthyes; order Lamniformes; family Lamnidae; genus Carcharodon; species Carcharodon carcharias. The sequence goes on along the minus strand of NC_054472.1, from coordinate 59,204,199 downwards.
GGATAAAGGAGTTACATTTGCTATTTTCCAATCTAATGGCACCTTCCCTGAATCCAGGGACTTCTGGAAAATTAAAACCAATGCATCAACTATCTCACTTCTTTCAAGACCCTAGGATGAAGTCAACAGGACCCATGGATTTGTCAACCCACAGCTCCAACAGTTTGCTGAGTACCACTCCCCTGGTGATTGTAATTTTCCTGAGTTCCTTCCTCCCTTCCAGTTCCTGATTTACAGTTATTTCTGGGAAGTTGCTAGTATCCTCCATAGTGAAGACTGATGCAAAATACCTGTTCGATTCACCTGCAATCTCCTTATTTTCCATTATTAATTCCCCAGACTTACTTTCTATAGGACGAATGCTCACTTTATTAACTCTTTTCTTATTTAAGTGTCTATAGAAGTTCCTACTATCTGTCTTTATATTTCTAGCTAGCTTTCTCTCATACTCTAATATTTCCCTCCTTATCAATCCTTTTGTCATTCTTTGCTGTTCTTTATATTCTGTACAATCTCTGACCTGCCACCTGTCGTTGCACAATTATATGCTTTTTCTTTAAGTTTGATGCTCTCTTTAATTTTTTTAGTTAACCATGGATGGTGGGTCTTGCCCTTGGAACTTTATTTTCTTGTCAAAATGTATCTATTCTGCGTATTCTGAAATATTCCTTCAAATGTTGGGATGGGAATTTCTTCCAGCCCTTATCCTTGGTGGCAATTATTTTGGGGAAAAATGGATAGAGTGACCAAATTTATGTTATGCTGCTAAATATTTGCTTTTAAATCCATAACCTGAATCTCAATCATTCCACCATATATGATTTCCTATCCCATAAGAACATGGGCTTTCACAAATAAAAAGACATTAAGGTCGGAATTTTTCGCTCTGGTGACTAAGTGTGGTGATGGGCGGGATTAGCACCGAGTTCTCCGCTGATCGATGGGTCGGCTTTCATGCCAGATCTTCTGCTTAAAACCTCATTAATTATGCACAGGTCAGCTGCTCGTTGAATCATATGGTGGGGCAGACACTGATTCATCCGCCCGCTGTCACCTCTTTGGGTCGAAGATCCCGCTGCCGTATTTAAACCCCATCCGAGCACACACGCCTTACTCCCTGAAGCCCAGCTGTGTGGTCGGAAGTTCCAGAGATGGCCCCAAGGAACAAGACAACTGTGTCACAGTTTAGCCATGGCACCCTGGAGGCTTTAATCAGTGGTGTCTGCCAGCACCGGAGGTTCTTTTTCCCAGGGATGGATCCAGGAGGTCGACCAACCTCACCTCGTCGGCCTGGGAGGCGGTTGTGAAGGTGGTCAGCTCCGCAGGCAATAGCCGGAGAAATGCCATCCAGTGCAGGAAGAGGATAAATGATCTCATGCGCCCCACCAGGGTAAGTCAACCTTCAGGTCATTCCAAACTCACACCCTCATAATGGAATTATGCACGTAAAGCATCACACAGCTCAGGGATCTCACACAATATTAGTGGGGGAGATATCAGCATTGAAAGTCTATTCATCAGCTATCATCCTGTACAAACAGCATCCTCAGCCCTTACTAGGGAGGGCTCAGCCTGCAAGCCAGTACGGATGAGTGCTCCATGAGTTGATCACACCTTGACTTTCACAGTGAGTGACATACAGTGCTGTATCCAGCCTGTTCATGAACTTAATTCTCTCTCTTATAGGCAGCAGCCGGTCCAGACAGACCTGCACAGGTAACATAAGCCCCTGCTCTCATACCACCTCAGAGGAGGATGCAGAGCAGCCATCTGAAGAAGACCAGTCACTGTGTTCATCTGCACTCTCCACCGGTGCAGGCACACACCCTGTTGTGTCATAGGTCTAGATTAGGCTTGGGGTCACTTTCTAGAGAGCACCGCAATGTCTCTACAGCGGTCAGAGGCAGTGACAGCTCAAGTTGGCACTTGGGGGACTGCTGGAGATTAGCTACCCACTGAGTCCGAGTCATGATGAGCCTCTGGAAATGGCTGTCGCTAACATGCTGAGATGCAAAGACAGGCAGCAGAACATCAGGCAGAGTTTCGAGAGGCAGTCAACAGACTAGAGCAAAAAATGAAGGAATCCATCCACATTCTGTCTGATGTCATGGCTCCGACATGCGAGTGCCTTGAGATCTCCATGGAATGGTGGCGCCTGCCATGGAGACCTTGGTTCAGCAGGTTCTGCCGGATTTGTGCTCGGACTTGCATATCATTGCTATAGGCATTGGTGGGATCCATCAGTGTCTGGGCAAGGGGGGGCAGGGCACCTTGGCCTCCCTCCAGGTACCCCTTCTCTTCATGGAGTCAGGCAGGGATCCCTTGGGCACCCAGATGGGGGAGGACCAGCAGCTGGACACCCCAGGGCATCCACTAAAGTGACTCCATGAGTGTTCAGCCTATCCCAATACCCTCTGCCTGTGACCCCATCACCTCCAGCTGCACAGGCGAAGGAGGGTGCACGTGCCTCAGAGAGGGCTTTAAACTAAATAGTGAGGGGAGGGTTCTGGAAAGGGGATACATAGGTTTACAAAGCAAAAGGATATGGCAGAGATAAAAACAAAAAACTGCGGATGCTGGAAATCCAAAACAAAAACAGAATTACCTGGTAAAACTCAGCAAGTCTAGCAGCATCGGCGGAGAAGAAAAGAGTTGACGTTTCGAGTCCTCATGACCCTTCGACAGAACTAGGTAAATCCCAGGAAGGGGTGAAATATAAGCTGGTTTAAGGTGGTGGTGGTGGTGGTGGTGGTGGTGGTGGTGGTTGGGGGGGGGGGGGGGGGGGGGGGGGGGGCGGGGGTGGGGCTGGCGGGGTAGAAGTGGAGGGGGGTGGTGTGGTTGTAGGCAAAAGCAGTGATAGAAGCAGATCATCAAAAGATGTCACAGACAGCAGAACAAAAGAACACATAGGTGTCGAAGTTGGTCGAAGTTATCTAAACGAATGTGCTAATTAAGAATGGATGGTAGGGCACTCAAGGTATAGCTCTAGCGGGGGTGGGGGGAGCATAAAAGATTTAAAAATATTTAAAAATAATGGAAATAGGTGGGAAAAAGAAAAATCTATATAATTTATTGGAAAAAAAAACAAAAGGAAAGGGGAAGAAACCCCATGCCCACGCAAAAGATGTAACACCTGTCCCTTCACTTCCTCTATCCTCACCGTCCAAGGGCCCAAACACTCCTTTCAAGTGAAGCAACATTTCACTTGCATTTCCCCCAACTTAGTCTACTGCATTCGTTGCTCCCAATGTGGTCTCCTCTACATTGGAGAGACCAAATGTAAACTGGGCGACCGCTTTGTAGAACACCTGCGGTCTGTCCGCAAGAATGACCCAAACCTCCCTGTCGCTTGCCATTTCAACACTCCACCCTGCTCTCTTGCCCACATGTCTATCCTTGGCTTGCTGCATTGTTCTAGTGAAGCCCAACGCAAACTGGAGGAACAACACCTCATCTTCCGACTAGGCACTTTACAGCCTTCCGGACTGAATATTAAATTCAACAACTTTAGGTCTTGACCTCCCTCCTCCATCCCCACCCCCTTTCTGTTTCTCCCCCTTTCCTTTTGTTTTTTTTTCCAATAAATTATATAGATTTTTCTTTTTCCCACCTATTTCCATTATTTTTAAATATTTTTAAATCTTTTATGCTCCCCCCACCCCCACTAGAGCTATACCTTGAGTGCCCTACCATCCATTCTTAATTAGCACATTCGTTTAGATAATATCACCAACTTCGACACCTATGTGTTCTTCTGTTCTGCTGTCTGTGACATCTTTTGATGATCTGTTTCTATCACTGCTTTTGCCTACAACCACACCACCCCACTCCACTTCTCTCCCCCGCCCCCCCCCCCACCATCTTAAACCAGCTTATATTTCACCCCTTCCTGGGATTTACCTAGTTCTCTCGAAGGGTCATGAGGACTCGAAACGTCAACTCTTTTCTTCTCCGCCGATGCTGCCAGACCTGCTGAGTTTTTCCAGGTAATTCTGTTTTTGTATGGCAGTCTTGCAGGGCAGCTATTTAGGTAATGATACCCAGAGTGTGACAGGAAGGGACAGAGAGTGCAAACATAAAAAAAAACAGCAGAAAATAGGGTCAAAGGGAGAAAAAATGGTAAAAAGGCAAAATTAATGGCCCTTTATTTAAATGCAAGTAATATTCGGAACAAAATAAATGAATCAACGGCACAAATAGAGGTTCATGGTTATGATCTTATAACCATTACAGAGATGTGGCTACAAGGAGATCAAAGCTGGGAACTAAATATTCATGGGTATGTGATTTTTCAAAAGGACAGGCAGGAAGGAAAGGGTGGTGGGGTAACTTTGTTAGTATGAGATGGAATAAAGTACAATAGCAGGAAAGCATGTTGGATTGGAAGATGTAGAATCCTCATAGGTGGAAGTAAGAAATAACAAGGAGAAGAAGACACTGGTGGGAGTGGGCTATAGGCCTCCTGACAGTAGCTATACTGTAGGACAGAGAATAAATCAGGAGATAATGATGGCATGTAAAAAAAGGCAGTACATTAATCCTGTGTGATTTTAATCTTCAGGTAGATTTGGAAAATCAAATTGGCAGATGTAGGCATGAACAAGAATTCATAGAGTGTATTCGGAACAGTTTCTTAGAATAATATGTTGTGAATCCAACCAGGGATCAGGCTAGTTTGCATCTAGTAATGTGTAATGAGGCAGGCTTAATAAATGATCTCAGAGTAAATGATCCCCTAGGAAACAGTGACCATATTATGGTAGAATTTAGCATTTAGATTGAGAGTGAGAAACTTGGGTTGGAAACAACTGTGCTAAACTTAAATAAGGGTAATTACAATGGAATGAGGGCAGCGTTGGCTGGACTGGACTGTGAAAGGAGTTTAGCAGAAAAGACGGTTGATGAACAATGGCAGACGTTTAAGAAAATAGTTCATGACTCTCAATAAAAATAAGAAGAAGGATTCAAGGAAGGGGATAAATCAACTATGGTTAACCAAAGAAGTTAAGGACAGGATCAAATTGAAAGAAAAAATTTACAATGTGGCAAAGGTTAGTGCTAAACCAGAGGATTGGGAAAGTTTTAAAAACCACCAAAAGATGACCAACAAAAAAACAATGAGGGAGAAAATAAACTCTGAGGGTAAACTAGCAAGAAATATAAAAACTGACAGTAAGAGCTTCTTTAAATATATAAAAAGGAAGAGAGAGGCCAAAGTGAACACAGGCCCCTCAGTGATTGAGGCTGGGGAAATAATAATAGGGAATCAGAAAATGGCAGAGGAGTTGAATAAACTCTTTGCTTCAGTCTATATGGTAGAAGACACTAATAGCATTCCAAAAATACTAAATAATCAAGGGGCACAAGGCAGGGAGGGAATTAATTCAATAACTATCACTAGAGAAGAAGTACTAGGGAAACTAATGCGGCTAAAGGCCGATAAGTCCCCTGGACCTGGTGGATTGCATCCTAGGATATTAAAGGAAGTAGCTACAGAGATAATGGATGCACTCGTAGTAATCTTCCAAGAATCCTTAGACTCTGGATAAGCCCCAAAGAATTGGAGGATGGCCAATGTAACACCCTTATTCAAAAAGGGAGGGAGACAAAAAACAGGTAACTATTGGTCAGTTAGCTTATCATATGTCATTGGGAAAATGTTGGAGTCTATTATAAAGGATGTTATAGTAGGGTATTTAGAAATGCATAATCTAATCAAGCAGAATCAGCATGGCTTCATGAAGGGGAAATCATGCCTAACATATTTATTAGAATTCTTTGAGGCGGTGGCAAACAGGATAGGTAAAGGGGAACCAGTACATGTAATATATTTGGACTTCCAAAAGGCTTTCAATAAGGTACCACACATAAGGCTACTTAAGATAAGAGCTCATGATGTTGGGGGTAATACATTAGCATGGATAGAAGATTGGTTAACTAATAGAAGACAGAGAGTTGGGATAAGGGAGGCATTTTCGGGATGGCAACCTGTAACTAGTGAGTGCCACAGGGATCAGCACTGGGGCCTCAATTATTTACAATATATATTAATGACCTAGATGAGGGAAATGTATGTACTATTGCCAAGTTTGCAGATGACACAAAAATGGATGGGAATGCAAATGGTGAGGATGACACAAGGAGTCTACAGAGGGATATAGACAGGTTAAGTGAGTGGACAAAAACTTGGCAGATGGAATATAATGTAGGAAAATCTCAGGTTATGCACTTTGGCAGGAAGAATAGAGGAACTGAATATTATTTAAATGGAGAAGATATTATTTAAATGGAGAAAGACGGCAGAAGGCTGTAGCACAGAGGGATTTTGGTGTCCTTGTGCATGAATCTCAAAATGCTAACATACAATTTCAGCAGGTAATAGGGAAGGCAAATTGAATGTTGGCCTTTATTTCAAAGGGAATGGAGTATAAAAGTAAGGAAGAAGAAGATTCATAAGGACTTGAAACGTTATCTCTGTTTTTTTTCTCTCCAGATTTTTAATCAGTAAGGGAGTCAAGAGTTATGGGGAGAAGGCAGGAAAGTGGAGTTGAGGATTATCAGATCAGCCATGATCTCATTGAATGGAGGAACAGACTCAATGGGCCAAATGGCCTACTTCTGCTCCTACGGCTTATGGTCTTATGTAGTAGGAGACCCAAGGCAAGCTAGAGCCCTCCAGGCCTCAGCCCTACAGAGGACACCCGCCAAAGTCATTAAAGACAAGAGGGTGTTGCAGTCAACAGGCTGCCTCTGTCTCTGCTGCAGATGTTGGGGATGCACCAAGAGAGTAGAGTTAAAAAGATTAAGAATCCTTGATATCATTTTTTGTCATGGATGTTCACACACTGTAGATATCATGCACCTTTTGTAAATACATTTGCTGTTCATGACAATAATCTGAACATTTGAATGCGACTTGCATTTGTATCTATGTGACCTCGTATTGCAAGTGTGACCGAAACTCCCACTCTGTGATCACCTCCCTTTGTGAGCCTCACATTCATGTGATGTCTAGCTGACTCATGTTAGTTACTTGTCCCTTGTCTAATATCAGAGAGATGTGTCAACCTCTTTATTGAAAGTGACTGCAAATTGCATTAGATTGTAATATTTATTAAAAGACACCATGATGTGATGAATACCCATAGCATTGGAGGGTTACCACTCATGTTGTTTCATTGTCAAATAGCTGTCTTCATTGTGTGTGCCAAAGCACAAGACCTGAAGCCATGATCATCTCTTCAGCCACATGCGCATCTCTGTGGCAGCAAGAAGTGTCTCATTTAGGAGGCTATGACTTCATCAAGTCCACTTGATGCAGGCTTTGTGCTGGTGCACTGCCTTTCACTTCCCAGAGTGGCAACAAATAGCTTTGGCTGCTGACCTTTCCAAAGGTTAGAGCCCTGTGAAACATGATGATTGGAGGCCTGAGGCCCAATGCTGACATTGCTCTTGATGTTAGTGGTTGTAAAGGCCTTTCAGATCACTGGAATGCCACTAAGGGACAGGAGAAATGCACTTGGATACTCTTGCCTGCACTTTACTCCTCCTGGAACTTTGTGGCTAAGTGTGTGTCCCGGGTATGTTTGCCACATCTTGCGGCTTCGATGGCATCCTCATGTGAAATGTCCCCAGTATCACCTTCTTCAGGTTCCTGCCCGTCCAGTTCTTCATCATCCAAGGAGTTCTCAGCCTCTTCCATGTCTCCCTCTGGCAAGTGAACTCCCCTTTGAAATGCCAGTTTGTGCAGGCCACAATGATGTGGCACATCCTCTGTAGACAGTACTGCAGAGGCCCATCTGAGCGGTCCAAACATCGGAAGCCTATGGTCTGATCAATGATGGATCTTGTCAATCTACATGCCGTGTTGTATCTTTCCTCCAAGGCACTTTGAGGATGACGCATGGGTGTCATGAGCCATCGTTTCAGCAGGTACCCCTTATCAACAAGCAGCCAGACCTGTAGGCGCCACGGCCCTTTGAATATCTGAGGCACCTGGGAGTGACTCAGGATGTATGAATCATGGGAGCTCCCAGAGTACCAGGCATAAACATGCATGATGTGCTTCTGATAGTCATGCACCAGCTGAACATTTAGTGACTGGAACCCTTTCCTGTTAATGAACATTGGGGGCTGCTGTCATGGAGATTTCAAAGCAACATGTGCACTATCAATTGCACCCTGAACTTGGGTGCGCACCATGATTTTACGTGGGCGGGCCAATTAAGGCCTGCCCAGCGTAATTTGCAGCTCCCGAGATCTGTGGGAAGGGGCAGGTGGTGACAGGAAGCCAATATCTGTCGGCTCCAATGGCGACTCGGCCACCCATTTATAAATGGCGCAGGCAGCCGTCCTAAGGCAGCCACTGAGTTCGATCATCTGCAATGGACAACGTCGTCAGAGAGCAGGCCAGGCGAGAGGGCAAGTCGGAGGGGCAGTCGGCCCCAAGGTTTTCCGATGAGTGCCTCATTGCCCACCTTGAGGAGGTGGCAGCACGCTGGGATATCCTTGTCCTAAGGAATGGGAGGAGGAGGCCCCCCCCATCTAACAAAATGTGCCTGAGGGATGAGGTGGCATCACTGGTCAAACACCACGATGTGGTGAGGCACACATGGGTGCAGTGCCACAAACGGTTTAATGACCTCCTGCGATTGGGAAGGATGAGTACCATGTTGGCATGGGTCACTTAGCACAGAGTTAGGTTGGCCATCGATACCCCCTACCCCTCTCCCCCCCACCTCACAATTTTGTTTCTTTATTCATTCATTCACAGGATGTGGGCTTCACTGGCTGGGCCGGCATTTATTACCCATCCCTAGTGGCCCATGAGAAGGTGGTGGTGAGCTGCCTCCTTGAACCACTGCAGTCCATGTGGTGTAGGTACACCCACAGTGCTGTTAGGGGGCGAATTCCAGGATTTGGACCCAGCGACAATGAAGCAACGGCAATAAATTTCCAAGTCAAGATGCTGAGTGACTTGGAGGGGAACTTCGAGATGGTGGTGTTCCCATCTACCTGCTGCCCTTGTCCTTCCAGGTGATAGTGGTCGTGGGTTTGGCGGTTCTTAGTGTGTGAGTGGCAAATGTCAATAAGGCAGCATCTGGGCAAGGGGGTGAGCCCTGGCTGTTTGGAATGAGTGTTTTGCAGCTCCAGGGTCATGAATTGGGTGAGCGCTGCAAGGTTTTCCTCAGGTGGGGTTGGCCAGGCTGCAGTAGCAATGCAGGTACACGGTGGACTAATCAATGCTCCTCTCTCATTTCAGGAGAAGACAGCCCACAATAATGCAGAGAGGCTGCAGACTGGCAGAGGGCAGCCCCACCTTCTGATCCTCACCAGATACGAGCAAGAGGCACTGGAACTGGAGAGGTGCCATACGCCCAGGTCAACCAGCCACAGTGAAGTTGGGATGCCACTGGGAGGTAAGATTGTTGTGCACTGAGATCACAATGTCTGTCCTTGCAACCCTTCCACTGTTGACTGTATATTGATTTCAGCGTCCAACATGGGATCCCCATTGATAATGGAAAGACGAGGGTGCCAGGCACTCACAGTAACAGTGTAACTACTTCAACTAATCAAATGTCCCTGTTCTTCCTTTCAGGCTCACCAGAACACCCTCAGTGTCAGGAGCCTGAGGGGCCGCCGCTCACCCCTGAGGGCCGGAAGATATAAATGCACCAGCTTCACACCCGCTCAGCCAGGAAGGCACCAGCACAGATACCAGCATCTCAGTGGGAATAAGATAGTCAGTTAGTATCTCAGTGCACAGCGGTGAGGCCACTTCACTTTGCTTGAGGTGCAGGAGGCAGAGAGTGCCCAGGGCGTCGGCAGTTGAATGTTTGCTGGGGACCAGGAACATGCTCAGTCGGTAGCTGATGATGTGCCTCTGGAATCGTCCCTGAGACAGTAGATGCTGGAATTCCAGCAGGGGGTGCGGGAGGATCTGGCAGAGATACATGAGTGAATGTACGCCATGGTTTCCATGATGGAGGAGTCCTTGCGGAGCATAAGCAATGCAATGAACATCACAGCTGAGCACAATGCCTGCTCCATGGAGAAAGTAGCGACTCTCATAGAGAGGCTCCTCCAAGAGAACAATCAGGGCTTCCTGGAGATGCATTCAGACCTGCAAGCCCTCACACCGGCAATGACCTCAGCTGGTCAGTGTTAGTGTGAGAGATGGATTGGGCACCCAGTATCCCAGCTAGGTGACCATCCATCACTGGTGAGCAGGGAGGTGTCCATTGACGCATGAGCTGCCTGTTGTCTCCACGGGCTCTTCTTAGGGGACTCCGGATGATGGCAGCAGCTCCTCCCCCCTCTGCTAGTGACTGTGGCATCCAATGAGGCCAGCCGTACCATTGGCTGCTCCCTCCCAGGCGGGGCCAGCACAGGCTCCATGGGCCAGAAGATGCCCACCAATGTCATCAAGGCCAACAGGACAGCAGAGTGAGCAGGCTGTCTCTAATGCCGGTGCCAGCGAGGGGGGAGCACCCAGACATAGCACCTGCAAGCGTAAATGTAAAGCACCTTAGGCACAACACGGGATTATCACTAGAGTTTTTCTTTTGCTTCACTTTTAAGTTACTGTTAAGTCGGTGTGATGTTGAACAGCTTTTCATTTAGTTTGATTTCTATATGCCAAGCTGCAAATCATTAAATGTGTTGGTTCTCAACAAACCTCTGGGGGCTTCATTAGTTCTGCAGGTGAAGGGGAACGCATGATGTTACGAGTGACTTGTTTGTCATTGAGCTTCATTGAAATGGCTCATAGTTCATGTTGTTCACCAAGGAAATGTTGCTCTCAGGTATCAAGTATGGAACCTGCAGCCCTGGCATGTGTTGGTGGTTCATCTTTGGCAGGCTAGCTGAAGGACCGTTGGATCAAAGCCTCCCGGGTGTCCCTGCCTCCCTGGAGGTTGACCAGGTCAGCATCTATCCCCTCAGCATTCTCCTGAACGTGCTCATCCTTGGACTCACTGCTGGACTCATCGTGTGCAGCCAGAGCAATTGTGTCTACATTTTCTTCCTCCACTGTGTCGCCCCTTTCCAGTGCCAGATTGTGGAGAGCGCAGCATGCAACCAGTATCAACGACACACGATCTGGGGGGCATTGCAGTGAGAAGTCCCCTGAGAAGAACGATGGTTCTCTCTACCACTGCCCTTTTGGAGGCATGGCTCCTATTGTACTGCTGCTCTGCCTCTGTCCTTGGATGGTGGAGAGGTATCATGAGCCACCTTTTGTGGGGATAGCCCTTGTCACCCACCAGCCATCCAGCCAGCACTGAAGAGCCTGAGCACCTGGGAGTGTCTCGGGATGTAAGCGTCATGGGAACTGCCTGGGTGCCTTGCACAGACTTGCAGAATCAGCGTCCTGTGATCACACACTATCTGCACGTTCATGGAGTGGAAGCCCTTCCTGTTGACGAAGGCACCGGGCTCACCTCCTGGCGCCTTGATGGCCACATGTGTGCAGTCGATTGCACCCTGGACGCGGGGGAAGCCAGCAATGGCTTCGAAGCCTCTGGCTCACTGTCTGGCTGGCCTTGTCCCTGCGGTAGTGAATGAAAGTCAAGGTACACCTGAATGGAGCGTCTGGGAACAGCTTGACACAACTGCTGACAGCTGATTGGGAGACACCACAAAGATCCCCCACCAACCCCTGGAAAGAGCCGGAGGCATAGTAGTTGAGGGCCACTGTGACCTTCAGCGCCACTGGCATGGGGTCCACCCACACAGCTGGAGCTGATCTCAGGGCCAATCATCTGACAGATGAAGGTGACTGTCTGCCTTGAGAGACGGAGCCTCCTTTGGCATTGCACCTCAGATATATTGAGGTAGCTGCATCACCACCTGTAAACCCTGGCAGCAGGATAGTGGCAACTCCTGCGGCCCCTTCTGCCTTGCACTTCCTGTTGGCCTGCACCCCTTGTGACTGTGCCTGTCCTCCCACAGGTGGCTCCCCTGGAGGCTGAATATGGACTCCTGGCCTCCTCCCCCTTCTGGATCTGTCTTCCTCCTCAGAGGAGGTGCCTCCAGCAGAGAGCACAATCCCCATTTCCAGGGTAAGGGGAGGCTGTCTGATACCTGGAAGGCTCCAAGTGTTTTGACTCCTCCAGAGTCCTGAACTGAAGCCTGTTATTTCTGTCAAAGCAGCTCTGAAGCGATATCTAGTTGTCCTGTAAACACAAGCGAGTAGCAGTAAGTAATAAACTAAAGTTCTAACAACTCACATTAATGAGCCCACTCACCCCTCTTATCCCGCCTGTGAATGAGGTTTTTAAAAATGTGGCCTGCCCGTTGCGCCCGTGCGATGCCCTGAAAATTGCGCAGGCTGCATAAAATCGTCTTCAGTTGCTGCCTCAAAGGCCTTAACTGGCCCGTTAGTTAATAGTGGGCACGCCTTCGAACTCTTACTGCACCCGCCTTCCGAAATATCGTGATGGCACGCGGTGACATCGGGACGCACGCCCGATGTCATCGCGCATCATTTTACACACATGTGTGTCGGGCCTGCCCCCGCATGCCGACTGTGAAATTCTGCACCATGAGTCTCTGTGCAACCACACCCTTTTGTGTCACAATAACCCCCCCGCCCCTTTTGCACTCTACGGTCTGCACGCACCCTCTCCCCTTCATGCAAATCAAATCCCATCCACCCCCTGATGTGTTTGTGTTCTACTATACCAGCTTCCCCAACTCCAATCTTCCCTTTGCTTGCTGTCGATTCCCCCCAATCCCCGCCAACCGTCCCACAGCCCCTTCATCTTCATGGCTAATATTTAAGGGGATATTTCAGAATGCACAGAATAGATGCACTCCAATGAGTACGAAAAAGTCCAAGGGACAGACACACCATCTGTGGTGAACTAAAAAGGTTAAAGATAGTTTGAAACTTAAAGAAAAAGCAAAAAATTGTGCAAAGACAGGTGGCAGGTCAGAAGATTGGACAGAATATAAGGAAGAGCAAAAAATGACTAAAAGGCTAGTAAGGAGGGAAAAAATAGAATGTGAGAGAAAGCTAGTCAGAAATATAGAAGCAGGTGATAAGAGCTTTTATTAATACTTTAAAAAGAAATGAGTTAACAAAATAAGCGTTGGTCCTATAGAAAATGAGTCTGCAGAATTGATAATGGAAAACAAGGAGATGGCAGATGAATTGAACAGGTATTTTGAACCAGATTTCATTATACAGGATACAAGTAACATCCCAGAAGCAGCTATAAACCAGGAAATGGAGGTGGGAGGGAAGTCAGGAAAATTACAATCACCAGAGAAGTGGTACTGAGTAAATTGTTGGAGCTGCGGGTTGACAAGAGCCCGGGTCCTGATTGATTTCGTTCTAGGGTCTTAAAAGAAGTGGTTCGTGAGATTGTTAATGCATTGGTTTTAATTTTACAAAACTCCCTAGATTCAGGGAATGTCCCATTAGATTGGAAGATAGCAAATGTAACTCCATTATTCAAAAAGGGAGGGAGACAGAAAGTAGGAAACTACAAGCCAGTTAGCTTAACATCTGTCATAGGGAAAATGTTAGAATCTATTATTAAAGAAGTTATAGTGGGGCACTTGGATAAGCTCAGGGTCATCAAGCAGAGTCAACATGGTTTTGTGAAAGGGAAATTGTGTTTAACCAATTTATTGGTGTTCTTTGAGGAAGTAACATTTGCTGTGGATAAAGAGGAACTGGTGGATGTATTGTAATTAGATTTCCAGAAGGCATTTGATAAAGTGCCATATCAAAGGTTATTACAGAAAATAAAAGCTCATGGTATAGGGGGTAACATATTGGCATGGATAGAAGATTGGCTGGGTAACCGGAAGAAGAGTAGGCATAAATGGGTCTTTTTTCAGGTTGGCAAGATGTAATGAATGGTGTGTGTTATGACATAGCAGTTGGTAAAGCTGAGTTATTTAAAAATCCCAGAGGGAAATTTTAAACAACTGTCATAACCTATATTTTCATTTGGTATGTTTGAGATGCAACTCTGAATTCAAGCATAAAACCATCTGTTCTTGAGAGGTTTTTGTATCAAATTACATGAGATATATGAGACATTTATTAATTTACACAAGTTAAACATATACACATGACTACAAATTACTACTTCATAATTTTAACAAATTCCAAAACATCCACACTAAGGCAACAGCAACCATAGACTTTAAGCAGACACCAGGCAAAGCATTTTCACCTTACAAATTCAAAATGAGGTTCCTTTCACTTTAGTTCCTTTGCAGACACAGTGGTAGGTTTACAGGCTTTGATGTTACATGCCTCTGCCCCGCACACACATAACTGCTGCGTGTTATATCCAGCACATCTCGTTGAATATAAATTCTCATTGAATCACCAACCCCTTTGAACTCCACCTCTTCTAACAATAAAACCCCATACATAATACCAATTTTATTAATAATATAAACATTGCTCAGTCTCTGCTAGCTAGGTGCCAGATTTCACTCCCCTTCTTGAATGCTCCAATCAAAAAAATACAAATGCACTCTACCTCTTTTACATCTCAAAACTAGTATACATCAAAGCACCCAGACTAGCTGGCTTTATTATTATTAATCCAATTAATAATCACCCACAGACTAAACCTCTATTTAAAAAAATAATAATTTCCAACATTATATACATTAATAGCTTCATGACATGTGCCACAAGGATTAGTGCTGGGACCCTCAACTGTTTACAATTTATATAAATGACTTGGATGAAGGGGTGAATGGGATGGTTGCCAAATTTGCTGATGAAACAAAGATAGTTAGGAAAGTGAGTTGTGGAGAGGACATAAGGAGCCAAAAAAAGATATAGATAGGTTAAGTGAGTGGGCAAAGATCTGGCAAATGGAGTATAATGTGGGAAAATGTGAAATTGTCCATTTTGTCAGGAAGAATAAAAGAGAAGCATATTATCTAAATAGTGAGAAATTGCAGAGATCTGAAGCTTGGAAGGACCTGGGTATCCTAGTGCATGAATCACAAAAGGCTAGTATCCAGGTACAGCAGGTAATTAGGAAAGCCAATAGAATATTATTACTTATTGCGAGGGGAATTGAATACAAAAGTAGGGAGGTTATGCTTCAGTTGTGCAGGTCACTGATGAGACCACATTTGGAGCATTGTGTAGTCGCCTTATTTAAGGAAGGATGGAAATGCATTGGAAGCAGTTTAGGGAAGGCTTACCAGACTAATAGCTGGAATGGGTGGGTTGTGTTATGAGGAAAGGTTGGACAGACTAGGCTTGTATCCGCTGGAGTTTAGAAGATAAGAGGCAACTTGATTGAAACATACAAGATCCTGAGGGGTCTTGACAGGGTGGATGTGGAGAGGATGTTCCCTCTTGTGGGAGAATCTAGACCTAAGGTCACAGTTTAAAAATAAGGGGTCGCCCACTTAAAACAGAGATGAGGTGAAATTTTTTCACTCAGAGGGTTGCGAGACTTTGGGAAATTCTTCCCGAAAAACTGGTGGAAGCAGAGTCTTTGAATATTTTTAAGGCAGAGGTGGATAGACCGTTGGTAAGCAAGGGGGTGATAGGTTATCGAGGGTAGGTGGGATGCAGATATCAGGTTACTATCAGATCAGAAACAAAAGACAAAAATAAGAAGCAAAAGTGGAAAACAGAAAAAAAATAAGGGCGAAAAATAAATGGGGTCATAGTGCAAAATAAAGCTAAGATGACTAACGAGGTTAAAAAGACAAGTCTAAAGGCATAGTATCTTAATGCTCGGAGCATTCGCAATAAGGTAGATGAATTAACAATGCAAATAGATATAAACGGTTATGATATAGTTGCAATTACGGAGACATGGCTACAGGGTGACCAAGGATGGGAATTGAACATCCAGGGGCATTCAATATTTAGGAAGGACAGACAAATAGGGAAAGGAGATGGGGTAGCATTGTTAGTACAGGAGGAAATCAATGCAATAATTGGGAAGGATATTGGCTCGGAAAATCATGATGTGGAATCTGTTTGGGTGGACATAAGAAACACCAAGGAGCAGAAAACGTTGGTGAGGATTGTCTATGGAGATGTAAGGGAAGGTATTAAACAGGAAATTAGAGATACATGCAATAAGGGTACAACTGTAATCGTGGGTGACTTTAATCTACATATAGATTGGACAAACCAAACTACCAATAATACTTGTGGAGGAGGATTTCCTAGAGTGTGTACGTGATTGTTTTTTAGACCAATATGTTGAGGAACCAATTAGAGAGCAGGTTATCCTAGATTGGGCGTTGTGCAACGAGAAAGGATTAATTAACAATCTTGTTGTGCGGGATTAGACAGCATGGTTTTATGAAAAGGAAATCATGCTTAACTAATCTGCTGGAGTTTTTTGAGGATGTAACTAGTAGAATAGATAAGGGAGAACCAGTGGATGTGGTGTATTTGGATTTCAAGAAGGCGTTTGATAAGATTCCACACAAAAGGCTAGTGGGCAAAATTAAAGCACATGGGAGTGGGGGTAATATACTGGCATGGATTGAGAATTGGTTGACAGATCAGAAACAGAGAGTGGGAATAAATGGATCTTTTTCCAGGTGGCAGACAGTGATTAGTGGTGTACCGCAGTGATCATGCTTGGGCCTCAGCTTTTCACGAGATATATAAATGATGAGGGAACCAAATGCAATATTTCCAAGTTTGCTGACGACACAAAACTGTGCAGTGTTGTGAATTGTGAGGAGGATGCAATGGGGCTTCAGGGAAATTTAGACAAGTTGTGTGTGTGGGCAAATACATGGCAGCTGCAGTGTAACGTGCATAAATGTGAAGTTATGCGCTTTGGTGTGAAAAAAAGAAAGGCAGGGTATTATTTAAAAGGTGACATATTGGGAAATGTGGATATACAAAGGGATCGGGGTGCTCTTGTACACCAGCCAATGAAAGTAAACAGGCAGATGCAGCAAGCAATTAGGAAGGCAAATGGTATGTTGGCCTTCATTGCAAAAGGATTTGAGTTCAGAAGTAAGGATGTCTTACTGCAGTTATACAGGGCCTTGGTGAGACCACACATAGAGTATTGCATGCAGTTTTGATCTCTCTACCTAAGAAAGGATATATTTTCGATAGAGGGAGTGCAGCGAATATTCACTAATCTGATACCAGGAATGGCAGGACTGTCGTATAAGGAGACATTGGTTGGACTGGGCCTGTATCCACTGGAGTTTAGACGAATGAGAGGGACTCTGATTGAAATGTATAAAATTCTAACAGGGCTAGATAGGCTAGATTCAGGGAGGATGTTTCCTGTGGTTGGGAAGTCTAAAACCAGGGGCTAAAGTCTTAGGGCAGGCTATTTAGACTGAGATGAGGAAAAGTTTCTTCACTCAGAGGGTGGTCAACCTGTGGAATTCTCTATCATAGAAGGCTGTGGAGGCCGGGTCACTGAGTATATTCAAAAAATAAATTGTTAAATATTTGGATATGAGGGGCATCAAGGGATATGGAGAGAAAGCGGGAATATGGTGTGGTGAAAGAGGGTCAGCCATGATCATATTGAATAGCGGAGAAGGCTCAAAGGGCCAAATGGCCTACTCCTGCTCTTTGTTTCTATGTTTCAGCCATGATCTTATTAATTGGTGGAGCAGGCTCAAGGGTCCGAATGGCCTACTCCTGCTTCTTTTGTGTATGTTCATATGTTCGTATGTCTCTCTCATCTTCATCTCCCAACCCTACCAAGCCCCCTTCACCCTCATGTCTCTGCCATGCGCGCCCCTGCCCCTGCACCCCAATCGCCATGCTGGTCTCTGTTTTAGAGTGCAGCCTGCCTGAGACTCACAGCAAACAATGCTGTCATGCTGGACCAGCGTGGCAGCCACCATGAGCAGCCCCACTATACCCCCCGCCAATGTGGGCTGACACTGGAATCGGTGAGGAACCAGAGCAGCACTGTTACAGGTAGGCTTTGAATGTTGCACTCTCCTTGAAGTCACAAGATAAGTAAGAGTGGACAGCTGCATACCCCTTATATCTGGTCATTATTTAGACTGGTCTAGTTTTCCAAGGAAGGTCATTGATGAAGTAGCTGAAGATGGCTGGGCCGAGGACACTACCCTGAGGAACTCCTGCAGTGATGTCCTGGAGCTGAGATGACTGACCTCCAACAACCACAACCATCTTCCTTTGTGCTAGATGTGACTCCAACCAGTGGAGAGTTTTTCACCTGATTCCTATTGACTCCACTTTTACTAGGGCTCCTTGATGCCACACTCTGTCAAATGTTGCCTTGATCTCAAGGACAGTCACTTTCACCTCACCTTGGGAGTTCAGCTCTTTAGTCCAAGTTTGAACCAAGGCTGTAATGAGGTCAGAAGCTGGGTGGCCCTGGTGGAACCCAAACTGCTCAGGTTATTGCTAAACAAGTGCTGCTTGATAGCACTATTGATGACTCCTTCCATTACTTTACTGATGATTGTGAGTAGACTGATGGGACTGTAATTTGCCAGGTTGGATTTGTCCTGCTTTTTGTGTACAGGATATACCTGGGCAATTTTCCACATTGCCGGGTAGATGCCAGTGTTGTAGCTGTGCTGGAGCAGCTTGGCTAGGGGTGTGGCAAGTTCTGGACCACAAGTCTTTAGTACTATTGCCGGAATATTGTCAGGGCCCATAGCCTTTGCAGTATCCAGTACCTTCAACTGTTTCTTGATAACACGTAGAGTGAATCGAATTGGCTGAAGACTACCATCTGTGATGCTCAGGATCTCCGGAGGAGGCCGAGATGGATCATCCTCGGCACTCCTGGCTGAAGATTGTAGCAAATGCTTCAGCCTTATCTTTTGCACTGATGTGCTGGTGTCCTTCATCATTGAGGATGGGGATATTTGTGGAGCCTCCTCCTCCAGTGAGTTGGTTAATTTTTCACTACCATTCACGACTGGATGTGGCAGGACTGCAGAGCTTAGATCTGATCCATTGGTTGTGGGATTGCTTAGCCTTGTCTATCACTTGCTTCTTATGCTGTTTGGTACACAAGTAGTTATAGCTTCACCAGGTTGACAACTCATTTTTAGGTATGCCTAGTGCTGCTCCTGGCATGCCCTCCTGCACTCTTCATTGAACCAGGGTTGATTCCCTGGCTTGATAGTAATGGTAGAGTGGGGGATATGCTGGGCCATGAGGTTACAGATTATATTCAAATACAATTCTGCTGCTGCTGATGGCCCACAGCATCACATGGATGCCCAGTCTTGAGCTGCTAGACCTGTTCGAAATCCATCCCACCCAGAGTACCTTCCGCACCCTTGCCACCCTCAGTGCATCCTCCAACTGATGTTCAACATGGAGGAGCACTGATTCATCAGCTGAGGGAGGGTTGTACGTGGTAATCAGCTGGAGGTTTTCTTGCCCAGGTTTGACCTGATGCAATGAGACTTCATGGGGTCCGGAGTCGCTGTTGAGGACTCCCAGGGCAACTCCCCCCCAACCGTATACCACTGTGCCGCCACCTCTGCTGGGCCTGTCCTGCCGGTGGGACAGGACATTCCCAGGGATGGTGATGGTGGTGTCTGGGACATGCTAACTGATCTGCTATGTGCTTCCATCATTCACTGTCTCTCTTACTAATAGGTAGAGGGATATAGGGTGCACGCTGGGCGGGAGAGGGGAGTTAATTCATTAAAAATGTGAAACCTGAACTCCCATATTGCAAAGGAACTTACTTCGGGTTTAACAGTGATGCAGGTGTTTGAATAATGTGCTCTTCTGGAGAGGGGAGTCTGTGATTACAATATATTAATGAGATTTCTTTCCTCAAATTTTGGTAGCCATTTCAGTTTATCACAAGGGACCTAGTTTCCCAGGGCTCTCAAAACCTGGCAGCTAAAGGAAGGCCTGAGCTGTCATACTATTGAGAGCACTGTTTGTAGGCCAGGAGGAATAGGAATGCTTCCCCCAGTACCTCAAGTATCTGCTGAGATCTACCAATCTCCACAATCTGTTAACCTCCCTACTATGCCCCAATCTCTCTCTCCCTCCTCATTGCTGCACTTCCTGCCACCCATCCCCCACATCCTCCCCGTGCAATCCCAACGATCATATCTCGATCAATCCAATTGCCTGGGATCATCCCCAGGGTCATGAAGTTCTCCTTCACCTTCCAATGACTTTCTTTCGGCAGTTCCAAAAAGAGGAAATACATTGCATTTATTATGGAATCTTTCACATTCTTAGGCCATTCAAAAGCACTCCAGTCAATAGATTCATTTTGCAATGCAGCCTCTGTAATGTGGGCCTACATGGCAGCCAATTTGTAAACAGCAAAAATGCAAATGAATGAATGAGCTGTTAGTTTATTTTGGCAGCATTAATTGAGGAGAAATGGTGACCAGGAGAACTTTTTGCTCTTCTTTAAATAATGTCATGGGATCTTTTTCCATCCACCTGACAGGTAAAGAATGTCTTAGTTTAAACTTTCGTTTAAAATATGACAGTTCTCACAGGTGAGGTGTCAGCCTCGATGGTGTGTTGAGTTGCTAGAATGGTGCTTCAACCTATAACTTTCTGGCTCAGAGGCAAGAGTGTCACAGAGATATGCAGTCACTCAAGATTTACAAATCCTCTCTATAAAAATCATATTCAAGAAGCCAGATGAGACAAATGTACTGTAATCAAAAATATTAATTTATATTTTTATTACATTACTTAAGGTGCTATTAAAGTGCATAAGGAAGCTTCCCATAGGATGAGAGAGATTGAATGAAAATAAAAAACACTTAGGAAGTTATTAAAGACAGAGTTGCAGCAAAGTGAAGAGATTTAGTGAGAGGCTTTGCAGAGAGTAAAGGCAAGTTGCTACCAAGTGAAGAATGGACGAGGTGGAAATAGGCAGGAAATTGGAGGAGAGTAGGACAAGTTTGCAGAATTAGGGTGATGTGAGACCATGGAGGAATTTGTAAGTGAGGACAAAGAATTTGAAGTCAGTGAATCGTGGAACAGACAGGAATTGAGGGTTAGTAAGGACAAGAGCAAAGGGCGGACAGGATTTAGTACAGCACAGGTTCCAGGCAGCACAGTTTGTATAACAGCACTGCAATTTATGATAGGATCCTAAATTAGCCATTTGATGATCTATGTGCAGCATAACTGGACATAAACATTCATGCAATGCTAACTACCAATGCTGCTCAATTCCTTTTCAGATTTGGTTGTTGCTATTTTTAAAATCTTCCTGGAAAGCAATGAATTTAATAGTGCTAAATAGGCACCTAAGCCTCCAATATGGCAGGCAGGAAGCACTGCCCATTACGAGCTGAAAAATGTCCTACCTGCCATATTGGTATAGGCAAAAAAAATGTGCATCCAACGCCCATGTCTGAAACTGGCATGAAGGCCCTTTGCATGTACAAGTAAGGGGCCTAACAATGATGCAAAACTGAGTTGCCCTGATGTGGCCTATTAGAAGTTTCTTTGCCAGTGGGCTACCTGGGGATGCCCAGTAGGTGCCATTGGTTTACCTGTGTATTTTTAATGCAGCTCTAGGTCCAATATAGGATGCACGTCAGGCCTGCCAATTCAGACACAAACAAACTTCTACCCTTCTAACTGCAGAATATACACTTTGGCCTATTGGGTAAGTCCACTCCCTTGAGAAAATGATTTTTTAAAAGTAGAAGATATAAATAGATATAACTAAGTAAATTTTCACATGCTTTTTCACTTAGGTTGCATAATACCGTATATGGGAAATCCATTGTGTTTTCATTCACCTCAGCTTTCCTCTTCCTAGGTGCTAGCTTTCTATAACGACTAGTTATACTCCATGAAATGTTTTGAAGATTCCCTCTTGCCCATGGTGACATTTATGCTAGACTTAAGCATTTCTGGAAAGCGGTTTCTGCTTTGTAACATTGCTAAAGGTCCAAGAATTGGATCATGACCAGTCTCCAGAGAGAACATTTGGGTTTGACAGTGTGTAGAAAATAACTCCAGTGTGATGTCAAACCAGATTTTCGAAGCACTGATTGGATCCATTGGCCCTCCTTAATACTTCACACATTTATGCAGAAGGTATTTAAATGTATTGACTGTGGATGCTACCAAACTCACTTCTGATATACTTACATTTTAATGGTTGGGAGCAGAGCTCTGTGCATACATGTGAACACATTTGTACAAAACTATCTCCTGGATTGAAGAGTCCTGACTGCAGTGCAGGCAACGTAAGCAAGTTACTGTGGTTGAAACTCAATGATGTGGTGATTGATCTGAGATCAGCATTGCTGCATTTTATAACAAGTTGGTTAAATCTTCTCACTCTAGTTTAAAAATGACACCTCTACTCCCTTTCCTCAATCTATGCTAGAAAAGTACAGAATGAAATAAGATTTATTGATTAAAATCTTGCACTTATAAAATCTTCAAGCTCCCGGAGAACTGACTGACAAGAGTTTGTCTTGATGACGACAAATTGCTGCTTTACACTGGAAGCTGCAAACGATTTAATATTAATTGTCTTGTTTTAGCTGATATCTACATTAAAAAAAAACAAAAGATAAAAGCAAAAAACTGCGGATGCTGGAAATCCAAAACAAAAGTAAAAATACCTGGAAAAACTCAGCAGGTCTGTCAGCATCTGTGGAGAGGAACACAGTTAATGTTTCGAGTCCGTATGACTCTTCAACAGAACAAAGGAAAAATAGAAGACAGGTGAAATATAAGTTGGTTTAAGGGGATAGGATGAGCAATGTATAATAATGTATTTCCATCTCTTGCTTTATCTCTATCTTTTAGCCTATTTCCATCCCTTCCCCCCCACCCCACCCCCACTAGGGCTTCTGTACCTTGCTCGTCCTGCTTTCTACCCTTAATGTCACCTATTAGCACATTTCTTAGATAATATCACCACCTTCAACACCTCTTTGTCCTTTTGTCTATGACATCTTTTGGCAATCTCCACCTATCACTGGCCCTCTGTCCAGCTCTACTTGTCCCACTCCCCCCCACCCCCCCACCTTAAACCAGCTTATATTTCACCTCTCTTCTATTTTTCCTTAGTTCTGTTGAAGAGTCATATGGACTCGAAATGTTAACTGTGTTCCTCTCCGCAGATGCTGTCAGACCTGCTGAGTTTTTCCAGGTATTTTTATTTTTGTTTTTAAAAAAAAACAAACTTGTTTTTAAACTCATTCTTTTGCAACACTTTCCTGTTACTATTCCTTTAACATTGTTACATAGTGAAACCGAATGCAAAGTGAAATGAAAAACCTTGTGGAAACATTTTCTTTATTGTGTTCTCCAGCAGTGTTTTGAGGTGGTTCAATTACAGAGGAAAGTACAGGATTTCTGAGTTGCTTTGCGAACCTCAGAACCTATCACGCTGGGTTATGCCATGCATCGAATACAGAGAGTTGCCATTTGTCCACCAGAGTCCCTTGGTTAATACAGCCTGACTGAAACATGCAGCCTTTGCTTAGACATTATTTTGCATTCAATCACTGAATCTGAGAGGTCAGCACATACCTGAATAACTATTGAATAGACATTCATATAGAACAAATTGCAAACCATCCCATGAAAGTAGATATGAAACCTACTATTCGCTAAGCCTTGACTAATTATCTTAGAGTGATATTGGAAGTGATTTAATCTGTTCATAGTCATTAAAGAGTATACCTAAGCTGCTTTGTCAATGACATGTTTAAGATATAGCGTTCCTCCACAAGGATGCTCTGTTTGCTGATGTGTGACAGGAGGACGCAATGGATAAGGAAGAATTGGAGAAGGGATCACAGGATTTGGAGAGGAAGATGTCCATTGACAAGTCACGTTCTGAGTCTGTGTCAATGAAGTTGCTGCATTCCACTTTCAGCTCCTGGATACCAGCATGAAGCTCCATTAATTGTTTGATCAGCAATTGGCCAAAAGAACGTATTTCCATTTGTAAAGAAGAATTTGAGGAGTAGTTAAAGCCACTGACAAAAGACTCTTTATTCCTGAATGTACATGCAAATTATGTTAAGTTGCTTCAAATATAAAACTGGTGTCTTGGAAATACATAATAGGCACATTTCTTAAGTTGTACAAGCCGTGTTTCTGCCAACACTCAAAGTAGGTCAGTATGTGCTAGGATACTCTCTTTCATGAGCTAATCAAGGATATTTCAGATTAATGCTTGAAACAGGAGCTTGACGTTGTAAGGCACATTCATGCTGGGACTCTGTGCTCCCGCAACTCTCAATTTTCATTTCTGCCACTTGGCCCTTTATTGTTTTGAGCCAGAGTTTGGTCATTTGGCATATCAATACTAAACCAAAACATTAAAAACAGACTCACCTTAAACTCCTTGGCCTGCCCCTAGGAACTCTGCAGCCAGGGTAAAGGTGGAGAGAAGATACTGCCGACCTGGTCACATCATCATGATTTCTAGGCATTCCCGTGTGCTGGTGTCTGACAAATGTGCACATTGGAAAATGAGGCATGAGGCATGTAATGCTGCCTCTAATGGACATGGACTTAATACTGGTACATAACTAGGAGATCATTGGAAATCTTTGGGCCATGTAAAAGGGCTGGACACTCAGTGGACTGAACCTCCAGGGGAAAGAAAACTGTCCTTCATGATTTTATTACCTCATAGGATGACAGTCACTCTCCGTTGCTTCACTAAAGTGGAAATTCTTCACATGTGAACCTAGAAACTGAGGGTTTGATTTCATGCGTGAGTGAACTTCTCAACACCAATGGCTCAAATCACAAAAATAATCTCACAAACTGGCCTTTGCTGGACCTCTCCTGGACTACTGCCAATGGAACTGACAGGTATCTGTATGGCAGACTCTAACCAATTAAAATTTAAAATGGCAGTTGGGGTTCTATATGCTTCATAAGACACCAGCTTGTATATTAAAATAAGTCTACTTTCTGAAATAGGCAGGCACTTTGGGCAACTAGCAGTAAATTCCATTAAAAATAGAAAAAGCCTCACCATCATGATTAACAGGTCAATGACCACATTTTGAGGCCTTTATGCTCAGTTAATAGGCAAAGCTGGAGTAATTACCCAATAACTGGAAACAAGAACACTGCCTGATTTTGCCTTTCCCTTCCTTTCCCAGGCGTGTTGCAGTGGTTAAACAGCTGCCTGAGATGAAGTCAACTAAGTCAATTCAGATCAGGAATGAAAACTGGGGACTCCTGTACAGTGTGGGTCAGCGTTATGCTGAAAACTGCCAATTAGCACTATGCCTGAACTTTAAATTTCTTTTTGACATAAAACATAACCCAGAAATAACCCAGTGTAAATTCAACAATCCTGTAACTCCCGACAGGGACCCACATTTAAAGGAAGCACATGTCAGAGATATGGCTACAACGTTGTCGTGCCAATTCCCTGACAAGAATCCGTTTGAACATAGCTGCCTGCTGTGATTGTAGGAGCTGACTTTGAAGTACCTGTTGTATTGTGCTGTAGGACAAAGCATGGAAACTAACTCTACCCAACAAAAATACATTTAGTTACAACCAAATGAGAAAGAATGAACAGGCTCGCCTCTATTCAGCCTTCTCAGTTGGTCACAACAAAAGTTTAAGTTCCTTTTTGACAAGGATATGCCTTTTCTGAATACAAATATATTGAACTATTTTAGCTGTGAGTGATAAGGAGCCAATCAAACCAGGTTTTCTTGAGTTAAAGAAAGAGCAAATTTATTAACCCCTAAACTTGACAAATAAAATAATAAAAATGCAACATTACACATACAGGTATCAGAAATAAGGGAAGTTAGAGTCCAATGAAAAAAATTTAAAGAATATACGGTTAAATGTCCTTTGGTTGTCCTGGAGGTGTAGATTTTTAAACATTGCTGGTCAGTTAGATGAGTTGATTTCGTGGATGCGGTCAGATGTAGAATATGTTGCAATTATTGCAATACCTCGATTCGCTGGTAGATTTCTCATAATGTTGGCTTCCGAACTAGGTAATACACTCGTTCCAAAAGAGAGAGAGGGAGACAGCAGCAGCCCTAAGCTTGTTTCCTGTATTGAAGTCTTTCTTGCAATCTCTCTGCAGTGGCTGCAGCCTGGCCTGAAATACTTCACCCATTGTGTATTTCCAAGGGGTTTTGGGTGGATCTGTCTGTGGCAGCCATTGTTTCAATATCCAGCACTTTGTATTTTAATTTCTCTTCTTTAGACAGGGACCAGTTTTGATGGGTCTCAGAATGAAAGGAAATGACTCTCTCTTCACCTGAGGGTTTCTTGTTTGTTTCTTCACCTTCACCTTAGAAGCTGGCTTTGCATTTTTAAGTAGGCTGTTCTGTCTCATTTCAAATTGCAAAATTTACAGTCAGTTAAAAGTTTGAAAATCATATTTGAAAATCATATTTTCAAAATAAAAGGGGCATAGCCTTGTGACAAGATATAAAATCATATCCTCTTTCTGAGACATAAATCCATTCATATGGAAAATAAAGATAAATAGTTGTTGGAAACCTATTCCAGTGGAAGACATTTGACAAAAACAGTCAACTACCGCCGTTCGCAACCCCCTCTATTGCAAATTCATTCACCCATGCGAATGTGTTTGTACACCCAATCATGGTTCGTGGCCCCAAAACTTTGCTCATTCATGATTTAAAATGTTAAACTTCTCACCTTTCCCTCGTATTTCCCATGTAGAAAGCGCACACTGCACGTGGGCCGTTTCTGCGCATGCGCATGTTCACCATTCGCAATTTCACCCTTCACAAGATTTTGCGGGATCGGAACCCCCATGAATGGCTGGACTTTACTGTATGTTACTCTGAGGGCAAAATAATTAATTTGTTTCCGATTGCAGCTGTTTTTATGACACCTATCTGGAAAATATCACAGCAAATATAAGTTATATTTCTATTGCTGTTATCTTTTTTGCTGATTTATTTTCAACCCTTAAACTGCTAGCAGCACCAAAGAAATTCCTGACTCCTTGGATCAAACCAAGTTTTTGAAATAACATTACAACTCATGGACAGCAACATTGAACTAAACAATAATTTTAAAGTTATTATTATTAACCCACATCTACAAAATTATTAACTTCAGTATAACAAATGACAAATAACATTTTAAATCCTTGCTACTTGTTTCTATCTTTAAAATACTAATCTCTCAAAATCTTTAATTACTTAATTTATTTAATTCAAACAGCTTAAATTGATTTAGTTAGTCAACCCATTGCAGCATTCTTCTGTTTAGGCCTATGTTATTACAGCAATATGGGGGAAAGGGTCTTGTATTGGTCTTGGTCTTGTCTCCAGATAGAAAGAACACTCAGGGCAGAATCATCCATGCCCACTGGCGTCAGGCGCATTTGGTGGTATGTGCGGACAATATGACGAGAGGGCCAAAAATCAGTTTCACAACGCAGTGAAAGCAGTTTGCGATCGTCAGCTCAGTTCATTAATGCTGGGCCGCATTCCCTGCCATCGTAAGTGGGGACCCTCTTTATAATACATCAGTATATCATTATAGGATCAGCCTACCAGATGCATCTCCCCCACCCTCTCACACCCGCCCCCCTTACTGGATCACCTGCCCACATTAGCATGATTGCACGCCGGTGCAGAACACATCTTGACAAGAGTGACATGCAGAAGTCGGGACTTAATGTCAGGGGCTTTCTCACATTGCAGACGTCTGAGGAGCAGAAGATGCTGGTGTCTGACATGGGATGCTGGGTGGATTCTCATGGAGGTGGCTCTGCTGCGAAGCAGCTCATGAAAGTTGGAAAGTCACTGTTGATGCTCACAATAGATGATTGTTGAAGGGGTGGTAGAGGAAGGTCTAGGATCGACTGGGAGAGAAAGAGGTTTGGAGGGGTGTAGTAGGGAGGGAGGGAATGAAGATGTTGGGGGGGGTGAGGTTGGGAGTGGGGGAATGAATGCGTCAGGGGGTCAGGTTGGGAGGAGGTGATGAAGGTACTGGGGGGAGGGAGTACAGGGGGAGGAGGGGGTAACAGGGGAGAAGATAGCAACTGGGGACGTGGGTGGAATGTGTAAGGGAAGGATTTCAGAGGGGGGAAGGAGTGCAGAGAGGGAAAGGAGTAAGGGTGGAGAAAGGAGTGTGGAGAGGGGAGTGAGTCCGGGGGGAGGAAGGAGTGTGGGTAGGGAAGGGAGTAAGTCTGGAGGAAGAAGTAAGGGTGTCTGGGGGAGTCACGAAGGGAGAAGGAGCAAAGATGGAGGAAGTGCAGCTGCAGGAAGAGGTAAGGCTGGAGGAAGGAGTCGGTGAAGGGGAAGGACTAAGGGTGGTGGAAGAAGTAAGGGTGCCTGAGGGAGTTGGGAAGGGGGAGGGGATAAGCCGGGGCTGTGGGACGGGTAAGAGGTGGGGGGAAGGGGTTCCAAGGGGGAAGGTGCCGGAGGGGGGTGCTGTCTAGCTGAATGTGCAAGGGAGAGGTCTGATGTATCCATGGCTGCTTCCTGGGGAACTGAGGGTGGATGTGACATGAGGGAATGATGAGAATGACTGAGGGCAGAGTGAGGGTTGGGTGGGAGGGCAAAGGTGCAATGATAGCAGTAGAAGGGACGCGAGGGTGGTTGGTGGGACCTGGAGGCAGACACAAGTCCTGGGGGTGGGAAGGAGGTGGTCATGTGGATGGGAGTGGGATTTTCAGGAAGGAAGGGAATGTGCACGTTCACCTGGACATCTCCAAAGGATGGTAGGTCACGGAGGGGAGGTGGAAGGTAATGCCAGAGGGGTCAATTGTGCTCATGGAAAGGAAATTGGTGGCTGGGGGAGGGTAAAGGATGGGGGAGTGAAAGGAAAACTGAATTAGCTCCACATTGTCCAAATCAAAAGTGAAACGAGAGTCATGAGTGTGATCAGTGGGTGGGCGGAGATGCAGGTCAGCTCAGAATGACAACTGAAAGCAAACCCCAGCAGGCAGCATTCAAAATGCTCAGGACATTGAGGTGAGTGTGAAAAGTGAAGGATCCGTCTGCCTGGGAACGTGCTTGCATGAGGCTCTGAAAGGTCCTGCCACACACACACACACACACACACTTCTCCCTCTAGAATCACTTGAGGATCGGCTGCTCCCTTAGTGGTGACAGGGGATGAATTTGAGGGGCTCACAGGCAAAGGGGACTTGGAGGGAGTGGACAGCCCCTGAGATTGCTGAGTGGATGACCCAGGGGTGTCTAGCTGCTGTTCCTCCTCCCTTTGGGTGCCTGAGGACCTCAGCTTGACTCCTTGAGGGGAAGGAGCACCTGGAGGGACATTGAGGTGCCGGTTTCCCTTTTGCGTTGCCAAAGCAAGAACTCACCCATGGCTCTCGTGATGGAGTTGAGGTCTGCACACATCTCTGCTTTCTGCTGGACCAAGGTCTCCAAGGCATCTGCCATTCTCCCCATGGAGATCTCCATGCACGCACATGTGGGCACCATTTCATCACAGAGCAGGCGGGCACACTCCCTTGACTTGCGAGCCACTCTGTTGAGAGCTTCTAACAGCTCTGCATGATGTTCTCATGCCTGGATGAGTTGGAAAGCCTAATCCAGAGGTTTGTCATCTGACTCGGACCTCACAGATGCCTCTTCCCCAGCAGTCCTCTGAGTGCCAGGGAGCTTGGCCGAACCTACGTCCTCCTGTTGCGGATGCGTGTCCATGCGGCGAACACCAGATTGTGAACCTGAGCCTGCTAGGTCTAGGTCCCACCAAGATGTGTGTCTCTGCACTGGTGAGAGTGTGGGTAAGCGCTGTGACGGGGCTTCCAGGCTGCTTATTTCCAGCTCTTCAATGGAGGAGGTGTCCTCTTGGCTGGAGGTGAGGACATGGATGGAGCTGAGGGACTGTCTGGCTGAGGATGCCGGTCGCTTGGCAGAGCTTCCTGTGAACCGAAGTAGAGATAAGTAGTGCATGGCAGAAGAGCCAA
The DNA here is from genome assembly GCF_017639515.1 of Carcharodon carcharias. Taxonomy (NCBI): domain Eukaryota; kingdom Metazoa; phylum Chordata; class Chondrichthyes; order Lamniformes; family Lamnidae; genus Carcharodon; species Carcharodon carcharias. The sequence continues at coordinate 59,174,329 of NC_054472.1, read as the reverse complement.
AAGCAGGAGTGAGAGCACTCACATTTGCGTTGAGAGAGGGTGATGTGGTGCAGGTTCCTCAGCAGCGTGTTCGCTGCTGACCTCACGGTCACTGCAGACGGTCTGTCCTTAACTGTCAGCACGATGGCACACTCCTCAAAGTGAGTGAGGAGTCTATAGCAGGCCACTCCACCCCCAGTCTGCTGATATGAGCAGGCTTCTCCTGCATGGAAACAGATGGAGAGAGTGTGAACAGGACGCATGGCTCTGTGTGGGATGTTTGTGTGGTGAGCGGAGCTATGGACGGGATGAGGACATCAGTTCGAGAGGATTTGAGCCTGAAGGAGATGTGAGGGTGTGTGTGAGAGTTAGTGATGTCCCTTGAGGTGTGAGATCCCTGTGAATGTGTGATGGGTTTGTGAGTGTGTGAGTTGAGAGTGATGAGAAGAGTGAGCTACCCTGGCGGATTGGATGAGACCATTCATCCTGTAGCGGCATTGGATGGCTGTCCCCTTTTGCAGGGCATTGGTGCTGCCACCACCTCCCATGTTGGATTGGTGATGCCGCTGCCCCTCAAGCAACCAGAGTAGGGGGTAGAGGAAATCACGGCGGGCCTCCACGATGTCCATTAGGTGCTCGAGGGACACATCACTGAACCTGAGGACTGCAGTCTTTTTGCTTTTCAGGGCCATGTCTTCTGTGCAGCAGTCACAGTCTAGAAGCACTGAGGTGTGTACCCGCAGCTGCACTTTAAATATGGCGCCAGGCATGATGAAGCGGCGAGGTAATGGCATGGCGTGCGAATGAGAGCCCACCCACCATGGAAACAGCATATTTCCCAGGAATGCATAATTAATATAGCGTGTTTGGGACGATATGGCACGAAAAGCCGCCATTGTGGCTGGCAGGTAAAACATCATTTTACCTGCCCACTACCTCACTTACTGCAAATCTGGCACGATTCTGCTCTCAGTTCCAATTTGAACACAGATCTCAGCAAAAGATGAGATATCGCCTTGCGCCACATTCTGCTCAAAGCACCAGACCCCTAGCTTCATGGCCGTCCCTAGGGGGCTGTGGGGCCCAGGCCACATCACACCCTAACATTTTTAGACAAGTTTCCTCTGATGGCTGGGCCCGTGAGTGTGTGAGAGAAAAGGAGCACCAGCCCCTTCCCAGCTACTGAGCACTCGGTTACAAGCACATTCTGCTTTATTGATTGTGATAACTGTGTCGCACGTAAAACTACACCTTGCTTCCAAGGCTGAACATAATTGTTGGCTCTCCTTTTGTTGAGGAGAAATCCATGATCTCTCTGGGATTCCACTATAACAATTTTTACTAACACACCCCACACCCCAACTGGAGGAAACTTCAAGGCCGGAATTTTCCAGCCCCTCATGCCGGTGGGATCTTCCGGTCCCACCAATGTGAACGGAGATTTCAATGGCTTGCTGACCCCTGCACTGACTACACTGTGGGGGAACCTGCCAGGTTTGGGGGGATTGGAAAATTCCCGCCTAAACGTCTTAAATATTATAAACATGACGCAATAAATAATTCGACTTTTTAATAAAGAAATGACTGTCCATCTTCCAAAGTTAAGCAAATGTTAGTTGCAAGTGCATACTGGAAGAAAAATAAAATAAGTAGCGGAGGGTTTCAATTGCCCAGGACCGAAAATAAACACAGCAAGTAAGTGACTTACCCCGCAGGTCGGACGCTATGCGCTGTATTCTGGCTTTAAAGACGTTAACTAGTTAGTAATAGTTCATCTTGGCTCTCTGTGGTGAATGAGAGTTGGAATAAAAGCCGCTCCATCAAGGTCAGTGCTGCCCTCTCCAAAGGTGACAGATGGTGGTGAGCCCACACTGCACTTCCAGCCGCCCGGCCCGCTGCCTTGGCAGGGATTTATACCAGTTCATTTGGTTTTAATCTGCTTTCTCTTCTATTCTTTCATGAATTTTGGAGAGGAGATACCTGATTCGTTTATTCACTTGTATCCCCAAGTAAACACTCATTTTGAGCTTACGAGTGCGAGAGACAGCGAGTCAGCTGGTATGTACAACAGGCTGTTTTCATCTGACACCATGATGTCAAAGCGCAGGACTGCCCAAAGCGCGGGCCCCCGAAGCATGGGGCCTCCCAAAGCGCAGGACCACCCAAAGTGCAAGCCCCCAAAGCGTGGGCCCCCAAACATGGGGCCTCCCAAAGTGCGGGGCCCCCCAAAGCGCAGGACCCCCCCAAAGCACGGGGCCCAGGGTGGTCGCCCCGATTCACTACTCTAGGGACAGCTCTTCCTGACCTACCAACAATCTCTGGAAATTACGACTCATACCTGACATTCATAGCTTCACCTGACCTTCACAGACGTACCACTACTGCAAGATTCGCACCAGCTTCTCACAGTTTGCGCACATTGGCCTGAATTTTCTGTCCTGACTCCCCAAACCCGACTTGGGAGAAACTTCCCTGAACAGCCAGATTTTCGCTCAGATGGGGGTTGGGGGGGCTGGGGGGGGGGGGGGTTGTGCAGTGGGTGGGGTGGTCGGGGAATCCTGGAGTTGGGCCTGCCAGTGGGAATGCGTAGGCAGGCCCAGCATGGGTAACGCAGCTCGGTAGGGGTTTAAAAGGCGGATTGTTAAGGAGTTCCTGCTGTGAAGCAAGTGTTGCTGTTGCTTGGGGGAGACTTCAATCAACAGTCAAGTGAGTACTGACTGTAATAGTTGTCCAACTGGTCACTGACACTGAAACAGATGGCCCATGATGGGCCTTCCATAGGGAAGTATAGTCATTGCGGCTGCCTATGAAGGAGCACATTCTATCAAGTTCAGGGTGGAAAAGCTTCAAAGGAGAATCTGGGCACCATCAGCTGTTCATGATATTCTGTATTGACTCAGGTTACTATAATGCCTCAGGAGATGACTGATAGAAGCCACATTTGCCAAGGTTGTTTCCACTTCCACCTACCCTCTTTCCACCCATCTCTCAGGGTGTGGCCATATAATTGAGCTTTGTCCAAGACCCTTGCAGCTGTACACTGTCATGGAAGAACAGTGGAACTCAAAGGGAGCGGGTCAGGAGGGTAGTTTGTGGTCAAAGGTACAATATGCGGCCTGGGAGTGAGAGGAACAAAAGCTACCCTATATTCATCCAGCCCCATTCCACCAATGCCCCCCACCCACACCCATCTTTCAACACTGGGCATTGATGAGATAGAGAACATGATTCGTGTATGTAATGTCACAAAACTATCACATTTTTCATAATGGTATTGTGGGATATTGTAAGGTAGGCTTAAGTGTGGTTGAGTTATTTGAATTAGAGTCAGATAGACTGCAAGGTTGAAATTATCAAAAGATTTAAGTGTAAAAGGGTATTTGAAATGCTAATGAGTGAACTAGAGTAAGAGAGTCAGCAGATAAGGTGTGAATGAAATTTGCATTTTTAGATAAGTTGTGAGTTGTTTGACCTTCAAAGGGATGGTAGGATGTTGACAACTAACAAGATAAATAGAGCAAGGTTATTACACTTATTCTTCCCAGAGGTGCTGACCATAATGATGACATGAAATGTTTGTATATAATGGGAAAAGTAAATTTCCAAAGACATGTGGAACAATGGGATTTTACACATTAAAGAGAAAGAAATATATGTAAAGAAGGATGGAAGGCTATGTGGGCATGGCCATGTAAAACCTTGAAAGGTACACCATGTGACACAGACTTGGAAGAAGCTTTAGCCACTCTGCAGAAGAAGTGCTGTTCCAGTAACTAAAATTGTGTTGATGGCCTTTGGAATTTCACTGTTGAGTGGGTATTGTGGTAACCTTGCTGGATTGACTATTTAAATTTAAAATCTATTTTGGACTGTTGCCTTAAAAGGGGTGTATATTTGGGATTAATTAGGAATTTTAGGATTTGTTATAATATCAAGTAATTGTAATACTATGTATGTGTTTGAATTATTTTCTTTTTTTAACAAATGTTTTAATTTAATTTTAAAATCTCCAAATTTGTCAGTGGACACATTACTTCTGAATTCAGTGCACAAATCTTCTCGTAATAAATACAAATTGCAAAGCTGTTGTGATAGCATGGCCAACTTTCCCTTGTGGATTTGGTCTGCCTGGCACATACCAACTGCCATGTCATAACAGTAAGCAAATTTATATATGTAAGACCATTTGAAGCTGGAATCATTACATGCCTTTTCTTTTTCCTTTTCTCAAGCCAGAATGTATTGAAGAAGGGAAAATGGGGAAGAAGTGAGCTGAATGCACAGTTTTGTCCTGTCTCATTGGTTTACCCAATAGATTACATTCAACAGGTCTTAGCAACTTCAGGGGAAGATAACATGAGAGATTCAAAAGAAAGCCCTCAGCAATGTACTCATACCTGCAGATCTGTTCTTACATTATAACTTGTTCATTTCTTTTTCACACATAAAATAAAGTGCATTGCTATACAATCTTTATAGACCAACCAGCATGAGGGAGAGAGGAATAAACAGCACCACAGAGAGTCACTGGAAAACCAGCTTGGTAAGCAAATCACCAGAAATCAAAGAGCAAATGGAAGAATTTGCATATATCCGGTGTGGGAGAGACAGAATCTATGATTGGAGGAGCAGCTCTGTCTTTCCTGAACCTGCTGCCCTTCCAATCACTGCTCTGCTGTCAGTTCCCACTCTAAGCAACTAACAGTTTAACTGACAATTAATTTTTTTAAAAGACTTGACAGTTGTTGAATGGAAAGACCTTCAGGCAGCTTTGTGTTTGACCAGCTTTTTTAAAAAAATGAGAACTGTCAGTTTCACTGTAGTGACCACACTTCAAGAGTAGGTAATTGGTTGCAAAATGCTTTGAGATGTGCTATGACCGTGAAAGGTGCTATATAAATCCAAGACTTTCTTTTCTTTTCTGACTGTAGAAACTTGCACCAACGTTTACCAATCTCTTTCTCTCTCTCTCTTGAAATGCAAGTGGTTGCATTGTATTATTTTATATTATACATATGCAACTCATAATATATTGAGGATGTGTTTCATAATAGTCTCTTGGGTGTGTTATGAACACAAGGGTGAGGTGGGTTGAATTATTATTTCTGTTCTCCTCTTTTTCCCATGACAGCAATAGTTATAATATCTAATTCAATTTGTTTCCCTTAGAATCCCTTCCCTTGTTGAAATGGGCCATGGTGTTTTTCCCAAACCCGGGTTTATGAGGTCCAATGTTAACAATAACCACAAAGCAAATTGTATTCTGGGAACTAGTTCACTTTGTAGGCAAAATACAGGACTCTTTATGGAGATCTGATTTTGAGAAAGATGGAGGTCAGAGGCAGGCTGATAGCCTGGAGTCTAGTTTTCTCTTCTGAGGTTAAACCGCAACTGAGGACAGAATCCAAAAGCTGTACAATTAAAGCAATTCAAACAGCTCAAGTCTCAGTCATGTGACAGGGTAGTTTTGGGTTGAGCCATTCAGCTAACCATGTACTTTCAGGACCCTTGTTAAAACCCTTTGTATTTTGAGCAGATAGCTATGGAACTATTAGCATAATATTGGAGATGAGAAGTCACAATACCTCTGCCTTTGCTCAGAGCTGGCTGGTACAGACGTTTCATCCAATCCTTTGCATTGGCTTGGCTGGAATGTTCATACAATGCAAAGGGGGTGTTGCATTCCAGGAGGTTGATGAGTTAGCCTTTGTCCATTACAACGGCTTAGAATCTTCCAGGACCACAGCATGTGACCAGCTGTGGCCATTTTATTAGCTCAGCAATTGCCCATTTCTTTTTTAAAAAAAGAATTAAGACAAGAGAATATGGAGGAGAAACAAGTTTTTAAGATTTTCTTTTCAAGCCTTCTTGGCATGACAGGTGGTTGATGACAGATGGTAATCTTTTTGGTTTGACTCATTATTTAAGAAACATTTTTTAACTGAGTGTGGAGCCGCTATGTCTGATTGTCTGATTTCTGGGTTGTTACTGAGAGAATGACTTAAAGTTTCACAGACCTCTGACATTTCGAGGAAGTGAATGAGTCATGTTCCAAGCACTGCTTTCCCAGCTGATCATCGTTAGATGGTTGCTTATTTAAGATCTGTCACTTCCAGATACTTCCTGTGATAAAGGGATTTTTCCACCTTCACACAGTGCCTCATCTGTCCCATGTTTATGCTTTGCATAAGGATCTTTCTAGCCTGTTCACATTTAGAAATCCTTCTTAGTCCAGTAAATCAGCTCAGGAGGAGTAAACCCTAGAATACTCCTAGCTATATGTTCCTGTTAGTTTATTTCACAATCTATTCCTTGTTATGAAGCATAAATTTGGCTGTTTTGCAGAGCACAGTAAGAACTTAATGGCAACCATTCACTTACAGTGACAACTGATTTCTAAATGACCTAGGCTTTTTAAACTGCAGAAGATCTTTCAAATCTGTAGAAAAAGTAGAAGACTTTCTGCTGCCCGGGTACATGATATTAGTTCATATAATTTTTTTCATACAAGTGTATGAAGTGAGGAAGTGTAATAATTGGATTCTATTTTATTAGTAATCCACAGGATAGAAAGATCAAATAACTTCTGAGTAACAAAGTGGAATGATTGAATAACATAAGTTTTCACTGTCAGCGACAAGTGTTGGAGCCCTCAGGTGTCTCTGTGTGATATAACTTTTCAGAGCCGGAGGACAAAGACTGATTGGTTCACAATTGTATCTGCATTTTCTTGATCAGCAAATCTGAAGGTTCCACTGATTGCTACTCTCACTACAATGTACTTTCATATCTACAATGCAACACAACTTTATCATGATATTTCAAAACCTCATAAAAGCACCAAGATAGTGTAGGATAATAGTAGACAAAAAGGACAAGATTGAAGTCAATGGGAAAGACTATTGAGAATCAAGTGCAATGTAAAACAGATTACTGATTTACTATGAGCCCATTATGTACTCCTGGCAATTTCATCACACAAAACCTACTTACAGTAAACTTTCAGTGGTGACAAAATAAACAGAACTTCAGCCACAATTCCACCCTCTGTTCACAAGATAATTACGGGCGACAAAGACCAACTAGCCCAGCCTATCTCATCCATCCAGAATGACCTTAAAAGTACCCCCTTTATAGCAGCCAATTAGCTCTAAAGAGATATCAGGTATGTCACTTACCATATTTCAACCAGATTTTCAACCAAGGAAACTCTTGTGATAGTTGCCGTGCGCGGGAACTGCTGCTGCTGACCTTTGGGCAGCTTTGTGGTTTTTCGGTGGACTTTTAACAAAAAAAAAACAGGGCCAAGAAGTTACCCGAAGATCGGAAGCAGCAGTACAGCAACTGTCAGTTACACTGATCTGAAAGACTGGTTTTAAAAACAAAATCAGAATTGTCAGGCTGACATTTCCGATTGTTTTTTGAAGTCAGTCTTTCAGGTCTGAAGTTCTGGCTGCTCAGTCTGATGAGAAGTCCATTTACGGCAAGGAGCCAGGTCCCCAAGCTCCCGGTGTTTTGCACTTTGTGCACCCCCTGGTCCCCCGGGCCCTGGAATTATGTCCCTACAGGTCCCTGCATGATGAGAACAGCCATCATACTCCTCAATGCCATTACACACCAGAGTTCAGCAGTCTGCCACTACCTCCTCCGAGGCGACACGGGGTGTTTTGGGGGTGGGGGGTGGGTGCACTTCGTAGGAGCATCCCTGAGTGCAGAGCACCATATCGCCTTGGTACAAATCACTACTGCCGAAGATGTTTTGGTCTGCTTTTGTACATTAATACCCTGAATGAGTATGTTTACAGAATAAAGGCACTTCTTACTACTGGTACTGAAGGTTGGATGCTGACGTCTATCTCTCATTGACGCCACCAGGAGCAAGGGTGTGCCTATGCATGTCTGGCTGTGTTTCGTTATCCACATCTTCAGATAAGGTAGAACACCAAGGGTTGTTGGTTAAGATGTTCCCTGCAGCTTTTCTGGTCAATCAATGATTGTTAATAAGGGAGGCTCAATGGTCAGATGAGATCAAATCCAGTTTACCAGGGTGCACTTCAAGGAAGAGTGCTGTGTCGAAGGCAGCTATCAGCATGTGAGTGTTCCACAGTCATTTAAGTAGATTTCCCGCATGTCAAGGTGAAATGTATGCTCTAGGGAAGCATGTTTGTGCAGTTTCCCCACAATAATTGATGCCTTTGTCTTCCAGGTGGTAAAAGGTTTCATAGGGAGCCAAAGTTTGGTAGGGTTGCATGTTGCACACTCCTGAAATCAGGTGCCAGTGGTGGATGGATAATGTGGAAGGCAGTTGAAAGAGTTGTTCCAACATATGTGGTATCACCCTGTACAATGTGCAGTAGCTACATTACATGCAATCATATCTGAAGGTCATGAGTATAAAGTCCTGCTTCCTACTCGCACTCTTGGCATAGTAGACATGGTTTGACTAGGCATAAGGTGGCATTTTTACTGGCTTGTTAACAGCCTCTAACATGCATGTGAAACATCCAGGTTCTTAAGGACTTCTCAAGGTGTATTTGTGTACTATGTTGAGGCCAAGGGTTATGATGGTCATGGATTCAGCCATGTTGATGGCATTGACTTTCAGTACATGCTGCTTGTTTTCTCTCTTGTTGGAGATGGGCATTTCCCTGAGGAATTGTGGCTTCCATGTTAAAGGTTTATTATGTGGAAGCTGCTCAGCGGGGACTAGCTGATGTAATTTGAGACCTTTCAAAAGCGTAGAAGAATCTACTTTGAGTTAACAAGCTTCTGGCGATGACTCCTTCCTGTAAAGAATCAGTCATGACTACGTAGGCCTTCCCCTCAGGCGGTCCCCATTGCCCCCCTCTTCCTCCTTCTCTGTGTCAGATGCATGAGCCTGGACAGGGGCCTCATTGTTCCGCTCCTCATCTTCCTCATCATCATTGTCCTCCTCCTCAGATATAAGATCTATCAGCCTAGCTTCAGCCCCCTCTGGTTGTAGACCCCTCTCCTGTGCCATATTGTGTAGCATGCAGCACACAACCACTAAAGACCCTTTCAGTGGAATACTGCTCCTTCAAAACAGCCAAGGCACCTAAAGTGCACCTTAAAAGTGCCAATAGCTGTTGTATTGTATTGTGGATCAGCATGTGGCTGTTGTAGTGCCAATCAGGCTCTGTGTGAGGCTGCCTAAAGGGGCCTTCAGCCACCTCCTTAAGGGGTGCCCCTTGTCCCCTAGAAGGCAACCAGGGACCTGTGTTGATTACTGGAAAAGCTGAGACAGTTGCGAATTGCTCAGGATAAATGAGTTGAGGCAGCTTTCAGGGTGTCATGCACAGACATGCAGGAACACACATCACCTGCACATTTAGAGAGCGGAAGGATTTCCTGTTCATGAAGATTTCAGGTTGATGAGTTGGTGCCCTTAAGACAACATGGGTGCAGTCGATAGCTTCCTGCACTTAAGGGAAGCCTGCTAATTCTGCAAACCCCAGGCTCTTTAAGTCTGCAATGTCACTTCCATAGGTGCTCCCCATATGAACAAAGAGGCATCTGTGATTGCCTTGATGCAGCTTTGTGCAGCTGATTGTAACAGGCTGCAGAGGTCTGCAGCTGACCCCCATAAAGAACCAGCAACATAACAATTCAGGACCACTGTGACTTTGAATGCCATTGGCCAAGCTTGCAGAGCAGCAGATTGTGGCGGCAGATCTTGTTGCACCTTGGCACATATGTTGGTGACCAATTGCCTTCCTCTGCATTGGTTCTCTGTCATACCCAGGTATGACCTCCACAGTCGGTGGACTCTTACCTTGGGTAATATCTGGTTGTCCTCTTCCTCCTCCTCCCTGGTGCGGGCTGCAGTATCTCCAATTCCTAGCCTTGTCCTCTCCCTCTGGCCATACGTTGTTCCTGCTCACATGCCTCTATGGTGCGAATGTGCGAAGGTACCACCCCCTCCATTTTGCAGCTTTTTTGCCATGAGATGCACTCTTCCCCTTCTCTGGCACATTCTTCCTCCCACCATGGTGCCCAATTAACATGGAACAAAAACATCTGCCCTTCCAAGGTGAAGGCCACACCCTCCAACTGCCTTGGGTGTCAGGCACACACCTGTGTTTGAATTTGTTGAAGTTTTGTGGCAACTGGTGAAAAATTTTAAAGCTCTGCAAAAGAGTACCTGAGCTCTCCAAAGAACTCTGGCAGGTTTAGACTTTTACCTCAAATTCGTAAAGCCCACGAGTCACGTTTCAGAAACCTGGGTGACGAAAAACACTTCAGAGTGAAAGCAGCTGCACTGTTAAATGTGCCATTGCCACTGTGAACCATGCATGTGTGAAACACCTATTACCTATCCCGCCCCAGCGAAAATGGTGGGTGCCCCCAGATATGGGGACAGGACATCTGGACTTGGTGCTCAATGCCATTTTGGCTTTGGCACGGAGCCCTTCCGTCTCCACGCAAATTTGGGCCAGTGTCAGCAATTCAGCCATGATAGCTACATCACACAAACAAATTTCATCACACTCACTAACACAATTTCCTTTCTCTTGCAGGACAATGAAGCACACAGTTGGAGGCAGCAACAGCAACCTAGCAGGTTAGGCACAGCTGCATGTCCTTACCACAATGGAGGAGACGGTGCTTGCCACCATTGGAGTGGCCATGATTGCGGCTGTGGCCAACGGCGGGGCTGGAACCTTTGAAGATCATGGTATGCGCAAATCTAATCCTCCTCCCACTACCTCTTCTGGTACAAGCTGCAGATGGTATAAGCATGCGTCTCTTGGGTTTTCCCCCTCCCCTGTCTTTGTGCCTTTACCCTTTCAGATACCCAAGAACAGCTTGGCCAGGGAGTGGAGGAAGAGCAAAAGATGGAAGATCAGAAGGACAATGATGATGAAGAAACACTCTGGCTGGGATCTTCCAGCCCCGCCACTGGCAGGCATGGTCACGGGTGGGACAGGGAAATTTGAAGAGCCGTTGATTTTTAATAGCTCTCTAAATTTTCCTGTCCCACCCACAATGATGTCTGCCAGCATCCGGGCTGGAAAATCCCACCCTCTGTCATTTGGTCTTATACTCACAATCACTTACACAATCACAATCACTACCTTAGAGGCAAAATCTTCATGTGGTGAGACACTGGACTGAAGTGAGCTGCAGCCAGGGCAGAGGACAAGGGTAGCAAGGGTGTCAGCTCACCAGAATGGGAGATCGTACACAAGTTCTGCTGCAAAGGAGTGAGATGAGGACTTACATGGCAGGGATGTGGCCAATGACATGCTTGGTCCATTGGCAGGCCTGACAGAAAGCCTGTGGTCACTGTCCATGAACATGGAGGAGTGACATCAACTTGGGAATGGGACTTTGCTCAGAGCTTGGAGCCCACCCTCTCCAGATGGAAGTGGTGGGCAACTTAATGAGGACACTTTCACCCCAGCAATAATGCAGCATCTGATGGCTGAGGTCTCAGCTTCCAAAGAAGTCATCCAATATCTTGAGTGTTGCAGTAGAAGCTCAGAATGAAGTCCTGCAAATTAGGCTTGATGTCACACAGGGTCAGGCTGCTACCATCATAAATAAAGGTACCACTTGTAGGGTTACAGAGTGTCACAACGGTCCAGCAATCTATACTTCAACACATTGCTAGGATTACTGAGGATGTGGAACATGAATCTGCTAACTATCCTCAATATGACAGCATTCATCTCTCTCCCTACTGTCACTCCACCAGTACCCTTGTTGTTGCTTGCCAGCCAGCCCAGACTACTCTCACATATTCCAAAGTGGTGCAGCCTGAAGTCAGATCTTCTAGGCCTATAGGTGCTCGAGGGTGCCCTCCAAGGACACCTGCAGTCTCTCCCATTGAAAGTCAGTAGTTTTCCGCCAGCCATGCTGCAGCCACTGGGGTAGTGCTGCATGGGAATGCTAGGGCAGACAAAGGCACATGGCAGACAGGCAAAAGAGAATGTATCAGGGTGATTACCTGACTTCTGTTGTGATTATGGCATGCTTTCATTTATACATTTGGTTTGGAATGTTTATTTTGTCAAAGATTTTCTCTTGTGTGGCCAAGTGAACATTCTGATGGTCAGGGCCAGAGGGAAGGGAAGATGTGGAACTGTTAATGGATGGGGGATGGGGGTTAATTTTACTGGTATCACAGTCAGATGAGGCGATGACAGACACCCTGCTCAGAAAGGGGCCGTGTGGTTGCCTCCTTCCTTCCTCCTCAGCTGGTCACTGCATATGTGTTGGCAAGGGCTCTGCCCTCTTGAATGTGAGGTTGTCCTGCATACAGCTGACCACGACAAGTTCCTGTTGAGTGCTACAGGGCTCCTCCAGGGCTGTCCAGGCAGCAAAAGCATTGGGCAGAATTTTATGGCCGGGTTGCAGCAGGGGCAGAACCGTAAAATGCGGTGAGCCATTCAATAGTTCATTGACTTTGGCGGGACTGTAAAATCCTGCCGGTGTAAAATTCCACCCATTGGCCAGGATTTTTCACTGAGTGGGCGGGCGTGCGCCCAACCCACTTGAATGTAAAATGACACACGATGATGTCAGGCAAGTGTTCCAACGTCATTGTGCACTTGCGCGATATTTCGGTCAGTGAGCGCATGAGAGTTGGCAGCGCACCCACCAACAATTAAAAGGCCTACTGAGGCCATTAACAACCCAACTGATTTAAATTTTTCACTGCCCTTCCAACCTTACGGTTGGCGAGCAGACGGGCAGGCAAAAAGGCCAAGCGGCCTTTGCAGTTTTTATGAAACCTTATCCATGAGCGGGATGAGGTTTCAATCCGTCATTTAAAAAAATGTCATCCTAATTTCTAATATGTCATGTAAAGTGTGACCTGTGACATGAGAAGATTTTTTTTTTACACCTTAAAAGTCTTTATTTTATATTTTGAAAACTGTAAAATGTAAGATGAAAATCGTAAGCTTTTCCAGTGCGTGCCCACAAGCAACTGAGGAAGGAGAATTGCTCCCTGACCACTCTGGTCAGGCATGGCCCCATACTAAGAGCCAATCCCCTTCCTGCTCCCTCTTCCAGCAGCTTGTCCTGCTGTGTGTCACACCTGCTTACTCTCCCTGTCATACTACTGCATCCATGTTTTGGCAGCTGAGTCCTTGAAGTCAGGACATAGTCCTACAGCATGTGCTACACCCTTCCCTGCAGTCTTCAGCAACTTTAAACAACTCTGGAAATCATCAACATTTTTACAATTGCAGCAAGAGCCAATAGAAATCAATCAGCAACTAACCTGAAAATAATTGAAAATCATTTTAAATAATGATGTGGCCTGATGGAAGGGGTGGGGTGGAGGAATTCTTCCTTTCACTGAAAAGGTGTTCAATTGTACGAGGTTAAGAGAAGGCATTAGCTGGAGGGTTGAGCTCCAATATGGCAACACTGGTGTCAAATCAGTCTTACGGATTGATTGCTGTCATGGTCTGTCTATTCTGCATTCCTCTGATGTGTGCAGTAATATCGACAGCAAAATGGCATCCACTGGGGCCAGCAGTAGAAGTATGCATTTATGCTGTGGACACCATTTTGGTCAGAAAATTGGAGTCATTGTGCTGAAAAATCGATTCCTAGGGATCCAGGTTTCACAACAACACTATTAAAATAAAACCATGGGATGACCTGGAAGAAATTTTGAAAGGTGTGTGGGAATGCGTGGAGGTTTGTGGAACTGCAGTTTAAAAGCAGTTTAACCCTTAGCCTTGTCTTTGATGATTATGCAGTATTTTAAACAGTCAATTGGTATTATGAGTTTAACAGTCCCATTAAATTGTGAAAACTTGACTTTAATTGTGGCTGTAGTGAAATTTCGTTGGTGTAAATTAGGCAGATGTCTCCAATTGTAGCTGTGAAATTCTGGTTTTTGTGAATTGTGTGCATGTCTATAATTCCAGACTTGGGACTATCAGATATAAAATTGGCAGTTTAAAATTTATTACACATTTAACAGTTTGAGGTAGAAATTGTGATCTGTATGGCAACAATCTGGAGACTCCTTTTAATCTGATTGGATTAAATAACTAAAGGGTTAATTGCTAAGGCAGTTTTGAAGGCATAAGGACTTTGAAAAAAGTAATAGGGCATCTTTTTTTATTTGAACATGGTGCAACTATATGCATCTGAAAATATTTTTTCCACTTTCCTATGAATCTACAAAAGGAGTTAACCCTTTTCGCTGACAGTTGTTTTTAATTTAAAAATAATAACTTTTGCACTGCTGAATGTAAATATATAGATGCGGCAGTATTATATTTTAATCTTCTAAATTCCCTTGGATATTTCTCCACAATGATATAAGGAAATCATGCTTTGACAAATTATCTCCTTGGGCTCCCAAGTAGAGTCACAATGGATTCTCTGTTTTTCTTATAAACTTGGAAGTACTTTCCTGGACCTTATGGAAGTTGGTGTCATAGAAAAAAATTCATCAGTTTTAAGGATTTAAAAACTTATCTGCAGATATCAAATGTCACAGCATGATGATGATTTGGACTTAAGATTTTGCCTTTCAAAGGCTAGGAATTAACCTAGTCATTATTTTTTAATATCCCAAGAGAGAGTGTGCATATGGGAGAATGTAGGATTTGCCATTGCAGCTCTAATGCAAAACTACCAAGCCCATGCATCATTTGTTTCTGAAATTAGAGTTTATAAAGATAAATTGATGAGTTACTGTTTCAAGCAATTGGAAAGGGAAAATCTATTTGAAGTTTGAGGAGATAATCACATTTTCATTAAAATAAATTGATGGAAAGCAATCTAGGTAGTGCTCAATTGCTGTGTATCAAGGAAGAAAGCTTTTGGGAAAATAAGATTGAATATTGACAAGTTCAATAAGTCCAACAATGGTGGTATAATAAAATGGATTTAGGTGAACATGCTGGAAAATAAAAAAAGTTCTCTAAAATAAACAAACAAAAGTATCAATAACCGGGACCAAATAGGGATGTTTAATCTCTGCCCTTAATATTGTACTGGACAGTAAAGTTCTTCCATGGTGAGTTAGAATGGAGTTCATGGGATGTGTAAACGATTGAGGATGTAAGATAGGAAAATTTCATTTGGTGGTTTAATTTTCCTAACATTTTAGTGCAAATGTAGGTAAATTGATAGTTTCCTCTAGGAGACTTATTACCTATGGCAATAAGAAAACTGCATTTGATACCTGACTACTACACAAGGCATTGGGGCCACGCAGGGGAAGATGAGCAAGGACCTCCATACACCTACCCCTACCACAATCTCATCACCTTTTAATTCTCATCATCTTTTAATAAGATCATTTGACGACCGAAGAATAGCTTGTATCCGATGTCACATGTGCCATGATATTGAAATACAGGTACAGTACCTCAAATCAGGCTATCCAAACACCGGTGATGTCAGAAAACTGGACATTTTTGAAATGGTGTGCTGGTGTAGTTCCAGGGTCTGTATCATTGATTATCCGTCTGCTCTGTTTTACCCGGTCTTCTTCCTTCACTTATGTTGTGCCCAGATTGTCTCTCTCAGAAAGAGCGCTCCCACTCGTGTGCCTGTTATGGAGCAGAACCATTTTCCCAGTCTTACAGGGGAATTTTTTTCCTTGCGCTTTCATTGTTCTTGGTTCTTCTCCATCAGGCACTGGTCAGATGCAGGTGAGCAGATGGTGATGGGGCGAGAGAAAGGCACAACCGCTGGAGAATGCGATCTGGCTCCACCAGTCTTAGGGTCACTATGCCCATCTGCAGCACTGCTTGGGGAGGACAATCTAGCTTTAGGGACTGCTTCTTTGTTTTTAGTTCAATGCTTCTGACAACATAGGGTCCTGGGCCCAAGGGAGCATTGGACGTAAGCATCTACTTTCAGGTTAACCTGGATGTGCTTCAGAGTCTTTGTTATGTGCAGAGTCTTTGTTATGTGCAGAGTCTTTGCTATGTTCAGAGTCTTTATTAGTTTTAGGCACTGCACAGATTGGACGACCAAAACTGGCAAAATCCGAAATGCCTTAGTCCCAGGGATACCGGATGTGGGACACTGTACTGGTGTGTATGTGTGTGTGTAATAATGCAAATGCAGAAATGCATAGTGAAATTGCACAGAACAGCAGATCTCAGTCATGCTCAGCTCCTTGACAGCAGCATGACATCAAATGGTTAACATGGACTAGAAGAATGAAGCAATGTTTTTAAATCCACAAGGCACTGACGTTTATAATCAGTTATCTAAGTGATGAAACAATCAGGACAGAGATAACCACACTATACCTGTCAGAGGGATTGAAATTGATGTTGAAATGGAAAGGGACATAAAATTTAGACTGGGGCAATACGTAGCAAGAATTATTCACAAGATGGATACAGATAAAGGAAGAGTGGGAGAATCTTTAAAATCAATGAATTTCTGAATAATATAGCATATTGTAGCTTTCTGTATGATTAACTATGATTTCCTCAGTATCATGATATGTAAAATTTACCAAATTAAATTTAGACTAGTTATGCTTGCTTGTGTAAAAGGAATAGCGATTGTCGAAACTTGAAGATGATTCAGAAAGTAGGTTAATTAACACGGAATACGCAATCACTGAGTCAAAGGGGGGGCTAGGTTAGAATGCTTTAAATTGATATTGTTAGTCAAGCTTTCCCAGCATCTTTTCACTTAGGTTTGTTTTATTACAGCAATATGGGAGAAAGGGAAATCTTAGTCTTGTCTCTATACAACAACAGTCAGTTCTAATTTCAACGCATACCACAGCATGAGATAAGATGGCATTTACACACTTACTGCATTATAACCAAGGCTTGCAGCGGTGGCAAAGGCTGAAAAGATTATAAAATGGGTAAACTGCTGAAAAAGAAGCCTCAGCTAATTGTGCAACGTATTATCGAAGCACAGGCTAAGTTTGTATTATAGGGTGGAATCATCCCAGATGTGCAGCAAGTGCGGTAGCGGGCGGGAAAAAGGACATTTTAACTGCTGGCCACAATGGCAGCTTTTCGTGCCATATCGTCACATTCCCAGCGCGTCCCGCCTCATTAATTATGCATTCCCGGGAAACATGCCAGGTCGCTGGCAGCGCAGACTCTGATTCACTCGCCACGCCATCACCTCGGGCCTTCAGTAAACAGGTTGCCATATTTAAAGACCGCCCGAGCACACAGCTAGCATTCTTCAAGGCATAGGAAACCATTGGAAACTGATGGCTGGCAAAGGGAGGAAACCTGCTGCCCCCAAATTTATTGATGCCTCCCTTGAGTGCCTACTGGATGCAGAGAAGGCCTGTTGTAAAATCCTCTATCCCTGCTCTGGGTGAAGACCAGCAACCAAGTTCACCAATCCAGCATGGAAGGCAGTATCAGCAGTGGTCAGCGCCAATGCCTTGCAAAAGAGGACAGCCACCCAGTGCCAAAAGAGGATGAATGATCTCCTCCATTCCTCCACTGTTCTCAGCACTCTCAACTCACACACTCACAGGGATATCACTCACTGCCAGTTCAAGGGAAATCACCATTCACTTTCTCTTACACACCTTCATTTGCCCTGTGGACTATGTCCTCATCCCACCCATGGCACCACTCACCACCCACACATTTCAGGCATCCCTATTACCTGGCCTGGTAGGTGCCTTGTGCTTACACTCTCTCCATTTGTATTCATGCAAGACAAGTTGGCACACAACAAATGGGAGAGGTCACAGGCTGGTGGAGGAATGCCTGACATCAAGGTACTTGCAGACTTTGAAAATAGAGTCATCTAGCTGGCCGGTGATGATTTGGACCTGTCCTGTGCTGACGGTGAGGTCAGTGGTGCTCAACCAAATGAGGAACCAGCAGTGCAACATCCATCAGACAACCATCCTGTGAATGAGTTCCCCTGTTCCGCAGTCCCCGGCCGTGCACTAATTATCTCTCTTTGTTTTCACAGGCACATCTGGGAAGCAGATGAGGGAGTGCATGACGCAGGTCTTTGAATCAAGCCCTGAAAACAGCACGGAGGAAGAACCTGATGACATCCTAATTGAAGGCCCATCACAGCGCTCACCACACCCTCCACCAGCACAGAGACACACACCTCAGTGGGACCTAGTTCTAGAATAGCCTTGGTGCCACAATCTGGTGAGCACATTGCACTGTCTGATCCACAACAGGGGGATGCAAGGACTTGACAGTTTTCTGGCACTTGGAGAACTGCTGGAGGCCAGAAAACTGTCAAGTCCGAGTCAGAAGAGGAGCCTCTGGGCTCAGTCATACCTCAGTTGCTGGAGCTGCAAAGGCAAGCCGGGAACATCAGGCAGGGATGTCCACTGCACTCCCCAGACTGCAAGGCATGATAGAGGAGACCGTCCATCTTCAGTCTGAGGTGATAGCACTGGCATGCCAATGCATCGAGGTCAACACTGGCAGGATGGCAGCTGGCATGGAAACCTTGGTCCAGGACAATGCTCCTGCACTGTTGCATGGGCTGAACTCTATTGCTGACACCATAGTTGGCCTCCAACAGTGTCAATGCAAGTTGGGTGCGGCACAGCTTAATCACACTACAGCTACCCCTTCTCAGTCAGTCAGGGACCTCGGGCACCCTTAGGGAGGAGGATCAGCAGGTGTATCCCCCAAGGCCATCCATCCAGGTGAATCCAGGAGTGTCCGGCTAACTATGGTGTCAGCAATAGAGTTCAGCCCATGCAACAATCCCCTCTTCCTGTGACCTCAGCAGCTCCAGCTCCATAGGCCGAGGAGGGTGCCACTACCACTCAGCAGGACCCCGAAAGCAGGCCGGGGCTCTCCAAGTCTTGGCCCTCAAGAGGATGCCCAGCAAGGTCATCAAAGACAGGGGTGTCACAGTCAGCAGGCCGCCTCCACCTCGGCTGTGGATGTTGGGGGAGCACCAAGACATAGCGGCAGGGTTAGGAAGTTTAAGAAGATGTGGTTGCACAGCCTGGGAATGGATGTTAATCACTTGTACTTAATGTTCAGTATTGTAAATAAACTCCCAAGAATGCCTATGGCTGCTTGTTATGATGAACAGTGTTTGTGTCACTCTGATGTGAAACCTTGGTAGCTGCATAAGATAAAGCAGGTGTCTCAGTCCAGGGCCTCTTCCCTGTGCTTTGTGCAACCTTCCCAGCACATTGATGATGCACCTCCACTGTCACTGGACACATCAGTCATGCCTGCACCTCGATGGGGTTTATCATTGCTGCCAGAATGTCCTGGCCAGCGGCATAAATTTCCATCATTCTCTCTGTGTGCTCTCAGCATCTTTGAGGTGCGACTGGCCTCCCCATCCTATCAACATCTGTGTCCGGTGACAGTATGGTCCTGAAAGGTTCAGCTCATGAAGGATGCCATAGGATCAGGAGACATTAAAATTTCCCCACTCCATCTCCATGATATGACCCTGTTCACAGAGCACAGGATGCCCTCCATGTCACCGTGGCACCAAATCCTGCAGTAGCTGGCAGATGTAACTGACCAGTTGTCTGGACATGTGCAGTCTTCGGTGACACTGGTTCTTCATCATCTGTAGGAATGACAAGCACCATCTATAGACCCTGGGTCTAGCTAGGCACTGACCTACGTCGGCTCGCTGTGGTTTTTCAGCGGCCTGCACAAGGGCCCCAACCGCCCCTTCTTCTTGAGGGTGCCGCTCCTCCCGCTGTCCAGCCAGGCACCTCCATTGCCCTCTTCTCCTTTGTCTTTGCTCCCTGTAAGCCACAAGGCATACAGCCAGGTCACCAGGCCCCATACTCCTGATGTACACCTCCTGCAGGATTAAAAGGAGAGACGCGTGGGTTAGCTTGGGTGTACTAAGAACATCTCCTGGTTAAGTCTGAAGACCCCTTAACACATGCGGAGAGTGCTGGCCACCACTTGGATGGCCAGAGTTTAAGGCGCTGTATGGCTGCTCGAAACCCCACCCACCTCCACCCCTCTCCACCTGACCGATTGGCAGCATCTTTGCCCACTGGACTGCATGCTGTGCTCTCAGCTCAGGTGCAGGCATTCTCCTAACCCACACTGCAAGGCTGCACTGTTAGCTTGAACCATGAGGCCTACTGGTCCAAAACTGATTGAAGACATTGCAAGGGACTGTGACCGCCTCCACCAGTGACTGCTCCATGTCCAGCTTCACAACGAGAATGTACAACATGCCCATTCATCCACTTAATCTGCAGTCTACTAAAACGCTCATTAGTTTGCAGTCTGCACACCAAGGGGTGAAAAGCTCTGGAGCATTTGGTGGCACTTTCATGTCTCTGCATTGCTTGAGTGGGCAGATACTCGACTCCAAGCATGTCAACGTGTCTCCATCTGAACTGCCTCAGCTACGGAAGAATGGTCACTTTATACAAGGTTTCCCTAATGTGTGGCTGCTTCCCTTCCCCCACCTCCCAGCATATGCTTGTGCACCATGCTGCCTGGCCCACCCATCCCCCAACTTGCCCCAGCCGCAGTACAGCCCCAGCACCACACTGTCAGCCACGTGGTAAAAAGTGACTTGCCTGAGCCCTTGCCTGAACACATGGTGCTTCTTTATTGAAGTTGAATGGGTAACCTTCGTAAGAACTGTGCAACATTCGCGTGCGCTCAGTTCCGAATTCCCCTCAAAGTTCAGCTCTCCATGTGCACACATTTTAAATGCTTTTGTGAAACACATGAGTGCAATCACACTGATGGCACAGATGATGCTGCATGGGGGATGATTCCAGCGAGCAGGGCTTATAATGAAATGCAAATGTACAAAAATGACATTCCCGATATGCGGCAGCGGGAAACGCAGCCCGCCATTGATGGGTGGAGTGGACGATCACAAACTGGTTTCATGACAGTGTGAAACCAATTTTTGGCCTTCTCGCCATATTATCCGCTCAGTGCCAAGGGAAAATTCAAGCCATAGTATAAAAATAGAACATGACCCCTTTAAAGGCAGATTGTTTGAGGGTCAGGACAATTGCAGCCTTATGGATGGCTAGCGTTGGTCACTCCAGGACTTGTGTCAGAAAGCATTCTCGGAGATCGTCAGAGCCTGGAAACCAGGTTGTATTATTTGCACATCATGTAATATAAATGAAAACCCATTCTAAAAATCACTCGTGTGAAATCCACCAAACCTCATGTTTTAAAATTTCTTTGGCTTCCATCATTCACTTTGCAGATGGGAACAATTTCTTTTGAATGTTTAGGTCAACCAACAAAAGCATTAGATATTATTTTAGATTGGAAGGTGAAACACTGGCATGGTTGTTTAAGATATTGAGCCGAGACAACCTTATTCCTGGTTTTATGCAGAGTGGGATTGAGCCTTTATTAAACCCCCTAATCTGTTCAGGTCTTCCAGGCCTTCATGCAGCCTCTTCTAAAATCATAAGTAAAATATTTCTATTCCTCTTTCAATGCGCAGACAGGAGGAACATTCCTGCTTCTCCCGGCTCCTAGGGTATTCTCACTGGCCAGGATTGCCACCTCCCCACCAACCCCCAGCAAGGTATGTGGCTGAGATTGAATTTGTTTATTGGGTGAACTACCTGTGGAGAAATGAAAGGTGATGAAGCTGTCCCTGAATATATAGATGAGGCTCAAGTTTTAATGATCGTTAGACCTCTGGCTTCAGTCACAGCAACTACTTGCTGTACCCATTGCCACTAAAAAGGGCCTTGTTCCTTTTTGGAGATAAAAATCATGGGCAGAGTTTCCGGGTCATTAGGCGGGCGCAGTGGACAGGCCCAGGAGCAGTTGGGAAACAGGCTGCTGCCCGTGATCGGCCCCCGACCATGATTTCACACTGGCTGACCAATTAAC
Organism: Carcharodon carcharias; assembly: GCF_017639515.1. Lineage (NCBI taxonomy): Eukaryota > Metazoa > Chordata > Chondrichthyes > Lamniformes > Lamnidae > Carcharodon > Carcharodon carcharias. Next base: position 59,152,553 of record NC_054472.1, on the reverse strand, counting down.
AGCCAGCTAGTGTGAAACATGCGCTGAAAGGCCCAGCGCTGCCAGGGTGGGGGCGGGAAGAGGGCGAGCACTGAAGTCTGTGCGGGCGCTGGGGAGCACGCAATGAAAGCTCCCTGAAGGCAGAGAGCTGTCTCAGGGAGCTGAAGAATTTTAAAGCCAAAAATAAACATTATGAAATTCCAAAAACTTTCCACCCATAAGAATCGCTCACCTAAACATATTGATGATAAAAATTTTGCCCAAACATTTTTATTTTTTTAAATTAATATCAGAAACCTCATCCCGCCTGAGGATGAGATTTCCTCAAAAATTAAAAGGCCACCTGGCTGACTAGCCCGCCCACTCGCCATCCGTAACGTTGGGCGGGCAGCAAAAAATCCAGGTCAATTATTACATTAATGGCCTTAATAGTTTTCTTAACTGTCAGCAGGCACACACAAGAGTTGGCAGTGCGCGATGATGTTGGGTCGCTCACCCGATGTCATCGCGCACTATTTCATGCTCGGGTGTACCCGCATGCTGAGCGAAAAATACTGGCCCCTGTCATATTGAAGACTTATTTTCTACTTATTAATTGGCGTGTTAATCCACACCGCTTTATTTAAAATTTATACAATTGCTGAATAATATAGCAGCAGAGGCCCGAATGCAGAAATTCCACCCCCGAACTGTACCCACACCATTTTTGCAGGGTGGGGGGGAAAGGGGGTGGGATTGCAATTTGCATATCCATGGTTCACGGAGGCAACTGTACATGTTAAAGAGTAACTGCCTTCAGTCAGATCTAATTTTTGCGAGTGCATGTCCAAAACACAACTTGTGCACTTTAGACTGATCAAGGGAAGGTCCAAAGTTAGCAGAGTTCTTTGGAGAGTTAGGGTACCTTTGGGGGGTTAAGGTGCCCTTTTAGATAGATCCTGGACACTTTTAGGAGAGGTGAGGTAGCCCTTGGGAAAGATAAGATAACCGTTGGAAGAGGTAAGATGCCCTTTGGGAGAGGCTAAGTGCCCTTGGGATTGTTAAATTAGACGTGAATGTGCATAAAAAGTGGAGAAATGCATTGGAACTGTCAAGGGAACTGTTAAGGAGCTGTCAAGGAAACTGTTGAGGGTCTGTCAAGTGAGCTAAGCTGTGAAGGAAGTTAAATCTCCTGGCCTTCAAATATTTGAAAAATAACTGTCTGATGTGTTAAAAATAGTGCTTGCTATTTCACTCTGTTGACATAACCTGGAGGGCCATAATTATAGGATTAGTGCAGCATGACTGATTTCACAACCTATCATTATCACAGTGGGGGGGGGTTGTTAGTTCACAGTTTGATTGACAGTTCCAAGTGTTTATAAAGTCTTTGAAATGGGACTATGAATACAAATACTTTTTGTTATAAGCAATTAAGTGGTTGATGGAATTTAAATGTAGTAAATGTTTTTTTTTATTAATGAGTGTTTTTTTTTGAAATAGTGAATTCATCAATAGACACCAAGAACTTTATGTTATTGTCTCTCAGCATAGGTCTTGAGATCTGCCCATGGTGCATACTGGGTGAGTTGGCATGGAGGGTGTAAGGGCAAAGGGTGGTGAGTGTGGTGGGCATGGGTCAGCAAGGACTATAAAAGGCCATTAGGGGGTGGGAGGGGCATAGGTTGGCATAGGGGGCATTAGGGGCCATTGGAGGGTAAGAGAGATAGGTTGACATAAGGGCTATGAAGGGAAATGGGAGTTGATTGGGGGCAGAGATTGGCATGGAGGGGATAGGGGCCATGGGGGTGGGTGGGAGCATGAGGTGGTATAGGTTGGCATGGATGGGGCATGTGAAGTGCATGGGGGTTGGGGCAAGGAGAGGGTAAAGGCCAGAAGGCTGCTTTTTGGGTTTTTTGCGGCTGGAACAAAGTGACAGATCACCGAGCGGGCCTTTCACATAGTCCGCTGGCATGCCCGGCAGTCCCTCTGCTGCCTCTGAGCTGTTTCTGGATTTGGCTGGCACACCTCCCATTATGCCTGCACTCCCCCTCACCCAGAACGAAAATCTGACCATCCAGAGCTGTTATTAAGGAGCTGGGTTCGCGGAGCTGGGAATTCAGGCCTTACGTTCTTGTGAAATGAGCACAATCTGCTTGCTCTGAACTATACAGTCTCCATTCATCATTGTACATACTATTTCTTATTTTAAAACACGTAGCGGTAATACATTTGTCTTTAAGTTAGCAGGACAATTTGTGGTGATAAAAATCCACCCAAATACTGAAATTGACAAATGAAAGTAATTCAAATCCAAGGGATTCAAATTCAATTGCAGAGGAAATAAATCTGTGAAGTAAACATGGCCTTTTCCATCATTAATTGAATAAATTGCCCCTGGTCTAAGACAAACAATCAGAGTTGTAGCAATTTGTTGATAAAGTGCATTATCTGAGTACGTAATCAGCTGTACATTTACCACTTCCATCCCTTCATTCATATTATATTGTGCTTCAGTCAACACATACTCTCAAAGGTTATTTCAATACTATCACTCATCCCAGTCCTCTGTAGAATGTTTGGAGATATTTGTTTGATATTTTGCTTTCAACTCTAATTAGGAAATGTTTATCCAAACTCAATAAAAGTAAATTCCCCCCGCCACCAACCCTAGCAATGTCCTCCCCACCATCCCCCTACTCCCACCCCAGCTAAACAACTGAAGTGTTCCTGTTCAGAGTTAAAGACTTATTTTTAAAATCATGTAGTTTTGGAGTCAACACATTATCTACTCCTCCTTGGCTTCCACATTTGCTGTTCTCAAACCAGCTGCTAGCTGATCTGCACCAACACTGACTCTCTCATTTTGTCTTTACAGAGAGGAAGTGTTTCCTCACTGTGGAGATCAGGGACTCAGCAGAGTGGGAAAATGAGACTGCATTTCAGCATTCCTGTTCCACCATGACCTAGATTTGTTTATGTTCAAGCACGTTCTGTTGCAAGTTTGATGGGCCAAATGACCTTTCTCTGTGCTGTAACATTTTCTGACTAAACTGCATTCAAAAATGATCACTGCTGTTCAGCACCACTTCACATTAAGTCTTATATTCCTTCATGAATTTTTGAGGTAATGTTTATAACGCATTAACTCCCTTTAAATGAGGGCACTGTGCTCTGTCAAAGTCACACTAGCTCCCTGTGGAAACATTTAACATAATGAAGTATGAGATGAAGTTTACTTTTAAAGACAGTTTCTCTGCCCATAAACATCAGTTCCAACAATAGCATGATGATTAGTACATCTGCTAATAAACACTAGAGTGGAATTCCTATGGGGTCTTTGTGTTGTACTTTCAATGGAAGCCACAGAGAAAGACAAGAAATGACCATATAGCTAGGGTTTCTGCCAATCTCTACTGCAGAATGGGCTTTCAACTGGGGAAAAAAATTACCTCTGCAGTAACCCTATGAATGCTTGGGTTTTGAAATGCAATCGTTACTATGTGTCCTATTTGGCTTGCTGCAGTCACGTGACCTTTGCCATAAGGGACTCCTTACAGTCAGCCATGTTACATGCAGTTAAAAAAAGACTTTACACTAGCAACACTGTAGTTTTTTTAACTCACAATATGGTGTCAGAAAAGGAGCTGAGATTGAGTTTTTAAAAAGCTGGAGAGAAGCCACAGCTAATAAAGAGAGGAACACAGAAATGTTCAGAGCTGCTAAAAAAAAGCCACTGATAAGGAAAAGCAAACAAAAACCAAAGGCTGCAAGAAAATCACTGGGTGAGTGCCACTTTTGCTGTAAATTTTCCTCTCCCTGCTCCTGCTGAAATTAAGGGTGATTAGAGGCAGAACTGGCAGGTTTTCCAATTGCGATGGCAACAGATTTAATTAACAAGCCGGAGCCAATAGGAGTAGCAATACTTTTAACACTGCTGGGGAGAGACTGCTACAAATTGTTTCCACCCTAAATTTCTCTGAAGAACAGAAAGACCAGATGACAGGAATTTGGACAGACTTGAAGGCATGCTTTGAACCCCATGTGAACATAACTTATGAATGCTACGTATTGAACACTAGAGCTCAAAGTGAAAAAGAGCCCATTGATCATTAGATGACTGCAGTAACACAGCTCGCAGAATCCTGTGAATTTGGGAAACTAAGAGATGATATCATTAAAAATAGGATTGTCTTAGGTATAAGAGATCCTGAAGTGAGAGCAAGTCTACTGAGAGAGGAAAAACTTACTATCAAGAAAGTGATAGACATGCAGAAGTGCTGAGGTTGTAAAATGTTAGCTAGAGCACATATATGGCAGAACAGACCAGAAGATGCATTATGCTGATAGACATTCCAGGCAGAAAGAGGAGAATAATTGAAGACAAAGGGCAGATGCAAGTACTGCAGAGGACATCATACAAAGGAAAAGAAGGATTGCCCAGCATGGGGAAAGCAGTGTTTTAACTGCAAGAAGTCGAATCAATTTGCTCATGTATTTAGCTTGAAGGAAGCAAAAGAAGCCTGTCAGGAAGATATAATAATTCTCATAATGTTATTGGAATTTATTGTAAAATAGTGGTATCTGTATCTGTATGTGCCTGTGTGTATGTGTGAGAGAGAGAGAGAGACTTAACTAGATTAAGAGCATCTTGTCTGAAGGCTTTGGTGTGGTAGGAGATGAGCTAGATTTGAAATGTTAAGTAGGTAAACATAGGTGTCAAGGGAACATTTGCATTTTTAAATAAACCAGACTAGATTGTTTTCAAAAGAGGGAGTGAAATGTGTCACCTAGCCAGACGAAGTTCAGAAACAGTGTGTTTATTTTTCCCAAAGGTTACCGGTAAAACTTAATACTATGAGAGATTTTTATTATCAGAAAGGAAAAGTCCAAAGACATTGTGAAACAAAAAGAATTTGCATTCAAAAGGGAAAATGTGCACGAAGGAGTGAAGGCTGTGTGTAAGGGTAGACATGTTAGGATCTAATAAGTGTGAAAAGTCGTCAGTATCTAAGCCTCAAGCTACTGTCTACAAAGAACTCAAGTTAAGGAAACTCACTTTGAATTGGATTGTCAGGGTATCATATTTCTTTGCCTGGGTCTTTTAAAATCTATGTGTCTTATCATTGCCTTAGCAAAAGTGTAAATGGGAGTCAGATTAAGTGGGGAGTTTAGAAGTTATTATAGTATTAATTTGTAGATATATGTATGTGCTTAAAATAATTTCTCTTAGTAATAAATATTTAATCTAGTTTTGTATAAACCTAAGAGACTTGGTGGTCTTATTACTACTGAATTCAAGGCATGCACCTGAAACTTATACAAATTGAAAAACAAGTTGTGGCAGTTGTTTCAAGTTTCCCTCTGGGATTTGAACAACTCAACATTTGCCTTTTGCTTTGCCATAACAAGCTGGCGAGATATTTAGCAAAGATTCTGATGAATCACTACACACCATACAACAGGCTAGTTCCATTAAGTCTATAGGTGACTGTTAGAATGATGACTGCAGAAGGAGAGCAGCAGGTGAACATGAAGTGTCAGATAGATACTGGTGCATCATGCAATATCATGACCTTCACAGACCTGTGCAAAGTAGCTCAACATGGCAATCCGAAAATGAAGCTCCAGAGAGTTTAGTTGAGGCTATATGATGGCACAGTACTCATACTGAGAAGACAAATTAATCTGAGAGCCCAAAGTAATGGCAAGAATGAAGATCTGGAGTTCCAGATCATAGATGGTATGCAAAAGCCACTCATCTCTGCTGGGGCAAGTCTAAAGCTTGGACTGGTAACCCTAATGCGCCAAAAGAGATTTGCAACATGTCACAGTGCACTAAACCACTGACCATTGAACCGATCCTAGAGGAGTACAAAGATGTGTTTACAGGTCTATTGCCATGAAAAGCAGATTACAGCCACAAATTACTTATGGGAATATTGAACTTTTTAAGGAAGACCTGTGTGTTTTTGAAGAAATATAAGCAAAGACACTGAGCAAAAGATGGCTGATAATGTACAGTGACCACATTCTGGAAAATACCTATGTGGTTTATAGTTGACTGATTAGTCCTCAGAGGACATGGGAATGTCACACTTGAAAGGTGTCATGGCCTTCTTTAAGCAGAGAAAGGGAGATGGTAAAGATGCAAAGGACCGAACTTTAATCTCCTGTGGTTGCGGAGACCAAAGACTGATTTGCATGTATCAGCACTCATCCAAAAATCCATCTCCCTGTTGCCCCTGTTGATTTATATCTCAGAATGTGTAAATACTTCTGAGATGAATGCAAGACATGACTATTTCCCCTCCCAGGAATACACAGGAAAAATCGTTTAAAAGCTAGCTGCAGAGCAGGGTCTGTGAGTGACAGCAGCAAGAAGGAAAAACAGTCACTCCTGCAGTTTGCAGGTGAAGTCTGTCTATCTGTCTGTCTCTCTCTCTCCATGTGTGTGTTGCTGGAGGCAAGGCTCAGCAGAAGCCACAATCAAAAGGAATTAGGGCAGCCTCTTCAGCTAATCTGAAGAACCAAGTGTCTCCAACTGACTGTGAATCTGCCAAAGTCAACTCTACCAGAATCGTCCAACTTAACGGCCGTAAGGTACCACTATCTATGCCTCTATGGACAAGCTAAGGTCTGATTTGTATATTTTTAAACTTTTGTTAGGATTCTTAACTTCTCATTTCTGATCTGTATGTGTGTTATGCTTTTATTATTTTTCTCTGATTTTAGTAATGAATAAACTTACTCTTTCTTTGACTGATGAAAGTCTGGTTAAATTGGCTCCCTCTAAGAAGTAAGTACATTTGGACCGGGAGGAGGTATCTATGGGAAAAGGATTTTTAAACTAATCTTGTTGCGACCAACCAGGGAGGTTGAACAAAGAAGGGAGCCAGCTTATTCCTCTTCACCTAGGATCATAACAAAATTAAAGTCTTGTTGAAGAATTCAACAAATTGCGGGACCTCGTCTGGGGACCAGTCGTAGCAAAGTGGTGGCTCGTGCTGAGATTGTTCCCACAGGTGAAACAAAAGAATTTGAGTGAGGAAAGTAAATTCTTCCTTCAAAACCAATTTTTAAAACTGCAAAAAATGTTTTCTTGAGTCTGTACTACCAAAGTGTAAAAATGTCTGCATTTGATGCCAGTGCTTTTCTAGCAGAAGGGGAAGTTACTTTTCAGGATTTCAAAGTTCTGTACCTAGAAGAGTTAAAAGAGCCATGTTGACACTTAGGAGTAGAGATTCCCTCAAATGAGACTAGATGTGTAATATTACATTGCATGGCTGGAGTATTACATCACGAACGTAAGACAAGACTATGAAAAGTAGTAGAATTGCTGAGGATGCAGCTAGAACAAAGAAAAATAATTACAATATGGGAGGAGAAAGAGAGAGAGAGAGGAAAGGAAAGAGAGGAAGCTTTCCAAAGAGAGAAAAGGGAACAGGAAGCTTTACAAAGAAATGGAATAAATGAATAAAAATAAATTAGTTCTTTAGAGAGAACTAGTTCTCTCACTGAACAATTTCTCCTTCAACTTGCCTCACTTCCTCCAAATAAAAGGTCTGGCTATGTGTACCTGCAGTGGTCCCAGTTATGCCTGTCTCCTTATGGGGTATGTGGAACATTCCTTGTTCCAGTCCTACTCAGGCCCCTTCCCACAACATTTTTTTTCAGTACATTAATGATTGTTTCAGTGCCACTTCATGCTCTTGTCTGGACCTGGAAAAATTTATCAATTTTGCTTCCAATTTCCATCCCTTAGTCACCTTCACATGGTCCATCTCCAATACTTCCCTCCCCTTCCTTGACCACTCTGTCTCCATTTCTGGTGATATTCTGTGCATTAATATGCATTATAAGCCCATTGACTCCCACACCTACCTCGACTACAGTTCCTCAAACCCTGCTTCCTGTAAGGGCTCCATCCCATTCTCTCAGCTCCTTCACCTCTGTCACATATGTTCCCAGTGATGCCACTTTCCAAAATGGCACTTCTGACATGTCTTCCTTCTTCCTTAACCAAGGTTTCCCACCCACTGTGGTTGACAGGGCCCTCAACTGTGTCCGACCCATCTCTCGCGCCTCTGCCCTCACACCTTCCCAGAACTATGATAGGGTCCCCCTTGTCTTCACTTTTCACCCCACCAGCCTCCGCATTCAATGGATCATCGTCCGCCATTTTGACCAACTCCAGCATGATGCCACCATGAAACACATCTTCCCTTCACCCCCCCGGCGGCATTCCGTAGGCACTGTTCCCTCTGGGACACCCTGGTCCACTCCTCCATTATCCCCAACACCTCAACCCGCTCCCACGGCACCCTCCCATGCAACTGCAGAAGGTGTAACACCTGCCCCTTTACCTCCTCCCTGCTCACCGTCCAAGGCCCTAAGTATTCCTTTCAGGTGAAACAGCACTTGCACTTCCTTCAATTTGGTATACTGGACTTGCTGCTCCCAATGTAGTCTCCTCTACATTGGAAAGAAGAAACGCAGACTGGGTGACCGCTTTGCGGAACACCTTTGGTGTGTCCGCAGGCATGACCTAGACCTTTCTGTCACTTAGCATGTCAACACCCAATCCTGCTCTCATGCCCACATGTCCATCCTTGGCCTGCTGCATTGTTCCAGTGAAGCCCAACACAAACTGGAGGAACAGCACCTCATCTTCCAATTCGGCACTTTACAGCCTTCCGGACTTAACATTGAGTTCAACAACTTCAGACCATGAACTCTCTCCTTCATCTTCACTCCTTTTTTATCCCTTCTTTCAAAATTCTTTTTTTTATCCACTTATTTTTATTTTTATTCATTTTTATTTATTTATTCATTGTTTCATACCCCCTTTTTATCCTATTTTCGATCCTTTTTCCCCCCTCCCCCCACCCCACCCCACCCCCACTACAGCCATCTGTCACACGTCCAGGTTGTTCTTCTCAGAGTGCTTACCCTTGTTCTGCTATTATCACATTCTGCTTTCTTACCTTTATGCCACTATCAGCACCTTTTTTAGCCCTTATCACTACCATTAACACCCCTTTGTCTTTTTGTTCATGACATCTTTGTCAATCTCTCATTTGCCCCCACCTACCGCTGGCCTTCCAACCAGCTTTACCTGCTCCACCCCCCTTAAACAGTATAAGTTTCATCAGATTTCTACTTCTCTGTAGTTCTGAAGAAGGGTCATACAGACTCGAAATGTCAATTCTGTTTCTCTCTCCACAGATGCTGTCAGATCTGCTGAGATCCGTAGGAATACAGGGAACTTAGAATGGTTAAGAGGCCTTAAAGGGGACAATAGACCCTGTAAGTATTGGTGTGGCTAGGCAAGGGCTACTTGCAATCCAAAGGCAGGTAGCACGCAGCCAAAGTCAGCAGAGAGCTGGAGAGTGTTCAGGGGCCCAAAAGGAGGTGACAGAAACAGTGAGGGTTGGAAGAGTTAAGAAACAGCTTCCTGAATTTGAAAAGGACAAGGTTAGAGTTAATGAGGGCCCAGAAGAGGCTGGTGGAATTTAAAACAGGCAGAGGGGTGGCCTGGAAATTGATTTAGTAGGTACATTATTTTGCAGAATTAAACAGGGACCAGGGGAGTTCCAAGACAAGTAAGGAGACAGTGAGGGAGGTGACATGCCTGGCTGCAGAGCCACTGGTCAAAGACAGGCCTGCAGAAGTACAAAGAAAGGTACAATCTGAGCAAGTTAAAAGAATCAAAGCTAGACCAGCAGTGATAAAGAGGTCCATGAGGGGCCTGTAAAGGTTCAAAAGGAGGATAGGAATAGGCCAATGATCAGTTTGGCAAACAGCTTCATGGCAGATTTAAACAAGGCAAACAGAAATGCAGACAGAATGGGAGATGCCTCAGCCAGTTCAAGGTCCACAAGGGAGTCTGGAAGGAGCCGAATGTACATTTGGAGGCAGTAATATTCCAAGAGATGTGGAACAGGTTAGGGAACACAATTTCCCAAGACAACAGAGAGTGCTATTGAACCAATGTTCATTTTGATTGATAGCTTCATGGCAAATTTAAATATGGAACAGGGAAATGCCCACATAGGCCAGGGAAGAGTGAGGGTGATGCCCCACTTAGTTGAAGAGCCACAGGGCACAGTAGCCGAAGCTAGCCCAACCCCTGTGAATGAAGATACCTCCAAAGATACAGGACAGAACAGGAATGAAAAAGGGTCCAAAACCAGGCAGAATGTTTTAGAAAGAAATAAGCCTGCACCCGTGCAGAATTAGCCGGACGTCTAGCTAGCCCACACCGTCTTTCCAACTTTAGAGGAAGAACAGGGATAGTCCCAAGTAGACATGCAGATGATGAGGGGGACGCCTTACCTAGTTGATGAGCTGCAGGGCAGTGCAGCAGGAGCTGGGCAGCCACCTGAGGGCAGTAAATAGGACAAAATGGGACCGGCTGGGAATCAACCCCATTCCAAGGTAACGGGTCAGGCAAAGACAGTAACCCTGAAACTCCAACGCCCTTGGGACTACCACAAGGGGAGTTCAAGTGCAGTTCAAACCAAACTGAATCCAGAGCTCAGTCAACCAATGAGTGTCTACCAGAGGGTGGACACCTCAGAGGGTAGTCATGAGGGACAGGAGGCTTCCCCAGTTGAACCTCCAGCTGCCAGGCTGGCAGACCCTGGAATCTTAAATGCCCAATCAACAACCCTGACTATAGAGCAGATGGAGGATGTGGCCACTCTGTGCGGGAAATTTAAAGAAATGATCTGCCGGATGGTACCCCACTGGCAGACCGTGAAGTGATGTGGGAGAACTCCCACCAATAAATCAAAAGCCCTCCAGCAAGCCCAGGTCAGGCAAAAACCCAGCATATGCTGAACCCTGATATAGCTGAGACCCAGAGCAGCTGGTGCTGCCTTCCCCCAGTACCCTGGTGTTGGATCTTGCAGCCTTTTAAGCAACAAAAGAAATTACAAAATTACTTACATTGGCTGACACAGGGGGCAGAATTTTCTGGCATGGGGCACGATTGGTGGCGTGAGCTGACAATATGGTGCGATCGGCTTCATGATGGCGTGAAAGCAGGTCACGATCATCCACTCAGCCAGCCCATGGCCAGCTACGTTTCCCACTATCGAGCGTCGGGAACATTAGCATATAATTATCAGGCCAGCCTACCAGACTGCACACATTGTACAATCTCTTCGCTAAAGCTGGCCATGGAACAGCAACTGCTGGAAGTGCTCACAGCCCATTGCAATGTCAGCTTCTCGGTTTGGACCAGTCTCCCCCAAGGTTCAAATTAAGTGCAGCCTTGCAGTGTGGGTTAGGAGAATGCCTGCTCCTGAGCTGAGAGCACAGGTTGCAGTGCAATGGACAAAACTGCTGCCAATCGGACGGGTGGAGTGGGATGGAGGTGGGTGAGGTTTCAGGCAGCTATGCAGCGCACTTATCTCTGGCCATCCAAGTGGCAGCCAGCACTCTCCGGGAAGCATTAAGGGACCTTCACAATTAACCAGGACAGGCCCTCAGTACACCCAGGCTAACCACATGTCTCTAACTTTCATTCTGCAGGAGGAGTACATCAGGATCACGGAGCCTGGTGAACTAGCTGTATGCCTGATGACCTACAGAGAGCAAAGATGTTGGAGGAGAGAGAGCAACTGAGGCTCCTGGCTGTGCAGAGGGGAGCAGTAGCAACTTCAGAAAGAAGTGGTGGGGCGGGGGGGTGGGGGTGGGGAGGGGGGGGGGGGGGGTGGGGGGCAGCTGCTGGGGGTCCCGCACACGCTGCCCAAGAGCCACAGTGAGCTGTCGCTGGTTGGCGCCTAGCAACACAGAGGCTGCCTGTGATTCCTGCAGATGACCGAGAACCAATGTCGCTGAAGACTGCGCACATCTAGGGAACTGGTCGGTCACATCTACTGTAGGATTTGGCCCCACAGGGACATGGAGGGCATTCACAGCCAGTAGCTGTGAAAGGGACAGCTGTGTTCAATTTCTACACCAATGGCTCCTTTCAGGGCTCCACAGCTGACCTCTGTGGATCTCACCAGCCTCCACCCACAAATGTATCCATGAGGTCACTGATGCCATCTTTGTGAGGACACACAACTTTGTGTATTTCACCCAGGACCAGGACAGCCAGAAGCAAGAGCGATTGGATTCGCCCAGATCTCGGGTTTCCCACAGGTGCAGGGTGCTCAGGCCTCCGTCACAACACACGGTGAACTACATCAACCACAAGGGTTTCCATTCGCTGAATGTGCAGCTGGTTAGCGACCACCACAAACACATCCAGTAGGTGTGCGCATGATTTCCAGGGAGTGTGCACGACTCCTACATCCTCAGTCGGTCACAGATCCCTGCAACCTTCCAGGGTCCACAGAAGCTGCAGGGATGGCTCCGTGGGGACAATGGCTACCCGCAGAGGCCGTGGCTGATGACATCCCTGCGGCAGCCTCAGACTGCAGCAGAATGACAGTATAATGACGTTCATGTTAAAACTTTCATCTTGGTGGAGCAGACCATCGGGATGCTGAAGATCAGGTTCTGGTGCCTGGACCTGTCTGGTGGAGCCCTGCAATACAGTCTACAGAGGATGTCACGCATCGTCGTCGTCTGCAGCGCCCTTTACAACCTGGCGCTGTAACTGGGAGAGGAGCTGGCTGAGGAGGAGATGGAAGAGCTGGAGGTCTCTTCCAATGAGGAGGACACCGACGGGGATGAGAGTGAGGAGGTCCTCGGAAGCGACGATGACGGGGATGAGACAGGCATGCTCAGGAGGCCCTCATAGCTGCTAGATTTGTGGAGGATGATGATTGCATGCAATGAGGTGACCCCATAGATCCTCACATTGCATCTGTGAATGTCTGACTCCAGTCTGGCTTTTGGCAGTGCAAATATCCTTTGTGAGAATGCTCTTGTCATGGAGATGCCGTGAAGGCCCTAATAGTCGCTCGATTGCAGGAGGATGATGATGACGACATGCAGTGAGGACACTCCAAAGATCTTCACATAGCCTCTGAGAATATCTGACTCCTGTCTGGGCGAGGGCAGTTCGCTTGCGCTCCATAATCAGGGCCATCTCAGAGACGCAGCCATGAAACTTTAGAAGCACCTGATCCTTTGTCCTCCTTCAGCACCTTCAGGAGCACAGCATCAGTGGTCACAGATGCTGAAGAGATGGGAGCCAATCCAACCTAAAGGTGCTGAGAGCAGACACAGAGAATGAGAGAACTCTATGGCACCTGCCCACTACATTCTAGCAGCAATGATAAGCACCATCAAAGAGCAGGCATCAGTAATGTTTCCACGGAGTCTAAGGCAGGACCATCGCTTTGGTCCGAAGGCTACACAGAGCACAGGGAAGAGGCCCTGGATTTGCAGAAAGGTTTCACATCTGAGTGACAAGAACATCGCTCATCAGAACAAGGAGCCATAGACAGGGAGACATTCTTGGGAGTTTATTGACAATAGTGAACAGTATGTACAAGCGATTAACACCTGTGCCCAGGCTGTGCATTTAATTCTTACTAACTTTCCTATCCTGTCGCCACGTCTTGGTGCTGCCCAGGCATCCACAGTGGAGGAGGAGGGAGCCTGCTGATTGCTACACCCTTTCTGTGATGACCTTGCAGGCGTCTTCTGGAGGGCCAAGACTTGGACGGCCCCAGGCTGCTTTCGGGGTCCTGCTGTGTGGAAGTGGCACCCTCCTTGGTCTGTGAAACTCGAGCTGCTGAGGTCAGTGATCGATTTGAGACCGCGCAGCAGTACAGGAGCGACCTCCTGGACCAAGGTCTCCATGGCAGCCACCATCCTACCAGTGTTGACTTTAGTGCATTGGCACACCGATGCTATCACCTCAGCCTGAAGATGGACAGACTCCAAACTGAGGAGTGCAGCGGCCAGCCCTTCCTCATGTTCCATAGCTTGCCTTTGCAGTTCCAGAAACTGTGCCATGACCGAGTCCAGAGGCTCGTCATCTGACTTGGACTCAGCAAATTTCTGGCCTCCAGGAGTCCTCCCAGTGCCGTAAACCTGGGGAGTCCCAGCCTCTGCCTGCTGTGGATCAGACAATGCGATGTGCTCACCAGATTGTGATCTTGAGGCTATTCTAAAGCTAGGTCCCACCGTGGTGTGTGTCTCTGCGGTGGTGGAGGGTGTGAGTGAGAGTTATGACTGGTCTTCAAGGAAGATGTCATCAGATTCCTCTACAGAGGTTTCTTCGGGACGTGATTGGAGGCCTTGGTCATGGACTCCATCGGCTGTTTCCCAGATATGCCTGTGGAAGCAAGGGGAGATAATTAATGCATGGACAGCTGGAGCTGTCCATGCACTAAATATCCAGGGCATATCACTCACAGCATGGTTATCTGATGGATGTTTCACTGCCTGACCCTCACTTGGTAGAGCACCGCTGACCTCACCGTCAGCACAGAACCGGTCCAGATTGTCGCTGGCCAGCTGGATGGCTCTGATTTTAAAGTCGGTGAGGACCTTGATTTCAGGCATTCCTCCACCGGTCTGTGACCCCTCCCTGTTGTTGTGTGCCAGCTTGGCTTGCATGAACCGAGATGGAGAGAGTGTAAGCAGGATGCCTGACGGTCCAAATGATAAGTATGCCTGGCCTGTGTGGGTGGTGAGTGATTTCATGGACAGGATGAGCATAATGACGGTGAGTGTGAGAGAGTGAATGGTGATGTCCCATGAGCTTGCAGGGAGTGAGATCCCTGTGGATGTGAGGTGGGTTTGTGAGTGCGTGAGTTGAGAGTGATGAGAAGAATCACTTACCCTGGTGGAACAGAAGAGATCATTCATCCTCTTGTGGCACTGAGTGGCTGTCCTCTTTTGAAGGGCGTTGGCACTGACCACCACTCCCACCACCTCCCAAGCCAGATTAGTGAGGTTGTTGCCCATCCTGCGGCCAGAGTGGGGGTAGAGGGCATTCTGGTGGGATTCCACTGCACGCAAAAGGCATTCCAGTGACGTGTCTCTGAACCAGCGAAAGGGGAAGGGGGTGGGAGGTGGGGGGCCGGCAGGGGGGGGGGGGGGGGGGGGGGGGGTGTTGCTGCAGTCATTTTGCCTTTCATAGCCGTGTCTCCTTTGCAGCAGTCGTGATCTGGAAGCACTGAGATGTGTGCGCGGGCCTGGACATTAAACCCAGTGTGATACAGCGGTGAGGTGGCGGGTGGGTGAATGACAGTCTGCTCACCATTGAAGCAGCTTGTTTCCCAGGAGTGCTTAAATAATGTGGCAGGTTTGGGATGATATGGCATGAAAACCTGCCACCGCTAGTAAAATGTCATTTTACCCACCCGCTACCGTACTTGGTGCAAACCTGAGAAAATTCCACCCAGGGTCACCGACCAGAGATGACCAAAGGTAAAGCAACTTTGAAACCTTGATATCAAGCTAATCTGCAAATGAATATAATGTTTATGGAAAAGTTTTCTGTTGCAGTTTGTTTCTCCAACTGTACCACATAGAAGTCACCCACATTGCCAGGAAATCAAATGTGATTACAGGTGCCCTGCCAGAACTTAAATAGACCCAGTTAGAACTGAAGAGATAATATTGACCAAAGGTAAGAGAATGAATGAGAATGTGTGTATTTGTTTGTTTTAAATTTTATTTCCCTTTTGCAATGAAATGAGAATTAAACTCATTTCATTCGTGGTGTGGCGGAAGTATCATGAAAAGCAGATTACAACCACAAATTACTTACAAGCATATTGAACTTATTAAAGGAAGACCTGTGTCTTTTTAAAGAAATATAAGCAAAGAGACTGAGCAAAAGATGGCTGATAATGTACAGAGACCATGTTCTGGAAAATACCTATATGGATTATAATTGACTGCTCCTGAGCGGACATGGAATATCACACTTGAAAGGTGTCATGGCCTTCTTCAAGCAGAGACACTTGAAAGGGAGATAGGAAAGATGCAGAGGACTGAATTTTAATCTCCTGTTGTTGTGGAGACAAAAGACTGAGTTGCACGTCTCAGCAATCATCCAAAAATCCATCTCCTGTTGCCCCTGTTGATTTATATCTCAGAATGTGTAAGTAGTTCTGAGATGAATGCAAGGCATGACTATTTCCCCTCCCAGGATTACACAAGAAAAATTGGTTAAAAAGCTAGCTGCAGAGCAGTGTTTGTGAGTGACAGCAGCAAGAGGAAAAACCAATCATCCCTACAGTTTGCTGGTGAAGTGTCTCTCTCTCTGTTGCTGGAGGCAAGGCTCAGCAGAAACCACAATCAAAAGGAAAAAGAACAACCACTTCAGCTACCCTGCAGAACCAAATGTCTCCAACTGACTGTGAATCTTCCAAATGGCATTGTCTCTCGCTCACCTCCAAATAGGAAAGCCGTTTTCCATATCCCCTTGATCATGACAGTCACCTTCATTAGATGGGTCTCGCCTCCTCAGCCTCTGGATCTCCTTGGGGCTTCCCAGACCATGCACCTCAGACCGAGTCTCCTCTCGAATCTGTGCTAGTGCTAGACGGCGCCAAGCCCTTCTTCTCCTCCTCAGTCAGAAAACTGCCATCAAAAATGTAGCATTGAGTGCGACCTCCATTCTGCAATCCTCCTTCTCCCTGTGGACAGATCCAAGAGATTAATGTAGACCCATTGTAGACCCCTACTCACAGCCAGAAAGCCACTGTCATGCCCTGGGGCAATGTCTGCACTACTCACCTTTCTGTGTTCCAGACTTGTAGCTGAGGCACTCCCTCACTGACCATAGGTGCCTAAGAAGCCACCCCAGCAACTCGACATATCAACCCCTTGGAGGTTAGAAAAGGCTTGAGCACAGCTATGCTATGTTCACCCTCACTAAATACACTTATTTGTTGCCTGATTTAATTTAGATGTTAAGCCTACCTTACCATTTTGGAATGACTGGATCCACTTTGGCCTGTAACCCATGTCAGTTGAACAATGCACTTTACAGGGTTTGATTGAGTATCTTGCAGCTAAGCAGCAGCTGTGCTCCCTTAATGGCTGGCTGTATCTTCCCTTCTCACATTCCTTGCACCTTTAAATGCTCAAATTGACCACCTTTAATGTGACCTCAATGAATAGTGCAGTCTTGCGTAAAAGCACACCATTTGTTGGTGGTTCCAAATCTAACTTCTCAATAAAGTGTTCATGAATTCCATCAGCTGAGTCTTCACCTCCATGCTTTGAATCTAATAAGTATGACGGTAACCCCTGAAAGGGCCCCTGAGTCCGGCCTTGGGCTCCTCCCAGATTCCTTTCCAGTTACATTTTTAAATTGTCTCATTGCTTCGGGGTCTCATTTGCAGCCTTTCTACTTCGAGACCAGTTTCGGCTCTCTCCCTGTCACTGTTCACTTCCCTCTGATCATCCTCGAACCCCATGATGTACAGGTAGACCTCCTTCCAGTAATTCTCCAGCCTCCCCCAGTAATCCTGGAGCCCATACTTATTGTGGTGGACATTCCTGCCTTCCTCCCTGAACTCATCATTGAGGATGTCCCCATGTCCATGTGAACCCCACCTACCCCATCTTGAGGCTGTGTAAATGGTCACATACAGAGGCAACCCCTCCATGAGAGCTTTACGTACCCCCGCCCCTTTATTACATTTTCCCCATTTACAGGCTGCAGATGCCTCCCCTGACCATGACCATTCTATCTGCAGCCCAGTACTGAGCCAGACACTCCCATCACCACCAAGAGTGAGACAAGGACCATGTCCTGCACACCAAGATGTGCCTGATCCCCATTGGGCACATAGGCCTTACCCCTTCCAGGAGATGGACCACAACGTGCATGCCATGCATAGCCCTGTGGCATTTCCCCAGTACTGCCTTTAATCTCTCGCCCTGACAACAAGGTCCACACAGTTCCAGGACTTACTTCAATCTCTTAACCTGACTAGTGGTCCACACAGCCCCAGGACTGCCTTTAATTTCTCACCCCATTTTTTGCCCTCAGTCCTGGGACTATGACTGTCTGTCATTCAGCTCCCTGGTTCTTTCAGGATTGACCACAACACTGTTTCCCTTCCCCATCCGTAAGTCTCTGCGTAATCCTTTCCTACTGTGCAACCCTCACCACCCACCACCACCCCCGCCCTGAGTGTGGGTGCAACACTTCCCTCTCATGCTACACTAACCACACCCCCCACCCCCACCCCCACTTCCCTACTCCAGAGTCTTCGTACATCCTCTCCCACCTGTGCCAAAAGAAGCCCACCCAACCCCCAGCTGTGTCTGTTTTCTACCCTTCCATGTCTGGCTCCATCTTCCCCACCCACAATCTTCCCTCTGCCTTCCATCTTACCCCCACCCCTACCAAACCAACCCTCGCTGTTCCCTTGACCCTCATGTCTCTGTCAACCAGCAACCCTGCCCCATACCCCACCAGTCACCATGCCAGCCTCTGTTGGGTGAGTGCAGCCCTGCCTGAGACCCACAGCATACACTGAGTGCTCTCCTCCTGAAGAAGGGCAACACCAATCATGAGGAGCCCAACTAGACACTGCAGCACCCACTGTGAGCGGCCCTACTACATACCCACAGCACTCACCATGAGAAACCCAACTAGACACCCCCACCAGTCAGGCCTAACAGAGCAGCTTGGGCACGGCTGACTACCTGGAGCAGCGGTATTGTAGGTCGGCTTTGAATGTTGCACTCATCTCAAATTCAGGAGTGAAGTAAAGATGGACAGCTGCATGCCATTTATATGGAGTCGTGATCCAGACCGGTTTAATTTCCCACTGGCGTGGCATGTAATTGGGAAGGGGAATGTGATTTCTGGCGGGTTATGTTTTTAATAAGTATTCGTGACATGCTAATGCTTGCAGATGGGGCTCCTAACAAGCATCAGCAGGAAATCCAATCTGCCATGAAAGTGCTGAGGGGAAATTTCCCACTGACAGAAATCCAACTTTTGGCTTCTCTGAGAATTTTCCACTCCTGCCCGTCGTGAATGCTACCACTGGCGGGACCGGAATATTCCACTCTTGGTCTCATATTTAACCATGAGATTAGCTTCTAATCATATAACCAGTCCATCACCAAAACAACTTTCTTCCACCTCTGTAACATTGTCTACCTCTGACCCTGGCTCAGCTCATCTGCTGCTGAGACCCTCATCCATGCTTTTGTTACTAGACTTGACTGTTCCAAGGTTTTCCTGGCTGGCCTCCCATCTTCCATCTTACATAAACTTGTAGTCATCCAAAACTCCATATCCATATCTTAAGTCACACCAAGTCCCATTCATCCATCACCCCTGGTTCCTGGTCTGCCAACAGGCCTGATTTTTGTGGAGTCGGACCAACTCAGAGACCTCTAAAAATGGCAGATAGGATCAGGATGCATAAGTCTAGACCCCACTTTTGACAGATCCCGCTTTTGCCATCAGAGGTAAGCAGGGGAAGTGGGGGGAGGGGTAAATCACACAGACAGGAAACCTGAACTCAGCAGGGCCATTCAAAGTTGGTGCTGAGTTCAAACAGACCCCATTTTTGTTTATGGCGTATAATTTATGGAGTGCACCTAAACACTCTTGAAGAGTGGATAAGGTCTGTTTAATTGTCATAATCTGAAATTATTTAAATTCCCAGCCCTTTAAAAATGAAAAAAAAGGCTGAAGCTTCAAGAGTTGAAAAAAAATCACTGGCTAGTGGACTACTTAGATTGTCAGGCCAACAGGTCAAGGTTAGAAAAAAGCATTAGCATCTGTTCCAGTAGTTTCAATGGAGTTTGTTGTTGACATTGACATTTCCCAAGGACTGTTATTACAGCTGAGGTTATTATGCATGCTTGGCTGAATTTCAAAAGCTTCAAAAGCACTTACATCAGTGGGGGGGAGGGGGGGGGGGTGGGGGGGGGGTAGGTGAATTCAAATTTTAATTGACAGTTTAACAAGGTTATTAAAGGATTACCTGTCTTTGATGTCGTTACTGAATAGAAGTTTGCTTGTTTTTAGAACATTTGGACATTTGAGTGATTTAAAATCTGTGAATGAGTTATTTTCCTGCATCAGGTGTGTCTGAGTGGGAGTTCTATTTGATTGTTGGAAGTTTTTTAATTTCACCTCCACATCGGATACTGGGCAAGTGGCTTTGGAGGTGATATGGGGCTATGAGGTGGCATGGAAGGGGCATTGAGGGCATGGCGGGAGCATGGGGAGTGGGTGGGGTTGAGGGGGTGTGAGGGTTGGGGGCTGGAGGGCTGAACAGCTTCTAAAACAGAAATCCCAGAGAACCAAGGCTGGCCTTCTAAGCAGCCCACCTTGACATTCTCCCAATCCCAACAGCCACCTATGATCTGCTTTCAGGGTCGGTGGGCTCGGCTCTAGCCCGAGCCTCCTCAGAGTAGCAATTAGGTGTAACGGGACCCTTTAGACAGAGGCAGGAAATTTCTCGATTCCAGCTACCTGCCTTCGTTGCAAAAATCTAGCCCAATCTCTCAATTTTAAAATTCTCATCCTTGTTTTCAATGAGGCCACAGCTTCACCCCTCCCTTTCTCTGTAATTGCTTCGACCTCTACAAGCCTTCGAGATATCTGCACTCTTTCAAATCCGGCATTCTGTGCATCCCCGATTTGAATTGCTTTACAATTGATGGTTGTGCATTCAGCTGCCTTGTTCCTAAGCTCTGCAATTAATTCCCTAAAACCTCTCTATCTCGCTTCCCTCCTTTAAGATGCTCTTCAAAACTTTTTCTGGCCAAGGCTTTGTGTGCCTTAGTACTGCACTCCAGTGCTAAATTGAGAGATGCTCCATTGTCAGGGGTGCTGTCATTCAAATAGCCATTTCACATGAACATTAAAGATCCAAGGATTAGTACTTGGGTCTCAGCTATTTATAATCTATGTTAATGGTAATATATTAGTGCAGATTGAAGATTCATTTATCGACAGAAAGCAGAAAATAGGAATAAACAGAACATTTTCTGCTTGCTTTTTAATACTCTATATTTCATTGGCCTAATGGGCTACTTGCCACTTATAGGTGGGGAGCTGTCACATTCCCTCCACTCTTCCCTGAACGAAAATGGCCAGGAAAAGGACTATGGCAGAAGATGGGTATGATGGCCTGTGACAGGAAATTGCAAAGCCATCTGCCTTCAGCCATTTGAAATTTTGGCCAATAGTTTCCCCATCAGTATTTGGTATATGTATTACCTGCAGCTATCAGAGTTTAAGAGTTGAAGGTGATTTGACTAACACATTGTTGGGCATAAAAATGTTTATATGTGAATAAAAAATCTTTCTTTTTGGTACTTGCTGGCTTCTAAATAGGTGCCTTCACAGATCAAATGGAATGGCTGACAATAGTTGAAAGTTCTTATATTGATAATTTTTGTATGTGTTAGAAGTGCCCTGAGGCTCTAAAAGGGCAGGGCAGAACACAATGAATGAATTCAATACAAGATGGGAGTACTATAGGACACGATTCTATGAGAACTGCAGAGGATTAGAAGATACTACAGATTAATTTCAATAGAATACGTTTTCATTTTCTGTTTCTTTGTTGATTTCTTTCCAGTTTTGACAAAGAGTCTATACCCAAAATGTTAACCTATCTGTTTCTGGATGCTGTGTTTCAAGAATTTTCTGCTTTTATTGGATTTCCAGCATTAGCAGTTTTATTTTTCTTTTTAGCTCTTTGTTCAAATACTTTCTCTCATATGTAAGAATCAAATAACAAATTAGACTACAGACACCAGTTAGACTATCATTACCTTTTTAAAAATTCAGAATTTAAGCTGACATGTTCTTTGAACTCAGCTGAAGTCTAAATGATAGTGTCAACTGCTTGAGATTTCTATTTACACAATTTTCTGGCTACATATGCAATGTGGCATCATTGGTTGCCGGGATTCCATTTTTTGGACACTATGTGCTGTTCTCGATCGCATAGGATCATTTGTTTTCTGTGGGGGAGATCAAGCGTTAAATTTCGCAATAAATTTCAGAATGTTGTTTGTCTGGTAACCTAGGTGATTGACTGCACCACTGATAAATGTTTGTCTTCCAGTAAATTGAATCTCCTCACAGGCTTCTCCTTTTTGGGAGATTTAAAGTGGAGCTTACTCATTTTTTTAATTCTTCCTGATAGTCTCTTGCAAAGGGTAACCTGTGAACTAGTTGGAGTCCAGCCAGCATACAGAACATGGACTGATACTCTTAAGGGCAGCCATAATGCTCATAAAATGTCATGTTTTCATTGGTGACTTGCTAAAATGAGGGCTGTCAAGAAACTGTGGATCAATCGGCTGCCACCTAAATATTTGTTAAGGATTTGGTGGAGTAATGCAAACTGTTATAAAGAATTTTTAATTAGAAGAACAATTATGAATCCTACCCAACTGAGAACAAAGACCACCTTGTAGCCACATTTTTGGAGGGTGGTAATGGTGGAAGTTTCAAAACAAAGCAAAAGAAAATTGTAAATGTTTGGAGCAGTATTAGGGCTGACCTTAAGGCTGCAGTAATACGATAGCTACAGTAAGCAGCCCACCTCTTGTGCACATTTTCTACATAAAAGGAGAACAGGGAAGTGAAAGGGAGATAGATGTCTGATCCACAAAATCATATGTCTCTGAATGCAGGTTTCTTATGATTATGATTGTCTAGCCCACACACATGTGACAATTTAAAAGCTGGCCATAACTGATCCACAAGGTGCCAAAGCATTTGTCTGGTGCACCTTCTATGATCTCCCTTTCCTTCTTCATGACTTTTCGCTACTGTATGTAAAGTACACAATGAATATACCTGGGGAAATAAGCACAAAACACACGGGGCACAACTTTAAGTAGTTTTCTGTAAACTCTTTTCTTACAAAACAGCAAAGTAGCTGAACAGGCGAGCAACTAACATCAAAGAAGTACTAAAATAGATGAAAGATATAGGCCAGTTACTGAGAGAAAGATAGTCCACTTTAAAGTAAAGGATTCAACATTTTGCAGAGGGACTTCTGAGGAAACAGCTACTATGAATTCTTCTTGGGGCAGGAAGAAGGTCATTCACACATTCCTGAGTGTCTAGTTCAGTTTTATGGACGGAGTGCCTGTGGCAAAGAACCACCTCAGGGACCTGCCCTCACATGTCTGTGTGTGTGTCTGTGTGTGTGTATATATCTTTATTTTAACAAAGTTCAATGTGAGCCTCAGCAATGCCTTTGGTCAAAACTTTTGTTCGTATCTCCATCTTCTCCCCACCATGAGACAAACTCTGCCCACCATCACAACCAGCTTACATTCATTTATATGAAAGGAATAAAAGAACAGTTACATGATTAAAAGTGATTAATACAGTACAATTTAAATGATGCATTGGCTTACAGCATCCACCCTCTCTGTATAATTTTGATTTCTTGTTCTGCATGTAGGTTTTTAGCCCATTGCTTCAGCTTTCTATGTCCACGTTGGTGATATAAATCATACAATAGATATATGACAATAATCAACTGCAGAACAACTAACACAAGAGAGATGATTCGTATCTAACGGTGGACCTCAATATTACCTTCCCAGTCTTATCACATATCCCACCAAGATTGTTGATTAGTGGTCTGGATTTCCTGCAGGATCTCACAATTTGTCTTTTGTAACTGATAATGTATTTTCTGGTATTTATCAATCTCTTCCCACTGCTTGGCTAAATGTTCTGGCAGTGGGGGAATATCATAACCAAAACTTTCCACATATTTCTGCAAATTCCCCTTTATTCATGTCAAGGACTTTAATGTCAGTGCTGTTATAACTGTGAATACTCACCAATTCTCTTTCCCTAACCCTTTCAGGTCTCTCAGGAGTAAAACAAAATGTAGGTAGGGTTACTGGGCATTTCAAATTCGATTCATACTAATACCATTTCCTGTGTGTGGTAACACAATACTCTCCTTCCCCTATATAGGATAACTGACTAGGCTTAAAGATTGCCTTCACTATCTCCATAGTACAATTTACTTCCATGATGTTGAACCCACAGGCTAACTGACCATGCTTTTCTGTCCAATTGGGACATATCACTTTACTCCTTTGAGTGTTACAACACCCCCCCGATGGGTTCCCATTTTATAATCACCCAAATTCACTGCATACGGTACATTGATACTGTACATGGTTATCCCCTTCTATAACCCTGATATTCTCGACCCTATATATCAGAAGTGTACCATGCAGTATTAATAAAGTACCAATCCTATCACCTTAACATTTTCCTTTTTACAATCTATGTGTACAGAATATACTTGTACTAAACCTCTGAGTTCACACACAATGATGTTTTTGTATTTAGTCAATATTCCAAATGGTTATTTGTCTCTCATGAGGGCACTTACCCTTCATAAATTTGTCTCATATTTTCACAGACTTGTTCTATCAACCAGAAGCCATACATGACACACACATCATTCCTAGTCGCCTCATTGGAGGCATCCCTATCCTTCTGGATGAGTTTATTAATAGTCTGGGCATGATTCTCCAATTGTTCTGCCACACTCTTCGGGTGGACAGTCATAATTTGATCCTTTCTTAGCTCAGGGTCCATGTTGATATTTTCTCTAATCAAAATGTCCTTAATTTTCACCTTAAGGTTTTGAATCTCTAACTCCAGAGAATCCAAACTATTCACTAATGAAGCACCGGCATTAAATATGGTGGCTGCATCAGTGACTAAGGGTGGAATCATCTGATTCGATTGGCAGCAGATGTCATGGTGGGCATGAGCAGACAATATGGCGAGAAGGCCAAAAATTGACTCCACCCCATTGTGAAACCAGTTTGTGATCGTCTGCACCACCCACCAATGGCTGACGCATTTCCCGCTGCCAGACATTAGGAACCTAATTTCAATACTTTAGCATCTCATTATAAGCCCTGCTCACTGTAATCATTCCCCCACGCTGGATCATCCAGGCAACTATGCTGACATGTTTCACAACTGTACATAAGCGACGTGCACCTGGTGAGCTGCGATTTGCTCGGGACTTGGAGGTTTGTTTGCCTACCTTGCTTTTGGCAGCACTCATGGTCATCAGCGCCAAGCTTCACAGGCAGCACCACATCACTTTTAGGGGGACTCACTGGCAGGTTTCTACCAACCAGATCAGCCGTAAGGCGGGGGTGGCTTTTCAATGGCTGCTTGCTTGGGGGAGGGATCGAAGTGGCCTCAGGAAATGGGAGAGGCTGCAGGGCAAGAGCTGTACTGGGAAAGGGGGTATCCCAAGGTGTGTGTGGGGACACATGTTGATCTGTACAAGCAGCCTCAAGATGGTGAGGGCTGAGGAGACAGTCTGCAGAGGAGATGAGCCCAAATGGAGATGTGAGGGTGTGAGAGAGTGAGTGATGATGCTCCTTGAGCTGGCAGTGAGTGAGGTGCCAGTGAATGTGTGATGGCCTTGTGAGTGTGTGAGTTGAGAATGGGATGAGATAGTTGCCTTATCCTGGCATTCGTCTTCTTTCTGCACTGGATGGCCAACCTCTTCTGTGTAGCATTGGCACTGACCACCATTGCCATCGCCTCCCAAGCCAGAGTGGTGAGATTGCTGGACCCCTGCATCCAAAGCGGGGATGGAGGACATCACAGCGGGCCTCCAAAAGGCATTCCAGTGATGGGTCACTGAAATCTTCTAAGCATTCAGGGCCATGTCTTCACTGGAGCAGTCCTGGGCTGCAAGCATTGAGAACTGTATGTGCGGCTGGAATTTAGATTTGGCACCCGGAGTGAGTAATGGCGTGGCGGGTGATTCAGAAGCTGCCCACCAGTGAGATGGCGTGTTTCCTGTGGCTGTATAATTAATGAGGCAGGAAGTGGACAATATGGTGTGAAAACCCACCATTGCGACCGGTAACTAAAATGTCGATTTCCACACCTGCTACTACAGCTGGTGCAAATCTAGGATGATTCCGCCCTATATCTTTTTTTTAATTCCCTCTTTGATTTAATCCCGCCCACTACAGACTTGTAGTAATGTTTCTAACCCACTGTCCCTATCTCTGGGCTAATGGCTTGGCCCAACACTCGTCCCAGCGGTCTCTCATACAGACTCCTATAATCCTATTCCCATCAAATTCAACAACACCTCATGGTGCACAATATGATACAATTTTTTTCAGTAGTTATTAACACTAATCCATTCTTTGGAATCCTCGGTTTTCGTAGGGAAAGTTCTTATTCTCTCATTCCTTATCTCATTATTGTTCTTGACCACCCTTTTCCTCTGGCTCATGAGTGGGTGATTGGTGCAATTTAGTTTACAATTTTCCAATGTACTTCAGTTTCCTTTCCCCATAATTTGTGTTAAATTCCATTATCCATTGTAACTTGATTGTGATCTCTGAATATCAGCTTAAATTGATACTCCCACTTAACAGATTAGCTCCCTCAATAACATTAAAATAACACCATACATGGCTTTAAAAGATTCTCCAGCTCTTGCTTCATCTGTTTCCATTTTTTGAATACTTCCTATTAAGTGTTCTTACTCCCACATCCTTCATTGTTCCAATCCAAATTTTTTTTTCTTTTCGATTCACTTCCTCTCATCCAGTTTAACACATCCCACGCTTTATCTCATTCATAAGCCACAGAGAAATTTTACAGTTCAATAAAAAAATTCTCATATTTTCAAAATAGTAATCAAACATTTCTGTTTAATTCCAGGCATTAACATGTTTTGCTTGTTTGTTCTTTACCTTAGATTACATCATAGTTTTTCAAAAGTAGCTAAATTACACTTGTAGCCATCTACAAGGTATCTGAAAGTCAAATAGCAGTGTTGTTGGATTGACAGACTTTAAATATTTAATTCAGTTCTTTTTCAAAGTAAGTCTCTTTTTCCACATCCATAGAAACCATCTAGGGTTGTGCGTGTATATATCTTTTTATTGCTTTTATTGTTTCTTCAAATCCCTTTGAATTTCAGGTAATTTTTCCTCAAAATGTTTAGAATACCAACTCATATGAATTAAAATTAATTCATCAATTTCAATTTCTTGTGCCCAGACTTGATGGTATTGAAAAACCTAATACTCATCGTTAGTGTTTACATCAGATCTCTCATTCTCAGGCATTAGATTCTGGGAATAAAAAATGGCCTGAATGGGTTAAGGCCAAATTCCTCTTAGTTTTTTCTTTACAAAAAACCCTTCATTCAATGACTATGCTGTGACATTAAAAGTCTGCAGATATATTCTTAAATTCTCAGAGCTACTGCAAATTTTAAAAAATATTCATTCATGGGATGTGGGCTTCGCTGGCTGGGCCAGCATTTATTGCCCATCCCTTATTACCCTTGAGAAGGTGGTGGTGAGCCTCCTCCTTGAACCGCTGCAGTCCATGTGGTGTAGGTACACCCACAGTGCTGTTAGGAAGGGAGTTCCAGGATTTTGATCCAGCGACAGTGAAGGAACGGTGATATATTTCCAAGTCAGGATGGTGAGTGCCGTGGAGGGGAACTTTCAGGTGGTAGCGTTCCCATCTATCTGCTGCCCTTGTCCTCCTAGATGGTAGTGGTCACGAGTTTGGAAGGTGCTGTCGACGGAGCCTTGGTTAATTCCTGCAATGCATCTTGTAGATGGTACACACTGCTGCTCCTGTGGGTTGGTGGTAGAGGGAGTGAATGTTTGTGGATGTGGTGCCAATCAAGTGGGCTGCTTTGTTCTGGATGGTGTCAAGCTTCTTGAGTGTTGTGGGAGCTGCACTCATCCAGGCAAGTGGGGAGTATTCCATCACACTCCTGACTTGTGCCTTGTAGTTGGTGGACAGGCTTTGGGGAGTCAGGAGGTGGGTTATTCATTGCACGATTCCTAGTCTCTGACCTGCTATTGTAGCCATAATATTTATATGGCTAGTCCAGATCAGTTTCTGGTCAACGATAACCTCCAGGATATTGATAGTGGGGGATTCAGTGATAGTAATGAACATCAAGGGAAGATGGTTAGATTCTCTCTTGTTGGAGATGGTCATTGCCTGACACTTGTGAGGCGCAAATGTTACTTGCCAATTGCCAGCCCAAGCCTGGATATTGTCCAGGTCTTACTGCAATTGGACATGGACTGCTTCAGTATCTGAGGAGTCGCGAATGGTGCTGAACATTGTGCAATCATCAGCAAACATCCCCACTTCTGACCTTATGATGGAAGGAAGGTCATTTATGAAGCACCTGAAGATCGTTACGCCCAGAACGCTATCCTGAGGAACTCCTGCAGTGATGTCCTGGAGCTGACATGATTGACCTCCAACAACCGCAACCATCTTCTTTGTGCTAGGTATGTCTCTAACCAGCGGAGAGTTTTCCCCCTGATTCCCATTGACTCCAGTTTTGCTAGGGCTCCTTCATGCCACATTTGGTCAAATACAGCCTTGATTTCAAGGGCAATCACTCTCATCTCACATCAGTTCAGCTCTTTTGTCCATGTTTGAACCAAGGCTGTAATGAGCTCAGGAGCGGAGTGGCCCTGGCAGAACCCAAACAGGGTGTCAGGGAGCTAAGCAAGTCACACTTGATAGCACTGTTGATGACCCCTTCCATTATTTTACTGACGATCGAGAGTCGACTGATGGGGTGGTAATTGGCCGGGTTGGATTTGTCCTGCTTTTGTGCACAGGACATACCTGGACGATTTTCCACATAGCTGGGTAGATGCCAGTGTTGTAGCTACACTGGAACAGCTTGGCTAGGGGTGTGGCAGGTTCTGATATTATTGTTGGAATATTGTCAGGGTCCATAGCCTTTGCAGTATCCAGTGCCTTCAGCCATTTCTTGATATCACGTGGAATGAATCAAATTGGCTGAAGACTGACATCTGCGATGCCGGGAAACTCGGGAGGAAGCTGAGATGCATCATCTACTCGGCACTCCTGGCTGAAGATCGTAGCAAATGCTTCAGCCTTACCTTTTGCACTGATGTGCTGGGTTCCTCCATCATTGAGGATCAGGATATTTGTGAAGCCTCCTCCTCTAGTGAGTTGGTTAATTGTCCACCACCATTCATGACTGGATGTGGCAGGACTGCAGAGCTTAAATCTGATTAGTTGGTTGTGGGATTGCTTAGCTCTATCTATCTCTTGCTGCTTATGTTGTAGTAAGTCATCCTGTGTTATAGCCTCAGCAGGTTGACACGTCATTTTTGCATATGCCTGATGCTGCTCCTGGCTTGCCCTCTTGCACTCTTCATTGAACCAGGGTTGATCCCCAGGCTTGATGATAATGGTAGAGTGGGGGATATGCCAGGCCATGAGGGTACAGGTTGTGTTTGAGTACAATTCTGCTGCTGCTGTTGGCCCATAACACCTCATAGATGCCCAGTCTTGAGTTGTTAGATCTGTTTGAAATCTATCCCATTTAGCACAGTGGTAGTGCCACACAACATGATGGAGGATGTTGTCAGTGTGAAGTCGGGACTTCATCTCTACAATGACTGTGTGGTGGTCACTCCTACCAATATTGTCATGGACAGATGCATCTGTGGCAGGCAGGCTGGTGAGGCTGAGGTCAAGTATGTTTTATCCTCTTGTTGGTTTCCTCACCACCTGCCGCAGACCAAGTCTAGCAGCTATATCATTTAGGACTCGACCAGCTCAGTCAGTAGTGATGTTACTGAGCCACTCTTGGTGACGGACATTGAAGTCCCCCACCCAGAGTACATTCTGAGCCCTTGCCACCCTCAGTGCTTCCCTTCTCTGACACTCCCAGGTGTCAAGGCTATTCAGTGCTCCAGTCCAACTGGATGGATGGCTGCTGGGTGACAAGAGCTATCTGTTGAAAACATGGCTTATGGTGCCCATCCGCCACCCAAGAACAGAGGCAGAGCAGCATTATAATAGGAGTCATGCCTCCACAAGGGGGGTGATAGAGAGGACCAGAGGGCTTCTGAAGATGTGCTTCCGATGCCCAGATTGTTCAGGGGGAGCACTACAATACTCCCCACCAGAGCGGGTGTCACAGATAGTGGTTGCATGCTGCACTCTCCACAATCTGGCTCTGGCAAGGGGATACCCACTGGAGGAAGAAGATCATGAGGCAACTCCACAGGCCACAGATGATGAATCCAGTCTTGAGTCAGAAGGGGAGCACGGTGAGGAGAACGCTGAAGACATAGAGCCAGATCTCTTTATGCTTCAGGGAGGCATGGACACCAGGGACGCTGTGATCCAATGCTCCTTCAGCTAGGCAACCAATGATCTGCTTCCACCTCATGGCAAGGCTGTTGCCCCATTCAGGATGTTTGAAATGACCCTTACATTTGAACCCAAAGTCCACTTTGCACAGTGCCTGTGCAATAAAGTTTAGAGCCACTTACATCCAGCATTACATACTGGAATACTCTGCACCAATACAAAAGGTGTACTCAGGGCATTACAACAAAATCAAAATTTATGTAATTTTCATATTTAAAACAAATTAACACCACCATCTCTGGTGTTCATTTCCACACCAGTAAACATATAAACAAAACATTGCACAACAGAAGATCACCTTCTGCTCATGGTGCCTTAAACTTACATTTAGGCGTGCTGCATCTTGGTGCCCAACCATCGCTGGCAACAGCATGTTGACTTGTTGGCCTTGATGACCTTGGTGGTTGTCCTCTGGCCAATGGTGCCTGTGCTGGACCCGCTAGGGAGGGAGCAGTCGGTGCCATGGCTGGCACGTCCCCAGTCATTGCAGCCTCGTCAGATACCACAGCCACTGGCAGAGGGGCAGGGAGCTGCTGCTATCATCCAGAGTGCCCTGAGAGCCGCCCACAGAGATGACGAGCAGCTTATGTGCCAATGTGAGATTGCTCTGGACCTCCCTGCTCTCCACTGATGGATGGGCACCTAGCTGGGATACTGGGTGCCTCATCTATCTCCCACACTGGCACTGACCACCTGTGTCAGAGCTTGTAGATTCAAGCAAAACCCCAGGAACCCCTGATTCTGTCCCTGGAGCTGCCTCTCCATGGAGGAGGCAGTGCGCTCGGTCATGAGTTGCTGTTGTGAACTCCTCCACAACAGCACACATAGCCGCATGGATCTCTGCTAGATCCTCCCACACATCTCACTGGACATTCAGCATCTGCTGCCTAATGGACGACTCCAGGGGCTCATCATCTGCCATCGACTCAGCATCATCCTGGTGTCCAGCCGTCCTCCGACTGCCAGTGCCTCGGGTGCTCTCTGCCTGCACCTCAAGTGAGTGTGATATGTCCTTACCACTGTGTACCGACATTCTAGCCAAAGGTCTAATGCCCCCTGAGGTGCTGGTATCTGCGCTGGTGCCTGGTTCAGAGTGCGGGTGTGACACAGGTGCAGCTGAAAGCTGGTGGTCCTCTGGCAACAAGGGTGGCTCTTCAGGGTCCTGTGAATGAGTGCATGCTCATGAGCGCACACAATGTCGTGGCTGCTGACCTGGGCTGCCACCTCCTCCCAAGCTGTTTTTGTCTGGTGCGGTGGCCTTCTCCTTCCATCTCTTAGAATGAGGGTGTCCCTCCTGGTAGCCACCTCCTCCAATGGCACCATGAGGTACTCGTCTGAAAAACAGGTGCCGAGTGCCACGCAACCCGCCTGCCTGCCTGGCGTCTCCAGCCACTGTTGAGGTGAGA
Organism: Carcharodon carcharias; assembly: GCF_017639515.1. NCBI lineage: Eukaryota > Metazoa > Chordata > Chondrichthyes > Lamniformes > Lamnidae > Carcharodon > Carcharodon carcharias. The sequence goes on along the minus strand of NC_054472.1, from coordinate 59,121,047 downwards.
ATGCAGAATATATTATTCTTCCCTGACAGCCTTCAAGGTGCTGCCTGTGCCGTTTTTAAACTGCCTGCCGGGTCGACATTGGACCCAGCGCTCGACCCTCCTGCCCCCGCCCAGCCCTTCCCAACTATTGGTAAGAAGTGTTTCACGCTGGGCGGGCCAGTGTGAAATCGAGGCCATGGGCAGATCGCAAGCAGTGTCCTGTTTCCCAGCCAGTCCTGGGTCCGCCAATCACATGCGCCCACCAATCACATATGCCCACCAAGGGTAAAATTTAGGCCATAAACTGGAAAAATCAGATTGGCAGCCGTAGCATGGATGAGGAGTTCATGGAGTGTTTTCGAGATGGTTGCTTAGAGCAGCATGTTCTGGAATCAACCAGAAAGCAGGTTATATTAGACTTGGTATTGTGTAATGTGACAGGATTAATTAATGACCTCAGAGTGAAGGCACCCTAGGTAGCAGTGGCCACAATGATTGAATTTTACATCCAACTTGAAGGAAAGAAGAATGAGTCTAAAACTAGTATTTCAAACTTAAATAAGAGCAACTATTTGGTCATGAAAGCTGAGCTAGCCGAAGTGAACTGGGATACTAGGCTAGAGGATAGATCAACTGAGAAGCAGTGGCAAACATTTAAGGGGATATTTCAGAATACTCAGGATAAGTATATTCCTACTATAAAAAAAATTCTAAAGGGAGGACCCACCATCTGTGGTTCACTAAAAAAGTTAAGGAAAGCATCAATCTTAAGGAAAAAGCATATAATTGAGCAAAGGTCAGACCATTGGTCAGAATATAAAGAATCGCAGAGAATAACTAAAAGGTTAATCAGGAGTAAGAGATTAGTGTATGAGAGGAAGCTAGCTAGAAATGTAAAAATGGATAGCAAGAGTTTCTACAGGTATTTAAAAAAAAGTAAAGTGAGCGTTGGTCTTCCAGAGAATGACAATGAGCAGTTAATAGTAGATAATAAGGAAAGGCCCCGTTGGATCTCTGCTTGTCTCTGAGGTTGTATGCTCTCTTCTTCTGGAAAGAGAGAAAGCAAAGAGTTGTAAGTGTTCCTGGTGGCTTGTGTGGATAGCAGGGAAGGACAACACTTGTGGTTGGTGATTGTGAAACAAGTGTGCGAGAGGGCAATAGTTGAGGCTGAGTATGTGCTGGCTGCTCAGATGGAGGATGTGAGGTACCTGGAGAGAGATGAATGGGTGGATCTGCAAGGTGTGTTGTCCTGAGGTGTGCCATGCAGGAGAGTGCTGGGAAAGTCACAGTGTGGGGCTTGGCACCTGAAAATGTTACCCATTGACCTTTCCTGCCCGCCTTCCCGTCTCTTTAATTCACGGTGCTCAGGTTGAAGGGACCACGTTTCTGATGCTGACTTCCTTAGTCACTTTCATCTCCACCTGTTTGGGTGGAGAGGTTTTCCTCTTCCTCCAGTCCTATGGAGAGCTCACCTCACTTCAAGCCCTCAGATCCTGTAGCGGGGCTTCCAGGTAAGAGTGAGAGACCTGGGGAGCCTTTCCAGGTCTCCTCTTCATTCCTGTGCTTGCTGCAGCCTCAAAAGTCCAAGTGCTGATGAGCTTTTCTTACCCATTTCAGATTCCCTTTAATTAGAATTCCTTCCTTTGACAGAACTGATGTTCATCCCACCTGCCCTCCCTGATTGGGAAAGGATTCTGGGGGTGGGATATGAACGCCATGACTCATTAAGGAGTCTTCACCTTCACCTGCTCCTTCACCTTTTAGTTCTCGGCCAGTGCCAGCCTCTGGCCAGGCACTAAGTTGGAAAATTTCCGCCCATAGGCTAGGATTTTCCAGCCCCATCGTGGTAGGAGATTCGGCGGCCCAGCCAAAAGCCCATTGGCTTTCGGCACGACTGGACAATCCCTGCGGCAGGCAGGGACGGAAAATCCCGCCCATAATCTCCATGCCAAAATATTCATTCTCAAGGACTCTGAATTCTGGAGCTTTTGTTTCTTTATTCCTCTTCCAATCTTCAGATTTTAAAAATCCCAATCTTGGTTTCACTTAGTCACCACTATCAGATTTATTTCCTCTCATCTGCTGATTTCGCCCCTGATTGTGTCCTATACTGCTGAACTTGACACTTTACCTTGATTCTTCAATATAAAAAGATGATGATGTAACACACAGCCACAAGCATTATGTAACCATTATCTAGTTTCTCCTTTATACTGTAAGGTTGCTTATAAGTGACCTCTCATTCTTGCCATCAGAATCAGTGAAGCTTGAATGGAGCAGGTTCTTTCCCTTTTAGGTAAAAATCTACCCTGTAGTAAGATTAAACAGGACCTTCTGGGAGCATTTAGGAAGGTTTTGCCATTTTGGATCTGGCCATGGACAGGTTGACCTCTGAGCTCACTCATACAGGGAAGCATTTTTTTTGTGATTGGTAGTTAGCTAGCACAGATACTTCCATAACACAGGGAAAGGTCTTAGCCAACATAACAGAACTTTGAACCAAATTCTTGTACACAACATTGGTGCATTCATGTTGTAAAGATGGGCAAGTTGCTACCATTGAGAATAGAATTGATCTGCTGACACTTAAGTGGAAACCTAAAGTTTATTTACACTATACTCAGCAGCAACTACATGTTTGCTTCCAACTCTACGTCTAGACTGTCTGCTGAGGTAGCCCGTGCTACTCTCCTATTGGTTACTGCAGGTCATGTGATCTTTCCTAACAAGTATTATTCTTAAAGGTACATTACACACTAAATAAAACCATAATTACTACATTCCTCCCCCTTTAGCTTGGCTATACATGTTATTTTTACCAGTACATATTTTCCAAGGCAACATAATATTTACACGGGGTAAGGAATTTAAAAGTTCAGTCTTTCAGGTGGTTTCCTGATGCACGTGGAACCTTGCAGCTCCACAACTTCAGATTCTCCTTTTCTGGAGTTGCCTGACCATCAGGTGCTTCGGTGGGCACTTGCATTACTGTATCCTCAACTCTTACAGGAACATCAGACATGTCAGCTCTGGATTGAGAATTGTCAACATGAAATGCAGACCTGGTCATGAACACTGGTGGAACCAAATCTTGGTGATTTGTCTCTCTCTTCCTTAAATGGTCCACATGTTTCCAGATGATCCGGCCTTCCACCTCCATGTGGTAAGATAGAGGTCCAGTCACCACACTTATTTCACCCAGCAACCACTTCGGTCCTTCTCCAAAATTTTTCACATACACCAGCTCTCCCGTGGTAAATTTCCTCTCACGACTATGCTAGTTGTGTCTAGTTTTCTGCCTTCCCTGGCTCCTTTCTACCTCTTCCTCTAAATTCGGCATTATTAAGCTCAATCTCATCCTGAGACAATGATAATTCTGCAAGTGTGACACCTGTTGTGTGAGGGGCAGTCCTGTAATGAAAAAGTGTGCTAGCTTGGTTGCTAAGGAATTGCCAGTCAGCTTTTTTCATGCCCGCCTTGAAATTTTGAACCACCCTTTCGGCCAGTTCATTGGAGGAAGGGTGGTATGGTGCAGTTTTCACATGCGTGATACCATTGAGGCTGATAAATGTTGAAACTCAGCACTTGTAAATGCCATGGCATTATCGGAAACGATTACTTCTGGTAGTCCGTGAATGGCAAAACTTTGACACAGTTTCTCAATTGTAGTGGTCAACATTGGTGATTGACCTCATACATGTCCATCCATTTTGAATGGACATTGACAAAGAGCAGAAACATTGTTCCCAGGAAAACTCCCATGTAGTCAATGTATCACCACACCCAGGGTCTACCTGGCCACTCCCAAGGGTGTAATGGAGCTGTCACTGGCATCTTTTGCAGTTGCTGACATTGTACACAATGCTTCACAAAACTCTCCATTTCGCCATCCATCCAAGGCCACCATAGGTAGCTGCATGCTATGGTCTTCATTCAGGAAATTCCTGGATGTGCACTGTGTAGTTGAATTAAAAGTGGCTCCCTAACCTTTGGAAGAAATATCACTCATGCTCCCCACAATAAGATGCCATCCTGGCTGGTTATTTCATGTCTGCTGTTGAAGAACAGTTTCATTTCTTCAGATACGGGCTCCTGTGACCACACATGCAGCACTTGTTCTCGTACTTGAGATAGTACTGGGTCCCGACTTGTCCAGTCTCTGAACTGTCGAGTACATACTGGTGAGGAATCTAAGAAATTTAACAGCAAAACAAGTTTCTGTGGAACTGGGACATGCTCATCATTTTCTTGTAAAGGCAAACGGCTAAGTGCATTGGCATTTGCGATTTGATTGCCAGACCTATGTACAAAAGTATATTCATATGTGCCAGAATTAAGGCCCTATTAGTACTTCTGTATCTTTTTTCCACATGGCTTCTTCTTTCTAGCGCAGACTTTAATCTCGGCGTTATTTTTGACTTCACTGTTGGCCAGGCTTCTCTCAGATACAAGCTCAACTTGTCTGAGCTCAGTGGTTGAGTCTCCCAAAACTTCATTATCTGTCTGCTTCTTGGAAAATTCTGTGACTTTGCTTCCAAAGCCTTTTTGGCCTCATTTAGCTGATTCTTCAGCTCTTCCGTCTCTTTTTTTTATTTGGAAAAACTCAGCAGGTCTGGCAGCATGGGCGGAGGAGAAAAGAGTTGATGTTTCGAGTCCTCATAACCCTTCAACAGAACCCATGAGGACTCGAAACATCAACTCTTTTCTCCTCCGCCGATGCTGCCAGACCTGCTGAGTTTTTCTAGGTAATTCTGTTTTTGTTTTGGATTTCCAGTATCCGCAGTTTTTTGTTTTTATCTTTTTTTTATTTGTTTGCTGCCTCCAGGAGCATTGTTGTGCCTTCTCTGTCAACTCATTTTTCAGTTTGTTCAGAGAAGTGCAGAGTTCTTTCTGTTTCTTTTCATACATATCCAGAGGTACAAATTTTGACCTGAGGGAATCATGTAGTGTTTGAAAGTCTTTCAACAAGTTTTCTTTTTCCCTGCAAAGGTTTCTCACCTCCTCTCAAAACTCTGTCATCAAGCAGGGTCTGAGTTTCTTCTGCTATTCTTCCAGGGTTTGGCTTAAGACAGCCTGCATTTCTTCAGGTTGTTGAGTCCTTACACACTCCTTTTTCAAAACAGGAACACTTCCAGCTTTCTTTTGGAATCTCAGTGGCCAATCAAGGTTGATTTCCCTTAGTCAATTTCACCCTAGAAGGCTTGGTCTTCTGCCTTTCAATACCAACACTGGTACCTTTGCTGATTGGCTTCCATAATGGACAGTCACTCTGCTTATGCCTTTTACTTGAATGACTTCACCCATGTATGTTTTTAGTTTGGCAGCTGTTTCTTCTAAACTTAAATGATGTTCATCATTATTCAGATATCTGAAAGTATGTTCCCTAATTACTGTAGTGGGAACTCCTGTGTCCACTCCCATTCTAACAGGTTTGCTATTTACTTTCATTGTGACAAATATTGGTTCTGTCTTTCCGACTTTCAGATCAAACAATGAGTAAATGTCTGAATTTGTTGTTTCAGGCTCTTCAACATTGTAAATTTTATTGGGCTTCTTCTTTTGTTTACAAGCCTGCTTGAATCTTTCCTTGCATTGTCTCATTATATGTCCATTTCTGTGACAATAGTAACATTCGATTTTTTTTAAACTGCCAATCACTAAATGACTGCTTGTTTCCACCTCTATTAAAATTCTTTGATTTTGCTGCTAAGTTAATTTTTGGCTAGTGGGGGCTGACTCCCACTTCTCAGCAGAGTCTTGCACTTATGCACCCTTTTTGGCTGGGGTTTCCAGCGTGATGTGGAGGACGGCACCATGTTGCATGCCCTATATGGCTTTTGAATATCTTACTGCCCTTTCCATGGCCAGTGATATCTCTAGCACCTTCTTGAAATCCAAATTCACTCCGACAATAATCTTTTCTGAATAGTGTCCTCATTCACACCATGTACTAAACAATCTCTGAGCACATCGTTTAGAGATGTACCAAACTCACAATGTTCCATCAGCTGCTTCAAATTTGCCACATAGCATGCAATTGTCTCACCCGGGGCTCTATTTTGCAAATTAAACCTGAATCTTTGCATCGTGATTGAGGGCTTGGGTTGATAATGAACCTTCATCGAAATTTGTCGAATCTGGGCACTGGGTGCCATCAAACTTCAAATCAAACTGTATGTATTGCTCCCACAAGTGCTTAAGAGGATCGCTTGCCTCTTCTCTTCCCCCATAATTTCATTCGCTTGAAAAAAAACCGTGAGGCATTCTATGTATTGAGACCAATCATCTGTGGCTTGGTTCAAAAGGATTAATTCTCTTGAATTGTGGCATCTTGAGAGAGGATAACTTCTTCAATTTTAACTTCTTAATTTCCAACAGAGCTTGCTACTTACACTCACTAGGCAAGGTACAGTGTTGATTTCTTTTTAACTTGATTTCTTCTGTTCAATCCTGTTTTATTCTCATCGCCAGTTTGATGTAAGGATGGCTGAGTTGCTACTATTGATAGAGTTCTGCAGACACTTCTTAAGTGGAAACCTAAAGTTTATTTACACTATACTTAACAGCAACTACATGTGTGCTTCCAACTCCAACTCTACCTCAAGACTGTCTGCTGAGGTAGCCCACGCTACTCTCCTATTGGTTACTACAGATCATGTGATCTTTCCTAAGGAGCATTATTCCTAAAGGTACATTACACACTAAATAAATCCATAATTACTACAATGCACAATTGCTTTTCCCTTGTGTTCGTAACCTCAAAGCAACAGGTGCTGTTGTTGTTGATTCAGCAGCAAGGAAGCTGACACAGACACTGAGCCATTGCCATTAGAAAAAGGTTCAACATTATAAATCAATACAAAATAGCTATGAGTAGGTATTTCCAGTTTACTGTAGTTGCTTGATTATTTCACACAATGTATTCCCTGCCTCTGATAGCTTGCTAGAATCTGAGTGGATTGTTGGGTGGAGAGATTCAGGTATGTTGTTCATGACCTGGACTGCAACAGACGCAAGTGCCTTGCGTTTGAAAAATGAAACTTAAATAATCCTTGATTTCTGGAAAAAATAATTTAAAATGAGTGGATTAAAAATCCTGTAGGGCCCATTGATCTCTGGACTAAAATCAGCAAAGTACACAAAGCTCCAATTTTCAAGAATTTTAATTCTAATTTAATATGCAGCAAAGATTGATTACTGAGCACCATCTAGTGGTGTAGCTTATGTATGCATAAATCTATTTCTGTGCTGTTAGGGCAATAATATGCCAAGTTATTCCATTGATTTCATGCCCTCCTGGATGCTACAGCAGTACAGCATGAATTTACAAAGTTAAGAACATAAAAAATAAGAGCAAGAGTAGACTATCCAGCCTCCTGAGCTTTTTTGCCATTCGGTACGATCGTGGTTGATCTCCTGCCCAACTCCACGTATCTTCTTTCACCCCTGTAACCCTTAATTCCCTAAGAGATCAAATATCTGTTGATCCCAGATATGAATGTACTCAACAATGGAGCAACCACAACCCTCTGGGGTAGAGAATTCAAAATATTCGCTATCTTTTGAGCGAAGAAATTTCTCTTCGCCTCAGTCCTTAATGATCAACTCCTTTATCCTGAAAATATGACCCCGTGTTCTAAATTTCCCAGCCAGGGGTAAAAACCCTCAGTTTACAGTTAACCCTTTACAATATTGTATGCTTAAATGAGTCACATCTCACTCTTCTAAACTCCAGACAGTATAGGCTTAATCTACCCAGCCTCTCATTCTAGAAAAGCTCTCTCAATACCAGGAACCAATCCAGTGAACCTTTACTGTACTTCCTTAGAAATAGTGACCAAAACGATGCATGGTCTCACCAAAGGCTTATACAATTGTAGCAAGACTTATGTGTTCTTGTACTCCAATTCCCTTGCAATAAAGGCCAACATGCCATTTTCCTTCCAAATTGCTGCAGTAGTGTTACAATCCTTGTGGGGGAACAGTAAACCAAAATAACCAGGTTTACCAAATGACCCCCAAAGAGGAAATTACTAGCAAGATTTCATTTTGTAACTTCTACTTGAACACAAATCAGAATCAATACAAATTAAACATGAATTAATAAGCAAATGGTACTTCAAATAAAAAGGCAAATTTCACTTTAAATAGTCAATACATCAAAGATAGGTCTTACAAGACCACAGGCATCCATATCACCCCCCACACAAATGTGGCACTACATAGCTGCCCAGTTACACAGCATGTTGTTATTTATTCACACAGGGTAGGTCAGGAGTCCTATCTGAAAACAGCTTTCACCTTTGAGTTCATAGGTACAATTATCATCAGCAAGACACACATCTATGAATCCTCTCTCCCTGGGGTCACAATAGTCCTAATGGTATAGCTTTCCAGGGTTTCTTTTCAATTGACCAAACAATAAAACCTTGGTTCACAGTTTGGTCGTTCTGGGAGAACATCCGGTTCTTTAGTGTTTCTGAGCTATTCCCTGGCTTTCCAGGTTTTAGACTTTATTAGCCAGTTTCCTGTCTTCTTTTCTGCCAAACAGATAAACTGACCTCTTCCTGAGAGTGATTTGCTTCTTCTCTTCACAAGAATTCTGTGTTCTTTTTCTGTATCTAGCTGCTTTCTCTTTGTGCCTGCATTTGTGCGCTGATTGCCTTCATACGCCAGCTCCTCTGTTTGTAATTCTCCATTGTGTTTGCCAGCCACTTAACTTCTTTCTTAACTTCCTTCCTGTTGGTACTGCTTCCAGGTCAAGAGTCACCAGATCACATGGACCATTATTCCTTATTATTCAAGAAAATTACAATTGGTCCCTTTATATTTGTGTGAACTCTTAAAAGTCCTTTTCAAACATTCTTAAAAACAGTTACGGATTCCACAGGCCTTTGAAAGAAATTACAAATTTTCCTTATTGTACTGCTTCCCAGAAAAGGTTGTCACAGTACCTGCATGCTTACTTGGTACAAATTTTTCAAATCCCAGTAAAAATCAATAATACTGGCACCAGTAATACTGGTGTTGAATTTTAAGGGAAACAAGACCAGTTTGGACAAGTTTTACTTGTACCATTCCTTTTCGAGTTTTATTGGTTTTTCTCCTGGGCTCCACTATTCCTTTTACAAGCACATTCAAGTCACTCTGAACATCAGTATTTACAAGTTTCATATGTTTTAAAAATATTCTGCTTCTCTATTCTTACTATGAAAGTGAATAACATCACACCTCCCACATAATACTCCCTCTGCCACCATGTTGTCCACATACTTAAGTTAAATATATCTATTTGCAGCGTCTTTGAGTCCCATTCACCAGTTTACAATATCACCTAGTTTTGTAATATTAGCAAATTTGGATACATTACTCTTGGTCTCTTTGTCTAAAGCCATTAATATGGATTGTAAATAGCTGAGGCCCCAGCACTGATCCTTGCAGCATTCCACTGGCTGCCAATTTGAAATACTCTTATTGATTCTTACTCTCCGCTTTCTGTCCATTAACCAATCGTCCATCCATGCTAATATATTACCCTAACTCTTAGCTTGAATATTAATCTTTTGTGTGGCACCTTATTGAATGCCTTTTGGAAATCAAAGTGTACAACATCTACTGGCTTCACCTTTTCTCCCCTACTAGATACATCCTCAAAAAACTAAAACATTTATCAAACACAATTTCCCTTTCATAAAATCATCTTGATGTTATCCAATTATACTATGATTTTCTAAGTGCATTGTTAAAGTTTCCATATTAATAGATTCCAGCATTTTCCCAACAACCTATATCAGGCTAACTGGCCAATAATTCCCAGTTTTCTCTCTCCCTCCTTTCTTTAATAACAGTGTTATATTTGTTAACTTCCAATCCTCTGGGGCCATACTAGAACCTAGGGAATTTTGGAAAATCATAACTAGTGCATCCACTATCTCTGCATCTACCTCTTTTGAGAACAAACCCTTGGATGAAAGCCATCTGACCCTCTGTATTTGTTGGATTTTAGTTCCTTAATTTACTCCAATCATTTTTCTCTGCTAATATTTATTGCTTTAAGTTCCTCACTGTAATTGGCCCCTTTGTTATTTTTTTGTTCTATAATGTAATTTGTGTCTTCTACTATGAAGGCAGACACAAGGTATTTGCTCAATGTCTCTATCATTTCCACGCTTTCCATGCTAATTGATCTCTAATGGACCAATGTTCTCTTTAGCTACACTCCTTTTTATATACTTGTAAAAACTTTTCTAATTTTTTTTATATTCCTGGATAGCTTGCTCTCACATTCCATTTGTTCCCTTTTTATCAACTTTTTGGTTACCCTTTGCCGATTTCTAAAACTCCCACAATCCTTAGCTTTACAATTATTCTTTGAAACATTGTAAGCCTCTTCTTTTAATCTAACAACATCCTCAATTTTTCCAGTAAGCCACAGATGGATCTTTCTTGCTGAGTTTTTGTTTTTTCTAATAAAATGTATTTTTGTTAAACGTTTTGAATTGTATCTTTGAAAGTTTCCCTCTGCTCACTTACCACCATATCTTTTAGTCTATTTACTCAATTCAGCTTGGTGAGCTCTCTCCTCATACCTACATAATTGGCTTTGTCTAAGTTTAAAGTTTTTGGTTTGGGCTCAAGTATCTCACATCAAAACTTAATATGGATTTGAACTGTATTATGATCACCATTCCAAGGGGATTTTTTTTACTATGAAATTACTAATTAACCCTGTCTCATTATAGAATACTAGATCAAACATAGTGGTTTCACAATGTAATGTTGTGGAAGCTGTCATGAAAGCATTCCACAAACTCATCTTTCAGTCTACTTTTGCCAATTTTATTGGTCCTGTCCGAAAGGTTAATGTCCCCCATGATTATTGCATTACCTTTGTTACAAGCTCCAATGATTTCTTGCTTAATGCCCGATCAAATACTATAACTACTGTTAGGGGCCTATAAACTAATCCCACCAATGTTTTTTGGCCCTTCTTATTCCTAATAATAAACTCCATCCATACTGAATCTAATTCTTGATCTTTTAAGCCAAGAGCCTTTATCACCAATGTCCTTATGTCATCTTTTACTATCAGTGCAGTCACTCCTCTTTTTCCATTCTGCCGATCTTTCTGAAATGTTGTGAACCCCAAAATATTTATTTTCTGCTTGGTCACCTTGTAATCATGTAATAGTAATTAGATCTAAATAATTTATCTCCATTCGTGCTGCCAGCTTATTTATCTTATTACAAGTGTTTCATGTATTCAAATAAAGAGCATTTAATTTTATTATTTTTACTACTATTCTTTGCATGGATCTTATTCACTGATGCACTACTAGTGTTAAACTCTCTGGTCAGAATTTTTCCTCCCGGGATTAAGTCTCGTGGTATGGGCAGTAATCGGGGGTCTTTCCCGCAGCAGAGGCGGGTGCGCTGAGTTGCATTAATTATGCAGTCAGGGGTTTCCTGATAATTTTCGTGGCAGCGCAGGCTGGATGGCACAAGCCCCGCCATCAAATTTGGGTGCCATATTTAAGAGGCGCCCAGCCATCAGGCTACTCACCATTCAAGGAGGAGATGGTCCGCCGATCTCAGGGGCCTCCAACCCCAAATTCAATGACACATCCCTGGAAGTCCTGCACAATGCAGTGGATTCCAGGAGGGGCGTCCTTGACCCAGAGGATGGGAGAAAGAGGCCGAGCCAACAAACTAACCTGGCATGGGAGGAAGTCTCAAAGGTGGTCAGTGGACTGCCCTACAATGTCACAAACTGATGAATGACCTCATTCACTCCATCTGGGTAAGTGAAACCTCAAATACTCACACTCACCTCACTGAATGGTAAAGGAGGCATAGGCCTCAGTGACAACGTGATAAGATGATGCATCATAGCCCCACTGCAGTCCATCTGGTCTGCAGGTGGAGAGGCCACTGTGGGTCCCTCGCCCTTCCACACAGAGAGCTCAATGCTGTCTGCGGGGGTGTTCAGGCACCAGTGAACATTGCTAATGACATGCCTCTGTGAGCCTTACCCTTATACCCACATGTTTTCAGTGCTCTGGAAGGTGCTGCCCCAGTACCCTTCTGGACAACCTGCAGTGCAGCAATCACATGGCACACAATCCAGTGGGTTATTTGTAAGACTGAAAGCATGAGTAAGATGCATGAAACCCAATAGCTCTCATCCCCTTCTTCTCCCTTTGCACTGGAAAAGCCAAGGCACAATAGGGGAGAGGGGCTGAAGATGGGAGTGGGCCAGACTGACATCAAGAACCTGATGGACTTTGAGGAGTGGGCAGCCCAGCTGGCTGGGAGGGACTTGACTAAGCCTGTGGAGATGGAGAGATGGGCTTGCAGCTTCCGTCCAGTAAGGGTCCATGCATGTCATAGAAATCTAAGAATCTCGCATTCCTCCATGTTGGAGGCAGCTCATGCAGTCACTCGCTCCTTCCTCTTTCACTTACAGATGCAGCAGGAAGAGGACAAGACAAGAGGATGAAGCTCTGTCCAGCAGTCACAGCAGCCTATAGAGGACTGGGGTCACTGGGGAAGAGGAAGGAAGTGCACCTGTAGAGGCGGCAAAGCAGTCAGCTGCAGCCTCCACCAGCACAGAGACATACACCTCAGTGGCTACTAGATCTAGTTCAGTAAGGGTCTCACAATCTGGTGGTCACTGCACAGACACATGCCAATGCAGGGGGAGGCAGGGTCAGCCAAGCTCACTGGCACTGGGAGGACTGCTAGGGAAGAGACATCTGTGAGGTTTGAGTCTGATGACTAGCCTCTGGGATCGCTGGAGAGGTGACAGGAGGCAAGGGAACATCTGGCAGAGGTAGCAGAGGCCTTCGACAGAGCTGCTTATGAGGCAGTGGAGTCTGTCCACCTTCTCTCTGATGAAGAAGTTCTGACCTATGCACATATCAAGGTCTCCGGGGGAGAGTGGCATACACCATGAAGACCCTGGTCTAGCAGGTTCTGCTGGACATGCGTGTAGACCTGCCTTCCATCGCTGTAGCCACGGGTGAGCTTTTGCAATGGCCACACAAGATGGGGACGGGGCATCTTGACCTCCCTCCAGGCTCCCTTTTCCTTCAAGGAGTCAGGCAGGGGCCCTTGGGTACCCAAAGGGAGGAGGAGCAGCTTTTGGACACCCCTGGGACTTCCACTTAAGACGCTCTGAAGTTGTCTGGCCCTTCTGAATCCCCTTTGCCTGTGACCCCTTCAACCTTGTTCTCTGACTGCAGAGGGAGCAGCTGTCCCACAGCAGGACAGCCAAAGTAAGCCGAGGCCCTGCAGGCCTTGGGTCTGCAAAGGGCCCGAGGACAGCTGCCAAGGTCATCCAAGAGAACAGAGCAAGGTGATCAGAATGTTCCTCTACCTCTGCTGCGAATGTCAGGGTGTGCCAGAAGAAGCGGTAGCAAACAAAAGATTAATAAGTTTTGATTTCACATGTGGTGGAGTGGGTGCACTGTGATTGTTAGTGTTGTGACACATTTGTAAATATAGTCCTCTTGCACTTTAATGAGGTCTGATGTGGTTTATATGCTATGTAGTTCATAAGCCTGTATGCATTCCCCACCCCAGCCCCCCCAAAACATCTTCCAAGGGACACCCCAGCCTGGGTCTATGTCCCTTGGAATCAGGCATGTTCCAGGGCCCTTGTGAACCATGTGCAAGAAGTCTCCAGCACACACTGAGCCTTTGGCCTTCACACACTCACCTGTCCCAATGGCCTAGCATTGTATATGCTACATGCCGGGGTTCCCCTTCAGTTGTCCAGTTGAGCTGACCTGCATCTCCACTCACCCCCATTGACCCAATGCCCATGCAGCATTTCGAGATCTCCACCATGAGGCTGTGCGTAGTTGCGAACAGCCATGGTGCGAGTAACATTCAATGTCAAGTCCAATACATTTATCCCTCTCTCCGTCACCCACACCCTCCGCATAACACTGACAGCCCCAGGGGTGACATTTAACCACCGTGATTCTTCAAACCTACCCCATCACCCTCCCCCATCTGTCCCATGCAGGTGAATGTCAAAATTGCCTACCTTCCCAAAGAGCCCGTCCCATTACAACAGATATGTCTTCCTCATCCTGGCGACCCCTAGAATACACATCCCCTCCAACAATCCTCAGCACCCCTTCACCCATCATCAGCAGACCCTCACCCATCCACCCGGCCCCCATTCACCATCCCATCCTATCACCAATGCCCTGAGTATGCCCCCAAGGGCTCCTCCATTGACTCTACAGACTACTCCCACTTGAAGCCCTTTCCCCTCTCCCCCTGCTCCCCCGATGGCTATTCACACCTGCAGACCTCCCCATGCCCATTCCCCCTGCAGACCTCCCCATGCCCATTCCCCCTGCAGACCTCCCCATGCCCATTCCCCCTGCAGGCCTCCCCGTGCCCATTCACGCCTGCAGACCTCCCCATGCCCATTCACGCCTGCAGACCTCCCCGTGCCCATTCACGCCTGCAGACCTCCCCATGCCCATTCCCCCTGCAGACCTCCCCATGCCCATTCCCCCTGCAGACCTCCCCATGCCCATTCCCCCTGCAGGCCTCCCCGTGCCCATTCACGCCTGCAGACCTCCCCATGCCCATTCACGCCTGCAGACCTCCCCGTGCCCATTCACGCCTGCAGACCTCCCCATGCCCATTCCCCCTGCAGGCCTCCCCGTGCCCATTCACGCCTGCAGACCTCCCCATGCCCATTCACGCCTGCAGACCTCCCCGTGCCCATTCACACCTGCAGACCTCCCCGTGCCCATTCCCCCTGCAGACCTCCCCGTGCCCATTCACACCTGCAGACCTCCCCGTGCCCATTCCCCCTGCAGACCTCCCCATGCCCATTCCCCCTGCAGACCTCCCCATGCCCATTCCCCCTGCAGACCTCCCCGTGCCCATTCCCCCTGCAGGCCTCCCCGTGCCCATTCACGCCTGCAGACCTCCCCATGCCCATTCACGCCTGCAGACCTCCCCGTGCCCATTCACGCCTGCAGACCTCCCCATGCCCATTCACACCTGCAGACCTCCCCGTGCCCATTCACGCCTGCAGACCTCCCCATGCCCATTCACGCCTGCAGACCTCCCCGTGCCCATTCCCCCTGCAGTCCTCCCCGTGCCCATTCACACCTGCAGACCTCCCCATGCCCATTCACGCCTGCAGACCTCCCCGTGCCCATTCCCCCTGCAGACCTCCCCGTGCCCATTCACACCTGCAGACCTCCCCATGCCCATTCCCCCTGCAGACCTCCCCATGCCCATTCATGCCTGCAGACCTCCCAATGCCCATTCACGCCTGCAGACCTCCCTATGCCCATTTACACCTGCACACCTCCCCATGCTCATTTACACCTGCACTCCCCCCACAAACCCGTTATCACCTGCACACCCCCTCATGCCCGTTCACACATGTACACCGCCCACACCCCGCTTGTCACATCTGGGAGGCCCTTCCCACCCTCCTGCTCCATACTAATTCAGCCATTCCATGACCCCCACAGCATTTCTCTCTTTCCCCTGCCACGCCCACCTCACCCACCCCACTCCAGCCCTCCACTCCCGTCCCACCTCTTTATTCCTGTCCTTCAACCACCCACTCCTGCACATGGTGTTCTGGGGTCCAGTCGCTGGAGGACTCCATCTTCACTTCTGATCTCAGCGAGCTGCCCCAGGCCTTCATGCAAGCAAGTCCGACACTCGCATGCCACGTTGGTCCAGACGTGTTCTGAACTGATGTGAAAACCCATTGTTGGCATGGATCATTGGGTGGGGGGAACGATTTTGGTCAGGCCTTCACCTGCATGCCAGAACGGTTTCACATCGGCCTTTGGTGGGAATGGTTACCCACCATGATAGGTGGGAGGGCACATTCTCAATGTCAATTTACGCTGGCGGGAAACTGACTTTTTGGCTCCCACCATATTGTCTCCATTCAACCTCCACCCACCCCCACCCCAATCTGCCATTACCACCCGCTGGGGTGATGGGGGGGGACAAGAGAATTCCAGCTTAAATCCCTTAGTGTCCCACTCTGCTCGTCTTTACCCAAATCACTACACTGCTCTGTTGCCTCAACTTCTTTCTTCAGATTTTTAAATCTCCCTTCACCTGACCCCTCTCTCCCACCTTCTAGTTTAAAGTACTATCCACAGGCCTAGTGACCACCACATTACTTTTCACTCCTGCACCAGCGTACTATGGTTAGTTTGCCCATCCACCCCGCAGTCTTTGTTCTCATCCAGCAAGTACTTCTTACTCATAGGTCTCTTCTTTCCCTCCATGAAGAAGAGAGCATACAGCACGAGGGAACAGCAAGAACCGGAGGTGGCTCTCCAGCCACCTCACAGCTAACCACTTCAGAAGAGGCTCATGACCCTAATTTGCCATCCCAGCATGTAAAGTCAGAAGGCCTTTGATACAGGTCATGGAGACATCTGCAACATAATGGAGCAAGACATCAGCATCCTAAAGCAAAGGCTTTGCTGCTTAGATCGCTTGAGGGGTCTCTGTAGTGCACATCTGAGAAGGTGTCTTATTTGTGGTGGTCTGCTGTGTCCTTCACAGTTATGACAGCCCAGCTACTTTCTCCAGGAATCCAGAGGCTACATTGAGAGGAGCAGCAGGAGGAGGATGAGGAAGAGTCAAGGAGGAGAATATATTCAATACTTACATCCAGACAAAGCAAGAGGAACCATATTATGAGGCTTTGCTTTAGTTAAAAAGGCCTTCCCATCCCTGACACGGACCCAGCGTTCCCTAAGAGTGCATCCATTTCAGACGCTCCATCGCAAAGGCCCCTCAGCCAACATCACTCAATAAAAGCCAAAGCCATAAACCTTCACTCAACAAATTTATCCAGCAGTACTCCTCACCCTTATCTTGAAAGATACCATGAAATGGAAATTACAGATAGACTGTGTAGCACTTCTGCTTTTCTCTCCACCCATTCTTCCTTCAGCCCTACCCTCACCTTATGCTTTTGCGTTTTCAGATAATCAAGAACTGCCACCTGCTCAGCTGCTGCAGCCTCAAGAGGAAGGGTGAGAGTAACAGCAGATCTCATGTGCGAAGTTCCTGGAGGGCGAGGCTGTACAACAGTTCTGTTCCAGTGGAGTCAAATCAGGACTTCATTGGGAAGGACAATACACACAAAGATGTTTAGTGCATTGGCCGATGTCAGATAGCATCCGATCACTAGCTAGGAGCATGGAGGAGTTTGGCTCCACCTTTGTATAGGGCATTGTCCAGAGTTTGGAGCCCATCCTTTCCACTATGGAAGTAGTTGACACCTCCAACTTCCCAACAAACCTATAATGGGACATCTGCTGGCTGCTATCTCAGCTTCCAGTACAGCTATAGAGTGTCCCGGTGCTGCAGTGGAAGCTCAGATGGAGATCATGAGGTCCCTGGCAGCTGGCATGCAGGCAAAGGCAGCTGCCATCCAGGCTTAGATTCCTGGCAGCATTGCTGTGCTTATCAATGCTCAAAAGGGCTTGCAGCTCTCAGTGCAGTCCAAAAATCAGTGCTGCAGCAGCTTAGGAGGATTGCTGAGGCACTAGCCTGTGGATCTGGCAGTGCCTCTATGGAGTACGAACCTGCTGTCCTCTCTCAGGATGACAGCATTCATGTTCCCACCACTGCCAGTGCCCTTGCTGGTCCTTTTCAGGCAGCCGGCCCAGATGGCTGCCACCTATGCCAACGTGGTGCAGTCTCAAGTGGAACCTTCAAGATCCAGAGCTGCTTGAGGATATCCTACAAGGCCATCTTCATTCTCTCCCAGTGACGTCAACAGCCTTCATCAGCCATGCTGCAGCCACTGGGGTAGTCTTGTGTAGGAACATTAGGCCAGACAAGGGAATCCATAAGACAGGTACTAAGGAGATGCACAAGGGTGAATGGCTATGTTTCCTTTTGCACTGGGTCTGGAGTCACATACAGGCCAGACCAGATAGGGATGGCAGATTTCCCTCCATAAAGGGACCATAGAGAAGAGGGTGGGGGTTCGGGTTCTGGAGCCAGTGGGGGTGTCACAAAGGGGAAGTAACATTTTGGTGGGGCAACCCCGATGGGCACAGGGCACCGTCCAATGGAGGTACCCCATTTCCTTCTGCCTTTTCACCAGTTAAGGGCCTCAATTGGCCTAAGGGTGGACAGGCTTGTTGATACCTTACCCACCCCCTTTATTATTAGGGACAGCTTCTGTTCTCTCACATAATTCAAACTGAGGTTAAGCTTCATCCACATTTCATGCAGCCAGTGATGAAGTTAGGTTTTTACTCTGCTTCTGGTGTAGGTCTAACTGTCATTTACTTTGGCTATCATCGTTCAGTGAGCTGCAAACTACACAAGGTTCAAGCTTCAACTAACTTTTCCAGCAAACACCCAGATAAGTTGAAACTAGAGAACCTTCCTAAACTTCACCCATCTCCAAGATGACATAGCCTGCCCTGAGCTGTCCTCAAACTGAACTTTAGATTAATCATGCCTCATTTACAATTTCTTCTTTGATCTGATGACAGTAAGTGGGTTTTACAATCTTTCAGGGTTCACTAAATGCTTTTATACCAATTTAGCTCCAACTCCCAAAACAAAAGCATCTCTCTGAACTGCCATTACTACAAGGATTGCAGACATCACAGCTCCAACTCTTTAGCTAAGTAAGCCCACCTCTATTTTATAGCTCTATCTCTTCTATTCTGACTTTATCAAACAACCATAGGTCATCATTTGAACTGCCATTTATTTAGGTGTTCAGGCAATCTCTAAAGCCCAGCATTTTAATTACCTTACCTTTACAACAATAATCTTCCCAGAACTAAACACCTAAACTAAAATGTTAACATGAACCATGACATAGATATTCGCAACTAAGGCCAGAAGTTTGGAAAAACCTTAGAAAGCTAGTAAAGGATGACTAAAGAGAAAGAAAATAGATTATGAGAGTCAGCTTGCAAGAAATATAAAAGCACACACTATGAGCTTCTACAAGTACACAACTCCCTCCAAGAAGGCAACCGCCACCTTTTCAGGGGCAACTAGGGATAGGCAACAAATGCTGGCCTTGCCATTGATGCTCACATCCCATGAAGGAATAAAAGACAATAGCTGAAGTAAATGTTGGTCCCTTAGAGGATGAGACTGGGGAATTAACAATGGGAAACCAGAAAATGGCAGAGACTTTGAATAAATATTTTGTATCTGTCTTCATGGTAGAAAAGCATCGCAATGAAAGTAGAAAATCAGGGCAAAAAGGAGGAACTTAAAACAGCCATTATCAAAAAGTACTAGGCATCTAATGGGACTAAAGGCTGACAAGGCACCTGGAGCTGATGGCCTGCATCCACGTGTTTTAAAAGAAGTGACTTCAGAGATAGAGGATGCATTGTTTGTAATCTTATAAAATTACCTAGATTCTGCAGATTGGAAGATTGTAAATGTAGCGCCTCTATTCAAGAAGGCAGGGAGACAGAAAGCAGGAAATTATAGGTCAGCTGGCCTAACATCTAACATTATGAAAATGCTGGAATCCATTATCAAGGAAGTAGTAGCGGGACATAATGCAATCAAGCAGAGTCAGCATGGTTTTATGAAAAGGAAATAGTGTTTGACAAATTACTTAGGGCAGAATTTTACGTCCCGTGAGCGGGCGCATGCCCAACCCGTTCGGGCGTAAAATCGCACAAAAAGACGTTGGGCAAGTGTCCCAACAACATCACGCACTCACGTGATATTTTGCTCAACGGGCACGCGCAAAAGTCAGAAGAGCGCCTGCCAACAATTGAGAAGGCAATCAAGTCCATTAACGGCGCAATTGTCTCCAATTTTTTATGGCTGATCCAACCTTACAGTTGGCGGATAGGAGAATCGGCCAGGCGGACTTTGCATTTTTTAATCAAGCCTCATCAAAGGGCGGGATGAAATTTCCGTTATGAAATAAAATAAATATGTGAGCAGCATTTTTATCAGCTATATTTCCAGGTGATTGATTGTGATGCATGGACATTTTTTTTCAGCTTTTAAAACCTTTATTTGATGATTTTCAGGCTTGCAGCTCCCTGAGGCAGCTGTTTGTCTTCAGGGTGCTTTCTTGCAGCATCCACAGTGACGTCACTGCCCGCCCTCTTCCTGCCTCCAACCCGGCAGCGCTGAGCTTTTTAGTGTACGTTTCACACTGGCTGGCCGTTAATTGGGCAGCCAGCGTGAAATCGCGGTTGGAGGCCGTTCGTGGTCGAAGGTCCGTTTCCCGACCGATCCTGGGACGCCAATCAGGCAGGCCCACCGAAGCTAAAATTCAGGCCTTAGAGCTCTTTGAGGATGTAAGAAGTAGGGTAAATAAAGGAGAATCAGTAGATTTAGCATACTTGGATTTTGAAAACTCATTTAATAAGGGCATAGAGTTATGGTATTGTAGAGTCATTACGGAACAGAAAAAAGCCACTCAGCCCATTGAATTCATGCCAGTTCTCTGTACAGCAGTTCAGTCAGTTGCATTCCTTCATTCTGTCCCCATAGCCCCGCAAGTTTATTTCTCTCAAGTGACCATCCAGTTTCCTTTTGAAATGGTTGATCATCTCAGCTTGTATGCAGCAAGTTTCAGGCCATTACCACTCGCTGCATAAAAAAATTCTTCCTCACACCGACACCCCTTGCCCAAAACCTTACATCTGTTTCCCCTAGACCTTGTACCATCAGCTAATGGGAACAGCTTTTCTTCGTCTGCCTTACCTAAACCTCTATGCAGGGACCATGTAAAAGGTTACTGGACAAGATAAGAACTCATGGTGTTGGGGATGTATTGTTAGCATGAATAGAGGATTGGCTAACTATAAGAAACTATATAGTCAAGATAAATGGGTCATTTTCAAGTTGGCAAACTGTAATTTGTGAGGTGCCACAGGGATCAGTGCTGAGGCCTCAAATATTTATAATCCATATTAATGACTTGGATGAGGGGACCGAGTACTTTGTAGTCAAATTTACTGATGATATAAAGATAGGAGGGAAAACAAGCTGTGAGGAGCACATGAAGAGTCTGCAAAGAGATAGAGATAGGTTAAGTGAATGGACAAAATAATCGCTGATGAAATATAATGTGGGAAATTGTAAAGTTACCCACTTTGGTAGGAAGAATAGAAAAGCAAAGTATTATTTAAATAGAGAGAAACTGCAGAATACTGCAGCACAGATGGATCTGGGTGTCCTCATACATGAAACTCAAAAAGTCAGCATGCAGATACAGCAAGTAATTGGGCAGGCAAATGAAATGTTGGCCTTTATTGCAAGAGGGATGGAATATAAAAGTAGGGAAGTCTTGCTGCAGTTGTACAAAACAGTGGTGAGACCCTACCAAGTGTATTGTGTACAATTTTGGCCTCTTTATTAAGGAGGGAGATTCTTTCAATTGGCACTAGCTCAAAGAAGGTTCACTAAGTTGTTTCCTGGGATGAATGGGTTATCTTATAAGGAAAGAATAAGCAGATTGGGATTATACTCTTTGGGGTTTAGAAGAATGAGGCGTGATCTTATTGAAACATCAGATTCTGAAGGGACTTGAGAGAAGGTGGGAGGATGGGCAGAACTTCATACCCACCCACCCATCCCTCCACCACCACCAGGAGCGGGCTGGGAGTGGGCGGTGGGGGTGTTTAATCGGGCGGGAAGGCATGGTGTGGAGAGCCTATCACCATTCTGATTCCCTCTGATTAAGTCATGGAGTGGAAGTTGAAGTCAGCCTTCCTGTCCCTAGGCCAATTGAGACCATTAAGTAGCCAATTAAGGCCATTTAAGGGCCTCATCCTGCTGCCAGGGGGCACCTATGCCAAGTGGGTAGGCCACCTGGTGTAGCCTGTTAGCCTGGTTGGGGGGTTCCTGTTTCGGCATCCTGTCCAACAGGGGCCCCCATAAATGGCAGGGCTACCCCATGGCAAGACACCTCTGCCTTCCACAATGACCACCCCACCCACCCCCAACACCCACCTTTGCCAGGGCCTGCCTGCCTGGCCCCAGTAAGGCTGCCCCACTCACCTCTCCTACCGGGCCTCCATAGTTACTCTTCATCCTGGGCCTCCTGCAGTACCAGCAATGGACCATGCTCACAGTGGCACTCCTGGGCCTGAAGAGCTGCTGACCTCAGATTGGCTAGCAACTCTTGGAAGTAGTATTTTTGTCCTGAAGGCCGCAGGATTCCTGATGGCCAGCAGATAAATGTCTGATTGGGATTTAATCCCATTGGGGTTCCGGGAAATGGCCACAACAGTGTTGCCACCAGCTCTCCTGCCAGTGGATGCAGCATTGTCACAGCCATTAACTTCAGCCTAATGTTTCCCCTGGTGGAACCTAGAACTTAGGGAACATAGTTTCAAAATAAGGGGTTATCCTTTTAAGATGGAGGTGAGGAGGAATTTCTTCTTTTAGGGGTTCATGAATCTTTGGAATTCTCTGCTCCAGAATCTGTGGAGGCTGAGTCATTGAATATATTCAAGGTTGAGATAGACAGATTCTTGAACAATGGGAAAGTTAAGGGTTGGAGGGAACAGGCAGGAAACTGTAGTTGAGGCCAAGATTAGATCAGCCACGATCTTACTGAATGGTGGAGGAGGGCTCAAGAAGCCGTTTAGCCTACTCCTTCGCATATTTCTTATGCTCAACCACATGGCAAACGTTTAAATCTTGCCATATACATTTAAAGAACATCATTGATATTTGTCACAAAGGACCAAGTACTGAGCTCAGCAGAACCTTACCAGAAACAACCTCCAGTCACAAAAACACCTGTCAACTGTTAGCCTTTGCTTCCAGCCACTGAGACAAGTTTAGATCCAACTTACCATTTTTTCTTAGGTCCCATGGATGATTACTCTTCTGACAAGACTGTCAAGCAGAGTCTTGTCAAAAATCTGCATTAAACACTATACACACATTGAATCTTCCTGTTATGTCTTGAAAAAACTTCAAGTCTGCCAGACATTGCCCTCCCTTAATAACCCCATGCTGACTGTCCCTATTAATCAGTGTCTTTTTAAGTGATGATTTATGCTGTCCATTAGAGTTTATTCCAGTACTTTACCCACCGTTGTGATTAAGCAAATTGCCCTGTAATTACTCAATCTAACACTTATTCCTTTTTAATAAGATAATGGTATAACCTCCAGCACCACACTTATATCCAGACAAGACTGGAAAATGATGGTCAGCCTCTGCTATTTCTTCCCTTGTTTCTCTTATCAGCCTGGGATATATTTCATCTGAGCAGAGTGATTTGTCCATTTTTAAGGACGCTAGAGACGTTAACTTTCCCCACTTCCAGGGAAAAAATACACTTACTCAACAAACATGTTCCTTAATCACAAACATTTAGGTTTCTGCTCTGGTCCCATCTGTACTAAAAGCCCACTGATGAACATTAGCCATCAGCAGCAAATAATGAGTCCAGATCTTTGTGTAACTCTTTCGAGTACAAACATGTTTCCATCTGTTCCTATTCAGGTGAAGTTACATTGTTTCATAGTTTGCCATTGTGAGATTTGAACTCTTGATACTCTTTCGAGTACAAACCTGTTTCCATCTGTTTCAGATGAAGTCACATTGTTCCATAGTTTGCCATTGTGAGATTTGAACTCCTGAAACTCTTTTTTGAATAAACCTGTTTCCATCTGTTTCAGATGAAGTTACATTGTTTCATAGTTTGCCATTGTGAGACTTGAACTCTTGATCTTGGGGTTACAAGCCCAGTACCATAACCACTTGGCTATTTAGGCCAAGCCAGATCTTTGTGTAAGGTGCCATGGCAAAGAAATAAGCTTGCTTTTAGATTGACTATCTTTCCAAGGTGTCATTGTAGATCTGAGTCTTTCTTCACTGCAACTGTTTCTCCTTTATAAATTAATCTTACATTTTAGGTCTAGATTTTAGGAAGTTCATCAATTGTGTGTCTAGAAGAATGGAACCACAATGGGGTACTGCATGGACAAAACTTTATACATTACATGCTTAGGCTGTTGTCATCAGCTGTCCCTCTATTCGAGGATGATGTCTACTCAGGGTCATGAGTTTCTGCCATGGGTCTTCATGTGACTGAACAGGCTGATTCTCAACTTTCAGATCTTTGGGCACATGGGGCAAGACGTCCCACAAGGCAGTGGAGTCCGGAGTGCAGGATTTGCCTTCTTTTCTTTCCTTCTCTGTTGCTGCTCTGCCTCATCATTAAGACATGGTGACTCAGCATGATGCAGCTTGATGAACAAATTGTCAGCATTTTGAGCGATTGGTAGCAAGCTCCTCCCAGTCATTAATATCAATATCGCTGCACTTCAAGGAAAGCTTCAGCATGTCTTTGGAGCATTTTTCTTGTCCTCTCCTTGCACGCTGGCCATTTAAGAGTTGAGAAAACAGGACCTGGCAGGGGAGATCTTTTTGGCCATCTGGACACAGTGTTTAGTCCATCATAGTTGATTTTACAGAAGTTTTGCCTGAATGCTTTGGAGATGGCATCAAGAAGTATTTATCTGATGGTCCTCCCATTGAATCCGCAAGATCTAGCGGAGGCATTGCTAATGGAATTTCTCTAGTACTCTGATGTGTTGCTGATACACAGTCCAGGTCTCACTGCAGTACAAGGGTGTGGTGATGACTACTGCTCTATAGACTAGGGGCAGACCTGACCGGACGTGAAATTGCGTGAGATGACATCGGGCGAGCGTCCAAACATTATCCCATGCTCATGTGATATTTCGGTCGGTGGGCGCATGCAGGTGTCGGAGCTGCGCTGGCCATTAATTAAGAGGCCATTAAAAAGGCAATTGACGCCGATTTTACATTGCCTGTGCAATTTTGCACTCGTTGCACAGGCAAAATGGGCTGCCGGCCAGCCGACAATTAGCAAAACCTCATCCATGGGCAGGATAAAAAGGGTCAACAGCATTGCCAGTCTGAGTAGTGAGGAGTTTGGTAGATAGTTTGCTGCTGGTGACTTATTGGTGTATGGCAGCTTCGTCTCTGTTCGGGACTTCATCCCTAGCATTTTCCGGCTTCATTTCAGGTCTCCTTGGTGTTTCCAAGGATCCCGGAGGATTCAGACCTTGTTGACGCTTCCAGGTATCAGACAGTCTTCCATTACCCTGGTAATGGAGATTATGGTCTTCTCAGAGGCACCTCCTCTGAGAAGCAAGAGAGAGGCAGAAGGGAGAAGAGATCAAGTGTTCCAATGCAGTTTCAAGGGGAGGGACCTGTGGGAAGGGAGGTGCAGGCACAAGGAGGGCAGAGCCAGTTGTCCTCGGGCCCTCTGGAGACCCAAGGCATTAAGGGCCGCAGAAGACGCCACTATCCTGCTGCAAGGGTTTACAGGTGGCGATGCAGTTACCTCAAATGTCTTAGATGCAATGCCGAAGGAGGCTCCACTTCTCAAGGGAGAACATGACCTTCATTTGACAGATGATTGGGCCTGAAATGTCAGTGGCTCTGAAGGTCACAGTGGCCCTCAACTTCTGTGCACCTGGCTCTTTCCAGGGATCAGTGGGGGATCTGTGTGGAGTCTCCCAATCAGCTGTCGATAGTTGTATCAAGCTGGTGACAGAAACTCTGTTCAGGCGAGTATTGACTTTCATTCATTTCCGTACAGATGGGGCCAGCCAGACTCAGCGAGCCAGAGACTTTTCAGTGATTGCTGGGTTCCCCACATCCAGGGTGCAATCGACTGCACACATGTGGCCATCAAGGCACCAGCAGGTGCCTTAGTCAACAGGAAGGGCTTCCACTCCATGAATGTGCAGATAGTGTGTGATCACAAGATGCTGATTCCACGTCTGTGCAAGGTATCCAGGCAGCTCCCATGACGCGTACATTCTTAGACGCTCCCAGGTGCCGAGATTCCTCAGTGCTCCTGCCCAACTGGATGGATGGCTGCTGGGTGACAAGGGCTATCCGTTGAAAAGGTGGCTTATGACGCCTGTCCGCCACCCAAAAACAGAAGCGGAGCAGCTGTATAACAGGAGTCATGCCTCCACAAGGGCGGTGGTCTTCTGAAGATTCGCTTCTGATACCTGGACCGTTCAGGAGGTGCGCTACAATGCCCCCCAGAGTGGGTGTCACTGATAGTGGTTGCATGCTGCACTCTCCACAACCTGGCACTGACAAGGGGGGAACTACTGGAGGAAGAAGATCTTGATGCAGCTCCACAGGCCACAGATGATAAATCCAGTAGTGAGTCCAAAGATGAACACGGTGAGGAGAACGCTGAGGGTGTGGAGGCAGATCTCTGTAACCTCCAGGGAGGCAGAGACAGCAGGGATGTCTTGATCCAACGATCCTTCAGCTAGGCTGCCAAATAAGCGCCACCCCCTCATGCCAGGGCTGCCGCCTCCATCCCGGATGTCTGAAATGACCCTTTCATTTGCCCCCAAAGTTCACTCAGTGCCTGTGCAATAAAGTTTAAAGCCACCCACGTCCAGCATTACATACTGGCGTACCCTGCACCACATTAAATAAAAAAGGTGAAGCATACTCAGACTAATAGGACAAAAGAAAATTTATCCATTTTGACAATCCAAAAAAATTAACAGAACCTTCTCTGGTCTTCAACCCCAGACTAGTACACATAAACAAAACATTGCTCAATAGAATATCACCCATGACCAGTCCTTCTTATGGTCATGGTGCCTTAAACCTACATTTGTGAGTGCTACATCTTGGTGCTACCGCTCCATTGGCAGCTGTCTTGTTGGCCTTGATGACCTTGGCAGTCGTCCTCTGGCAAGTGGAGCCTGTGCTGGCTCCACCTGGGAGGGAGCCTCCAGTGCCACAGCTGGCATCTCTCCAGTCGCCGCAACCTCATCAGATGCCAGTCAATGGCAGAGGGGCGGAAGAGCTGCTGCTGTCATCCAGAGCGCCTTGATTGGAGCCCGCAGAGATGACAGGCAGCTCGTGTGCCAATGTGAGGTCGCTTTGGACCTCGCTGCTTGCCATTGATGGACAGGCATCTAGCTAGGATACTGAGTGCCTCATCCATCTCCCACACTGACACTGACCACCTGAGGTCAGAGCCTGTGTGAGGGCTTGCAGGTCTGAGCACAACCCCAGGAACCCCTGATTTTGCTCCTGGAGCTGCCTCTCCATGAGAGTCACCATTCTCTCATTGGAGGAAGCAATGTGCTCGGCCATGAAGTTCAACGCAGTGCTGATGCTCCGAATGGACTCCTTCATCACGGAGACCATGGCATGCATACCCTCATGGATCTTCATCAGATCCTCCACATCTCACTGGACACTCAGCATTTGCCGCCTAATGGATGACTCCAGAGGCTCATCATCTGCCTTAGACTGGTCTCCAGCAGTCCTCCAACTGCCAGTGCCCTGGGCACACTCTGTCTCCACTTGCACCTCAAGTGAGTGTGAAGTGCCCTCACTGCTGTGCACCACCAATCTAGCTGCCGATCTAACGCCCACCAAGGTGCTGATATCTGCACTGGTGCCTGGTTCAGAGTGTGATGCAGGTGCTTGTGAAGTCCAGCGCTCCCTTGGCGTCAGGGGCGGCTCTTGGGGGTCCTGCAATTGGGTGCATAGTGGCAAATCTAAGGGAGAACATGTCATTACTTTAAGTCATCACACTGTCACTGTGCATGCCAGGCATGCTGGTGAGACCATGGAGATCTGCATCATGGCGCCATTGTCTTTCAGTGATCCATGGGAAATCTAGTTTTGAGGCTCCCATCAATGATGAGACTACACAAGAATGTTTGCACAATCTGAAACTCTCACTTCTGTGCACTGCACTCTTACCTTCGTCTGACAGCCCAAGCTCTCTGCGCCTGGTTGACCGAGGTGCAGGCCAGCTCTCCATCTCCAAGGCATCCTGCTTGTACCTCGAGAGGGTTAGGAGGTTGGGGGGCCCTCAGCCTGCTCTTGACCTCTCAATGTTGTTATGGGCTGTCATCCCCTGAAAAGACAGAGGAGTTTTGATTAGTCGCTTCTCCACCTGCAGCGTCATTGCAGCCTGGCCAACCCACCATTTTTTTTTTATTAATTTACGGGATGTGGACTTTGCTAGCTGGGCCAGCATTTATTGCCCATTCCTAGTTGTCCTTGAGAAGGTGGTGCTGAGCTGCCTTCTTGAAGTGCTGATGTCCATGTAGTGTAGGTACACCCACAGTGCTGTTAGGAAGGAAGTTCCAGGATTTTGACCCAGTGAAAGTGAAGGAACGGCAATATACTTCCAAATCCGGATGGTGAGTGATTTGGAGGGGAACTTCCAGGTGGTGGTGTTCCCATCTATCTGCTGCCCTTGTCCTTCTAGATGGTAGTGGTCGTGGGTTTGGAAGTTGCTGTGGAAGGAGCCTTGGTGAATTCATGCTGTGCACCTTGCAGATGGTACACACTGCTGCCACTGTGCATCAGTGGTGCAGGGAATGAATGTTTGTGGATGTGGTGCCAGTCAAGCAGGCACATCCGAGTCGTGGCCAAGGCACTCAATCCAAGCAACCAAGGCTCAGTCTCTTGGCCAGCTAAGGCATCATTGATGGTTGACACGCAGACTCTAACACCCCTAAGTTCCATTGGGGGGGATGACCAGACCGTAGCACTGATCTGTGCCAACACGGGACTCACCCTTCCTTAGCGCAGCATGTCATGAAACTTCATGCAGCACTGGACCCAGGAGTGCTGCACAACATCAAGGCTGCTGACCAGCGCTGCCACCTCCTCCCAAGTTCTTTTTGTAAGGTGCAGTCCCCTCTTTCTTCCATCCCTGGGGACAAGGCTGCCTCTCCTGCTCCAGGAGGGCCATGAGGCATTCATCAGAAAACAGGGAGGCCAAGTGCCCACACAACCTGTCCTCCTGCCTGGCGCCTGCAGCTGCACTTGAAGCCATAATTTCCTGTTGACAACACCGTAGATGTCTTTGTCGCTGGCAGCCTTCCAGGGGCTTTCAGTGCCATTTTTAAACCGGCCACCAGGTCACCATTGGACCCAGTGGCTGATAGGTCCCTGCCCCCGCCAGCTCCTTCCTGACCTTTGGGGAGCCACCATTCATGCTGGACAGGCCTTAACTGGCCCACCAGTGTGAAATTGCAGTTGGGGGCGGATCGCGGGCAGCGGCAGCTTTCCCGACCGCTCCCGGGCTCACCAATTGCACCCGCCCACCAAACTAAAAATTCTGCCCTTGGACTTTTGTTGAACTCGGACGTCTGTGTTGTCAAATAATTGCTGACATAGTTTGTAGAAGAATTAACTGGCACAGCTGATCTAGTGTTGGATCTCCTTCATCGATGGTGGCCTTTCAAAAAAGGTGGCTTGCAAGGTATGGGAGGTTCTCAACATATTCTAGAGTCTCTTCTTCAACACATGTGGCAGGTAGAATATTTGGCTGACCAGTTGTGGGTGGTCTTCCCCCAAAATCTGTAGGATGAATGCGTGGAATCTTGATATGAATATAAGCCCACCATCTTTGAAGATGTCAGCTGGAATACTATGAGGATTCATGCTTTGTTGTTTTTCATGTTTGATTGCTTTTTGCAGCTCTCTCAACAATTGTAGCTCACCAATGGATTCGACTATAGGGTACTAGGGGATAACCTGGAGAGTATCAACTACCACTATGGATTCGCAGTTGAGGTGCTGTTCAAAATGTTCTTTCCAATGTTGATAGATGGCATTGTCATCTTAAGAAGGGAAATTCTATCCTGTAAGTGAAGGGGACTTTATCCATTTGACTTTGGTCTATAGATGACCCCAGTGACATCAAAAAAGCTTTGCATGTCATGATGGTGAGCGTATTGTTGGATCTCTTAGGTTTTCTCTTCACACTACATGTCCTTTATCTTCTGGATTTGACCTTGGGTGTCAGCCTTGAGCAGTTGGAATACTGTTTTCTTGACTTGTGACCTTAGGTTGTTCTGTCAGGCAATGAAGGCTGCCCATTTTTGCTCTGTCTAGATGGTCACATGTTTCAACATCGTTTTTGTTGAACCAGTCCTGGTGGCTACAATGCTCAAACCCAAAGGTCTGAACACAGGAGTCTAGTACAGCTGACTTTATTTGACTCCATACACCTGGAATTGAATTGGATGTGTGAAGATTTTCTAGATTGGTTGTAGGCTGCACTTGGAATTCCTTTCTTCAGTCTGGCTGCTTTAGGGCTGAGGCACTGATCTTCTTCCTCTTGGATTTTTGGGTCTTGCAATGTTTTGGTGCTAGCAGGATATTCATCACCGATTAAACAAGGCGATGATCTGTCTAGTAGTCATCAGTCCCTGCATGGATTAAGTGATACAGATTTCACTTAGATCTTTGACTCGAACAATGACATAATCCAGGAGGTGCCAATGGTTTGATCTAGGATGTCTCCATGTGGTTTTGTATTTGTCCATCTGACAGAAGAGAGTGTTTATCATAATAAGCCATGCTTGGAGCATTTTGTCAGCAGGAGCACATCATTGGTATTGGTTTGCCCATTCTGGTTTTCCCAATGGTTCCTCTCCAGACATTGGAGTCACAGCCAACCCTGGCATTAAAGACCCCCAGAAGGATGGTCTTTTCTTTTTTGAGATGGCAGTGAGACCTTCATCAGGGTCAGAACAGAATTTTTCCTTAACATCGCCATTGGAGTCAAGGGTCAGGGCATAAGATCTGATGATGTTAGTATATTGTTTCCGGTTGAGTTGTAGGTGAAGCGTCATGAGTCATGCATTCATACAATTGGGGATTTCTGGCAGTGCATCGAAGATCCTATTCTGGATGACAAAACCAACTCCATGGACATGAGGATTGCTGTCAGACTTTCCTTTCCTTGTTCCTTCAGCTGCCCCTCCCCAGAAAGGCTGGTCTCACTGACGGCGCTAATGTCAATTTGAAGTCTTGATAGCTCATGTGATACAATTGCTGTTCTTCTTTCTGGACAGTCACTCTTGAGATTATACATGAGTGTTCTAACATTCCGTGTTGCAAAATTTAGAGTTTTCTTTCTTTGACCGCAAAGGTGGTGATCCTGCAGGATGGGGTTCCCCAACCGGGGAAAGTGTTCAACCTATTTTCAGGGCATCTTTTCTGGTCCCTCCCCATCTGGGGTAAGCAGATGTTATCCTGAAGGAGGACTGCTCAGTCACAGATGCTGCTAACCAAAGACAGCTCTGTCCCAGCACAGGTGTCCAACGACCTTCACATATCTGATGCTAGCGTGCAGATTCTTGACTAAGGACTCAGAGGTTCTGTCCCCATGTCTATTTTCCATCACCACAGGACTTTGCAAATGGAATCTGGGAGAAGCCTGCATGTGAATTTGTTTAACATGGGGACCTTGTGGTGGCACCATTGTCCACAAGAGTTTGAAGAGCTCATGGTCAGATTTCAAGGACATGTCAAACCACATGAAGGGGACTACTTTGCCGCTGCAGCCTTCTTCCACCTTTGCAGCCACTGAGAGACAATCTTCTTTCACTTGTTTGGTCATTGAGACCTTTTGGACCATACTTTGTCTGGCATCTCCACCTGAGCTTGATGCCATTGTGGCCCTACCAGGAATAAGAAGCTAGCTCCAGACAGTGAGGGGCGCACAAGAAGATCGGAGAATTTGCTTGTGTTTCATAAAGACGGTGTGTGAAGTTGGGAATTTGGTTCATGTGGGAATTTGGTGCACAGGGAATAAAGGTACTCCATATGATACCATTTTTATCAGTCTCCAGTAGTTGGAACAAGAGGAGCTGATTGGTGAATAAGTCTACTTTACTTGCTAGTCTCCGGATTATAATAAATAGTCAAAAAGTAAGCATAAGGTATGGCAGGGAAGCTCGGCCACGCGGAATGCCAATCCTGTGGCATGTGAGGGGTTGTGGGCACTTCATGTGGCCTGGACAAGCATTTGTTGGAGGCATCACCAGCTGCAGAAACTTGAGCTCCGGGTTTCAGAACTGTGGTACATCCGCAACGCTGAGGACTACATGGATAACACCTTTAGAGAGGTGGTCACAACGCAGGAGCATACAGGCAGAGAGGGAATGGGTGACCATCAGAAATTCTAGGAGGACCAGGCAGGTAGTGCAGAAGTCCTCTGAGTCTGAGTCTATCTTGCTCACGAAGCGGTTTTCCATTTTGGATGCTGGTGAGGGCAATGGTTCCTCAGAGGAATGCAGCAAGAGCCAAGTTCGGGGCACCACAGGTGGCTCAGCTACATGGGCAGAAAGGAAGACGAGTGGAAGAGGAGCAGTGGCAGGTGATTCAATAGTTAGGGAAATAGACAGGTATTTCCGCAGCCATAAACGTGACTCCAGGGTGGCATGTTGCCTCCCGGGTGCCAGGAGCAAGGATATCACTGAACAGTTGCAGGACATTCTTAAAGGGAAGAGTGAACAGCCAGAGGTTGTGCTCATGTTGGTACCAATGACATAGGTAGAAAGAGGGATGAGGTCCTGAAAGCAGATTTTAGGGAGCTAGCTAGGACTTTAAAAATCAGGACCTCAGAGGTAGTAATCTCCAGAAATAGGAGGTTAGAGCTGATGAAAGCATGGCTGGAGAGATAATGTAAGAGTGAGGGATTTAGATTCCTGGGGCATTGAGACTAATTCTTGAGGAAGTGGGACCTGTACAAGCCAGATGATTTTCACCTCAATGCAGCCGGGACCAATATCCTTGCTGGGACGTTTGCTAGTGCTGTTGGGGAGGGTTTAAATTAGTTTGACAGGGAGATGGGAACCTGAGGATAGACTCAAAAGGGGCAAAA
Source organism: Carcharodon carcharias (assembly GCF_017639515.1). NCBI lineage: Eukaryota > Metazoa > Chordata > Chondrichthyes > Lamniformes > Lamnidae > Carcharodon > Carcharodon carcharias. The sequence goes on along the minus strand of NC_054472.1, from coordinate 59,088,352 downwards.
TTAGAAAAGGCATGGAAGGCAGAAAATCACTAAGTGAGTGTGGAAGACAGAGGAAACAAAAGGTGGAAATAAAAAGAGAGTTTGGCAGGTATATCTTTCAATGCAAGGAGTATAGCAAATAAAGCAGAAGAACTGAGGACACAGACAAAACTGTGGCAGTATGATGTAATAGCAAATCATACAGAAACATGACTTAAAGAGGGGCAGGAATGACAAGTCAACATTCCTGGTTACAGGGTTTTCAGACAAGATAGAGATTGGGATATAAGGGAGAGGGGTGGCAATTTTGGTTAGAGAAACAATTACAGCTGTGGGGAGGGATGATATGTTTGAAGGATCATCAATTGAGGCCATATAGATTGAGCTGATGGACAAAAGAGGGGCAGCTGTCTCACAGGCTAGTCAAGCAACAGCCTGACATAATCATACTCACAGAATCATACCTTACAGATAATGTCCCAGACACCATCATCACCATCCCTGGGTATGTTCTGTCCCACCAGCAGGACAGACCTAGCAGAGGTGGCAGCACACTGGTGTACAGTTGGGAGGGAGTTGCCTGGGAGTTCTCAACATCAACTCTGGACCCCACGAAGTCTCATGGCATCAGGTCACCATGGGCAAGGAAACCTCCTGCTGAATACCACGTACCATCCTATCTCAGCTGATGAATCAGTATTCCATGTTGAACAACACTTGGATAAAACACTAAGGGTGGTAAGGGTGCAGAATGTACTCTGGGTGGGGGACTTCAATATCCATCACCAAGAGCGGCTCAGTAGCACCACTACAGGCACTGGCTTGGAGGGCTGAAGGGCCTGTTCCTGTGCTGTACTTTTCTTTGTTCTTTGTTCTACATATTAAGCTGGGTGAGTCCGAAAGGACATAGCTGCTAGACTGGGTCTGCGGCAGGTATTGAGGGAACCAACAAACAGAAAAAACATACTTGGCCTCATCCTGACCTAGCTGCCTGCCACAGATTCATTTGTCCATGACAGTATTGGTAGGAGTGACCATTGCACAGTCCTTGTGGAGACAAAGTCCCATCTTCAAATTGAGAATACACTCCATTGTGTTGTGTGGCACTACCATCGTACTATATGGGATAGGTTTCAAACCGATCTAGCAACTCAAGACTGGGCAACCATGCGGGCCATCTACGGCAGCAGCTGAATTGTACTCAACCACAATCTGTAATGTCATGGCCCGGCATATCCCCCACTCTACCATTACCACCAAGCTAGGGTATCAACCCTGGATCAATGAAGAATGCGGGAGGGTATGCCAGGAGCAGCTCCAGATATACCTAAAAATGAGGTGCCAACCTGGTGAAGCTATAACACAGGATAACTGGTGTGCCAAACAGCAAAAGCAGCTAAGCGATTTCACAACCAAAGGATCAGATCTAAGGTCTGCAGTTCTGCCACATCCATTGAATGGTGGTGGACAATTAAACAACTCACTGGAGGAGGAGGCTCCACATATATCCCCATCCTCAATGGTAGATGAGCCCAACAAGCACATCAGTGCAAAAGATAAAGCTGAAGCATTTTCAACAAGCTTCAGCCAGAAGTGACGAGTGGATGATCCATCTCAGTCTCCTCCGGAGGTCTCCAACATCACAGATGACAGTTCTTCAGTCAATTCAATTCACTCCACGTGTCATCAAAAAATGGCTGAAGGCACTGGATACTGCAAAGGCGTTGGGCCTTGATAATAATCCAGCAATAATACTGAAGACTTATGCTCCAGAACTTGGCGCTCCCCTAGCCAAGCTGTTCCAGTACAACCACAACACTGGCGTCTACCTGACCATGTGCAAAATTGCCCATGTATGTCCTGTAGACAAAAATCAGGGCAAGTCCAATCCAGCCAATCAGTCTACTCTCCATCATCAGTAAAGTAATGGAAGGGGTCATCAACAGTGCCATCAAGTGGCACTTGCTTAGCAATAACCTGCTCATTGATGCTCAGTCTGTGTTCCGGCAAGGTCGCACAGCTCCTGACCTCGTTACAGCCTTGGTCAAACACGGAGAAATGAGCTGAACTCCAGAGGTGAGGTGACAGTGACTGGCCTTGACATCAAGGCAGGTTTTGGCCGACTGTGGCATCAAGGAACCCTAGCAAAATTGGTGTCAATGGGAATCGGGGGAAAACTCTCCACTGGTTGGAGTCATAACTAGCACAAAGAAAGATGTTTGTGGTTGTTGGAGGTCAATCATCTCAGTGCAGGAGTTCCTCAGGATAGTGTCCTAGGTCCAGTCATCTTCAACTGCTTCATCAATGACCTTCCTTCCATCATAAGTGGAGATGTTCGCTGATGATGGCACAATGTTCAGCATCATTCACAACTCCTCAGACTTTGAAGCTGTCCATATCCAAATGCAGCAAGACATGGACAATATCCAGGCTTGGGCTGACAAGTAGCAAGTAATATTTGTGCCACTCAAGTGGCAAGCAATGATGATCTCCAATAAGAGAGAATCTAACCATTGCCCCTTGACATTCAATGGCATTACCATCACGGTATCTCCCACAATCAACATCCTGGGATTTACCATTGACCAGAAACTGAACTGGACTAGCCATATATATACTGTGGCTATAAGAGCAGGTCAGAGGCTAGGAATACTGTGGTGAGTAACTCACCTCCTGACTCCCAAAGCCTATCCACCACCTACAAGACACAGGTCAGGGGTGTGATGGAATACTATCCATTTGCCTGGATGAATGCAGCTCCAACAATACTCAAGAAGTTTGACGCCATCCAAGACAAAGCAGCTTGCTTGACTGGCACCCCATCTACAAACACTCACTCCCTCCACCACCAAAGCATAGTAGTGGCAGTGTGCACCATCTATAAGATGCACTGCAGCAACTCATCAAGACTCCTTAGACAGCATCTTCTAATCCCACGACCACTACCATCAAAAAGGACAAGGGCAGCAGACACATGGGAACACCACCACCCAGAAGTTCCCCTCTAAGTCACTCACCATCTTGACTTGGAAATATATCACCATTCCTTTATTGTCACTGGGTCAAAATCCTGGAACTCCCTCCCCAACAGTACTGTGGATGTACCTACACCACATGGACTGCAGCGGTTCAACAAGGCAGCTCACGACCACCTTCTCAAGGGCAATTAGGGATGGGTAACAAATGTTGGCTTAGCCAGCATGCCCACATCTGATGAATGAATTAAAAAAAGTCACATTACTGCCCACATTATACTCCATCTGCCAAATTTTGCCCACTCACTTAATTCGTCAATATCCCTTTCCAGACTCTACCCCCTCTTGACAACTTACTTTCCTACCTATCTTGGTGTCATCAGCAAATTTGGCCACCATACATTCAGTCCCTTCATCCAAGTAATTGATATAGATTACAAATAGCTGAGGACTGATCCCTATGACATTCCACTAGTTACAGCTTGCTAATCTGAAAAAGACTCATTTATCCCGACTCTCTACTTCCTGTTAGCCAGCCAATCCTTTATCTATACAGTTCATGTCATTATAAATTTAGTCTTTGAGAAGGTTTTCAGATTCGGGTAGAGTGATGCAACTCTACATCTGGAGGTTCCTCCGTTGGAGCGACTGGAACAGGAAAGGCAGCTTCAGGAACATCCCTAGGTGAAAGCGGTTCAGAATTTTTTACTTCAATAGAGACATCAGGTATGCCTATTCTTTGTCGACTTGGCACTGCAGGTGTTAAAGTTTCAGGTGGATTAACTGTTGTTGGGAGGGTTTTTCGACTTCTGAGCCAATCCACATGTTTCCTAACAATCCTGTTTTCCACTTCTAATTTATAAAATAATGGTCCTGTTTCAGATCGTACCAGGGACCCAGCTCAGTCCAGTTGCAAAATTTCATACAAAAACTGTCTCCCACAGTAAACTTTCGACCTTTACTGTGAAGGCCATGATCACTTTCTGACTCCCCTGGTTTATCTCCACTTTCCCCTTTAAATTAGGGAACACTAGCCTCAATTTCATTTAAGTCGGCCCTTCATCAACAATTCTGAAGGTGTTAAACTAGTAGTCACATGAGAAGCTGTGCAATAGCTGAATAGGAATCTTGAAATTCATGTTTCTAATGTACCCTCTGATAGTTTCTTCCTGCCTGTTTTAAAGGTTTGAACTGCTCTTTCTGCCAAGCCATTAGATAGGGGATGGTACGGTGCTGTTCTGACATGTTTAATCCCAGTTAGGTTCACAAATGTTTGGAATTCAGTGCTAGTGAAAGCAGTACCATTGTCTGACATAATAACTTCAGGTAAACCATGAACACAAACTCTGGCGCAGTTTTTCAATGGTTGCAGATGAAGCAGGTGATCTCACTTCAAACATGTGCATCCATTTAGAATGTGCATCAATAATCACAAGAAACATGGTACCTAGAGATGGACCTACATAGTCTATGGGCAGAACTTTTAGCTTGGTGTGTGGGCATGTGCCCAACACACTTGAGCAAAAATAGTGCATGATGACATCGGGCAAGTGTCACACGTTATCCCGCGCTCGCATGTTATTTTGACTGACAATTAAGAGGGCAATTAAACCAATTAAAGTTCCAATTGTCCCCGATTTTTTGTGGTCTGTCCCACCTTACAGTTGGCGGATGGGCAAATCTGCCAGGCGGACTTTGCATTTTTGATGAAACCTCATCCAAGAGCTGGATGAGGTTTCAGTTATTAAATTTTTTTAAAAATGTATGGACAGAATTTTCATCACATATATACTCATGTGACTGATTCTGATACATGGACATTTTTTTCCAGATTTTAAAATCTTTATTGATTGCTTTTAAATTCTTCAGCTCCCTGAGGCAGCTCTTTGCCTTCAGGGAGCTTTCATTCGGTGCTCCCTCACACCCGCGCTTATATCAGCGCCCACACTCCTCCCACTCCTACCCCAGCATCGCTGACCATTTCAGCGCACCTTTCACAACGGCTGGCCGTTAATTGACCAGCCAGCATGAAATCGCAGTCAGGGGCTGATCGTGGTCGGTTGGCAGTCTTTTCCACCCACTCTTGGTCCCGCCAATCACGCATGCCCACCAAAGTAAAACTCCTGCTCTATTATGTAGTCTAACCCAAGGTCTACCAAGCCACTCCCAAGGATGCAGTGGAGCTGAAACAGGCAACTTCTGCAGGGGTAATGACTCTTGCTCCCTATAACAAGATATCATCTTGACAACTCAGCTCGGATCTACATGCAAAAATGGATTTAATTCTTCAGGAACTTGTGCATCTTTGTAATACTTGTTCACGGACTCTTGCTAAAATTGGATCCCGATTCATCCAATTTTTGATCCGTCTAGCGCAGACTGGTGAGGAGTCCAGGAAATTTAATGCAAGTCCTACCTCGAGGAACTGGAACATGGCTAATACTATCAGGCAAAAGGAGAAGACTGAGGGCGTCTGCATTTGCTATATGCACACCCAGACGGTGCATGAAAGTGTACTCATATGCTGACAATATTAAAATTCATCTTTTTCAATTTGAGAGTATCCTTCCTCGGCTGTGGAGAGGTTTCTGGATACATATCCTATTGGTCTTTCAGATTTGATTTCTGTTTTCTCTTTTTGTGTTTGCCACATGTTTTGTCTCATCCTTCATTCTGATTTCACCGTTGGCCAAATTCCTCTCTGGTGAAATCTTAACTTAGTTCAATTTGGGGGTTGAGCTACCCATTTGCATCTTGGCAAGTTCCATGACTTTTCCTTCTAGTGCTTCTTTTGTCTCCAGCAACTGATTCTTCAGTTCTTCTGTCTCTTGTTTGTCTCTTATGGCTTCCTCGCGGAACATTGAACACTGTTGATTTTTATCTTCCAACTGTTTCTTCACTGGTTCAGAGTGGCACTGCATTTGTTTAGCCTCTTTTCATAATTTTCCCTTGGAACCAACTCTGACCTGAGGGAGCCTTGCTTCCTGTGAAGGTTCTTCAGTTCTTCTATCTCATTCCAAAAGACACCATCATATTCCCTCGTCAACTCAGGATTTCTTCTTGTCCTGACCTGAAAAATTTCAGACCAATTTAATTTGATTTCCTTCAATCAATCATGACCCAGAAGGCTAGGTCCTTCTCCAGTTCCAACAATTATTGGCAGCTGAGCTGTCTGTTGTCTATATGATGAAGGTACAGAGGTGATGCCTTTCACCTGTATTGTTTCTCCTGCATAGTTTTTTAATTGAGCAGCGGTTTTCTCCAAACTCAACGGCTGGGTACCTTCTCTGAGGTATTGATGCTGCTGTGTCCAGCTGCATGAGCAGAGGCTTTCCATTTACTTGAAGTGTAACAGTGATTGGTTCAGTTTTCCTGGCCTTCAGATTGTGTAGGGAATAAACGTCAGCCTCAGTAATTTCTGGCTCTTCTGCCTTCATTTAACTTGGCTTGATGTCTGAATGGCTGCCTTAATCTAGTTCTGCACTGTTTAACAACATGCCCTTTTTTGTGGCAGTAGTGGCATTCTGCCTTTTTAAATCTATAGACTTTGGGTGCATGATTTCCCCCACAACGTAATACTTTAACTTCTGGGACACTGGTGAGCTGCTTCCAGATTTCCTTTTTGTTTTTCTAGCTGATGGGACTGTGCCCCGTTTCACTGTAGCCTCCCTGATCTATGCGCTATGCCTGGCAGCAGGTTCTCACCCTAGCTGCAAAACGGCTCCATGTTGCACACTCTGCAGAGCCTGCAAGTCCCCCTCAGCACTCTCCATTGCTAGCGCTGTCTCCATGGTGCGCTTCAGGTCTATCTCAACTTCTGCAAGCAAACAGCGCTGAATGGCGTCATCGTTTATGCCGCAAACTAAACGATCTCACCACATGTCGTTTACAGTTTCACTGAAGTCACAGTAACTATTTTAACTTTGCAATTTACATTGCAATCAACTCACCGGGAGCCCTTATTCGAGAATTAAACTTGAATCTTTGCATGATCACTAAGGGTTTAGGCTGAAAGTGTCCCATCACGCGGTCGACTAGCTCGGTGAAGGATCTGGAATTTGAGGCATTTGGAGCCGTCAAGCTATGGATTAAATTATAGGTTTTGCTCCCGCAGACACTTAGGAGAATTGCCTTCTGTTTGTCCTCCACCATTAATTCATTAGCTACAAAGTAGAAACCTAATCGCTTAATGTATTGACTCCAGTCCTTGACAGATGTGTTGTATTGGTCAATTTCACCAAAGTGAGGTATTGCTGGTGAGTATAATTCTTTTTTCCCTTAAAATATTGGAATACTCTCACTTGCGAGATGAGGTGGTGCATCGGCGCTATTTATCCTCATCACCAATTGTAATAAACTTGGAGACTGCAAGACAGGCTTCTTGTAAGAAACAATAAACTTTATTAACAGACTTCAGAGGAGACGACATGCTTGTTCCAAGACTAAAAAGTTCCACCCCTCAGATTGCCCATGATTAGGGCTGATTGGTCTATATGGTCACATGATCCCCATAAAAGTAAGAAATGGTTTAACTTACAATCATTACAGTGGGACTTCTGCCCCCTCAGTGGAAGGAAGTCCCACCCTTGAGAGCTGCTGGCCAATCTGATTAGCCAGCAGCTCTAGCCGTCCGAGCAGCACCAGAACTCAGTAGTGGGCATTGCTGGAACTGCAAGGGGAGGCCCACTAAGATCATCAATAGCATCTGGAGTGAGTGAAGTTCAGGGCTATTAGGGCAGAAGGGATCAGGCACCCTAAGGAAAGAGCAAGTAGGTTTTGGAGGACAGGCAAGGAGGAACACGAGGGCAGTAAAATCTTGGGTGGGTGTCCCCGACACACACAGGCCAGGACACCCCTCTGAATAATGTGTTCCCCCCACCACCCCACTTAACAAAGTTGTAAAAAATAACAGCCTTCTGACCCTTACCTGCCTTCCACTACCCAGTGCCTTATGGCAGTGGAAATGAACTGAGGTCTTTCAGTGGCCATTCATTGGGCAATTAAGGGCCTCAATAGGTCTCAGGGTAGGTGGCCTAGTTGGCACCTTACCTACCCCCTGCATTATGGTGACCAGGCCAGGGAGCGGGAGTGACAGCAGTGGGCTAAGCCACTCAACATAATTTGTGTGCTAAAAACAAAAAACTGCGGATGCTGGAAATCCAAAACAAAAAAATTCTGGCAGCATCAGCGGAGAAGAAATGAGTTGACGTTTCGAGTCCTCGTGACCCTTCCACAGAACTATGTAAATCCCAGGAAGGGGTGAAATATAAGCTGGTTTAAGGTGGTGGTGGGGGGGGGGGGTTGGGTGGGGGGAGAGAAGTGGAGGGGGCTGGTGTGGTTGTAGGCAAAAGCAGTGATAGAAGCAGATCATCAAAAGATGTCACAGACAGCAGAACAAAAGAACACATAGGTGTCGAAGTTGGTGATATTATCTAAACAAAAAAAAATTAGCACATTCGTTTAGATAATATCACCAACTTCAACACCTATGTGTTCTTTTGTTCTGCTGTCTGTGGCATATTTTGATGATCTGCTTCTATCACTGCTTTTGCCTACAACCACACCACCCCCCTCCACTTCTCTCCCCCCACCCAACACCACCACCACCACCACCCCCCCCCACCACCACCTTAAACCAGCTTATATTTCACCCCTTCCTGGGATTCACCTAGTTCTGTCGAAGGGTCATGAGGACTCGAAACGTCAACTCTTTTCTTCTCCGCCGATGCTGCCAGACCTGCTGAGTTTTTCCAGGTAATTCTGTTTTTGTTTTGGATTTCCAGCATCCGCAGTTTTTTGTTTTTAATCTCTGTGTTTAATTGACTGCCACTGCTCTTCAAGAAATGCCTACCTCCTTGAAGAAGTTCTGCTCGTCTCTGCGACAAGATTTCCGTATCTCTCTTTTGCCTTGTTCACCTTCATTGCTTTCCATTTCTCTCCTGGTGCTTGACAAGGTGTTTACTAAAACCCGCTTTCACAGCCATATCTCCTTTCTCAGTGACTGTCTCCGTCTCCGAATTACCCCACGTGGATTTCAACTGAAATTCCACCCCTCATGTTTCGAACCCACCCAGGATTACAGGTATTTCCAGGACATAAAACGTTTCTCGGACTGCTGTTCCCGTCGCATCCTGAGATCCACACTCAGGGCCATGCGCCGCCATCTGAACACACTCAACCCCTCCCTCCAGCAGCACCGCCGTACCCTTTTTCAAAGCTGCGCCTGCCCCCAGTTTCATTTTATTCTTCGTCTCATCCGATGCCTCAACAAGAAACTTTTTCTCTTTCTCTCAAGTGCTAAGGAACGCAAGCTCCAACAACTCATCGACACCAACACCCATCTAGGATCCTCCACCCCTGCCTGTCCCTCCGTCCCCACCCCATCTTCCAATCCCAGCCCCAGCCGTGTATTCACTATACCCCCTGACCTTCCCCTCTCCGATGCTGAACGTTCAGTGCTCAGCAAAGGACTTAGTTTCATACCCCTACGCCTCACCTCAATGAATTTCGGGCTCGGCACAATGCTGAACTCTTCTTCCGCCGTCTTCGGGCTCACTTCTTTGGGCAGGAGTCCTCTCCCCGTTCAACGGATCCTTTCACCCACCTCCAATATTCTCCCTCCACCTGGACCCCTCCCTCTGGATTCTTACCTTCTCTTGATCTTTTCATTGAGAACTGTTGGCGCGACATTAGTCGTCTCAATTTCTCTACTCCTCTCACCCATTCTAATCTCTCTCTCGCTGAACTTACTACACTCCATTCTCTCAGGTCCAACCCTGACATCGTCTTCAAACCCGCTGACAAGGGTGGTGCTGTTGTTGTCTGGTGCACTGACCTCTACCTCGCGGAGGCTGAGCGTCAACTCACAGACACTTCCTCCTACCTCTCCCTGGACCATGACCCCACCACTGAACATCAAGCCATTGTTTCCAGGACTGTCACTGACCTCATCTCCTCTGGGGATCTTCCTCCCACAGCTTCCAACCTGATAGTCGCCCAACCTCGGATGGCCCGCTTCTACCTCCTACCCAAAATCCACAAACAGAACTGTCCCGGTAGACCGATCATGTCAGCTTGCTCCTGCCCCACAGAACTCATTTCTCGTTATCTTGACTCCCTTCTCTCTCCCCTTGTCCAGTCCCTCCCCACCTACATCCGTGATTCCTCTGATACCTTACGTCACATCAACAATTTCCAGTTCCCTGGCCCCAACCGCTTCCTCTTCACCATGGACATCCAATCCCTCTACACCTCCATCCCCCACCAGGATGGTCTGAGGGCCCTTAGCTTCTTCCTCGAACAGAGGCCCGAACAATCCCCATCCACCACTACTCTCCTCCGTCTGGCTGAACTTGTTCTCACACTGAACAATTTCTCCTTCAACTCCTCTCACTTCCTCCAAATAAAAGGTGTGGCTATGGGTACCCGCATGGGCCCCAGCTATGTCTGTCTCTTTATGGGGTATGTGGAACATTCCTTGTTCCAGTCCTACTCCGGCCCCCTTCCACAACTCTTTCTCCGGTACATCGATGATTACTTCGGTGCTGCTTCGTGCTCTCGTCAGGACTTGGAAAAATTTATTAATTTTGCTTCCAATCTCCACCCCTCCATCATTTTCACGTGGTCCATCTCTGACACTTCCCTTCCCTTCCTTGACCTCGCTGTCTCAATCTCTGGTGATAGACTGTCCACCAATATCCATTATAAGCCCACCGACTCCCACAGCTACCTTGACTACAGCTTCTCACACCCTGCTTCCTGTAAGGACTCCATCCCATTCTCTCAGTTCCTTCGCCTCCGTCGCATCTGTTCCGATGATGCTACCTTCAAAAACAGTTCCTCTGACATGTCCTCCTTCCTTAACCGAGGTTTTCCACCCACGGTCGTTGACAGGGCCCTCAACCGTGTCCGGCCCATCTCCCGCCCATCCGCCCTCACGCCTTCTCCTCCCTCCCAGAAACATGATAGGGCCCCCCTTGTCCTCACTTATCACCCCACCAGCCTCCGCATTCAAAGGATCATCCTCCGCCATTTCCGCCAACTCCAGCATGATGCCACTACCAAACACATCTTCCCTTCACCCCCACTGTCGGCATTTTGTAGGGATCGTTCCCTCCGGGACACCCTGGTCCACTCCTCCATCACCCCTTACTCCCCAACCCCCACCTATGGCACCACCCCATGCCCACGCAAAAGATGTAACACCTGCCCCTTCACTTCCTCTCTCCTCAACGTCCAAGGGCCCAAACACTCCTTTCAAGTGAAGCAGCATTTCACTTGCATTTCCCCCAACTTAGTCTACTGCATTCGTTGCTCCCAATGCGGTCTCCCCTACATTGGAGAGACCAAACGTAAACTGGGCGACCGCTTTGCAGAACACCTGCGGTCTGTCCGCAAGAATGACCCAAACCTCCCTGTCGCTTGCCATTTCAACACCCCACCCTGCTCTCTTGCCCACATGTCTGTCCTTGGCTTGCTGCATTGTTCCAGTGAAGCCCAACGCAAACTGGAGGAACAACACCTCATCTTCCGACTAGGCACTTTACAGCCTTCCGGACTGAATATTGAATTCAACAACTTTAGGTCTTGACCTCCCTCCTCCATCCCCACCCCCTTTCTGTTTCTTCCCCCTTCCTTTTGTTTTTTTCCAATAAATTATATAGATTTTTCTTTTTCCCACCTATTTCCATTATTTTTAAATATTTTTAAATCTTTTATGCTCCCCCCACCCTCACTAGAGCTATACCTTGAGTGCCCTACTATCCATTCTTAATTAGCACATTCGTTTAGATAATATCACCAACTTCGACACCTATGTGTTCTTTTGTTTTGCCGTCTGTGACATCTTTTGATGATCTGCTTCTATCACTGCTTTTGCCTACAACCACACCCCCCCTCCACTTCTCTCCCCCCACCACCACCTTAAACCAGCTTATATTTCACCTCTTCCTGGGATTCACCTAGTTCTGTCGAAGGGTCATGAGGACTCAAAACGTCAACTCTTTTCTTCTCCGCCGATGCTGCCAGACCAGCTGAGTTTTTCCATAATTTGTGTGCCCCCACTGCCGAAAACAGGCCAGACGGGGGACCATAAAACCTAACCCAGTGTCTGAAATCTATGATTCAACAGTGTAACTCAAAAACTTTGTCAAATTGAAAAGAAAACATCATTTTAGATCTCAAATCCTACAGACATAAAATGGGATATTGTCTTGTAACTGTTTTTCTCCAAACTTAATTTGACTTTATTTTTTTAAAATCTTCATGCATTTTACCCAGGCTTCCTTAGATATCTCTAATATGCAACACAATTCCAATCACTTTTATATTTAACAATTCACTCCTTTTTTTGTCTTTATTCTTTCACAGGATGTGGGTGTCGCTGTCTCAGAACTGAATGGTTTGCTAGGCCACTTCAGAGGGCATTTAAGAGTCAACCACATTGCTGCGGATCTGGAATCACACGTAGACCAGATAAGGGTGTAAGGATGGTAGATTTCCATAGCTATTTGATTCCCTATTAAGGGTGATGAACTCAAAGAATAGAATCACAGCACAGAAGGAAGCAATTCAGCCCATTGTGCCCATGGCAGTTTTCAGCAAGGACAACTCAGCACAACCACAACCCCACCTCTCTTGACTCCTCCAATGTTTTTAAATTATTAGACTGCTTATCTGACATTCAGCACTGGATAAGGGGAAATTTTCTCCAATTAAATATTGAAAAACTGAAGCCATTGGCCAGAATTTTCCATCCCTATTGGTGTTGGGCATCATGGCGAGATAAGCGGACAATATGGCGAGAAGGCCAAAAATCGGTTTCACGATGTTGTGAAATCCGTTTGTGATCATCCGCTCCACCCGTCAATGGTGGGTCATGTTGCCCAACGCCGGAAAAATAATTTTAATACATTTGCATATAATTATAATCCCTGCTTGCTGGAGTCATTCCCCCACGCTGGATCATCCGGGTATGTCAGCATGATTATATGTGTTTCATAACAGCATTTAAAAAATGTGCACCGGGAGAATTAAACTTTGAGGGGAGCTCAGAGGCGAGTGCACACTAATGTTGCGCAGCGTTCACAAGGGTCGCCCATTCGAATTCAAGGTTGAAGCGCCACAAATTCAGGAGAGGGCACAGGTCACTTGTTCCTGGCTGGCTGACAGTGGAGTACTGGGTCCAGGGGCCTGAGACGAGTTGTGGGGGTCCAGGGCAGCACGGCCTGAGGCAAGCTGTGGGGGTCCAGGGCAGCACGGCCTGAGGCAAGCTGTGGGGGTCCAGGGCAGCACGGCCTGAGGCAAGCTGTGGGGGTCCAGGGCAGCACGGCCTGAGGCAAGCTGTGGGGGTCCAAGGCAGCACGGCCTGAGGCGAGTTGTGGGGGTCCAAGGCAGCACGGCCTGAGGCGAGTTGGGAGGGCAAGGCAGCACAGTCTGGTGTTAGTGCACATGTGGGGTGAGGGGCCAAGGCAGAGGCCACACATTAGGTAAGCCTTGTAACAAAAAAAGTGACCATTCCTCTGCAACTGAGACAGTTCAGACTGGGCAAGTTGTAAAATCCCCTTAGGAATCTGACTGTGAAGCAGTCACTGGTGGAGGTACTCACAGCCCCTAGCAATGTTTTAATTCATGTTTGGACCAGTCTCCCTCATGGTTCAGGCTAACAGTGCAGCCTTGCAGTTCGGGTTAGGAGAATGCCTGTGCTTGAGCTGAGAGCAGAGCATACAATCCAATGGGCAAGGTTGCCTCCAATTGGTCGGGCAGAGTTGGCCGGAGGTGGTTAGGGTTTTGGGCAGCCATGCAGCGCACTAATCTCTGCCTATCCAAGTGGTGGCCAGCACTCTCCGACATGCATTAAGGGACCTTCAGACTTAACCAAAAGAGGTTCTCAGTACACCCATGCTAAACCCCATGTCTCTCTCTTTCATGCTGCAGGAGGAGTACATTAGGATAATGAAGCCTGGTGACCTAGCTGTATGCTTCATGGCCTACAGGGAGTGGAGACGAAGGAGAAGAGAGTGACAGAGGCACCTGGCTGGACAGAGAGAGAAGCAGCACCCTCAAGGAGAAGGGGTAGTTGGGGCCATTGTGCACGCTACTGAAATGCCACAACAAAATGTCTCTAGTCTGTGACCAGCTAGAACCAGGATCTACAGGTAGTGCCCGTCATTCCTGCAGATGAACGAGAGCCAGTGTCACCAAAGACTGCTCATGTCTAGGGAACTGATCGGTCACACCTGCCACCTGCTGCAGGGTTTGGCAATGCGGGGACTTGGAAAGCATCCATTGCCAGTGGCCGTGAAAGTGACAGCGGTGCTCAATTTTTACGCCATTGGCTCCGTTCAGGGCTCCATATCTCTGGTGGGATATTACAAGCCTCCACCCACAAATACATCCACGTGGTCACGGACGGCAACTTCGTGAAAGCACACAACTTTGTGCATTTTGCCTGGGATCAGCAAAACCAGGAAGCTCTGGGATTTGCGCAAATCTCAGGTTTTGCACAGGTGTCATCGACTGCACTCACGTGGTTCTCAGATCTCCATCGCATAAGTGGTCAACTATATCAACCACAAGGGCTTCCACTCTGAATGTTCAGCTGGTGTGCGGCCACCGCAAATGCATTCTGTGGGTCTGAGCACGATTCCCAGGGAGTGTCCACAACTCCAACATTCTCATTAGGTCTCAGATCCCTGACATCTTCCAAGATCCACAGAGACTGCTGGATTGGCTCTTTGGGGGCAAGGGCTACCTGCAGAGGATGTGGCTGATGGTGCCTGTGCGGCGGCTTCAGACTGCAGCAGAGAGAAGATACAATGAAGCTCATTCTGCAACTCGCACCTTAGTGGAACAAATCATTGAGATGTTGAAAAAGAGGTTCTAGTGCCTGGGCCTGTCTGGTGGAGCCCTGCAATGCAGTCCACAGAGTGTGTCACACATTATCGTCGCCTGCTGTGTCCTTCACAACTTGTTGCTGCAATGGGGAGAGGAATTGGCTGAGAAGATGATGGAGGAGCTGCACCTCTCCTCCATTGAGCAGGATGTCAATGGGGACGAGGGTGAGGAGGTCCTCGATGGTGAGAATGACGGCAATGAGGCCATCGCACTGGCCAGATGAGGCAGGGGTGCTCAGGAGGCCCTCTTTTCTGCTAGATTCATGGAGGATGATGAGGACATGCACTGCGGAGACACCATAGATCCTCACATAGAAGTCAAACTTTCACCAATTCAGTATGGCTGATGGCAGTGCATATACCCTCTGTGATAAGGCTCCTGTCATGGAGACACAGCGGATGCCCATAGTCTCTACATTCCAGGAGGATGATGATGACAACATGCAGTGGGGACACTCCATAGATCCTCATATAGCTTATGTGAATATCTGACTCCTGTCTGGCTGATAGCACCTCGCTTGCACTCTGTGAACAGGGTCGTATCTTGGAAATGGAGTGGGGAAACTTTATCTTTTCCAGATCCTATGGCGTCCTTCATGACCTGACCCATTCAGGGCCACACTGTCACCAGACACAGATGCTGACAAGAAGGGGCCAGCTGCACCTCAAAGGTGCTGAGAGCACATAGAGAGAATGATGGAACTCTGTGCTGCTGGCCCAGGACATTCTGGCAGCAATGATAAGCCCCACTGAGGTGCAAGCATGACTGTGACCAGTGACAGTGAAGGTGCATCATCAATGTGCTGGGAAGGTTGCACAAAGCACAGGCTCTGGACTGAGACACCTGCCTTTATCTTGTGCACAGACCAAAATTTCACATCTGAGTGACACAACTACTGCTCATCAGACCAAGGATTCATAGGCAAGGAGAAATTCTAGGTAGCTTATTTACAATATTCATGAACATTATGTACAAGTTATTAACACCCATGCCAGGCTTCACAATTAGATCTTCCTAACCCTGCTGCTACGTCTTTGTTCTCCCCGACATCCACAGTGGAGCTGGAGGCAGCCTGCTGACTGCTCCACCTTGTCTGTGATGACCTTGATGGGAGTCATCTGGAGGGTCAAGACCTGGAGAGCCCTGGCCTGCTTTTGGGGTCCTGCTCTGTAGCAGTGGCACCCTCCTCAGTCTGTGAAGCTAGAGGTCATAGGAAGAGGGGATTTGGATGAACCAGACACTCCCAGGGTCACCTGGGTGGATGGTTGATCCTGTTGATCCTTCTTCCTATGGGTGCCTGAGGGCCCCTGGCTGACTCCTTGAGAAGGGAAAGCTGGAGTGAGATCAAGCTACCCTGCACCCTCTTGCATTGACGCTGTTGGAGGCCAACTATGGCTTCAGCGATTGAGTTCAGCTCACGCAGCAGTGTAGGATGACGTCCTGGACTAAGGTCTCCATGGTGGCTGCCATCCTACCAGTGTTGACCTCAGTGCATTGGCATGCCAGTGCTATCACCTCAGCCTGACAGCAGACAGACTCCTTCACTTGCAATCTGAGGAGTGCAGCAAACATCCCTTCCTGGTGTTCCCAAGCTTGTCTTTTCAGCTCCAGCAATTGAGGTATGACCAAGTCCAGAGGCTCCTCATCTGACTCAGACTCAGCAAATTTCTGGCCTCAAGAAATCCTCAGAGTGCCTGCTGTGGATCAGACAATGCAATGTGCTCAGATTGTGGCACCAAGGCTATTCTAGAGCTAGGTCCCACCGAGGTGTGTCTCTGCATTGGTGAAGGGTGTGCGTGAGTGCTGTGACAGGTCTTCAATTAGGGTGTCATCAGATTCTTCTGAGATTTCTTGGTGGCTTGAGTCAAAGGGCTGGGTCATGGACCCCCTTGGCTGCTTCCTAGATGTGCCTGCAAAAGCAAGGAGAGATGATTAGTGCATGGAGGGGACTGCAGAACAGGGGAAGTGACTCACAGCATGCTTGTCTGATGGATGTTGCACTGCTGGATCCTCACTTGGTTGAGCAGCGTCGGCCTCACCATCAGCACAGGAATGGTCCAAATTGTCGCCAGCCAGCTAGATGACTATTTCTAAAGTCTGCAAGGATCTTGATGTCAGGCATTCCTCCACAATCTGTGACCTCTCCCTGTTGTTGTGTGTCAGCTTGTCCTGCATGAATACAGGAGAGAGTATAAACAGGACGTCTGCTAGGTCAGGTAACAAGGATGCCTGGCATGTGCGTGGGTGGTGAGTGGTGCCATGGACAGGATGAGGACACAATCTGCTGGGCAGCTGAAGGTGTGTGAGAGAGTGAATTGTTATGTACCTTGAACTGACAGTGACTGAGATCCCTGCGGATGTGTGATGGGTTTATGACTGTGTAAATTGAGTGATGAGAGGAGTGACTTACCCTGGCAAAATGGAGATCATTCATCCTCTTCTGGCATTGGATGGCTGTCCTCTTTGCAGGGTGTTGGTGCTGACCACCATGTTGCATGCCTCCCATGTTGCATTGGTGACCTTGCTTGCTGCTCTTCACACAAAGCAAAGGTAGTGGGCATCACAGCGGGCCTGCACAGTGTCCACTAGGTGCTCGAGGTCGCTAAATTTGGGGATAGCATGTTTCCTCCCTTTGGCAGCTAACAGTTCCCAGCAACTTCCTATCCCTTGAAGAATGTTACCTCTGTGCAGGGGCAGCCTTTAAATATGGTGCCTGGCTTACTGAAGGCCTGAGGTGATGGTGGTGCAGGCAAATCAGAGGCTGCCCCACCAGCGACCCGGCGTATTTCCCAGGAATGCATAATTAATGAGGTGGGAATGGGACAATATGGCCCAAAAACAACCATTGCAGCCGCCTGAAAAACATAATTTTTATCCCACTACCACACTTAGTGCAAATCTAGGACAATTCTGCCCATTGTTTTCATTTCCCACTCTGGACTGTGCACTCCAACTCCATGCAAGCCTGAGGTTGAACCAGTCTGCTCACAACCTTGGTGTCATATTTGACCCTGGAATGAGCTTCCTACCTCATATTCACAGCATCACTAACTACTTAATTCCAACTCTGTGGCATTGCCGGACTTCATCCCGGACTCAGCTCATCTGCTGCTGAAACCTTCATTCATGCCTTTGTGCCCCAGACTTGATTTCCAATGCACTCTTGGCTGGCTTCCCACATTCTACTCTCCGTAAACTTGAGGTTATCCAAAACTTTGTTGCTGATGTCTTAACTCACACACCTTTGCTCGATGACCTACATTGGCTCAAACAATGTCTCAATGTTTATAATTCTCATCCTTATTTTCAAATCTCTCCATGGACTCCTCCCACACTGCCTTTTATGTAATCTCCTCCAGCCCCACAACCTTCTGAGATATCTAATTCTGGCCTTTTGAGCATCTCCAATTTTATTTTAGTCATTCCACCTTTAGTGACCACGGTTTCAGTTAACTAGGCCCTAAATTCTGAAATTCCCTCCCTACACCTCTCTGTCTCTCTACTCCAGTTCCCTCCTTTAAGATACTCCTTAAAACCTACCTCTTTGACCAAACTTTTGGTCATCTTATTTAATTCTTCAATCTATTCACATCCCTCATCACTGGAACCATTCTTGTACATCTTTTATGCACCCTCTCTAAAGCCTTCACAAATTGGACACAGTTCTCCAGTTGAGGCTGAACCAGAGTTTTATATAGTTTATTATAACTCCCTTGCTTTGGTACTGTATGCCTCTGTTTATAAAGCCAAGATCCTGTATGTCTTTTAACCACTTTCTCAACTTGTCCTGCCATCTTCAATAATCTGTGTAGATATAGCACCAGGGCTCCCTGTTCCTGCTCCCTCTTTTATTCTATATTGTCCCTCCCTGCTTTTCCTATCAAGATGTACCACTCCACACATCTCTGAATTAAATTTCATCAACCATGTGTCCACCCATTCCACCAGCTTATCTATGTCCTCTTGAAGTTTATCATAGCCCTACTTAGGGGAAAATGCCCCACAAGATGTTTTACGGAAGTGATTGCAGCCTGTCTTCCACACAGCCCTGTCAGTGAAGCATGGAGTCTCCAGATCCAGTAACCCCCAGGCTTACCACTGGGTGGCCACCTCCATTGAGCTAGCAGCCCACATAATGGGAAAATACCTCTAATTGAGGCCTTAATTGTCCTAATTTGCTGACTTCTGTCTGGATGCAGCTTCCTATTTTACCAAACCCAATCTTACCTCTACGGGGTCAGGAAAATTCAGGCTATTAACACTGCTGTTCTCTCCACAGATGCTGCCAGACCTGCTGAGCATTTCCAGCACTTTCTGTTTTTATTTCTAAACCATCCTGACTTGGAACTATAGCACCGTTCCTTCACGTCGCTGGAGCAAAATTCTGGAACTCCCTTTCTAAAAGTATAGTGGGTGTACCTACACCAGATGAGCAATAAATGCCATACCAGTGATGCTGACATCTCATGAAAGCTTTTTTTTAAAACGGGGCAAACTGATGAAACCTCTAACTTTGCATGTTTCTTTCAGCACGGCTCTGTATGTGCCCATTTAAACCCAGAGGAAAAAATTAAGGCCAAAGGTTCGGCAGAACGTGTCAAGCAAACCACATCTTCAAAACAATCAACCAGATCCATCAATCGCAAAAGATAAATATCGATGAAAGGAAAATAATTATTTCATAATTTGAGTAAAAAACAAGAACCAAAGGGAAGTTCATAGCAAGGTAAAAGATGAAAGGAAAACTTTCAGGTGTGGACAGTTAGTGCGTTAACTCGGGGTCAGTCCAGGTTCAGGATTGGTGAGCTGGAGATGGATCGCCTCACTCAGATATGTTCAAAATAACAACATGGAAAAAACTCGCCTGGTGGTGCCTAAAACGAGCAAGGTGAATTCCTTGCAACAGGAAAGGTAAGATTTATAATTTTAACGCAGCACCATCACTGATAGTGACTTGGTGGCGGGACGGGTTTCTGTCGTCACTGTGAACGGTGGGTGAGTTTCACTGTATTCATCGGGATCTTTCTAAAAATACCACTTATAGTCCGTCAATACCACTGCCACAAGTGACATCTGATGGGGTCTGTAGTATTTTAACGGATCTTCCCTGCAGTATGACCATTTCTTGGGCAAAGGTACAACAAACTGCGCGTACCTTCACTGGAAGATGTACATTACTAAATGCTTTTCATTATCTCAGCTGTTAAGGTTTGATGAAATAAGATGACAGAGTCAAAAACGTGGACAGATTGGCTGACGGTTCTGTAAAAAACCAACGATTAAACCTTCTGGGGCAAGTGTTGGACGCTGCAACCTTGCTATGTCCACCCACCAGCGCTGCAGTTACACTGCATCCAACACTAGTTCCCCTAAGGTCCTGGATTTGGATAAAGCACACCGCTTGTTTTCAGGATCTGGTCCAAGGCTGTCAGCTTTGAGACGGAACACATTTCTCCTTAACCCAAATGCAGTCCAATGATGTGACAGAAAATATGAAAACAGCAGCAGCCCCACGCACGGCACAGGGTACAAGAAATGGATGAATACGATCCGCCTTCCAGTTGCACTCAGGGTGCCCAACTGCCCTGTATTTTAAGGGATTTTCCCTTATTTTAATTGTTTGTCGACACAGCCTGTGGGAGGCTGGTCCGGGGAGTCTCCAGGATGAGTTTGTGTGTTTAGAGCAGGACTGCAAGTGAGTCGGCCAGAGAGATGATAATGTTGTGATTCAACAAATTGTAATGTTTACATAAAAGCAAAGACGCCGGAAAGCTGGAATAAAAACAGAAAATGCTGGAAAAACTCAAGCAGGTCTGACAGCATCTGTGGAGAGAGAAACAGAGTTTACGCTTCGAGTCAGTATGACTTCCTCAGAGGCACTACTCATCTCTGAAGAAGAATCATACAGAGCTGTAATGTTTAATTGATTTTAACCCACCCCCTTGCTTTTACTCTCTCAAGAAACTACTCATCCACACCCCCACCAACCCACCCACCCACCAACCAACCACGACTCTAATGCTTAACACCCCCAACTCCCCTCCTGTACCCACACCCCCCCACTCACAATCACCACCAACCAGTCTCCTCCATGGCCTTGGTCAGCGGCATCCACCCAGTCCCATAGTCAAAGTGTCCCTCGTTTTATTTCGTGAGTTGGTCACCCTGTTGTGCTGCTGCCTCACCACTCGCTTCAAGAGTATTCTAAATATTTGGAGGGATACAGACACATGGGGCAGAATTTCAAAGTTGGTGTGCGGGGCGGGTCTGAGACACATGCCCGTAAAATGATACGCGATGACATTGGGCAAGCGTCCTGACATCACCGCAATATTTCGGAAGGCAGATGCGATGAGCTTGGACATGCGCCCGCTATTAATTAACAGGCCAGTTAAGGCCCTTGAGGCAGCAATTGAAGATGATTTTGTGCAGCCCGTGCGATTTTCAGGGCATTGCACGGGCGCAACGGGCAGGCCACATTTTTAAAAAACTCATCCACAGGTGGGATAAGAGGGGTGAGTGGGCTCATTAATGCAAGTTGTTAGAACTTCAGTTTATTACTTACTGCTACTTGTTTGTGTGAACAAGACAACTTCATTTCGGCTCAGAGCTGATTTGACAGAAATAAGAGGCTTCAGTTCAGGACTCCGGAAACGTCAAAACACTTTCGGCCTTCCAGGTATCAGACAGCCTTCCCTTACCCTAGGAATGGGGATTGTGCTCTCCGCTGGAGGCACCTCCTTCTCTGAGGAAGAGAGGACCAGAAGGGGGAGGAGGCCAGGAGTCTATATTCATCCTCCAGGGGAGCCACCTGTGGGAGGACAGGCACAGGCACAAGGGGCGCAGGGCCAACAGGAAGGCCAAGGCAAAAGGGGCCACAGAAGATGCCACTATCCTGCTGCCAGGGTTTACTGGCGGTAATGCAGCTACCTCAATACCTCGGAGATGCAATGCCGAAGGAGACTCCGTGTCTCAAGGGAGACTGTGACTCCCATCTGTCAGATGATCGGCCCTGAGATCAGCACTGACTGTGTGGGTGGGCACCCCATGCCAGTGGCGTTGAAGGTCACGTTGGCCCTCAACTTTTATGCCTCCGGCCCTTTGTGGAGTCTCCCAATCAGCTGTCCACAGTCATGTCAAGCTGGTGGCAGAAGCTCGGTTCAGGCATTCATTGACTTTCCTTCACAACCACATGGACGAGGCCAGCCAGGAAGAGCGAGCCAGAGGCTTTTCCACAATTGCTGGGTCCCCCTGCATCCATGTGGTCATCAAGGCACCAGTGGGTGAGCCAGGAGCCTTCATTAACAGGAAGGGCTTCCACTCCATGAACATCTAGATAGTGTGCCCATAGGATGCATAATCTGCAAGTACCCAGGCAGCTCCCATGACACATATATCCTGAGACACTCCCAGATGCTGAGGCTCTATAGTGCTCCAGCCTGGCTGGATGGATGGCTGCTGGGCGACAAGGGCTATCCTCTCAAAAGGTGGCTCATGATGCTCCTCCGCCATCCAAGAACAGAGGCAACGTTACAATCAGAGCCATACCTCCACAAGGGTGGTGGCAGAGACAAACATTGGTCTTCTCAAGATGCACTTCCAATGCCCGGACCGTCGGGGGTGCACTCCAAGAACCCCCCAGATCATGTGTCACTGACAATGGTTGCATGCTCCTTCAGCTAGCCTGCCAAAGATGAACCACCACCACATGTCAGGGCTGCAGGCTCCATACTTGATACCTGAGAGCAACATTTGCTTGGTCAACAACATGGAATATGTGCCATTTCAATAAAGCTCAATGACAAACAAGTCACTCATAACATCATGGGTTCCCCTTCACACGTAGAACCAATAAAGCACCTAGAGGCTCATTGAAAACCAACACATTTAATGACTGGCAGCTCTACATAAAGAAATCAAACTAAATGAACAGGTATTGAACATCACACCAACTTAACAGTAACTTAAAAGTGCGGCAGAAGAAAAACACTAATGATAAGCCCATGTTGTGCCTAAGGTGCTTTACGTTTACGCTTGTGCATGCTGCGCTCTCCACAATCTGGCACTGGAAAGGGGTGACACAGTAGACAAAGAAGACGTGGACACAGTTGCTCAGGATGCACACCATGAGTCTAGCAATGAGTCCGAGGATGAGCACGCACAGGAGAATGCTGAGGAAGTAGATGCTGACCTGGGCATACTCCAGGGAGGCAGAGACACCTGGGAGGCTTTAATTCAAAAGGGCCTTCAGCTAGTCCACCATACATGAACCTTCAACACACACCAGGGCTGTTGGCCCCACACTCGATACCTGAGTGCTAAATCAGCCTGGATAGTAACATTAACTAAGGCCCTTGTCAATAAAGCTCAATGTCAAACAACTCACTCATAACATCATGGCTTCCCGTACACATGCAGAAGTAAGGAATCACCGAGGCATGGCAACATGTCAACATTTATTGAGCAAAGTAAATTCATAAAGCAAAACAAAAATGGTGTTGGACATCACACCAAGTACTAAGGGCCAACATAAAAGCCTCATTATATTGATGAGATGGAGCTGAAAGAACTGTTCATGGGATATGATAATATGGTAGAACTCCATATTAACATTAAGAGTAGTGGCTGGAAGGGGTTGGAAAGGACCTGGCACAGAGACCAGGGCCCACATACCATCAAGGGAGGGTTGGAAAGGGCAGGAGAGGTGAGGCACTAGGCATTTTACCTCTTACCAAATCACAGGCTTTGCACTGCTCTTGACATGTTCTTTCCCATTTCAATCTTGGAGAACAACCATCTTCTTTGATGGCAATCTTGCATTAACAGTTAATGGACTTTAACAGCTGTCTTTGTGCCCAGGCCTGCACATTTGCTCCAAAATACTGCTGGACTGTTTTGTATAGTATTGAAATTCAACTCAGCTTTATATATACAGCCTTGGGCTTTCAGGCCATTTTCTTGCATGACACATACTTGCAACAGATTCTGTGCCAAATTAAATTGTCATTAGACACCTGGCAGAAGGACTTGCTGACACAGCCAGCACACAAAGACCCTACATCCAAGTAGGAAAATCTCTCAATGGTGAACAGGCTTCCAGATCTCAATTTACCACCTTTGCTCCACTAACTGGATGGACCCTGAAGGCAGCCTTGAATTCCATTTATGGACAAAACTGACAGCCTAAGGCTGCCTTGGCCAGCCATCTCACACTATTGCTACTCTTACCCAGAGCCAGCTGTGTCATCTGTTGCCACTGAAACTGACCAAAGCGCGGAGCCGGGAGGATAAGCAGAGAAAGCTGCCAGAAATTTCAAAATGGCTCGGGGCCCAGGAGTTGGTTCCAGTGAATCAAGGTTTTGAAATAGATAATTCAAGCCTGAACATGGATTCACTTGCCCATATGTACCCTGAATTCGGAAGTAATAAGTCCACCAAAACTTGAGATTTATTAAAAAACTAAATTAAAATATTTATTAACAAAAGATTTCAAGCACACACATAGGTCCACAAACTACTACAATAACTCCTAAAATCTCTAATTAACCTGACTCCCAGTTGTACCCCCTTTAAGGCAATGGTCCAAAAATGGATTTTTAGATTTTAAACGGAACCAGCAAATTAACAATAACCTAGACAGTGAAATCAAAATGGTTCTCTCCAGCTTCGGTTTCTCTAAACAATAGGCTTAATGCACAACTTTTGGAGGCTTCACACCCTTCTGTTAGATCTTATGATGCATTCTACTGACATAGCCTCATTCTCATGTTTCACCATTTTTAAATATGTAAATTCCATTGTTCCCACAGGTCTTTGGAACTTTACCTTTCTTATAATATAAATCTTCTCATGTTGCTACTATTTTCATTAACCTCTTTGAAATTCAAATCCCCCTTTATTTAAAAATCCAAATTCCCTTTAACCTTATATGCTAAGACCCCAACAGTGTTTACTCATTAGCATATTAAAGATACTTCTACACCTTACTTCTTTTGATAACTTCAACTTGCAGTCTGCTTGGCTAGGAAATGTAATTAAATCACACAGAAAAACATAACCCCCATAAACCTACTTCACAATAAACCAGAAATTATGAAAATTATTATACCTTCATGACACTTCAGCCCCTCATTTCCTACTGTATTTTCACTTTGATATGACTGATGAGTTCCAGAAAGCCTAGCAAACCTGTGGACCCACAATACATTCGAAAATTAATGTTAATATTGAAATATTAAAGATATTGAAATTGAGAACCCACCTCTGCACGCAACCTGACGCATTGGAGTTAAGCGCATATGTCAGTGATTGAAAGCAGGTTCCCGAAGTACTACATTTTCCATGGATTAATCCGCTCCGTGCACCAAAATCTATGCACTCACCCGTAGTAAAATTCCGCCCATATTTGAGTTTTTTTTCCTGACATTGCCAAGTGAGTTTTGCATGCCCTCCTATGAGGGTGCTTCACATGCAGGGTCATGTGTCAGATAATAGGACATATGTTATCCAGGATGTTGCAAACATTCTGATCAATGTGCCTGAATTGATGTGTTCTCTCAGTGATCGGGATTACCCGATGGGAGAGTGGACTCAAAATTACCCCTTGTGTACACGGACATATCAGTTTATCGAACTTCAAAGAAAACATTGCAACACAGTTCATTGGTAACATTAGGACACTTCTCCAGCTAGATCATCTTGCTGTTACAAATGGGCAGGGGGGAAACAGATTCCCATGTTGGGAAATGACTGGATTAAATAGCCGATGGGTAGGCAGCGATGAGGCGAAGGAGAACCCGCATCAATGTAGTGGAAAACCGATTGAGGTAGTTAACAAAACTTTAAAGGACAATTTCCATGCTGGGGAATGGGATTAAATATAATTTTGGCAATTAAGTGAGTGGTGAGAGGGGTTCACGAGCCGTCAGATCCCTGACAAGTGAGAGCTGGTGGTGTTGAAGCTGGAGGTGCAAAGAGAAAGAGAAGGACGGAGGGAAGGACATCAACCATAAGCCAACTGTCATTTGATCATCGTATTGTGAAACAGCCATCCAAGATCCGGACTTCAGCTTATTTTGCTCACGCACCGCCAACTTTGCATGTTTCTTTCAGCACAGCTGTCTGTGCCCATTTAAACCCAGAGAAAGAAGTCAATGCCAAAGGTTCGGCAGAACGTGTCAAGCAAACTACATCTTAAAAAGAAAATCAACCAGATCCATCAATCACAAGATAAATATCGATGAAAGGAAAATAATTATTTCATAATTTGAGTAAAAAACAAGAACCAAAGGGAAGTTCATAGCAAGGTAAAAGTTGAAAGGAAAACTTTCAGGTGAGGACAGTGCGTTAATTCGGGGTTGGTTCAGGTTCTGGATTGGTGAGCTGGAGATGGATCGCCTCACTCAGATATGTTCAAAATTTATATTCAAAAATAACAACATGGAAAAAACTCGCCTGGTGGTGCCTAAAACGAGCAAGGTGAATTCCTTGCAACAGGAAAGGTAAGATTTATAATTTTAACGCAGCACCATCACTGATAGTGACTTGGTGGCGGGACGAGTTTCTGTCGTCACTGTGAACGGTGGGTGAGTTTCACTGTATTCATCGGGATCTTTCTAAAAATACCACTTATAGTCCGTCAATACCACTGCCACAAGTGACATCTGATGGGGTCTGTAGTATTTTAACGGATCTTCCCTGCAGTATGACCATTTCTTGGGCAAAGGTACAACAAACTGCGCGTACCTTCACTGGAAGATGTACATTACTAAATGCTTTTCATTATCTCAGCTGTTAAGGTTTGATGAAATAAGACGACAGAGTCAAAAACGTGGACAGATTGGCTGACGGTTCTGTAAAAAACCAACGATTAAACCTTCTGGGGCAAGTGCTGGACGCTGCAACCTTGTTATGTCCACCCACCAGCGCTGCAGTTACACTGCATCCAACACTAGTTCCCCTAAGGTCCTGGATTTGGATAAAGCACACCGCTTGTTTTCAGGATCTGGTCAGCCTTGTGACGCGTACATTGACAGTAACAACGGCCCCACACACGGCACAGTGTCCAAAACGGGACAAGAGTACAATCCGACTTTCAGTTGTACTCAGGGTGCCCAACTATCCTGAATTTTAATTGTTTGTCGACACAACCTGTGGGAGACCGATCCTGGGAGTCTCCAGGGTGAGTTTGTGTTTAGAGCAGGACTGCGAGTGAGTCGGCCAGCAGAGAGATGATAATGTTGTAACTGAACATGATAATTTGTAAAAGCAAAATACTGAGGATGCTGGAAATCTGAAATAAAAACAGAAAATGGTGGGAAAACTCAGCTGAAGAGTCATGCGGACTCGAAACGTTAACTCTTTCTCTCTACAGATGCTGTTAGACTTGTTAAGATAATTTAAGTTTTAGTTGATTTTACCCACCCGCTTTTGCTATTATCGTCGCAAGGACTGCCCCCATCTTCACTGCTTTCACGGCCCCAACTCCACAATCCCCAGCAACCTTCCCCCACACCCTTCACGGTCACCAGCACCCACCTGGTCCATGGTCAATGTGTCCCTCATTTCATAACAGTAGGCCACCCCGGTTGTGCTTCTGCTGCCTCGCCACTTGCTTCGTGAGTATTCTAAATACTTGGAGGGATAAGGACACATGGGAGCGGGGTGTTATCTGGAGCCCACAAGAGCAGGAAATGTGGCGTACAGGGTGTTAATGCCCATGGGGTTGGACAGGAAAGTTTGGCCCTGATGCTGTAGCTGCAATACTGTCAGCAAGTCTCACCAGCGAAAAGCACCCGACCCCCGCCGCAGAATTGCATGTCCTGTGCACACCGCCGGTACTTTAAATTTTAATTGTAACCACGTGGGAAACGGGAAAAAGCACGAAAGGGAAGTTCATAACTGAATGCGAGATTCCACTGTAACCCTGATCCCAAACAATTTTAGTTCCGGTCATAAATATGCAAGGTTTATTCTGTGTGCATCGATTTATAAATGCCTTTTATCCTTTTTATATCGAAGGTTAGAAATAGATGGACGGATTTCACAATGTTTTAGCATGAGCGTGAAATCCCTTGCCCCATTTTAATACAGAACCTTTTCCGAGCTAAACTTCTGTACAATAGACACGCATCTAACTACTCACTTCAACTAGGAACACAAAACTAGACAACAGTAAAATTCAGATATTGAAATATTACAATAAACAATAAAAATCTTTGTTTCCTCTGGTGCTTGACTGAAAAAAAGGCAGCAAAGCAGAAAAGACCGCGTCTTTTTTTGAGTCTGTAAAAAGTCCATCTGTTAAATTTGTCCATGAGACTAATGGTTTGGCGAACTGTTGTGCATTTATTTAAATAATGAAATAGACGTTTAGAAAAGTAACTAAGTGTTATTTGGTAAGATTGACTCTGATGAAAGCCAGTGGCTGTGAAAGGGATGCTTAATTGTTTGCAGGGCAGCGTTAGTGTCATTTGCTGGGAAGTGACTTTAGCGTGTGGTTGTTAGATGGGTGGCATGGTGAAACCTCACATTAAGGATTCCCAGGAAGCAATATGCACAGCTGCTGGTTCCTCTACTGCATCACATTTCCACCTCCCTGTTGGAATCATCTGAAGGGCCTCTCTGCTCTGTGCTGGCAGATGCAACAAGACAGAGTCTATGGATTTCTCAACAACCCACCCAGATGACAGTAAACACTGAGTCATCCAATCTCACAGAAACTGTCCTCTCACGAGGGATACCAGTCAGATTGGAGATCTAACCTGCGAATTCTATCCAAAAGTCACTCTAACTTGGATGGCATCAACAATGGCCCAGCTCACAGGATTTCAATCTTGTCTCATGTTTCTGTTCCCCTGGATTCCTAAGTCTGCACTTAAGCACAACTTCAGATCTTTGGCTCACCAAGCAGGACACTACTGCTCCAAAAGGGGTACCCTTGGCCCAGCAGCCCAGAGTCACCAACTTTTAGCTACCTTCTGGATCTTCAGGGCTTCTTTGGAGCCCTCATCAATTACCAAAGCTTTCCTTGAGCTCTCTTCAAAATACCTACAGCCCTTTTCTTATTTGGGGCCTATTTCAATATTCCTCCCTTTTTAACTGAGCTGAAACCTTTCCCTGTCCCCTCCCTGGGACTCTTGTTTTTGGACCTCTGCTTGTCCCTTCTCCCTTTGAGACCACTTCCTGTCAGAGACTCCTCTTCTCAATGGCACTCCACTCCCAGTCACCTGACTCCAGGCTTTGATGCTGTTTTTCTTCTTGCATGGGCACATTGGGCCCATTCTTGGCCCAAAGAGCTTACACTACCGAACTGCATATGTGCAGCCCATTCCCAGTCTGAACATATGCAGAACGCTCCAAGGGCAGTCGGGAATTGAAGTTTCCAACCTGCTCTCAACGTTAAGGCAGGTTTGACTTTTATAGCACATTTATACATTAATATTTTGTATAACACTTCTTTATAACAAGAGTTTGAATTGGGCCTTTACTCTGAAGTTTAGGAGAATGAGAAATAATCCCATGGAAAAATATAAGGTTCTTAGAGAGCTTGACAGGGAAAATGCTGAAAGGCTGCTTCCCCTAACTGGAGAATCTAAAACTAAGGCCCATAGTCTCAGGGTAAGGTGTTAACCACTTAGGACTGATTTCAGGAGAAATTTCTTCATTGAGTAAGTTGTTTATTTTGGAATTCTCTACCCCAGAGGGCTGAGGTTACAAGAAAGTAGTGTTGATGTAAATGTTCAACCATAATCTAATTGAATGATGGCGCAGGTTTGAGCAGCCGTATTGTCTACTCCTGCTCCTACTTATGTTAAGAGTTGCCAAGGCGACATTGGCATCCATGTACCCCAGGTACTACTAAGAATCAATAATAGGGTGATATCCTCCTTGTACCTTCAGTCAATAACACAAAATGTTCAGTCATAATTTTGCACTTAGGGACACCCACAACTCAACTAACCATTGTGTACTCTATTCAACATCTTGATCAAATGTTTACATGAACGTGCAACAACATAACATCAAGACAATAAGTTGAGAAATGCCTGGATCTGATACTGTTGCTTATTTTTTATTCTTTCACAGGATGTGGGCATTGCTGGCTAGGCCAGCATTTATTACCCATTCCTAATTGCCCTTGAGAAGGTGGTGGTGAGCTGCCTTCAGTAACCACTGCAGGCCATGTGGTGTAGGTACACCCACAGTGCTGTTAGAGAGGGAGTTCCTGGATTTTGATGCTGTGCCAGTGAAGGAACAGCAATATATTTCCAAGTCAGGTAGGTGAGTGGCTTGGAATGGGAACTTGCAGGTGGTGGTTATTATGCAATCTAACATATCATTGAAGATGACAGTTCATAGAATGGCTGTACAATATTGCCTCAGTATTATTTCAAGAGATTTAAGAGGAAATTTTCCTCCTTTGTACTTTGGCATTAAATATTTATCTTGGCAAAACCCATTGGGAAAAAATCGGGCAAAAATGGCTGTAATGAATTCATTCTAATATAAATCAATGAATCAATCAAACTCCACCTCTCTCTCTTTCTCCGGCCCCCACACACACATCTTAAACCAGCTTATATTTCAACTTTTTCTTGGACTCGAAATCAAGTTCTGTCGAAGGGTCATGAGGACTCGAAACGTCAATTCTTTTCTTCTCCGTCGATGCTGCCAGACCTGCTGAGTTTTTCCAGGTAATTCTGTTTCTGTTTTTGTTTTGGATTTCCAGCATCCGCAGTTTTTTTGTTTTTATCTCTGTTATGTATGTGAATCACTAAGTCTTCCTCTATGTATTTTTCCTGGATGATTATTTCTAAGGCTCAGAGAGTACACATATACACCACCATTCATGCTGACACATGAGCTGCCTGCATTTTTAAAACGGTCCACGGGCAGCCGAAACACCATTACAAAGACTGCTCTTAAGCTAGTTCAGATAGATGCCTGGGTCATATTTTTGCGGAGCCAGCAGAAATCCACTGACTAGCTTCATAAAAATACGGCAGGTGGCTGCTAGCCTTGGTTCATTAATGGGCATTCATTTGTCCCTGACAAGACCCACCTGCAGGTGGGAGCAATGGCCGAACTGTCCGACAATGTGCAAGACAGAAGCTGGTGAGCTGCAGCAGGATGCCCTTTTGGGGTCTGCAGATCTGCAGCAAGATGTATACATAGATTTTGAGACAGATGGTGGAAAAGCGAAAAAAAAATTATGAAACCTGAAACCCTCGTCAGCATGGCAACGCCAGCTACAACTACAAAAGTTCAGTACTTTCTCACCCGCCATAATATCAAATAGCGTTTTATCGTGACTACCGCCACATTTATGTTGAAAACGCGATGGCAGGCCATTGGCCCCTCCCTCACCAGCTCCCTTGTCCCCATTGGCCCCTCCCTCACCAGCTGCCTTGTCCCCATTGGCCCCTCCCTCACCAGCTCCCTTGTCCCCATTGGCCCCTCCCTCACCAGCTCCCTTGTCCCCATTGGCCCCTCCCTCACCAGTTCCTCCCCATTGGCCCCTCCCTCACCAGCTCCTCCCCATTGGCCCCTCCCTGATTGGACCCCTGACCCCGCCCCCTCCCCCACGGGGTGGGCTAGGCTCGGCTCGGCTCCGAGTCTGGGCTGAGCTGTCTGCGGCTGCCGACCGAGTGCTGATGAGGCCCTGTTGCCCGGAGGCCTGGCCGGCCGCTCGATTAGCACAGCCCCGGCCACAATCGGCCCCAGCAGCGCCGGCGAGTCCTGGCGGTTGGTTTCTGATCCTTGTGTTGACCCTCAGAAGTCGCGTGTAAGACATAAACTGACAGATGAGCACTCGGACTCGGACCTAATTCACTAATCAGCCTGTGTTATCCCACAGCTCAACCAACCAACATCCAATTCTGGAACTGGACATAAACCTCCCATCTGAGACTCTCTGCGAATCCAGTGTGGTCTTCCATTGCCACAGTAATAAAAAGGCTCATGAACAGAAGCAAATAGAGCAATATCAGGCTAAGAGGAGATTGTGGATAGCTTTGGTCATTTGTGTAATATTTATGATTGGAGAACTGGTTGGTGAGTACTTTACAACAGCAACTACGTTCCAAATGTACATTTTTGGCTCTAAAGCACTTTGTATATAAGGACAAAAGAAATGGGAGCAGGAACAGGCCAATTGGTCCCTCAAGCCTGCTCACCATTCAATAAGATCACGGCTGATCTGATTGTGCCCTTAACTCCACTTTCCTACCTGCCACTTCCCACAACCCTCAACCTCTCATATATCAGAAATGCTAGGAGAAGAAATCCTTCCTCATCTCAGTTTTAAATGGGAGGCCCCTTATTTTTAAAACTGTGCTCCCCTTGTAGATTGCCCCCCCACTACCAAGAGGAAATATCCTATCAACAACTACCCCGTCAAGCCCCCTCAGAATCTTGTGTTTTAATAAGATCACCTTATTCTTCTAAACTCCAATTGAGATTGCTCTATGAATCCATTATATTAGGTTATATCAGGCACATAATGTTACTCACAATAAGAGGTTGTGGTGGAAGAATTAATCCAGGCAGGTTAAAATTGGTTTATTTCCCAGACAACTTCTCAGTGCTAGTAACTTCTACACAGATTCCAGCTGTACCTTTTTATTCTGTTCAGTTGGGATAATTAATGCCCATCATCTATTTAACTACCAATTGGTTTTAACAAGATGATTGCCATATTAACACATAATAACCCTGGAATGAATGAAGGGTCAGAAATTTGAGTTCTGCCACTTAAACAGGGTGCACAATCTGACACCTAGTTGTTCTGCTTGCCTCACACCAATTTGTACCTGACAAGAGGCCTGAATCAGTTGTGGGCTCAGACCTGGCTAAATGTTATAATGTTATATAAAAAAAAATTAAAAGTGGCGTTATGGTAAATCTGTGACCTGATTGGCTGGTAGAGAATCTACACTGAATTTGAAACTAAAATATTGTTATACTAATTAAACCAAATAAATAAATTAATCACTTAATTAATAAGTAGAGGGTATCTAGACCAGAATCAGTGGATTACTGTTCTTAGAATTTAGCTTTTATAGTAAAAATCTAGTCCTAGGGAATGTATAGTTAATAAGGAGTCAATAAGCACACACCCATCCAACCTCACACACACTCACCCATCCTTACAGGCACTCACTTACTCATACTCACAGACACGCACCTATTCTCACACATGCCCCCCTCTCTCTTTTACACACACTCAGTAACCCTCCCTCACATTCACTCAATCACACTCACTCACCCATCCCCACCCTTGCACACTTACTTACCCTCACACACATTCACTCACTCACTCAGCCATCCTCTCACACACTCTCTCGCCCACCCACCTGTCCTCACACACACTCACCCAGCCTGACACACATTCTCTCATTCAGCCATCCACTCTCAGACACTCACTCACCCTCTCTCACTCACTTACCCACCCTTCCTCACTTGCTCACCCACCCTCCCTCACTCATTAACTGACTCACTCACTCACACACCCTCCCTCACTCACTCATCCACCCTCTCAAACACACACCCCCATCCTGACAGACACTCACTCATCCTCCCTCACTCACTCACCCTCACTCACTCATCTTCACACACTCACCCAGCCTCACACACTCACCCACCCCCAAACACCTCCCTCTCATGCACACTCACTCACCCACCACTCACACACTCCCTCACTCATTCACCCAGCCTCACACACACACTCACCCAGCCTCACACACTCACCCAGCCTCACACACTTACCCACCTTCAAACACCTCCATCTCACACTCACTCACCCACCCTCACACACATTCATCAATCATCACACTTACTCTCACTCACTCATCCATTCTCAAGATGCACTCACTCACCCTCACACACATTTACTCACCCACCCTCAAACACCTCCCTCTCACACACTCACTCACTCATCCATCCTCACACTTAAGTTCACTACACTAATACTCAATCATCCACCCTTGCACACTCATTCATCCAGCCTCACACACTCACTCACCCATCTTTACACGCACGCACTCACTCACCCATCACTCACAGAGGCATTCACCCTCACTCAGGCACCCTCACACACATTCGCACACCCAGCCTCACATACTCAACCATCCTCAAACACCTCCCTCTTACACACACTCACTCACCCTCACACACATTCATCCATCCTCAAACTTACTCACACTCACTCTCACCCTTTCACACACTGACTCATCCATCCTCACAGACTCACTCATCCATCTTCACACACACTCATCAATCCTGACGACGTACTCACCCTCACACACATTCACTCGCCAACCCTCAAACACATTCACTCTCTCATCCATCCTCACACTCACTCACTTACTCATCGAGCCTCACACATTCACTCACCCATCCTCCCACACACGCGCACTCGCCCACCCGTCCTCGCGCGCGCACTCGCCCACCCGTCCTCGCGCGCGCACTCGCCCACCCGTCCTCGCGCGCGCACTCGCCCACCCGTCCTCGCGCGCGCACTCGCCCACCCGTCCTCGCGCGCGCACTCGCCCACCCGTCCTCGCGCGCGCACTCGCCCACCCGTCCTCGCGCGCGCACTCGCCCACCCGTCCTCGCGCGCGCACTCGCCCACCCGTCCTCGCGCGCGCACTCGCCCACCCGTCCTCGCGCGCGCACTCACTCTCCCTCACTCATTCATCTATCCTCACTCATACACTCACCCATCCATCCTCACACACACACGCCCATCCTCTCAGACAATCATCCATCGTCACACTCACTCACTCACCCATCCTCACACACTCAAACATGCATCTTCACACACAAACTCATCCATCCTCAGACACTCAAACATACATCTTCACACACAAACTCATCCATCCTCAGACACTCAAACATGCATCTTCACACACAAACTCATCCATCCTCAGACACTCACTCATCAATCCTCACACACACGCATCCATCCTCAAGACACACTCACTCACCCTCACACACATTTACTCACCCACACTCAAACACCTCCCTCTCACACACACTCACTGACCCACCCCCTCACACACTCACTCACTCTTCCATCCTCACACAATCACTCATCTGTCCTGGCACACTCACTCACCCGTCCTCACACGCGCGTGCAATCACCCATCCTCACAAACGCACTCACTCAGCTATCCTCACATGTGCGCACACTCACCTATCCTCACACACACTCACTCATTCAGCCATCCTCTCTCACATGTACTCACTCACCCTCTTTCACTCACTCATCCACCCTCCCTCACTCACTCATCCATTCTCTCACACACACACACACACACTCAATCACCCAGCCTCATACACTCACCCGGCCTCATACACTCACCCGGCCTCATACACTCACCCGGCCTCATACACTCACCCGGCCTCACACACCTCCCTCTCACACTCACTCACTCACCCACCCTCTCACTCATTCACTCTCACCCTTAGACTCACTGGCGCATCCTGCCTAACACGCGTACTCATCCATCCTGAAGACGCACTCACTTGTCCTCGCACATTTACTCACTCACCTTAAAACTCACTCACTCAATCATCCATTTCATACTCACTCACACTCACTCACTACACTTACATTCACGCACTCACCCATCCTCACACGCTCACTCACCCATCCTCACACGCTCACTCACCCATCCTCACACGCTCCCTCACCCATCCTCACACGCTCACTCACCCATCCTCACACGCTCACTCACCCATCCTCACACGCTTACTCACCCATCCTCACACGCTCACTCACCCATCCTCACACGCTCACTCACCCATCCTCACACGCTCACTCACCCATCTTCACACGCTAACTCACCCATCCTCACACGCTCACTCACCCATCCTCACACGCTCACTCATCCATCCTGAAAACACACTCATTCACCCTCGCACACGTTCACTCACCCACCTTAAAACACATTCACTCACTCATCCATCCTCACCCACTACACTTACACTCAATCACTCATCCACCCTTGCACGCTCACTCATCCACCCTCGCGCGCTCACTCATCCACCCTCGCGCGCTCACTCATCCACCCTCGCGCGCTCACTCATCCACCCTCGCGCGCTCACTCATCCACCCTCGCGCGCTCACTCATCCACCCTCGCGCGCTCACTCATCCACCCTCGCGCGCTCACTCATCCACCCTCGCGCGCTCACTCATCCACCCTCGCGCGCTCACTCATCCACCCTCGCGCGCTCACTGATCCACTCTCGTGCGCTCACTCATCCACCGTGGAGACGCGCTCACTCATCCACCGTGGAGACGCGCTCATTCATCCACCGTGGAGACGCGCTCACTCATCCACCGACCGTGGAGACGCGCTCACTCATCCACCGACCGTGGAGACGCGCTCACTCATCCACCGACCGTGGAGACGCGCTCACTCATCCACCGACCGTGGAGACGCGCTCACTCATCCACCCACCGTGGAGACGCGCTCACTCATCCACCCACCGTGGAGACGCGCTCACTCATCCACCAACCGTGGAGACGCGCTCACTCATCCACCCACCGTGGAGACGCGCTCACGCATCCACCGACCGTGGAGACGCGCTCACTCACCCACCCACCGTGGAGACGCGCTCACTCACCCACCCACCGTGGAGACGCGCTCACTCATCCACCGACCGTGGAGACGCGCTCACTCATCCACCCACCGTGGAGACGCGCTCGCTCATCCACCCACCGTGGAGACGCGCTCGCTCATCCACCGACCGTGGAGACGCGCTCACTCATCCACCCACCGTGGAGACGCGCTCACTCATCCACCGACCGTGGAGATGCGCTCACTCACTCACCCACCGTGGAGACGCGCTCACTCACCCACCCACCGTGGAGACGCGCTCACTCACCCACCCACCGAGGAGACGCGTTCACTCACCCACCCACCGTGGAGACGCGCTCACTCACCCACCCACCGTGGAGACGCGCTCACTCACCCACCCACCGTGGAGACGCGCTCACTCACCCACCGACCGTGGAGACGCGCTCACTCATCCACCCACCGTGGAGACGCGCTCACTCATCCACCGACCGTGGAGACGCGCTCACTCATCCACCCACCGTGGAGACGCGCTCACTCATCCACCGACCGTGGAGACGCGCTCACTCACCCACCGACCGTGGAGACGCGCTCACTCACCCACCGACCGTGGAGACGCGCTCACTCACCCACCGACCGTGGAGACGCGCTCACTCACCCACCGACCGTGGAGACGCGCTCACTCACCCACCGACCGTGGAGACGCGCTCACTCACCCACCGACCGTGGAGACGCGCTCACTCACCCACCCACCGTGGAGACGCGCTCACTCACCCACCCACCGTGGAGACGCGCTCACTCACCCACCCACCGTGGAGACGCGCTCACTCACCCACCCACCGTGGAGACGCGCTCACTCACCCACCCACCGTGGAGACGCGCTCACTCACCCACCCACCGTGGAGACGCGCTCACTCACCCACCCACCGTGGAGACGCGCTCACTCACCCACCCACCGTGGAGACGCGCTCACTCACCCACCCACCGTGGAGACGCGCTCACTCACCCACCCACCGTGGAGACGCGCTCACTCACCCACCCACCGTGGAGACGCGCTCACTCACCCACCCACCGTGGAGACGCGCTCACTCACCCACCCACCGTGGAGACACACTCACTCACCCACCCACCGTGGAGACACGCTCACTCACCCACCCAGCCTCGCGCACACACTCACTCACCCAGCCTCACATGTATTCAGCCATCCTCTCTCACTCACTCAGCCATCTTCTTGAACACATACTCACCCACCCATACGCTCACCCTCACACAATGTTCATACACACTCACTTACACAAACCCATGCACTAAATCACTGGTGATGGTGGGTTGATGCACTGAGAGTGGAGGACAGATCTGGAGCGAGGCCTGAGGCCTAGCGGCACCTGAATGTGGGTGCCCGCCAGGAGGTGCACGGCCAGAGCCGGGGGAAAGGCCCAGGCCTGGGATCAAGTGGCTGATGCTGGGCCAGAGCACAGGAAGCTGCAGAAAAGCAGCCAGAGCCATGGGAAAGCATGTTGAACGGAGGCCCTGCCCACTCCAGAGTCTCTCCATCTTCACATACTCGCAGTTCCCTTGGTGTTCGTTGCTCCTCCAATCACTGCCTGTTTCTCTCCCATGTTTGCTGCTGATAGTACTGTTGTACTGTTTTAACATTAAAACTCCCTATTATTCAACTGATTTGTCACGTTTGGAAAAATTGTTTTGTGTAGAACACAAGAACCTAAAATAATCAGGACTGAGACAAAGATATTCAGCCCATCAAAGCTTATAGGCATTTAATTGTCAAAATTGTCAATGTGAGACCTCCTTAATTCTGTTGGAACCCATTATAATACCTGTAGTAAAAACATATTTCATTTCAGGTGCTAGATAGGAATCCTGCTAAAACCAAGTGGGGACCTACTTAAGATTTGGAATGATTTCTTCAAAACAGGTGCAGTCCAATGCTCTCTGCCGCCCAGTAGCAGCAACATGGCGGATGGAGCTGACTGGTCAGAAGAAGTCCTGATAAGTGTTAATGCTTTGTCTGTTACTAAATCCTTCATGCAATCTCATCCCACCCATGGATGAGGTTTCATGATAAACATGAAGGTTGTCTGGGCTCTTCGCCTGCCCGCCAACCGTAAGGTTGTCTGGGCAGCTCCTTTAATTATTTTAATTGGTTTTTAAATGGCCTTAATAGGCCTTTGACAGTTCGGCGGGCACGCAGCCAACTACGGTGCATGCCCGCCGAACTGAAGGTCTGAATAACGAGTGGTGATATCGGGACGCATGCCCGATGTCACCGCATGTAATTTTATGCGTTGCCGAGCAAGGCCCACCCCCGCACACCGACCCGAAAATTCTGGCCCTAGTTCTGCACAGGTTAGCAGGCTCAGACAGTGTTCACTATTCCCACAAAATTTCTCTACTGACTGCCAGGGACTGTTCCCACAGGTCATCTGATGCTAAGTTTATACTTGCGCCCACTGGCCAGGTAGTCAATTGCCTGAATGTTGGGTAGAACAGTGCAAAGTTTTATTTAATTGAGGCTCTGCTGTTAAGACCAACTGGGTCTCCATGTCCCTGATCTTGTCGGATGGGCCACCCACTACTTCCACACAGCCTTCCAGTCACCCTATGAAAACCAAGGCCAGAATTAACATTTCAGGTGCCCAGATCAGATAATTGCAGAGTTTCCAGACAGGTTGATCACAACGGTTATACCAGGATCAAACGCCCACAGACATTCAGCCCTCCTCTGCCTAAAGAATGATCCACTTCTCTTAGGGCACATTGGAGGGTGGAGGCTCTATTGTCGGCAGTTTTA
This sequence comes from Carcharodon carcharias, assembly GCF_017639515.1. Classification (NCBI taxonomy): domain Eukaryota; kingdom Metazoa; phylum Chordata; class Chondrichthyes; order Lamniformes; family Lamnidae; genus Carcharodon; species Carcharodon carcharias. The sequence continues at coordinate 59,049,106 of NC_054472.1, read as the reverse complement.
TTTTAACCAACACTTTTTTTTTAAAAACAAACTAGCTTATCTCAATGGTAACCTTCAACTAAACCTAGTGTATGAATTTTACCAGATTTAGCTGAAACAATAATTTGTCAGTACCTACTGCTACATGTGAAGTTGAGTAATAAATCATTAATATAAATGTGAACATTTAACGTATTCGAAAAAAGTGGAAGTCAAAAAATCAATGGACCACTAACCTGATAGTTATTCCAGGACCACACTTGCCAGTGCATCCTTGTATTAATCCTGTCACAGTTTGCAGAGCCTTCAGAAGGGTACAGGAGCATCTGCCTTCCCCATTGTTGTCAGAAATTCTTGGGAGTGGGGAAGGATTGCCTTGAATCTGAGACTCCATGTACTTCCTCCTTCCGATATTGGGGTGTATTTGAAAAAAGTTTTGGGGAAAGAAATGTCCTAATTTTCAGAGGCCTAAGTCACTTTTCTTGATCTGGATGGATCCCACTGGATCTTGCTTATTCCATTCTGGTGACACCAGCCTGTCCTGCCTATGTTCCTACACTTTAATCCCATGCCAGGTCCTTCATGGTCCAGAGATGTGAGAATACCTAGTGTAAGTTGAGGCTCCACTTATTTCCTACCTTTGTGTTTTCCATATTCAATTGATCTACCAGCCTATCATTTTCTATAAATACCTGAATGTTCACTCTCTCTTTTATAGAAGCAATCTCTCAACCTTTACTGAGGCATTCTCCTCCTCTAGTCTTTTAGAATTAGGCAAATTATCCATTAAAAGGTAAGTGAAGTCATTAAAAATAAAACACAAAAATGGCCTCAATCACTACTGACTGAAAAATTTTGATAGACTCAAACCTTGAAAATATTTTACAATTATACCATTTAAAACGAATGAGCAAAAACCACAGTCTTCTAAAGTTTACTTGTACGTTAAATCCACAGGTGTGGACTATTCTCCATCCTCATCATTTTAAAGAATCAGCCAACTAAAAAGAATTAGAAAGATCTTTTGACAATTAAACAATTCCAGTTGATCAGTGGGTAAAGTGCTGTCCAGTCTGATACTTTTTTTTATATTAGTTCATGGGATGTGGGTGTCGCTGGCTAGGCCAGCAGTTGTTGCCCATCCCTAAATGCCCTTAAGAAGGTGGTGGTGAACTGCCTTCTTGAACTGCTGTAGTCCATGGGCTGTAGGTATTTCCAGGATTTTGACTCAGCAACAGTGAAGGAATGGCGTTATATTTCCAAGTCAGGATGGTGGAGTGGTTTGGAGCGGAGCTTCTAGGTGGTGGTGTTCCCATGTATCTGCTGCCCTTGTCCTTCCAGATGGTAGCAGTCATGGGTTAGGATTGTGCGGTTTGAGGACTCATGATGTGTTCCTGCAGTGCATGTTGTAGATGGTATACACTGCTGCCACTGTGCATCAGTGGTGGAGGAAGTGAATGTTTGTGGATGGGTTGCCAATCAAGTGGGTCCTGGATGGTGTCAAGCTTCTTTTGTGTTGTTGATGCTGCACTCATCCAGACTTGTGCCTTGTAGGTGGTGGACAGGCTTTCAGGGGGTCAGGAGGTGAGTTACTCGCCGCAGGATTCCTAGCTTCTGACCTGCTCTTGTAGTCACAGTATTTCTATGGCTCCGCATGAGTACTGGTCCTGGTCAATGGTAACTCCCAGGTTGTTGATAGTGGAAAATTCAGTAATGGTAATGCCATTGATTGTAAAGGGGCAGTGGCTAGATTCTCTCTTGTTAGAGATGGTCGTTGCCTGACACTTATGTAGCCTGACTGAGCCAGGGAGACTGAAAAGATTCCAAATTAGGAGTTGAATTTCCATGTTTACTAATTTTTCATTGTCACAGAAATTTTTCCATCAAAGTTATGGCAGGTCTGTGGAGTAACCTTAATGGAAATTTTCTTTTCCAAACTTCTATTCGTATTGTGTTGGATGATGCTAGCTTGTGATTTTAGTCTCAATGGACCAGAAGTTCTGAAGACACCCTCCCAATTTTCCTCCATAACCCAGGCAAGGTACCAAAATGCTGCCACAACCTACACCTTTATATTCTAGCAGAAGGCAGCACCTCCAGGAGAGGGGTGTCCTGAAGAGATAAAACCAGGACAAAATGTCTTTAAACATTGAATAATGCTGACAGAATTGGGAAAGAATAGTTTGGAGGAGTTACTGAGTTAAGCAATGTGATAACAAAATTAACAGGTACAACTAAAATTGAAATATAGGGGATCAATAGTTATTATTGATAATATTTCACCTCTTTCACCTGTCACAATCAAGGCAGAAATTCAATAAAAACTTCAATTTTTATAGTGCCTTTAATGTAATAAAATCTCCCAAGGCATATCACAGAAGTGTTATCAAATAAAATTTAATACATAATTGACACATAAAGAGATATGAGGGCAAATAACCAAAAGAAGAGGTAGGGTTTAAAAGCATTTTAAAGGAGAGAGATTCAGAAAACTTTAGGGAGGAAATTCTAGAATTTGGGGCCTAGGCAGCTGAAAGTATGGCCACAAATGGGGGTGGAGTGATTAAAATCAGGGATACCTAAGAGGCAGAATTGGAGGAATTCAGATCCCAACTGGTTTTAGAGATGGAAGAGGTTACAGAGATAGGAGGTGTGAGGCCATGGAGGGATTTGAAGACAAGGATGGGAATTTTAAAATTGAGGTGTTCTGGATTGGGGGTTAATGTAGGTTAATGGGCACAGAATGAAAGGTGAACAGCTCTTTGTGCAAGTTAGGATAGCAGAGATTTGGGTGCGCTGAAGCTCATGGAGGGTGGAAGGTGGGAAGCTGGTCAGGAGACCATTGGAAGACTCAAGTTGAATTTTCTGTAGCAGGACATCAAACGGTGCCTGCTGTTGGACTTTTCCCTGCATCTTTCAGCTCAAAATATTTTTGCCCATAAAGTTGCTGAAAGTGCAAATTGATAACCACCTGGTGAGGGGAACTGGAATCTGTGACATATGTGAATAAGCAACCAATCATATTGAAGGATTGAGTAATAAACAGCAGAAGGCCTGAGAAGGAAGTGTAAATTAGAATAAATGACAAATCAGGTACAGAAAGAGAAATGAAGAAACTTTGGATTGAGAAAGAGAGAGAGCGAGCAAACATGAGCCAGAAAGGAAAAGTTTTTAAAAATCAAAATTGACATCTTAAAAATCTCTAACAATTAACACTTAAAGAAACAAGACTTCACATTTGTGTTAGTTAATTTTAATTGCCAGAGAGGTTGAGTGGAAGTAGTTAATAATTCTTACATTGTTAAAGAGGTACTTGTACTTAAATGACAAGGGTTAACTTTTCGTGATGAGTTTAGTTCATGTCCAGCACGCAAATAGAACGACTTCATGATGTTCAATGCATGCCAACGGTAAGGCAGACAGTGAAGTGCTGTTTTTGTGAAGCTAACAATGGAGTGGCACTACTTGGACAGCAACGTTTGGATATTTAACTGCACATCTGCTCCTCACCTGAAGTTGCTGTATCATTTATACATAAATAACAACGATTCCATAATCTCACTGTAATTTGAACAGCATAGTCTGACTCGCTATCAACAGAACTACACTGTTTAAATAATTAAATTAAAAGTAAACAAAGATAGGAAAATCAAAGAGCAGGGAAAAGTTGTCCATGTAGCAAATTTGTAAACATAAAGAATTAATTTATGACAACAGCATACAGAAAATCTTCCCAAAGAATTCAGTTAATCTTAAACTTTGAGACTCTGCTCATGGCACACAACCCTACTTGGCAGTAATGGATATCAGAACATTCACCTCCTCCGTGGCTGATTCTGCAATATGTACTCCTATCAAACCCAACTGCTTTGGAAATGGAGTTTTGTAATTTTGTAGCCACAAAAATCCATGTAACCAATTGGTTTTGATAAGTAATTTGATGATGAGACTCCTTCTTCAATAAATAATTTTGCACCAGTACAGTCACATCATTTGAAGCAAACTCAGAACTGTTGATTTTTTTTGGTTGTATTCTGCTCATGTATATTTTACAGTAAGTATGTTTTTACTATGTAATTGTTAGTTCATTGAACAACTTCAGTGATGTCAGTTTGTTAGAGGAAAGAAGCTAGCTACATATAGGAGGAACTGACCTCACTTCACCTAAGTAGCTTTAGTGAGACAACCAAAATCCACTGTATATGATCTGGAGAGCAAATATAGCAGTACATGCTAACTAACAACTTCAGCATCATTCACAAGTCAAGCTTTACCGTATTACTAACTGTCACACTGTATCTTGCATATGTACCTTCCCCATATTGTATTCTATAGGGAGGGGTGAGGCTATGGAAGGATTTTAAAATAAGGATGTGAATTTTAAAATTGGGGTGTTGCCAAATTAAAAGTCAACGTAAGTCAGCGAGCACAGGAGTGATGGTTGAGTGGAACTTGGTATGAGTTAAGATACAGATAGCAGAGTTTTGGATGAGTTCAAGTTTATGGAGGTCAGAAAATGGGAGGTCAGCACAGCACAGCTTTAGAATACTCAAGTCCAAAGGTAAGAAAGGCATGAATGAGGGTTTCAGTGGCAATGAGCTCAGGCTCAGACACAGTGATGGGCAATGTTACAAATGTGGAAGTAGATGGTCTTGGTGACGGAGCAGATATGGAATTGGAAATCACCTTGGGGTGAAATAGGACAGTGAGATTGCGAACAACCTGGTTCAGCCTCAGGCAGTGGCCAGGATGAGGATAGTATCGGTGGCTAGGGAACTGAGTTTATGGAGGACTGAAGACAATGGCCAGGATTTTCTGGTCCTGCAGTAGATGAGACTGAAAATTCCCGCCCGAAGTCAATGGACCTTTGGCTGGTCTGTAAAATTTTCCGTCCCACCCGTGAGGATTCCTGCCACAGGTGGGACCAGAAAATCCCAGCCAATGACTTCAGGCTACCCAGGAAATATCAGCTCATCCAGTGCTGGATATTGGACAAGCAGCATGACAGACCTAGGTAGTGGAGGGATCGAGCAAGGTGGTGGTCAAGTAGAGCTGGGTGTTGTCAGCGTACAGGTGGAACCTGATGTTGTGTTTTCAGATGATGTCACCAAAGGACAGCATGGCTTTGCCCCTCCTTATCACAGCAATCTACTATAGCCCTACAGCCCTCTAAGATCTCTACACCCCTTCGTTTCTGGCCTCTTGCACTACACTGATTTTAATAATCCACCATTGGCAGTCGTGCCTTCGTCTCTCTGCCTCTCTAGCTTTCTTTGCTTCTTAAAACCTACCTCTTTGACTAAGCATTTGGTCGCTTATCCTAATATTTCCTTAGGTGAATCACTGTCATATGTTTCCAACTCAGTGTCATACCTTGTTTGATTATAGTCTTGTGAAGCAACTTGGAATATTTTACTACAGGAAAGGAATTAGATAAATGCAAGTTGTTGTATGCTATGAATATAATGTAACGTATGACTGTATAAGCAAAGGATTAAAATAAAAATTAATTGAATTAAGTTTAATAATTATTAAATGATCTTTACTGGGTACATACATTGTTTGCCATGACTTACCTTTCTATTTTTTCTCTCAGGTGGTTATCTAGCAGGGAGCTTGGCTATTATGACCGATGCAGCACATCTTCTCGCAGATGTTACAAGTTTTCTGATTAGCTTGTGCTCATTATGGCTAACATCAAGACCGGCCACAAAGAAGTTAAACTTTGGATGGTACAGAGCAGGTGAAAATTTCAGAAAAGTACTTGAAGTTTTCTGTTTACTTAAAGGGAAGCATCAGGAATACTGAAAAAATAGTTGCTTTTCTGAAGTCTAACAAGTGTAAACTAAATTTCAGCAATATTTTGGTTTGGAGCATTCCATATCCTAAATATCATGTGGAGACTGACAATGCAAATGGCCTCCTGCTTCGCTGTAAAATTCTATGTGGTTAGCAGCTAGTATCAGATTAGCCCCCTGTTATACAGCCTCCCTGGTAAAGATTATTTATGTGCATCTAGATCAGTGGAAATAACTGTATTACTGATCTTTGGCAATTGATTTTGTTTGTCATGAGGTGTGAAGACCTATATTTATTCATTTTTCATTCTTCAATTTTTAGTTATTCATTCACTTGTTTAGGTATTGTGCTGTTCACCATCTGCTGATTGAGATGACAGTTCAGATGGACGCCTCTTTCCCAGTGAACAAGCACTTTAACTCCATACTTGATAAGCACATTGACCTACGTTGGCTTGAATTCTCTGCCTTGTTTTCAAATCCCTGCATGGCCCATCCTTCCCTACCTCTATAATCATCTGCAGCCCTACAACCCTCCCAAGTTATCTGCACTCCACCAATTCTGCCATCGTGAGCATCCCTGATTTTAATTGCTCCACCGTTGGTGGCTATGGCTTCAAATATAAAAATCTTAAGCTCTAGAATTCCCTCCCTGAACCTCTGTGCCTCTTTTAACTCCTTTAAGACATCCCTTAAAATCAAGCTTTAGGTCAACTGGCCTAATGTTTCCTGATGTGGCTCAGAACAAAAAATTTTGTTTGGTAATACTCCGATAAAATGCCTTGGGATGTTTTGCTGTGGTAAAGATACTAACTAAACACAAATTGTTGTTGCTTGCTACCCACTGGTGTTTATATGTGAACAAGTCTTACTAATTCCTAAATAGATTCTTGTCCTATTTTATTTTTACTAGAAATTCTTGGTGCACTGTTCTCAGTGATCACAGTTTGGCTTGTAACAGGAGTGTTGGTCTACCTTGCTTGTGTAAGATTGATCGGTGCAGATTACAAAATTGATGGAATGGTCATGCTTATAACATCTACCTGTGCAGTGGTAGCAAACGTAATGTAAGTTAACTTTCTGTAATTCTTTTGCTGTTCCCTTACATATGCCGCTTTTTAAAATAGAACAGTCCTTACATTAATTTTTATTTTAAATGTACGTTTGTAAATGGTATAATTTTGCCTTTCCATCTCCCCCCCCACCCACCCCAAGTGGCAGCCAACCAATCTCAATCAGAGCAGTGTGCGTGCGCATGCGCACGGGTGTGTGTGATGATTCCTATGATTATGTATGATTGGGTCCTCCACTGATCAGGGTCACTTCAGTGTTGTTGTTTATGATGCTGTGACCATCACATGGCATCGTCTTCAGGGAAGGAGGGAATAAGGGGAGAAAACTGCAAAAATTTGCTTAAGTGCAGAAAGAAAAAAATGTCTTGAAATTTCATGAAGATATGGTTTGGATAATATTCTAACAATGAGTGAGAAAGGTTCTATGTCAGAAGCGCAAAGTGCCTGTATGATTTCCCAATCATTAATTTAGATCACCAGAAGATCATCTGCTATGTGGCCCAGATTTCCAGTATGCAGGCAAGGCTCCCCACGGAGTGCAAAGTCAGAAGATTGCATCATACCTTTCTTAGCAATCATGAGCATGTATCTTTGCATGTCAAGCAGATGATCACCAACTCAAATTCTATGCCTGCCTACTACTTACTTTTTCTTGTTTTCATTGGGTCGATTTCATTCGTTCATGACCAGACTACTACTGTAAACAGTAAGTGTGCTCAGTACCATAATCTGGGATGAGATAATATCATATCTCAGCTAAAACTAATCTTATCACATAACAATCAAGATGAAATGACATTTGAGATAACTAGCCTCCAAAATGCTGATCTCCCAACTCCCAGGGGCACTTTGGACTTCAGAAGGTCTTGTGGCTCAATAGGTAGCGTCTCTCCCTTTGAGCCAGAATAAGCTTTGGGTTCAGGTCCCACTAGAGAACTTGCTGGCCATGGAAGAGAGCTCATGATACTCAGCTTGCTAATCCTTCCAACATTTACCCACTATTCTGCAAAGGGAGAGAAGATACAAACAAACTTTGGATATTTATAAAAACAAGTTGGGGAGTGAATCATGAACAAAAAAGTAGGAGAGACAGCCTGCAAAGCCCCCCTTTTCTGGCATACTCTCCGGAGTTTTATGTCCAGCAACTTTGTCTTTTGCTTCTCATCTGGTAAAAGAAATTTAATACCAAACTGCAGAAACTGGAATTCAACTGTCCTTTTGCAAAGAAAAAGGTTCGGTAAACTAATTTTTTTTAGAAGGAAGGTCACGTCCATGATGAGGAAGGTCCCAGTCAAGTGTCTGGGTATTTGGGAACATTTGGTCAAATGCATTATTAAACCTGCGAGCTCCAAGTCTAGAAAAGATTTCTCACTGTCTGGAAATCCCAGCCAAATGTTGTAGGAAAATTGATGTATGCATGCTTGAGAGAAAGGAGAAGATGAACATATAGGGCACAAATTTTTAATAGGGTCATTCTGCTGGAGAAAATGTGAGACAGCAAGCCCTAAATCTGTCCATGCTCAGAAGCCGGAACCCTGCCCCAAAGTGTGGGAAAGGGGTCATTTGCATGGATTGGGTGGGCAGTCCATGTCTGTGGAATGCTTCAGTGGCACCCACTCTACCAGGAGCCTGATGAATCAGTGTAGCACAAGGCTGAGGCTTAGAAGGCAAAAAATGTCAATATTCCTATGATAGTGCTGGACCACTAAAGTTAATTAATCACCTCTCCCTCTTTGGCTGCAGGAGTTTTGGGGCTGTTCCTAGGTCTCAGGAGGACTGGTTCACAGTTGGCAAGAATTTTACTGAGGCCTTCCAAGGACAAACTGGACTAAATTTCTGGAGCAGCCTGGAAGCTTCACTAGCCATACTCCAGTGACATGGCAGGTGGATGCTGCAGGGTCTCCCTACTGTCTGAAAATTTTCAGGAGCCGTTTAACCAAGTGATATTAGGTTCCATTCCATTTTTTTGCTCACCCATCAAGAGTTATGTCTGATTTCCACCCAGGCTCCAACTGGCACTTTGTCTGCATGGTATAGCAAACGTTATGGAGGTGTCTACTTCCCAATAGCAATGATGCCTTTTCTGTTTGAAATTCTTGCTGTAAATGAACATCATATCCTCAAATAACTGTTTTGCAATTTTTTATGTTTGTTGAAAATGATTTTCATCAATGACTTTGTGGTAGTAATGCCATCCCATTGTTTCTTTATGTTTGGTTTACAAATAAAAATCTGCTAAGCACTTTTTCATGATGACAATTCCTTTTTAATATTCTAACATACAAATTAGGAGCAGGTCATTCGACCCCTCAAGCCTACTCCGCCATTTAATTAGATCATGGTTGATCTGATTGTGGCCTCCATTCCACTTTCCTTCCTACCCCCATACACTTTGACTGCCTTGTCAATCAAGAGTCTATCGACCATCAGTAGTGGGCAATTTGCTAGAATCTATTATGAGGGATGTGGTTTCAGAACACTTAGAAAATCATAATATAATTAAGATGAGTCAACATGGATTTATGATAAGGAAATTATGTTTAACAAATCTGTCAGTTTTTTGAGGATGTAACTATTAAGATGGATAAGGGGGAACAAGTGGATGTAGCATATCTGGATTTTCAAAAGGCCTTCGATATAGTGCTATGTAAGGGGAAATTGGCAAGCTGTAACTAGCAGGGTACTGCAAGGATCAGTTCTTGGACCTCCAGTTGTTTACGAGCTACATTAATGATTTAGATGAGGAGATTGAGTGTAACATTTCTTAGTTGGCTAAGAATACAGTGTTAGGTGGGGAAGTAGTGATTAGCAAAGATGTTGCAAAGGAATACTGAACAGTTGGATGAGTGGGCAAAAGCATGGCAAATGGAATATAATGTGGCAAAGTTTGAAGTTATCCACTTTGGTAAGGAAAATAAAAAAGCCAAATACTTTTTGAATGGTGGGAAATGTTTACATTTCACAGGGACCTTAATGTCTTTCTACATAAATCATAGAAAGTTAACATGCAGGTGCAGCAAGCAATTAGGAAGGCAAATGGTATGCTAGCTTTGGTTCCAAGGGAATGCCGGATAAGAGTAAAGAAATCTTACTATAATTATCCAGGGAATTGGTGAGGCCGCACCTGGACAATTGTGTGCAGTTTTGATCTCTGCAACCAAGGAAGTACAAACTTGCCCTCAAGAAGCTCCATAGACTGGCTCTTAGGATGAGAGAATTGTTTTAATGAAGCGAGATTGAGTAGACTAGGCCTATGTTCCCTGGAATTTAGAAGAATGAGAGATGATCTCATGTAACATAAATTTTTAAGGGGCTTGACAGTGCAGATGCTGAGAAAGTGGTTTCCCTGACCAGGGAATTGAGAACATGGGGTCACAGTCTCCTGAAGGCATCAGCCATTTAGGGCTGAGATGAGGAGAAATTTCTGCACTCAAAGGGTTGTGAATTCTCAATTCCAGAAAACACCAGATACTCAGTCGTTGAGTGTATTCAAGGCAGAGGTTGATGGACTGTTATATACTAAGAGAATTAGGGATTATGGACGATAGCGTAGGAAGGTAGAATTGAGGTAGAAGGTCAACCATGATCTCATTGAATGGCAGGGCAGGCTGGAAGAACCAAATGGCCTATACCAGCTCCTTGTTCTTAAACCAGGTAGTGTGGAAGTTTAAATGAAGCAATGGAGGATCAGTTGCCTGGCATACAACTCACCCAATAGTTAGTAAAGAACCAGCTGTCTGCCATAAGTCCCAGTCCAATTGTCACTAAAGGATCAATTTCTTGATATACATCCCATCCAAATTTCATTTGCATTGAAGTCAATGGAAAGGAAAATCAGGCAGGGTGTGTAATGGGCAATCCAATAGCATCAGTTTTCTGCCCATGAACCAGTTCAAAGGTATCCCCCATCATGTTACACATAGCGTTTGATTATTTCTATCTGTACTTGCCCTTCCCTGAATTCCAAGTACTGATCGGGTATTTGTTCTGTCCCTTTGTAAAGGTGTTAATTGACTCAAAATTAAGATGCCTCACACAGCAAGCATGCCTCCATTCTAACCTGTGTGTAAACTGGAAGATATTATTTTCCTAAATAAAAAACAGTCAGTTTGAAATTCCAGTAAAGGATAAATTCCTCTGCTAGTGTAGAGAGACTTTAAATGCAATTCCTTTAAATGGATTAACGCCTTCACTAAAATCATAGAGAGAGGATATTTAAATGAGCATGTTAAGCATTTATATCTATTTTCTGACCATGTAATTTCAAGGATGTTGTTTTTAAATTATTCAGATTTCATAGAATCATACAATGCAGAAGGAGGCCATTGTGCCTCTGTTGGCTCTTTGAAAGAATTATCTAATTGGTCTCATTCCCCTGCTCTTTTCTCATGGTCTTGAAAATATTTCCATTTTAAGTATGTGTACAATTCCCTTTTGAAAGTTGCCACTGAATTTGCTTATACCACCCTTTCAGACATTACATTTGTAACTTGTTATTAAAAAATAAAATGCTATATCCCCTCCAATTACTTTGCCAATTATCTTAATCTGTGTCTGGTTATTGACCCTCCAACCAATGGAAACAGTTTCTTCTTATTTACTCCATCAAAACCCTTCCCAATTTTGAACACCACCATTAAGTCCCAGTAATCCTCTTTGCTTTAAGGAGAACAATCCAAACTTCTGAAATCTCTTCAAGTATCTGATATCCCTCATGCCTGGTATAATGTTAGTAATGCATGTCTATAACTTCTCAATTATCTTGACATGCTTCCTGAAATCTGATGGCTACAACCGGACACAAGTGTCCAGCTGAGGCCTTACCAGTGATTTATAAAGTTCTGACTTTTTAAAAAAATGGTCCTTGTTTTTGTACTCTATGGCTGGAATTTTCTGGCCCCATTGGCATCAGGCGTCGTGGGGGTGGGGGGGGGGGGGGGGGGGGGGGGGGGGGGGCGTAGTGCCATATGGAGAGAAGGCCAAAAATCAGTTTCATGCTGCTGTGAAACCAGTTTGCGATCGTCTGCTCCACACAGCAATAGCGGGCCACTTTTCCCACTGCCGCATGTTGGGAACCTAATTTCAACACTTTAGCATCTCATTATAAGCCCTGCTCACCGGAATGATCCGCCCCAAGCTGGAGCTGGATCATCCGGGCGTGTTTCACAAATGTGCATAAGCGACATGCATCTGGAGAGCTACACTTCGCTCAGGACTGAGGTTTATTTGTCCATCTTGCTTCAGGCAGCACTCGCAGGCAGCACTACATCACTTTTAAGGGGGTTCACGGTCAGGTGTCTACCTACCAGATCAGATAAGGCGGAGATGGATTTTCAACAGTTGCAGGGCTAGGGCTTCCTTAGGGAAGGGGGAGAAGTGGCCTCAGGCAAGGGAAAATGCTGCAGGGTGAGGGATGTACTGGGGCAGGGGTGTATCCCAGAGTGTGTATGGGGACACATGTTGACTTATGCAAGCGGCCTCAAGATGGTGAGGGCTGAGGAGGTGGTCTTCAAAGGAGATGAAGTCAGATGGTGATGTGAGGGTGTGTGTGAGAGAGAGTGGTGATGTCCCTTGTGCTGGCAGTGAGTGAAATGCCAGTGAATGTGTGATGGCCTCGTGAGTGTGAGTTTAGATTGATGGGATGGCTGCTTTACCCTGGCATCACAGATGAGATCATTCATCCTTTTCTGCACTGGATGGCCGACCTCTTGTGTGCAGCATTGGCACTGACTACCTCTGCCGCCACCACCCAAGCTGTGGTGGTGAGACTGTGGGGATAGGACATCGCGGCCGCCCTCCACGGTGTCCAGAAGGCTTTTCAGGGATGTGTCACTGAATCAGGAACTGCACTCTTCTTGGCTTTTGTGGCCATGTCTTCATTGGTGCCCTCCTGGGCTACAAGCATTGAAAAGTGTGCACGCAGCTGCAATTTAAATATGGTGCCCTGCGTGAGGAAGCAGCATGGTAACGGCATGATGGGCAAATCGGAGGCCACCCGCCAGCAAGATGCTGTGTTTCCTGTGGCTGCGTAATTAATGAGGCAGGAATGGGATGATACAGCGTGAAAACCCGCCATTGAGATCGGCAGATAAAACGACTTTTTTCCCACTTGCTACTATACTTTGTGCAAATCTCGCCCTGTGTCTCTGTTTATAAAACCAATGAACCTGTAGGCTTTTTAAAAAGCTTTATTAACTTGCCCTACCACCTTCAAACGTTTGTATATGTGAAGCCCTTAGGGCTGCCTGTTCTTGCACCACCTTTAAAATTGTACCATTTAGTTTAGGTTGTCTCCTTATGCATCCTTCTAAATGTAGCACTTCTGACTTCCCTGCATTAAATTTCATCTGCCTTGTATCGGTCCTTTTCACCAGTCTGTCTTATGACCTCCTGAAGTTTGCTACTATGCTCCCAACAGTTTGCTACATTTCAAAATTTTGTATGATCTGCAATCTTTGAAATTATGCCTGCTATATCCAATTCCACAGACATCATTATTATATCAAGAAGAGCTATGGCCCTAAAACAGATAGCTGGGAGGCATAATTTCCGCCCCCGCAAGCCTCAAAAAAACTTTCATCACTACTCTCTACCTCCTGTGTCTCAGCCAATTTTCTATCTAAGTTGCCAGTTCCCCTTTAATTCTTGGGTTTCAATTTTGCTGATAAGTCTATTATGTGTCACCTTATCAAATGCCTTTGAAAGTTCTTAAACGCAACATCACCTGTAGTACCTTCATTAACCCTCTCTATTATTGCATCAAATAATTCAAGTTTGTCAGACATGATGTACCTTCAATAAATTTTTAGGGGTGTCATTTATTAACTGATGTTCTTCCAAATAATTCAAGTTTGTCAGACATGATGTACCTTCAATAAATTTTTAGGGGTGTCATTTATCCAAGTGACAATTAATTTTGCCCAGGATTATGGTCCTAAGATGTTTCTCCACCACTGACATTAGGCCGACTGGCCTATTGTTACCAGATTTATCCACTCCCATTTTTTGAACAGGGACATAACATTTTCATGTTTTCAGTTATTTGGCATCACTCCCATATCCAATGAGGATTAAAAGGTTGTAGTCAAAGCCTTTGATATTTCCACCCTTACTCCCTTCAGCAACCAAGGGTGCATCCCTTCTGGACTGGTGACTTTTCTATTTTGAGTTCTGACAACCTTTTAAAACAACCTCCTGTTTATCTAAATTTATCTTATTCAATTTCTCTACTCCATTTTCCTTTACTATGACATTGTGAGAATCCTCATTTTGGTGAGCATGTCATCTGCCTCCACAAGAAGATTACCTTTATAGCCACTAATTGGCCCACACTTACTTTGACTATGGTTTTATACGTTTGTAAAAGACTTCAGTATTCCCTGTTATGTTACCTTCTAATCTTTACTCATGCATTCTCTTTGTCCCTCTTGTTTCCTTTTTCAGTTCTCTTCTGCATTTTCTGTATTCTGCTTGATTCTCAACTATATTATAAACCTGACTTCTACAGTATTATTGCAGCATAATCAAAAAGCAAAACACTAATTTCTTGTTTACCTCTAAAAGGTAATATATCATTTCCATGCTAGTTTGACATTCACCATTATGTTTCTGTCATATATGTGTGTAAATAAAACATTTTTTTTAAAATTGCATTTATGAATTTCTTTTCACAACCTCAGGATGTCCTAAAGCCAAAGAAATACTTTTGCAGTTTAGGTGACTATTATAGTAATTATAATGTAGGAAATTTGGACACAAATAGCAGCGAGTCTCAGTAGTAGGGTGCAAGGTGAACTCCCAAGCTTTAAATTCAGTGTTAAGAGTGCTGCCACTGAATCAAGGTCCCACATTTCCTAATTAAGGAGAGAATAAAATCTTTTAACTCTTAATAGAAAAGAAAAAATAAAATGATTTTTATTCAACGAACTGTGCAGAAGCGAACCCGAACCACTTATTACAATTTCTATGATGAGAAAGAAATGAAAACTCAAATCATAATATTCCATGTATATAAATATTCTATTTAATAGCTATACATTACAGCTTCCTAATGAAGCTTAAAAGCAAAACTCATCTAATCTTATCTTTTCCAGAATGGGATTGGCACTTCATCAGGGTGGTCATAGTCACAACCACAGTGCAACTTATATCGAACGTTCAGTGGAATCTGTTCATAGCCATCAGCCAAATGCCAGCATTCGGGCCGCTTTCATCCATGTTGTGGGAGATTTCTTACAAAGCCTCAGTGTGCTAATTAGTGCCCTTATAATTTTCTTCAAGGTCAGTTACCATAATTTGTTAATAATTCTGGGTCAACGAAACTTTTCAAATTCCATTTCATTTTGCTATTTTACTGTACCAAGTAGATGGACAAATTATGCTTGCTACCCTTGACCGAGGCTGCAAGCTAAACTGCCAAAAATAACTCTTTCCAATCTATACATTCACACCCATATTGAAGGAGGGAACACTGTATTTCTGATGCTTCAATCTGGAAATATTGTCGAATGCTTATTTAAAAAGGTGAATTTGCAAATCAAGTTTACAACACAAATAAGAACAAAGTGTTGGTAAAACTCAGCAGGTCTGGCAACATCTGTAGTGAGAAAAACAAAGTTCACGTTTCAACTTGAATATGACTCTTCAGAGCTGGATTTTCAGCACTTTCAGTTTTTATTCCAGATTTCCAGCATCCACAGTATTATGCTTTTACGTTTACAACACAGCATACCAACTGGACCCATTTTCACTGACTCATATACAAGCTCCATTATGGAATGACATTGGCTGTCTTTCTATATACTTTTTTTTAAAATCCCAGCGTCTCAAATCTCTCTCCTTGCTGCAAAAGATGATATTTAATAACAGAATACAGCTGGCCCAGACAGGAACAAGTACACTAATTTGCATTGACCAGTCAATTTGAATAAACCATGTTTAAATTCTTGAAGTCTGTGAGCATAAAGGCGCTGACGCGAAAGTGGAGTTGAGGCCTGGGGCAGATCAGCCATGATCTTATTGAATGACGGGGTAGGCTTGAGGAGCCAAATGACCTACTCCTGCTCCTATTTCTTATGCTCTTATGTTAGAGGGAATAGGCCACATGAAGCTGCAAGTCTCTCAAAGCTCTTTGTGAATATCATCCTTTTCTTGTTATTCCCTTCTACTCACTCAATAACATACTTGCTCACAGACTTAGTTCTTTATTAATATATTGCTGCAAAACACCCTGGGCTGGAATTTCATTTGAGAGTCCTGATGCCACCATTGGGAGGAATTGCAGGTCAGGAACTCACATATGCTCATGCCAGGACCCAGAGGGTGATTTCCAAAGAGGTAGCCAATTAAGTGGCTGCCTCAGGAAGCCCCAAAAATTAAAGATGGCAGGCAAGTCCGGAGGCCCTATTGGAGCCTCTTCCAATGCCATGTGCCCCTGGAATGGGGGATTTGCTGACACCAACATATTCTCACAATGTGACCCTAGCTATCAACCTGGTCCTCTCCTCCACAGTCCTCACTGCTCCTCACATTCTTCACGGTCTTTAGCACTCAGGCCCTGAACTGACTGGTCCAGGCTCTTAACTAACTGGTCCAGGCCAAGGAGAGTGCCATGTACCTTGTGCAGGACATTATGCTGCTCCTACATGCGCTGCAGTTGCTGCTGCATGTGGCTCTCTGTGAGGTTGGCAACCCTCTCATGGGTAGAACTCCTGCGGAAGAATCCCCGAGCTCATCTGTACCATGGACTCCTCAATTCGCAGCACATGAGCTCACAGTGCCTCAGGGAACTCTGCCAGTCACTCACTCATCTGCTGCAGGTCCAAATAATGATCCCCAAACAATGACTCCTGAGGCCCTCCCTCAATGTCCTTCGGAACATCACTGCGACTGCCCTCCATTCTGAATGGGACTGCCCACAGATACCTATGCCTCAGACACCTCCTCCTGCACAATAGTGATGTGCTCCTCACCCAGTGCACTCGACTTTAAAACCATGCATGGACCCACTGGGGTGATTGTATCTTTTCTGGTGTCTGCGCTGGTGTGACGTTGCTTTTTCGGACAAGTTTTCTTCCTCCTGGTGTTGGAGGCGCTACCTGCAGCGGGATCACAATGCTAGAACCTGTGTGAGACACAAGAGAAGCTAATGAGAAGTAGGCCTGGAGGTCCTCAACATTACTCATCGATGGGTCATTCCACAAAACCCATTGCTCAGCATGCTGTCAGACTAGGCATTCCTCACAGATTCAGTGCCACTCTCCACCTTCCAAACCCTCGACCCCCCACCCACTCCAGAATCACACGGTGCAGAAGAGGCCCTTTGGCCCATCGAGTCTGTGCCGACACGTGAGAAACACCTGACCTACCTACCTAATCCCATTTACCAGCACTCGCCCCATAGCCTTGAATGTTATGACGTGCCAATTGCTAATCCAGGTACTTTTTAAAGGATGTGAGGCAACCCTCCTCCACCGCGCTCCCAGGCAGCACATTCCAGACTGTCACCACCCTCTCGGTAAAAAAGTTTTTCCTCACTTTCCCCCTAAACCTCCTACCCCTCACCTTGAACTTATGTCCCCTCGTGATTGACCCTTCAACTAAGGGGAACAGCTGCTCCCTATTCACCCTCATAATCTTGTACACCTTGATCAGGTCACCCCTCAGTCTTCCCTGCTCCAATGAAAACAACCCAAGTCTATCCAACATCTCTTCATAACTTAAATGTTTCATCCCAGGCAACATCCTGGTGAATCTCCTCTGCACCCCCTCCAGTGCAATCACATCCTCCCTATAATGTGGTGACCAGAACTGCACACACTACTCCAGCTGCGGCCTCACCAACGTTCTATACAACTCTAACATGATCTCCCTACTTTTGTAATCTATGCCTCGATTGATAAAAGCAAGTGTCCCTTATGCTTTTTACACCACCCCACTAACATGCCCCTCCGCCTTCAGAGATCTATGAACACACTTGCCAAGGTCCCTTTGTTCCTCAGAACTTCTTAGTGTCATGCCGTTCATTGAATACTTCCTTGTCAAATTACTCCTTCCAAAGTGTATCACCTCACACTTTTCAGGGTTAAATTCCATCTGCCCATTTGGCCATCCCGTTTATATCCTCCTATAGCCCAAGACACTCAACCTCACTGTTAACCACCCATCCAATCTTTGTGTCATCTGCAAGCTTACTAATCCAACCCCTACATAGTCATCTATGTCGTTTATATAAATGACGAATAATAGGGGAGCCAGCACAGATCCGTGGTACATCAC
This sequence comes from Carcharodon carcharias, assembly GCF_017639515.1. NCBI lineage: Eukaryota > Metazoa > Chordata > Chondrichthyes > Lamniformes > Lamnidae > Carcharodon > Carcharodon carcharias. The sequence continues at coordinate 59,030,979 of NC_054472.1, read as the reverse complement.
TGGACACTGGTTTCCAGTCACTAAAGCATCCTTCTGTCATCACCCTATGTCACCTACAACTAAGCCAATTTTGAATCCACCTTATCAAATTACCATGCATCCCATGTGCATTTGCCTTCTTTATAAGTCTCCCATGTGGGACCTTGTCAAAGGCTTTGCTGAAATCCATATAAACTACATCAACTGCACTAGCCTCATCAACATACCTAGTCACCTCCTCAAAAAATTCAATCACATTTGTTAGGCATGACCTCCCCCTGACAAAGCCATGCTGACTATCCCTGATCAAACCTTGCCTCTCCAAGTGGAGATAGATTCTCTCCTTCAGAATTTTCTCCAATAGTTTCCCTATACCACTGACGTGAGACTCATTGGCCTGTAGTTCCCTGGCTTATCTCTACAACCTTTCTTAAATAGCGGAACCACATTAGCTGTTCTCCAGACCTCTGGCACCTCCCCCGTGGCCAGAGAGGAATTAAAAATTTGGGTCGGAGCCCATGTGATCTCCCCTCTTGCCTCCCTCAGCAGACTAGGACACAAATCATTTGGACCTGGAGATTTGTCCACTTTTAAGCCTGCCAACACCTCCAATACCTTGTCACTCCCTATATCAATTTGCTCAAGAACCTCGCAGTCTCTCTCCCCAAGTTTGATACCTTCATCCTCATTCTCTTAGATGAAGGTGGATGTGAAGTTTTCCAAAACAACATTATTCATATTATTCGCCATATGAACACACTCGACCTCTCCCTCCAGCAGCACCGCTGTACCCTTTTTCAAAGCTGCGCATGCCCCCAGTTTCATTTTATCCTTCGGCTCATCCGACGCCTCAACAAGAAACTTTTTCTCTTTCTCTCAAGTGCTAAGGAACGCAAGCTCCAACAACTCATCGACACCAACACCCATCTAGGACCCTCCACCCCTGCCTGTCCCTCCGTCCCCACCCTTTCTTCCAGTCCCAACCCCAGCCGTGTATTCACTATACCCCCTGACCTTCCCCTCTCCGATGCTGAACGTTCAGTGCTCAGCAAAGGATTTAGTTTCATACCCTTACGCCCTCACCTCAATGAATTTCGGGCTTGGCATGATACTGAACTCTTCTTCCGCCGTCTTCATCTCCGGGCTCACTTCTTTGGGCAGGAGTCCTCTCCCAGTTCAACGGATCCTTTTACCCATCTCCAATATTCTCCCTCCACCTGGACCCCTCCCTCTGGATTCTTACCTTCTCTCGATCTTTTCATTGAGAATTGTCGGCGCGACATTAGTCGTCTCAATTTCTCTGCTCCTCTCACCCATTCTAACCTGTCTCTCTCTGAACTTACTGCACTCCATTCTCTCAGGTCCAACCCTGACATTGTCATCAAACCCGCTGACAAGGGTGGTGCTGTTGTTGTCTGGTGCACTGACATCTACCTCGCGGAGGCTGAGCGTCAACTCGCAGACACTTCCTCCTACCTCTCCCTGGACCATGACCCCACCACTGAACATCAAGCCACTGTTTCCAGGACTGTCACTGACCTCATCTCCTCTGGGGATCTCCCTCCCACAGCTTCCAACCTGATAGTCGCCCAACCTCGGACAGCCCGCTTCTATCTCCTACCCAAAATCCACAAACAGAACTGCCCCGGTAGACCGATCGTCTCAGCTTGCTCCTGCCCCACAGAACTCATTTCTCGTTATCTTGACTCCCTTCTCTCTCCCCTTGTCCAGTCCCTTCCCACCTACATCCGTGATTCCTCTGACACCTTACGTCACATCAACAATTTCCAGTTCCCTGGCCCCTACCGCTTCCTCTTCACCATGGACGTCCAATCCCTCTACACCTCCATCCCCCACCAGGATGGTCTGAGGGCCCTTAGCTTCTTCCTCGAACAGAGGCCCGAACAATCCCCATCCACCACTACTCTCCTCCGTCTGGCTGAACTTGTTCTCACGCTGAACAATTTCTCCTTCAACTCCTCTCACTTCCTCCAAATAAAAGGTGTGGCTATGGGTACCCGCATGGGCCCCAGCTATGCCTGTCTCTTTATGGGGTATGTGGAACATTCCTTGTTGCAGTCCTACGCCGGCCCCCTTCCACAACTCTTTCTCCGGTACATCGATGATTACTTCGGTGCCGCTTCATGCTCTCGTCGGGACTTGGAAAAATTTATTAATTTTGCTTCCAATCTCCACCCCTCCATCATTTTCACGTGGTCCATCTCTGACACTTCCCTTCCCTTCCTTGACCTCTCTGTCTCAATCTCTGGTGATAGACTGTCCACCAATATCCATTACAAACCCACCGACTCCCACAGCTATCTCGACTACAGCTCCTCACACCCCGCTTCCTGTAAGGACTCCATCCCATTCTCTCAGTTCCTTCGCCTCCGTCGCATCTGTTCCGATGATGCTACATTCAAAAACAGTTCCTCTGACATGTCCTCCTTCTTCCTTAACCGAGGTTTTCCACCCACGGTTGTTGACAGGGCCCTCAACCGTGTCCGGCCCATCTCCCGCGCATCCGCCCTCATGCCTTCTCCTCCCTCCCAGAAACATGATAGGGTCCCCCTTGTCCTCACTTATCACCCCACCAGCCTCCGCATTCAAAGGATCATCATCCGCCATTTCCGCCAACTCCAGCATGATGCCACCACCAAACACATCTTCCCTTCACCCCCCTTATCGGCATTCTGGAGGGATCGCTCCCTCCGGGACACCCTGGTCCACTCCTCCATCACCCCCTACTCCTCAACCCCTCCTATGGCACAACCCCATGCCCACGCAAAAGATGCAACACCTGCCCCTTCACTTCCTCTCTCCTCACCGTCCAAGGACCCAAACACTCCTTTCAAGTGAAGCAGCATTTCACTTGCATTTCCCCCAACTTAGTCTACTGCATTCGTTGCTCCCAATGTGGTCTCCTCTACATTGGAGAGACCAAACGTAAACTGGGCGACCGCTTTGCAGAACACCTGCGGTCTGTCCGCAAGAATGACCCAAACCTCCCTGTCGCTTGCCATTTTAACACTCCACCCTGCTCTCTTGCCCACGTCTGTCCTTGGCTTGCTGCATTGTTCCAGTGAAGCCCAACGCAAACTGGAGGAACAACACCTCATCTTCCGACTAGGGACTTTACAGCCTTCCGGACTGAATATTGAATTCAACAACTTTAGGTCGTGAGCTCCCTCCCCCATCCCCACCCCCTTTCTGTTTCCCCCTTCCTTTTTTTTTCCAATAAATTATAAAGATTTTCCTTTTCCCACCTATTTCCATTATAAAAAAAACCCCACTAGAGCTATACCTTGAGTGCTCTACCATCCATTCTTAATTAGCACATTCGTTTAGATAATATCACCAACTTTAACTTTAACACCTATGTGTTCTATTGTACTATTGTCGTTGACATCTTTTGATGATCTGCTTCTATCACTGCTTGTTTGTCCCTACAACCACACCCCCCCCCCCACCTCCACCTCTCTGTCTCTCTATCTCTCCACCCCCCACACACACACCTTAAACCAGCTCATATTTCAGCTCTTTCCTGGACTCGAACTCAAGTTCTGTCGAAGGGTCATGAGGACTCGAAACGTCAACTCTTTTCTTCTCCGCCGATGCTGCCGGACCTGCTGAGTTTTTCCAGGTAATTCTGTTTTTGTTTTTTATTATTCCCAAGATCCATGACAACCACCACCACACTGTTTTTGCAAATACCCATTCCACTGCCGTGTGTCCCGGAATGGGGGATTCGTTGTCACCAACGTTTTCTTGTGATGTGGCCCTAGCAATCTCCATGGTCCTTACAGACCTCAGCATTGAGTTCCCATCCCCAGTCCATAGCCTTTCATGGATGTTGTGCACACGTTTCTGCTACGAGGGCAATAGGGAGAGGGAGATGAGGTAGTGCACTGCTGCATGATGAAGGGAATCTCCTCCACATGATTTGGAACAACATCTGCTCTTTGACAGCCTTCCCCAAAAGCCCCGGGCGCTGCGTCAGTAACCTGGGAACACTCTGCAAAGGTTGTGGAACAGTACGTGCCCAGGGACTCGGAGATGGTTTGCATATTGCATGCTGCAATCAATTATCTGGAAGTCTTGCTCATCTTTCTAGAATGTAGCAGATCATTGAACTTCTTGTGGCACTGAACCCAGGTTCGCCAATGCTCACCACCTGCACCATCTGTATACATCCCTCTTGGTCATGATTGGGGTTGTCTTGCGGCCTGCTGGGTAGAGAATGTCCGTCCTGTCACTGACCATCTGCACCAGGATGTTCAAGTCATGTTCACTGCGGAATTGGCAGATCCCGGCTCTCCTGGCCGCTCTCTGGCTCCAACATTCTTTGGAGTAGATGAAGTACGTGGATTAGCAGTGGATTAGTGCTGTGCATGTGCCTGGTGCATCAGTACTTGGCACAATGCCATGATAGTGAGGGGATTATACTTCCAGTATTAAATATCAGTGTCAGGTTCACCATGTACAGGCTTGTTGGTCTCATGACTGCTATTCGAGTGCCAGTGTAGCAAAGCCAGGGCTCTTTGAGGAGAACACATGCCTTGGGATAAAATAAGGCTAGTTGCTGACAGGGAATGTGAGGGGCTGTAGAGTTCAGGCCCAAGTGTGGGATGCAGCCCCTGAGCTGGGCTGCTGTGCATGCTTGTAGCGCTGGGCTTGACCTGTTTCATGTTCACATTGGCAGAATGCAGCCACTTGCAAGGGAGAGCAGAGAAAGGCAGGGCTAGCACAGTCCTCAGAACTGGGCCTTCTCAGGCAGCATATCATGACAGCAATGGGTCATGTAATGGGTTGGAAGTTATACTGCACGTTCTTTCAACTTTCACAGGGGTTGTCAAAGGAGCCTTGATGAGTTGCTGCAGTGCATTTTACAGATGGTATACACTGCTACCAGCTGGAGAGAGTGAATGTTTACAGTGTTGATGCGGTGGTAATCAAGTAGCTTGCTTTGGCTGGATGGTGTTGAGCTTCTTGAGTGTGTTTGGAGCTGCACTCATTCAGGCAAGTATGGAGTCATGATCCTGACTTGTGCCATGTAGATAGTGGACAGGCTTTTCAGGGAGTCAGGAGGTGAGTTACTCATCGCAGAATTCCCAGCCTCTGAATTGCTCTTGTAACCACAGTATTTATGTGTCTGGTCCAGTTAAGTTTCTGGTCAATGTTAAGTCCCAAGGCTGTTGATAGTGTGGGCTTCAGTGATGGCACCGCCATTGAAGGTGGTTAGACTCTCTCTTATTAAACATGGTTATTGCCTGGCGCTTGTGTGGTGCAACTTTTACTTGCCAGTTATCAGCCCAAATGTGAATGTTGTCCAGGTCTTGCTGCATGTAGGTATGGACTGCTTCATTATCTGTGGAGTTGTAAATGGTGCTGAACACTGCAATTGTCAGCAAACATCCCTACTTCTGACCTCTAATGGAGAGAAAGTCATTGATGAAGCAGCTGTAGATGGTTGGGCCTAGGACATCACCCTGAGGAACTCCTGCAGTGATGTCCTGGGCTGAGATACTTGGCCTTCAACAACCACAACCATCTTTCTTTGTGCTAGGTATGACTCCAACCAGTGGTGAGATTTCCTCAATTCCCATTGACTTCAATTTTGCTAGGGCTCCATGATGTTGCACTCGGGCAAATGCTGTTTTGATGTCAGAGGCACTCAGAAGCACTTTGTTTCTGGAATTCAGCCCTTTTGTCCATGTTTTAACCAAGGCTGTAATGAGATCCAGGACTGAGTGGCCCTGACGGAATGTAAACTGAGCATTGGTGAGCAGGTTATTGCTGAGTAAGTGCCGCTTGGTAGCATTGTCACGCTACCTTCCATCACTTTGCTGATATTTGAAGGTAGACTGATGGGAACATAATTGATCAGATTAGATTTGTCCTGCTTTTTCTAGACAGGACATAACTGGGGAATTTTCCACATTGTCTAAAATGCGAACTATTTTCTAAATGCAAAGAGTAAAATAGTGAAATCTCCATTACAGGAAGTTAATAACCATATAGACATTAGTAATAAGATGATCCAGCAGCAACACATTGTGCCATGTTGGTACAAAGCATGGGCAGAGGTACAAGTGTCAAGGAGACCTAAAGAGAGAGAAAGGAAATAAAACACATTAAACTTAAAATGGAGTAAGCAGCAACTAATTATATGCTTCATGGAGATATCTGATAAACGTTTAGAATTGGCATTATTATTCTTGTCTCTTTCAGCCTGAATTCAAAATAGCTGATCCGATCTGCACATTTATTTTCTCTGTGTTTGTGTTGGGAACAACAATCACAGTTCTGCGGGATATTTTGTTGGTGCTGATGGAAGGTAATTCTTATCTCTACTATTCTCATTTTAGTTCTATTGTCATTTCAATTCTAGTGACTTAAGAATATGTTCTGATTAGAGACAGTTTGAGGTTTCATCAAGTATGTAACCATTGGCTTCATGATGTCCTCCTAGCACTTTTCATATCGAGTAAGGGAATTATTTCACACAAAGAATAATGGACTTGTGGATGAAGTCACAAGAGGAGATGGTACAAGAAAAATTTATAAATGGGCTCAAGAAGCAAGTGGATGCGTACCTGGGGAGAGAAAGGATTGAAGAATGTTATACAAAGATGGAGAAAGATTGCATCAATCAAAAGGCACTGATCTTTTACGCCTATTGGCCTATTGCTTGTGTTTCTGTTTTACAAGCAGTTGGAACTTTGGATATTGGAAATATTTACCCTGAAGAATGGTGAAAATGAGGCATAAATTCCCAGATAAACCATTTAATGTTGAGTCAATTAACACTTTCACAAAAGGACAAAACAAGTACCCAATTAGCATTTGGAATTCAGGGAAGTGCAGATAGAAATACAGATAGAAATAATCAACATGATGAGGGATATCCTTGAACTGATTGGTGGACAGACGACTGATGGTATTGGGTCGGCGGCCCATTACACACATTCAATGCAAAGGAAATTTGGATGGGATGTATATCAGTCAGCTGATCCTTAAATGTCAAATGTCTGGGGCTTAAGGCAGGCAGCTGGTTCTTTACTATTGAGTGAGTTGTATGCCAGGTGTCTGATCCTTTACTGTTTTATTTAAAGCTCCACACTGCCTGGTTTAAGAATAAGGAGTTGGTGTAGGCCATTTGACTCTTCGAGCCTGCTCTGCCATTCAATAAGATCAGGGTTGACCTCCTACCTCAATTCTATCTTCATACGCTATCCCCTATAATCCCTTAATTCCCTTATCATACAACAATCCATCAACATCTGTCTTGAATATACTCAACAACTGAGCATCTGGAGCTTTCTGGGATAGAGAATTCCAAAGATCCACAACCCTTTGGGAGAAGAAATTTCTTGTCATCTCAGTTCTAAATGGCCAACCCCTTAATTTGAGACTGACTCCAAGCTCTTTTTCTCAGCATCTGTCAAGCTCCTTAAGAATTTATATGTTTCAGTGAGACCATCTCTCATTCTTCCAAATTCAAAGGATTATAGGCCTAGTCTATTAAATATCACCTCATAAAACAATTCTCTCATTCCAACAGCCAGTCTAGTGAGCTTACATTGCTCTGCCTCAAATGCAAGTTTATACTTCCTTGGCTACAGAGGCCAAAACTGCACACAGTCGCCCAGGGGTGGTCCACCAATTCCCTGGATAATTATCGTAAGATTTTTTTACTCTGATACGTAATCTCTTTGGAACCAAAGCCAGCATACCATTTGCCTTCCTAATTTCTTGCTGCACCTACATGTTAGCTTTCTGTGATTTATGTAGAAAGACATTAAGGTCCCTCTGAAATGCAAACATTTTCCACCATTCAAAAAAGTATTTGTTTTTTTTTCTTTATTCTACCAAAGTGGTGACTTCAAACTTTGCCACATTATATTCCAAATGCCATGTTCTTGCCTACTCATTCAACTGGTCAATATTCCTCTGCAATATATTTGCTAACCATTACTTTCCCATGTACCCTTGTATCATTAGCCACATGTTTCACTCAGTCTCCTCATCTAAATATTAATGTAGCTTGTAAATAGCCAAGATCCAAGTACTGATCCTTGTAGTACCCTGCTAGTTACAGCTTGCCAATTCCATGAGTTCCAATTTTGAGTAATAACCCTTTACATGGCACCCTTTTGAAGTGAAAATCCAAATACACTGCCTCCACTTATTCCACCATGTCCATCCTACTAGTTACATCCTCAAAGACTTTGAATGGTTTGTTAAACACAATTTCCATATCATAAATCCATGTTGACTCATCCTAATTATATTACGATTTTCTAAGTTGTGTTGAACTTGTATAATTCCCTAGCTCAGCCTCAGCTAGAATATTGTGTTCAGTTCTGGACTCAATACTTTAGGAATGATATAAAGGCATTAGAGAGGGTGTAGAAAAGATTCATGACAATGGTTCCAGGGATGAGGAACTTCAGATGATGACAGACTGGAGAAGTTAGGATTGTTTTCCTCAGAGAAAAGAAGGCTGAGAGGAGATTTGATAGAGGTATTCAAAATCATGAGGGGCCTGGACAGAGTTGATAGGGAGAAATTGTTCACACTTGTGAAAGGATCAAGAACAAGACGGCACAGATTTAAAATAATGAATAAAAGAAGCAGAAGTGATACGAGGAAAAGATTTTTCTTGCAGCGAGCGGTTAGAGTCTGTAATATACTACCTGAGTATGTGGTGGAGGCAAGTTCAATTGGAGCATTCAAAAAGGAATTAGACTGTTATCTGAAAAGGAAGAATGTGCAGGATTACAGGGAATAAATGGAGGAATGGCACTAGGTGAGTTGCACATTCAGAGAGCTGGTGCAGACACGATGGGCCAAATGGCGGTCTCCTGGGTCATAACAATTCTGTGATTCTGGAGTGTCCTGATACCATGCCCTTAATAATAGATTCTAGCAGATTTCCCACCACTATATTAGATAGATTCTTGATTGAGAAGAATCAAAGCGGAGGGGGTAGGAAGGAATGTGGAGTTAAGGCCACAACCAGATCAGCTTATTAAATGGCAGAGCAGGCTCGAGATGCCGAAAGGCCTACTCCTGCTGCTAATTCGTATGTTAGGCTAAATGACCTGGAGTTCCCCATTTTCTTTTTTCTTTCTTTCTTAAATAGTGAGGTTATGTTTGCTACCTTCTAATCTTGGGAACTGTTTTAGAATCTAAGAAATTCTAGAAGACCAAAACTAATGCACCGCTATCTCTGCACTTTTAAAACTCTAAGATGCAGTTCATCAGATCCAGGGCATTTGTCATATTTTAGTCCCACTAATTTTTCCAGTACTATTTCTTTACCTATATTATTTTCTTTAGGTTCCTCATTATTGTTAGATCCTTGGTTCCCCATTATTTCCAGAATCTTTTTGTGTCTCCTATCGTGAAGATAGATACAAAGTATTTGTGTCATGGTAAAGACATTGCTTTGTTCCCCTTTATAATTTCACCTGCCTCTGCTTCGTATAGGCCCATGTTTACTTTCACTAGTCTCTTCCTTTTTGCATACATATAGAAATGCTTACAATCTGTTTTTGTCTCTTGTTAGTCTACTCTCATTCTCTCTTCTCTATCCCCATTAGTTTCTTGGTTCTCCTTTGATGAATGAATTATAAAATCTTCCTAATCTTCAGGCTTATTACTGTTTATGGCAACATGACATTCATCTTCCTTTGATCTAATGCTGTCTTTAACTCCTCTTTTTGGCCATGGTGGAACCACTTTTTCTGTGAAGTTTTTGTGCCTTAAAGTAACGTATATTTGTTGCAAATTATGTATTAATTATTTAAATGCCAGCCAATGCTTGTATGCAACATCCCCTAATGTAGTTTCTCAACCTACCTTAACCAAGTTTCCCTTCATACCCATATAATTTGGTTTGTTTAGAATTAAGACGTTAGTTCCATACTTAACTGAATCACACTCAAGCTCAATATAAAATTCTATCATATGTTCACTCTTCCCTACAGGTCCCTTTACAATAAGGCTTTAATTAACTCTTTCTTATTACACAATACTAGATCCAAAAGAGCCTGTTCCTAGTTGGTCCCTCACACTGATACTGATCTAGAAATCTACTTTGTATACATTACATGAACTCGCCCTCCAGTTATTACTGCACATTTGGTTTGCCCAGTCTATATGAAGATTAATTCCCCTTGATTACTGTATTACCCTTGAGTATTGCTGAAAAAAAGAGACATAATGCCAGAGACATATTTTCGTCTTGCACTCATCAGGATAGAGGCAAGAATACAAAATTTCAAAGGGAACAACAACTGCAAGAGAAAAGGGTGCTGATTGGTTCGCAAGTTGACTCTGATTAGCTGAGGTGTTGCCATGGAGAATGTTCCAGGGAAATATTGACCCCCATGTATTTGTTTAATTCAAAACAGGCTCGATGCTTGGGCATGTTCTTTTTGCTTGCAGAGGACAGGGCCCTGCGTATGAATATATGTAGTTTCATGTCCAGGCATCTTGGGGACCCATGACAGAAACTTGTGACCCTGAGTAGACATGGTTTTCGAATCGACGACGATGACAACTATTTACCTTTGTCACTGTCACTGCCCCTTCCTGACCCACCTTCATCAAAACTGGAAGAAAGTAGAGATGTAACAGTTTTAAGCAAGTACATTGCCAGGAAAAGTTTTAGGGAAAGAAAGAACAAAAGAGAAGATCTGTGGCTGAGTGAAAAGCATAGATCTGACAATGATAGATAATCAATGATTTTGAGAACGTCAAATGAGACAACAAAGAGCATACTATTGCTTTGTAAATTTCAGTACTTTTTTCATAATCAAATCACACATCACAAACCATCAGAAGCTATGTGCACAGTTCAAGGATTCTGTCTTGTGATGAAACATGATAATAGCAGCAATTGAGCATTTTTGTTGCTTGGGGCAGGTAGACGTTCCATATCTTAGAAACACTATGAAAATGCCTAGAATATATATCCAAATGTGTATAAATGCATGTGTAAACATGAATGTAATATAAAATATATAAAATGTAAATAGTATTTAATTTTATTTCTCTGGTGTTTTCGTTCTCATCAAGGTGCGCCAATTGGACTGAATTACAATGCTGTGAAGGAAAAGATTCTGGCCGTTAAAGGAGTAAAATCAGTACACAGCCTTCATCTTTGGGCTCTTACCACGAACCAGGTCATCCTTTCAGCTCATGTTGCCACAGGTCAGTAAAGAAACATTTTCAAATGCAATTTCTTGGCTTCATTCAGTCAGCAATACGGTTATATTAGCTATACCTGACTTCTTGTGTAATAGTAGCAAATATGGGCTCTGAATTTCCTCAGTGCCAGTTAATGCTTTTTTTGTGCCACATAGTTACACCATTCACAAGCATAGGGAGCGACACATAGATATCCTGGGGTAAGTTAGTTTAAATATTTTTGCTAATGTATCCTGAGTTTAGAAACTGTGTAAGTTGCTGCCACACAACCTCCACATCTCATTCCCTGGAAACTTCCATTGTACAAGGGTGTACAAAACACTTTATAGTAGTCAACAGCAAGGTAAAGAGTCAAGAAGTGGTTTTGATGGTAATTTCCAGAAAATCATTTGATGTCATCTATCAGCTACAGCATCTGTCCAGATTGGTACAGTCATGCCCATTTAATTTCTAGCTGTGCAAAGTGACCACCATGCCGGAACAGCAGGCAGAAGAAGCACAACGCTCTTCTCTGATGAACACTGCCAAACCATCTTCCAAGAGCTGCAAGAGATGAGTGTCACACTACTGGTTTTTTTCCATTTATTCAATCAGCAGGGAATAGGCGCTGGCACTGATTCCCTGAAACCGAGGACTGATCAACAGTGCAGACAGCAGACAGGGGTAGCAGGTCATACTCTCCCATTCCCTCTTACTCATCCCGAATACCACACACTTCACCCTGTTAAAGCAAATCACAACACTGTTACGGACAGAAGGGCGCTTAATTTAAACAGCACTAATTTCTCCTCTCACCACCCATCCTTAAACAGAAAAGTGTTTTGATTTGTTTCCTCTTTGTAAGTGGCACATTTCCCAACCCCTCGGTTTTCGTGTGATACAAATTTTTATTAATAACCCACTGTGAACTCGAGATAGGGTGAACTAAAAAAAGGGTCAGTTTATTGCACACATTCAAAACACAAAAGAAGGGTCACAACGTCACCTCCTCACTCAGACAGTAAAGAGAGGAGTAGAGAAAAAAGCATTTTACGCTACATAGACCACTGAGAAAATAAATAGTGTTCCATATGTATTCCAGCATCCAGAATCAAAGCCCAATGATCTATTCCTTCACAGTGGTCAACAGGCTGGAAAATGATGCCGGATAATTCACTTTTCCGGTGGTGTTGACTTCACACGATGAGATAGACATGCAGAGATGAATCTGTCTTGTAGGTGATGGTACAGAATTTCCAGTGGAAGCAGTGTAGATGGAGGCCAGGTATTCCACCTGGGCAGAGCTCCTTGTCTCTGAGGCTGCTAGTTAGATGGTAAACAGCAGACTGAGCTTTTCAATTCAGCAAGGCAATCTTACTTGTTCCACAAGCCAGAGGCCCATGTCAAATGACTCCAACCTCTCTATCATCATTGATAAAGGATGTGCATCCATCGCCTGGATTCCTAAGACTGTTAAATGTCTTGGCCATTAGGAATTGAAAGGAAGGTTGCTTGGCCTATGTCTTAGCAGACGATCCATCGCCTTCTGGCCAGCCTGGGTTATTAGATGCAGTTGGCCTTTGTATAGCTCTCTTTGAAGTTGGACTGTACAGTCCACAGGTTAGTGGCTTCTCAAAGATAATGAGGTGCGAGTTTTCCCGAAACTGCCAGATAGCTTCTTTTGTTCAGGGGTCACAGACAGATGAAGGTTCAGCCATTTTAAAAGTCTTTGTTCAGTTTTAAAATTTTAGAAATGGCAATGAGCGTATCTATATATATTTTAAAGCCTCTCATAATATTTTACCCTTCACACTATACTCTGGATAAAGGCACACATTACTCCCCTAACAAACACTAAATGTTTTGCACAATCCCAACCCCCTTGCCTCCACTTTAATTAATGTCCTCACACCGTTCACTTAACTTTTTCCAGTACAGTTCTCACTCAGACTTAACTGACAACTTTATCCTGACAACCACAACCTTTAATCCCTCAACTTGCAATAAAATACTTTGTTTCAAAATACACTGGCACTTGTCTCATAATTTGTTATTTATGAACATTACAGTAAGTCAGTAAATAGACCATTCAGTTGGTTCAGATGTCTTCATACAGGGATGGAATCCTGATAAGATCTTGTTGTCCAAAGAGATCTGTTTTGGTGTCATCTGGTAGGGTGGGTAGAAGGAATGACTGAGTTGCAACTGCTACAGTTGATCAGTTGATAAAGATATATTGTAGAATGTGCCCTCTGATGCTTCCTACAGCAATGAATAAAATTACCCCCTGCTTTGTATCACAGACAAGCTGGATGTCCTGAGAAAGGAACCCTTTCCTATTGACATACCTCAGTAGCAGCTTGGCTCCGGTCTTCGGGGCCACGTGTATGCTATAGTGGATGCCTGAAACCTGGGGAATCCAACTATTCTGTAGAAGTCCTTGACTTTGTGTCTCTGCAGTCTAGCTGTGATGCCAAAGTGACCAAATTCAATTTCTCTACGAAAGCAGGCATCTGTCACCTGCATGATCCAGGGCTATAAAACTTGAGGGCTGTTGTAGTGGACAGTGCAGTTTTGGCGGTGGAGCAAGTCTACCAATCTTTGTGATGAAGTTGGCACAGATGCCCAATGATAGGTATCCTGAGAGAGGCACAGCTTGAAGATATACAGTTCCTCACAGGTAGTACCCGTGCAGCTTGTATATATGTTGGACAGGGGCCTACCTGGTAGGCTGCTGCTCTCAGCCATAATGTCTGATTCTTCTGCCCTTCTTCTGATTTCCCTTAACCCTACACCTCTTTTCCTAATTCTGTGCTACTTAATTAAATCCTGAATCTTCACTTCTGTCCTAGTATCATGGACTTTCTTCTTTCCACCCTTTAAAAGACTTTTTGGTGTCTTCACAGTTACTGGTCTTTCCTGTGGCCATATGCATTAGAATCATATGCAGCTTACAGGGCATTTAATTTTCCTAAACAGTATAAAACAATAAGCCTGAAGTTCACAGCGAATTATTGGAATGAGACCTTAGAGTTGTCAATCTAATAAGAGTGTGATTAAGACACTGATCCATCCTGTTTATTTATCAGCTAGCATGCTTAGAACCATCTATTTGCATATGCTTAATGAATTGATCGTACTTGCTTAACAATAATTATTTTTCATGTTAATCCACAGCTGACGAAGTGAATCCTCAACAAGTACTTAAGCAAATTACAAAGATAATTTTTGACACTTTCACTGTTCATTCTATCACAATTCAAGTGGAACAGTATTCAGATCAAGAACCAACATGCCTATTTTGCCAGGAACCTAAAGATTAAAGCTACATTAAGAGACAGTACCCATTTTTGTTAGCATGCACTATGTTTGGCAAAACCAGTAGAGCCAAATCTGTTGGTCTCCACTGCATCCATCATCATTTTATGAAGCTCAGCAAAATCCAAGAAAATGTCTAATTAAAATTCTTGCAAATAATGTGTTACACATTGAATCTGCCTGTTTGCAGAAAAATTAACTGTCCTGGTTTGCTACAACAACTTAGCCATTCTGTTTTTGCTGAAATTTCTATCAGAAAAGATGCAATATAAGCTAACAAAAGAACTCTTGAAAGGCTGCACTTTCAACCAGTCACATCACTGTACTTATGTTTTCAAAGTGCTTCCCATTTTTATTTCTGACCTGGCTGAATATGTAACCATATAATTAGCATTTATAATATAACAACATAGGAAAAAAATGAATTAATTGCTTCTAAGTCATTGATCCTGAAACACTGAGTTTTCAAAGGACACCTCCAGCAGGAGGCTGACAGAAACACCAAAGAAACGGCCTAAAACTATAATCAGTAGACCATGGGCCTTTAAACGTAACCAAATAATTCCTGATTTTGTATTTGTGTTCCTGTCTGACAGTTGTTTCCAACGGTCTGCTTATGAGGGCCGAGGAATCATTTTCTCTCCTTGTCTGCAAACTTGTTTCTGTGCTTTGGTACATTTTTGTCTTCCTTACAGTTAGGTCTAATTGTGAATATGTGCCTTCAGCCTTATTTACCATGCATGTGTGATCTTGTACAGTGCTTTCATTTTTATCCACATATCTCTGAAAAAAATTACCAATGATTGATGAGAGGGATTGAGAAAGAGATTTACAAACTACAAGATAATGATCTCAAAAATCTGCATCTTCCTCAGCAGCTTTCAGGCAGGCAAGGATGAATTGTGCAGTAGGATCATATAGCAGGTCTGTGTTTGCATGCTAGGGTATCGTTTAGATGTCCATTTAGTTGCCAGGAGCATGTAAAGCAGCATTTCATAAAGGAATGATGGACCTCATTAGATTTTCCATCATTCCCACAACAAATACAATTAATGCTTTGAATGCCTGCATAAAATAGACATTCCTTTAACAGGACCAGCCATTCCTGCGGTAAAGAAGGAGCATGATTCACAAGAAGATTAAGGATAAGGAAGGCTACGTGGCCTATCTTGATTCAGAGAGATTTTAACATTCTGCCCTCCCCTCCCTCTCTACCCCCATCACCGCAATTGTTTCTTGAATTGTTCCAGTGTTCTTGCTGCCACTATTCTGGAAATTGATTAAAGACTTTCCTGATATCAGTCCTAAACCTTCTTGTTATTGTGTCGAAACAGTGGGGTTTTTTTTTCTTTAAAGCGTATGAGTGCATATGCATAGAAAGTGAAGAAGATTAGGTTAAATTGTACATGGAAAGATAAAAACTATGATGAATATTAGTAGCTTTACTGCCACAATTTAATGTAATATTCTGGTTAATTTTTTTTCTATATCCTTAACAATTAATGGATTTGATAATCAAGGTCACTCGTTTATAATATCCGCAAAAGTATGGATATCATCGCATTATTTGAACTGAAAATACAACTGATAATCCCTTGATACTTTGGAATAAAAATTTGATTTTTGTTAACTAATCACCATTAATAAGTGGCTCTTAGGGTATATTATATGTTACATAGAATAAAGCAGGCTATCCCCTGACTCAATGTGAGCAATGCAAAAGCAGATTGCTAATAAAATGAAAATTGACTACAATGCATAGTTCATGGGATCAGAGAGAGAGGTCCCATGATTTGTATGACTTCAGGATACTTCTGGGCACTTCCCCCAACCAGAAAGTTGGATAGTGCAACCAGAGCAGCTGAAAGATACTTCGAGAGAGAGTGAGGGTTTAACCCAGCATCTTGCTTTCTGTCCGGTCACTCTTCAGCCAATACAATTGCTTTCATCATTGCCAAATGGACACGCTGAGTTCCTTTAAGGGCTGAAGTCACAGCATGTCCTTCACATAGGGAATCATTGCCTTTTGCACCCCCCCCCCCCTCATAATAATGACATTCTTTGGGGTACATGGAAATACTACTGCAACTAAGCTATCAAGAAACTTGAATGCAATGCTGAGATCTGGTGTATTTGGGCCGTGGTCTAAGTTCCAAATGTTCTGCTGCAGTTGCACTGAAGTGGAAGTATGCCAGTTGGACAAGAATTTTGACACAGTTGCATCTAGTGCACTTTTTTCCCATGTGAATAGTTTGAGCCCCACAATTTAATTTACTATAATATTCTGAACAAATATGGAAAAAAAGTTATAACATGTAGTAAATGGGAGGTCAGTAAGTTTGACAAAGTTCCCTTAGAATTAGCAGTCAAAAACCAATAGCAACAAGCAGATGGTGAACCAATGAAATTGTTTCAAATATTTTAAAATTCCTTTCAGTTGCCATCTTGAACTTTCACTCGCTGAGAAATATAGTAGTCAAAATAAAGCTTGTAACAGAATAAAACATTCAAAATTCACAAGAAAATTATTAGGCTTACCTGTATTGTGTGCAAAATGTTTTAATGTTCTCCATCAGAAGTTTATCTATCTGGGAAGTCTAGTTTTGAATTAATCTGTTGGTTTCCGAGAACAACATTTCTTGAGCTAAAGAGACTCAAGAAAATGGTACTTTATTTTCGAGCAGCTCTCTGTGTCTCCAGCTCCCAGAACATATTTGACTGACAGCAAGACTGACCAATTCACCCTGCGTACAAGACTTACTCCTTTGAAGACTTGCCACTTTCCTCTGATCTCTGGTCCAGTGATGGAGAAGCATTGACAGATCTAAGAAAAGAGAAAAATATTTTTGGGAACACAATGCAAATAAGCAGAACTTGTTTTTTCCTCATAAAATATGTTAGAACAAAGTAAAGAGAGTCCTTCAACTCGTTCTGAGGTAATTTTCTGAAAACAATTATTTATAGTATGTTACATGTGTGATAAATGAAACATTTCATTTTAAATTTAACATTGTTTAATCTCTGTAATTTGTAATATATGCCAATTGATTACATCAGCTACATTCTTGTTATTTATGTTTATGTCAGAACTCTAAAACTAAAAACAAAATAATTAATAGATAAGCAGCAAAAATTGTAGCACGGTCATTATTTCAGTTTGGAGGTGGTTCTGAATAAAAGTCCTGAAATGAAACATATTTAATTTAAGTAGAATATTTCTGTAACACTTAATACTGTACTAGTAAAGAAGAAAAGATGCAAATCAGTCTGATCATAAGTTTTTTATATCTCTTGGCTCTTGCTTTAGGCAGTCATTTTGGTGACAGAGTGAAAACTAGTGCTAAATGGGTATCGTGCAAATAAAACTAGCCTGTTTGGAAATCTGGTTTTAGCATAAAATTTTGGCCCTAATTGGTGATTGCCAAAATTTAAAATTGTCTGAAGGAGCTAAATAGACCTGAAGGTCTACCACTTAAGCACTGATTAGACTCAATTATTGTGGAATGGGCACCACTCACGCATTTTTTCTGAAGATGTGGAATGTACTGGCTGGCAGGCAAGTGAACATTTCAGAATGACTCAGGGACTGAGAAAGAGCCTGGTGGAGGGGAGTTGTTTTGTACCCACAAGAGTGCCTTCCCCTCGAGTCCCTCTCTCCTGCAGCAGCTGGCGCTGCTCTGCCCAGCCTCATCTCCTCCTCCTATTTCTTCTCCAGCCAAAAGGGTCTCCTAGCAAGATGCTGATGATCAGGCACTTCTTTTCTTCCAGTGGTTCCTATAAGGTGCCCAATAAGATAGAGTGGCACAGCACTTACTCACTTTAGGCGAAGCCCTAAGGGAATTTCCAGCATAATCATAGGTAGAATCTTGATGGAATCTTGTAAGAATATTCTAGAGAGTCCCCTGATGTGTTTCAAAAACCCTCTTCAAACCTGCAGCAAAAAGTGAACAGTAGGAGTTGAGATACATAAGAAAAAGGAGCTGGAGTAGGCCATTAAGCCTGCCCTGCTATTTAGTAAGATCATGGCCGATTTTCTACCTCACCTCAACCTCGTCACACTTTCCCGATATCCCTTAATACCCAAAAATCTATCACCCACTGTCCTGACTCTACTCAATAGCTGAGCATTCATGGTGCTTTAATGATAGAGAATTCCAAAGATTTGCAACCCTTTGAGTGAAGAAATTTCTCCTTATCTTAGCCCTAAATGGCCAACCACTGAGACTGCGAGCCTGTGTTCTAGATTTCCCATCCAGGGGAAATATTTTCTCAGCTACTACCCTGACAAGCCCTTTTGAGTATTTTATATGTTTCAATGAGATCACCCGTCATTCTTCTAAACTCTAAGGAAGAAAGGTCCAGTCTCCCCAGTCTCTCCTCATAGGACAATTCCCTCATCCCAGGATCCAGTCCAGTGAACCTTTGTTGCACTCGCTCCAGAGCACAAGAATCCTTCTTTAGGTAATTGAGAACAAACTGCGCACAATAGTCTAGATGTGGCCTCACCAATGCACTGTAATTGTAGTAAGACTTCTTTACTCTTGTACTCTAATCCCTTTGTAACGAAAGCTAACACATCATTTGCTCACTGTAGTATATGTTAACTTCCTGTGATTCATGTACAAGGACACTTGGGTACCTCTGAATGCACACTTCTCCAAGTCTCTTGCCATTCCAAAAATATTCTGTTTTTTATTTTTCTTGGGACTGGCTATCTGTCCCCTTTGCTTCAGTCTCTCCTGGCAGCTATCTTCAAAACTAACTGAACTCAATCAGCTTCCAAATCAAACTGCTTTTTCTAGTTTCTTCTGTGTGTCTGTGGGAGGGACCTGCCTTTCTGGACCCCTGTTGCTAGGCAACAGCCCAGTTTCTCTACTCTTGTTTGTTTAACTTAGCTGCAGTGGCAAAACTCATTTGATATGCAGGCCCCTTTTAAAGTGAAACTAAAACTCAACGACCTCTTAACGCACAGATACAGAAATACAAATCAGACTTAAACATTAAAGCTAAAACTCATTCCTAACACCCACTAACACCAATATAAGTTACTTAAACTGACTCTATTCCCTAACAACAGCCTTTGTAGAAGGCTGAGTTGGCACAGTTGATTTGATGTTGAATCTCCTTTCCAATGGTGGCCTTTGAGAGAGGTGCCTTCCTAGGTATGGTAAGTGCTCAACATATCACAGAGTCTTGCCTTCAACATATATGAGAGGTGGAATATTTGGCTGACTAGGTGTGGATTGATATGAGTTTGTTTTGGCAACATTCAAAGACAGGCAAAGTTTCTTGTATGCAGAATTGAAGAGATCAAGAGTGGCTTGCAAACCTGCTGTCATCACCCTTCTCAATAACCCAACCCTGGGTCCCACCATCTTTGCAAACTATCAAACCATCTCCATCCAGGACAAAGCAGCCCACTTGATCAGCAACCCATCTACCACATTAAACATTCACTCCCTCCGCCACCGACGCACAGTGACAGCAGTGTGTACCATGTACAAGATGCACTGCAGCTACTTACCAAGGCTCCTTCTACAAATCCACAACCTCTATCACCTCAAAGGACAAAGGCAGCAGATACCTGGAAACATCGCCATCTGCAAGTTCCCTCCAAGTCACACACCATCCTGACTTGGAGCTATATCACCGCCCCTTCACTGTCACTGGGTCAAAATCCTGGAACTCCCTTCTAAATAACACTATAGGTGTACTTACACCAGATGGATTGTATGGGTTCAAGGAGGCAGCTCACCACCGTCAGCTGTGCTTGCTGTTCATGCACAGTTCAAGTGTGTTACTCTATCATTGCAAGTGACGGAGCAGTGGCCAGGACCAGAGATGGTGCTACTCAAATCATCACTTGATCCAATTTGATTTATTGAGCACATCCGTTACTTTCATCTACTGCACTTTGCATTTAAAGACAACATTCCCATTCACAATTCTTTGTCCAAGTCAGTTTAATTTGTTATAGTCACATAAGTAAGCAGTAAAGTTTTGCTCAGGTACCACAACCACACCAAACACAAATATATATCGGAAGTATAAAAATCTGTGATCACAATCATTCTTCATATTCACAGTTGACACATTTACTATATTCAATGAGCGCTAAGCACATGAACATATTACTAAATATGCTCGGCACTATAAACCACTGAAGCAGTATCAAAGCATTTTAAATATAACTGGATATTTCAGGATACTTTGGTTCAAGTTAAATGAAGAATTTCAGATCTGATTGTTTCATTATTGCTGAATCCAGATGCAGGAGTCTGTGGCAGTCTTTCCCTTTTCTTTCCCTTTTATGATCTAGCTCCCAACGTGCTGCCTCAAATTGTGTGTGTGTTGGAGTGTTGATCTCACAACCTGCTCACATTTCCACTCGCTGGTTGGATCTGAGATGCAAAGCGTAGACTTCACATTCGTACATACTATCTTGATGGGGATGAGGAGGAGGGTATGGGGTGAGGAGGAGGACCGGGATAGGGGTGAGGAGGACTGGATGGGGACAGCCTCCTAAATACTGATACACTCCCCATGGGCATCCTATAAATACTGACACCATCCCCGTGGATGCCCATAAATATTGGCATGCTCCCCATGGACATCCCATAAATACTGACACACACCACAGGAAGCCCCCGTGGATAATTGACACATTCCTCACACACCCATGTGGGAAGAATTGCACCCTCACTAGTTCAACCATATCCTTCCTGTAATGCTGTGCCCAGACTACATACATTGCCCATCTAATATTTTATACAACTATAGTATCACCTCCCTGCTCATATTTTGTGCATTGACTAAGTAAGGCAAGTATCCCATCTACCTTCTAAACCATTTTACCTACCTGCCTCACAGGCACTCTACTTTCCCTCTACTCTCCTAAACTTCTCAGTTTTCCACTATTTGTTTTGTCATTCGTACCATTGTTTGCCCTCCCGAGGTCCCCTTCTTTCTCAGCCCTCTCTCCCTTTCCTGTCTCACCCTCCTCCCATCACCTCTCTGTGTGCTGCCCCCCAACACCGACACCCCCCCTGCCCCCCACCGCCACAGTGCAGCCTGCCACGTTTCTATAATGGGCCTCCCTGCGCCATGGCTATTAGTAAACCTCTCTTCTGCCTCACTGAGCAGTTTCATCAGTCCGGTCTACAGAAGGAAGCCCCTGTCACCACTTGATCCATCTATAAACCTGTGGCCCTGGGACAACCAGTTTTGACTCCTGCAAGTGGCATAACCAAAGCATTGTGGCTGCTAACTGATATCGCTCATGTAGCTGCAATTTTTGCTTCCAGTCATCCATAGCAACCTAGACATTGAGCAAGTAGAAGCCCCTGCCTCTGTCGGGAAGCAATCTCATTAAAACCTGTAAAATTCTGAGGGGGTTTGATAGGGTAGATGCTGAGAGATTGTTTCGCTAGAGGCTAGGGTCTCTAAAACACGGGAGCACAGTCTCAGGATCAGGGCTGATCATTTAGGACTGAGATGAGGAGAAATAACTTCATTCAAAGGATTGTGAATCTTTGGAATTCTCTACCCAAGAGAGTTGTGGCTGCTCTACCATTGAATATACCTAAGACTGGGATAGACAGGTTTTTTGGTCTCAGAGAATTAAGGGATATGGGGAGCAGGCGGTCATGGTGGAGCTGACTCAATGGACCGCATGGTCCACTCCAGCTCCTATTTCTTTGTTCTGCCATTGAAGAATGCCCTTGCTGACTCTGCAAATGCCCTTATGGTGACATGATATGTCTGCCTGGTACTGCGTACTTCTGGGTGCACTGGAGTGCCGGTGTCTTTGGCAGGGTGTGTGTGGTGAAGGGTGGGGTGGAGTGGGGGAGACCATAGGCAAAGGGGAAAGAGAGAGGTACACAGGTGGGGTAGACCTTTGGTATCAACCACAGATGTGGCTAATCCCTTGTGCATGCCCATAGCTATTGCTGAGGGAATTGGGAATCAACAATGCCTTTGAATGCCTGCTGTACACGCTACTTTCCCTGACCTAAAGTCGCCAATCCAGCCCAATTTCCTGGCACCTGCTCACTTCCCATAGTTTTTAACATCCGTCCAGTATAATCCCTCTCTTCCCCCCATATGATCTAATGACCCACCCAGTCTAATTCCCCTTTCTGCCTCACGTTTGATACTCCCACTCTTCTATTCAATCATCTCACCCTCTCCATGTCCCATCTTGCCATCTAACAGAACTGGCAGGTTGTGATTTGTGATGATTTCAACAGCCTCACCACCCCGTGTGTGTCACCAGCACATTTGATCTCCTGCCGATTGGACAATTAAGCTGTCAACAGCTGGGGCAGGAGGGGATCTTCCAGCAGAGTCTCAGGGTGTCTTCTGACATAGGAATGCTTGATTCTTGTGAACCACAAGATACAACGCTACACCTGCAGTGTGTCAGAGGTTTGCAATTTTCACCTACAAATGGAAAGTGGCGCTTGGCCCATTGTTAATTGAAATAAGACTTTGTGGAATATTGGGAACAGACTGCCACATGGAACAGGCTGGCATATGGAGTCAGGTCACAGATTAACCCTCCACTCATTGAATATTGTGAAAGGCTTTCGGGGTGTTATTATCTCCCCTCCTGTTGCTATGTTCCCATCTGGTTACACTGAAGCTGTCCCAGTGTGCCCCTGGTCCTAAGATGGTGCAAGATCTCAGGATGATCCACAATCATCAGACTGTTCGCAGATCCTCTCAGACTAAATCACACCACACAGGGCTACCAAGTTTTACTAATTTTATTGGGAGCTGAACACTCAGCAAAGGGAAATTTCGGATAACATTGCTCCAGAGCCAAAACCCCAACATCCTCCCTTACCCCCACCCCACTCCAGGATCTCAGCAAAACTAATTACAGAAGTTTTGCTGAAAAAAGAGACTTGTACTCATCAGGACACTTTGCAAGAATACCAATGTAGGAGCAAACAACAATTTATACTGTATGAGAAGATAGTGCTGATTGGTTGGCAAGAGGACTCTGATTGATAGAGGAGTTGCCACGGAGAATGTACCAGTGATGGTGACTGACAGTTAGCAGCCGAGCATTGTTGGAAATCTAAATCAGGCAGCTTGACCCTGATTGCACAGGGCTTTGCCCTGAGGAATGTGTCAGCAAATGGCTTTCACTTATTTTGTTTAGCTGAAAGAGATGCAATGTGTATATCTGTTCTTTCTGTCTATAAAGAACAGGGCCCTGTGTATTAATATATGTAGCTTCCAGTACACACAAATGCACCACACTGTAAGCCTGACTGGCAATCTTAATTTGGTTGTCAGCATAATTCTTAGTACACTGAGGATTATTTAACAAATGTTGTCTAATCATGGAATCACATTTAATGTTGAACAGTGTGTTTTGTGTTTTGCGAGTATGGGCTGGTTGGATACAGCCTCCACCTTGTCCATTGTGAACAGTGGCTGGGGCATGCTGCTTGATATGATCCACCGGTCTTTGGGATGTACGGCAGAACATCTTTTTTGGCTTGACAATAAATACCCTGATCAGATGATTTCATGCTGTATACCACGCAAACTCATGAACAGGCCTAAGGCCATCACCGTTGGCCCTGAAAAGTGCCAAGTCTACCTCAGATTACCCTGGAAGGGCAAGGTCTCTCAAAAACTTGAGCAACAGGTGAAGTTTGCTGTTTCACGCTGCTACAGTGCAGTAGCATCATACGTGGTATTTGCCACTAACAGGATGCTGTCAGCAAGACGTTCTGCCTATCACACAAATGAATAATGTGGTATATGAATTTAGTGCCAATGTGATGCTAGGTATGTAGACCGTACGTCCTAAAGACTGGTGGGATCGTATCTGACAGCATGTCCCAGCTGCTTTCCGCGATGGGCAGAGTACAGATCATACTCAACCAGCCCATGCTTGCAAAACTCAAGACACAGTGGCCAACATTAGATATGATTCTGTGATTGGACAGCATTTGCTAAATAATCCTCAGTGTGCTAAGAAATATGTTGGGGAATGAGGGGCTCCTCTATGTGATGTAGGATCAGGTGGAACAACGGGTCAGGCAAACAACAGCCATATGCTTGTGTTATGATGTAGCAGATGATGTGTGCCAGGCAGACCAAATCCACAAGGGAAACTTGGTCACGTGATCACAATGGGTTTGCAATTTGTATTTATTTCGAGAAGATGCATGCACTGAATTCAGAAGTAATGAGTTCACTAAGGCCTTTAGAGATTTTAAAAATTAAATTAAACTAAAAGATTTCAAGCACTTACATAAGACTACAATTACTTAATACCTTAACAACTCCTAAAATTCCTAATTAACCTGACTCCCAGTTACATATCCCCTTTAAGGCAACAGTCCAAAAATAGATATTAGATTTTTTTAAAACCCAGCAAGTTAACACAGTAACCACTTGACAGTGAAGTTCCAAATAGCTTTCTCCAACTTTAGTTACTGGACACAACAGACTTATGCACAAATGGCTGGAGGCTTCTTCAAGGCTGTTTCACACATGGTTCCAACATAGCCTTTCATTCTCCTTTATATATGTTTCTTTCTTTTTAATATGTAAATTCCATTGTTCCATATATCTTTGAAACTGTATATTTCCCATAATATAAAAACTTTCATGTTGCCAATATTGTTAGTAACCTTTGGGAAAAATAAACAAACTTCTTAGCCTTGCTCACCTGGCTAGTTGTAACCATACTAACATCCCTTTGAAATCCAAACAATCCTTTCACTTATCTGAAAATGCAAATTCCCTTCACACCTTACATGCTAAGTGAGCATCCATGTTTACTCATTAGCATTTCAAGTACATTTCTACACCTAGCTTCTCTTGATAATTTCAAGTTTGCAGTCTACCTGACTGCAAATGTAATTAAACCACACAGACAGAATCATCTACACTCACCCATAAACCTACTTTACAACAAACCAGAAAAATATTCTGAAAATTATTATACTTTTATAACACTTGTGGTTGCATGGCACCCTTAACTTAGGAAGATGTGCCAAGGGATATCTCTGAGCTAACTGCTAAGCAAGATTTGATAATGAAGTACAGAAAGAGTTATCAGCTCACACATCAAAACGGATGCTATGCTTCCATCAATGCAGGGCCAAATTTCTATCAGATATGTGGTGGGAGCAGGAGAGCAGAACTAGTGGTGCAGGACTGCACCTGTGCAGGTGATGCTTCAGCTACGACTGGATAGATAAGGACAGAGATAGGGAAGCGCAGGCTGTGAGCAAGCCAGCAAGCGGTGCAGTGAGCAGGGCAAGAGTGAGACATGAAACAAGGCCAAGGTGAGGCAACAAGTGGAACAGCAGCAAGGCAGCAAGCAGGGCTGGAGCAAGGCTGTTGAGCATCATGGAAGCAGGAATGATCAGAGCATTGCTGAAGCCAACTCCTAAGATTTCAGACAATCCACTTGACAGCACTGTTCCATTGTTCTGCCAATGGAAGTGACGGCACGCAGCACAGCACACAATGAAGATCTAAAAATGGAAACCACAGCATAAATTGCAGAGACAGGCCCTAAAGAGAAACTGAATTTACAATGAAACAACACTAATGGGGCAACCTAAAGCAATGAATTCCTGTATGCCTGGCTCAACACACTAAAGACTCTGATTTCAGTTGTTCCAGTACTTCAGATGCTATCTGAACCTGTCATGAGGTGGTAAAGTGTCCATGCAACTGCCAGCTACCACCAGTGGACATAGGGCACCATCCACTGCAGCATCCTTGAGGCAACACAGATTGTATGCTACATGCGGATACTGCATCTCAATGTAGAGCTGCATCAGTGCTGCAAAGCTTACCTTAATTCAATGTACAGCAACAGTAGAACTACCTGTGGAACAGATATATGGCTGCCCATATTGGTCACAGTGTAACCTCGCTGAGGAATGCTTACAGTAGCTGGGAATTTGGACGAATTTATGGTCTCTTGTTCTCCCTTTCAAGTGGGTGGATGCTTAATTTATGGAATAGGCTGCCCGTTACCTGTAACCACAATAGTAACTCACATTTGAATAGCATAATTAACAGTGAGACAAGGAAAGGCACATTACAGCATTTACCTGGAAACCATGTTACATACTGGAATATCTCCAATTTATTGCTGAAATCATCATAGCTCTCAAACTCCAGGGTTGCAAAGGTAGCGAGGAACTGCCAACGCAGTGGCCATGCGCATTAAGGCTGCATGCGTGGAACACCAATGACCATCATTCCATTGCCCCCGCCTGCCAGTACACCTCTGCGCTTGTGTGAATAGTTCCAAAGTTCTTGTAAGAGACTGTTAATAAATAAACTCCAGAAATGCATTACTTAATGCAGTTCTTTACAACAAAAAGTATACTAGAAACATGCATGGGTCAACCCAAGAGCTTAGAATACTTTTAAAAATAGAATTATTCATTAAAAGCTCTAAAGGCTATTGCTGTTCCCTACTCACAAATAAAGAGGGGAAATAACATCTAGATAACATACAGTGAAATCCTGTCAGACGCAAAAGATGAGACATCAGTTGTTAAGAAACAGCGGCTTTCTTGCAATCTTTGGAGATGGCATGACATTTGCAGTTATTTAATTTCCCGTTCCTACTGCAATAATCTATAAGATCAGCAAATGTGACTTCTATCTACCTTATCCCTGTGCTTATTTTTTCAGGATTCATGTCAGTGCTCAGACAATGTTTTAAATTAAAGTTCCCAATTCACATTATTATGCAGCTCCATAATAGATGAATAATTCTCAATGATGCTTGCAGCAAAATAATGAGATACAATTCAAAACTTTGTATTACTAAACTGTGCCTCAGCTAGGCACCATGGCTTCGTGGACTGAAGTACCTGCCCAGTAAACAGGTCATGTTGAGTTTGAATTTCAGGAATGCCTCTGCGTACTTCTCTAGCAAATGTGATGAATCCAACTATTATTTCAAGCCTTGATTGCAAAAACAATATTTGGCTGAAGCTTTGAACAGGTTCTTCAGAGAAATGCAAGATGATTTTCCATAAATTACAAATATTTTAATAAACAACAATATTTTAATATTCCATAGGATGCAGGTTTATACAACAATTATCTGGACTCTGTACCCTTTTTGTTATGGTATTTTCTCTCATTGTCTTTGAATTGATTACAAGGAAGTATCTGATAATTCTGCAAAGACTGACAGGAACAAGTCCCAAACTTAAAACCTTAAAACTCATTTGTATTACATTTTCATTGTTTAAAAAATGTTGATCAGTGACACTTAATGTCTTGGATCTTTCCTATTTTGCAAAGTATACTGCCTGAGAAGTGGAAAAGGTGGACTCGGCTTAAACTTCTAAATTAAGTGTGAAACTTATTCAAGAGCAAATATGTTTGACTAATAGATGTTTATCATTAATTTGCAAATGCTAAAACAAACTCATTATAGTAAAATGTGCGAGTTGTTTGTGCATTACTGTTTACTTATGTAACTGTAACAAATTAAGTTGACATGGACAAAGAATAATGAATGGGAATGTTGTTTTTAAATACCAAGTGCAGATGTAGGGGTGAAAGTAACGGATGTGCCCAATAATTCAAAGCTATCGGATCAATGGGAGAAAACACAGCTGTGATTATTTGAGTGGCGCCATTTTTGGTCCAGGCCACAGCCGACTCCATTGCTCTCTATAAACGTAAAGGAGCCACAGAATCAACTGTGTATGCCCAACGTTGGCTGCAGCGTTGACAGCAACCCTCGGTTGTGTCCATTGAAGTAGCCATCAGATGCTAGCAACTCACGAAAGCTGCAAATGGATCACACATACAGCAAACATGAAGTGACGGGCACACAAAAGGTTTTTCTTAAAATTGGAAGGAGATAAAATGGATTATAGCTCAGGATAACGTTCTTGCCCTTGAGTAAATTGTAGGCAAGTAAAGCTGGTAATGGAGCAGCACACAATTGGGGGATGAGCAAAAGCAACCTTCTCAATACACAGACTAACAAAAGTTTCTCTCTCTTGAAACAAATAATGAAATTGTTGAGCAACAAATTACATAATTCTACTAGCCTTCCGAGAAATAGCAGTGCAAAAAAAAGGTAACTTTCTCCTGGAACAGCAGACAAAAAATCTTCACACAGTAAAAAAAGTCTCTGTTTTCAGTCTCTCTTTCTCTACAGCTGAAGGACCATGAGTTTTGAAATTCGTGCATTCGCGATCCGACTGACATCACTACGTGGTGGACCTTAATCGCACATGCACTGGCTTTCACTGCGCTAGAATTAAGTGATATCAGAACGCTTGTACATGTTTATCACATGCGCAATAGACTGGGTACAGTTCAGTGACATATGGAACAATTCTCATGCACAGACTGCTGATGGAGGCCATCCTGCGTTGGCAAGAGACTACCAGCAAGGCTCACATCACATAAAATAATTTTTAAAAAACCTCCCAATTTCCTCTCCAATGTCCTTGAATTCCTCTCAAATCCATGCTCATCTTCCCTGGAACTGCATGCCTGAGTCCCTTTAATCAGGTTTCTGCCCCTGCCACGCTACCAAACCACCTTTATCAAAGTCACAAATTGCGTCCTATGTTACTGCAACAAAGATAAACTTTCCCTCCTCATTCTTCTTGAGTTACCTGCAGCCTTTGACATGATTTATCACAGCATTCTATTCCAATGCCTCTCCACTGTCATCCAGCTGGCTGGGACTGATCTCACCTGGTTGCATTCTTACCTATGTAATTGTATCAAGAATGCCACATATAATGGCTTCCCTTCTTGCTCCTGCACAGTTACCTCTGGTGCCCCGCCTCCTGTCTCTTTTCTAGTGACATCATTTGAAAGCACTGCGTTAGTTTTCATATGTATGGTGAAGAAACCGAGCTTTACCTCATCACCATATCTCCCAATTCTTCCACTGTTGCTAAATTATCTGATTGCCTACCCAACATCCAGAAGAGCAGAAATTTCCTCCAGTTAATTGAGAATACTGAAGCCATTGGCCGGAATTTTCTGGTCCTGTTGGTGTTGGGTGTCACAGTGGGTGGGGGTTGGACAATATGGCACAAAGGCCAAAAGTCGGTTTCATGCCGTTGTGAAAAAAGTTTGCGATCGTCTGCTTCAATGGCAGGCACATTTCCCATCGCTGCACATTGGGAACCTTATTTCAATACTTTAGCATCTAATTATAAGCCCTGCTCACCGGAATCATACCCCTACGTCAAATATACTGCTCAGGTCGGCGTGACTTCACAACGACGTGCCTCCCGACTGCCTTTAAAAGGCGTGCACCAGGCGACCTGAACTTCGAGGTGAACTTGGAGGTGAGTGCACACAACCTTGCATAGCCCTCGCGAGCATCCCCATAGGACATCAAGGAAGGACATTCACGTGGGGCACAGGCAAGTCACTTTTTCCTGGCTGACTTTCAAGTGTGATGCCTGGGCAAGGGATCCAGTGTGGTTCAGGCTAGTGGGGGGGCAGGAGGGGTGGGGGTTGGAGGGTGGGGGAGCGCAAGTCAGCCAAGACTGAAGAAAGTACACAAGCACATGTCGAGATGGTGTGGGGTGGGGTGGGGAGAGGGAAGCACCCATGCACTTGGAAAAGCTTGTCAAAACTGAGCATTCTTCTGCAGCTGAGACTGTTCAGCAGCAGCTCCATTGACATGCTTGGTGTTGGACCGCTGAAACTTTCTGCCCTCTCAAGCAAAGCAAAAGCATGAAAGTGCCATTAAATGCTCCAGAACTTTTCACCCCTGAGGCGCAGACTGCAAACTAAAGTGTGTTTCAGGGGGCGGCAAAACAATTGGCTGACTGGGCAAGTTGTAGAATCCCATTGCGAAAGGTGACTATGGCGCAGTCACTGGTGGAGGCACTCACAGCCCCTTGCAATGTCTTTATTAAAATTTGGACCAGTATCCATTATGGTTCAAGCTTGCAGTACTGGTTAGGAGAATGCCTGAGCCTGAGCTGAGAGCTCAGGATACAGTCCAGTGAACAAAGGTGTCTCCTGTCAGTCAAGTGGGGTGGGACAGAGGTGGGAGGAGTTTCGGGCAGCTATGAAGTTCAGTACACACTGGCCTTCCAAGTGGTGGCCAGCACGATCCTGCATGCATAAAGGGGCCTTCAGATTTAACCAAGAGAGGTTCTTAGGACACAGATGCTAACCAATGTGTCTCTCTCTTTGATCCTACAGGAGGAGAACATCAGGATCATGGAGCCTGGTAATGTAACGGTATGCCTCGTGGCTTACAGAGATCAGGGAAGAGGAAGAGACCGGTGGAGGTGCCTGGCTCGGCAAAGGGAGGAGCACCTCCCTCAAGATGAATGGGCAGCAGGGCCTATTGCTCACGCAGCTGAAGATCTACAGTGAGCCGTCGCTCATAGGTAGTTCTGTCGAAGGGTCATGAGGACTCGAAATGCCAACTCTTTTCTTCTCCGCCAATGCTGCCAGACCTGCTGAGTTTTTCCAGGTAATTCTGTTTTTGTCGCTCATAGGTGCCTCACTAGACCCAGGGTCTATAGATGGCGCTTGTCATTCCTGCAGATGACTGAGAACCAGTGTCGTGGAAGATTGCACATGTCCAGGGAACTGGTTGGTCACATATGCCACCTGCTGCAGGATTTGGCACCATGGAGACATGGAGGGCATTTACTGCCAGTGGCTGTGAAAGTGACCGCGGCGCTCAATTTTTATGCTGATAGCTCCTTCCAGGAGTCCACAGGTGACCTGTGCAGGATCTTGCAAATCACCACACACAAGTGCATCCAAGAGGTCACGGACGCCATTTTCGCGAAGGAATAAAATTTTGTGCAATTCGCCAGGGATCAGGAAAGCCGGA
This sequence comes from Carcharodon carcharias, assembly GCF_017639515.1. Lineage (NCBI taxonomy): Eukaryota > Metazoa > Chordata > Chondrichthyes > Lamniformes > Lamnidae > Carcharodon > Carcharodon carcharias. The sequence goes on along the minus strand of NC_054472.1, from coordinate 58,999,631 downwards.
AAGCAAGAGTGCTGGGATTTGTACAGATCTCAGGTTTTCCACAGGTGCAGGGTGCCATCAATTGCACTCATGTGGCGCTTAGATCTCCGGAGCAACAAGCTGTCAACTACATCAACCGCAAGGGCTTCCACTCACTGAATGTTCAGCTGGTGTGCGACTACCACAAACGCACCCTACAGGTCTTCACACAATTCCCAGGGACTGTCCATCACTCCCACATCATTAGCAGGGCTCAGATCCCTGACATCTTCCAGGGTCCACAGAGGCTACAAGATTTGCTCCTTGGGCCAAAGGCTACCCACAGAGGACGTGGCTGATGATGCCTATGCAGCGGCCTCAGACTGCAGCAGAGCAATGGTAAAATGATGCTCATGCTGCAACATGGACTTTGGTGGAGCAAATGACAGGCATTTTGAAAATGAGGTTCCGGTGCCTCGACAGGTCCGGTGTTGCACTGCTGTACAGTCCATTGAGGATTTTGCGCATCATCGTCGCTTGCTGCACGCTCCACAATGGAGGAAGGATCTGGCTGAGGAGCAGATGGAAGAGCTGCATGCCTCCTCCAATGAGGAGGATGTAGAAGGTGATGATGATGATGATGAGGTCATCAAAGGCGAGGACACTGGAAATTAGGCCATTGCACTGGCCAGACAAGGCAAGCGCACAAAATTAGTGGAGGATGATGGAGAGATGGAGTGAGGACAGTCCAGGCATCCTTACCTTGGAGCTGTGAACATTTGATTCCTGTCTGGCTGATGGCAATGTACATACCCTCAGTGCTAAGGCTCATGTCATGGAGTTGCAGCGGAGGTCCTAATAGTCACTAGATTCCAGGAGGATGATGATGACTTGCAGTGAGGATGCTCCATAGATCTTCACATTGCCTCCGTGAATGTTTGACTCCTGTCTAGCCAAGGGCAGCTTGCTAGCGTTCTGTGACCAGGGTCATATAATGGAGACAAAGCTATGAAACTTCAAATGCACCTGATCCTTTGTCAGCCTTCAGCACCTGTCCCCTTCAGGAGCACAGTGTCACCAGTCACAGATGCTTAAGAGATGGGAGCCAGCCACACATCAAAGGTGCTGAGTGCACAAAGAGAGAATGATGCCTGCCCATGACATTCTGGCAGCAATGACCAGCACCATCGAGGTGCAGGCATCACTAATGTGTCCAGTGAGTGTGAAGCCAAAGCAATACTTTAGTCTGCACACACACTGCACAGGGAAGAGGCCCTGGACTGAGTGCCTATCTTTATCATGTGCAGAACTAAGGTTTCACATCTGCTCATCAATACAAGGAGCCATAGACAAGGAGACATTCTAGGGAGTTTACTTACAATAGTGAACATTATGTACAAGTGATTAACACCCATGCCCAGGCCATCTTCTTAACCTTCCTTTCCCTGCTGATATGTCTTAGTGCTCCCCGACATCCACTGCAAAGTGGAGGTAGCCCACTGACTGCTATGCCCTGTCTGTGATGTCCTTGGCATGGTCCTGTGGAGGGCCGTGGCCTGGAGGGCCCTGGCATACTTTCAGGGTCCTGCTGTGTGGCAGTGGCACCCTCCTTGGTCTGCGGGGCTGGAGCTGCTGGGGCCTTAGGAAAAGGAGATTTAGATGGGCCAGGCACTCCCGGAGTCCCGGATGGTCCTGGGGTGTGCACCGGCTGATCTTCCTTCCTTTGGGTGCCCAAGGGACCGTGGCTGACTCCTTGAGAAGAAGGGGAAGCTGGAGTGAGATCAAACTGCCTCCACATCCTTCTTGCATTGACAGTGTTGGAGGCCAACTATGATGTCAGCGATGGAGTTCAGCCTGCACAGCAGTGCAAGACAAATGTCCTGCTCCAAGGTTTCTACAGCAGCCGCCATCCTACCAGTGTTGACCTTGGTGTGTTGGCATGCTGACGCTAAAACCTCAGTCTGAAGGTGGATGGACTCCACCGTCATGCCTTTCAACCTGAAGAGTGCAGCAGACATCCCTTCCTGATGTTCCCAAGCTTGCCCTTGCAGCTCCAGCAACTGAAGTATGTTTGAGTCCAGAGGCTCCTCATCTGACTCAGACTCAGCAGATTTCTGGCCTCCAGCAGTCTTCCTAGTGCTGGAAACCTGGGAAGTCCCTGCCTCCACCTGTTGTGGATCATATGATGCGATTGTGATCCCGAGGCTACTCTAGAATTAGGTCCCACCAAGGTGTGTGTCTCCGCACTGGCAGAGGGTATGGGTGAGTGCTGTGATGGGTCGTCAATTAGGCTGTCATCAGATTCTTCTTCCAAGGTGTTTTTGGAGCTTGAGTCGAGGACCTGACTCATGGACCCTTTGGCTCCTTCCAGATGTGCCTGTGAAAGCAAGGAGAGATAATTACTGCATGGCAGGGGACTGCGGAACAGGAGAACTGATTCACAGCATGGTTGTCTGATGGATGATGCACTATTGGATCCTCACTTGGGTGAGCAATGCCAACCTCACTGTCAACAGAGGAATGGTCCAGATCCTCGCCAGCCTGCTGGAAGACTGTATTTTCAAAGCCTGTGAGGATCTTAATGTCCACCAGTCTGTGACCTCTCCCTTTTCTTGTGTGTCAGTTTGTCCTGCATGAATACAGATGGAGAGAGCATAAGCAGGATGCCTGCCAGGCCAGATGAAAAGAATGCCTGGCATGTGTGGGTATGAGTGGTACCATGGACGGGATGAGGACATGATCTGTAGGGCAGATGAAGGTGTGTGTAAGAGAGTGAATGGTTATTCCCTTGAACTTGACAGTGAGTGAGATCCCTGTGGATTGTGGGTTTATGAGTATGAGTTAGTAATGAGAAGGGTGACTTGCCCTGGCAGAATGGAGGGCATCATTCATCCTCTTTTGGCATTGGGTGGCTGTCCTTTTTTGCAGGGCGTTGGCGATGACCACCGCTGCCACTGCCTCCCATGCTGGAATGGTGACCTTGCTTGCTGGCCTTCTCCCGGAGCAGGGTAGAGGACTTCACAGCGCCCGAGGGAAGTGTCGCTAAATTTGGAGGCAGCATGTTTCCTCCCTTTGGCAGCCATGACTTGGCAGCAGCTTCCTATCCATTGGAGATTGCTAGCTCTGTGCTGGGTGCCCTTTAAATATGGCACCCGGATTACTGAACACCTGAGGTGACAGTGGGTCAGGCGAATCAGAGGCTGCCCCACCAGTGGTTCATCGTCATTCCCCTGAATGCATTATTAGTGAGAATGGGGCGGTGTGGTGCAAAAACCTGTCATTGTGGTCGGTGGGAAAATCTTCTATTTCTCCACCCGCTACCACACATTGAGCAAATCTGGGACGATTCCGCCATTGTTTTCGGTCCCTGTTCCAAATTCTGTTCCCTAGCTACCAACTCCAGCCCTCTCCCTGGCAATAGTTTGAGATTTAATCAGTTCACAACATTGGTGTCACACCTGACCCCAAGATGAGCTTCCAAACATACATTCGCACCATCATTAAGACCGTTTATTTCCACATCTGTAACACTACTAGACTTTGTCCCTGTCTCAGCTCATCAGCTGCTGAAATTCTCAACACATTTTCATTATCCCTAGACTTGACAATTCCAAAGGATTCCCTGGCTAGTCTCCCACATTCTGTCCTGTGTAAGCTTGAGATCATCCAAAATTCTGCTTTCTGTGGCTTCACTCAAAGCATATTCCGTTCTCCAATCATCCCTGTGCTCGTTTACTGACTCCCAGTCAAACTGTACCTTGATTCCAAAATTCTCATCCGTGTTTTCAAATCCTGCATGACCTCACCCCTCCCTATCCTCTGTAACCTCCTCCAGCCCCACAACCATAGAACCATAGAAAGGCTACAGCACAGAAGGAGGCCATTCAGCCCATCTTGTCCATGCCAGCCCGAGGACACCCAGGTGCCCTTTCTAATCCCACCTTCCTGCACCCAGCCCATAGCCCTGCAGCTTACAGCACTTAAGGTGCAGATCCAGGTACTTTTAAAAAGAGTTTAGAGTTTCTGCCTCTACCACCAACTTGGGCAATGAATTCCAGACACCCACTACCCTCTGCATAGTAATATTCTTCCTCATGTCCCCCCTACACCTTCTGCCACTTATCTTGAATTTATGTCCCCTGGTTCTAGAATTCTCCACCAAGGGAAACAATTTTATCCTATCCACTCTATTACGCTCATAATTTTGTACACCTCAATCAAGTCACCTCTTTGCCTTCTTTGTTCTAAGGAAAATAACCCCAACCTATCCAATCTCTCCTCGTAGCTACACTTTTCTAACCCTGGCAACATTCTTGTAAACCTCCTCTGCACTCTCTCCATAGCTATTAAGTCCTTCCAGTAATGTGGTGACCAGAACTGCACTCAATACTCCAGTTGTGGCCTCAACAGTGTTTTATACAATTCCAACATTATATCCTTACTTTTATATTCTTTACCTCTGCCAATGAAGGAGAGCATTCCATATGCCTTCTTTACAACCTTGTCTACTTGAACTGCTGCTTTCAGAGACCTGTGTACTTGTACGCCAAGATCTCTCACTTCATCTACCCCTCTTAGTATATTCCCATTTATTGTGTAATCCCTGTAACTGTTTGACCTCCCACATGTATGACCTCACACTTTTCTATGTTAAAATCCATCTGCCACTTTACTGCCCACTCCACTAACCCATCTATATCGTTTTGGAGATTATGGCTATCCTCTACACTATCCACTAGTCAGCCAATCTTTGTGTCATCTGCAAATTTCCCAATCGTGTCCCTATCTTCACGTCCAAATCATTAATATATAACACAAACAGCAAGGGTCCCAACACCGAGCCCTGTGAAACACCACTTGAGCCAACTTTCCATTTGCAACGGCATCCATCGACCATTACCTTTTGTTTCTTGTTACAAAGCCAACCTTTTATCCAGTTTGCCACATTACCCTGAATCCCATGGGCTTTTACTTTCCTGACCAATCTGCCACGTTGGGACCTTGTCAAATGCCTTGCCAAAATCCATGTACACAACAACCACTGCACTACCTTCATCAACCCTTCTTGTCACTTCCTCAAAGAATTCAATCAAATTTGTGAGGCAAGACCTTCCTTTAACAAATCCATGCTGACCATCCCTGACTAGTCCATGCCTTTCCACATAACAGTTAATCCTATCTCTCAGGAGTGATTCTACTAATTTGCTCACCACCGATGTAAGACTAACTGGCCTATAATTGTTTGGCATTTCCTTTAATCCCTTTTTAAATAATTGAACTATGTTTGCATTTCTCCAGTCCTCTGGTACCTCCCCTGTATCTAGTGAAGATTGGAAAATCATCCTCAGAGCATCTGCTATCTCCTCCCTGACTTCCTTCAGCAGCCTCGGAAACAATCCATCTGGCCCTGGTGACTTATCAACTTTCAAGGATTTCAACCCTTCGAGTACTTCCACTCTCTTTATGACTATCCCGTCCAATATCTCGCAGTGTTCCTCCTGGACCACTAAATCTATATCCTCTCTTTCCTTTGTAAACACAGAGACAAAATATTCCTTCAAAACCCTTCCCACAGCCTCTGCATCTACACACAAGTTTCCATCTTCATCTCTGATAGGTCCCACTTTCTCCTTAACTAATCTTTTAGCATTAATGTATTGGTAAAACATCTTTGGATTATCTTTAACTTTATGTGCTAATTTTTTCTCATGCCCTCTCTTTGATTTCCTTATTTCCTTTTTTACTTCATCCCTGCACTTCCTATATTTGTCTAGGCTATCTGCAGTGCTTAGTTCTTTGTGCCTATCATACACTTTCTTTTTCTGTTTGATCTTCCCCTGTATTCCTCCAGACAACCAGAGGGGTCTAGATTTGGCAGTACCACTCTTATTTTTGTAGGGGACATGTCTACTTTGTACAATTAGGATCTCGCTTTTTAGTGCTTCCCACTGGTTTCCCACTGTTTTATCCTCCAGCAGTGCTGTCCAGTCCACCTCAGCCAAGTCCCTTCCCATTTCTGCAAAATTTGCCTTCCCCCAGTTCAAGACTTTTACTCCTGCCTTATCTTTGTCCTTTTCCATGGTAATGCTAAATCTAACTGAATTGTGATCACTGTCCCTGATATGGATGCCAACTGTCACTTCACCCACTTGCCCTTCTTCGTTCCCCAAAACTAGGTCTAGAATTGCATCTCCTCTCATTGGGTTTGTCACTAATTGGTTGAAAAAATTTTCCTGGACACACTGCATGAATTTTTCTCCCTCAGTGCCCCTTATATTGTTTGAATCCGAATTGATATTAGGATAATTGAAGTCTCCTACTATTATTACCTTCTTGTTCTTACAAGCAGAAATTTGCCTACATATTTGTTCTTCTATCTCCCTTTTACTATTTAGGGATCTGTAGTATACTCCCAGTAGTTTGAGTGCCCCTTTTTTATTTCTAAGCTCAATCCATAAAGCCTCGTTTGTTGACCCATTTAGTATATCATCCCTTCTCAACTGGAATTGATTCTTTAACCATTAGTGCTAACCCCCCTCCTTTTTTATTTCCCACTCTATCGTGACTGAAGATTCTATAACCAGGGATATTAAGCTGCCAGTTTTGTCCCTCCTTTAGCCAGGTCTCCGTTACAACAATGACATTCTGCTGCCATGTGTCTACCTGTGCCCTTAACTCATCTGCCTTGTCTGTAATACTCCTTGTATTGAAGTCTAAATAGTTTAACCCTGTCAATTTCCCTTGCTGGATGCTTTGTAAACGTTGCTTCTCCTGTAACTCCATGTCTATCACAATGTCCCTAGCTAATGTTCTACCTCCATTTTTCTGATCTGAATCTGACCTATCTGATCCTACTCCTGGGATCCCATCCCCCTGCCACACTAATTTAAATACTCGCCGGCGGAACTAGCAAAAGCCCCCGCAAGAACAATGCCTGGGTGCAGCCCGTCTGGTTTGTACAGGTCCCACCTTCCCCAGAACTGTTCCCAGTGCCTCAAGAATCTGAATCCCCCTCCCCCAGCTACACCATCTCTCCAGCCACGTGTTCATTTGGTCTATCCTCTTATTCCTGCTCTCGCTAGCATGTGGAACTGGGAGTAATCCTGAGATTACTACATTTGAGGTCCCGCATTTTAATTTATCTCCTAACTTCCTGTACTGAGCTTGTAGGACCACATCCCTTAGTTTACCTATGTTGTTGGTACCAATGTGTACCACAACTAATGGCTGTTTACCTTCTCTCCCCAGAATGTCCTGCAGCTGCTCCATGACATCCTGGACCCTGGCACCAGTGAGGCAATATACCATCCTTAATTCATGTTTGTGGCCACAGAAGCGTCTGTTTGTGCCCCTAACTATTGAATCCCCTATCAATATAGCCCTGGCACTTGTTTTCCTCCCACCCCTCTGAGCAGCAGAGCCACCCATGTTGCCGTGAACTTGGCTGTTGCTGCTTTCTCCTGAGAGGCCATCTCCCCCAACAGTATCCAGAGCAGTATATCTGTTAGAGAGGGAGATGACCACAGGGGACTCCTGCACTACCTTCCTGAGTCTTTTATTGTTCCTGATGGTCACCATTCCCTTTCTGCCTGTGTAATCTTCACCTGCGGTGTGACCACCTCGCTAAACGTACTATCCATGACTTGCTCAGCATCACAGGTGCTCCACAATGAGTCCACCTGCAGCTCCAGCTCTGAAATCCGGTTAGCTAGAAGCTGCATTTGGACACACCTTCCGCACACATGGTCACCAGGGACGCTGCAAGTGTCCCTCATTTCCCACATCCTGCAGGAGGAGCATATCACAGGTCTGAGTTCTCCAGCCTTGACGTCCCTCTCAATTAAGCTAGTTACTCCCTTAAAAAATACGCTAGCTCAGGGCCTTATTTATGTTTGCTAGGAACCTTGTTATTTGACTAATTATACTTGTACAGTACTATTCTATACTTTCTTTTCCTTTTTTTAGCTCCTACCTCAGTATTATGCAATGAATTACTTTAATAGATTGAAAAAAAACTCACCAGGATTTATTCACCAATCAGCTGCTTTTTTTTTAAATCCACTTTCGGAAGAGTGTCCCTCGCAGGCCTGGTACACTCCTGAAGGTACTGCCTCTCCCTCTCTTTTTTTTAGTTTTAGGAGGAGGGAGGGATATAAACACTACAGCAATGTAATGTTTGGGGCTACTCCGTTCTTTGACGGTGGGTCCTCCTCGGTCCCCTTCTGAGTTGCGGTGACTGTGCTGACTTCTCTCAGGTTGCTTCTCAGTCACTTCTCACTACGGCCCTCTGTTGGATGCTCTTCCTCCTGTTGAGGGCAGGGGTCCTTTTCCTCGATCCTCTTCTGAGTTGTGGTGACTGCGCTGACTTCTCCCAGAATGCTTCTCAGTCACTTCTCACTACTGTCCTCGGTTGGATCTTCCTAGATATCTGCACTCCTCTAATTCTGTCATCTTGCGCATCTCTGATTTTAATCATTTCACAATTGGAGCTGTTCCTTCAGTTGCCTAGACCCTAAGCTCTGGAGTTTCTTCCCTACACCTCTCTGCCTCTCTTTCCTCCTTTAAGACATTCCTTAAAACCTACTTCTCTGACCAAGCTTTTTTTCATCTGACCTAATATTTCCTTAAGTGGTTTTTTAGTATACTTATACTTTATAATGCTCTTGTGGAGCACCTTGGAATGTTTTATTACATTAAAGGTCCAATAAGTTGTTGTTAGTGTTGAGTCATTACATTGCTGCTTTTCAGCACTTCCTAATGTTCAGTTTTACAGAGACTTGGGAGCAGATCACCTTCGACTCCCAGCCAAGTACTGATGCAAAGGCATTAGGGAAAAGCAAGATAGAAAAATACTTCAAAAGAAATATCAGAAAAAAATGGTTACATGAGAAAGTTTTCTTACCACCTCTATAATTAAACACACCATTAAATCAGGCAGAGAGCAAATTAAAGTGGCATTGGAAATTGCCAATATAGGTGGAAGTTTAATTTTTCCATCAGCTTCAACTTGAAGTGAATGTTTACCACTGAAGCTGATACCTGCTAAAATTTGCAGCAATAGAAAGTCACATACCTGTTGCATGGCACTGACCTAGTTGCTTCCTTGCAAGAGGCTAGCCATGCTAATATCTGGCCTATTTAAAAAGGCTTCAAAACCAGTATGCAATGTTTCATATTTGGTGATCATTGATTAAGTGCACGTGTTAAATGATCATGGTAACTGTGAATTGCTTTATATTGATATATATATGGGTGCAATTACCTTAATATCATTAAAAATACCTAGCTGAGAAGGTTTCTGGTGTTGGTCATGTTTATCTGGAAAATAACCCAAATGTAGCCTATTTCTTGTTAGCAGTAGAATAGAAAAATAATGTTTATGAGTCTATTTTAGAAGCATTATAACAGGCTGGAAAAGGCAGATCTACTTAATGAGGAATTATTTGGTAACTACTCTTATACATAGATAGAGCTATCTATGTGAAAGTATTTGCACAGCTTTTCCATTTTTACCTGGCGGGTATTTCCACAGCAATAAGGTGTACTCTCCACAAAGTCCATGTCCCCAGGCCCTCTGCAGCCTCTTAACTTCTTATATTGTACAGACTTTGCTTCTCTGTATGAAATAAGATGAGAGGTTGAGTGAATTGAGTCCATATTCACTGGAGTTTAGAAGAATGGCTGGGGGGTAGTGATCTCATTAAGACATTTAAGATTATGAAGGGGCTTGACAGGGTAGATACTGAGACATTACTTCCTCTGTCTGGGAATCTAGAACAAGGGGGCTTGGTTCAGGGTAAGGGGCTGATCATTTAGGACTGAGATGAGGAGAAATTTCTTCACTCAAAGGATTGTGAATCTTTGGAGTTTTCTACCCTAGAGGGTTGTGGGATGTGCCATCATTGGTTGTATTTAATGCTGGGATAGTTGAATTTTTAGAAAAGTGGATAGATGAATTTTTGGAAAAGTGGAATTGAAACCCAAGATCAGCCATGATCATATTGACTGGTGGAGCAAGCTTGATGGGCCATATGATCTACTCCTACTCCTATTTGTTATATTATTATATTAACACCTCAAACAATGCATATCATTATTTTCTGTGCAGATAAAAAGTGGTCTCATTGGCCATCATAGGTCTGGTTGTGGAACCCAACAATTAAAGCCCCTTATCCAGTTCAAGATGTTGTGGGCTGGGAGGCTGTATAGGGCTTGAAGGGCATGAAAAGACTGGACTAGACATGAAATACACTAACTTTTCAGTGAGTGATTCAGAGATCTTGCAGCAATGCAATGACCCCTCCACACAGAGATTAGTCACTGCAGTTAGGACTCCGATCTTAAATCATTCAGTGTTTCTGAAAGTTTAATACGCTAAATACAATTCCTTTAACTTTAACTGATGAGGTCTTTAACATTTCACTTGAATGTTATTTTCAGAAGGGATATAATTGTCAAATTCAACATGTCAGTGAAGGTAACATTAATAGAATCAGTCAACTAGCATCAATTAATTTTATTGAACTAAAAGAATCTCTGTTCTGGTATTGTTGATCACTTATGGTAATGTATGTTTTAATTCAGCTATCGACATACCATTCATCCCAAGTTGCTAGAGTTACAAGAGTTGGATAAACATAATGATATCTTCAAAACAGAACAAGCAAGGCCACTTGAGTACTGCCCATAGTTGGATGAATGGAAACCTTGTATTTTTATCGCTTTTGGTAAATCTCTCTTTTTGCAATAGGCAATAACTGGGCTCAGATAAAATTCCCAGGCTGTAAATGCTGGGAAATCCCCGCATTCTTTGGGTTTATTAACACACAATGACAGTGTCTATTACTTGACCTTCAGAATAAAAGATGAAACAAAAGAGTAAAAAGCAAAGACAGCAGAATGGTTGAGTTTTGTCTTGCTAAAGACAATAATTAAGAATTATGGGCTAGAAATTGTTTACATATACTTTCAGGCTCAAAATAAGCAGAAAGCCACAAGTACATGCCAGAAGTTGAAGAACAGAGGCTCACCAGAAACTGAACCTCAGTCTTTATTTAATAACGGAGGTCAGCTGACAGTCTGGACGCAGCCCCAGTGATGGTGGGTATCAATTTAGGATCTTTGCCTTGTTGACAGCTGCCCTTAGCTCCCCTGGGAGGGAGATTGGAAGAAAACATGTGGGGCAAGAGAGAATGATACCAGCACACCTACTCCTCCCAGTTCTGCAGGAGGGGAAGTTAAAAATGATTGTTCCTTAAAAAAGCCTCTGATGCTGTCTTGAAGGACCTTTGGTTCGACAACTGTACAAATGAATAAACTAGCAAAGGGTACATGCTCTGCTTAGTTCTTTTTTAAGAAAAATTGCAGCAAACTCCTGAAACACACCCATGGCCATTCTTTGCATATTCACATTGGTCCAATGCTGATTTCAGGTGACCACAAAGATGCTTTAATACAACAAAAGTCAATTTGGTGGCTGCCAAGCCACTGGTGCGGGTCAGGCTTAGGAACTCTCATCCAAAAGCATAGAGACATTGTACCTGACCCCAGGAGGAGGCCGAGATGGATCCATGGTTGATGCATGCAGTCTCCATGGTTGACCACTATTCACAATTTCTCTTTAATGCTCTCCTCCCACTGCATTGAGGTTGACTTTCCTTGACTTCAACCCATTCTGACTCATTGTATAAGTGCTAGTGCAACATCGGGAAGCCAATGTTGTTTGCTAGAACTGCAGCTTTGTTTCACTTTGCCTGCATATCAATTTTAGCTTTTTGATGCTCTGCAGCTTAGTTTAAAACTCTAATCTCCCAGTTTAATCAGCTTGGCTGAATGCACAGTTATGACCTGGAGATGCGGATTTCTGATTGAAACTTAGGACAAGAGTGTTTCCCAATCAGAGAATGAGGATATGAAAGCACATAGATTGGAGGCATTTTGGACTGAGCGTTAGAGAGGGCATATGCTTTTGACACACAGGAACCCACTACCCAAGTTTACTGACTAAAAAAATCTTAAATTCCTCTGCCCATCATTTCCTCAGCAGGCTGGGCTTCTCTCCAGAAGCCAATGGGAATAGGTAATTTACTGGTGGAAGACATGCAGTCCACTTCCACCAGGAGAACAACACTGTCTATGCCACTGTCACCGCTGCCTTGAATTTCTTTGCAACTGGATCCTTCCAGGAAGCATCAGATCACCTTTGCTACATAAGGCAGACAACAGCTAATCATAAAGTAAATCATTGGAGATCTCTTCAGTTAGGCCTTGTATTTCACTTCTTTTGAATGGGACCAGATAGGCAAAGTAAGAGTAGCTATCCAATTGTACAAACTGGTAGATTCCCATAGGTACAAGCAGTAATTGATAAAATGCATATTACATTGCAAGCCCCATATGAGAATTTCTTAATTTCATGATCAGGAAAGCTGTGCATTCAATTAGTGTGCAATGCCTTATGTTATGTACACCAGGGTCCCAGGAAGCTCTCAGCAGATTCTGCAGCAACAAAAACTGTTCCTGTACTGGACAGCCAGTGATAAAACCTTAAGCCTCAACAACAAATAGTGTTAATACTGTACTTGTGATGAATACAGAGATTCCATGGGGAGCACATGCCTGAATTCCCAATTTGCACTCCAGTGAGTAAGAGTGCATGCTAAGATTGCAACTTCGCAAAATTGGTCCTCATTTCAACCCATGATCCAAGTGATTTGTTTTCACATCAAAATCTCCATAATTTGGCAGTAAATTAACACTAAAATCAGTTGCCTTACTTAGAGGCATTGATCCTCATAACCCTTGACTCCCTTGTAGACCAAAAATCTGTCTAACTCAGCCTTGAATATAGTCAATGATTCTGCCTCCACAGCTCTCTGTGGTAGAGAATTCCAGAGAACAACCCTCTGAGAGAAGAAATTCCTCCTCATCTATGTCTTAAAAGAACAGTCTCTTATTTTTAAACTGTGTCCCCTAGTTCTAGACTCCCCAGTCACAAGAGGGAACATCCTCTCAGTATCCACCCCATCAAGTCCCCTCAGAATCTTATATGTTTCAAAACGATCACCTCTCATTCTTCTAAACTCTCTCTCCAGGCACTTCTCACATCCCCAGATGAATAGCCAACACTCACACTCACCCTCATCTTTGTGCCATCTCACACCCATGCCTCACAGTCATCCTACACAAATATTGCCCTTCCACCCTCTCCACACAATCTATTTCTCACACTCACATCTCTCTGCTTTCTGTCCTTGCAGGTGGAGAGCACAGAACTCCAGGAAGATACAGTGAACCCAGAGTTAGGTAGGGGATAGGGCCAAGGATAGTAAATTTTCTTTCCTATAGGACATTAGTCAACCAGATGGGTTTTTACAACAATCAATTGGATTCAAGGAACCACATATTTTGCTCATTTTTAAAATATTCTTTCGCCCAACATGGGCTTCGCTGGCTAGGCCAGCCTTTTTATTGCCCATCCCTAATTGCCTTTGGGAGGTTGGCAGTGATGGTGCGCTGCCTCTTGAATTGCTGCAGTCCCTGTGGTGCAGGTACACCCACAGTGCTATTAGGGATGGAGCTCCAGGATTTTGACCCAGCAACAGTGAAGGAACAGCGATACAGTTCCAAGTCAGGATGGTGTGTGGCTTGAGGAGAACTTGCAGGTGGTGGTGTTCCCATGTATCTGCTGCCCTTATCCTTCTAGGTGCAAGAGGTCGTGAATTTGGAAGATTTCCTCGGCCAATTCCAAGCACACCAGGTTGGTTGGAAAGGTTTCCCTCTTCCTCCAATCCTTGGCAAACATCACCTCACTGCAGTCCCTCAGATCCCACAGAAGGACCTCCATATATGGGTCTGAGACTTGAGGTGGGTGGGGATATGGTGGTAGTGGGGAGTCAATAGCCTTTCCTTGTGTTGTGGCGTCTTTGATGAATGGACCACAGGAGACTCAAGTACAGGTTACGATCATTTATTCGAGCAATTGCAAGGAGGGCACCATCTCAATGCAGATTGAGACAGTACTCTGCTAAACTACGAGTGTTCATCATATTTATACATTATTGGTCACGTACATGAACGGTTTCCAGATTTCGATCTTGTCAACATATAGGTTTACATTAAACAGACAAGTCTCTGGTACAAAGGTACATGCATCATCTGACCATACCTTCACCCAGGCAGAGACCTGCCTTCCTATCTAAAACAAAAATAAAAATACCTGGAAAAACTCAGCAGGTCTGGCAGCATCTGCGGAAAGGAACACGGTTAACGTTTTGAGTCCGTATGACCCTTCAACAGAACTAAGTAAAAATAGAAGAGAGGTGAAATATAAGCTGGTTTAAGGGGAGGTGGTGGGACAAGTAGAGCTGGATAGAGGGCCAGTGATAGGTGGAGATCGCCAAAAGATGTCACAGACAAAAGGACAAAGAGGTGCTGAAGATGGTGATATCATCTAAGGAATGTGCTAATTAAGGGTAGAAAGTAGGACAAGCAAAGTACAGATAGTCCTAGTGGGGGTGGGGTGGGGTGAAGGAATTGAAAAATGCTAAAAGGTAGAGATAAAACAATGGATGGAAATACATTTAAAGATAATGGAAATAAGTGGGAAAAGAAAAATCTATATAAATTATTGGGAAAAAAAGGGGGGGATTGGAAAGGGGGTGGGGATGGAGGAGAGAGTTCATGATGTAAAGTTGTTGAACTCAATATTCAGTCCAGAAGGCTGTAAAGTGTCTAGTCGGAAGATGAGGTGCTGTTCCTCCAGTTTGCGCTGAGCTTCCTTGGAACAATGCAGCAGGCCAAGGACGGACATGTGGGCAAGAGAGCAGGGTGGAGTGTTGAAATGGCAAGCGACAGGGAGGTCTGGATAATGCTTGCGGACCATCCGAAGGTGTTCTGCAAAGCGGTTACCCAGTCTGCGTTTGATCTCTCCAATGTAGAGGAAACCACATTGGGAGAAACGAATGCACTAGACTAAATTGAGGGAAGTGCAAGTGAAATGCTGCTGCATTTGAAAGGAGTGTTTTGGCCCTTGGACGGTGAGGAGAGGGGAAGTAAAGGGGCAGGTGTTGCATCTTCTGTGGTTGAATGGGAAGGTGCTGTGGGAGGGGGTTGAGGTGTAGGGGATGATGGAGGAGTGGACCAGGGTGTCCCAGAGGGAACGATTCCTGCGGAATGCTGCCAGGGGTGTGAAGGGAAGATGTATTTGGTGGTGGCATCATGCTAGAGTTGGCGGAAATGGCTGAGGATGATCCTTTGAATGCGGAGGCTGGTGGGGTGATAAGTGAGGACAAGGGGGACCCTATCATGTTTCTGGGAGGGAGGAGAAAGCGTGAGGGTGGATGCGCGGGAGATGGGCCAGACACGGTTGAGGGCCCTGTCAACCACCGTGGGTGAAAAACCTTGGTTAAGGAAGAAGGAAGACAGTTCAGAGGAACTGTTTTTGAATGTAGCATCATCAGAACAAATGCAACGGAAGCGAAGGAACTGAGAGAATGGGATGGAGTCCTTACAGAAAGCGGGGTGTGAGGAGCTGTAGTCGAGGTAGCTGTGGGAGTCGGTAGGCTTGTATTAGATATTGGTGGACAGTCTATCAGCAGAAATTGAGACAGAGAGGTCAAGAAAGAGAAGGGAAGTGTCAGAGATGGACCATGTGAAAATGATGGAGAGATGGAAATTGGAAGCAAAATTAATAAAAAATTTTCCAAGTCCAGACAAGAGCATGAAGCAGCACAGAAGTAATCATCGATGTACCGGAGAAAGAGTTGTGGGAGGGGGCCTGAGTAGGACTGGAACAAGGAATGTTCCACATACTCCATAAAGAGACAGGCATAGCTGGGGCCCATGCGGGTACCCATAGCCACACCTTTTATTTGGAGGAAGTGAGAGGAGTTTAAGGAGAAATTGTTCAGTGTGAGAACAAGTTCAGCCAGACGGAGGATAGTAGTGGTGGATGGGGATTGTTCAGGCCTCTGTTCGAGGAAGAAGCGGAGAGCCATCAGACCATCCTGGTGGGGGATGGAGGTGTAGAGGGATTGGTCGTCCTTGGTGAAGAGGAGGCGGTTGGGGCCAAGGGACTGGAAATTGTTGATATGATGTAGGGTGTCAGAGGAATCACGGATGTAGGTGGGAAGAGACTGAACAAGGGGAGAGAGAATGGAGTCAAGACAGCAAGAAATGAGTTCTGTGGGGCAGGAACAGGCTGACACGATCGGTCTGCCAGGACAGTCCTGTTTGTGGATTTTGGGTAGGAGGTAGAAGCGGGCCGTCCGAGGTTGGGAGACTATCAGGTTGGAAACAGTGGAAGGAAGATCTCCAGAGGAGATGAGGGCCGTAACAGTGTTGGAAACAATGGCTTGATGTTCAGTGGTGGGGTCATGGTCCGGGGGAGGTAGGAGGAAATGTCTGCGAGTTGACGCTCAGCCTCTGCAAGGTAGATGTCAGTGCGCCAGACAACAACAGCACCACCCTTGTCAGCGGGTTTGATGACAATGTCAGGGTTGGACCTGAGAGAACGGAATGCAGCAAGTTCAGAGAGAGACAGGTTAGAGTGGGTGAGAGGAGCAGAGAAATTGAGACGACTAATGTCACGCCGACAGTTCTCAATGAAAAGATCAAGAGAAGGTAAGAATCCAGAGGGAGGGGTCCAGGTGGAGGGAGAATATTGGAGGTGGGTAAAAGGATCCATTGAACGGGGAGAGGACTCCTGCCCAAAGAAGTGAGCACAGAGACGAAGACGGCGGAAGAAGAGGTCAGCATCGTGCCGAGCCCGAAATCATTGAAATGAGGGTGTAAGGGTATGAAACTAAGTCCTTTGCTGAGCACTGAGCATTCAGCATCGGAGAGGGGAAGGTCAGGGGGTATAGTGAATACACGGCCGGGGCTGGGATTGGAACACGGGATGGGGACAGAGGGACAGACAGGGGTGGAGAGTCCTGGATGGATGTTGGTGTCGATGAGTTGTGCAGCTTGCGTTCCTTTGCACCTGAAAGAAAGAGACAAAGTTTCTTGTCAAGGCATCAGATGAGATGAAGAATAAAATGAAACTGGGGGCAAGCGCAGCTTAGAAAAAGGGTGCAGTGGTGCTGCTGGAGGGAGAGGTCGAGTGTGTTCCTTTGGCGGCGCATGGCACTGAATGTGGATCTCAGGATGCGACGAGAACAGCAGCCCGAGGAACGTTGTATGTCCCAGAGATACCTGTAATCCTGGGTGGGTTCGAAAAATGAGGGATGGAACTTCAGTTGAAATCCACGTGGGGTAAGTCGGAGACGGAGACAGTCACTGAGGAAGGAAATATGGCTGTGAAAGCGGGTTTTAGTAAACATCTTGTCAAACACCAGGAGAGAAATGGAAAGCAATGAAGGTGAACAAGGCAAAAGAGAGATACAGAAATCCTGTCGGAGAGAAGAGCAATACTTCTTCAAGGTAGGCATTCCTATCTAAGCTGGGACTATCTGTCCTTCCCCTATCTGTTGAAGAGCACACTTAATCTATGTTATTGCTATCCTCTGACTCCAGTCTAACTCCCAGGACCTTGCTGGTGATTGCAAACCCTGAGGGTATACAAAGTTTGAGAATATATAAGGTTCATCTGATTTAAGTGTTTAATTGTTGATTTACTGATTTGCGCTGGCCTGCATATAGATTCTAATTTAAATAATTCATTCCCTTATAATGAATTCTCCCTTACCATAAATTCTCATTTACTTTCTTCCCCCTAATATCATGCCTCCCTTCCATTTTGTGCTTGCTGATGCCACAGAAATTAATGCACAGTTCAGCCATTCTGTGCCCTGCTTGGGTCCCTTTAAATAGAAATTCTACCCTTGACAGATTCAACATGTTATTGTTGCCTTCTCTGATTGGCCAGAAAACAGAGGAGTGGGATGCTAATCATGGTTGAGTTAAAGACCCATGGCAAAGTTCATTACTGAATCAAACAGGTTCCCAACCTGCTACTGGGCTCCCTGCTGTGTGTGGATCAGTTTTGTTCAGATTCCATCCCATGAGTCATAAGTACACATCATCCATAATTTTAAACCACATGGGTTGTACTCCCATATGCACACCCAGTGTATGAAGCTCTATATTAGAAGCACAAAGGATGGAAATGTATGCCCTCCTCTCATGACCACATTTCATTCTGAACAGTATCAGGTGAAGATTTTCATTCTACCTGACTGAATTTGAGCTGTCTCAAATGGGTCTAAAGGCAGTATTTTAATCACAGTGAGAGTCTGTAAGAGTAACGTCAATGTTTAGGTATGAGCTGTAAAATGGAACTGTAACAGAAGCTTGACTGTGTCTGACTAGGCTACAGCTTAACAAATTATTTTCTGATGGAGGGTGACCATTTTTTTAAAAAGCCATTACTCAAGCCTTGGACCTTAAATCTTCAAAGACTAGGTGAAAGTATGGGACAAGAAGATCATTGTTATTCTGACTTGTATATGGTTCCACAGGAAACTTATTATCCTTACTCAGCAAGAAAATAAAAGCTTTCATTGAATATTGTTTACTGCTGCTGACTATTGATCGCAGGTCATGAAAAATTAATCTCCTGTTTGATAATTAAATCAGTTGTGTAATTAAGAACCTTACACTGCAAAATGATAAAGGAGGTCACTCATTTTAATTTAAGATTTAGTTTTATGTAAGTGAGCTAAAGCAAGTGCTGTAAAAGGTTCCATTGTATTAGGTTTGTTTCTTTGATCCCAATAATTGCAAGTTTGAATGAATGTTCTAATAGAAAAAAAAGCAATCTCCAAAATGTTGAATGATTCCTTTGTTTCTTTTCTGTAAATGTTTCACTTCATTGCACTGTTCTGTGGACATGCAGGCCAAGAATCTAAAGATTTCACATATGACAATCAAAAGCTCAGATCGACTGAGGTGAACTTCAATAGCTATAATTGTCAATCTCTGTCGAGGCATTAATTTTCTGAAAATACTTTGCCAGCAAAATATTGCAAAACACTTAGCTGAGGTTCCACCTGAGAATTAGTCCTTGTACTGACTTACTGAAATTTGGGAAAGCTTAGTCAAGCAAGAAGTCACATTTTGATAACGTGCATTCCAATTTATCAATTTTACCAAAGAATTATATATATGAAATCATACTGCTGATAGGATAGAGACACTGATTATTTATCTGGGGGTGGGGGGAGGTGTGGAATGCTGGCAGCACATCAAATTAACTTTCAGGACATTGTAAAATCTTGATTGTTATATGTTAAACTGATAAGATCCTAACCATCAGCCTTAAGAGAAGCTGTGAACACATGGTATACAAGCATTTTGTGATGACTGTATGCTTGATGTTTGTTTCTTTGCAGCATTTCAAGGAGCACAAGGCAAATGCATTTACCTAACAGAAATACAGGGCTTCCTAGCCCTGCAGAGGTTGGGAATAGAAGCGGGCGAGAGTCCAGAAAACATTGCAGGCTGGCATATCAATTTTGAGAAGCCATTCCCAACACTGGAAATGTTCACTAGGATAGGGGAGGGCAGTGATCTCGATTGTCTCCTGATTAAGGCTAGTTAAAGTTATTAAAGAGCTCCTCATGAACTCATTAAAGGTTGAGATTAAAATTTTCACAGGGGCACAGTGGTTGCATGCGCTGTCTGGGGCTGCCCAGCTGAAGGAAAGTGGGTACAGAGTAGGGAACCAGTCATGGAAGATCAACAGACAGAGGGAAACTCAACCTTTGGAAAAGAGGTGCCCTTGGCACTGTGTGGATGGCAGGGAATGTGGACAGTCAGGGTTCAGGTGCTGAATGGGGTCATCAGTCTCCTGCATCACAGGGACCTAAGAAGAGAAGCAAGGCTACCAATCAAAATAGGATGGGAACCTGCTCACAAGGAAGCCTGCAGCTGGCAATGGGGGCACAACTCAGATTTTGGACCCGTGGCATGAGGGAAAACAGCCACTGCAGGAAAGGTGGAACCCTGAGCAGCAGGAGGGCATGGGAGAGGAAGGAAAGGCAGAAAGAACACGTGACCATACCCTCGACAAAGGATCTACTGCCGAAGATGGAGCTACCTGGAGATGACCAAGACCCAGTGCTGCAGAAGACTATGACTCTCCAGGCAAATGGTCACAAACAGCTGTGCCTTCATATCTTGCACCTCACACCTCAACACCATTGATCGCTATTCCCTCCCAGTAGCCATCAAAGTCAGGTGGCCTTGAACTTCTCACTTCTGGCTCCTTCCAATGTTCAACTGAAGACCTTAGTGGCATCTCACAAGCAGCTGCACACCACTGCATCTTGCAGGTCACTGATGTGCTCTTCGGCAGAGCTGGACAACATATTCATTAAACAACAGACTCAGACTTGCAGGGAAGGGGGGCAGGGATGTTCACCTTCTGTCATCACTGGGTTCCCCCTGGTGCAGAGCATTATCAGTTGTACCCATGTGGCCATCAGAGCACCAAGCAACCACCCAATCAGATTCATCAACAGGAAGGGTTTTTATCATCTCAATGTTTGTCTGATCTGTGACCACAACAAGAGCTTCCTCCATGTGTGCGCATGCTTTCCTGGCAGCTGCCATGATTTTTTCATCCTCCTCCAGTCCACCCTGCCTCAGATCTACACTCCAAAGTTTGTGGATGGATCCTAGAGGACAAAGGATAGTCCGGTACTTACCACTCTACGGAAGTCCCAGTCAGGGGAACTGAGGCAGTACAACCAATTCCACTGCTCACTAGGACAACCGTTTAGCAGGCCATTGAGCTTCTGAAGATGGAATTTCAGTACCTGGACCAATCCAATAGCCTCCTAGAAGGGTGGTGGCCTGCTGTGTTCTCCATAATATAACACTTCAGAGAGTTAGGCGTGGATATTGATGACGGTGAAGCCCTGGAAGGAAACAGTTCATTGGGGGAAGAGCAGGAGCCGGAGGTGAGGAGGAAATGGATGTGGAGGAGGAGAAGAATGTGAGAAACTGAGGTGCTCTAGCAGCACAAAGAGGTGATTGGACATGGCTAGGGGTGCAATGGGCTAGTCAGGATGCTATGAATATCAAGGATCACCTGAATCAGATGCATTTCAACTGAGTTCCTCTGAGCCAGGTTAAGAAACACGGCGTGGAAGTGAGTCTGAGACATTTGTCCTAACAAATCCATGGAAGATGCAGTCTGGAACATTTAATCACTTTTCTGACCAATGAAGGAAGCACATTTGTTCAGAGGCTTTGCCCTCACTGTGGAAGTTCACTTTCACCACCCCAAACCTTTTCCTGTCACGACAGCAATAAAAAGAATTCCAAATATGTGGATTAAAGTATCATTACTTATGGAGAAGACTGTACAAAGAGACAGTGAGAACACACCCCAGTGATTCACCTAATGTTCCGTACGACTTGGTGGCCTCCATGCTCAGTCAATCCTCAGCTGTGCTCTATTGCTGGTCTCGGAGGATATAGACGTTGTCTACTTAATTGTCTTGGCTTACAGCTGAGATGCATGTAGTGGTCTGCCTCTGCTGTGCTGAGGCTACCCAATGCTACTCAGTGCATGACATGCTATCTGACAGGGTGGAGTGTACTGCACCCCGATATTGACCACATTGCCCTCCGTAATGATAAGATTCAACATGAGCTTCCGATTCTTCATGGCTTACTTCTTCCTTCTCTGCTATCCCGTGTGTCCATTGTTACATTACTTACTTTCTTGACCTAAACTCATCAATCTCACACACAAAGGGCTGATTGACAATAATGCAGGTTCTTTTATTTAGTAGAATAGTATTGATATACACTAACTAACCTAGAGAGTCAACACACCACAGCCTGCTAGTCACATGCTGTTTTTACATCCTCCTTCAGCCATGACACGTAGACACTATTTGCATATTCTTGTAAAGCGATATTATCTTTTGTCCAAAGATAAAATATTGCACATGGTAAGAGAAATATACATAACAAAAGCTATTTGCACAAAATGTAGATCTCCATTCATCATTTAAGAGTTTAAGAGTCTGTATAACATATAGGTAACGTATGAATTGGGTAGGAGACCAGCCAGTGGAGAGTTTTCTCCTTGAGCCCCATTGACTTCAATTCTTCTAGGGCTGCTTGATGCCATACTCAGCTAAATGCTGCTTTGAAGTCAAGGATAGTCACTCTCGCCTCATCTCTGGAATTCAGCTCTTTTGCCTGTATTTGGCCCAAAGGCTATAATGATGTCAGGAGTGAGTAGCCCTGGCAGAACTCAGACAAAGCAAACAGTGAGCAGGTTATTGCTATATAAGTGCCACTTGATAACACTGTCAATGACACATTCCATCATTCTGCTGATGATTGAGAAAAGTTTGATGGGGCAGAGTAATTGATCAGATAGAATTTGTCCTACTTTTTGTGAACAGGACACACCTGGGCAATTTTCCACATTGTCAAGTAGATGTCAGCCTTGTAGCTGTACTGGAACAGCTTGACTAGGAGTGTGGCTATTTCTGGAGCACAAATCTTCAGTACTACAGTCAGGATGTTGCCAGAGCCAAAGTTTTTGCTGTATCTCATGCCTTCAGCCATGTCTAGATATCATATAGAGTGAATCAAATTGGGTGAAGACTGACATCTGTGATGCTGGGAACCTCAGAGTAGATGAGGTGGATCATCCACTTTGCACATTTGGCTGAATATGGTTGCAAATATTTCAGCTTTGTCTATTGCACTGACCTGCCTGGCTCCCTCATCATTGAGGATGGGGATGTTTGTGGAGGCACCTTTTTAAGTTAGTTCCTGCTAGACTTACCTGGGTTCCAGGGCCTCCATAGTAGCTCCTCATCCTGGGCCTCCTGCAGTCGCAACAGTGGCCACTGCTCTCTATGACACTGCTGGATCTGAAGGGCTGCCAGCCATCTGATTGGGGTCCCAGACCTGCTCTCAGTATTCCAGGTGTGGTCTCATCAGTTCTTTGTGTATAGTTATAGCAAAACTTCTACCCCTTTGTATTCTATTCCTCTAGCTATAAAGGCCTGCATTCCATTAGCCATTTTGATTATTTTCTGAACTTATTCATGACATTTCAATGATGTATGTACCTGGACCCCTAAGTCACTTTGGATCTCCACCATTTCCAGCTTTTTCCCATTTAGAAAGTAACCTTTTCTATCCTTTTTCAGTCCAAAATTGGTAACCTCTCATTTACCTACATCAAAATCCATCTGCCACAGTTTTTCCCATTCACTTAATCTATCAATACCTCTTTGCAATTTTATACTTTCATCTACATCGCGTACAGTACTGCCTATCTTTGTGTAATGGGCAAACCAGTCCATTATCCCTACTTTCTGTCTCTTGCCGCTCAGCCAATTTTCTAACCAGATCAATAACTTGCCTTCAATTCCATGAGTTTCAAATTTTGCTAACACTCTCTAATGAGGGACTTTATCAAATGCCTCCTAGAAGTCCATATGAATAACATCCATTGACATTCCCCTATCCATTATTTTAGTCAACTCTTTCAATCAGACAAATTCAATCAGGTTCACCAGGCATGATTTATCCTTTGCACATTCATATTAGTTCTCTTAGATCAGCTGAAAATGTTAAAGGTAGCCTTAATTATAGACTCTAGTAATTTGCCGCCACTAGTTGTTAGGCTAACTGGACCATATTTTCCTGGCTTCCCTTTCTCATCTGTTTGTATAAGAAACATTTACTTAGGCGATACACCCTAACCTGTCCTTCTGCTCTAATGTTTTGTTGACACATTTCTTATTTCTCTCTCCAGGTTAACTTTTCATTTTTAGCTTTCACTTTACCTTTTCACTTTACTACTTGTAGTGCCCACAACATAATTTCTGTCACATAAGTGTCAGGTAATGACTATTGTTAACAAGAAAGCTCAATCACCTGCCAATGACCTTCAATGGTACACCATAGTGGAGTTATCCACCAATGACAACCTTTGAATCGCCTTGGATCAGAAGATGAACTGGACCAACCATATTAATACAATAGATACAATTGCAGGATAGTGGTTGGGTATTCTGTAACGAGGGGTCCTCTTGCTAAATCCTCAAAGCCTATCCATCATCAATAAGCTCAAATCAGATATATTTTACATTATTCGCTGTTTGTCTGGATGGCAAAACAATTTCACAATTTCCAGCAATTTGTTTAATCCCTGACATTGAACTACCCATCCACCAAAAGTGCACTGTGCACTTATACTACTATATACTAACACTATATACTATATACTAACACTATATACAATCTACAAGATGTGCTGCAGCAGCTCATCAAGGTTATTTCTACAGCATCTCCCTCTCCTTACCATCTGAACCATCAGAAAGAACATAAGGAACAATGTGGAAACCTCAAGTTCCCCACCAAGGACACAACATCCTAACTTGGACATATATCACTGTTCTTTCATTGGTGCTGGGTCCTGGAATTCTCTACCCAACATTATTGTGGACCCAGCATGACCACAAAAACTTTATTCGAGGAGAATGTTCACTACTGCCTTTTCAGGATAATTAGGTATGAGCAAAAAATGTGGTTTTGCCAGCATCATCTATATCTCAAGAACAAATAAAAAAAGTAAACAGTCAGTTACTCAGGTCTACCAGCACATACAAAAAGGATAACTCTAACACGTGGCCTTGCAGATCAAGCAATGTTCATTTCCAACAAGACAAAATTTAACCTAACCCTAACTGTGCCCCTCCACCCCTCCACCCCTTTGACAGTCAATGGCATTACCATTGTTGAATCCACTGCCATCAACATCCTGGGAGTTAACATTGACCAAAAACTTAACTGAACCAGCCATATAAATACTATGACTACAAGAGCAGTGCACAGGCTGGGTATTCTGTGGTGAGTGACTCACCTCCTGAACCCCCAAACCCCTTCTGCCACTTACAAGACTCAAACCTGGAGTATGATGAAATATTCTCCTATGAGGGCAGCTCCAACAGCACTCAAGAAGTACAACACTATACAAGCGCCCACTTTATTGGCGCTCCATTCACCATCTTATATACCCCTCATTAATGGATTCCACAATTGGACAACACCTGCCAAGTAATCCTGATTGTGCTAAGGATTACACTGAAAACCAATTTAAGATTGTCAGTTGAACTCGTAGTGTGGCTCACTTACACATGCTAAAAGCTACATATATTGACGAACATACAAAAAGGAGTAGGAGTAGGCCATTTGGCCTCTTAAGCCTGCTCTGCCATTTAATAAGATCATGGCTGATCTAATAGTACCCTCACATCTGCATCCCACCTACCCACAATAACCTATCGCTACCCCCTTGCTTACCCAGAATCTATCCACCTCTGCCTTAAAAATAATCAAAGACTCTGCTTCCACCACCTTTTCAGGAAGAGAGTTCCAAAGACTCACAACCCTCTGAGAGAAAAAAAAATTTGTCTCATCTCCATTTGAAATGGATGGCCTCTTATTTTTAAACAGTGATCCTGAGTTATAGATTCTCCCACAAGAGGAAACATCCTCTCCACATCCACCCTATCAAGTCCCCTCAAGATCTTATATGTTTCAATCAAATCACCTCTTACTTTTCTAAACACCAACTGACATAAGCCTAGCCTATCCAACCTTTCCTCATAAGACAACTCTCTCATTCCTGACATTAGTCTGTAAACCTTCGCTGAACTGCTTCCTACGCATTTACATCCTTCCTTAAATAAGGTGACCAATACTGTACACAATACTCCATATGTGGTCTCACTAGTGCTCTGTACAAATGAAGCATAACCTTCCTACTTATGTGTTCAATTATCCTCACAATAAATTACAACATTCTATTGGCTTTCCTAATTACCTGCTGTACCTGCATACTAGCCTTCTGTAATTCATGCACTAGGACACCCAGATCCCTCTGAATCTCTAAGCTCTGCAATCTCTCATCATTTAGATAATAAGCCTCTTTTTTATTCTTCCTGCGAAAATGGACAATTTCACCTTTTCCCACATTATACTCCATTTGCTAGACCTTTGCCCAATCACTTAATCTATCTATATCATTTTGTAGCCTCCTTTTGTCCTCTTCACAACTTAATTTTGTCCTCTTCACAACTTACTTTCCTACCTATCTTTGTGTCATCAGCAAATTTGGCAACCATCCTATGCATCCCTTCATCCAAGTCATTTATATAAATTGTAAACTGTTGAGTTCCCAGGACTGATCCCTGTGGCACACCACTCATTATATCTTGCCAACCTAAAAAAGACTCATTTATGCCTACTCTATGCTTCCTGTTAGCCAGCCATTCTTCTATCCATGCCAAAATGCTAGCCCCTATACCGTGAGCTTCTATGTTCCACAATAACCTTTGATGTGGCATTTTATCAAATGCCTTCTGGAAATCTAAGTACAGTGCATCCACCAGTTCCCCTTTATCCACAGCACTGTCACTTCCTCAAAGAACTCCAATAAGTTGGTTAAACATGGTTTCCCTTTCACAAAACCATGTTGACTCTGCCTGATTAACTTGAACTTATCCAAGTGACCTCCTATAACTTGTTTAATAATAGCTCCTAACATTTTCCCTATGACAGATATTAAGCTAACTGGCCTGTAGTTTCCTGCTTTGTGTCTCCCTCTCTTTTTGAATAATAGAGTTACATTTGCTATCTTCCAATCTAATGGGGTGTTTCCCGAATCTAGGGAGTTTTGGAAAATTAAAACCAATGCAGCAACTATCTCACTAATCACTTCTTTTAAGACCCCAGGATGAAGTCAGTCAGGAGTAGGGAAGTTTTCAGCCCACAGCTCCACAATTTACTCAATATCACTTACTTCTCTGGCGATTGTAATTTTCCTAAGTTCTTCCCTCCCTTTCATTTCCTGATTTATAGCTGCTTCTGGGGTGTTACTTGTATCCCATATTGCGAAGACTGATGCAAAGACCTGTTCAATTCATCTGCCTTTTCCAGACTTACTTTTTATAGGATCAATGCTCACTTTGTTAACTCGTTTCTTTTTAAAATATTTATAGAACCTCTTACTATCTGTTTTTATATTTCTGGCTAGCTTTCTCTTGTACTCTTTATTAATCTTTTAGTCACCTTCTGTTGTTCCTTATGTCCTGGGTGGAATTTCCCAGATTTGCACTAAGTGTAGTAGCGGGCAGGTAAAACAATGTTTTAGCCACCGGCCACGATGGCAGGATTTCACACCTGATTGTCCCAAACCCTCCTCATTATTCATGCATTTCTGGAAAATATGCTGTTTCCATGGCGGGTGGGCTCTCATTCGCCCTCCCGCCATCAGCCCATTGTTGTATCACACCGGGCACCATGTTTAAAAGGCAGCCACCAGCACACCATTCATCACTACCAGCTCACCACCACTGCCCAGGAGACATGACCAGCAAAGGAAAAAAGACTGCAGCCCTACGGTTTAATGACGAGTCCCTCGAGTGACTGCTGGATGCTGTGGAGGCCCACCAAGATGTCCTGTACCCCCGCTCTGGCTGCAGAATGGACAGCAACGTGACCAATCTGGCTTGGGAGGCAGTGGCAGTGGTGGTCAGCGCCAACGTCCTTCAGAAGAGGACAACCACCCAGTGCTGCAAGAGGATGAATGTCCTCCGTTCTGCCAGGTTATCACTTTTTTCATCACTCTCAACTCACACACTCAGAAACCCAGCACACATCCACAGGGCCCTCACTCACTGCCAGTTCAAGGGACACCACCATTCACTGTCTCACACACACCTTCATTGTCCTCAGCCAGTCCATGGGACCACTCACCACCCATACAGGCCAGGCACATCTATCATCTGGCCCGGCAGGTGTCCTGCTAACAACTTCTCCATCTCTACCCATGCAAGATTAGCTGGTACACAACAAGAGAAAGAGAGACCGGTGGCAGAATGCCCGAAATCAAGGTCCTCACGGACTTCAAAAACAGAACCATCCAGCTGGCTGGCAATGACCGGGACCAGTCCTGTGCTGAGGGTGAGGTCGGCGCTGCTCTACCAATTGAGGATCCAGCAGTGCAATGTCCATCAGACAACCATGCCGTGAGTGATGTGTCCTCTTTCATAGGCCGATGTCATGCACTAATTATCTCTCCTTGCTTTCGCAAGCACATCTACCAAACAGCCAACAGAGTCCATGACCCAGGGCCTCCAATCAAGCCCTGAAGAAACTCCTGAAGAGGAATCTGAAGGCACCCTCCTTGAAGTCCCATCACAGCGCTCACCCACACCCTCCACCAGCGCAGAGACACAAACACCGATGGGACCTAGCTTTAGAATAGGCACGGGATCACATACTGGTGAGCACAGTGCACAGTCTGATCCACAGCAGACAGCGGCAGGGGCTTCCCAGGTCCCCGGCGTTCAGAGCACTGCTAGAGGCCAGGAACCTGTTGAGTCCAAGTCAGATGACGAGCCTGTGGACTTGGTCATGTCACAGTTGCAAAGGCAAGCTAGGGAACATCAGGAAGGGATGTCTGCTGCAGGCAGGCTAGGATCCCGACCCCAATCATATCACTGAGGCTGTGCCTGATCTGTCTCAGTTGCAGCGGGATGGTCAGTTTATACAGGTGTCCCAAATGTGTGGCCATTTCCCTCACCTACCCTGCTCCCCACCTCAATTGCTTGTACGCAGGATCCAATGCCAGGGCAGCAGTTGTCCCCGAACACCCCCACCCTGAGTACAGTCACCTCCAGGGCCAGGCTGCAGTTGCCCCCGGACACCACTTGCCTTCCCACCCCAAAAACAGTCACCTCCAAGGCAGGACGGCACTTCGCCCGGACCCCCCTCGGCTCATCTGAAGCCTGAAAAACAACAGGCAACCTGGCGAGCAGTGGAAAATAATGCTGTTCACTCACTTCAGTTCCCCCAAAGTGAAAGCCACCAAGTGCACATTGCCTGCATTCTGTTGTGAAGCACATCGACGTGCTTTCCCACTGACATGGACGGACGATCCAGCGGGAGTTCAGAGCCCATTGGTAGGAAACACAGCCTGCCATCGGCAGGCTGAGTGGACGATTGCGACCTGCCTACCCGCCATCGTTAACCAGATCATGCCATATTTTGGCGCCCGCCACCTATCACGCCTGCTACCAACGGGCATGGAAAATTCTGCCCTCTGTCCAATCTTCAGGCCTTCCACCTATCTTTGCATAATTATATTTTTTTTCTTTAAGTTTGATACTATCTTTAAACTTTCTAGTTAACCATGGATGGTGTGTCCATCCCCTGGACTTTTTCTTACACACAAGGCCCTGTCCTTTGCAGACAAAAGGAACATGTCCACACATAACACCTTTTTCTCAACTAAACAAAAGCTTTGGAGACAATCATTCCCTGGTCCATTCCTCAAGGCAATGCCATGATCAATCAGAGTTGACCTGCCCAGTTTGAATTTGAACAAAGCTGGGCAGTTAATTATTCCATGCTACATTCTCCACGGCAACACTTCCACCAATCAGAGTCCACTTGCCAACCAATCAGCACTCTCTTCTCATGCAGTATAAATTGCTATTCCCACGTTACTGTTGGAAAACTCTGTGAGCTATTCTGATGAGTGGAAAACAAAAAGCTTTGATAGCATGCCTCTTTTTTCAACAATGCTCATGTTCAGTACTACTAAAATTGCATGCATAGAAATTAAAATTCCAGAATAAATAAAATTGTCAAACTTATTTAAATTCAATAATTTAAAATTATGCATAATGTGATCAGTGGGCCTGAAATCAGGTGAAGCGCCAGGGCCCATGACTTCTCTCCCAGGACCTGGCAGCAATTCATCAAGCTGGCTTCAACAGCACCTACCAACCCTGAAACCCCTTCTAGCTAGAAAGAGAAGGGCAGCAAATGCATTGGAATACCATCACCTCCAAGTTCATCTCCAAGTAATACACCATCCTGGCTTAGGAATACATGGCTATTCCTGCATCACTGATGGATCAAAATCCTGGAAGTCCCTGAAGTATTATCAGAAATGGTCCCAGGGAGTGTTTAACAGAGACTACTGGAAACAAGGCATCCAGGAACTTCCAAGCATTTATAAACTATATCGAACCTCGTACAGGGATAGATAAGCACAAGGCTCCTTACAGAAGCAACTCTCTCTGAGTTCTAGAGACACATGATCCAACATCACTAATGATGTATATTTGCTATTAACATAATAGCTATTACCCCTTTATACAAAATCTCTCCCAAATTTTTCATTCTACTCATTAAACTACTCATTGACTATTTACAGATTCTACCTCCGCCTCCCCCCTCAAGCCATTGTCACCATCCCTGAGTAACAGGAAAAGATACTACAGTGTTTTGACTAGTCTGCCGAATTGCGTTCTTGCTTCCTTTGGAAGAGGGCTGGGGTCTCAGTCTTCTTGTGCAGGGGCCTGTGAACCATTAAGCAAGTTGATCGGGATGTCTGCTCGGTTATCCGAGAGCTCTGTTTCTGTCAGTGCCCTGGAGGCATAATATACCAGACTGCAAGAGTCGTGTTGCTGAATTTGGAACAATACGGACAAAGTATCAGCTGCAAATATGGTGGGTAGGACTGGGTTGCAATGGGCCTGTGTTTCCATGAACATGAACATGTCCTTGTGTCAAATGCCTTCTGCTGGTGGTGATCCCAATACCAGGCCTGTTCCTGCTTCAGGGATTGCCATAACGGTTCGTTGATGTATGCAAGGAACTTCCCCCACCTGATTAATCATGCCCATAAAATGTTGAAGTTCTGTAACGTTAAGGAGTGGTTTCCTGAGGATCTGCTTGGATGCCAAATGTATGAACAATATGGCCCAAAAAGCTCATAATGGGTTTGGAGAGCTCGCATCTATGATTAAGTGTTAAGACTCACAGCCTGTAAGCATTGTAACACTGTTTGCAACCTGACATCATGCTCCAATGACACTATCATCCATATGGCAGATAACTCCATCCAGCCTTCCCAAAATGCCAGTCATGGTACATTGAAAGATCTCAGGCACTGAGATAATTCCGAATGGTAGGCGATTAAAGCTGTATCAGTTGAAGTGTGTGATAAATGTTGTTAGCAATTTTGACTCGTCGTCTAGCGGGAGCTATTGACATCTAGTTTAGTGAAAACCAAGCTCCTCGTGAGCTTTGCTAAGCTTTTGTTGACAGATGCCATGGGTTGGTACTCTCTCTCCATGGCCTTGTTCAAATGTGTGAGGTCATACAAATGCGGAGTGAGCCATTAGGCTTGGGTACAGTGCCATGCCTGTGCACCAAGAAGTGGGTTGTTTTACCGATGATATCATTCCTTGGAGTAGGGTGGAGTCAATCTCTTGTCTCACCTTTGTCAGGACAAGGTGGGGGACCTTTTGTGGGGCAAACAATCACACTGACTTACCATCTGGCTTTAAAGTAACGTGGTACACTGTTTGGAGCTTTCCCAGAACAGTTTTGGAGATCCCCTCCTGAATTTATCTGGTTTGTCCTAGTTGTTCAGCTCTTTTACCTTGTGAATAAGTTGCAGATCTGAGCAGGTTCTCTGGCTCTGGAATGAGCAATCCTGATTTTGGATGACATAGAGAATTTCTTAATTTCTCTTCCCTTATAACAAAGTGTGGCAGCCATCTGCCCTTGCACCGTGAATGGAGTGCTCCCTGGACCATGCAGTTAAGTCATAGGTGGCTGGAGAAGCTCAAGCTTCAGCCACAGTATTGTATCAGGCAGAATGGGCACTCCTGCTCCCATTTCCAAATTAAAATTGGTTTTCTGGCCAGTGACTATGATGCCCGCACTCTCAAGGCCTCCTTGGATTTTGCAACTTCACTCAAGAAAGGTACTTTGTATTCCTCTGTACCTTCTATTTCCTGGATACTGCTTGGTCTGATTGGACTCCCTTGAAATTTTTGAGTAGGATGCTTTCTGTTGTGACATAACATTTTAAAATGACCCTGCCTCTGGCAGAGGTGACACTCTGCATGGATGGCATAACATTGTTCCTTCCTATGGGGTATCTTAGCACCACACAGGCGCACTGGATAATGATGGCAGCTGCTCCCTCTTCACTTTGGGCCTGCTTTTTGGTGGGTGTGCTGACTGATGCCTCTATTACTCATGAACTGGATTGGGCCAGTGGCCTGGCTCCTCAAAGGTTCTCCATCACCCCGAATTAAAACTCAGTTCTACTTCCGTAGCTCAGCCTGCCTTACCAGTTGAACTGCCTTGGACAATGTTAACTCTTCCCTGGACTGCAGAAGATTAGGTACGACCTCATCAAGGATGCCCACCACATTGCAGTCTCAGATGATTCTTCCTCTAGAGCTCCATACACACAATTATCAGCCAAACAATACAGATCATTAATGAAAAATAAATACTTTCCATGGATTTCTGAGTGCGCCTGTTAAACCTCACCCAGTGAAGACTGAAATATGAATCAAAGACCTTAATAACCTTGTCATAAGTTGCTCTGTCCTCGTTAACACCCTGTCTTACTAAAATGTCATCTGCTGGTGCCAATAGAATGAAGGAGTATGCTGACCTGCTCTTTATCAGACTTCCGTGCTAACCGTGAAGCAATCCTATACCTGTTGCATTTGCGATGCCAGTTTTTCCTGTGTGCTGCTTGGCTGGGGGCTTCCAAGTGGTCAAAGAAGTCGGGTAGAGATAGGACTTTTTCCATGATTGTCTGTTATTTCACTTGTCAGTCTTGGGACACTTTCCTGTCACAGTTTTTCCCTCGCTGCTTTATTCTCGATGGTTTTAACTTTCCCACTGCCAGTAGTTTCGTTGGGGATCCTCGCTATTCAGTAAGTTTACCGCTGTCGTTATGAAGTATCATCAGAAATGGTCCCAGGTAGTGTTTAACGGCAATTGTTAGAAACAAAGCATCCAGGAACTTCCAACCTTTTATTAACTATATAGAATTATGTACAGAGATAGCTAGGCAAGAGACTTTCCAGAAGCATCTCTCTCTCTAGTCATAGATGCACGTAAGCTGACATCACTGGTGATGTATATTAGCTATTAGTATGATAGTTATTAATCCTTTATACTACACTTCCAATCTAACAGTACTGTGTGGGTACCTTCACCACATGACTGCAGCTGTTGAAGAAGACAGATCACAATCACCTTCTCAAGGGCTGGTCTTGCCAGGGACACCCATATCCTATGGATAAATTATGAAAAAAACCCTGACACAAAGGTGTGACTGAAAATAGGTTGCACCATATGCATGGTAGTCTCCATTAGACTTAATGATGTTAAAGAAAGGGAAATGGGATTTTTAGAGTCCCCCTTCTCCTCCAAATCCCCTTGCTACATCTGAACACTAGAAAATCTCCTCAACATATGAGATACTTATAGTCACAGACGTCCCAAATAGATTGTCAGAGGATTTAAATAACACAGCTACCATTGTACCTGATGCCACACAGCATCTAGCAGAGAATTAAACACTCCCTCTAGCTGCTATGTATCCTTTGACTACATCTCTCAGAAAAACAGCTCAAATAATCTTAAAAAATACCAAATGCTGTGGCTCAATGAAAAAGTAATTTGTGGAATGGCAGGTTAGAAATACACAGTGAGAAGTGATTTCGAGTGTGCAGTAATGGAATCAACCCATGTTGCAAGGTCATTGAGATTTGCTGAAGTCGATACCAAACAGCAGTGAGACTTTTTTCCAATCCAAGGGTTTAATCAATTCATATGTTGATAACTTAGATTACACAGTTAAGATGATCAAATTCAATTCTCTCTTGTGATCAACAACAATATAATACCTTTATCTAATAAAATGTTCCAAAATACAGGAGCATATAAAACAAAAATTGAATTTGAGCCAGATAAAGAAAAATTAGGGGAAATGAACAAAAGCTAGGTTGAAGAAATGGGATTAAGAAGCAGCTTAAAGGAGAAATGAGAGGTAGCAAGGCAGAGGAGCTTGGGAAAGGAAATTCAGGGCTTAGAGCCTTGCTGATGGCATAGCCATCAATGCTGGAGTGATTAAATTAGGGATGCTCAAGAGGCCAGAATTAGAGCAGTGCAGATATCTCAGACAGTTGTGGGGCTGGTGGAGGCTACAGAGATTGGGAGGGGCGAGGCCTTGAAGGAATTTGAAAACAAGGATCAGAATTTTAAAATTGAGGCACTGCTTAACCAGGAGCCAAAGTAGATCAGCGAGTACAGAAGTGAGAGATGAACGAGAATTGGTGCAATTTAGTACACAGGGAACAGAATTTTGGATGATCTTTAAGTTTTTGG
This sequence comes from Carcharodon carcharias, assembly GCF_017639515.1. Classification (NCBI taxonomy): domain Eukaryota; kingdom Metazoa; phylum Chordata; class Chondrichthyes; order Lamniformes; family Lamnidae; genus Carcharodon; species Carcharodon carcharias. The sequence goes on along the minus strand of NC_054472.1, from coordinate 58,965,464 downwards.
CGGGTAGAGCATGGGATACTGGTTAGGAGTGCATAGGAGTAGTCAGGTCTAGAGGTAACAAAGGCACGGATTAAGGTTTCAGTAGCAGATTAGTTGATGCAGGGACAGAGCTGGGCTATCTTACAGGGATAGAAATAAATGGTCCTGGTGATGGCACAGATGTGCTGTCAAAAACAAAAGTCAGCATCAAATATGACACCAAGGTTGCACACATTCACATATTCTTGCCCTAATCACTTACCAGAGGAAAAGACGTGCCCCATAGCTCAGTTATTGCATTCAAATATTACTATTATAATCAGTTATAATGTACCTTAACTGGTTTAATTGATGGCAGAGGATACAAGATTGTGTTGCATATCTTTTGTTTGTCAGGTGTTCTTTCATACCATCTAGGGGTTGAATATATTACTGCACCAAAGTGTGGAGCTAACACAATCAAATTGTGAGGATCGGATTTTTGGAGTTGCAAAGACTCCATGGACCTTTAAAATTGATAGGTGACACCTGGATGTGGAAATTCCACTCCCATTTCCAAAGACCCAATTTTTGCCAGATTCACACAGGAGAGAAAACTGAATTCAGCAGGGCCGTTTGAACTTAGTGCTCAGTTCAAAGAGGCACCATTTTGACTGTTACAGGGCCCTTAGCCCACAGTGTGGGAGTCATAAAAGGTTTATTCAACTGTCATGATCTGAAGGTTTTTAAATCCCCTGATCTTTATACTGTAACAAGAAAGGGTTGCAGCTGCCAATGATTGTTAAAAAAAACTGTTGGACTGCTTTGATTGACAAGCTAGCTGGTGTTACATCCATTTGAGAAGTTTCAACAGAATTCTTAGTTGACATTTCCCTAAGAAATATTCATTATGAATGCTTTGCTGAGTTTCAAAAGCTACAATTACCTCTGCAATGGGGTTCACAGTTTGATTGCTTAAGGAGGCTATTAAAGGTTTAAGAGTGTGTTAATGGATGTTTTGAAAATATTTTGGGGGAATATTGTGTTATTATGTGAAGAAGGCTGTATGTCTATGTGTGTGTAAATGATTTGATTAAGCTGTTACTAGAGTAACTAAAAAGTTACCAGAGACAGGCTGTCTGGGAGATTTAAGACATGAAAGCATAGAAATGTTAGGTATGCATTTGTAATAAGATATTATAGTGGGTTTGAGGAACAAGTAAATAGGTTGAATCTAACATTTGCAATTTTAGGTAAGTTGAGAGTTATTTTGAATATCAAAGGGAAGTCAGAGGTGACAAACATTTTTGCAACTTACAGGAGTTCCATGGGTAAGCAGAAGAGGGTATGCCATATTTTATTGACCCAAAATCAGAGACAAAATAGAAACATGAAAGATTTAATATTTGCAAGGATTTGAGTTTCAAAAGAGGTGTGAGAACAATGGAACTTGAGATGAAAGGGGTGGAAAGCGTATTTTAGAGTTACTATGGAAAGCTTAGGTGTTGGCTTTTGGCCAATTGCTCTTGCATCCTGATTGCCCTAGTCCTGGGCGAAATGCACAATGTTGTGTGCCCTCACAAAGATGGCATCCGTGACCTCATGGATGGATTTGTTTGTGGACGCTTGTGAGATCCCACAGAGGTCACCTGTGGAGCCCCAAAAGGAGCCACTGGCGTAGAGATTGAATGCATTCACTTTCACGGCCATTGGCAGTAGATGCCCTCCATGTCCATGTGACGCCAAATCCTGCAGTAGCTGGTAGATGTGACCAGCCAATTCCCTAGGCATTTCAGTCATCTGCAGAAATGACAGGTGGCGTCTTTAGATCCTAGGTTGTCGCTAGGTGCCGACCAGCAACGGCTCACTGTGGCTCTTCGGCGATGTGTGCAGGTACCCCAACTGTCCCTTCTCCCTGATGTTGCTGCTCCTGCCTCTGCACAGCCAGGAATCTCAGCCACTCTCTCTTCCACCATCTTCGTTCTCTGTAGGTCATCAGGCATACAGCCAGTTCACCAGGCTCCATGATCCTGAAGTACTCCTCCTGCAGAATGAAAGTCAGAGTCACGTGGTTAACATGGGTGTATTAAGAATCTGTCCTGGCTAATTGTGAAGGCCCCTTAACGCTTCCTGGAGAGTACAGGCCACCACTTGGATGGCCAGAGGTTAGTGCACTTCATGGCTGCCCGAGATCCCACCGCCTCTGCCCCACTCTATCCAATCAATTGGCAGCAGCTTTGCCCACTGGACTGCATGTTGTGCTCTCTGCTCAGGCGCAGGCATTCTCCTAACCCATGTTGCAAGGCTGCACTGTAAGCTTGAACCATGGGGGAGACTGGTCCAAATTGGGGTGCTGAAATTGCAAAAGGTTGTGAGCACCTCCAACAGTGACTGCTCCATGGCCAGCTTTAACAAGGAGATTGTACAACATGTGCAGTCATCCAACTGTTCTGCAGTGTTGGGAGGGGTTGAAAAGATTTGGAGCACTTGGTGGCACTTTGATGTCTCTGCATTGCTTGAGTGGGCAGATAAGCTAGAAGCCCGACTCCAATCATATCAATGTAGCTGCACTTGAACTGTTTCAATTGCAGAGGAATGGTCACTTTATACAGGTTTCCCTAATGTGGGGCCATTTCCTTTGCCCACCCTACCACCCACCCCAAATGCTTGTGCTCTATATTCAACAGCTGGGCTGTCCTTGCCCCCACCTCCCAACAGGTCACCTCAACGGCTGGGCTGCTCTTAACCCCAACCCCCACCGCCCCTCAAGCTTGAAGTCCAACAGGTGACCCTGGCCAGCGCTGCATGTTACTGTGTACTCACCATCGAGTTCCCCTCAAAATGCAGGCCGCCAATTGCACGCCTTTTATTTGCTGTTGTGAAACATGTCAGTGTACTTTCCTACTGACGTGGATGGACAATCCAGTCGGGGGTGACGATTCTGGTGGGCTAGCCTGATAATGATATGCTGATGTATTACAATGAGGTTCCCAATGTCTGATGGTGGAAAATGCAGGCCACCATTGGTGGGCTGACAGACGTTCGTGAACTGGTGTCACGCCGTTGTGAAGCCGATTGCACCATATTGTCCACTCATGCTACCGATCATGGTGGGCAGGGAAAATTCTGCCCTATGTATTGATTATTGAAAAGTGAACACAGTAACAAAGGCAGATTCATACCCTATCCATGATTGGAGAACTGTATCAAGAAAGTGGGACAGCCAACGTTTATTACAAAAATTGACTTGCTGCGAACACTTGGAAAGGCCCCCTTATCGAAACTGGCAAAAGAGATATCAGTTTTTGTGACACCAGATGGTCTATATCAATGCAAATTAATGCCCTTTGGTATGAAAAATGCACCAGCAACATTTCAGAGACTAACGAGCAAAGTGATTGAGGGACTGACTAATTGTGCTGTTTATATTGAAGTCAAACATGGGAAGAACATTTATAACATCGAAAGGAACTGTTTGATTGACTGCAAGAAGCCAATTTGGTTGTAAATTTTGCTAAAACTGATTTTGCGAAAGCGTAAGTTATATATTTAGGCCACACTGTTGGACATGGACAAGTGGTCCCATAAGATGCAAAGGTAAAAGCTATAGTAGAATACCCAGTGCCTACAACAAAAAGGGAAGTCTTGAGATTTCTATGCATGAGTGGATTTTATTGGAAATTCATGCCAAATTTCAGCAGCGTAGTTGCTCCACTGACAGGGTTGTTAAAAAAGCACAGAAAATTCCAATGGACACAGAAGTGTCAGAATGCATTCAACAGCTTGAAGGCTGTATAAACTACTACACCTGTTCTTTCAGCACCTGATTATACAAAGCAGTTTAAGTTGGCTATTGATGCCAGTGATGTGGGTGTTGGTGCTGTGTTGCTACAAGAAGATGAACTGGGAATTGAGAAGCTGGTAGGATATTTCTCACAGAAACTGGATGTACATCAGAAGAAATATTCAACTAAAGAGAAAGGGACTTTAAGTTTGGTGTTAGCTTTGCAGCATTTTGAAGTCTATGTAGCAAACAATTCTTCAGAGGCGTTTACATATACTAGCCACAATCCTTTGAAGTTTCTGGAGAAGTTTCAAAACAAAAACACCAGACTATTTTGGTGGAGTTTATTATTGCAATCATTCAATTTACAAATTATACATGTAGTTGGACAAGAAAATTTAATTGCAGATGCGCTGCCAAGAGTTTAAAAATCAGAAGAACTTGGATATTTGCAAATGGAGAATGGACAGGAATGAACTCTATTGTTACAACAGACTTGCATATATTTTCATATAGTGTAATGGCTTTGTTTGTATAGCTATATGTAGTAAGGAATACAAAATGGGTTGAGAAAATGAAGCCATCTTTTTGAAATGATGATGGTTCATTTTTTTCAAGGATGGAGGTGTGAGAATGAACTTTTTAAAAATATTTTTGTGTTATCCTGTGAATAAGGCTGTGTGTCTGTGTCTGTGTCTGTGTGAGTAAATTATGTGATTAAGCTGCGGAAAAATTACTAGAGACAGGTTGTCTAAGAGGTTTAAGACATGAAAAGATAGAGGCATTAGGTATGCATTTGTAATGAGATGTTATGGTGGGTTTTAGGTACAAGTAAATAGGTTGGATCTAACTTTTGCATTTTAGATAAATTGAGAATTCATTTAAATATCAAAGGAAAGTGACAAGAAACATTTTTGCATTTTATAGGGATTCCATGGGTAAACAGGAGAGGGTATATTACATTTTATTGACCCAAAAGAAGAGACAAAATAGAAACATGAAAGATTTAATATTTGCAAGGCTTTGAGTTTCAAAGAGGTGTGAGAATAATGGAACCTAAGGTGAAAGAGGGGAAAAAAGGTATTTTAGAGTTACTGTGGAGAACCTAGGTATTGGCTGTTGGCTTTGTGAAGAAGATCTCCTTGAAACAGCTCTAAGTTGGGAGAAGATGCAGTTTTAATCAGCCTAACCAATCAAGCCAGAGAAGCCTTAGGCTGCAAAAAGCAGTCTTGTTCTGAAGTCTTGGATTTCTACAGCACAGTGGAAGAGAGTTTAAGAGGTCATGTGGCATGCCTTTATTAAAGCTTAGCAGCTTGCTTGAGTAATATTACTGGATTTTTATAGTTAAATATCTATAAGGGAGTGTTGCCTAAGAAGTATTATTTGTGCATCTGACCAAGTGGGGAGTCTTTTGGGGGATGTTTTGTGAGACTAATTTTAACTGTGTAACTGTAATCTTGTGTGCTTAAATTTTCTTTTCTTCTTGCTAATAAAACTTTTAATTTTTAAAATCCCAAAAGTGTCACTGGACTTCTTGCTGCGGAGATCAGTATGTTTTCTTCTCATTTTCAGAACACGAAGAAAAGGGTATGGCCTGTAAGTCAGGTTTCCCTCTGGGATTTGGTTTGCGAAGCAATTAACATCTGCTGTGGCTCATAACAGGAGTATGAACAGAAGTTTGTTGTTTTTATAAGAGATTAACCACAAAGAGATTTAAAGCTTTGATGTTTTCATTATTTTTTTACACTATCAATTCTGTGTAGTTGGAACTGAATTAGTTTTTTCAAAGTTTATTATTTTCATCTCCACACAGCTCATGAAGTCTGCCCATTGTGGATACTGGGGTGAGTTAGCATTGAGTTGGCATGGGGTATGAGGGGCAATGAGGGGTGTGTGGAGGGCATGAATTGACATTAAGTTGGCATGGCGTATAAGGGGCCATGGGAGGTGGGGAGGGGGCATGATTTGGCGTTGAGTTATGAGGGGCCACTGGGGGAGGGGGGGATGTTGTTGGGAATGTGAGAGGTAAGGGCTAGTGAACCAGCCTGACTTCGCAGTCACTCGCTCCATGTCCACCTAGCACCTGCTTCTGGACCCCACTTCATCCCACACCCACCCCACCCTTCCCCCCCACCCACTCCATAGAGCAAAAATCTTGTAATTTGGGGCATATTTTACTGAGGCAGGTCTGGCGAGCCTGGAAATTCCGCAAGCTTCTTCTCTTCCAATTTCCTCTAGATTTTTCTTCCCTTATCTTCCATCTGAAAGCAATGATTCAAGCTAATGTACTGTTGAACAAACACTTGCAGCCTTTTCCAACTGGCTCTGTTTGCCTGTGAATCTTGTCCATGGGTATCAACTAGGGGCCATCACAGCCATCACGTGCTGAATCTGACATTTGGACAAGCACTCTGTGACAGGGACCACTCAAAAGGGATCAGTATGAGGACACTTGACCACATTTTTTTCCTTTTCCATCCTGGGTTAGCAATGCAAATTGTAACATTCTTTACTTGTCCACAATTGACATATTGGCATGCACCAAGGTTCAAGCATGGGATCTTCTAGTTTGAAAGGTTTAGCAACAATCCATACAGTAGAAACCAACCAGACTCATGAAGGAGGGCTTAGAATTTAGTGCAAGAATGTAATAGTTTCAATTCATTTTCTTCAATCAGATTTCCACTTTTTTTTCTTTTGCTGCATAATATCCAACAGCTAACAGGACCCTTGCAAACTGCAGACAGAGTCTGGTACACAGAAGACTGTTGCTAAGGACTGGGTCTGTGTGACTGTCAGCAGGGGAACTCCAAAGCAGATAATGATTTCCTTTCCTCAGCAGTTGAAGTCATAAACAAACTGAAAAATAGAGTCTATTTGTTACCCATCCATTAAACATGGTCCTGTTAATATAATTACAAGCAAAAGTGGAAAACGTTTAAATCAGTATTTGAAAATTCTTTGGGGAAATCAAGAACTTCCACAAAGGTCATGATGCAGAGTGTCACGAGGCCAGGAAATTTATTAGAGAAATGAAGCAAGATTAATGAAATAAGGGGAACAATTATATAACATGCGAACAGATGAATTAAGAGCAGGAGTAGACCATTCAGCCCCTTGAGTCTGCTCTGCCATTTGATAAGCTCATGGTTGATCTGATTGTGGCCTCAACTCCACTTTCCTGTCTACTCCCTATACCCTTTGACTGCCTTGTCAGTGAAAAATTTATCCAATTCAGCCTTAAAAATATTCAATGACCCTACCTACACTGCTCACTGGGGAAGAGAATTCTACATATCAACAACCTTTTCAGTGAAAAGAAATTCTCCTCATCGCCTTCTGAAATGGGAAACCTCTTATTTTCAAATGGTGTCCTCTAGTTCTAGTCTCTCCTGTTAGAGGAAACATCCTCTCAGCCTCTACCCCATCAAGTGCCCTCAATAAGATCACCTCTCATTCTTCTAAACTCCAATGGATACAGTCCCAACTTGTCCACCCTTTCCTCATAAGATAATCTCCTCATCCCAGGAATCAGTCAAGTGAACCTTCTCTGAACTGTTTCTAATGCAATTATATCCTTTCTTACGTAAGAAGAACAAAACTGTACACAATGGTCTCAACAACACCCCGTACAACTGTAGCAAAACTTTCTTACTTTTATATTCCTTTCCCCTAGCTATAAATGACAACATTCCATGTGCCTTCCTAATCACTTGCTGTTCCTGGATACTAACTTTATGTGATTCATGTACCAGGACACCCAGATCCCTCTGTACCACAGGGTTCTGCAATCCCTCTCCATTTAAATGATATACTGTTCTTCTATTCTTCTGGCCAAAGTGGTCAAGTTCATATTTTCCCACATTATTCTCCATCTACCAAATTTTTGCCCACTCACTTAACTTATTTATATCCCTTTGCAGACATCTTATGCCCTCTTCACACCTTACCATCCTACCTATCTTTGTGTCATCAGTAAATTTAGCAGCCATACATTTGGTCGCTTCATCCAAGTCATTGATATAGATTGTAAATAGCTGTGACCCATCATTGATCCATGTGGCACCCCACTAGTTGCCAGATGGAGACAAGATGGATTATGTTTATTGACTCATATCCATGGACATTTTATAGGCCTACAAACATAACCCATGCCTACTCTCAGCAGATGTGGGATAACTGGACAGAAAAAGATCAAGCTCAATGGAATGCCTGAGGCATCCCAGGAATATCTCCAGGCATGTCCCACAATGCTGGGGACAGATGTGTGCCAACCACCCTGGATCAAACTTTTCAGGGTAAATTAGATAAGACGGATACCTCTCACACCCAGATTCTAAACCACATTAAGACACTCCCATCACAACTCTGCCTGAATTCTGCATATCCCTGGGAGCCAGAATTTCTAATTTATAGAGCTGGATTTTCAATCTAGATCGGGAACTGTCAGAAAAATCATTCCACAAACTCATTCTACAGATTACCTTGACCAATTTGATTAGTCCAGTCTATATGAAGATTAAAGTCACCTGTTACAGACAGGAGGTGGTTTAATTTAAACAGTTCTGATTTCTCCTCTCACCACGTGTCCATAAGCAGAAAGATATTTTAATTTGCTTTCCCCTTTATAAGCAGTGGTGGTTTTGGTGTGATCCAATTACTTTTTTATTTGCTCGTGGGATGTGGGCATCACTGGCTAAGCCAGCATTTATTGCCCATCCCTAATGGCCCTTGAGAACTGAGTGCCTTTCAAAGGGCATTTAAAAGTCAGCCACATTGCTGTGGGTCCAGAGTCACCTGTAGGCCCAAGCAGGTAAGGATGGCAGATTTCCTTCCCTAAAAGACATTAGTGAACCAGATGGGTTTTTATGACAATCAGCATTGATTTCATGGTCACCATCCAGATTTTTATTGAATTCAAATTTCACCATCTGCCATGGTGGGATTCGAACCCAGGTCCCCAGAGCATTACCCTGGATTACTAGTCTAATGACAATACCACTTTGCCTTTTCTGTGAGGCTGCTTGTAGATGTGGTAAAATGGCAGATTGAGCTTTGCAGTTCCACAAGACAATATTACTGGTTCCACAAGCTAGGTCCACGTCACATGACTCCCACCTCTCCACTCTGGCTTTGACAGAGGGCTCATATCTCTTTGTCTGGGTCCCCAAGATTGCTAAATGTTCCAACCGTTAAAATTTGAAAGGAAGGTTGCTGGATCCTTTGTCCTGGCAGATGTATAGGCTCGGGTTGGCTATCCTGGCTTATGAAATGCAAATGACCTTTGTATAGTTCTCTTTGAATTTTGTCTCTGCAGCCCACAGGGGTTGTCAGTATCTCTTCAGAGATAATGAGGTGCAACCTTCTGTGATACTGCCATGGGTAGCTCCTTTTGTTGAGGGTCACAGACAGGCATAGCTTCAACAATTTTGAAAAGGTATTTGTCTAGTTTTTAAATTTTAGAAATTAGCCATGAGGATATCTATATGTATATATTTTATAAACTTATATATAGTGAGAGGTCTTAGTTCCCTGACATACCCAAAATGATTTCATTGCTTTTGTTACAAGCTCCAATTATTTGTTTAATGCTCTATCCTATTGTTAGGTGCCCATAAACTACTCTCACTAGTGTTCTCTGACTCTTGTTATTCCTAATCTCCACCCATACTGAATCTTCTTCCTGATCTTCTGAGCCAAGATTTTTTCTCACCACTATCCTTATGTCATCATTTGCCATCAGGGCTACTCCTCCTGGTCGGTTGATGCCTTGATAGCTACATGGGTACAATAAATAATCCCCCACCTGAGGCAATCCATCGATGGCGGCTAACCCCAATGCCCTCTATGCCTGTATTGTCCCATCTGTCTCAAAATGCATATATTCTCTCACCTTCAGAAATAGGGCATTGTGACCTGCTTGATGGCATGATGAACTGTCATCTGTGAGATGCCACCCAAATCTGCAGCTGATCCCTGGAATGATCTAGATGCATAAAAATTCAGGATGATGGTGATCTTGATGGCTTCAGGTAAGGGACTGGCATAGGGGCCACAAAGCATCAGGTTATTGTGGATCAGAGCACAAATATCTGAGACCAACAGTCTGTCATTTGCAGGTAACTGACTCTTGATTACACTTAAAGTCTTGGGTAGCACCTTCTTCCCCTTGCTGCTCTTTGTTGTGCTCTTCTGGCCTCCTCCTAGTCAGTAGGATTCATCTGCTGAAGCTCCTCCTCACAATCTTTTCAATGCTCCTTTCTCAACTCCCTCAACTGGTGCTTGTTCATTCACCAGGGCCTCCCCTACCTATCTCTGATGCCCAAGTGATGCCAGAAGCCTCACATCCCTCACAAGAGTTTGATCATTCAATGCTCACAAACGCAAGCCTCTCAGCATCAACGATGGCAACTCAGTGCCACTGCTCAGCAACCGAGTATTAATCTCCATTTATTAAATATGTTGACCATTGCAGCCATTGGCACTCATGACTTCCTGCAATGGTTCACAACTGCTGCTCCCTGACATGTCCCAGACATTCAATTTTTCCCGTGCACCCTGATTGAAAATTTAAAATTAGCTGCTCCAAAGCATTTTATCCAGCTTAGTGGCCTCTTTCAGCCCTCTCCTTGAAAATTATGGGCAGAATCTTCGGCTCAGCGAGCGGGGATGGGGCCTGCTTGCCGAGGCGTAAAATAACACGCGGTGACATCAGGCGTGCGTCCTGACGTCATTGCGCATCATTCAGATTTTCAGTTCAACGGGCGCGCAGCCGACTTGAATGTGTGCCCGCCGAACTGTCAAAGGCCTATTAAGGTCATTTAAATATCAATTGAAACAATTAACTGAGCTGCCCATCCAACCTTAAGGTTGGCGGGCAGGCAAAGAACCCAGGAGGCCTTCGCATTTATCATGAAACCTCACCCACAGGTGGGATGAGGTTTCATGAAGGTTTTTAAAGTCTTGTAAAAATTTTTAATAAAATTAATAGACATGTCCCAGCTCATGTAACAGTTTCACATGAGGGGACATGTCTTAAATTTTTTTCCTTTATTAAATTTTTTTGGACTTAAACTAATCTCCCTGGGGTAGCTCCATGTCTCAGGGATATTTCTGAACTCTTTCATGTGCATTCGCAAAAGAGCACAGGCCTCGACTCTACCTCCTCCCTCCATCCGCACAGGGAGTGCTCAGTGCTTCCGGGTGCGCATCACACTGGCCGGGCCTTAATTGGCCCACTCACATAAAATGGCAGTGCCTAGCCGATCACGGACAGCGATTGGCTGTGCGCACGCCCGCGCCCACTCCTGCCCAACACCCCCCCCCCCCCCACAACAGGGTGAAAATTCTCCCCCGTGTCACATTCTTGAGGCGTCGGGATCCAGTGGTATTTTCCTTGAACGCTATTTTCAAATCATGCCTGCTCCCGAACTCATCCCCATGGGCAATTGTGTTGAAAAGTTCTGACCCATAGCTAAGCTTTACCTTAAATTTACAGTGGTGAATAAAAATGAAAATATTATTTTCTATGGTATGTATCATAGCTGTTCCACAAGTTACAATTTTTAAAGAAATATATAAAACCACAATAATTGCAAATCAGAATTTTTGCAAAACTATTATAGGTGTCACATCAAGAAAAAAAGTGCTTGGTATTTACAGGGATATCATTGCAAAATTCTTCATCTTTACTATTTCTTTGAAGAAAAATTTGTCCTCAATTATTGTGATATTGTAGTCATTATTTTAACTGGGCAAACAAAAAAATAACAATTAAAATAATTTGCCAGGCTAAACGAATGCTGGACGGATCCCAAATACAGATTACTCTCTATTTTTGATACACTACCTCAATGAATAACATCTCTCTAATGCTTCGCTTTACAGGCTTACAGTCATCTTATAAGGTTCTTCTAAATTATTGATATTCATCAATTGCAGAAAAGATCAAGCAAACAAACCAGTATTTATCTAATCTAGGTGTTACTATCATACAGCAAAATGATTTAAATACTTCAGCCTAGGTCACTGTCATGTATTCCACCCTTCCTGATATTGTCACAATATATTCTTCAGATATATGTTATTGAAGACTCCACCATAAATCTAATTTTCTTATAATTGGCATATAAGTGACTGAATAACCAGAGACAAGAAAACTTCAATTCCTTGGTAACATTGATGCATTTCCCTCCCCACCTCGAATCCATAAACGTTTTATTTTGCCCTTTTCTGTCGTAACACAACATTTGTGGTCTATCACCCTTGCACAATGCAGCTCTTCTAATTCAAAAGCATCGTATGCACTCTAAATTTCATGGGCTGAATTTTCCCCCCCTGTAGGGGGCGAAGTTGAAGGGCACACGCGCACGCACAGGCACATTTCCGATCAGTGCCCCCGATTGGGAGTGTGGTGCCATTTTACTTGGGCGGGCCTTAATTGGCCCTATGCGCTTCCTGTGCAGGCAGGAGGGGGGGGAATGTCAAAATCGAGAGTGTGCTCTTTCACGCATGCACACGAAAGAGCACACTCATCTCCCTGAGGCTAAGTGCAGCCTCAGGGAGACAATGTTAATTGAGTTGGAATATGTCCATAATTTTTACAAAAACTTTACTGAAATTTTTAAAAACCTACATGAAACCTTATCCTGCCCGTGAGTGAGGTTTCATGCTTTTTCAAATTTGCGCCGGGGCTCCTGGCCTGCCCGCCAACCTTAAGGTTGGACGGGCAGGTCCTTTAATTACTTAACTGACTCTGTCAATGGCCTCAATTGGCCGTTGACAGGTCGGCGGGCGCACAGCTGATTTCGCTGTGCCCCCGCCTATCTGAAAATTTAAATGGGGCGTGGTGATGTCAGGAATTCTGCCCAACCTCACCGTGCGTCATTTTACGTGTTGGCAAGCGGGCCCTGCCCCCGCTTGCTGACGTGTAAAATCCTGCCCCATGAATCAGGATTTTGGTTGAATGATTAGCTAAACTTGCTTCATTGAAAAAAAAACACCCTTTTAACTGCAACCCTCCAAAATATCAAAATATTTGGTTGCGTTGGAACATTCAGATTGCATTAATTGCACCTTGTCTAGTTGTATGCAGCTCTCTAGCTGAGGTCTAATTGGCATTTTATACAGTTCTAGCTTAACCTCTCTTACTCTTATATTACAGGCCTTGGTCAAAAAAGGGAAGTGTTCCATATGCCACCTGACCACCTTATCAACCTGTGCTGCAACCTCTAGGTATCTTGTGGACATTTATTGTCTATTCTCTTGCCTTGTTTGGCCTCCCCAAATGCATTACCTTACACTTCTCTGAATTAAATTTAAGTTGTGTTAATTGCACACCTAGGGAAGAATCTTACCTCCTTTGAAAATATTCTTCCATCAGGAACAAATGCTGGTTCTGTCTCCAATGGACTGCGAGACCCACCCTGTCTGATTTTTCTGGAGGCGACCAATTAAGAGGCCACCTCCAGGACCCCTATCCAATTAAGGATGGCAGGCAGATTCCTAAGGCTGCAGGCCCAATCAGAGGCCTCAAAACGCAAGCGTCCTCAGAAGTATACAGACAATATCAAACCTCATGAGGACTGAAGCTGGAAACTCCTCAGGGTGAAGGGGAAATGCTTCTGGAGGAATCATTTAGGCCATGGCTGCAACTTTTCCTACCCGCGGCCCAGCAATTGGGGCATGGAACTTCCTTCACGAAAGGATGCCTTCATGGAGCTGTTGGGCTCATCACCCAGTGGGAAGCTGGTCCAACCCCCCTCACTAGCCTACTAATTGATAAACTTTTGGCTACCCGCCATTGCCAGGTGGGTAGCAACTGCTGATGGTGACCCATCTCCAGCAACATAGCCTGCAGGTGGGAGTATGAGGCCTCAACCTGACCTTCATTTCCATTTTGCTCTGGTCTCATCTTCAAGCACCCATCCACCAGACAGGGAAGGTTCAGCCCATAATTACCATTTTAATTTCACTGCTGCTTTTTCTATCTCCTTTGGACTTTCTCCACCATTGAGCTCTTGGTATCTGACAATAAGCTTTCTTCTCTTTGCTTTATCCTACTCTGTATGCTCTTTGACATTGGGGGGAGAGCAGGGGTAGATTTGTGAGTCTCACCTTTTCCTCTGTGGGAATATATTTGTTCTGAACCCTCTTTATGTCCTCTACGAATTCCTCCCATTGCTCTGATACTGATCTAACTTTAAGTACAGGTTTCCAGTTCACTTTTCCTGGAACCTATATCAGCTTAGTAAAATTATCCTTTCCCTAATTTAACATTTTTATCTTGGTCTATCTTTATCCTTTTGCATGACTATGCTAAAGCTAACTGAATTATGATTACTACTACCAAAATGTTCTCCCACTGATACCCTTTCCACTTGGCCAGATTCATTGCTTACAATTAAATTCAAACTGTCCTTTCTCTTGCTGGATTTGCTGTTTATTGACTCCTGAATGCATTTTAAGAATTCTGTGTCCTCTTTTATAATGAATTTATTCCTGTTAATATTTGGGTAGTTTAAATCTCCTACTAATACAGATCTTCAGTTTCTGCACTTATCAACAACGTGCCTACGTATTTGCAGGAGTGGAGTGTCAAATTTTGAGGCGCTGGAGTTCTAAAACGAGTTATTCCATATCATTTCTAAATCTACTGTTATGTTGTTTTCCTATGTATTAATCATTTGAGTCCCCATAAGTCAGTAAAACTCTGCTTTTCAAGTGCAAAATATTAGTGCCAGTAGGCGCTAGGCATTTTATTTCAAACCATGTGGTTTTTAAATTCATTTTTACGGGCGTCACTGGCTAGGCCAGCATTTATTACCCATACCTAATTGCCCTTGAGGAGGTGGTGGTGCACTTTCGTCTTGAACCACTGCAGTCCATGTGGTGTGGGTACACCCACAGTGCTGTTAGGGAGGGAGTTCCAGGATTTTGACCCAGTGACAGTGAAGGAATGGCAATACATTTCCAATTCAGAATAGTGAGTAGCTTTGGAGGGGAGCTTCCAGGTAGTGGTGTTCCCAAGTCTCTGCTGCCCTTGTCCTTCTAGATAGTAATAGTTGTGGGTTTGGAAGGTGCTGCCTAAGGAGCCTTGGTGAGTTTCTGCAGTGCATCTTGTGGATGGTACACACTGCTGCCACTGTTTGTTGGTGGTAGAGGGAGTGAATGTTTGTGAAAGCCAATCAAACGGGCTGCTTTGTCCTGAACGGTGTCAAGCTTCTTGAGTGTTGTTGGAGCTGCACTCATCCAGGCAAGCGGACAGTATTCCATCACACTCCTGACTTGTACCATGTAGGTGGTGGACAGGCTTTGGGGAGTCAGGGGGTGAGTTATTCACTGCAGGATTCATAGCCTTGACTTGCTCTTATAGCCACAGTATTTATATGGTTAGTCTAGTTCAGTTTCTGGTCAATGGTAACCCCCAGGATGTTGATAGTGGGGCATTCAGCGATGGTAATGCCATTGAATGTCAAGGGGCGATGGTGAGATTCTCTCTTGTTCGAGATGGTCATTGCCTGGCACTTGTGTGACATGAATGTTACTTGCCAATTGTCAGCCCAAGCCTGGATATTGTCCAGGTCTTGCTGCATTTGGAAATGAACTGCTTCAGAATCTGAGGAGTCGCAAATGGTGCTAAACATTGTACAATCATCAGCAAATATCCCCACTTCTGACATTATGATGGTTAGGCCTGAGGAACTCCTGCAATGATGTCCTGGAACTGAGATGATTGACCTCCAACAACCATGAAACATCTTCCTTTGTATTAGGTATGACTCCAAACAGTGGAGAGTTTTCCCCTGATTACCACTGACTCTAGTTTTGCTAGGGCTCCTTGATATCACACTCGGTCAAATGCTGCCTTGATGTCAAAGGCAGTCACTCTCACTCAGCTCTTGAGTTCAGCTCTTTGGTCCATGTTTGAACCAAGGCTGCAATGAGGCCAAAAGCTGATTGACCCTGGTGGAACCCAAACTGAGTGTCAGTGAGCAGGTTATTGCACTATTGATGACATGTCCCATCACTTTACAGATGATGGAGAGTAGACTGATAGGACGGTAATTGGCCAGATTGGATTTGTCCTGCTTTTTGTGTACAGGACACACCTAGACAATTTTCCACATTGCTGGGTATATACCAATATTGTAGCTGTACTGGAACAGCTTGGCCAGGGGCGCAGCAAGTTCTGGAGCACAAGTCTTCAGTACTATTGTCGGAATATTTTCAGGCCCATGGCCTTTGCAGAATCCAGTGCCTTCAGCTGTTTCTTGATATCATGTGGAATGAATCGAATTGGCTGAAGACTGACATCTGTGATGCTGGGGACCCATGGAGTCTTTAGCATATCTAGAATTTCATTATTCAATAGTCTAATTATTTAATTCAAGCCTATTAAAAATATGAATTACAGAAATCTTACTTATCAAAATGATGCTTACCCAGAAACCTTTGATTATACCCTTGACAACTGGTTAGTGGCAGTGAAAAGATGCAAGGAGGTCAGCATATAGAGTGAAAGCCAAAGGAGAGAGGGATCCTCATATTAAAGTGGTCTTAGATAAAATGGCAGTGACATATTTGTTTGTAGAGCCTCTTCCACTGCAAAGTGGCTTAGCTCCCAAGTCATAACATCAGGGAACAGGTCCACACCATGGGGGCTCAGTTCTTGAGTATGCTGGGCCAATTACTTCTAACATCTGGGTCCAAAACCAAGAAGATCTGAGGATCAATATCAAGCCTGTTATTCAATTTCAGCCAGGTGGAGAAGAGAGGAGTCACAACTGGCTTCACAGCCCTGGTCTCAGAGGGAGGAATTGGCCACCCTTTACGGTCTTTGGCAACTTGAATGTCCCGGGTGGATTAAGTTGGAGCAATCTGAAGCCTGGGATGTAAGAATCCATCCGCAGCACTCAGCCACTTCGGATTTGGGATTAAACCTGACAACATCACTCTGAGAGGCCACAAGAGTTTGGAATGGGGAAGGGTCCTACAATTACAATACTAAGGCAACCTTCTGTAATTGGGGTTGAACAGGAGTGCGTTGTTAAAGATGCTGTGTCCGTGGTGGAGTGGGTGCTTGATTCCGACATTAGCTTCCAAAAACTTCTGCTCTCCAATGCAGATTTATCCCAAGCAAAACCCCCCCAAAAGCAAAAATTATTTAGGAAATGTCCTCCCATTCCTTAATTCAGAAATTCTCCAAGTGTCCGGAGAAGCCTGAACTAGTGTCACAGGGAAATGGTCATTTATTTCTTCTGTTTGACTTGCCTGGGGTCATGGTATAACTCCTGAATAGGATAGCTGGCTGAAATTGAATATAAGATGGAAACAAAGACAGGAATCTAAGTAATCATTCTGAAAATGTTCAGTATTAAAGAGGACAGTTATAGAACTTGGGTTTCATCACAGAAGACCAACTCGAGAGAGCTTCAGTTGAAAGAAAGAGGAACTTTGCCATTGACAGCAAGGACAGTAACACAGAACCAACAGAATTGCTTTAAACATATATATGAAATTACTTACTGAATGTGTTAAAAGATGCCAAATCTCCCAAGCACCTTGATTCCCAAATGCCAACCACCAACACCTCGAATTACCCATCCTTTAAACTGTTCGTGTTTGACTGCAGGCATTGAGTCGATTGATTGAGCTGAAGTTATACGGGATACAGGCATAACTTCAGCCTCTGGCTGTGCATGCTCTCTGCCCAGTATGGAACAGATAACGAAGAGTTATATCTTGACATTTTACCCAAGCATCTTTCAATCACCTCAGGGAACTGTGCAAATTGGTTGCACATCCCATGGCATGTGGGCATCACTGGCTAGGCCAGCATTCATTATCCATCTCTAATTGTTCAGAGGACAGTTAAGAGTCAGCCACATTGTTGTGGGTCTGGATCACATGTAGGCTAGGCCTGACCAGGTAAGGACAGCAGGTTTCCTTCCCTAAAGGGAATTAGTAAACCAGATGGGTTGTCACAACAATCAACAATGGTTTTATGGTCACCAGGTTTTTTATTGAATTCAAATTCCACCATCTGCCATGGCGGAATGCAAACCCGGGTCCCCGGAGCACTACTCTGGGCCTCTGGATTTTTAGTCTAGCGACAATACAACTCACACCATTATCTACCCCTCTTCTCAATAGAAATCGGGGAACTTTGATGAACGGTGCATACAGGAAGAACACGGTGCTGCAGTCATTGCCGTGGTCAAGGTTCCTGATTTTGTAGTTCTCATAAGAAGAATCACAGAATGTGATGTCCAAAACAATAGGAACATGCCCAGAATCCTTGTACTAGTAACTGAGTTAATGGGAGGAAAGATCTTGTAACAGTCTCTATCATGAGGGACTAAGTATTTGACAAACTAATGAGACTAAAGGCAGACAAGTTGCCAGAGCCTGATGGCTTGCATCCAAGGGTTTTAAAGGAAATGGCAGCAGGGATAGTGGAGGCATTAGTTGAAACATTCCAGAACTCACTGGATTCAGGGAGGGTTGCAGTGGATTGGAAAACTGTTAATGTGACGCCTCTGTTCAAGAAGGGAGGGAGACAAAAAGCAGGAAACTATAGGCCAGTCAGCCTAATATCTGCAGTTGGGAAATTGCTTAACACAATCAAACAAAGTCAGCATGGTTTTGTGAAAGGGAAATCATGTTTGACAAATTTGCTAGAGTTCTTTGAAGATATAAGAAGCAGAGTTGATAAAGGGGAACCAGTAGATGTAGTGTATTTGGATTTCCAGAAAGCATTTGATAAGGTGCTACATTAAAGGTTATTGCACAAGATAGGAGCTCATGATATTGGGGGTAATGTATTGGCATGGATTGAGGATTGGTTAACACACAGAAAACAGAATCAGGATTAATGGGTCTTTTTCAGGTTGGAAAGGGGTAACTAGTGGAGTGCCACAAGGATCAGTCGTAGAGCCTCAATTATTTACTATCTATATTAATGACAAGGAGGAGGGAGCAGAGTGTAATGTATCCAAATTTGCTGATGATACAAAAATAGGTGGGAGGGCATGTTGCAATGAGGACATAAGGAATCTGCAAGGGGATATAGTTAGGTTGAGGGAGTGGGCAAAAACCTGGCAGATGGAGTTTAATGTAGGAAAGTGTGAGGTCATGCACTTTGGTAGGAAGAATCACAATGCAAACTATTATTTAAATGGAGAGAGACTCCAAAAAAGTGCAGCTCAGAGGGATCTGGGTGTTATTGTGCATGAAACACAAAAAGTTAGCATTTGGTGCAAGTAACCAAGAAGGCAAATAGAATTTTGGCCAGTATTGCTCGGGGGCTGGAATTTAAAAATAGGGAAGTCTTGTTACAACTGTACAGGGTGTTGGTGAGGCTGCACCTGGAATACTGCATACAGTTTTGGTCCCCATATTTAAGAAAGGATATATTGGCATTGGAGACAGTTCAAAAGAGATTCACTAGGCCGATTCCTGGGAAAAAGGGGTTAACATATCAAAAATGGCTAAACAGGTTAGGCCTTTATTCATTAGAGTTTAGAAGAATGAAAGGTGATCTTCTTGAAACATACAAGATTCTGAGGGGGCTTGACAGGGTAGATGTTGAGAAGATGTTTCCACGAGTGGGGGAATCTTGAATTAGGGGACATCGTTACAGAATAAGGGGACACTCATTTAAAATTGAGATGCGAAGCAATTTCTTCTCTCAGAGGTAGTGAATGCCTGGAATTCTCTAGCCGGGAGAGTTCTGGAGGCTAGATCACTGAAAGTATTTAAAGAGGAGGTAGATAGATTTTTGAAATATCGGGGAATTGAGGGCTATGAGGAACTGGCACGAAAGAGCAGTTGAGGCCTGGGGCAGATCATCCATGATATTATCGAATGGCGGGGCAGGCTTGAGGGGCCGAATGGCCTACTCCTGCTCCTATTTCTTATGGTCCAAGTTTGATGAAACTAACCCAGGGAATAGTCAGGGTTAAAGTGACTTAAATAGTAGGCACTGGTGCTCCAGTGTGCTCCGGCAACAGTACACCCCTGTAAATTTGCACCTCGTCTTCTCTAGGTTTTTGAGGTTGGAGGAGAGAGTTCATGGTCCGAAGTTGTTGAACTCAGAAGGCTGTACAGTACCTAATCGGAAGATGAGGTGCTATTCCTCCTGTTTGCATTGAGCTTCACTGGAACATTGCAGCAGGCCAAGGACAGACATGTGGGCATGAGAGCAGGATGGGGTGTTGAAACAGCAAGTGACAGGAAGGTCTGGGTCATGCTTGCAGACAGACCAAAGGTGTTCTGCAAAGCAGTCACCCAGTCTGCGTTTGGTCTCTCCCATATGGAGGAGACCGCATAGGGAGCAGCGAATGCAGTAGGCCAAATTGAGCGAAGTGCAAGTGAAGCACTGCTTCACTTGAAAGGAGTATTTTGGCCCTTGGACAGTGAGGAATGGGGAAGTAAAGGGGCAGGTGTTGCACCTTCTGCGATTGCATGGGAAGGTGCCGTGGGAGGGGGCTGAGGTATTGGGGGTGATGGAGGAGTGGACCAGGGTGTCCCTGAGGGAACGTTCCTTATGGAATGCCGACAGGGGTGGGTTGGGGGTGAAGGGAAGATGTGTCTGGTGGTGGCATCATGCTGGAGTTGGTGGAAATGGCAGAGGATGATCCTTTGAATGCTGGTGGGGTGAAAAGTGAGGGCAAGGGGGACCCTATCATGGTTCTGGGGGGTGGAGGGAGAAGAAAGTGTGAGGGCAGAGGCGTGGGAGATGGGACGTACATGGTTAAGGGCCCTGTCAACCACTGTGGGTGGGAAACCTTGGTTAAGGTAAAAGGAAGAAATGTCAGAACCACTGTTTTGTAATGCGGCATCATCGGAACAGATGTGACGTAGACGAAGGAACTGAGAGAATCGAATGGAGTCCATACAGGAAACAAGGTGTGAGGAAATGTAGTCGAGGTAGCCATAGGCTTGTAATGAATATTGGTGCACAGTCTATCAACTGAAATTGGGACAGAGAGGTGAAGGAAGGGAAGGGAAGTGTCAGAGATGGACCATGTGAAAGTGATGGAGGGATGGAAATTAGAAGCAAAATTGATAAATTTTTCCAGGTCCAGAAGAGAGCACGAAGCAGCACCGAAAACAGTCTTCGATGAACCAAGAAAAGAGTTGTGGGAGGGGGCCCGAGTAGGACTGGAACAAGGAATGTTCCACATACCCATAAAGAGACAGGCATAACTGGGGCCCGTGCGGGAACCCATAGCCACACTTTTTACTTGGAGGAAGTGAGGTGTTTAAGTAGAAATTGTTCAGTGAGAGAACAAGTTCAGCCAGACGGAGGAGAGTGGTGGTAGATGGGGATTGTTCGGGCCTCTGTTCAAGGAAGAAGTGGAGAGCCCTCATCATCTTGGTGGGGAATGGAAGTGTAGGGGGATTGGACACCCATGGTGAAGAGGAGGCGGTTAGAGTCAGGGAACTGGAAATTGTTATAATGTAGGGCATCAGAGGAATCACAGATGTAGGTGGGAAGGGACTGAACAAGGAGATAGAGAACGGAGTCAAGATAGGAAGAAATGAGTTCTGTGGGACAGGAACAGGCTGACATGATCGGTCTGCCGGGACAGTCCTGTTTGTGAATTTTGGGAAGGAGGTAGAGGCGGGCTGTCCAAGGTTGGGAGACTATGAGGTTGGAAGCTGTAGAGGTAAGATCGCCAAAGGAGATGAGGTCAGTAACAGTCCTGGAAACAATGGCTTGATGTTCGGTGGGGGGTCATGGTCCAGGGGGAGGTAAGAGGAAGTGTCTGAGAGTTGGCACTCAGCCTCTGCGAGGTAGAGGTCAGTATGCCAGACAACAACAGCACCACCCTTGTCAGCAGGTTTGATAACGAAGTCAGGGTTGGGCCTGAGAGAACAGAGTGAGGCAAGTTCAGAAGGAGACAGGTTAGAGTGGGGTAGAGGAGCAGAGAAATTGAGACAGCTGATTTCTCACCGACAGTTCTCAATGAAAAGATCAAGAACAGTTAAGAGGCCAGAGGGAGGGGTCCAGGTGGAGGGAGAATATTGGAGGTGGGTGAAAGGATCCGTTGAACGGGGAGAAGACTCCTGCCCAAAGAAGTGAGCATGGAGATGAAGACGGTGGAAGAAGAGTTCAGTATCGTGCCAAGCCCGGAATTCATTGAGGTGAGGACATAAGGGTTGAAACTGAGTTCTTTGCTGAGCACTGAACGTTTAGCACCAGAGAGGGCAAGGTCAGGGGGTTTGGTGAATACACGGCAGGGGCTGGGATTAGAAGACAGGATGGGGTCAGAAGGAAGGAAGGGGTGGAGGGTCCTGGATGGGCGTGGGAATCAATGAGTTGTTGGAGCTTGCGTTCCTTAGTACCTGAAAGAAAGAGACAAAGTTTCTTGTTAAGGTGTCAGATGAAATGAAGGAGAAAATGAAACTGGGGGTAAGGACAGCTTTGAGATAGCATGAGTTGGTGCTGTTGAGGGAAAGGTCGAGTGTGTTCATATGTTGGCACATGGCACTGAGTGCGGACCTCAGGATGCACTGAGAAAAGCAGTCTGAGGAGTGTTGTATGTCCTGGAGATACCTGAAATCCCGAATGGATTTGAAACATGAGGGATAGAACTTCAGTTGGAATCCACGTGGGGTAAATTGGAGATGGAGACAGTCACTGAGGAAGGAAATATGACTGTGGAAGCCAGTTTTAGTAAACACCTAGTCAAACACCAGGAGGGAAATGGAAAGCAATGAAGGTAAATGGCCTCATTTGATACTCCTCACAGCTGTGATTGTTTCTTTAACCAATATTGTGCCCTCTCCTTTGTTTTCCCCCTGTAACCTGTCTAAAATCTGCCACCTGGATTCCATCCCTCTTTCTACCTATTTCATTGATATGAATAAAGGCCATAATCTACCCTAGTTTGTATAGCTAAAGGCGAGGCGGACGCGCTTTATTTGCTAAGCACCACTTAGCTGTCGCCTTTCACTCACGCAGCTCTCGCGAGACTGCTGCGGAGGCGCATGCTCAGGCGCCCCCCGCCACCCACAACCCCGTCTGTGCGCAGGCGCGGTCTGGTGCTCTGCACGCAGGCGTGGTTTCAGGCGGTCCCGTCTGTGCGCGTGCGCAGGCGCAGTCCGGGGCTTTATGCGCAGGCACGAGCTCAGGCAGTCTGTCTGTGCGCAGGTGCGGGCTGCAGCTTTGGCCGTTTCACACTTGCGTGTGTGTCAATGAGTTGCTGTCCGAGCTCCTTCCTGTGGATTGGGAAACTGGCATGAGGTCGGGTTGTGAGTATTGAAACGAATAACGTTTCAACATCGAGACGGTATTTTGATCTAAGCATCAAGCAGATTTGTGCTGCGGCCGGCCTCTGGGTTTGTTTATCATGGCTGAAGGAATGACATTTAGACAGATGTCAACATTATTTATTTTTTCAGAAGTTCCACGATTTGCGAGTATTATGAAGTAAATGAGTTCGTGTGGCATTTGTCGGCGAGAGTAATTCTGTTGGTATCAACCAACCAAAGGTTTGGATTTTTTTTTAAAGTGGTACTTGCATTAAACGCGACAGACAGTACTTTTCTTACGCTGTGATGAACTGGTGAAAGAGTTCACTCCGTGCAGCTGAGGTTCTTCTCTGTGTTCTGTGCAAGATTTGTGCAGGAGCTGAACACATATGTTAGGGTTGCAAATCCAGCATTAACCGCCCTGTAATGAAAATTCTTCAAAGCTGCAACTTTTGTAAGTTGTTAAACATAGAGAAACAAGATAATGTCTGTATGTTCCCTTTACTAAAAGGTGAAATGCACCTTTTTTCTCTGCCTCGGGGTGCAGGTAGGTCATACTCCTTTAGTTACTGGCTAAGGAGCAGCATTTGCAATAGCCCAGGGTCAGCTAAACAACCCACATAATCTTGGAGGAATTGTATTGTGCACCAGGAATTGCATATGAAATACTGGCATAGCCTTCTAATAGACCCTATCAGCTCAGATCAGCATTAAACTATGTCACCGATGCCACCATTTTAAGCGTAGGTAGCCTGAAGCAATTGCAGCCATGTGTTTCTGACCCGGTTTCTCAGGCGATGATAAACCTCCTGAGGAATGCTTGTTGTTTGCCTTCCATGCACAGCATATCTGAAGCAAGTATGTGCTTGGCATCTGCTGTCTCTTACCTTTTTCTTTTGAGTGTCTAAAATCCCTTGTGTTTAATTTCCCAGGCAGCACATTAATTATAGCTCATAGAACAATGACTTGCTTTTCAGCATATGTCAGACCACTCTGAATTACCTAGAAGCAGGTACATGAAAATAGTTGAAAGGCAATTAGATTTTTTTAAACATTTAACGATCTTTTATCTGAGAGGAGATACTGCTGTTTGTTTAAATGAAATTAGTCAGAATTAAAACACTAATCAAGATTGTGATTAGTTTTTGGCATCAGTATACTTTCTTGACATAAAAAAACATTTACTTTACGGGGTGGATATGGACAAGTAAAAATTAAAGGAATAAGTGTTTTTTTTAGGAGGCTTCTGAAGAGATAGGGCACATAGTGTTGGAAGAAAATCCCAAAGGGGAGTGACATAAGTTTTTAAAATTCATTTGTGGGATATGGGCGTCCAATTAGTGCCCATCCCTAACACAAAAACAGAATTACCTGGAAAAACTCAGCAGGTCTGGCAGCATTGGCAGAGAAGAAAAGAGTTGACGTTTCGAGTCGTCATGACCCTTCAACAGAACTAGGTGAATCCAAGGAAGGGGTGAAATATAAGCTGGTTTAAGGTGTGTGTACAAGCAAGCAGTGATAGGAGCAGATCATCAAAAGATGTCACAGACAAAAGAACACAGGTGTTGAAGTTGGTGATATTATCTAAACGAATGTGCTAATTAAGAATGGATGGTAGGGCACTCAAGGTATAGCTCTAGTGGGGGTGGGGGGAGCATAAAAGATTTAAAAATAATGGAAATAGGTGGGAAAAGAAAAATCTATATAATTTATTGGAAAAAACAAAAGGAAGGGGGAAGAAACAGAAAGGGGGTGGGGATGGAGGAAGGAGTTCAAGACCTAAAGTTGTTGAACTCAATATTCAGTCTGGAAGGCTGTAAAGTGCCTAGTCGGAAGGTGAGGTGCTGTTCCTGCAGTTTGCGTTGGGCTTCACTGGAACAATGCAGCAAGCCAAGGACAGACATGTGGGCAAGAGAGCAGGGTGGAGTGTTAAAATGGCAAGCGACAGGGAGGTTTGGGTCTCTTGCTCTCTTCTCTACCCCCACCCAGCTACCCCCCCCCCCACCCCACACACACACACACACACACACACACACACACCTTAAACCAGCTTATATTTCATTTTTCACCCCTTCCTTGGATTCACCTAGTTCTGTTGAAGGGTCATGAGGACTCGAAACGTCAACTCTTCTTTTCCGCCGATGCTGCCAGACCTGCTGAGTTTTTCCAGGTAATTCTGTTTTTGTTTTGGATTTCCAGCATCTGCAGTTTTTTGTTTTTATCTCAGTGCCCATCCCTAGTTTCCCTTGAGAAGATGGTGGTGAGCCGCCTTCTTGAGCCACTGCAGTCCCTGTGGTGTAGGTACACCCACAGTGCTGTTAGGGAGCCAGTGACAGTGAAAGGACGGTGATATATTTCCAAATCAGGATGGTGAGTGGCTTGGAAGGGAACTTCCCCATGGTGTTCCCATGTATCTGCTGCCCTCATCCTTCTAAGTGGTAGTGGTCATGGGTTTGGAAGGTGCTGCCTAAGGAGCCTTGGTGAGTTTCTGCAGTGCATCTTGTAGACGGTACACATCGTTGTCACTGTGTGTTGATGGTGGAGGTAATGAATGTTTGTGGATGAGGTACCAATCAAGTGGGCTGCTTTGTCCTGGATGGTGTCAAGCTTCTTCAGTGTTGTTGGAGCTGCACTCATCCAGGCAAGTGGGGAGTATTCCACCACACTCCTGACTGGTGCCTTGTAGATGGTGGACAGGATTTAGGGAGTCAGGAGGTGAGTTATTCGCACAGGGTCCCTAGCCTCTGTCCAGTTAAGTTTCTGGTTAATCGTAACCCCAGGCTGTTGATGGCGGGGGATTCAGCGATGGTAATGCCATCGAAGGTCAAGGGGCGATGGTTAGATTCTCTTTTGTTGAAGATGGTTATTGCCTGGTACTTTTGTGGCATGAAGTTACTTACCACTTGTCCACCCAAGCCTGATATTGTCCAGGTCTTGCTGCATTTGGACATGGACTGCTTCAGTAGCTGAGGAGTCGCGAATGGTGCTGAACATTGTGCAGTCATCAGTGAACATCCCCACTTCAGACCTTATGATAGAAGGCAGGTCATTGATGAAGCACCTGAAGATGGTCGGGCCTAGAACACTGGATAAGCACAGCTGCTCTTTCAAAGAGGCAGTATAGGCCTGATGAGCTGAATGTTTTTTTTTTCAGTGCTGTAAGTTTCTCTGATTCTACAAACAAAATTCTTCACAGTTGGGTATAAGGTGGACTTCAGTGCAGCTTACGCACGCAATCATTTGACAGTAAGATGTGTGCATATGTAATATGTGTGTGTGCACATGCCACAATAGAGTGCCTTACATCCAGCTTTGCTGTAAACACAAAGATTGATAAAATGGGAGCATAAAATTGCAAGGAGACTGATTAATTTCGTGGGCGAAATGGCGCCAAATGAATTTTAATGCATGTAATTCTGAGGTTTTCCATTTTGGACCAAAAAACATGGACACGAGTATTGTTTAAATGATGTAAAGCTGGGAACAATGGAGATCCAAAGACATTTAGAGCTCCATTTACTCATCGCTAGGTTAAAGTAGGTGCAAGGAATAATCAAAAATTTCAGGGGAGGAAGTTTTGCAACTACACAAAGCACTGGTTTGGCCACAACTGAAGTACTGTGTGCACTTCTGGGCACTGCACATCAGAAAGGATAAATTGGCCTTGGAAGGAGTACAGCACAGATTTACCAGAATGTTAGTGGAACTCCCAGGAGTTAGATTATAAGATGAGAATTGCATAAACCATGCCTGTATTTCATAGGAGTTAGAAGGATAAATGATCATTTGATAGTTTTAAGATTGTGATGAAGAGAGACTTTTTCTGCTGGCGGCAGAGTCTGGGGCAAGTGACATAGGCTAGGATTTTTCCCCTCGGCGATTTGGGGGCAGGGACCGCTCGCCGAGGGGAAAATGACGGTCGGGAGGAATCCCCGACATCATCCCCGTCTGTTTAAGTTTTTAGGAAGGCGGGCAGACAGTGAAATCAGCTGTCTGCCCGCCAACTTGTCAATGCCAATTGAGATTATTGACAGGCTAATTGAAGTAATTAAAGACCTGCCTGTCCAACCTTAAGGCTGGCGGGCAGGCCAGGAGCCCCAGCGAGCTTCTGATAATACGTGAAACCTCATTCACCGGCGGGATGATGTTTCATGTCCATTTTGTAAAAAAGTAATAAAGTTTGTGTTTTTTATTAACATGTCCCATCTCGTGTGACATTGTCACATGAGGGGGACATGTTAATTTTTTAATGTTTCTATTTTTACACTTACCTGTCACGAATCTCCCTGAGGCAGGACTTTGCCTCAGGGAGAAGTGCGCTCTTTTGTGTGCATGCACGAAAGAGCGCACTTTGACTGATGGGGAATCCGCCCCCACCCACCCACCCCGGAACAGAAAGCACATAGCAGTTCCTGTCGGGGATGCTGCTGGGCCAGCCTTATCCGGCCCGCCCACTCAAAATGGCGGCGAGCTCCATTTCAGTGGCGGGGGTCAGCTGGCCCCCAGCTGATGGGGTCCGCACGCCATCCGAGGACAAAATTCTGCCCTTAATTTTAAAATCTACAGATAGATTAGACACGTCAGATTGGCAAAGGTTGCCTGGAAGATGAGCTCATAGAGAGTTTTGAGTTTTGCAAGCACAGGCTGATTAGGTATGGTCTGTACTTGCCTGTCACATACAGCGGAAGGAAGATGCTGTTTGATACAATCTGTCAGCCTTTGGGACTTATAGCCTACATACCTAGCATCACCTGTTCCTTAAATTTTTGAGATAGATTCAGGGTAATCTATCTCAAAAATCTGAGCACCAGATGAAGTTAGTTGTTTCAGACTGCTGCTATGTAGTGGCAACATGAGTGATATTCACCACTAACAGGAAGCTGCTGTCAAACCAAAAAGACATTGTGCCTGTCACACACATGAGTAATGTATATGAATTTCAGTGCCAGTGTGATGCTAGGTATGTGGGCCTTACGTCCCAAAGGTTGGCAGATGGTATCAAACAACATCTTCCTTCCACTGTGCGCAATAGCAAGGTACAGATCATATCCAGCCAGCCTCAAAACACAAGTGTCCAACATTAGATGTGATTCTGCAATTAGACAACATTTGCTAAATAATCCTCAGTGTGCTAAAAATTACGCTGACAACCAATTTAAGATGGTCAGTCAGGCTCGCAGTGTGGTGCATTTGCGTGTACTGGAAGCTACATACATTAATACACAGGGCCCTGATATTTGCAGGCAGAAAGAACATGTAGGCACGATGCGCACATTTCAGCTAAACAAAATAAGTGATAGTCATTCACTGGTTCATTCCCCAGGGCAATGCTGTCTGGTTTAAAATTTCAAACAATGCTTTGCAGTTAACCATCAGTCACCATTAACTGGTGCTTTCACTATGGCAACGCCTCTACCAATCAGTATCCACTTGCCAACCAATCAGCATTTTCTTCTACAGTATATAGCTGTTGCTTCCCCTGACATAGGCGTTCTTGCGATTGTCCTGATGAGTGCAAAACGAAAAGCTTCAACAAAATGTATTTTTTGACAATGCTCATCTTATAGCCTTAAAAGGAGTGGATGCTGAAATAGGAGATGCATTGCTGATAATTTTCCAAAATTCCCTAGATTCTGGAAAGGTCCCATCAAATTGGAAAATAGCGAATATAAAACTCCTCTATTCAAGAAAGGAAAGAAACAAAAAGCAGGAATCTACAGGCCAGCTAGCCCAACCTCGGTCATTGGGAAAATGCTGGAATCTATTATTAAGGAGGTTATAGCAGGGTATTTAGAAAATCTTAATACAAACCAGTCAGAGTCAACATGGTTTTGTGAAAGGGAAATTGTGTTTGACTAACTTATTAGAGTTCTTTGTGGAAATAACAAGTAACATGGATAAAGGGGAAGATGTAGATTTGGTGTTCTTGGATTTCCAAAAGGTATTTGAAAGGTGCCACATCAAATATTACTGCACAAAATAAGAGCTCATGGAGTAGGGAGTAATATTAGCCTGGATAGAGGATAGTTTAGCTAACAGGAAGCAGAGAGTAGGGATAAATGGGTCATTTTCATGTTGGCAAACTGTTGCTAGCGGAGTGCCACAGGGATGAGTGCTGGGGCCTCAACTATTTCAATTTCTGTCAAGGACTTGGATGAAGGGACTGAATGTATGGTTGCTAAATTTTCTAATGCTGCAAATATAGACAGGAGAGAGGTTGTGAAGGGGGCTTAAGGAGTCCAAAAAGGGATATAGATAGGTTAAATGAGTAGGGAAAAAATTTGGCAGATGGAGTATAATGTGGGAAAATGTGAAGTTGTCCACTTTGGCCAGAAGAATAGAAAAGCAGCATATTATTTAAATGGAAAGATATTGCAGAGGAATCTGGATGTCCTGGTACATGAATTACAAAAACTTAGTATCTAGGAACAGCAAGTGATTAGGAAGATACATGGAATGTTGTCATTTATTGCTGGGGAATGGAATATAAAAGTACGTAAGTTTTGTTACAGTTGTACATTACATTGGTGAGACCACTTCCGGAGCACTGTGTACAGTTTTGGTCTCCTCGCTTAAGAAATGTTTTGCATCTATTAGAAGCAATTCTGAGAGGATTCACTCCACTGACCCCTGGGATGAAAGGCTTATCTTGTGAGGAAAAGTTGGGCAGGTTGAGTCTGTATCCTTTGGCGTTTAGAAGAATGAGAGGTTATTTTATTGAAATATACCAAGACCTTGAGGACACTTGACATGGTGGATGGCTAGAGGAAGTTTCCTCTTGTGGGAGAGACTAGAACTAAGTGACATAGTTTAAAAATAAGGGGTCTCCCATTGAAGACGAAGATGAGAAGAAATCTTTCCTTCAAAGGGTTGTTGGTCTATGGAATAATTTTTCCCAGACAGCAGTGGAGATGGGGTCATTGAATATTTTTAAGGCTGAGTTAGAGAGATTCTTGAGTAACAGAGTGAAAGGTTATAGGGGATAGATAAGAAATTAGAGTTGAGGTCACAGTCAGATCAGCTATCATCGTATCAAATGGCAGGGCAGGCTTGAGGTGCCAAATGGCCTACTCTAGCTTCTAATCCACATGTTCATAAAATCAGAGCCAGGCCAATCAGGGCAGAAGTTAGAAAACACTTTTTTTTCAAAAAAAGGTGGTAGAAATGTAGAACAGCCTCTCTCAAAAAGCAGTAAATGCTAACTGAATTAATAATTTTAAATCTGAGCAATAGATTTTAGTTAGCCAAGGGTATAAAAGGTTATATAGCCAAAGCTGGTAGATTGAGTTAAGATACAGTTCATATATCTGTATGTGTACCACCACCTTGAAAATAAGAAAACATACTATTAAAATGTTGGGTTTTTTTTAACTCTAGCAAGCTATTGGTCGAGTATCCTTTATCCAAAACCCTCGGGGCAGATTGCATTTTGGATTTCAGATAATTTAGGTTTTCAGATACTGCATATAGACCTAGGCCTAGTTACATAGCAAGGGCCGAAGCCTAGGCTAGCTATAGTCTTAAGTAAGTAAAATGACTGGAAAAGTAAGATAGACCACTGAATAATAAATAGAGGGTACCTGTAATAAGTTCCTACCTGTGGCGCTATCTGCGATCCTGCTTGTGGGAGAGGGTTTGCGAGGTAAACAGCACAGACAAACAATTAGACTTGCCGTGCTAAAGGTCGGGTGCAGTTGGTGAGATTCATGTCGGCTTGGGTCAGAGACTTCCCATGCTAAAGGCCGTATTCAGTCAGTGAGGTTTATGTCAGCTTGGGTCACAGAATTCCCACGCTAAAGGTCAAAGAGGTTCAAAAAAAGTGCGATTTTTGGATATGTTCAGTTTTCACATTTACGAATAAAGGACAACTGACATCTTATGCTATAAGAGCCTTCATTTTTCAGTAAAATCCTGTTTCTTTTATCATCTGAAATAGATAGGTCCTTGCATTGTAAATCTTAATGCAGACAAACATTTATGTCACCAAATACACAAATTTACAGTTCATTGAGTCAGTAAAAGTAGACCTTGATCACGCAGGCAGCAGCTGGAAGGCTGCCATATGTGGTTAACAAACGGGAATGAAATAGCATTTACGTATATGGCTAATAAGCCTCAAGGGATGGTTTTGTGATGCAACTGCATCTGGTATCATTACAAATATTGAGTGAGTCTCTATTAGTTAATGGCATCATCTGAACCTCCTGAGTGTTACAGCTTTGATTCTGACAAAGTGGAATTATATCAAAAAGCTTTTATGCATTATCAATCGCTAAACAAATTAATACAGACATTTTATGCAATGCATGCAAATAGCTTTTTTAATTTCTTTACCATGATGTCATCATTTGAAACGTTCCTGTCTTCTTGTTTGTGCAAAATCCTTGCTGCCAGAATTTCATAACATTGACGTGTCAGAAGAAAGGGAGTCATGGCAACGCCCCCAGTGCCTGGTGCTGGGGTGCCTGGAGCATTTTCTGGACCCCAGGCCCAGGCTGGACGTGAAGTTAATACAGCTTCCCTCTGTCGAATTGGCCAAGAGACGGTGCAAGACATTGTTTCAAGAACAATGGAGATCTTCCAGCTACTGAGGAATATGCAGGTCAGTGACTGTCATTTACCTATGTTGTATCATTGCAGTAAGCGCTGTGAATGGAACAGAATTCTAAAACACAGCAGACAGCCTGGAGTGCCCATGGTAATTTGATTGAGTAATGAACAGTAATACCTTACAGCTTCATGTACCTATGCTGTAGCTGACAGCAAATTACATGAATTCAAGACTAGAAACATTGTAAGTTTTTGCTACAAATGACAATTATTCAAGGTTTGTTTCAAAGGTTCCATTACTGTTGAAGCACAAATTCTATAATAAGATCATCTTTCATATTCATTCTAAATAACACCTAATAAGAGGCTTTGGTATGAGTAAATGGTATAGATTGTATGTTCTGTAATATTTTGATAATCTACACTATACTGATGTGAAAATATTTATCAAAAGTGACATATAACTTAACTTTAAAATTGGATAACAGTGATGACAGCTTTATTTATAGAGCACCTTTAACATAAAATGTCACAGGGTGCTTCACAGGCACATTATGCAACAGAATATGACACCAAGCTACATAAGATATTAGGACAGATGACCAAAAGCTTGACCAAAGAGCATTCTAAAGGAGGAGAGTGGGGTAAAGAGACCTAGAGGTTTAGGAAGGAATTCCAGAGCTTAGGGGCCCAGGCAACTAAAAACATGGCCGCCACTGGTGGATTGATTAATATCTGGGATGTTTAAAGCCAGATTGGAGGAATACAGTGAATTTTTTTAAAAATTCTTACATGGGATGTGAGCGTCCCAGTAAGGCCAGTATTTGTTGCCCACCCCTAATTGTCCTTGAGAAGGTGGTGGTGAGCCACCACCTTGAACTGCTGCAGTCTTGGATGGTGTGGGGCTGGAGAAGATTAGAGATAGGGAGGGGGTGAGGCCATAGAGGGATTTCAAAATAAGGATGAGGATTTTTAAATTGAGGCATTGCTTCACCAGGAGCCAGTATTGGGCAGTGAGCACAGAGGTACTTGGCGAATGGAACTTGGAGCTGTATTTTACACTCCGCTGGTGGGTTTGAAGTCAGGGGGGCTCATAAAATCTAGCGAGTGGCCTTCCTGCTCCTGACCTGTATAAAATTTTGAAGGCATTGAGTGGCCTGCCCGCCCTTGGGCCTGTTGAGGCCTTTGTGGCCAATAAATGATCACTTAAGTGCCTCAGCCTGCCCCTGCCACTATTTTACCTGCCACAGTGGGAAGCCCCCAACTTAGTTTTAGCTGCACACTTTCATGTCAGGCAAGGAGTGGGGTGGAGAGAACCTCCTTAGTGAGCCTCTTGTACCTATCAGAGGCACACCCCAGCGCTGTTTCCCCACTCCTGCCACCTTCATGAACACCCTTTACCCTCCATTCCCCTTGGGGAGTTAATGGGAATCTAGGAAGAGACAAACTTTGAACAAATATTTTGCATCTGTTTTCATGGTAGATGACACTAAAAGCATCCCAACAACAGTAGAAAATCAGGAGGCAAAGGGGAGAAGGGAACTTAAAACTATCACTAGAGAAAAATTGCTGGGCAACTTATTGGAACTAAAAGCTGACAAGTCGCCTCAACTGATGTGCTGCATCCTAGGGTTTAAAAGAAGCGATAGTAGATGCATTGGTTGCAATCTTCCAAAACTCCCTAGATTCTGGAAAGGTTTGGGAAACTGCAAATGTAATGCCCCTATTTAAAAAAGGAGGGGGACAGAATGCAGGAAGCAATAGGCCAGTTAACCTAACATCATTGGAAAAATGCTGTAATCCATTATTAAAGAAGGAATTGGATTAAGGAAGGAAAATAATAGTACAATCAAGCAGAGTCAACATTGTTTTATGATGGGGAAATCCTGTTTGACAAAATTATTAAAATTATTTGAGATGCAATAAGCGAAATAGATAAAGGAGAACATGTAGCTGTATAGCGTATTTGGATTTCCAAAAGCTATTCGATAAAGTGCCACATAAAAGGTAATTGCACTGGATAAGAGCTCATGGTGATTAGGATAATATATTAGCATGGATAGAGGATTGACTAATGAACAGGAAACAAGGAGTCAGGATAAATCGGTCATTTTCAGGTTGGCAAACCATAATTAGAGGAGTGCCACAGGGAACAGTGATGGGGCGTCAACTACTTACAATATATATTATTGACTTGAATGAAGGAACTGAGTGTATCGTAGCCAAATTTGCTGCTGATACAGAAATAGATAGGAAAAGCAAGTTGTGAGGAGGACAGAATCTGCAAAAGGATATAGATAGGTTAAATGAGTGGGCAAAAATTAGGCAGATGCAGTATAATGTAGGAAAATGTGAGATCATCCATTTTGTTATGAAGAATATAAGTGCTGAGTATTATATGGAGAGAGACTGCAGAATGCTGCAGTGCAGAAGAGTCTGGGTGTCCTCGTACATGAAACACAAAAAGCTAGCAAGTAGGTACTGAAAATAATTAGAAAGGCAAATGGAATGTTAGGCTTGCATGGGTTGGAATATAAAAGTAGGGAGGTCTTGCTGTAACTGTATAAGACATTGGTGAGAGCACACCTGGAGCACTGTATAGCATTTGGCCTTCTTTTGTAAGGAGGATTGGAGGCAGTTCAGAGAAGGCTCACCAGGTTGATCCCTGGGATAAATGGTTAAAAACAAAAAACTGCGGATGCTGGAAATCCAAAACAAAAACAGAATTACCTGGAAAAACTCAGCAGGTCCGGCAGCATCGGCGGAGAAGAAAAGAGTTGACGTTTCGAGTCCTCATGACCCTTCGACAGAACTGTTCTGTTGAAGGGTCATGAGGACTCGAAACGTCAACTCTTTTCTTCTCCGCCGATGCTGCCGGACCTGCTGAGTTTTTCCAGGTAATTCTGTTTTTGTTTTGGATTTCCAGCATCCACAGTTTTTTGTTTTTATCTCTGTGTGACTGCCACTGCTCTTCAAGAAATGCCTACCTCCTTGAAGAAGTTCTGTTCGTCTCTGGGATAAATGGGTCTGTCTTATAAGGAAACATTGAGTAACAGGAGTCTATACTCGTTGGAGTTTAGAAGAATGAGAGGTGATCTATTGAAACATATGATTCTGAGGGGTCTTGACAAAGCAGATGCTAAGAGGATGTTTCCCCCCCATGGAAGAATCTTGAACTAAGGGCATAGTTTCAGAATAAGGGGTTGCCTTTTTAAGATGGAGATGAGGAATTTCTTTAGGGTCGTGAATCTTTGGAATCCTCTACGCCAGAGAGCTGTGGAGGCTGGGCCATTGAATATGTTTAAGGCTGAGATGGACAGGTTCTAGAACTATAATGGAATCAAGGGTTATGGGGAACAGGTAGGTTAGTGGAGTTGAGGCCAAGATCTGATCAGCCATGATCTTAGTCAATAGTGGAGCAGGCTCAAGTAGCCAAATGGCCTATTCCTGCTCCTATTTCATATGTTCTTTATAAAAATTTGAATAACTATACTGTGTGTATAGTGCAGGGATATTGTGCTGTGAGACCTGCAGTATTTTATGTCCATTAATTTTAATTATGCGTGAATTAATAAAATCTTTTCTTTATTGCCAACATAAGTACTTTATGCCCAGATTGATTTTACATGAACTCTTTTTTATACAAATGCAGGCACTGGAACACAGGGTTAGAACTCAAAGCCAGGCAGTGAAGGATAGAACTGGAGCCCAGACTTTATCCACTTACAATTTTATTAGTTTTTGTTTACAGAGACACATTACATATCTGCATCTCCAACCCTACAACCACAGTTCTGGCAGCTCCTATATATGTGAGCACAGGGGTGAATCCTCCTGTTAATACCCACTACCTGAATACAATTTAAACACCCAATTAATATACCAATAACACAGGTCTTAAAGAAACGATGAGGTACAGCTGTCTAACTGAAAAATGTTTGCTATAAAAGTTTTCATATGTAGTGTTAGATTTTTGCCACTAGGGTGAGTTGAACTACAGGATATAATCTGCAATTTCTGTTATTTTGAGTATATTTAAATCACAACATTTCCTGTCACGTTTTGCAGAAATGGTTCCATTTACCATTGGTTAGGGTGTAGTAGGTGTATTGTGGATGTTTCTCTTGTGTTCTTTTAATTGCAATTTTTTATTAATTTTTGTAGGCTGAAATCTGTATTGGTTCCACTTGAATAATATTAAGAACTATTGTCAGTAAAACAGCTGGAGCTGGCACAAAAACCTCCAATGCCTGTGGACTTTACAATTAACAATCCAGGGTCTTGCTGCAGTAACATAAACAATCAAGCAACATGGCACTGAAATCGGTATAAGCCACTTTTTTGGCCCCTGAACTTTCTCACATATGTTGAAGAAATTGCTTCTGAAATCCCAAACTTTTCATATCAAAAAAGACCCATGGGCCATGATATTGCTTTGTGGGTGCCTGCATAATCAGTCAGCTGGCTCTTTTGCCCTGGGAGCTGCTTTATTTAAATATCTTATGATGGAGGGAGCCCTTGCTGTTTCTATAACTGGCACTTGACGAGGAAAAAATAAGTATATTTAAGAGCCTTAAAACTATAGCTAACTCTTGTGCATAAATGTATAATCTCTATCATCAATCCTCAGTGGCTGAATTCTTTTCCACTCAATAAAAACTATGAATGCTTTAAGCAGTTTTTATAAAACTTCATGATTTCCTTTGAACACTGGATTCCTTTGAGAGTACACAACCTGGAAACTGCCTATAATTCTTATCATTTGAAAACACATGTCATCTAACAACTTTAAAAACATTAATCTCCATGTGATTGAAAACAGCTTTCCTGGAATCCATACAGCTCTTTTGCAGTAGTAAGTGATCTATTCTTGTTTTATTTGTTGCTCAGTAACAACAATTACCTTCAGGGCCTTTCACTAAGTGCACTATGTGCCTTCCACGTGCCAGTTGGGTCCTTCAGCCAATTATGCTGGAAACCACACACATGATCACTTTTGCATCAATTGAAATGGATTGCAAGTTCCAGAGAATTTCCATCCAATTCTTATGGGCTAGAATAGGTTCTCTTTCACCTCACTGAAATCAACGCTTTCCAGTCTAATGCATAAACTCCTTTTCTCGTTATCTGTTCTCAATGTGATATTTCCACATTTTCAGTTTCAGTGTATTTTGTTGTCTAATTTGGTGTTCATTGAGCTAATGTAATAGTTCTGTACTATAAAGGGAGATTAACCAGCTGCCAGTTCAACTCACTGTTGTAACTAGATTCTATGGGCAGAATTTTCTGCCTGTTGGGCAGGCGGAGTGGGAGCGGACAAACGCAATCAGGTTCACGTTGCCAATTTATGCCGGTGGGCCATTGTAGTCCTGCCGCTGCCTGCCCAGCATGAATCGCGGCTCGCGAGGACAGCGGGAGTGGGTGGGTGGTGGTGGGACTGCAATGACCACTGGGTCCAATGGTGACCTGACGGCCTGTTTTTAAAAAGTTGCTGCGGCCTTTGAAAGGCTGCGAATCATGGTCAGTGGAAGAGCTCCCCAGAGTGTTGCTGGTGAGCAGGCCGGGCAGGGGGTGTGGGGTGGGGGGGGGTGGGGGGGGGCACTGTGCCCCTTGTTTTTCTGATGATTGCCTTGCTGCCCTCCTCGAGGAAGAGGCAGCATGACGCGAGGCCCTTGTACCCTAGGACGGGAGGAGAAGGTCTCCCCACATGACCAAACGTGCCTGGGAGGAGGTGGTGAGCTCCCATGACGTGGTACGGCACACCTGGATCTAGTGTCGCAGGTGCTTCAACGACCTATTGCACTTAGGAAGGGCGAGTACCATGTTGGCATTGGCCACTTAACCCAGCAAGTAGGGTTTTCCACCCGCACTCCTGCCAACTCTGAGTGAAGTGACTGCAGTGAATTATTGACGGCATGTGTCCTTGGTTGGGTGGGCCAGCAGATATTGCCCATGCCAAGGTCACCCTGAGAGGGTGGTGAAGAGATGGGTTCTGCCCCTGCAGCATGTGGTACACTGAGACCCACATTACTGTTTTGGGGGTAACCTGGAGGAGCTGCTCCTAGGCGCAGTGCTGGAACTCCAGGACATGTCATCACCCTGACTTTGACATGCTGGGAGGGGAGCTTCAAGGTGGTGTGGCATTGATCGATCTGCACTCCACATGTTTTCGCCTCCTTACTATGGAAGGTTAGACCACGTGGTGCCTCATGTGATGTAGGCAGCATCTGGCCAATGGTCCGGTGGGTGGGGGTGCCTGGCATCTTTGTGTGAGTGTTCGGCAGCAGCTGGGTGAGGAGGCACTGGAGCCCTGAAATGTCCCACTCTGGTTGGGGTGGGCTGTCTGCGAAGAGTCCAGGTACAAGCAGCACTAATCGATGCTCTTCTCTCCTTTTCAGGAAAATAATGTACATAATGCCGCCGAGTAGGTGAGAACTGGCGGAGGGCCGGCCCAGGTGGCGATTCTCAGCCACTTTGAGCAGGAGGCCCTAGATTTGGAGAGGCGCCATGCGCCCAGGTCCACCAGTGTCGGTGAGTTGAGGTACGTATTCCCAGCAGTGAGGTCACCATTGTTCACCCCACAGCCATGGCAGTGCTGAATGTTCAGTTATTGAAGTTTGTAACATGGCTTGACCATTGCTTATGGAAGAATGAGCGCATAATGATCCAGGGGACAGGGATGCGCATTGACATTGGATCAGTTAACATGGAGACATTGTCCTTGTTCTTCCTTTCAACATCAGCGGAGCAGGGCTGGGGGGAGGTGGAGCAGCAGCAGAGGTCCCCTCTCACACTTGAGGGTCCTGAAACCTCACCAGCGTCACACTTTCTCTGCCAGGCAGGCACCAACGCAGATACCAGCACCTCGGTGGGGAATTGGAACATCGGCTAGTGCCCCGGGGCACAGTGGTGAGGGTACTTCACAGTTGCTGGCAGAGACAGAGTGCCCATAGCACTAGCAGTCAGAGGACTGCAGGGCACCAGGCACGTGCTCAGTCGATACCTGATGATGTGCCTCTGGAGTCGTCCGCGATGCAGCAAATGCAAGAAATGCGGCTGGCTGTGCGAGAGCATCTGGTGGAGATATATGAGGCTATGCTTGGCATGGTGTTTGTGGCAGAGGAGTCTACGTGGACTATTACCGAAGCATTGAGTCTCATGGCGAGCACCATGCGCCCCCCATGGAGACAGTGGCGGAGAGGCTCCTCCATGAGACCAATCAGGGCTTCCTGTGGATGCGCTCGGACCAGCAAGCCCTCACATTGGCAATGACCAGCTGAGGTCAATGCCAATGTAGGAGATGGTCTGAGTACCAAGGTTCCCAGCTCGGTGCCCATCCATCCATCCATGGTGAGCAGGGAGGTCCAAAGCGACCTTACGTCAGCGCAACAGCTGCCTCTCGTCTCTGCGGGCACCTCTCAGGGCGCTCCGGATGAGGGCAGCAGCTCCTCTGCCTCTCTGCCAGTGACCGTTGCACCCATTGAGGCTGCGACAACTGGGGAGATGCCAGCTGTGGAACTGGCAGCTACTCCTCAGGTGGGACCAGCACAGGCTCCAAAGGCTAGAGGACGACCGCCAAGGTCATCGAGGCCAATAGGACAGCAGAGTCAGCAGGCTGTCTCAGTTGTCACTTCCAGTGAGAGGTCAGCACCAAGACGTAGCACCCGAAAATGTAAACATAAAGCACCTTAGGCATGCCACGGGTTTATCACTGGAGCTTTTGTGTTGGCCTGCAATGAGGCCTTAATGAGTTGGTGTGATTTTTAACACCTTTGTCATTTCGTTTTCTTAAGTTTCTTTGGTTGTAATATTAAATTTAGACATGTCACCATGTTCTGAGAGTGCCTCTTTTCTTCTGCTGGTGGATGGTTTCCAAAAATGTTGAGTGTTTTGTGGGACATTCAGCTTTATTAACCAGGCCCTTAGTTAATGTCCCTAACCAGGCAGATTTTGCACTTAGGTATCAAGTAAGGAGCCTGCAGGTTTGTCCTGGAGGTTCATATGTGCTAGCTGAAGGTTCGTTGGATTAAAGCCTCCTGGGCGTCCCTGCCATCCTGGTGTATGACCAGGTCAGCGTCTACCCCTCAGCATTTCCCTGTGCATGCTCATCCTCGGACTCACTACTGGACTCATCGTGTGCAGCTGTTTCTTTTGTCTTCATCGTCCACGGTATCCCCTTTTTCCAGCGCAAGATTGTGGAGGGCGCAGCATCAGTGACACAAGATACGGGGTGGGTACTGGAGTGCACCCCCTGAGCGGTCCAGGCATCGGAAGTGCATCTTGAGAAGACCAATGGCCCTCTGCAGCACAGCCCTTGTGGAGCTGTGGCTCCTATTGTAGCGCTGCTCAGCTTCTGTTCTTGGATTGTGGAGCGGCGTCATGAGCCACCTTTTTGAGGGGATAGCCCTTGTCACCCAGCAGCCATCCATCCAGTCGGGCTGGAGCACTGAAGAGCCTGAGAGCGTCTGGGAGTGTCTGAGGATGTAGGCATCGTGGGAGCTGCCTGGGTACCTTGCACAGACTTGTAGAATCAGTGTCCTGTGATCACACACTATCTGCACGTTCATGGAGTGGAAGCCCTTCCTGTTGACAAAGGCACCAGGCTCACCTGCTGGCTCCTTGATGGCCACGTGTGTGCAGTCTATTGCACCCTGGACGTGGGGGAAGTCATCAATGGCCGCGAAGCCTCTGGCTTGCTGTGCCTGGCTTGCCTGGTCCCAGCAGAAGTGGATGAAGGTCAATGCCCGTCTGAACAGAGCGTCTGTAACCTGCTTGACACAAGTGTGGACAACTGATTGGGAGGCACTGTAAAGATCACCCACTGACCCCTGGAAAGAGCCAGAAGCATAAAAGTTGAGGGCAGCTGTGACCTTTAGAGCCACTGGCATTGGTGTCCACTTGCACAGTTCGCAGAGATCTCAGGCCCTATCATCTGACAGATATAGTTGACTGTCTCTCTTGAGAGATGGAGCCTCCTTCAGCACTACACCTCAGGCATGTTGAGGTAGCAGCTTCGCCGCCTGAATACCCTGGCAGCAGGATAGTGGCGTCTTCTGGGGCCCCTTCCGCCTTGGGCTATTTCTTGGCCCTGCACCCCTTGTGCCTGTCCTCTCAAAGGTGGCTCTCTTGGAAGCTGAATATGCACTCCTGGCCTCCTCCCCCTGCTAACCCTCCCTCCCTCCTCAGTGGAGAGTTCGGCTCCCATTCCCAGACTGAGGGAAGGCTTCCTGAAACATGCAGGCCCAAAAAAGATTCCTCACTGCAGAGTGCTGACCTGAAAGTTCTAAGTCCAGACCAAGCAGCTGGTATGCGTTTTGAAGTATTGAGGATCACACAGGCAAGTATCAATAACTTTGAAAAAACAATATTTGACAGAGCACACGTGACCCCACTGAACCCTCTTATCCCGCCCACAGATGAGGTTTATACAAATGCCCGTTGCGCCCATGCACTGACCCGAAGATTGCATGGGCGCCAAAAATTCACCGTTGATTGGCACTTCAAGGGCCTTAAGTGGCCCATTAATTAATGGTGGGCGTGCACCCGCCCAATGAAATATCGCAGTGACGTCAGGACACTCGCCTGACGTCACCGCACGTCATTTTACGCGTGGGCATGCAGGGCCCACTCCCACACGCCAACGGGAAAACTCTGGCCTATATGTAACTGACTTTTTCTTGCACTGTCAATCTGCTGATTTAGTGCAGCTCTTGACTGCAAAGAAACTTGGAATTTTGTTCACCTGTAATTTAATTTGTTATTATGTAATTTACATTATTTGCTTCATGATGCAAAATTATGGGCAGATTCACCATCCATTAAACCAGAGGATAGGTTAAGTCCCATGCCTGCGTATGGAGTCCAGGCAGAGTACAGGGTAGGTTCAGGCTGTGGAATAGTTCACAAAGCATTTGGGAGCAGGAAGAACATACTCCCCGCAGCTACCTGAAAAAGTGGCACTGCAGATTCATTATTGGTTTGTATGTGTTTTTCAGCCCATGGTTGAGTTTTACTTGGAGCTGGTGTACTTGCTCACCGCCTTTTCCCCTTCCAACATGGCGTGCTTGGCCAGTTTCCCGGGCAGCAGCAGGCACACGGCGGTCTGGATCTCCCGGGAGCTGATGGTGCTGCACTTGTTGTAATGGGCCAGGTGGGAAGCCTCACCTGTGAAGCGTTCGAAAGTATAATTCACGAACGAGTTCATGATACTCATGGCCTTGGAGGAGATGCCAGTGTGGGGGTGAACCTGCTTCATCACTTTGTAGATGTAGATGGAGTGGCTCTCCTTCCTCGACCTTCACCGCTTCTTGCTGCCAGTTTCTTTAATGCTTTCTTGGCTCTCTTCTTGGGAGCTGGTTTCTTCTCATTGACCATCTTCAGTTTCAGTTTGTAGTTTTTTCATTACTTTGTGGATTTCTACTTGGAGCTGGTGTACTTGGCCACTGCCTTTGTCCCCTCCGACATGGCATGCTTGGCCAGTTCCCCGGGCAGCAACTGGCACACGGCGGTCTGGATCTCCTGGGAGCTGATGGTCTGCCGCTTGTTGTAGTGGGCCAGGCACAAAGCCTTGCCCATGAAGCGCTCGAAAATGTCATTGACGAATGAGTTCATGATGCTGATGGCCTGGGAGGTGATGCTGGTGTTCGGGTGAACCTGCGTCATCGTTTTGTAGATGGAGGTGGCATAACTCTCCTTTCTGGCTCTCTTCCTCTTCTTGGGTGTCGTCTTTTTGATGACTTTCTTGGCACCCGTGGGAGCTCCTGCTTTCTTCTCATCAACTGTGGTCAAGTTCAACTTCAGAAACGGAACAAACAGTTTCAGTTTGTAGCCTGTGTCATCTCTTAATTGATTGGTTGACCTCTCACCTCTCATTTTCATGATTGATTGTCTTATCAATCACAGAGATTGGAGCAGTAAAGCCTGAGAAAATTGACTGACTAATTGTGTAACATACACGCTGTAGATACAAAACTTTTGATCATACACATATTGATGAATGATATTAGCTAAATCAGCATCTGCTTAAGAAAAGACAAGTAAACTAAGTATGTTGTCTTTAAAATGAATTAATAGGGCAATTAAAATGGAATTAAATGAAGAGAACTAATAAATGCAAAGTGATCAGAGAAACTGTAGAGCGGTATAAAAATATGCTAAAACAGATTAAAAGGGCTAATAGACTGTCAAAAAAAATAGGATTTTACTGACTGTCCTTTGCTATTAACTATTATAACCATAAAATTACAGAGGAGAAAGCCAGAATTCTGCAGGATAAAAATGGTAGTGAAATTATAGGTGAAGAGAAAACAATTTAAATGCTTAATGAAGTAGCCATTTTGACCAATCCTTGAAATTATGGCAAGGGAGCCAATGGTTGGATCTATCCACCTCCACCTCTGCCCCACCTCCCCCCCCCCCCCCCCCCCCCCCCC
The DNA here is from genome assembly GCF_017639515.1 of Carcharodon carcharias. NCBI lineage: Eukaryota > Metazoa > Chordata > Chondrichthyes > Lamniformes > Lamnidae > Carcharodon > Carcharodon carcharias. The sequence continues at coordinate 58,922,477 of NC_054472.1, read as the reverse complement.
CCCCCCCCAAAGATGAGGGCAAATATTGATGAGTTCTCAACTACTCTGGGAAATTTCTCCCCTTATGTCCTGAAAGGCCCATTTTCCAGGACTTTGCTACGTGTGCCATCTTCAGCCCTTGGAATCTCAAAGGCTGTAGGATCAGCTTATGGCAGTGGCTAATGCCACTGAATCAGAGAAGATAGCTATTGCGAGACTTGAATTTGTAGCAACTTTATTAAACAACCTGTCTATACTTGCACAATATGCTATATTGAGCATGTTAATTTTTGCTTTAATCCATTGTTGTATCTGTCCCAAAATGTTTTTAATGATTTTTGAAACTATCTTTTTATCTCTTTCTGTTTATTCTTCGATCCACCTCGTGTTTGCTCACTTTTTTAAAGACAGTTAAGACACTCGGCCTTTTCACAATGATGTGTGCAATTTCAGTAACTCGAAGACAGGAAGACGAAGATGCAATCAACCTGGACAGATGATCTTGACAGACTTGTCAACTACAGGAGGGATCACAACCAGGGCTGTTGCTGATTCATGTATCCCCTGCTAAAAAGTATACAAGTAACGGTCAGAAATGGGCACTTTAGCTGATTTCCAGGTTAGGGAAGGAACAAGGGAGAGGACAGCTACCCTAGCTGAGATCAATTATTTTGTTTACACCATTGACTAATAGGGCAGTGTTACATCATTAGCATATTATGCACTTTTTAAAAATAATTGAGAGCAAATGGAGCAGGCACAAATAAGCATCCATAGAGAGCAGAGTCTGAAAAATAGGAACGTTAAGTGCTGGGCTGTAGTCAGATGGTGTGGTCTGACCAATGACTTGTTTCATCAATATAAGCTAGGCCTGTATAAGTTGGGGTGCCATCTGTGAGTGGTTGCATAGATTATTAATCTACAAGAAGTGACATTATGATAAGTTGCATCAGCTTTGAGAGTAGCTGCACCATGTTCCCAACTCATTCAGACTAACATTGGCAGACATCACTGAACAGTTACCTATATGGATTATTGCCAAGAAAACATTGGCATGGAACATTGCCACAGACTTAATGACATCAATCAGGACTAGGAACTTAGTGTCAAAAACTATCAGTTGGCAATTGGAATGGAAATAAATCTGCGAGCATTGATTAACAGAATTTTAGCAATAAATGTCATGTAAATCACATCCAGTTCCTCAGGAAGCAAACTGCCAGTCTTGCTGTGTGTACTTCACCAAGAAAAAGTCTTTGTCCCACCAAAGTATTACTGTACTACTGAAATTTCCAGTGTTGGTTAGCACTGAGTACTTCTTAGGTTATGCTGCCATCTGGATAGTACAAACTTAATGCAAAAAGAAATGTAACTATCATACTGTTGTACTTTTGGAAATTTTGCCTATTTGACCTAGAAGGAATTTGAGTTAATTTATATGATGTTCCTGTTAAATGAAATTTAGTCCACAAGAGATAAGCTCCTAGCAATTTTCTGTGATTTTGATTTGATGAATTGGCTTGTGATAACAAGGGGACTAACAGAAATATGTTTCATGCAGGTCAGATTAGTTTGTCACACACAGGTTTGTCCAACAATACCCAGAGTTATTTATATCTCTACTCTTAGATTGGTTTTTATACAGAGGTACTGGCAAGGGGCATTAGTAGTTAGAAAAAGTGGCACTGTAACACCTTCACCAAGGATGGGTGGCTTGCAATGTAAGAAAAGGGTTCAGATTAGTTAGTACAATCCTTTGCACAGATAGGATGAGACAGAAGTTAACCTTTGGCTCTTGCTCACTCTAGTGTGCTCTCTCTCATAGTATTTATTTTTTCTTCCTCTCTTTTTCATTGTCAGTCATTGACTGGAATGAAATTGAATGAAATGGGCCTATATCAAAAATAAAGTATGTATTATTTATATTGAACAGAAAAATATACATAACTCACTGAACCCACTATTCTGCTCAGTTACATATTTCATGTAAACCAACAGAATGATTTATTTTACAATTGGCTCCATTTCACCAGTGCTCATCCATCCTCCTTCCAGAATGTAGGAGAAATATGCATAGTACCACAGATCCCAGTACAATCATATAGCATTTTATTATTAGAGCCTTTGAATCATGCTATTGTATATGCAAGTATTGTGCAGTAAAGACATGCTGCTGATTATAGGGGACACAGTGTCAGCTCACAAAATTGATCAGTGATGCTGAGTATGTATGTATCTGGAGCAGATCCGTAATTTGTAATACCCACCCTCCCTGAGCCCTTAACAAAGGAGGGTAAGCAGGGGCATTAGTCAAGAAAGTGCTTGTAGCTGGTCTGAATACTCCCAGTTCTGCACTGAGATAAGAAACTAATATCTTGAGAGCTTGTGTTCCATAGGGTCCCTCCTATTTTGTAACAAGGATGCAAACAAGAGTCTTACACATCCTTTAAATATCTGGTTATTAAACACATAGGTTCTGCAAGGAAATTGTTTTATCTTTTTATGCTGGGGGTGGGTGGAAGGAGACTTGAGATCAAATTTGAATTTTCCTTCAGAAGGAACTGACTTGGTGCAAGTTCCATAAAATTAGAATTCTGATCACCATAGAGTAAGCATATAAATTAGTATTGATGCTGACCATTGTGTTGGACAGTATCATGTAAAGTTTGTTTGGTAATGCACTCGCAAAGGAACATTTAACTTTAGAACTGTACTGTAACTATTTTTCCAGCTCAATAAGGAAAGAAGCAGTGCTGGATCTTGTTCTGGGGCAAATGGAGCATTTTTAGTGGGAGAGCATTTGAAAAACACTGATCAAAATATCATTAGGCTTGGAATATATATTGAAAAAGTCAAGGAACAATCAAAGGTGAAAATCCTCAACTGGAAGCGGGCTAATTTCACACTGTTGAAAAGGTATCTGTCTCAAGTGGAATGGAAACAAAGTTATCAAGTAAAACAGCAGATAAACAATGGGAGGCCTTCAATGCGATGATAATTCAGGTATAGACTAGACACGTTCCTATGAGGGCAATGGAAAAGGCATCCAAAATTAGAGACTCTTGGATGCCTAAAGAAATTGAGATTAAAATAAAACAGAAAATGGAGGCAAATGATAAATGTTGGGATCCTAGTACAATAGACAATCAAGTAGAATATATGAAGTGCAAAGAAGAACTGAAAAAGGAAATAAGATCATGCGTGAGGGAAGATTAGTGGGTAAACATAAAAAGGAACATGTGTTTTATAAACATAAAAACAAATGGTTAATCAAACAATGGGGCTAGTTAGGGTCTTGAAAGGAAATTTGTGAAGGCAGAGGGCACGGCTGAGATACTGTAATTTGCATCTGTCCTCATTAAAGAAGTGGATGCTGCAAATGTCACTGTATAAGAAGAAGGTGTAAAGAAATTAGATAAGGTACAAATAGATAAAGATGATGTGTTTAAATACTGCAACTAGCAGGGCTTAAAATAGAAAAGCCACCAGATCCAGGTGGGTTACATCCTAGGTTGCCAAGGGAACTAAAGTAGTTTTGCAGGCCGGAGGGAAGTTTACAGTGGTGTTTCAGCGGGATCAGCATCAGGACCACTGCTATTATTGATGTACATCAATGGCCTGAACTTCGGCAAAGGGGTCATAATTTTAATAATCCTTGCAGATGATTCAATGCTTCCGAATATTCTAAACAATGAGGATAGTAATAGACTCAGGACATAAAACAGACTGGTGAAATAGGCAGATACATAGCTGCTAGAAATTAATGCAGAGAAGTGTAAAGTGATATATTTTAAAAGGAAAAAAAGAGAGGCAAAATAAACTAAATTGTAATGTTTTGAAAGTGGGTGCAGGAAGAGAGAGACATGGGTTGGGCTAGTTTCACATACTCGTCTTTGAAGGTGGCATGAAAAGTTGCATTGGCTGTTTTTAGAGGAAAGAATGCATATGGGACCTGTGGCTTTATGAATAGAGGTATAGAGTACAGAAGCAAGGAAGTTATGGTGAATCATTATAAATCATTGGGTAGGCCCCAGCTGGAAACACATGTCAGAAATGTTGAAAAGTATATTTACCCGAATGGTGTCAAGGATAAGCTATGTGGAAAGACTAGAGAAGCTGATGTGGGTCATCATCAAACAGAAAAGGTTAAGGGAGGGTTTGATGAGTTGCTTAAAATTTAGGGGTCTTGTTAGAGAAGATGGGAGGAAAACTTTTTCCATTACAAGGAGGGTCCACAACCAGAGGGGAGATATTTAAAATAATTGGCAAAAAAAAAGAAGAGAAATGCGGTTGATTGGTATGTTTGTTTCTGATCTTCAACTACTGTACCTTTTTTACCAGTGTGTGTGAGAAGGCATTTTGTATAATGGCAAAGGGAATCGTACTGTAAAACTGTTCACCCTTTCCCTCAAGCCAGGCATGTAATTGCCAGGGTTTTTGGAAGTGGGAAAGGATCTTGCTGACAAGTCAGTATGGCAAAAATATTTCTTTAGAAGGATCACCATTTTAGTCTCTGACGACCTGTTTCTTATCTCCATCTCATTGTTTGTTCCTGTTCATCTCTATCCTCCATCTGGATCTCCATGATTCCCTTTTCTCCCTCGTTGAATTCAGACAGTTTTTGCTTTTGAAGTAACGAGTTAAATCTAGCATGTTTAACCTGTCAGGAAAAGATGTAATTTTGTGACCACACTTGGATCATAAGCTTTCCTGCTTCCTATAGCTCAGCTAAGTAAAACATCCTGCTCTTTCTGTAGAAAAGTGCTTTTGTTGCTCTGTTGACTTAGCAAACCTTGTGACTAAAGCGCATTGTGCTTAAACTGAACCTACAGCCTGGTATCAGTGGCAAACCTAAGAGAAATCTTAGTCAGCAAATAACTTTTATAGCATCCGATCACTTTTGTAATAATGACAATTTAATTTATCAACTCCTAAGTGGTATTTTGGTTATTTCAAGAATTTGTTAATGGATTGCTATAGCTACTGCGGGGTGATAAATTGAAATTTATATCTTAAAAGGTAAATAACTGTGCTATCTGTTTTTCAGTTGCCAAATGGTGTATCATATCACACTGCCACGCACCAGGATAGGCAAGGGAAGCTGCAAGAACACCTTCGCCAGTTGTCTGTGCTTTTCAGGAAGTTGCGACTAGTATATGACAAATGTAATGAAAATTGTGCTGGCTTAGATCCTGTCCTGATGGAGGTAAGAAACATCTGGCATTGGTTTGTGCTGTGTTTAAAGGACAACTGACAGAGGCACAACAACGTTTTAAGAGTTTGGCACATCCTGGGTAACTCTAGGCTTTGGAGAGGGGCACATAAATCATGTCAAAAATGTATGAATGGGAGGGGAAGCAACTGCTCATATTCTCTTTCCTTGTCCGCACACCCTGTAGTTGTATCTGTAGTAACTGATCTAATGTAAATGTCAATTGTTTATTCATAAACCTCTGCCTTTTGCATTGAGCCGTGTATTGTGATGAATTCCAGCTTCTAATTTTGCACAAAGGGTGCCATTACTGTCCTACTTTTATAGCCAACACCTTCTGGGCAGTAGTCCACACAATGTTATCCTGATTTAAATGTCGAATGAATTACAAATTTGGACATTTTTGACCAGTTACCCTAATGTCCATGATGGTGAATGCTGGAACGCATTTTACAGAGGTTAGCCACAGACCTCTGAAGTGAGGAAAGGCCCTAAACAGTAGTCCATTTCGATTTAAAAGCAGTAGATTATGCCTTGCAAATCTGCCAGACTTCTTTGAGCTGAATAAAACTATTAGATGAAGACTACCCAACAAAAATAATTTACTTAAAATCATTCTCCCATGAGTCTTTTAGAGCTTTTATAATTAATACTAAGGTTTGAAACCTGATTTGTCAGTAGGAAATAAAAATGATAGATGGAGGAGCTCTTCAGGACTGTGAATGGTAGACTTCTATGGGAATCTATTGGTCACTGCTGTTCGCTCTGTCCATAAATAAATTTGGAGAAGCTACTTCACCAAATGATTTGGCCAAGTAACCAATATAAGGAGGATATTCAAAAAAAAACATGAACCAATTTATTGAAAACATTAAGGAATAACAAAAAGGTTTTAATGTAATTACAGCATAGTTACTGGTGATATAGGTTTTGCAAATAAAGAACAACTTGCATTTATATTGTGCCTTTCATAGCTTCAAGCCATCCCAAAGCACTTTACAGCCAATTAAATACTTTTGAAATGCTGCCATTGTAATGCAGAAAAATGCAGCAGCAAACTTGTGTACAGCAATATCCCACAAACGGCAATGAGGTACGACCAGATAATTTGTTTTAACGATGTTGGTTGCAGAATGTGTTGCTGAGGACACTGGGAGAACTTCCCTGATATTCTTCGAATGGTGCCACGGGATCTTTTAGTCATCTGACTATATATCTCCTTATGCAAGTCAGTCTTGTATTTTGTTTTATATAGCTCCTGTGATGTGCCTTGTTAAGTTTTGTAACATTAAAAGTGCTATATAAATAAGTTGTTTTTATTCAAAAATTTATAGACAAGCTCCTTTTAATGGATTCAAATTTAAAATTTTTTGTTAAAATTCCCATTTTCCAAACCTTGCACCAATGGAAATTTCATTTCTTTCCATTTTTCTTTGTTGCAGAGGAAGTAGCTTTTAAACATTAGGATCTATAAACTAACAACTTTTACATATATACAGTACAGCAACCTGAGTTACCAGTAAATCCTATACCGTGTAATCAATTGTCATACACTCATGAACGTTTATAAAGGTATGATAACTTTGTTTTGGAAATATAATAGGATGTTTATTTTCTAATAAGCTCATTTAACATATAATTAATGAAATTGTATTGTTTGCCTCTCCCATTAGCACTCTTCATATTTTGTGTGTTTTTTTACACTTGTTGAGGCAAACACGTATATTTTAAAAAGAAACCTTATCCTCCCAAGTTTCATCCAATGTCTGTTTTGACAATACATTAAAATAGGTAAACAGCGACATAAAACCTGCCTTTTTAAAGACCAAGAAATGCTTCCCTGAATGAGCAGCAGTGGGGATTTGCTGGTTGGCTGAGGCTAGGCACTGAAATATTTTGTCTCATTCCACTGGCTTTGGAATAGTAGCTAAGTACTTGAGGATCAAACCATATTCCTTTATCCATGGTAGTGCAAGAAAATTGAAAATATTATTCCTATTGGTTTGGTTGAGGAGATTATTTACCAGGATTGATCTGCAGTTAGTGCAGTGTTATCTAGAACAGGCAGACAGGCCCTCCAATTAATTCGACAGTTGAAAGATGATGCTTCCTTAACAGTACTGAAATGATAGGGTACATGTTAGGAATCCTCCAGATGGCGCTTGATCATACAACTCAAGAGAAACTGCTCACAGAGAAGAAGATGCGACTTGCCTCTTGCGGGGTGGAAAAAAGGTGTGTGATTTCATTAAAGTGTTGTTTTATGTCCATAGCAACTGATTCCTTATGTGGAAGATGATAGTACAAAACACGAAGATCGTAGCTTGGTGAATCAACTCCGCTTAGCAAATGAAGAGAGGCGGGAAATTGTAGAAGTAAATAAGGTACAGCAACATTTTTTTTCTTTTCTTGACAGTTTTATTCAAATATACTTGTGTGGTTTTATCTGTTTTAAGCTATGGCTTAATGTTCATGAAAGCATTTATGAGCAAGTGCAATGGAACATGATTTTTGGTGAAATTTTGTGCTCATGGTAGACAATAGAAAGCTTCTTCACTGTAGGCACCCAGTGGCTTCATTGTGCAATCTTAGGCCAGTAATTGAGCTCAACAAAATACCTTAACAACAATCTTGGAAAAACAACCTGCTGCACCAGTGTGGAATTTCCATTTCTTACATGAGCTGTGCTATAATCTTCAATTGAGAGTGTAGCCAGCACAGAGAGAGAGATTTCATCCCATTTGCCTGGTCTAGATTCCAGAAGTCAAAAGAAAGCGAATTCACCCCAAGGTGCCATATCTGCTCCCTTCTAATTGATGCTGTTAAAGTTTATTACTGTGCTTAAAGTGGAAGATAGGTCCAGGGAGATTGCCCTTGGTTCAAAGTACTCCCTGTTTTGCAGAAAGAATGAAGTTCTTTTGATGTGTTTTGTATTCTGCTCACTGAGACCTTCAAATTGGGTTTCCTACCATTCCAGCTGTTCCAGTGACATCTGTAATAGTGGGGTGGGGGGAGGCATGCCTATACATTATGGAGCAACATGACTGACCAATTCAAGTGCCTTCATGCAGATAATGAAATAAATAAACTTTCATTTGTTTTTGAAGGAGTATTCAGATTAAAAATTATTCTGATTTGACTCTTTAACAATTGAGAAGTTCCAAATCTGATGCAAGAACATTAACTTTAAAGTGAGAAAAGCCATTCATCACTTCACTCAGTTCCACCCAGAATTCTTATTAGTTTTTTTTTAATTCTGTCATGCCTTCAGCCCTCTCCACCTACAGTACTGTTGATCCTATTTTAGGGAACAGTTAAGTTCCTGCAGCTACATCCCTGAGGGGGAAAAACTAAAGCCCCCTTTCAAAAATGTTAGCTAACCCCAAAACAAACCATTGTCTCGTCTGGTACCCTGTGGCAGGGCAGAGAGGGGTACTTTTCTCTAATCTCAACTGTGCTTGAGGCTTGTGGATTTTGAAATATGCACTCCAGTCTCAAGCTCCTTATCTAATTTATACAGCTTGTTTATTTTGACCTTATCTATATCTTTCATGTTAAAAAAAAATTGCAAACAGTATTCTGTTTTTCCTCGGCCTTTTCTCCAAGAAAAGGTTTAGTAGTTCTGGCTTTCTTCATACATTCAGGCTTATGGGGAATAAATTATCTGGACAGTCAGTCAACATCTCCTGGCTAAAACTGACACAAACCATTTTTCTTTCCAAGATTTCAGTATCGCCATCATCTGCCATAATGAAGCTGATACCTTGGTAGGTGATTAAAATTTGTGATTAATTGAGAGCCCACAAGTTTGAATTTGCATGCATTGACCACAATAACCTGAAGATGAATGCAATGCCTATAATAATACAGAACATAAGATTTCATCCTTTTATTAAAAAGCTAATTAAACTTGATGTTCAAAAATGATAGTAATTAAGAGGGGCAGATATGGTATTTACTGAAATATATGGATCGTGACATCAGTTTGCCTTTTTTTAAAAAAATGGAAATATAGTTGAGCATAAGTTGAAGCTCATTTATTATATGAAAGTGATCTTTGGTTAAAAAGAAGTGTCCAAACTGTTCAGCAGCTATTAAGATGTTTTAAGTGCATGTGAAGTTTAAGCATCTGTTCATGTCACTGAGCAGTTGTAATCCATCATTCTCTGTTAATGGCATTCCAGGAATTGCAAAGCATTGACCAAACATTTCCAAAATGTTAAATTGTGCTGAAGCAGTTAATACATTTTTCTGTTCTAAATCCAGATCCATCAGTTTACTGATAACACTTGTAAATCCGCCTGTAGTGCTTTTATTTTAAATAGTGTATACCATAGATCTAAACCAAACTATCAAGGAATAGGGGTGTGCACGGAGGTTTTCTCCTTATGAAATTGTTTGCCTTTCTGTTCCTTGCTGCTGGAAAATGTTAGTGGTGGATGTGAAGTTTCACTGTTGCATGTTTATAACTTGTGTTTTGTCTGAAATATCAAAGATTAGCCCATGCCCTTTCAGCAAAGTTTAAAAGCTTTCAAAATGTATACAATCAAAATGTTGAGATTTTCAAACTATATTTTGACTTGTTGAAACTTTTAGTAGCTGCTGCACCTTTACTAAAGCTGCAGGATTATCCATGGAACTTTCAACTGAGTAATTTGTTTTTCCTTTCAAAATGCTCAGCTCCTTCTCTCTTGAAAGTAGTGACTTGTATACAGAAAAGGTTCTGTGGGTGCCTTCTGGTTCCTTGTTCGTGCCATTCCTTCTGTATGAACCTAGATATTTCTGTCAACCTATTTGAATATCATTTGCTGAGCTTGATTTTTGTCCTCACACTTTTTGGTTTTCAAATGTAATCAGGACCGTAGCCCTAACTAATTATATTCTTTTTTCATTCTCCCTCTAATAACTCATAACCAAGGGCTACCAAAACCAGTTGAAACATCTTTACTGCTAATAATGAAATTTAATTAAACAGTAATAATTGATCCTTGCAGATCATGATATATAGAGTGGAAGCTGGAGCATTTTTTTAAAAAGTAGACCAATTAATTGATGGGTGCTTGAAAATTTCTCTAAAATGGGCACCAGACAGCCTGCTCTGATACCTCCCTATCTAGTCCAAGGTCAGCAGAACAATATTAATAGAATTTTATATATTCTTTTGCTTCACACTGATCTTGAAAGATAAAGAAAAAGATATTTGTATTAGTGGGAGAACTAAAACCCAAATCTCAGATTAAAGCATCAATTTAAATAGAGACAATGAAAGATATTTGTATGGTGTTCCATAAACTTTGTTGCTCAGACTTCTTGGAATCTGCAAGATCCCAGATATTGGTCAATTGGAATGTTGGCCTCATCTCTTCTTCTAACTGTAATGCAGTTCCAAACCACAAAAGATGGAAGTTTAAACAACATTCCTGTCCACAGATTTTTGATTTTTTTTAGAGATTTAAGGTTCCTTAGAATTCCAGACCTTGATAAGAATATTCATACAGAGACCTGGAGAGTGTTTATTGCAGCCTTTAAGTTTTGTACCTGACATGAGCACCTTTCATCATTAAAGCATGAAACTGGAGCACTCCACTAATAAATAGTTTTAGCTCTAAAGAGGAACATTATGATAACAGCACAATGGTTGACAATGTTATCATTGTAAGATGGATGACCGGATTCAAATTTACCTGAAGAAATACTTTTCGCTTCTACAGGCGTCATGACATTTTGACTAATGCGAACTATTATAAGGTGCATCATCTTTTCTATTTCTGAAGTGTTTTTTAACATTTGTAAGAAGATAATTGAATTTAAAGGAAGCCTACTTTAGCTGAATTGGGTGACACAAGCTCTCAGAAGCACACTCTCTTGTGCTTATAAGTATTAACTTGCTCCTGATTTATGTCAGAGTGCCTGTTCTAATCATAACCTTCATTGTCTGTGTCAAAATGCTTAGTTTAATCAGCTTCAGTGAATTCCTGATCTTGGATATAGGAGGTATCAAGCCCAAAGTTTTACACTTGCCCACAGGGAGATACAATCAGAGGACAGGTCATCCCAGGGTACTTTTACACCACTCTGACAGCTAGCTAAAGAAAGCAGTGTGAAAGTCAGGACACTTAATTTGGGAATTAAGAAAAAATATATGAATGGAAAGGGAAACGAAAATCGTTGTAAACCTTTTGTGCAATATGTAGAGAGCCTGCTAGGAATCGAGGACAATTAAATAAGTGACCAAAGTATGCTAGTGGGGAAGGTAGCAGTTGGGGGACCCATCCAAAAGGCTGGACTCTGCACTAGAGTTTAAACCTCATTTAATATATAAATTGCCATGTGTAGTTCCAATCAGAATTAATTGAATATAAACAGTAATTGATATTTAAATCTAAAATTCTGATAAACTAAGTAATGAGAACTTGTCATCTAAAGTTGATGGTTTAGTGCAATTCCACATATTCCTTTTGCCTTGACCAAATTCAATCTGTCGCTCTCTGAAAAGTGATAAGGGATGGAAAACCTGCTGATGTTTTTTCATTTTATTTAGTTTCCTTTCTGCCTAGCCTGGAGGCGCTGAGGACAGTTGTGATCCTGATCAATGGCCTGGCTGAGAACAGCTAATTCAGCTTAAATGGAGCATTGAAACAGAGAATTTGGCACCACATGAAATAATGAAGCATTGGAAGAGCCCCAAGTGTGGTTTTCTTGTTTTTTCAAAAAACCTATTATTTACTAATTATGGTGCAATTTCTCACCAACTTTTTGAAACCGAGAAAAGTGACACTCCAATGTGCACATTACTGTATGCAAATCTTGTAGGTGTCTTAACCACAAATCTCATTATAGCTAATCACAGACACATACCAAATGTCATGATTTTCATAACTGAGGTGTACAATATGTTAATATTTTTCCTGTACTTGCACTTGCATCAGTGTGCTTTTTTTTATTATTCTTGCGTAGGATGTGAACACTGCCGGCAAGGACAGCATTTGTTGCCCATCCCTAATTGCCCTTGAGAAAGTGGTGGTGAACACATTTTTTCTTGAATCGTTGCAGTCTATCAGCTGTAGGAACACCCAGAGTGCTGTGAGGGAGGGAGTTCTAGGTTTTTGGCCCAGCGACTATGTTGTGCCGCAGTCCTATGGCTTGTCAGCTTTATATTTCAACCAAAGCTAATTACAGTGGAAATAGACCTATCATTGCTCACAACGAGTCACATGGCAATGAAAGCCTGAATAATTGCATATTTCATAACAGCAGTAAAATGTTCATAATGAAGACCCCGTTAGCTGGAGATGGCCTCAGTTAATTAAATGGATAAATATATATGTATGTGTAAGGGTATTAATTAAGTTATGAAATTGTGGTTTATAATGGCATTGTTCCAGAGAGAGAGAGGAAGAATTTAAGTTGTGATCATTCATTAGTTTAAATAATCCATCTAGGACACCAAGTTAATGTTTTGTCAGATTTTTCTTTCTCTCCCCTTGAAGCAGTAACTCATGCCAATGTAGAGTTTCAAAAGTACCAAAAATCCTTTGCCTTGCTCAAGCAGTTATTTGTTTCATGAGACCGGATAATGAGTATCAACACGCAACACCATGTTCACACTTGTGATCACTAGCCAAAAGTTAAGTTGGAGCCCTGCAGGCTTTTTTCTCCCTTTCATCCCCCCAGACTGGCACAACCTGACCAGCCAGGCACACCAAGGCTGTTCGTTGTGTCCCGTTCTCTTGTCGTGTCTCAAGGGTTGAACCTTGAGTACCACACCATAAGCAAATTTGCCCAAACCCTCCTCGCTCAAAATGAGTAAGCACAGTCCCATCTACATGTTATGTTCTCCCTTTTTTGAGAAGAGGTTTTGCTTCTCAGTACCTGAGCCTCGGAATAGGTAGGTGTGCCATACAACCTGGAAGATCTCCAATACAATCCTTAATCTGTACTAAGGTAACTAACCATGACTAGCATTAGGTGTAATCCAATTGGCCTCAGAAACCTGGGATAAATAAAAAGACCTGACTAGCAACTCTTGGCCAGCAAACTTTGGTTGAGAACAGGATCACGCTTGACTATGATGATCCTTCATATGATTAACCTGCCAGCATTCACTGTCAAGATTCACATTTCAATTGTTACCGCTTTCGAGAGGGTAACAAATGGGATGGGAAAGCTAACATATAATGAAACATGTCATTTTATTATACATTATATATATCATGTATTTGAGAAAGAAACCTGTAAGCCCATAATTGCTTGGGTCCCTATTCAGGCAGTTCTGCTGGGGTCATGTATGATGGTGCCCTCCAGCATCAATCTTGGAGGAATTTGCAGGGTCGGTAGGAGGGTACCTCGTAGCTTGGAGCAGGCAGGCATATGCAACATTTTGTGTATATTTCAGACACCTGCGGTGCCAGCATCAAATCTTTTCTGCCTAGGTGGGGGTGGGGGGAGAGCCAATCCATCAGGCCGCTTATTTAACCTCAATCATACTGATGGGACCAGTATTCATTCTGGACGCTGGTATGCCACACCTCACAGTACAAGTCAGCCATTATTGTAGTACAAATCAGCCATTATTGTAATACCAGGCCTCCTTCCAGGTGCTGGGGTAGGAATTCCCGACTTAACCAGTCCTCACGTGCAGCTTGTTGTTTACCTTGTAATGGTCAGACAGAACTTTTGTCCCACACACAGCCCTAAGGAAATTCCTAGAAACAGCAGATACCCTAGCGTAACTGAGGCTCCCAACAGGTGCAGCTGAGATGTATGGAACCCTGAAGAGTTTCTGTAAAGTAGACTCAGTCCTTCAAGTGTAAAGAGATCCAACTTTTGGATTTATTTAAAAATGTAATTGTATCCAAGTTTGACCCTAATTCCATCAAATTCTTTTCAGCACTTTCTGGTATTTTTTGCACAATTTTTAAAATTCATTTATGGGATGTGGGTGTCACTGGCTAGGCCAGCATTTATTGCCCATCCCTAATTGCCCTTGAGAAGGTGGTGGTCAGCTGCCTTCTTGAACAGCTGCAGTCCACATGGTGTAGGTACAGCCACAGTGCTGTTAGGGAGGGAGTTCCAGGATTTTGATCCAGTGACAGTGGAAGGAACGACGATATATTTCCAAGTCAGAATAGTGGGTGGCTTGGAGGGGAACTTGCAGGTGGTGATGTTCCCATGTATCTGCTGCCCTTGTCCTTCTAGATGGTAGCAGTTGTGGGTTTTGAAGCTGGTGCCTAAGGAGTCTTGGTGAATTTCTGCAGTGCGTCTTGTAGAAAGTATACACTGCTGCCACTGAGTGTTGGTGGTGAAGGGAGTGAATGTTTGTGGAAGGGGTGCCAATCAAGCAGGCTGCATTGTCCTGGATGGTGTCAAGCATCTTGAGTGTTGTTGAAGCTGCACTCGTCCAGACAAGTGAAGAGTACTCCATCACACTCCTGACTTGTGCCTTGTAGATGGTGGACAGGCTGTGGGGAGTCAGGAGAGAGTTACTCGCCTCAGGATTCCTAAACTCTGACCTGCTCTTATAGTCACAGTATTTATATGGTTAGTCCCATTGTGTTTCTGGTCAATGGTAACCCCTAGGATGTTGATAGTGGTGGATTCAGTGATGTTAATACCAATGAATGTCATGGGGTGGTGGTTAGATTTGCCCTTGTTGGAGATGGCCATTGCCTGGCACTTGTGTGGTGTGAATGTTACTTGTCACTTGTCAGCCCAAGCCTGGATATTTTCCAGGCCTTGCTGCATTTGAATGTGGACAGCTTCAGAGTACAACCAAATTATTTACCCTACATGCATTGGTGAATCTCAGATGCTCTGAGAATCATTGTGCATCCCACTACAGCTCTGGCACATTATTGCCACCTTACCACTGAAAGTACTGGAATCAAATATGTACCATGCATACTCTTTGAATATCTCCACAGAAATAAAGAGAGAGGGGAAAACAATTGTGGGTAATGGTTGCAGTTATGCTTTTTGGAGAATTTTATTTAGTGGTCTCTTGAATAGGGCATTTGAAAACTATTTTGAATAAATCAATGCTTGTTATGAAGATGTTGCAGATGTAGGAGACCTCTATGTTATCAAATATTTTAGTCTTTAACATTCTTATTGGACATTTCATCCCCCCCCCCCCCGCCTCCTCTGACACCCTGCGCAAAAAAAGTACTAAAAGGACATCTATTGTACTCTCCACAGAAAAAGCTGCCTTCAATCCAGTGCAAACACCAAACATGTAAATGGAAAATTTCCCAGGAGGGTTATTGTGTTTCAAATTATTCCCCATTGATTATTTCCCAGGGTGTGCTGTGCAGCAAATGAGATTACTTAATCTGTGTGCGGAAAATGAGGCTTTCCAATGAAAGTCTGACAAAAGTAATATGAAAAACATGATCCCAGTTGTTGAGGGGTGATATTTTCCTGAATGTTTTGAATTTTCTTTCTTCACAGAACCTTAAACAGAAAAACCAGCAGCTGAAGCAAATAATGGATCAACTGCGGAACTTGATTTGGGACATTAATGCAATGCTAGCAATGAGAAACTGAGTCCAACTATTCAATCTGGTAGTATTTTGACTGAATGTATGCCATTGATGGCAATAATCAGAGTCAGCACTTGCTAGCCAAGGTTGATAGCTGATGTGCAGTTTTAAGTCTGTGAACAAAAAAAGTGCCCTGATCTGCACAGAAAATCTTATCCAGAGCTGAAGGTCACTTTGTGATACAGTATATTAATTTTAGAAACATATTTAATCTATTTGTGTAGCAAACACCAGGTTATCCATGTTGACAAAGTACGGGGTAGAAACACTAATCTTGCAGGGGATTGGGTACAATTCTTAAAGGGGAATTGTGACTGCATGTGATAGCTCTTATCTCTGACCCGTACTCCCAACCTGCATAGCTGACAGCTGGGGCACAGGGTTAGTGTGTTTACCTCTTTTTTTTGTCTAAAACAGATTTATGTTTGCTTTTCCTTGAGAATTCATGTTACATTTGTAGCTGAGTCTTTTGTTTCTTAGTGTCCCGATTATATTTTAAAACCTGCAATGTCCACTGCTGCTGTCTTTGAAACTGGACTTGCTCCACAACTTTTCAAGCTTAAAATGAATTTAAAGTAATTCAAGCCTAATCCAAGAAGATTTCCAATGCATCACTCTAGTTGTAGAGCAATCCGGATCTGTAAAACACTCAACCCATTCCCTTTACATAGAAGTTCTGATTTATTGTATTGTTCCAGTTCATTCCTTTTATATAGAAATTTTAATCTTTTAAAAGACTTTTGGAAAATTAGTTGTGATTATTGCCTTTAAATTGCAAATCTTTATTTTGGTAATTGTATATTTTACATTGATTTGTTCCAGGGTACTGTAAAAAAATATTTTGGATAATTTAAGGTCAGTTTTATGAAGTAATACGTAGAAGGTATTTTTGTTTTTGGAAAAGTGTGAGCAGCTATGAACAACAATTTCACGCACCCACAGAAAGTAATTGAATCCTGGGACTAATTACTATACAGGGTACAAGGCAATAAGCCTAATATACAGGGTTTAGCTGGCATAATAAACTGCAAGAACAAGCCTCAAGTAGTTGATGATTTATCAGTCCAAACCTGGATGTTGACTAGCTCTTCCATGTGGGCACAGATGGCTTCGTTATCTATGAGGAACTGTGGATGGAACCGAACATTGCAGTCATCTCCATTCCTGACCTTAGGCGGATGGAACAGCTGAAGATGGCTAACTGTAGGAGACTACCCTAAGGAATTCTTTCAGGGATGTCCTAGGGCGGGATGATTGACCTCCAACAACTAGAACCATGTTCCTCTGTCTGGATATGACTACGGTCAGTGGAGAGCTTCCCACTAACTTCAGTTTTAATAGGATTCCATGATGGCACACTGGGTCAAATACCACCTTGATGCCAAGGGCAGCCACACTCACTCACCTAACCTCTGGAATCCCGTTGTTAATGTTTGGACCAAAGTTGTAATGAGATCTGGAGGTGAGTGGTCCCAAAGAAGCCCAAACTTAGAATTGATGGGCATTTGTTGGTGAGTAAGTGCTGCTCAATAGCACTCAACAACACCTTTCATACTTTGCTCTGGTTGCAAGTAGACTGATGGGGTAGTGATTGGTTATATTGGATTTGTCCTGCTTTTTATGGACATGACATACCTGGGCGATGTCAGGCCATCTGGGCAATTTTTCTCTTTGTCAATGTTTTGGCAGCAATGGAGCAGCTTAACCAAAGGGGCTGGCTAGTTTTGGAGCACAAGTACTAAGTACTATAGCCAGGATATTGTCAGAACCCATAGTCTTAGTTGTATCCAGTGCGCTCAGCCATCTCAGGATAAAATGTGGAATGAATTGAATTGGCTCCAAGATGGTGAAAGTGTCAGGAGGAAGTCAAGATAGATCATCCACTCAGCACTTCTGGCTATGGATGGTTGCAAACACGTCAGCTTGTCTTTTGCACTCTCAAGTTGGGTTCTGCCATCATGGAGAACTGGGCTGTCTATGGAGTTTCCTCCTCCTATAGTTGTTTAAAGGCCCACCATCATTCACTGCTGGATGTGGCAATACTGTAGACCTTTGATTTAATCCATTGACTATAGGATCGCTTAACTCTGTCGAAAGCATGCTACTCCTGCTGTCTGGTGTGCATGTAGCTCTCGTTTGTACCTTTGGCAGCTTGGCACCTGGCGCTGTCTTGTAATGCTTTTCTATACTTCTCATTGGACTAGGGTTGGTCTCCTGGCTTAATGATAATGGTGGACTGAGAGAAATGCCAGGCCATGTAGTTACATGTTATGGTGGAGTTCAGTTCTGCTACTTAGGACCCACAGCACCACCTGAATGCCCAGTTAGAGCTGTTAGATCTATTCTGAATCATATCACATTTTAGCACTGTGGTAGTGTGACAACTAAGATGGAGGGTCTCCTCTATGTGAAGAGTGGACTTTGTTTCCACAAAGACTGCATGTCACTCCTACCAGACGGATGCATCTGCGATAGATAGATCGGTGAGGACGAGGTTAAGTGAATTTTTCCTATGTGTTGACTCATCACCTGCCATGAGCCTGGTGTCGCAGCCATGTCCTGCAGAACTTAACCAGCTCAGTCAGTAGTGATGCTGCTGAGCCGTTTCCAGTGATGGATATTGAAGTCCTCCAGAGTATATTCTGTGTCTTTGCTACTCTTAGTTCTTTTTCTAAACAGTGTTTAACGTGGGAGTACTGATTCATCAGCTGATGCCATGAGACTTCATTGGTTTTAGATCAATGTTCACTTGACCACTCCATTCTGACTGCTTACATGTGCCTCTGGGACAGGGTCTGTTTACAGTGTGCCAGTAGGGCAGGACATATCCAGGGAAGGTGATGGAGAAATCTGGGACTTTTACTGAAAGGTATGTTTCTGACAGTAATTCAGGCTTTTGCTTGACTAGTCTGTGGGACAGCTCTCCCACTTTTGTCACAAGATCCTCAATGTTAGTATTAGTTAACTGAGCCGATCAGAGCAATAGAATCCCTGGTTCAATTGATGGTTTGTGCTTAAATGGGTAAACTCAGCCAGAGCAGTGTCAAGTTCTGCCTTACTACCCACTCAGTTAAGGTAAATCTGGCCAGGACCCATAGCTGATTGTTATCCAGTGGCCCCTGCTCTTGTGTGCATGCATCTGCTAATAATGTATGTTTCAGTGATGCTCCTTTTCTTTGATTTCCCCCCTTACCACCACCATCTCAGAGGATTTCACCTGCCCAACTTATTGAAGTTTACGTTTGGAGAAGATTAATTGTGGGGAGTAGAGGCCTGTGGCAACATTTTATTGAAGAAAGCAAATTACCTGAAACATCAATAATGTAAAATCCAGCCATTTAAGTTCATCACACAGCTTCATCAAAAGAACTGCTGTTTGTAATTTTCATACTCATTCATCAATACCTTTTTCGAGGGGAGGCACTGCACAAAAACATTTCCAGCTGAAATTTTATAATATTACAGAGAATTTCAAACCCTTGTGTTGATGAGTATGAATTGTCCTGATAAAATGAGTACGTGCCCTACGTTTAACACTTTGCTTAACCTACATGGGTTGAAAGATCAAAACAGGACATTGCAAAAAATAATGAACAGTTCAAAGAAAGTGTTGACTTCACTGATGATCTTCAATTTCTTTTAAGAATACTTGATCATTTTTTGAAAAATTAGTTATCATATAGGTTTGGATTTGAGATTCCAGGGGTGAAAGCACAATGTGATAATCCACCTTGTCACACACAGTATGGTTTGAAGTACCTTTACATAATATACATGATTCTCATTGCATTGGTCAACTTATAATTGGGTTGACAAAAATAACATTGCTTTAAGCTCCTTGTAAAGTTCTCATAAGCTCAGTAATATATTTTGTCAATCAGCCTTAAAGGACATTGGTAACCTAACGTTAAGTTTTTTTTATGTTTTCATTGGTTTAAAAACACAACTGTGGAGTTGAGTATAGTGTCACACTGCAATGTCCTTTTGTAAACATACATGTGCATGTGTAAAGTCTGCTAATTAATCCAGTTTTTTTGTATTTTCTTGTCAAACTTCACTTCAAAATATGTTCATTGAGCCTCTTGTATAACTACTGGATAATACTGTATATGCTGAAAGTGCATTTGTTTGATCTTCTAATTTCAGTTGGAGATGAGTATTAAAACCTGGAGCACAAAGTTTATCTTGGATGCATAAACATCTAAATTTATATATGTAGCCAAAACATTCTAAACTTGGGAAATTTCTCACGGCTTTTTTATTCTGAGAAGGATTTGGGATGTCAGCTGATCAAAACTTTAAAAACAGTAAATGAAGTATCAATGTTTCTTTAACTTTATTGCTGGCTTTGTTTTAAGCAAACTGCACAAAAATGTTTTATTGCTTAAAATATATTTCTGGGTGAAATCTTTTTTTAACATCCAAATAAAAAAATTGAAATAAATAGCCTTGTATTTATCGTGAATGAACTTTATCAAGAAAAGGTGACAAGGTTGGATTGGCCTCAGGTATGAGAATTTGCTGAAGGAGGTGATTGAAGGAAAATTACAGGAATGTAGACCAAGAACAAGAAATAAAATGATGTTGAGTAACTTGAATTGTAAGTGGAAGCAGTTGAAGAGGAAAGCATAACACAGCATTGTGTGGAGAACTGAGTTAGGGACCTACCATTAGGCTGATCACTACTATTACTATGCTGTATTTAATGTTACTGCAGGATTTGGCACATAACTGTGTTTGTATGAGTTTGTTGCCCAGTACATTTGGAGCTTCAACATATTTTGCATTAAAGTCTGAAAGAAAGGATTTTGAGTGGTTGGGATGTATGAAGTGTCATGGTGGGGAGGAGAGGACGACGACATAATCTGGGCATGACACAAAGAAGTCTAGGCACTGGTGATTTTTGTTTGGCTCATATGCAATTGATTTTGTAACGTAGATTTATTTTCTTTATGAAAGTGATGGTTTAACTATGAGTATAATTCTAGATATTTCAGTACCAATCCTAGATACACCAGTCTGCAGCTGTGAGCTTGCTTACACACTAATCTTGCCAACTATCTCATGCTAATTATTGAATGATTAATGTGACTAATCACAGGTACAATGATGTCATTTTACAGAGAGCCACCAATTGGATTTTTTTTAAATCTAAAAGCTACAAAGCTAAAAGCTTAATTGATATTTTAACATTAAAAAAAATTAATGGAGCATGCTCCAGATATGGATTTAATTTAATGTTGCATGACTTCATCTTAATTGGAGGAAGATGCAGTTTATTTCACTGTTGTCATAATTCCAATGATGTACAACAGCCCTACTAAACTAATCTTGATCTTGGTAATAATGTTCATCTCAATCATTGTTACTACATTATTACATCTTATGATGTTGTTCTTTGCACTGCCAGAAGCATGATTTGTCTCTATGTCCATGATTTGTCACATTAATAACAAAAATGCTGTATTAAGTTTTCACCATAATGGAAATACGACAAACCATGAATACAAAGTTCAGAATACTGAGTGGCAGAGTAACATAATTGATGTACGTTGGTGATATTAATAAAATTGTGTCATTGGCCTAGATTTTATGGCCAGCGGAGAACGGTGCTT
Organism: Carcharodon carcharias; assembly: GCF_017639515.1. Classification (NCBI taxonomy): domain Eukaryota; kingdom Metazoa; phylum Chordata; class Chondrichthyes; order Lamniformes; family Lamnidae; genus Carcharodon; species Carcharodon carcharias. The sequence continues at coordinate 58,901,130 of NC_054472.1, read as the reverse complement.
GCTGTTCATTGCACTTACACTTGCTCATAGACACTTGGTACTAGAGCTTGTGATTAGAAATTTAGAACAGCACAGTGCCCCCTACAGAGAGCTAATGTCCTGGATGTGGTTCACCATCTCTATCACTGTCGCCACCACCACCATTATCTTAGAATGTGATGGCTTGATCTACAATACTTCTGGTGGCAGCATAACTCTCATTGTATGAGCATTATCCATGTGGTTGGGTGGTGGAGGGGGGTCATGAACCACGGGTGGAGCAGCTAGCGCTTGTCATCAGGCAGCTACACTCTGGTTCTTTGTGGTGACTTGATGATGGTGGAAATGGCTGATTGCTCAGAATGAAAGTACTGTGACTACTGCAAGGATAGCATACATTTACCGAATTGATGCTCTATGCATGGCAGCACTTCAACTGTACCTTAAGGAAATGGTAACCCTTGCAGTGTGGCCCACCTTGTTGGAACGTGGCACCAGCAGAGCCACCTACATGCAGCCAATGGCTCACTGCACAACTGGGAATCCTGCTTTCTTGGCAAAGCCGTCTATCATCTCTTCCTGCTTCTCACAGCTTAGAAATGACAATGGGTTCCCCTCTCCTTGCATATGGGGCCTCAGTGACCCTATTGTAGTGATGCATGGTGAACAGAGAAATGTTGGTGATGTTGCCAACTCAAAGCTGGAAGGATCCTGGTGTGCAGAAAGTGAGAACAATGGTAACCTTGACGGCCACTGCAGTTCCACCCTCACTCTGTTCTATGGAGGAGGTCCTACAGTGACCTTCAAACTCCACTCAAATCCTTGGAAAAGCCCAGCACCATTCTATTCTGAGTCCAGCAACTTGTGCAAGCTCCTCCAACAACATGGAATACAGTGCTTCCACTAAATCAGCAGCAGCAAAAGATAGTCAAAAGCACCTCACCTGAAAGTCTTGTGCTGATGCTTTTAAATAGCACGAGTGGCAGGGCCAGGGTGGGGTAGCATCACTTATGCAGTTGAATGCATGTTCAACTGCATGTATTTAAGAAAAGGCATCAATAGGACTTACATGGTCAAAAGTGGAAGATTAGGCATCCAATCAGAATTTGATGCTGGTAAACTGCACACCCTGAATGTTTCTGGTGCATGTCCCTGCTCTTGCCCTTCCAAATATGGCTTTCCTTGCAAGTCACACCAGATATGAAAGTGGAAACGCCTTCATTTTTAGACACTGAAACTAATGGTGCTCCAAGACCTTTTTTTCGCAGAGTCCAAATCAGGAATTGCCAGTTAGAATATTTAATTAAATGTAAAAGCATGTGCAGAAAGAGAAATAAAGTGAGGGGAAACAATTGGATTAAAAGAGATAAAAGAGAAAAAAAAAGTTTAAAAGAAGTTATTTAATTGCTTTAATTTTTTTAAACTCTCCAAGAATAATTAAAATTTAAAGGAATGTAACTCCATAAATGCAACTGTTAATTTTCAGTGGCAGAGATGTTGTTTAGCAGTAATTAAGGATCATCGTATTGCTAAAAATGTACTTACACTGAAATGGACAAGCCGTTACTTTTCCTGACATGTTTTCTTGGGATCTTTTACAAAATTACCACAATTTCAATGCAGAATCTCTGTGAGATACCATTATAGTGCAGTTTCTGGAGAGCGGGGCAACTTGGACAGAAGCTTACAGATTTTCACATTTTACTGCACATGTACAGGCTCCAGAAGTCGCTATACAGTTTACTCTTTAATAATGGTACATGATAACTATAATAGTTGCACCATTATTTTTGCTGCAATATCTGGCCAATTTTCATTTGCAGCATTACAACAGTGATTATCCTTCAAAAAGTACTTTATGGGCTGTAAAATCCATGCCATAATCATGATAGATGCTTCATAAATGCATGGTTTGTTTTTTGCTTTTTAACAAAAAGTATTCTTAATCCTATCTATCTGTAAAGCAGCATGTTGAACCTAGTTGCATTATCACAGTATTCCTGTTTTTTAATGCTGCAATTGTCCATGTCTTTCTTCACTGCCTTCAACTATCTCCTGTTGTTCCCTTTTTTCTTTTCTTACCCTGAAGTCTAGTGATTTGTGCTAAGATTTATTTTAATATGTAACAGTAACCTCTGATTCTTCATCAAAGAGTCCAATCTTTGTGTGCACACCTAGACATGAATGTGTCAATAAACTATTCAATTTGAGGGACAGCACAGCCCTTTCATCCCCTTACATGTGTTCTTTCTGCCAGGCATTACTAGATCTCAAACAGTCACATGAACCTCAGGTAATTTACCCCTCAGTCCAGCCCTATATAACTGAGAAAATTAACTCAGTGTCATACATACAGGAGATTGAACCTTGATTGCATCAGTTGTGGGGAAGTTACTGCGATCTATTGTTCAGAGACAGTGAGTGAGCATTCAAAAAAGTAAGAGTTGATCATTGAGAGACAATAGGGATGTGTGAAGTGTAGGTCTCACAACTATTCTGGTAGAATGTTTGAGGAATTTACTGGCATGGTGAATAAGGGGGTGCCTATGGATGCTGTTTATATGGACTTCCAGAAGGCATTTGATAAAGGTTTAATGCCAGCGATTATTAGCAAAAAATAAATCGGAGATAACCTTGTGACATGGGTCAGCAATTGGTTGGGAGACAGGAGACAGAGGAAGTAGGGACAAAGGGAATGTTCTCTGATTGGTGGGAGTTACAATGTTGTTCCTCAGCGATTAGAACTGGGCCCTTGGCTTTTCACTATATATTATTGACTTGGATGAAGGAATAGAGAGTTGAATATTCAAGGTTGCAGGTGACAGGTTAGAAGGCACAGTAAGTTGTGTGGACAGGAGCAGAAAGTTACAAAGGGACGTAGACTAAGTTAATGGGCAACCCTATGGCAGATGGAGTTCAATTTGGGAAGGTCTGAGTTATTCACTTTGGAATTGAGAAAGGTAAATCAGAGTATATCATATATAAAGGGTTAAATTATGAACACGTGTAAATGTTGTTTAGGTGAGTTTAAGAGCTTGATGAATGATTCAAAGGTGTTTAAAATGACTAAAGGATTCCGTGAAACTATTTTCTTTGGCGAATGAATTCAGAACAGGGGGCCAAAATCTTAAAAGTAAAGCTTAGCACTTTAGAGTGACACCAGGAAAGACTTTTTCACCTGAAGGTTTTTGGAAATCTGGAACTCTCTCCTGCAAAAGGCAGTGGATGCAGGTCCATTGAGATTTTCAAGACTGGGATTGATAGGTCCCTATTAGGTAAGAATACCAAGGGATATGGAGAAACCACAAACAAATGAAGATGAAGTACAGGTCAGTCATGACCTAATTAAACAGTAGCTTAACCCTGTTCCTATCTATGAGCCAAGGGCCAGATTTTCATGTCTCCATCTGGTTCAGAATGAAGGTGGGTGGGATTTAAAGATGGTGGTGGGACCCAATTCTGAAACCATTCCCAACATGTGGGGTATTTAAGGATGCAGGAACCCCGTGTGCAGCAATCCTACCTTTGCCTAATCGATTGCGGGGCTTGGGCATTTTAACCCCCTTGTTATTTCCATGGGATCGTACCCATTTTGTTAGGTGCCTCAGAGGAGTCGTGAACCATGGGGGAAGCCTAGTATGGCGTGGCCAATTTTTTAATAGATGAGTTCAAAAGTGTTAACAGCATCACATGTCATAAGTAATGGTTTATGATAAGTTAAATGTATTTTAATACAGTAATTAATGGTAGGGCTTTGTTTAAAAAGGTAAGTGACCATTAACTTGACCAGAATTGTAAAAATGTTAAAATGCATTGGTGTACTTTATCCAGTAAATAAAGTGCCCTTCTACATTCAACAGTATTGAAATTCACCTTTTAACATGTCAGTTGGACCCTGTGATCTAATCTTCTATTTGATCAACAGCTTAGCCATCTTTTGAGCCTTTGAAGATGTGGAACAGACAGCTCCACTACTTCAAAGGTTTTAATGTATTCGACTCTGGAGACTTTGTTGACAGAGTTGTGTAATGGAATCCCATTCTGAATGATTGACTGAGCTCCAAACTCCAATAATGGATTCAGCTCAGTAGGATTTTTTGATATAACGTTCAAGGGGATTGTGAGCTTTGTTTTGATTGAAAGTTTTATGAGCAGTTTGAGTTTTCTTTCAAGTTTTTTGAATGGCTGTTTGTTTATTTTGACACTTTTATGAGTATTTAAAAGGATTAAATTTTCTTTTTAAGTAGCACTTGAATAGCTGCATGTTTCATTGACTTTTTTTAACCAGCATTTAATAGGAATAGGGTTTTTTGAAGAGGTTTTTGAATGGCTGTTTGTTTGTTTTGTCAATTTCATGAGCATCTCAAAGACTTCCCAATATTATTATAGGGCTTGTGAGTTCTATCTATAGTGGATACTTAGTGAGTGGGCATACAGGGTTTGGAGGCAGCATGGGTGAAATCTATGGTACCTAACACTCATGTATGTAACTGGGCTGATGTCCTAGTGAGCAGAAGCGGGCTTTCTTACCTGCTTGCCTTGGCATCTGTCCCCTCCATTCCCACCTTGGGCCTGCATCCAGAGGAGGCAGCCTTAGCTACAGCCCGTCCCTGCCACCCCACTGTGAAAATAGCATGGACAGGCACTACGGGGCAGGAGGGGTGGAATCATGTGATTCCTGGGCAGGAGGTGGGATCGTGACATAAGGAAGTGGCCCAGCTCACAATTCCCACATCAAAGATGAAAACCTGGGCCTGAGGGTCAGATTGAATGTTCTGCTCAATTATTTTTGATAGGATGATGCAATAAAAAGATTTACTTTTACTGAATATATTGTTATCAATTTTCTCCTATCTGCTCACTGAGATATGTTCCACATGTACTAGCTCGTGTATGAGGTGAGTCAGTAAAAGTCCCGTTGGGTATTCAGTACAAGGTATCATGGCCAAATACCCACCTCTTGTCAAATACCTACCTATGTCTTGTTAATGACCAGGAGTCATTCCACCCCTCTCCAGTCAACCAGCTCTCTGGCGTAGACACCAGGGCAATAACTGTCGCCACCCCAGCTGAGATCAGCTAATTCAGCATAGACTTGACATTGACCTGAAACCTTCTGTCTCAGTACCCCATTTGGCAGTGTATGTACCCAAGGAACTGTCTGGCCACTTTACTGAAAAAAAACATTTTTATTACAAACTTGTGGTTTTTCTTGGGAACTAATCTATCATTTTAAAACTAAAAGACATGAAAACTTATATTTGTCATAGTTCCATGAAAATAGGGTCAAATTGCAAAATAAAGGAATCCAATAGAAGGTAGTAAATGTTTTCATGTAATGTCGCTGTAATCACTGGAAGCACCGAGTCAATGTCTTTGTATTTGAAATGAATATTTAACCTGATTTTAATGGCATTAAATTAATGTGAGGTAAACTGAATGAAGGTTAGCTGTGGGATACAATGCATTATTCAAATCAGAACTTACTTGCAGCTTTGTGCCCTGTGATTTATCAGGTTTTGTTTTTTCTATTCACCCAGAAGAGGTTTCCTGAGCATTGCTATTTTTTTTTTCGGCTTCACTGGTATGGTAGTGGTAATTAATATTTCAGAAGCAGAATTCAAAATTCTGGGTCAAAAGTTCCTGTTTTTGTTCTTTTTAATCCTAAATGTGTTTTATTTCCTGTTTTACCCACTTGAGGTAGTAATACAATACAAACATACATAAAAGGTCAAGAAAAGACCAGCTAGTCCTTTCAACTTGTAGCATTTTGACATGGTGTACCTTCTACACACCATCAGATCCACACCATCACAGAATCCCTAGGGAAAGTCAAGAAAAGAGAAACATTTTTTTATGCCTTTCACCAGATGCTGGCCTATGGGGGCAATAATTCATATTTAAACAATATTGTGCAATTGATTCCGTTTTTATTTGATGGACAGTTAATTTTTACATTTTTTCAAAACTAGAAAGGGCAAAGTTTCTTCTTTTCTGTACCTCAGTAATCCCAGAATTTCTGAGGTTTCCCCAAAGTAAGTGGGCCCAGGCTTGGTATGATAATAATCCAAGAGTTTGGCCCTCAACCCCCATGGACTGACAGGTCTGCAGGCGCACTGGAGTCAAGCTGAGTAGAATGTCTACTAGTTACTAAAAATAAGTTACTTATGAATTAGGGGCAGGAGTAGGCCACTCCAGTCTGCTCTGGCATTCAATAAGATCATTTCTGATCTGAGTGTAACCTCAACCCCACATTCCCACCTACCCCCAATAACTTTTCACCCCATTGCTTATCAAGAATTAAATTTAAATTCCACCAGCTGTAGTGGGATTTGAACCCATGTCCCCAAAGCATCAGCCTGAACTACCAGGCTAGTGACATTACCACTATGCTACCACCTCCCTCCTTGGTTTGAAAAAACTCAGGGTTTTCTAGCTGCTGATCTCCAACAACAGCCAGAAGGCCCTAATTTCGATCATCAAGAACACAGCCTGCAGATGTTAAGGTTGCCAATTTTGGATGGGCACATTCCTGGAGACTTCATCACATGACCTCCCACCTCCAGCCAAGCAAAACCCTTCATCCTCGTTTAGCAGTATTTTTGAAAGCTTAGTACATGAAAGTGTTCAAAGAAAATGAAAAATAAGACAAGCATTCTTTTAAAACCCCTTGATTTTTCTCAAGTGTTTGCTCGCAGCAATGTCCGGAAAATTAATGGTTCATTCCTGAAGACTCCATCCCAAGCTTGGGGCAGCTGTGGACCAATGTCCCTCGGTGTAAAACTCAAGGCCTATCCATGGGGTGGGACTGTGTCTGCAGCTTCCCTGGACAATGCAAATGGTCTGGATGAGGAAACATATGGGCAGCTGCTTCCTCTGAGGTACACCTCAGGTAACTGCATATATCAGATGCCCAGCGGATATCCATTGAGGAAAATTTATCCTAAGAGATTCTGGTAACTCTGTTCCTAGATATGAAAAAAGATTGCTATTTACATTAGCATCAGTTGGGAAATTTCATGCAGAAACATTTTAAGAACTTAGAGAAAATACAGCCAGTATCAGCCATAGGAAATAGGAGCAGTAGGCCATTCGGTCCCTCAGGCCTGTTCTGCCATTCAACTAGATCATGGCTGATCTCCTACTTCAACATAATTTTCCTGCATATCCCCATAATCAGTGTGATACTCCTTAAAGAAAGGCAAAATGCATATAAATGTATATAAAAGTTAATTGCAAAGGATCATATTTTTTGGAACAGCATGTTTAATTAATTTAACTACCTGGGGATGACATAGATTATGCAGAATTTACAGCACAGAAACAGGCCACTCAGTCCACTGGACCATGCCAGAATTTATACTTATCCACACGAATCTCCTTCCACCTTACTTCATCTTACCCCACAGCATATTCTATCCCTTTCTCCATCATGTGCTTATCTAGTTGCCCCTTAAATGTGTCTGTAATATTCAACTCAACCACTCCATGTGAAAGGAAGTTCCATATTCAACCACTCCCCGAGTAAAGAAATTTCTCCTGAAGCTCTTGAGATGCCAAACCAAGGCCCCATCTGCTCTCTCAGTTGGATGTAAATTATCCTATGGCACCATTTTGAATAAGAGTTATCCCCAGTGTGCTGAGCAATATTTATCCCTCAGTGGACATCACAAAAAAACTGATTACCTGGTCACTACCACATTGCTGTTTGTGGGAGCTTGCTGTGCACAAATTGGTCTTCATATTTCTGACATTGCAACAGTAACTACGCTTCAACAGTAATTCATTGGCTGTAAAGCACTTTGGGATGTCCTGAGATCAGGAAAAATACAATATAAATGCAGGTATTTCCTTTTTCTTGAATTCCCTATTGCATTTATTAGTGACTATTTTATATTTATGGCCCTTAGTTCTTATCTTTAAGGCAAGAATAGAAACTTTTGAAGATATAGGGAGTGTGGACTCAACCATGAGAGTGATCCCAGGGGCAAGGGCTAAAATATTGCATGATAGGAAAGTTGGAAAAGACCTAGCAATGTAACAATGTTATTGCCTATTCTTGGCCTGCATGATTCTCTGCCTATAGGTTGGCATAGCTGGAAAATTGTGTGCACTTATCTTTGTTCAAAGCTCCTTGAAGAGAATGCTAAGTCATAAAATTTTAACGCAGTGTCTCTGCCATAGAGCAGTTTAGCTCTATCTTACCATTGCGCTGGAAGACCTCTCCATGTCATTTGGCCCAACGAACACACCAAAAGAAAGCTGTGAGCACAGAGCTGGGCAAGAGTTGGCTGAATCTAATTAACAGAGTGGCTTGCTAAACAGTGACAAAGGGAATTTTGTGATGCAAGTGGGAATTCTCTGCTAACCAGTGGCTGAGTAGAACGGAGAGAGTGTTGTTATCAAACTGAAGCCTAATTTGGCTTTTCAACTTTTTTTTAAAAAACTGCAAGCCAGTGGTAGTTAACAGTCACTCTCAATAAAATACTAGAGCCATTTCTGTTAGAGCACAATTAGGTGAATCTGTTAAATGAAGTAACAACGCAAATTTGGTGAGAGGGAGAATTGGTCACAGGGAGTAAGGAGGTGCTAAGTAATTCAAACATCTAATTAATCATTCACCTAAACAAGTAAATATATAAAAGTCAAAATAATTAATTAGATGTCAGGTGGGAACGCCACAACTTTCATGGGTCCACATGGAAAGGAGGCACTTCCAGTTTCTGAGCTTGAGGAGCAACTGGAGTCAGTGCAGGAGGCTGAGAATTCCTCACAGCACATATTCTAGCAGGTGGCCACACCCTGACATCTAGTAGAGAGGGTGAAATTTTGTCATTAATGAGACAAGGTGCAGTAGCAGGTGGTTTCTGCAACTCCCACCCTGCTGGCTGCTGGCGGGAACTCCCACTCGATTCCACACTTGGAGGGTCATTAATTATTCACAGGTGCCTATCAGTCTGAATAACCAGGCGGGTCGGGAGCTGATTCATCCACCCACCAGCTGGCAGGTTTAACGGTCCGTGTGCCATATTTAAACGCCAGTCCATCACATAATCTCACTCTCTCCAGCCCACCAGTGGTGTCTTGCAGCCAGAAGAAGAAGGCCGAGAACCTCCGTAAGAAGGCAACATCCCGCTTCGCCCACCAGGGCCTCTAGGCCTTGATCAGAGGGATGTGGGCGCAGAGGCAAGTGCTCTATCCCAGGGATGGCTGCAGGAAGCGCAGCAGTCCCATCTCTCCGGCCTGGGAGACCATCGCAGATCAGGTCAGCGTGGCTGGCACCCATGCCCAAAATGCCATCTAGTGGAGGAAGAAGATGAATTACCTCATCTGCTCCATCAGGGTAAGTCATCCTTCAACTCCCTCAAATATCAAACTCTCATCATGGCATCATGTACTCAAACGGCTACTGTCTTCAGGGGTCTCACACAACCATTAGCAGGGGACACATATCAACACTCATTCTCTCACCGAGACTTTCACATCACTATCCCATCTATCATGTTGCTCACACTCCATCCTCAGGTCCTTTCGGGGAGAGCTCACCACTCACAGGGGACATGCATCTCACCCAACCTCTGCTCCATCCCTTCTCATCACTTGCCTTTCTTCCTTCTTCATACAGGCCAAGCTGGTGCACAACAGGCACAAGAGAGCACAGACTGGGGGAGAGATGGCCGACATCATCACCCTCAGTGAGCTTGAGAAGGCTGCAGCCGAGCTGGCTGGAGAGGACAGGGATCGCTCCTGTGGGGAAGGGGAGATCAACCTCTCCCATCAACCCGGTATGGATCACAGCTCCATCACTTCATCAAATCCTGACGTTCACAGTGAGTCACGTGCAGTCTTATCTAGCTCATGCTCAGTAACTGAAACTCTATTTTCAAGGCACCGGCAGATCGAGGCCCCCAAGTCAGTCCAGCACCAATGCGAGTCCCCAGACAACATCCAAAGAGGAAGCTCCAGACGAAGCATCACGGCGCTCACACGCACCCTCCACCAGCTCAGAGACACACACGTCAGTGGGGCACAACTGTAGATTAGGCTGAGGCTCGCTTTCTGGGGAACACCTCACTGACACGTCCCTGCAGCAGTCGGAGGCAAGGACAGCCCAGCTCTCTGGCACTCGGAAGTCCGAGTCAGATGATGAGCCTCTGGAAGCAGCTGCCAGCTCAATGCTGGAGATGCAACGACAGGCGGCAGAACATCAGGCAAAGATTCAACAGTCACTCAGCAGACTGGAGCGAACGATGGAGGAGTCGGTCCACATCCTGTCTGATGTCGTGGTTCCGACATGCGAGCGCCTCAAGGTCACTATGGGAATACTGGCAACCACCATGGAGATTTTTGTTCAGCAGGTCTTGCCAGATTTGCGCTTGGCCCTGCACTCAATGGCCACACACTCTGGTGGGCACCATCAGGATGTAGGCGACATGGGGACAGAGCACCTTGACCCCCCTCCCCCAGTACACCATCTCCTTCAGGAGTCAGGGCGGGGCCCTCGGACATCCACAGGGAGGATGATCGTCAGTCAGATCTTCAGGGGCCTCCTCTCAGGACACCCCAAGGTTGTTCAGCTGCTCCCACCCTCCCCTGCCTGTGACCCCATCCACTCCAGCTTCTCAGGTCACGAGGGTGCTTCTGCCCCTTAGAGGTGACCCTTATGAGGCCGGGGCCCTCCAGGCCACAGGCCACCAGTGGACATCCACCAAGGTTATCATAGACAACAAGGCGTAGCAGTCAGCAGGCTGTCTCCATCTCTGCTGAGGATGTTGGGGCTGCACCCAGGTGTAGTGCTAGAGTTAGGAAAGTTAAGAAAAATTGATGTCACTTTTGGGACACAAGTGTGCTAAACATGTAAAGAAATTGCTCGTTTGTGAATACGTTTGATGGCTATGTGAATGTTTTTGGCAACTGAAGGTGTTTTTCTTGGAAAAATATACTTTATTCATTAAATATCTGAAAGAACATTACAAAACATTTCAAAATGGCCAACACAAAAAGTGCAATCATATTCAACTTTTCCACATAGATCATGAGGTGCTTCAATACAATCAATGAATATTATAGACGTTATGAATATTATAGACATTTCAACAGAGTGCAATGGTATTCAAGTTATTGACATAGATCATGTTGCACTTCAATACAAATATGATACATTTATTATTCACTGCATAAATTCCTTGCAAGTCATACAGCCCGAGGAGTCTACAATTCCCAGCTCCTCGGTGCACTATGACAGAAAGGTTTTAGACAGCGACCTTTCCCATTGGGCCTTTGCAGCAGCTGCCCCAAGTTTTACTGTGTCCCTCAGCACATAGTCCTGGACCTTGGAATGTGCTAGTCTGCAACACTCAGTCGGGGACAAGTCTTTGCACTGGAAGACCAACAAGTTTTGGGCAGACCAAAGAGCGTCTTTCACCGAGTTGATGATCCTCCAGCTGTTTGTCTCAGTGTGTGTCCCTGGGAACAGCCCATAGAGCACAGAGTCCTGTGTCACAGAACTATTCGGGATGAACTTCAACAAAAACCATTGCATCTCTCTTCAGACTTTATTTTCAAAGGCACATTCCACAAGGAGATGAACAACGGTTTCTTCCCCCCCACAGCCACCTCGAGGGCAGCGTGCGGAGGGGGAGAGACTCCTGGCATATAGGAAGGATCTGAAGGAAGGTGCCTTTCTCACCACCAGCCAAGCTACATCTTGGTGCTTGTTGGAAAGTTCTGGTGATGAGGCATTCTGCCAAATGACTTTGTCAGTCTGCTCGGGGAACCATCCGACAGGGTCCATCATCCCCTTTTCCTGCAGGGCTTCCAGGATGTTATGTGCCGACCACTGCCTGATGGACTTGTGGTCAAAGGTGTTTCTCTGCATAAATTTTTCCACAAGGGATAGGTCTAACTACTTGGAGCATTCTGCGGCAGTGTAACCAGACCCATCCTTCACAACACCAGGGACAGGTAGAACCTCAGCGCATAGTGACACTTGGTGTTTGCGTACCGGGGGTCTGCGCACAGCTTAATGCAGCCACATACAAAGGTGGCCATCAGGATGAGGACGATGTTGGGCACGTGTTTTCTGCCTTTATCTAGAGGCTTGTGCATCATGTCCCTGCGAGCACCATCCATTTTCGACCTCCAGATAAAGCGAAAGATGGCTCGGGTGATCGCCATCGCACAGGAGTCTAGAATTGGCCAGACCTGTACCACGTACAGCAACACCGAGAGTGCCTCACACCAGATGACCAGGCTCTTACCCACAATGGAGAGGGAGCATCGCTCCTACATGCCCAGTTTTCTTTTCACTTGCTCCTTCCAGTTTCTAACACATGCCCTGGTTTCTCCAGCCATATCCCCAGCACCTTCAGGTCGTCTGACCTGACAGTGAAGGGGACAAAGGATCAGTCAGCCCAGTTCCCAAAGAACATGGCCTCGTTCTTGCCACAATTTACCTTCGCTCCTGAGGCCAGTTCAAACTGGTCGCAGATGTTGATCAGTCTGCGCACCGACAGCGGATCCGAGCAGAAGATGATGACATCATCCATGTACAGGGAGGCTTTGACCTGGGTGCTGCCACTGCCTGGGATCGTCACTCCTCTTATGCCAGGATCCTTCCTGACGGACTCAGCAAAGAATTCTATGCAACACACTAACAGGACAGTGGAGAGAGGGCAGCCTTGCCTGACTCCAGAATTAATCGGAAATCTTTCTGATTCCCACCCATTGATTGAAACTGCGCTACTGATGTTTATGTAAAGCAGTTGGATCCAGTTGCAGATTCCCTCCCAAACCCCATTTTGGAGAGCACATCCACCATGTAGATGTGTGATATGCTGTCCAAGGCCTTCTCCTGATCCAGGCTGATGAGGCAGGTGTCCACACCCCTGTTCTGTACATAGGCAATCGCGTCCCTGAGTAGCGCGAGGCTGTCAGAGATCTTCCTGCCGGGTACAGCGCAGGTCTGATCAGGGTGGATCACCAACTCCAGAGCAGACCTGACCTGATTGGTGATGACCTTGGACAGAATCTTATAGTCCACATTCAACAGTGAAATGGGTCGCCAATTTCTAATTTCCTCCCTTTCCCCTTTCTGCTTGTAGATGAGGGTGCTGATGACTTTCCTCATGGATTCTGACATGCTGCCGGCCAGAAGCATACTCTCATACACTTCTGGTAGGTCTGGGCCGATCCAGTCCCACAGAGCCGAATACAACTCAGTCGGTAAGTCGTCGCTTCCGGGAACTTTAATCTTCTCAAAGGACTCAAGGGCCTTAGTCAGTTCAGCAGCAGTTAGCGGTTTGTTCAAACTCTCCCAAGTACTGTCGTCTAAGACCTCCGTGATAGAGGACAGGAAGAACTGGGAGGGTCTGTGGGCTTCAGGTCATACAATATGACATAAAAGGATTTGCTGGTCCTCAAAATGTTGGATTGCAATGGCTTTACTGTGCCTTCGTCTTCCTTCAGGCTGCCGATCATAGTGCTCTCTCTGTGTACCTTTAGGAAGAAGAAACCTGAGCTCATCTCACCCTGCTCCATGGAGCAGACTCTGGACCGGAAGATGATCTTGGGGGCCTCTGAGGCAAAGAGTGAGGCTTGATGGCTCTTCACGTCTTGAAGCTCCTCCTTGACATCAACCCCCATCCTTTATTGTTTCCATCAGGAGTCTGGACATGGCGTCCAGTCTGCTGTCAGCGCTGCCGAATTGTCCAGCTGCATCAATGATGCAGTTTAAGTTACTGCCCAGAATGACTGGCCTGGAAGTCACCAGCAGCAATGGGAGCTGCTGAAGGACCACCAGCTGCTCACTGTTTTAAGCAGGGGCATACACATTAATTAACCGGATTGGAGCATTCTTGTATAATACGTCTGCTACAAGGAGGCGCCTGCCAACATCTCCTTAACTTCGGAGATGATGAAGTTGCCTTCCCGCAGCAGAATACCAAGGTCAACTGAAGGTGTTGTGATTTTGTACTTTCAAATCCTCTTAATTCAAGGTTTAGCCTTCCTCCCACTGAGTGATAGTGTCCCACTGTGAGGTTCACATTTCTGTGATGTCAACTTCAGTTGAACAGGTCTCCGCACCCTTGGAGGATGTCAGGGAGAAGTGTATAAATCTTTATTTGGAGTGTGTGATGTAAGCATTTCTAACCCTTCTTTCTCAAAAAACATCATTGAGTGAGGGCAGCTCACATTGATATTCTAGCAGCATTCATGTCTCCTCAGTGGTAGTGGCAGAAGAAAAGACATGCACGGGAGTAGGAGATCCCTAGGCATGTCCACATCTCAGTCACAGCAGTGTTTCCATCATTATGTGGTGGTGAAGTCAGTGAATCCCTCAGCCTGCCTATCTTCGTCCAGAGCAAACCTGACATAATGATGGGGCTTCAACTGTGGGATCTGTGACCTCCTTTATGCACGTGGACTGAGAGATGCCACACAGGTGCCCTGTTGATCCTTAGAAAGAACCAGAGGCCAAAAAATTTTACACTGTAGTCACCTTCAAAGTCACTGGCAGAAGATACCCTCCAATTCTACCTGGTTTCAGGTCTTCATGAAGAATGTGGCATATGTGATGTACCAGAGCTCATGTGTGAGTGCAGACATGCATGGCATTGCCTCTCGCTCATTTGTACTTAGGAGGCTCTTGGATGATAAACCCTAGGTCTGGTGAGTTGCCCTCATTGTCCGGGTTGTCTCTCCTAACCCTCCAGTTCATGCTGTGGGTCCACTTGACCATGTCCCTCCTGCTGAAGCTGCACACGGAGTCAACTCTCTCTCCCTTGCCTCCTCTCCCTCCTTCACCTTCTCCATTGCATTAGGACCCTGACAAAGGCAGCATTGAGCCCTGGATCCATATTTGTTTTTGCCTTCTCTCTGAAAGGAAACATTGAAGACATTAATGATTCAAGGGGTAAGAAAGTGAAGCTCCGAGGATGACACATTTGGAAACTGTAAGGGGTCCATAGTTTCTCCTACCCTACTTGCATGGTGGCTGATACTGCCATGTCCCTGAGACACTAGACGCACATCGAGATGACCAAGATGGAATCGCAGATATGTAACATCTTGAGCCCAGCATGGGTTGTTAGAGTTTAAGTGAGGTGAGTTACCCAACTGAGCTCTGTGTTCCAATCTCTGAAGTAGCATATTAATGACTAATCAGTTGCTCATGGTCAATGAATGGATGCCCTTTGGCCCATTAGGAGTGAAATCTGGTAACAGATCTTCATTGATGGAATGCCATATATGATACAGTTGTATCTCCCTCACTATTGCCTGCATTCCCAAATCCTACATTCCTATGTGTTATCCTTGTGATGCAGCGACTGTGATGTGAAGTGAGTTCTGAGTACCCCTTTAACAGTATTAATTGGCTTTTAATGGCTCTCATTGCAAGCAGATATTCCTCCTTTTGTTCTAAGCAGACTCCTGCTCACTCCTGCGACAACAAGAGATTAGAAGGCAACCCCAGAAAGGCCCCCTCATTTCACCCTTCCCCCCCCACTGCATTTTCACAGACTTCCCTACCTGTTTTCCCCCTTGTGTGCATCAACCCCACCCTCACCTTGCAGCCTACACCTGGTTGAAGTGTTAGTTCCTGAAAGTGAAGGCCTGCATGAGTACCACAGCACAGTGGTGTTCTTCAGGATAATGTAGTGTCATGAAGAGATATTAATGTATATAATGTCATTGAATTTTTTTTAAATAGAGGTTAGGTATGTGTGTGTTAACTGGATTAAAGCCAGCTAGTCTGGGCGTTTTAATGTATAGTAGTTTTGAGGTGTAAACTGTAAGGGAGGGGGTACATTTGCATTTTGTTGAACAGTGTATTCAAAGACTGGGGGTGAAATCTTGCACCTAGCCAGGAGACACCAAGCAATGTTTATATTACTAATAAAATTGGTACTATGAAAGGGGTTCAAATGGCCTGGTGATGCAATGAGAATTTATATTCAAAGAGAAAGGTTGGGTATAACAGAAAGGAGTTTGTGTGTGCTGGTCAGAAGCATGTAAGAACTAAGCTTGTAAGCCTACCACTGTGTCTGCGAAGGAACAAATTAAAAGGACCCTCATTTTGAATTCTTAAGGTGAAAATGCTTTGCTTGATGTCTGGTTAAGTCCATTGGTTATCGTTACCTTAGCAGAGATTAATTTGGGAATTTGTTAAAAGTTATGATAGTAGCTATGTGTATGTGTTCAATTTGTTGTAAATTAATAAATGTTTCATTTAGTTTGATATAAAAACATCTTGAGAACTGGTGGTCTTATTCCTGAATTTAGAGCTGCAACTCAAAAGGCTATAGATGTCCCACTCACCTCAAAGTTACCAGTAAACTGAGATCCGAATTGTGCATGCCACCCTTTTACAAACGGGTTTGAGGCCAATGTAATTCCCCCCTGGTGTGACCCAAGATCAGAAGACCTGACAAGATACTGGTGAGCAGCTGTTTTAATGAGCATTCATGACATGTTAATGAATGCAAATGACATTCACGCCACTAGTCAGCAGGATAACCGACCTGCCATAATCCCACCATCAGGAGAATTGCAAACTGTTTTAACACTGGCAGATTTCCAACATGTTCCTGCCGCTGGATTCT
The DNA here is from genome assembly GCF_017639515.1 of Carcharodon carcharias. Taxonomy (NCBI): domain Eukaryota; kingdom Metazoa; phylum Chordata; class Chondrichthyes; order Lamniformes; family Lamnidae; genus Carcharodon; species Carcharodon carcharias. Next base: position 58,884,547 of record NC_054472.1, on the reverse strand, counting down.
CCGCTCCCGCCTGCCACGAAACCCTCTGCGGGCAGAATGGGAAAATTCCACCCAGAGAGTTCAAGGGGATAGCATGCGGCTGACTGTCCAGGGTAGGAAGAGCTAGGCAGTGCAGAAATCCTCTGATAGTTTGGCACTCTTAAATTGGTTTACAGTGCTGAGTACCCATGAGAAAAAATTTTTTCACACAATGAGTGGTTCGGGTCTGGAATGCACTGCCTGGAAGTGTGGTGGAAGCAGGTTCAATCGAGGCATTCAAGAGGGCATTAGATGATTATTTGAATAGAAACAACTTGCAGTGATATGGGGAAAAGGCAGGGCAATGGCATTAGGTCATAATGCTCATTTGGAGAGCGAGTGCAGGCACATGGGCTGAATGGCCTCCTTCTGTACTGTTAAAATTATGATTCTGAGAGTGACAACACCCAAGGGGAGAACAGTCTAGAGAACATGCATGTCACTGAAGGGCAAATGACCGTACAGCAAAGTGTAGAAGTGCCGTGCTCATTGTGGATTTATAGATAGGCACTTTTGTAACCGCCGATGTGAGACCCAGGTGTGGTGTTGCCTCCCTAGTGCCAGAGTAATGAACCTCACGAAACTGATGCAGGACATTGTGAGGGGAAGGGGAATAACAAGGTTGTGGTCCATCTTGAAGGCAATGAAATAGGAAGGAAAAGGGCTGTTCATGAGGGTTTCAAGACAGAATCTATTTGGTTAGAATTAAGGAACCATAGAGGAGTTATTATGTTGTTAAATGTATACTATAGACAAGCAAATAGTGGGGGAAAGAGATAGAGGAATATATTTTCAGGCAAATTGCAGAGAGAAGCAAGAACTTCAGTGTACTGATAATGTGGAGCTTTAATTAGCCCAAAATCGCTCAGGAAAATAACTGAATGGCAAAAAGAGGGGTGGGAATACCTGAAAGTTTTTTTTATATATTCATTCATGATATGTGGGTGTCACTGGCAGGGCCAGCATTTAGTGCCCTTGAGAAGGTGGTGACACCCAGTTTATTGATGGTGGAGAATTCAGCAATGATAATGCCGTCGAATGGTGAAGGTAGGTGTTTAGATTCTCTTTTGTTGAGGTGGTCATTGCCTGATACTTAGGAATGTTACTTGCCACATATCAGCCTAATGTTGTCCAGGCTGTGCTGCATGCAGATACAGACTGCTTCATTAACTGAGGAGTTGTGAATAGAACTGAACAATATGTTATCATCAACAAATACCCCCATTTCTGACCTTATGTTAGAGGAGGTCATTGATGAAGCAGCTGAAGATGCTGAGGGACTCCTGTGGTGGTGTCCTAGGGCTGTGATGATTAACCTCCAACGATCACAGCATTTTCCTTTGGAGAGTTTTCCCCTAATTCCCATTGACTTCAATTTTGCCAGGGATCCTTGATGCCATACTCTGTCAAGTGCTGCCTTCATGTCAAGGGAAGTCACTCTCACTTCACCTTTTGAATTTTGCTCTATTGTCTTTTGATTAAAACATTTAAGATCCTGAGGGGTCTTGACAGGGTTGATGTGGAGGGGATGTGTCCTCTTGTGGGAGAATCTAGTACTAGAAGCCACTATTTGAAAATAAGGGGCCATCCATATAAGGTAGAGATGATGTTATGATCCCAGCTGATGTTACTACTGGACAACTCCGGTCCCAGGGTGAAACCCAGCTTGATAGATCCTAACTTTTATTTTTTGTTTAGAAATGTGGAGGATGGCTACTGAACAGAGTCACAGGTGTCGGCTGCTAAACTTTTAACAAAAGAATAAAACATTTGTTAGACGAGATGAATTACATTACAATACTGCTTCGCTCCACAACTATACCTCTACAAATACATACAGATTCGTAAGGATAACACAAGTTATAAAAGCTATTTTATACTCTCATGTTCACAGTAAGTACACAGTCTGTGTAAACCAATCAGGCATACCACACGCTGGTGAAACCAAGTGACAGATGCCACCCCAAAAAGATGCTATGGATCCCTCATCAACTCCACCCAGGCACTTGTCACACTGTGAATCAAATGGTCTCATTGAAGTCCGTCTTTCACACGAGGCTTCCCAATCTCCACTCTTGAAGAACCTGCTTTGGAATCTTACCCTAAACTATACTTTCTCTTGGTCATCTTCCACAAGAGTCCACCTCTAAGGTTTCGAACTTTCCTTCCAATGTTCCTCTCTCCTGGATCATCATGTGCATTCAAGCTTTGCCTTCCATGCATTCTCTGTCAGATACTCAGCCATGCCAACAGAACACCACTGCTTCACATGCCCATAGTAAGGAGTCACCAAACTTTGGCTGTCTTCTCAAATCTTATGGCTTCTCACAATCATATTTTGCTTTAAGTTTGCATCCTGCAGCTTTCTCCCTTGAGCCCTCCTCTGCTCCTCACTCTTAACTTCATTTAACAGGACCTTTTCCAGATCCCTGTTCTTTTCCTTTGATTAGAAGGTCTTCTTGGGACCCCTCTTTTCTGTCCCACTCCTTGGCTTTGGGACCTTTCAGTTCTTTGGGGAAATCTGCTCTCTGCAGTTCCCTTTGCTCTGTCCAGCTTCTCCTGGCTCCTGGTTTCAACTGAACTAAAAGAAACTGCTGTTCTGTTTCTCCCTGTGGGCCCCTTGTGCCCATTTTTTCCACTCCAAGTGTCATAAAACCTCATTAAAAATGCAGGTATACAAACAAACCCACAGACTTGCAGACAACTTTTAAAATGAAACTAAGGTTCCCCCTTTCTTAACACCAATACAGAAACACAAATTAAACTTAAACTTAAAGCTAAAACTCATTCCTAACACCCACAAATACAAATATAACTTACTTAAACTATCACTAGTTCCTGATAGAGGAGGTTTTTTTCTCTCAGAGGGTTGTGAGTCTTTGGAACTCTCTTCCTCAAAAGACATTGGAAGCAGAGTCTTTGAATGTTTTTCAGGCAGTGGTAGATAGAGATTCTTGATAAACAAGGGGTTGAAAGGTTATCAGGGGTAGGCAGAAAGATTGGAATGAGATCTGCAGCTTAGTGGTTCTGGCAGAGACCAGGCTGATGCAATTTCAAAGGGAATGCAGAAACAGAGAGACATGATGGTTTACACACCCAAGTCTTTGAAAGTGACAGGATAAGTTGAATAGCCTATTATAAGGCTGTATGGGATCCTTGGCTTTTTAAACGGAAACATCGAGTACAAGGCAAGGGAGTGACACTAAACATGTATAAACTACTGGTCAGACCCTAGCTGTAGTATTGTGGACAATTCTGGATATCACATTTTAGGAAGGGCTTCAAGGCCTTAGAAAGGGTGCAGAGGAGATTTTATAGGAAAATACCAGAAGTGAAAGACTTCAGTTATGTAGAAAAATTGAGTTTTTCACCTTTAAAGCAGAGAAGGTTAAAAGGAAATTTGATAGAGGTGTTTAAAATCTTGAAGCGTTTCAATAGACAGAAGAAACCATTCCCACTTGGGTAAGGGTTGGGAACCAGAGGAGACAGATTGAAAAGTAATTGGTAAAAGAAGCTGAGTCAACATGAGGAAACTTTTTTTATACAGCAAGTTGTAATCTGGAATGTATTGCCTGAATGTGTGGTGAAAGCTGGTTCAATAATTACTTTCAGAAGGGGATTGGTCTGGTATGGAAATATTTGCAGGGCTATGGGAAAAGAACAGAGAAATGGGACTAAATGGATAGATCTTTCAAAGGCTAAATTCTATTAAAGAATGACATTAATGTAATGAGCAGAATAGCTTCTTTCCATGATGTATGATTTCAGTATTCTATGATAATTCTTTACAACTGATTGATTTTAGAAATGGTGCAGACAGTGATACTCAATTTCTGAAAATGCATGGGATGTGACCCTGAAAGGCAGCACTTATCATACTGGTTTCATATTCAGGCATCTCATTTGCATAGGTCCTGCGTACACCATACTACAGGAAACTCTGGCATTACTAATATACAGCGGATTTGCCTAGAACTCCCTTCCTGAAGATCCCATTCTGTTCTCCTTCCGAAAGGAGATGCGGAAAAAAAATTCTGGCACATATTTCCAGAATATGAACTTCCCCCCTTCACCTCTGGACATGAGGGGAGGGCCATCTTATCTGGGGTACCAGCCCACAATCTCCCACTAGATCCCTTGTTGGCTGAGGAAATAGGAATTCCCAACATAGTTCACACTGCTGGCATTACTTGCTCTTACGGTCTTGTAAAGAATGAACAAAGGCTTCACTCCTTATGAAGCTTTAAAGTGTCTTTTATATTTAGTTGTGGTTATGTCCACTGTAGCAGAAGAGCCAGTGGTAAGAAGGTTAAGGGTGCCGGCTGTTGTATGTTGGTTGTGACTGGTTAAGGAACAATTGTGGAGTTGTAGAGATGTCTGAACAATAACTGGTTTATTGGATAAACATAACTATAAACATGTATACATGACTAGGCATTACTCAGTCTAAGGCACGAGCATTCTCTCTCTTAACTCTTCGTTATGTGTGTCTTACATCATTATGTGGGCGGTACTGTTTCTCCACTCCCACACGTTAACCCTTTCAACCCTGAACACCCTACCAGTACATTTCCCTGCCAAGCCTTTGTCCATATATATTTCACATCTATATTCACATATTACTCCATCTTCCCCCAGCTCTCTGACTTCATAGATTCAATTGGCCAGGAGGTTTCATGACTCTCCCTAATAGTGTTCTTGTCAGATTTTGAAGATCTGTCGTCTCTTTTTGGACTTCTTTCCTTTGACTTCGTTGGTTGCTAAGAGTTGCAGCATCTGGTGCATTGTCAGTTTGTGATTCTACATCTGGTTCTTCCAAGTATATGATGGATGGTTCTCTTTGAGGAATGAGGATAAAATTTCTCCTGTTCCTTCTTTGGTGCCTTTTGGAGTATGTACTAAGTAGGATCTCTGTTGATTGTCATCCCTTTGGACAATTACTCCTTCTCAGCCTTGGTCTTTTATCTGGATCTAGACTTGACCCTCTTCTTTCTCTCTTTGCTTTTATATCTCTCTCGATCAGTTGTCTGTCTCCCATGATTGGATTTGGTGGGTTTATCCCTCTCTTTTTGCATCTCATATCTTCCGTATCCTTGTCTGTCGAGTTCACCCTGGCTCTGTTTGACAGTTTTGTCTGTTCTCCTTTATTTCTGGAGTGAAGACTCCTTGTAGCCTTCAGTTTGTGAACTCTTAGGCAATCCTGGACTGCTGCCTCTGGAAATAATTGTTTGAGCAGGATTGGAAGCCAGGAGGAAACCTCTTGATCAACATCTTGATTACTCTCAGATTCTAATAGACTTGGTGTAGCAATAAGGTCCGTGTCTTCTAAGGTGGACACATTGCATGGTTTGCTCCTGTCCCCCATTCTGGACTTGTTTATCTGCTGGCACCCTTGACTACAACTTTTGGTGGATGGATAGGTGCAGATGCATTTACAAAGGGGTCATCACTGTTGGATGGATGAGGTATTGTCCCAAAGTATTCTATCGCTTGAGTTTCATCTTCCACCTTTTTGGCAGAGGCACAATGTGATGGAGGGTTAAGGTCATACTGAAGTGCTCGTTGGTCTAATTGGTTCATGAAGTCTTGGGTGAGAACAAGTTTATTCTCTCCCTCCTGGACATCTTCCTGGAAAAGGGCTGGATTATCGGCCTCTATGAAGAGTGTCAAAAATCAGTGCAGAAGATCCAATCCAGATATTCAGTGCAGTTGGACAGTTTGAGGGACTCCAATTTGATATCACTGTTGAACATCCATTGAGTGATGTCCTCCGCTATCTCAATGAAGTTGAAGTCTACACAGGCGTTTCAGCTTAGAAGAGAAAATTCCTGAATGCAAAGAATGTATAATGTTTCCAGTATCTTTCTTGCCTTGTATTGGAGCATTGCCTACAACATGCCTATGACTTGTAGTTTGATCCCTCCTGGACCATATAACTGGGTTTCAGTTGTCCTCAACCGTTGTGTTACTAGTCACAGTTCTTTGTCTGATAGGACTGCTACCTGGGCATGTTGCTCCTGTAATTTGAATTAGTGATATGTCCATGGGCACAAATATCTGCTTTCCAGTATCTGGGGTCTTTGATCTCACCCAAGGAACATTTTTGTTCCTTCTCTTGTTGAGAATCCTCAATTTCATTGATGTTCTTGTGTGTAAAGCTTCTCTCATTACCCTCTGTATATCTAAAGGTTTTAGTTCTGCATATCTTCCCAAAGTGTCCAAACCTTTTGCAGTGAAAGCATTCTGCATTGCTTGCAGGACACTGTTCATGCCTGTGGAGCTTATTGGTGCCACAGGGCTGGCATGGTTTGATGGCGTCTTGAACTTTTGTTCCACATGGTGTCTTCTTCCCTGGAATTTCTTTGACATTCTTTTGTTTAATAAGTTGTAGTATCATTGGGGGTTTTCTGATCCACGGGTTTTCAACTTCTCTGGGTATGGCCCTATTCTGTTGACGGACCTCCGTTTGTCTCACCAAAAATATCATCTTGTCCAAAGTCTTCTTTGGATTGCAGTAGGTCAAATAGGGTGTCATCAGTAACACTGACTACAATACATTCTTGTATTAGCACTGTTTTTAGATCATCACATTTACACCCTTCAGCCAGTTTTTGATAAAGGCATCTACTAGTTCACCTTTTTTCTGGATCTTTTTGTTGAACTTGGCCCTTTCTAAAATCTTATTACTCCGTAAGTTAAAATAATTATCAAATGCTTTTAAGACTTCTTCGAATTTGTCTGATGTATCATTAATGCTTTGTCTTGCTATAACGTCATCCACTATTGCTCCAATAGAGTACAGTAATGTATTGGTTTGTCCACCTTCAGACTTATTGTCCAATCCTGAAGCAATTCAGAATCTTAAAAATCTTTTCCCCCATATTCTCCCCAATTCTGAGTTTGATTTGGTCCTTCCATATGCCCAAATCTCTCAGGTAATGTGTATGAGGAATCCATAGTTGCTGTAAGCTTCTAGGGGGATTGTCTTAATTTTTTAATCTTCTCTTGCAGTAAAGTGGTTTGCTCGTGCTGACCAGTCTTCCACTGATACCCACTGCGGTCGCTGACCTTTTTTGGTATTCATTCCTTAAACTTTGCGGTGTTTTTTTAAACTAATTGCTGGAAGTCACTATTAAGCTCTGTTCACTGCTTTCCTCCTTCAGGGTAATTGTGTTTAAGCAGCCAAGTTTTTTTTTTCCATTGCTGCCTCGCGGTCACCACATGTAATGATGCTGACCTCAGACCCAGACCACATGTGTATCGAAACCTGCGCTCACTAAAAATGGAAATTGCTCAATGATGCCAGCTTATTGCATCATTAAATTGAAGATTTTGGCCCTTTTTTAAGTGTTGCTCACTCTTTTTCCATCGTCGTCAGGTTCCCTGACAATCTCTGGATTGGGAATTTTAACGGACCACCACATGCTGTGGTGCAGCCCTTACTAAAATTGAACAGTAGACCGTCTTCGGTGGAGCTTTTTTTGAAATTTCAATAATCTCACCGAAGACTTGGCGCCTTTGTTTCAGGTCAGACTTGCAAACTTATTTAAAGTTGATTTTCGGAGATTTCAAGATCCTTCACAGCTGCTGCCATCATGGCCACCATGTTGTATGTTGCTTGTCCCAGACTAAAGAATGATTAGGGAGATATAGGGATGTCTGAACTATAATTGGTTTATTGGATAAACATAACTAAATACAGATATACATGACTCAGTCTAAGGCATGAGCATTTTCTCTCGGTCATATGTGTCTTACATCTTCATGTGGGCAGTACTGCTGCTCCAGTCCCACACATTACCACTTTTGACTCTGAACATCCTAATACGATGGTGACTTCGACAACCACTGACACAGCATGCGCCTCCACCTTGGACCTAACTGGTCCAAGAATAGCCCGGTGAAGTGCAGCCTTCACTGCTCTGTCCCTGCAAGGACAACACAAACAGAAAAAAATAAGCAATCACTGCTAAGTGAAGGTAAGTAAAGAGGAAAAAAAAACTTCCTCTAACTTAGATTCATTCCTAGCAAAATGCTCCTGCTTGTACCATTGCATGGTCCAGTTACAATCAAGAGGATGCTATGCCCATCCCCAAAGTGGGTGGCTCAGTTTCATTAGTGCAGAGCATTGAAGATTCCTAACAACAATCTGAATGGAAAAATGCAGGGGAAAAACATGACAACTAGATTGTGGCCACAATTAGCAGAGTGGGGATATGGTGGATTCAGGAATAGAAACCTCAGCCTCATCATTGAAAAAATAAGCAACACTTTCATAGGCACAGGTTTTCAGCGATGGATGTGTTGTGATTTAATTATCATTTCTGAGAGTCATTTATGGAAGGGTCATGTACTGTCACAATATTTAAGCCCATGACATGTTGTCTTTCATAAAATGCATCGATCTTGCTCCCCTGGTGTTGGAATCAAGTTGGTGTCTATGTTTTTACCAAATGTTTGGTGCAGTCCCAAAACATTGCTCTGATTTCACCTCAAACCTGAACATATCCACAATGAGATTAAACTGAGATATCAGCATCTGCCAACTATCAACATTCTTCGCTAACAGTAACTGTTTTCTGACCTGTGCTCACTTGCCTGTGCTTGCTGACAAATCTCTGAACAAACTCAAACACTTCAACTACTTGCCAAAATCATCCCTCCAGAATGCTGCAATTTACACCTCTAGCTGATCAGGTGCTTCCTGTACTGGCTTATGGTGAAATGGCACCTGAATACCCATGTACTATTTTCAAATTTTTCATGAAAAGTTATGCTGTAAAGTTTTACGTGCTTTGTAACTGAGAGACTAAATGAGCTCAAATATATCAAAGGGTGATGCCTAGCAGAGATTAATGTGAAATACTTTGAATGGTGATACCTAGAACATACTGGAGAGAATGATTGAAAGAGTACAAACAGGAAATGCTACAGTTGGGCCAAATGTCAACATTTGCCTGCTTCACAAAGTGAAAAGAAGGAAGGCAGGAAGGGGATCGCAGGGGTCTTGGGGATCTTTGCCAGGAACCATCCTGGATTGTTGTGGTGAGCAGAGCAAATGCTTTAATTCTGCTCTCAGTAATCATCCCAGACTGAATTTTACCCTTGTGAGGAATATGTAGGACATATTGCAGCATTGTTTGAATTCATGGATTATTGGAAGGTTCAGGAAAACCAACTTGCGTTACTGTCTTTAATCTTCTTAAAGTTTTCAACCCAGTCCACCTGCAGATAGAGATGAACATCTCTCACTTTGGGAGATGATTAGCGTTGGTACGAATCCTCTTCGCAAAGAAAGTAGGTGCAGTAGACCCCTGAGACATTATTAAGAGATGCGAATACTTAATTAACTGCAATGTTGGATGCTTGTTTGGAAGCACCTTAATCATGTATGTCATTCTTCCTGTGGTTCTACATGAAAGAAGACCTGCCAGGGTGATCACAAGCCAGCAGGTAGATAGATTCTTAATAAATAAGGAGGTGAATGATTATCAGGGGCAGGCAGGCAGGAGGTTACAATCAGTTAAGTCATGATCTTATTGAACGGCCAAGTGGCCTATTCGTATGTTCACTCCTAATTCGTATGTTTGTATGTATGTATTGGAGGATTTTCCATACCTACCAAAGTGCCAGCAGCCATTTCTGTAGGGCCAGCATACCTAGCTGTTAATGACAATGAGGTGTTGTTTTCTTAATGCCTGGGTCAGCAAAGTGATGGATGCAGCACTGTACCAAGAGTGCCAACATCTGCCATGCAGCACAGGGTGGCAGATTCAGTAAGCTGTGGCCTAAAATTTGGCTCCACCTTGCAGGCATGCGCTGAAGTCTTGATCGATGAGGCTGGATTGGCATCAAGAGCAAATGTCCTTACGTTCATCACAAGCTGTACATCTACTTCAGCCATCATCACATAAGGAGTTGAGTGCTGGATGCCTCCATCACTTGCCTGCAGACTCATGTTTGCATCTTGGGTCACCTTTCCCTTCACTTTTTTTCTTAGTTCACTACATCTTCAGCCTTGCCAAAAGGGTACTATTAGGTTCAGATGTCTTCTAAACCTCTCCACTCTAAGAATTGCAATCCCATTCTTGTGATTTCCCCTTTAATTGTTAATTGTACATCAATTGTGGTTAAAGTGCAGGTGGAGGGCATTGATTGGGTTGTTACTTGAGCACATATAAAGAGACACTTACTGACACTGAGGTGAGGGTTGAGTTAGGAAATATATACATGTAATGTTTGGACTGTGAATAAATCTAAACTGAGTGAATGGCTCTGGTTTCATTCTTTGCCAACTGGCTATCAGGTGTTTAACATTAATACCTCTCATCCTTTTAACATACTGTTTAATTTTGTGCTTCCAATATATAACTGTTCCCTGCATCCATCCAAATCTGCCCCTCAGTTACACTATTAAGCTGATCGAGAAAATTAAGTGTTAGTAGATCATTTATTTAAATTTCAGTCTGTCTAAAGCTCACTGTAGTTATTTATATGACAATTGCACCAAAGAGGAAAAATGTAGGCTCAGACCTTGGCTTGTGTGACATTGCCATTTTTCTCGAAGGGTTCCACACTCTACCACTGGATTTACAAACTTCCCACCATTTAAGCTGCCCATTTGCTGCTTGATGAGCCAGATCGCAATTTTTTTGAACTGCTAATAAAATGGTATTGCATTTAAAACATCTATATTATTTTCCTATTTTGTTAGTGGTTTGCAGTTAAGAGTTTAACTTATTTGAACAAACAAACAGAATTAAGAAAACGTCAATTTGAATGAACTGCATACCCAAAACAGGAGAAAATGGAATAGATTTGACTAGGCTTGGTACTGTGCAGACAGTGTGTATCCAAACCAGAAGGCCCAAGGATCACAAAGAAATGGTCCTCAGACCACACCGACACATTCAGGATGAGCTATTTGACAATTGTGCCTCCACAGGTGACTTACACAACACGACGGATCAATTGTAAACTACCTGACTCCTTGGTAGTGGTCCTCCAGTAAGTTCCAGATATGGGTTTAGAACAGGTAAGGAGGAAGGGGATAATCGCAAGGACCAGGTGTCGCAGGAACATTCCTGCACTTGCTGATTTGGCAAAGAGTTTTCACAAAAAAAAGCTCAAGTAAAAAAATACTTTTAGTCACCCAGGATCCTGAGGAGCACAAGCTTGAAGCACAGGGTGACCAACTCTTATGAAATAGAATAAGGGACACTTTGTACATAGGACTGGAGGGGGTAGGGGGTTGGTACTGGAGAGGGGAGGTGGGGTTCTGATGATCATAACTTGCTTTGGTAGCCAACGGCCACAGTTCTCACGCTCACAAACAAAAGAAGCCCCAGGGCTCAGTCCCCACAGAAATAAGGGACAAAAGGCAACCCATAAGGGACTTGGGAGAAACAGTCATGATAAGAGACAACCACTTAAAATGCAAAACAGTTGGTCACCCTGCCAAAGCCTGCCCTGCTTATGAGTGACACATTTTGTAAAGAGATCCTTCATCAGCTTTTAGGTCTCCAGTTAGCACATGAAAGGGTCTAACTGTCCAGATCCTTACAAATTGGGCCTGACAAATGTAGAAATGAGCCCAACATTTGTGTAGATTGGGTACAGACCATCCCACTGCTAAATTGATGTGCTTTGTGCACTTGGAGACCAAATTCTACCCATTTTATGATCAAACTGTGATGCTCTAATCACCTCAATATGATACATTCAACACTGGAGGCGGTGCAAGGAAGAGACATAAAGAAGGCTGATCCCTAGTACCCATGGCCAAAACATTCCCTATCTTTGTAACTTCCTCCAGCCTTACAATCCTCTGACATCTTTGTGCTCTTCCAATGCTAACATAAGAACAAAGAAGTAGGAGCACGAATAGACCATAATGGACCTCCAGCCTGCTCCGTCATTCAATAAGATCATGGACGACCTTCAACCTTAATTCCACTTTCTTCCCAAACTTCATATTCCTTGACTCCCTTAGAATTCAATAATCCATTGATCTGATCAATGACTGAGCATCTACAGACCTTTGAGATAGAGGGATTCACAACCCTCCGAGTGAAGAAATTTCTCTTCATCTCAGTCCTAAGTTGCTGACCCCTTATCCTGAAACTATGTCCCCTAGTACTGGACTTGCCTCTGCCTCGCTACTTGTTCTCATTTAGGCCACTTCTTAAAACCTATTTCTATGACCATGCTTTCCATCACCTGCCCCAATATCACCTCCTTTATAAAAACAAAAAACTGCGGATGCTGGAAATCCAAAACAAAAATAGAATTACCTGGAAAAACTCAGCAGGTCTGGCAGCATCGGCGGAGAAGAAAAGAGTTGACGTTTTGAGTCCTCATGACCCTTCAACAGAACTGATTGAATATTAGGAAAGGGGTGAAATATAAGCTGGTTTAAGGTGGGGGTGGGGGGTGCAGTGGTGGGGGGAGAGCGGTGTAGGGACAAACAAGCAGTGATAGGAGCAGATAATCAAAAGATGTCACAGACAAAGGAACAAAGAAGTGTTGAAGGTGGTGATATTATCTAAACGAATGTGCTAATTAAGAATGGATGGCAGGTCACTCAAGGTACAGCTCTAGTGGGGGTGGGGTGGAAAAAGTAGCAGGGCATACAAGATTTAAAAATAATGGAAATAGGTGGGAAAAGAAAAATCTATATAAGTTATTGGAAAAAACAAAAGGAAGGGGGAAGAAATGGAAAGGCGGTGGGGATGGAGGAAGGAGTTCAAGATCTAAAGTTGTTGAACTCAATATTCAATCCGGAAGGCTGTAAAGTGCCTAGTCGGAAGATGAGGTGCTGTTCCTCCAGTTTGCGCTGGGCTTCACTGGAACAATGCAGCAAGCCAAGGACAGACATGTGGGCAAGAGAGCAGGGTGGAGTGTTAAAATGGCAAGCGACAAGGAGGTTTGGGTCATTCTTGTGGACAGACCGCAGGTGTTCTGCAAAGCAGTCGCCCAGTTTACGTTTGGTCTCTCAAATGTAGAGGAGACCGCATTGGGAGCAACGAATGAAGTAGACTAAGTTGGGGGAAATGCAAGTGAAATGCTGCTTCACTTGAAAGGAGTGTTTGGGCCCTTGGACGGTGAGGAGAGAGGAAGTGAAGGGGCAGGTGTTGTCACCTCCTTTAGCTTAATGTCAATTTTTTTTTGACAATGCTCCTGTGTTGAGCCTTGAGAAATTTTTTGTAGTTGCTATTTAAATGAAAGTTGTTTTCTGAGTTATGAGGGAAAACTTGGGCTTTGCCCGTAAAGGAGGCGTTTTAGAGGGGATATGATAGCAGAAAGCAGTGGATAATGGGTCATCGAATGTATTCAAAGCAGAGTTAGATAGATTTTTGACCGACAAGGGAGTCAAGCGTTATAGGGATAGAATGAAAGCGGAGTTAAGGCCACAATCAGATCAGCCATCATCTTACTGAATGGCAAACAGTCTCGAAGGGCCAAAATGCCCACTGCCGTTCCTAAGTCTTACGGTTCCTATAGGTATACAAAATAGTTAAAGGAATGGAAAAGATAAACCAAATACTACTTTAAAATAAATTCTAAGTTCAAGTTGAAGGGACGCCAGTTCAATTTATTAAAAGCCAAACAATATTAGGTAGCTCTTCCTCACACAATGAGTAATCACACATGGAGGGAACTTCCATATGGAATTGTGGAGGGAAAATCCAGGGGCAGGATTTTTGAGTCGTCAGGCGGGCACGGTGGGTGGGCCAGGGAGCAGCCGGGAAACAGGCCGCCGCCCATGGTCAGCCTCCTACCATGATTTCATGCTGGCTGGCATGAGGGAAGAGGGCGAGCGCTGAAGTCAGCGCAGGCGTGGGGGATCACGCAATGAAAGCTCCCTGAAGGCAGAGAGCTGCCTCAGGGAGAGGAAGAATTTTAAATCCAAAAATAAAGATTATGAAATTCCAAAAAAAAATTTCCACCCATAAGAATCATTCACCCAAATATATTGATGATAAAAATTCTGCACAAACATTTTTATTTATTTTTAATTAATATCGGAAACCTCATCCCGCCCTTGGATGAGGTTTCCTCAAAAATCCAAAGACCGCCGGGCTGATTCACCCACCCTCCAACAATAATGTTGAATGGGCAGCAAAAAATCCAGGTCAATTCCTAGCTTAATGGCCTTAATAGGCCTCTTAATTGTCGGCAGGCGCGCTGCCGACTCTCGCGTGCGCCCGCCGACCGAAATATTGTGCAAGTGCACGATGAAATTGGGATGCTCGCCTGATGTCATAGTGCACTATTTCATGCTCTGGTGTGTCTGCCCACCCGCAGGGTGAAAAACCCTGCCCCAGAAATCGGTTAAAAAACAATTGGATGTTGAAAATGAAGGACTTTAGGATCTTTCTGGATGGATAAATTAAAATAGGGAAAATACATAGAAAAAGGAGTAGACCTTTAACTTAACACCATTTAACTGAATTAGTTCCTGTAATGACTCGATGGAGCAGACAGGTTCCAACAAGAAACATAAACTTCATTACAGAGAGCTTTTCAGGTGTTACATGCCCAACCAGGACTCTCATCAGGAAGCCCCATCACCCAGATTTCCCGCGCATGGTTCGGAGCCCCCCCAGAACATCACATGACCCTGGATAGACAGCAGGAGGGGCCAAACCTTCAGTTACTGCATTTCCTCGCCCTTTAGTTTTTTTTCCCTTTCCATTTACAGAGAAACATTTGAATATCCAACAACATACACATATAAACAACTTCAGATGATTAAAGATCAAGTCTCTGAGGTGCTCTCCTTATTTGGCTCGAGCAGTGTAGCTCTACCACTTGAAGTTCTTCAACAGGATCAGGAACTGCAGCATGAGACATCATCAGGAAGTGGCAGTTCAGAGCTTGACAACTGTAGAGAGACATTGGACATATCTATTCCAGGTCGATCGTTAACCCCAGGAATTGATGGTTTAACCTTAATCACAGGCAGAATAGTTGGCTGTTGGAATTTCTGTCTGGCACGAGTATGATCTATGTTTTACAGATGATTCTATCTTCCGGTTGTACTTGGAAAGATAATGGGCCAGTCTCTGAGATAATGGTTCCAGGAGCCAACAAGGTCCACTTCCGAAATGTTGCACGAATACCATTTGACCTATACTGAATGTGCAAGCTTTGCTGTGTATGTCATGGTTAAATTTTTGATTACTCTGATTCTGGTCTACTTTACCCTCTAAATTTAAAAACACCAGGCTTAATTGTGTACGTAGGCAGTGTTTCATCAATAATTCAGACGGTGTTGAACCGGTAGTTGGTTGTGGCCTTGTACAGTAACTGAAAAGATAGCGGGAAAGTCAAGATTCTAGAGCGCTTTCTGATAGCCTCTTCATACCAGACTTTAAAGTTTGTGCAGCTCTCTCGGCTAAACCATTCGATGAGGGATGGTAAGGAGCTGTTTTAATATGTTTGTTTCCATTCAGATTCATGAATTTCTGAAACTCAGTGCTGGGAAAGGTTGTACTGTTATCAGAAATGACAATTTCAGGTAGGCCATGTATGGTAAAACAGTGACACAACTTCTCGATAGTTACACTCAATGTTGGCAATTTGACTTCGTATACATCCATCCATTTAGAATGTGCATCAACAATCAATAAAAACATGGTACCTAAGAATAGTCCTACATAATCAATATATCATCTAACCCAGGGTCCACCAGGCCACTCCCATGGATGCAGGGGAGCTGAAACTTCTGTTGTTGCTGACAGTGGAGACATTGCTTGACCATTCTTTCAATGTCACTGTCAATGCCTGGCCAACCAGACATAGCAAGCATCTTCATCTTTGATACACCTGGATGCACACTGTGAAGCTCTGTCAAGAGTTGTTCTCTACCTTATGATGGGACCACAATTCTTGATCCCCACAACAAAGTTCCATCTTGACAGCTTAACTCTTGTGTTTTTGGCATGGAATGGCTCAATTCTTCGGATACAGGTGAATTTAATCATCCTTGCAAAACAAAGTCTCTGACTTTCGACAATATTGGATCTCTGTTCATCCAATTTCTAATTTGCTTCGCACACACAGGAGAAGAATCCAAGAAATTTAGTAATAGCACTAATTAATGCAGAACAGGAGCATGTACATTGCTATCTAGTAATGGGAGACGACTGAGTGCATCCACATTTACAATGTGTAAGCCAGGGTGGTATATAAAAGTATACTCATACACAGGCAATATCAGAGCCTAACCTTGTATTCTTGCTGATGCTATTGGCAAAATGGCCTTATCCTCACTGAATAAACCCATTAATGGTTTGTGGTCTGACACTATGGTGAAATGTCATCCATGTAGGTACTGGTGGAATTTTTCTACCCTGAATACCACCAATAAACCTTCCTTTTCAGGCTGGGAATAACCCTTCTCGGCTGTGGAGAGGGTTCTCAAGACATAGTCAATGGGCCTTTCTGATCCATCTTCCATTCCATGTGATAATATGGCTCCTACACCATAAGGAAAGGCATCACATGTTAATACCAATTCTTTCAATGGGTCATGGATTACCAATAAATAAGACAAATGCAATAGCTTCTTTACTTTCACAAAGGCTTCTTCCTGTTGTGAATTCCACAACCAATGGTGATTCTTTTTTAACAACAAGTGTAATGGTGCTAACTCATTTGATAAGTTAGGCAAGAAGCGGCTATAGTAGTTGATCATACCTAGGAAGAGTATGAGTTCGGTTACATTGGTCAGTGAGGGTGCATCTTTTATTGCCCAAACTTTCTCTTCTACTGGATGCAAACCCGTGGCTTCCACCCTGTGACCCAGGTAAGTAACTTCTGGTATCTGAAATGTGCATTTTTATTGATTTGACAGCACACCAGCTTCCACGAGCCTTCTTAGCACCTCCTCCAGGTTGGCCAAGTGTTCGGTCTCGGTTGACCCTGTGATTAGAACATCATCTAGGTACACTACCACTCGGGGGAGTCCTTGCAAAAGACTCTCCATTGTTCTCTTGAAGATAGCATATGCAGATGATATTCCAAAGGGTATGTGAGTATACTGATAAAGACCCTTGTGTGTGTTAATAGTCATGTATTCTCTCGGCATGCTATTCTGTTTTAATTGTTGGTAGGCGGCTCATATCCAATTTTGTATAGGACTTGCCTCCAGACAGCTTTGCATATAAGTCATATATCCTTGCATATCCTTTGCATATATCCTTTACATATATCCTTGGAATGGGGTACTTGTCTTGTTTTGTTGCCTTATTTACGGTCAATTTATTGTCCCCACAAATATGTATCATTTGGTCTGGCTTAATCACTGGAACTATGGTGCTGCACATTCTGAAAATTGGACAGGTTGGATGATGCCAGCTTTTCTAATCAGTACAGTTCTGCATTCACCTTCTCCTTCAACGTATAAGGCACAGGTCTGGCCTTAAAGAAACGTGATGTCACCTGAGGATCCACATATATCTTGGCCTGCATGCCTTTTAACTTCCTAGTTCAACCCGAAATACCATGTCATATTTCCTTAGCAGTTCAGGAACTCCTCCTGTTTTCAGGTGAAATATCTCAGAACAGTCAAGCTTGATCTTCTGTAACCAGTCTCGGCCTAAAAGACCGAGTCCTTCTTCTTTCACTATTACCACCGGCAGCTAGGCTGACTGTTGCCTGTAAGACACTGGGACTATGGCGATGCCCTTTATCTGAATAGTTTCCCCCTTGAATGTCTTCAATTTCGTCGTTGCCCACTCCAGGTTTATTGGCTGTCTACATTCATTAAAGTATTAGAAAGCATGGCCTCCCACCACTGTCTTTGAGGCACCCGTATCCACCTCCATTATTCGTGGCTTCTCATTAACTTGGATTGTGACAGTGATAGGTTCAATTTTTACTGCAGTTGCGATACACAGAGAATAAATGTCAGAGTCGGCAGCTTCAGGTTCTGCTGCATTCTTTAATTCAATCATGTCGGTTTGATGCTTTACGGGCTGTTTCAACTTTGCCCTGCGTTGCCTTACTACGTGACCTTTCTTATGACAGTAATAGCATTCTGCCTCCTTGAATTTATAGGTGTCAGGTCCGTGGTTACCTCCGCATTTATAATAACTTAACCTTGAAATCGATGCTGAAGTGTTCCTACTGGATCTTTTCATGTTTCTAACAGCGGACATTGTACCTCGTTTTGATGCTTTGGGACTGGTTTTCGCGCCACGGTCGGTGTTAGGTTCCTGCCCCACATGAAGAACAGCGCCATGTTGTATGTGTTGCAAAGCCTGCAAGTCTCTCACCGCACTTCCCATGGCGAGGGAGATTTCTAGGACACGTTTAAAGTCGACGTCAACCTCAGTGAATAAAAGGTGCTGAATGGTGTCGTCTTGAACTTCATAAACTAATCAGTCCCGCAGCATCTCATTAAATGTGTCCCCGAAGTCACAGTGTTCTTTCAATTGCTTAAGGTTTGCTACATAGGTTATGATGGACTCTCCCCGTGCCTTAACACTGGAATTAAATTTAAAATGCTGCATTGTTACAAATGGCTTCGGCTGGAAGTGCGTTTTCACGAGGTACACTAATTCATTATAGGACTTAGAATTGGGTGCACTCGGTGCCGTCAGATTGCAAATGAGATTGTATGTCTTACTGCCACATACATTCAAACTTTCTGCTTTTCCTCCGCGGTAATTTCATTCACTATAAAATAAAATCCGAGGCGTTCTACATACTGGCTCCAGTTTTCCATAGTCGCATTCTGCCGAAGAATGGCATGACTGGTGAATAGTCTTTTCTTTTTCTTAAGATTCGATGTACTCATAGTAACAGGGCAAGGTGCAGCATCGGAGCTATTTTATCCTCATTGCCAACTGTAATGACTCGGCAGAGTGGATAGGTTTTCAACGAGAAACAGATAAACTTTATTACAGAGAGCTTTTCAGGTGCTACATGCTCGATCAGGACTCTCATCAGGAAGCTCCAACCCCTGCCCCTGCCCAGATTGCCCATGCTTAAGGCTCAATGGTCGGAGAGTCCCAGAACATCACATGACCCTGGATAGACAGCAGGAGGGGCTATACCCTCAGTTACCACAGTTCCCTATCCTATAATGCCCTTAACAAACAAAAATCTACTTAGGTTTTGAAATTTTCAAATAGTCTCTTCAGGTTTCTAAGGGACAGAGTTTTAGATTTCCACGGCCCTTTGTTTGAAGAAGTTCCTGATGACACCTCTGACCTGCTTAGCTCTAATTTTAAGGTTGTGCAGTTTTGTTCTGCATTTGGCTGCACTCCCAACCAAAGGAAATAGTTTCTACTTATCCTATCAAATCTTTTTTATTTTAAACACCTCAATTAGATCACCTCTTATTCTCCTATATCAATAACTTAAGAGAATACAAGCTTATGCAATCTTTCCTCATAATTTAACCCTTTTAGTTCTGGTAACACTCTGGTGAATCTGTACTACGGCACCTCCAAGGCCCATATATCCTCCCTGGGGTACAGTACCTCAGAGATGCATGCTGTAGTCCAGGTGGGGTCTAACTAGAACTATATATAACAGTCACAGAATTCCCAATTCTTTTTATTCTAGCCGCCTTGAGATAAGGGTTAACATTCCATTAACTTTATACATTATTGTTGTACCTATTAGCTTTTGGTGATTTCTTGAACCCATAAATTGTTCTGTTCCACCACACTTCTCACCATTCAGGAAATGCTCTGATTGATCTTCCTTAGGTTCAAAGTGACTGATCTCACACTTGCACACATTGAATACCATCTATCACAGTTTTATCCGCTCGCTCAATTTATCAATGTCCCTTTGCAACTTTCTGCTCCATACTACCTAAAAATGGTCTTCCTTATCTTTAGTTATCCTGTGATTCTTCACCAAGGTGATGAAAGTCACAATATTCTTATATTTGAGGCCCGAACAATTAGATAATTGGCAAAATTTGCTTGTATGGCCACCATCCAAACCAGATTTCTATAACTTGGACAAATGCTCTCAAAAAAGTGGACTCACTTCACAGCATTAGCAATCTAGCCACAGAAGCATGTAAAACACTATGACTGATATGTGATAAAATACTTTTCTTTCTCATGTACATTTTTCTCCCCTATACATACACATATGCCTGCATGCACACACATGCACCCAGGCGCACACACACATGCATCCACATGAAGCAGCTTCACTAAAAGTCACTTTTTTCTCTTCCCTTTCTTTGCCCCATTCCCCAGCTAAGAATCAGACAGGTCTATTAAGCCATTTGCTAAGGTTACAATAGCTTTTTGGAAATCTTTCATTTGAGCCATCTTCAAAGATTTAGGGGTAGAAAGTGAATTAAAAATGTTTTTTAAATGTTTCACATTGTGGTATATAAAGAAACCAATCTGAAATCAAACATTCTTCTTCTTTCTACACTGACAATATAAAGTCATTTAAAAGATATGGGGATATTCCAGCTCTAATGCTTTGTGCAGCAGGAATTCAAAGCTTCGAAGGTTATGTAAACATATTTACCACTGGCTCCATCAACCTTGAGTCTTATGTGTATAAACCAATTGTTTGACATCATGAAATGGCTTACTCAGCTGTTACTGAAGTCAGACAACACGTCACAATCTCCTGAACATCAGCAGACTGTCTGATTTTTGTGCTCTGGAGGTTTCCTTCTGATCTAATTCCAACAATAAACTGATTATTATCTGTCAGAGATAATTATTCTGTCAGGAGCAGAGCTCTGACTAGCATCAAACTGGCCTTTCATTGGGAGGGGGTGGGGCCTGTGATGGGAGAGGAGTCTGAAATCCTTCCTGTGTCAATAATATAAGAAATATGTGGAGGTCATGATGATTGCTTTCTGTTGAGAAGAGATCAGAGAGCAAATTTACCAAATAATGATCGGAATATTTTGAAGAGTCCAGCAGCACCACAACTTCTGATTTTTCCATTCTTATAAAGATGCTGACCAATAGTGGAAGATGAATCCGTGGGTACCAGTTTATTGAAACTCAGTTCTTCATTCTTCAGCTCAGACATTAAAGTTCAGCAGAGTAATCATGAATGAGATCCCTGATAACTGAACCCAATCAGCTCTTCTCTGTCAAACACAAACACACTTTCCAACAGGTGGCATCAGAACCAGGAGCCCTTGCTGACTTTTCCACTGCCTCATCCAGGGGTTTGTGGACTAATTAACTGGATCCCATCACTGCGCTATTTGGGATCAGTTCGCACACACTGGCCACAAATTACACCAGAGTTTGTATTATTCAGTTCTATGGTTCTGTACTTACAATTCTGGGAACCCATAAAAAAACATAATTAATATAATTCTTAACCAGATCTTCTCAACAATTAATTGAGTCTGATCAGCACTCGGGAGCATATGAACTCTTGGCATTGCAAACATTAATTGGCATCAATTGTTTATGATAAATATATTTGTTTTTATAATGGCCCAGATCCTCCAGTCTCCATGTGACCCAAGATGCACATTGGGACCCCATGCTCGCCCCCAACCACCCGACCTGACTTTCCCCTGACCTGACTATCTTTCCCGACCAGGCCCAGTTACCCCCTATCCACCTGTAAACCTACCCACCTGCCACTCTATCCCTACATCCCTACTCACCTACCACCCTATCCACCTACCATCTCACCTACTTGCCACCTTACCCAGCTGCCACTCTACCCACCTACCATCCTACCCACAGGTCACCTTCCCGCTCTCCTCCCCCCCAACGCTACAGTGGTGTGATGGAGTTCTTCATGGGAATGCACACTCCAAATTTCTAAAGAAGCTGAGTTCAGAAGACCTAGCCACAAATGCAGAGCACCACCAAGCGTTAAAAAATGTGAGCAGAGCAACAATCTGACAATGATTCCTGCTTTGTAGGAGATCCAGGCCATTATGTTTTATTCTATTTTTGATTAATTTTACACTAGCAGTAACAGTCAGTGTGCTCCATGATACTGCTGCAAGAGCACTAATGATCAGGACATTGTTACTCTAAGTTTATCATGCAATAATCTGCATCTCTGTAATATATATAAATGTAATGAGCATGTACAGTGCACTATAAGAACATAAGAAATAGGAACAGGATAAGGCCATTCGGCCTCACAAACCCACTCCGCCAGTCAATAAGATCAAGGCTGATCTGATTGTGGCCTTAACTGCACCTTCTTGGCTGCCCCCCCAAAACCCTTAATTCCCTTGTCAATCAAAATCTGTCTAACTCAGTCTTGGATACATTCAATGTCTCAACTTCCACTGCTCACTGGGGAAGAGAATTTCAAACACTCAGCCCTCTGAGAGAAGAAATTCCTCCTAATCTCTATCTTAAATGGAAGACCCCCTATTTTTAGACTGTGCCCTAGTTGTAGATTCCCCCACGAGGGGAAACATCCTCTCAGCATCTACCCTGTGAAACCCCCTCAGAATCTTATGTTTCAATAGGATCACCTCTCATTCTTCTAAACTCCAATTAGTATAGGCCCAACCTGCCCAACCTTTCCTCAAGAGACAAACCCCTCATCCCAGAAATCAGCCTAGTGAGCCTTTTCTGAACAGCTTCCAATGCAAGTATGTTAAATAAGGAGAGGTGTGGTCTCACCAATGCCATGCACAGTTATATACTTTTGTATACTTTTATACTCCAACCCCTTGCAACAAAAGTCAACATTCTGTTTGCCTTACTAACTACTTGCTATTTCTGCATACTAACATTTTGTGATTCATGTAAAATGACACCCAGGTCCCTCTGCACTTAAGCATTCTGCAGTCTCTCTCCATTTAAATAATATTTTGTACTGCTGCTCTTCCTGCCAAAGTGGACAACCTCACATTTTCCCATGTTATACACCATATGCCAAATTTTGGCCCACTCACTTAACCCATCTATATCTCTCTGCAGATTCTTTGCATCCTCTGCAGATTCTTTGTATCCTCTTCACAACTTCCTTTCCTACTTATCTTTGTATCATCAGCAAATTTGGCTACAATACATTCAATCCCTTCATCCAAGTCATTATTATAGATTGTAAATAGTAAATAGAGGTCCAGCATTGATCCCTGCGCTGCTCTACTAGTTACAGTTTGCCATCCTGAAATGAGGTTATTAACATGTGAACTGCTCAGCTAGGTGTAATAGATTTTGGTGATGAGGGATGAAAGTACAACAATATTGCAGCAAACGGCAGCAGAGACTGTGATGAACAAAGTCAGCTGACTCCTGGTGACCAACCTGCTTGGGTGACAGGGATTTTGACTAGATTGTGCTGAGTTTCACTCTTCCTTAAATCGCAGGGCCACACTCAGCCAGACAGGCTACTGCAGGGTCCTAGTGTCCATTGATTGAACTACTGACTAGACTGGCTTTGGGTGAGTTTGTTATACCTAGGCTGTGAAAGTGTTGTGGTTCAGACTCTGAATAAGGCAATTCTTGAGCGCAAGAAAGCAATTTTACAAATGGAGATTAGCCCAGGTGTATATAGCAAGCTAACAAAACTTATTGCAGCAAAACAAATGATGTGCCATTCAAAGCAATCATCACCAAGTTGGATAATCATTTCAATCCTAAACCACTAGAGGTAGCGGAAAGCTAAATTTGGAACCGGAAACCAGGAAAGGAACAGAACAGTTGGTCAGTACATTGTAGCACTGAAGAATTTATCATTACATTGCAACTTTGGCACATTCTTAGACTATGCATTATGAGACAGAAACACAAGAATTGGCCATCTTGGTATCTTTCTTTGCAAATAATTCTCAACATGTAACAATCCGCAATATAAAATATATAAAAATATTGGAATCTAAGGTCTGGATGACAGGTCTATCCTCTATCTCTAATCTTTTGATTACCATATTATCAGGATGGAAGACAATGCAAAATAGTCCCTCGAGCTTGTTTGGCTAATCAATACTGATCTGTATTTTAACTCACCTATCAGCCTTGCTCCTGTAGTCTTAATACCATGACAGTAAAAATTTATCTTAGTGTATGTAAAGTTGATATCTGGTATGCTAGTTGAAGGGTTCGGCTAAGAGCAAAAAAAAGGATTTCTTAACAACGCTGAAACAGGTTGCAGGTGTGAGTTCTAACCACCTGTAAAAGTAGCAAAGATTTGATGAGAAAGTTTCACTAGTGTTACCAACTGATATGGGAACATTAACATTTAAAGAAATCTTAACAGCCTGATTGAACCAACAGTGTTTGAACCAACAATGTTACAAGATTTCATTTTTTAAACAAAACAAACTTTATTGTAATATAAAAGAATTAAACAAAGCAAACATGATTAAGTTAACACTATAGCAAATAACTACATGTTATGCATTCAGGTTTACTTCCCCCAAGAATTCTCTTATGAGACACATCAATCTTAAAGCTATTTCCTTCTGTGGGGACCACCTATAAGTATGCCACAGCCCTTTGGAGAATTCTCCTCAGCTCCAGCTATTCTCAGAGGTAAAACTTCCATTTACCATCTCTTGACAGTCCCTTGTTCTGGTTACTTCTCAATACTTCCAAGCCAATTCAGCTGATTACTTTCTTTTGCAATAAGACACCATGAGGCCCACTGTAGATTCTCCCACTAGCTTCAATTCTGTTCCCACTCAAGGTTCAAACTGAGATTAAGCCTCATCCATGTTCCACAGGGTCAATTATGACATTATTTCTTTATCTGTTTAGAGTGCAGGTCTAGCTAAGTGTCATTTACTCTGGCTAACGTCTCTCAGTGAGCTGCAAACCGCATGAGGTCCAAATTGCAACTAAAAATGCTCTCAGAAATCACCCAGATAAATTGAAACCAGAGAACCTTCCACATCTCAACCCATCTTCATGTTGCATAGTCTGCTCTGGGCTGTCCTGAAACTGACCTTTGAGTTAATTGTCACTCATTTGCAATTTTCTTTTTTGATCTGATGAAGTAAATTGGTATTATAACCTCTCAGTGTTTTCAAAATGCTTTTAAACTAATTTAGCCCTAACTTCCAAAACAAAGCATCTCTCTGGAATGCCCTTCTTTGCAAGCATTGCAGGCATCACATCTCTAGCTCTTTAGCTAAATAAGCCCCCCCCCCGCCCACCACCCCCGCTCTATTGCTTCTATTCTGACTTCATTAAACAATCATGGGCCACCTTTTAAACTGTCATTTCTTGAGAGGTTTCAGCAATCTCTAAAGCCCAGAATTTTAATTACCTTTCCTTTCCAACTTTATTCTTCCCAGAACTAAAAATCATCCCTTAAAATAGTAGCATGAACACAACTCTCACAGCACTAGTTAAAATGCACTTGAGATCTTTATGTGGATTATTTCAGCTTTTACAAAATCACATGTCTCTTCCTCCACAGCATTTTCTGAAGCTTTTTGCAGATACTACAATTTACACAGACCAGGTTGATACCAAGTTACTGTCTCAGTTATTTAAAGCCTAATGACACACTTCAGAAATCTGTCTCTAAATACCTAGAGATATGTCAGCAAGTGACAGATTATGGAAATTAAATCATCATAGAACATAGAGCCATATAACTCATGAATACAGCAGGCATAAGTGACAAATGTTGACTGCATCCACACTATACTAATGTGCATTTCTTTACATGTTTCTGTGCCTAATTTTAAATTAAAATACCTTAGTGTTCTTTTTTTGCATCACTGTGATTAAGCAGAAATGGGGGGGATGCTTGAAGTCTTCATATAGTTATTGCTATAATCCCTCACAGGTCAGTTTAACTATAAATTCAGCCTGCCATGCCATATCAAGGCTATTTTTAAATTTGTTGTCAGGCTATGGGAAACACAGGCAAGGCTATATTTATTGCAAATATACTTCTTCAACTCAAGCATTCAACCTCAAGAAACGTGGGCTTTGTTGTTATCACTTTGTTCCATTACCAAGTGATCCACAACAGAGAAGTTGAGGCAGCGCTTTTGCTGGGTTATAGGTGCTCTCTTGCTGGGTTATAGGTGCTCTCTTGCTGGGTTATAAGTGCTCTCTTGCTGGGCCATTGGTGCTTTCTTGCTGGGTTATAGGGGCTCTCTTGCTGGGCCATTGGTGCTTTCTTGCTGAGTTATAGGTGCTCTCTTGCTGGGCCATTGGTGCTTTCTTGCTGGGTTATTGGTGCTCTCTTGTTGGGTTATAGCTGCTCTCTTGCTGGGTTATAGGTGCTCTCTTGCTGGGTTATAGGTGCTCTCTTTTCTTTCCCGCAATCTTATCCTTTACTTTCTCTTCTGAAGGTGATGACTCACATGGGATATAGTTTCAGGGGTATCAGTAGCCCTGCAGTACATATCCAAGTTGTCATTCTTTACAGATGAGGGTGAACATTGAGTGTTTGCATGCTATTCTGATTTGCAGGACCTTTTTCACTATGTGCCAGCTGCACCAAGGTTGTATGGGCATTTACAAAGGACAAGTTTAGGATTTTGCTCCAATGAATGCAAAGGGGAGATTCTTCCCTTGTTGTCTTTATATATACGCTTCCAGCAAGAGTCACAAGCAACACTAATTATAGCCATTCTTTATCCTCCCTCAATCATTGGTCATTATTATCGTAATTGTTCCAGTTGCACACCAACAAAGAATCTTAACATCATTAACACTGAAGGATTTAACTTCATATCTTGTTGGTTTCTTTAGTACCATGTGTCATGTGGTGCACAGGGTCATCAGGGCTGTCTGATCTGGCAGAAGCATGGGAAGTTGTTTCAGGCTTTTCACAGCTGAGCTTGTAATAGATCACAAAAGAGGTGGAATAGAAATCCAAGTCTAAATCAATGAACATAAAATCCAGTACTGAATCATGGCTTGTTGTATTATAAATAGTTGTTACTGGTACACCATTGAACTCATCAAAATAAAGTTTCAAAACTGTAAAAGATTTGGAAAGGGTGGTTATTGTTCCCAGGATTGACCAAAAGGTAACAAGCAAACATAGGGCTGAGTTTTCTTGCAAGTTGTGAAGTTGCGCTGTTGGAACTGAAACTGGGATCTGACCTTGCATGGCCCAGTAGTGGAAACAAAGGCTGCTGCCATGAACGCTGTCCAATTGAGGATAGTGGTCCACCTCCTAGAATTGCCAGCTCAATCAAAAGTCGGCAGCCTCGGCAGTTCCATCATTACAGGAGGCCACTGCAACATGAGGAAGAGAGTGCCTCAATGCTGCGGTGTGCTTAAAGACAGGTTTTTAAAGAGCTAGTGCTAGGCAAGGAGGTCCTTGCACTCAGGGGAGGGCACCAGTTGGTGCCTTAGCCAATTGTCACTAGGGAATCCTCAGATGGCCATGGAGCGGCCATAAAGCACCACCCCCCACCCAACCTGAAAGCTACTGGGAGGCCACCAGGGTTCACAAGCCAGCCTTCCCTTGCAGCAGTGGACCCTCTGGGCACAGGCAAAATGTTGGCAGGGTGGGGACTGGCCCATAAGTAGGTCCTGAAATGGCTTAATTGGTTGCCCTGTGGGTAGCCATGCCACTGAGGTACCCACTGCAGGAAGATGTCAGGCTCCCTTCCCAGTGCCTTCTCCTGTCATATTACTAGCCCTCCCACCTCACAACCTGTGGCCATTACGCTGGGAAAATTCAGCTCAGATTCTGAGTTATCACAAGAAGAATTAAGTGGGAAGCTAGAAGGATATCTTTACACAGAAGGTTATTAGAGCTTTAATGCTTTACCACAAATAACTATTGAAGTAGAGAGTATAACATCATTTAAAAGGGAATTGGATTAAACATTTAAAACGTAGAGAATGGGTAAGGGAAGGGAAATAGGATTAAAGTTGGCAGTGCTAGACTTACAAATACATCACTGAAGGCATACAGAAGCAGAGCCCGCAGCAGCAGCTAAAACTTGCATTTATATAGCACCTGTAACATAGTCAAATATCCCAAGGTTCTTTACAGGACTGTTATCAACCAAAGTTGCACATCGACCCACAGAAGACATGAGGCAGAAGGCAGGTCAAATAGGTTTTAAGGAGTGTCCTAAAAGAGGAAATTGAGGTAATGAGGCAGAGAGATTTAGGGAAGAAATTTCAGAGTTTGCAGCCCAGGCAGCTAAAGGGCCCAACGGCAGTGCTTGTCCGGATGTGCAAGAGGTCGGAATTAGAGGAATGCAGATATCTTGGAGAGTGTAGATGGTTACAGAGATGGAGTTTGGTGGGGGCGGTCGGTGGGGGGGGGTGGCGGAGAGAGTTGGGGAGCAAGGCTGTGGAGGAATTTGAAACCAATAATGAAAAAATTAAAATTAAGGTGATACTTAAGCTGGAGCCAATGTTGGACAGTGAGAACAGAGGACTTGGTGTGAGTTTAGGTGCAAACAGCAGAGTATTCAATGAACTCCAGTTTATGGAGACTGGAATTTAGCTAGGAGTGCATTAGTATTGTTAAGTCTAGATGCAGTAAAGCTGTGCAGCAGAAATGGAACAAAATTTAAAGCCAAAAGTGATACCAGTAATGTTTGAATTCAATAAAAATCTGGAATTAAAAGTCTGATGATGACCATGAAAACATCGTGGATTGTCATAAAAATCCTTCTGCTTCATGAATGCCCTTTAGTGAAAGAAATCTGCCGTCCTTATCTGGCCTGGTCTACATGTGACTACAGACCCACAGCAATGTGGCTGACTCTTAAATACCCTCTGAAATGGCTTAGCAGGCCGCTCAGTTGTATCAAACCACTAAAAAGTCTACAAGGATTGAAACTAGATGGACCACCCGGCATCGACAGATGCACCGGAAATGACAACAGCAAACTCAGCCCTGCAATGTCCTCCTTGCTAACATCTGGGAGCTGGTGCCAAAAGTGGGAGCGCTGTCTCACAGACTAGTCAAGCAACAGCCTGACATAATCATACTCATGGAATCATATCTTACATATCAGCATCGCTGGATATGTCCTGCCTCACCAGCAGGACAGACCCAGCAAAGGTGGCAGCACAGTGGTGTCCAGTTGGGAGGGAATTGCCCTGGGAGTCCTCCACATCAATTCCATGAAGTATCATGGCACCAGGCCAAACATGGGCAAGGAAACTTCCTGCTTATTACCAGGTACTGCAACCACCCCCATACCACACCACTCACTCCCCCATCCACCCTCAGCTGATGAATCAGTGCTCCTTCATGCTGAACACCACTTGAAGGAAGCACTGAGGGTGGCAAGGGCACAGAATGTACTCTGGGTGGAGGACTTCAATGTCCGTCACCTAGAGTGGCTCCGTAGCACCACTACTGACCGAAGTGGCCGAGTCCTAAAGGACATAGCTGCTAGACTGGGTTTACGGCAGGTGGTGAGGGAACCAAGAAGAGGGAAAAACATACTCAACCTCATCCTCACCAACGCATCTGCAGCAGATGCATCTGTCCATGACAGTATCGGTGGGAGTGAGAACTGAACAGTCCTCCCGGAGACGAAGTCCCACCTTCACATTGAGGATACCATCCATTGTGTTATGTGGCACTACAACCGTGCTAAATGAGATAGATTTTGAATAGGTCTAGCAACTCAATTCTGGGCAACCATGAGGTGCTATGGGCCATCAGCACCAGAAGAATTGTACTCAACCAGAATCTGTAACCTCATGGCCTGGCATATCCTCCATTCTACCATTCCCACCAAGCCATTGGATCAACCCTGGTTCAATGAAGGATGCCAGAGGGCATGCCAGGAGCAGCACCGGGCATACCTAAAAATGAGGTGTCAACCTGATGAAGCTACAACACAGCAAAAGCAGCAAGCTATAGACAGAGCCAAGCGATGCCACAACCAATGGATCAGATCTAAAGGGTTGACATTTCGAGTCCTCATGACCCTTCAACAGTTCTGTTGAAGGGTCATGAGGACTTGAAACAGCAACTCTTTTCTTTTCCGCCGATGCTGCCTGACCTGCTGAGTTTTTCCAGGTAATTCTGTTTTTGTTTTGGATTTCCAGCGTTCTCAGTTTTGTTGTTTTGATCAGATCTAAGCTCTGCAGTCCTGCTACATTCAATCGTGAATGGTGGTGGACAATTAAACAAATCACTGGAGGAGGCAGCTCCGCAAATATCCCCATTTTCAATGATGGGGGAGTCCAGCACATCAGTGCAAAAGATAAGGCCAAAGCATTTGCAAGAACTGTCCATCACCTAGAGTGGCTCAGTAGCACCACTACTGACCGAGCTAGCCGAGTCCTAAAGGACATAGCTGCTACTCTGGGTCTGTGACAGGTGGTGAGGGAACCAACAAGAGGGAAAAACATACTTGATCTCATCCTCACCAACCTGCCTGCCGCACATGCATCGGTCCATGACAGTATCGGTAGGAGTGAGAACTGCACAGCCCTCGTGGAGATGAAGTCCCGCCTTCATATTGAGGATACGCTCTATTGTGTTATGTGGCACTACCATTGTGCTAAATGGGATAGATTTCGAACAGATCTAGCACTCAAGACTGGGAATCCATGAGGTGCTGTGGGCCAATTGTACTCAAACACAATCTGTAACCTCATGGCTCAGCATATCCCCCACTCTTCCATTACTATCAAGCCAGGGGATCAACCCTGGTTCAATGAAGAGTGCAGGAGGGCATGCCAGGAGCAGCACCAGGCATAACTAAAAATGTGGTGTCAACCTGGTGAAGCTATAATACAGGATTACTGGCTTGCCTAACAGCATAAGCAGCAAGTGATAGACAGAGCTAAGTGATCCCATAACTAACAGATCAGGTCTAAGCTCGGCAGTCCTGCTACATCAAGTCATAAATGTTGTTGGATAGTTGGAACAACTCACAAATATTCCCAACCTTAAAGTTAATGCTGAAGCATTTGCTACAATCTTCAGCAGAAGTGCTGAGGGGATGATCCATCTCGGCCTCTTCCGGAGGTCCCCAGCATCACAGATGCCAGTCTTCAGCCAATTTGATTCACTCCACGTGATATCAAGAAACGGCTGAAGGTGCTGGATGGTGCAAAGGCTAAGGGCCCTAACAATATTCTGGCAATAGTATTGAAGCCTTGTGCTCCAGAACTTGCTGAGCCCCTAGTCAAGCTATTCCAGTACAGCTACAACCCTGGCATCTAACTGGCTATGTGATAAATTGCCCAGGTATGTCCTGTGCACAAAAAGCAGGACAAATCCAACCCAGCCAAATACTGCCCCATCAGTTTACTGTCCATCATCAGTAAAGTAATGGAAGGGGTCATCAACAGTGTTATCAAGCGGCACTTGCTTAGCAATAACCTGCTCACTGATGCCCAGTTTGGGATCCACCAGGGGTACTAAGCTCCTGACCTCATTACAGCCTTGGTTCAAACATGGACAAAAGAGCTGTGCTCCCGGAGGTGAGGTGAGAGTGACTGCCCTTGACTTCAAGGCCACATTTGACAGAGTGTGGCATCAAGGAACCCCAGCAAAACTGGAGTCAATGGGAATCAGGGGAAAACTCTCCACTGGCTGGAGTCATACCTAACACAAAGGAAGATGGTTGTGGTTGTTGGAGGTCAGTCACCTCAGCTTCAGGACATCACCACAGGGGTTCCTCAGTGTAGTGTCCTCAGCCCAACATTCTTCATCTGCTTCAACAATGAAATTCCTTCCATCATAAGGGCAGAAGTGGCGATGTTTGCTGATGATTGCACAATGTTCAGCACCATTCATGACTCCTCAGATACTGAAGCAGTCCATGTCCAAGTGCAGCAAGACCTGGACAATATCTAAGCTTGGGCTGACAAGTGGTAAGTAATATTCGTGCCACACAAGTGTCAGGCAATGACCATCTCCAACAAGAGAGAATCTGACCATCACCACTTGATGTTCAATGGCATTACCATCACTGAATCACCCACTATCAACATCCTGGGGGTTACCATTGACCAGAAACTGAACTAGACGAGCCATATAAATACAAAACAAAAACAGAATTACCTGGAAAAACTCAGCAGGTCTGGCAGCATCGGCGGAGAAGAGAAGAGTTGACGTTTCGAGTCCTCATGACCCTTCGACAGAACTTGAGTTCGAGTCCAGGAAAGAGCTGAAATATAAGCTGGTTTAAGGTGTGTGTGTGGGGGGCGGAGAGATAGAGAGACAGAGAGGTGGAGGGGGTTGGTGTGGTTGTAGCGACAAACAAGCAGTGATAGAAGCAGATCATCAAAAGATGTCAACAACAATAGTACAATAGAACACATAGGTGTTAAAGTTAAAGTTGGTGATATTATCTAAACGAATGTGCTAATTAAGAATGGATGGTAGGGCACTCAAGGTATAGCTCTAGTGGGTTTTTTTTTATATAATGGAAATAGGTGGGAAAAGGAAAATCTTTATAATTTATTGGGAAAAAAAAAAGAAGGGGGAAACAGAAAGGGGGTGGGGATGGGGGAGGGGACTCACGACCTAAAGTTGTTGAATTCAATATTCAGTCCGGAAGGCTGTAAAGTCCCTAGTCGGAAGATGAGGTGTTGTTCCTCCAGTTTGCGTTGGAAAAAAATACTGTGGCTACCGAGAGCAGGTCAGAGGCTAGGAATTGTGCAATGAGTAACCTACCTCCTGACTCCCCAAA
Source organism: Carcharodon carcharias (assembly GCF_017639515.1). NCBI lineage: Eukaryota > Metazoa > Chordata > Chondrichthyes > Lamniformes > Lamnidae > Carcharodon > Carcharodon carcharias. The sequence continues at coordinate 58,851,987 of NC_054472.1, read as the reverse complement.
GCCTGTCCACCATCTACAAGGCACAAGTCAGGAGTGTGATGGAACACTCCCCACTTGCCTGGATAAGTGCAGCTCCCACAACACTCAAGAAGCTTTACACTATCCAGTACAAAGCAGCCCGCTTGATTGGCACCACACCCACAAACATTCACTCCTTCCACCATCAATGCACAGTGGCGGCATGTGTACCATCTGCAAGATGCACTGTTGGAACTCACCAAGCCTCCTGAGGCTGCATCTTCCAAATGCACAACCACTGCCATCTAGAAGGACAAGGGTAGCAGATAGATGGGAACATCATCACCTGGAAGTTCCCCTCCAAACCACTCATCATTCTGACTTGGAAATATATCTCTGTTCCTTCACTGTCGCTGGGTCAAAATCCTGGAACTCCCTCCCTAACAGCACTGTGGGTGTATCTACACCACATGGACTGCCATGTTTCAAGAAGGCAGCTCACTACCACCTTCTCAAGGGCAATTAGGGATGGACAGTAAATGTGGGCCTAGCCAGAGATGCCCACATTCCATGAATGAATAAACAAAGAAAAATCTATCTTGGAGTTTACATCATTAATAGATGTTAATATCAAAGTGCATCCATTAACTGCTGGACAATTCACCAACATTGCATGGAACATGCCAAGTCCCTGAAGCAAGAAATGAATGGAAGTTATTAGGCCCTCCTTTTAAATCACAGAATCTTCTGATGTTTTCCCCTTGGCCATTTGAGACAGCACATAAACTATCTCAAGCTAACTACCACGATGAGGGAATTATCTTTTGGACAATCTTCAGCAAAGCATTTAGGAAAACAAATTTTAGATCTGCATGGCTTTGGAGTGCTATGCAGAATGATGCTTTACTCAGAATTACAAAGTTGGATGCACATTAGCAACTTTTCCAAAACTTTGCAACAACCAGTTTAATTGCCCATTATCCAAGTTCTTGTTGACTTAAATTGGCTTCCTGCCCTCAACACTGTAATTTTATAATCCTCATCCTCCATGCCCTTCTCCACTCTTTCTCTGCAACTTCCTCCAGCATTATATTCCTTCTGAATTCTCCATTCCTCGAAGTCATATCTTGAGTAGCCTTCCTCCATCCCAGCATTGGGAGCACAGTCTCCAGGTGCTGGCATCTGCTGTTGAATTCCTTCCATAAGCCGATGCGCTACACCATCTTAAAAACATCTAAATTCATTGGTTTGACCTCTCGCCTTTTTCCATCTGAGCACGTTTTTCTTATGTAAAGCAGTTTGGAAGTTATTGTTAAAGACACTAAACGTAAATTGTTGTTGTATCTTTATGTCAGTAGAATAGATACATTAATCAAGAACTTTCAACTAACTGGGGTCATAAATCATACATCATACTGGGGACAACTCTAACTTCTATGGGTGAATAATCTTGTCAGAGCAACTTTGAGAGGACATTTATATCCTGATTCCAGAAACCATTGAGACAGAAACCCTATTTTCAGTACTTGCTAAAGCCTTCAAGAGCTGAAAGAAACATATTGGGCAGAATTTTGCCGTCGGCAAGCAGGAGGCGGGGCCCGCTCGCTGACGAGTAAAATGACGCGGGATGACTTTGGGCGGAACCCCCGATGTCATTCCGCCCCATTTAAATTTTCAGGAAGGTGGGGGCACAGCAAAATAAGCTGTGCGCCCACCGACCTGTCAATGGCTAATTGAGGCCATTGACAGGATCACTTAAACAATTAAAGGACCTGCCGTCCAACCTTAAGGTTGGTAGGCAGTCCAGGAGCCCCAGCAGCAAATAGAGAAAACATGAAACCTCATCCACAGGCGGGATGAAGTTTCATGCAGGGTGTTAAAAATTTTAATAAAGTTAATCTGTAAATTATGAACATGTCCCATCTCATGTGACATTGTCACATGAGGGTGACATGCTAGGGATTTTTTTTCCCCATATTTAATATTATTCAAAGTGGAAGTGATCTCCCTGGGGCAGCACTTAGCGTCAGGGAGAGGTGCGCTCTTTCGTCCACATGTGTGAAAGAGTGCACTCTCGCTTTTGGGGAATCCCCCCCTCCTGCACAGGAGTGCATAGCGCTTCCCGCCGCACGTCACGCTGGGCGGGCCTTAATTGGCCCGCTCACATAAAATGGTGGCAGGGCCTGCTTCTCCAGTAGGGATCAGCTCCCCGCCCGCCCACCTGACAGGCAGAAGATTCTGCCCATTGGATCTAACTTCTGTTAGAGCACAGAAGAGCCTCATGCTCTTTTGGGGCATATGGGATGATATAGAGGCTACCTCCATCACAGCCCTTGTAATGAATTTGACAATCTATGATGCTGTCAGGCTAAACAAATGCCCTTTTCACCAGGAATATTTTTGCTTCTTTAGAAATTTAGGTGTAAACATTGGCTCCTACTGCACAGAACTATACTGTATGCATCATCCTTGATGTTGTACATCAAAAAGAGTAAAGTTCTATCGTAATCCATCAGTTTCTAAAAAGGGCAATAGGATATTCAAAAGTTAGTTTGGGTTGTCAACTGTTCTGGAATGGCCGAGTCTATCAGAATCAGCATCAATCTCCTGGTAGCCAAAGAAAGCAACCTGGGGGGGTTTTAAAATATTATTTTAAACAAATCAGTCCCATAATTCTCCATCGGCAACCACCAAAAAGAAAAAACTCCCTTTATGAGACATTTCCAGGCTGTGACATCACATCCAGCAGCACCGCCCAATCAGAGAAGGAACCAGGTCCCTGTAGAGACTCCCCGAGGGGGCAAACGATGTGCTCCTCCTTCTCTGAAGGAACTAGTCTGGAGACATGGGGGTCTCCTGAGATCAGTGGTCTGGAGCAGTTGATAGGCCCCGCTCCTCCAAAATCCACAAGTCCATCTAAAGCCTGGAGTCTCACACTGTCAGGAAACCATTAGCAGTTAGTGACTTATCTCACTCTTCCAGGTAAAAGGCCAGGAAAAAGAGGGTGATGGACATCTTCCCCTCCTGAAAGGTGCTTGGATCCTGGCAGAGGATGAGTTCTCCCTGGTGAACTTTGATCTCCTCTAGGAAGCGCAAAGAGTGGGCTGAGGAGTTGCTGCTGATTAAATGACACAGAGGTCTGTCCCCTGGGACAAGCCCACTAGCCTATCTCAGGAGGGCACTGCATGCTCTTATATTTGGGAAAAATAAAACAGGCTGAGCAAACATTCACCAGGAAGCATCCTAACTTTTTATTTTTTATATTGCTTACAATGAGAATATAATGACATAAAAATATCAACAAGGAAGAAAATGGTCCATTGTTTGCATTATACCTTAAATTCACTATTAAACAATTTCTCCTGTGTACTCCCCAGAAGTGTCAACCATGAAACCCGTTGCCATCATGCTGCCGGTTTTCAGTAATGTCATTTCCACCAACATCTCCCAGAATATGTCCAGACAGAGTTGGCAATCCTAAACTTAGTAGAGTAACATGGCAAGGTATTTTTAAATTTAAAGTAAAATAAATTATTTTCTTGTGATGAAAAGCATACATTTTCAGCAGAATGATGAGTTGAGGTGAAGATTACCAAAGCTAAAATTAGAATCAATAGACTGACTCCAAAGCAGGAAAGATCAGAGACTGCTTCATCTATTGCAAAGAATTGTTCTTGGTGATGTGAGAAAAATAACTCGAAAATAGTCAGAGGTTATGACTTTTGGAAGTCAGATAAGCATTCATTAGGTTCATTAGAGTAATTCCTGCGGTGAGAGGATTGTCATGAGGAGAGATTGAGTAGAATAGGCCCATATTCCCTAGAATTTAGAATGTACAATTATAAGTTATCATACTGCTTGCCTGACATCCCGCACTGGATGAGCAGAAATTTCCTCCAATTAACATTTGGAATACCAAAACCATTACCTTCAGTGGTCACCACAATCCTTGCACCCGAGCCACAAATTCCAACCTTCTCCCTTGCAGCTTTCTGAGGCTGAACCAGACTGTTTGCAACCTTGGTATCAGACTCAACCCTGAGATGAGCTTCCAGCCGCCTATCTGCACCATCGCTAAGCCTATTTCCCACCTCTGGAACATAGATTGATCTGCCTTTGCCTCAGCTCATCTGCTGCTGAAAACCTCATCCATGCCATTGTTCCTTCCAGACTTGACTATTCCAACGCATTCCTGCCTAGTCTCCCATATTCTGTCCCCCATAAACTTGAGGTCATTCAAAACTCTACTACTCATGACTCAACTCACGCCAAGTCCTGTTTCTCTATCACCCCTGTGCTCACTGATCTATACTGGCTCCCAGTCAAGCAATGACTTGATTTGAAAATTCTCATCCTTGTGCTTAAATCCCTCCATGGCCTCACTCCTCCCTATCTTTGTATTTTCCGGCAGCCCTACAAACCTCCAAGATATCTCGTGTTCCTCTAATTCTGGATCTTGACCTTGCGCCACTTCTCTACCTCACTTTCCTCTTTTAAGGCACTGTCTCTTTGACCAATAGTTTCATCAGCTGCCCCAATATCACCTTACATGTGTTGGTATCATGTCTTATAATGTCCCTGTGAAGAACCTTGGGACGTTTTACTAAATTAAAGGCACTATATAAATACAAGTCAGTTTGTTGCTGTACAATTTAGAAGAATGAGAGGTGAACCAATTGAAACATATAAAATTCTTCTGGGGCTTGATAGGGTAAGTGCCGGAAGGATATTTCTTCTGGCTGGGGAGTTTTGGTTTCGAGGTCACAGACTCAGCATAAAATTTAGGACTGAGATGAGGAGAAACTTCTTCACTCGAATGGTTTTGGGTCCTTGGAACTCTCTACTTCAAAACCATGGATGCTCAGTCATTGCGTATATTCAGCTCAGAGGTCAGTATATTTTTTTGGTACTAAAGGCTTAAAGGGATATAGAAATAGCGTGGGAAGATGGAGTTGAAGTAGAAATTCAGCTATGATCTTATAAATGGCAGAGCGCGCTCAGAGGGCCAACTTCAGCTCCTATTTCTTATGTTCTTATGTAAGCACTCTGGTAATTTTGAGACGGTGAAAGGGTCAAGAGACATGCTGGTGAGGTAGATCTGGGTGTCATCAGCACATATGTGGAGACTGAAACTGTATTTTCTTTTGTCATTGTCAAGGGACAGCATGTAGATGAGAAATAGGAGGAGTTGAGGATAGGTCCTTTGTGGACAACAGAAAAATAGTGTTGCAGTGATAAGAGAAGCTACTGCAAGTGTTACTCTAAATATGATTAGATAGATAAGAATGGAGCCAGGCATGGGGGCAGTCCCACCCAGCAGGACAACAGCAGAGAAGTGCTGAAGGAGGATACTGTGGTCAACTGTGCCAAAGGCTGCTGATAGGCCAAGGAGGAAGGATAGTTTCCGTTTGTCGCAGTCATATAGGATGTCATTTGTAACTTTATTAAGAGCCTTTTCAGTAATATAATGGAGTGGAGACATGGCTGAAGGGATCCAAACATGCCGTTCCTGGAAAGATGGGTATGGCCTTGGGAGGTGACAGCATATTCAAGGACTTCAGAGAGGAAAGGTAGGTTGGAGATGGGGGTGGTAGTTTGCAAGGGTGAGGGGGTCAAAAATAGTTTTATTGAGGAGAGGAGTTATAAAGGCAGATTTGAGGTGGAGGGGGACTACACATGAGGAGGCAGAACCATTAACAATATCAGCTAATATGAGAGCTAGGAAGGAACGTTGGGGGTGGTCAAGTGGGAATAGGGTCGAGGAACCAGGAGGCGTGTCTCATGGACAAGCTGAGCTTGGAGAGGGCATGTGGGGAAATAAGAGAAAAGCTAGAGGACAATGGGTGTTCAGGGATAGGGCTGGGGCTGGGGGGGAGCTTGGCCTGGTGGGGTAGCGAAACAGAGGGAAGAGACAGAAGCACTGATCAGATGGTTTTAATCTTAGTAACGAAGAAGCCCATGAACCTCTTCCGCTTAGAATTGTGGGTGGAGGAGACAGAGGAGGGGGAGGGTGAGAGGTCCAAACAGATGGATTTACACTAGAGAAAACAAGCTGGGTGTTATCTTGGCATTGCAGGATGATCTTGGAATAGTGAGTATTTTGCGTAGATGTGACCAGGACCCGATAATGCTTTATGTGGTTCTGGTGATGAATGGCTAAGCCAGTCATCTGTCATTTGCACTCAAGTCTGTGTCCCATGGATTTAAAGGAGCAGAGGTGAGGGCCATAGGGGAAATGGCCAGGATGAGAGAGAGTAATGGTTTTAAAGGTGACTGTGACATCAAGGGTGGAGGTTAGGGTGTGGCTGAGCCATTCAGTGTTGCTACAGAAGTGTGAATGGGGATATACTATGGAATTGATTCAAAAGCTTTTAATCAAAGTAAAAATGAAAGAATTTTTCTTCAGATCAACCTCAAAATGAATTCTATTCAAAAAGAAGTAATTTAAAATAAGTTGAATTTTATTCTGCAGGGTCTGTTTTTGGACTTTTTCTACCAGTTTGTCGAAATAATGATATCGATAAGATGTGCCCATCCTTTCATAATACACTTGAACAGTCTTAATATACTCGCCTTCAGAAATGAGTTAAATCCATTGAAAGAGAATTTGTTGAGGAAAAAGGGTGAAATATTTTCCAGAAGATTATAAATGGTTCATCCTGGCAACATGCCAAAAATACTTTTAATAGCAATTGAAAATAACTTAAATGTTTGACAAAATTGACATTCCTGAGGTTAAAGTATAATTTGAATATTTGGTTAAAAATTATTTTTGTATCATTAACTTGGAAAACAAATGCCTAACAGAAGTGATCATGATTTTCTAAGCTTTAAGTGGATATGTCATGAGAAATGGCTTGAAAAATGGCTTCCAGATGTCTCTATTAGAAAGTTGAGCCAACTTTCTGGTGTCCAATGACACCACCACTTGCAACCATCAAAAGCTTGGGGTCAATTTTGACCAGCAGATTAACTGATCAGTTGACTGAGTACTTCTTGGAAAGTAGTTCACTTCCTGAACCATAAAATCTCTCCATAACCTACAAACTGCAAGTCAGGAGTATGAAGGAATAGATACCACTCACCTGGATGAATGCAAGCGCAACAACACATAAAAAGCTCGACACCAACCAGAACAAAGCAGTTCACCTGTCAGCACCCCTACCATCCTCTACGCAACAGGTACACTTTGGCTGCAGTATTACAATGATGCACTGCAGCACCTCTTTAGCCTGTGATCTTTACCACCGGGCCAGACTGATATGATCCCAGTAGAGACTGACAACTTTAAAAAAAAGTTACAATTATGAGGTTTATGTTTGGAACTGTGTCTTTAATTTAAGTTAAAATGAAGGGGGCCATGTGATCTGTCCTGAAGCCTAGGTGGTGTGATTGTTAGAGATTAAGAGGGCCCAGATTGTTTTACTGGGAAGAAGGTGCATGGTGTTCATACTTGGAGCCAATTGAAGCAGCCTGTGTGCAAACAGTGGATATACTGTGAACCTCCAGAATCCCAGAAAAATGTTGAGAATGTTGAGTTGTAAACAGTTGAGCTTTAAACTGTCCATTTATTTCCAAGATAAAATAGAGTTGGAGTCTCAGGGATAGTTAATCAGCATTTCTACATAGATACAAAGCCCATGTGATTCATGTTGCCATGGAGATGAGCTTTGAGAGAGGAAGGGTTTCTAAGATAGCTCTGAGAACTCATAATAAAGGTAGTCTGTCAGGGTCTGGGAAAGAGAGAGAGAGAGAGCAACTAGAGGCCTAAAGTCTCTCTGATTCACCGTGCAGGTAAGCAGGTGGGAGTTTACATTAGATTGAGAAGAAAGAAGTAAACCCTCTGGAGCTAAGAATGACTTTGGACTGGTTCCAGGAGAATTAAATGCCTACTTAAAGGATGGTGCAAAGTATATCTGTGAAGAGTGTTTTCAGTTGTGCTAAAAGAAAAAGGTGAATGCTCTATTTTGTGGTCTAATGTATAAGTTGCCTACAAAGATAGTGTTTACTCAATAGTGTTTTTAGTTTTTTGTTGCACAGGAAGTCTTAAACATGAAATCTCTTCATGTCATCCTTTCAGCTCTTAACTGGAAGTTCAAATTTCTTTTTAAATGTTATCAGTCTCCATGGAGATCATGACAAGCAGCTTCATTTCCCAGTGACCAACGCAAAGGAATCGTATGTCAAGAGTTCAAGTTTTAAGATTTTTACTGTGACAAACAGCCTAAAATCAACATTGACTAATATTACTTGTTAGGCAACTATTATGCTAAACTACTTAAAAGGTATCCCCATAGCTTCTTAACACAACTAAAAAGCCCAAGCCATATTTATACATTACAGTATATTCTTAGCAGATAAGTAGCGTTGTATTAAATGTCCCAAATGTCTTCCAGTGATTCAACAGGCTCTCTTCTCTCTGCCTTACCTGGGTGAATCTTCCAGTGTCCTTCTAACCACAGGACCCTTCACTCAATCACCTGATTATGCTTGAATGGACCTTTTCTTCAGTTCTGCACAATAAGCTTCATTCCTACAAAGAGAGTTCCATCCTCACTAGCACTCTGCTTGGTGATGAACCCAAAAGCTGTCCTTTTCTTCAGCTTCGTTTAGCAGCATCTGTTATAGGTTCTATTTTCCCAACTCCTCCAATATGACTGATTCTAAGAGTTTATGGGAAACAAGGCCAGCTGCTTCACCCTTTGCATCCAGTTGTTAAAGCTTGCACCTTATTTTCAATAGGACTTGACCTGGCCCCCTATCTCTATGGCAACCCTGTCACATGGATCTGTCGCTGGGCAGAGTTCGGTAAAACGTCACACAATTCCCTCATTCCAGGGCACTCTGTTTTACTTTAAATTAAAAAGAGACAGTTTAAAACATAACCATGTTATAAAGCCTCACATTTGTAAACCTCCAAGTTCATACAATCCTGATTTGAACATATATCAATTTTCTTTCAATGTTATTGAGTGAAATCTCCACTTAATATCATCATGGGAATAACATCATTAGAACTGCAGCGACTCAAAGAGAAAACCCACTGCCCTCTTCATGGTTACTCAGGATAAATGCAGCCTTGTCAGTATCACCCATATGTCAAGAACAAATGTTAAAATAAAGTTTCTAAGCCATAAAGATCAAGGTTCCAGGTTTATTTTCTAGTTTATGCTAAATTAGATAACTTCAGTTGTCACAGTAATAGGGATTTACAATTGGTGTCAGCATCCCTGGGCTAGGGAACAGAAAATCAGTCAGGTTCCAATCCTGAACATTATTCAATAGCCTCAGATGAAAGTGCAAGTGTGTCGACACTCAGCTGCAAATGGCCTCCCACTTGGCAAAATAGCCTGCTCACACAAGAATAAAGGCCTCTTGGGGAAAGTATAGAATAGTGACTGCCAGCTGTGGAATTAACAAGTGTTAATATCTTCAGGAAAGGAAGCAAAGGGAGAAGAATGGTGGGGGAAAATAGGTAAGCATTGCACAGTCTCTGGTATGAATCATGAAGCATTTTGTAAGTGATTCAAGACAAAATTTTTTTATATAGTTTGAAAATGCTCATTTGCCTGAAGGAGTTTTTTTTTATCTCCCCTCATTCAACAGATGGTGAGGAGTATAATGCAATTAGAGAGGAATCCTTCAAGGATTCCACCCACCCCCACAGCAGTGAACTATATTTAAATTCTATTTTTGATAAATATCAGATTTTGAATTACAGTTTTCCAGTTTCTGAAAATTTTGGTACACAACAGCTTACCTCAAGAAACAAAGTCCACTGGGGATAATAGGATTTGTTGAAAGAGAAACATGAAATTAGAAGGCCTACAAAGAATAACAATTACCAGCGTACAATGCACTAATTCTGCCTCGTGTTGATAATAGTGAAGCAGCTTCAAATTGTAAGCTGCTGCAAAATTTACAATTTTCACAAAACAAAACAAGGAGGACTATATTAAATTTCATTCTTACTGTTTCAAAGGAAACAACCTTTGCCAACTAATGGCTTCCATTATTTACTAGAGAAAAAAATATGCATATTGACCCCCTCCCCAGTCTCCAAGCGTTCCATAAATATAGCTCATGCTTATCTATCAAAAAAAGTATTGAAATCAATTCACACAAATTGTACCAAAGATTGCAAGAGATAGCACTTATTTTCTTACCATAGCAACCCTTTGAGTAGCAACTCAAGTGATTTCCACCCCCTCTCCCACTTCAGTGCATGAGAATTCTGCTACCTTTCACCAGTTTGGATATTTTTTAACACATAATTTTGTAAATATTGTAAACAATATTGTAAACAAGCGTAGGAAGATGAGTTACAAATCCAGAGCTGGTAACATTGCCCACATTATTACTTAAAGGTGCCAGAAGAAATTAGGTTTATTGGTTACTTAATAACAAATTGTAATTATATAGTGCTTTTAACATAATAAACATCCCAAGGCGCTTCACAGGAGCATTATAAAGCTAAGAGCCAATGAGCCACATAAGACAATTAGGGCAGATGGCCAAAAACTTGGTCAAAGAGATAGGCTTTAAGGAGCACCTTAAAGGAAGAGAGAGAGGTAGACAGTTGGCGAGGTTTATAGAAGGGTGCTCCAGGACTTAAGGCCTAAGCAACTGAAGACACGGCCACCAATGGAGCAATTAAAATCGGGGATGCTCAAGATGCCATAATTAGAGGAGCGCAGGTATCTCAGAGGCTTGTGGGACTGGAGGAGATTACAGACATAGGGATTGACAAGTCCATGGAGCGATTTAAAAACAAGGATGAGAATTTTACAATTATGTGTTGCTTGACCGGGAGCCAATGTAGGTCAGCAAACACAGGCATGGTAGGTGAATGGAATTTAGTGCAAGTTAAGTCACGGGCAGCAGAATTTTGGATGACCTCCAATTTAGGGAGGGTGGGAGATGGGAGGTCAGCCAGGAATGTGTTGAAATAATCAACCTTAAAGATAACAAAGGCATGAATGAGAATTTCATCAGCAGATGAGCTGTGGCAGTGGTGAAATCCGACGATGTTAATTTCCATGTAAAGCAGTGCTATGGGATGTCATCAATAGGCCTAGACGTTATACACCTCTTCCAATTTTTGTTTCATTGACTTCAATCAGGCACTCATTCAAATATCACCAAAAATGAAAGCTCTGGGTGCATAATCTTTCCAAGGTGGACAATATATAATTTACTGATTAATTTCCTTGCACCATTTCTGTTTGTCAAGCATGCAAATACATCGATAAAATGCAAAAAAATGAAATAATAATGAATCAATTATGCCTCACAAAGCCATAAGCATCATTTCTGCAATGAGGTATGTATGCACTGAAAGTTGCATTACTTTGAGCTCACATGGAACTCGAATATGATGCTGCTCAGGCCAAAGAGTTGTGACATCATTTAACCAAGTAGTTGCAAGTTTAATCCTGGTTAAAATTCAAGTTCAATATTTCTTAGCACTGAGTATTTCATCTGCATTGCCATCTGAATTGTCTAATGACTTAAATGCAAGCAATATAAGCAAAGTAATACATTTTTCTTAAAACTTAAAAATTTTAGGGCTTAGTCTGTAACAACAACTGTGAAAGCTATTTGTCTGAACATGTCTTAATAGGGTATTTGCACTTAAATAAGTGTACTTAAGGGCCTCAGAGAGTGGTAGGGTAGGGAGACAGGGGCTGTTACCACGTGGAGAGAGATTTTCCCTCACAGCCGCCAGTTGTATGGTCTCTTTCTCCCTTTGAGATGCTAACTCCATTTCCAATTTTTGCAGCTGGAATTCTTCTCTTTCTCTTTCTTTTCCCTTTCTCTCTCTCATTTTCTCCCTTCTTCCCTGTCCTGAGCTTCTCTCTTCCTCTTTCCTGAGCTTCACTTTCTCTCTCCTGAAAGTCTAGCTGCATGTTGAGCTTTTCCAGCTCAAACGTGGCTAGGGGAAGGGATTCGGAGTCAAGGTTGAACCCCTCATCTACCTGCTCCGGGCCAGCAACTGGGTCAGTTTGCTTCCTTTCCCCTCACTGGCTACAGCTCTCAATTGTTCTGTGCTTAGTGTTTCACTGTTTAGTTCTCCTTGCTTTACCCACATCTGCGTATCGAAAGTTGCCATTTTCTCAGTGTTAAGGCAAAATAATTTCCTGCAATAATCTTCTTGTGTTTAAACAATTGTTCTAGCTGCTGAATTTTTCTGTCTTAGCTTCCAATTAGTTTTTTTTGACAGATTTGTCTCATCTTATCTTGTTTGATCAATTCTTAGTTCGAATGGCTCCATTCCAGGCCCAAACTCCCAATTTCTGTTGCGGACAAGAGAGACAGGAAAACCGTACCTATTTCCTTTTACCACCTGTCCATAAGCAGGTGTTTTAAATTTTTTTTTAGTCTTTAAAGATATGCAGTGGCATGTTTTCCCAATCCCTCGATTTTTGTGATCCAATTTATTAATAAACCGCAGCAAACTAGAGTTGGGATTGAACTCAGAGGTTAAGTTTATTTCACTTTCTAAAACCTAGGGGAGGAGTGTCTGCATCATCCCACTCCATGCTCACACAATAGGGGTGGGGGGGTTGCAGGGGGGTTAGAAAAAATGAGTTTTACAGTACAAGAACTGCAAAAATGAATATTAGTTCAAATCAGTTCCAGAGTCCCAAGTCAGAGTCCAATGAACAATTCTTTCACATAGGGTTTTGAGTTCAGATGGCTGAAGACTGGAATTGGACAGTTCACTTTTCAGCTTGTGCTGACCACACGATGAAGTAACTATGCAGTGACCTGGCCAGTTCTGTAGATGATGGTACGAAATCTTCCAGCAGAGACAGGTTTTGAGGTGCAGGCTGCTGTTCTGCTCGGATGGCTCTGCTTCTTGATGATTCCCCAGCTGGATGTTACAGTAGACTGACTCATTCTCAGTTCTCAAAGGCATATGGGAATTTCAAAATGATCACTTGAGTCATATAGCCTCCCTTTTCCACAATGACTTCGAAAGGGATGTTTATCCAGCATCTGGAATTGGCTCCAATTTCAGGGTTGATAATGTCCCAGTCATTTGTTGTTGAAAAAGATACCATCTATGTTGAGGGTCTGGAGTTTGGGAATCCATTGTCTAGGCAGACCCACTGACTCCACTAGCAAGGCGAACTTATTAGATGCAAAATGACATCCTTTTTGAAATGGACCTGATCAGTCCCAGGTGTGATATTAGTCTGTTAGCAGCTTTAGCAGGCATAATGTGCATATCTCCTGGTCTTTTGTAACTACAGTGGGCCTATACAATGAGGTGTGAGATTGCAGAAGCTGAGCAAAGAATTAATTTGTTCTTGAAACTCCTGGTGATGGTTCCCAGACAAAGGGCCAAACCTGTGGTAAGGTGACGTGTAGCAGCCATCTTTTTGGCTCAGCAAACCGTCCATTTTTAAAAGTAGCAATAAGGATAAAGTTTTAAATAGATGGTGTTAGGAGTTCTTCTCATATTGCAAGAACCTAAGAAGGCTGACACAAAATATTTGCTCAACATTTCTGCCATTTCCTCATTCCTCATGATAATTTCTCCTGTTTCTAAAGGACCAATGTTTACTTTAGCTATTCTCTTCCTTTTTATATACTTGTATAAGTTCATACAATGCGTTTTTAACTCCTGAGTAGCTTCCTCTCATTCTTTTTTTCCTCCTCTTTTTTTAATCAATTTTCCTCCTATGTATGCCTGCACATTTCTGGTACCATCATTGTAAATCTTCTCTGTACCCTCTCCATTATGGTAACCAAAATTGTACACACTACTCTTAAGTATGGTTTAACCAAGGTTTAATGCAGGTTTAGCATAACTTCCCTACTTAAAAATAAAGCCTAATGCTTGGTTTGCCTTCTTTTTATGGCCTTGCTAACCCGTGTGCAAATTTTAGTGATTGGTGTATTTGTTTTCCAATATCCTTTCTTTCTTCTACCCCACTTAGACTTGTACCTTCCAAGTAACATGGCATCCTTATTCTTCCAATCAAAATGTCCTACCTCACATGTATCTGTGTTGAACTTGATCTGTCCATTCTGCAAGTTTATTATTGTCCTCCTGTAATTCATTGCAGCTTTCTAACTAGCAATTCATTTCTCTACTTATACCCAGCTCCACATTCTCTGACCTTATTCATTAGTTTATTATGGACCATTTTATTGAAGGCCTTCTGAAAATCCAGATAGATTACATCTGCTACATTACCATAGTCCACTCTCTGTTAACTTCCCTAAAAAAACAAGCAAAATTTTCATTTTTGAAATCCATGTTGACTGTTCAGTATTATATTTCTGATTTCTAGATGTTCTTCTATTCCCTCCTTTAGTAAGGATTCCATTATTTTTCCTACCTAATGTTTGCCTCTTTCCTAACCCTCAAAATGTTCCTTTATGGCATTATGTGGGTAAGTTGGAGAAGCTGGTGTTGTTTTCCTTAGTGCACAGAAGGCCAAGAAGAGATTCAATAGTGGTGTTTAAAAAAACTGAATGGTTTAGATAGTGTTATAGAGAGGGATGAGGGAGAACTGAAACCCAAATTCCCTTCCTTTGTTGTCTGTAATTAGATTGTGAAAAAGATGTGTATGTGATTGTCAGCTCCAAAGTGTAGGGTCAATTGGAATAGCCACCTGCATATATCTGTGGGTTCAAATGAAGAGAATTATTTATTCATCCTATAAATCTAATGCTACATCAATCACTCTCATACATGCACATGCACTCGAGAAAAATACAGTTCAAGAGGATAGTGCACTTTTACCAATTACAAACAAAGGAATAGTTTGTAATTCATGTGTTTGGCTTGTCCTAGGAAAGAAGCATATTTTACAGGCCCATTAAAGGAGGAGTTTTCACTCCTGAAATGTAGTCTAGCTGCATTCAAAGAGCTGGAGTCATATGTCAGCATTTAAAAAAAATCACTTATGGGATGTGAGTGTCATTGGCTAGGCCAGCATTGCGCTTGAGAAAGTGGTGAGCTGCCTTCTCCAACCACTGCAATCCACATGGTGTAGGTACACCCACAGTGCTGTTAGGCAGTTCCCAATGACAGTGAAGGAACTGCGATATATTTCCAAATCAGGGTGGTGAATGGCTTGGAGGGGAATGTCCCATGTATCTGCTGCCCTTGTCCTTTAGACGAAAGCAGTCATGGGTTTGGAAGGTGCTGCCTAAGGAGCCTTGGGGCAGAATTTTCTGGCTGGCAGGGGAGCAGATCAGGCACGGGCGAGCACAGACCCAATCACTGCCTGTGATCAGGTCCGCGCCATTTTACGTGGGCAGGCCAATTAAGGCCTGCCCAGCATGAATCACAGCTCCCGAGGACAGCGGGAGTGGGCGGGTGGCGGTGGGACTGCTATGACCACTGGGTCCAATGGTGACCTGGCAGTCTGTTTTAAAAAGCTGCTGCAGCCTTTAAAAGGCTGTGAAGCATGGCCAGTGGAAGGGCACCCCCAGAGCGTTGCTGGTGAGCAGGTCAGGTAGGAGGGTAGGGCAGGGGGGCACTGTGTCCCTCGTTTCTCTGATGATTGCCTTGCTGCCCTCCTCGAGGTGGGTTGCAGCACAGCAGGAGGCCCTCATACCCCAGGACAGGAGGAGGCCTCCCCACATGACCAAACATGAGTTGGAGAAGGTGGTGAGCTCCCACGATGTGTCGCAAGTGCTTCAACAACTTGTGGAGCTCTGGGTGAGAACCATGTTGGCACTGGTCACTTAATCCAGCAGGTAGGCTTTCCCCCCGGCACCACCCCCCCCGCCCGCAAGTGTGAATGTAGTGACTACATTGAATCATTGATGGCATGTATCCTTCGCTGGGTGGGCCAGCAGATATTGCCCATGCCAAGGTCACCCTGAGAGGGTGGTGAAGAGATGGGCTCTGCCCCCACAGCATGTGGTACACTGAGACCCACATTACTGTTTTGGGGGCAATGTGGAGGAGCTGCTCCTAGGTGCAGTGCTGGAACTCCAGGACATGTCAAAGTCAGGGTGATGACAGGCTGGGAGGGGAGCTTCAAGGTGGCATTGGCACCAATCGATCTGCTCTCCCCTGCATTCCATGTGCTTGCGCCTTCTTGCTATGGAAGGTTAGACCATGTGGTGCCTAATGTGAGGTAGGCAGCATTTGGCCAAGGGGTGGGGGCAGCAGGCCTGGCATCTTTGTGTGAGTGTTCAGCAGCAGCGGGGTGAGGAGGCACTGGAACCCTGAAATGTTCCATCTGGTTCGGGTGGGCCATCCATGAAGAGAGTCCAGGTATAAGTAGCACTAATCAATGCTCTTCTCTCCTTTTCAGGAGAAGAATGCACATAATGCCGCCGAGCAGGTGAGGACTGGCAGAGGGCCGACCCAGTTGGTGATTCTCAGCCAGTTTGAGCAGGAGGCCCTAGATTTGGAGAGGCACCATGCGCCCAGGTCTACCGGTGTTGGTGAGGCTGGGGTGCCATGGGCAGGTATGTTTGCCCAGCAGTGAGGTCACCATTATTCTCCCAACAGCCATGGCAGTGCTGAATGTTCAGTAATTGAAGTTTGCAACATGGCTTGACCATTGCTTATGGAACAATGAGCGCATAATGATCTGGGGGACAGGGATGCACATTGGATCAGTTAACGTGGAGAAATGTCAATGTCCTTGTTCTTCCTTTCAGCATCAGTGGAGCAGGGCCGGGAGGAGCAGCAGAGACCCCCTCTCACACCTGAGGGTCCTGAAGTCTCACCAACGTAATGCCATCTCTATCAGGCAGGCACCAGCGCAGATACTAGTACCTCAGTGGGAATTAGAACATTGGCTAGTATCCTGGGGCACAGCGGTGAGGGCACTTCTCAGTCGCTGGAAGAGCAGGCAGAGATAGTGAGTGCTCATGGCGCCAGCAGTTGGAGGACTGCAGGGGACCAGGCATATGCTCAGTGGGTGCCTGACGATGTGCCTCTGGAGTAGTTCGTGATGCAACAAATGCAGGAAATGTGGTCGGGTGTGCGGGAGCGTCTGGGGGAGATACATAAGGCTATGCTTGGCTTAGTGTGTGTGGTGCAGGAGTCTATGCAGACTATCATTGATGCAATGAGCCTCATGGCTGAATACCATGCGTCCCCCAAGGAGACAGTGGCAACTCTCATGGAGAGGCTCCTCCAGAAGACCCATCAGGGCTTCCTGGGGATGTGCTCGGAGCAGCAAGTCCTCACATTGGCATTGACCTCAGCTGGTCAGTGCCAGTGTGGGAGATGTTCTGGGCACCAAGCTTCCCAGTTCAGTTCCCATCCATCCACGGTGAGCAGGGACGTCCGAAGCGACCTCATGTTGGTGCAGCAGTTGCCTCTGCGGGTTTCTCTGAGGCGCTCTGGATGAGGGTGGCAGCTCCACTACCCCTCTGCCAGTGATGACTGGGGAGATGCCAGCAGTGGAACTGGCAAATTCCTCCCAGGTGGGGCCAGCACAGGCTCCACGGGCCAGAGGACGACTGCCAAGGTCATCGAGGCCAACAGGACCGCAGGCTTTCTCAGATGCCACTCCCAGCGACGGGTCAGCACCAAGATGTAGCACCCGAAAACAGGTTTATCACTGGTGCTTTTGTGTTGGCCCGCAATGAAGTCTTTATGAGTTGGTGTGATTGTTTAACACCTTTGTCATTTTGTTTCATTAAGCTTCTTTGGTTGCAATATTAAATTCAGACATGTCACCTTGGCTAAGGGTGCATCTTTTCTTCCGCAGGTGGATGGTTTCCAATAATGCAATGAGTGTTTTGTGGGACATTCAGCTTTATTAACAAGGGTCTTGGTTAATGTCCCTAACCAGACAAATTTAGCCCTTAGGTATCAAGTATGGAGTCTACAGCCCAGGCTTGTCCTGGTGATCCATCTGTGGTGGGCTAGCTGAAGGTTCATTGGATTAAAGCCTCTCGGGTGACCCTGCCTCCCTGGAGTATGCCTGGGTCAGCGTCTATCCCCCTCAGCATTTCCGTGTGTGCTCATCCTCAGACTCACTGCTGGACTCATCATGCGCAGCCGCAGCTAATGCATCAACGTCTTCATTATCCACAGCATCGCCACTTTCCAGCGCAAGATTGTGGAGAGCGCAGCATGCAACCACGATCACCGAGACGCGATCTGGGGGGTAGTGGAGTGTAGCCCCTGAGTGGTCCAGGTATCGGAAGCGCATCTTGAGGAGAGTGATGGCTCTCTCCACCACTGCCCTTGTGGAGGTGTGGCTCCTATTTTAGTGCTGCTCAGCTTCTGTTCTTGGATGGCAGAGAGACATCATGAGCCACCTTCTTCTGAGGGGATAGCCCTTGTCACCCAGCAACCATCCATCCAGCCGGGCTGGAGCACTAAAGAGCCCCGGCACCTGGGAGTGTCTGAGGATGGAGGCATCGTGGGAGCTGCCTGGGTACCTTGCACAGACTTGTAGAATCAGCATCCTGTGATCACACACTATCTGCACGTTCATGGAGTGGAAGCCCTTCCTGTTGACGAAGGCACCGGGCTCACCTGCTGTCGCCTTGATGGCCACATGTGTACAGTTTATTGCACCCTGGATGTGGGGGAAGCCAGCAATGGCTGCAAAGCCTCTGGCTCGCTGTGTTTGGCTTGCTGTGTCCCAACGGTAGCGGATGAAGAGCAATACATGCCTGAACAGAGCGTCTGTAACCTGCTTGACACAAGTGTGTACAGCTGATTGGGAGACACCGCGAAGATCACCCACCGAGCCCTGGAAGGAGCCAGAGGCATAGAAGTTGAGGGCAGCTGTGACCGTTAGAGCCACTGGCATGGGGTGTCTACCCACACAGCTAGGGGAGATCTCAGGCCCAATCATCTGACAGATATAGTTGACTGTCTCCTTTGAGAGATGGAGCCTCCTTCAGCACTGCACCTCACATATTGAGATAACAGGGAGTATACCCTGGCAGCAGGATAGTGGCGTCTTCTGCGGCCCCTTCCATCTTGGACGACCTCTTGGCCCTGCGTCCCTTATGCCTGCACCTGACCTCCCAAAGGTGGTTCCCCCTGGAGGCTGAATGTGCACTCCTGGCCTCCTCGCCCTTCTAGCTCTCCCTTCCTCCTTAGAGGAGGTGCCTCCAGTGGAGAGTTCAGCTCCCATTCCCAGGCTAAGGGAAGGCTTCCTGAAACCTGCAGGCCCCAAAAAAGATTCCTCATTGCAGAGTGCTGACCTGAAGGTTGTGAGTCCAGACCAAGCAGCTGGTATGCGTTTTGAAGTATTACAGATCACAGGCAAGTATCAGTAACTTTGAAAAATCAATATTTGACAGAGCACACTCGCGACCCCACTGACCCCTCTTATCCCGCCCGTGGATGAGGTTTATACAAATGTGTCCTACCTGCCTGCCCATTGCACCCAACTGTGCGCCAACCCAAAGATTGCGCAGGTGCCAAAAAACACCGATTTGCACCTCAAGGGCCTTAAGTGGCCGGTTAATTAAAGGCAGGCGCACATCAGAGATCAATATGTGCCTGCCCAATGAAAAATCGTGATGGTGCATGATGACGTTGGGATGCTCGCCCAACGTCACCATGCGTCATTCTACGTGCATGTGCGGGGCCCACCCCCACATGCCAATGGGAAAATTCTGCCCTTGGAGTTTCTGCAGTGCATCTTGTAGTTGGTACATACTTCTGCCACTGTTCATTGGTGGTGTAGAGAGCGAATGTTTGTGGAAGGTGTGCCAGTCAAGTAGGCTTTTGTCCTGGATGGTGTCAAGCTTCGAGTGTTGTGGGACCTGCACTCACCCAAGTAAGTGGGGAGTTTTCCATCACACTCCTGACTTGTGCCTTGTAGATGGTGGACAGGCTTTGGGGACTCAAGAGGTGAGTTTCTCACTGTAGGATTCCTTGCCTTTGTACTACTTTTGTAACCACAGTATTTATATGGCTGGTCCAGTTCAGTTTCTGGTCAATGGTAACCCCCAGTATAGTTGATAGGGGGGATTCAGCGATGGCAATGCCATTGAACGTTAAGGGACAATGGTTGTTTCCTGTCAGAGATGGTTACTGCCCGGCACTTGTGTGGCACGAATGTTACTTGCCACTTGTCAGCCCAAGCCTGGATATTGCCCAGGAGTTGCTGCATTTGGACACCAACTGCTTCAGTATCTGATGAGTCACAATTGATGCTAAACATCATGCAATGATCAGCAAACATCAACACGTCTGACCTTGTGATAGAAGGAAGGTTCCTTGATGCCACACTCGGTCGGATGCTGCCTTTATGTCAAAGGTAGTCACCCTCACCTCACCACTGGAGTTCAGCTCTTCTGTTATGTTTGAACCAATGCTGTAATGAACAGATGAACATACGAGATAGGAAAAGTAAGACATTTGGCCTCTCAAGCCTGCTCTGCCATTCAATAAGATCATGGCGGATCTGTTTGTGTTGAGTTCCACATTCCTATCTACCCCCGATAACCTTTGATTCCCTCGCCTAACAAGAATCTATCTACCTCTGCCTTAAAAACAGAGACCCTGCTTCCACTGCCTTCTGAGGCAGAGTCTTCCAAAGTTGCACAACCCTCTCAGTGAAAAAATTTGTCCTCACCTCTGTCCTAAATGGGTGACCACCAATTTTAAAACAATGCCTCCTAGTTCTGGAATCAGGCACAAGAGGAAACATCCTTCCCACGTCCACCTTGTCTAGACCGTTCAGGACCTTATATACTTCAATATATCTTATATACTTCAATCAAGTCACCCCTCACTCTTCTAAACTCCAATGGATACAAGCCCAGCCTGTCAGGAGCCGAGTGGCTCTAGCAGAACCCAAACTGTGTGTCAATGAGCAGGCTATTGCTAAGCTAGTGCCGCTTGATAGCATAGTTGATGACCCATTCAATCACTTTACTCATGACTGAGCATAGACTGATGGGGTGGTAATTGGCCTGGTTGGATTTGTCCTGCTTTTTGTGTCCAGGACATGCCTGGGCAATTTTTCACATTGCTGGCTATACTGAAGGATTCCCTCGAAGAGATGGATTGTTCAGCATGTCATGGAGTTAGTTATTTGAAGTTTTCTTACTAGTAGGTCAAGTTTCTGTACTGGTGGATTTAAAAAATGACAAGCTGGGAGACTTTAAGATATTGCAGTCGATTAATTTTAAAAGGCAAAAATGTTGCTGCTCTTTTCTGTTGCTGTCTCTACAGTTGTTGTTTGGTTTCCCCCCTGATTTTTAGGGTAAAAGATTTATCTGAAGATGGTTTCAATCACCTGACCAATACTTCTCTCATCCATCCAGGATGATTTGGAAGTCCAAAGCCATTGCTACACAATAGGGAAATGGATGGGTTATTCTCGTTTACTTATGAAGAACTAATTGTTGCACAGCTTTAAGCTGGGAACTTGGAGACATGAAGTCTGGACTTGAGTTCTGAATAAATCCTCGAAAAGTAGAAGATATTAATTCCACATTTGGTTTTTGTCTTGGTATGGTCATTCATACAGATGAGGCTCTTCAGCATGCTCAGCAGTTCACCTGGGAGAAGAACAACTCCCAAGTTAAACCTGCATCCTTTCAGCTGCTGTGCATTGCACCAGTGTAGTATTAACTGCCTTGGATGAGGGACAAGCTCTGCACACACCCCACCCATTTAAGTATGCTCAAAGTGCAGATTGTTCAGCTATCAACCAAAACATCAAACATACCAAGTCTCCTGGTGTTGGGGAAGTTACAATAGGGACAGGTAGAGGATGTTACTAGCAAGTCCTCTTTTATAACCCTGCACCCATATGGCCTCAGGGCAACAGTCGGTCTCCACAGATTGGGTCAGATGTGAAGTTCAGGTCCTTCTGAGGCAACAAAGCAGACCTTTCAGGTACAGAACTGCTCTCCTCAATCCAGGGAAGGGGATGAAAGGAAATCCTAAACACAGCCTGCTCTCACTGCACCTGCCAGGTTACCACTCCTGGCTGGTCATCCATTCACTGCGATCAAAATGTAAAGAACAAGACTACTAGTCATTGTATGAAGCTCAGTTCATGGAATGTTAGAAAATTTCTAGGCAATAATATGAGACCAGAGTGCAGAACAGCCCTCATAGCCAGAATGCTGGGCAGGTACAACACCGTATAACATAGTGGACCTAGGTGAAACAAGGCTTGCTGAAGAGTCTCAACTTGAGGTGGTTGTGCAGGCTACGCACTGTGCTGGATTGGCAAGTCCAAGGGCCAGCCTAGTCATTCAGGTGTGTGCTTTGTGATTCAATCTAAACTGGCATGTAAGCTTCCTGCAGGGATCAGCGATCAACTCATGGCTCTCTGTTAAACTCTTGCCAGTAACCAGCATGCAACTCTTATTAGCACGTACACTCCAACAATGACACATATAGGCAAGGTCAAAGAAACATTCTATGATGGCCTCAGCAAGGTAATTAGAGTGGAACATACTGTAATACATGGAGAGGAGTAATAGGACACCATTGTATTGGCAAAGCAAACTCCAATGGTCAGTTCCTACTCTTTTAGTCCAGTGAGTTTGACCTAACCATCACAGTCTTTCAGCAAGCAGGAAACAACATGGATGCACCCCAGATCCAAACACTGGCATACGTTGGACTATGTTATTGTACAACAGAGGTCTCAAGGAGGTGCAGAATGCTGGTCTGGCCATTGGTTTGTCAGGAGCATTGTGCTTAGATTTAATCTTCAAAGGCACTTCGGCATAGAGTCAAGCCACAAAGGACTTGTGTAACTGTCTTTAAAGACAAGGCCAAGAGGCAAGGACTGGAACACAAACTAGCCACAGGAATTGCTGATATCCCGGAGGACAATATTGCCATTGAAGATTCTTGGAAAAAGTTTAAGGATGTCACCTACAGCACGGCATCTGAGGTTCTAGGATTCATTAAACAGAAGTACCAAGACTGGTTCGACAACAACCCCCAAGACATAGGGAAACTCCTAGACAATGTGTACGAAGCTCTCAGATCTTAAATATCTGACAAGAAATCACCAACAAGGAACGCCAGACACAATCGCACAAAAACACATGCTGTGGGCCAAACTAAGAGAGATGAAGAACCGATGGTGGGAAAACAGGGCTGATGAGCTTCAAGCAGCTGCCAATAAAAATGACTTGAAGACTCTACACAAAGGTCTGCAACTAGTTTTTGGCCCCAAAACCAATGGTGTGGCACCCATCTGTTCAGCTCCTAACAAATAGGCATGAGATTCTCTCTCATTGGGCAGAACATTTCAGCAGTCTTCTAAACCAACAATCCATAATGTGCCATTATACTATTGGGTCACTTCCACAACACCACACTCTGGAACAGCCTACTCTTGATCCTTCTCAAGCAGGCAGCCATAAAGTAGCTTTCTATGGGCAAGTCACCAGTGGCTGATGGCATCCCACCTGAAGTATCCAAGTACAGAGGGACTCGTTAGGAAACACACTAGACTCTTCTGCCTAATCTGGAACCAGGGTGATGTGCTCCATAACTCATCGCTACAAATAAAAAGGGAGCAAGTCCACCTGTGGCAATCATGGAATATCACTCTTTTCAACAGCAGGAAAATTGTTTGCAAGTGTTATTCTTAATTGGATTGTTACTCACCTCATTGACTCTGTGTACCCAGAGTTATAATGTGGCTTCCGAGTAGGGCAGGGAATAGTAGACACGATCTTTGCAGCATGTTAAATTCAAGAAAGTCCCACAAACAGGATAAGGACCTCTCAATGGTTCGTTGACCTGACTAAGGCTTTTGACACAGTAAACTGGGAATACTTGTGAAAATATGGCTGCCCTAAAAAAGGTGATCAGTGTCATTTGCTCATTTCATGATTGCAGCATCATGCAAAGTACATCATCTGATACCTTTCCTGTCAGCAATTGCATCAAATAAGGCTGTGTTGCTATTTACTTCTCGACTTCTTGTATGCAAAGATCTTGACATAGGAGTACACATTCAATTCTTGGCAAATGGCAACCTCTTCAGCTTGCAAAAGCTCGAGGCTTGCACAAAGATTACTGAGGGGATTTACACTGTTTTCCACAGCAAAGAGCAAGAATCCAGATGGTTGTTTTGTCTGCCTGGCGCAAGGGTTCGGGCCATCTGCTCAGAGCTGGAGAAGAACTTGCAGTTGGAGGGAGAGGATCCAGTTATCATGCCATGTAGGTACCTATAATATAGGTAGAAAGAGGTTCTACACAGCGTTTGAGAAGCTAGGCACTAAACTAAAATGCCAAACCCCAAAGCTAATAATTTCTGGATACTTACCCGAGCCTCTTGTAAATTGGCATAAGGTACATAAAATTAGAGAGATGAATATGTGGCTCAAAGAACGGTGCAGGAGAAGTGGGTTCTGGTTCATGGGGGAAGCGGAGGCTGTACCATTGGGACGGTCTACACTTGAACTGTGCTGGGACTAGTGTTCTCATGTGCTGCACAACTAGGGAAGGAGAGGGTAAACAAAGTAGTGGGGGAAAGGGATCAAATTTGAGAAGATGTGGTAAATCAAAGAGTAAAGGCAAGAGAAAAAGGTATTAATGTTGGAAAATGATAAACAGACCATGATAGGAAGGGACAGAGTGCAAATCTAAGAGCAAATCAGCAGATAAGGCTAGAGGTTACAAAAATAAAGGACAAACTAAAGGCTCTGTATCTGAATAAACGTAGCATTTGAAATGAAACAGATGAACTGATACAGCAAATAAAAATAAGTATGATCTGATAGCCATTACAGAGACATGGCTACAGGATGACAGATTGGGACCTGAATATTGAAGGGTATGTGACATTTAGGAAGGATGGGAAGCTAGGAAAAGGTGGAGGGATGGCTCTGTTAATTAATGATGGTTTTAGCACATTAGAGAGGGATGGCCTAAGTTCAGGAAACCAGGATGTAGAAGCAGTTTGGGTTGAGATGAAAAATGATAAAGGCAAAAATGAAGGGAATTTGTCAGAAAGGTACAGCGATAATCATGGGGGATTTTAATCTGCATATAAACTGGGAAAATCTGATGGGAAAAGGTGTCCTAAATGAGGAATTCAGAATGTTTTTGGGATAATTTCTTAGAATAGCATGTTCTGGTGTGAACCAGTAAGCAGGCTGTACTAGACCTGGCATTGTGCAACAAGATAGGTTAATTAATGACCTCAGTGAAGGCATCCCTAGGTAGCAGTGATCATAATATGATTGCATTCTACATTTAGTTTGAGGGAGAGACGAGTGGGCCTAGTACTTTAAACTTAAGAGTGAGCAATTATGAGGGCATGAAAGCAGTTAACCTAATTTGCTAGCTCCCTATAGCTAAGGGATAGGTCAATAGTGATACTGTGGTGGACATTTAAGGGGATATTTCAGAATACACAAAAAAGATACATTCCAGCCAGAAAGAAAAATTCCAAAGGGAGGACCCACCATCCATGGCTAACTAAAAAAATTAAAGATAGTATCAAACTTAAAAGCATATAATTGTGCAAAGATGGGTGGCAGGTCAGAAGATTGAGCAGAATATAAAAAACAGCAAAAAATGACCAAAAGTAGAGTATGAGAGAAAGTTAGTTAGAAATAGAAAAACAGATAGTTAAGTGTTTCTATAGATATTTTAAAAAGGAAAAAAAAGTTAAAGTGAGCATTGGTCCATGAGTCTGGGGAATTAATAATGGAAAATAAGGATATGGCAGATTAAATGAACCGGTACCTTGTACCAGTCTTCACTGTAGGGGGTACAAGTAACATCTCAGAAATAGCTGTAACTCAAGTAATAGAAGGCAGGGAGGAACTCAGAAAAATTACAATCACCAGGGAAGTGCTACTGAGCAAATTGTTGGAGCTATGGGCTGACAAATCCCCCAGTCCTGATGGGCTTCATCCCAGGCTCTTAAAAAAAGTTGCTCGTGGGATAGTTGATGCGTCGGTTTCAATGTTCCAAAGTTCCCTAGATTCGGGTAAGGTTCCATTAGATTGGAAAATAGTGAATATAACTCCTCTTTCCAAATTGGGAGACAGACAGAACGCAGGAAACTACAGGGCAGTTAGCTTAACATCTGTCATAGGGAAAACGTTAGGAGCAATTATTAAAGGACCTTATAGCAGGGCACTTGGAAAAATTCAAGGTAATCAGACAGAGTCAACATAGTTTCATGGAATGGAAGTCATGTTTAACCAATTTATTGGAGTTCTTTGAAGTAACATTAACTGTGGATAAAGGGGAACTGATGGATGTACTGTAATTCGATTTCCAAAAAGCATTTGATAAGGTGCCACATCAAAGATTATTGTGAAAAATAAAAGCTCATGGTGTAGGGGATAACATATTGCTTTGGAAAGAAGATGGGCTAGCTAACAGGAAACAGAGGGTAGGTATAAATGGGTCTTTTTCTGGTTGGCAAGATGTAATGAGTGGTGCACCACTGGGATCAGTGCTGTGGCCTCAGCTTTTTACAATTTATATAAATAACTTGGATGAACGGACCGAAGGTATGGTTGCCAAATTTGCTGATGACACAAAGATAGATAGAATAGTAATATGTGAAAAGGACACAAAGAGGCTACAAAGGGATATTGATAGGTTAAATGAGTGGGCAAAGACCTAGTTAATGGAGTATAATGTGGGAAAGTGTGCAATTGTCCATTTTGGTGGGAAAAATAAAAAAGAAGCATATTATCTAAAGGTTGGGAGATTGCAGAGCTCTGAGATGCTGAGGGATCTGGGTGTTGCAGTACATGAATTGCAAAAGGCTAGTATGCAGGTTACAGCAAATAATTAAGAAAGCTAACAATGTTATTATTTATTGCGAGGGGAATTGAAAACATAAGTAGGGAGGTTATGCTTCAGTTATACAAGGCACTAGCGAGACCACATCCGGAGTGCTCTGTACAGTATTGATCTCCTTACTTAAGGAAGGATGTAAATGTGTTGGAAGCAGTTCAGAGGTTTACTAAACTAATACCCGGATTGGGTGGGCTGTCTTATGAGGAAAGATTGGACAGGCTACGCTTGTATCTGCTGGAGTTCAGGAGAGTAAGAGGTGACTTGATTGAAACATAAGATCCCGAGGTGTCTTGACAGAACCGACGTAGAGAGTATATTGTTTCTTTGGGAGAATCTAGTACTGGAGCCACAGTTTAAAAATAAGGGGTGCCCATTTAGGACAGAGATGGGGAAATAGTTCCACTGAGGGTTGGGAATCTTTAGAACTCCCTTCCTCAAGAGGTGGTGGAAGCAGAGTCTTTGAATATTTTTAAGGCAGTGCTAGATTCTTGATAAGGGAGGGAAAGGTTATCAAGGTTAGGCAGGAATGTTGAGTTGAAGTTACAATCAGATCAGCCATTTATTTGATTGAATGGCAGAGCAGGCTCGAAGAGCTGAGTGGCCTCCTCATGCTCCTAATTCATATGTTCATACAAACAGCCACTGAACGAACTCTTGCAGACAATTGGGTTCTCATGACACATTTTCCCAAGTACATTCAGCTGCTTGTTGATCGCTCTGCCCTAGCCTCAGAACACTTGGCCTGACAATAAGTCTGAAAAAAAAAAACAGGTCTGGTATCAACCTGCCCCTGGCCACATACTCCAAGATTCCACAGTCACCATCAACACACTGCTCTTCAGTACTCCACCCATGGTCAGTTAGGAACTTTCCGGAGACTTGAGGGAGCCTGTGCAGAAATTGTAAGCCACCTGACTCTCGGCAGCCATCTCAGCAGCCTTTTGATTTCCATTTTTTTTTAAAAGAAGGCAATTCCCAAAAATTCTATATTGAATAGAGACAATGTTTAAAGTTATGACTATGACTTGCCTTTTGCTATCTTGGGAATATCCTCTCCCATAACACCATGCTGGCTGATGAAATCAATTGTCGTCTGGTACAAGCAAGCTCAGCAGGTTCACTCACCGATTTTTGAAAAAGCATGGAGTTTGTCTCAGATTAAAGTCTACCAGGCAGTGGTTCATACATCACTTCTTTGTGGGAGACATTTGGGTACCCTACTGGCATCACATAAAACAACGAGAAACATTCCAAATTCGCTGAGATCGATTTGTAACATCAGGTGGCAGGACCAAATCCCTAACACTGAGGATCTTGTAAAGTGCTGCATACCTGGCATTGAGAGCATGCTCAGAGCTCAGTTTTACCAGGTTGGTCATGTGGTTTGCATGGAGGATTCCCATATACTAAAGGCCATTCTGTACAGGCAGCTGAGCACAGGAACCTGCACCACGGGACGTCCAAACTTAGAAATAAAGACAATCTGAAAGCCATCTTCAGAGCTTGCAAGCTGGATCTCAATACATGCTAAAGAAATAACCATGGACAGACCCAAATGGAAAAGACCGTCATCAAGAGATTTTGACATTTGAGGACAACAGAGCCCAGTGCCTTCATTGACAAAGCCAATGCTTCCTTCCATTCCTCCAACGCTGACTTCATGTGCAGTATTTGCAACCGGTTGCACAAATTGGGCCTAACGTCACACGAGACTACATCAACCTAGACTGTAAACCGGTCTTTTTCTTTGTTAAATACTCATCTGTCAAAGCAATGGGAGAATCCATCATGTCCATTCAAGGGAGGAACTCCACCCATGGTCAATCAATTAGGAACTTTCCGGTGACTTGAGGTAGCCTGTGCAGAAATGGCAAGTCACCTGACTCTCGGCAGCCATCTCAGCAACCTTTTGATTTCCATTTTTTTTTTAAAGAAGGCAATTCCCAAAAATTCTATATTGAATAGAGACCACGTTTAAAGTTATGAACATGAGTTTCCTTTACTGTGCAAGATAGAGTAAACAAAGAGGCCAATAACCAGGCAGACTGAAAGTAATTGACGAAAGAACCAGAGTCGACATGAGCGAAATCTTTTTTATGCAATGAATAGCTAGGATTTGGAATGCACTGCCCGACAGACTGAATAGTAGCGTTCAAAAATGGATTGGATAAAAACTTGAAAGAGAAAACAATTTAAAGGGATATGGGGAAAAGGCAGGCAGTGGGACTGACTGGATTTCTAACTGAAAGAACTAGCGCAGCCTTGATGGATCGAAAAGCCCCTTTCTGTGCTGTATTGTATGGTTCCATTTTAACAAGTTAGCTGCTTACCTTCCATATAATCTATCCCTCAGCCTGCAATAAGTTTATTAGGATGCTTGACAAACAGCCAAAAGAGCGTCATCTCTTTAGCAATACAGAAGGTGTTAAACTGACATTTATAATTTTGCACAAGAAACTAAGGGGAAACAAAAAAGTTGAAATATGGAACTACTGCATCAGAAAAGAAGGTTGTCAGTCATTTCTGCAACCTGAGGAGACAAAATGAACAAACCATATTAATCTTCCCAAATCCACCTATAAAACACAATGCCTGAAGAACAAAATGAACAAGGGGAATATTTGCTTACAAGTTACTAGAAAACCACATGAAGCATAAGTGAGATCCAAAGAAAATAGTAACTAATCCTCAATAGTGACAAAGAAAATTAAAATATCAAATCACAAAGTATTATCAAATATCATTTATTTTTAACAAAAACAAATCTTACAAAATTTCCACTTATTTTCTAGTTTTTTTTAAATCATTTATATCTATAAAAGTGTACCAATGTAATACTACTAATTACAGAGGCAGAAACTTGGGGTATGAGGGTTAATGGAATACTTTGTGTGTGGACAAACTCATTATAAATAGGCAAAATTAATAACCATAAAGAAACATGCAGCACTAGAACCTGTACCCTTGGGACTGAAAAGAGAAACTCCCCAGGAATGTCAGTAATCATCTAATAATTATTCCAGTGCTCTTGAAGCAAAAGGTCCATCTTAGG
Source organism: Carcharodon carcharias (assembly GCF_017639515.1). NCBI lineage: Eukaryota > Metazoa > Chordata > Chondrichthyes > Lamniformes > Lamnidae > Carcharodon > Carcharodon carcharias. Next base: position 58,822,261 of record NC_054472.1, on the reverse strand, counting down.
GAAAAAGAACTAATGACACAACATTCTGAATCGCCCTAATATAGCCATTTCTGCCTCCGGATAAGACTTGAAAACACGGTGGGACTGGATTGAAGGTTTACATAGAAAGTTTTTTCTGTATGTGCTATGGAGGTCTTAAATAGCTTTTGCGTCACTGGAGTGGCTCCAGAGATACAGTTCCAGTTTTCTGTACAGTGAAAAGGGCCACATTTAAACCCAAATCTTTGATTGCAATTCACTGAGCAAAATGATTCATATGACTATTTATTTAAAAAAAAAATCAAGTCCTAACTCCTTACCACAACACCCATAAATTGAAAAGATTTCAGCTTTGCTCAACAATAACAGTAGGAAGCCATTTTATTAGGGTCCTTAGATTTAAATATATTGGAATTAATATTTTTTCATAACTGAAGTTATTCCAAACTTGGTAACAGTAACCTCAACCCACTTCAGCAGATAACCTGATAAATGTTTACTCCTTAAACCTAAAAATGTAAAATTCTAAAAGGTTGGTTTAAAGTTCAAACAAATTAAATCTACAACTTTTGAATATAATTTATAGTACCTTTCAATGCTTTTTAAAAAAAAAATCACATTTACTTGCCAGAATTTCAATTGCACTGATTATTTAATTGAAGATTCATATTTTTATACCACAGATAACCACCACCTGTCACTTATGCAACCAATAACTTGCAGGAAATGTAAAAAAGAATTAAAAATGGAAAATTAGTTAATCGGTAATAAAATAATCTATGGATTTGATATCTAAAGCTGCTCTCTTTCTTGAATTTATAACAATCAGTCCTCAATTTTGCCAGCTTTTTTGCAACTCTACTTTCCTCTCTGCTTTGTTTGTAAATTTTATTGTATTAGTCCAAAGCACAGAAGAAAAATAGACATTCCAAATGCATGAAATGGATCAACAAATAGCAAAGGGATTGCGTGGGGGAAAGAAAACTGCAACTGTAATGGCTCTGGAGTGACTGCAGTCCAGCATGTAAACTCTCCTTTACCAGAGCTAGCTAGCAATAATTGTGACATACAATTACATCAGTTTACATTTGTAAATGTACACAAAGAATAGTAGCCAAAAGGAAGTGTGCAAGAGCTCCCAAGCTACACAAAAAAAAAATGAAAAACAGAAAAGCAGCAGAAAATGTAGTGAAAAAACAAAAATCCATTTTACGATATTCATGTTCAATAGCACAGACATATTTAACTTGCAAAAGTTTCTAAGAATACAATTAAATTAACGAAGATATCTGTGTATCAGATGGAAGAGTCTTTGGTGATACTATCTATACAAAGGCTACTTTTGATGGAACTATAACGGTTTGAAAGCTAATGCAGTAAATCACAATATATGGCTTTGTATTCTCTCCACTCCTCCGTAGGTTTAATCCCACTAACTGTGTGTAGTTGTGTTATTCCAACCAGTAGGGAAATTTTTTTTATATATAAAGCAATGAGACACTATGAAAAACATTGGAAATATGTTAGAAAACCTCAGAAATGTACATCTTATACAAAATAATTTTTTGTTTTGCTTTACAGTTAACCATCTAATTATTCCCACGTTGCTTTTTCGATCAGTTTAGAACCGTACACTATACATAATTCTGTCAGATTAATAAATATACAAGATTATGTACATTATAACAAGGCCCATTTTTCACATCCTTAATTATGAAATGTCTAAATGTTGATTGGAGATTCAGCACGCGAGATGAACTGGGATTTCTATTAAAATAAATGAATTACAGATATAAAAACTAGGCTGAACCATTATTAACCAAAATAAAGTGATTAAAAGGCCACACTCAGCACTCCTTCAAGTCTTCAGACATTCAAGTACCTGTGAGCAAAGGCTAACATAGCCCTGCCATTTAAAAAATAGAACTTTATTTAGAAACAAGGATCTACCCCTTGCATGAGCACCATATGTGCCATTCACTTTAAAATACACACAGCCAATGTTTTAATTCCAAAGGTCAGCCCAGTGACCCTGTAAAAGCCATACAGGAAGTCATCTGTAAGGCATATTAACATGCAGGTATGTGCACATATTTCAATTAGCAATTTCTATTTGCGTGGCAGATTCCCCTGCACCCCTCCCCCCCGCCCCCTTAGCTGATGAGGATGGAGTTCCTACATACACAGTAAAGGGTTATCCTGTAGTGAGTATGGTTGTTTTTTTTTAAAAAAACTTTTGCATGCTAACAGTAAACATGGCAACCACACGCTCAGTCATGACAGCCCCAGTGCCCGTTCCTATACAAGCCTGATGGCTACCCACTCCAAACATTGTTCACTTTTCCTAATGCAAACTCAGCTTAAGTGGTATAAATTAGCCTTAAATTAAGTTTAGGCCAAAATTTAAGACACTCGATTGTGATTAACTGAATAGTGTTTCACTTTGTTCTTCACAGTGCTGATGAAATTATTTGTTCATTGATCTTCACACTTTCAATTTATGGACTTCTGATTTATGTTTCGCCTGTCAGAGTATCAGGCCTGTCACTCAGGATTGATAAACCAATAAAAAAATTAAATCCTAATGGTAATATAGATCTCAGTCAGTCAATAAGCCGACAGCCGAAACCTCTCGAGTCAGGAAAGTCTGTCGGGTGCATCAAAGGGTGATAGCCAAGAGTCACCTTGCAGAGTGTTATTTACTGAGCTCAGGATGGACATTCTGTAGGCTGGCTTTAATCATAATGCTGTCCAACAATCAATGACTGTGTGTTTGTTAGAGTCGCTCAATGTCCCGATACTTCTTTCTCAGTATGGAGACCTGGTCTTTGAAGAGAACTGGGTCAAGTCTCATCTGGGAGTGGATCAATGGCATGGATCCAAACCAACTTGCAAACGTGTTCATGCAGGTCTGCCGCTGAGCAAAGTGATCAGGATCAGCCCATCGGGAAGCTCTGGAGGACTAAAAAGTAAAAGATGAATCACATGTTTACCTGGACTCAAATGTAGGGTGTAAACTGAGTTGTCATCTACATATTACAATTAAAAAACAATATACACAATATGCATTCAGCTTGATAGAAGAGAAGAAAAGAAAAAACAGTAGGCCCATCAACATCTAAAGAGAGAAAAAGCAGGTTAATCTTTCAGGCATAGGCTCTGTCAACACATCCTTTTTATCTTTACTCCTTCCTCACAATCACTTTTCTTCTCAGACTGTTAGTATTAAAAATACATTGTTCTCCTTCATGTTTGTTTCTGTTTTCCAGCTGGGTTGGGGAATAATTTTGCTTGGTTCCATTCTTATCTTATCAGTTGAAGCCAGGAAATGATCTGCAATGGCTTCCCTTCTGGCCCCCAAACCTCTGGGTTCTATCCTAGACTTCCTCCACATATACCTGCTGCCACTGACATTATCCAGGACACGTAACGGTCCACATGTATGCTGATAATACCCAGCTTTACTTCAGCACAACCTCTATCAATCCCTCTACTGTCTCTGATTTGTCATGATGCTTGTCCAATATCCAATCCTGGATGAGCATAAATTTACTCCAACTAAGTATTGGGAAGACTATTCTCTTCGCTCTCTGCCATAAACTTCATTCCCTAGATAATGACTCCATTCCTCTCCTTCAATGTCTGAGGTAGAACCAGACTATGCCTTGGCATTCTACATGACCCTAAGATGAACGTTCATGTATCGTCTTCATCACCAAGACCGCCAACCTCCACCTCTGTACCATCGCCTGACTCTACCCTTGCATCAGCTAATCTGCTGTTGAAACACAAATCCTCTATAATTGACTATAATTCCAATGTATTCCTGTTGGGCCTCTCATCTTTCATCCTGCATAACCTTAAGCTGCCCATATTCTAAATCACACCAAATCCCATTCACCCATTACATATGTACTCGCCGACTTACACTGGTTCCCAGTTTGGCAATGCCTACATTTTAAAATTTTTATTTTTGTTTTGAAATCTCTTTATAGCTTTGCAGTTTCTATCTCTCCATCCAACTCTAGACACGAACATTCCGATGTCTGCACTGCTCCCATTTTGGACTCCTGAACATCCCCAATTTTAATCCCTTCACAAGTGGTGATGTGCTTTCATCTGTCCAGAACCTAAGCTCTGGAACTCTCTCCCTAAGCTTCTCCCAACTGTCTCATCCCCTTTATGACTTTCCTTAAAGCCTATCTCAATAGCTCCTTATATAGTTCAATGTTAAATTTTGTTTCACATAGTTACTGCGAAGCTCTTTGGGACATATTAATATATTTAAGGGGCTATATGTAAATGTGAGCTATTGTTTTTCATTCCCCATCACTGCTCTCTTCTCCTTGTTATGGCATGGCGGATGATAAGTGCTGAGCTGCTCGAATCCCAGAAGGTAACTTGAAAGAGCTGCCGCAACTGCTTTGCAATTTGTATTTTATTTTGAGATACATGCCTTGAATTGAGTAGTAATGAGTCCACCGAGGCATTAGGTTTTTTACAAAATAAAATTAAACATTAAAAGATTTTAAGCACATATACAGGTTACACATTACTACTCTAATAACTTCTAAATCCCCTACTTAATCTGACTCCCAGTTACATCTCTGTTAAGGCAACAGTAAAAACGAATAAATTTCAACAGACCCAGGCAAAGCACACAATACCCTGGACAATGATATTCAAAGTGAGTTTCTTTAGCTTCAGTTCCTGTAGACTGTAACTTGGTGCACAGAGGCTGGAGACTTTTCACACTTGTATTAGATCTTAGAATGCCTTCCTCCTTACACATAGCCTCATCTCCTTTATACATGTTTCTCCCTTTTTAATGTAAATTCCATTGTTCCAATATGTCTTTGCAACTACTTTTTCCATATATAAACTTTCACAGTACTCATTATATCAGTAACCTTTGCGAAAAATAAACACACTATTTGGCTTAGTTTCTTATGGCTAGGTGTAACGCCTTATCATCTCTTTGAAATTGAAACTAACCTAATTCATCTAAAAATGCAAATGTTCCTCACACCTCACATTCTAAAACTTCAGCCATGTTTACGTAGATAGCATTTCAAACCTAGCTTCCCTTTTGATAACTCAAAAGCTCGAGACCAGCTGCCTCCAATTCAATTAAATCTGCCCCCCCCACCACACAGATAAACTAATTCAAACCCCACTATTAACCTACCTTTACAATAAATCACAATAGTATGAAAATTATTATATTTTTCATGACAACTTGCTAAATGATCTCTAATTAAAGGACTATGCCAAAATTGTTAACTTGTATTTCATTTTTGGGTGTTGATTGACTGACTGCGGAATTTGTATTTTTTGTTTTCATTTCCTTTTTTTTAAAAATAAAGTTGTTCATCTACCATGTCAAGATTTTTACATTTTGTTCCCAATTTCCCCCTTTCTTGCTAGGAGGTAGCGAATCTAGACAGTATCAATCTGTATAACAGATTATCCCATCATAGAGGGCATCACAATCAAGCCTGATCTTGTACTCATTTCATATCCAGACATGCACTTCCCATCAGCAGTCACTGGATGAAAGCTTTAATTAGATGCCAAGAGGATGGATTTCAAGTTTCTAAAAGAGGCAGCAGAATTGCCCCTCTCATTTGTACTTCTTTGTCTTTGCGAAGTAAGCCATGCAAATAAGGAGTGTCTCAGATTCAGTCGCATATCTGTGCTGAGTTAGCTCATCTCAATTGGGGTGATGGTACAGGTGTTACAATTGGACCCGTGAGTTGCAAAGGAGTGCAGGAGGATCCAGAGAGAATTGGCCACAGTGACTTCTTCTGAACATAATGCAGTGAGGACTGATGGAAATCTATTTGTTTATGCAGGACTGGCTTGGCTCTAGATGCTTTTGCAGTTCAGTAACCAGATACAGTTACTGTTAAGATTCCCACACAAGGAAGGATCAATGACAATTCGCCAGCACAGAGACAGAGACAAAGGGCTATAAATTCATCTGTCTCAATTTCTGGTCATGGGGGTGCAGCTCATGGCATGCTTACACCTGTTCAGATTGAGGTGGGTAAATCTTAAAAGCAGGTTGTCTCATAAAGGGAAGGGAGAAACAAGGACTGATGCAATGTAAACTCTTACAAACTGAACGCTAGCGTAGACGTAGTGATGTGGTGCTGGAGGCAACAGTGGTGCAGATGAGCACTATGGACAATGCCATGGTCCTGCAGGAGACCAAGAAGCCCTCAAGGACCACTCTCAGAATGAAATGGGAGCAAGTCACCAGGAAGTGTGAACTCCCCAGAGTCTGGACTTAACTCGCAGCAATGCCACGAAGTCTAATGACCTCATCTGCATAGTCAATGTCACTGAATGCATTGTTACATGATATCTCCTAATTACAACAACCCCAGCCTCTCACACCACTCAATGTGCCATATCCCCATCATTCACCCTGCAGCACTACCAGACAGTCATGATTATGCCTAACAATTAGGTACTTCACCTCACCCTCACATACCTCCCAACACTGCCAGCCTCACACCCACCTCCCACTGTCTGCACATACCTCCAACTATTTTAGTAATGGCAGGCACATCTGTCAAAGGTTAAATAACTATTAAGATAAAAGCAAAATAACGCGGATGCTGGAAATCTAGAACAAAAACACCTAGAAAAACTTAGCAGGTCTGACAGCATCTGCAGAGAGGGATACAGTTATTGTTTCGAGTCCATATGACCCTTCATCAGAATTAAGACATATAGAAATGAGATGAAATATAAGCTGGTAGAAGGGGGTGGGACAAGACATCTTTGGCAGTCTCTTCTTGGCCTCCACGTATCACTGGCCCCCAATTGAGCTCTCCTGTCCCACCACCTTCTACCAACTTATATTTCATCTCATTTCTATATGTCTTATTTCTGATGAAGCGTCATACGGACTCGAAACGTCAACTTTATCCCTCTCTGCAGATGCTATCAGACCTGAGTTTTTCCAGGTATTTTTGTTTTTGTGTTAAATAACTATTGGCATTCTGCCCTTTTTCTTGCAGGGCAAGGTGGCACACAATAGAAAGGAGCTCAGCAGAAATAGGGGGTTGGGGGGAGCAAGTGGAAACAAGGATACCTGCATTTCCTAAGCCCAAAAGAGATGACTCTCAACATCAAATAAAGCAAATATAGAAATAGGAGGATCGTGCATATGAATGTATGGTTGAAGAGATGATGCAGGAGGGGGTACTTTAGATTGCTGGAACATTGGGACCAGCTCTGGGGAGATGGGACCTGTATAGGCCAGAAAGGTTGTACCCAACTAGAGCCAGGACCAATTACCTTGCAGAAGTACTCTTCTGGAGGGATATAACTAATTCGGCAGGTATGGGGGAACTAAGAGCTAATGTACACAAAGAATTGGGAGCGGCAGCACTAAAGCAGGAAATAGGAAGGTATTAGTTGGGGGTCAGAGTAATGATGTCTAAATTGAGGTTACAGTCCATGTATATGAACATTTGGAGTGTGGTAAATGAGGTTGGTGAGCTACACGTGCACATGGCCGCGTGGAAATATGATGCAACGATAATGGAAACCTGGCTCAAAGGACAGGATTGGGTACTAAATATTCCTGAATACAAGGTGCTCAGGAAAGATTGGGAATGACAGGAAGATGGAGAGGTATCAGTATTGATTACCCAGAGCACTACAGTGGAGAGAGGGGATGTCCTATAGGGGTCAAGGATAGAGTCTATCTGGTTAAGAGCTAAGAAACAATAGGGCTGACATTACACCACTGGGTGCGTTCTATAGGCCATCAATTAGTGTGGAAGATATAGAGAAACAAATTTGCGAGGAAATTACAGAGAAGTGCAGGAATTGTAGAGTTGTTAGAATGGGGGACTTTAATTATCTGAATATAGACTGGGGTAATAGTAGTGCAAAGGGCAGAGAGGGTCAAGAGTTCCTAGAGTGTGTCCAGGAGATCTTTCTACAGCAGCATGTTTCCAGTCCAACGAGAAAGGAGGCATTACTGAATCTGTTTCTTGGGAAACGAGGTGGGTCAAGTGGATTAAGTGTCAGCAGGGGAACATTTAGGGGACAGTGATTATAGTATTATAACGTTTAGGTTGGCTATGGAAAAGGACAAGGAGCAATCCAGAGTAAGAATAGTTGAGGGAGGGCCAACTTCAATGGGTGAGAATGGGTCTAGATCAAGTAAACTTGAATCAAAGATTGGCAGGCAAAACTAATTGAACAACAGGTTGCCTTTAAAGGTACAGTCCCACAAGGGGCAAAAGTAGGGCAAAAAAAAAAACCCAGAACTCACTTGGATGATGAAAGAGATAGAGTAAGATGGAGCAGAAAAAGGATGCATATGACAGATGTCAGGTGGATAATACAACTGAGAACCAGAATTGATATAGAAGGCTCAGAAGGGAATTGGAAAAAAAATGAGAAGCAAAGAGTATGAGAAGAGACTGGCAGCTAACATATAAGGGAATCCAAAAGTTTTCTCATAGACATCTAAATAGTAAAAGGCAGGGAGTGGCACTAGATAAGTTGTTGCAGAGAGCTGGCGCAGACACGACAGGCCAAATGGTCTCCTTTTGTGCTGTAACCATTCTATGGCTCTATCACGGTGCTGGTTGTGACAGGCCTTCAATTTCGCCGAGAACTAATCGCAACTTCCAGCCTTATGCTCCTCAGCTTCCAGCACATTCTCATCCTACTGTCTGGCATGCTAAGCAAGCTGATGGTGTTGTTCTGGGTTGCTTGCCTCCCATCCCACCCTCCCCATTCTGAGTTCCTGCTTTCAGATACGCAAGAGCTGCTGCTTTCATAGCCACAGGAGCCCAAGGAAAAAAGGAGGGAACAACAGCACTGCATTGAAGAGGCCCCATCACTTGATCTGATACTTACAGCCACCAGCTCAGACATTGGTACTCCATTTACCTTGGAGGCTAGTATAGAGCTGAAATCAGCACACTGTAGTCAATGAGCAGCAGTGGGCTGGAGCCAGGCCAGTCGTAAAGGATGGTTTATTTACCAGCCCACCAGAGTGCAAGGTGGCAGACAAGTACTGCTGCACAGAACTCAGATGAGGACATTAATGGGGCAGCATACAGGAGCACGCCAAATGGACATGCACATCAAGATGTTGAAGGCATTGACAACCTCTGTCATTGTCAAGGAGCATGGAGGAGTCTGCTTCCAGTTTGGCAGAGGGTATGACGTGGATCTTGCCCTCTCTCCAGCCTGTGCTCATTTCCCCTACAATGCTACAGACTCAGCGATACTGCCATTACTGCTCCCATACCTGCTGTTGCAGCCTTTGTATGGACATGCCACCTAACGTTCTGCCATCCCTGTGCAGATGAAACAACATTCTTTGAGAAATGCATTAAAACACCTCCAAAAACACTTGAGTGCTATCAGACACTTTCCAATAGAAGCTGTTCCATAAATTTTACTCATCTACAATCAGGTTGCCTGGGTCTTTAAGAAATGCTACTCCAGGGTCCATCTTGCTGTGGACAAAGCAGGCATTTCCAGGACCTGTGTTGTCCAATTTTGCATCACAGCATTTCCTGTGATGTCAGGATATTGCTGCTTCCAGGTGTTACTAGTGTGTGGCAATATCAAAGATAAATGCTGCGCCAGCTGTGCGAGTAGTGGCCTGTGGTGCCACTTGCCCCCAAGGAATCAAGGTAAGTCTGCATAGCGAGAAATGGCGCTTCTCGAATTAATTTTATGGTCATTATCTTTAGGAGAGAAGACAATTGACAATATTAAAAAAAACATTGAATTCAAAACACTTTGAAGGAGTAACATGCTCAGTGAAGCCTGTAGATGTACTGCACTTGGATTTCCAGAAGGCATTTGATAAGGTGCCACATCAAACATTATTACGGAAAATAAAAGCGCATGGTATAGGGGGTAACATATTAGCCTGAATAGAAGATTGGCTGGCTGGCAAAAAGTAGAGAGTGTGCATAAATGGGTCTTTTTTCTGACTGGCAGGATGTGACGAGTGGCGTCCCAGAAGGGTCTGTACTGGGGCCTCAACTTTTTACAATTTACATCAATGACATAGGAGACTGAAGACATGGTAGCTAAATTTGCAGATGATACAAAGATAGGTAGGAAAGTATATTGTGAAGAGGACATGAGGAGGTTGCAGATGGATATAGATAGATTGAGTGGGTAAGCAAAGATCTGGCAAATAGAGTTTAATGTGGGAAAATGTGAAGTTGTTCACTTTGGCAGGAAGAACAAAAAAGCAGAGTATTACTTAAACGGAGAATGGCTGCATAATTTGGAGGTGCGGTGGTGGGGGGATCTAGATGTTCTAGTACATGAGTCACAAAAAATTAGTATGCAGGTACAGCAAGTAATTAAGAAGGCTAATGGAATGCTATCCTTTATTACAAGAGGGATTGAACATAAAAGGGTGTTATATGCTTCAGTTATACAAGGCATTGGTGAGACCGCACCTTGAATAGTGTGCGCAGTTTTGGTCTCCTTATTTAAGGCAGGATGTAAATGCATTGGAAGTGGTTCAAAGGGGGTTTACTAGCTTGATACCTGGAATGAGTGGGTTGTCTTATGAGGAAAGGCTGGACAGACTGGGCTTGTTTCCACTGGAGTTTAGAAGAGCGAGGGGTGATTTGATTGAGGTATACAAGATCCTGAATGGCCTTGGCAAGGTAGATGTCGAAGGATATTTCCTCTTCTGGGTGAGTCCAGAACTAGGGGGCGCTGTTCTAAAATTAAGGGTCACCCTTTTAGGACAGAAATGAGGAGAATTTTTTTCTCTGAGGGTTGTGCGACTTTGGAACACTGCCTCAGAAGGTGGTGGAGGCGGGGTCATTGAATATTTTTAAGACAGAGGTAGATTGATTCCCTTGCCTAACAAGAATCTAAGGTTATCGGCTTTAGATGGGAACGTGGAAATTGAAACACAAGGGGATCAGCATGATCTCATTGAATGGCAGAGCAGGTTTGAGGGGCCGAATTGTTTACTCCTGTTCCTATTTCTTATGTTCTTATTTTTCACAAAAGCCACAAACTTGGGTTTTATTTTATAATATCCATCCAACGTGTCACCTGTGGCTCAGTGGGTAGCCCTCTCACCTCCAGGTCACAATCCCACTCCAGGGCTCGAGTGCAAAAGTCAAGGCTAATACTTTAATGCAATATTGAGGGAGCGCTGCGCTTTTGGATCAGGCCAACCTGCCTGATCAGGTCGATATAAAAGATCCCTTAGTACTATTTCAAAGAAGAGCAAGGGAATTATCCCTGGCAACCTGGTCAATGTTCATCTCTCAACATCGCAAAGAGAGATTGTCTGGTTATCATCACATTACTGTTTGCGGAAGTTTGTTGTGCACATATAGGTAGCCGCATATCCTACATTACCATAGTTACTAAACTTCAAAAGTACTTCATTGGCTGTGAAGCACTTTGAGACATCTGGTGTTCAAGGATGCTCCATTGTTGAATACATTTAAGGCTAGGCTAGGTAGATTTTTGGTTTCTCAGGGAAGCAAGGGACATGGGGAGAGGGCAGGAAAGTGGAATTGAAGCCCAAGATCAGCCATGATCATACTGAATGGCAGAGCAGGCTTGACAGGCTAAATGGTCTACTCCTGCCCCTATTTCTTGTGTTCTTCTGAAAAGCACTATATAAATGCAAGTCTTTCTTTCAACCTCTAAACCTAGGTATTGCATCAGGCTTGAAGTTCAACAAATCCAACTCTGAGACCATAAAATCCATGATGCCTGAATTCTTTCTCACAATTATATTACCTGTTGCATCATTGTTTCTTTATACTGCTTTTTCTGAGTGACTTTAACAGGAGGCAGCTTGGTAACAGCTGAAACCAAGAAGTTCATTAGGATGTCTTCACAGTTGGCCAGTTGGTCCACCATGTTTTTTATACTGGAAGGCAGGTAATATGTATACAGGTAGTGGTAGTACCTACAACAATAAAAGCATATGCCATGGAATTAATCATAAATATCTAAAATCCATACAATTACTTTTAAAACTTTACAACTGTGAACATCTTGTTTCTTTTTTATATAAAGAAGTAAAATGCTTCATAATTCATGTACTTTTCTTAAGTACAACTTGATAATCTGGCTGAACTGCAAAATTAATTGGTGAAAAGGGAGCATATTCAAGACCAGTGCAAGAGGTCCATAATCATCGATAAAATTGTGTTAGAGCAATTTCACCGACACTAGGTTGCTTAGTTAAGAACTATTTAAGCAGAAAAATCATTGAAAGAAAACATCAAAGTTACTCATGGGTTAGAGGGAGGAAGAGGCAAGAGAAGGGGTGAATGGTGAAAAAAATTAATGATAACTTAGTTGCTCATAAAGTTTAAGACTGAAATGTTTTTACCAAAGTGTAGAATTTAAAAGTGCAAAGCAGAAACCAATCTGAGTAACATTGTCACTGGATAATTCACAAGTGTAGAAGAGAAACATGAAATTCATGTGTGGTTAACTATAAGTTCATTGTTAAGAAATTGATTTAGTTAATAGGAAATTGCAATAGAATTTCAAAACTCTACCTCTTAAGTAGACTTGCAATAGAAGTTTTCATTTAAAAAAAATACTTAATTTGAAATGTGAGCTACGAGACAGAAGTTATATTTTAACTTGAATTCTCATCAATACACTAGCTGAAAGTGACACAAGAATGTCATTTGATTTAAAGTGTAACTGTAATGCTAACCCGAAGCTCTGCAGAGTAACAGAAAGTCAGCACAAATGTTGCCCAACTATAATAAATCCTACATATGCTTATTTATACTACCGTCATACAGACATGGGGATTTGCAATGCTTATTTAACACTGACAAAATCAGTGGGAACTTGCTAGCTGCTGCATTCAACATTTAGATTTGTGATGCACATACACTGGTTAACAAAAACAACCAAAATCTTGTCTTTCATCATAAAAGGCACTATAGAAATCAAGCAGTATCAAGACTTGGTTGCAGCTTGCATTTGTGATTATAGCCCAGGTCTTGTATTAGTCCCATCTGTAACGGAGCATTGAGGTGGATATCATTACAGACCCCCACCACTTCAGCCATTCCCGTTTACCCTGGACAGCTGCCTATAGTGGGCAAACCATTTCTCATTATGATTCTTGTCAATTACAAAGGCACGGCATAAACCATATTAAGTGTACTGGCTATCTTGAACCAGCAACTGTTTGCACCTTGTTAAAGTGTGATCGCCTGCCATTAAGGGCTGTTTGTGAATTTGTCTGCTGTTACAGTGGGCATTTGATCTATTCCCTAAACCTAAAGTATTGCAAGTGAAAGCAACAGGCATATTTAAAAGAACAATCTCCAGTTCATTCTTTGTAATTAAGTTTATAATGATTCTGGCTCAAAAGGCAACTTTTAATGATTGATTGGTCTTAAAGAAATCAACCCCTTGTAACACTCTTTCCCTCATCAGATTTCATGGGAAAAGCCGTAAGGAATTTATATGGATTGTTATTCAAGTTTTGTCAGTTTCCCATCCATTGCCCAGCAGATTATAAAATTCTCAATTAAACTTCATTTGGTATCAAAAGGGAAGCTATGAGAAAAATATTCCGATCATTGACCTTGCAAAAAATGTAAACGTAAACTTTTCTGCTGCATCCTGTGAAGAAAACCTTCAGATCCTACAACGTCCTGATAGGGCTCCCTTTCATTGGGCAGAATTTTGCCCTTGATGGGCGCGGCGGGCGGGCCCAAATGACTCGGCGGTGGGCGGACAACCGATCGCTGCCACCGAAATGGGCCCCGTTGCCATTTTAAGTGGGCGGGCCAATTAAAGCCCGTCCAGCGGGCCATCCAACGGGAAGCACTATGCGGGCGGGGTGGGGGGGGGAGATTCCCCAACTGTCAGAGTGCGCTCTTTCACACATGCGCTTGAAAGAGCGCACATCTCCCTGAGGCAAAGTGCTGCCTCAGGGAGATCGCTGAAAGGCTGGCAAATGTAAAAAAATAGAGCAATTAAAAATCCATTAAATGAAAATGTCAGACGAGATGGGACCTGTTAATAATATTAACAAAAACTATATTAAATGTTTTTAAAACCTATATCAAACCTCATCCCGCCACTGGATCGGTTTGTAAAAAAAAAATCACCTACCCTCCTGCCCGTTGGGCCCGTACGCCGAGCCGAAGTTTGCACGGGCCCCTCAAAATCGTCGACAATTGGCAAGTTAAGGGCCTTAATGAGGCCTTTAATTAACAGCGGGCGCGCGACCCGCTGCTGTGCGCGCCCGCCAACCGAAATATCACGATGCCGCATGCTGACGCCGGAACGCTCGCACAACATTTTAAGCATTGGCGTGCAGGCTCCACCACCTGCACGCCAGCCAGAAGATTCTGCCCATTATCTCTGGTTTGAGCAAAGGGCAATTTATAGCTTCCAGTTTTTATGTATAAAATATTGACTTTAAAATTTATTAAGACTAGTTACGTGTCCTACAGTATTTGATTCCAACACCTTTCCAGATTGTGCATTCCAGATCATAAAATAATATCTCCTTACTTCTCCTCTAGTTCTTTTGTAAAGGGTTTTAAATTTATGACCCTTTAGTTACCGATCCACATTATTAAAACTTAATTTTGAGTATCTCCGTTAGGTCTTCCCTTAACATTTTCCATTCTGAAGAGAACAGTTTCAGCTTATCCAACCTCTTCGTATAACTGAAGTCTCTTATTTTGGTAAACTTCCTCTCTACTCTCTCCAAGGCTTTGACATCCTTCCTAAAGGGTAGTGCGCCAAGAATCGTACACAATACTTCAGCTGAGTCTGAACTGAGATTTGTAAAGGTTCAGCGTGATTTCTTTGGTTTTGTATTCAATGGCACTATTAAAAAATCCATGCATCTCCTGTGCTTCCTTAACTGCTTATCAACTTGCCATGCAACCTTCAAAGAATTATGAATATATGACTATGTGCATTAAAAGTAAGATATAAAACACTGTACCACAGATTAGTTGGATAATGACTTGCTGGATTCCCCAAATGGTAGAATTCAGCTTTGTGGAACAACATACAAATGTTTATTGTATAAGAGAGGGAGTTTGTAAGCAATATTTTGCTGCCTGCCTATGTACATACCTGTGGTAGATAGCAGCGCCTGTTAGGACCATGGAGTAATCATTGGTCCATTTAGATGTGTACCCCCATCTTTCCTTTGTGCTGTCCCAGAAATGACTGCGAGCTGGGTATCCTACAATTCTCTCAGGGAAGCTTTGCCACACGATGAAGGCAAAATCCACCTAAAAAGATGAAGCCAAAGTCAATTTATTAAAAATTAAGATTAATCAACCTTCATAATAATGATAGAAGAGAAAATGCTAAATTCATGTGCAAGTGGTTCATGAGGGCTATAATCTTTGTTTTTAAAAACTGTGAAATAGACAAAGACAACTGTCACTTAGCAGAGGCGTTAAGATAAAAAAAAAATTCAACTCCCAGGGAAATAAATCTGTAGAACATACTTCAACAGTTTTTTTTCCTAAACTATAAGCGATGTCAAAATTTAGGTGAAGTATCTTCTCTTCTAAGGTTGAATAACTTATCAATCTATTTCTGCAAAACCTGTTCTCTTATGATATATGGAGGGGATTGGATGACATTTGATAGTTAATATTTTCAAGATGTAGTGCAAATACAAAACTTTTGAAGCACAACTGTAAACCTGAATTATATAAAATAACATAACAGAGTACAAAGCATGGGGCATTTATTCAGGTTTCCTTGAACTACAGTAATGCTTATTTTTAACCGCTCCAACATAGATGAGTAGAACAGGCCTGTCTTTGGAGAAGTTTAGAAGAATAAGAAGTGATTTCATTGAAACACAGAATTCTTAAGACTGCAGGCTGCAGATTCTCAGAGGTTGCTTCCTCTGGCTAGAAAGCCTAGACCTAGGAGGTCATAGTCTCAGGATAAAAGGTCATCCGTTTAGAATTGAGATAAGGAGAAATTACATCACTCAGAGGGTTGTAATCTTTGAAATTCTCCACTCCAAATGGCTGTGGACGCTCAGTCATTGAGTATATTCAAGGCTGAGGTCGACAGATTTTTAAGGCACTAAGGGAATCAAGGGATGATGAGGGTAGTGTAGGAAAATGAAGTTGATGTAGAAGTTAAGCCATGATTTTTTTGAATGGCAGAGAAAACAGTGTCGTAAGGCATACTGCTGCTCCTATTTACGTACTTACGTAAGATTTAAGGCAAGGTTTCACAGAATGATGTGGGAGACCGTTTTGTTTCATGATGTTCTAGGTCAAAAACATTAAGGGCTTAAGTCCAGATTAGAAATATATCCACAATCCCTGTTCAAAAACAATGTGGGATACCTATGGCAATTAAAAAAAAAACGAGTTCGAGGAGCTCCTGAATTTCTTTGTTGCCTCCCTTTACCTAGCCCTAAATTCTTCTAAGGCTGCTTCTTACCTCAACCTTGACTTTTTATCTCTCTTGTTTCTCTCCCACCTCCTCTGATGCTCTCTCTGAGCTCATCTTATCCATGAGACCCATCTCCTGCTCTCTTGACCCTATTTCCACTAAACCACTGACCAACTAGCTTCTCTTCCTGGCTCGCAACGCTAAATGACACTTAACAGTTTATTATCTGACTCTGTTCCTCTCTCAACTCTGCCGTCTTCACCCCTTTTCCCACAAAAACAATCTCTGACCATTCCATTCTAGCAAACTATCATCCTATTGCCAACCTCCCAATCCTCTCCAAAGGCCTTGGATATGTGGTTGCCTCCCAAATTAGAGTCCATCGTTCCTGGGATTTCATGTTTATATCCCTCCAAACAGGCTTTCACCTATCACAGTATTGAAATGGCTCTTTATCAAATTTACAATCGATACCCTGTGTGACTGTACAAAGGCAAACTATCCTTCCTCATCCTTTTTGACCTGTCTGCAGCCTTTTACACAGCTGATCACACTATTCTTCTCCAGTACCTCTCCACCATCGTCCAGCTGGGTGGGACTGCACTCACCTGGTTCTATTCTTATTTATCCAATCGTAGCCAGAGAATCTCCATTGTGGATCTCTTCCCATTCTTGCATAGTTACCTCTGGTGTCCTCCAAGGGTCTATTTTTGACCCCCTCCTATTTCTTATCCACAGGACGCCCCTCGACAATATCATCAGAAGATGTCAGTTTCCATATATACACTGACGTGCTCACTTTACCTTTATCAGTTTTACCTTGTGATCCCTCCACTGTCTCTAAATTGTCAGACAAGTCTGACATTGAGTATTGGATGAGCAGAAATTTCCTCCAATTAAATATTGGGAAGACAGAAGCTGTGAACTTTGGACCCTGCCACTAACTCCATTCCTCTCTCTGGCAATATGTCTGAAGCTGAACCAGACTATTTCAAACCTGGGGTCATTTTGACCCCGAGATGGGTTTTCAAGCAAATATCCATGCTGTCACCAAGAGTGCCTGTTTTCACCTCTGTAACATTGCCTGACTCCGCCCTGTCTTAGCTTTACTGCTATTGAAACTCTCGTCTTTGTTACCTCCAGAATTTACTATTCCAATGTACTCCTGGAAGCCATCCCACATTCTACCCTTGTAAGCTTGAGGACATCCAAAGGTCTGCTGCCCATTTCCTAACTTGCACCAAATTCCATTCACCCATCACCCCAGTGCTCGCTGACCTACACTGGCTCCGGGTTAAGCAATGCCTTGATTTTTAAAATTCTCATCCTAGTTTTTAAATCCCTCTAAGGCTTGGTCCCTCCATACCTCTGTAATCTCTTCCAGCCCTAAAACCTTCTGAGATATCTGTGCTCCTCTAATTCCAGCCTCTTCAGCAACCAGATTTTAATCGCTCTATTACTGGTGGCTGCACCTTCAGGTGCCTATGCTCTAAGCTCTGAAATTCACTTTCTAAACCTTCCCATTTCTCTAACTTGCTTTCCCCTCCCTACTCCTTAAACCCTAACTCTAACCAAGCATTTTGTCATTTGCCCTACTGTCCCCTTGTGTCATATTTTGCTTTATAATGCCTCTGTGAAGTGCCTTGAGACTGTTCTATTAAATTAAAGGCAACATATAAATATAATTTATCAATCCTTTTATAATTCCTGACTACTGTCCTATTTTATAAAAGTACTTTTCCACGAAAAACCATTCTCAGCTAAACTATAGGGAATTTTAAAAACTACATATGGTTTATACTGGAATAGAAGATGCTGGGAGATCACTTACTGTAGTGATGCACAACTGCAGCCTCCTCACTGATATACCAAGGGCTAATAACAGTGCACTTTATTCAAACTCATTTGTGCAAATATATTTGTTAATTAAAATCCTATTACTGATCTATTGACAACATTTGTAGGATGAAATGCATACTCTTGGGCAGATTATGCAATGGTAATAAGATCATAGATATATTTGAATATAGTGTTTTATGGAAAAACTAAGTTCACAAAGCACTGTCCTGGGACAAGATATATTTCATCATTCGTAATGCATTGCACTTTAATCTAGCAATTTCAATATTTAAAACAAAAATGAATAACATGTTCAGATTTAGGATTTTAATAATAGTATTGAAATCTCATGGAAGAGCTGGGGATGTGTAAAGAAAATTGATCCTTCTGCATAATTAAAACACCAAAGTAATTAAGGACAAAATGATCAAATGATCTTATTACCACTGCATAATCTGCCCAAGAGTATGCATTTCATCCTACAAATGTTGTCAATAGATCAGTAATAGGATTTTAATTAACAATATTCCTCCCATTGCTAAAATCCAACCAATATTATCTACATAATAATGTCACTCAAATGAACTATCCTCAAAGCTATCCTGGCAGCAGACATCGTAATTAAGATAAGGGAAGATGATTACGGATTACTGATTGACTTTTTCTTGTAAATGTTTTTTAATAAAATGGTTGCTAAAATCCCAATAATTAATTACCCAGATAACTCAGTACAACTAAATTCAAATGGAAAAGTTTTCTTTTTGCATTTGACTCTGCCCTTCAAAAAGTTTTCAAAATTAATCTTCCGATGGAACACTGAACTGTAATTATCAGGAATCATGAATGTATTTTTCTGTCCCTTTTCAGGAGCTCTAAGGGCCAATTGTAATCCAACTGTTGACCAGGTGGACATTGGCACTTTGGGGAAAAAATGCGACTTTGTAGTCTGTTAGACCATTACTACAACATCACGATAGAAGTGTATTAACATGCTTGAAAACAGCTTTTTGGCTAAACCAAATACTCTTATTGGCTTTGCTTTTAAAAACAGTTTTGACAGAGTAGAAACTACAATTAAATTATTTTGTTGCACTGACTATATTACTGTGTATGATAGTCATCCACTCAGTAGAATGAAACTTGCCATAATTTTTGTTCCATCCTTTTGCCAGCAGCAATCCAGTTTGCAAACAGTCAGCTGTAGCTTTGTATTGAGCAAAAAACATGCCCAAGTTTTAAAAATAAGCATGGCAACTTCCAAAAAACAGAAGGATGGGGAGGCTGCTGGATGAACTAATGAACACATATTGCATGTTGCAATAATGGTCTAACAGACTACAAAGTCGCATTTTTCCCCCAAAGTGCCAATGTCCACCGGGTCAACAGTTGGATTATAATTCGCCCTTACAGCTCCTGAAAAGGGACAGAAAAATACATCCATGATTCCTGATAATTACAGTTCAGTGATCCACTGGTGAAAAATGTGTAGGCAGATGCAAGTGGGAGCAGGGCTGGGCTCAGCTCTGATGGCTTTCCATGATTGATAAGCTTGCTGACTCTCAGTGATTTAACTCGCGGCTTAACTTTACGCCTTTAGTGGATAGGATAGGAGTGGTGAAAACTTGAAAAAGAACACATACATAATACTGGTATAAAAACAAAAAACTATGGATGCTGGAAATCCAAAACAAAAACAGAATTATCTGGAAAAACTCGGCAGGTCTGGCATCAGCAGCGGAGAAAAAAAAAGAGTTGACGTTTCAAGTCCTCATGACTCAACATGCTGCCAGACGTGCTGAGTTTTTCCAGGTAATTCTGTTTCTGTTTTACATAATACTGGTGTGCAATTTTCCAAAATGCAAATGCTCCTTGAAAATCCATGAAACTCCTGCTTTCCGCATCACAGCATCAGAAAACACTTAGGCTGCAAAATTCAACTCATAGCACACTGGTTTTGGTGCTAGGAAAAAAATGGCGGTGGCCCGCTCCCGACGACCTTCTGACACTGTCCATGCCAATCAATATGCTGTGGAGGGCGACAGCATGGTGGTCTCGTGAGCACATTGGAAGCACTCCAAATGGACTGTGATGTTAATCAGTGCCTAATGCTGCTTTGGTACCTGACCTACCATTTTGAACATCGCTGTCATGTTAATGCCCTCCCTTAAACAAGTACATCTGAACATATGAATTAGGAGGAGTAGGCCATTCAGCCCCTCAAGCCTGCTCTGCCATTTGATAAGGCCATGGTTGATCTGGTTGTGGCTTCAACTCCACTTTCCTGTCTACTCTTTATACCTTTTGACTCACTTGTCAATCAAGAATCTATCTAACTCAGCCTTAAAAATATTAAATGGACCTGCCTGCACTGCTCTCTGGGGAAGAGAATTCCACAGATTCAAGACCCTCAGAAAATATTGCTCCTCACCTCCATCTTAAATGTGAGACCTTTTATTTTTAAACTGTGTCTCCTCATTCTCTCAGCATCCACCCGGAGGATCTTAATTGTTTCAATAAGACCACATCTCATTCTTCTAAATTTCAATGGATACAGGCCCAACCTGTCCACCCTTTCCTCATAAGATAACCTCCTCACCAGGAATCAGTTGAGTGAATCTGTTTTTAATGCAATTATATCCTTTAAGTAAGGAGACCAAAACAGTATACAGCTCTCCAGATGTGATCTCACCAATGCCCTGTACAACCGTAGCAAAACTTCCATACTTATATATTTCAAAACCCTTACAATAAACATTTCATATGCCTTCCTAATCACTTGCTGTACCTGCATATTAACTTTATGCAATTCATGTACCAGGACACCCAGATCCCTTCGTACCTCACAGTTGTGATCTCCCTCCAATTAAATAATAAACTTCTTTTGTATTCTTCTTTCCAAAATAGACAAATTCACATTTTTCCACATCATATTCCATCTGCCAAATGTGTGCCCACTCATTTAAGCCTATCTATATCAAAATAGTCGTTTGGTAGTACAGAACTTGAGTATCGCTGAAAAAGAAGCTTTTTGTCTTGCATTCATCAGGACACTTGGCAAGAATACCAATGGAGAATGCACCAAATGACCCTGCCTGCATCAATTGGTGCATTCTCCATGGCAACGCCTCTATCAGAGTCCACTTGCCAACCAATCAGCACTTTCTTCTCATAGTATAAGTTGTTCTTTTCCCCCCTATATTGGTATTCTTGCGAAGTGTCCTGATGAGTGCAAGACAAAAAGCTTCAATGTCTTTTTTGCACCTAGCTATATCTGTTTGTAACCTTTTCTGTCCTCAATACAACTTACTTTTTTACCTAACTTTGTGTTACTGCAAACCACACCTTCAGTCCCTTCATCCATGTCATTGATATAGATTGTAAATAGTTGAGGCCTAAGCATTGATTCCTGTGGCACTCCACTAGTTATAGCTTGCCAACCCATAAATGACCTATTTATCCCTACTCTTTGTTTCCTGTTAGCTAACCAATCCTCTATCCATGATAATATGCTACAACCCTATACTTAGCTGCATGAGAGATCCTCCACCAGCACTATGTAAAGACATCACAATCCAGGTCAAGTACTATTGTTATTTGAGCAGTTGATGGAAAGTCTTTCAGTCAGAAGGGAGTGATGCTGGACCTTTGGAAGGAGTGGTGTGCTTTTGAAAAACCTCAGTGCACCATTTGCTCTCAGTCATGAGGGGCTATGGTTGCAGTAATACAGGGAAATAGAACAGTGGCATCAGAGAGGAGAAGCTAACCCCTGAGGGAAGGGGATAAGAAGGCCTCTCAGCAGGTGGCCATAATCACATAGGGTCTTTGGAGAGCACTTGTCCTATCTGCATCTCAGCAAGGAGCAGTGTCTGTGGCAGCTAAACTTCAGTAAAGACATGGTTACAGAACAATGCCCCCTCTTCCAACTAGACCCAACGTTGCAGAGCAGGATGAGGATGGCATTACCAGTGGTCTCAAGGAAACCTTGGTCCACAATTTCTACACCAGTGGATCCTTCCAGGTTGGAGCTTGTGACATCGCCAACATACTTTAGTTCATCATCCATCCCTGCACTAGGAGGTCACCAAGGCTCTGTACGTCAGAAGGAAAGGCTTCACTGTCATCTCTCCAAGCAGAGAGAGGTGGACATATGGCTTTGCCAGGATAGTGGACTCCCCCATGGTGTGGGAAGCTATGGACTGCAATCGCATGGCTCTGCAGGAAACTCAATTCCATGAGGGGATGTACCACAACCACAAAGGGTTCCACTTCCTGAATGTGCATCTGGTGTGCAACCATGTTCAGACCTTCAAATTGGTGAATGCCTGCTATCCTGGCAGCAATCATGATGCTTCCATTCTCAGTCGTCTTCAGGTCACATCAAACTAAAGAGTGGCTGCTCAGTGACTACTCACTGTACACATTGCTGATGACTGCCCTCTGTCAGCCGACTACCCATGAAAGCACTCCTACAATGACAACTAAGGTTGTCATGAAGCAGATCACTGGCATCCTGAAACAATGGTTCTGCTGTCTGGACTGCTTAGGGGAGTCCTCCAGTACTTGCCAGAGCAAGTTTCCTGATTCATGGTGGTCTGCCATATCCTCCACAACCTGGCCATCATAAGGGTGCAGCCCTGCCACCAGGGCTGTAGGGACCACCTCAACAGGAAGGGAGGAGACACCTGGGAAATTAATGCTCTGGATGGGCTGTCCAGGAGCTCCAATTCCCATGGAAAATACCCAGATCACCACTGGTCCACACTTCCCCACCTTATCATCCCTCTTATAGACCATTACAGTGTCTTCTTGATCAAACTCCTGAACAATAAAACACCACAAAACAACAGTTCCATGCTAACATTATTCAACAAGGCATCCAATAATACACAAAATTCTTAACTATTCACCCTTGTGGTTGCCTTTGTTGGCCTGGTGCTGACTTTTAATGGGGGAAAGAGTGCAAATGGTCTTGCAGGACACCCTTGAGCACCCAGTTTTGCACTGCATTCCCTAGGCATGGGCAGCAGCAGTCTGGCTGAAAGGCAACATGGGTACTGGTGGAGTGGCAGTAGTGGGAACATGAACTCTGTCCCCGAGGGACCAGCAGGCTTGTCCACCATACAGCTACTGCCATTCCCCCCGGCTGATGCCTCAGCAAACTTAGCAATGTATTGGAGCACAGACACGTGGACTGCTGTGAGACACTGCATGCCCCATTGAGCACAGGTATCCATAGCCATTATGGCAGCAGTCTAAGTCTGCATGGCACCAAGTTTGGCTTGCATGAGAACAAGCAGAAATCTCATGACCTCTATCTGAGCTTCCACTGTAGTACTAGGTGACTTATGCATGTACTGCAGTGGGACAGAGACATCTGCCATCAGACGCTGCACAACAGCTGGGTCTGCCATTCTGGAAAGGTTGGGCTCCTAGCTTATTGCAAAGCCCTGTACCAAGTTGGAGTTAGATTTCTCCATGTTCCTTGACAGTGTCAACAGGCTCTGTGGCAGGTTTCCCAATGCACCAAGCATTTCTACATGTGCACCCAGCAGCCTTCTCTCCTGTAGGTTACTCCATCAAAGTCCTCATTTGCCCAAAGTCCAGTGTTGTTCAATATGCTAGCCACTGGCCACATATGGCTAATTGGGAATCCAGATATGACTAATTGCATTTTTGATAAATAACAATCAAATGAAAAATGCTGTTGGGCATGTGACCTCAACACTCATATCCACACAGCTATATATGTGAACTTTAACCTTTTTCTCCATTTTTCAGTAAAATGGCAAGACAAAAAAAGCAGTGTGCGCGAGTATTTTGACTACCCAGTGTTTTACTTTCTTGGTTACTGAATGATGGTCGATGTTTGTTAAGTAATTATGCACATGAAATATATTTACCTGCAAAGAGTGAGTGTGTGCAAGGCATTTTCTACTGAAATTACTGCATGCGGTTAAAAGCACGATGCCGTAGCCACATCTGCGGCAAATCAGTGATTTATACTGGACAGCACTGATCTAAAGTATGCACAATGCAATGCCAACTCAGGATCTGGGGTGGTGCATACAGTAGGGGGAAATTTAAGTAGCCGATCTCCCAGGTTGCTTGAGATACAGCTTGGAAGTAGTGCAACACCACCACCCCACCAACCCCATTCGATTCCTGGAATCTCCCAGTCATTCTGGGAGGGTTGGAAACCCTAATCCACACACAATTACAAGGTTCAGTTACTGATCAAAACAAGCAGCCCTTGAAACACAAAAGCGTGATAATCTTCCACTGACCACCACCAAAGAAGCATGGTTGCTCTTCACTTATGGGCTCATTTTTACCTGACCCTCTTCTTCTTCTGCTTGTGTCTCAGTCAGCACATCCTGTTTTGCCTCCACTTGGCTCTCAGTCTGTATATCATAATCATATAAGTTCATAGCACATAAGGAGATCATGGGCCAGATTTTGTCAGAGGTGGGAAGCTCAAGTTGGGAAATCTCTCAACTTGGCAGATCCGTCTCCTTTAAAAGGGTCCTCACTCGCCATATTTTCGTTAAGGAAGGTGGGGCAAGATGGAGTCAGGCCTGTCATTTTTAAACACCTCTAGAGTCAACCCGACTCATCGAAAATCCAGGCCCACATATGTGCTGGCTCTTTGCCAAAGCTATCCAAAACTATACCCATAACTAGCTTTTTCCATTTATTTTCTCCTGATTCAGATATTTTCCCACTTTTCCCTTAAAACATGCAAAGATCTCCACCTTGATTGCTCTCTGTGATAAAACATGCTCTAACAGCTCTCTACATAAAATGTTTCTCCTAATCTCATTCTGTAGGAGATCTAAAGAAAATTCTTTGAGCAGGATGTCAGTTATCAAGTACATTATCCATTTAGTGGATTTCTCCGCAAGCGTGATGCAGAATCAAAATAAATCTATAATGAATTGTTCCAAATTTGCTATCAAAACTCCACTGTGATTTAAATAAAGCTCATCTATAGTCGAGTCCACTCGTGTTTGGAGGAGAATGAACACCATAACCATAAATGGATGTATGCAACATGGCTACCTGCTGAATTTTACCACGAGTTGGTCTTTGACCCAACATATTCACTACTCTCCCTAGAAATGTATTAAATTAATACAAATGAATATAAATTATAATTCCTAAATATAACTTTAAATATAGAACATTTAACAAATTTTGTCTGTAATGACAATTTATTGCACTGGCACTCGTTTATATTGTGATGCACAAGGCACTGCAGTTGTGTGTGACAGGCGGGATGGACGGAAGGGCTCTTTCTTATCCACCATTGTTTGCATGTGCATAGGCAACAAATGTCAGCAGATAATTGTAAACATCTCAACTTAGCCTAATCCTGACCTTGTTTAACATCTGCTCAAGTGCTCTCTAGCACAGGACACCTAATAACAATCAGGAACGGGAATCTGAGCTGAATTGTTGTCTGCTTAGCCCAGCTGCACTGAAGGCCAATTGCAGCACCCCCCCATCTCCATCCTGATTGAGATCTACTAACTCTGTACAGACAGGGATCAAATCTAGCACCTTATTGAACTGCAAGACTTTCCAAACTGGACATTGCATTTACAAATTGAGCTAATAGGGAAAGCCGGTGTATATTAAATATCCTTACCTCTGTGGTAGAAAGAACAGTGTCTTCATCAAGGCTAAGTACAGCATGCGTATTGATGGCATCATATGGAAGAAAACGGCTACTCATAACCTGTACATAATGCAGAAAAAAAGCAGATAACTAATTTTGCATCTTCAAGGGTGGTAAACACAAGTCAGTGTGGTCTTACAGAAAGTCCTGATAAATGTTTGTTGCTAAATTGATATTTATCACATGCATTGGATAACATCACTGCTGAATCTACATTAACACATTCCGGCACTGATGGTTCTAATTCAAACACAGCTGTGCATTCGTCCCATATCTCCAAAAGGTACCTCCTTCACACGAAATGCAAAAACAGACTCTACAAAAAATTGCCAAATTATTCTAAACAAGAGGTAACATGCAACATTATTTGACTTAGTCACAAAATAAAGGTTCAGTAAAAGTTGGCAATTATAGGAAATTGCACATAGGACTATTGAAAGGCTTTTATGTTTCTTCTTGTTCATCCTCTTCATGGAGGAAGCCATTCAGTTCTACAAATTACAACAGTTGAATTACAATTGCTGTGTCCCATTAAGCTACATAATTTTGGGAATCTTTAAACGTTTAGCATTATTTCCAAATTTTAAAATGCATACATCAAATACAAGCAAACATTCTTTAAATTTAATTCTCCATAAAATACAGGACTCCTGGTGCAATGTGTACTGGATTGATAATAAAGTTTAGTCTTGGCAACATCCAGCTCAAATTGAGGGACAAGAGGGCCACAAATTTGGGTGTCCACCAGACATGCTGTGGTGCAAACTGGGAAATGGTTATTCCTGATATTTCGCAGGTTTTTAAAGTTATGTTTTTTTAAAATAAGAGTCTAGCCAGAAAGCTCAGTGAGTGAGGAACTCACTGTGTAATTTTCACCAACTTTCCTCAATGTGGCTCCTAAAGAAACTGACTTTTGCTGGAGTATAGTTGTTCGGTCACCAGCAACTACCCAGTTGTTGATCCTCTGATCAGGTGCATGCTTAGATGATGGGTATAAATAGGCTTATTTATACAACAAGTCTAATTCTGTTCTGTTCCATATAAAGAGTGGGAACATCCCTCATTTTCCAACTTCCTATCTGAGGAACACAGACCATTGAAGCAATTCAATTTCTGGCTATGCCAAGGTCCATTAACTCAGTTCGCTCAGTGGTGTTTTATTTTCTAGGGTTTATAATACAACACCTTTTGTCTACCAGGTCAGACTGTAAATTCTAATTAACTGTCAAGGTATCATTCAACAAAGATTTCTTTAGTGAAAAGAAGTACCACATAAAATGGTACAGTAATAAAAATACTCTAGGGTGAAAGGAAAACATGATCATTTACTTATTATAATAGAAAGCAAACAAACGAAGGACAAAAAAACTCATCTACCCATGCCATTCCTAGTAGCAGGAAGTGTGTATACTCCAGGACAAGTGGGGCTAATGTTCATTGGTTTTTTTATATATACAGAGAATATACAAGCATAATTTTTAAAGAGCGCGGGTTGGTCAAAAAGGTGCTTTGTGCTACAATAAACAAACACCTTTTGGAGTGTCCCAGGCCACTTCACAGGAATGATCGTCAAACAAAATCTGACACAACTGATGTTGGGGACAAGGTAAGGGAGAACTGTTGAAATCCCTGTTCCCTTCCCAACTATTCGCAATTGGTTAGCTTTTGAGAGGAAGATGTGCGTGTGTTTTTTTAAACCCGAGTGTGTGAACAATTTGAAGAACCAGCAGCAATCTTTTTTGATTGTTTATTTACACACTGACCCTGAAATCTAAAGCTACGGCACTCACTCAGTCACACAACCACACAGATACACTCAAGGAAAGTACAGCTGAAGAGAATAGTGCACTTTTCCAGGTTGTAAGCAAAAGAATAGTTCATAATTCACATGATTGACTTGCTCTCGAAAACACACGGTGCAGGCCTGATGCAGAAGACGTTTTCAATCCTGAAGGGTGGTTTAGATAAATTCAAAAGCTGAAGTCGTATGCCAAAGTCATTTCAGGATTCTCACAAAAAGATGGACTTTCTGCAGGTCACAAAGTTGGTTGCTTGCAGTCTCACTACTAGGAGGTCAGATTCATGTATTGGTACACCCGAAAAGGAACAGGTTTGGAGGCCTTGTCATGTTATGGCCTCAGGTTCTTTTAGGGCATAGGTGTTACTGCTGTTTCTGCTACTGCTCCTACTTTCTGCAGTGAGCATTTTAAAGATTATAAAGGGACAAACATGGCTGCATTACCATGTGATGCCTCACAATGGCAGTACCTCTTCCAAATATGGTGGATGTTTTAGGTTGGTTAGCCATATTTTGGTTGATTGTTTTAAGACACATCCTGAGGGGGGAGTTAAGATGATCACCTTCATTGTTTCAAAAACAAAAATCCATTCAATTCAGGAATGTCTCTTAATGGTCTCAGGATATGTGTAGTTAACACCTTTTGTTTCTGATAAACAGTGAGGCAGCTAGACAGTGAAGCAATTTTTGAATACACAAACCAGGTCATCTGATGTTTGGCCAACATCTTTGCAGTACATTGGCTTTTCGTTTTTTTTAAAAAATGGCTAATTACAACGTCTACATTGAATAAAGTTTGAGGTTATGTCTTTGCTGGACATAACAAAGAGGTCACCATAATGTTGGTCAAGAGGTAGGTGTTAAGAGTCTTAAAGGAGGAGAAAAATAGAGCAGTTTAAGGGAGTGAATTCTAGAGCTTTGGGCCTGGAAGGTTGAAGGCACAGCCACCAATGGTGAGAGAAAAGAAAATCAGGGATGCCCAATAGCACAGAATTGCAAAAATATTCAAAGGTTGTAGGGCTGAATGAGGCTACAAAGACAGCAAGGGGTGAAGCATTGTTGGGATTTGAAAACAAGGATGTGAATTTTAAAACGGAGGTGTTCCCAGACAAGATGCCTATATAGGTCAGTGGGCACAGGGGTAATGGGTGAATGGAGCTGGTGTGAGTTAGGATGAGGGCGGAGTTTAGGATGTGCTGAAGTTCAGAACGGATGCAAGGTGGGAGGCCAGCCAGGAGCATTGGAATAGTTGCGTACAGAGGCAAACAAGACATCGATGAGGCAGAGAAGCTGAGGTGGGGCAGAGATGAACAGTGTCATGGAAGTGGAAGAGAGGACACGCATATGGTGTACAGCATAGCTTAAGATCTCCAAGTGCTTATTTTAGAAGACAAGTCAATTTAACTGGCCTGAAAAATTAAAGTCAAAGTTCCTAACCTTCAAGGTACAAGCTTCATCCAAGGTGGACTCTTTGAAATTGTCCATTTTTAAAAGTGAAAACCCAATGTGCTCCAAAGAGAAACATCTCAGCTGAATTGAAATAAAGGAACAATGGAAACCACTATAGAGTTCTATATAGATTCCAACAGAAATTACAGCTGCAGAGTGTTATTGGAGACACGTGAAGGCCATGGCATGAAGCTTAGAGATGTCTTAAACATTAAACTCAAACATCGTTTTGGAAAATTAAATAATTTTAAATGTCAAATATGGATTTAATTTTGGACACACTGAAGTGTTTACATAACTTGACTGTATCTTACATACACTTGCATCATAAATTAGAATTTATATATACTTTTTCTAGCGGGGGTTAGAACTTCCTACATGTACCAGTAGATCATTATCATGAGGCAGGAGAAAGAGCAAAAAGATGACGGCATGTTTAACAGTCTTAACTTTACAATATGAGAGCTAATATCAATGGCAGTCTAGGTTAGGAATTTGAACTGGATTGTCTGGTTGATACCACAGCTTTACTGTTCCTGATTCAATCCACTGGTTTACATACTTTTTGCTTGAACTACTTTTCAACGAAAGTCCTAATGAACCAAGCCATTTGATACGACCACTGCACAAAATGACAAAAAAGATCCACCTACAAGTAGCATTCATGAAAGTCTATGTAAAGTTTTTATTTTTTTTAAAAAAGCCTTATATTTGCAATGAAGATTCTAGTTATAACAAATTAACCAGGACGCAGACCATAGAAACCACAAATATTACTGGGATTCAAATTACTGGGCCCAATGCCACTTGATAGTTTCTGGTGCATGTTGCATGCCTTTTTTGTCCCTTTAAATCATCTTTTTCCTGGTAAGATATCAAAGGTTATATTCAGAAGTACACAAAGTCAGCAAATCCTATATAAGCAATCTCCCCACTCTGTCAACTCACAGGGCAAAGTGAACTGAAGGTAAGCATTCTATGAAAAGAAAACTTACTTTATTTTCCCCTTCGATTACCAGTACAGGTACAGCAGTGGAGGGCCACCGGTGTTTGGCTGGCAAAGGTTTGTCACAGTCCCATAACACAATAACCTGCAAACAGCAAAGCACCATTGTGATTAATATACAGTATTTACATTGCCACTAAGTTAACGTCAATTAAAATACTGTCTCACATTATTCATTGACAACAGAGTTACATACTTCAAAATTATAATCATTAATTTTTAAAATACTTGAATATTTCTCAGGCTTTGATTTATTAAACATATCTTGACAATTGTTCCATGATCATAGAGCTATAAACTAACATCTTGGGTAAAATATTACAATTCAAAAGGGGCAACAAAAAAAAAAACACACGGAAAGTGCGAGTGCATGAACATATGGAGAGAATCAAAACATTGTGAAGCACGATGAAAGTAGTAAGTTTTTTCTTTGCAGGTCTGCCATTATCAATTTACATCCGGATACTGTGGTGTTTGGAGCAACACAGCTTTTCCATAAAAATGTGCATCATCATATTAATGGTTTACACATCACAAATAGACAGGGTGTTTATCCAGGAAGCAGCCAAGCCCCACAAAAGCAGGAAGGCCAAGGTTCAACCCCCCCCCGCCAGTGCTGAGTTAGCTGATTTCAACTGCTGCAATGGCAGGGGCACGATAATTCACGAGACAGCCACAAGTTTGGAATGAAGATGGAAAAATACCAAATCAGCCCTATTCCAACTCTTGATTACTTTCTAACCACACTGACTAGATGGGGTGTGTTCGCACAACGGGGGAGATAGACTTGCATGGTAAAACAACTGTGGGAACACCATAGACAAACAGTTGTTGACACATTTGACATCAAAACTCATACATGAATAATGATCAATTTGATGAGGTACCAGTAAGGCACTTCATGCCTATAAAACTGGACTGCAGCAAAGATGCCTTCCAGAAGGACAGGAAAGAAAATTGACAAGGATTTTTAACAAAACACAAATCTCCACCCCAGCCTCTAAAAAAACAAATTTTTTTCTCTAACAGAAAAATGGTCAATCTACCTGGGCACAATATTGGGACTTCGCTACTGCTATTAGGAGTTTTAATATTGGCTGTGACTGCGAAACCAGCGGAGTCACTACATGGATAACGGCAGTAAACTTGGATGAAGACTTTATACCTGAAACCAAAAACATAGGAGAAGCTTAAAGATTAGTGCCGGAATTCAAATAACCTAAGCTGCCAACTCTTGCACAGAAATCTAAGGCATCAACTTAACCAGTATGTTTGACATATATACGTTACAGGTCACTAGATCTTGTGAATGCTGGTTAACTACATCAGAAAATCCAATCCAATATCCCACAATTTTGAGTGGGGCATTTTGCAGCATGCTTTGTTAATTAGGCTTATTTTTGAGTTGAAGGCTGAGGGAACTTTGTGAACCGCTAGTTGCTAACGTGGAGCTGACAATGGTGCTTTGAGGTCAATGGGGAATTTGGGGCCTTGATGAACAATAGGATTCATGAGATTATAGGGTTGGGAAAGAAACAGAGGAAAGGAAACAGAAAAGAAAATAGGGTGAAATCAGCTTCAAGAGGAGAAACGGAGGGAAAGAAAAACTGGATTGAAAGAGAGGGGAGAGACAGAAAGGAAAAGAAAATAAGCCTTTATTTTCTGTAGTAATGAAACTCCAGAGTTTCAACTATTGTTTTTCTAGGCCAGAAAAGTTCAGTGACACTACAGGAACAGAAATATTGTTATTAAGAGGGTTCTTACGTGGTTAAGTGCCAGCCCTAATCAACTGGGGCAAATTTAATTCTTATATAATGCACAAATGCAGCAATTTCTTGAAACTCATGGGGAGGTTGACTGCAAGCTCCTGTTTTTGCAAGGCTAATGGCATAGCAGCGCAAATTGTCTAGCAATTTGTGCCAATTCGCAACTCATGGGGTATCTCTCCCAAGTCACAAATTACTGGATGATTTATACATTAGTAGTAGTGTGAACATTAAACCCTTTGTTATGTTCCATTGAAATTCTAGGTAAATGCAACTGTGAAAGAACACAAGATCATAAAATCACTTATCTGCATTACTGTAACTTCATTTTGGAAATAAAATAAAAAGGAATTCAACTTTGCAGTGGTATTCCATAAGTTTGAATCAATAATTATTTTATCATGCAGAAGTAGGCTTCTACTATATTTAATCATATGGAGATATCCTAAAACATCAAAAATGATTAGAAGCATAAGATTGCAACTAATTATTGCTACATTCATAAAATTTTTTTGCAACCACATCAGTTTAGGCCATCAGTGAACAATGAAATTTCATTTTGGCATGTTTGCCTACCCTATCATTACCATACAAGGAGATAATCTAACATTCAGATTCCATTTTATTTTCCTATAATATATGATTAAAGCATTGCATTATAAATTTTGTACCATAAGTATGCTGTCATTATATTTTGTATAAGAAAAGGATTCAACATGTAAAGGATTACCAACATATTAAGATTCATCAATGCTTTCATATAAGCTTGAATTACTTTGCCTTCTACTTACCTAGATAAGAATAATAAAAAGGAAAATCTCCTAGATGTGAAGAATACTGTGGCTGACTAAATAATCCTCCCGGAGGTTTATTCCAAATTAAGCCATTGCGAGATATATGGTGCAGGATTCTGTCTTGAATTATCTATAAAAAATATAGTTAACGATGCTGGTGACTTCTTAATATAGACTGATCCTTTGACCTTGAGTGCGTATAATTCGTAAACATTGAAGAGTCAAGAGTAATTTATTTTTCATAATTTGCTCAGCGATTGCTATGTTTAGTTTCGAGAACAACTCTGTACAAAATGTTTTCGGGATGAGCGGTGACACAAATATATTTAATTTCTATGCAGCTGCAAGAAATGTTGCAACATCACCTTTAAACATTGCTTGAAAATGTAATTAAAACTTTAAGATAAAAATACACTACAATAAAATCTACAATCAAGTTGCAAAAGTGATGATTTACAAAGGTAACAAAGAAGCTTTAATTTAAAAAAATGAATTAACAATTTAATCCAGTGTTTTAAGCAGCCATGATACAATCTGTTTCAACAACCTAATGAGAAAAGCACAAAGTCACACTGAACCAGAAATTTCCAAAACAAAAACAGCATTACCTGGAAAAACTCAGCAGGTCTGGCAGCATCGGCGGAGAAGAAAAGAGTTGACGTTTCGAGTCCTCATGACCCTTCGACAGAACTAGAAATTTCCAGACTCGATTCCCAGTTCAGGCAGAATTTGTTATCCCAGCAAGAGAAATAATTGAAATGCAACTATTTGGCTGTAGTCTAAAGTGTGGATGAAGTAAGGGAAGAGATAAACCATGCGTCTCACTGTTGATTGCTATCCAGTTACGCAGGTTAGAAAGCTATGATGCTCCATAATGTCTCTGGGTTTTTTTTTGTTCTTTCAAGGGATGTAGGCATTGCAAGCAAGGTCAGCATTTGTTGCCATCCCTAATTGCTCTCAAGGTGGTGAGCAATTTTCTTGCACCACTGCAGTCTGTGTGGTGTAGGTTATTTGGGTGATTAAATACTTAATTGGAGCTTAGGTCATCTAAAACAGCTTACAAAAGCAAAATACAGAAGATGCTGGAAATTCAAAAGAAAAACAGAAAATGCTGGAAACACTCAGCAGGTCAGAGAGCATCGGTGGAGAGAGAAACAAAGTTAATGTTTCAGGTCAATGATGTTTCATCAGAACTGGAAAGGGTTAGAGATGTAACAGAGTTTAAGGAGATATAGAAGCAGGGAAGAGGGTGGTAGTGGAGTTAAGAACAAAAGGAAAGAGCTGTGACAGGGTGGAAGATGGGAGAGATCAGTGGACAAAAGGGATGATGGTGTAAGGCAAAAGTGGATGGTAATGGAACAAGAAACAAATGATGGCTCTAGAGGAAGCGTAAATGACAATGGCAAAATCTTTGTCAACAGCTGCTGTTCAACAAAATGGGAGCAATGGTTATGATATGAAATTGTAGAACTCAATGTTGAGTCTGAAAGCCGTAAAATGCCTAATTGAAAGACGAGGTTTTGCACCTTGAGGTTTATTAGAATAGTGTGGGAGGCCAAGGGCAGGGAGGTCAAAGTGGGAGTGGGTTGGAAAATTAATATGACTGGTGATTGGAAGATTAGTGTCATGCATACAAACTGAACAAAGTGTTCCACAAAGCCCTCTTGCAACCTGCATTTGGTCTCCCCACTGAGGAGACTACATCTTGAATAGCAAATACAGTATACCAAATTGAAACTACTACAAATAAATTGTTGCTGCACCTGGAAGGAGTATTTAGGCCTGGACAGTAAGAAGGGAAAATTAGTTTACACATTAGGCAACCAATGAGGTTGCCTTAGGAACTTTCACCTTGTGAACCCCTTACAGCCAGCCTGTTGGGTCCTGAGGTAATGGTCTTTCGGTTAAGAATTAGCACCCTGTAAGATTTTAACTCCTTAAATCCTGATTCTAACCTTAAAGAACACACATCTAAAACTTCAGAAGACCAAAGTACATTCTTGTTACATGAGCCCTGATGAATACACACAGTCCAATCTTGTACGGTAAAATACTTGGGCATGGTACAGAGGGGCTGCTGATATTTGTACAGTGTACCCCACCAAAATAGCATTACCAGTAGAGAAAGTTGGCAAAAAACAGCATAATTATTCATAATTAAAACATTAATTTAAAATCAGCTTTTTATAGGGGTTTTCAAAGTCATCTTAAGACCAGTTTTGTACAAACTTCAAAATTTTGTGAAATTATCTGATTAAAGTGAATGGGAATGTGAAATAGGTGTCTCACACCATGATTTTATGTTGATATGTTCATTATGGTTTCTAAAATGGCAAGCCAATAAATACAAAGGATTTCTGAAGAATCAGAAGTTAAAATATTCAATGCTCTCTTCCATTCAGTGGGTTGCTTGTGATTAAGTTTAGCACAGTGCAGAAAATGTATTCAGCTGCAAATCTTCTTGGATCCAACCCTTGCATTGGTAGTATCACTGTTTTCTAGATTTTATATGGAGCACAAACACCACCATTCAAGCACTGTGCCACCCCACACACAAAATAATCTAAACAGTAAATTATTTGCACCATGTATAGATAAGTGATGAAATTATGTTGAATTGGATAAGCCTTCCACATTTACTGTTGACATTGCTGATACATTGGTTAAGTCAAAACTTCATTATAGACACAACTTGATCACGATGAGCAGAAATTAATTTAAAAATCAGTTCCACATATCCACATGATTCTGAAATCTTTCAAGCAATTAGTAATAGAGGATTTGGACATTCTGAACCAATTCTAAGCGCCTGTAGGTGTTTGGTGGGTGTTAAAACCCATTTGGAAATTATTTTAGTCTTAAGATTTCAGAATAAGGCATAGGAACAGTTCATTGTTGGATTAAAGGACAAATTGGCATGTATTACCCCAAGTCATACTCACTTCTAATGTAGTCAATACTATCCTCTCAACGGAAGAAAAATAAGCCTCCCATAAGAACTGTGTCTGTTGCCTAAGTGCTAGGATTTTGTCCTGATTAATAGACCTTATTGTTGAAGGTATCTGTAAGACAAGACAATGAACAATAAGCAATAACTGAAAATGTGCACCTTTTAATTAAATCCAATAATTGATGAATAAATCTACATAACATTCAGTGAGAAAATCTGCCAATTTACTGCTTCATTACAATAACAAATTTGCAAGGATCTTGTGCAACAGTCACATGCAAACTAGACCTTTAACCAGCACAACACAAAAGGTTCAGGTTAATATGCAGAACTCTGCAGGTATGATAGCATTAGATGCTGGTATACATCTATTGACACGTTCTGTTCGGGGGCAGCAAAACTCAATTAACATACATAGAGATTAAAACAAGACGTGAATTTTTAAAAGCTGAACTGAATGTATCATCCAGACATAGGGCTACAATTCCCCATTCAGCTGGATCCTGATCTAGCACTTCATTAGGACAGAGTAATGTGTAGTGGTGAGTGAAGAAAAGAAGTAATGTCAATCTGGGCAATACCCACAACCATATGACTGGTATACAGTAGTATTGTCAGAGGTTGGATTTCACAACTACTTTTTTATCTCAACAATATATGGAGATTTTCACAAAACGAATTTTAAGAACTGTAGATTGATATTTGGGATCCAAGTCAATGACAAAATGTATTTGATTTAGATGTTTTGAAGAGTACAATAATTATGAAAAATGTATAATCATCTGGTATACAACGTTTGTCTGTTTAATATTTAACAGCACTTAATAA
The DNA here is from genome assembly GCF_017639515.1 of Carcharodon carcharias. Taxonomy (NCBI): domain Eukaryota; kingdom Metazoa; phylum Chordata; class Chondrichthyes; order Lamniformes; family Lamnidae; genus Carcharodon; species Carcharodon carcharias. The sequence goes on along the minus strand of NC_054472.1, from coordinate 58,785,758 downwards.
AATTAAAAAACCTTGATGAATCACAGCAAGTGTATAATTGGTCTCCTGCAGTAACATGTTTGTGTGAACTGTAGATCCAAACTAATCAAAACATGAAATAAAATTCCAGCTGGGAATTGAATCAACTGAAGCAATGCAATATAGAAACATCTGTATGCTAACCTGCACTAAATGTAATTACTGGGAAAGAATTGGTTTGTGAGCTATTCCCACCAAAAAAGCACAACAGAATTCTCCAAATAATTATAGAGCATTATTAATTCCGGAGAGAGAGTTACAATACCCATGCTCCTTTATTGAGTACAAAATAGTTTTACATGTGTACTTGTGTGACCCGATACATCCCATTAACAAATCAATTTAGAAATATGTAGTTCAGTCTCGTACCATGCTAGATTTTAAATAGTTAACACAAAGCTGTAATGTCAAATTTTAAAACTAATCTTAATACAATCTTACTAAATATGTAACTAAAGATGTCAGACTCAAGTCATGCAAGTAGAGCGGAGACAACTGTTTTCCTAATACAAGAGTGATTGACTGCAGATCTAACCATAGGGTGCTGCTACCAGTGACAAATACTGATATCATAGGACATTGACATGTGTTTGCCAAAAGCAATGCATCAGCGGGATGTGAAACAGAACTAAGAATTTTGCACTCTTTTGAATGCACTTTCACAATTTCTTATCTGCAACTTATATGTAATTGACATTAATTCATTTTCACCTTCATCACAAGCAAACATGACGGGGAACTTCGCCTGTTCTTCTTACTATAATATTCTATGATTCTATTACAAATATTTGTTATCCACCACAGAAAATACAACAGTAATTACTCTTCAAGTAAGCCTTTATCTTTCTAATTCAAAGTTTTTAAGCCCTTAGTTACTTTCGTCTGACTATTCGTAGAATAGCTAGGTATTAACTTAGTCTTAAACACATTATTTTATTGACTTTCATTGGTTGGAAATCAATATCCCATTTAACACATAATGTGATGAGGAGAATACACCAAAAGTCCATTTCATTTTAATTCAAATTACATTTTATAAGCCATGAGACAAAAGGAATTAATTTTCAAGCTCTAAAATTGGATCAAAAACTGTAAAAGAGACATCAGACAAATATTCAGCACTGAAAGTCTGAAACAAATGCAATTTGCAGACATCACACTATTGTACGCCTCTTGTTACATCAGTGCAATGGCATTACGATGGCTCATTTGAGCAATTCTCAAAACCACAAAAGTGCTACAAATGCCAAAGAAAACAGTAGGGAAACTTTGGTAGGAGACATCCTATGCCACATGTGCACCGGCAAAGCAAGGCCCTAGCCATATACTTAGAGGGAGTACAAGGTATGGGGACAGGGGTAGAGGGGCGAAATAACTGTGAATATCATCTATGCTCACATTTAATTCTGAATCAACATCACAATATTTAATTATGCTATAGCTAAGTGCTGCATCTTTGACAAGAAGACCATCTATGTAGCAAATTACATCAAGGAAACATCCCATCAGTTCATGCTTCTGTTTGTCCTCCACACGAGCAGCAGTCCTAATCCCAAGTACCTGTTGTGATGTAACCTGTTCCCATATCCTTTATCTCCCATTCTTTCAACCATCTTCTTAATCATTGACAAAGTTTCTCCTTCAATCAGTAAATCCAGTAGCGCATTCCACAGTCTCACAGCTCAAAGATTTCTACTACTCTTGTACATTTTACATTTAACCTTGTATCTATGCCCCTTTATTCTTGATCCCCTCCCAATACCATTAGAAACAGCCTGTTCCTATTTACCATATACCAACCCTTCATAATTTGAAACATATATCTAATCTTTTAATATCCTACATTTATAACAAAAATAGTGCCAATTTTCCATGTCTCTGTACTTACTGATACTAGACAGCACCCTAATGAACCTGCACAGTACCCTCTTTATTAATGTTAACATCCTCCCTATGACGTGGGGCTCAAAACTGTGCACGTGATCTTATTATGATTTATATCCAAATCTATCGATATATATGTTCACCATTCCAGCTGAACTTTTAAATTCTGCATTTCTTGCTATGAAATCCAGAATTCCATCACCTTGTTTCATCTTTTTAACCATTTGAACTAATGTTTTGTGAACTCAAACTCCAAATCCAAATCCCTCTGCTCTTCCACAAAATCCAATACCCTACCCCCAACTATAACTGTTAAATTTATTTTTTTTAAAACCAAAATATACCTCCTCACACTTAATGACACTGAATTTCATCTGCCATGTTTTTGCATATTCTACCATCTTATCAATGTTCCGTATCATTACTTTTGGTCATTTATTTACCACATCTCCTATTTTAGTGCTAGCTTGCAAATCTGGTCTTATGTTAAACTCATTAATGTACTTTTTATTCATTCATGGGTATGAGCATTGCTGGCCAGACGAGCCTTTATTGCCCCTTCCCAAATGCCCTTGATAAGGTGGTGGTAGTGAACCACCTTCTTGAACCACTGCAGTCCTTGTCATAAAGGTACACCCAGCATGCTGTCAGAAGGAGGGAGCGGGGGGGTGGGGGGTAAAGTGCCAAGATTTTGACTCAAGAACAATGAAGGGATTGGTTAAATAGTTCCAAGTCAGAATGGTGTCTGTGACTTGTAGGGAAACTTGCAGGTGATGGCGTTCCCACATTTTTGCTGCCCTTGTTCTTCTGGGTGGTAGAGGTCATGGGTTAGGAAGGTACTATCAAAGGGCCTTGGTGAGTTGCTGCACAGAGTCTTGCAGATGGCACATACTGCTGTCCTTGTGTGCCAGTGGTGAAGGGAATGAATGCTTGATCTGGTGAACAGGGGTGCAAATCAAGTGGGCTGCTTTGTCTTGAATGGTGTTGAGCTTATGAGTGTTGCTGCAGTTGCACTCAGCCAAGCATGTGGAAAGTATTCCATCATGCTCCAGACCTGTGCTTTGTAGATGATGGACAGGCTTTGGGGAGTCAGGAAGTGAACCCCTTGCCTCTGACCAGCTCTTGTAGCCACAGTATTTATATGGCTGGTCCTTTCAGTTTCTGGTCAATGGTAACCCCCAGGAAGAGATAGTGGGTGATTCTGCAATGGTAATGCCATTGAATGTCAAGAGAAGATAGTTAGATTCTCTCTTGTTGAATGTGGCGTGAATGTTACTTGTCACATCAACTCAAGTCTGAATGTTGCCCAGGTCTTGCTGCATGTAGGAATGGGTTGCTTCAGTTTCTGAGGAGCTGCAATTGGTACTGAACTTTGTGCAACCTCAAAGAAATCCCCACTTCTGACTTTATGATGGAGGGAAAATCATTGATGAAGCAGCTGAAACTGGTTGGGCCTAGGTCACTACCCTAAGGAATTCCTGCAGCCATGTCTGGGAGCTATTGGCATATAACAACCACAACCATCTTCCTTTGTGCTAGGGATGACTCAAACCAGTGAGAGTTTTCCCACTGATTCAGATTGACTTCAATTTTGCTTGGGTTCCTCAATGCCACACTTGGTCAATGTGGCCTTGATTCCACTCTCACCTCACTTCAGGACCAACGTCTTAATGAAATCAAGAGCCATGTGGCCCTGGCAGATCATAATGAACAGAAACCTGTTGGTCCTGATACCCACTTCCAGCCACTCAAACTGAATTCAATTCCTCTGCTTCCTCCCTTCTATCTAGCTTTTACTCCAATCTTTTGCCTTTTCCATAATATCATACCACTTGATCTTCAGCAATAGTCTTGTGTGGTGCCTTATAAAGGGCTTTATAAAAGTCCTAATACATGGTTTTACATTAATCTTAAAAAGTTCAAGGGCCTTTACGGCCAGTGCTTTGTTATCCAACAGATGGGAAACTTCCTCGATTAATTAGGTCACTTAAGCACAATCTTCCTTTCTGAAATTTGTACAGGGTACTTCTAATTATTTTCTCATTTAAATAATTAGCAATTTCATATTTAAAATCCAAAGCTTTCCCTAATTAACTGGCCTGTAATTACCCAGGTTAGGTCTCTCTCCCTTTTTGAAAAGGGTAATCATTGACCACTCACCAGCCCTCTAGCACACAACTACATTCAGCAGAACCTTTATCCTTATCTGCATGTCAATTCTCTAGCAGTTTCCTCAACTTCAAATTATTCTAATACAGCAAAACTTGGAGGCTTAATTCTCCATAACTTTTCTGTGATGCACGGTAGACTATGGTTCTATGAAGAGAGTATCCTTCTGGTACTTCAACAAAGTATCCAATCAGCCCAGGCAATGAATGTTCACAGACAATTTGATCATGGAGGTCATCACAGCTGGGTCCAAGTTGTTCCTCATCTGGCCTTTACTGTTCAGCGAGGACAACCAGATAACACTCACGCTGGCTGTATTCTTCTTCTAACCTGGAGACATTAAGGCCAATTGTAGGGTACCTACAACATGGAGCAGACTTGAACCCCAGCACTGCATCATTATGGAACTGGAGTGCAGGGCATGGATCTTTTGAATATAACATTTTGCTATTGCAAGGGTCTTTATTATTGCTGTACAACCACAGATGATATAAATAAAAACCTAGAGATTATGTACCATTCATCTACAATCGCCACCCTCCACCACTCTTATTGCTTAGAAACCTCTTCAAAACAGCTTAATATTGATCTAAAACTAGTGAATGATTACTGAACTAAATCCATATTGCTACAACACAGCTCTCCTACCTGCAGTAACAACCTTTCATCTCCAACGACAATAGCTTGGTTCCAGTCAATGACTTCTGAAAATGGCAGCTCCCATCCGTTACTTAGCATCACTGGAATACATGCAGCCTGTGATAGTTATAATAGAAAATATACAAATATAGATCAAAGATAAAAATGTCATTTATAAGTATGAAAAATTCAAGGAACATTCATAGCATCTATGGTAAGATTTTAGACCCGGGAACATTTTGCATAAAGCACCCTGTCGAATATATACATAACCCTTATTCATTATGTGAGAAACCACGTCTTCCTCTTCTGGAGGACAAAATAGGGAAGAAACAGATTTATGTTTGAACATTAAAACAATTCACAACATTAAAGACTACAGGTTTTTAATTCCACTCTCAGGATGCAGGCATTGTTTTCAAGGTCAGCATATATTGCCCCTAAGTTGCCCCAAGAACAAGATGGTGGTGGCGGCCTTCTTAAACCTCTGCAGGTCTGGCACAACTGATTGGTTTCCTTGGACACTTCAGATGGCAGTTAAGAGTCAAATAAGTTGGTACGGGGCTCATTCTATGGGCTATTGGTCAGGGTTTCTGGTCAGGTTACTAACCACTACACTACCATACCCATTGAAACACAAAAAACACTTGGAAATAACATGGAAATAGATCATTGCACCCAGCCAGTCTGTATCATCATTTAGCATACAAGGAAATTGTTCTAAATCTGTTACTTACTCTAACTCATATCCTTTCATTCTCTTATTAAATTCACCTATTGATTCTAACTTTCAATGTTTTCATAGTTTCTGCCTCAAACACTAACCTCAAGAAGTGAATTCCACCACCTCACAGCTGTCTAGAAGAAGTTTCTCATACCCTCTGTTCTATATTCTTTTACATTTAATCCCGTGTCTGTGGCCCCTTATTTTAGAAACTTCAGCTACTGAAAACAGTGTTTCTACCCAACTCTGTCCCATTCTTTCACAATTTCAAACACAATACATCACAACCTGCCTTATTCTAATGAAAAATAGTTCAATTTTTCCAAGTCTTTGTATTTGCATTTCATTGTTCTGGGAAATTTCTTAGTAAGTCCGCGTTGTACCGTCTCTAAAGCCTCAATATTGATCTTATAGTGTGGAGCCTAATAGTGTACCACAGTCCTAGTAAGGTCATATACTAGGCTCATCATTATCTCTTATACTCTGTGCCTCTTGAGATAAAATCTAGAATCCTATTAGCTTTTTTTAAAAAAAACCTGAGATGCTACCTTTATTGTTCTGTGAACCTCTTTTTCAGGTCCCTTTGCTCTTCCACAGCACCAAACCTAATTCTATTTAACGTATAATTACTGCCGTGTTTTTTTAAAAACCAAAATGCATCATCAGTATGACCAGTATATTGAAAAACTATAAATTCCAGAGGGTGTTAAAAAGGAAGAAAACCCTGTCACAAGATACATAATATTGAAAATGCAAACATTCTGATCATTTGTGAACTGTTAGCAATCAGGTAAAAGCAGTACTGAAAGTATCCACCAAACAATTCAGTAACATAACTTCCATTACTGAAGTAACTTGCGTAAGCAAAAGAAAACGGAACTTGGCAAAATGCAATGAGATAAAATGATAAAGGTGTGCAAGTTCCATCATTTTATTTTATATTGGGTGGGATTTTCTGCACCCACCCGCCACTGGGATTGTCTGGGCCTGCCGCAAGTCAATGGACTTCTGAGGTGCCCCCTCCCCCGCGGCAGGTCCCACCCGCAACAAGGCCAGAAAATCCCAGCCATAATTTTAAAGTTTTTCAAAATTCTGTTTTCATTTACTTTTATTATGAGTCAACTAAATGATCAGCAGCTATCGGCTATATTTTTTTTAAGGGAAGGAGAAAGTAAATATGACGATGTACCTTACACCATCCATTGGCACCTCGCATCCAAGCTGCTGGTTTGAAACCAACATTTAGGACTTGAGTGTAAGTTGAGCACTACTCCTGATTTTGTTGTTTCCCCGGTGTGATGTTTCCACTTCTCAACAGCAACACTGCTACGATGGGGAACTTCGTGTGGGAGATCCCTGGCTCAAACTCATATCTTAACTGCAGCATGACACCATTGTTGGTGCTAAAAATAATGTTCACTCTTTCCTTTCTTATTAACTACTGCACTCACTACCCTTAAAGTATTTAGTTATCAACATCGGCTTAAGAAAGAAAAAAAACTTACTTTTATATTGCACCTTCTCACACTTACAAGGCATACCAAGTGCTTCACAGCCAATGAATTACTGTAAAGTATAATCACTATTATGTAAGGGCATGTGGCATCCATTTGGCATAGTAAGGCCCCACAAATAGCAAATGTGATAAATGACCACTTAATCTGCTTCAGTGATTTTGGTTGAGCAACAACTGTTGGCCAGGGCATAGGAAGAACTATGTGATCTTCTTTTAATAGTACCATAGGATAATTCGCCTGAAGAGATAGATTACCATGAAAATATAATAACTTTCACAATATTATGATGACTTATTTTAAAGGTAGGTTAAAAGTGGGGTCTGGATTAGTTTCTCTGGATAAAATTTTTAGCTTGGTGGGTGGTCGCGCACCCGACCCCACCGAGCATATAATGAGGCGTGATGACGTCTGATGTGCATTCCGGCATCATTGCGCGCATTCATGATATTTTGGTCGGCAGGCATGCACCGGAGTTGGCAGAACGCCCGCCGACAATTAAAAGGCCTATTAAGGCCATTAAAAAGACAATTGAAGTCAATTTTTTGCTTAGGCAAAAAGGCCAACTGCCTTTGCACTTTTTTGGAAGCCTCATCCATGGGCGGGATGAGGTTTCCAAAAGCCAATAAGAATTAAATAAAAACTAATTTTTCATAAATAACAGGTCTGTTCATGTGAAAGTCACATGAGGGGACATGTTTCATAACGTTTAACAAATCTTTAATTTTTGTTTTCAAATCAGTTCATCTTCCTGAGACAGCGCTCTGCCTCAGAGATTATATAGCGCGCTCACCTGGCTCGCACTCCTCCCCCAGCCCGCATAGGCAGCCATTAGTGCTGCTGCTTGCATTTCAGGCTGGGTGGGCCTTAATTGGCCCTCCAGTATGAAATTGCCTTTCCGGCTCGACCGCCCCCACCCGGCCCTGCACGCCAAGGGCAAAATTCTGTCCTCTTTGTGAATTGCATGTGGGGGGAGGGGAGGGGTTTAATTGAATTGCAGACAGCTAGTCTGGAGTTTTGAGTTACCGGAAGGGAAGCTAGGTTTGAAATGCTAAATACTTAAACATGGTTGAAGCTTCAAAATATGAGATGTGAAGAATATTTGCATTTTTTGGTAAACCAGAGTCGTGAATTTCAAAGAGATGGTAAGATGTTTGACTTAGCCTCTTATGGCTAAGTGTAACAGTATGTTTATTTTTTCCTAAAGATTACTGCTAATATGAGTACTATGGAAGATTTATATTATGGAAAAAGTAAAGTTGCAAAGACATGTTGGGGTAGTGGAATTTACATTAAAAATGGAGAAATATGTATAAAGGAGCTGAGGTTATATATCAGCAGAAGGTATTCTAAGATCCAACAAGTGTGAAAGGCCTCCAAGCCTCTATGTGCTGTCTCTAAGGTGCTGTCTCCAGGAACCAAAGCTAAGACAACTCATAGTAAATATCCCTGTCCAGGGTATCGTGTACTTTGCCTGGGTCTGTTGAAATCTATGTTGTTTTACTGTTGCCTTAACGGGGGTGTAACTGGGGGGTCAGATTAATTAGGGGAGCTAGGAGTTATTTGTAGAGCTATGCGCTTAAAAAACATCTATTAATAAAAGAAATAAGTTAGCTTTGTAAAAAAAATCTCAAGACTCGGTGGACTTACTACTACTGAATTCAAGGCACGCATCTTGAAATAAAAATACAAACTGCAAAAGCTGTTGTTGCAGCTGTTTCAAGTTTCCATCTGGGATTTGAGCAACTCAGCATTTACTATCCACCGTGTCATAACACAGACCTTGGCTGAACACCCCACGGTAGTTCTGTGACTCATCAACACTTTAAATATTTAATTCTAATGTTTAATATTAAGAACCTGTTACAATGCAGTATTCCACTTTCCATTTATTAGATACAGAAAGGAACAGGTAGCTGTGATTAGATCTATAATGGAGATAGGAGTGGAGGGGAAGGACTCAGAAGAGGTCTAAAAATAGTTACAAAAATTAGCCATGAACCATAAACCATCTGCCACCATCTGAAGTTCAGCGTATCATAAACTAGTAAGCGGGTTCCCTTAGAAAGATAGTTCTCAGTAAAGAACAGATTTTGGATCATTAGAAATGGACCTCCATCAACTTTCTTGCTTGTCTAATGCCTTTCAACTGCCAAGCCTTTACCTGTACCTCCTGTATCTCCAATTGCCTCTACCTAATGTACACAAAGTAGTCAATTGATCTGTAGCTCTAAAAGATGCTCGTTCATATTGAAATTCTGGTTAACAATGGAAAGATTTGAATGTTCTAGGTTTACTTATTTACTGGTCATCAATGATCTACATTTCACCCAGACTTAAAACTGGCCAGAACTAACTCCAAAGTGGGTGTAAATTTAAAATTTAAATTTAATTGCAGCATCCTTCAAGTTTTTGCTAATCATATTTCAATTACTTCATGCTAAAGTTTATAAAATATAATTTAAAAATTGAGGTGCCAGAACAGCTGAGTGCAAATCTAACAAGGTCACATTTGAGATGTTCTAATTCGGTCAGACTTCACATGGAACAAGTTCAGAACTAGACCCATCCAATTCACTTTTGTAAGAGTGTCCACGTTTTTGAGGCTTTCTGGATTGCATGGATGCGTATCAGGGAATTTCAGAGGCCATATATAGAGGTTAAGTCCATGTGTCATTAATATGTACCATAAGTTATTAGAACTAACAGAATATGATGCAATTAATTTAGGATTTATTCATCAGTGACACAGCATTAATAATTGTTCTTTCCAAACAAAATTCAAACAGGATAAAACCAGATATTATAAAACAAGTACAAATAGCCCTGAATTTCTTGGGTTTAAGGACTGGATTGCTCAATGTCAGGGTCACGGTTAATAGGATTACTGTTTTGTGTGGAGTGGGGGAGAAGCAGAAAAACTTCTAGGTCAATTTCTCACTAAAAGCAATACACACTTAGTCTGGCTGAAGTAAAAAGGCAAATACAACTGCCTTCCAGTATAATAGGTTTAGAATTGGCTTTTGTTTCCACCTCCCATCCCTCCACGAATCCCTAAATGAAAGTGAGCATCACGACTGAGCGTCAAGACAGACTTGCATTTCAATAGCTCCTTCACAATGACAGGACATCCCAAAGCACTTTTGAAGCATGGTCACTGCTGTAATGAAGAAAACATGACAGCCAACTTGTGCATTGCAAGTTCCATCAATTAGCAATGTGATAGCAACCAGATATTGTTTGTGTAAATGCTAAAAATACACACAGCAAAGAAAAATGCCAATCGCGCTGCATATTTTTCACCGTAAGTTTACATCAACAAAAAAGCACAGCTTCATCTATATCCTTTGTACACCAATTACCTGTAAAGCCTCCAGAAACCGGAAAGATCCCAGTCTACGGCCTCGTGGAACCAAACAGAAGGTGGAATTGTGCAACATCTCACGATAATCATATCTAGGAAAGAATAAATGGGAGTAAATAGTTTAAAAAACAAAATCATATTCTATCAACTCAGTGAACAAAAGTGGTTAATCATTTAAAGTTTCATTCTCAGGATAAGGCAAGGCTGACATTTATTTCCAATCCCTAGACGCCTTAACCAAGCGGATTGCAAGGCCACTTCAGAGGGCAATTAAGAGTCACACTACTTTGGAACAGGATTCACAGGCCAGACCAGATAGGTGCGGTAGATTTCCTTCTCTAAGATGACATTTGCAAACCAGTTGGGTTATGACAATCCAGTAGCTTCAAGGTCACTTTACTGATATCAGCTTCTTATTTCCAGATTTGTTTGAAACTGAATTCAAATCCTCAAACTGTCATGGCAGGCTTTATATTCTCTGACTGCTAGCCCAGTAAAACAGCCACTACATTACTAAACCTGTCTATGAGCTCTTGAAAAACGGGTAACGCTGTACTCCCCAAATGGCTCAGGAAATTTACCCAGTGAATTGTCTAGCAATTCCGAACAAGAAGGTGCCAGTTCAATCCCCTGTCCGTGCTGAGTTACCTGGCTTCAGACATGGCATTGGTAGAGGTGCAATAATCCTGGGTGCCCCTGGGTTAGAGAGGAGAAAGTATAAAATAATAGTCCAGGAATCCACGTCGGAGTGCAATGTAAACCAGGGTATCTAGTTCAGTCTGGAGCATTAACTCCAGCTTGCTAGTCACCAAGAATGCTTCATATTGATTCTACCTAACTGTTCGAACTTCAAAGAAATGCAGGATGAAACGTTGTCAATTTTATGAGCTTCACACTGCTCTGAGAGGTAATGTGCTTTTCTGTCCCACTCCCTGGCATTCCCAATGGAGTTTGGAGCTTTGCTCTTCCCAGCACCAACTTAATCCTAGCCCATGGGCAAGGAAAAGCAAACTTTTTTTTAAAAAAAGGTAAAACAATTTTAGGTTCACACAGGATAGGCACAAGGGAGTAAGCCAATTTTCTATTTAGAATACCTAATAATTTGTGCGAATGCGCTGCTTAAGAACCATTTGCTGGCACAACCCTGTAGAGCTAATTTACAGGAGAAAAGGTCACGGTGAATGGATTAAGGGTGTCCCTGCACAGTTTAAACATATAAAAAGAACCATGCTGTGTTAATTAAATACCAAAATTAACTTCAAAGTAGAAATACTCTTTTTTAAAATATGGGCTCAAAAATAATTGAAAGTACAGACTCTGATGACTTCAGTCATAGTTACAAGCAGAAAGTTCATGGCCTGGAACTGGATAGTTATTTCTAAATCAAATTTCACTCTGAATTTTATTCATCTGGCAAATTCAATGAGAGAAGTCAGTAAATTGACTGGTCTGAAATTTCAGATTAAATAATTTGCTGAATAAAATCTACAGCAGTAGCACATGTTTATTTTGGAAACATTCAACTGATTCCACAATGAGACAGTCACAACCCAACAGGTTATTTCGAAGACATTTGAACCCAAACCAGCAGCAGTTAACTGCCTTCCATAGCTACTTATGGACCCTTTTCATATTGCCCATTAAAGTATGATTACATGTAACATAGAGAATGTGTTCATTTCATCATAGCCATCTCTTTCAAGCATCAGAAAAGAGCAACATGAACAATGTAGCTAGAGGGCATCCATGGCATAATGCGCTTGTTCCCCCCTTACACAATGGAAGAAAGCCTAGTGCTAAGAGTTAGAAAGAATGCATCCATTCTCTACTTTTCATGTTACTAGACGATTCATGGGGTGGTGGGAAGTGGTTTCAATATTACACGTCAGGTGCCAAATGTTCATATACACAAATTTTTTGCACTTGACATATACATATTTGATCCAATCACAACTTAACAGCTAAATTCAAGAAGCTTGGAACTTCAAATTTGACAAATCAAAAATGGGTTGCAGTAACAGCTTCTAATGAAAAAAAAGGAAAAAGGAAAAAGCAAATCAAATTCTTCAAAATATATTTTATTCATCCTTTCAGTCACCATCTTGGATTCTTCGCAAAGCTGTGCACTTTGTAAGGCTTGCAACATAGGGCATAAAATTACAAAATTTCCAAGAAAATATGTAAACTTACCCATAAAATCATTTCCACACTGAACCCCACAACCACAAACTATTTTAGATTTAACCAATTTTCTTTTACATTAAACAGCATATTTATGTAAAGCATGAACTCTTTCCAATTATTTTCAGATATAATTTTGAAAGCAAGAACATGCTACTAGATGTCTTTCAATATATTTGGCAAATAAAGGCTAATATGTATTTCACCACTGTTTCTGGTAGACCATCTTGAATCTTGTCACTTTGTGGAAAAAAAAATCAAATTTCCTTTTGCAAGGCTTTTCCAAGAATATTAGTTGACATCTTGAACAAGGATTCAATACTAATTGCAGTCTCCAGGTCAACTAGGGTGAGATGGAAGGGGTAATTGAACCAGGGCTGAGCAAGAGGCCAGAAAGGGTAAGTAGAGCCTGCATGTTTAGGAGGAATGGGGGGTGGAAAGAGAAGAGAGTACAGGGAGAAAAGTATAGCAGAGTTAAAAGTTTGGGGCAAGATAGAATAGGGATATAGACTGGAAGGATAGAGCATGAAGGTTTAGAGGCTGTGGGTGAGGGGTGGGGTGTAAGGTAGAACATGATTAGTGAGTGGAGGAGAGCTGGCAGGTCAGAGAGAAAGGAAAATGACTTGACATCAGCGTAAAACTGGAACCAAGAGGAAGCAGCCACAATGCGTAGTCAATAACATCAATACTGTAAGTTTGGGCAAGGTTAAAGAGAGGGAAGAGAAGGGTATGGGAGTGACTTGGTAACATTTAAAAACAGCAGCTCTACTGCAGAAGCATTTAAATGATATAGGGCTAAAAATTGAATTCAGCCTGTCAACAGACACAATGCGATCACAATGCACTATTTCTCTGCCCCCTTTCAAAGTGACACAGGCAGCATACAAACTTCATGTTGCCTTTTCACCTCAATAACTGTGACATGCAGCCCAGCACGAAACAAGCTGCCTACAGGCTGCATGTATAGCAGGGGGCCCAGCTACATGCATGGCTAACACAACATACAGCTATATTGCACTTACTGAATGCAGCATGGCCCTTTTAATGGGAAGTTTCTGAGTCTTTGAGGGAAGGAAGGCTACCACTGCTGGAGCAAGTCAGGAGAGACAGACCCCAAGATCTCAAATGTGGCACTGGAAGCTTTAGTCCAGGTGGTAGCCCTTGTGGTTGAAGTAATCTCCTTGCTAATATGTGGCACCCACAGGGTAGATGGCTCCATGCAGTACTGGGAATCCCACAAGTCTGAAAAAGTCACTTGCCTGCTCCTCCTGTTCTTCTCTGGTTTGATAGAAGACTACGAAGCCCCCCTGTCCCCTGGCAAACAGGGTCTCTTGTCATCCCCCTAATGCATGAACTATGATATGTTGGCTGTGTCGCCGACATGAGCCTGGAAGGATCTGCTTCCATAAAAGATGAGAGCAATGGTGATCTTCACGGCCACTGGCAGTGCCGAATCATCCTGTGCAACTGCAGGTCTGGTTGGAGGAGACAGAATAGTTCAGTGATCAACTTCTGGGGGAAAAATAGCGCTTCTGGAGGTAGGAGAAATACTCCCCTTAGATCTTCATTGGGTGGAGCTTTCTATTGAGATCTCTCTTCTTACTTCCTCTGCACAGTTTTCCCTCTCTTCTGCCTGTATACCATGTCCTGGTCACGCTCGAGTCCAAGAGTGACTGCAACTATATTCCCAGGCTCTCTGTTGACAGGCCTCAAGTCCTCTGATCTCCTTGACAAAAGCCAGCATTGTGCCCTTCTGACTCCAACAGCTTTTCAGAATTTCTCCCAAGCCATAGAATACAGTACTTCCACTCACTCTGCAGCAGAAAGAGAAAATCCCTCATGCAACTGAATATATGTTTAGTTGGGAGCGTTAAAGAGAGGGGGTAACAAGACTGGTGAGATTCAAAATGACAGCTCAAGTGCCAAAATTGCACTCAGCAATATTTAGCACAATGATCAGGCAACTATTCAATGCTTCTGGCTCACACACAGCACACCCATGCTGACCTCCATCCAAGCATGGTGTGCTGAGAGCTTCATTTTCTGGGCTCCGGGGTTCCGGAGTACTTTGGAGCCAACTTTTGTGGTCATATGCGCCAAGTCCAAGAGTCAATTCTTGGAGGGGAATTTGTAGGTGATGGTGTTCCCATGCGAATGCTGCCATTGTTCTTCTGGGCGGCAGAGGTTGTGGGTTTGAAAGATGCTGTCAAAGACCCTTGGCAAATTGCTGTAGTGTTCCTTGTGTTTTGTACACGGCTGCCACTGTGAGCCAGTGGTGGAGGGAATGAATGTTTTAAGATGGTGGATGGTGTACAAATCAAGCAGGCTATTTTATCTTGAGTGTTGTAGGAACAGCAATTATCCAGGCAAGTGGGAAGTACTGCAACACATTAGTAACTTGTCCCTTGTAGATTGTGGACAGGTTTGGGGAGTCAGGAGGTGAGTAACTCACCACAGAATTCTCAGCCTCTGACTTGCCCTTGTAGCCACAATACTTATATGGCTGTTCCAGTTAAGTTTCTGATCAATGATAATCCCCAGGATCTTGGTGCTGGGGGATTCAGTAATGTTAATGCTGTTGAATATCAAGGGGAGATGGTTAGATTCTCTCTTGTCAGAGATTGTCATTGCCAGGCACTTATTGTGACACCAATATTACTTGCCACTGATCAGCCCAAGCCTGAATGTTGCTCAAGTCTCACTGTGAGGAGTTCCGATCACTGTTCAGTTGTCAATAAACACCCCCAGTTCTGACCTTATGTTGGAGGAAAGGTCACTGATGAAGCAAATGACAGGTTTGGCTGAGGACACTACTCTGAAAACTCCTGTAGCAATGTCCTGGGACTGAGATGATCGGCCTCCAACAACTACAACGATCTTCTAGCTATGACTCCAACAAGTGGCAAGTTTTCCCAATTCCCAGTGACCTGAATTTTGCTGGGACTCCTTGATGTCAGAATGTGGGAAACCCCTGTAGCAAATTTCATTCCACACTAACCAAAACCTGTGTGTTTGACCAATAGGTCTTTTACTAAAAAGAGCACTATTTATTGATTAAAAACAGGGTTTTGAAGGTTAGCAAAACAAAAGCAAAATACTGTAGATACTGGAATACTGAAAAAAAAATCAGAAAATGCTGGAAATACTCAGGTCTAGCAGCATCTGTGGGGAGAGAAACAGTTAACGTTTCAGGTCAAGGACCTTTTGTTCTGAGTATTTCCAGCATTTTTTGTTTTTACTTTTTCAGGGTAGTATTGGAAAGCCCTATAGGCCTTTACATCTTATCGCTGAGATAGAGGAATAATTTTCCTCCATTCACTGCTTCCCACCTTCAACCACTTGAGCCTCTTCCTTCCCTGCTGCCTCTTGACATACATTCCTGGGCAACACTTCTTGTTGTCCTGTCCCACTGTGCCTTCCCCTAATCTAATATTATATAGGATCCTTCAAAGATTGCAATTACAGTAAAGACTAAGATAAACACTCAGTAGTTCTTTTCACCTTCATTTGCCAAGTATTAGGAGAACCAAACTGATTGTTTTTGATATCCCAGCCTCCACCACCAATTCTAGTTCCCTCCCTGAACTTAGGTTTAGGCTGAACCAACTGTTCACAACTGTGGTGTACTATTTGGCCATGAGTTCAGTTTCCACCACTACATTCTCTCTATCACAAAGACCACTTGCTCTTAACACTCTCCATCTATCAGTATCCCAGATTTGGATTTTCAATCTTGAGTTAGGAGCACAGAGTCAGGGAAAATCGAGGCTCTACAAACCTAACTAGAGAGAAAACGTCCTGGATGATCAGAATTCCGTTCCCTCTGGGGAATTCCTCATGCCCCAACCTTGCCAACTCATGCCCCTATACCCATAGCTCTTTACAGCCCCTATGCCAATTTAGTGTCAATTCATGTCAACCCATGCCCTCACTCACCACCCTTTGCCCTTGCACCATCCATGCCAACTCACCCAGTATCTAACATAAGTAGACTCAGGAGCCATGCTGAGATTAAATAAAGTTCTAAGTGTCTGCTGCAGACTTTATTTTTTAATAGAATGCTCATTCTTAAAAAAACCCCACCATATTTCAATTCCTTCAATTACATAATCTCCTTATAAAAGTGAACATTTCATTCAAGTGCTTACTCCCTCATAAAAACAAGCATTTGTATTCATAGCCCCACATCAAAGGCTTTATAACTACTCGGAGTTGCCGATCAAACTGAACTGACAGGTGCTTTGCTGTAATGATGGATTGCAAAATCAGTTGTGTAGCACAAATCCTATAATTATAGCCCTCAGGCTTATGACAACATGCAGTGAAATAGCAAGCACTGAATTTTTTAAACCTGAAGACTTCTTTTTTACATTTCAAGGGCAAGAGATTTAAATGTCTTAACAGCTTGACCTTTCCAATGGAATTTAAATGCCTTGACCATTATATTGAGTTTATTCACTTTTTGTGCACATTCATATCTACTTTTAACAATCCCAAAGGGGCACCTGGGCCTAGCCCAAAGGGGTATTCTACCTCTCCAAATGACTTGTGGGGTTTGAACCTTTGAGAAAAGGTCTAAAGCTGCCGGGGTTATGTTTTGGACACCCCACTAATGAAAATCTGTTTGAAGGCAGCTGCACTTTTACACGTGCAGCTGCCTCTGTGAACCACGAGTGTGCAAACGACAACCCGGCCCCTTTCACCCCCACCCCCCAGTGAAAACGCTGCACACCGGGTTCTGGAATCTGGGCTCCAGCACAATTTTGACAAAGCCAGTGACCCTTTCAGTCATGCGAAAATTCAGGCCCCAATGTTCACATCCATCTATAGCCTTGACTCACCCTCCCTAAATCTGCAATCCTCTCCAGCTTTGCAATCCGCTGACATTGCTCAGCACTGGCAGGAATGCCTTCAGATGTATAAGCCATAAGCTCTGAAATTTCCTCCTTAAACCTTTCCATTTCTTTCGCTCCTCCTTAAAATCTACCTCTCTAACCAAACTTTTGATCACACATTCTAACATACTTTGGCTTGATGCCAATTTTTGTGTGAAAGTATTCTTGTGAAGACCTTGGGACTTCTATTACATTAAATGAGGTATATAAATGCAAGCCACTGATTTTACTTTGTCTTAAACATCCTGTAGTTGAAAAAAATTATTAAAAGCAAAGTCTGGTTATCTTTATGATGTGATTACATTGGCTTGGAGATGCTAATTACAATAATACTGGCGGCTAGGTTACCACCAAACTGTTCACTTATTTTCCTGATGGGGAGAGAATGAAGCTTGTACTTACAATTTTAAAGTACCTTATCATTCACAAAGATCAAGGTGCTTCACACAACTAAGTACTTCTGAAGTCCACAGACTTATATAAACAAATAATGCAGCTCTTCTGTACCAGCAAATGCCAAAAATAGCAAGGAGGTCAATGGCCAATTAATCGAATTTGATGTGGTATTAGTTGAAGGAGAAAAGGGGCCACAACAAATAGTGCTGGTCTCACATTAACATTAGCCTAAACTACTAAACAGACGGGCTTTTATTATTCGTTCAGGGGATGTGAGCATCGTTGGCTAGGCCAGCATTTATAGCCCATCCTTAATTGTCCTTGAGAAGGTGGTGGGCAGGTGCCCGAGCAGTCTATGTATGGTCCATCCAGTTTCACTCCTTTTAGGTTTACTGGTTGCTGTGGGTCTGGAGTCACAGACCAGGTAAGGTGGGTTTGTTCTTACGACAATCAATAATGGTTGATTATTATTCAACCACCTGCCAGATTAGAACCCGGGTGCCCTGGACATTACCCTGGGTCTCTGGATTATTAGTCCAGTGACAATGCCACTAACGAACGCCACCACGTCCCTTGTAGAGACAGTGAACCTCAACAAGAATGGAGCTTTGTTTTTACATAGATTGGACAACATCTAGTGCTGGCCTAAGGAATTTTTGCTAAATGCAAATAATGCATCCCAAAATTACTAAAGATAAACTAATCCTCAAATTTACATAACAAAGATATCTACTATACAGAGTCTTATTAAGCTCCACTCCACTTAGCGCAACGCTCATCCCATCAAGGATGAAACTGTTTTCAAATAAAATTTGAAATAAAAGGGTTTATGAAGACAGGAGCTTACAGCTGATCTGATCAGCTCCTCTGTGCCACATATAAATAATATTACAAAACAGCTTTTTCAAAATTAGGATGCTTTTGTTTTTATGTTTCAACTATGTATATCTGCCAAGAGTTGTTGTTCCTAGAACACAGGTTCTTTTTAAATATAATCATTTTGGACCAAACCTTTCTGAAGAGCTATCAAAGTTACAACAAGGCCCTTTAATGTTAGATTTTATTGCCAATTTAAAACACCATGCTATTTCAACTTTACATTTAGTGCTAATAAATGGGTTGAAATTAGACTTCAACAAATTGGGTAAATTTGGATAAAATCAGTAAAAATTACATTTTATTTTGAACATTGCTAGAACTCAAGATATTAAGAAAGGAACTTACAACTAGACCTGGAGTTTCCACTCAATTATACTGTTTATTGGTGCAATTCACCCAAAATTGGTGCTATTAGCGCAAAAGATTGCAGAATGGATAAGAGTGCAAATTGAGTTTCTGTGATTTTTGCATTAGCTCCAAAAACCATGTGTCAGAAGCTGGTCCCGCTCACAAAGTGACCATGCACACTAAATGGCTATGTTCCAAGTTCGAATTAATCATCACTGGGAGCTAATTGCACGAGGGCTCCAAAAATTAAGCTGGGTCTTATGGGTACAAGCATATTTAATATGTACATTTCAAGAAGTTCTGAATGTAATTTTTAAAATACTAAAGGAACTGACTACTGCACACAAATACAGCTAGAAAATAGTTTCCTGCATTTTTTTTAAAGCCAGTGATGTAAAGTTGGGTCACTCACAGGTATTGGATTGACACTATTTAAAACTGCTTATTTTTGTGGCAATTCCATTTTCAGCTGTATTAATCAAACTTCAAGTTACCACTCAAACATAAAAAAAAATGCTTTAAAAATATCCTTCAAGATATATTCTAAAATGCTGCCCGATTGCACTGGCTCATGACAGATTTTGCATTTGGCTATATGGAAATATTTTCCTGGAAACTCAGAGGGTGCAAGGGAGGGGAAGAACCACTTTTCAGAACAGGCACAATGTGCACCAAAATCGGTGACTATGCTCAAAGTGGAAAAACAACTTCCTTAAGTTTGTTGTCCTGCCTCTAGCTCCTTACCTAATACGGTGATGGTAGGATATTCAGAATTGCTGGATGCTATATAGAGAAAATCAGTTGTAATCTTACTTTTAGTAAGTAATGCCTTCAGTGTGGTAACTATGCCACTGCACATATAGCATACACCACCTTTGGCGACTTCACTGTTGTAATTCATGGAGAAAAAAATTCTCTAACTTGGGAGTAAATTCTTTTACTAATTTAGCACCCAAAATAAATTTGTGAATTTAATTGGTGGAAATTGGTTAAAAACTAATTTAGAAAGGTCCATATTTAAAATTATTTTAAATTAGCACTAGGTGGCCTAGCAAAAAAGGCATGATCTTATTAGAAAGGTGAAATTAAGCATACTTGATACTTAAATGCAAACTTACCCATTACTTATTATAAAGCATTCCAACAATTATATTAATCATGCAAATTCCAATGTTTCCATAATTCATACAAATAGAGGTCAGGCTCAGAAACTTATTCCAGGCTAAAATTATGCTTTTCATCACAATTTCACAAAAAGGACAATAAAATTGAATTGCTTAGTACCAGTTGAGCAGTTAGCACTGGCACAGAGATGATGGTCTGAGCTTTACTACAATGTCTATGATTCCTTCTGTGCTGCCAGTGCTGATCCCTGACCTATAGTAACTCCTGGGAAATCAGTGGAGATGTTGACTTCACGTAAGAGTCCCAAGAAAGTGCCACATTGCAAGGTACAATAAAATTAACTACACATTAAACAAACTTTATTACTCTAGGCTTTTCTATTTGTTATTCCTATCTTTCATTTGGGAATGAAGATTTGTGCAGAAAATTACCAGAGGGTTGCAGTCAGCAAATCTAGAATTTTATTGCCATTTGAAATTCCCATCCTGGGTTGTGGTAGGGTGTGGTCGGTGTCTGGTTCCCCTTTCTGAAAGGTTTAGACCTTACATTAAAAATGTGCATTCTGATTAATTCTGAACACTTTTAAACCACAATATTGATAAATCTTCAATTCAAAGAAGATTAAATATAATTGACAATGGCTTATTGATATTTAACCGGTCAACCAATTACTTCCCCCAAAGATTATCTTAGCAGTCACACTTCTCCTGCCCCCTCTCCCGTCCCATTTTCCAGTTTAGAACCAGTTGCCCACTCCAACACCCTCCCCACCTCCAAACACTCCTCAGGCATACTACCCCTTCACCCCTTCCCTCGGCACTCTATCCCCTCCACTGCCCACCAGGCACTTTACCCCTCTCCAGGCATGCTACTGAATTCTATAAATACACATCAGAAAACCCATATATCCCCATAAAGAAGAGCCCATATACAGCCTCCATTTGGATTGATCACATCCAGCAACAACCCTCCCACAACCCCACCCCCCCACAACCACCTGCCTCCCTTTCTTCAAACATTGTAAGGTCATCAGTGACAAGTGCATTTGGAATGGATATCAAGAATGAAGATCAAAGTCTAAAACAATTTCACCCATTCTGTAATTCTGGAAAGCAAGCTTATCTGACAAATTAGTGTTAAAAAAAAGCATGCACGCAATATTTTTATTATCCACCTACACCTTCAGTTTGTCAGTGGGGGCTGGTTAGGTAATAAAAAACTAAGTGGAGTGGGGAGAGGCACAACTTTCCCTCCAAAATTAAAGCTCTAATGAGCCTCCAAGGTGGCCAGGGTGTGGCCTTAAGCTAGAATGCTGTTTTAGCCTGAGTTTAGTGCTACACACCACCTTGGTTAAAGGTTTGAAGCTTCCGCTAGGAACAGCCTCCCAGAAGGTTAAGGTTGATTGCCACTTAACTTGCCTTCTCGTGTTCCTAAGGAGGCTGCCTGGCATTTTGATGGCTGGCACTTTATCTAATGTCCTCTCCTTACTCTCCTACTGAGACACTGTTGCACTGTCAGAGGTGCTGTCTTTCAGATGAGACAGAGGTCTACTCTCTTAGGAGGATGTAAAAGCTACTATGGCACTATTGTGAAGAAGAGCAGGGGAGTTATCCCTGGTGTCCTGGCCAATATTTATCTGCCAATCAATATCACAAAAAACAGATGATTTGGTCATCATTGCTGTTTGTGGGAGCTTGCTGTGCACAAATTAGATGCTGTGTTTACTACGCTACAATGACTATGCTGCAAATAAAAAAGCGCTTCTTTGGTTATAAAGCCCGTTAAGACATCTGGTGGTCATGAAAGCTGTTTATATAAATGCAAGTCTTTTTTTTATTCGGGGTAGACTAGTTGCAGAGGTTTTGGAGCACTACTTAAAAAGTATATATTGTTTTCCTGTTCACTTGCCAAGGGAGGTTTAAAGAGGATTTTTAAAAACACATTGGGAGTCACTTCAAGACTTCACCGGCATTCTATAAATATTTATTCCAGAAATTATCTGAGCACCTCACCTAAAAAGATTAAGTGCTGTAATGCTCTAATTTATTGGACATTTTAGCGGGAGAAAGGGAGTGTCTGGTCATTGGAATCCTTCTAGGGGTCTCCCATTAGAAAAATGGGAGCAGGAGACGAGGCCAGGCAGAGCAAGTAAAGACATCCTTCCTCCTCTGGACCTTCGAGAACCTGTGCACACACTCACTTGATCCCTGGGTCATCCTGAAATTTGCCACTATATTTCAGCTACCCCAGTCCATACCTCCAGTGGAAGTGAGAGAATGCAACACACACATATCACTAAGAAAATTGCTTCTAACCAATATCTGAGTACTAAACCTACAGGTATCTCTTTTAGCACCTCCAAGTAAGTTTAAATTATGACAATCATCAATTAGGACCAAAAGCGCATGCTAAAACCACATTTTGAGATAGGTGCATTTTATTAGCACAACACCTATTCAGCATCTGCTCTCACCGTTCACCAAAATAACTCCCTATGGCTCAGGATAAGAACAATAAATTCAAATCTAGCCAGGCATTTTATTGAGAACCCACAGAAATAAATACATAGTATGCATTATGATTTAAACCCCTTGCGCAACAAGCTGAAATCATGACCCACATTTGCACACTCAAAAGGTCATGGTGCAAACCTTTCGATCAGTCATTTCAATCATCAGGTGCAGACCTTTTAGATGCCTATGGTATCAGGAAGTATGCCAGTTGCAATGCAGACACCTTCAGACTGCGTTCCTAGTATTAACCAAGAGTCAAGAAAATATTGACAACATGCCAAATTTTTGGCAGCTCTGCACTATGATTAATGACTATCCTTAAAAAAGGTGGAAAGGTCAAGATCATGACCTTTAAACAAAAACTCCTTCAGATGCAGTATGCCTCTCAATACAAGGCTACAATATCATGATCCAAAAAAAAACACCCAAGGATAGGAGAGTAGAGCAGAATTTTGAGCAGGGTGACCTCAAATTTAACCCTTAATCTGTACTGTTATTTGCTGACAGCTGAGGCAGCAGTACTGACACTACAAATGATCACATACTGCTGGAGTGGGGTAGGAGTTTAAAAAAAAACAGGGTTTTGGTCCCCAATCTTTACTTAGTGAACCCAGGTAGAGAGCATACCTGAAAGGAGGTTAGGTAAGGGCGGGATTGGGCTTTACTCAGAAGAAATCCTCTTCCCCACCACCCCCTGCCCCCTCCCCACCACCCCAGCCCCACATCAAACAACACAATATGAAGGCTGACGCATGACCACTTTCAATGAAGTAGTGAAGGGCCTTTGGCTCCCATCGGACCATAAGCAAACATAAATCAGCAGTAGGGCTAGGTGGCATTATTTGAAGAGATTTGGGAGCAGACCCGTATGGAGCATAAACACAATACTTGGCCATACAGCCCGTTTCTGTGATGTGAATACTTTGTGATTTTGTAATAAACCGGGATGGATAAACCAAGGACAAAGTCACGGTTGGCTCTTGGTTAGTGCACTGCCTACTGACCTACTTAAGTTAGAATCCAGCTCTAGACTAACATGCCAAAAGCACAAGAGTTGTACATGGGATGAGTAAAGACAGTCTTACACAAGCTTTAGTCGCACAGACTTCCAGCATAAAATTATTCATTAATTTGGCCTAAGAAAACTGTCATATTAAGAGATACCATAAGGGTAGTGACTGCAGGAAACAGAAAACAAAAGAAGGGAATTTCACAGTCCTAGACGACAGGAAAGCATTTGCTGTGACCAACACCAAGATACTATCAGCATGAGACATATTCAGATTAATAGTGGCATTACTTCAAACTCTACGTGGACTAGAGAGCTTAATTGTGGTTGGGCATTCTTGCAGGAAGGGCCACTCATGAAGTTGGAGCTAAGCAGAAGCATCTTTCCTCTTTATCTAGCTCTCACTGTAACAGACTTAGGAATACTTAATGCTGAAACTCGATGTAAAAGAATAAAAACTGTTCTCTAATCACTACTATCACTGTTCATTTGGATCGACTCTCAGTCTTTCCAAATATAGGAAATAAAAACTTAGCAACAAAAAGTACACCACCAAGGACCAAAAGTGGAAGAGACTGGACTGACACAGCAAACTCTCCATTTCCATCAGCTGTCAGGTGGTGGTGCTGAATGGATGCCAGGCAAATCTCTAATAGTAAAGGAAGAAAGAGTGGGAGGGGTGGGAAATAGAAAGATGCATTAATCCCAAGATATTCTCCAACGATTCTAGCCAGCTGGTTAACGGTGGCTTCATAAAAATATTGTGCAGTAATTGAACTTATGCTGTGACATTTTAAAAATAAAAAAAGTTAGACCATCTGCTTAATTCAGTACTTTTGGTGCATAAGCTAAAAGGTAGTATGTGATGTTTCAATATATGGAAATGAATCAGAATTACTAAATCTACTAGTAACAATCAGGAATGTTGGTCAATGTATGCTGGCTATGATATTAAGAGTTAAAACACACATTTCTCTCACATCTCCCCCTCTGCCAATACTTCGCTCATGTCTAGCATTCCTGTATGTCGGCAATATTTAAGTGCAGTTAGTAATCTGCAATTGCATGCATTCCTTTCCAAATTAAAGCACAAGATTTTCTTAACCATTTTACCCAATACTATTAGCCCATTGTGGCATGAAGGCCAAAAGCTTCTGGATTCTCCAGGGAAAGTTTCAAACTAGGATCCAAAGCATCCAATTAAACAAAGAAATCTGCTTACAGCACAACTGAGCCTTTGCACTGCAATGAAAAGAAATACTTTACATTTATCCATTCAGTATCATAAAACTCAATTTGTTTCTGGACAGGAGGTCTATTAGATTGTATGGTATCGACCTTTATATGGACTCAAACTGATTTGCAATGTTTGAGCAAACGATACTTCACATTCTGTGTGGCATTTACACTAACGACCAAATAAACAAGAAAATCTATTTTCTTCACTGCACCTCTGTTGGATTATTGTAAGAATGTATCAGCTTGGTCCTTTTCTTCGCTTCCTCTCTTCTGTCTAACCCCTCAAAAACTCAATGATTCATATAAAACTACTATATGCAAATATTCAGACTGAGCCCTAATGCAATTTGCTAAATATTAGAACCAAAGCATAGAGAAGTGGTTGTTGGTGTTATCACTATTCACCTCTACTTCAAGTAAAAAAAAATCACTTGGTGTGCACAGAGCTAGAGAATGAAGTCATTTTGTTTTAAAATAAGTAATCTGTTCCTATTGATCACAGCACAGATGGGGAAAATCAAAGAAAGAGAGGCACAAATCAGGCACTTGTGCATTTATATTTTAAAACTTAAAACTATTGGGATATGACCTGTTTTAGAAAGAATGATCTTCATAATTCAGTTTGCAGGAAAAGAAAAAGACAACATTTTCATTTGCATTTATATAGTGCCTCATTGTGTCCTTCAGAAGCATCCTAACCTGTTTGATATGGAATAAATCATAGCATTGTTATAATTAGGTGATTAAACATGCCAGCCATTTTGCATAAATCAAAGGTTTACAAATAGCATTGGGATAAATGACCAATTACTCTGTTCCTGACAGTGTCGATTGAAAAGAAGTGTCAAAAGATAGCGTCCATGCTGACCCGGGTCCCTCGGTACCAACTAGAAACATAACTTTCTTGGAAAATGAGCTAAGTGGTTAAGCAGGGTGGACTAGATCCTGAAGTGGCCCTCCCAACAATGATTCATGAGCAAAAATGAATGCTGCAGTACTGCTATGGTCCAAGATACTCCTGGCCTGTTTTTTTTTTCACTATCATTTCTGACACATCATTGATCAAGTTACGAATAGGATAAGTTGTGGCCAGCCATGCCTCACTCGAGAGGGGTGGAAGCAGCATTGTGCATGTGTCCCACTTCTCAAACCAGCTATTTTGTGACCTCATTGAGGCAATTAGGGATACTTAGTGATTCGGGCTCATTGCTAGTAGAAGCAAGAATTAGATTCTGCCCAAAGCTAAAATACTTTATATACAAATAACCATCAAATACAATATCACTTCACTAACCAATAAATTCACATTGGTCATGACCGTGGATCACAGTCTCAAATTACTTACAGGCATATTGCATTTTTAAGGAAGACGTGTTTTTTTTGGAAAAAGACATACAAGCAAAAGCTGGCTGAGAAGGTAAAGTAATCACTTTCTGGAAAATTCCTGTGGATTATACTTGACTGACTAGTCCAGAGACACCATGGAATGTCGCACATAAAAAGATATCAAGGCCTGCTTCAGGCAGAGACACTTGAGAAGAAGAGGTGAATGCAGACGACTGAACTTTAATCTCCTGTGGTTGTGGAGATAATGGAGACTGATTACCACATCTCAGCAGAAACTCAGCATTCTGAGTTACATTTCTGAATGTGGAAATGATCTAAGTAAAAGGAAAATGAACACTAGGCACAAGACATTTGCTTTTTCCCTTCCCAAAATATACTAGGAGAGGGGTTAAAAAGTTAGCTGCCCACTTGATCTGTGTGTTCTAGGTCTGGTGTACTAGTAAGAGTCGCAAGGAAGGTCGACTAGGCACCCATTTGCAGCTTGTAGGCAGAGGCTCTTTCCTTGCTCTCTGTGGCTGGGGGCGAGGGATGGCAAGTCAGCAAAGCCACAGTCAAAAAAGGAAATAGGACAGCTTCTTCTGCTAATCTGCAAAAACCAAGTGTCTCCAAACCAACTGTTAAACTGCCAAAGTCAGCTCTACTAAATCACACAACTTAATCTTTTTAAATTTTTATTTGGACTCAACTTCTCATTTCTAATCTATATGTATGTGTGTTGCGTTTCTAGTACTTTTTCCTGGGTTTTTTTTTAATAACTAATAAACGTACTCTTTCTTTGACTCAAGAAAGTCTGGTTAAATTGACTTCTTCTAAAAAATATATACATTGACTGGGGAAAGGTATTCTCGAGGGACCTCTCTTAAGTTAACAAAAATAAAAAATGCTGGTAAAACTCAGCAGGTCTGACAGCATCTGTGGAGAGAAAGGCAGAGTTAATGTTTCGAATCCATATGACTCTTCAGATTTTTGTTTCAGTTTCCAGCATCTGCAGTATTTTGCCTTTCTCTTTTATATTAACCTGTTGCAACCATCCAAGGAGGTTGAATAAAGAAGGGGAGCCAGCTCATTCCTCCTCACCCTGGAGCGTAACAAAATTGGGGTCCCATTCAGAAAGTTAACAATTTGGGGTATCTTGCCCGGAATCATAAATTGGGGGACCTTGTCTGGAGGACCGGTCGTAACACATTTCAGTTGTGAAGAAGTACCACTTTCAGTAATCAGTCATTACCATTTGAAGGCTTACACAGACAAAAAGCATACTTAAACCCAATTCAGGGCTTTGAGTCTATTATATATAAAGTATGGAATGGATTGAACCCGATTACAAGAATGGTGATTTAAACTGAGAATTCACCTCAAAAGCTTGAGCTCTTCAGCTGCAGCTTAGTATGAATTAACTCTGCAACAGATGAAGTTACACTACAATTTAAGAAGTGACTGTTCCATTCTACATTTTGACTTCCTCAACAATGGCCCTGCTTCATTACTGGAGGTCCCGTGCATTCAACCAATTCTTTCTGCTATCAGTTGAATGAGTATAATATTGCTGAAAAGAGAGACATGTCTAAGCTTTTCCTCTTGCGCTCATCAAGGCACTCACAAGAATACCAATATAAGGGGAAAACAACAATTTATACTGTATGTGAAGAGTGTGATGGGTTGGCAATTGGCGTAGCCAGGGAGAATGCATGGTGAATGACAGTTAACTGACAATCATGGTTTGAAATTTAAACCAGGCAGCTTGACCCTAATCGGTCAAGGCATTGCCCTGAGGAATGAGTCAGCGAATGGCCGTCACTTATTTTGTTTAGCTGAAACAGGCGCAATGTATATACATGTTGTGTCTGTCTATCTGCAAAGAACAGGACCCTGTGTATTAATGTGTAGCTTCCAGTCCATGCAAATGCGCCACACTGAGCGCCCCACTAAATCTTAAATTGGCTGTCAGCGTAATTCTTAGCACACTGAGGATTATTTAGCAAATGTTGTCCAATTGTGGGAATTTTGGACACTATGCTTTGAATTTTGCAAGCACAAGCTGGTTGGGTATGATCTGTACCCTGCCTGTTGTGAACAGTGGCTGTTTGATACAATTTGCCAGTCTTTGGGATGTGTGGCCTACATACTTGGCATCACGCTGGTACTGAAATTCATATACCACATTACTCCTTTGTGTGATAGGCAGAACATCTGTTTGGCTTGACGGCAGCATCCTGTTAGTGGCAAATGCCACTTAAGTTGCTACTGCATTTGAGCAGCATGAAACAGCTAGCTTTACCTGGTGCTCAAATTTTTGAGATACCTTGCTCTTCCAGGGTAATCTGAGGTAGACTGGGCACTTTTCAGGGCTGAAAGTGACAGCCTAGGACCTATTCATGAGTTTGAGAGAGTGCCCTAATGAGTGCAAGACAAAAAGCTTAGCAACGTCTCTTTTCACAGTAATACTCAAGTTCTGTACTACCAGACTACAGCATAATATTGTTCACAATTAATCTCTCCAGTTTAGAAAAGGTTTTATTGGACATATTCCAATTGCTATTACATCCTTGTTAACAGTGGACTTGCATTTTATGATTTCATTAGAAAGGGCTCTTTTTGCCTTATTGGCTCTTTTTGCCTTATTGTCATATAATGTATCAAATAATCACGATTTCAATCAAAACACATTTTCCAATATTCTAGGTTTCTGAAAATATTAAATCAGTTTACTAGCTTCCCTTTTGTAGCTTTAAACAGATGTTTAACAATTTTATGTTTAAGCATTCCATCTGGTTTTGGGGGAAAAAATTGCACAGCTTCTAACAGTGTCAACAACTTCTCCAGCAGCAGAGATGGAAGCACCCTTGTTATGCAAAAAAAAAAATTAAGGAATCTTTGCTACTGAAATAGTGCTTTTCCTCAGAGCTATTCCAAGTCCATTATTTCACACAATGCAGATGGTTTTCCCTTCAGCACTACATGAAACTGAGAGCAACTCCAGGAGCTGTGAAAAGTTGCACATTTTGGCCATTACTTTTAGGAGGTAAAATTGACATCTAAGCTTGATGTGTAACTGAATATTTACTTTAGTCATAGTCAATTAGGATAGTCAACAGAGCTGGAAGAGCTGTGCACATCAGTACTTACTCAGCATTAACGACCCTCAGAGAAAAAAAAATCTCATTTCAGTCTTGAATGGGAGACATTTTTTGTTTTACAAACGGTGTCCCCTAGTTCTAGACTGTCTCACAAGGGGAAACATCCTTTCAGCATCAAACTTGTCAAATCCCCTCAGGAGCTTATATGTCTCATAAGATCATCTCTCCTTCTTTGGAACTCCAATGGATACAGGCTCAGCCTGTTCAGCCTTTCCTCATAAGATAACCCCATCCCTCTCACATCCTAGGTATCAGTCAAGTGAACCTTTTCTGAACTGCTTCTAACGCATTTATTCCTTTCTTAAATGAGACCAAAACTTTACACAGTACTCTAGATGTGATCTCACTAACCCCCTTTAGAACTGTAAGAAAACATCCTTACTTCTTTATTCCATTTCCCTTGCAGTAGACAACATTCTATTTGCCTTCCTAATCACTTCTTGTAAGTGCATACTTTTTGTGATTCATGTACCAGGACACTCAGATCCCTCTGCACCTCAGACACAAAGTCAGCATGGATTCTGCCAATCATTCTCTCCCATACCTGGAAAAAAATTGTGTTATATACTATATAGTCTTAAATATTTCATATCAGGAAAGTAGGGCTATTTTGCAATTAAAATTGAGTATCCTTTCAGAATAGTCATTAGAACCAGGTCATCCTGCATTTCCTGCAGGATGGGCACTGCTGCTCCACCTAGTGGTCAGAGCACAAAACTGCACAGGTTTTGGAATCGCCAGGCTGAGCTGTACATCTTTTTGCCTGGTAACACTAGTTCAGATTAGCTGGTCAGTGATAACGAAAGGCACTAGCCATTCAATGCACAGGTTTCCTGTGGGCTTATGCACTGTGGTTTGCAGTAATTAGAGTCAAAGCAGCGCAGCACCTTCTGAGGGGTCTTGAACCCGAGTACAGCAATGCAATTATGTCCCCTTAACTAATTAGATTGAAGAATCTTTACTGAGACACGCAAAGTCTAAGGGCCGGATTTTCATTGAGTTGGGGACAACTCAGAAGCACTTTAAAAATGGCAGGAGGGTCTCAATTTTGGGATTCCTGACCCCATTCCCGGGGTTTCCGAATTTCAGGGGTGCTTTTTAAGGGCGTGGGCTGGTTTGGGTCAAAAGCCAGCTCCTGCACTCCTAACTTGGTTGGCTCCATTGCAGGAAAATGCATTGCCTAATCCACCACAATTTTCATGGAATCGGGCCAGGTTTTGAATGGGTTGTGGTGCACGGCACCTCAGAATTGTTGTGAATCATAGTCTGCATGAGGGGACCTTTTGCAAGGCAAGTTGCCCATCCAAACAACTCCTATGGCTGCTCATGCCCCCAGGCCAAGGCATGCTTCTCTCTAACCCCAATGGCCCATCAAACAACCCCTATGGCCCCTCATGTCCCTCTCATGCCAAGGTACATCTCCCCAAACAACCCCTATGGCCCCTCATGCCCAACCATGGCACCTACATGCCCACTCACTGACTATACGCTGTGCTCAGGTGTTTCAATAGGCTAATGGATTTCTGGACGCCCAGCCAAGAATACATTATGAGGCTTGGCTGAGAGCCCAGGCGTCCACTAGAGTACTAAAACACCTGAACCCTAGAGAAAGCAATATGTGATTAACAGCTCTGGCTCTCTGATCTATGCTGTTAATTTCACAATATTTATTTACACAAAGGGTTTAAGTGCCTGCGTTTCTGCTATCAATAAGAGAGTCTGGATGATGGACACTTTTATTGGGCCGTATAAAAAAGGAGCTTTGTTTAAAAGTGGCAAGTTATCAATGAATGACTGGCTATTTTAAAGCTTTTTTAAAACACATCCTACCATCACTATATGGCTCATCGCTTCAGTACAGCACATATTGGGCAAATGGGCATGGAAGTGCTGTAGCTTGACATGAGGGCATGAGGGGCCATAGTGGATGGGTGGGGGGCATAAGGTGGCATTGATGGGGCAGAGTTAGTTGTGGGGAGTGAAAGGCGAGGACATTTGTTTTAACTGGGACAAAGCCCCACATCAGAGGCAGATCTTTTAAACAACCCGCCTCCACACTTGTGGCTGACAACTTTTTCCCAGGTCGGCTGGCCTGACTGCAGCCTGCACCCAGGAATTTTCCCAATTCCCACTACCCATCTCCA
This sequence comes from Carcharodon carcharias, assembly GCF_017639515.1. Classification (NCBI taxonomy): domain Eukaryota; kingdom Metazoa; phylum Chordata; class Chondrichthyes; order Lamniformes; family Lamnidae; genus Carcharodon; species Carcharodon carcharias. The sequence goes on along the minus strand of NC_054472.1, from coordinate 58,754,233 downwards.
AGGATGAAAGTCCAACCCTAAATAAGGAATCATCAGCCAGAATATTTAATTCAATGTCAGATCATGTACTGAAGAGAGGGGGCAAAAAAAAGATGGCACTAAGAAAGATAAAGTAGCATAAAGTTAACGTTTAAAAAAATTAAAATCTCCAACAATAATTAAAATCTGAAGGAATGAGAACCCCTATTTGTAAACACAAATTTTCAGTGCCAGATGCACTGTTTGGCAGTAATTAAGATTCACCACGCCGTTATAAATTCACTTACATTTGAATGCACAAGCCTTAACTTTTTCTGGCAAGTTCAGTGGATATCTATCATGCAAGTACCACAACTTCATGCAGAGGATTACATTGGATATATGGCACAAAAACAGGTAATCAGGCTCAACAAGTTCATGCTGGTGTATATGCTCCCACTCGAGCCTTCTTCATCTTTCTTCACCTAAATCTACTATCATAACCCTCTATTCCTTTCTCCCTCAAAAGTTTGTCTAGCTTTCCCTTAAATGGACCTATATAGTTTGCTTCAAACACTCCCATTGTTGGTGTTCTTACCACTTTCTGGGTAAAGTCTTTTCTGAATTCCCTATTGGATTTCTTGGTGACTATCTTATATTGATGGTCTTTAGTTATGCTCTTCCCCACAAGAGGAAATATTGTCTCTGTATCCACTCTATCAACCCCTCCACTTTCTTTATTCAAAAGTAAAGAGTCCCAGCCCTGTCAATCCTTTCCTCACGTTTACCCACACATTTCTGGCATCATTCTTGTAAATGTTCTCTGCACTTTCCCCAGTGCTTCTATATCTTTTCTATAATATGGCAACCAAAACTGCAAGAAGCACTCTAAGTGTGGTCTGACCAGAAGCTCATAACTAGCAGAATAGATAAGGGGGGAACCAGTGGATGTGGTGTATCTGGACTTTCTGAAGGCTTTTGTTAAGGTCCCACACAGGAGGTTAGTGAACAAAATTAGAATGCATGGGATTGGGGGTAATACATTAGTATGGATTGCGAATTGGTTAAAGGACAGAAACAGAACGTAGGAATAAATGGATTGCTTTCAGGTTGGCAGGCTGTGACTAGTGCAGTACTGCAAGGATCAAACTATTGGGCCAAACTATTCACAATCTATATCAATTTGGACGTGGGAAACAAATGTAATATTTCCTAGTTTGCTGAAAATACAAAACTAGGTGGGAATGAGAGTTTTGAGGAGGATGCAAAGAGGTTTCAAGGGGATTTAGACAGGCTAGAGCATGGAAAATCGATAAAAATGTGACAAAAGGGAAGTTATCCACTTTGTTAGGAAAAACAGAAATGCAGAATATTTTTTAGACATTGAGGGATTGGGAAGAGTTGATGTCCAAAGGGACCAGAGTCTCTGAAAGCTAGCATATAGGTACAGCAAACAATTAGGAAAGCAAATGGTATGTTGGCCTTTATTGCAAGAAGATTTGAGCACAGGAGTAAAGATGTCTTGCTGTAATTGTATAGAACCTTGGTGAGACCACACCTGGAGTATTGCATACCTTACCAAAGGAAGGATACACTTGCCATACAGGGAGTGCAATAAAGGTTCATCCTGGGAATGGTAGGATTATCCAACGTGGAGAGATTGAGAAATCTCAGCCTGTATTCTCTATAGTTTAGAAGAATGAGAGAAGATCTCATTAAAGCATACAAAATTCTTACAGGGCCTGACAAGCAAGATGCAGGAAGGATGTCTCCCCTGGCTTGGGTGAGTGGTGGGGGGAGGGTGGGGTCTGGAACCAGGGAACATTCACAGTAAGAGGTAGGCCATTTAGGATTGAGGTGAGGAGGAATTTCTTCACTCAGAGGATGGTAGATCTTTGGCATTCTCTACCTCAGATAGCTGTGGAGGCTCAGTCAGTATTTTCAAAACAGAGATCGATAATTTCTAGATATCAAGGGATATGGGAATAGTGCAGGCATATGGAGTTGAGGTAGATCAGCCATTATCTAATTGAATGGCGGAGCAGGCTCAAGAGAATGAATGGCCTACCCCGCTCCTATTTATGTTTCCTCTCTGCAAGATATCAGTGTAGTGAAGCTTGAGGGAGCAGCAGGCCCACTTGGACAGCAACTTCCAGATTTCTGCATTTAACTGCTCACCTAAGGTTAGAAGTTGTCATCCAATTTATTCCCAATAACACTGAGCGCTGATAGCCTCACTGTTATTCCCTCTGCAAAATCTGGGCCATTATGTTACTTCTCATTATTGCTACTACCTATCACAGGGCCAGCAGACATTAACAGGTATTATATAGAACATTTTGACCCACCCAGCAAATGTAATATATAATATGAAAATACCTAACACGTTAGATTTGCAACGTATTTCTCATTTATTTTCAGAGTTCTTATCGGTGAAGATATTTAAACTCACTTGTTGCTTTCCTTTGAGCAGTGGCATTTAAAATAAGATACTTATATACACTACATCCAATGCTGGTCAGGTGCCAAGGAAACATTCAAGACTTGGAGGTGTCGCAAAGAAGAGCCGAGAAAATGATTCCCAGTCTTAAGAGACCTCATTTACGAAGGAAGTCTGGCACTTCATTCTTGAGAGGGAATGCCTGCGAGGTAATTTTAGAGGTACAAATTGAGGTACAAGCAGCCATAGGTTTAAACCTATAAAAAGATAATTTTAGGGCTGATATCATAAAGTTTTTCTTCAAAGGAAGAGATCAGCAGATGGAATAGACTCCTGGAATTCAATGAACCACCAATTGGATATTACAATAGAAGGGATTTTAAAATAATTCTAAATAAGAAGCAAAAATGGGCCAAATGGTCTTTTTTATCCATACTTGTATTGTGAATTCTAAATCAGGAGGGCAATTCATTAAAGCAACTACTGAACAATTGAAATGGCTCTTAAAACTACAGGAACTATTAAAATTAGGACTTGGATAAGCCTTGAACTTGAGTTTCTCTCCCACCATGGTTCTTGCGAGCAAATGCCTGACCTTGACTAGCTATTGATTAGGTAGCTCATTTGAAATCAAAAGGCACCAACTTGGTACCATTGCTCGGTGACAGTGTGAGGCAGCATTCCCTAGAATAGTCCTTAAGCATTACAATGCTCCAGATTACAGACGCCAATAAAGTTTATAAATAACACTGCCATAAGATTTTGTTTCTGACCTGAACATAACTGAAAATGAATTCCTAAACTTTAACAGAAGTTGCGCCAAAAACAATAGAAATGGTGGTTTGGACCTTGCCCCCACCACTCTTTCCAATTTCACTCTAACTTCTTCATCTTTACCATGTCCACCAGCTACGAGTATCAGAAAACCATGGGCATCAGGCTCAAGATTTCCCGATACTCCCTGCCAGTAGTGTTTTTTTTGCAAAATTACCACTAATTCAAACGTTTTACACTATCCAGGATGACACTCCAAGATGGAGTGCTAACGTGCTAGACTGCCATAGGTGTCATCTTTTGTGGCACTATTCCAACAACACTGCCTTGGTTGACAATTATCCCTCACACAATAGGTAAATTGGGCATTTATCTCATTGTTCACTAAGGCCCTTTGGTATATTTAAATTCACTGCAATGCTGCCTACGTAACAAAGTGTATACTTCAAAAGTTATTAATTTACTGTGCAGTACCCTGGATTATCCGGAGGAAGTAAAAGGCACTATGTAAATGCAGGACCATAAAATGACAATTGATGTCAAGCTACAGGAAATCCAGGCCTCGATTCTTTTTCAAATTCATTGTATGAAAGCATAATTTCAATATGATTCTAGCATTGGTTCACATAAAGAAATAAATTAATTCAGGAAATGTTTTATATAGGTCTCTGTCATAACGGGGGAACATTTCAAATATTGATCCACAAGCAAGATGATCTAACAGCTTTAGTATTACTGTCATGAGTGTAAATGGAAATCTTAGCATTTGAATCCCATCTTGAACAATATTTTAAAATTTATATTTGCTTACAAGTGAAAGAATCACAGTATTTGATATTACAGCTCCTATGGACATAATTGCCTTAACAACCAAAGGTTCAAAAACAATAAACACTGATTTTTACTACCATTGAAATAGATTTTACAATATTTATATTTTATACAGCAATTTATCACGTGCTGCAATTATTTTGGCACTTTTATTTTTGCATTACTACATAACTTGATATTCTGTCAAGAATGATGCATAATTTCAGGACAGAGATTGGATGTTATGTCGTACAATAAATACATGGTTGAATCCTCCCACCTTGTTGATCTCTTTCTTAATATGCTATTCATTGTGGCCAGTGCAGCAATGCTCCCAGTCTAACCTGCTGAGCAAATGTAAAGTTTCACCTGTGTAAATAAATGGCAAGCATTCAGTACAAGAAAATCGTTTTGGGTGTGGTAGCTCTCACAGTTTAAGTTCCCCCTACATTCTTCTTGCATTCACGCTTTGACTACGGTTTTCATAAATAGTTCTAAGCTTCTTAAAAATCAAATCCAAAGTCTTATCAGCTACTGATACAGGGAAGCCCAGGGACTTCCTTTTGGGGCTTCCCCCTGTCCCCCCACCCCCCTGGTTTAGAACCTCCTCCCTTTCCCCCTCCTGTGTCCTGGTCCCTGGGGCACCTACTAGATAATGGCACTCTGCTCCAGATCATCTGAGCTGTATTTTTGCACCGTTCTGTTCATTTCCTTCTGCGCAGACATGCAAGGCCAGCCCCCAGCCTGAAGAACGCAAAATCACCGAACTGCGCAGCTATGTCTCAGCCGGCATATGCATAGGAGGCCCGGGGTTTGATCTACAAACTAAAGGTGGTAAGTATTTAAGTTTCATCACAAATGGTAGATGGACTCCTGACACTGGAAGACCACAAGCCGGCCCTCCAGCAAATAGCGCTCCAGCAGAGAGAGCGTGGAAACCCGCCAATGCAGGTAAGGATGAGAGGGTGCCTTTTGAAAATAAAAATGGCTATTTTGGTGGCAGAAATTCAGCAAGGAAGAGGGGTTTTAATAGGCCCGTTAATTGCTTCAACTGGACTGTAAGAAAAATTTTAAGCCTCAATCTAAAAAAATCACGGTTCAGCAAAGGGTATTGTTGCAGTTGTATGGGCCAAGAGAGGTAAAAATCAACTCTGCTATCATCTAAGATGAAACCTTGATTCAAAGAAAACAAATCCGTACTGCAGTTCATGTACATCTTGGTAGCAAAGTTCATCACTGGTTTAAAATAGCCAGAGAGTAACATTGAAGTGTTCAGCAATGCACAATTGGTCAAAAATCTGCTTGTTTTTTAGGCACTGTAAATTTCAAACTTTCAAATGGATTGTTGAATTGCTTTAAGCTGTGGTATGTATTAAAATTTATGACAGCTGTCAACAGAAAGGGTGGGTTAAAATGGAGGTAACTAGCAAATGAATGATGGACGATCTGCTATTTCTTACAGAATTTCAGTCCAAGGGACAGTTATAATGTCAATATAATTGGATTTCTTTTCAAATCAGCTTTTTCTCAGTAAAATTCTGGATGATGTTGGTTATGTCTGCAAGCAAAATGGAACATGTTGCTTTTCCCTTATTTTCACTGGTAAAGCAACTAATTCAAGACGCTTTAAAACGTAAAGATGGGGAGCAGTTGTGAGAAATATGTTTTTTGAACAGCTTTAAACATGCTGGATGGTCTGCAGAAAATGGTGATCAAAAGGAGGATCTGTTAGAGAGGAATGTGATATGCTGGGAATTGCAGAAACATAATTAAAGGAAATTGAATTTGAAGTAAAGCAAACCACTGGATCAACAACTGTAAGAAATGAGGACATTATTAAATCAGTAACGTTGATTGGGAGAAAATTAGGAAACTCCTGGTGAGCAGGACATGAAGGTACAGAACCACTTACCCCCTTCACTGGATGGAAGGCAATTACAACTGTACAAAATATTAGTCATTACCATGGAACTGGGGATATTTTTGAATTGGTTAATGAGTTGGAAACAGTGTCCATTGAGAAAAGCACAAATGACATGAAGCAATGTACATTTTTTTTAATGTACATTCTTGTTTTTTTAAAAAAATTAAATTATGTTCAATTCAAATTAGTAATTTATTTATTTTTCTATGTAGCAACATCAGCAAACTCCACTATAGTGAACACCTCAACATAATCTTTTGAGTCAGTCCTTAGGGGGTTTGTTATAGTGGAAGTTCAATTGTATTTCCATAAAGTAAAAATACATCAGACAACACTGCATCGCATGCACACAACAAAACTGGATCAGTTGGTAAGGCACACTAGATCGTTTTTCAGATGGCTGTGACACATTCACACAGATTTATCCCTGGCTGATAAGGCAGTCTTTTCTTTGATGTAGTAGCTCAACTGTTGAGGATTATCAATTTTGTGTGAACTAACAGAACAATATCATCTTACCTGGTAACAATTATGCCAATTACTATTTTATGCTTTAAAATAGGTTTCCAAATACCTTAGCAATCAGTGAACATTTGATTCAAGTAGATGCTTCCCAATTAATCCCATCTTGTTGACTTCAAATTGTTGAAACTGGTCCTCCGGCCTTTTAAATGAATTCTGGACCAGCTAGCTATTAATTCAGAGCATACATCTTCCATTTGAAATTTAATGGAAAGAATTGTCTCCATTTTGCATCCATTTTTTAAAAAAAAATGCATAAGGGGAAAACAAACGTCGGCATTCTGATGAAATCCTAACCCTCCAGTAGGCTCTAAGTCATTTCTAGAATGTGGCATGAACCCACAGACCTAGGTGGCATTATTACTAGTGGAAACATTAATATTTGACAATTGATTATGGCCCAACAATCCTCCATGGGAAAGAGTAAGGGAGACAGAACCTTGTGCAAATGTTGGGATACACACACTCCAAACCTCCTCTTGCTGACATTATTTATCCATTAATTTGAACCCAAATGGTGGGAACTTCCAGCACAGGAAATTGAGGCCCGCACCTATCCTCCCCCTGCACATGCTGCACCCCCCGCCTTTGGATAGCAGGCCTGCCCCATTTTCCACTCCCGACCACCTGCCTGGACATCATTCTCACTGGTTTTCATTAATATTTAAACCAGCAGCCACCCACAAAGCATCTGCAGTGAATTTAGTACCTTTATTGTAACAATGCTTCAATAATTCCCCATTCCAGGTCATTTCCCCCTCGCATGTCATGCCCATCCTATTATTCAACTGTTGGAGACAGACCATTAAGACTAATCGCTTGGACAATGGGCCCTTGTTAAGATTGTTTTCCAGTCATAAGCTAATCAATTTAGTCAATTACCTAATTTGGATCTCCCCCGCCCCCATCAATTGCAGAAGGAAGGTCACATGGCAAGCCAACCCTTCGTACTTTTTAAGCACATATTTTCTCAGCACAGCTGAGGACAAGCAGCTAACAAGCTGAGACAGAAAAGCCAAAATGGTAAGTTTGCCAATACTCCCAGAATGCCAAAATTGGCATCAATTTCCTGGTGGCCAAAGAAAGCAATCCGGGAGATCTTGCGTTCTTTAGGAAGCCACTTAGGCCTTGCCACTGGCTTTCCAAGACATCACTTTCACGGATATCTCCCAGAATACATCCAGCTAGAGTTGGCAATCCCACAAAGTGGAGTCCCTCCTGCCTCCCTCTCTCTCTCTCCAACCCACCTGGCAAGCTTCCAGCCCTGTTTGCTGACTATGAACAGCCAGGGTCACCCCTGCTGCAGACAGAGATTTTGTTCAAAGAATTCAACCCAGCACTACCATCCCCAGAAGAACAACCAACTCAGTCGTCTACTTCTTTGAATAGGAAGCATCGAGAATACCAAATTCAGCCTGGAGCCAGCAGAGGTACCAAACTACGGACTGTACATCCCTTTTTTTGTAGACTAATTTGGATAACCTCTCATTCCCCACTCTAATCTGTATGTGTGCCTGTGTGAACTTCGAGTGTGTGCACGTAGCTGTCAGGGGAATTTTTTTCTTTTACTTAGATCAGTTTAAGTATAATAAAGCCAACCCCTTTTTTAGTTAAACTTAAGTAAACCTGCCCGATTCATTCTTTAATGATCACAGCAAATAAGCAAAAACAAAAATAGCTGGAAAAACTCAGGTCTGACAACAAATAAACAGTTCACTAAATTGACAAATAAATCCTCTCCCAAACCAAAAAAACCTGTTGCGGTCAAACGAGGAGAGAGAGGAGAGCCATTCTGTTCCCCCTCACCTGATTGTAGCAATACATTTCAGGCAATCTAGAGCCTCTCAGACATTTGCTATCACATGGATGAGGGTGAGAGTGAGGGTGGCGGAAGCAATGATAAAGGAAAATCGGTGTTAAATATGGATGGTCGCTAAACTGGATGAAGTAATCTGCAAACAGCTGTGGAAGCTAGCATGCATCTGCAGAATTGGCAAAGTCAACCTGTTCAACACTTTTCCCTACCTGAAATCAGACACAACTTCCAGTTATAAAGCACCTACAATGTAGTAAAACATGAATACTAATTATGAAGTACTCGAAGCACAAAAGGTTCCATGATGGACAACAGACTCCTTTTTAGACAAAAGCAGAATACTGTAGATGTTGGAAATTTGAAACAAAAACAAAAATGCTGGGAATGTCAGTTCTGACGAGTGTTCATTGATGAAATATTAAGTTTATTTCTCTCTCCACAGATGCTGCCTGACTAGTTTCCAGGCCTCATTTTAGTTTATAGAACTGAACATTCTAACTTCACCCATAACAAGTGCTTTTGGATTGGTCAAGAATTCCACAATTTAATGCAACCTGCACAGGATTGTGTATATTGCAGCTAGGAGAAACTCCATTGCGTGTAATAGCATCAATTTTTTTTTTGACTAGCCAGTTCACATATCACTCTGCTGTGGGCCAAAACTAAATATATGTTCTTCAGGTACAAACTTTTAAACTCACAGATTGAATAGCAGTCAAGTGCACAAAATTAACAGGAACAGCCATCTGGTAGAAAATAAAGTTGCTCCCAAATAAATGAATACACAAGTCTGACTACAAAATCACAATTTAGCATAAGCTGTTTCTAAATTTCTTATCCTCACCTCACTGCTCATCTTTTACCATAAAAATCCCTTTTATTTCCCATGATTTCATCATCTACCATTATGCTGCTGAGAGGACAATCTTCAAGCCACTACCACTTCAAGCCTGTAACCAGATACTGCAGCATGCCATGCGGATTCATCCATCTCTTTCTCTTCACCCACTAAAAGAATGCTGTTCTACTCAGTACGCCTCAACAACAACTTTGATTTGTATAGCACAATTAACATAGTAAAACATTCCAAACTTCAAAAATGATAAAGCACCATTTAGGAACTAGTTACTCAGAATGGAGGAGAATCGAGCACAAGTACCTGATTTCTGCTATGTGTACATCCTTCCCAGACATTTCTCCACAGCTTCTGAGTGATGGCATCATCTGACTAGACAATGTTGAATATAAATGAGAATGACTTCACGCTCAGCTCCTCCATTAGCTTGCACTAAATCTTCAACTTCATTAATAAATTCTCTCACTGTTGATTTATAACTATTTTGCACGAATGAGACCCATTAAGAGCTGCAGAAGAATGCGATATTTATCGGAACATAGGACTTGGGAGCAGGAGTAGGCCATTCGGGCCTTCAAGCCTGCACTGCCATTCGATAAGGTCACGGCTGATCTCACTCTGGTCTCAACTCCACTTTGTCTTTCCCCTGTAACCCTCAACTCCTTTGAATTTTGATGTTTGATAGGCAAGGGCCCAGCAACCACGACTTACTGCAGAAGGGAATTCGATAAATTAACAGATGTCCAAGAGAAAAAATTATTCCTCATCATCTTAAAAGGGAGGCCTCTTATTTTAAAAACTGAGTCCCCTAGACCTAGTCTCTCTCATAAGAGGAAACATCCTCTCGCTATCCACCCTAGTAAGTCCTCTCAGTAAGATGGGGAGAGGGTGGCGTAGTGGTATTATCACTGGACTGGTATTCCAGAGACCCAGGTTAATGCTCTGGTGGACCTGGGTTCAAATCCCACCACGGCAGATGATGGAATTTGAATTCAATAAATATCTGGAATTAAAAAGTCTGATGACCATGAAACCACTGTTGATTGTTGTTTAAAAAAAAACCATTTCGTTCACTAATATCCTTTAGAGAAGGAAATCTGCCATCCTCCAGACCCACAGCAATGTGGTTGACTCTTAAAAATGCCCTCTGAACAAGGGCAATTAGGGATGGGCAATAAATGCTAGCCTAGCCAGTAACACCTACATTCCACAAGCAAATAAAATCACTTCTCATTCAAAACTCCAATGGGTATAGGCCCAACTTTTTCCATCTTTCTTCATCCCAGGAATGAGTCAAGTGAATCTTCTCTGTACTGCTTCTAATGCAATTATATCCTTTTTTCAAATAAGGAGACTAAAACTCTACAAAGGATACACCAACTAACATGCGTGAAACATTCCTCCCCTCATCCACTGAATGTATCATTGCAAATTCCATAACTATAAATAAGGTTGCCACTAGTCAGATTTTCTATTTTTTCTTAGCACAATTCTATACAATCAGACTAAATTACTGGTCATTAGGAGTTCAAGTTTACTCTGAATCACTGATGCAACCTGAGAATGACAGTCTATCTAGAATTTTAACAATGCAAGACCACTAAGATCAATTAGCCAATTATTCAAGTACCGAGTAAGGTATCAAGGGGATTGGAATTCCCAAAATGTGTAAAGAACTCCTTCCTCAAATAGTTTTTTTTTTTAAATAGGTCCACAAGGGTGGAAGTAATGCCAAATTGGTTTATGGATAATAAAATGGATCAGGTAGAAGAGCTAAATGTGAAGAGTGCCTTGGGGGTAGTGCAACTTGTGATACAATTTAAGATTTAACTGGAAACAAAGGTCAGTACAAAAACTAGAACACCATATTAGTTTGGGCTGATTATGGAAAAATGAGGAGCAACCTAGCTAAGGTGAGGTGGTAGAAATTGGTGGGAGAGTTCAGGAATAACAGTAGGATGTTTTAAAAAAGTGATTCAAAAAAGGTACAGTATTAGTATATTCCCTGCACAAAGGAAACTACTAGTATTTTTAGAACATTATGGATAAAGAGGTTGGAAACCAAGGAAAATTGAAAAAGAGAACCTAAGAGCAATAATGTATTTTTTTTAAAGGAATGAGAAAAGAGGTTATGAGCAGACTAGGGTCTGAAGAATTGTTGTAAAAAAATCAATAGGAGTATTACATTATCAGTACTGTAATAGAATTGTCAAAATTGAAATGAATATCCCAAAATGGATAAGGTATTTATTAAGTACTTTTCATCAATCTTTACCAAAGGGATGAATGAATGCTTGAGCAGAGATGAATTCTGTCGTCATGGAGAGCAAGAATGAAGAGAGTTGTGATGGATAAAAGGAACATTTTAGATTACTTAGTCACAGTTAAAAAAGCATAGCTCCAGGGCCTGACTGGATCCTGAGGGAGATAAGGGAGGAAACTGCAGCAACACTGGGAAATAAATTGCAGGGCTTCACCGAGTGTGAATGCATGCCAGAGGACTGGAGAGTGGCTAATGTAGAACCTATTTTTAAAAAAATGAGACAGGATTAATCCAGGTAATTACAGGCTAGTTAGCTTAACATCTGTGGTAGGGATATTTTCCTTTTTTTAAAAAAAGTCTTTAATTAAGGAAATTGTGTCTAGAAGAGGAGAAAATAGAAGCAGTCAGCAGAGATTTCAAAAGGATGAGCGTGCTTGATAAACCTCAAAATTCTTTAAGCAAGCAGACGTGGTTGAGAAGGAAAGGCAGTGGATGAAATGCATTTTGCAAGGTGCCACATGGGAAATTAATGGAGAAGATTATGGGATACGAAATTAGGGGCAGATAGCAAGCTATTTTAAAAATTGGCTAGGAGAGATAAAACAGGAATTAAAGGCAGTTTTGCTAGAGTAGTTGGTTCTTGTGTTCCCTGGGGTTCAGCTCTGGGGCCACTTCTGTTCACTGCATATATCAATTATTTGGATTTAGGCCTTGCGGGAGTGGTGTCCAAATTTGCAGATGATGTCAAATTCAGAGTTATAGTTAATTCTTTAGAAGGACAGGAAAGCCACAAAAATAGTATTGATAAGACGGGAAATGAGATAAAAAGTAGATGGAAATCACAGGTGGAATAACAAAGATTACAGCATAGAAACAACCATTTGGCCCAACCAGTCTATGTTAATGTTCATGTCCTATCTTTCCTTATATATATTCAGCATTGCTTGTCTATTGCCTTCTCCCTCATGTGCTTATCTAGCATCCCCCTTAAATGCATCTATATTATTGTGTCAAACATTCCACGGTAGCAAGTTTCACATTTTCCCCACTAGAGGTTTCTTCTGAATGCACTATTTGATTTTTTGGTGACTATCTTATATTGATAACCTCTGGTTTGGCTTTTCCCACAAGAGGAAGCACTTTCCCTGTCTACTCTTATCAAAAATCTTTCATAATTTTAAAGACCTCTATTACATCACCCCTTAACATTCCATGTTCAAGAAAAGAGAGCCGGCCTGTTTGTCCTCTCCTGATTGGTATACTGTACAACTCCTGGTATTATCTTGTAATTTTCTTTTTAAACAGCCTCTCCAGTGCATCTATATCTTTTATATAAGGCAATTAAAATTGTACACAGTACTTCAAATGTGATCTAACCTAGGTTTGATACAAGTTTAGCATAATTTCTCTACTTTTCAATTTTATCCATCTTGAAATGAATCCTAGTGTTTGGTTTGCCTTTTTAGGACCTGTGTTGATATTTCTGGTGATTTGTGTTTGTACTTCAAGATACCTCTGTTCTCCTGCTCCATTTAAATTCTTAGTTTCCAAGTAATATGTGCCCTCCTTAATTTTCTTACCAAATGTAATGCCTTACACATTAATCTGTGTTAAAATTCAGTTTCCAATTATATGCCAATTTTGTAAGATTATGGTTTACAGTTCTCCTCAGTATTGACTATCCCCCAATTTGGACGAGTTTAGAAATCGTTTCTGATTCCAAAGTATAAACTGCTAATATCAACTGTAAGCAACATTGCTCCCAACATCGATTCTTGTGGGACCCTACTTTCCACCTTCTGTCACTCTGAAAAGCTACCTTTTGCCCCACTTTCGGCTTTGTCTTTCAACCAGCTGAATGGGCAAAATAGCCTATTTCCATATTGTAACCTCAATGTACTTTTTAAAAGCACTGATAAAACAAGTTTTGTTTTCACTGATCATATGAAAAAAGTTCTAATTCATTCACATCCTTTCCTTATGAACTAGGTCACCTGCACTTAATCAACACTTGTCACTTAGATGTCTGTGTAATCTTATGGAAACTACAAGGTCTGCCAAGGTGGTACAGATAGATAACCAATTAAAATCCATCAGGATCTTAAGTATGTGTTGTGTAAAGGTCCCTTCAACATGTTTAAATTAATTTGTCGATTAATATGCAAACAAGCTCCTTCGTAAATATTCTTCAGCAATGGAAGGTAAAATAAGCCATCTGAAATTAACAAACAGGTCTCAATGTCGAGTGGCATGTCACACAGCTTCAAGCACTGCTGCAAGTTTGTTTTTACAAAACATAAGCTTTTTACATGACTGCTGAGGCCTAAATGGCAAGTCTAGACAGCCACGCTTGTGCAATGCACAATGGTAGCCCTAACTATGAAGAGGCAATAATTCTCAACATTGCAAAGGAGCAAACCCAGGAATTTATTTAAGTAATTCAGTAGAACCTGACCAAGTAATTTTAATCTTGAACCAAAGGGAATTAAATATTTAGATTTTATCGCATGACCGCAGCACTTCCGCAGCAGTACCACTCAAGCTATTGTAGTGATGGATGGCAGTCCCATTAAATTACTCACATAGCATCAATATTAGTTTTATTGTAAACAAAAATTACTAGCTACTGCTTTTAATTGGTTATCTATCTGTACCACCTTGGCACATTCAGCAAGCAACTTGTCACTGCACTCAAGACTATAACAGAAACATTGATGCTACTGTGTGCATACTTGGTCACTGATAATACCTTATGTTAACCAGCCTATTTTGCTAATCTTGAAAACATTCATTCAAAGCTTTGCCAATGGATCTATATTCTTTTTATAATATGTCAATAGTACTTTTCAATTTTATTCATCTTGAAATGAATCCTAGTGTTCAGTTTGCCTTATGGCATGTGATGATACTTCAAGATCCCTTTGTTCCTCTACCCCATTTACATTCTTAGTTTCCAAGTAATATGTGACCTCCTTAATTTTCTTATCAAAATGTAACACCTCATTCATCTGTGTTGAAATTCATTTTCCAATTATATGCCAATTCTATAAGGTTATTAATGTTTACAGTCCTCCTCAGTGTTGACTACCCCTCATTTGACTCCAAGGTCATCTGGAAATCCTGTAGTTTTAACAATGAAAAATACATTGTGCTCATGGTAAAAATTCCTTTATTCATTGTCATGGTCTAGTGTTACAATCTCTGTAGAGACTGATAACTTTGAAATCAACCTTTGTTAACTGCTGCAAAACACTCAAAGACAAATTTTCTCTTTTCAGAAAAGCTTCTGCAATAGATGTAGGCATTTTTGACTTCAATAAATACAGCAAAAGTCACTGAAATCTTGTATGTGTAAACTCTGGCAAACCCAGTGTACTCGTCTCAGCCTGTGGATTCTAACTCCACAGTTAGGAACACCCAATTTTGCTATGATACCTGCAGAGACTGATAACATTTAAAAAAGAAATTCAAACTTCCAGTTAATAGCTGAAAGAATGAAAGAACGTCAAGATTTCACATTTGAGCCATTTACTGTAGCAATTGACTTAAACACTATTAACTAAACACCATCTTTGTAGGCTACACATACTTTGTTACAGCCAGTTGAGCAGGAGGAAAAATGACTCCCTTATCCTACCACTCCAAGTTTGACCGTAATTTGTAAGGATGAAGATATTTACTCACTCAGTGTGCTTAACCATTTATGTACTGATTGCAAAGAAACCATCTGGCAGGCTTTCTTGCATTTAAAGCAAAAAGGGTTAGTTTTTATTGAGTTAAAAATCTACCCAGGTAAAGATATAAAAATATTTTAAAAAGGTAAACACTGTGTCTCGACCTTTGCAACACACATCCCATGCACAAGCATGCAGAATTACAAGTTATCTATTAGGAAGTTACTTTCTTGGCCAAAATTAAAGTTCAGAGTAAAAAGAAAGAAAAAGGGTTCAAAGAGTATTTTGCTGGTATCTGTGGCTGTGGCAGATTTTTCCCCATGGTGTCTTGAAATTCCAGGATTTGAAAGCCAGGTAAAACTAAGTCCTGGAGATAATTTCTTTATATATTTTTAAAATGTAATCCACCTTTTCCAAAAGTTGATGATTGTTACACCTTTTGATTAAAATTCTCCATCTCTTTGCTGGATTTCAAAATGTAACAGAGATAGGATCTTAACTTAGGAGAGAAGGGGAGAGACAGTCACTGCCCAACTGGCAGTTTCTTCCAGGCTGTTTAGTAGTTTGCATGCTGTAATAAAAGACATTCAGAAAATGGTTACTCCAGTTACATGACCTCTCTCCCCACAATGATTTCCAAAGGTATCTGCTTAGCTCATGGCCGAGGCAATTAGATTCTGTAATGTCCCAGCCAGCAACTTCATAATGATTAATTATCCATCTCGATGAAGATAGGTAAAACACCTTTCCATTTAGCTATTGTCCTGGTAGACTTTTCTGTCTCCACTTGAAAGGTAGCCTTACAGAAATACAAATGTGAGGTCCAGTACAGTTTCAGTAGAGCCTCTGAAGTAGTTTTTGACATCAGCAGGTGTGAAATTCCATAGGAGCATGTCTTGGCATGTCTCAATTGTATTCCACATTGGAACTTTCCAGAAAACTAGTCAACTTGTAAAACCTGATGTCAGGTGACTTATGGCAGCCATTTTAAGTCAGTATCTTTACTTGCTTTTTTAAAAGTCCTTTTTAAACAGTTCACTATATATTTGACCAGCTGATCAAATTAGAGATTAAGGTCGCACATGTAGAAATCACATCAACGTAATAACTTTAAGTCACAGAATGGAATACCCCCTTCTATTCTTAGCCCAAGCAAAAAAAAACACTTCGCAAATATACTTCACACTGTCCTTTCCGTAGGCATTCAATGTTCCCAGAACCAATCCAAAGTTATTCTTAGCTCCGAAGGGTTTATTCCTGTTCTTTTCTTTCATTAGGCTGGTAACTTGCGATCTCAGAACTGTCTTTCGCACTGAGATTTTCCTAGCCTGGAGACTCTCCCTCTAGTTCAAGCTAGCTGACTCTTCCAGCCATGTCTTAACTCCTCAAAAATTTGGTCTTTTCAACCACACGTGAGCTTCCACAAGCATTCCTGTTTGGCAAATCATAGAGACTGCTTTGGTCCCTAACTGCTTCCTCTCTCCCAGGTCCAGGCAGATTAAAAACATTGTCTGTGATATTCAACGTTAAATTCTAGGAAAGCCTGTAACCTGATCTTTACAACGGCTTCCTCTGCATCTTTCACCATGGCAATGTGAATCACAAACAATTCTACCTAGATACAAAGCCTATCAGCTATCCTTCAGGGCCTAACCCTTTCACCTTGGAACTAAATGAATAGTTTAAACCACAGCTATTTACATCTTGACATTCTCAACATTTTTCTGGGATTTTGAGGCTCAGTCTTCACTGTGAATGCACAGGCTGCTGTATTTGCCTCCAAGTGTAAATATCATGCAACTTCTTCCTAGTAAAACAATCTAAGCTTTATTCTGATCACCAACAATCAAACCACCCAGGCTTACTGTCAGACAGACTTCAGGACTGCAACCAGTGGCACCTAGAAGGAAAAGGGCAGCATATAGGTGGGAAAGCCAGCACCTAGGAGTTCCCCTCCAAGTCATTCACCATTCTGACTTGGAACTATATCGCTGTTCCTTCACTGTCGTTGGGTCAAAATCCTGGAACTCCCTTCCTAACAGCAACGTGGGTGTGCCCACACCAGATGGACTGCAGCAGTTCAAGGTGGCAGCTCACCACCACCTTCTCAAGGGCAATTGGGGATGGACAATAAATGCTGGCCCAGCCAGCAAAGCCCACATCCCATGAATGAATAAAAAAAAAGTCACTTGATCCCCTTCATTTTACCCTAAATTTAAACATACGGTCCCAAAACATCATAATCTTATAAACCTCAATTTTAACACAAGGAACTGGAATGCAAGCAATACTGCAGATTGCCAAAGTCATGGATTGACTATTCTTGCTGTAAATCCCTTATTAACTGTCTTTTTGGCTTTTGAAAAACATTTGTGTACATGAACAAAAGATTGTCTTGTTATGAAGTATGAAGGATAAATCTTAGTAGCAAATGGAAACAATTTTCCGAAGTGGCCACAAGGAAAATAAAGCATGAAAAGTAAATCTCAACTCAAAGACTAATTTTATATAGCAGCGCCTGGATTGAAACAAGTCACAATGGGAAACATCTCAGCTATGTGAAAGGTCATGTTCAGTCCACTCGTAACTAAGCAACATTTTCAAAAATGGTAGCGTAGGTATGCAGTAATCCTGGCAAAGACATACACAGAGGAAAGGGCAAAAACAATGGCTTGATTCACATTATCAAAGAAAGTTTTAAAAGATATTGAAGTTAAGCACTGAACTGTTATTTCAAGGTACTTCTTCATTTATTAAAGGATACCCCCACACTATAAAAAAGGGACCATAAACGTAACCAGACAATGATTTAAAAAAGAGGAAATAAAATGCCATTGACATTGCTTGCAAAACTATAGACTAGAATATGAAAATATACACATACATAGATTACACCTGGTCAGCAATTCAAGAGTTAAAAAGATCCTCAGGTGGTGCAGTTCAGATGATTAAAGCATTATAGCCTAGTTATTGACAAGTATGGCAGACTCCAGTGTGTAACATGGTGGAATTAGAATTAACAATCTTGAAACTAGTTAACATCCTAAAAATACTAACAGTTGGTTATAAACACAAAATTCAAACTTGCTTGCAGCCGAATGATCCTATAAACAGGAGTATAAAAGTATATGCTACAAGACCAATGAATTTAGAGTATATTACTGGGACAATCAGTTTGGGTACACAAGTGACTTTCATCAACAAAGCAGCCATTCATCATGATTGCTTACAGTTCTTCGTTCATCTGGCTGTTGCAGATGTAGAGCAAAAACTATAATTTTACATTTAGGTGGTTTAGCCAGATAACTGCATCAGTAGTGGAGCGTTTCGTTATGATAACTCTTTTATATTCATGAACCAGGTACTGAGTTGTTATATGTTCCATGCTATGGGTGATCACAGTTGCACACTGGAATTTTGAAATTTTCTATTTGTGCACCAAGTATCCACTTCTGGCATGATTTACACCGACGTGATTTAGAATTGCGCACAAGCTTTATAAGAGCCAGGGATTCTCTGCATCAGGTTTTTCATGAGATGTATGTGACTTCTTGTGAACTTCATTTGGCTTTCAAACTTCCTCGGGGTTGAAGTCACATTGTCAAAGGTTAAGTGCACAAGCCCAAAAGGGTTTTTAAAAGTGTTCGTGGGACGTGGGCATAGCTGGCTAGGTCAGCATTTATTGCCCATCCTTAATTGCCTTCAGGAAGGTGGTGGTGAGCCACCTTCTTGAACCGTTGCAGTCCATGTGGTGCAGGTACACACTGGGGAGCTCCAGGATTTTGACCTAGCGACAGTGAAGAAATGGTGATGTGTTCTCAAGTCACAATGGTGAGTGGCTTGGAGGGGAACTTCCAGGTGGTGGTGTTCCCATGTGTCTGTTGCCCTTGTCCTTCTAGATGGTAGTGGTCATTGGTTTGGAAGGTGCTGTGTAAGCAGCCTTGGTGAATTCCTGCAGTGCATCTAGTAGATGGTACACACTGCTGCTACTGTGCATCAGTGGTGGAGGGAGTGAATATTTGTGAAGGGGGTGCCAATCAAGTGGGCTGCTTTGTCATGGACAGCGTCAAGCTTCTTGAGGTTTGTGGGAGTTGCACTCATCCAGGCAAGTAGACAGTGATCCATCACTCCTGACTTGTGCCTTGTAGATGGTAGACAGGCTTTGGGGAGTCAGGAGGCGAGTTACTCGTCGCAGGATTCCTGGCCTCTGACCTGCTCTTGTAATCACAGTATTGATATGGCTAGTCCAGTTCAATTTCTAGTCAATGGTAACCCCCAGGATGTTGATAGTGGGGGATTCAGTAATGGTAATGCCACCGAACGTCAAGGGGCGATGGTTAGATTCTCTCTTGGAGATGGTCATTGTTCAGCACTTGTATGGTGCGAATGTTACTTGCCACTTGTCAGCCCAAGCCTGGATATTGTCCAGGTCTTGCTGCATTTGGACATGGACTATTTCAGTATCCCATGGGTTACAAATGGTGCTGAAAATTGTGCAATCAGCAGCAAACATTCCCACTTCTGATCTTATGATTGAAGGAAGGTCATTGATGAAACAGCTGAAGATGGTTGGGCCTAGGACACTACCCTGAGGAATTACCATAGTGATGCCCTGGAACTGAGATAATTGACCTCCTACCACCATCTTCCTTTGTGCTAGGTATGACTCCAACCAGCGGAGGGTATTCCCCGCCCCCCACCGAGAATCCCATTGACTCCAGTTTTGTTAGGGCTCCTTGATGCCACACTTGGTCATATGCTGCCTTGATGTCAGGGGCAGTCACTCCCACTTTACCTTGTGTATGCACAACTTCAAAGTGTTGAGGGACGCCGTTGAGATCCTGGATGGGGACACATACATCTTCCTCGATCCACTGGACTTCCTGGAGGGTTGTGGCACCATGGGCATGGATAGGGCAATAATGGATAGGGGAAATAACGCGCGACAATGATACATTGCATTCTAGTGTTCAGTTGGACATCAAGTCAAATGTGACTAGTCCATACCAATGCATAATCCTTGGCTGCAGGGTACACAAGGGCCATTGCAAATCTCTGAAGCATTGATGATGATTCCCAGCTTGTGTTTGCTAGCTTTTGAACCAGTTAACCCTTGTCTTTGCCACAGTGGACACCACCTTCTGGTAGTCATGGGAGGTTAGCATATGATCCAAGTTCACTTCTGAGATTGATCAGACTAGGGTCAGGTCTTAAAATTGTAAGATTGTGATAACAATACTGAATTTTTAGGGTTTTATATTGGTTTGAACAAACATTTATGGATTTTACTCTAACCACCTTTTAATAGCTTTGATTGAATTCTTACCCGAGTGAGACATTAAAACAGCCTAAGAACAGAAAAGAAGCTGAGAAACTGTTCTTCTTGACAACTTAATGGCCTTAAAGGTGTCAAAAATCTACTTCAATTATGTCCTGTTCCTTCAAGGCTTCTTTATACCAGCCTTAAAGAAATAAGCAGTTTCTGGCCAGCAGCTTGAACTCAGCATGACACCATATCTCTATATTTGTTAAACAAGAACCATGTATTTTAATTAGGTTTTAGCCTACTAACTGTTTTGATCGATTAATCATATCTAGTATAGAACATGTATGTTTTAAAAAGGCACCCTTTCATGACATCCTGCTAGGAATCACTAGTAACATCTGCTCTGAATTTCTTTAGTATCTGTGAGAATAGGTTGGTTTATGCGAACTGCCTACAACAGTCTGTACTATCAAAAAGGGGAAGTCACACTGTATAATTGCAATCTGTATCTAAAAGGATATATCATTTGTTCACAATGGAATGTGAACTGGGTGCCTAGGGAACAGGAGATAGACATTTGCCTCAGCCTGTGTGATTCACATGGCAGGGGCTCCAGGGGTGCCACAAGACGACCCTTAATCTTAACCAATGGAAAGGGTTAATTCTGACTTTGCCCTAACAAGGAACCAGAGACTATCAAAAAAAAAGGATAAAAGTTGAGAATTCCGAGTCTTTTTTGGCATCAGGAGGATGCTTCCAAATAATCAAATTCAATTCAGATTGGTCGCTGTCTAAGGCCTTTCTGCCATAGTGCACCAAGGGGTTAGGAAAAGTATAGACCTCTTGGGCTACACAACTCTCAATAAAAGTATGCATTGAATACTATTTGTATTATAATTGTACTGAAGCACCTCAGAGTGCAACATGATGTATACTGATAACTCCAATATCATTGCACTGTCTTATGTCTGACTGTAATGTTCATTGATTGTATTGAAGCACCTCGTGATACACATGTAAAAGTTGAATCTGATTACACACTTTTTGTTATAGCCATGTTTTCAGACATTTTATGAATAAAGTATATTTTTCAAAAAAAAAATCAAATTCAATTCAGGTTCTGCAGCATGATCTAGAAGCAGATCCTGTATGTTTTTATCAGTTCTGGATTTGACTATTAAATTTGTTGGAAGGCTTTTAATTTCAATTAAACTTTACTCAGCAAGTGTTCTGAATAAAGGCTAGATTTGGAACTCTCTTCCTCAAAAGACGGTGAAAGCAGAATCTTTGAATATTTTTTAACGCAGAGCTAGATAGACTCTTGATTAACAAGGGGATGAAAGGTAACCGGGGGTAGGCAGGAATGTGGGTTTGAGGTTGCACTCAGGTCAGCCATGATCTTATTGAATGGCGGAGCAGGCTCGAGGGGCAGCGGTCTACTCCTGCTCCTAATTCATATGTTCGATTCTGCAGAGCAAAAGCTTAAATCCAGAGTACGACGGCTTAAGTGACAGCAAAATGCACTGCTGTTGCTGAATCCCTAACCATGTAAAAAAAAATACTGACAGCTCATCATTAATCCTTCCTTCAAACCTCAACAAATCTGGTTTAGCCTTTGAGATACTGTATCTGCCTTAGCATATACCAGTGGCTCTAACAAGTTATATTTTAACCTTTCATTGACTCATGATCAGGCAGTATATTAGCTTGTTGCTGGCTGTTGATCTGAAATGCTCTGAAGGGTCATATGGACTCGAATCATCAACTGTTTTTCTCTCCACAGATGCTGTCAGGCCTGCTGAGTTTTTCCAGCATTTTCTGTTTTTCGATCTGAAATACTTGTTCATTTTAGCAGTCAACAAACATGCAAGTTTCAAAAGACAGTTGGCACTCAGAAAAAGGTTAATCTGCTCTACTTAATTTCCCATGTTTAACACCCACATTTTTTAAATGTAGATTTAAAGCCATTTATGCATCACACCTGTTGAACCACATGTAGAACAATTTCCACCACGGACACTAGATTTATTCTGTGCTCAGTCACTTTTGAAGTCTTCGTATAATAGTCAACGGCAACATTTAGATTAATTTTTTTTAAAAGCAACTTGACAGAATTTAAAATTGTTCTAGTGTTAAAACTGGTTGATGGAGACTCTAAATGCATGCTTCCTACACAAGTACTTAGTGAAAATAGATCTAAGGTTCACAACAGTACAAATGCTGCAGCCTCTAGACAGTTACCCTGACTGCTAGTACTGGAATTCTTTGTGGTAAATTACACAAGCCTTTGAGTGACATATTGATAGGACTCCAAACATCCACAGAAATGATTTATTATTTTGCCAACCCATTGTAAGCCCATTTGAAATCAAAACGGATGCTCCGAGTAATGCACTGTAAAGATAAAACAAAGTTTTTTTTTACATTGAGCTTATCACGGGTTTCTAAATAGGCTATTATTTATTCATTCTCTGAACAGAGAACAGCTTAACAACATAAACCAAAGTGAACAATAGCTATTGCGCTGCTCCTTCACAGAGAAACCGTCAGGTACTTGTCAAAATTTACATGAAAAGGCTATAAAAGAATATGTAAAACTACATGAATGATGAGCAGATAATCAATTGGAGTTAACTTCATTCAAAGCAATAAGTTTAGTCAACAGGGTTTGTATCAATTAAGAATGATATTTATCTTAAAACAAATATTAGATATGTTTAAAGACATATCTGGTGACCTAGTTATACTTTTCTTTTAATAAAGAATCTTCTAAAAAGGTTAGATTTGAATAAAAGCACTCAATTTTTTTTCAATTCTGGAATTTGGAACTGTAACTTGCTTTCCCGGGCATCAGGATAAGGGACCTAGCAGAGCACTCTGGGGGTGGCGGAGAGAGACAAAGGCAAAAACTCAGTTGAAAGCTGTTGATCAGTACAGAAAGGAACAATATTCAGGTTTTACCAAAACAGTACTGGGAGCTAGGAGGTAAATTAAGCAACAGAACTTCAAAGATGGGATCTGATTATTTACACTCAAGGATCCTGTGGGAAGCCAAGGATGAAGTAACAGACACTCATGATAATTTACCAAAATGATGTGGAAAAAGATAATTGTGCCAGAATATTGGAGAATCGGCTAGTTTTACTTTGGCTGTTAACCAGCTGCTGGGATCTATAGCATGACATGAAATTGTAAAGCATTATTTTTTATTCATTCATGGGATGTGGGCAATACTGGCTCAGCCAGCATTTATGTCCCAGCCCCAAATGCCCTTGTTCAGTGGGCATTTAAGAGCCAACCACATTGCTGTGGGTCTGCGGTCACATATAGAGTCACATGTCACAAGGATGGCAGATTTCCCTCCCTAATGGACCAGATGGGTTTTTATGACAATTGGCAATGGTTTCAGAGACAGTTAGATTTTTAATTCCAGAGTTAAAAAAAAAAAAATTCTAAGCTGCGACGGGTTTCGAACCTGGGTATCCAGAGTATTACCCCCGGGTTTGTGGATTACCGGTCCAGTCACAACACCACTACATCACCCTCTGCCTATGGCCATAGTAGTCTGAAAACACCTGATTTGGGAAATGTGAATAAATCATTGCCAGTAGGCAATGTTTTTAAATAAAAGAAGATTGCGCTTAACCAATTCTCTAACTGATAAATTTAGTATAATCAGATATGATTTACAATTATTTGTGATAAGGTAACAAATAAGAAACTTACAGAAAAGACAATGGCACATGTGATGTAGGGAAATGTTGTGACATGGTGAAAAGATGGTCAAAAGGCATAAAGCGATAGGGAAAGGTAAAAGGAAATATTTTGGACACAGAAAATATGGTGTTTCAGAAGAGTCAGTATCAGAGCTATTTTTATCTATTAACACATGAATATTCTAGACTTTGGAATTGGAAGAATGAAAACATAATTTGCTGATGCTTGCTTCACTTTATAACTTGTTGCCATTGGACATCCATTAGAATATTCTAATTTTAAATAGTCAAGTATATTTGTAAATTCCATGCATCATCTTTATTCTGCTATTCACAGTAGAGTGGTTCAGCTTCTTTTTAAGTACAACATGTCTAGGTAATCTCTCTCAAAACTGCTCATCTTGTCAAAACTTGCTCTATGCCTTCTGGGCAAGATTAATTGCTGTGTTTACTCATTTAATTACATTCTACATTTGGATAATGACTTAAAAAATACCAGCTTTACATATGAGAGTTCAAGAACTCAATCAAAAAGAACTAGTTTTCCCCAAAGGTCCTATATAAATGACAGCAGAATGTGTGAAGCACATAGAGCCAGATAACATTATGCAAATTTGGAGGTGGTACACTCGAGGGGGGTGGTATTTAAGTGCCTCAGAAAAACTGTTTTTTGAATCAAAATCTTTCAAAGAAATGCATAGCAAAAAGCAATTAAGAAAACTTGGCATGCACTATTGTGATCCAAATTGGGTTTTGTATTTCATCAGTTACATTTATTGCAGAGGACATGTTCTGTTTGGAGTATTAGCAAAGGGTTTCAAAATGACTTCATGCCTTTTGACAGGCACTTTCGAATCTGCCTTAATTTTCACTTGAAGTTCAATTCTAGAAGATAGAGCTATCAATTGGGAGATGGTCAGTGGAATAATTAAGAACTGCATGAAGCAAATGGATAACGACTGATGCTTCGATAAGCTGGAAAATGACTGGCCACAGTGTGACTGAAGAGTGGTATTTCAGCTCTCACATTTGCTTAATTTCTTTATGAAAATATTTAAGAAATGCAGTCAATTGAGATTTATTCTGGTAATAGTATACAACACTAACTTGTGACCATCAGCCACGGGGTCTTGATATCTGTTGTGCTGTTAAGAGAGATTCCCACATTAGAAATTTGTTCTCATATAATCTCCTCTCTATTTTCCATTTACGACCCAATCTCTATCATGCCTGCGAAATCCAAATTCCACGAGTCTACCTGTGTGCACATTTTTTGCTGCTGTTTTGAACTCAAATTCATTACTTCCAGCTCCCCTTCCTCCATCCCTATCACTCGGTCCCAAGAATCCTTCTCCCTTACCCCCACGCAACCTTTAATTTCTCCCCTCTCAGGTACTTCACCCTGCCCAACCCATTCCACTGCATTAATACTCTCCTACCTCTATCCCAGGTTTAAACCTTGAAGGATAAAGGAAAAAGAGATCACAAACTTGCATTTATATATAACTCTTCACAATCTTAGGATGCCCCAAGTACTTTACATCCAGTTAAGTACTTTTGAAGTATAGCCACTGTTGTCATGTAGGAAACGTTGCAGTCAATTTGCAACCAAAAGGTGTCACAAACAGCAATGTGATAATGATCTGATAATTTATTTGCGATGTTGGTTGATGGCTAAGCATTGGCCAGGACACTGGGAGATCTCCCCCGCTCTTCTTCACATACTGCCATGGGAGTTTTAACATCCAAATGACAGGGCAGAGTTAATTTAATTTCTCATCCACCCCTGACAATGCAGCATTCCTTCAGTACTGCACTGGACTGTCTGCCTGGATTACGTGCTCAAATTTCTAGAGTTGAAGGTGAAGCCACAACTTCTTAACTCAAGAGGAGAGATGCTGCAAATAAACAAAGTACATTTCCAAATGAAAATAGTAGTTACCCTCTTATGCCTTGTTCAGAATTTTCTGAAGCATTGGTTATCTCACAAATTTTTCCAATACTACATTTAATCAATTTGCAGTTTGCTTTTAAATAAAGCATGAATGCAAAACTTGCATCTACATAGAATTTTTCATGATCCCTGGATGTCTCAAAGTGCTTTACACCCAATGACGTACTTACGAAGAGCAGTCACTGTTGCAATGTAAGAAACAGAGCAGCGAATTTGTACACACAAACTCCCACAAGCAGTAACATGATGACTAGATTTTTTTTATTAAGATGTTGATTAATGGATAAAATTTGGCCAGGACAGTCGAAGTAACTCCCTTCTCTTTTTAGAAATAGTGCTAGAAGATCTTTTACATCCACCCAAGCAAGCAAATAGGGCCTTAGTTTAACGTCTCATTTGAAAAACAGAGCCTCCAACAATGCAGCATTCCCTCGGTACTTTATTGGAGTGTTAAGGTGTAGGCTAAAGTATTAGATTGTGGTAATTGCAACTGTAGGAACTTGATGTAGGAAGTTAACAGAGTTTGCATAGCAAATTATTCCAGACAGGAGCAGGAATGGGAAAAATATCCAAGGCAGTTGAACTGTTAATGTATCTGAACAGCAGCAGATACCTTTCCTCAACTAAAAACAGAATCTTCCCCAACTGATTCATTTCCACAACTTGTTGGCCATTTCTACACAGATGTTTAACCATGGATAATAAAAACTGAGGTGCCCTCACAATAAGAGATAGTCATATTTTGTAGCAAATACAGTTTGTGTATAGATAATGGGAAGCAGTTTACTGTTAAGCAAGCCATAAAATTCACAATCACGAAGAATGAATGGTTATATACGAATTGTTATGGAAATGGTCATTAGACAGCTATGCTTTATTTTTTATATTCATTCATGGGTTGTGGGCATTGCTGGCTAGGCCTTAATTGCCCTTGTTCAGAGGGCATTTAAGAGTCAATCACATTGCTGTGGCTCTGAAGTCACATGTAGGCCAGACCAGGACAGCTGATTTCCTTCCCTAAAGGGCATTCGTGAACAAGATGGGTTTTTACAACAATCAACAATGGTTTCATGGTCATCATTAGACTTTGCCATGGTGGGATTCAAACCCGGGTCCCCAGAACATTACCAGGTCTCTGGATTACTAGTCCAGTGACAATACCACTTTGCTTTCGCCTCTTTACCTATTGTGAGCCTTTCAGTTAAGTTTTTGAAAACACAATAATTATTTACTTATTTTGGACAAAATGCCTTTTACAAAGGTGAACAGATTGTAATCTCCCCTGTAAGAAGCATACATTACTGTACTGATTAAGTATCAGTCTAATCTCAGGAAGAATTCTGATGAACTAAGAATTCAAAAGGAATGAGGAATTGGTAAGTCAAATAGAGTTGAATTACTATGAAGGGAAAAGGGATAATTGGAAAATATAGAATCAACTGACCTCAAGTTATATAGCAAGAACAGAAGCAACTGTCTTGGTAACATTACTTCAATCACTCTCAACAATCTTGAGATTGTGTAACAAGAGGGATATTTGATCAACAATTGTTAAATTAACATACACCAGTTTTTTTGTAACAGATGATTTTATAACCTGTATAGAATCCAATAAAATCATTTCTTCGAAACAGGCTGTCCAACCTCATCAAAAAGCTCCTAAACAGGCTGTGCATGAGTGATTGTAAGAGAACAACAGGATTAATGCAATTAAGAGGGCTTGTACACCATAGAACTGAGATTTGTTGATTGATGCAGACATTTTGATTGAAATCTTGTGGATACTGTGTGCTAAACAAATGAAGTAGCTAATTAGTGTACAATAGGCCAAGGCTTTGTGCTGACAGATGTAAACTGAAGGTATAATGTACAGTAACTTAGTACAAAAACACAACAGCATTAGTGACAAAAGTGCGACTTCAATATATCTTCAGTTGTGCTTACATGAGCTTCATGAGCACAAATGCAGTGAGACTTAAAACAAGCCACTGCTGCTAGCCAGTTCTACAGACAGCATTCCAAGTAACAGCCTCAACAACATGGAAGCACAAAGAATAAAAAGAATAAACTCGCCAGTTAATTCTCTCTAGGTGATTAAGTAACAGATCCATAAGCCACAATACAAACATGAACTCGTGTCATTTTATGAGCACCATCACAACTTTAACGTAACAAAATGTCCCAAGGAGCTTCACAGGAGCATTATAAAACTAAGTATGACACCAAGCCAAATAGGAGATATTAGGTCAGATGACCAAAAGCATGGTCAAAGATGTAGGTTTTAAGAAGTGCCTTAAAGGAGGAAAGTGAGGTAGAGAGGAAGAGATGGCAGGAGGGAATTCCTGAGCTGGAGTCCAGGCAAGTAAAGGTGGAGCAATTATACTTGGGATTACACAAGAGGCACAGATATCTTGGAGGGTTGTGGGATTGGAGAATATTACAGAGGTGCTGAGAAGCAAGGACATGGAGGAATTTGGAAATATCATGGCAATATTGCTCTGTCCAGCTTGCTTTATGCTGGAAAATAGAATGAAAACTAATTAAAAGTACGAGGCACAGGTGGTACTTTAATCACCTCAACATTCTACAGCCCACAACAAAATATGCTGGACCATTCACGGTAACTAGCAGATTAAAAAAAAATTGTGACTCATTTGCTGAGCTATAACAATTGAGCTTATTCTAGGAATGTAGATTTTAATTATGCATTAGGAACCACTCTTGGATAAGTAGATTACTCTTGCGTGATGCTTTACTGTATCAAACACATGATTTTTCTTTAAAACTTAGTGAACAGTGACATTTTGACTTTTTAAAATCAAACACTTACTAGAACTTGTAATATTGGTTATTCAAATTATTGGAAGCCTGGTGGAATTCTGCAGCAGTTTCATGCTATTGGGAAAAGAAGATCTTTGTAAAAAGATGCATGAATTTTCGACTAAACAGGAAAATCCTGATTCCTTGCAATGCTGTTGTGGTCCTTAGTCCAAGCAAAATACTGGCTTTTAGAACATTTTCCAGTACAAAAGTTACAATCCACTTCACTGCTCCAATATTTGACTGGTCTAATCAAGCATAACTCTAAGTTCTCAACTAGATCAAGTAGATCTCAATGATGACTTCAATTTTCAAATTAGTATCTTCAAGTTTTATGATCTGGCACATAGCAACTGACATTAAAAAAGCAACCTGAATAATGTGAATTAAATTTTGCATTCTTCATTTTAAATAATAAAGGTTAGCCCAGAAATTGAGTTGTACTGAATTTAGATGCTTTTTTGTTCAAAGTGGTAGAGAGATAAACAGCAAGATGTTCTTTTTCCCCCCTTTTGGTTTAAAAAAAATGCAAAATTACCTTGAAATTTTTCAAAGTTAAAATAACCAGACTTTCAAAAGTTAATATGCAGAACCTGAAAACATGTTGCAAACTATTAAAGTGAGTCATGCTCATGGAACTCATTACTGTACATGGTTCAAGCTGATAGGGAGACAAGCAGGAACTTGCATTTATATAGTATCTTTCACAACCTCAGGATCACAACCTCAGGACATTCCAAAGCGTTTCACAGTCAATTAAGTACTTTTGAAATCTATTCACTTTTGTAAGGTAGGGAAAATCGGCAGTCAATTTGTGCCAAGCTAGATTTCACAAATAGCAATGGGATAATGATTGGGTAATCTGTTTCTGTGATGCTGGCTCAGGAATAAATGTTGCCCAGGGCGTGGAGAAGCCCCCAGCCATTCCTCCTGCAGTGCCACATCATTTTTTACATCACCCAAGAGCAAGGGCTAAGTTTAATGTCTCAAAGACAGCACCTCCAACAATACAGTACACCTTCAATAATGCATTGAAGTGCCAACTGAGATTAAGAGGAGAAATTTTAATCTAAAAAATACTGATGGGTTTGATTTGGGTGGAAGGTTAAAATGTAAAAATCTGAATCCCAAACCCAAATGTCCTTCAACCCACCCACTTTTGGTCCTAACAGAGGAAAGATGAGGGTTTGTGTATGATCAACTCACTCACAGAAGCAGAGTTGGTATTTATAAACATTATAACGAGGCAGCAGATCTCACTAGTATTCATTAATTTCAATTTAGTGGTGGATGTTGAGGTTCCCCGGATCTTGGGTCGGATCCAGGAGGTAACTTCTTTCCAGCTACTTGCTGGACAACAGCCTCACCCCACCCCATGTACCCACCATGATCAGAGACTCTTCCTGACCCTTCCAGCCCTCCAATACCTTTGACCCCACCCCAAGGCTACTGATTTCCCCCACTCTTTTCCAACTCCCACCCACCCAAGGCACCCAACTCCCATCACCAGACTTCTGCATGCCCACCACGCCCCATCCCACCCAGAGTGAGACTTCACTGGGCCTGCAGTCTCCTTAGAATATTTCCTGCCCAACTGGAAGGTAAACCTGGTAAACTGGCTGGCTTCTGGACAAGGAACCTGCTGATTAAAGCTTGATAGTAATTTTTTTTTTGGGGGGGGGGGGGGTGGCGGCAAGAGCGAGAGAGAAAAGGAGTCCCAAAATCCGGGTTCCTGCATTCTTGGCTTCCTCCACAATTCCTAGTGCATCAACTCAGTTAAAATCCAGCCCTGTGTGTCTGAAGTAGTTCTTGAATTCACAACTAAATTGGGCAAGAATGCTACCACTGAGCCACAGCTGACATCCACACCCTATACGTCATATAAAACACTAAATTATGCCATGTACTTGGAGACTACAATACTATATTCAGATTGAGCAGTTTAAGACCAAGCAAAAAATGGCTTTCAGAAATGAAGGGTTACACTAGACAGATCCAGTCTGTGAAAGGTTTATATGGCAAATTGCTACAGTAATACAAAATATAAGAGGAGAATCAGATGACCAATTTCCAAACCATGTTACTTGTAACAAGTAAAAATCTAAGAACCATCTCTTAGGACAAAATGTAAATCCAGTTTTTTCTGTTGCAGCAAATTTAATGGCATGTGGACTTGAGGGGAATGTAGCCACAGGGCTAGATACATGTGCTTTGGTTCGATATTTAATCTGATAATACAGCACTTCCTCTGCACTGGTTTCATATCAAGAAAAAAAAAGCGACTGCAGTAAATACCTGCCTCTGGTAACTTTAGCGTTAAGAACATTTATCTAAAGACGCAATTAATAATTCTGTATCCAGCACATATCCATAGAGATGAGAAGGCACAAAGACAAGAAAATTGTAATTGGCTCAAATACTGTATTGACTTTTTATACGAAAGATTATAAGCTTATGTTGGCGAGCAATGCAAATGCTCCATTGACTAATTGTGAAGGAATTTTAAAAAGCTTCCATTCACTAAACAGCTTGAAAAAGCTTTCAACCAGAAATCAAATGAAACCTCAAATTGGCCACAAATTTTTCAAGGTTATTTCAACATTCACTTGCTTTCCAGTCCACCTTAGTTATATCCTTAATAATTAAATTTGAAGTAGAATAAATACATGAAAAATTACACCTCACCCAGAAACGCTTCCTTTCTACATTAGAGCTCCTGGCACTAACTTCACACCCAAACCTTTCCCAAGTATTCATAATTGCGTCACATTCTTGGAATTAACTGTCAAGCCCCTTGCTAATACTTCAAACACTCCATGCATATGGAAGGTCAATGCCTCTTTTGGAGCCTCTGAGCATTCATGGTCACTTGGTGCTGATCTGCACATAACAACCTGGGTTCCATCTTGTCCACTGTGTTTCACTGAACTCTCTCAGGCAGCATACATTCTTGCTATGCTCCCAATCTCTACAAAATTAGTATCAGACCTTTCTACAGACTGGCTTCTGGATATTTAATAACAATCCTTGCAATTCTGCTAGTCTACCCTGGGTTCCAAACCAGCCACTATGTCTTGGTCTGGAGTCTGCTTCCTTACACCCTTCCCCTGACAACCTGCCAAACCAACATCACCCACCCACGCTCATTAATTTCAGAAATCAGCTCTCCTCCTCCCTCCCCTATCCAAATACTGCAACCCCAAGCCTCTCAAGTGCTACATACCAGACACATTCCAGATACAGGCTGTGCACTTATGACCAGCTAGTGTCAGCTTTGCTCAGGGTTTGCATCCTTTCCCCTGAACAAGTCAGGGATTCAAGCCCCACCACAGCTGCTATGCACATAAGAATTTCACTGAAAGGTCAAATAAGGTTAAGAACAGTTGTGTTGCTGGATGCGGCATTAACTTGGAGCCCTTCTTCCTGTTCAGATGCACCAGACATCCCATAGCACTATTCAAAGAGCAGCACAGGAGCTCTGCAAGTGTCCTGGTCAGCAGTCAGCCCTCAATCAAACCACTAAGACATACTGATAGCTTATTTATTTCATTTGCTATGTGCAGACTGATAGCAGTTTCTACTGAAGTAGCATTGCGTTTCAGAAGTAATTCAATTGCTGCAAAGTGCTTTGGAACACACTTGAAACACTGAAGGCGCTACACAAATTCTACTTTGTTCTTTCTGTAAGAATCCCTTGTTATTGCAATACACTCTATTCCACAGTTCTGAACAGGGCCCAACCTTCAATGTTTTCAGCCTCTCCTGCACATTAAGCTTGTGAGCTGCAGGTGCAGATAACCACAAGGGAATATGATGGTGTAATGATAACAGGGACTTAGGCTGAGAGGAGATGGTTTGGGTATATTCCCATGAGGGGAAAGACAGGGCAACCAAAGACTGAGCTACCTAGGTGATGAAAGAAAGAGAGAGAATAAGGTGAAGCAGAAAAAGGAGGCACACTAAAGATGTCAGGTTGATAATACATATGAAAAGAATAGAATTCAGAGGGGAAGTGGAAAAGGAAAAAACGGAGGCAAAGAAGGAGTTTGAGAAGAGACTGACTGATAGCTAGCATAAAAGGGAATCTAAATTTTTTTATAAGCAAATAAATGGGAAAAGGGTAGCTAGTGGAGGGGTGGGGACATGACTAAGATGCATCTACTGTTACCAAGGAAGACAACACCGTTGAAGGTATAGTAAGAGGAAGTAGTTGAGATGTTGGATGGACTAACTATTGATAGAGGTGGTTTTCGAAAGGTTGGTTGTATTTCAAGTTGATAAGTCACCAAGGCCAGATGGGGTACATCAGAAGATGCTAAGGGAAGTAAAGATGGAAATTGCAGAGGTACTGGCCGTAATCTTCTAATCATCCTTATGTGTGTGGGTTGTGCCAGAGCACTGGAAAATTGCAAATGTTATACCCTTCTTTTGAAGAAGGGTGTAGGGATAAAGCCAGCAATACAGGCCAGTCCGTTTAACCTGGGTGGTGGGAATGCTTTTCAGAATGAAGCAAAAATGCAGCAAAATTAACAGCAACTTGCACTAGTGCGGATTAATGAAAGAAAGTCAGCATGGATTTGTTGACAGCAACTAATATTCAACTAACTTAATTGAGGTTTTTTTTTGACTAAGTAACAAAGGGTTGAAGAAGATTTAAACCCATGGAATAAAAAAGCCGGTGTAGCATGGATACAAAGTTTGTTTTTCAGGCTGCAGGAAGGCTTTACAGTGCAGTTCCCAGGATTTGGAACCAGGGCCACTGCTTTTCTTGATATACTTTAATGACCTAGACTTGGGTGTCCAGAGCTCAATATCAAAATTTGCAGATGACACAAAACTTGGAAGTACTGTGAGGGTAGTGATGAACTTAAAGAGGACAGAGACAAGCTGATGGAATGGGTGAATCATGGCAGATGAAAATTAATGTAGAGAGGTGTGAAGAGATACGTTTTGGTAGGAAGAATGAAGAGAGGCAAAAAAAATAAAGGGTACAATTCTAAAGGGTGTGCAGAAATAGCAAGATCTGAGGGTACATGTGCACAAATCATTGAAGGTGACAGGGCAGGTTGAGAAAGTAGTTTAAAAGGCATATAGGATCCTGGGCATTAACAAATAGAAGTGCAGAGTACAAAAACAGGGAAGCTATGGTGAACCATTATTAAACACTGGCTCAACTTCAATTGGAATATAGTATCTAATTCTGAGCATGCACCTTAGAAAGGATGTGAAGGCATTAGAAAAAGTGAAGAAAAGGATTATGAGAAGGGTTCCAGAAATGAGACGCTTCAGTTACATAGATAGGAAAAGCCAGGACTGTTCTCCTTAGAAGAGGTTGAGAGGAGATTTGATAGAAGTGTTCAAAATCATTAGGTGTCAACATATAGGAGATAGTGAGAAACTGTTTACATTGGTAGAAGGTTGAGAACCAGAAGATGCTGATTTAAAGTGACTGGTGAAAGAAGTAATGGCAACAAGAGGAAAACATTTTTTATGCAGCGAGTGGTTAGGATCTGGAATGCATTGCCTGAGGATGTGATGTAGGAAGATTTGATCCTGGTTTTTAAAAGGGAATTGGATAAGCATCTGAAGAGAAAAATGTTGCAGGGCTATGGGGAACGAACAAAGAAGTGGGATTGGCAGAGTTGTTCTTGCAGAGAGCCAACATGGACATGGTGGGCCGAATGCCCTCCTGTGCCATAACCATTCTACGATTATGCAGTTTATTGCCACCTGATCATGAAGCTCACTACATGATGGCTGCCATTTTGCCTTGACAAAAATAAGACAAAAACAATTTAGCACATAAACATAAAAGATGCATGAGAACCAAGTGGATACCATCATAGATTTACAGAAGGGAAACAGATAGAAGAAACAATTCACAAAAAGAGAGAAAAAGGTAGGACAGAATAGGAATGTACAATAAAAATGATGCAGTGATGATGGTAGGGTGGGGAAGGGAGAGTGAAAGAGTAAGAACACAACATAAACACTAGAAGGAAGACAAGAGTGAAACAATGGGAAAAGAACAGTGTGATTTGCAGTAAGAGATTAGTATAGAATATGGAACTCATTACCTCACTGAGTAGTTGAGGTGAATAGCACAGGTGCATTTAAGAGGTTAGCTAAGGACATGAGGGAAAAAGGAATAGAAGGATGATAGAGTGAGGCAAAGTAACATTGGAGAAGAGTCATGTGAAGCATAAACATCAGGATAGACCTGTTGAGCTGAATGGCCTGTTTTTGTGCTGCAAAATTCTGAGTAAAGTTTTTATCCATGAGCACCACAAGACATTAAATTATATAAGCCCCATTATTTTTAAAGCGCCATATGTCCCAACTCAACTGAATTTGTCAATGTGCTAATGCAAAAATTACAAGACGCATTTGGACCTTTGTTATAAACATATAGCAGAGCAATTGAGAAATAATATTATGAGCTGACCATTACAAGCTGCTTATTGCCAAGTGACAACCACTTGTCCCCTCTATGACAGTGCTTGGAATGTCAATACCTATATTGTTAGGTCTAATCACTGACAATTACACGTGTGGTGAAGCACCACAATCAGTTCCAGTAGGATGACAAAACCTGTAATAAATGTCAAGGCATTGAACAGCCTGACATTATCACAGTGGGAGCACTTGCTCTAGCTTTTTGACCAAAGAAACGACATTCATAGTGCAATCAAAGCAACTGTGGTTACAATGAAATAAAGGGAAAGGCTCTTACAGCATCCATTCCGAGGATGCATCCACAGACAGTGCCATGTGGATTTTTGCTCAGACCAGGCATCATGTTGGCTGCTTATCAAATAGATTATTTAGTAATGAAGTAGTTAATAAAGGTTCAACACACTTCATCATAAAACATCACAGACTAATGCAGCTGTACTAATACAGCGTATATCACAAGAGTGAAAGTGGCAGCACGCAATAAGTTAATAATTCCAGGTGTACTGCCTGTGCATTGAAGCAGAACATACCTTTCATTCCATGCTAAGTACTTATTGTGCTCAAAAAGCAATATATACACAATGAAGCTGACTGAAATATGCAATATTATTGTTTCTCTACCAACAGGTAAAATGTAAATGCAGCTCAATAATATGGAAAAGGCAGGGTAGACAAGAGCAAGAAAGAGCACCCAGTACATGAGAACTTGAGAGAGAGGAGAAGAGTGTGGGGAACAAAGAGCAGTGTAAGAAAGAGCAGAAAAGAGCCAAGGGGCAAGAGTAAAAGGCACAGTGAGCAAAGAGCAAAGCTCTTAACGTGACAGGTCGATGACTTTTTGTCAGAACTATAGTCAGAATTACATTTTAGGCTAACATGGAAGCTGATAGTGCATTTTGAGGAACCTTGCTATGCACAGAGTTTAGTAGCCAATGAATCTGATTTGACAATATTGTTTGAAGGTTTATTACTAGCCAGGAAAATAGGAGAACACACTGTCATGGAATTTTCTCCGTTCACTTGTAGGCCTCACCAATAAAGCAATGTTTCTTCTGCACTGGATTTAAAGTGTTAGCCTCAATTACGTGCAAAATGTCTTTGCATGAGACTTAAATCACTCACCGTCTGACTCGGGCAAGAGTTGCTACTAAGCTGGCAGAAAAATAAAGAGATGACAATTTGATATTTAATGAATAGTTTTAACCGAGTAATGATTTTTCCATTTCACTTGAGTATACGATGAATAAGTATGAACAAGGACAAAATAACTTGGCCACAAATGTAGTTGTTACCCTACTTTCCCATCTGGGGAAAAAATATTTCTGTACGTAGCTTGTTATAAATTACCTTACTCCCCACTCTTCAACTCTTGCTCCATACTATTTCTCACCCAAAAGGGTGGCCACTCTCAGGCTACACAATGAAGTCTGAACTCATTACTGGATAGTCAGTGTATGGCATGACTAAACATCCCAATTTTCTCTCAAAGTCTCCCGTGTAAATAAGCAATCTTGGGGAAGATAAACTGAGATGAGAGTCCAAACAATTTCTGCACCACCAAGCAACTAAATGCATAATGGTGAAGTACAGATAGTGTAGGTTAAGTGAGGTACCATAGAGAACAGGGAACTGTGGCAAGGAAATAATTTTTACAAGTGCAAACCGAATGTATGACACCATGGTTCTGGTAGCACTGTAGGCAGAGTTAATAGTAGTTGTGACAATATACTTAAAATAAATTGTATATGCTGTAAAATGAACTTAACGTTTGAGATAACAGGGTTATCCACATTCAATAAAATAATACCCATTAACAAAAGGCTTGTTGCCATCCAGGCTGTCTTATTGATTTGAATGCTGTGGATTGTTTAACAGAGGGTGGAAAAAAAGAATGACCACAACCAAATTTGACCCTCTCACAAACTACTCAAAATTAAGTGCATGTGATGTGTCATTGGTTTTAGCAACTTCTGAAAAAAGTTATTTGCTAAATATTTGAAAATAATTGCTTTTCTAAAAAGAGATTGCACCGTATAAGTTGCTTTCATTCTAAATGCAGGAGATCAGCACTTGCCAGTTCCTGGAACCTAGATTGCTAAATCCGACTCCCCTTACCCAGTGTTAGTCTCAAAGCTAATCTGCCATTGGTAGCCAGTTTTAGCGCTGTAAACATCTCCTGAATTCAAACTAACACCTCTGAAATAAAAAAAGCTGCTTTATTTATGATGCTCTCATTGAATATAGCCTCACTTCCCCTTTGTGTCAACAGACAAATATCTTACACAATCTGTTCAACTACTTCTGTTTTACACAATTCTCATTCATAGAATGTCATCTGACAGTTCATTACTAAGGTAGCAGTTGAATCAAATGCACACAGTAACACTAGAAGTGCAGAGAAATTTCAGAAATAATCAGTCCCCATCCCCTCACCTTTGCTGTAAAGTTAGTCCAATTACAATCCTGGTTTCAATTCAAAAAGAAAGTAGTTAAAATGAAGTCACATCGCCTTGCCATACATCCAGAGTGCTCACAGACAGGGCCCTCAACCGTGTATGGCCCATCTCCCGCATATCCGCCCTCACACCTTCCTCTCCCTCCCAGAACCATGATAGGGTCCCCCTTGTCCTCATTTATCACCCCACCAGCCTCCACGTTCAAAAGATCGTCCTCAGCCATTTCCGCCAACTCCAGCATGATGCCACCACCAAACACATCTTCCCTTCACCCCACCCCACCGCCGGCTTTCCGCAGTGATCGTTCCCTCCGGGACACCCTGGTCCACTCCTCTATCACTCCGTACACCTCAACCCCCTCCCATGGCATCTGCCTATGCAACTACAGAAGGTGCAACACCTGCCCCTTTACTTCACTCTCTCCTCACCGTCCAAGGGCCCAAACACTACTTTCAAGTGAAGCAGCACCTCACTTGCACTTCCCTCAATTTAGTCTACTGCATTCGCTGCTCCCAATGCAGTCTCCTCTACATTGGAGAGACCAAACGCAGACTGGGTGACCACTTTGCGGAACACCTTTGGTCTTTCCGCAAGCATGACCCAGACCTCCCTGTTGCTTGCCATTTCAACACTCCACCCTGCTCTCATGCCCACATGTCCATCCTTGGCCTGCTGCAATGTTCCAGTGAAGCTCAACGCAAACTGGAGGAACAGCACCTCATCTTCCGACTAGGCACTTTACAGCCTTCCAGACTTAATATTCAGTTCAACAATTTCAGATCATGAACTCTCTCCTCCATCCCCACCCTCTTTCTGAACACCCTTTTTCCAATAACTTATTTTTAAAAAAGATATTTTCCCACCTATTTTTAAATTTATTTCGATCTATTGTTTTATCTCCACCTTTTAGCCCATTTGATCCCTTCCCCCCACCCCACCCCCACCAACGCCACCTGCCACTAGCTTGTCCAGCTTGCTACCCTTAATGTCCCCATTAGCACATTCCTTAGATAATATCACCACCGTCAACACCCCTTTGTCCTTTTGGCTATGACATCTTTGGCAATCCCTTCTTTGCCTCCACCTATCACTGGCCCCCTACCCAGCTCTACCTGTCCCACCCCCCTCTACCAGCTTATATTTTACCTCATTTCTCTGTTTCCTTAGTTCTGATGAAGGGTCATATGGACTTGAAACGTTAACTGTTTTCCTCTACGCAGATGCTGTCAGACCTGCTGAGTTTTTCAAGGTATTTTTGTTTTTGCTTGCAGCAAAACTTGTGTTTGGGCAAGGGAAGATAGGAACTTCTTTTTATTCATTCTTAGGCTGCCAGCATTTATTGCACATTCCTAACTACCGGAGAAGCTAGTGGGTGGTGATCTGCCTTGAATTGCTGCAGGCAGTCTGGTGTAGGGAGGAAGTTCCAGGATTTTGATCCATTGGCGATGAAGGAACACCAACATATTTCCAAGTCATGATGGGGCTTGGAGGAGAACCTGCAGGTGGTGTTGTGCCCATGTGCCTGCTGCTCTTGCCCTTCTGGATGGTGATGGTTATGGATTTGGAAAGTGTTACTGTAGTGCATCTTGCAGATGGTACATACTACAGCCACAATGCACTGGTGGTGGAGCAAGTGAATATTAAAAGGGTCCAATCAAGCTGGCTGCTTTGTTCTGGACAGTGTCAAACTTCATGAGTGCTGTTGGAGCTGCATGCATCCAGGTAGGCGGAGGGTATTCAATCACGCTTCTGACTTGTGCTTCGCAGATGTCGGACAGTCTCTGGAGAGTCAGGAGGCGAGTCACTTGCCAAAGAAAACTCAGGTTCTGATCTGCTCTTGTAGCCAAACTATTTAAGTGGTTAGTCCAGTTAAGTTTCTTGTCAATGGTGACCCCAGGATGATGGGGGGTTCAATGCTAATGCCATTGAATGTCAAGAGGCAATGGTTAGTCCCTCTCATTGGGGATAGGCATTACCTGGCACTTGTGGCATGAATATTACTCGACACTCCTCAGCCCAGTGCTCAAAGTTGTCCAGGTCTTGCTGCATGCAGGCACGGACTGCTTCATTATCTGAAGAGATGCAAATGAAACTGGACACATACTCACAATCATCAACAAACATCCCCATTTCTAACCTTGTGATGGAGGGAAGATCAATGAGGTCTGCAGCCAAGTGTTCCTGGTGGAACTCAAGCTGAGCATCAAGAAGCAGGTTAAAGAGCAAATGCCACTTCACAGCACTGTTGACAATTCCTTTTATCACAGATTTACAGTAGATTAATGGGGTGGTAGCTATCCTGATTGGATTTGCCTCATTTTGTGGACAGGACATACCTGGGCAACTTTCCACTACGTGAGGCAGACGCTAATGTTGCAGCTGTACTGGAACGGTTTGACTAGGGGCACGAAAATTATGGAGGCTGTTGCTGGAACTCTCAGTCTTTTCCATATCCAGTGTACTTTGCTGTTTCATGATATTATGTGGAGTGAATCGAACTGACTGAAGACTGGCTTCTGTGATGGTGGAGGCCCCAGGAGGAGGCAGAGCTAGCTCAGCAGTTCTCACTAAAGATGCTTGCAAATGCTTTTTTTGTGCCACACAAGTGCCAGGCAATGACCATCTCCAACAAGAGAGAATCTAACCATCACCCTTTGACATTCAATGGCATTACCATCGCTGAATTCCCACTATCAACATCCTGGCAGTTACCATTGACCTGAAACTGAACTACCCTTATAAATACTGTGGCTACTAGAGCAGGTCAGTGGCTCGGAGTCCTGCGACAAGTAACTCACCTCCTGACTCCCCAAAGCCTATCCACCATCTACAAGGCACAAGTCAGGAGTGTGATGGTATACTCCCCACTTGCCTAGATGAATGCAGCTCCAACACTCAAGAATCTTGATACCATCCAGGGGAAAGCAACTCGCTTGATTGGCACCACATCCACAAACATTCACTCCCTTCACCACCACTGCACAGTAGCAGTACCATCTACATGATGCACTGCAGGAACTCACCAAGCCTCCTTAGACAGCACCTTCCAAAAATACGACCACTACCACCTAGAAGGACAAAGGCAGTAGACACATGGGAACATCACCCCCTGCAAGCTCCCTTCCAAGCCACTCATCATCCTGACTTGGAAATATATCATCGTTCTTTCACTGCTGCTGGGTCAAAATCCCAAACTCCCTCCTTAATAGCACTGTGGGTGTACCTACACCGGATAGAATGCAGAGGTTTAAGACAACAGCTGACCACCTCAAGGGCAATTAGGGATGGGCAATAAATGCTGGCCAGCCAGCGATGCCCACATCCCATGAATGGGTTAAAAAAAACATGTCCTGGGGCCCACCATCATTGAGGATGCAGATGTTCATAGAGTTTCCTCCTCCTCCTCCATCCATTTGTTTACTTGTCCACCGCCATTCATGATTGGATACGGTAGGACTGCAGAGCTTTGATTGGATTTGTTTGATGTCGGATCACTTGGTTCTGGCTATAGCATGCCATTTCACTGTTTAGTATGCATATGGTCCTGTGTTGTAAGTTCAAGTTGTGGAGAGCGCAGACCTTAAAAAATAGGTCTAGAACACCCCTAATAAAGCACACTGGGAGACAAAAGACCCCAGAGCAAGGGCAACAGAAGACACCAGAGTGAGGGAGACAGAAGACCCCAGAGCAAAGTATGCCTAGTACAATTCCTGGTCTGCTCTTCTACACTCCTTGTTGAACCAGATTTGATCCTCTGGGTAGATTATAATGGTAGAGTGAGGGAGCTGGTAGGCCATGTGGTTACAGCTCATGATGGAATTCAATTCTATTGCTGCTGATGGCTCACAGCATCCACAGGTGCTTAGTTTTAAGCAGCTAGGTCTCTTCTGAATATATCCCACTTAGCATGGTGGCAGTGTCACATGACAAATGGAGGGTGGTTTCAGTGTGAAGACAGGACTTTACCACCACAAAACTGTTGTGGTCACTCCTATCGATACTGATATGGACAGATGCATCTGCGATGTGTAGGCTGGAGAGGACGAGGTCAAGTAGGTTTTCTTTTGCTCATGTTGGTTTCCTCACCACCTGCTGCAGACACACCCAGTCTGGCAGTTCTATTCTTCAGAACAAGGCAGTTTGAACAGTCATATAAGCTACCAAGCCACTCAGTGAAGGAAATCGAAGTTCCCCAGTCCGAGTACATTCTGTACCTTTGCTACTCTCAGTGCTTCTTTGAAGTGTTGAATGGTCCAATGTGGAGGAGCATGGATTCATCAGTTGAGGAAGTGCAGTAAGTAGTAATGGTCAAGAGGGTTCCTCACCAATGTTTAACCTGATGCCATGAGACTTCAAGGTGTTCAAAATTATTAAGGGCTCCCAGGGCTGCTCCATCCCTACTGTATACCACCTCTGGTGGGTCCATCTTGCTAGGACAGGACATTAGCAGGGATGGCAATGGAATAGTTTAGAACACAGGTTGAAAGGTATAATTCTGAGAGTATTACTATTGTTAGGCTGTTGCTCCAGTAACCTGGGGGTCCACTCTCCCAACTTTGGCACAAGCCCCAGCTGGTTGTGAGGAAGGGTGACCAGGGGTGTGCCTTTGTCAAATCCGAAGTCAATGCCAAGTGGTCATCCAGTTTTATTCTCATTATGATCTGTTATAATGACTTGGTATAACTGTGTATAATTTGGTTTGGTATAACTTTAGGAGAAATTGATCAACTTGCACGACTCGTGGCTTAATGCTTAAGACAGGAAAAGGGGTGATAAAACCAGGTGATGACTATACTTAAGTATAGGTTTCTCCTGACCTAGTTAGTCAACAAACCTTCACAGAATTCCCAGTTGGAAATGGAGCATATAATTCTTCTGAAAAAGAGGAAATTCATCAAGAAAACATCTTCATTCACAGTCCCCTATTCAGTCTTGCAGCTACTCCACCAGGCCACATACCCACGCTACTCAAAAAAATTCTAACAGAATCAGAACTTCAGTTATCAAAGCTGCTATGACCATGCAGCTGTGCATGGCTTCTTAGT
This sequence comes from Carcharodon carcharias, assembly GCF_017639515.1. NCBI lineage: Eukaryota > Metazoa > Chordata > Chondrichthyes > Lamniformes > Lamnidae > Carcharodon > Carcharodon carcharias. The sequence goes on along the minus strand of NC_054472.1, from coordinate 58,711,486 downwards.
ATATCACCAAGGCTTATTTTCTTTGAAATTTAGAACTTGAACGTGACAGAGCAATTTACAGACAGATCAATGACTTGCCATTTCAAGACTTTTGTGCTGTTTTCCGGAACTACACAAATGGATTGTCCTAATTAGATCAAGAGAAATCCATAGCAGGGCATTTTCCTTTCCACTGATAACACCAACACTAGCATTTGCTCCAATGTTGTTAACGCCACACCTGCTTGAAAAGAATTGCAGACTTCCAGCAACTACTATTGCAGTAATTTGCCAATTCCTGCTAGCCAAAGTTCTGACAGCTTAAAGAACAAATATGAATGTTAAAACACCAGCTGGGCCTTTCTAGAAACTGCAATGTCTGAGTAAAGCTGATTAATACCCTATTTTCTTCCACAAAGCCAAACTCTCAGATCCAAGTATGACCAGAAAAAATACTCTCCAGATTAATGCCACCGTTTGAAAGATTGCACATTAAGGGGTTAAACAAAACACAGGGACAAATGAAATCCTTCAATCAACAGGCAAGACATGTTTAAAATGCACAACAAATGACTCGAGAATAGAAGGGGACAAAAATTCTGACTCCATTATTATTTGAGGAAAAACATGGAAAAGTTCACTGTAAACTGGGGAAAAACGCCACAAAACCCAAAATACACAATTTTATAGTCATGAATTGCAGATGTAATTGCCCATTTCAAATTCACAACATTCCTTAAAATTTCAAAAAATGCAAATTAATTCCACATCAGCTGGCCTTTTGTTACAAAATAGTATTATTTCCAATTATTCAGTAGAAAATACACGTTAGCGTTATAAGACCATAAAACATAGGAGCAGAAATTAGGCCATTCGGCCCATCGAGCCTGCTCCGCCATTCAATCATGGCTGATAATTTTCTCAACCCCATTCTCCCGCCTTCTCCCTGTAACCTTTGATCCCCTTACCAATCAAAAACCTATCTATCTCTGTCTTAAATACACTCAATGTCCTGCCTCCACAGCCTTCTGTGGCAATGAATTCCATAGACTCACCACTCTCTGGCTAAAGAAGTTTCCCCTCATCTGTTCTAAAAGGTTTTCCCTTTACTTTGAGGCTGTGCCCTTGGGTCCTAGTCTCTCCTACTAATGGAAACATCTTCCCCACGTCCACTCTAGCCAGGCCTTTCAGTATTTTGTAAGTTTCAATCAGATCCCCCCTCATCCTTCTAAACTCCATCGAGTAGAGACCCAGAGTCCTCAAACGTTCCTCATATGTTAAGCCTTTCACTCCTAGGATCGTTCTCGTGAACCTCCTCTGGACCCTCTCCAGGGCCAGCACATCCTTCCTGAGATACGGGGCCCAAAATTGCTCACAATATTCTAAATGTGGTCTGACCAGAGCCTTATAAAGCCTCAGCACCACATCCCTGCTTTTATATTCTAGTCCTCTCGAAATAAATGCCAACATTGCGTTTGCCTTCCTAACTACCGACTCAACCTGCAAGTTAATCTTAAGAGAATCCTGGACGAGGACTCCCAAGTGCCTTTGCACTCCAGATTTCTGAATTCTTTCCCCATTTAGAAAATAGTCAGTGCCTCTATTCTTCCTATCAAAGTGCATAACCTTGCACTTCTCCACGTTGTATTCCATCTGCCACTTCTTTGCCCATTCTCCTAACTTGTACAAATCCTTCTGCAGCCTCTCCACCTCCTCAATACTACCTGTCCCTCCACCTATCTTTGTATCATCTGCAAACTTAGCCAGGATGCCCTCAGTTCCTTCATCTAGATCAGTAATGTATAAAGTGAAAAGTTGTGGTCCCAATACTGACCCCTGCAGAACTCCACTAGTCATCGGCTGCCATCCTGAGAAGGACCTCCTTATCCCTACTCTCTGCCTCCTGTCAGACAGCCAATCTTCTATCCATGCTAGTACCTTGCCTCTAACACCATGGACTTACTGAGCAGCCTCCTGTGCGGCACCTTGTTAAAGGCCTTCTGGAAGTCCAAGTAGATAACATCCATTGGCTCTCCTTTGTCTAACCTACTCGTTGCCTCCTCAAAGCATTCTAACAGATTTGTCAGGCATGACCTCCCCTTGATGAAACCATGCTGACTTTGCCCTATTTTACCATGCACTTTCAAGTATTCTGAAATCAGAACCATAGACCTTGTTGATGACATATAAACACCATTCAACCTGGTACACAAAGTCAAGTGCGTATTTTATTTGAAGTACTGCTCCAGAAATAATGGACACGTTTATGCTTTTAGAAACATTATTTAAAATGAAAGCCACCAGAAAAATCGAACTGAGGGGCAAGCACAAAGGTCATACAGAAACCATTCGTGACTCCTCAGATACTGATGCAGTCCATGTCCAAATGTAGCAAGATCTGGGCAATATCCAGGCTTGGGCTGACAAGTGCCAAGAAACATTTGAGTCAGACAAGTGCCAGGCAATGACCATCTGCAACAAGAGAGAATCTAACCATTGCCCCATGATGTTCAATGGCATTACCATCACTGAATCCCCCACTAACAACATCCTTGGGGGGGGGGGGGGGGGGGGGCAGTTACTACTGACCAGAAACTGAACTGGACTAGCCTTATAAATACTGTGGCTACAAGAGCAGGTCGGAGGCTAGGAATCCTGCGGCAAGTAACTCACCTCCAGACTCCCCAAAGCCTGTCCACCATCTACAAGGCACAAGTCAGGAGTGTGACGGAATACTGTCCATTTCCCTGGATGAGTGCAGCTTCCACAACACTCAAGAAGCTTGACACCGTCCAGGGCAAAGTAGCCTGCTTGATTAGCACCACATCCACAAACATTCACTCCCTCCACCATTGACATACAGTAGCAGCACTGTGTACCATCTACAAGAAACAGGAATTCACCAAGATTCCTTCGACAGCATCTTCAAAACCCACAACCGCTACGATCTAGAATGACAAGGGCAGCAGATAAATGGGATCACCGCCACCTGAAAGTCCTCCTCCAAGTCACTCACCATCCTGCCTTGGAAACATATCACCGTTCCTAAACTGTCGCTGGGTCAAAATCCTGGAACTCTCTTCCTAACAGCACTGTAGGTGTACCTACACCACATGGACTGCAGTGGTTCAAGAAAGCAGCTCACCACCACCTTCTCAAGGGCAACTAGGGATGGGCAATAAATGCTGGCCCAACCAGTGAAGCCCACATTCCACGAAGGAATTAAAAAACCCAAAGTGAGTAAAATAGGCTTAAAATAAAAATTTATGCAAAGGTATGCAAACCACAGCTAAGTCAATGCAACTGTTAATTTTTATAATGCATTTTGGGGGGTAAAAGAGAGAATGATCTAAGAAACAAACAAGCCAATTAAAAATGTACTTATTTAAGTAGAAGGGAAAACAAAATTGTACTGTACAATCTCTATTTTGAGCTAGTTAACACTTGTCCTGATTGTATGATTTTAAAAAGTAAAACAGGGGGCAACCTTGAATAATGAAATGTAATATAATCTGCATCACTGAAAATTCCATCTGGATTGTGAAACTTAAAACCCCAAAGCAATTATACTAACACTGAGCAGAACCACTGTTTTGGTTTAGTTTGTTCTCATGTTGTTGTATGTGGGAGAAAACCTATAGTCAAATCTACATTTTTGAAACTAGACCTCAGCTAAACATCCCAGTCAGTTCCAGAAGTGCAAAATAGTCAAGTCTAACAGGACTCTTCCTGCATTACATGCCCTGGAATAATCTCCCATGAGATTGGTTGCTTCTTGCCCCTGACCTAATTGCAGAAATTTATGTGGATACTGTTTGTTTCAAACTCTCAGTTTCACATGGGCTTTTGCAATATTCTACATATGAAATAGAAGGCATTTGTCTAGGTGTTCAGTGTTCACCTTGCAAGTGGGTAGGGGTACTTAATAATTGACCCAGAAAAGCTTAAAATACAAGCCTAACCAATCCAGTATATTTCCTTAAATAAACTCACATTTTGAGTAAAGAGCCTCCTATGTGCACCGAAGTTGCTAAGTTACATTCAATTCACTGTGCTCCGCCTCCCCTGAATTCAGGCAACCTTTCAAGATACTTAATGCAAATAGCAATTTAAAAATAATGACATATAAATTGAAATGGCTGCCTCCTTGACACAATTTAGGAATATTAGAACTTCTAGACTAAAATAGACCAAAGCCCATCTAGTTTGCCATCTATTATCCTGGTAGTCACATGATAAAATGATAATACAGCTGTTAACTAACCACAGCGATCAACCTCTATCAACTTGTTTATAAAAGGCCCAGACATGATGGAAGGAAAACCCCTACTGGTAAAGTTTAGGGAGTCATAGGTTACGTTATCAATTAATGTACAATTGTCAGCTTGGTCGACATATGAAGTAATAATGCTTGGAAAGACAAACATTTTCTTTTCCTGTGACCATATGCCTCTCAAGAACCATCATATGAATTCAATGACAAGTAGTGCCCTTTTCTGATCTCATTTGTACCAGTTCAAAAGGAATTCAAAATATTTAACTCACATCAGCAGAATGACTAGCTGGGGGTAAAGGAAACCAGCTTGACCTGAGGTTAATTTATTTAATTACTGAACAAAGAATTCAGACTTATCTGCAGGTTTCAATGGGGTTCTCAGCATCTCATTTTTTCTGACAGATTTCCAACTTGGGATTCCATCTTAAATAAGATAATTTCTTTCACCATTTTAAGTCCAAATTTTGTGAAAACTTATGCTGATGTAGAACTGCTTAGGGTAAAATAATTCAAACAGAAAGAAACCTCAATCGTAGGATGAAATTCAATTAACATTAGCTCTACAAAGGAACTTATTTAAAAATCCAGATTTGAGGATAAAGACGACACCTCAAAGTAATTATTTTTTTCCCTTCATATAACTATTGACACTGTGATTGATAGTTATTTGTTGAAGTTTTAATTGAGCATAGCACATTTTATACAGTATAACACTGCTTTTAACTGTAAAATGATCAACATAATGACATAAGAAAAAAGGTACAAATGTTATAATTGGCTACTGCAGACCTGTAACACTTCATTATAGAATATTTTCAAACTCTGACTGAACCTTTTACAAACACAATGACATTTTAATACACAGTATAATTATCTCAGTATCTAATGAGAATGATGAAACAATCTCTGCATTTTTTTAAAATCAAGGCTACAACTGGTAAAGCTACTGGCTTAAGTTTGTGCTAAAACCACCTCTTAGTGTGATTAAAAATCACTCCCCCACCCACCCCACCATGATAATCATTACCTCAATTGACTAATTTAAAAGAGGAAATACTTCCATTTGTGGTAAATCAACATTTGGACATATTAAAATTAAATTCTACTCATGCTAAAATGGTGTATTCAGTTTGAATCTTCAAAGTGTTAGTTCCCACGTATGGTTCTACCTTAAAAGATCAGCCAAGGTAGAAACATGCAACAGTAAAGTTTCAGTTTTTTTTAAACCAAAAAAAGCACATAAGTAATGCCATGGAAGCTGTCTCAGAACATAAATGTATCTTAACATTCAAATTCCCCTGGAGGGAGATAATCCACAAGTTTATTTGAAAGGCATGACATGAAAAACATTTGGGGTGTAAGATTATCTCACATCACAGCATTGTACACTTATTACACCTGCATTTTTTGGATAATGCATTTTTATAGCTCAGTAAGCGACCCAAGGTTTGTGAAAAGCTGTCCTATATCCTTCTGAGGCATCATTAAAGAATTCATGATATAAAAACATGCGGTCACTTTGCCCGTTAGAATATTAATAATCAGGTTTGGATTGAGTTGCTGCTCAATGAAAGTGAGATAAAAAAAAAAATCACACAAAGTTCTCAGATCAAGGGTTAGGAGGAGATGCATGAAGAAGAAAACTCAAACAGCAATACCTGCAGACCTGGGTATACGTGAAGCTGTGGCAGCCTCTGCTCATTAGAGGCTGTCTCAGGCATATACCGAAAAAAAGTTACACACTTAGGTTTGACTGAGAATATCAAAGGAAAACGGTTGCTGCTTAACCACATTGGAGCATTTTACAATTTGAGAACAGCAAATAGAGCTCTGCATAATCAATCTTGATAGCCCTACAAGTGTTAATTTACAATTTATACAGTAGGTAAAAGTAAAACTTATATGAATTATTCTTTAAAAAAGAAAAATTGAAAATTCTGCAACTCAATGCTGGAAATACACAGCAGACCAGCCAGCATTTGTAAAGAGAACTAATGAAGGATACACATCAAAAAACGTCATCAGTCGCCTTTTCTCTTTAAAGATGCTGACCAACGTGCTGTGTACAACCAGCAATTTAAGCTTTTACCAAATTATTCCACACAACTGTTTGCAAAGCTTGCTTCAGGAGTGAGTTCTCAAAGTATCTGAGGAAAACATAGGATAATAAACTATAAAGCCTCAAATTACAGAAACATAGTTATGATTTTGGCATTTTGTTTTATACTTTAAACATCTTGTGCGTGATCCACACTCTGTGGGGAGAACTGCTAACAAGGTTTTTCTAGAACACAAAATCAGCCCTTATAAATGATACACAAAAAAACACCTATCACAAGGTGTTTAAATTTTTGCCCCCGACTGCAGAAAAGAATAAAACTAAATAGATTTCTTCTTTCAGTGGATCAGTTGGAAGGTGGGAGCAAAAAAAATAGTACAACAACAAACATGAATTCAGCCCCTGGATGTCGAGTGCATTTTCACACATCGTTATGCTACACCACCACTAATGTCTCAGAGTTCAAATTTCACAGTGGTACTCCGCAAACATGTAGGAGCTATAACACCACCCCACTCACTCACCCACATCCTGGTGTCAACTGGGAGATATTCAACTTTTACTAGTAGAGATCACTTTAAAGAATGAACAGCTTTGTACTTTCACAGTGCTGACCTCCAACTCGTCACCTCTGGCTCCTTGCCAATTATAGAACCAGAAGCTAGGAGCAAAGATCTGTTGGCATGAGTACACAAACCAGTGAACTTTCTGATACATACCACTATTGCACAAATATGCAGAGGATCAGAACTTAACAGCTCTTGGAAGTTTAACAATTAATAACAGAAGTAAGTTTCCATCTAAATACCAAATATTTTACTTGTAGGCAAAAATTTGAGAACACTGTATTAACATGATTTTAATAAAGATTTCAATTTTATTTAGGTTAAGGCTTGGAAATTATTGGGCCTCCTGTTGTATGCTCTACAGAGCAGACAAAGTGACACTGAAAAATAGAATAATAATGCAAAAGATACTGCTCATGGAACCATAAATAATGGCTGTGTTACTGAAGCTACTGGCAACTGTAAGAAATACCACAGATACACAAACTTAATGGAATTCCTGCCCTTAAATGGCTTCATTCCTACATCTACACTGGGTAATAAAAAGAAATGCACATACAGGTTTAAATATACCATGCTTTGAAGCAAGGCTAGAACACAACATACATTGTTCAACAAGTCTGGCTGAAATAGCCAGTGCAGAAACAACATTGCACGTTATAAAATGAACGGATATAAAGAGACTTGCATTTACATAGCATCTTTCACAATCACAGGATATCCCAAAGTGTTTTACAGTGAATGAAGTATTTAAGTGAAGTTACTGTTGTAATGCAGGAAGTGCAGCATCCAATGTGCGCATAGTACGCTCCCACAAATAGCAATGAAGTAATGACCAGGTCATCTGTTTTTGATGCTGCTGGATGAATAAATACTGGCCAGCACACCAGGGAGAATTCCCTTGCTCTTCTGAATAGCACTATGGGATCTTTTATGGCTTCCAGCTGGGACCTCATTTGCCATCTCTTCCAAATGACAGCATCCTACTGCAATGCAGCGCTCCTTCTGGAGTGCCACCCTAGATTTTTATGCTCAAGTATCTGAAGTGAGGCTTGAATACATAATCTCTGACTTAGCTGCAAAAGATCTATTCACTAAGTCCTGGTTGTCATTGTGACTAAATATTAATGTGGGTTAGTGTTTCAGTTGATAACCAATTCAATTTTTGAACACAAGGAAAGTATTTCCAAGACAAGTGTGTTTTGGATGCCTATGCATGTGATAAACTCATTCAACTTCACTGGGCTTTTTCAACTGAAAACAAACTGCCGACCTGAATAGGATAATTTAGGCTATGAAAAGATAATGGTTCAAATACAGAGGTATCTGTTTCTGATCATCTTGAGCTGTAAAATTGGATCATTTCACCATTACTGCACCAAATCTTTTAATGGATTTAGTATAACAGTTGTAGTTGTAGGCTAATAACTAACAATGATAATTCAACATCAGCATTTTCATATTATAAAATGTACTTTAGAATAATTCTGTATTTTCCCCTCAATAAGACTGAATTACTTTCCTACTGGCAATTTCATTTCAATCTCAATATTTATTTTCTCAGTTACACTTTGTTAACACAAGATTCAAAATTTGCTCAATTACATGTTACTTGCTTCAGCAGTGACACATTTTGGAACAAAAATACATCATGACAAAATTGTTTGGATAATTTCTAACAAATTTCTTGGCACCTCTGAAGTCTAATTGCACATAGGTACTGATTCATAGGACAAAACAACTCTACTTGGCCCAACATCCCAACGGCTCACTGAAAGCTAGCCAATTAGTCCCACTCCCCTGCTCTTTTCCCAAATCCCCCATAACATTTTTTCTTTTCCAAGTACATATCAAAATTATACTATGTAGTTTTTAAATGTCAAGTTAAATAATTCTAACTGATCAAATTAATTAATCTTGTAATTTAAGGGGGAGGGGCAAGTGCAAGGGCGAGAAGTTGATGAAAGGAAACATTCCCCTTCAGCTAAATCTACTGACAGAATGAGTAGAGTCACAAATAACTTTAACTCAAATTCAAATGCTAATATGAAGGGTCTGAAAGGACAGGAATCAGAAGGAAAGTGGTGTAAAATCAAAAAAATATATTCTGAAGAACTACTGTTTAAGTAATGTGATGAAAATTCACCCAAAAGCTCCAACAGTAGAAACAGAGTGGGAAAAAAGTCAATTTCCCAACTTAGTTTACTTAAGAAACAGATTTTTCCAATCAGATAACCCCTGCTACCATGGCTACTCAGTCTAGCACCTAACTAGCTGGATCTATTAAAGCTACAATTGAAGACAAGAGATCGGAGAGGTTTTTAAAAAGAGGGTAAGTGGGCAGAGAGTAGGAGCTTCTTGGCTGAACAGAGAGCCACAAACGTTAGAGCACAACGATTGGGAAGCAAGAGAAGCTCGGCATTAAGTGGATTGTAAGGCAGAAGATGATCTATGGTACAGCGGAGCATGGTCATGGTAAGATCTGGAAATGAGAACAAGAGTTTTGAAGTTAACTTGCTAGGGCATGAAGAGCCAGAGCAGCTTGGAGAGGATGGAATTGACAAGTTTTTGTAACTTCATACACAGGCTGCGGCAGCATTTTGAATGAATTGAAGCTTGTTGAGGGCTGAAGCAGGGCACTATTAATGTACATTAGGAATGCTGAACTTGGCGTGAAGACAACGACATGCACTCAAGCTTGTGACAGGGGAGAGGGGAAGACACTGCAGGAGGAGGTGGGCAATGTTGCAGAGTTAAAAGAAAATGGTCATGGCAATGGGAAATGAAGAGCAACTCAGTTAAAATTTGCAACTGAGCTTAGCACACAGTAGTTTTGCAGGAAGGGGTGTATTTTCAGGTCTGGATAGAATGCAGTTTGGTTAAACTGTTCACGTTCCCAGCTAACAGGTTAGATTTTCTCCATCTCACAAACCTTTATGTTTTTCCCTTCCTACTTGATGTCCCATTTAGTCCTCCTAACATTAAGCATTTTGATGCATATTCTTGCAATTTAAAAGCAAGAAAGAAATTCAAATTGGCACTATGGCTGCTGATATTACTGCCACCTTTTTTTGTTCCAACTCCCAGGCCATCCAGCTGGTCAACAATTCCTCCAAAAGATCATATTTTACCAGGAAGTCTGTCAGCTGAACAAACAAGGGAGGTTCCAGTTTTGACCATCAGTTTGATAAAAGCCAGCACCAAGTGCACACATGTGCACCAGACAAGGATTTCAAACCTGCCACCAAAGCCCATACAGGATTACAGCAAGGCACAGAGAAATGGCAGTGTCTTTGGGAGGCAACAGTGGCAAAGAAATGGGCTAAATTTTCCCAGCCCTGCAGAGGCAGCTTTGAAAGTGGAGGAACATGGAAATTTCAATGGAATTGCATCAGGTCAGCTCTGTGACATGTTTCTGCCTCTTATGTGGCAGGTTCCCAACAGCAACAGCTACCCATCCAGCAGCAGGAGTACCCAAAAAGAGTACTTAATAGGGCAATCAATCGCCTTTCCTCTAATAGCTGTGCACATTAACAACACTGTAAAGCCACTGCTAACAATCAAAAGTAATGATGTTTGAAAGCTGAACACTTTCTTAAGGAAAGTACAAAGCAAAATTTGTCATACACAAATATCTTTCCTTTGTGACATATCTGAACATGCTGGTGATACTTAAGAGGCAAAAATCAACCTACTTCATTATGATAGGGTGGTGGTGGGGGAAGGGGGAGGTGCACAAAATGAAAATGTTTACATAAATGGGGACAAAATTCTCCCTAATAACTCGATTTGCTTCAGTTGATTTCAGTGCCACATTCCATTGCTGGTAATTCCTGTAATGTATTTATTGTGGGGTGTTCCTGGCAGCTGAAGTATTTACTCTCATGTCCTGACCAGAGACAAATTTCAAAAAGGAACATAAAGTAATGACATGGGATATGGCCTGTAGGCAAGGGTGGAGACAAAACAGCCTTGGCTTTAGCATGGGGAGTCATGAGTTTGGGTATGGAAAGGAGTATTATGCATAACCATTTAATAGATTTCATCAGGACTTATAAAAGCTTAAACAAAAACAGAATTACCTGGAAAAACTCAGCAGGTCTGGCAGCATCGGCGGAGAAGAAAAGAGTTGACGTTTCGAGTCCTCATGACCCTTCGACCGAACTGGGTGAATCCAAGAAAGGGGTGAAATATAAGCTGGTTTAAGGTGTGTGTGTGTGTGTGTGTGTGTGTGTGTGTCTGCGTGTGGGGGGGGGGGGGGGTGGAGAGGAGAAGTGGAGGGGGTTGGTGTGGTTGTAGGGACAAAAAATCCGCCGATGCTGCCATACCTGCTGAGTTTTTCCAGGTAATTCTGTTTTTGTTTTGGATTTCCAGCATCCGCAGTTTTTTTGTTTTTATCTTATAAAAGCTTAAGTCTGCTCATCTATCACTAGTCTTTTTGGGCAGTTGAGCTTCTTTCCCTGGATACACAATTAACCACTCTTGGTTCTCACAGTCTCAAACAATTCACTTTGGATCAGTTTTTTTCCTGCCTTTAGAACCTCAGAAATTTACAGTACAAATAGAAGCTATTTGGTCTATCATTTGATCTGTTGGAGCAACCTAAAATTCATGCCCTGACCCCTTCTCATAACCTTATATCTTCCTTTGTTTCAAATAATTATCCAATTTAACAGATACAAATGATTACTGCTTGAACTACTGTCAGTTTTGACAGCTTTTAAGTCAAAAGCACTTGGGAATGGTGAAAACATTTGTTAGTGCAAATGCACCACTGATGTGTCAATTATTCACTGCCCCTCTCAACAAAACTTTATACTATGATGCTTATACTCAGATTAAATTGTGGATCACATGTTCTGTTGAATCAGCTTTTGTTTTTCCCCCAACTTAACACATGGTTCAATCAAGCATGATGCTATTAGCAATAACCATTGGCCATAATCTACAAAAATATTAAACAGTAAAATATTTGACTGATTACATTTTTTTCTTAATATTTGCCTACATATCGTGAGATAGGCAAACAGAATATGCCAATCTTCAAGGATTTAGTGTTATGCAGAATCTCCAATTTCTAACTGCATGTTCTTTCTTTCATGTTGTGCACAAGGATAGTTAGTTTTCAATTAGCTTTCAATGCATACAAGCTGTTGTGGCTGGACAGGTGGTGGTAGGGGGTGGGAAATGAAAAATTCCCAGAATGCGAGTCAAAATAAATGAGAGAAAATCCATTTCCTGTTAAGTCATTACACAAAAAGTGTTGGTGAAGCTTTAACATAACAACAGTGTTATTTTAAAGGGGATTACTTTTTTCATTATCTGGTACATCTACCAAGATGTAGACTGCCTAGTTTACGTATCTGGAAATGAGGTGTTATATTCTGAAATATACAACATCAGTCACTGATTAACATTCTCATTAATCTGGGTTCCGTAATCTCAGAGCCACCTATGTAAAAAATGAGATATTGTATTAGAGAATTAGCAAAGAATTTATCACAAAGCTAGGGTACTGGGGTGGCTGCTGTTTGACTACAGCATGCTCATGTTTTCTTCAGCATCTTTGCAAACAAGTGCATAAAATACCAAGAGAAAATGTTTGGCAGTGGTCCAAATTTATTGGCAAGTTTGTTATGTGAATTTTCTCAAATCACGCTTGTTATTTACGGTTAAGCCAAACTGAATGGGTGCTCTTAGCAGTTTACAGCTCAGCAAAGCACAAGTACTGAAGACAGTTTTCAAAATTAATTACATTAAGTTAATTGTTCAAGCAATAATTTTTTTTTTACTCAAATGACAGTGTTTGCTCAACAATCTTGTTTTGGCAACTATTAAGCTGAGCAGTGATTAAAGCAAACAGCAGATATTTGTGAAGTATTGTACTATTCACAGTGAGCTAAGTGAGGTAGGACTTTAACATTTTATTGAAATGGTACAAATCTGCTGCTGCAGCATGCTGCAGGGCGAATAGTAATTTCATGGAGTTAATAGAAGTATTTTTTTTTTAAAGTTGTTTTGCTTGTGCAATGAATTTTGTTCAATAATGCATAATGAGGTATGTCAAAATAAAGATTTATTGGTATGAGGCAACATGTGTTCTTTAAATATTTGTGCCAAATTCTTGTTTTTACACTCTCAGAATATGTTAAGTGTCTAAAAATTGTCGTATGCCTATTTCTTACAAGAGCTGGCCAATGGGCTTGGGTTGCATTAAATGATGGGAGAAATACAGTACCAAATTAAAACTGTATAGATATTTTCAATTAGAAAATTAAAATTTGCTAAGTAATGAGGGTTTATTGTTTAGTGCATTATCCTTAAAGCCCAACATTTCCTCCAGTGCAGAAGAAGAAATACTTCAAATTTACATACATGAATGATGTCCTGCATTTTTTATAAAATACTTAACATGGGGCAATTTAGTTTAGAAACAGAAACTAGGCGCAGGACTAAGCCATTCAGCCCTTCGAGCCTGCTCTGCCATTCATTATCATCATGGCTGATCCTCTATCTCAATGCCATAATCCCACTTTCTCTCCATACCCCTTGATGCCCCTAATGTCCAAAAATGTATCAATTTCTCTCTTGATTATACTCAGTGACCAGGCCTCCACAGCCTTCGGTATAGAAACGTAGAAACTAATTATTGGCAAGGTCCTTGTGCTGGACTTTAAAAATGTGAACTACACAAAATTTTGCAAAACCACAGCAATATACCTGGGCTTCTCAGCATTGTAACATGCAGCACACATAAAAGCCAAAGGCACAGCGTAAAGCTAAAATGAAGCCTTTTAAAAAAAACACATTAAGCTTAAACTAAGGTGAGCATAATCAAAAACTCTACAATTTCAACAAGGCAGTGGTGGGTGTGGGGTTGGCGGTGGGGGTGGGGAATCTGTCCCTAGTTATCTTTCAATCAAATGCTTTTGCCCTGTTTTACTGATTAGCCATGCAGTAGTGGATATGCACAGGCACTGGCATTTAGCATAATTAAATGATTTATGATGTTATTAACGTAATGCTGATAAAAAATGTGTTGGCCATATTTAACAAAATTGAAGTGAAGCATGACGGATTATTCACCTGAATGGCAGTTTGTTACTAAGTATAAGGCAAATTATTTATTTGTAAAATGCCAGTCAGCTGCTTTTTTATCGCCGTTATCAGAATTCATCTGAAAGTCAGCTTAGACAGCACGTCCCAAATTTTCCACAATATTGATGAATCTCAGGCAGCTTAATTTACATGGCAGCACAGCTTCTGAAAAGCCACACAATGGAACCTAGTCATCAAAAGCATTTGTTTACAAAATAAAAAGGTGTGCACATGCACAAACCTTGAGAATGCTCATCAGGCCAGGGCTCTTCAGATTCCTCAGGCTGAATTTTATTCACGGAGGTGGGAATCAAGAGCTGGGTCTGTTTTTCAATCAGAAGCCCGCCTCCGTTGAAAAACTGATAAAAGTTCAGATTTTCATGGGGTGAGCTCTTAATTGTTATGGTGATGGGTTTCCTGCCCACTTCAAACAGAGGGACAGAGGTGGATTAGGTAAAGTGAGACTCATTTAGACTACATATGGTAATCATCGCTGCAGCTGCTGGTTGTCCTGAGGGAGAAATAATCCGAGGGGGAACTGAGATGTCACAAGGGAGCCAGTGGCCTGCACCCAGGGCAGGGCAGGGCAGACCCTCACTTCATAGCTGCTGACCTGAATTTATTGTTGGAGGCTAAAAGAAAGAGGAGTCCTCTTCCTGGAGGATGGTAGAAAAAGGCCACCTCATCATGCAACAGGGGCATCTCTCTGTTCACCGCTGTTCCTCCCCACCCCACCTCCAACTCTGGATGGACATTTTCTGGGAGATGTCACCCAAAGTAACGTCACGGAAAGCCAGCAATATGGCACAAGTGGGTTCAATGACAATTCAATGCTTCCAAGAGATTGAACCTGGTACCTGACTGGGAATTCATTGGAGACACGGTCTAATAGACTTTGGGTGTGTTCTAGGAAGTGCAGTCACCTTAAAATTCCAATGCATTATTGTGTAGACACAGTATTCTGATTGCAACATTCCTGGGACTACTCGGCGCTTCTGGAATTCGGGAAATAATCCCAAGAAACATCAAGTCAAGGAACCCACACACAAAGCTGGGTTATGGGAGGAGGGTGTATCTTGGAAACTGATTGCCCCCAAGGTGCAAGCTCCTTGTATTTTGGGAATTTGAACCCAGCCTGTTCTTTGGCTCTTTTCTCAGCTCAAAGACACCAGATGGGCTGAAAGTCAAGCCAGTGACATCACCAGCAGAGGCTGGCTCCAGCATCTGGGGCCAGCATTAGCCACAGGAAAAGCGGCGGCTTGTGATGGCCAGCAGCAGTGTACCTGCAGCATCTCCAGGGCTTCCACCTCAACTGCACTTGGCGCAGCCCCTACACCCAGTTGCAGTGTGACAGCATCTAAATCGGGGATGGCCTGCTAGGACTACCTGGTCAGCGATACAGCATGGACCACATCTGCTGGGATCACGACAGGGGAAAACACACTGAGGCCTCTGTTGAACCCACTGCAAAGGCTCACTTTACACCAGCTGAAACTTCCTATACAATTTATCACTAATTCATTTCATATTGTTCTATTTTTGAAAAAAAAAAAATCAGCTAAGGCTAAAATCAGTGCTCCTTTTAACTTGCATTGCGGTGGGGTAAAAAAGCTTTCTAGGCTCATATTTTTCTAGCCAGCAGCGCGGCACTTATTCCCTTTACGTCCTCACCTGGGGTCACTCCTGCTCGGTGGGAAAGAACAAGGAACGAAATTTACAAGCACAATACATGTGCGTGACCAGTGTCAGCATTGGTTAATGTTTCATGTCATCAGATCATCACAATGAATAGTGAGTTTCTGTATATGAATTGTTGTGCATATTAATTTATCATTATTAAAATAATGCTTTAAAATCTCCCGGATTTGGCTATTTCTTTGGCTATTGGGAGATTGGTGCCGATTCCTGGTCATTCCAGGAGGATTGGCAACCCTACTCCAATTCCTTCTCCTCCCCCAATGAGGTGTCTCCTTCCAGGGCCTCACCCTCAAGATCTCTACAGGGCCATGTTACAAAGAACGCAGCAGACCCTAATGACCGAGACCCCTGCAGGATGGTATTGCGTGGCACCCCTCAGCTGGTAAAAGGTACCGAAGTGGCATCTTCAGAAGTCCAACACCTGCTCAAGGGTTGTCCTGATGTGCAGGTGGCATTGATTGCATCGCCTCTATGACTCTGTCTGGGGTTCCCAGAGAAGAGTGAGTAGACACCTCAAGGGATTTCCCTTGTCCCCTAGAATCCATCCAAGCATTTATGGCAGCTTCCAGGAAAGTATGCACACAAGGAGAAAGCTCTTGCCTGGTTGCAGACCAGTTGAACATTGAGGGAGTGGAAGCATTCCTCTTGATGTATCTCATTGGCCAGTCGATGGATGTCTTGATGACCACATTGATGTAATCAATGGAGAGAAACAGAGTTAATGTTTCTGGTCAAGATGACCTTTCATCTGAACCGAAGAAAGAGAGAAATGAAATAGGTTGAGCCGGTAGAAGGGGCAGAAAAACAAAAGAGAAAATCTGTGACAGGGTGGAGGGCAGGATAGGTTAAATGACGCATGATTTCATAGTGCAAAAGCCAAAGAGAGTGGTAATAGGTATAGAAAAGAAAAACTGTCTAGATTAGGCATGAATGGCTATGCTGCATTCGGGTGACTGTGTGAGGGGATAAAGAAAGGAATGAGGCAAGACCGATTCAGCAAAAAAAAAACACACAGAACAAGATGTAGGCAGAAGTTATGATCTAAAACTGTTGAACTCAATATTGAGTCCAAGAGGCTGTAGAGTGTCAGCAACCATGAAACCTTTGGTCATTTAATCTCTCCTGACCTCCATTCTATCAGAGATCTTCCTTTTTTTTTCTTCCTGCCCCCTCCCCCCTTTGTGAATGGTGGTGACGATATTTTTTACAATAAAAGAACATTTTTGAACAGATAACAACAAAAAGAAATTCAGTGAAACTAAACGGGAAATTTGTTAATGCTTTCAGCATGCAACCATTGACCGCATTTTAGCACCTGGGCATGGGCAAGGTATCTGATACTACAGAGCGCGAATGAGATTTATAAGGCAAGATAGGAACCAGATTTCACCACGAGACTATCATACTATTGCAAATGAGCAAACATTTTGGGGTGAAGATCTAGTGGCCATTATAATTCACCTTGCTCAGCAGTGACAGGTAGAAGTTAAAATCATTTGTGAACTTATTGCCCATTCTTGCTAGGTAGATGTGGTGCCTACCTATATCAGGCTATACCAGGACATAGTAGACTGCTGGAATGTCAAAGTGCAACTGGATCCCCATTGCACGTTGCATATATTTGCACCAGGCGCTGAAAAGGCTGAGCCCTTCCCAGCCCGAAATCCATCATCCTGCTGGCCCCCAAGGCTGCTCAACATTATGCAAGTGCAGAATTGGTGTGTCAGAGGGGTACCTATACAGGAGTGGCCCCAGGTGAGGACGTAAAGGGAATAAGTGCCGCGATGCTGGCTAGAAAAATATGAGCCTAGAGAGCTTTTTTTCCCCCACCGAAACCCAAGTTAAAAGGAGCACTGATTTTAGCCTTAGCTGATTTTTTTTTCAAAAATAGAACAATATGAAATGAATTAGTGATAAATTGTATAGGAAGTTTCAGCTGGTGTAAAATGAGCCTTTGCAGTGGGTTCAACAGAGGCCTCAGTGTGTTTTCCCCTGTCGCGATCCTAGCTGATGTGGTCCATGCTGTATCGTTGACCAAGTAGTTCTAGCAGGCCACCCCCAGACTAGATGCTGTCACACTGGAACTGGGCGTAGAGGCTGCGCCAAGTGCAGTTGAGGTGGAAGCCCTGGAGATGCTGCAGGGTCTGTACCTGCCACTGCAGGAACACTGTGCTGCTGGCCATCACAAGCCGCCACTTTTCCTGTGGCTAATGCTGGCCCCAGCCTCTGCTGGTGATGTCAATGGTTTGACTTTCAGCCCATCTGGTGTCTTTGAGCTGAGAAAAGAGCCAAAGAACAGGCTGGGTTCAAATTCCCAAAATACAAGGAGCTTGCACCTTGCTGGCAATCAGTTTCCAAGATACACCCTCCTCCCACAACCCAGCTTCGTGTTTGTGGGTCCCTCGGCTTGATGTTTCTTGGGATTATTTCCCGAATTCCAGAAGCGCCGAGTAGTCCCAGAAATGTTGCAATCAGAATACTGTGTCTACACAATAATGCATTGGAATTAAGGTGACTGTACTTTCCAGAACACATCCAAAGTCTGTTAGACAGTGTCTCCAATGAATTCCCAATCAGGTACCAGGTTCAATCTCTTGGAAGCATTGAACCCACTTGTGCCAACTTGCTGGCATCACAGTAATGAAATGAACCAGGTTTCTTGTTGGCCAAATCACATGCTCTGCCAGCTAGTCACCCAGGAGTTAAAATCTATTCTCCAGTCACACCTATGCTTGAGGAGAAATCCACTCGATTCCATTGCAATCTGCACCATTGCGCAAATTCTAGGAATGAGAAAAAGAAAAACTGACCCAGCAGCAGTACTCATATCCACCATAATTCAATAGCATTCTTTTATGTATGTAAAGAAAGACTGCAAATGAGTTTCCTGAGCACAATGAGCACCGATAGAACATTGCACCAATAACTACTGATGACAGATCTGGTGGGTGCAGGAGGGTGAGATGAGATCTACGATTAAAATATTTATCAGTTGAAATTGGAACAGAAACTCTGAAGGATTTTTTTTTAAAAACCATTTTTGCTTTATGTTAGGCCACACAGTTCCATAAATATAACAAAAATGTAAACAAAAGGGGAAGGGTCAAGGAAAGTTGTGGAAAGCCAGTCTAGATAGCGCAGACAGATGGTTTTAAAATGTGTAAGACAGCCAAGACAAAAATCAAAGAAAAAATCCAGAAACTTCAATTTCACACATAGTAAGATATGCAAAAATGACTATTTTGCAAATTACCAATAACATTTTCCCCCTTTATTAACATAGGCGTGAAAATAACAATTACAAAATTTAAAAGTTTGAATTATTGAACAAAAAATGTTTTGAAATTTTTGTATTAGTGATTTATTACCAACCCTAAACTGAAAATGGATGTGTTAAGAAAAAGAGAGACCTTTTTATAAAAATGAAAATGCTCCACAAATAAAATTAGCTTCACCACTGAAGGGAAGCGGTCCTTGAAATGTAATTCTCTCTCTCTATTAGCCTTGTTTTAACTTAAGCTTCATCCTCTCTCTACCTCTTCAGTCCAACCCACTGACCTAAGGTCCAGTATTTTTAGCAATTCCCTAAATTTGGGGATCCTTCAGTTTATTTCTTGCTTTTAAAGTTAAAATGGGTGTATGATAGGTTTATGAAAAGCTTCACACACAGGATTGATGCAATTATTTTACAATGTTTTAGAGACTGGAAGTAGCTATCATGCAATTCATCCAGAAATGAGCATGAGATTTTTTTAACATATTCCTTAACATCCTTATGGACTGGTAGCATTATATTTTCATTGGTGTTTACTGATGAAGTAAAACACCACTGCCAACATTTTGCATTTGTTGAGGTTTTATTGGTTAATAGCAAAAAACTAAAGGGACCTCAGGGACTTCTCAAAAGTCATTCAGGTGATTTAAAAAAAAATGTAAAACTAAATCTTACCTACTCAATTACTTTGAAGTTACACAGCTGGGAGCTTCCTTTTACTTTTTAAAAACTAACTGGCTGAGGAAGCAGCAGTCACCCTGACCCTTTATTAGCGCTAATAAAAACTCCTGATTTTCTGAGACAATTGTAATATGATACGCACAGCTGGGTGGATAGAGCAGGAGCTTACTGTCTTGGCTAGGTCACTGCACCACACAATTAAGACTTGATGTTTACCACCACCAGTTTGTCTTCAAATACAGCACGTTAATTTTCAACGTAAACATCAGCACCCAAGTTAGTATATTACCCACAAGAACACTGTGTGCAGCTCAAATACTAGAGAATTAGATTAGGTTTCTTTAAGCCTATTGTGATAATTCCATGAAGCTCTCTTTCTCGCAGGCATAAGATACAAAAGGGGCATGAAAACAAAAAGCAAGTTGATTTCAGAAAGGTTTAGCCCTGTCCTGCAATAGTCTCAATGGGTTCATTTTCTAGTCCTACATAAAAGGCACCATTTAACCAAAGGAGACAATTGAAAGGTACTAGTTATACATATTGTTTTATGGATTAGTGAAGTAGAAAGTATCCCACAAAGAGAGGCTATACCACTGCCTAAGTTGCATTTTCCACCAATGGAATGGTGGGTTGGGGGGGGGAAGCAGAATAAACAACAAAAAGCTTTCAGGCTTAGTTTAGAGAATGGATTTTTTTAAAAACTTATACCAAAGACAGAATCATGCAATGATTGGAAAAAGCTACACAGCATTAGCTTCACAGTGCTTTTCGCTTCCTTTTCACCCCTGCAGGATAGAATGGGTCATTCCGCCCCCAGTGAGGGAAGAGGAAAAGAAAAAATGGGGAGAGGGCAACAAAAATGCTTCAGGTAGGTAAAAAAGACCCCAATTACCTGAAGCTCAAAAGATGATTTTAAGTTCCCGCCACCAGGTAGGATTATCAAATCCATTAAAATTTAGTTGATAAGTACTAATACTTTGTGTGCATTAGAAAGAACATCTTAGCATACAGTATTTACATTCAGTGAACTAAAATTAACAAAAATGTAAAGTGTCCTCTTGGGAAAAAAAGGAGCTACCAATTCATATGTAAAGATGAATCTTTCCCCAAAATAAACTAGTGACAGCTGGCCCTGTGACACCATCTGCTGGCATATCAACACTGAACTAAAGTGCTAGAACACGAGTTTACACACAATTTCCCACACAAGCTAGTGTTCTCAGCTGGGCTGTGTGGGGGAAGGTGTCTTGCATAGGTAAAGCTCATCACCAGAGAGAATAATTCAACAGACCAAGTTAAATGAGTACATTCAACAACTAAATCTAAAGCAGATCAAGGAAGTATAATAGCAGCAGCTGGTAAACTGCCCAATCCTTGTTTAGGGAATTATGTCCCACCGCCACCCCCCCCCCCTCCCCACCCCCAAAATAAAAATGGGAGCAGAGGTTATCACCTGAAATTGTTGAACTCAATATTAAGTCCAGAAAGTTGTAAAGTGCCTAATTGAGTTTATGTTGCGTTTAACTGGCAGTCAAGGACAGAGGCTTCCAAAGCAGTGTGGGATCAGGAATTAAAATGGTAGGCGACCAGAAGCTCAGTGTCATGCTGGTGGACTGAACGGAGGTGTTCTGCAAAGCAAAGGTGATATACTGAATTGAAAGGAGTACCAACTAGATCCCCGTTTTATCTGGAAGGAGGATTGTTTGGGGCACTGGAACTAAAAAGGCAGTGGTAAAAAGGCAGATGTTGCAAAACCTGCATTTGCAGAGAAGGGTGGTATGGAAAAGGCAGGTGGTGTTGTGGGTGATTAAAGACTGGACCAGGGTGTTGCAGCAGGAACTATTTCTTCAGAATGCTGGAAGGGAAAACGTGTTTGGTGGTGGCATCACACTGGAGGTGGTGGAGATGACAGAAAATACATCAGTTCAATATAGAAGCTTGTAGGGTGGAAGGTAAGGACAAGGGGAACCCTATCATAGTTCTGGGAG
This sequence comes from Carcharodon carcharias, assembly GCF_017639515.1. Lineage (NCBI taxonomy): Eukaryota > Metazoa > Chordata > Chondrichthyes > Lamniformes > Lamnidae > Carcharodon > Carcharodon carcharias. The sequence continues at coordinate 58,689,867 of NC_054472.1, read as the reverse complement.
GGAAGGGAAGGGGTGAGCGAAGTGTGAAAAATGAGATGGACGTAGTTAAGGGCTCTGTGAACCACGGCACAATGCAAATCCTCAGTTGAGGAAAAAGACATGTCAGAAACACTGGTATGGAAGATGGAATCGCCAAGCAAATAGAACAGATAGAAAAATTGAGAGAATGGAAGAAGCAGAGTGGGAGGAAGTGTAGTCAAGGTAGTTCTGGAAATAGATGGGCTTATGGTAGACGTCAACAGCCTATCTCCGAAAATGAAGAAAAGTCAAGGAAGGGAAAGGAAGAGTCAGAGATGAACCATGAAGATGTGAAGGGTGGAAACTGGAAGCAAAGTTGAGGAAAATTTTCAGTTTGAGTTAAGAAATATAAACAATATTGACACAGTGCTGGAAAAAGAGGTAAGGGAGCATGCATGAGTAGGAGTTAAACAAAAATCGTTCCACATATCCCACAAGACGACAGGCACAGGTGGAACCGATATGAGTTCCCATATTTGGAGAAAGTGAATGGAGTCAAGGGAGAAGTTATTCAATGCAAGAACACATTCAACCAGGTGGAAGACATGTGGTGTTGGATGGGGACTAGTGAAGCCCTTGTTCAAGAAGGTCTGACACCAAAATGGGTTCTAATCGCACTACATTCCAATACAAAATTCTGTAGAAAGTCTGTGAGCCAAATAACAAGTGGCTGGCACTGCTTTTTCACCACTGACTGCAAAATCCTGTCCTTAATATCCCTAAACGATCAGCATGTGGTGTAAAGAGAGAAACCCATAATTGTACATGAGATCTGGATAGAAGGAGCTTAATGAATCAAATCTCACTCTAGATTGCCTCATTTAGCAAGGATCATTCCTTTTGTAAGGTTAGTTTCTTTTGTGCTTACAGTTTTGCCGTACCGACTTGGATAAGGACTTTAGGGAAATAAACTTGCAGGGCTATGGTGAAAGGGGAATGGGACTGACTGGATTGCTCCACAGAGCCAGCACAAATCAATGGGTTGAAAGGCCTCTTTCTGTGCCATAATGACTATGGCTCTATAACAACATTACCTAACAATTCACTGAAGTCTATCCAACAATCATTTCTTTAATAATAATAATAAAAACAAAAACAAAAAAACTGCGGATGCTGGAAATCCAAAACAAAAACAGAATTACCTGGAAAAACTCAGCAGGTCTGGCAGCATCGGCGGAGAAGAAAAGAGTTGACGTTTCGAGTCCTCATGACCCTTCGACAGAACTAGAAGTTCTGTCGAAGGGTCATGAGGACTCGAAACGTCAACTCTTTTCTTCTCCGCCGATGCTGCCAGACCTGCTGAGTTTTTCCAGGTAATTCTGTTTTTGTTAATCATTTCTTTAAAGCAGTCATAAAATAATCCGTCAGATATATCATTGTTAAATTTCATAATTAAGCTTTTATGCTAAAGCACAAAACTGGCTTTTTTTGGCAATCCAAGTAAATGTGAAAAGAATCAGGTGCACTGAGTAACAATACCAATAATTAAGAATGAACTTTTTCTGCATGTCATACTTGATTGCTACACTGATCCAAAGTAACTCATGGGGGGACTGGTGCTATGAAGAATTCTTTTGTCCCCTGAAGCAAAGAAATGGGAGAGAAAATCCACTTTCTCTTCCTTTCTCCTCCCATTCCAAGGGGCCCATGGGCCTCAAACTTTTGTGCATTCTTCAGTTACAACAGTTAAGGGCACACCAAACCTCAGACTGAAGCATAGATATATTAATGTACCAATCCTAATTATAAGAACTTGTATGCAAGCAGATGTGTATGATGACATGTCCTAATCAAAGCACAACAACTCAACAAATAATTCATCAGGGTTTATAGGAACAGAAGTCGACCATTTAGCCCCTCAAGCAGGTTCTGCCATTCAATAAGATCATGACCGATCAGCAACCTAACTCCAGATACCCGCCTTGGCCCCATATCCCTTAATACCTTTGGATAACTAAAATCTATCAATTTCAGATTACAATTTAGCTACTGAGCCGCCATTTGCAGAAAGTTCCAAACTTCTACCACCCTTTATGGACAGAGGCATTCCTTAATTTCAATCCTGTAGGTCTGAGTCTAATATTTAAACCGTGCCTCCAGTACTAGATTCCCCAACTAACAAAAATAATTTCTCTCTTTCTGCCCTACTTATTCCCCTTAATATCTTGAAAACTTTAATTAAATCACCCTGTAACCTTAAAAATTTCAGGGAATATACAACCTTAATTTGTATAATCTCTTCTTGTAATTTAACCTTTGAAGTCCAGTTCTAGTAAACCTATGCTGCACCCTCTCCAAGGCCAATATAGCCTTCGTAAGGTGTAGTGCTCAGAATTGTTCACTATACTCCAGGTGTGATCTAAGCAGGCCTTCACACGAAACATGACTTCTGCCCCATCGTATTTTACTCTGCCATATAAAGGTCATCATTCCATTAGCCAACTTGATTGCTTTCTGTACTCGATGACATTTTAATGATGTATCTGGACCTAACTAAAT